>NC_090936.1:744831418-747331418 GCF_040938575.1 Ambystoma mexicanum
CACGAGCCGTCTCTGCATCTGCCCTTAATGGCTTGCAGGGTCTCGTCAACTGCGTTCCCAAAGAGGTAACCTCCGTCAAAGGGCATGTCCAGCACATCTGGACTTCCTGGCAGAAATGTGTAGCTTTTAGACATCCTCGACGACGGAGGCAGACACTGTTCCCCATCTGCCGGAAACCTGTGCCAGCGATGTACAGCACAACAGCGATGGCATGGTCCGAAAGTCACTTCTCCCTCCTGGAAGATGGCGATCGCCTCCGTCCTCTTGTCGTCGGGTAGGAACTCTATAATCGGGCCCAGCTTGTACCACAGCTCCCTGTAGTACCTTGCCAGGATCGCCAATGTGTTGGCAGCCTTGATGGTTGATGCTGCAGTCTAAATAACCATCCTCCCCATGGCATCCAATTTCTTCCCCTCAGTCGTGGGGACAAGAGGGAGGACGTCGAGGAACTCCTGCACTGCACGGGATCGTCGGAAAACACTGACAAAATGGAGTCACTTCGGTTCGAGTAGCTGTCGTCAAGCACACAAGCTGGTGTCCTTCCCCCTGGTTAATCCTAACCAGCTCTGAGAATGGTATTCAGGTGGCTAACAACTCAAAGGAAGAAGTCGTTGTTGCAGGGGCTTCTCTGTCGAGATAAACATGGCAATTCAGACCTGCAGCAAGACTTCACCGGGCAAACCAACGGTCCAGGAGTTGCAGCAACCGTCCTCTTCCAGCTCATCTTTGGTTCTTTCGTGCCAGTGGTCGACTCTGCTTTCCAGTCCAAGAGACTCGCCTTTTAAACAGTTTTCTCCCATTCATTCCAGCTTAACTGCCACTCACCCAGCAGGGTTGCTGTCCTTGCCAGACAGTCAGCCAGCCACTCACGCCAGAGTGCATTTGGGTCTCCTAGGAGACTAAGCACAAGGAATATCGGGCACATCGCTCACTTCCTGTCCACCTCAGACACTCAGACGCCACGTCTTCAGTCCTGAAGCCGCCAAAGGCATAGAAACATAGGGACCAAACCTAGTTTGGCACGCAGAGACAAACTCTAGAAGGACCTTTCCAAAAAGAAATGGCGAAAAAAGAAGATCGGGACCAGTTTAAGGAGCCACCTTGAAAAACATGGCTCCCGCGATTTTTAGCTACAGGTGTTTGCGGTCAGGAAAAATCATGGTAGTTCATTGTAAAGCCACTGCCACCAGCCATTTCGATAGAAAAGGGTAGCATTTGACTGCTTCACGAGTTTCTAGACACAGGGTATACTAGGTAGCCCCTCCAGCACGCTATAGGAAGATAGTGTGGGCTGGGTCTAGGAATTTAAAGAGACTAGTAAAGTCAATTTAACCTTACATTCTCTGAGAAACAGTAGTTTATCCCAGAGAAGACATTTAAACCTTTGGGAAGTCCAAAAGGACATCCCTGTGCCACTGCACTCAGGGTGCTGTGCAACACACATGAAAAGATCCCTATGGAGGTATCTTAAAACTCCATAATCAAAGAACACAAGAGTAAAACACACATTAAAATACAAGAAAGAGTGGGGGAAAAGGTGTAAAAATCAAGTCCTCAAAATCCAGCAAGGTTTCTGGGGGTCTCTAAGGTGAAGGGAATTAGCAAATTTATGAGAATTCTCCCTAACAGTCCGGTTGGGGAATGACTTAAAGATTCGGAGTTGTATCAAGCACCCCAAGGTCTCCCAGTAAAAGGAAGCAGGACCAAACTAAGAAGGCCAGAGAGCTCACCTTGGATGACTCTCTACAGGTTGTTACAGAAGAACCTATAACACCTCTCAAAATGGCACTGAGCCTCCTTTGTTAAAATGGTCCCCGGTCTTTTTTCGCCACTTCTTTGTGGAAAGGTCCTTCGAGTGTTTCTCTGTGCGCCAAACCAGGTTTGGTCTCTTTGTTCATTCGCCTTTGGCGGGCTTCAGGAGTGAAACCCGCCTCTGGCTCCACAGTGTCTGGGGTAGGCAGGAAGTGAGGAGGTGCCGAAACTCCCTGTGCTTAGTCTCCTAGGAGACCCAAATGCACTCTGGCGTGATTGGCTGGCTGACTGTCCGGCAAGGACAGCCACCCTGCTGGATGAGTGGCAGCTAGGCTGGAATGAAATGGAGACAACTGAATAAAAGGAGAGTCTTTTGGCTTGGAAGGCACAGTCAGCCACTGGACGAAGGAAACGAAGAAGAGGTTGAAGAAGACGGCTGCTGCAACTCCTGGACCGTTGGTTTTCCCGGTGAAGCCATGCTGCAGGTCCGAATCGCCAAGTTCGCATCGACAGAGAAGCCCTGCAAGGACGACTTCTCCCTCTGAGTTGGTGGGACCGATGAACTTCCAACCAAGTAAGCCACATGGACACCCATCTCAGAGCTGGTTGCATCTCCTCAGAGTGCTGCAGGAAACCTTAGAGCCAGGGAGAGGGACACCAGATTGTGTGCGTTGCTTGTAATATGGCCGAAAGCTTTTGGAAGATGCTCTGGACTCCAACGAAGCAGGATTTACCAAGCCTGACCCCCCTCCACCTCAGTTGAGTGCGGGACCTCAGATGTGAGTAAAGTCCACCTTGACAGCCAGGAACTGAGCTCATTGCCATTTGCTGTACCGCAAGGAGATGAAACGCGAAACAGCCACTGAAGGCAAAGTTTGCCGGTTGCCAGCTTAGACGGTGCCAATACAGTGCAGGAGTCCCCAGACGTCCTCCCTCTTGTCCCCACAACTGAGGCACAGGACCAGTGAGATCTGCAGAGCTGTACAGGAACAGAAGTCTTCAGCTGCATTTTTCTTCTTTACTAAGCTACTGTAAACTAGCCTAAGAGAACTTAACTCTTACTGTGGAAGTGCTTGTAACTTCTGCAACTCACAAGTGTAATCAGCTTGTGGCCCTACATTTGTTATTCTTTTTATCAAAGTCTCCTAAGAACTTGTGCAAAGACTTTTCCCTTTACTCACCTGAAGTGCTACATCCTATACAAAGACTTTTGCCCATTGACTTTGGATTAGCCTATTGAATTGAATGACTCTTCTCATCTGAAAGTATTTGCCCTGCTTAAGAATATTTGTAATTTCTTGTGTTCTAATAACCTTTGCCTTTTACAAACTATTGAGAGTATTCTGTATGCCAACAGTAAGGTATTAATGTCCCCAGCACCCTCGTGACTGAAGTCACCAGTGGGTGTAGGTTGTGTCTGTGGGCCAAACCAAAAGGGCCTTGTCTGATCCAGAAACTCGGTGTACAGTATTGAAGTATATTTGTGTTACTATTCTATTGCTCCCTTCTAAAGAAGGCTTTATAACTGACTGATAAATTATGAATTGTTTATGCAAGAAACCTTGAGCGTAAGAGTTTATTTGCATTTCCCCTCTTGAGATAAGCCTGGCTGCTCAACATGCTACCAAAACTGTGTAGTACAAGCTTATACCAAAGGATGGGTTGCCTATATCTGTAGTCCTAGTTGTTTGTAGTGTTCCCAGAGTTAACTGCATTCATACTCTGCCTAACTACCACCATTGTGAGTTTTTATTGCGGGCTGCGTTCAATGCCACGGTAAGGCACTCATGGGTGCCCATTTCGTCAAAATGCCCCGGTCTTCTTTTTTCGCCATTTCTTGTCGGGAAGGTCCTTCTTTAGATGTACTCTGCGCACCACACCAGGGTTGGTCCCTTTGTTCGTTTGGTCTTTGGCGGGCTTCACGAGTGAAACCTGCCTCTGGCTCCAGTAGGTCTGGCAGGGGCAGGAAGTGAGGTAGGTGCCCGAAACTCCCTGTGCTTAGTCCCCTTAGTAACAGGAATGCACCCAAAGGTGATTGGCCGGCTGGCTGTGCGGCAAGGACAGCCACCCTGCTGTGCGACCGACTGCTAGGCTAGAATGAATGGGAGAAACCTGCATAAAAAGTGAGGCTTTTTGGCTTGGAAGGCAGAGTCGACCAATGGACGAAGGAATCCAAAGAAGAACTTGAAGAGGCCGCCTGCTGCAACTCCTGGACCATTGGTTTGCCTGGCAAAGCTCTACTGCTGTGCTGAAACTCCAAATTCGCATCGACAGAGAAGCCCCTGCAAGGACAACTTCTCCCTTTGAGTTGGTGGGACCAATCAACTCCAAAGTAAGCCACCTGGACATCCTCTCGGAGCTGGTTGAATTTCCACAGAGTTGTTGCTGGAACAGTAGAGCCAGGGAGAGGAACGCCAGATTTTGTGCATTGCTTTTAAGTCAGACCCGAGCGCAAGGAAGATCCCCCGGACTTCCCTGATGCAGGACTGACCAAGCCTGAGCCACCTCAAGAGTGCTGGACCCCAGATGCGAGGAAAGTCTGAAGTGGTATCCAAGAACCGCAGTGTTGCTATTTGCTGTCAGACGCGAGGAGCTGAAACACTGAAGAACCGCTGAATCGAAGTTTCCCATTGCTCCTGCTGACCTTCCCATTGCAGAGCAGGAGTCCCCAGGCGTCCTACCTCTTGTCCCCACGACTGAGGCTCAGGAAAAACAGGATCTGCAGAGCTGCACAGGAACAGAAGCCAGTTGGAACCATTTCTTCTAACCAGAGGTACTGTAAGGTCTTACCTCTTGTTGTGTAGCCTTATTTGCTCTCAGTTGAGGCCTGTCTTGGTTACCTTGCAGAGCTGCTAAAGCTTTGCCCCTCACAAGCCTCTCAGCTTCTGGCCCTTCAAGTGTTCTATTTTCTACACTGTGCAAGAGTTTTTGCCTACCTACAAAAGAAAAGAAGATCTTCAGCTCCCCTTGACATTGTGCAATTAACATTGGCTGCCCTGGCTCCCTGAACGACTCCTCTTTACCTCGGACTTTGTGCTTTGGCCTTTCTCCCAGGAAAGGGTTAATTTACTCTGCATGGAATGTTTCTAAAATTACTTACCCGTTTATGAATTGTTACCCTTTGTTTTATTCCTCTATCTTTTGCACCAAACTCAGTATTGCTCTAAATGTAGCAGAGATAAATCAATGTCCCCAGTGTCCTAGCTATTAAGTCACCTGAGGGTGTAGGAAGTGTGTGTGCCATCCCCAATGGGTATCATTGATGAAGAACTTGCATGTGTAAACAGGTTGACTGTAACATTGATATTTCACGTTTCGCACATGCTGGTATGATTAGTAAAGTTATCCTAGGAGTTAACCATTTCCTCAAAGATGGGGGGCGTGGCTAGCTGGTCATGGAATAGGACGTGCTGCGTGAGGAGCTCCTGATAATCCGACTCTAATTTTGCCAAAGTTACCCGTTAAAACTACAACGAGCGCCTAGAACTTTGGGGATCAGGCGTCGGAAGCCGCACGCCAAGTGAAGTTCGTTGGAGAAGCTCATAGTCCCGGGAAATCGTGAGATATACATGTTTTTGTTGGTACGGCTGTGTGGCTGCTTCGGCACCAAGATGGCGGCTAAAAAAGGAGAGGCCTCCGTGGAGAAACTAAACTGATTCCCCGGAACTGCGGGACATGGCGGCGAAAATTGCCTAGAGGAATAGTATAATAGGGAAATATGGCAGGGTGTTCGAACTAGCACCATGAGAGAGCCCGGCCTGGCATACGCTAATGGAGCCTTGGCGATCTGACTGCAGGAAGAGAACATTGGATGCTTGGGCGACAAGGCCTACGGGAGTTGAATGAGGAGTGTGAGGCCATAGCCCACCCGTAAGACAATTCGAAGTGCCATCTCGAACGTGAGCTAAGAGACCTGGGAGCCAGACCATTATCGGACCAAGGACCGTGCAACAGCTGCACTAAGGTGGAGTCGTACAGGAGTGAAGGGTAGCGCCATGTCGGCTAAAGGGTTGAGAGTCAAGACCCACGATGGAGGCTTTCACGAAAACGCAGCGGACCCCCTCAACATCGGTGCAGAGCATGGTCGTGACCCCTGCGGAAGACGCCCCCGAAGAGGACAAGCACCAGATCCTGGAAGCTATAACGGCACTGAGTGCTAAATGGGACCTGGCAATGGCGGACCTACGGACAGCTCTAGAGAACAAGATCGATGCTGTAGGTACTGAACTCACCCTGCTACGTCAAGATGTCAGGGCTCTTGCAGAAAGGACCAGCGGTCTGGAAAGTGGGGTGAAGATTAATACCGATGTTAGCACGAGCAATGCGAAAGAGATTCATGTCCTAAAACAACAGGTCGCCAACCTGGAAAATCGTGTGGAAGAGGCGGAAGGAAGGGCGAGGAGGAACAACATTCGCTTGGTTGGCCTTCCGGAGGGGGAAGAAGGCCAAGACCCCACAAACTATGTGGAAAACATGATCCTGCAAGGGATCGGAGCAGGAAATCTTTCGCAGGGATTTACGGTGGAGAGGGCGCACCGCGCCCTAATGAGGAAAACCCGGCCGGGGGCCCCGCCAAGACCGATCATCGCGAGGATCCTGAATTACAGGGACAGAGAGAAGATCCTCGAATATTTTCTTAAGGGCAGTACGATAGAGAGAGCATCCACCAACATCACAGCATACCCAGACTATACGATACTGGTGCAAAGGCAGCGGTATAGTTACGTCGCCGTCAAAAGAAGGCTGAGGGCGGCGGGAGTCAAATATATGCTGCTGTATCCGGCACGATTGAAGGTGCTACATAAGAACAAAGCGCTATTTTTTGATACCCCGGAGGATGTTGTCACATGGCTGGACCTGCAGGGCTGCCCGGAACAAGAAGCGGATCGTGATCGGCAGGAACATACCGAATGAAGATTTTGTAATACGGACATTGTGAGAGTGAGTGGGACGAGGACCCAGATTGTACAGAGAAACTGTAACTGACTGAACTTTGAACACAATCTGAGCCTGGTGCTCGACTTGGACTGGAATATAGTGAGTGTAACTGTAATTGGTAACTGTTTGGCATCTGTATGCGTCATGTTTTTTTTTTTTAAAGGAGCAATAAAACGTGGACGACTGTTAGGCAGAAACCTGTGCAGTTCCCCTAGGGAACACTGCAAAAGATTTAAGACTACAGGTGTTGGCAGTAAACCCACTTGGTAGCAGTCTGTACCACTCAGATTTACCTAGTAGCTGTGGCTGAGCAGTCAGACTTCCCTCAAGAAGAGTTAGGCAGTATGCAAAGTATACACAATAGGCACTCAGATACAGTAATACAAGCAAACACTGACCAGAGCTTTGGAATCAAAGTATATAATTATTTATTTAAAAACACACAGTTTGAAACCCTACAGCACTCTTATTGTAAAATATTCTAAACACAGTTACGATTGTAATATATACACCCCTTTCTCCTTATCAGATAAGTCACAGTAAAACACCACTTATTTTCATACAGAGTTGAGCGCTTAACTAGATTGCACTCCAATAAGTTTGTGAGAAAGGGGGGGAAAAAGACAGAATATGAAAAGGTACACCACTCTAAGATTCAGGAACACTGTTAGCAAGGCAGAAGAGCAAAAAGTCACTGGTGAGCCAAAGTCCAAAGGCTGGGCCCACTCTTAGAGAGAGCAGAGCACAAATGCGCCCAAGATCACACAGTTAAACTAGGCTTAGAAAGTCTTGCAGAGGGTTCAAAAAGAGTTTTGAGAGGCTTTAAGAAAGTTTAGCCAGGGTGCCCCAGACTAACCCAGGTTCGAAAGCCGGGGGCTAAATCTACCCCGTACAGTCGGTAGCAAGGTAAGCCAGGCGTGACACTGTACCTTAAGTGGGAAGGATCCTCCAGCGGTGGCAGTTGTTCCTGGCAGTGGGTGCAAGTTGCGTCGTCGTCCAGGGGAAGAGAAGATCTCGACTTGGAGGAAAGATGAAGGTCGTTGCACTACCCGGGAAGAAACCAGCCGCGGAGTTTTCCGGTTAAAGAGGTAACCTTTGTTTCGCGGTTGTGGTAAAACGTGGTATCCCGGTTGCCGGGGTGCTTGGCACGGGCAAGGCGGCCACGAGGTACGTCGGGAAAGCGAAAAGACGGTGAAACTGGTTATCCCCACCAGTCAAAGTAAGAAGACTCTCCGGCGGGAGATCTCCTCTGTCGTTGGGAAAAGTAGTGAGGCAGTCCAGCAGGGCTCCACCGGTGGTTGTGTCGTGGCAGGTCGGCTCAGCTTCTCCCTCGTCAGATTCTTAGGTTCTGTGGCGACCTCTGAAGTTCCAGTCCCCAAAGCCCTGCTTTTATGCAGCAAACCCCCATTCACTCAGCCTAGCTGTCACTCAAACATGCTAAGTGGTGAGCAGGCCGGGCCAATCTGGACGGAGTGCTACTTGAGTTACCTAGGCAACTCAGTCCAGGGTGCCTAAATTCCCCTCCACCCCTCCTAAGTACCCCAGACAGAGTGGCACCACTTTGGGGGGCTTCTGTGGAGAAGCCAGCCAAAAAGTGGAACAAAGGGCTCGACTTGGGTTGGAGTCACAGAAGAGAACACGAACGCCATTTTAGAATCAAGTTTTGGCAAAAAAATAACAACCGGAGAATTAATATTAATTAAATAAACCGGCGGTATGTTCGAGGCTACCGTAAATAATTAAATAAAGATAGTACCCTAAAACAATGGGAAATCCCATAGGAAAATATTTGCGGTTGAATATAAAAAGTAGTATCCACTGCCACCAGCCAAAACTATCAGGGGGGACGGAGACGTGCCCCCTCGACTAACAGACCCCGGGACAATTGAATTGCCCCAGCCAGTACGTCCACAATATGATGGTTTGTACTGGTTCTGTTCAGAATTTAAGACTAGTAAAGTCAATGGTGACTTTACATGCCCTGGGAGACAGTAGTCAGTCCCAGGGTATGGAGTCTAGACTGGGGGGTCACTATGACACCCCTGTGTCACTGCACTGAGGGTGCTGTGTAACACACATCACAAAAACACATGAAGCCCTATTGAGTAAAAGACCCAATAGCCCATTAAACACATCTAGATTCAAAGAAACACACCCAAATCATGGCCAAGAGTGAGGTTAAAAGAGTCTCACTCTTGGCAGGAGAAAAAAAATAAACCCCAAAAATCCAGCAAAGCTACTGGTGGACTCACTAGGTTAGGAAATTCAGCCTAAACAGAGAATTCTCCCTAACAACGACCTACCCCAGTAGATTATTAGTTTCAGCGGCCATTAGGGCGGCTTTACCCTACTGAGCCCTGAGTAGAAGCTTGTGCTAGGCAGAGCTAGATGTGGGGGTGCCTGAGATCCAGGAATGGAGCTGGGCAACGGTTGGGGAGGGTATTGTTGGGGGAGGGGTGGGTGGGAAGAAGGTGGGGGGATGGGAAGTTGAGTGTGTGTGCGGATTCGGGGAGTTTAAGTTTAGTTTTGAGCCTATTTGGAGGAATCAGCATGTTGTACTTGCGGTGCAGGAAGGGGCGGAATCGGCGGAGAATCGAGAGGGTGCTTATTAACGACCTATGGGGGACCTCAGGATAATAACGTGGAACGTCAGGGGCCTTAACAGTTATCTGAAAAGAAACAAGATCATGATGTATCTGAAAAGGCAGAAGATAGATATCGCACTACTACAGGAGACGTACTTGACGCGACAGAAGTTGGACTTGGTTGAGAGAAAGTGGAGAGGGACTGTAGTGGGCTCGCCATACTCTGCATACGCCCGGGGGGTGTTAATCTGGGTGGCACCGCATGTCCCCTTCAAATCGATACAAGAGGTAGTTGAAACTGATGGAAGGATGGCGATATTGCGAGGGCTGGTGGAGAGCAGGGAGGTATGCATAGTAAATACATATGCCCCCAACCAAAACACAGCAGCATACTTCAGAGCCCTGTGTACCAATCTTAGTACGTGTATAGGGAGCGCAGTGATCTGGGGTGGGGACTTTAATTGTGTGTTGGATCCTGTGGTGGACAGATCAGATGGCAGGGTGGGTAAGCCTAGCCCAGCGGCGAGAGCGCTGCAGACACTGCTAACTGATTTTGGCTTTACAGATGCGTGGAGGATGAAACATCCCACTGAGAGGCAATACTCGCACTATTCAGCCCCGCATCAATTGCACACTAGGCTCGATTACGTCTTTGCTGCAGCAGATGTGATGTCTGAGATTACCCAAATCGAATATAAGGCTAGGGTCCTCTCGGATCACTTGCAATATTGCCCCCCGAGGGCGAGGTTCCCTACATGGCGCCTCCGAGCGGAGGCGCTTAGGGATCCAGTCTTTAGAGAAGATATAAGGGAAGAGATTACTAACTTCTTTGAGGAGAATACTGGGAGTGTTGATTCCGCGGGCACATTATGGGAAGCTTTTAAGGTGGTGATGCGGGGGGCGGCCATTGCTAAGTTAAGAGGGTTACAGGGTGGGGTCTTGGCTGACCTGCAGAGGATGGAATCCGAGCTAGAAACACCATTGAAGAGCGATGACGTAGACACGGAGCTGGTACTCCAACTAAAGCAACAATGTGCAGGGCACTGGGAAAGACTGCAATCTCAATTATAGGAAATATGTTGAGAGGCAGCACGCGGGGGGAGATAAGACAAGCCGCCTTTTGACCTGGCTATACAAAAGCGAGACCCCTAGGCCTCCGATTAAGACCATTATTAGGGAGGACGGGGAGGAGTGGCAACGCAAGAGGGGGTTAACAAAGAATTTGTTGAATATTACAGAGTGCTGTACGGAGATGATGAGATGGGTGACCAACGCAAGATAATTGAGACGTTAGAAGACATAGGGCTGCCCAAGATAAGTGAAGAGGAGAGGGAGGAGTTAGATGAGCCAATCACGTTGGAGGAGTTAGAGGAGGTTGTGAAGCAGTTGCCTACCTGTAAGACCCCGGGAACAGATGGGTTCCCCGACAAATTCTATAAAGTATATAGAGAGGAAATCCTCCCCCCAATGCTGGACATGCTTAATGAAGCGTTTGAGATAGGACGGTTGCCTGAGTCACTCAAAGAGGCGATTATAATACCGCTGCCCAAGCCCAATAAGCCAGAGCATAGATGTGGTTCCTACAGGCCTTTGTCGATGCTAAATCAGGAAAGCAAGATTCTTACGGTTGTCCTAGCAAATCGACTGCAGAAAGTGATTGCTAGACTCATACATCCTGATCAAACGGGTTATGTCCCCAACAGCAACATAACACACAACCATAGGCGACTCCATCGGGTGGTCGAATGGGGTAGTAAGAACGAGGGTGAGATGGCGATAGTGCCTCTAGACGCAGTCAAAGCGTTTGATTCAGTCAAGTGGTCGTGGCTATTGGCTGCTTTGGAAGGGTATGGTATGGGGCCGGGCTATATCAGATGGGCTAAAATGTTGTATAGTGAGCCGCTTGCCAGGGTCCGAACTGGAGTGGTGATATCCGAGAGATGGCAACTTGCTAGAGGCACCAGACAAGGGTGCCCCTGGTCCCCGATGCTTTACATCTTAGCCCTGGAACCTCTGGCAATATGCCTTAGGGCACAGTATGATGCGATAGGCATTGAGGTAGGAGGGGAACGACACTTGATATCCTTGTACGCAGATGATTTGTTACTGTATTTGCAATACCCAGAAGAAAATCTCTTATACATACTTGAAGTGATGGAAAGGTATGCAGAGTTATCGGGCATATCGGTGAACCCCCAAAAGTCTGTCATATTCCCGCTGGGTAGCTATAAGGGGGCTCCTGTAGATAGGCTACCGATGCTACAGGTACCATGGGCAACTAGCTCTTTTCGTTACTTGGGCGTAGATGTATATCACACGGTGGAAGAAGAACACAGACATAATACGGAAGTAGCCGTCGAGAAAATTAGGAACAGCATGCAGTTCTGGGCAAGATTGCCCTTGGCGATGATGGAGCGGGGGGGCTATGCTTAAGATGGTAGATCTGCCCAGGCTCCTGCATTACTTTAGTAATATCCCATACATAATACCCAAGAAGTTTTTCAGTAAATTGAACAGCATGTATAGGGATTTCCTGTGGCACGGTACCCGAAATAGAGTGGCGTTTTGGAAACTGCAGAACTTTTATGAAAAAGGAGGTATCAGACTGCCTCATTTTAAGGTTTATTATTTGGCGGGACAGTTACAATATGTAGCTAAGTGGCTTTCTGATGAAGTGACCCGAGCACAGGGTGCTTGGACAGGATTGTGCCCCGTTTTATTTGAAAGAAATGATTTGGCTGTCTGAGACCGAAACGAGGGGGCGTCCTGTGATGTTGAGGCTTCGATGGAAGTTTGGCATAGGGCTTGTCGTTTGATGGAAGTCCCATGCCCGTGCCTCCCGCAGGTACCGCTGGTTGCTTTGGCAGGAGGGAATAATCAGTTGAGGGTGATTGTTAGGACCTACTGGGAATCGGTGGGGCTGGCAACGCTAGGTGATGTTTGGCAAGAGGGATCCATTAAGGAGTTCATACAACTCAACGAAGAGGCGGGGCTACACACGGGCCAATATGTCACGTACATTAGGTTGGTGCAGATGATTAAGAACACCTGGCCAGAGACAGTTTTGATAGAAGAACCAGATGCAGTTTTGGGAGCAATATATGATATATCCGAAGGAGGTCATGAGATCTCAAGACTGTGAGATGGTGATGGCTAAGGCGGGGAAAGATTTGACACATTTGAGACTCGACTGGAAGGCGGAAGTGGGGGCCCCGATGGAGGATGGGGTGTGGGAGCGTGCCCTGGGCTACCACAAAAAAATGTCTAGAAATGCCATATTAAAACAAATACAGCTGTATGTAACGCATAGGGCATACATGACCCCCTTGAGGATATCTAAGTTCCGAAACGCTGGAATACAAGTGTGTCCTAAATGTAACATGGAGAACGCTGACATGACACACATGTTTTGGTCATGCCCGATCATTAGGTGTTTTTGGGAAGAAGTGGTGGAGAAACTGGCTGATAAAGGGGTTACTCTTGTCACAGACACGGCCTGGGCCTGCTTGTTGGGCGGGTTTCCTAGGCCACGGAAACTCAAGCATGTTGAGAAACTGAGAAATCTGGCGTATGTGCTGGCGAAACGTAGGATCGCCATGGGGTGGAAGAAATGCCACAAACCCAAGGTGAATGTATGGTGGAAGGACTTGCAGAAATGGGCGGAGGCTGAAACAGTGGCATGTCAAGAAGCGAGTAGCCGGGGTGATGAAGGGGAGGCGGGCACCCTGTTGGCTTGGAAAGAGAAGAGAACGAAACCCAGCCGCAAGTGCCAAACATTGAATGAGATGGACAAATAGGCTCACGGGAGGAGGGAGGGGTAGTGGGAGCAGTGAGTAAGATAACATGATGTGTAATGGAACTATTATGATTATGCTGCTTGTTTGGTTTTTGTTTGCATAAAATCAATAAAAGAAATTAAAAAAAAACTATTTCCTCAAAGATACACCTCTGGGATTGGGCAATATCAGAGGTTACTGCATCTGTAATTTGACTATGTTTTAAGAACTGGGGTAGTTCCCGATTCATGGAAAGGGAGTATTCTTACCCCTGTGTGTAAACCGGGTGATTCCTTCATTCCAACAAATTAAAGGCTGTGTAAGGGTGCAGAAGGAGGATGCCGACACAAAGGTGGCATATCTGTGGACAAAGACTTTTATTCAGTGAAAAGGAGAAAAGAAAACCTACTTATCCCTATCTCTAGGAGGGGGTGGGCGGTCCCTCCCTCAACTAAAAGATATAAGTTGACTGTCAGGATGTCTGTCAACTCAAAATGTCCACCGTCCAGTCAGGAAAACCTTGCTTCTGACCCTCCCAGTAGAAACTATTACTAAAGTAGTATCGTTCTGGCCGATCCCAGGGGAATGACTTCCTTCTCCTGGGTTTAATTTGATTGTCTGTTTTAACAGTTCTCTTCAGTACAAAACAGTCTCATTTCTCCCTCCAGCCTACTTCTGCAGGAGTCTGTCCTGATACATTCTGGTTTCACCATCACCGTCTTGTGGCCATCTTCATCTTGTATACTGGCATGCAACATTATGTTTTAATACCGATTTCTGTAATTGTATTCGCTCTCCCCTCTTGCTTCTCAAATCTTTTTGACTGCTTACTCTCTTTTCTCTCCTCCTCTCCCTTTTCCAATTGCCTCCTCTTACTTTCTTCTATGCGCTTACTCTGGACCTAGTATGATAGCAACCTTGTCTGACTCCTCCTTACTTGTCCCCCCCATCCAGCACTATTGGACATGTCGTCAGGCCTAGTATGATAGGCGCTTGTTTTGTTCCTCCCCTCCTGAACCCCTCTCCCTCACCTTTTGTTTTTCTCCGGCTCTACCAGAAATGTCGGCGGGCCTAGTATAGTAGTCGCCTGTCTGTTTCAATTTCCTTCCCACTCTCCCACTCCCTTCCTTATCTATGTCTTAGCTCTTGCACTATCTGAAATGTTGTCAGGCCGAGTATGATAGTTAATTTCACATCCTTACTGTTGATGGCCTGTAAGAATGTCATTGCATTTTCCCTTGTTCCCTCCCTTGCCTTGTAGCGCTTTGAAACACATTGTGTATAGGCGCTACATAAATAAACTATCATATCATCTGATTTAGAGAAACTAAGAGTGTGTTTTTGAAGTATATTTAAGTGTTACATGTGTTGCTCCCTTACTGAAGAAGGCTTATAGAACTGACTGTGAAATAAATTAATTGTTTTATCAAGAATCTTATTGTCCCCTCTTGAGAAGCCTGGCTGCTCCACCACACTGCCAACCTGTGTAGTTCAGACTTATACCAAAGGTTGGGTCCCTATTGCCAGGAGGTCAAGGTTATTCTAGTGCACCCAATGGGTACTGCATACAATCTTGCCTAAAACGAGCATTGCAGTTATTCAGGATTTTGGGCACTATTTGATCATTTTAAAATGGCCGCCCTGCTAGACACGTACTACTATAGAGTAGTAATACAGCCCGATCATGTGACTGCCCAATCACGTGACCAACATGCATTACAAATTAACATACTGTACATTCTTCAATTGTAACTATCAGCCTGAAGACGTCCGTAAGGACGGAACGCATGGCAATCTCTACTCGTTTTTATGGGTATTGTTTTATACTTGTTGCAGAACATGAAAAAAAGAATTTTACACCATGGAATATCTTCTGGTAAATAAGGCTAATTTTGCACTTTTCCATAAAACTGAGTGCCGGGGTGATGGTCTCTCAGCACCTGGTGTTTTCTGCTGCTACATTTGGTGACATTTTCTCCAGTGAACTTTTCTTTTTCTATTATTTGAGAGAAGCTTGCTCTCGGCACTGTTGCACCCACTTCTTTTTTAAGCAGGCAGGGCGCTGAGGGAGATTCAAGCTTTTTTCTTTGACAAATATGACATGCATTACTCAACGTAATAGCATTTCTGGTGATTGTATCTGCTTAGATTAACATGCTGTGCATATGGTCCGACATCCAGTGGTAACCGCAGAGTATTGCATCTGGTCTTTCGAGGACCGAAAGGGGACGTCGGCATAGGCGTGTCTGTAACACTATCCCTATCGTGACGTGTGTAGTACCCAAAATCCCTCACGCACCGAGGTCCCTCCGATTGTATTTTTTCTGCCATGAGGGAGCCCAAGGCTATAGTGAGTGAGTACATAAAGAGAGAAAGTAGTAAAACGTCTATATTCCTTCCACCCCGAGCGGGGATGTAGGGAAGGCGCATGTGAATCTAAGCAGATACAATCATCAGAAATGCCATTACGGTGAGTAATGCATGTCTTCTGATGCTTGTTAATCTGCTTAGAATCACATGCTCTGCATAGACTAGCGAGCAGTACCCGGAGTTGGAAGTGGGTTGTGAGAAGGAACAGTAGAGAAAAGATGTCTTGGTACTGCTTGTCCCACCTGAGAATCGGACCTAGAATGAGTGTCTAGGCAAAAGTGTTTTGTAAAGGAGTGTACAGAACTCCAGGTTGCCGCTTTGCAAATGGACTCTAGGCTTGAAGGGCAGTTCTCTCTTCGCAAGAGTGTAACATAGTGTGATGCATTTGACAATCCACCTTCAAATCTCTGATTTAGAGACAGGATCCCCTTCTCTACCAGCTGCCACTGAAAAAATAATTGTTTAGTCTTCCTTAGTGGTTTAGTTCTTTCCAGGTAAAACATGACTGCCCTGCGCACGTCTAGTGTGTGAAGGCTTCTTTCGGCCATGTTAGTGGGGTTCTGGAAGAAAGTGGGTAGTTCGATTGACTGGTTCACATGGAACTTTGAAATTAATTTAGGAGCAAACCTGGAATGTGTGCGCAGAACTACCTCATCTTTGTGGACTGTAACAAAGGGGTCTAATACAGACAGGCCCTGTAGTTCGCCAACTCTTCTGATAGAAGTGATAGTCACTAGGAAGGCTTTTTTATAAGTCATATCTTTCAGACTTGCTTTATGCATAGGCTCAAAGGGAGCTCCCATGAGCCTGGTCAAAACCACATTCAGGTCCCACCCAGGGGCTGTGTGAGATATGGGAGGATAAATCCTCTTGACCCCTTCCATAAAGGCTTTAATTACTGGTATTTTCCACCACAATACTTTTTGTTGTGATGTAGTGTAGGCTGACAGAGCAGCCAGATGAACCTTTAGGAAATTGAAGACTAACCCCGAGTCCAGCAGGTGGGTTAGATACAACACAATGTGTGAGGGTGAGCAATCGATGGGATTGACGCCCTTGGAATTGCACCAGATGACAAAACGTTTCCATTTGCTGGCATAGCAATAATGTGTATTAGGCTTTCTCGCTTCCCTGAGTATGTCCATGCATCTCTGAGGGAGTTACAGGTGTCCAAACTCTATGATCTCAGGAGCCAGGCTGCTAAATTCAGAGTTTGCGGGCATGGGTGTAGAGTCTTCCCCCATGTCCTGAGACAACATGTTGTACGGGCAGGGCAGCTTGACTGGTGGGGAGAGGGACACTTCCATCAGGTGAGCGAACCAGGGTTGGCGGGCCCACATGGGGGCCACCAGTATCATGGTGACTGGTTCCTGGTGCATCTTGTGCACTATCTTGTTGAGAAGGGGAGTCGGGGGGGGTGGGGGGGGAAGCGTAGACAAATTTCCCCGCACAAGTTATCCAGAGACCGTTGCCCTTGGATCGGTTCTGGGGGTACCTGGAGGAGTAGTCTTGGCATTGGGCGTTCTCCTGAGTAGCGAACAGGTCGATCTCTGGGAAACCCCATTTTGCGAAGACGTTGGACACAATGTCTTCGTGCAGTCGCCATTCGTATTCTTCTGGCAGAGGAAAATCTCTGCTGAGTACGTCTGCCAGAATATTGAGCTCCCCTGGAACATGTTGGGACAACAAAAACATCTTGTGTTTGAGAGTCCATATCCAAATGTTTTGGGACAGCTTGGATAGCCTTGGAGAGCGAGTAGCCCCCCCCTGTTTGTTCAGGTAATACATTGCTGTAGTGCTGTCTGTTAGTATCAGTACTGTCTTCCCTTGCAGGTGCACCTGAAAGGCTTTCAATGCTTTGGACACCGCTAGTAGTTCCAGTAGGTTTATATGGTTGGATACTTGCGGGGACCACACTCCGCGTGCTGTCTGCTGAAGCAGGTGAGCCCTCCCACCCCGTGAGAGATGCCTCTGTCGTGAGAGTGGCTTCCACTGCAGGGGTGGTGAAGGTATTCCCCTTCAAGAGGTTTTCTCTTGACCACCACTGCAGAGAGAGAACGAGGGGTGGCGAGACAACTAACAGATCTTCCCATTGTCCGCTGGCCTGACACCACTGGCTGTTGAGCCACTCTTGCATGCGACGCATGCGCAGCCGCACGTGGGGAACCAAGTATGTACATGACGCCATCATCCCTAGCAAACGCATTGCTTTGCGTACCGTCACCTCCCGAATGGCTACATATTGAGGAATCTGAGAGAGCATGTTCTGAATCTTCTCGCTGGAGGGGAAGACAAAGCCGTATTCCGTCCGAATTAGCGCTCCCAGAAATTGTTTTACTTGGCTGGGGACTAAGCTGGATTTCTTCTTGTTGATTGAAAAACCCAGGCTGAAGAGGGGATCTACTGTTTTCTGGGTGTTCGAAAAACAAGCGTTGAACGAGTCCCCCGTAATGAGCCAGTCGTCGAGGTGAGGGTAAACTGGGACTGATAGTCTGCGCAGGTGTGCTGCTGCCACTGCCAGGACTTTGGTAAACACCCTTGGCGCCGAAGTGATGCCGAAGGGGAGTACTTTGAACTGGTAGCGTTTGATATATATGATATGATAGTTTATTTATATAGCGTCTATACACAAAGTTTGTCCTAGATCATGAACCTTAGGTATTTTCTGTGCGCTGGCAATATTGAAATACGAAAGTATGCATCTTTCATATCCAATGTTGCCATGAAGTCCCCCTGTTTCAGCAATGGGATCACCTCCTGCAGTGTTACCATGCAAAACTTCTGGGGTTTTATAAATTTGATAGCTGGGCGAAGACCCAGAACAGGACGCATGGTGAGATCCTTTTTGGGTACAAGGAAGTACACTGAATAAATACCCTTGTTTACCTGAAGAATAGGGACGGCTTCTATGGCGTCCTTTCCCAGCTGTGCTTCCACCTCTTGGATCAGGATCGCCAGATGGTCCGGTGAAAGGCACCGTGCGTGTGGCGGTCTGAACTGTGGAGGTTGGGCAAATTCCACGCAATAACCATGGGCAACCATCTTTAAGACCCACTGGTCGAAAGTTATCCCCTCCCATGCCTTAAGGAAAGATGTTAATCATCCCCCTGACCGGGGAGACATGGGAGGGGACCTGGACTTGGTGGCCATTTCTGACCAGAGGCTGTGGCTTCTCTGTGATTGGGGCCTCTGCCACTACCTTTGCCGCATTTCTGACCCCTTGAGGGGTAGTAAGTAGGGCTTCAGGATGCTTGATTCGTGTTGAAGTTACCCGTGCCGTAGTTGTTCTGACCTGCACGGGCTTGTCCTCGAAAGGACCGCCGAGAATTGTTACGCCTCTGGGAGGAGGGCTTTTGAGTAATTTGGTGCAAAGACCTAATTGTCTCATGCTCCTTCTTGCCAGTCTCCAATGCTTCCTCAACTGCTTTCCCGAAGAAGTTAGCCTCCTCAATAGGTTTATTAATGAGGGAGGCCCGAGTCTCAGGTCTGAAGCCCGATGTACGCAGCCATGTGTGTCTTTTCAAAAGAGTACCTTGTGCAAGAGACCTGCCGCCTGTTTCTGCAGTGTCCAGGGCGTTCTTCACCACATTCTGGTTAACCAGTTTTCCCTCCGAAACAATTTGTTTTGGCGGGTTCAGGAACCTCCTGGAGGCCTTCTTGAAGTAAGTTCAATTGGGCATCAGCATAGCTTGCTAATAACATATTATTAGCAACCTGAATGGTGTATGCAGCTGCTGATATGACATGTTTGCCCAGGGAATACAACCTTTTAGACTCCTTGTCCGGTGGTGATTCTCCCATGGCAAGGGGTACCCGTGCCCACTTTCGAGTGGTAGTCCCTACCAGTGAGTCCGGGATGGCGTGCCCTTTGATATACAGAGGGTCGGTAGGAGAAGGCCGAAATAATTTTTCGACTCTCAGGTTCACTGCCCGTGTCTGAGCAGGTGTGACCAAAGAGGACGCTACCTGTCTCTTAACAGAGAGAAGAAAGGGGATGGATTGACTCGTCGGAGGTTTTTCTTTAATAATATCCTCCACGAAATCCTGCTCCGGTACTGCCTCTTGAGTGGCTATTTTGAAGGTGGACGGAGGAGAATCTAGGCACAAAATATCCTGATCTTGTTGTGTCCAAGGGTTTTCACCTTCCTGCTGGATTACCTCCCAGTTGTCCGTCGTATCCCGTTGATCCTCCTCATAGTTTGAGAAAGGAAGCTTCCTCTTCTTCATTATAGATGTCTTTATGAGTATCCATATGGATCATGTCTTCTTGTTGGAAAACTTGAGACTGATCTACTTGAATTTGGGGGTTAGGGTCTACCCGAGCCTTTTTCGGGGGCGGATGATCAGAAGAACTGATAATCTGCTCCAGCCGATCCATACAACCCTCACATTTTTCTGTAGTCCATTTAGAGGACCCAAATGGGCCTACGTGAGGAGAAGGGACGTTCCCCGCATTGTGGCGTCGACAGGAACCTCTATAGGTGTCAGAGAGGCTCTTGACCATCTACGTAAGCCTCATCAGAATCGGGAATCCCATCCGCCGAAATCTTTTTGCGGATTGACCCATAACCTTAGGCGGAACCGGAATAAGGCCCACCGCCAACGATTCTTCCGATGCTACTTTGGATAGTCGCCGAATCGCTGAGAGACAAATGCTCCGATGATTTGTCAGCAGTAGTAATACCGTCCGCGCCACCAGGAGGCTTAGCGGTCGGGTTTCCAGGTAAAGGCCTAGCCGTAGTTTTTGGGCCTACCGAGGCCTTGGCAATCGTCGAAGCGTCGAGTTCCCGACGAAGGCGTCGAAATTGGCTTAGGGGTTGTGTGCTTAGTGCAATGTGCTTGTACGCCCCTGTCGCCGGGTGTGGTCCCTGTAGCAAGACCAGAGTCGAGCCTGGAAGGGTCTGGGACGGGCATGGCGGATCTAAAAGTGTCCGCCTCAAGGACTATAACATCCACGTTGGACGTTTGGTCATCAGAAGTACCCTTGTCACTTTCAGCTGGTGAGGCAGTGGGTGAGAGGGCATACCGTACGCGGCCCACTGCTTTACAAGGCGCTCCTTAAGGGTCTTAGGCCGAAGGAGTTTGCACGCTGCACACCGCTTCTCGTCGTGCTCTAGGGGGAAGACGGGCGTTACACGTCCTGTGTTGGTCCTTCCAAGGATATCTGACCCTACACTTAGGGCAGAATCTAAAGGGAGTCCTTTCCATAGAAAAAGGGAAGGATGACCAGACCGAAAGGGAAAAGAGGGGAAAGGAGGAAAGACATACTAAACAATATGGCCACCCCGACCCCACTCTTCCTACTGTATAGGTCGGCCAGAGGGCCCGACCACGTGGACAATCTGGCCGCCGGATCTTAGGTGCCGAAATCCGCAGCCGTAGGCGATTCCACCGTAGTCTCTGTCGAAGATTTAGTTATTGGCAAAGTGACTTAACGGGGAATAATCCGACAATTCAGTAAAGATAAAAAATGTCTCTAGTAAGAGCTCCACTATAGGGGGACCAGTTATCTGGGCGGAAAAAAACAATCTGAGGGACCTCGGCGCGTGAGGGATTTTGGGTACTACACACGTCACGATAGGGATAGTGTTACAGACACGCCTATGCCGACGTCCCCTTTCGGTCCCCGAAAGACAAGATGCAATACTCTGCGGTTACCATTGGATGTCGGACCATATGCACAGCATGTGACTCTAAGCAGATTAACAAGCATCCGAAATATGGGATACATTACTTCCCGTAATCGTATTTCTGATGCTTGTATCTGCTTAGATTCACATGCTGTGCATAGTCCGACATCTAGTGGAAGCTGCAGAGTAGTTTTTCAAAACTTGAAAAGGGGCGTCGAACCAGGGCGTGCCAGTAATACTATCCCTAGTATAACGTCCCCTGTACCTATGATCCCTCACGTGTGTAGGACCCTCAGATTGTATTTTTTCTGACATGAGGTAGCATGAGGAGTAGCGCGAGTACAGAGTATCCAAGCAGATAAGATAGATAAGACTACAAGCATCCATGCGCCTTCTCTTAGAGGGGAGGAACGGCGGGCGCATGTGAATCTAAGCAGATACAAGCATCAGAAATACGATTACGGTGAGTAATGTATCCCTTCTGAGGCTTGTGGAATCTGCTTGCCGTGCATATATTAGCGAGCAGTGTTAGAAGAAGGATGTGAGAAGGTTCACGAGCGAACAAATGTCTTAGAACTGATTGTCACACTTGTGTATCTGTCTTGGAATGAGTGTCAATGCAGTAGTGCTGAGTAAAGGTGTAAATAGAGCTCCAGGTAGCTGCTTTGCTATCAAGGGGTACATTTGCAATGAAAGCCAGAGTGGCTCCAGTACCTCTTGTAGAGTGGGTCCTTGGCATGAAAGGCAGTGTTTTATCTGAAAGGGAACAGCATAGTTGGATACGCCCGACTATCCACCTAGAGATGGCGTTTTTAGAGAGGCAATCGCCTTCTCTGCCTGGAGCTATGGAGACGAACAGTTGATCTGTTTTTCTTAGCAGTCTGGTCTTGTCTACATAGCAGAGGACAGCCCTCCTCACATCTAGTGTGTGGAGTTTCACGTCAGCAGAGCTCTTGGGTTCTTGTAAGAAGGCCGGTAGCTCAATGGACTGGTTAACATGGAATTTGGAAAAGAACTTAGGTGAGAACCTAGGGTGAGTGCGTAAAACCAGTTTATCCTTATGAATAGTAAAGAAAGGACTCTGCAATGCCAGAGCTTGAATTTCACTGACCCTTCTTATGGAGGTGATGGATACTAACAAGGCAGTTTTATAAGTCAGGTGTTTGAGACTAGATTTGAGCTTAGCAAGTACTACATTAAGGTCCCACCCTGGTGGGTTAGAGACTGGAGGGTGGAGTCTCTTTACCCCTTCCATAAATGCTTTGACAACTGGAAACTGGCACTTTCAACCATGACACCTTGTTATGGGAAGGGGTGTAAGGTGATAAAGCTGCCAGGTGCACTTTAAGCAAGTTAAACACTAACCCTGCATCCAGTAAGTGAAGCATATAGGTGACAATATTGGAAGGAGTACAATCAACTGGGTTGATTTGCTTATTCTGGCACCAAATAACAAATCTTTTCTACTTGTCATAGTAACAGTGCCTCGCGTTAGGTTTTCTTGATTCTTTTAGGATATCCATACAACTCTGAGGTAGATTGAGATGTCCGAACTCTGACTTCAGGAGCCATGCTGCTAAGTTCATCGAGTTGGGCTGAGGATGCACTGTTAGACCCTCGTGCTGGGAGAGTAGGTTGTACCGGCACAGGAGTTTGATGGGGTTGCACACCGCCAGTTTGCGTAGGTGTGGATACCATGGCTGTCTCGCCCGCATAGGAGCAACTAGGATGAGCGTTATCGATTCCCTGTGCATCTTGTTGACGACATTCCTCATCAGAGGGGTTGGAAGGAAAAATTCATCCATAGGCCCCCAGGAGCCTGGCTGGGGGAACCTGGATGCGAATTCTGGGCATTGTCTGTTTTCGCCTGTGGCGAATAGGTCTATAGTGGGGAACCCCCACTGAGAGAAGAGGTCTCCTACGGCTTCTTCGTTTAGTCGCCAGTCGTGTTCCTCTGGCAGTAGATCCCTGCTCAGAGCATCTGCCAGTGAATTGAGATCCCCTGGAACATGTTGGGATGACAGGTAAATTTTCCGTTTGAGTGCCCATTTCCAAATTTTCTGGGCAAGCTTGGACAGATTTGGCGAACAAGTGCCCCCTTGTTTGTTTAAGTAAAAAATCACTGTAGTGCTGTCTGTTAGGATCTGCACTGACAGGTTGGGTAGGAGGTGTTCGAATGCCAGAAGAGCTCTGAAGACTGCCTGAGGTTCTAGCAGGTTGATGTGGTTCTGAGCCACTGTCTGAGACCAGAGACCCTGAGCTGTATGATGCAGGTAGTGGGGTCCCCACCGTGCTTGGGATGCGTCTGTTGCAACAACGGCCTGTATCTCTGGATCGTAAAAGGGTTTCCCCTTTGTCAGGTTCTCTCTTGTCTACCAGCGAAGACTTTGTACTAGTGTTGGCGAAACGACCACTAGATCGTCCCACTGACCACTTGCTTGAGACCACTGTTTCGCCAACCATTCCTGCATGGTTGCATACGCAGGTGCGCGTGGGGAACCAGGTGTCAGGTCCAATCTTGAGTCTTCCTGCAGGATTGATGCTGGCCCACCAGACCCCTCCCCCCCCACCCTCCCCCAAGTATGCCTGCCCAATAGTCTCTAAGAAGATAAAACTACCAAGCTGGCAAACCCAAGGGGAAAGGGGAATTGGAGAACAAAACAAAGACAGATCTTCACTGGATAACACTGATGTCTGATGCCCTCTGGTACTGGATTATTCTCTCCTCAGTGTCTGTGAAATCTAAGGAAAAAATAATAGCATATATATATTATGTATAACTGATCAATAATTCTGTCTCTCTCTTATTTACTTTTTCTTTTAAAATACCTGTTGCCTATGCTTGTGTGCTGATAGGCATTCTTTTCTGATGATGTTGAAATATTAATTCTGTATTTCTTGTAAACTCATTTATATGTAAACTTTCTTGTATTTCCTAAACTTCCATACAAAACTCTTTTAAATATTTCCTCTGAAAACAGTCTTTAATATTGAAGAACTTGTAAAGTCTTATACTTCAAAAATTATCTTCTAATATTTCATAGTCAGTAAAAGTCTCATTTCTTTTTGTTAAAAAAATGTGACTTGTAACTCTAGAACCGCGCATAAATAAATGTTTTCAATTCTTCAGAAGAAACCGCGCATCCATCCGACGTTTTTTAACATTAAACGAGCCGCGCATCCATCCGACGCACCCTTCCTGGAAAAATGAACGAACCGCACACTTGCCGACGCTTCTTTTCCTTGACTACGAGCTAAGCAGTACCCGACGCTTAATTCCTTGAAATACGGGCCGCGCCGTGCACTATTTCCGGAGTCGAGATGATGTGTACACGTTGTACGTAAAAAACGTAAGGTTTTTATCTCTAACCTTAATACTAAACGACGAACGCGAGACAAAAGATACGCTCGCGCTCGTCACTGAAATATATAGTTAGATAAAAAATATAACTCAACCCAAACTCTATATATTAAATACTTCTAGAATAAACCACGCGTTAGTTAGTAATTAGATTAGCATCGCGCGTAGGTAAAAACTAACAAAAAATAAACACGCAATTGCAGAATAAAACAGCAGATTGTAACGATTAAAATTCTGAATAAAATAGAGTTTTTTCGTGTCTATGAAAGTTTGTTTTTTAAAAGACATCAACGAATTTCACTCCATGTCATATATCTTCAATATTTGAATAACTTAGCTTGCTTCTTCTGTAACTTCTTATCTTCTAAGAATTCTTGAATATAAGTCTTTCTTTTCTGAAGTCAGGAATTCATAACTCTTCTAAATTAAATAAACTATAGATTTTTCTTAAAACTTCTCTCAGAGCTAAAGAGACTGCAACCTGCCACAAAGGCAACTAAAATGAAAGGCAGTTTAGAACTCTGTTCAACATTCCAAACTACCTCATCAATGGTTTCCTCCAATCACTGCTGCAGTACTAACCCTCCATCTTGCCTTGGGGAAAGAAGTGATTCCTGAAATCTTATTAAGGAATTTTTTGTACAATTCTTTTATAATAAAAAAAAACATAACTTGAACATCATACTTCTAAATAGAATTACATCCAAAGGTCTTATTGCTAAATGATGATTTCTAAATTAAGTGTGTAAGTAATTGATGTCTATGAGAATTATCTTGGAATGATAGTGTGTCTTTTAAGGTTGTGAACCTTTGAAACTCTAGAAATATACCATGGAATCCTGACACCAGGTAAATGCAAGATGCCATCATGCCTAGCAAACGCATCGCTTTGCGCACCCTTATTTGGTGACCGGCTCGGTATTGAGGAATTTGCAGCAACAGATTTCTTTCCTCTAATGGAAAGGCCAACCCCTCTTGGGTGTTTAGGATAGCTCCTAGGAACTGTTTTGTGGTGCTTGGCACTAGGCTTGATTTTTTCTTGTTGATCGATAAGCCAATTGAAAGAAGAGGTCGATAGTTCTTTGAAAGTTTAGTCTGCAAATCAGGGGGGGGACACCCCTGTAATGAGCCAGTCGTCCAGGTAAGGGTACATTGGGATTGCCTCCCTGCGTAGGTGTGCTGCCACCACCGCCAGTACCTTGGTGAATACCCTTGGAGCCTATTCCGAAGGGTAGCACCGTGAATTGGTAATGCTGGTTGTCTATTTTGAAGCGCAAGAATCTTCTGTGTGCTGGGAACATTGAAATATGAAAATAGACATCTTTCATATCCAATGTTGCCATGTAATCCCCCTTCTTTCAGTAGTGGGATTACCTTTTGCAATGTAGTCATGCAGAATTTTTGTGGCTCGACATACTTGTTTGCAGGGCGCAAGTCTAATACTGGGCGCATTTGTCAGATCACTCTCCCATGCGTGAGTGAAGGTGGAAATGCGCCCCCCTACTGGAGATGCAAGAGAGGAGACCCGAAGCAGAACGTCACTGTTTAGCTGTCTGGCATGGCTGCCTCTACAGCGGCCCCTACATTGACCTCTGGGGGAGCCCTGGGAAGTCTGGAACTGACTGTTGCCCCATGAGGTTCCTTGATTTTGATAGTAGTTGGAACTCCTCTGGGAGCTTTGGCCGCGAAAGCGACAAATATTATAATTTCCCCTTTGACCTCGGGGTTTGTGAGTTATCCGAGAGATTTTAAGGTCTCGTACTCATCTTTAGCTGTCTTTAGCGCCTCTTCCACTGCCTTGCCAAACAGAACGTTATGCTCTACCGGCATGTCTATAAGCGTGGCTTGGGTCTCGGGTTTAAACCCAGACTGCCCGAGCCAAGCGTGGCGCTTTATTACTGTGCCTTTTGCTATTAATCTTCCTGCATTATCTGCTGCATCGAAGTTTGCTTTAAGGATGCATCCAGACACAGATCTTCCATCTGATGTAATTTGGGCCAACTGGCCCTTTAGTGTTTCAGGTGCAGTGGCTATTAGAGCAGCTACTTGTTCCCACTGGTGGCAGTTATAGCTTGGTAGTGTTAGCAATACGTGCCTGATATGCTGTCGTGGATGCCACCTTTCTCCCCAGAGCAGATATCCTTTTGCTCTCTTTATCGCGGGATGCTTCTGAAGAAACTAGTGGTGTGCCCGCCCTCTTTATGGTGGTTGTTGCTACCAATGGGGCGGGTTTTAACAAACCCCTTATGTACATGGGTTCGGAGGGAGCGGCCCGGAATAATTTCTCCACTCGTGGATTAACTGCACGAGTAAGATTAGGGGTTACCAGCGAGGGATCAATTCTGCGCTGGATTGATTTTAATGTGGGGATAGCTTGGGCAATGGCTCTTTTGTCCCCTAGGATTTTTTCTGCGAAATCTCTATCTTCTTGGACACATCGTGTGTCTATTTGAAAATGGGCTGCAGCTTCTTTAGCTAGTACCTCATTGAGGAGTGGTTGATTATCAACCGGTGAGTCATTCACCGGGGGATCTTTCGGAATAGGGGAGTCAAGACTGTAGGCTTCCGTCTCATCTTCCTCTTCTTGGTCCTCATCATCCCCATAGTAAGCAACCCCTGTCTTGTCGTCCAGCATCTGTGTTTCTGTCTCCTCACCATATGACTCTGGATGGTAAGGCTGAATTATTAAAGGGTCTGAAAGCAATTCCCGCGCTGGAGACTCAGAACTAAGCCTTTAAGTAGGGGTTGAGAGTTCTTGGATTCCGAAGGAGCAGAGATAGCTGGTGTATTTGTATAGCTATGGAAATGAGGGTCCTTTTCGTAGAAGTCTACAAAAAAGGACATCCTTCTCATTACCCTATCAATGTCCTCTGAGTTCCATTCCTTGTAACTGGGAATAACCCTCTCTTGCTGTGGTTCCTCCTCCATGCCCATATCATGAGGAGTGGGAGGCACAATTTTACCCCTAGGAGTAGTGTCAGGGACCTTGGACTTTCCAGGGCCTTCTGGTTTTCTGTATGGTGTTATGAAGGTTTCTTGTGCTGTTTATTCCACTTCCCCTGACTAAAGGAATGTTTTGCTGAGGTTTTCGGGGTTTCCGAGTGTTTCGCCGCATCGCGTCAAGTTTCGGAGGAGGTCTTAGACGTATCGCATTGCGATTCGGATGTGGTAGAGGGGTGTCGAATCTCGGGAGTAGACACTACACGCTTGGGAGCATAAAGGTCGGCATCGTATTCGACGACCGAGCCTCTACAAGTATTGTTAGCGTGGCACCCTTCCCAACCGTGGACGGTTGGTCTTTGTCATGTGGCGATCTTGAACGTGAACGCCCAGAGGACTCAGATACGTTCCACCGCCCTCTCAGTGCCTTCTGTTGCCGATTGCTCGACACGCGTGTCGAGTCACGGCTGGGGCTGATGTGCTTAATGGAAGTGGTGTGGGTTGCGCTTTTTCCGCCGGGTATTGTCCCCATAACTGGGCTGCTGGCCTGTCCTCGAGGTCGGGGGCTTGCGCGTGGGTGTCTAAAGTCACCCTTCTGCCCTCGCCGTCCGATACGTCGGCGTTGCTGCCATCGCTAAAGGTCCCTTCTGCATCCATGGCCTCTCGTTGCCTGGCGTAGTGGGCCCCGCATTTAGGGGAGCGGTCTTTAAGTGTTTTGGTCTTGAACAGATTACAAGCTCGACAGGTTACACTTTTGGCAGAATTTAAAGGGCATACTCTCCATATGTATTAATATGGCAGCGGGTCCGCATATGTAGAAAATAAATGTGGGAGCCTGTATGACCACCCCCCACTCTCCCTACTTGTATAGGGCTGAGGCCAGAGGCCTTCCAAGGCCCGGACCCAGGCCAGGGGCCTTCCGAGGCCCAAAGTCTGTCGTGGAGTCTCAACGGTTGTTGTCCTCGATCTTCACCGATGTCGATCTTCGGCGTAGGGTGGAAAGATACGGGGAATTTTAACAATAATATATGTATAATTGGCTAATGCCAATGGAACTCCACAATATGTGTCCTACTGGAATGGCAGAAAAAAACAATCGGAGGGTCCTACACGCATGAGGGATTATGGGTACATGGGATGTCACACTAGGGATAGTATTACTGGCACGCCCTAGCTCGATGCCCCTTTTCGAGTTTCGATAAACAAATACTCCTCAGCTGCCACTAGATGTCGGCCTATGCACAGCATGTGATCTAAGCAGATTCCACAAGCCTCAGAAATATATAATATATAATATATATATATATATATGGGATACATTACTCACCGTAATCGTATTTCTGATGCTTGTATCTGCTTAGATTCACATGCTGTGCATAGGCCGACATCTAGTGGAAGCTGCGGAGTATTACAGTTTGTTTTTCGAAAGTCGAAAATGGGCGTCGACACAGGCGTGCCAGTAATACTATCCCTAGTGTGACATCCACTGTACCCAAGATCCCTCACGCGTCTAGGATCCTCAGATTGTATTTTTTCTGACATGAGGAAGCATGAGGAGTAGCGTGAGTACAGATAATCCAAGCAGATAGACAGAAAGGTAAGACTACAAGTAATCATGCGCCTTCTCTCGGAGGGGAGGAAGGGTGGGTCGCATGTGAATCTAAGCAGATACAAGCATCAGAAATACGATTACGGTGAGTAATGTATCCCTTCTGAGGCTTGTGGAATCTGCTTAGATCACATGCTGTGCATAGATTAGCGAGCAGTACCAGAAGAAGGAGGTGGGATGTGAGAAGGGTCATGAGCAAACAGGTGTCTTAGAACCGCTTGTCCCACTTGTGTATCTGTCTTGGAATGAGTGTCAATGCAGTAATGCTGAGTAAAAGTGTGAATAGAGCTCCAAGTAGCTGCTTTGCAAATGGTGTCGAGGGGAACATTTGCAATGAAAGCCAGAGTGGCACCAATGCCTCTAGTAGAGTGGGCCCTTGGCGTAAAAGGCAGAGTCTTTTCAGAAAGAGAGTAACACAGCTGTATACAGTTGATAATCCACTTCGAGATAGCGCCCTTAGAGACGCGATCCCCCTCTCTGCCTGTAGCTACGGAGACAAACAGTTGATCTGTTTTCCTTAGCGGTCTGGTTTTATTTACATAGTATAGGACCGCCCTACGCACATCTAGGGTGTGTAGTTTCACCTCAGCCGAGCTTTGCGGGTTTTGGAAGAAAGCCGGAAGCTCGATGGACTGGTTTACATGGAACTTGGATATGAATTTAGGTGAGAACCTAGGGTGTGTGCGTAAAACCAGTTTGTCCTTGTGGATAGTAAAGAAAGGATCCTGCACTGACAGAGCCTGAATTTCACTGACCCTTCTTATGGAGGTAATGGCTACTAAGAAGGCCGTTTTATAAGTCAGGTGTTTGAGACTACTTTTATGCATGGGTTCGATTGGGGGTCCCATGAGCTTAGCTAGCACCACGTTGAGGTCCCATCCTGGCGGTGGGTTCGAAATAGGAGGGTGAAGTCTCTTTACTCCTTCCATGAAGGCTTTAACCACTGGTACTTTCCACCACGAGACCTTGTTATGGGATGTGGTGTAAGCCGAGAGGGCTGCCAGGTGTACTTTCAGCGAGTTAAAAACCAACCCTGCATCCAGCAGGTGGAGCATGTATGTCACAACGTTGGAAGGAGTGCAATCAACCGGGTTGATTTGTTTATTCTGGCACCAGATAACGAATCTTTTCCACTTATCAAAGTAACAGTGCCTTGTATTTGGTTTCCTGGACTCCTTTAGAATGTCCATACACCTCTGTGGTAATTTGAGATGTCCAAACTCTATGACTTCAGGAGCCATGCTGCTAGGTTCATAGAGTTGGGTTCCTGATGCACTGTTTGACCCTGTTGCTGGGACAGTAGGTTGTACCAGGCTGGGAGTCTGATGGGCTCGCACACCGCCATCCTGCGTAGGTGTGGAAACCATGGTTGTCTCGCCCACATGGGAGCAACTAGGATGAGCGTCATCGATTCCTTGTTCATCTTGTACACCACCTTCCTGATGAAAGGAGTTGGTGGAAAAGCGTACGCAAACATCCCTGACCAGTTCATCCACAGGGCATTCCCTTGGGAGTCCGGCTGGGGGAACCTGGATGCAAATCCTGGGCATTGTTTGTTTTCGCTTGTGGCGAATAGGTCTATAGTGGGGAAACCCCACTGAGAGAAGAGATCTTTTACTACGTTTCTGTGAAGGACCCATTCGTGTTCTTCTGGGAGGGAGTCTCTGCTTAGAGCATCCGCTAGGGAATTGAGCTCCCCTGGAACATGTTGCGATGACAGGAAGATGTTCCGTCTGAGTGCCCATATCCATATTTTCTGGGCAAGCTTGGACAGATTTGGCGAACGAGTCCCCCCTTGCTTGTTCAGATAGAACATGGCTGTCGTGCTGTCCGTCCTGATCTGCAACGACAAGTTCAGTAGATGGGGCTCGAACGCCTTTAGCGCTCGGAATACTGCCAGAAGCTCTAGCAGATTGATGTGGTTCTTGGCTACTGAGTGAGACCAGAGACCCTGAGCTGTGTGGTGGAGATGGTGAGCTCCCCACCCAGTCAGGCATGCATCTGTAGTCACCACGGCTTGTACTTCGGGATCGTAAAAGGGTTTCCCCTTTGCGAGATTCTCTCTTGTCCACCAGTGTAGGCTCTGTACGAGTGTTGGCGAAACGACCACTAGATCGTCCCACTGACCACTTGCCTGAGACCACTGTTTCGCCAACCATTCCTGCATGGGACGCATGCGCAGACGCGCGTGGGGGACCAGGTAAATGCATGACGCCATCATGCCCAGTAACCGCATAGCTTTGCGTACTGTTATCTGTTGACCTGACTGATAATGCGGAATTTGCAGAAGTATATTCCGAATTCTCTCTTCCGAAGGGAAGGTCAATCCTTTCTGAGTATCTAGGATAGCTCCTAGAAACTGTTTTGAGGTGCTTGGCACCAGACTTGACTTTTTCTCGTTGATAGAGAAGCCTAATTCGTGGAGGAGGTCGATAGTCCTCTGAATGTTTGACCTGCAAATTCCTGGGGTTTCCCCCGTTATGAGCCAGTCGTCCAGATAAGGGTACACCGGGATTGCTTCCCTGCGTAGGTGTGCAGCTGCCACCGCCAGTACCTTGGTGAATACCCTTGGTGCTGAAGCTATCCCGAAGGGCAGTACCTTGAATTGGTAGTGGCGACTGTCCACCTTGAAACGCAAGTACTTTCTGTGCGCTGGGAGCATGGAAATATGAAAATAAGCATCTTTCATATCCAAGGTTGCCATGTAATCCCCCTTTTTTAGGAGGGGGATTACCTCTTGTAGCGTGGTCATACGGAATTTTTGGGGCTTGACATACTTGTTGGCAGGCCGTAAGTCCAATACTGGGCGCATTGTCAAATCTTTCTTTGGCACAAGGAAGTAAGTTGAATAGATACCCTTGTTTACCTGGTGTCCTGGGACGAGTTCTATCGCGTCCTTTTCTAGCAGAATGGCGATCTCCTCGAGAAGGATCCTTTGATGTTCTAGGGAGTGCACTCTTTGTCGTGGAGGATGATTCCGGGGACGCTGCAGTAGTTCTATACAATATCCTGCGGATACTGTTGACAGCACCCATCTGTCTGAGGTGATCCCTTCCCAAGCCTGGGTGAAGGTGGAAATGCGTCCCCCTACTGGGGTTGCGTGACAAGGGACCCTGAACTGAGCGTCACTGTTTTGGTGGAGGCGTGCCACCTCCCTTGTTGGGGCTGCCTCTGCCTCTTCCACGACTTCTCTTGTTACCCCTGCCGTAACTCTGTGTAGACTGCTGGTTGTTATTCCATTGTGTACCCTGTCCCTGGGCATAGTTGCCTCTTTGTGAATTTTGGCCGCGTGGGCGACGAAAATTACTGTTCCCCCTCTGGTTAGGGGGTTTGTTGGTAAGCTGGCCAAGGGATTTGAGAGTCTCATATTCATCTTTGGCATTTTTAAGTGCGTCTTCGACCGCTTTCCCAAACAATAGGTCGGGTTCCACTGGCTTGTCTATTAAAGAAGCCTGTGTTTCTGTCTTGAATCCCGACTGCCGTAACCACGCATGTCTCTTGATAACAGTACCTTCTGCTATCAATCTCCCTGCGTTGTCAGCGGCGTCGAAAGTTGCTTTTAAAATGCAACCAGACACGGCTCTCCCCTCTGCCGAGATCCGAGCCAGCTGGCCCTTTAACGGTTCTGGAGCAGAGGCAATGAGCGCCGCGACTTCTTCCCATTGATGGCAATTGTAACTAGCCAACAGGGTGGTGGAATTCGCAATCCTTGCTTGGTAGGCGGACGTTGAGGCTACCTTCCTGCCAAACCCGTAAAGTTTTTTGCTCTCCTTGTCGGGAGGAGCTTCTGATGAAGATAAGGGCGTGCCAGCCCTTTTTCTAGTGTTGGTAACCACTAGGGAATCTGGTTTAAGATGTCCCCTTATATACAGAGGGTCAGACTGGGCTGCCCGGAAAATCTTTTCAATTCTGGGGTTGACAGCTCTGGTGAGGTTAGGATTCACCAGGGAAGGATCTATTCTTCGTTGGATGGACTTGAGGATAGGGATGGTCTGAGCGACCGGTCTCCTCTCTCCTACAAACTCCTCCGCGAAGTCCCTTTCCTCCTGTACACCGTGGGTGTCGATGTGGAAATGTTCCGCTGCTCGAGCGAGAACCTCGTTAAGGAGGGGCTGGTTATCAACTGGAGAGTCGGTAACTGGGGCTTCGCTTTGTACTGGGGAATCTACTCTGTAAATTTCCTGCTCATTTTCTCCCTCCTCCAGGTCCTCATCCTCTGCATAGTAATCTGTCCCGGTTTGTTCTTCCATAATTTCAAACTCCTGGTCCTCTTCAGGGAAAACTTGTCCCTGGTAACTGGGGAGTGGAGTAGAATATGGAGTGGAGTAAGGCTGAACCTCGAAGGGTTCAGGTCTTTCGAATCGGGGCTTTTTACTTAGCGGGATAGGATCGGAGGAGCCTGAGGGTGTGGGCCCTTGAGGGTTATATGAAAGAAAATGTTCTGGGTTCTTATCATAAAAATCAGCCAAGGAAGACATCCTAGACATAACCCTGTCTATGTCTTCACTGGACCATTCCCTGGAACAGGGTATTACTTTAGTAGGTGATGATTTATGGGACTTTTCAAGGGTAGACTTGTGTTTGCTTGTCTGCCTAGGGTGAGAGGATGGCTTTACAGGAGTGGAAGGCTGTGCTTTCCGCTGTTTCCCCCCCTCCCCGTGCGTGGAAAAATGTTTTCCCTGTCCCTTGGAGGCCCCAGAGACTTTCGACGCCTGGCGCCGAGGGTCTGGAGAGGTATCTGTGTGCTTTGGGCATGGGGCCTCACTGGTGTTAACCGCGGTCTCGGTATCTTGGAGTGCGGCCTGGGGGTGGAAGTCGTCTTCGTCTCCCGACGATCGAACTTCCGTTAATGTGTGTAGCGAGGCACTCTTGGCAAGAGTGGATGATTGCCTTGCGTCGTGAGGTGATCTCGATCGAGAGCGCCCAGAGGACACCGAGTCGGACCGTTCTTTTTGTGCCTCTTTCCGGGAAGTCGACGTCGTCGAGGTCCGGTTGGTCTTAGTGTGTTTAGTGTGTGTTAGGTGTGTAGCGCTTGCGTCGCCGGGGGTCTTCCCCATAGCCGCCCTGCCGGACGACCTTCCGAGGTCGGGGACCTGCGCTCGCCGGCTGTCTTTCGACGCCATAATGCCCTCGCCGTCCGAAAGTACGGCGTCGCTGCCATCGCTGAAGGCGCCCTCCGCTGCCATGGCCTCCTGCCTGGCGTGGTGGGCCCAACGCTTTGTCGAACGGTCCTTAAGTGTCTTAGGTTTAAACCTACTACACGCTCTGCAGTTCGCTTCGGGGTGATCCCTCGGCAAGCAGAGATTGCACGTGGCGTGCCTGTCGACCCAAGGGTATTTGCGATTGCACTTGGGGCAGAATTGAAAAGGGGTGCCCTCCATACGCACCTTAAGGCAGCGGGCTGCTAAGTGTAGGAATATATAAAATGTAACTATATATCAAGAGTGAAGAGTATGTACCACCCCCCACTCTCCCTACTTGTAAGGGCCGAGGCCAGCGGCCTACTAGGCCCGGGCCGAGGCCAGCGGCCTTCCGAGGCCCAGATCCGTCGTGCAGCAGTCGACGGTCGATGACTTCTCCAGCCGTCGTCGAGGTCGAGGGTCGACGTTGGGGTGGGGAAGGGAATGAATAAGAATTATAATTATAATAACAGCAAAAGTATGGCTAAGGCCAGGGAACTCCGTAAGATGCTTCCGACCAGTATGGCGGAAAAAAACAATCTGAGGATCCTAGACGCGTGAGGGATCTTGGGTACAGTGGACGTCACACTAGGGATAGTATTACTTGCACGCCTGTGTCGACGCCCATTTTCGACTTTCGAAAAACAAACTGTAATACTCCGCAGCTTCCACTAGATGTCGGCCTATGCACAGCATGTGATCTAAGCAGATTCCACAAGCCTCAGAAATATATATACATATATATATACACACACACATATACACACACATATACACACACACCAAGCCAGAGAAGCACATTCCAAAAGCAATTTCAAAACCGACAAATGAATGATATGATATGGCATTTATAACACGCCTATACACAAGTGTTTCAAGGCGTGACGAGGCGAGGGAGGGGGAACAGAGGGAAGATAGACAACGATCTTACTAGACCAGGTGACATTGAGATTGCACAAGTGCAGGTGAGGGGGACGGGGAAAAGTGCAGGGGGAAAGGGAGTGCAGGGAAGCGGGGAATACAGAAAGAGGTGTTTATACTACACTGTCTGATCCTGGAGCAGACATTTGTGAAATTGATGAGCCACAGGATGCCTCACTTCACCCAGTCTATGAAGGTGTTGTAGGAGCGAAGAAATCTTAACACAAAATGAGGAGTCACCGACAAAGTAACTTTCAATTCAGCATGACTAGACATGTGCATGAGTAACATCCTATGGCAAACTGAAAATTGTCAGACAAGCAAACAGAACACAGGACAGCCAACTGAAGCAAAATTAATAATAAATTAAGTTCTGAAGCTTGAATTCATTAAAAACCACAGCTTTTTAGTCATGGGGAGAGGTGGTAGGAAGAGTTTAATCGGACATTTAATTTAGTTTTCAACTAAAATATTTTAGAAAAGAAAAAAGGGAATTTATTTTTTCAAATGGGTATTATTTTTGAAATTCAATATTGATGTGCAAAAAATTTACAGTACTTACTGGTAACAGAATCTACAAAATGCGACCCGTTAGTACAGACAAGTGGCAAACAAAACAAATGTAAAAAATAATTAAGCAGAGGATTTAACTGCAAACTAATTTCCATTTACCAGCTGCAATTCGTGCTGCTTTTGTATAGTTTCCACTCTCAATACAGGACATCAATTCACTTCTTTCTTCTATAGTGTGTCGCCTGGATCCAGTAGATTTCTCTCGTCCACACTTTGACAAGCTGAAACCACAGCGGCAATAGTATCAGAACATGTAAATGAGAAAATGAGCAATGAAGTGAAAGCAAAATTATGCATTTTACCTTGAGCTTATTCTTGGGAAGAAGTGGTCATCAGACCTACAAATAAGCGGCATATCCACCACTTTTACACCCTAACAATAGGCAAATACCCACCACAAAAATAAATAGGGAGTAAAATACTCCAAACAAAAAAATATGAACTCACATTCATAGGAGGAAGCCCCCCCTAGTTCCTCCGACACCATGCCAAGGATCTTCACAGTGGAACCAGCGTCAATGTGCTCTATCAGGTATATGCCACCACTGTAGGTGGTTAGGGACAGCTTCCTTCTTTATCTCTTTTAGATAGGCGTTGCACCACATGCCACCTAAGGCGAGGCACCCCTGATAGGTTCTGGGTGTCCTTCCCTGGGGCTAGTTTGTAGCTGGGTTGTCTCCCCTTTTTTCAGACTGTGTTCACGTAAGATTATTAAGTACACTGTATTCTTTAATAACCTCTCTCCTACTGAACCGTTTTGTGCTACCATATTGTATCGAGTTAACGGTTAAGGAAGATAACGGCTTGCCCGTCTCCCCTCGATTTTACGAATTTACCTTGTTTGTTTGCAAACCAACAGAGAAATGCCACTGACAGGAAAATTAACGCTTGATGTGAAGGGGAATTTTACTAGGTACAAAGAAGTACGGTTACCAAAAAGAGAACAGATTTAGAGTTAAAATAAACGACTCACCTCAAGCACACCCAAATTGGCCATAGGAATTACTTTTTTACTTGCAACTTTAAAAAAAAAAAATATGCATGCCTGCACTTCAGATTAAAATAAATCTTTAATTTAAAAGAATATTAGCATATTCAAAAAAACTAAACAATAGCAAAGATAAAACCAACAGAAGTAACAAATACCTTAATTCTAAGGTTACAATATCAATAATTGCAAAACACCGACCCAATTGTAACCAGCGTAAGCATCTAATGTCTCCTACAAAGCAAAACCACACATGAAACTTGGATGTAGGGCACCTCTCTGTGCAGGATATTTTACTGCATTTACTATGTCATTTTGTATTGATGGCGAGCAGCCCCCCTCACCTCTATGTACCATAACCTGCACTCCTCGTCTAAACCCAGCGCAATCTGCAGGGTTACAATGTCCCACATCTAGATGCGATCAAATGGCTGCAGGGAAAATAGAGTGATGGAGACATCTTAAACTAATACGTTGAACATCCATTTGCTTCTGAAGTACAGATTATGTTCAGTGAATTAATACACAGCAAGTGCAATGTTTATATTACAATGAGATAAATAGGATAAAAACAACCCAAGTCTGTTTAAATCCTGTGCATCTTAAATCGTCAAGCAGGTAGTTTCTCATTAGCATTCAAAAAGCTGAGCAGAGTAAAAGAAAATGTTCTTCAGAAACACCATGGCATTAGCATTTATAATTATGGTTGCACCTCCCTTGTAAATCGCAGAAGCCCCGGGGGACAGGTGTGTCCTTTAATTAAACAATAGGCCCTGCTGGCGAGGATTCACGATCCATAGCAGAAATCTGACCAGTTTTCAAAAGGCAGGTTAACTCTAACAGAGAGTTTTCTTGCCTCTGGCTTCACAGCATTCCTTATACAGTAGATACATTCCTGGGCCATGGCTTTTGTATTGCTTTTAGAAACAGTGGATGGGTCGAAGAACGCCTGCAAATAATCTAAAGATAGGAGCTCTTGCCTTACATACAACCAATTGCTACTACACAATCAAGCATGCGATGGCAACAAGTCACAATTGATGGGTTAAGTTAGACTGTTGTGTTTGCTTTTCCAAGGGGGACCTCGTATGATAATTGGTTAATTATGTCAAGTACAAAAGTCAATCCAGTGTTCAAGTGCATTGTTAACGAAAGGGCACCCTGGAAAAGACCAAGGAAAGTGGTTTTCCTTAGTCTGAACAGGCTGAACCCGAGATTGTCCACATATATCCGCTCCATAGAAGGCCGCTGGGATGAATTTTGCTTGATAAACACACAATTCTAAGGGTAAGCGACACCATTTTCTACGAACTCTTAATAGAACACCATTCACGTGGGCCAGCTCGGTCACTGAAGTATTTACCTGGAGGTCAATTTTAAGTGGTTTATACAAAATAACACCCACATAAAACTGCTGGACCCATTCTGCTTGACTGACGTCTGCCTCTCTGTCCATGTCTTTTCAGATCAGCTTGGTTTGCAAGGCAGGTCATTTTCAGCTGAAGATCTTGAGAAAGGTACTTCAGTTTATTCCTCTTCATCTTCACTCTCCGGTGGTTGCAGCATTGGTCCTCAGCCGGATTGATTATTCTAATTCTCTCTTGCACAGCCTGCCTATCTGGTACACAGTCTTCAAACTCAGCTGCTCGGCTTGCAACCAGCACCTACTTTAGGGAGCACACTACCCCAGTTCTGAGGGCTTTGCATTGGCTGCCAGTGGCCAAACATGTGCAGTTTAAATCTCTGTCTTGTACAGAGGACCAGAGTATCTTCAGCTGAAATTTCAGCCTTATACCGCGGGCCGTTTGCTGCACTCAAATGATCGTTTCCTTCTTGATGTGCCGAAATTCTGTAGTGCCAGATTGGCAGCCGCTCATTTTCTGTCAGGGCTGCCAACCCGTGGAATGACTTGCCTATTGCACTTCGCTCTACGGCTGCCCATTTGCCTTTTAGAAGGGCTTTAAAAACTCGTATCTTCTAAATCCTGTTCCACTTCTTAGTGCTTGTCCAGTCTTTAGCGCCAGGTTGCCTGTTGGTGTCAGTTGCACTGTACTTGGGTACGAAAAGGATAACAAAACATTCTAATTTTCCTCCTGTTGCCATACGTGGAGACAGTCTACCTCCGGGATTCCTAGCTTGCATAACCTGTGACCCACTAACTAGAACCCATGTGGTATTTCTTGTTATTAAGTCCCTCCCCCTCTTAAATTATGAAGTGGTGCACTCACTAGAAATCGATTACAATTAAGAGAAACTGTCTTATAAAGCAAGATATAAAATCCCCCATCAGGATTTTAAATATTAGTGAAAAGACTAGGGTAAAGCATGTGCAGACTACCATCGCCCCTCACGCATACCACAATAACCTGCACAAAACACTCAATGGAGTAAGGACATGATACAGAACATCTACTTTACTTCCCTCCTCTTCTCCAGACTCTTCTACTGTTCCACCCTTCTCTTTGGACTCCCCTCCTCTCATCTCATCTCTCCCCTCTTAAATCCATCTACCACTTTGCCATCGGCTCCCTATGCCTTCTGTCACCTCTTGATTCCATCTCCTCCTCCCTCACCTCTCTAGGCTGGCTCTCTTCCCACTCCCAACTCAAGTTCAAGTTCCTCTGTCTTGTCTTCAAATCCCTCTATGATCTTGCTCCCCCTTACCTCTCCTCCCTTCTTTCCTTCTACACCACTTCTCGTCCTCTCCTCTCTGCTAATCTTTTCCACCCTGTGCCCCCTCTCGCTTCCGATCATTCCAACTCCTTGCTCCTTTCCACTGGAACCGCCTCCCCTTCACATCCGCTCTTCTCCCTCCTACCTTTCCTTTCGCTCTTCTTTAAAATCTTACCTCTTCCACTCACCTCCCTAACACCCCACCTTCCCTACCGCCTCTGTTCTCCTTTACCCTTACCTCCTACTCCTCTTCACCCTCTCCATCCCTCCGATCCCCTTCCTCCGCTTGATTCTGGTCTCACCTTCTCCGCTCTTCTTCCCTCACATTCCTGCTCTTTCCACCATCCTTACCTCCTCTAACACCTACCACTCTCTTGCTCACCTCCCCCCTCCTAACCTCTACAATACTGAAAGTTGTTCTTTATGCTGTTTTCAGGTTGTGATTCATTTGTCATTTTATGCTTGCTGTATGTTTACTTGTTCTTATGTAAAGCACTTTGGAGCAAAGGGCTATATAAATTCAATAAAATACAAATACAAAATACTTTGCACCTTAAGGAAATCTTAGAACTTGTGTTTGCACTTTCCACCCAAACTCATGGAAAGTAAGCCACCATCACAAATCAGTGGCACCTAAATGCTCACAAGAGATTGTAAGGAACTCATGATGGCAACAGGAAAAACACACACAAATGATCACAGTTCAAGGGTGTTTATTGAACAATGAATGCAGAGTGGAAAAACGCCTAACCTAAACCTAAATCTAAGATGGGAGCAGGCGTTGTTAGGCAAATGTTGTATGCAGTACCCTCTGGGACCACTACACACAACTCTGACTACAGGTATAGGCAACCCAACCTTTGGTATAAGCTTGCACTACACAGTTTTGGTAGTGTGTTGATCAGCCAGGCTTACCTCAAGAGGGGGAAATGTGAGCTGTAGTGGAGGTACACAGAGATTCACAGTTAAAGGTGTTAGGGAGAACGCTCAAGACTGTGCAAATTCCCTTCACCTTAGAGACCCAGCAACTTTGCTGGATTTTGAGGACTTGATTTTTTTTTTTTACCTGGTGAGTGTGTGACCCTTTTCCCACCCTCTCATGTATTTTGATATGTGTTTTACCTCTGTGTTCTCTTTGGTTATGGAGTCTAACCAATTCCATAGGCATCATCATTTCATTTGTATCACACAACATCCTCAGTGCAGTGGCACAGGGACCCTTTCAGGCTTTCCCAAGTTTTAAATACCTTCTCTGGGATAAACTACTGTTTCCCAGAGTAAGTAAAGTGAAATTGACTTTACTAGTCTTTTAAATTCCTAGACCCAACACACCCCATCTTACAATAGAGTGCGTCTAGATACTCATGTAGCAGTCAAATGCCACTCTTTCCTCTCAGAATGGCTGGCGGCAGTGATTTTACAACGAACTACCATGATTTTTCCCCGACCGCGAACTATTTGTAGCTCGGGTATCGTTAAATCGCACGAGCCATGTTTTTTAAGATGGCGTCCGAGCCCCCTCTGTAAAAACAGGTCCCGGTATTCTTTTTTCGCCATTTCTTTTTGGAAAGGTCCTTCAAGCGTTTTGCTCTGTGCGCCAAACCAGGTTTGGTCTCTTTATTCATTCGCCTTTGGCAGGCTTCATGAGTGAGCCCGCCTCTAGCGCCCCAGTGTCAGGGATGGGCAGGAAGTGAGGGGGGTGCCTGCAACTCCCTGTGCTTAGTCTCCTAGAAGACCAAATGCACTCTGTGGTGATTGGCTTACTGCCTGTTTGGCAATGACAGCCACCCTGCTGGGTGAGTGACAGCTAGGCTGGATAGAATGGGAGCAAACTGAATAAAAGGCAAGTCTCTTGGCTTGGAAGGCAGAGTCGACCACTGGAACGATAGAACTGAAAACGAGCTTGAAGAGGACGGCTGCTGAAACTCCTGGACCGTTGGTTTGCCTGGTGAAGCCCTGAATCGCCAAGTTCACCTCGACAGAGAAGCCCTTCAAGAACGACTTCTCCCTTTGAGTTGGTGGGACCAATCAACTCAACAGTAAGCCACCAGGATACCTATCTCAGAGCTGGTTGCATCTTCCGCAGCGTGCTGCAGGAAACCGTACAGCAGGGGAGAGGGACACCAGTTTGTGTGCGTTACTTACAGCCACCGGAATTGAAGTTTGCCAGTTGCAAGCTTTTTGACCAGTCCCTGTGCAGTGCAGGAGTTCCCCGACGTCCTCCCTCTTGTCCCCACGTGTGAGGCACAGGTACAGGTACAGCAAGAGCTGCAGGAACTGCCAGGAACAGAAGTCATCAGACAGATGCATCTTTTTCTTCATTGAAAGGTACTGTGAAACCAGACAGAGTACTTGCCTCTCACAGTGAAAGTGCTTGAAACTAACAGGCCTAATCAGCTTGTGACCCAACATTTGATTCTTCTTCTTTCAAACTACTTCTGAGAACTTGTGCAGAGACTTCACTGTTTACTTACCAGAACTGTTTTATCCTATGCAAGACTTTAGCCCATTGACATTGGTCTACCCTATTGAATTGACTCTTCTGGTGAACTCCAAGAATTTGCACTGTCCAAGAATAATTGTAACCTTTCAAGTTCTAATAATCTTTGCCTTTTACTCCTCTTGAAAAGTATTCTTAAATAGTATTGAAGTATATGTGTGTGTATATAATTGCCTTCTCCTTATGAATGTTTTATAACTGACAGATAAATCAATTATTTATCAAAGAAACCTTGAGTGTGTTTATTTGAACACTTGTGATTGTGGACCTCTGTGTAGCATCATTACTGCTCACATTCCCCTCTGCTCAGCTCCGCTACCAAAACTGTGTAGTACAGACTTGTACCAAAGGTTGGTCTGCTTATACCTGTAGTCATAGTGTGTAGTGGTCCCAGTGGGTATTGCATACAAACTCTGCCGAACAACCGGTATTCAAATAAACTCTTACATTCAAGGTTTCTTACATAAACAATTATTTGTCAGTTAGAAAGCTTTCTTCAGAAGGGAGCAATAGAATAGTAACACACAAATACACTTCAATACTGTACACTCTTGGTTTCTAAATCAGTAAAGACCCTTTTGGGATGGCCCACAGACACAACCTACACCCACATGTGACTTCAATAACTAGGGTGCTGGGGACATTAATATCTTACTGTTGGCATTTAGAATACTTTTAGGAATTGGTAAAAGGCAAAGGTTATTAGAACAACAAGAGACCTCAAATATTCTTAAGCAGGAAAATACTTTTGAATCCCCCAAGAAGAGTTCTACAATTCAATAGGCTAAGGAAAAGTCAATGGGCAAAAGTCTTGTATAGGATGAAGCACTTCTGGTAAGTAAATGGAAAAGTCTTTGCACACGTTCTTAGGAGTCTTTGGTGAAAAGATGAATCAAATTTAGGGCCACCAGCTGATTAGGCTTGTGAGTCGTAGAAGTTTCAAGCAACTCTACAGTAAGAGGTAAGTTCTCTTAGACTTGTTTTACAGTACCTTAGAAATGAAGAAAAGATGCAGCCGATGACTTCTGTTCCTGTGCAGCTCTGCAGATCTCACTGTTCCTGGGCCTCAGTTGTGGAGACAAGAGGGAGGGTGTCGGGGGCCTCCTGCACTGCACTGGGACGGTCAAACCTCGCAACCGGCAAACTTCATTTTCAGTGGCTGTTCAGTGTTTCAGCTCCTCGCGTCTACCGCAAATAGCAACACTGCGGTTCCTGGCTGTCAAGATGGACTTTCCTTGCTTCTGGGGTCCCGCACTCTGTTGAGGGGGCTCAGGCTCGGTCAGTCCTGCTTCCTGTGAGTCCGGAGGATCTTCCTGGAGCTCTAGGCCAGCTTAACAGCAATGCACACAATCTGGTGTTCCTCTCCCTAGCTATACGGTTTCCAGCAGAAACTCTGTGGAAATTCAACCAGCTCCGAGATGGATGTCCAGGTGGCTTACTTTGGAGTTGATTGGTCACACCAACTCAAGGGGAGAAGTTGCCTTGCAGGGGCTTCTCCGTCGATGCGAACTTGGTGTTTTGGCACTGTAGCAGGGCTTCACCGGGCAAACCAACATTCCGGGAGTTGCAGTAAGTGCCCTCTTCAAGTTCTTCTTCGGTTCCTTCGTCCAGTGGTCGACTTCGCCTTCCAAGCCAAAAGCCTCGCCTTTTATTCAGTTCCCTCCCATTCATTCCAGCCCAGCAGTCAGTCACCCAGCAGGGTGGCTGTTCTTGCCGGATCGTCAGCCGACCAATCACCATTGAGTGCATTTGGGTCTCCTAGGAGACTAAGCACAGGGAGTTCCGGGCACCTCCCTCACTTCCTGCCTACCCCAGACACCCTGGAGCCAAAGGTGGGCTTCACTCGTGAAACCCGCCAAAGGCAAAGCGAACAATGGGACCAAACCTGGTTTGGTGTGCACAGTAAATCTCATAAAGGACCTTTCCACAAAGAAATGGCGTAAAAAGAAGACCAGGCCATTTTCACAACAATGGCACCCTTGGGTGCTTTACTGCAGCTGCGAATGCAGCCCGCAGTAAATGCACACCACGGTAGTTAAAACAAAACCACTGCCAACGGCCATTCAGCGAGAAAAGGGTAACATAAAAAATGTTACATGAGAAGCTAGACAAAGGGGATACACTAAGTAACCCCTTGAGCACCCTATTGTAAGATAGTGTGTGCTGGGTCTATAAAGTTACAAATGTAAGTAAAGTCAAATTCACTTTACTGCTCTTGGAAACAGTAGTTTATCCAAGAGAGGTATTTAAACCTTTGAAAAATCTGAAAGACTTCCCTGTTGTGCCACTGCACTAAAGGTGCTATGTGTCACAATGTAAAAAGATGATGCCTATGGAGTTTGTCCGACTCCACAACCAAAAGAAATAGTGTAAAAAAATCACATTAAAATACATGAGAGAGTGGGAAAAAGGGTATCACTATCTCCAGGTTAAAAAAATCAAGTCCTCAAAATCAAGCAAAAATACTGGGGGGTCTCTAAGGTGGAAGGAATTAGCACATTTCTGAGAATTCTTCCCAACAGCGCCAACAGCACTGTGAGCCTTCTCCGAAGGCCTGGGAATGACCTTTGTTTGATTCAGGCGCTGTGGAGTGGGAAGGCAGACGGTAGGATGATGAGGCGTATTCCTTTGAGGATCTTCCAAACCTAGTGACCTTGCTGTCTCTGTGTCCGTCTTGATGGCTTGCATTGTTTCATTCACAACCTTTCAGAAGAGATTATCTCTGTTGAAAGGCATATCTACCACCTTGGCCTGAACCTCCGGCCTGAAATTGGTCGCCTTCAGCCAACCTTGACGCCTGAGCACTACGCCATTTCCCATTTGGTGGAAGCTGGAATCTGCAATGTCCATAGCCAAAGTGATAGAGCGATCGGAGGCCACCTCCCACTACTGAAATAGTGCCAACGCCTCCGTCTGCTTGTCGGCAGGCAAGAATTCCAGTAGTGGGTCCAGCTTAAACCCAGCTCTCTATCATACGGGCCAGGATGGCCAGCACATTGGAAGCCTGGATCGTTGACGCTGCAGTATATATGATGCGCTTCCCTGATACATCCAGCTTCTTCCCTTCTTGGTCTGGAGGGACTGTAGACTTTGAGGATGGGTTCGCTGACTGCTTGCTAGCTGCGGCTGAAACCACTGAGTCCAGGGATGGCTGAGTGTAGAGGCATTTGGGGGCAGAGTCTGGCACCCTATATTGATTCTCTAGACGGCCCTGCTGCTGCCACTCCAATCGCCACGATGAAGTCATTGAATTCATCTGTGTCCATTTTGCCGGCGTCCGTGTTAGTTGCTGTTTCGGTGTGCAGCGCCTTGCCTGGCAGTGGTGACGCTGTTCGCCTCAGGGTAGCAGAGTGATGCCTGCGTGGAGGCCTTGGAGGGCTGTACCTATGGTCGCTCCCTGATGGGCCTGCTATGAGTGGTAGCCGCTGCTGTATATCTGAGATCAGAGATCTGAGCACTGTCCGGATGTCCTGGGACACATCCCTAGGAGCTTGAGGAGGGGCTCTTGGAGGAATTCTGGTGTGCCTGAATGGGCTCGTATGGCAGCTACATGCCTACAGGGCTGTAGCCCCCCCCCTGCCTCCAGGCACTCATGCCGTGCCTTGTAGTCAGAGCTGGTGTAAATGGCCAAAGGACTGACTGCACTCTCTACGTACTGTTCTCCTGGTCTAGCCACTTCCCTCAGGACTATAGACATGAGCAGAGTTTTTTTGGCTGGGTAAGAGGCGGTTAACAAAGCAGTAGTTGTGGGTCTTGGTGGCAGCGAAACCCTCGCAGCAGGGTATCCAGTTTTTTTTTTTAACTCATCAACAAGGCAGCCGTTGATGACGTGGCTGCTGATGAAGCAGTCACTGACAAGTTGGCCGTTGATGTACTGGATGATGAAGCAACCATCGACAAAGGTCTGGTCAAGCCATGGCCGTAGACTGTTTTGTAGTCGATTACGCGGGTGTCGCTGAGAGCTTTGAAGAGATTTCCTTTCGGGAGTGAGTCTTCTTCTCCCGTGACAACCCACTATGTTTCGAGGACTTTGTGCCCGTTACCGGCAAGCTCGCAGTAGACAGGCAAGGCGACAGAGCGCTTGCACCCTGAACTAGGACCCGCATCAACGGCTTCTCTAGCCAGACCAACAGCCTGGCGCTGGGCTTTACTGGAGCCCTGCAAAGATACCTCCTCGGCCGATCTGGATCTCTTACCTAGTGGAAAGCGCTCTTGAGAGCAGACCGATCTGGGCTTCGTCGGAGCGTGCCCAGAGGCTAGGCCACGGACCCCATCCTCTTTCAACCACGCCACCAACTGTCGGTAGCAGCCACTATTCAGTTTGGCCCAAAAACGTCGGCAGATGTCACATCGATCCTCCTCATGGTCGGGATGCAAACAAGAGACATCTAGTGCGCTTGTCTTCCACATAGCTGTTTCGCAAGACACCGGGAGCGGAGCCCGAAGAGACTTCTCCTGCCTTCCCCCAACATGGCACAAAGTAAGCCTTGCTAGGCCTTTCCTCTTGATCTCGCCGTGTAGATCTTTCAAAATGAACCGGCAACAGAGCCCGTTACTGGAGCCGACCAATCATCAGCAGTCTTCGAAATAGTCATAAAACGGAATTATTCATCGAAAAAACAATTCTATAGAAAAAAGCTTGGAGACCAAAACTCGAGGACTCCCTGCACTGAAAAGAAAAGTGCAATAAAAATCTGAAGATGGCTGCCTGGGGCGGGACTCCGGGAGACGACCGTCATTGGATGGGCGCAGTATGGCTTCAGTGATTGGATAATGGGTGAAAGGCAGTATTAAAGCTTTTAAAGCAATACTGCTTTCTTCTTTTTACTGAGGATTCCCGACCTGATAACAGGGAATGTTCATGAGCATGCAAATCCATGTCAGACCCCATGCTGGAGAAGTTTACTGACTTGTAAAAGAGTTAGTTGGTAAATGAAGCTCTTAGAAGTGATTCGGTCTTGCTTCCCCTGACTTGCCGTTAGCCTGTCCAGAAGAAGTCTGCCTTAGGTTATACTTACCTCTTAAATTGCTGATAGCTCCTTTAAAAAGTATATAGGATTTACTTACCTTGTGGTAGCTGTGTGCCATCCTAAAACAAGTTAAAGAGTTGTTGCTTACCTCAATGTGTGTTGCACTGATCTCGAAAGCACCGGTCAATGTATACTACACCAAAAGGGTTTTACTCCTAGTATAACTGTGTGCTATCCTGAGTTATAGTTATAGGTTGTTATTGTCCCTTGAATAAGCATCCCACTATTCAGAAAAGTATGTTTGCAAGTTGGCTTACTATGTGATTTCTTCGCTGAGTGTAAGGTTACCACTCCTAGGATCTCGGAGGTTAGCTCAGGGGCAATGTGCTCGCCTTGGAAACAAGACGTCACGGAGCCTCATAGATTCGATCCCCGGGGCCACGCTTAGAAACCTCTGGGTATTAAGCACGTTATAAATAACCTATCATCAAAGCTTTCCTGAAATATCAGCAGAGGCATTCGCAATGCTGGTTAAATGAAGCAAGAAAGCGGGATCACCCATGGACCCTGTCCCCCAGACATCTACAAATCAATCCTCGCGCAAGGATCGCCAGCAGAACACTACAGAAACCTTTTAAATCTATTACTATCAACAGGGACTGTACAGAAGATCTTCAAATCAGCATACATCAACCCACTCTTAAACACAAGTGGTGACGGTGATGACCTTTCCAACTACAGGCTGATCTCCACCATCCCCTACCCAGCAAAACCTCTAGAAACCTACGTATATAAACTAACCCAAGAACACGTAGAAAACCACCACCTGCTGGACCAAGCTCAAATCGGTTTCAGACCAGCGAGAGGAACGGAAACAGCAGTACTATCCATCTGGAAAGACCTAAAAACGAACGCAGACTCAAACACTACCTCAGCCCTTATTCTGCTCGACCTCTCCGCAGCCTTTGACACAGTTAGCCACGACACCCTGACCAAAAGACTAGAAGACATAGGCATAACAGACACAGCACTACGCTGGACCAAATCATTCCTAGCAGACAGAACAGAAACCGTATGGATAAAACCTTTCAAATCCACTCCATGAGTTAACGACTGTGGAGTGCCACAAGGACCTCCACTATATTTCAACATCTATCAGACTCCGGTCATCAGAATCTTCAAAAAATAACACATTACATGTTACAACTACTCAGATCATCTACAAAATCAAAGACACTGATGCCGACCACTCACCCCTAACCGAATATCTAAAAGAAGTCTTCAACTGGATGGATGCCAACAACCTGAAAATCAACCCAGGAAAGACAGAAATCATGATCGTATCCAAAGACCATGAGAACAAAACCACCATCCCATGGCCTACGGAAATGGGAAACGCACCAACACCATCGAAGGTAGTAAAAAATCTGGGAGTCCTAATGGACAAAACCCTAACCCTGGAACCACAAATAAATGCAACAGTGAACAAATGCTTTTTCCTCCTCCACACAGCAAGAAGAATTCTACCTTTCCTCTCCTTCACGCACAAAACACTCACTATCGTCGCCCTAATCATGTCAAAAATCGATTATTCAAACATCCTCTACCTCGGAATACCAGAATACCTCCTGAGGAAACTGCAACGGATCCAAAATGCAGCGGCAAGACTACTCCTCAAACTATCCAGAAAAGACCACATTACTCCAGCCCTAAAAACACTACACTGGCTCCCAGTAAAACACCGCATCACCTTCAAACAATGTGCATAATGGACAGAGAAACCAGCAGACAAGGAGCAGAATTCCTACAAAAGAAAATAACAGTCTACAAACCAACGAGACCCCTCCGATCAAGCAACGAAATCCACCTGGAACTCAAACCATACCTTAAGAAAAAACCTGGAGGCACCTCCTTCTATCACTTAGCCGCAAAAACCTGGAACAACATCCCAAAAGAAATAAGGAACACCGAAGATCACCTAAAATTAAGAAAATCACTAAAAACCTGGCTCTTCAACACCACAGACTAAATCTGGAAACCATAACCGGAAAAAGGATGACTAAACCGGAAAGGACACGGACATCCCCGACCCGAGAAAGTAACTCCCACAGAACCTGGACGGGTGACACCGAATAGATTGGAACACAGGTGGCATGAACGGAAACTGAGTCAACTACCCCAGACAATCACACCAACACTTTCGCCCGCCCCTTAGTTACCGCCAGGAACACCAGTGATGTGGAATTGTCGAGATATTGGCAATCACCACATTAATTGAGAGGCTGACTTTGGAAGGTGCACTGGCCACAGGAGTATGAAGGGAGGATAAGGGGAGCTATGAGAGAGCATGTTAGAGGTGGGGGCCAGAGGAGTAAGGAACCTTATATGCCAGTCGGACCCAGATCAGGACAGAACCGCATCAGGGGAGATTACACAAGCCGAGCGCCTCAATTCAGGATAGAGATGCAAACTAACCAACCCTACTAACAATTTCCCTTTCTGCATACACCTCTCAAACTCCAAACCAAACGCAACCAAAACCTACAGCACAACAAACTGCACAAACTTCACTACATCGCAACAACAAAACAAAAACACACAGTCTTGCACAACAGTACACAATGACTACCAGCCGCAAACACCCCAGGCCTAGCCAACGGACTCACCGGGCGGAGGCCGCCAACAGCACATCACTGCGCTCTTGCACTTTTCCTGCTTCCTCCCACTAACTCAACCTCCCCTCCTCTTTCAGAGCCGCCAGGGGACCACGCCGGTGGTGATAGTGCACGGTACAAACGTCCTTTAACATCAACATATCATACTACCCTGTATTACAGAAAGTAATCTAAGAAGTTAATGATTTTCACTCCCCAATAATAGATGTGACCTATACTGAGTGTATGAAAATGTTTGACTTACCTAGACTACTGTTTGTTTTCTAAATAAGGTCTATGCTTTGGTCTGTGTACTTTAAAGCATAGTGTTGTGTTTTTTTTATAATGTGTTTATATGATCTGTGATAGTACATGTTTCGCCAACATTAATTTGGACCTACTTGCATTTAAATAAACCTTTTTCTTCAATAAATAGTGTTTCTTTGGACCCTATTTGTATTACAATTTCTTTGTACTGATTCTATAGCCTACTCTCCCTCCTAAAATAAGCCTGGCTGCTCTGTCTACGCTACCATATACTCAGGTGGTACAGCCTTATACTAAGTGGAGTCTTGTACTGTCTCAGTTGAATGGTTTTGCTAAATCCTTACTTGGACTTCTGAAGAACTGTCCTAACAAATATCAACTAAACCTACTTTACCAGGGGATTCCCTAACTAGTTTAGGAGCAAAGGGAAACCCTCGTAGCATACACAAAACTGACCCTCATACTAAAAAACAAAATATACAAAGTAACATAACAAATAAAAGATTAACAAATAACCAGTGTGTTGGAAAACTTATGTTTGTCCTGGGCACATCTTTCTCCTCAGGAATGTGGCAAAGTCAATTTCTTCCAAGGAAAAGAAAGTCTTGAATCAGTCTTAGAAAAGTTCCAAAGATACAAAAGTTCACTCAAACAAAAATCCACACAACAGTCTCTTCTTCACTTGATTAAAAGATTCAATTTCCATAGGACAAAAGTATCACTTCTGCTTGACAACTCTTCCTCTGGCACTTCTGCAGTTTATTGCATATACTTTGTCAGTGTCAGAATGCTTCTTCTTAGAGTTTGCTCTCCCTCTAGCAATTCCCTTCTGCCAATGATACTATGAAAGCAGGCTCAGTTGCCCCACAGTCTCCTTCTGCTTCTACTACATTCAAATAATGTTCTGACAAATGTATAGACAACCACAGAACTACTGGCTCTGCGGCTACTTGGTATTTTAGGCAACTTCAACAAGACACTTCGACCTCTACAGGTTGGCATGGCACTCTCCTCTCTTGTATCGTAGGAAAGGGCAGCCTCTTTGCCTTTCTGTCTTGCAGCTGCCACGAAATCTGTCTTAGCGCCCAGACTGATTCCCTCTCTCTCTTGACTTGGGCAGTCTCAGCTCTACAGATTTAGAAATTATTTCTTTGAACAAGCGCCCAGATTTATTTACATCTTGTCTCCAGTAGTTACCCCAAAGCTGTATTGCCACTTTTCCAGCCCTGGATAACCTTGTCAATCAGAGGACTCTGGGTTTACAACAGCTTCAACAACTTTCAAACGATGGTGTTCAGTTTTTGTTAGGTAAGATCTTCATAGCAATGACAAATCTTCCTGTACTGTGACAACCCCAGAACATTATGCTTTACTGGAGGGTTATTCTTCCCTATACCTCAGTGAGTGAACCTTTTTCCCACACTCGCAGAGTAGTTTACTCTTTTTATGGGTGTCATTTTTAATACTCTTCATATTGTCTTTTTAATTGTATACTGTGATAACTTTTGACATATACTGGCTATTGTTGCTGGGTTGCCCTGGGGGCTCCCCTTTAACTCTCTCTGGCTAACCTTGTGAGAACTATAGTTCCCAAGGGTAGAAAGGATCTTTGGATCACTTTTACATTTTATTAGGAGAGACCAGCTCCCCTCATGTTATGTGGAGTGCTGGGGATATACAATGCATCCCAGTTCTCTTTTTAACGGTAACATTTATGTTACAGGGACAAGCTTACATTAATTCAGAGCACCTTTACCGCAGGCTATTTGCACAGCCCCGTTAAAGGCACCAATGGAAGCTCATTTTACCAAAATGACCCCGGTCATCTTTTTTCGCCATTTTAGCTGTTGGGGAGAATTCTCAGAAATGTGCCAATTCCCTTCTACCTTAGAGACCCCCAGCTCTTTTGCTGTATTTATATGAGAGATTGAGACCTTTTCCCCACTCTCATGTCATTTTCATTGAGTTGAACATGGTTTCTTTTGGCTTTGGAGTCTTGACAAACTCCACAGGCATCATCCTTTTACATTGTGGCACACAGCACCCTCAGTGCAGTGTCACAGAGAAATCCTTTGGATTTCTGCTAAGGTTTAAATACCTTCTCTTGGATAAACTACTGTTTCCAAGAGTAGTGAAGTGAAATTGACTTTACTCACATTTTTCTCTTTTTATAGACCCAGCACACACTATCTTACAATAGGGTACTGAAGAGGTTACTTTGTATACCCTTGGTCTATCTTCTCATGTAACATTTAATGTTACTCTTTATACAATTAATGGCCGGTGGCAGTGGTTTAATGTTTCCTACCATTCTGTGTTTTTACCGCAGGCCGAATCCTCAGCTGCAGTATTGCACCCATAGGTGCCCATTTTGTCAAAATGTCGCAGTCTTCTTTTTTCGCCATTTCTTGTTGGAAAGGTCCTTCTTGAGATTTACTCTGCGTGCCAAACCAGGTTTGGCCTGTTAGGCAAGATTGTATGCAGTACCCTGTGGGAGACTGCACCAGACTTGTCCTCTTGGCAATAGTTAACCCAACCTTTGGTAGAAGCATGAACTACACAAGTTGGTAGAGTGACTGAGCAGCCAGGCTTATCTCAAGAGGGGTCAATGTGAGCTGTAGGGTTGTAACAGAGTTTCACAGTGACAAGTATCCAAATAAAACTTATACTCAAGGTTTCTTGATTAAATATTTATTAATTTAAACAGTCAGTTTGAATAAGCCTTCTGTAGAAGGAAGCAAATATGTAACCCTTAAATATACTTCACAAATACACACTCAGTTTCAATAAATCTGTAGATACCCTTTTGGGATGGCACACAGACACTTCCTACACCCTAAGGTGACTTCAATAACTAGGATTCTGTGGAAATCGATATTATCACTGGTACATTTAGAGCAATACTGAATTTGGTGTAAAAAAGGACAAGGTTAGGGAAGGTAACAATGGTTAACAAGTTTCTCAAACAGGTAAGCACTTTTGAACTCCCAAATGCAATGTGGATTAAACCTTTCCCAGCTATACAAGTAAAGAATGTATGAATTTTGGAGAGACAGATCAAAACACAAAGTCAGAGGTTAGAAAGGTCTTCAGGGAGCCAGGACAACCAATGTCAATTGATCAAAGTCTATGGGATCTGAGGCACTTCTTGAAGGTAAGTAAAAAGTCTTGCACAATGTATAGAGAGTTTTGTAGAAAATGAAAACACTGTTGGGCCACAAGCTGGGAGGCGTGTGATGGGCAAAGCTGCAAGCAACTCTGCAAAGGGCAGACAATTCAAGTCTCAACTGAGAACAAGCAATGCTATACAACAAGAGGTAAGTACTCCTTAATTTACAGTACCTTAGGTCTGAAGAAATTGGTTCCAGCTGGCTTCTGTTCCTGTTGTAGTATGGCAGTTCCTGTTGTTCCTGAGCCTCAGTCGTGGGGACAAGAGGGAGGATGTCTGGGGACTCCTGCACTACGATAAAAAGGTCGGCGGCATCAATGGGCAAAGTTCAGATCAGCTGCACTTCGCGATTTCAGCTTCTCGCTTCGCACCACCGCAGTTCTTGGACTCCTTGTGGACTTTCCTTGCTTCTGGCATCCAGCACTCTTGAGGTGGCTCAGGCTTGGTCAGCCCTGCTTTGAGCGAGTCCGGAGGATCTTCCTGGAGCTCGGGTTCTGGCTTAAAAACTATGCACTCGATTGTGGTGTTCCTGTCCCCTGGCACTCGGTTCCTGCAGCAGAAATGGAAGTAGAGCCAGCAGAGAGAGGTTTTCCAGGCTAGTTAATCTTGGGGTCGATTGGTCCCACCACCCCAAAGGGAGAAGCCGTCCTTTGCAGGGCTTCTCTAGTCGAGACAAATTCGGAACTGCAGCAGGGCTTCACTGTGCAAACCAACGGTCAAGGAGTTGCACCAAGCTTCTCTTCCAAGTTCTTCTTCGGATTCTTTCGCCCAGCGGTCGACTCTGCCTCCTCTCCCATTCAAACAGTAGGGTGGCTGTCTTCCAAGACACGCTGGAGCCAGAGGCGGGCTTCACCAGTGAATCCCGTCAAAGACAAAAACAAAGGGACCAAACCTGGTTTGGCGTGCAGCGTAAATCTCAAGAAGGACCTTTCCAACAAGAAATGGCAAAAAAAAAGAAGACCTGGTCCATTTTGAAAAAATGGGCACCCATTGGTGCTATACTGCAGCTGAGAATTCAGCCTGTGGTAAAACACACAATGGTAGGAAAGAATAAAGTACTGCCACCAGTCATTAATTGTAGAAAGGGCAACATAAAAATGTTACAAGAGAAGATAAACAAAGGGGATACTAAGTAACTCCTCCAGCACCTATTGTGAGATAGTGTGTGCTGGGTCTATAAAGAGAAAAATGTAAGTAGTCAATTTCACTTCACTAGTCGTGTAAACAGTAGCTTACCAAGAGAAGGTATTTAAACCTTAGCAGAAATCCAAAGGATTTCTCTGTGACACTACACTGAGGGTGCTCTGTCACAAAGTAAAAAGATATTGTCTATGGAATTTGTCCGACTCCAAAACCAAAGGAAACAGTGTTTGAATCAAAGAAAAATACATGAGAGTGGGGAAAAAGGTCACACTCTCTCCAGGGTACAAATTAAAAGTCCTAAAGTCCAGCAAAAGAGCTGGGGGCTCTAAGGTAGAAGGAAATGAGCTAATTTCTCAGAATTCTCCCTCACAACTATGTATGTAAAAATACATTATTTATTTCAATAAAAGTAGGCCGAGATAAATCTAGGGGCAAATAATTACTATCACACATTATATGTAATCACAATTATAAAAACACAACACTATGCTTGAAGGTGCACAGACCACAGCATAAACCTTATTTGGAACACCCATCAGTAGTTCCAGGGATGTCAATGCTTTTCATACACATTCAGCATAGGTCACACCTTTCTTGGGGTTACTTTCAGATTACATTCACTAATTCAAGGGTTGTAGACCCTACCAGTTGTACCGTGACACTCAGTAGCAAATCACATAAGTCAACTGGACAGTATACATTTTGTGAATAGGTGAAGTAAAAACCTATAACTACTTTTGTGATAACCCATAGTTATACTAGGTGAGTAAAACCTAAGGATGTAACATTCAATTACAGGTGTTTTTGAGATCAGTGAAACACAGAATGAGATAAGCAGTAACTCTTGTAACTTATTTTTGGCTGGCACACAGCTAACAAAAAGTAAGTAAAACCCATATACTTTTTTAATCTCCCAATGAAGTGTAGGTTAGATCTGTCCCAGCAAAACAAGTTAAACTTATGTACCACCTATGAGGGACAGTAAGAACCAAAGTCAATGGGTTAGAATAATCTGCAGGGAGCCAGGACAGCCAAAGTCAATTTGAACAACGTCTATGGAGCCGAGGCACTTCTTTAGATAGCACAGGGAAAGTAAAACCCAATGTTACACTTTATGAATGACTCAAGGTTATTCTAGGTAGGTAAAACCTAATGCAGACTTAATCTGGACAGGCTAACAGCAAATCAGGGGAAGCAAGACCCAGTTGGGGGACACTCATACAATTATCCTAACAGGATTCATCTGGTGGAACCAACACATTACTTTTGGGAAGAGGTACAACCAAATCACAGGCAAGTAATATACCCTCACATCTACATTCTGTTAGAATGGAAAAACGGTGGGGGTGAGGGGCGCTGCTGCGCGCGACGAAAGATGGCCGCCTGAAGCCAGAGCTCTGACCCGGCTGACATCCGTATCATTCCTATCCTTGCTCGGAGCACCCCACTAAACACGCAGAAGGGTTGAATGAAAGGCTAAAGATCTGGACAGTGCCCAGAGAAAATCCTGTGTGAAAAGGTAAAGGCTGTGGGAAGATACGTCATGTAGAAGCCTAGACGGGAGAAGGCAGAGACGCGAGCCGAGCCCCGGAACCCGAGGATGTCAGGGCTGTACCGCAGACACTCTAGCTGGCTGACCATAGAGGGGAGAAATCCTAAAGCAGGAGACACCGTGATACGGACAGAACGCCTCAGAGGCAAGGACACCCATCTGGGGGTGGCTGCACACCCTTGTCCTAAGGCGGGCGAGACGATAGCAGGAACCAGGTGAGAGAGGAGGCCCGAGGTGCATCTAGGTGGCGACTGCGTGGGCCAGACTGGTTCCGCTGCGTCGGCGGCTGGGACCGGAGCCAGTGCCACACCAAAGACAGCTAATCCTGACGGGCAGGCGATCTGAAGTGGGAGCTGGATTGAAGGAGCCAGAGCGGAAGGGACCGTAAGTGGAAGACCGGCCCTGGGCTGTTCGCTTGCCCTGGTTCGGGGCCTGACGAGGCGGCGGGCCGCACTGGGTACCCTACGCGCCGCCGACAAACTCGGCTGCATAAAACTTGGGTAACAAGCGAAAACAAGGGACCATGCGGTGGTGGGTCACGTAGGAGTCACAATTGGCAGACCTGCGCTGCAGCCGAGCAGGGGACAGTTGGAGCACCACCACACGGCACATAACTGGGCAGACGGTACAGAGACAGGCCATCGGGAAAAGTGTGTCGGAACTTTACATTAAAAAGAACACCAAGATACCATGGAACCTGCTAAAATATTAGAAATTGTGCAATGAGCCACAGTGTACGGGGGTGAACACAACCCACCCACAGAGAAACGATAAAAGCAGCTGCCAGAGCCGGATCTGGATCCCCTGAGCAGAAGCAGGCAGCGACAACAAAGACCCAACCCCTGGGGAACCAGGACACGAAAAATCCATACGCAGCACAAGCAACCATCGACCCACGGAGTAAGGGCTGGTGGAAGCCACAGGGGAGAACTTTAATACAAAGGGACTGCCATAAGAACTGAACGCTGGTGAAAACTAGAACTGGGCCAATAATCAAAATTGTACGTGGCAGAGAGCCATCCCCTCGTGGACAAGTGTTAGGAACAAACACTAACTCCGGTTCCAAATCCCCCAAGCAAAGTACAAAAGGCAGCAACATTAAGGATCCCGTCCCTGGTGAATCAGCATGAGTGCACAGGGCATGTGAACTCTTACCGCTGTGCAGATCAACGTAGTGGACTAAGTAAAATTACAATAAATAAGGGGGCAAAGAGTGAAGCAAGAACCTAAACGGCCCAAAACAACCAATTGAGAGACAAGAAAAGTCTATATAACGCTACAACGCAGGTATCTGGCTAATCCACACTTGCAAACCAGAGGGATTGATCCTACACGGGCGGACAGTGTGGTGGACTACTGCGAGGATCTGTAACAGTATACTTACCACCAGCAGGGAAACAACACTTTAACAAACACAAGGCATACCCAAGAAACGCATAAAACGATTATTCTTGAAGCGCACCATCGCCGCACCACCTAAATTCGACCACCGAACAAATCCCTAAATAGCCCTGAGAGGGGCGATCACCCTTGGAAGTTAAACCCAGAAATTCATTAAAAGAACCACTATACCTCCAAGCACGACTGGTGTGGAAAATACCCTAAATCCGCGGGGAAACCCCAGATCCGTAGATTGAGAAAAATCTGCCAAGTGGTACGCTAACACCCGGGAATATGTCAAAAGAGGCAGGGGCCAGGAAGAAAGGTCCAATGGACTCATTCACCAACAGCCAGGCTGCAGACCCAGTCCCAGGAACACCGACAACATCCGTCAACCGGAATGAAGCGGAGAGTGAAGACAAAGTCAACAGGCTGACCACCATACTTCAAAATGGATTCCTTGCGATAAATGTCAAGCTAGATGATATAGTTTCCACTATCGGGTCACTAAAAGCAAGGGTGGACAAAGAGCTCGAGAATCACGGAAGCGGAAGGCAGAATCAGCTCCAACTAAGATACCATTGCCAACCACGACCGAGATATCGCACAACTGAAAACAGATTTTATCAATATACAAACTAAGTGCGAGGACCTTGAATCACGATCCAGAAGAAATAACAAGGATTGTCGACGTTTCTGAAAAATTCGGCAAAGGAGCAATGGAGTAACAAGTTGAATCCCTCCTAAAAACTCTTTTTGGAACCAAGGCCTTCTCTGAACAATTCCTAGTGGAAAGAGCACACCGCACTCTGGCTCCAATACCGAAACCCGGGGCAGCACCCCACACGATTATAGCACGTCTCCTTAACTACAGAGACAGGGATGCGATACTTAGGAAGGCCAGGGAACAAGGTACACTACAATAAGAGGAGAACCGTATCCACATATACCTGGACTTTGCAGCGTGGGTTCAGGCCAACCGAAGATCACATGAACCAGTAAAGAGGCTACTAAGAGCACGGCAGGTCCAATATGCATTGATATTTCCAGCTAAAATGAGAATCCAACATGGGGGAAGAGCACACTTCTTTGAAGCCCCAACAGCAGCCATGGCCTATGTCGAGGTGCATATACCCCTCCCTCCTGATGGCCGCAGACTTGATCAAAACGGCAGACCCCCGCCTGTAGCGGACTGACAAGGTACGGTGATTGGAACAAACTGCGCAAACCCCACACAATGGAAGAATTTTATGATATAGACTGATGCGGGGTGCACCGCACGTGAATGAGAAAGTCGGGCTGTAAACCTGGAGCCGGCGGCCATGTGGCGACAACATGGCAACCCCAGGAGATCTCCAAGAATGTGTAAGGCACAATCATCAAGTTGGGGCAGATGATGGGGGTGGCGGGTGGAATGGGGAGGGACGGAATGTTCGTTGAACTGTTAAGAAGTTACAAAAGTTGTTTTAATGGCGGTCTTGCAGATAATTGCACTGAGCATGCTAAACAGTACCTGCACAGGAACATTTTAAAGAAAAGATACAAAGATGAGTAACGCTAACATGGGGAATGGACTAAAGATTAAACTTCTGTCATGGAATGTTAGAGACCTAAATAATCCTTCAAAGACCACAAAATACGGGGCATATGTAAACAGACACTCCCCTCATGGAGTGATGCTACAAGAAACACATGCACAAGGGCCCAATAATGCGCACATACTTGTCTCTTGGGGCAAGCAGAGATACCACACGGAATACTCCACACAGGCCAGGGGAGTTATAACACTCTTACATCCGTCACTGGGATTCCAGACTAAAGGACACAGAATAGACCCCCAGGGTAGATATGTAATACTATGGAGAGATTTTGCAGAAAAATCAGTGGCACTAGTCAATACATATGGTCCAAATATAGATGACCCAAACTTTTATTTTAACATATTGGAAATACTGGCAACATTGGATACCTCTAGTATCATATGGGGCAGAGACTTCAACCTGGTCTTAGACTTAGAACTAGATAGATCCTCACAAGTAAGGAGAACGCACACCAAGGCATCTACTGCAATGAGACAGATAATGCCACAATTGACACTGAGCGATGCAAGGAGGGCACTGCATCCATGTACAAAAGAATACACATACTACTCGAGTGTACATGAATCGGAATTGTGGATCGATTACTGGCTCCTGTCCGAGGATCTACTGGGCGCACTTGAGAGTTGCGTGATACATCCCAGAACACTATCAGACCACTCCCCGATAGCACTGGAGCTAATGTTCAGGAATGCCCCAAAACCCCAAAAGATATGGAGAATGCCTGTGAATATGCTTAAAGATCCCAATAAGGCTGAATCCCTACACGTAGAAATGGAAGAATTCTTTAATAACAATATGGGAACGATAGACAAATACTCGACACTCTGGGAGACGTTCAAGGCCTGGGAAAGGGGGGCATTGATCTCCAAAACCATGGGACTGCTGAGGTCAGTGAGGCGCGAGCTGACTGAGACAGAAACACAACTCCGTAATTTGGAAAACTCCTATAGTGAGACTCGGAACACAGATACCCTAGCGGAGATAAATGGACTCCTTAAGGACTTTGACAGGCTGGCCACGAGGGAAGTACAATACATAGCAGCCCCAACCCTAGCACAGAGGTATTGGGAAAGTAATAAGGCGGGAAGGTCCCTAGCCAACCTCATCAGAGCAGATCGCCAACATACCCCAATCACAAGCATCCACGATAGGGAGGGGAGGGTGTTAACGGGGGGAAGGGTCATAAACCAGAAATTCTCAGGGTTCTACCAGAACTTATACTCAAATAATGACAAGAAATTGATACCGGAAATACAAACAAACCTAAATGACCTGGAATTCACATCACTCATTAGAAGCTAAAGTAGCCCTCGAAAGCCCGGTTACTGAGGAAGGGATCACTGAGGCGATAAAAGCATTAAGTTCGGCGAAGGCCCCGGGGTTGGATGGGGTGGGAGTTGAATTGTATAAAGAATTTGGAAAAGAACTGGTCCCAATCATGTTGAAAGTATGGGAGGCGGCACTGGAGCTAAATTAACTTCCCGACTCAATGAGGGAAGCAATCATAACCGTTTTACCAAAACCCCGTCTCCCGCCACAGGATCTCATCGTATAGACCACTGTCACTCATAAATTTAGATGCCAAGGTGTTCGCCAAGGTACTTGCTAACAGGTTATTACCGAACATGCCGACACTGATCCACCCGGATCAGAATGGATTTATTCCCACAAGATCCACGGCATTGAATTTACACAGGTTATTTGCAATAATGGTGCAAATAAACCCAGAAGCACAGGCAATGGCGGTATCCCTTGATGCCGAGAAAGCATTTGAATCAGTGTCATGGATATATCTTCTAGAGGTACTTAGAAAATTCGGAATAGGCCCCAATGTTGTCCAATATGTTAAATTGCTCTACACAAAAACAGGCGCAAGAGTGCTTACGAACAATACAATTTCCGATTTATTTGAGCTGGGCAGAGGCACCAGGCAGGGCTGCCCATTCTCTCCAATATTGTTTGCATTAACCATCGAACCCATGGCTGGGATACGAATGTTGGGCCCATCCCGATCGATTTCACTGTAAGCAGATGATACTTTATTGTATGTCCGAGACCACGAAACTAACCTGACACCGCTCATGCAAGACATTCATACATTTGCTGAATACTCAGAGTACAAAATAAATAATGAAAAATCAGAAATCCTCCCGCTGACACCGCACACTACGTGCCCAATGACAACGGTGAATCTTAAATGGGCAACTGGCCATATAGGATATTTAGGCATAATGATATCACGATATAGGCAAACATTGTACACAGATAACTATGGCCAAATTATACAGGCGCTCAGTATCAGGTTCCAGACTTGGGCTAAGCTGCCCATATCCCTGAATGGCCGCGTGGTCATACTCAAGATGGTGGTCCTCCCCAAGCTGCTCTACTTATTTGTAAACATACCCATATGGCCGGGCAGAACCTTTTTTGATCAAATAAGATCAATGGTAGTGACGTTTGTCTGGGACGGGAAGACCCGTCCAATGAAGTGGGAAAAGTTGACCGAACCCTATAGCACAGGGGGACTGGTGGCACCTGATTTTGAATTATATTACTTGGTAGCGCAAGCGCAATTTGCAAAACACTGGTATGACCTGGAAGACCGAACACCCCATATATGGCTAGAGAAATTCACCGCAGCCCCCATAGACTTCTGTACAGAACAGTTTTGCATTGCACTGCCCATCTTACTCTGTAACTCTGTGTATCTACTGCAACCTATCTGTAATCAATTAATGTATTGTAAACTGCTCCTGTATGGTAACTATTTATACCAAGAATGCGCCCAGATACCCTTGGGTTACGTGCGCTATAAACAAATAAATAAATGTTCTCTTTTCTAGGCAAAAGGCCCAATCCCTTAAAAGTCTTTCCTTACTCTTGGAGCATGAGTGTTTTCAGTGGCATAAGGGGCCTAAATTAGCAAAAGTCGGAATTCCTCAGGAAGACTGGGCAAACGGATGAGTACTTTACTTCTGAGTTTGAAGAGGGTCCAGGGGTTTCATAGAAGACACCCTAGCAGGATTCTAGCAGTGGGACTGTGGGCACTGGATGAGAGGTCTCCTCATCACAACACCCCACAACTACACAGGAATCCCAAGCGACTTAGGGTAAGTACATACCCAAGTCAACACAGCATCTGAACTTGTTGCAGATACATTTGGAGTGCTTGCCCCAGAGCGGATTTGGAATCATTTTTAGTCTGAAATGTGTAAATACGATCGTCTCTATAGTCGCATTCATCTCAACAGTATTTTCTTAGTTTTCTTATTTTTACTTCAACCTGATGTTCTTTAAGAATTTCATACATTTTGTTGTCGTTTTTTTCTTTGGCTGCTTCAGATTTCATCTCCGCAATTTCATTTTTAAGAACCTCTATGTGATCGCCTATTCTTGCATGCTCTTTAGTTGCGTGTTCGATCAGTCTTTCCAACATGACCTTCGAACTGTTTAGATTGTCCTCCCATTTATACGCAAGATCTGTGTCTTCCTCATTCCAAAAATCCGGAAATATTAGCATTCTCAAACCTCTCGGGATTTGGTTGTTTTGGATATAGTTTTTGAGTATAACAATCCCCCAGTATTTATTGATCTCTCAAATTGATGCCCTTTTCAGTTTAATACATTTAAATCGTAAATCTTCTTTAATACTTGCACGGGGCCTAAACGCAAGTTCAGTACTGCCCCTAGGCGCAAATAACTTGTTCGCATCTTCATCTCTGGATAAAAGATATTCTGCCATCGTTTGTCCTGTCTGCACAGGTTTCCTCTTACTGAGTAAAACTAGTTTGGTTGTGGGTTGGTTTAAGAGCATATTAGCGTGCCAGGTATCTAGTAATTACAATGAAGGTAATAGTAGTCCTGTGATCTACTGTCGCACTGTGTACGGGCAAAGAGTGCTTCCACCTCCCTCTTGAGTGAAGAAGAAATGTTGATGCCACCACACAATTTGCACCAGTTGACACAGGATTTATTCATAAGTAACTAGTGGTGCCCGTGAGCGACACGTCGGCCCATGGCCGCCTTCAAAGCCGGACAAATACTTAATTTCATAGTAAAATAATCCTGACAATTGTCAAAGATTCACTGGGCAGTAAATGGGATATCAAAGAGCAGGGACATCTTGTACCACAACTCCCGGCCGTACCTGGCTAGGATCGCTAAAGCATTAGCCGTTTTGACCGTCATAGCTGCCAAGTAGATAACCTTTCTACCCATGGCATCCAACTTGGTCCCCTTGCTGTCCGGGGGAATGGAGGTTGGCGATGACTTCTTTTGTGCGGCCGCCAAGACCACAGAGTCTGGTGATGGGTGTGACCGCAGACACTTGGGCGCAGACTCCAGAACCCAGTATTTCTTCTCCAACCGGTCTTTTTTTGCGGAGGCAGGGTTTTTCAGCAGCGCCAGGCCCTCATGCCAGACGTTGTCCAGGAGGGGCACCGCCAGAATGCTCTTCCTATTCGCCTCCCGGCGTTGACACAGAAAACCCTCCTTTGTCTCCTCCGGCGTGAGCACAGGCACCCATAGAGTGGAATGAACCCACTTCATCTGAGGGGGGGAGCTCTTGGAGGCGGAGTGATGTCGGTGCCTTTCGTCGCCGTGTCCGTCCCCGCATCCCTAGGGGTGGCGGTTGGTGAGGACCGCATAAGACGCTGCTTCCTTTTCTTCAGTGGTGGTGGGCCTGGTGTGAACACGGTCAGTGTCGATGGTGCCGTTGGTATCATCTTCTGTATCTCCGACACAAGCATGTGGAAAGTCAAAAGAATGTCCCGAGACAAATCTCTTCAAGGCGACTGGGGGGATGGGGGGGGGGGGGGGGAGGGTCAGGCTTGCTGGACCCAGCACCTACATCGTCCTCGACGCCCCCCCCGGGGACTTCCTCTGGGACCATCTAGACAGACACCATGCCCTCTTCATCGGAAGAAGAAGAAACATCCGTGCCCTGGAGCGCTTCCACACCCTCCCTCTTTTTTGTGTCCTGAGGGGTCATCTTGGGCTTATGGATGGCATCCTCTTTTCCGGGGTCTTTTCCACACAGGCTTGAACGAAGCCTCCCATCTGGGAGTAAGAGCCACTCTGGCTCCCGTCGGGGCACCCAGGACTGGATCAGCCCCTTACGCCTTCGAAAGGGCGGCCACCACCAACTCGATAGTGGAGGACGATTTAGCCTGGATCACCTGGGCCTTCACGGGCAGGTCGGACACCTTATCCTGTGGCTTGGCCTCCCCTGGTTTCTCCCGCAGCTTCCCGGGTGTAGCCGACTTCCTCGTCGATGAAGAACTGGAGCGATGGCTGGAGACGGAGGCCGATGGAGAAGATGACACATCTGCTCGTCACAGACACGCTTGCGTGGCGACTCCGGTGGAAACAGACTCGCAGAGCTTGGCCTTGTCTTGGACCCCCACGGATGGGGCACCCGTAAAAGGACTTGGAAGCCCGCTCTGACTGGCTGGATCTGGGTGAGGCATGCCCCTGTGAACCACACAGGGTAGAGTCCTTGGCATTCAGCCACGCCACCAATCTGCTGTGCTGACCGTTGATGGTGTGCTTGGGAAAGCCACGACAGATCTCGCAATTCTCCTCCTTGTGCGTCGGGTGAAGACAATAAAAGCACTGGGAATGCTTGTCCTCCACGAACACATTCCTCAACCCGCAGCTGGTGCAGAGCTTGAAGAGGGAACTCCCCGTCCTTCTCCTCCGACATGGTCTAGTGTGCAGTGCAGGCCCGATGGCCTTCTGGAAAACACTTGACGATTCTGCCCTTGAGGGGCGATGAAAGGTGCCGACAAACGGATCCCTGTTAGTCAGATGAAGTAATGATAGAGCACATGGGCTCGATCGAACCGAAGCAGGAATTTCCTAGCAAAAAAGGGTGAAAAACGCAAAAGAAGCTCTAAGAGCAAAACACGAGGACTCCCCAACACTTGGATGTGTGGTAAAAATCAGAAGATGGCTGCCAGTGGAGGGGCTTAGGAAGAGGGCAGTCATTATCTGGGGGCAGTATGATCCAGAGCTCAGTGATTGGTTTATAGGAAAAAGATAGTTTTTAAGTGAAACTTTTTTCTTTTACCGAGGAATCCTGGCCTCACGAGGGGGAATATTCATGAGCATGTGAATTCATGCCAGACCCCATGCTGGAGAAAGAGGCGAACACATGCTTCAACCGTAAGAGTCCAACCCTACGGTGATATGGGGCATGTGCCCAAAAGTCAGTAGCATCAAAAGTATATCTTCTTCAGGTTAATATATTTCGAAAGGATCCAGCGGGCTGTGGTGGAGCTTTTAGAACATTTTCAAAGTTAGATATGTTTTCAGGAAAGTTCAGTTAAGTACTCAACTCAATCTAGCTCACTAGGGTAGGACTAGTAAAGGATCTGAAACCTGGGTCCCACCACAACCACAGGTCAGGTTAGAGTGAGGTAGGGTCAGGAATGTAGGCCCAATGTGAGTATGCAGCACAGGGGACACAGAAAAAGGTATGTTAAATTACCCCCTGACTCAGATTATTCCAGATACCACTGCAGGTCTTCTGGAATCCATTGGGTGATACAATCTTCTGCACTTGGTTTGGGTGAGGAAGGTCCAGGCTTTGCGGGTGTAGAGGTCACTTTCCTTGTCAGCAGTTGATCGCGTTGCTCAGCAAACAGTTTGTCAGCTTCCAGAAGAAGGGCCAAAATAAAGAAAGATGCAGACTTCTGCAGTGTAGAACACATCAGAACAACTCATGGGATTGAAGTACTATTCCAACAAAGGTCACCACAGTCAGGCAGCGGCAAACACAGAAGCAGCCTCAGCACAGCTTACTTTGGAGTGAGATGGCTGAAAATGGGAGGCCAGGCAAGCTGGAGAGCTGCAAAGTTCCAAAGCTCTGCTGGGAACGACGGCTGCGAGGAAGCTCAGAAGAGAGCGAGTCAGAACGCCGGGTGTGGTCCAGGGGCACTTGCAAAGGCACAGATCCTTGAGCAGGGGTCAGAACTGGTTGTTGCCAGTTGTCGAAGCACCAACAGAGCTCTTTCGAGATGAGGAAAAGGAGCCAAGCTTCACTGTACCAAACACTGGAGCTGATGCTGGTCAACTGCAGGGGTTGTCAGCAGGCTGCTCTTCTTCAGCTGGTTTCCAATCATGATCTGAAGAGTTGCAGGTGCCCCCCTTTAATCAGAGTCAGGGTGGGCTCAAGCCCACCAATGGTTAGGGATCTACAACATTTAAACAGCCCATGGTTGTCCATACCTAAACAGCCACTGGTCATCGCATACGTCCAGCAACAGACTTTCGGCGCCAGATGACGTTGACAGGGACCAGACCGTTCCAGGCCCCTCCTCTGGCTCAAACCCATAATCCCCTTGGGAAAGGGATTTCCATGCAAGGCATTTCTTGACGTGAGAAGGCAGGAAGAATGTCAAAGAACAAAATGGCCAAAGAACAAGTGAAAATCTCATGGCTTAGGCATATTGTCAAAGTAACCCAAAAGCCTTTATATCAAAAGTTGTAAGGATACCACCTAACTACACTTCACTGTAAGGTGATGTGTGCAATTGTAGAAAATTACAAGAATCCATAAAGGGAGACACAGTCTCTCAGTACTGACAGTCTTAGGGAAAAGTCTGTTTCGCCATAAGAATGAGCAAAACAGGCAAGGGAAGTAAAGCACCCAGCTTTACTGACTTCGCAAAAGTCAGGACAGAGTTCAAAACAAGCTAAAAGAATGGTGTTCCGTACAAACATATGGAGGGAAAAGTGCAAAAATAAAATCTTTCCTAACAGCGGGGAGTGGATGGGAAAGGGGCATGGGGTGGGGGGAGGCACCGGAATAATTGTGTTAGTAGAGCAGCGCAAACAGGAAATAAAAGTGCACCGGGATGGTAGCCACATATTCAGGTAAGTGGTTGGGTGCGGGTAGGGAGGGTGGGAGGGTGTGCGAAGGGGGGGGGCAGGGTCAAACCCTTCCTAGAAGATGGAGGGCCTCCCTCTTCAAAGAAGCAGGTAGGGGTGGGACAGGAGGCAGTGAGGGAAAGTGCACCGTGGTATTTGATGCAAGGCAGAGGCCGGGCAGCAAATGTCAGCTGAGGAAATGCATTTGTCCGCTCAGACTAAGGAGCATATGTTAGGGAGAATTTTCAGTTCTGTGCCAATTCCCTTCAACCTTGGAGACCCCCAGCACTTTTGCTGGACTCTGTATTCTTTTTAATTTTAACCTCCTGAGTGTGTGGAACTTTTTGCCACTCGCTCATGCATTTTTCCTGACTGGGATTTGTTATTCTTACATTTTAATAGAGTCTAGTAAACTCCATAGGCATCTTTTTTTTGCTTGGTGACGCACAACACCCTCGGTGCAGTGTCACTGAGGAGTTCTTTGGACTCCTCCAAGGGTTTAAATACATTTTCTTGTGAGAACTACAGTTCCCAAGAATAGTAGGATAGCTTTTATCTCATTTACCATTTCCTTTTGTGGGTCCAGCACACACCACCTTATGTGGAGAGCTGGGTGGGTTACCTAGAAACTCCTGATCCCACTTCTAATGTAACTTTTTGTTACACTGACTGACTTAAATGGCTGGATGCAGTGGTTCCCTTTTACTACCTTTTGTGCAGGTTACTAGCAGGCTGACTTCTCAGCTGCAGTACAACACCCATGGGTGACCATTTTTCCAAAATGGCCCCAGTCTTCATTTGTCAGTATTTTTTAGTTTGTCAGTTCCTTCTGGGCTTTTACTCTATCCTTTAGAATAGGTTTGGGAACTTTGTGTTAGGGAGATTTCTCAAAATGTGCTAATTCCTCTCTGCCTTAGAGACCCCCAGCTCCTTTGCTGAATTTTGGGACTCTGTACTTTTTAGTTCTGTTTTTTTAGTATTTATTTCTTTTAGTTATGGAATTTTAGAGATATGCATCATCTTTTTTTATGTTTGTCACACAACACCCTCAGTGCAGTGACACAGGGGTGTCTTTTAGACTTCTCACAGGTTTAAATACCTTTTCTGGGATAAACTACTTTTTCCCGGAGAATGTAAAGTGAAATTGACTACTAGTCTTTCCAAATTCATAGACCCAGCACACATCATCTTCCAATGGAGTGCTGGATGGGTTACATAGCATCCCCTGTGTCTAAATACTCATGTAGCAGTCAAATGCTACCCTTTCCTATTGAAAAGGCTGGTAGCAGTGGTTTTACAACAAACTTCTGTGATTTTTCCCGACTGCTAACACCGGTAGCTAAAAATCACAGCAGCCATGTTTTTCAAGATGGCGCCCTAAGCCCCTTTGTTAAACAGGTCCCGGTCTTTTTTTGCCGTTTCTTTTTGGAAAGGTCCTTCTAGTGTTGTTCTCTGCACGCCAAACCACGTTTGGTCCCTTTGTTCGTGTGCCTTTGGCGGGCTCCAGGACTGAAGACCGCCTATGGCGCCTGAGTATCTGGGCTGGGCAGGAAGTGAGGGAGATGCCCGAAACTCCCTATACTTAGTCTCCTAGGAGTCCCCAAATGCACCCTGGCGTGATTGGCTGGCTGACTGTCCGGCAAGGACAGCCACCCTGCTGGGTGAGTGACAGCTAGGCTGGAATGAAAGGGAGAAAACTGTTTAAAAGGCGAGTCTCCAGGACTGGAAGGCAGAGTCGACCACTGGAACTAAAGAATCGAAGACGAGCTGGAAGAGGACGGCTGCTGCAACTCCTGCACTGTTGGTTTGCCCGGTGAAGCCCTGCTACAGGTCTGAATTGCCAAACTCCATTCGACAGAGAAGCTCCTCCAAGGACGGCTTCTTCCTTTGAGTTGGTGGGACCAATCACCTCATAAGACACCTGGATATTATTCTCAAGGCTGGTCAGCTTTTGACCCGACATATGATTCTTATTTGCCTAAACGACTTCTAACAACTTTCGCAAAGACTTTAAGGTTTGATACCAGAACTGCTCTTCCCTATCCAGAACACTAGCACATTGACTTTGGCCTGTCCTATTGAGTTGAATCGAACTCTTCTCGTGAACTGAAACTATTTGCACTGCCTAGAAATTATGTGTGATCTATTCTACTTACTTTTGTCCTTTTTGCTCACCGCTAAGTAACTGAACTGCTATTTGGCTCCTATTTCAGGGGAGCTCAAACTGTCTCAAAAGCTTACAGTTTTATATTGACGTGTATGGGTATATAATATTAAGTTGCCTTCTGCTAGTGAAATGCTTTCTAAATGATTGTGTAATAAATTACTAAGTGTTTTACCAAGTATAAGTGTTTACTTGAACTACTGTGATTGAAAGTCCTCTGTGCAACTACTTGTACTGCTCACATTCACTCTTGAGATGAGCCTGGCTGCTCAGCTGGCTACCAAAAACTGTGTGGTACAGACGTTTACCAAAGGTTTGTTTGGCTAACACCTGTACTCCTAATTGTGTGTAGTGGTCCCAGAGGGTACTGCATGCAATTCCGTCTAACATGTGTATTTAGCCTTTGGCAGGCTTCAGCCCGCCGAGGTTCCAGTGTGCCTGGGAATACAGGAACTGAGGGAGGCCCCTGAGACTGTCTGTAGGAATGCCTGGCTGAAACCAGTTCTAACTGGGTGGCTGGCTACACCTGCTAGGGCGCAAGCTATAAGGCCTGCACAAGGGAGTTGAGGTGAACTCGAAAAGGCAGTTGTACCCCAAGCCCCACAGTACCTTAAAGATGAAGCAGAATTTGTAGCTGGCTTCCTTCTTGATGCAGCAATGCAGACCTTGATTCTGGCTCCTTGGTCGTGGTGACGAAAGGGGGTGGGTGGCCTCTGGTGGGCTTCTGCGGCAGCACTCTGGAGAGGGACTCGGCAGCAATGGATTCCTCTTGCTTCTGCGCAGCTTTGTGGTTTTGGCACCTTTTTCTCAGTGCCAAGAAGGAACGAATACCCCTGGGGGGATTTTCCTCGGTCACTCGCTCCTGAACTCTGGTGAGGGGACTTTTGACAAAAGAATTCCTGCTTCTGTAGGTCCACACAGATCCCTGTGAAGATTCAGCCGGATTCACACTTCTGAAGACAATGCACTCGAGGATGGTCAGGGGTCTCCAGGCACTGTGATTCTGCAGCCTTTTATAGTCACATCAAGTCGGGGGTTACGCCAAAATGAAGCTCGTCCTAAGGCTGGTTGGTCCCACCAGCCAAATGAAGGAAGTCGTTCCTTGCGGCTCTTCCTAGTATAAACAAAACTAGGTCAGCACAGCTGCAGGGCTTCACAGGGCACTTTGCGGTTCAGGAGTGTGCAGCTGGCGTCTCTTCATGTCTTCTTGGTCTGATGTTGTACTCCAGTGGTTGACTCTGCCTCTAGTCCCAAATACTTTGCCTTTTAAGTAGTTTCCCATTCATTCACAGCTCTAGGTTGTCCTCCCAGTCAGTCAGCTGGCCAATCAGAACTGGTTTCACTAAGGCACACCTAGAGACAAAGGACGGGACCGTTTTGGGACCCTCTCTCACTTCCTGCCTTTCCAAACACACTGGAGCCTGAGCGGGCTTCAGAACAGAAGCTCACCAAAAGCAAAATTCACAAAGGACTCAAACCTGATTCAAACAACAGAGTAAAAGCCCAGAATGAACTGACAACCAATGGTGAAAAAAGAAGATGGGCCATTTTGGGAAAGTGGTCACCCTTAGATGCTGTACTGCAGCTGAGAAATCAGCCAGTAGATACATGGCACAAAGGTAGTAAAAAAAGGAACCACTGCCACCAGCCATTCAAGTAAGTTAGTGTAACAAAAAGTTACATGAGAAGTGGGATAAGGAGTTACTCTGTAACCGCCCCAGCACTCCACAAAGGGTGGTGTGTGCTGCACCCACAAAAGAAAAGGCAAGTAAGACAAAAGTCATCTTACTATTCTTGGAAACAGTAGTTCACCCAAGAAAATGTATTTAAACATTGAGAAACTTGGACTTCTTAGTGGCACTGCGCAGAAGGTGCTGTGTGTCACAATGCAAAAAGCAGATGCCTATGAAGTTTACCAGACTCCATTAAACAGTAAGAAATCAAATATCCAGACCCAGAATGACCCTGCCTCCAAGTTTGTGGATCAATGATCTTCCCATCGGGAAAGAAGTCAGTGCTCGATACCCCAATGTCGAGCCAGGGCTTTGTCGTGCGTTGGCTCCAACCCAGGGAATCCCCAAATGCGGAGCCATTTATAATAGGGGCAGGATTCGGCCGTCGCACCTTGGAGACGGCCCCACGCTAGAAGGGTGGCCGACACAGGATCAAATGGTGAGTCCGGTACATAGTCCCGACATAGTATCAAGATCATAATATTGGTTACGGCTGCAGCAAGTGTTTCAAGTTTGACGTGTGGGCGAGTCAGGGAGCTAAGGTACCAGTACATGGCCGTCCAATACTGTGATAATTCAGGGGCCGTAAGCCCCCCCCCCTTCTCATATGGGAGCGCCAGATAAAGCCATTTCTTACGGACTGCCCTGGTGTGCCATAGGAACTGTGCACACAATCCGTGTAGCCTTGCGAAGTATCGTCTCCCAGGCCAGATGGGTACATTACTAAAGATAGAGAAGTTTAGGGACCAGAATCATTTTGACGAGAGAGAGTTTACCAGCCAGGGACAGTGGGAGCAAATGCCACCTTGCCATTTTTGATTCAGCTAGTTGTGCCACGGCAGTATAGTTATCAGTCAGTAGGGTGGACCTGGATAGTGAAATTCGGACTCCCAAGTACTTTACTCCGCCGGGGGTATACTCTGAGAAAGGTTTTTGGGTGGTACTAGCGAGTGGGAAAATATCTGATTTAGAGTAATTGATGGTGAAGCCTGAAAAAGAGCTGATATGTGTGATATCACGTAGAATGGGGTTGAGGTTTGTGGAGGGGTCTCTAACATATAGTAACACATCGTCGGCATATAAAGATATAATTTCGGGGTGTCTTTCAGACGGATTCCCTTGTGGGCATGGCATGCTCTAATATAGTCAGCCATTGGTACTATCGCCAACGCAAAGAGAATCAGGGCGAACAGGCAACCCTGGCGGGTACCCCTGAAGAGTGTGAACGGCGTTGATGTGAGAATTGACCCAGACCCTGGCCAATGGGGCGGTTTACAGTTATTTGATGTAACCAATCATATTGGGGCCAACCCCCATTGTCTCAAGGACCAACCACATATACCACCACGAGACCATGTCGAATGCTTTTTGAGCATTGAGTGTAACCGCTACAGCATCGGCATCCTGGTTGATTCTAGCCATAACAGTAAAGAGCCACCGGATGTTGTGGGAAGAGGATCTCTCGGGCACGAAGCCGCCTTGGTCCTCATTCACCAGGTGCGTCATGATCGGGAGGAAGCCGTTTGCTATCCCCTTTGCAAAAATCATAGTGTCGATGTTCATAAGCGAGAGAGGCCTGTAAGAGCCACACTCATCGCCCGATTTATCACGCTTAAGCAGTACAGTTATGACGGCTTCGCGTAGGGTGGGGGGGGCGGACGTATGGAGTGACTCAGCCCAAACCTCCAATAGTTTAGGAGCAAGAATTGCAACATTTTCTTGGTAGAACTCGGGGGTAAGTCCGTCCGGCACGGGGGCTCTACCCTTCGGGAGATCTGTGATGGCCTGAACAATTTCCTCCAGAAGGATCGGGGAGTCTAACTGCTCCCTGGTGGAGTGGGAGATGCACGTTGTGGGGATCTGACTAAGGAGGTCCATCATTCGATGCTCATTGTGTTCAGGGGGTAGTCATAAAGGTCAGTGTAAAACTCAGTGAAGACATCCGATATCATCTGATCTAACCATTGCGGGGTACCCTGTGCGTCCTTAACAGATACTATCTGGGCCTGGCCCCATTCCCCTCTTACTAGGTGAGCAAGTGTTTTCCCCGGTCTCTCACCCTCCCCATATTTCTGTGCAGCCTGCGGTCGACTGAATTAGCGAACCTCCCTCAGCGTGTGTGCATCAAATATCTCAAGCTCCTCCCTTATTTGTGCAAATTTAATAGGGTCGGTGGCAGACGTACAGTCTAACTCCAGACTCCAGCTCACATAGTTTAGATACTGACCGACTAAGGTCATTCCTTATTGCTTTCAGTACTCCCGCTTCCCTTGAGATGGACATTCTCCTAATTTACACTTTAAAAGCCTCCCAGCGGACCGCAGCAGTCGTGGCATTAGGGTGTTACAATCGAAGAACGTCACAATATCGGCGAGTATATCAGCCTTGAACACTATATCCAGGAGGGCGGGGGACTTTAAACGCCATGTGCTGCACGTTGGCACAGGCATACCCAACTCAAGAGATCGGGTCACCGGGGCATGATCGGACAGCGTCCGGTTGAGTATCTGGGCCTTGCATACCCTCCCCATCAAGTCCCTAGACACTAAGAGGAGATCAATCCTGGAGGAGCTATCATGCACTGATGAGTAATGCGTATATTCTCACAGCTGGGGATTAAGGGCCCACCAGGCATCGCTGCCTAGTGTCGCACAGTGCAATTCCAGTCTACGTGCCGTGCGTGACAAGGATCTGGGTGCAGTTCCTGTTCTATCCAAGCCAGGATCAAGGATTAGGTTCATATAGCCTCCCCAGATGATCTGGACTCCTATATAGCCTAGCAGGATCGAGGCGATAGCATCAAAGAATTGCTGGGTGTCCACGTTGGGACCATACGTGTTTACAATGAGGTATTCCCTGTCTACTATAGTACAGTGTAAGATGATATATCTACCCTGCGGGTCAATATAGTTCTTGTGAAGTATGAATTTGATTGATTTATGGATCAGTGCAAGTACACCTCTAGCCTGTGTAAAGTAGGTGGTTTAGAACCTATTAGACCACCAGGACGGGGCGATACCCATAGCCATGCGATCTCGGGCGTGTGTTTCTTGCAACAACAGTATTTTACAACCATGTCTATGGACATAGGCCGCTATTTTGCGAGACTTGGTGTAGTTAGTTAATCCCCGGACATCCCAGGACATTATATTAATGGCCATTTCTTCGTACTAGGGTACATCCCAGCAAGTGCGACCTAGCGCATGCCTATCGGAGATTGTTACTAATGTATCGTTCCTCTGCAGTGCGAGATACTGGTCTGCCTCTGCCATTTTCTATACAACTTCCCTCAACAAGTCCTTCCCCCTCCCTCACTGCCCCCCACCTGGCAGTATCCCCACCCACCCCCCTCCCATAGAGCCTAACAGACCCTCTAAACAGGTAACGGTGGGCCAATCCCAAACTGGCCCATTCACATCGCAGGCCCAACAGGGGCATGCATCAAGCCAATCCTCAGGACTAACTATTGCAACCGCAGTGGGGTGCGCTGCTGACGTGCAATCAACTTAGTAGAATCAATGAAATACCAGAACTGGTATTAGGAACCAGCGGCGGATACCACCAGAACACAGTGACATCTCACCCTCTGCTGTAGTGATAAAAAACAGTGCTTATGGGGTCCGAGGCAATCTATCAATCCTAACCATCACAGATATAATGTAACATATCCACAGGCATAAATTGCCAACCCATGTATCATCATATACGGCATTGTTGAGATTGGGAGGTTCACTCCCACGGCACACATGACTAGGCGCCACCCAACACAGAGCACATGAGTAATAAAGAGCCAACAAATACAAAATTGCTATCAGCACAGATAGTAAAGGATATTATTAGCCAGGGGTCAAGCAGACCGGTGACAGTTCATACTCGGTCAATCATTATCCAGAAGGTCGTCAGCTGGACTGTTCAGTGGTATCTGTGCCTCGAACTTCACTGGTTCGTCGGGAACAGTGAAGTATAGTTTCTCCTTGAAAGTGAACTTGAGGCGTGCGGGAAACAGCATTGCATATGGGATATTTCTTTCCCTTTTCACACCAAGAAACTGGCATCCCTCCTTCTGTACCCCAACTGAGAAGTTGTGGAAAATCCTGATTATTTGAGAGCCATGGCGCAGTTCCCCTTTCTCACGTGACAGGCAGAGGACGAGATCCCCAGCTCTATAACTCGGGACAGGTCAGGGTTGTCTAGTAGCTCCTTGAGCAGATTTTCTATCGCTGGCTCCATGCGGCCCTTTAGAGCATTTGCCAGAAACCCTATAATTCGTATATTGTTCCTCCGTGACCTGGATTCCAGATCATCGCATTTCGCTTTCACGGACTTCATGTCGCGGGTGAGGGATGCCACTGTGTCTTGTAGGACATGCAGTCCATCCTTATTTACTCCAATTCTAGACTCAGCCTCAGTGATCCTGGCCCCCGCTTGGTCCAGTTGAGATTTAAGTGCTGCAATGTTGGCATTGATATCGTCCAGCTTCTCCTGAAAGGAAGCAAAGTTCTTGGCCATAGACTCCATCATAGCAGTTAGATCAGGAGCAGGTAGGTCCGAGGGCGGAGAGGTTTCCTCATGGTCAGTAGAGGAATGACCTTGATCCGATCTGGGCGTAGCCTTGGTGAACTTGTCCATGGCGCCCACTTTGTTGGCTGCCCAGGACCTGTTCGACATCTCTGCTGAATTGAGTGCGCACTGGAGCCCTAAGTGGTAGTGGCCTGTGGACGTATAGATGCACATTGGTTCACAAGAGTAGGCAGCGTTCAATGGTCGCAGCAGATGGTGTAGAAGCTCTGAGCAGAGGTGCAGCTTATTGGTGGTGTCATGTGAGGGGTGGCTGGCCTGCAGGTCCACGGCTGGGGCTGTCTGAGCCGGTCAGCGGTGAGGGGGTAATACCCCAGTGTGCCCCGTTTGGTGATCCCAGATTTAGCTAGGTGGGAGCATACCTTGCACAGATCCCTGATGGGCCCCTATGTGGCCCCTACACAGTAAGGGTGTTAATAATATGTGTTGCACACAGTTCTGTTTGCAGGGCTCACTGCGTTGGAGGTGTGGTGGCCGCGTGCGCAGGTAGGTGGTGTTGAGCATGTGGGGAGCACATGTAGCCTGCATGAAAGGCTAGATCAATTGCAACACTTCCCACCGCGTTGCATGTCTGACTTTAGAGGCCCCAGGACGGGGAGGATGCCTGTGAAGTCCAGCTAGGGGCCTCGAGAGAAGACGCCAGTAGTAGTAGCAGTAAGGAACTCTAATCCTGCCGAGACCACCGGATGCAGCAGCAAGTCTCCGGCAGGGCAATGGCCTGATGGCTACCGCAGTGAGGTGCAGTGTTAGCAGGGCTGGCAGGGGGCCAGAGCAGTCGCGGGGCCAGAGGAGGAGCACAGCGCCAGGCAGACCGGCATAACAACGCGGCCCCCTGAAATCAGGGTGCCCCCCCCCACAGTCCAGATTAGGCACAATGACGGGGAGGGGCTCGGGGTGGGCCACAGAGTTCCCTGCGGCCAGTCCGAGCGTGAGGGGCACATCCGCGGCTATCTCCGCTATTCAGGGTGTCAAGCACCTGTATCACTGTGACGGTCCCAGCCGGCGCAGCAGCAAAGGCAGTCCACAGGAGCGTGCCAGGCTTGTTCAGGAGCAGCCCGCAGCGCTAGTCTCCCAGCAGTGCGCAGAGGAGTTCCATTGCGGGCGAAATGTCCGATCACACCAAGGGCCCCAGAGGGGAAAGGAGCACACTGCAAAAGCCGTTGCCTATAGTCTGGGGGTGCCGGGCAGGGCAGTCTTCCGACAACAACAGGGGGGAGCACAGTATATTCAGCTGCCAGAATCAGGCGGCAGGGGAGAGAAACGGGCAATGCAGGACTCGTCGGACACCGGCCTCAGTGCGGCCGTGACTCCAGGATGGGCACTCAGCAGGCCCTCTCAGCACGGGCCGTTCTTGTCCACAATGAGACCACTCACATCTCAAGGATCAGTTCACTGTAGTGTATCAGCGAGGCACCAGTTTTGCTCAGGATTCGGGGTGGACGTGGTCAAGCCCGCCCACCACACGTAGTAACAATTTCGGCTGAAAAAGACAAAGAAAGCCGCCGATGCAGTCGGATTGATGTTGAAGGCACACAGAGCTCCCAAGCTAGGCAGCCATCTGCTCAACAGCACCCCCCCCCTCCTGTGGAACATTTTAACCACAAAAACTCTTCCTTCATCTGTCCCCTTTCTAAGAAGCTTGGAGACTTTTGGGCACAGGACCCCATACATCATATGGATCAGACTGTTATGGCATTATTCTTGTGAACTGGTTTCATCCCACTGCATCACTACACACATTTCTAGTTGTCCAGGTTATTGTATGCATTCCTACAAACCTAAAGCTGACTGTATACATGTTTGATAATGGAGTTGTATGATATTACCACCTGCTGGTTTCATTATTCTAGTGTGTAATAAAATCGAGTATTTTTGTACTTACAGGTCTACATTTAATTGTGCGCTTCACTGTGGACTCCTGACCCCACTCACTTTCTCGTGAGACTAAGCCTCGACCACTCTCCACGCTTACCCTGATTCAGAGTTCCCCTGTTCACCATGACTAATGTGGTGTGACGAATCCCTAGATGTCATCACTTCTCCCCAAAGAGGAGCCCCTTTCCATGAAGCCAGGGAGGTGACGCCACTAACCAACAGTCTGCCTGGGGATCGTGCACAGAGAGGATCTCATGGGGAGAGACTCCGCCTCTGGGGACAAGGACAGCAATCTAGGGAGAACGTAGTATAACCACCTCACACCATCACCACTCACAACCCTGCACACTGTACAACCTACCACAATAATGAAGGTCCCAATGTATAGGTGTAGCGCCATCAGTCTAACACCTACTGTGACGAGGAAGAGTCTAGACTACCCAAGAGTGCCTGGTGTGTTAAGATGAGGAGGAGGTGCGCAACTATGAAGAATTGTACCTGGAACCAGGGCGAGCATTCTAGTTGTCCACGAAAGCACATTGAAGAAACTGAGATAAAAAGCGCAACAGACTAAGCTCATGGTCAAGTCATCGCTGGAGGAGCCGCAAGTATGACAGTGGTGCAGCGTGGAGGAACAAGGATGTAGGGCGAAGGAGCCAAGCATCGGTCTACAGGGTCCGAGGCAGAAGGACCCTTTCGCCAGCTGGAGAAACGCCGACTTGACCGGCGGAAGGAGAGAGACAGTGTGGTCCCGTCGGAAGAGCAGCCCAGAGGGAACCAGCAGCTGCAGAGCTGCCTTACCTGGAACGTACTATGCTGAAGCAGCAAGAGTACGGAAACAGAGTCCCAGGAAAGACTGGAGCCCACAGCAATGTTCCTTGAAGGTAGGGGCAAAACTAGGCTGGCTGGTGGGGAGGGAGGGGAGAGTCGTGGTCCATATAAGACAGTCGGACATACCCTGAAAGTGAGGGGTACGAGAAGAACCCCAGAAAGACTTCCTATATTGCCAAAGGGTAACGTTTCTGAACAGGGGACAATTAGAATCCCACCATTAAAAACAAAGAGGCAAGAAGAAGTTAAAAAGCCCCTTCTTCATGACAGTACTCAGCAGGGGAGTACAAAAGGTCTGTGTACCAAGTTGAATAGGGACACCCGGGTCAGCGTTCCAAATTCAAAGAAAGCAAGAGAACTTCCTTGTGATAGTACTGTGCAGGTTAATGCAACCAGTATGTCCTACCGAAGAAGCTGGGAGGAAGAGAATGGGAAGTACTCTTCCTCGTGACAGTACTTAGTGGAGTTCGAGAACCAAGTGGTCCATAGCTGGTGGAAGCCTGGATCAAGGACCCTACCAACACTGAATTGGTATTTCTGTGAAACCTGGGAACAAGTCAAAGGAAACCAGGGGAAGGGAGTCATTTCCCCTGAGTACTAAGTGTGAAGTGACTGAAACCAAGATACCAGGAGAAGGGAGCCATTCTCCTGCTAGTGTTCTATCTACAGGAAGAAGCCAAGAAGCCTGGGGAAGGTTGTCATTCCCCAGGCTTAAGAAAAACCACAGTCAAGAGAAGGGAGTCATTCTCTGGACTATTGGGAACACAGACCACAGAACCTTAAGGCAGGTGAAGGGAGTAATTCCCCCTGGCTTTGTGTATAAAACAATCAGAGCCAGGAGGATCAAACTAGGAAGTCAGGGGAAGGAAGTCATTCCCATGGAGTGAAGAAAGAGAACATTCCGATACAGAGTGTTATAGGATTGAGTGTTCTTTATTTGTGGAAGTACTGGGACTAGGGGAAGGGAGTAAATTCCCTGGTTAAGAACTTGCAACCAGAACTGTACTGCCTCGTCCAGGAGAAGGGAGTCGTCCTCCTGGACCAAGAACATTGACTCAACTATCTAGTTAAGTTAGAAGTTTAAGGGACAGAATTAGAGATTTTGACACATGATGGTGGACTCTTTAATTTACAAGGACATTCTGACTGACCCATTAGCACTTCTGTTGAAACAGGGAACATTTCAGGCAGGGAAACCCCTCAAAGATGGGGAAGTTAGGTTTTCTCGTTATTTTCTTGGAAAATAAGTCTATAGCAACCACTATGCCACCTGTGTGTCAGTCTCTCCTTCTGCACCCTTACAGTGGCCTCCTAAAATAGGTCTACCAGGCGAGTTTCAAGAAATCCATCTTAAGCGCCACCTTGGCCTTGTGCATCACAGATGTGAAGTGGGACCAGATAGTCCCACTCACTTCCTGGATCCACACACACACACCTGGCCAGCAGTAGCCCATGTAATCAGCAGCTTTCCCAGGTGAATGCCTGACCATATAAGGGATTTTCTGACCAAAAGGTGGCAAGGAGGCGGCCAAACAATATGGCCAAAGGACAATTGGAAAAACCTTGGACTTGTGGAATGTAATAAAACAGCTGTGAACAGCGCCCGCAGTTCGCGGGCCGGCATGCCGAAATTACAGGTGGTATTCTAGGCACCAGGCTGATGTATACCGTGCCCATGGGCACAAATGGTTTATGAGTCAGAGTAGTGAGCACAACATTTAGGTCCCAGCTGGCTCCTAACAGATGGAAACGCACACTTGAGAACTTCAAAATGCTGCTTTACCACTAGATTAGCAAGGGAGAAGGCACCCTCTTCAGCATTCATTTGGAAACCACTGCCAAAAGCTAGGTATCGCAGGAAATCCTTCAAGAAGCTAAGTCAGAAATGAATGGGTACACACTAGTCAGAAATTAAGCCCACACAACCAAGGATTCATCTGCCTGTCAAGGCACTGTTGAGATGGATTTCTAGAGTTGGGCCTGGTGGACAGATTTTAGGATGTCACCCTAGTTATAGTCAACAGGGGAACTCAGAGGTTTACCCAATCTACACAAGGATGGAGAGTGGTTAAGGCTTAGTCTCAGGCGAAAGTGAGTGTGGTCAGGGGTCCAGAATGAGTCCACAAAGTGAAGCACACAAATTTAGGCAGGTAAGTACAAAAATGCTATATGTATTATAGGCTCACAAACACACACTAAAATCAAATAAGCATGTAGTAATAATCTTGGGCACCTAAAAGAAGCTACTAGTGATGCAGTAGAATGAAACCAGTTCACAAGAATGATATATCCTAACTTTAGAAGTTCAATACCTTTGATGTATGGGGCCTTGTGCCCAAAAGGCACAAAGCTTCTTCTTGGGAGAGGGGACTGATGTAGGAAGAGTTCTGGTGGTAGTGAAAATGCTCCAGAAGATATTTCAACAATGTTACAAGTCAGTACAATTATATTCTTATCTTTTAGATACAGGCATTTAGATCAGACGATTAAAAAGTGATGAAATGGAATAACCAAAGTTTATTCTAAGGTGAACACGGGGAGGTGCCCAGGAGCTGCAAGTGCAAAGATTATTTCGGTCGGTTCCAGGAGCAGAGTGCAACCTTTTGCAAAGAAGACCTGCAGAAGGCACTGATGCAGACCTCTTCAGGACACTTCACCAGACTGGGAAGTTGAGTTCTAGAGACAGCTACCGTGCACGGGAGACAGCAGGAATCTTTCCAGTCATGGTTGAAGACCATCCAGAGGAGGATTCCTTGATGCTGGGACGATGAATTTCGGCAGGAAGGCGACTTATCCCACAAGCTGGCGACCACTGAAGATCCAGCGATGAACGTGGAATGGCGACAATTCTCCTGAGGTAGCCCACTGGAGAGCTGGTCAGTCCACAAGGTAGTCCAGGGACACTTCAGACGGCTCAGGACAGCTGGGTCCTCGGGAATGCATCAAGACTGGTTGGCCCCACCAGTCCAAGGGTTGAAGCACTGCTCAGGACCTTAGCAGATCAGGTAGTCCAGCAGGGCTTCACCGGGCCAAACGCAGGAAGGGATCCCAGGCCTCTTCGGGGGTCGTCCATGGATCTTCAGTCAGCTGCTCTTCTACACAGGATACTTGGCTCCAACACTGATCTGAAGAATTGACTGCATGAGTCCTCTCGTTATCCCAACTCCTGGCTGGACGCAAGTCCAAGCCCACTAATGGTAAGGATCTGCACCCTGCAAACAGCCAGCAGTGGTCCAACCAGAAAAACTGTGGGTTTCACTCAAACCACAGACCCAGACTCTCTGAAAGCATAGATGTGGATTGGGATCATGCAGTCCCACCCTCCTCCTGAGTCACACAGACACCTGGATTATTTTGCTAATTCTCCTGGGCAAGTGTCAGGGCTCCCTTCAGTTTACATATTAGAGAACGACTCTGGGTGCACAGGTTCAGGGTTAGACTTAGGAGGGGTGCAGGGCACAGGGACAAGATGTGATTATGGTAAATGGGTAAGAGTCTTTCTTTCCTTTTTTTTTCCTTAACAAGTATTCTTTAGGAGGCAGGTGTGATCCCAGTCCTTGTTGGAGGTGATGCTCTCAAGAGCCGATTGGCTGAGCAGATGTTGTGAGGTAGTTTGGAATCTTGGAAGGAATTTTAAACTGCCTTTCACTTAGATCATGACAAGAGAAGGTCCCAGTTTTTAGAGCTCCAGAGGTTTTCTCCAATAGACTCAAGAAATGCATCTAAAGTTTTCCTGTGATGGCGCTGTGAACAGAATAATCAGATGCAGGAACTGGAGGAGTGCAGTTTAGAAGTGTATATAGTTAAATATCAACACAGTGAATCCTTATTCATTTTAATAGAGTGTGTTGTCAGCAAACAAATAAAAGTTAAATGTAAATGTTGCCCAGACGATTTTCACTTTTGATCAAAAACAAACTTAACTGCATTTGGTCGTGTCAACGTGAACGGATGCATTAATTATTAACACACAAGCGCGAGCTAACAAGACCGTAACATTTCTTTCTTCCAAAAAGCTCAACTTGGGTGCAGAGAAAAGGACCTAACCGCGTGTGCGCGTCATGCAGATCGTGTCAGAAAGTCTTGCTGCGTTCATATTTTACTGCGCACTGAGATTGTCAGCGCTGTGAAGGCAGCCGTTAGCGCGGAGCATTCAGAGCGATGCGGACATCGGAAGTGAAGGTGAGCGTGCAAAGGACCCAAACAGAGCAGAGGGTTCAAAATTCACTTTTATTCGATCTTCTAGTAAAGAAAGAAGCATAAGATGGACTTAATTCTCGGTTAGCAGTTGGGACTTTACACTGGGACAACAGCCCCATTCAAATAGTAGTTTTGTTTTTAAAACTGGCAATTCATTTATTTGTATCTGTTTTACAATAGAAACCTTTACAAATGAAATAACGAAAACATAAATCACAAAAATAGGTTAAAATACATACATTATTACATGGTCTGACTTATAAAATTACTACATCCACATAAGTACGAAGTAAAAAAAATTTTTTATCATGAAACCTAGCAATCATTCAAAGCATTTTCATACATTACTAAAAATTTAATATTTGGACCTTTTTATATAAAAAACCATTTCCATCCATATTGTGAATTTTCATACAACAAATTAAGGCTTTAGACCTTTTAAATATAAAACACATATGCCTAAAAAAAAAAAGATAAAAAAAGATAAGGGTATGGGCTGGTCAATTATTCTTAAATTACCCTTCAAAATCTTCGCTCAATCCCCCAGTAACTGGGGAATAATACTTAAATTCCATCCTTTCACTACCGCAGATATTTAGCCCTCTAGTACTATACAGACTATTGGATTAGAGGTTTCAGCTGTCAGAGGATAGATTCAGAGATTTAATAAAGGATGCTACAGCCAGACCCTCTATTATTCTGGATCAAGACCAGATATAAGCATCACCTCTAACTCCCTGCTTCGCAAACTTGTCAAGATAAATCATTATCGTCACCTGTAACTCCGGGTCCTTATAAAGGAGATCGTTCCCCACATTTTATGCTCATACTTTAAATCACCAAATGAGGGATATGAATGGAATTTCTCTATCGTTTCAATCCAATCCCTTTCATATAATCATTTTTTAACTCTCTCAGGGTTTATTACCAAGGTCTGCCTATCTGTGTCTAATTTAACAAGAAACAAATCACAAATGTCGCAAATCAAGGACTAATATTTGTTCGGGATAGTACCCGCTTCCCATTAGAGGCACCAATTTACCCAGGTCCTCACATAAGATTTTTTTTTTAAATTTATTTTTATTATTTTAAACCAACAAACATACAACTTTTCGGGACATACATAATCAATATCAAACCGTCACATTATACAGTGTTATTCTCTGTCCTCTCCCCACCCACCCCATAAACTTGAGCCGGCTCATCCGTGTCATCTACGGGAGCGTTTTCGGGAATCCCAGTGCTTGTGAGGTCCGCCCACCATGTCTCCACCCTGGGTCTGTGGGCCGCCTTCCAGCCCATTGCGATCCTACGCTTGGCCAGGATATAAGCCAGGTCCTTCATCTTGCTTATGTGCTTTAGATTGCGTGGCCTGGGAAAAATCCTGAGCATGCATGCCCAAGCCGACCCCACATCCAGCCCCACTCCCCCACCGGCCATCTTAGTCTTTATTTCGTCCCAGAATCTGTGCACCTCGAGACAGGCCCAGAACATGTGTAGCAACCCCACCTCCACCTCCCAACACCTGGGGCATTTCTGTGTGGCCGAGCCTCCAAACCTGGCTATTTTCCCGGGGGTCAGATAAGCCCTATGGGTGACATACAACTGGATCTGTTGGAGTCTCGCATTTCGGGACACCTTTTTATGGTACCTTTGAGCTCTCTCCCATTGCCCACTCTGTCATGGGTCCTCCTTCCACCTCCTCCCAGTCCTGCCTCAGTTGAAGCAGTTCCTTCCCAGCCTTAGCTCTCAGGAGCTCGTATACCCTGGATATTTTGTGCCCGCCCTCCGAAACATCGTACATCGTTTCCAGGGCGGCATCAGGTTCTTCCGCCAACACCGTCTCAGGCCACCTCTCCCTCACCCGTTTCGTGAGTCTGGTGTAAGTTATATATTGGCCTCTATGCACCCCTGTCTCCTGCAAACTCTGGAATTCCAATATCTCCCCCTCCTGCCATATATCCCAGAGGGTGGCCAAGCCCATCGGGTTCCTAGTATCTCCTGACTACCTCAAGCAATTGGGAGTCGTTTCCACACAGCGCCACCAGCGGAACTTACTGGGAGAGCGGATCCGGATTACCCACCGTTCTCCACGTCCTGCGCCAGACCTCCCAACCCAGCTCCAATAGTCTCCCTCTTCCCACCAGTTTACTCTTTTGAAACCACACCGTCTCTCTCAGAAAGTATGGAGCCAAGTCACCCTGCAAAAGTCTAGCTTCTGCCGAGTCCTATGACAACAACCACCTGGCCACAAACAACAGCTGCCCCGCCAGATAATAAAGCTCAAAGATCGGCAAGTTTTTGCCCCCCCCCCACCCCCCCCAGTCACACGAGTTCTGTAGTTTCCACAGGGACACTCTGTTCCTGGAGTTGCCCCATATGAAGCGCCTACACATATCATGAAGTCTCTTAAAAGAACTTCTGGGAATCGGGAATCAAATACGGGACACTTACAAAAAAATGTAAGAGTCTGGGCAAAACCACCATTTTGAGCAAAGCTGCTCTCCCCATCATAGATTGGGGTAACCTAGACCAGAACACCATACTATTCTAAACTCCCTCGATCGCTTTCTCTGTATTATGTTAGTGCTCTGTTTCCGTCATGTGATAAATATTTACTCCCAGATACCTAAATGTCTCAGGTTGCCAGGGTATTTGCAGGATAGGCAGCCTCTCCAACGGGACACTCTTATACCTTCCCAAGGGGAACAAACTAGACTTGTCGGGGTTCACTGATATGCCCGAGAGGGTGGCATAACGATCCATCACCTCCAGTACATATTGCAGGTTTTCCTCCGGGTAGCGCAAATAGAGGAGCAGGTCATCTGCATACAGCGATATCAGGTGCATGCCACTTATCGTACGAATCCCCACCTCCCCGTATTGTTGTCGCAGGCATATTGCCACCGGCTCTAGTGCCAGTATGTATAACATGGATGATCAGGGGCATCCCTGTCTGGTCCCTCTGCTGAGTTGCCATTTGTCTGAAATTGTGGATCTCGTTTTAACTCACGCTACCGGGGTGCTATATAACGTCTGGACCCACCTGATGTATCCAGGGCCCATTCCGTAACCTTTCAGGGTCGCTTTCAACCATGGCCACCGCACCGAGTCAAAGGCTTTGACCGCGTCTAGCGACATGATAGCCGACTCACCCGTGTCCTCCCTGGTGTAATCAATGATATGGTGCAGCCTCCTGTGGTTGTCTGTGATATATCTACCAGGGACATAGCCCGTCTGATCTGGGTGTATCAATTTACCAATCACCCTCTTTAGCCTATTGGCTAATAGTGCTGTGAGTATTTTACTGTCCTGATTGAGCATGGACAAGGGTCTATAGGACCCGCACTCGATGGCTGGCTTGCCTGGTTTCAGAAGTGGGATGATCACTGCCTCGCAGAGGGACGGTGGCAATTCCCCCCGCTCGTAGGCTTCATTAAACATGTCGAGCAACGGCTGGAGTAGCTCCTGCTTGTATGTCTTATAAAACTCGCTAGGCAACCCATCTGACCCAGGCGCCTTACATGTGGGCAGATGTTGGATCACCACTTCCAGTTCGTCCGAGGTAACAGGGGCATCCAGATCCGCACGTTCTAGGTCATCCAGGGTGGGCAGCCCTATATCCTCTATTGTTCCCAGTATGTTTTGGTTCATATCCTCCCCTGTGTCCTCATATAGTTGTCTTGAGGAACTCCTCATTTACCCCCTCCTGGGTGTTATGGGTTCGGCCTTCCGTATCCCTGATCTCTCTAATCAGTGAGCGGGGGGTCTCGCTCTTATACAGCCAGGCCAGCAATCTACCCGGCTTATCCCCCCCTGCATGTAGTCTCTCTGTGTATTTCTTGTAATTTAATTTGCATAATCTATCCCAGAGTCCACTGCAGGTTAACTGCAAGTCTTATCTTGGCACTGTTCTCCCGGGTTGTCTCCTCATTTTGCATGAGACGCTCCAGCTCTCTTTCTGATTCCTGAAGTTCCCGTTCAATGCCCCCCTTGGAGCCCTTTAGATTTCGATATAGCAACCCCCCGCTCCACCACCTTAAATGCCTCCCATGCTTCCTCCAGACATCCACTAGGCCTAGGTCTTCCAACACTGTCCCCAGCGCTTTAGCCGCTGGCTTCCCTGATTTGTCATCTGACCTGTCTATTCTAGGATTCAAGGTACAATTAAAGTCCCCCCTCCCCACACTATTGCGCCACCCGCCAGGGGCCTAATCTTACTGTATAGGGACCTAAAGTAAGCCACCGTATCATGGTTAGGTGCGTACAAATTGATGATGTGCACCTCTCTGTTCTCCAGGAGTCCCGTTACCACCACCATTCTGCCCTCTGGGTCTATTGTCGAACTGAGCACCTGGAACGGCGCGTGCGGTGCCACCCATGTGACCACCCCTCTTGCATATGTCGAATACGTGGCCCCCACGACACTACCCCTCCATTTTCTCCTGACCACCTCCAGCTTCTCCTTAGTGAGGTAGGTCTCCTGTAGCAAGGCTATATCAATACGCATCCTTTTTAGATACAGCATCACTTTGTTGCATTTTAAGTAACTGTTTAGGCCCTGCACATTCCAGGTCACCACTAAGATTACCCGATGCCATCTAATCGGTGTGCTCCCAATCCACTCCTCCCTCCGATGCTTCCTGTGATGGCCCGTTTACCGACTCTTACCCTTCCCAGCCTCAACAATTCTCCCCCCCCTGTACCCCAACTCCACCCCACTACACACAACCCAACCCCTCCCCCCACCCTACCCTACCCCAACACATGCCCAGCTCCATTCCTGGATCTCAGTCCCACCCGCATCTGTTCCTATCTAGCGCCCGAGGACTAGGACCCTGCAGGGCGTCACCGATCTAACAGTGACCTAACTAGGTATACTACTAATGGGTTCAAGGGATGCCTCCTAGGTGGTGCCACTTATCTGTTTAGGGTTGCTGCGCCCAGCGGAGCCCGCCAGCTTATCTTGCCGCGCACTCCCCACAAGCTTAATTGAACTCTATATTTAAGTCCCAATGTCCTAGCCATGTCCCCGAGGAGGACACAGCTGCGTGCTACTTATCTCCTGCAGCCCCCATCTGGATATCCGGTTCCTGAGGGCGGCGCTGCATATCCAGCCATTCCATCGCATCCTTCGGCGTCTCAAAGAACAGGGATTTGTTCTTGTAGAACACTTTCAACTTGGCTGGGTAAAGCAACATATAACGATGGCCTGCTTCTTTTAATCTTCTTTTCACCGACCCAAAGTACATCTTCGCTGTACGTGCAGCGTATAGTCCGGATATGCCGTGATTTTTGCCGACCCCCTTTCGATCGTTCCTCCCTTCCGGAAAAATTCGAGTATCTTCTCCCGGTCTCGATAGTTCAGAATTTTTGCGATCAGCGGTCGCGGGGGGGGGGGGGGATGGGGTTCCCGGGGGCGGTGGTCTTGTCAAGGCCCTGTGCGCCCTTTCAACCGCGAACCCCTGGGTCAGGCCCCGCCAGTTATCTCCTGCAGGAGCATGGTTTCCACATATTCTGTTTAGTTGGGCCCCTCCATTCCTTCCGGCAAACCGACAATTTGTATGTTGTTTCATCTGGCCCGCCCTTCCGCCTCCTCCGCTCTGTCCTCCAGGTTTCCCACCCGCTGCACGAGGGCATGTAGCTCCGATCCATGTGCGGCGCACGCCGCAGGATTCAGAGCCATCTCCTTCTCCAAGTTCCTGGTGCGCTCCGCAATCGTCCGCATGTCCAGTTTCCGCAGGTTCATTTCCTCTTGGACCGCACCAATCTTGAGGTCCAGGCCCACCTTCAGTTTGTTCATTGCCTGGCCCAGTTTAGTCTCCCAGGCCACTTTCAAGTCTGCAATTGTGGTCGCACCTCCTGGATCGTGCCCGGTGCCTCCGCCTCTGTGGTGGGGGTCTCCTTGCTTGTGCCTCCCTCCGCACCTGGGGGCGTCTTAGTGTAGGCCTCTATCGTGGGCTGTTTGGTCCTGGGTCTGACCACTTTATTAGACATCCTGCCGCGTTGTCCCGGCGTAAGCCAGCTGCACCTCCCAGTGCACAAAGGTCTGCGTGGCACCAGGCCACTCTTGGCAGTATAGGGCCGTAGCGGCTATGCCCATGTGGGTCTTGGTCGTTTGCCTCACCCTTGAAGTGGGCTGTGTCCACCCACGTATTTGCACACTCTTGGTGTCGTGACCCCGGTCTCTGACTTACTCCATGGGCACCTTACAAGTTCAGTCTGGCTTCACTGCGGGCCCAGCATCAGCCGCGAGTTCGCGGCAGGTCTCGTCAGTTACCATCTATGCGCATTCGGGCTCCGGGCACACGCCTCTTCGGGCGTCTTGCTGTCTTGATCTTGTCTCTCGGCTCGCAAAGCATAAGCATGGTCCGGGCAGTCCGCCTTCTTTCCTCCGCTTCTCCACACCACGGTCCCTTTGGGTCTATTGCTTAGAACAGGATAGTGAAATCCATTACTGGTACCGTCTGATCCTTCCATCAGCTATCACTGAAGAGCGCCCATGACCCTGGATTATCCCTTTGTTCCCGCTGCCATTTTGTTTCCATTTTTCGAGTCGGGGCCTGCAGTTATACAAATAGGTATAACTTTGTGTCTGTGCATCCCATGTGCACCAAAAGTTCAGCGAGTACGGCCCCCACCTTCGTAGTCACGGATGTTAATTCACAGCACTGGCAGGCATCCGTGCGTGCACTTTTTCCCCAGGATCATTACAGGATTGAAAGAGCTCCTCCGGAGCACGTCTCTTTACATGGCAGTCCTAGCCACGCGATCCTCATATAAAATGTTACAGACAGGGTCTATCAGGCGACGGACAAGGGCCAACAGACGCTATTGGGATCTCACTTTCTGTGATGAAAGACCTAATTTGAAGCGGATAGCCGTCATTGGGATGTTATTGGGCAATTTGAGTGTTCTCATCCAAATACACCCTTCAAGAGTTTCCCTAACAGTCTGCAATTGAAGATAGTGAAGTTCCATCCCATATATTAATTTTGCGACTACTTTCCCCTCATAAAAGGAGACTGCAGGTTTTGCGGTGAATCAACCCCATTTTCGCTCTACGTTCAGCATTTGAGTTGCTAAAGGCTGGGCCTTATGTTTCAAGAAACTGCAGAGTCCCGATTTCGATGGCTGAGCCGTTATCGGGAAGCCTAGGTATAGAATGTTTGGGGTTCTCTCTATGGGTCTGCCCCCCCCGCCAAGTTCCAACCCAACATTTGCCTTCTCTTCACTTTTGCCACAACCAAGACTCAAGTTTTCCGTGGATTAACCGTCAACCCATTCTTTGCTGCATATTCTGTGAACTTATTAATAAGCTCCTGCAGACCAACCATCTTTCAATCTAGGAGTACAAAATCATCCGCATAGGCCAACCATGGAACCCGCAAGCCCAATTTTGGAACCACTAAGCCCACTTCTTTCAAGAATTCACCAATATCCTACACATAGAGATTAAAAAGACAGGGAGCCGGAGAGCAACCCCGTCTTAATCCTACATGTGTTTCAATCCACCTAGACAGATTTCCTTCTACATTTCCTTCTACATTGCCAGTTTAGCCTAAAGAGGAGTGCGAATTACACTGTCAAAAGCTGTCGACAGATCAATGGAGGCCACATATAATTCCCCTCCAAATTTATCACAAGCTGAATCCTGGATTTTTCTTTGGCTACATTCTGGTCATAAACGTGTCTATGTTTATACATAGGCCCTCCAAACCTTAGTTTAGGGGAAGCTCTACCAAGTAAATACCCTAGAACGTTTTCAAATTCGGGGGCACAGAATACTTGGCACTTGTATTGATGACTTTCTCCAGTTACCCATTGAATACACCAATGTTTCTGGAAGTCCATCTCAATCCTTTTCCCTGTCCCACAGTTCTAAGATTAATCGCACCTCGTTTATGAGTCTTATTCACGGGGCGGCAAAATTCTGCCTTAAGGGTACTATGATCACTCCACAAATTCAAAGTGATGGTAATCCCAGTGTTTAATTGAGAAAGCCCCACATCTACAAATATGTAGTCTATTGTTGAAGAACTGGCTCCTCTCTGCCACGTAGGGTAGTTTGGATTACAGCCTCCTGTTCTCTATTTAAACATACCAAACACAAGCTTTTAAGGGAGAGATTCCACAGTTTGCCCCATTTCGATTTCTGGCAACGCTCTATCCCATATGGGAATTCCTCATCCAGATCAAGTATGCATTCGAGATACGACAGTCTGAGTTGAGGTCAACTGCCACAATCACGCTCCTGTTCTGGACGGAACAGTGCCAATCTTGGACTAATGAAATTATTATATCCAGGAATTCACCAAGTTCGGCTATCCCGATATGCTAATATATATTAATCAGGAGGCTATTTACCAGACCCTCTAAGGAAGATGCTCTGAATGCAAGTATACCAAGCGAGAAGTTAGGGACAGCCGTTGTAAATAAATCCAGAGTACTCTTGATTGCAAATAGTTAAACTGGCATAAGGTCTGCTTCCCTTACTCTGTTTGGCCAATCGCGAAAATGCCACAAATTCATCAACAGATGGGTTCGACAGATGCTATGGGCCTCATTCCGAGTATGGCGGTAAGGGATAGCGGCCACCGGTAACGAGACCGGTGGCGGTATTCCCTTACCGCCATACTCCGAGTTCCCTCTGCGCCCTCGCCCTTAATGCCTGCTTTGAGCAGGTGTTAAAGTCGAGGGCGCAAAGGGGCCTGCAAGCCAATAACGGTGACCGTAATGAACGGTCACCGTTATTTGCATCTTCCCCATTCCCATTGAGCCCTATGGGGGCTCATTTGGGAATGGGGAAGAGCCTTGGTGAATGGGGAATCACCGCCCCGCCAACCTTGGAATGGGGCGGTGATTCCGCCATCCACCAAGGCGGTGCCACTCCGGGTACGGCGTCAACCAAGGCGTTAATAGCACCATTGGTTAGCGCCGTACTCGGAATGAGGCCCTATGTCTCTTGCAAGAAAATGCAGTTATTTTCTTTCAGCATTGAAACAGTATCAGGATTAGCAAACAAATGTGAGTTCCTGGTAGTGTTTTATGCTATAAACTTCTAATTATTTACTTCCACTAGTAGGTCTCTTGGGGCTACTTTTCTCATAGCTTCCCCAGTTCCATAGGACTGAGGTGATTTGTGCCCAATCTTAGTTCTCTTCATAATGTCCCCTTGAGGGCTGCTTCCCGTGCCCCATAGTATTTCTCTCTGGGTGGAAATTAAAATTAAAGCCATTATATCCCCCAATAGAATTCTGATCAGCCATGACAACTTATTTCAAAACACCAACTCACGCAAGGCTTATACTTCTCCAGTGACTAGATTCACTACTACCCGAAAAAGGAAGAATGTGTTAATCGTGTCCCACCGGTCTCTATCCGGAAATTGTATCCTGTCCAAGTTGCATGTAGACCGGAGAGACAACTTCGGTTTTTCTGAATAGATTTTCGGGATATTCCCCCGATTGAGGTACAATGAGATATTCTCTCCCTGTAAACACCTTATGTGTAGTATTTTGGAATGTTTATCTTCACCAATAGGATGTTGTATTAGATCTCTAAACCCGACTCCGCGAGTATCTTTTACATCGAACACGGGTTGATCTTGAACTTCATTTCCCCTGGCGCTCCCAAGAATACTATTTACACCTATATTCCTCGGGCCTTCACAACTAAAAGATTGCATTAGACCGTCTTGCGGCCCCGGTTTCTGAATGTAATTAGGGGCAAACGTATCTCCCTGAAGTTTTGCATGCATTCGGGGATCCTTGGTAAGGGGGATAATCTCTTTTGGAACCACAGCAGCCGGTTGACAATTTAGAATGAAGAATTTCAAATAAAAGCCTACCTGATCTAATATTAATCAGTGTCAGCCTCTTTGTTTCAGATGCAGAGTGTTTTATAGGGACAGTCATCCCAAACACTGGTGCAGCCAAATCTGATGGTTTCCAACTGTTGGCAGCAGTATTTACTGGCCTTCTTTCCTCCTCAGGTAGAATAAAGCCCATAACAGGCATGTTTGTCTGCGTCATCCTTAGCCAATTCTTCAGCGCTCAGGGTTTCCTCTACCCTCCTGAGAGCCTTGACAGATATAGTGGGTTGAGCCGAAGGGTCAGTCTGGATACCTGTATCAACCCTTAACGGGATAGGGCCCATACCTACATCTGTTTTCACTGGTAGGACAGCCGGGCTGACATCCAGTGTTTGCTCATTGACTGAGATTGGCCCGGTTTCCATCAGTGCTCCATTTTGAACCCCTACACTTCTTTCGTGTTCTAATGCCACATTTTCCTTAAGGCCCTTGCCTCTTCCACCATTTTCCCGCAGGGTCTCAGGGATAGTAAGGTTACGCAAATATTTGCGTGTCAGGAGGTTACATTTCTTTGTGTTTTTTTTTTTCATTTTTCAATTTCCTAGCCTGGGGGAACCTCTCTTTTAATTGTACATATATTACCTTTAATAGGGGTGGGATCTTTAGGCAAATCAATGATATTACAATCCTGGCTGTCAGGGGTTCAGAGTGCTTGTATTTAGTTAGATCAATAAGAGCAACATCGCCGGCTGATCCAAAAGGGCCTGCCTGAATTGTAGACCTTGCAGCACTTTTCTCCTGAACCGTAACTTCCCTCCATTCGATCTCTTCGGGGAGCACCTGTGGCTATACCCAAGCACCAAATGTCTTCCCAGTTAATTTGCTTAGTTTGTCTGAACCAGAATCCATCTCCTCAAGAGGGATATTGCAAATAATGGCCTGCCCTTGCTGCCGGGCTAGCCCTTCCAATCTCTCTAAACCCTCCAGCCTATTATAGATTTCTGTCAATAATTCAGTATGAGACCTGACCTCTGCCCATATATTGTCGTATAGGTTAACGAACAAACTCAAGACCATATTTAGACCTGAAACCGTGGGTTGAGTGAGCCAGATTCTATCATCCGCTTTTCTCAAAGTATGGTGAATTGAGGTCACCCACTGGTTCTTTGAGGGTTTCCGGCAAGAGTCCTCTCTCCCTGAGAAAGTTCTGTTTTTGTGTATATTCATCAATAGAATTAGTAAGCTCAGAGGGGGATCCTATATGGGAAAACATCACATGTCTGCTGTACCATACTATTTGACCTACTCTCTGAGTTATATTATCCACCTCTGCCAAATCGGCAAACTCAATAATGGTCAGGTCATTCATTTCATTATCCGCCGTTTCATTCACTTCCAGCTTCCTTGCCACTTCAACCATCAATGAATGATCCAGTCTAGCAGTCGCTTTAACCAGAGCAATAGATTTTACTTTGATACTTATTGCAGTTCTTTTCCCGAAGTAATTTGAAATTTTGGTGCCAGGTATCGGGGCTCCAAATTAATTCTTAGTGTGCTTTGGTTGCGTCTTCTTACTTGAAATTGTATGCTATCAGTGTTCCCCAAGATGGGAACAGCCTCGTCCTAACTCTAGGCATGGCCCGTTACTATGAATTTTGTTGTTTCAATTTCTTTGGGAAATTAAACTTCTGTAAAACCTCATTGCCATTATCCCCATCATTTGAATTATGGATGGTTTCTGCTTCCGTGAAACAAATCTTGCCCAGCAAGATACCAGGCTTTACATTGCAGTCAGGGGGAGCACAAACATGTATATCTACTTCCATAGGGTGCACATCAGCCTGGACAGGTAATAAGATAGACTCCACACTCCGTTCGGTGGGGGGGGGGGGTCACAAGCCTCGGTAATCCCTTTAATCTGGAAACCTCTATTTGAGTAGGCCCATCTTGCCCCAAATTATGGGCCAAGACTGCCACCAGCCTATTCTCCCGTTCTTCAATAGAGATAGCCCAGTTCTCCTTATAAATACTGCTATTTCCAGTTAGACCCCCCGCCATCAGACAGGCCGTTGAATCTGGGTCTGCAGGCATACCTGGGTTTATCCAGGTAGTGAATTTCCCTCCTGTTGAAGTTTAGATATAATCTCAACGGAGGGATCAGAAGCTAGTTTTTCTTCAAAGTAGCCCTCTACCGATGCAGCATACCATTTTTTGGTGCCCCAGGGATTCCTTCCAATAACATTTTGATCCAACTCCAGAATATTATTAGTTGTTTTAATACAAAGACTTACGTCTTCAGTAGTTGATTGGCTCCTAAGGCCTTTTCGGGGCATTTTAACTCTGTACAGGATCACATCCAAGCAGCCAAAAAGGTCCAGTAAGCAGACACTAAGTGAGAGAAAATGCAAGGGGTGGAGACCAATAGGAGTCCAAACCTAAAAAAAATAAATAAAAGGAAACATGGGCAAAATTGCATATATATGGTGCTCTTACAACTAAGCTGTATATCCTTCCTATTTAATATAAAAGAATCGTCAATATCAATTTAAATGGTCCCAAGTTACAAAAACTATTAGAAGGGGTTCAAACCGATTTTCCCTTTTTTTCCCGGAAATGTCAGCCACAGAGATGACAGCTTAGGTGCTGAGCTCCTGTGTCTGCTGGAAAATTCTTCTCCTAATCAATATGGCAGAGATTCCTGAACCTGCTGATTCTGATGCTATACAGCCTGCTAAAAGACAGAAGGGTGTGGAGGAGAGAGATGACAAGATCTTGGATCTGCTTAAAAAGTTAACACTGGATGTCAAAGATATTAAATCAAGGTTGATAAAGGCAGAGGAGAGGTTTATGGACATTACTGTCAAAGTGAATGCTGTTGAAGAACATCTTAAACTGATGGATGATAAGACACTGTGTTTGGCTGATCAAGTGAGGCAATTGGAGATCACTAATGAGAAGCTACTGATCAAGCTGTCTGAGCAAGAACATTTCTCGAGGAGAACTAACATCAGGATTGCAGGATTTCCTGAAAATGCAGAGAGAGGGAATCCAATCTCCTTCTTGGAAAAGGTGTTGATTTGCATACTACATTTGGATCCTAAAACTTCTCTGGACATTGAGAGGGCTCACAGATCTCTTGGTAAGAAGCCAGCCTTAAGTCAGCGTCCTAGACATTTTATTGTTACATTTTTAAGGTTTCCAGTGAGAGAACTACTGCTAAGGAAAGCTCGTGAACTTGGGGATCTCGCATGGGGCGGGAATAAAATTATGATATTTGCTGACCTAAGTAGAGATGTTATGGAAAAAAGGAAGTGTTTTGGAGAGGCAGAGGAGAAGGCACGACTCAAGCAACTAAAGTATTATATGATTTTCCGTGTGGTTGTGGATGGCCAATTATATTCCTTTTCTGAACATAGGAGTGCTGAGGCTTTCTTGTCTGATTTAACTGACGTGAACTGTGAGCCTATGGAAGCTTCAACTTCATCTATAAGTCAGAAAACAGCAAAGAAGAAAAGATAAATGAAAGAAAAGGAAGCCATTTTCAGCTTGTTTGCAACTATTGGATATTTAGTTTTTTGTTTTATTGTCTTGGATTCATTATTGCTGTTTTACCATTGAAGAAAACCGTTGCGAGTTGTGTTTTAATTGTATTTCGTGCACGAGACGCTGGGAACTTGATTTCATGCACGTTGAGTAAGGAACCTTTCATACGTCATTTATACATGCTTCTATGGGCGTTGTTTCCAGGTTGGCGGAGGATCTTCGTTCTATTGATATGCGGAGCGCCACCGCCTGGATTGTTGCCGATGGAAATGGCGGAGAGTTGAGGAGGGCACATGATCATCTGGCGGAGAGAAAGGGGCCCTGCCTCTCCCCTGTTCGGGGGAATGCTGCTGGCAGTGGTCCTCCCTCCTGGTAGACTACGGAGCTTGGGATTTATGGTATGCGTGTGAACGGGAGCCGTAGCCCTCGCTGCAGTGGCATTAGGTACTGTGATTACAATGCGTGGCTTTGTTGCTGGACCTGAGTTCCGCTGTGCTTAATTTGTTTTATTTTGTTTTCCAGCTGATGTGGACTGCTACATTTCATGCAAGGTGCTTGCGTACCGAGGAGGGACATCGGGTTCTGTTATTCTGCGAACGAATTACTGTGTCGCTGGATTACGTTTAAGCTTGTGTACTGCAGCTTGTGAGGAAGGCACTAATCGCATGATGTTATGGAGTGGGTGATTCCAGGGCTGTTTATGTTCTCATGGTCTGCATTGTGTATGAAGTGGCAGTTGGTGAACGGAATGCACGTTCTGCGATAAGGGGGGGGATTTGAAGACTTATTGAGGTGCATTTGGGGGTACGGAACTCGTGGGATGAAACACTGGGTATGATTCACTGCTGTATGGAGGTACCCTGCAGACTTTACCTTGATGCTCTGGCAATCTCATGACATTTCTATAGTAATGGGCATGGTGGTGATGATGTACACTACCACGGAGACTTCATGGGTCTTACATGCTCCATTGTCAACTGAGATTTGTTTATGTATTCTGATGGGTCTTTATAGTATTCCCGGGTGGCTGCGGACGGGCTTCTTTGTTGATTTACATCTGATGCCACCATTTGGTTTGCTTAGCGTTTCACGCTATGCTGCTGGGCTCTGTCTTCGTTGAGGAACTTGCATATTACTTTTGTCAGTTCATGCTTACTCTATGCACTATGTGTTTTTTTTAGCTCATCTCTGTTGTTATTGATGACTGTACTGTTATGCAATTGCACTGTTGGGGAGGGGGTGGTTAGGGGAACTGTTTTTTTTAGGTTTGGGCTCCCTTTGTTTGAGTAGGCTTCTGATCTGGTTTTTTTTTTTTTTTTTTTATTCCAGTCTGCTTCTGCAGGCTTGGGATGGCTGTTGTCAATAGTTGCTGGGGTGTTTGCTGGGATGATTGGTACTTATCCTTGCTTTTGCACTATAAATAGTAATTGAGGGCTTGATGCAGGTTTGTTAGCTTTGATGTGGGTTCTGGGACTTGTTGCTGAGGATATTTGAGGAGGTATTTCTGATAGTGAGAATATTGGGCATAGGGTTCTGAGGTGATAGTTGGAATGGGTTATGATTTTGTACATAATGGTATTTTGTTGAAACCTGTGTTATGCTGGTTTTTTTTTAACAATCAAAGCTGTCTTGAACCTGTGTCTGTTTTTTGTTGTGTGTGGGGTGGGGCGGGGGGTTGATACATGTGTTGCTCCACTATGTGGGTTGGGCTGGATGATTGTCATACTGTTTAATAGAAGGTTTGCGGATAAGGGATGTTATGAGTCTATGTGAAGATATGGAGTGTTTTGGTGAGTTATGAGGGGGCCTGTTTCGTTGTGTACTTGGAATGTGAAAGGGTTGAACTGTGTGCGGAAGAGAACGAAAGTTCTGGCTAAACTTTGGAGGGAGGAAATTGTTGTGGCGTTTTTGCAGGAAACACATTTAATTGATGGGTCTGGTGAGTCACTAACCAATTCAAGATATACAAAGGTTTTCTTAAATTGCTACTCCTCTAACTCCTGGGGTGTTGGAATATTGTTGAAGAAAGGCTTGAATGCAAGTGTTGAAAAAGTGAGTATGGATGGAGAAGGACGTATCATACTTATTGATCTTAAATGTGAGGGCTTGCTGTTAACAGTGGGATCTGTGTATGGGCCGTGTGAGGGTGGGGGGGCTTTTTTGATTCGCTGAAGAGGATGCTTAGTGATATGGGAGGTGAAATGATTGTTTTGGGAGAGGATTTTAACTGTGTGATTGACCCCAAGATGGATAGGTCCTCGATGTGCAAATTTACCGGGCAGAAGTCGAGTAAGGTGTTTCAAGACTTCTTGGATGTATATGACTTGGTGGATACCTGGAGACATTTTTATTGGAGGGATGGGGGTATTCGCTTTATTCACCAGTACATGATTCTTATTCTAGGCTTGACTATATATTGATGTCGGATAGGCTGGTTGAGAATGTGAGGGAGGTGTCTATGGGTGAACGGCACATTTCGGATCACGCAATGGTAGTGACCAAGTTAATGTTACTTGCTGAGAGGCAGGGACCTAGTAGATGGAGGTTGAAACCTATTGTGTTGAACAACCAGGATGCTGTGGACGCATTAATGAATTTCATACCTAGTTTTTTTGCGATGAATGAGGGTACGGCGGACAATATGGTGGTGTGGGATGCTTTTACATCTTCTGTTAGAGGGGAACTGATGAACTAGATTGCAAGGATACATAGGGAGGGTGAAGCCAGATTGGTGGAGCTTGAAAGTGTGCTTGGAGACTTGCAACAGAGTTTTGCTTTGTCAAGAGAGGAGAATATTAAACTTAAAATCTTAGATACTAAGGCATTGCTAAAAACGGAGTTAGACTCGCAAGTTGAGAAAGGATAGTATTTCGTGAGGCAGAGGTACTGGGAGAAGGGGGATAAAGCAGGGAGGTTGTTGGCGAGGAGATTGAGGAGTTACTTGGAGTGGGTGCATGTTCAGAAAACTGCTCATGAGTCTGGAAATTTGGAGATTAGGAGAGGTAAAATTGGGGAATGTTTTTGCTCTTTTTATGCTAAATTGTATGCCGAAGAAATTACACCTCAAATAGGTGATTTTGACAGGTTCTTTGGGAAAATTGAACTCCCGGTACTTTCTGAGGAAGGTAAATGTTTCATTGAGGTGCCGATTACTGTCTTGGAGGTTTTGTCGGTGATTGGGGAATTGAATATAGGTAAGTCTCTGGGGATGGATGGGGTGACGGTAGAATTTTATCATAAATTCAGTGAGGTGTTGGCTCCGTTTTTGTGTGAATTGTATAACTGTTTTTGGAGGGAGGGAAGGGTGTGTGATTCAATGAAAGAAGCAATCATCACAGTGGTCCCGAAAGCAGGAAAGGATGTAACTAGATGCAATATCTATCGGCCAATTTCTTTACTTAATGTAGACTTAAAAATCTTTACGAAAGTACTGACAGTAAGACTTAAAAAAGTATATGGATATGATAATATTCTGACATTGTTGGATATTTTCAGTTTGCCAGACTCAGAGATAAAGGATGTTTTGTTGATTTTTTTAGACGCGGAGAAGGCCTTTGATAGGGTGAATTAGAGCTTTCTGAATTATACACTGTCGAAATTGGGTTTTGGTCCTTTCTTTCTTAAGGCTGTTCAAGCCCTTCAAAATGGCATCTCAGCAAAGGTATGGGTGAATGGGGGGTTTTCAGCGTCATTTTCATTATTCAGGGGCACTCGCCAAGGTTGCCCTTTGTTGCTGATGTTGTTTAATTTGGTGTTGGAGCCCTTGTTGGCATATATACGACAGATGGGTTGTATCAGGGGGTTTGCGGTGGGTGATGGGGAAGTGAAGGTTCTGGCTTATACGGATGATGTGGTGATCGTCTTAAATGACCCTGTTGTTGGGGGTCGAATGTTACGGGAGGTCTTTGATGAGGTAGGTGGGTTATCCAGGTATCTGGTCAATTGGGATAAGACGGTGGTATTTCCGGTGAGGCCTTCGCCTGGTTGTGAACAGCTGTTGGGATGGGACTGTAAATGGGAGTATACTAGTGTGAAATATTTGGGGATTTATATTACTCGTGATTTTGGAAAGATAGTAAGTTTTAATGTTGATAAAATCATTGAGGTTCTTAAGCGGGATATTATGAGATGGGGACGTGTTAATCTGACTCTTTGGGGCAAAGTCAATGCTATTAAAATGATTTTGCTGCCGAAGATTCTATATGTTATTCAATCTCTGCCTTTGCGTTTTACTAAGGGAACATTTGCACGTATTGATAGATTGTTTCAGGATTTTTTAATGGGGATTTGGGAAGAGGGTCAGGATTCCCCGGTATATAATGGTCAAGAGAGTTAAAGATGGAGGATTTGGGGATCCGGTTTTGAGAACAAGTGTAGTGGTTTCTTGTTGAAGCAAGTGTCTTGTTACTCTGGTATTGATCTGACCCGGATGCCGTAGTGGGTACAAATTGAGATGCAGCGGTTTTTGCCTTATGATATTAAATGTTTATTTTCTTTTGGAAAGTTGCCTAAGAAGATGCAGTGTTTGAAATCTGTGTTGGCTACTAAGGAGGTGTTGTCGTCGTGGATTGTTGGTACTGGTCAGGGTTTATATCTTTACGAGGCGGCTTCCCTTTGGTATAATCCTTGTCTGCTGTTTGATATGGTACCGTCTTGGAAGAGTTGGATTCAGAGGGGGCTTTGACTATTGGAGATGTGTGGAACGAGGCTGGAGTAGTGCCTTTTGAGGGTTTGGTAGAGAAATTTGGTTTGAGGAACATGGAATTGCGGAGATATAATATTTTGGTAGCTTTGTTCATTGAGCGGAGAGAGATGTTGGATGCTCCCTTTTTGAAAAAGCCGGAGAACTTTGATATTTTTTAGATTGGTTTTCAGAGGGTGTCTACGTTTACGCAGTTTATGCTTCCGGATAGGCAATGGTTGGATTTGTGGGAAAAGTTGAGGTTATCATGGACCGAGGAGTTGGGTAGGGAGGTAGCATTGAGAGAATGGGATAATATTTGGATAGTGCCGACGACGGCCAAAGTGGATTTGCAATTACGCTACATCCATCAAAGGATAGTGGGTAGGATTTATTGGACTCCAGCGCCTATGTGCAAATTGGGTTTGGTTGATGATGCTTTATGTTGGGGTTGTGGGAAAGAGCAGGGTACACTGTTACATATGTTATGGCATTGTGAAAGGGTGGTAGGCTTTTGGAAGGAGGTTCTTGACAGGAATGACCAGATCTGGAAAATTGTCTAGCCACGCAATCCTTTGGCAGTTCTGTTTTTGTCATATGGGGGTGGGCGAGACAAAACCAATAGCATCCATACTGCTATAAAGTCAATTGAAAAATTGTTTATAAATAATGGGTTATTTAGCGCGTGTGCCAAAAAGGCATCACTAAACCAATCATTTTGGGGCTAACACAGCCTCAAAAAGCAATCGGGGTAGAGTGGTCATAAAAAATAGTGAACATGTTTATTTCACAAAGACAAACAACAAATACACAGTTAAAGAATAAAGAAAAACAAGTAAGTAAATGCGTTTGTAAGCTTGTTAAACATTGAAAGCACATAAACAGAAGTAGTAATTTTGCTTAAATACGTGTGTGTGTCATAAATACGTGTGTGTCAAAAGGTAAATAGTAACAAATACAACTAATTAGGTAGACATCTTGAACACGTTTCGGCAAGAGGAGCCACCTGTCTGGCAAATGATTCTGGGGTATATTTTAGAATTGCCTTCCTCAGGGCGGATTAACATACAACAACTGGACCCACTTGTAATGGCGCTGTGGGTGAATAAAGGTAACCAGGCGCGGTTAGCCGGAGACCGCTACAGAGCGTCTGGGTAAAAGGGCCCGGGGTGACCCACAACAGTGCTGCATCATCAAAGAGGGGATGGCATCTGGAGGAACATTCTCTGCCAGTCCGTGTTGCTTTAGACAAAGGTGTTGGAGCGGTTTGCGGATTTGGTGTTTCTCAGCTTAACTTGGAAAGAATCCAAAGATCAATAGGTAACATCCGAGAACGAACCTTAAGAACGGATTGAAAACAACTGGAAGTTAAAAGGTGCTGCTTTCAGTGAAGGGCAGAGAGCCTCATTTCTTCAGCAAAAAATGGTGACAGCGCGTAATGGAGGCTGTCTCCCAGTGTGGCATCCACCTTGTTTTGCGGCTGAATCCGACCTGCTCTGCAAAGCAGCACCTTTTAACTTTCAGTTGTTTTCAATCCGTTCTTGTGGAGCAATACTTCGATGGGTGTTAAAGTAAGAGTAAAACAAGAGATCACACAAATATTCTGAAGCAGGTAAGTACTTTTGAACCCCCCAATGCAATGTAAACTAACCCTTTCCTGGAGGGAAGGTAAGGCACAAGCAGAGGAGAGAAGAGTCATTCAGGGAGCCAGGCCAGTCAATGTCAATTCGACAAAAGTCTAGGTGAGCTGAAGCACTTCTTGCAGGTAAGTAAAAGTCTTGCACAATGTTTTAGAAGTCTTTGTAGAAAAAGTAGAATCAATGTAGTGTCTGTTAGGGAGAATTCTCAGAAATGTGCTAACTCCCTCTACCTTAGAGACCCACAGCAACTTTGCTGGATTTTGAGGACTTGGTTTTGTTGGGGAGGGACACCAGTTTGTGTGCTTTACTACAGCTACCGGAATCGAAGATTTGCCAGTTGCCAGCTTTGCAAACAATCCCTTTGCAGTGCAGGAGTCCCCCAACGTCCTCATGTCCCCACGACTGAGGCTCAGGAACAGCAAGATCTGCAGGAACTGCCAGGAACCGGCATCTTCAGCTGCACCTTTTTCTTTATTTATAAGGTACTGTGAAACGAGACAGAGTACTTACCTCTCGCAGTGAAAGTGCTTGAAACTTTCCCAACGTGCAGGCCTAATTAGTTTGTGGCCCAACAAATGATTCTTTCTTTTACAAACTAATTCTGAGACCTTTGGCAAAGACTTTTCCGTTTAACCACCAGAACTGCTTTATCCTATACAAGACTTTAGCCCATTGACTCTGGCCTGACCTATTGCATTGAATTAACCCGCAGTAAATGCACACCACAGTAGTTAAAAGTAAACCACTGCCACCAGCCATTAATAGAGGAAAGGGTAACCTAGAAAATGTTACATGAGAAGCTATACAAAGGGGATACTAGGTATCCCCTCCACCACCCTATTGTAAGATAGTGTGTGCTCGGTCTACAAAGTTACAAATATAAGTAAAGTCAATTTCACTTTACTTACTCTGGCAAACAGTAGTTTATCCCAGAGAAGGTATTTAAACCTTGGGAAAGCCCGACAAGGTTTCCCTGTGCCACTGCACCGAGGGTTCTGTGTGACACATATGAAAAGCAACACCAGAGTAAAACACATTCAAAATACATGAGAGAGTGGTAAAAAAGGCTCACACTCTCTCCAGGTAAAAAAAATCAAGTACTCAAAATCCAGCAAAGTTGCTGGGGGTCTCTAAGGTGAAGGGAATTAGCACTTCTATGAGAATTCTTTCTACCAGCCAGGAACAGAAGTCACCAGATTCATCTTTTTCTTCATTGCAAAGTACTGTGGAAATAAGACAGAGCACTTACCCCTCGCAGTGAAAGTGCTTGATACTTTTGCAACTCGCAGGCCTAATCAGCTTGTGGCCCAACATATGATTCTTCTTTTTACAAACTACTTCCAAGAACTTGTGCTGGGACTTTACCGTTTACTTACCAGAACCGCTTTATCCCATCCAAGACTTTAGCCCATTGGCTTTGGCTTAGCCTATTCAATTGAATCTTCTGGTGAACTCAAAGTATACGCACTGTCTAAGAATAATTGTAACCTTTCATGTTCTAATAATCTTTGCCTTTTACTCCGCTTGAAAAGTATTTTGAAATAGTATTGAAGTATATTTGTGTGTGATTACATTGCCTCCTTCTTATGAACGTTTTATAACTGACAAATAAATTAATAAGTATTTATCAAAGAAACCTTGAGTGTAATAGTTAACTTGAACACTTGTGATTTTTTAACTCTGTGTAACATCATTACTGCTCACATTCCCCTCTTGAGATAAGCCTGACTGATCAGCTCCGCTACCAAAACTGTGAAGTACAGACTTATACCAAATGGTTTTGCTTACACCTGTAGTCCTAGTTGTGTGTAGTGAATGGTCCCAAAGGGTACTACATACAAACTTTGCCTAACAATGATATTATCCTGGATTCAGAGAGCTCAAAGGCCACAGCCCACAGTCACTTCCCCGAAGCAAAACCAGGAATACACACTTAAATCCATAGATTAGCACAACACATACTCTATGGTCGGCAAAGGTTGGGGATTGGAAGTTTGGCAGAGTGTTTAGGTGAGGCGAGCAGCGAGCACTAGACACCAGACACACTGACTTCTGTGCCGCAGTGGTATTGTGTTTAAATAGGTTACTCCTTTTCCAGAATCCGCCTCACAGTGGAAATAAAGAGCAGACTTCAAGTACTGACACACCGTATGTAGCAAAATGAGCCCAGCGTTTAAAGAGCTTTGACTGCAGCAGACCAACTCGCCAGTAACACCAGACACACTGGCTTGCACACGGCGCAACAAACTAAAAGGCAAGTGCTGAGAAGCTACAGAGTTTTCAAGGACTTCAAAAGCTTGAGAAGTTTTAAAACAAACTTTGAGAAAAGAGTTATGCTTTATGAGCAGTAGACTTCAAAATGAACCCTTTTAGTTAAAGTAAAGGCTTTTCAGGTATTTAATGTTTAAGTTCACAACACACGCAGTAATCTAGATTGGAAGCAGGGTAGGTGTAAAGAAGTAACAGTGTGTATATTCTTAATTGCAGGTCGGTCAGCACAGACTTCAGACAGAGATCGTGATTGCAGTCAGCAGAGAACTGATTTTTTAAAAATCCATTTCCCCTTTCGCCGCGGGGTTGTAAATCCAGTAATTATTAAATCTAAGATTGCTGAATTGGCGAACCCAAGGGGTCAGGTGGGTTCATCGTACACTCCTGCAGGAATGAGTTGGGATCTAATAGTGAATGGAAACCCTTATCCCCCCCACTCACCGCTTTTACTCTGATCATGGGAACCTTTTTAGCCCCTTTTTGGGATTTCATTTTGGAGTTATGCTTTCCTCCAACTTTTAGGCATCTGCTTTTTACTACACAGCACCTTCTGTACAGTGACAATTTGGGTGTGAAACCCTAGGCACATACGTTGGGCATCAAGATTGGTTTGCGAGTGCAATCTCTCGAATAGAATGAGACAAATAACAGTACAAGCCGCCTGGCCGACGGAGGAAGTCCAACCAGACTCTCCAGTATCTTTTTTAAAAAAATTAAAATGTTATAGATTATATAAACTTTTTCATTTTTTTAATCTTTTTTCCTTATCACATCGTACAGTATCAAAATTCTTAAAATATACATTGCCAAAAAACTTATCACCAACACACAAAAAAAATATATTATATATATACACAACGCACAAACACAAGGTCCGCCTCAACTTCTGGAAATACCTTATGAGAATATGTTGGATGGACTAATTAGACCGGTTTCTCATCCAGGTCTAATATACTCTTAATAAATTGCTATAGAGTTATTATCTTGGCCGCTCAATAGCTGAGCCCATCTAGTGGTAGGCCCTAGTTTATGGCACCCGAGTGTCTGTGGTGGGCAGGAAGTGAGGGAGGTACCCAAAACTCTCTGCGCTTAGTCTCATAGGAGACCCAAATGCACTCAGTGATGATTGGCTGGCTGACTGTCCGGCAAGGACAGCCACCCTGCTGGGTGACTTAAAGCTGGGCTGGAATGAATGGGAGAGAACTGAATAAACGTAGAGTCTTTTGGCTTGGAAGGCAGAGTCGAACACTGGACGAAGGAACCGAAGAAGAACTTGAAGAGGACACCTGCTGCAACACCTGGACCGTGGGTTGCCCGGTGAAGCCCTGCTGCAGTGCCGAAATGGCAAGTTTGCATCAACAGAGAAGCCCCTGCAAGGACGGCTTCTCCCCTTGAGTTGGTGGGACCAATCAACTCCAAAGTAAGCCACCTGGACATCCATCTTGGAGCTGGTTGAATTTCCACAGAGTTGCTGCCGGAAACCGTATAGCATGGGAGAGGAACACCAGATTGTGTGCGCTGCTTTTAAGCTGGCCTAGAGCTCCAGGAAGATCCTCCGGACTCCCAGGAAGCAGGACTGACCAAGCCTGAGCCTTCTCAACAGAGTGCGGGACCCCAGAAGCAAGGAAAGTCGAGCTCGACAGCCAGGAACCGCGGTGTTGCTATTTGCGGTAGACGCAAGGAGCTGAAACACTGAATAGCCACTGAAAGTGAAGCTTGCCGGTTGCGAGTTTTGACCGTCCCAGAGCAGGAGCCCCCCGACGTCCTCCCTCTTGTCCCCACGACTGAGGCCCAGGAACAGTGAGACCTACAGAGCTGCACAGGAACAGGATTCATCTCCTGCATCTTTTTTTCATTTTAAAGGTACTGTAAAAAGTCTGAGATAACTTACCTCTTACTGTAGAGTTGCTTGCATCTTCTACTACTCACAAGTCTAATCAGCTTGTCACCCTACATTTGATTCTTCTTTTCTTCAAAGACTTCTAAAACATTGTGCAAAGACTTTCTACTTACCGACAAAGAGGTGCTTCAGCTAACAGACGTTTGCCTATTGACTTTGGCTTAGCCTCTTCCACTGAATGACCCTTATTGGGGGATCTGAAAGTATTTGCCTGCTTAAGAATATGTGTGGTCTCTTGTTTGTTCTAAATCTTTTCCTTTGACTTATTACTATGTGATACTAAATGCAACAGTGATATATTAATGTTCCCAGCATACTAGCAATTGAAGTCACCTGAGGGTGTAGGTAGTGTCTGTGGGCCATCCCAAAAGGGTATCTACTGGTTTAGAGATATTAAGAGTGTGTATTTCATGAAGTGTATTTTGAGTGTTACTATTATATTGCTCCCTTCTGAAGAAGGCTTATTCTAACTGACTGATAAATTAATAATTGTTTATTCAAGAAACCTTGAGTATAAGAGTTTATTTGAATACTTACAACTGTAAATCTCTGTGCAACTCCACTACAGCTCACATTGACCCCTATTGAGATAAGCCTGGCTGATCAACACGCTACCAAAACTTTGTAGCACAGGCTTAAACCACAGGTTGGGTTTCCTATACCTGTAGTCAGAGTTGTTTGTAGTGTTTGCAGAGGGTAATGCATACAAACTTTTCCTAACATTGGCCATCTCCAAACTAATCTAACACATTGAATCTGTTGGTTGTCTCCACGACCACTAGTCTGGCTTCAGAGCAGCCAGAGGCACAGAAACTGCTCTACTGAACACCCGTGAAGACTTGCTCTCAAATCTCGTTTCCAACTTTCCATAAGTTCTTACCCTTCTGGATCTTACCTCTGCCTTTGACACGGTCAAACATGACACCATGACAAATCGGCTCCGTGACACCCTTGGCCTGGCAATGGACTGGCTGACCTCATTCCTCTCCAACTGACCTTCCCAAGTTGAACTATGCCCTTTTCTCTCCCCCATCACACTCGCCACCTGCGGTGTGCCTCAAGGCTCTATCCGCTCACCATGTCTCTTCAACATCTACCTTGTCCCTCTGATCGCCTCGTTCCCTCCTCTCTTCCAGTGTTATGCAGACACACAGCTCTCCTTCAAGCTTCCCTCTACTTCCTGCTATTCAGGCATGGTGTGCTGCCAATGATCTGTGCCTTAATGCCAATAAGACAGAGATCCTTCTCATTGGGACCTCCAGCTCCCTCCTTCCCACTGGCTGCCTTCTATGGGTCCCCTCCCTTCACCCTCTTCTGAGGCAATAAACCTTGGTGTCATCTTTGACTCCCCTCTCGCTCTCCTTCTCCTTCCAGACCTTGCCAAGAAGGCCCATGATTAGCTGCACCTCCTCACAGGCATTCTTCCTTTACTCACCTTCCCCCAGAAACAATATCTCCAGAGCTCTGGGCCTCTCTAGGTTGACCTAGAGCAACAGCCTCTTCCTCAATCTTCCTTTATCCTCCCTTCACCCCCTTTAACTAGTCCAGAAAAGGACTGCAAGACCTTTCCTTGGCCTCAAGCCCAGGGACCGCATCTCTCCAGCCCTAACATTTCTCCACTGGCTCCTGGTTGCTCCTAGATCAAGCTCAAGACCCTCTGAATCATTCCACAAGGCTTTCTGGGCCCTGGGATCCCGCTCCTTGTCTTGCTCCTGTGGCCTCCCCCCTGCCTTCACTTACATCCTACTCTCTTCCTAAATGCCTCCCTGCTGGAGCCCTTCGATCGTCTAGCTCCAACCCTCTGCAGACGTGTGGGATGTATTGACCCACTCAACATTATTTCCCACATCACCAAGCTGCATTTGCGCAGAAACAGCCAAATGGCTGCGCTGGCTCCTGCGAGCGCCATGGCTTAAAACTGTGTTTTACAACAACAACAAAAATGGCTGCACCGTCCTGCCAAGCACACATCGGGCAGGATGGAACCAGGGGGCACATTGAAGGAGATTGCCAGTGGGTTCCAACATAAACCAAAGGAAGAAAGTGGAAAAAGCAGCACTGCTTTGCTGCAAAAGCCAAAATCTCCATTGAAAAGAACCCCCTTTTGACCTTTAAAAAAAATGCTGCTGGGACGCTAATTCCCTCTGTTCCTTAAATCCAGTGTGATTAATAAGCCCTAACCAAGCCCTGTGTGTTTCACTGTGCCTCAGCAAACCAGGCATGATTCTGAAATGACAAGCCCTGTTAAACCAACTTTAAAGAAAAATCAACCAGGAACTTTACTTTTACTTACAAAGGAAACACGTTCATTTTCTTTGCAAAAGTATCCAAAACTCAGCTGTTCAGAGAGAGACTCCAACTAGCTGAGTCCTGTCTGTTTCAATGTATCCTTGATTCAGACCAACTCTAGCCTTCAAGAGAATAACTATAGCTGCAAGTGTGTGAATCTGCTGGAGAGGAAAAGTTGAATTTAAGAAGGAAGGCCAGCTGCACCACGTGTAAAAAATAAAAATGGGCCTTTGCTAAAAAAAACAAATGCCTGTGTGTTGGAACAGTACACTGGTAAATGAAAGCCTGCCAGTCTTTAGCAATATGAAGGGGTTTGTTGCTGGTGAGACTCTATAACATGGGTTACTTTATGCAACAGGCTTGCTTTAATTCTGGATGTAAGATCAGAAACTAAAGTTTAAAACTATGGTGACTGGAGTTGCAAGTTGAAAAACAGCTTTTCCGCTTGGAGGGGTGGCACCAAAAGGAGGACTCTCTCAGCAGATACTAACAACCCCCTGATAATTACGGGGTTCAACAAACTTTCTTCTCTGCTGGGACCCCGACAATGAAGCTCCCAGGGAAGGAAGTCTGAAGTGTGAAGGGGCAATAAAAACTTCAATCAAGGGAGAAACCCCCACCATGCTCTGATGGAAATTCCAGTTGGTGTCAGTTGAAAGAAAGAAAAAAAAATGACCCAAGAACAAAGAACCGCCATTTGTTCCCCAAGGACTATGTATGAATAAAAATGTAAAGACTTATCTCTGCAGCAGAACTTTGGAAAAATGTAAATATTTCACGGTCTAAAAGTAATTTTATGGCCTTTCTTGTAAGACGTCATAGGTTTCATTGCTGAATAGGGAACAGAAGTCACAAAATATTGCATATTACCAGAAAAGTATACATGTGCGAAATGTACATTTTTATACTTGCATACCTTAGGATCAACCCCACATATGTATAAAGATATGGAATTTTAGGCCGAACTTTTCCTGCTTAAAATGATGAAAAAGTAGTAACCACCCAAAATAATGTCTCACAGATTGCAGGATTGGACGGCTGTCCTTTACATCAAATATTTGACCCGATTATGCAATTTATTAAGGTGCCACCATTGTACACAATTGTACACAATGATGTGACAGATTTTTGGCAAAAAGGTCTGTTGGACGTTTTTTTTCATCATAAAGTACAACCTCAAACTGGGTACAGCCAGGGGAGGCAACCAGCATTGATTGTTCAATCCAGTTGTTTAAAGGCGTGCTTGGCTAACCCGGCCCAGCAATATAGTCTGTGATGTCACCATACTCTATTAAAGGGGTCCTTGACTGTACTCCAGACACACAGTTCCTGATTTTCCTGCACCAGCGTCCTGTTCCTGTTTCATCTATCCAGACTCCACATCCCAACTACAAGGCCCAAGCATTGCTGACCCTCCTCCAGGGCCCACTGCAAACTCAAGTATTGCTGATCCTGCTCCAGCAGGTCCCAAATTCTGAAAACCTGCTAAAATCCCCAAATAACCAAGGGGAAAGCTGTGGTGTTTTTGAGAAGCATCCAGATCCCACTAACTGCATCCCGAGGTAGCTGTGCCATCCAGCTGACCTGTAGTATCCAGTGACCAGAATCAGCAGTCCAGAAGTGCAACCGGTGACCAGAACTGCCCAGCGGTTTGCCAGGAGCCCTGCCATGTAGTGACCAGAACCGTTGACTGCCCAAAATCCAAAAACTAAAAAGAAGACTGTGCTTATCAAATGCCACCCCACCTAAACCCATAGTCTTTCTGGTCTTTGTCCTCACCCCACTCTCTAAGTCACCCTATCCTTATACTGATACTGATACCTTGCTCAAACTGTCACAATCATTCTTCCAATCCTGTCCTCGATTCCTGGTGTTAGCGCCACGTTTCTCTTCATTTCCGTTTTGCATAGATCCTAAGTCTTTAGCGATATTGTATTAATTTTCCCTTAAGAAAAGGGATACACTGCGTGAAGGGTTACAACTGCAGCGTAATGTTTTGAGATTCACGGGTGGCGTTCCTCTTTTCTTAACTATTAAATCTAGTTTAAGTAAGATTTGCCGATTCCTCTTTTCTCTGCTCTATTTTCCTAAAAACGAACCTCACTCCATCTTGCATAACTCATCCAATTTACCAGCTAGAGACCTAATTTGACTTTCATAGTGTACCTGTGATCTATAGCTACACCCCAACCAAAAGACTCCGAATCAGTGTATTTCAGCTGTTTTTAGTAAAAACCGTTTGGGTTATTTCAGGCGGGAATTGCAAAATTTGCAAAGTTTCCAATGTGTCATTTTGCTACAATGTGTGTTAACCCTGCCACTCATTTTTGAACTGTATGCTTTTGGTAATCCATGCTTTGTGACCGTTAGTGTAATTGCATTGTGGCTTTAGTGAGGAATTATATTTGCTTCAAGGTTTTTCACACACATTCGATATTTATTTGTCCATTTCCGAGTGTCATTTTACAACAATGCAGGGCGGGTTTCAAAGTTTTTCTCTCTTATTTGGGGAGGAAAGGTCAGATTTGAATTCGGTTTCCTACTTGTCATTCCGGATTACCTGCTGCTTCTGTTCATCCACTCAGAATTTATTATTTGTGGGTAGATGGAACATTGCAGGGGGAAATTCTAACTGAAGTGCTATCTTATCTAAACCAAAAGTGCTCCTATTCTGCTGTGCTGTGCTTATGTTCCCCGAGCGAGTTAAACCCAGTGCATTGCTCACCTTCTCATTGTTATCACCCCATTGGTGATTGCTGCCCCATATTAATAAGTGTATGATTTCCTTTAAATTTTCAAATAAATAAATATTGTATTTGACCAACCAGCCTAGTTCATTGTCCATTGTGACCCGGGGTATTTGAAAAGGGGCTGTGATATGAGTTGTGTACCATCTCAATATTGAATCAACAAGATAAGCATTTCAGTTGTGCACTGCATACTAGGCCGAGACCAAGGTGTGTCGCATGATTGAAATCCTCAGCAGATCAGATGCTTCTCTAAGCATAGAGTGGGGTGGTTTAGATCTCTTTCCGCCGCAGGAGCCTCCCTCTGGAACGGTCTCCATGCAACTCTCAGGCTCAGGTCAGATCTCCTAAAGTTCTGGAAGCTCCATAAAACCTTCCCTTTTCCCTTCTTCCTTCACGCTTCACCTCCCCTGCGAACATCCCTGTATGCCTCACTGACTGGCTTTCTGGCTCTCTTCGAGTTCTACAGGGCACCGAGACCCCCTCCCCGCCCAGTACCGCGCACTTAGCTTGTGGACCATCTCCTCCTGAACCCCAATGCAATCCCTTGCACTTGCCCTCCTGATCTCCCCCTTAGCACTTGCCTAGCTCCTGTGGCCTCCCCCCACCCTTCTCTTGCACTCTTTACCCTGCATTTCCCTTCCCACCCTAGCACTTCAGGCTGACCGTGCACTTCCACCCTCTCCCTCACACTTCTTGTTACTGCACTTACATGATCCGAATGTCACAAGGCCTAGTAAAACCGGTTTTGTTATCTTTCTCCCTTGCCCCCCCCCCCCCCCACCCACTTTGCCTTGTGGCACCATGAAACACCATTTGTTGTATAGGTGCCTTACAAATATCCAATAAAGGATCGAGAGATACATTTTATTCCTCCTAAGACTTTATACTATGAGAGATTAGGAAACACCACCTTATGTGTAGTGATAAGGAGATATCAAGTATCCCCCTTTGCTCTGCTCCTGTGACTTTTTAGTCACAGACAACCCTATGGTTATGGTTGGTGGCAGTTGACATGTTCTCCCAACTATTGTGCTATTTGTTTTACTGCAGACTGTATTCACAGTCCCGGTTGTGCACTGTTCTGACTGTTTTTCTGAAGTCTAACTAAGGGCTTAGTAAAACCATTCAACTGAGACGGCACAAGACTCCTCTCTTAGTATAAGGCTGTACCACCTGAGAATATGGTAGTGTAGACAAAGCAGTCAAGCTAATCCTGGGAGGTATAGAAGGCTGCAGGAAAGTACAAAGAACCTGTAGTACACCAAGGGTTCAATAGAAACACTTACAACCAGAAGTAGTATAAAAAATAAAGAGTATAAATACAGTTAGGCCAAGTTAAGTCTTGGGGTAAGTACTTTGTCAAAGCGTCAAACACATTATAAAAACACAACACACTGCTTGAAGGTACACAGACCAAAGAATACACCTTGTTTATAAAACTAACAGTATTTCTAGGCAAGTCAGACTTTATCAAACATTTAGCATAGGACACATATATTCATGGGGAGTAAAACCATAAATTAGTAGACCCTAGCAGTTGTGCAGTGACACTCAGTTAAGGAATCACTTAGTAAACCAAATTGCAAGTATACTTTTCTGAATAGTGTAACACTCATTCAAGGGACAGTAGAAACCTATAACCATATTCAGGATAAGGAACAAGTTACTTACCTGTAACTATTGTTCTCCAGCATGGGTCTGGCATGGATTCACATGCTCATGAATATTCCCCGTCGTCAGGCTGGGAATCCTCGGTAAAGAAAAAAAATCAGTATCAGTTTCGTTTCTGATCTGTCTTTCTTAGTAGTAACCAATCACTGGTCTCTGGGTCATACTGCCCCCAGCCAATGACTGCCCTCTCCCTAAGCCCCGCCTCTGGCAGCCATCTTCAGATTTGGTAGCATGCAAAGTGGCAGTATGACCAAGTGAAGAGCCGCAGAGGGGTAGGAGGGAGGGTTCGCATGTGAATCCATGCCAGACCCATGCTGGAGAACAACAGTTACAGGTAAGTAAATTGTTCCTTCTCCAGCATGGGGTCTGGCATGGACTTGCATGCTCATGAATATAAGAATACATAGCAGTACACACATGCACAACCAACGGGAGGTGGCAAAGGCTCAACATTAAGCATTACATCAAAAACTCAATATTAAGCAACTCTTACCTCCTCACCAGGTTCACCTTAGGCGAACAGGTTGCGCAGCACCGCTTGGCCGACCCTGGACTCCTCCCTGGAATCCCGGTTGACGCAGTAGAATCTCGTGAAGGTGTGCGTCGACCTCCACGTAGCAGCCCTACAGATGTCCAGCAGGGGCACATCAGACAAGAACGCCGTGGTAGCAGCGATAGCTCTGGTTGAATGGGCTCTCGGATGGCCAGGCAACGGCCGGTTTGCCAACCGCTGACAGTGCATGATGCAGCCGGAGAGCCATCTGGAAATGGAAGTCTTCGAGAGAGCCTTCCCTTGGTTCACAGGTCCAAAGTTCACAAATAGCTGTGATGTCTTCCGAAAACTCTTTGTGTGGTCCACATAGAACTTCAGCACTCTAGCCACATCCAGCGAGTGCAAAGTCCTCTCGACCGGTGACGAATGCGACGGGAAGAAAACAGGTAACACCAAGGGCTCATTGAGGTGGAAGTCCGATGGCACCTTGGGCATAAAGGAGGGGTGCGTCCTCAGCATCACCCTCGTGTCGTGAAAAGTCAAGTATGGAGGATTGCAGGATAGGGCCTGGATCTCTCCCACTCGTCGTGCGGAGGTGATGGCCACAAGAAACGCAGTCTTCCACGACAGGAACTTCAACGGTGCCGAAAGCAGGGGCTCGAATGGCGCCCCCATGAGCCTGGTCAGCACCACGTTGAGCTCCCGCGCCGGGGCAGGGGCCTTCACCGGCGGGAACGATCAGAACAGTCCCTTCATAAATTCCTTCACCAGGCGACGCCCGTCCTGTGGTTCTGGTGTATCGGGCGATCGCAGCCAGATGTATCTTGATGGAGGCGTGAACCAGTCCAGCCTTGGACAGCGACAGTAGGTACGGCAGCACTTGAGGGGCCGTAATCCGTAGAGGGTTAATCTCTTGTGCACGGCACCAGACAGAGAGCCTCTTCCACTTATGTCAGTAGCACTTGAGAGTTGAGGACGCCCTGGCCTTTGCAACGACCTCTCTGCAGTCAGCCGGGATATCGTACCCTCCAAACTCTAGTGCTGCAGGAGCCAGGCCTGCAAGTTCAGCAATCCGGGTCGTGATGAAGTATGGCGCCTACTTCTCTGGAGAGAAGATCCGCGTCCGTCGGCAGCTAAACTGGTGGGGACGCTGACAGGTCCAGAAGGTCCGGGAACCAGATCATCCTGCACCGGGACCTCTTGAGCTGGTTGACGAGTCGGAGCAGCAACGGAGGGAACACATAGGAACAGGCCGTCCCAGGGGAACGAGAAAGCATCGCCCATGCTCCTCGGCTGGGGAAACCTGCTGGCGAACCTCTGGCACTTGGAGTTCGTCGCCGTCGAACATGTCGATCTGCGGTTTTCCCCATTGTCGGAAGAGTCGATCCACTTGATCCTGATGTAGTTCCAACTAGTGGCACGAGTGTAGCTCCCTGCTGAGTAAGTCGGCGATGGTGTTCTTTATCCCTGCCTGATGAAAGGGCACCAGAAACATCCCTTGAGCGACGGCCCAATGCCACAGATCTTGGGCTTACTTGGAAAGGGCTGGGGATCTGGTTCCTCCCTGCTTCCAGATGTAGAACGCCGTGGTGGTGTTGTCGGTGAAGATTCTCACCACCTTGCCCTTGAGGGACGGGAGAAAGGACCTGAGGGCCCAGAACACTGCACGGAGCTCCAGGATGTTGATGTGGAGCGTCTTCTCCTCAGGGAGCCAAAGGCCTCTCGCGTGAAGTTCACTGGTGTGCGCTCCCCACACTTCCAGGGAGGCATCTGTCGTCACCGTTATCTGGTGGGATGGGGTCTGAAAGTCTGTGCCCGCCGTCAGTTGAGCGCGGGTGCCCCACCACCGGATCGCTCGTCGTAAAGTCTCGTTGAGCGGGATCCTGTCTTCGAAGCTGCCCGTCGCTTGGATCCAGTGTGCATCGAGGAACTCTTGCAGAGGGCACATCCGAAGACTGCAAAAAGCGCACAAGATTTATGCAGGAGGACATCATCCCGAGGAGGGACTTGATGGACCTCACCCTGGCCACGTGGCCAGTAGACGCTGCACCTTGCCCAGGATAGCCTTTAGTCCTTTTCTCCGACGGTGAGGCCAGACGCGCCACTGTGTCGAGCTTGGCTCCCAGAAACAGTGTGACTTGCGACGGGACCAGGTGGAATTTGGGAAAGTTGATGTAGAATCCCAGGTCCGTGAGCAGCTGGACGGTCTTCGCTGTGTGATCTACGGCAAGCTCCCTTGTCCTTGCTAGCATGAGCCCGTCATCCAGGTAGGGGTAGACGTGGATCCCCTGTAGGCGCAGCCGCGCCGCCCCCGGTGCGAGGCACTTGGTGAACACCCTGGGTGCCGACTTCAATACGAACGGGAGGGCTTGAACTGGTAGTGCCGTCCTTGGACCACAAACCTCAGGAACTTTCAGTGTCCTTTTAGAATGGGGATGTGGAAGTACGCATCCTCCAAATCCAACGACGACAGGAAATCGCCCTCCTCCAGCTTTCCCAGCACGTGCTGGAGGGTGACCATCTGGAACTTCTGTGCCTCGATGTACTTGTTCAGTCGTTGCAGGTCCAGGATGGGGCGCCATCCTCCTGTCTTCTTTTTCACGAGGAAGTACCTTGATTATACTCCGTGGCTCCAGAGCCTCTTCGGGACGAGCTCAATGGCACCTTTTTTGAGCATCGCCCTTACCTCCAATAGCAGTTGAGGGATGCGATTTTCCTTCCTGGCCACGGGTGGAATGCGGGGGCACTTTTTTAGAAATTGGAGGGCGTGCCCCTGGGGGCCAGGGCGTCCAGAACCCAACGGTCAGTGGAGATGGACTCCCACACGCTGACAAGCTTTGCTAGCTGGACTCCCACCGGGGTGCTTCGGTGGGGGCCCCGACACCGATGCCGGTTCAATTGCTTGGAGGACGCCTTGCCGCCTTGGCCTCCCTGGCGCCGACGGCAGGGTCCACCCGACTTGCCTCATCCTCTATAGGCTTACTGTGATGAGGAGCGGGCCGCTTGGAGGTACATAGAGGAGCCACCGCCAAATCCCTTGGAGGCACCCTGCTTGCCTCCGGTGCTCCGAAAGGACGACCTTCGTTGCCGGAGAATGCCTTGGGCCTTAGCTGTCTCTGTGTCCGCCTTGATTGCTTGGAGGGACTCATCCACTGTTTTCCCAAACAGATTGTTCCCGTCGAACGGCATGTGCAAAACCTTGGCTTGTACGTCCTGGCGGAAATCCTTCGCCTTGAGCCACCCTCGTCTAAGGCAAACGCTGTTGCCTAGCTTGCGGAAACCGGTGTCGGCAATGTCCGTTGCCACCGTAACGGTGTGGTCCGACGCCACTTCGCCTTCTTGCAAGATCTCCAGCCCTCTTGTCATCCGGTAGGAAGTCCAACAGGGGGGCGATCTTGTACCATAACTCCCTGCCGTAGCGGGCCATGATCGCGAGCGCGTTGGCCGCCTTAATCGTTGTAGCCGCCGACGAGATAACTCGTCCCATTGCGTCCAGCTTCTTTCCTTCGCTGTCCGGCGGGGAAGTTGATACTGAGGCCGATGCTCCCCCGCTTTCTTCTGTGCCGCTGCTGAGACGACCGAGTCAGGGGTCGGTTGTGCCCTAAGGCACAAAAGGGCCGCATCGGGGACCCGGTACTACTTCTCGTACCGATCCCTCTTGGCAGGCGTCGTAGATGGGTTCTTGAGAAGGGTGAGACCCTCGTCCGAGATGTCATCCAGTAGAGGCACGGTGAGGACTGCCTTCCTCTTGGCCTCGGCGCCGTTGGTAAAGGAAACCTTCCTTCTTCTCTTCGGGACAGAGCTGAAAAAGCTTGGATGCCCTGGCGATCATTGCATCGAAAGATCCGATCTCGTCGGGCGGGGAGGCCCGGGCTAGGGGTGATGGGAGCTCCATCCTGTCATCACCGCCGTCGTCGTCGGTAGCCGTCGTGGCCGTGTCCGTTCCCATGTCATCCCCAGGGATGGGGGACGTGGGTAAAGGCTGAGCAGGCCACGAGGGCTGAAAAGGTGGGGCTGGATGGATCCGTCTTCTCTTGTTCGGGGGGGGGCTTCCGGCCGGGCCTGGCTCTGGCTCCTCCGTCGAGCCTGGTTCCGGATCCTCCATCAGTGGTAAGGGCAATCTCGTCCTTACCTCCGAACATAAGGATTGTATTGCCAACAAAATGGCCGCTGAGTTATCCTGCGGCTCCGGAAGCGACGGGTGACTAGGACCCTCACTGGTGCCGTCGTCACCTTCGTCGGGATCCCTCCCGTGGGGACGGGCCACTTTGACGCCCTCTAAGACTTCTACCAGCTCCTTGGATGCTGTACCCGTGTCCAGAATGGCCACTGCCCCCCCCCCTCTTTTTCCGCCGGAGTCTTCACGGGGGTCTTTTCGATGGGTCTGAAAGAGGCTTCCCTCTGCGAAGGCAGGGATACTCTGGGCCCGAGGTCGCCTCCACTGGTGTAGCCTCCACAGGCTGCGCCAGGGCCACCGCGACTTCCTCGATAGAGGCCTTGGCTGGGTGAATCGAGGCCTTTACCACCTTGTGTGGGCCTGTGGGCTTCACCTTGGGGGGAGGGTCACCACCTCGCTCCCCCTTGGCCGGATCCTTCGAGCTTGACCGGGGTCTCTCCAGAAGCTTCGCCGAGTTCTCGGCCTTCCTCTTCCCTGAGCCAGAGCGTTGGCTCGTGGTTGATGGTGCTGGAAAGGGTGCGCCCTGCCTGGCAGCCGAGGAGCCTGATCGTTAGGCGCTCCCGGTCTCGCGGTGCTTTGCCTTCTGTTGGGCCCCCGTCGCCGGGGTGCCCTCACAGGACTTAGAAGACTGCTCGGACTTCTTCTCACCTGACAGGCTCTTTCCTTCCAGCCAGTTGGAGAGACAAAGGTGTCGGTCCCTGATGGTCCGTTCCGACATGTTCCTGCAAAACGCCCAGTCCTTCTCCACGCGCGTTTTGTCCTCATGAAGGCAGTAGAGGCACTTTGAATGTTCATCCTCTTTGAACACATTCTGCAGCTGGCATCTAGGGCAAACCCTCAACAGCTTTCCGGGCGTCGAGCTTCCTTTCTCATGGGCCATGTTCGGGTAGGCCGCAGAAACTTCTGGAATCCTCCAAGAGGCGTAACTCGACGAAATCTTCACCCTTGAAGGGCGTAGAAAAATCCGACACAGATCCCCGTTAATCGGATGTAGAGACGGTGGAGCTTGAGGGTCTATTTGACCGAAAAATGAGAAATTCTCTTTGAAAAAGCACGAAAACACAGCAAAAGCTCGAGAGCTAAACACGAGGACTCCCAACACATGAGCGTGCGGTAAAAATCTGAAGATGCTGAAAGGGCTTAGGGAGAGGGCAGTCATTGGCTGGGGGCAGTATGACCCAGAGGCCAGTGATTGGTTACTACTGAGAAAGACAGATCAGAAACGAAACTGATACTGATTTCTTTCTTTACCGAGGATTCCCGGCCTGATGACAGGGAATATTCATGAGCATGCGAGTCCATGCCAGACCCCATGCTGGAGAACACACAATTATACTAGGTGAGCAGGACCTTTTGGTGCAATATACAATTGCAGGTGCTTTTCAGCTCAGTGGAACACAGATTAAGGTAAGCAAAAACTAACTTATTTTTGAATGGCACACAGCTATTCAAGGCAAGTAAAACCTATATACTTTTTAAAGGAGCTAGCAGCAGTTTAAAGGTAGGTATAAACCCAAGACTGTTTTAGAATCTGTATAAAACAGACCAGGGAAAGCAAAACCCAGCTGGTGTAATACTCAAAGAAATAGTTAAGTGAAGCCAACAACATTACTTTTGGGAAGAGGCACAACCAATTCACAGGTGATTAAAACAACCTTACATATACTTTTCAGAATGGCACAACACACGTTGAAGGTAAGTAAGAACTTTTATAACTACTCACTCTCAGAGTTACAGCTACCAGCTAACTATTTCACAAGTAAGTAGTATTCAAACACTTGCTATTCTTTTCAAGACAGAATCCTTTACTTATCCAGTCCGTCCCTAGAATATTGCACGAGTTCACGCAGAGGCAGAAAGGGCCCCTAGTTGTTCGGTAAGATTTTCATAGTAATGATAAATCTTCCTGACCTCGGTCAGTCAACCCCAGACCTTTTTGCTTTTACTGGTTGTTAGGTAAGATTTTTACAGAACTGGTAAATCTTCCTGACCTGGGTCAACCCCAGAGGTTTTTACTTTTCTAGTGGGATATTTTTCCTTAATACCTCAGTGAGTGGGAACCTTTTTCCACACTCACAGAATCTTTAACTCTTTTTATGGGTGCCATTTTTCTGACTCTCCATATTGTCTTTTTAAAGTTATCCTCTAACAATTTATTGGCAATAAGTGTCCGTTGTTTGCCCTAGGGGCTCTGCCCCTTTTAACTTTATTTTGCTAACCTTGAGAGAACTACAGTTCCCAAGGGTAGAAAGGATCGTCGGATCCCTTTTACATTTTGTTCTGAGAAGCCAGCACACCCCACCTTATGTGGAGTGCTGGGGAGACAACGTATCCCCTTTCACACTAAAACTAACAATTCTGTTACAGGGACAAGCTTACCTTCAATGGCTGGTGGCAGTGATGCCGTGTATTAATTTGGTGCACCTTTACCGCGGGCTTTGTTCAAAGCTGCAGTACAGGCACCTAAAGGTGCTCATGTTACCAGAATGACCCCGGTCGTCTTTTTTCGCCATTTAAGTGTTTCATGTCCTTTCTTGTTCCTTCCCCTGACATCCAGGGCGAGAAATTCCCCACCCAGACTCCAGTCTGTCTGTGAGGGTAGGAAGCGAGGGAGAAGTCCAAAACGCCATAGCCTGTTGTCTTCCTCCTTGCCTGAATGGGGACAAATCCCAGTGGGGGGGTGGCTGTCTTGATTGTACAACCAGACCGCCCCTTCTTGTAAAATGCAGGGAGAGAATGCAGAGGGTGTGCTGTAGTTCCTGTTAAATACTGCGTACCTGGAAGCTGAAGAAAAGTCGACCACTGGAACCAAAACCAAAGAGGATGATTAAGGAAAAGCGGCTGAAACGATACCCAGCAACCCGGAGCCTGCTGTGTAACCAGAGTCTGCTGCAGCCCTTCCTTCCAATCGACCTGGGGACTCTGAAAACTATGGGCGCGACCCAGAGCCTGGTGAGACCCACTAGACTCAAAAAGACCTGCATTTTGAGTCATCCCATGCATTGCTGCGACCTTGCCTTGCTGCAATACCCCAACAGACTGGGACCTCGAGCCAATGTGCGGTGCACGGTCTTCCGAATCTTGCTGAAACTTCGTGGGCATCCTGGCGGATCTCCAGAAACACGAATCGAGTCCGAAAAGTCCCCTCAACAAAGTGCTGGACATTTTTAACAACGAGAATTCAACCACAATTTTCTGTCTTCTTCTGTGCTCCTTGGAAAGGCGCCAAATCCGCAGAACCGCATTCAGCCATGAGGAAAACCTTGCCTAGAGCCTGCTTCATTGGTCCCTGCTGCAAAGTTCCTTCAGATGTCTTGTTTTCAGTTACCACAACAAGGAATCCACTGACCAGGTATTTGGCTGCAGACCCTGAAGTCCTCCTGCTGCAAAATCTTCAATGCTGAGGTACTATGTTGGCTTGGGTGTGTACTTACCTTAGGTCTCTTAGGATTTCTGTGTAGCTGTGGGGTGTTTTCTGTGATGGGAGGCATCTCATCCAGTGCACCCAGTCCCACTGCTAGAATCCTGCTAGGGTGTCTTCTGCAAAGCCCCTGGACCCTCTTCTAAATCAGAAGTAAAGTACTCACCTGTTTGCCCAATCTTCGTAAGGAACAGCGACTTTTGCTACTTAAGAACCGATCCTGACGCTGCCTGTTGGTCACTAGATCCTAGGGACCCCCCTTCTGCAACTGAGAACACTCGGGCTCCAAGAATAAGGGAAGGACTTTTAAGGGATTGGGGCTTTTGCCTAGAAGAGAAAATAAGTGTTGAAGTTACTTACTTGTAAAGAGTTAGTTGGTAACTGTAACTCTAAGAGTGAACAGTTACAAAAGTTCTTACTTACCTTGGATGTGTGATGCACTATTCTTAAAAGTATGGTTAATGCCTTTCCATCCTTAGAAAGTGTTTCGCCATTCTAATAGAAAGTAGATGTGAATGTATATTACGCAACTGTGATTAGGTTGTGCATCTTCTCAAAAGTAATGTGTTGGTTTCACCAGATTATTCCTGGAGGGTAATTGTAGGAGTGTCCTCCAACTGTTGGTATCACCAGATTAGTCCCGTTAGGATATACAAGTGTCCCCCAACTGGGTCTCGCTTCCCCCGGACTTGCTCTTCGCCTGTCCAGAATAAGTCTGTATTAGATTATTGCCTACCTAGAATAATTGAGTCATTCAGTAAAGTTTAACATTAGGGTTTACTTCCCCTGTGTTATCTAACCCTTAGTCTGTGGTTCTAACTGTCGCTTATGCGTCCTAAATCAGTCACTTGTATAGTTGGGAAAGATCTAACCTGGACTCCTTGTGACAGTATATGGGTTTTTACTTGCCTTGAGTTATCTGTGTGCCACTCCAAAAATAAGTTACAAGAGTTATTGCTCATCTCAATCCGTGTTTCACTGATCTCAAAAGCACCTGTAATTGAATCCTTAGGTTTTACTCAGTATAACTGTGTTATCACAAAAGTAGTTATAGGTTTTTACTGTACCTGGAATAAGTGTTGCACTATTCACAAAAAGTATATTGTCCAGTTGACTGATTATGTGATTTGTTCTGAGAGTCACTTTACAACTAGTAGGGTCTATTGCCCTTGCATTACTGAATGTAATTGTGAAAGTAACCATTTGTTTTTACTCCCAAGAATAGGTGGGACCTATACTGATTGTGTATGAAAAGGTTTTGACTTCCCTAGAACTACTGTCCGGTATTCCAAATAAGGTTTAGACTTTGGTCTGTGTACCTTCAAGTATAGTGTTGTGTTTTTATAATTGTGATTTCATATAATGTGTTTGTACTTATTTAAACCTAGATTTATCTGGGCCTACCTGTATTTAAACAAATGATTTATTTTTACATACGTAGAGTTTCAGTGCTTCTTTGGACCATTTGTATTACAATTTCATTTGTACTGATTCTACAGGCCTCCCTCACTCCTAAAATAAGCCTGGGTGCTCCGTCTAGGCTACCATGTACTCCGGTGGCAAAGTTTTATACTAAGAGTGGAGTCTTGTACTGCCTCATTTGAATGCTTTTGATGAAGTTGTTAGCACTTTAGAAAAACTGTCCTAATAATGGCGGATTATTTTTCCATATACCTGTGAGTAGGAACCTTTTTCCACACTCACAGAATTGCTTACTCTTTTTATGGGTGTCTTTTGTAAGACTTTCCATAGTGTCTTTTAAAAGTTATCCTCTTTGACAATATTTTGGCAATAAGTGCTTATTGTTGCTGGGTTGCCCTTGGGCTCCCCTTTTAACTTTCTCTGGCTAACCGTATGAGAACTACAGTTCCCAAGGGTAGAAAGGATCTTTGGATACCTTTTATATTTTATTAGGCGAGACCAGCACCCCTCACCTTATGTGGTCTGCAGGGGAGATAGGGAGTATCCCCCTTCTCATTTTAAATGTTACATTTATGTTACAAGGACAAACTTACCTTAAATGGCTGGTGGCAGTAGACCTTTTTAGTAATTCGTGCACCTTTACTGCGGGCTGTTTTCACAGCTCTGGTAAAGGCACCCATGGGTGCTCAATTTACCAAAATGTCCCTTGTTTTTTTGTCATTTTAGTGTTCCTTGCCCTTTCTTGTTCCTTCCCCTGACCTCCAGGGCAGGTAATTCCTTTGTTTGATTCTGTGCAAGGAGTTCAAAACTAGTCTGAGAATCTAGTTCAAACTGGGAGGCTGGCTGTCCTGAAAGGATTTCCAACCCTCCAGTTTGAATGTTGCAAGGCTGTTTGATTGGCTGGGTTCCTGAATAAAAGTCTGATCCTGGAAGCTGAAGAGGTAGTCAACTACTGGAACCAAAACTGAAGCGGAAGATGAAGAATTCGGGGATGAAACTATTTCCAGCGACCAGAGAGCCTGCTGTGTAACCAGAGCCTGCTGTAGCCCTTCCTTCCAATCGACCTGTGAAAATAACCCGTGGTTAAGGTGCACCGAATTTGTAAAAAGTTTCACTGCCACAAGCCATTTAAGGCAAGCTTGTCCCTGTAACAGATTGTTAGTGTTAAGTGAGAAAGGGGATACATTGCATCTCCCCAGCACTTCACATAAGGTGGTGTGTGCTGGCTTTCACCTAACAGAATTTAGAAGGGGTTAAACATCCTTTCTACCATTGGGAACTGTAGTTCTGACAAGGTTAGCCAGAGAAAGTAAAAGGGAGCTCAAAGGGCAACCCTGAAACAATACAAAGTTATAAACCAAACGTTGTCAAAGAGGATAAAATTAAAAGGACACTATGGAGAGTCTTAAACATTACACCCATAAAAAGAGTAAAAGGATCTGCGAGTGTGGGAAAAGGTTACCACTCACTGAGGTTAGGGAAAAATATTCTACTAGTCTAGCAAAATGTCCTGGAGTTCACACAAGTGAGGTAGATTTAGCAATAAGGTTAAACTCTTACCTAACATGCACAATAAGATCACCTATGCTCCTTTCTTTTTTTGCCACTTCCATCATGGTTGTTCTTTGTTAGCCCTTCTTCTACCATTCTGGGAGAGGGCGGTCTGTGGGGGGGTGTGTGTTTTGTCTTTGGCGGGAACTCTTGGGGGTCCCTGCCTAGGCTCCAGTGTGTCTGGGCAGGCAGGAAGTGGGGGCAGAGTGTTAGGCAAGATTTTGTACAGTATCCTTTGGAAAACTACAGCAACCTTAACCTCCTGACAATAGGAGCCCAACCTTTGGTATAGGTCTGTACTACACAGGTTGGTAGTGTGGCTAGGCATCCAGACTTATCTCAAGAGGGCTCAATGTGAGTAGTAGTAGGGTTGTAACAGAGTTTCACAGTAACAGTTATTCAAATAAACACTTTCACTCAAGGTTTCCAGATTAAGCAATTATTAATTTAACAGCCAGTTATATAAGCCTTCTTCAGAAGGGAGCAAAACATGTAACACTTATAATACACTTCAAAACACACTGTTCTCTAAATCAGATGATGGCACACAGACACATCCTACACCCTCAGGTGACTTAACTAGCTAGGACACTGTGGACATTGATTTATCACTGGCACATTTAGAGCAATACTGAGTTTGGTGCAAAGGTTAGATATGAGAATAAAACAAAGGTTAACAAATAATTCATAAACAGGTAAGTACTTTTCAAACCTTCCAATGTCAGGTAAATGTAACCCTTTCCAGGGGAAAGGTAAAGGCACAGAGTCAGAGGTAAGGAAAGTCTTTCAGGGAGCCAAGACAGCCAATGTTAGTTGAGCAAAGTCAAGGGGAGCTGATGATATTCTTTGCAGGTAAGTAAACGTCTTGCACAATGTTTTTAGAAAGGTTTGTAGAAATAAGATTCACTTGAAGGGCCACAAGCGGGGAGGCTTGTGAGGGGCAAAGCTATAAGGAACTCTGCAAGAGCAATCAAGGCAAGTCTCAACTGAGAGCAAGTAAGGCTACACAACAAGAGGTAAATCCTCTTAGGTTTAAAGTACCTTTGGTTAGAAGAAATGGTTCCAGCTGGCTTCTCTTCCTGTACAGCACTGCAGATCCTTGTCTTCCTGGGCTTCAGTTGTGGGGACAAGAGGGAGGGTGTCTTGGGACTCCTGCACTACAATGGGAAGGTCAGCAGCAGCAATGGGTAAACTTTAATTCAGGGCACGTTGCCGTTTAAGCTCCACGCGTCTGACAGCAAATAGCACCACTGCGTTTCTCGGATACCACTTCAGACTTTCCTCGCATCTGGGGTCCAGCACTCTGTTGAAGTGGCTCAGGCCTGGTCAGTCCTGCTTCAGGGAAGTTCGGAGGAGCTTTCTGGCGCTCAGGTCTGACTAAAAGCGATCCATTTGTTTTGTTGTTCCTCTCCCTGGCACTTCGGTTCCAGCAGCAGCAGCGGAAGTACAGCCAGCTCCGAGAGAATGTCCAAACAAGTTCACTTTGGGGTTGATTGGTCCCACCAACCAAAGGGGTGAAGTCGTCCTTGCAGGATTTCTCTAGTCTAAACGAATTTGGAACTTCAGCACGCCAGCAAACAAACGGTTCAGGAGTTGCAGCAGGCGTCTCTTCCAAGGTCGTCTTCTGATTCCTTTGTCCAGTGGTCAACTCTGCCTTCCAAGCCAAAAGCTGTGTCTTTTATGCAGGTTTCTCCCATTCATTCCAGCCTAGCTGTCAATCATACAGCAGCGTGGATGTCCTCCAAGGACAGCCAGCCGGCCAATCACCTTTGGGTGCATTCCTGTAACCAAGGGGATTAAGTACAGGGAGTTTCAGGCACCTCCCTCACTTCCTCCCCTGCCAGACATACTGGAGCCAGAGGCGGGCTTCACTCGTGAATCCCACCAAAGGCAAAACGAACTAAGGGACAAAACCTGGTTTGACACGCAGAGTAAATCTCAAGGACCTTTGCGACAAGAAATGGCGAAAAAAGACCAGGGACATTTTGACAAAATGGGCACCCATAGGTGCCTTACTGCAACTGCGAACGCAGCCCGTGTTAAAAACACACAATGGTAGTAAAAAGTAAACCACTGCCACCAGCCATTAATTGTAGAAAGGGTAACATAAAAATGTTACATGAGAAACTAGACACAGGGGATACTAAGTAACCCTTCCAGCACACTATGGTAAGATAGTGTGTGCTGGGTCTGGAAAGTTACAAAATGTACGTAAAGTCAATTTCACCTTACTGCTCTTGGAAAGAGGAGTTTCACCAAGAGAACGTATTTAAACCTTTGGGAAATCTAAGAGACTTCCCTGTGCCAAAGCAAAGGTGGTGTGTGTCACAATGCAAAGATGATGCCTATGGAGTTTGTCAGACTCCAAAGTCAAATCACAGAAAAATAGATCTGAAAATAAACTGTCATTAGTGTCATGAGCGCAGGAAAAAGGTCTCACACTCTCCAGGTTTAGAAATTAAAAGTCCTAAAGTCCAGCAAAAGAGCTCCAAGGAAGAGAGAAATCAGCACATTTCTGAGAATTGTCCCTAACACAGAGATTTTCATTCCCCTGCCTGTTGTCTGACCGAGTGCCTGAATGGAACCAGTGCCCACTGGGGTCTGGCTATCCTAATTGCACAGCCACCCGCCCATTTCTGTAAACCGCTGAGAGAGATTGCAGAGGAGTGTGTGTTGAAACTGAATAAAAAGGTGAGGTTCCTGTGGTGAAAGGCAAGTTGAACACTGACAACTGAAGTAACCAAAGACAACCAGAGATGCCTGCAGACCATTTGAATCACTGAAGCGACCACTGCTGCCCTGACCCCGATTTCTACTCAACGGAGGAGCTCCAAAGAGGACAACTCCTTCCCTTTGGCTGGTGGGACCAATCAGCCTACAATTTGAGCCATCTTCTGAGGTGCTGTGCCTTTCCAGAGCTGCAGACCGAGAATACCAGGAGACCTCAGACCCAAGCAGTGCATTGTCTTTGAGAAGCCGCATACGCCAAAGTCTTTGCTAAGCTCCAGGTGAACCTCTAGAGACACGATCCGACTCATTCAAGTCTCCTCACCGGAGCACAGGACTCCAGGAATTGAAGATCGACCAGCCGAATACCGTCCTTTGTTGGTGCTGAGATAAAGGTGCCAAAACGGCAGACTGACCACAAAAGATGAAGAAATCAGTGACAAGAGTCCTCTCTAGAGACAGTTGCTGGGATATCCCATTAAGAGTCCCTTTCATCACCAGACCGAGGAATAGGGAGACTAGGTCTGTCACTGCTGCACAGAGGAGAATCAAGCAACACGCATTTCTACTAACCTAAGGTGATGTGGGGGGAAAGGTATTGCTTACCTTAAACCAAGAAGTCGCTCCAGAGTGTTGGGAGTGTGTCAATAGATGTTCAGGGTGTCCACTCTACCTCTGACCAAAGCTGCCGGCTTGTTTCCCTTTGGTGAGTCCTTTTACAGGGTCTCCATCGTTCTCTTAATTTCTTCCATTAATTCTTAATTTCCGTAGAGACTAAAAGTATCCTAAGGAACTTTTACTGTTGTGCTGCTTCGTAAGACTTTGAGCCATCTCCGAACTTGACTTTTGGAAATCGAGATTGTACTTTAAAAGCTTTAGTTTGCCAAGAAACTGTCTCTAGAACGTTAAGCCATGCTACTGGATGACTAACCAAACTTTTTCCTTCCAAAAACTTTATGTGGTTTTGCTAACTAAATACAATTACTGTATATCTTAGTCTTAACGCGAGTGCGCGGTTGTACCGATAATACGGTAGAACTGCCATTTATGTAAAACAATTGTACTGCGAGCAACTACCACTGAAGCAGTGCGCTTTGAAAAGTATTCATAAGTGTTGCTAAGCGTGTTGGTTATTTGAACCAAGTATATTTCTGACTTCCTTGTGTAAATATAATAAATGATATATTTGATTATAACTATTGGTGTAAGTGTTTCTTTAGATTACTGTATTAACAGGGTTCAGTGTACTTACCTACAGCTCCCATCTTCCTTCTATGATAAGCCTGACTGTTCTGCCACTCTATGAGTGGCCGACTTGTCAGCAGCTTCCAGGTTCGACGTATTTATCAGGAATTAAAGCACAACTTCTCCAATCTCTCCCTGCAGTTTACAGAAAGGGGCGGTTTGGCCGTCCAATCAGAACAGCCAGCCCCCCATTGAGAATTGGATCCTTTCAGGCAAAGTGAAAGACAAAGGGCTGCAGAGTTGTCGACTCCTCCTTTGTTTCCTGCCTTCTCAGACACTCTGGAGCATAGGCGGGGAATACAAAGGATTTACGCTAAAGTCAAAACTTCCACTGAGGTCAATCCCGCTTAGAATGGCAGGGGAAGACCTCAGAAACAAGAAGGATACTTACAAACGGCGAAAAAAGGGAATCCACCATTCTTGCAGAATGGTAGCCCTTCTGTTCATTACTGAGGCTGATTTAACAGCCTGCGAGTAATAAGACTAAAAAGTCACTAAGGTAAAACCACTGCCACCAGCCAGTCAAGTAAATGTGCAATTTTAACAAAAATGTTACACGTAAGTGAGAAGAACAAGTTACTTCTTACCTGGTAATGTTCTTTTGACGGGATGTTCCTCCGACGTATTCCTTATCTTTGATAATACGTTTCCAGCTTGCTGGCCTCGGAAATTTTTTCTTCGGTGGCCGAGTCGATGTCCTTCGACGGCCACCGTATCAGCGCCGATGTCACCATGCCCATAAATAGCCACGCGCTGCGTCCGTTGCTCAGTTCCATTTTGTAGCATAAGAAAAGTCATGCCTGAATTGGTTAGTGACCTTGAAGGAGCGTAAGCTGCAACCACAAGGGAAGTCAGGGATGGTTGGGAGGGGCGATAAGGAATACGTCGGAGGAACATCCCGTCGAAAGAACGTTACCAGGTAAGAAGTAACTTGTTCTTCGAAGGGATTGTGTCCTCCGACGTATTCCTTATCTTTGATAGACTCCCATAGCAGTGGCATGTAATTGGAGGCGGGAGTCAGAGTGTTATGTATCCCTCTAGGGATGGACCGAATGTAATACAGCCTTGCCAAATCTGGTCTCTTGAGCAGTGGAGGAATCCAGATTGTAAAATTTTGTGAATGTATGTGCGGACGACCATGTGGCAGCCGCACATATGTCCTGGACCGGTACCCCTCTTTGGAGAGCCGAAGAGGCTGCGATACCCCTGGTTGAATGAGCCCTGAGATTTTGGGGTGGCTCTTTCCCTGCTAGTCTATAACATTCCAGGATGGCCAAAATAATCCACCTGGAGATGGTTTGTTTTGTTATGGGTAGTCCCGACTTGTGACCTGAGTATCCTACAAACAGTTGGTCTGCTTGCCTGATCCTAGCCATTTTGCTGATGTAAAAGCTGAGAGCTCGCCTAGGGTCCAGCCTATGTAGCCTTTCCTCCTCTTTCCCCGGATGGGGAGGCGGGTAGAACGAAGGCAAGGTAATTTTCTGAGTAATATGAAATTCAGAAACCACCTTTGGGAGGAAATTAGGCTTCACCTGTAGGACAACCTTGTCCTTGTGGAAGATCGTATGTGGGGGTTTCCCGGAGAGAGCTTGTAGTTCGCTCACCCTCCTAGCAAATGTTAGTGCTACCAATAGGACAGTTTTAAATGTGAGAAATCTCAGCGCACAAGAGTGAAGTGGTTCGAATGGAGTGCCCATTAAGAAGTTTAAGACTAAATTTAAGTCCCATAAGGGAGCCTGGAATGGTTTTGGAGGGTAAACATTAGTTAGTCCCTTGAGAAATTGTACCACTAGAGGAATTTTGAAATACGATGGTTCCTCCGCAGTGCGCTTGAAGATAGAAAGCGCCGCAAGATAGCCTTTTACAGTGCCCACTTGAAGGCCTGAGTTTGCCAAGTAGAGCAGAAACGATAACACCGTTGGTGTACCACATGAAAAAGGGTCGATATTCTCTTCCCTACACCAGCTGCAAAATTTGTTCCAACAGCAGCGGTATAAAGACTTTGTTGCCGGTCTTCTGGCCGAAAGCAACACCTCCATGACATCATCGGGCAGATCCCAATCCTTGTACCTCAACCTTTCAGAAGCCAAGCGTGAAGGTTGAGGGTTCTTGTGTCTGGATGGAGAACCTGACCTCCCTTCTGCTAGAGAAGATTCTCTTTGAGTGGAAGACGGACTGGAGGACAGATGGACAAATCTAGAAGGTCCGGGTACCACGTTCTCCTGGCCCAATCCGGGGCAATTAGGATCATGGTTTTCCGGAATCTTCTCAACCTCCCGATCATTTGAGGAATAACAGGGACTGGTGGTAACGCATAAAGGAGTGGAAACTCCCAGTCCACTACGAACGCATCTCCTAGAGCTCCTCTCGGGGGAAGTTCCCTTGAACAGAACAGATCGCACTTTCTGTTGGTGCTTGTGGCGAACAGATCCACCTGAGGGGTTCCCCAAAGGGCAAAGATCTCTTGAAGGACTTCCTGAGCTAGCGCCTACTCGTGGGAGGCTGCTCTGCCTGCTCAGAGCGTCCGCTGTCAAGTTCTTCTCTCCGGCTAGGTGGACTGCAGATAGAGAGATTCCTTATTGGATTGCCCAAAACCAGAGCTACATCGCCTCTCTGCACAGTGGCAGGGATCCTACGCCCTTTTTGTTGAGCTAGTTCATGGCCACCGTGTTGTCCGTCATTATCAGGACATTTCTCCCCTGTACTGATGGCAGGAAAGCGTTCAGCGCTAGTCTGCTCGCTCTCAGCTCTAATAGGTTGATGTATAGTCTGGACTCCGATGGAGACCAACCACCGCTGATGGTCAAGTCGTTGGCATGGGCTCCCCACCCGTGAGTGAGGCGTCTCTGACTAATGTGATCTCTGGCCATGGTTGCCAAAACAGTTCTCCTTTCAAGATGTTCTCTGGATAGGCCCACCATTGAAGGTCGCGGGCTACCTTGTCCGGAATCCGGAGGGGATCTATTATTCTCCCAGAGAATTGCGACCACTAACTTCTCAGTGCCCACTGAAGAGATCTCATTCTCAGGCGAGCCTCTGGCACAAGGAAGATGCAGGATGCCATGAGGCCTAGCAACCTCAAAAAGTCGAAGGCTGGGAGACGTTGGGCATTTTGAAACTTGGTGACCATCTGTAGAATATCTTGAGCCCTCACCTCTGGTGGCGAGGCTTTTCCCAGGGAAGTGTCCAGGACCGCTCCAATGAACTGGAGTCTCTGTGATGGCATCATCTGTGACTTCTTTAAATTGAGGGAGAAGCCCAGTCTGAAGGAAGTGGCGGACATAATCTAGCTGGGCCTGGGCCTGATCCGAAGATACAGCCCTGATCAGCCAATCGTCCAGGTAGGGGTAGACGTGTATCCCTTCCCTCCTTAGACTCGCCCCCACTACCGACATCAGTTTGGTGAAGACCCTCGGGGCGGAGGTAGGCCCAAATGGCAGAACTCGAAATTGATGAGTCGCCAATTGCGAACCTCAGATATTTCCTGTGTATGAGATGGATTGGCACATGGAAATAAGCATCCTGAAGGTCCAGAGATTCCAGCCAGTCCTGGAGCTGGAGGGCCTGAAGGATCTGAGAGAGAGTTACCATCTTGAACTTTACCTTCCTGAGGAACTTGTTCAATTCTCGTAAGTCCAGGATGGGTCTCAGTCCTCCGTCTTTCTTTGGTATGAGAAAGTAGGGGGGAGTACCAGCCCTTGTTCCTGTCCGCTACAGGTACCGGTTCTATGGCACCTTTCTCTAGCAGGTCTATAATTTCCTGCAAGAGGAGCGGATCTGGAACTTTTAGAGAGCTGTTCCCCGGTGGATGACTCCGAGGGATGTGTAGAAAGGGTAGGCAGTAACCTTGGGCAACTGTCTCCAGTGCCCAAGCATCTGACGTTATAGCCTGCCATTCCATCAGATGGTGAGTTAACCTGCCCCCCCTACAGGTGTATTGTGTGGAAAGGTCTCTGAGTGGTTTGGGGCGGCTAATGCAGATGCCGAGGATAAAGAGGCACCTGCTGCGGTTTTAGTACTTTTGACCCGTCCACCTCGGGTGGATCTCCTTTGGCCTCTTTGAGCCGGCTGTCCTCTGCCTTTCCCGAATGCGGAATAATAGCGAAAGGACTTTCCTCTCCCAGAGGTTCCTAAGGGGCGAATAGGAGTTTGGCGGATAGCAGCTCCTAAGGATTTTGCTGCTGCTTTAGAAGTCTGCAACTTTTCGAGACTGTCATCAGCCTTTTTCCCGAATAATGAAGAGCCGTCAAAGGGCATATTCAAAAGTCTGGCCTGTACATCAGGGGCAAAGCCCGACTTTCGCAACCACGCATGCCTGCGGATTGTTGTACTTGCCGCCATGGCCCTGCTGATACTGTCAGTGGAATCGATGCCAGTTTGAAGTGATTCGCACATGGCATCTTTGCCATCTTTAATAATGTTAAGGAAGGCTTCCTTTTCCTCTCCTTCGGGTATGCAGTCAGCCGCTGATGAAGCACACTCCCATAGTGTGTGACTGAACTTGGCGAGCGTACAGGTGGCGTTGATGGACTTCAACGCCATACTACAGGCAGAGAAGACTTTCTTTGCCATAGAGTCGTACCTCTTGTCATCTCTATCGTGTGGGACAGTAGGGTAAGCGGTCCTACTGCTAGATGAAGTTGCCGCTTGAACCACCAGGCTCTCTGGGGTCGGGTGTTTTGACAGGTATTCAGGGTCAGCAGCCGCTACCCTATACTTGGTTGACAATCTTTTATTGACTGCAGGGATAACTTCGGGAGTTTCCCAATTAGATGCAATTTATCTTTGTAAGGCTGCATGGAAGGGGACCACCTGGGCCTCCTGCGGGCCTTTGTCCAATATATCTGTTAAGTCATCCAGTTGGAAAACAGGTCAAGGCGCAGACCAACCCATAAACTCAATTATTCTTGCCATCAGGGTTCTATATGGTGTTTCGGCATGTTCCCCTGGGTCTGGCTTAACTAATTCCACTTCTGGGGAAGTGTCCAGCCCACTTGCCTCATGTAGTGACTCCTGTAGTTCCTTCAACCTTCTTTCCTCAGAGGTGAAATCCTCTGCAGTAGTGTTAGGCAGAAACCTGTGCAGTTCCCTTAGGGAACACTGCAAAAGATTTAAGACTACAGGTGTTGGCAGTAAACCCACTTGGTAGCAGTCCGTACCACCCAGATTTACCTGGTAGCTGTGGCTGAGCAGTCAGACTTCCCTCAAGAAGAGTTAGGCAGTATGGAAAGTATACTCAATAGGCACTCAGATACAATAATACAAGCAAACACTGACCAGAGCTTTGGTATCAAAGTATATAATTATTTATTAAAAACACACAGTTGAAACACTCCAGCACTCTTATTGAAAAATATTCTAAACACAGTTACTATTATGATATATACACCCCTTTTTCCCTATTAGATAAAACACAATAAAACACCACTTATTTTCATACAGAGGGGAGCGCTTACTAGATTACACTCTAATAAGTTTGTGAGAAAGGGGGGGGGGAGAAAGACAGAATATGAAGAGGTACACCACTCTATGATTCAGGAACACTGTTAGCAAGGCAGAGAGCAAAAAGTCACTGGTGAGCCAAAGTCCAAAGGCTGGGCCCACTCTTAGAGGGAGCAGAGCACAAATGCACCCAAGATCACACAGTTACACTAGGCTTAGAAAGACTTGCAGAGGGTTCAAGAAGAGTTTAGAGAGGCTTAGAAAAGTTTAGCCAAGGTGTCCCAGGCCAACCCAGGTTCGAAAGCCGTGGGCTAAATCTACCCCGTACAGTCGGTAGCAAGGGAAGTCAGGCGGGACACGGTACCTTAAGTGGGAAGGATCCTCCAGCGGTGGCAGTTGTTCCTGGTAGTGGGTGCAAGTTGCGTCGTCGTCCAGGGGAAGAGAAGATCTTGACGTGGAGGAAAGATGAAGGTCGTTGCACTACCAGGGAAGAAACCAGCCACAGAGTTTTTCGGTTAAAGGTGGTACCTTGGTTTCGCGGTCGTGGTAAAACGTGGTATCCCGGTTGCTGGGGTGCTTGGCATGGGCAAGGTGGCCACGAGGTATGTCGGGAAAGCGAAAAGACGGTGAAACTGGTTATCCCCACCAGTCAAAGGAAGAAGACTCTCCGGCGGGAGATCTCCTCTGTCGTTGGGAAAAGTGGTGAGGCAGTCCAGCAGGGCTCCACCGGTGGTGGTGTCGTGGCAGGTCGGCTCAGCTTCTCCCTCGTCGGATTCCTAGGTCCTGTGGCGACTTCTGAAGTTCCAGTCCCCAAAGCCCTGCTTTTATGCAGCAAACCCCCACTCAGCCTAGCTGTCACTCAAACATGCTAAGTGGTGAGCCGGCGGGCCAATCAGGACGGAGTGCTATTTGAGTTGCCTAGGCAACTCAGTCCAGGGTGCCTAAATTCCCCTCCACCCCTCCCAAGTAGCCCAGACAGAGTGGCACCACTTTGGAGGGCTTCTGTGGAGAAGCCCGCCAAAAAGTGGAACAAAGGGCTCGACTTGGGTTGGAGTCACAGAAGAGAACACAAATGCCATTTTAGAATCAAGTTTTGGCAAAAAATACCAACCGGAGAATTAATATTGATTAAATAAACCGGCAGTATGTTTGAGGCTACCGTAAATAATTAAATAAAGATAGTAGCCTAAAACAATGGGAAATCCCATAGGAAAATATTTGCGGTTGAATATAAAAAGTAGTATCCACTGCCACCAGCCAAAACTCGATCAGGGGGGACGGAGACGTGCCCCCTCGACTAACAGACCCTGGGGCAATCGAATTGCACCAGCCAGTACGTCCACAATATGATGGTTTGTACTGGTTCTTTTCAGAATTTAAGACTTGTAAAGTCAATGGTGACTTTACATGCCCTGGGAGACAGTAGTCAGTCCCAGGGTATGGAGTCTATACTGGGGGGTCACTAAAACACCCCTGTGTCACTGCACTGAGGGAAACACACAAAGAAACACACTCAAATCATGTCCAAGAGTGAGGGTAAAAGAGTCTCACTCTTGGCAGGAGAAAAAAATAAACCCCAAAAATCCAGCAAAGCTGCTGGGGGACTCACTAGGTTAGGAAATTCAGCCTAAACAGAGAATTCTCGAGCTTCCCCTTGCGCTCCTTCAAGGCTTTCGCCGTCATGGACATGCAGTCCTCACACTCCGAACAATGGTGCTCGGATCCCAAGCACCATAAGCAGACCCTGTGTGGATCCGTTATTGACATTTTTTTACCGCAGTCTCGACATTTCTTGAAGCCGGATTGCGGCGTCGTCGGTTCTGATGAAGAAGCCATCGAGAACGATAAGGAATATTCGAGTAGAAATAGATAGTTAACCTGACTGAACTGAGCAACGACGTTCCGAGGCCCCACAAAGCGCGGAAAAACGGAACTGAGCAACGGACGCAGCGCGTGGCTATTTATGGGCATGGTGACGTCGGCGCCGATACGGTGGCCGTCGAAGGACATCGACTCGGCAGACGTCGACGCGCAGCGCCCTCTACAGAAAAAATTTCCGAGGCCAGCAAGCTGGAAACATATTATCAAAGATAAGGAATACGTTGGAGGATACAATCCCTTTGAAAGGGGATACATTGTATCCCCCCCAGCACTCCACATAAGGTGGGGTGTGCTGGCTCACTATATAAAATGTAAAGGGGATGAAAAATCCCCCTTTACCATTGGTGAACCGTAGTTCATTAAGAGAAATTAACAGGGAAGCCCAAAGGAGCTACCCAGCTCAATTCCAAAAGTTATGGGAAACTATAACTCCAACCATACACTATGGAAAGACAGAAGGAGAAATAATCCCCAAATCCAAGCAAAAAGTTCTGGGGTTCACACAGGTCAGGAAGATTTATCACAAACATGAAAATCTTACCTAACAATGTGTAAAAATCCTAATGAAAGGATGACTTGCCACTATATCCCACTGCTGCCACGTTACTAGCATGGGATTGGATGCTACGCCCATTGTAACGACCACGCCCTTACTATAAATGGCTCCCTATCTGGGGGTATCCCGGGCTCGAACCCACACATGTCGTCATTCTATCCCGGCATTGGCAGACTTTGGGATACCTGGTGTTAAATGATCTTTTTCCAGAGCGGAAATTCATTACCCCGAAAACATGGCGGCCCGGCCATACGGGATCAGCACTGGAAATGCTACAATATTACAGACTATGGGCTTCTGCGAGTGCCATGTGGTCGTGCTACCCAAATGAACCCCCCCTCCCCCCCCCGACACACCTGAATTACACTACATTGCGAATTCTGGAGGGGCCCGGTGTTAGGCAAAGTTTGAATGCAATACCCTCTGGGAACTCTACAAACAATTATGACTACAGGTATAGGCAACCCAACCTTGGGTATAATATTGTATTACACAGTTTTGTTGAGCAGCCAGGCTTATCTCAAGAGGGAAAATGTGAGCTGTAGTGGAGTTACACAAAGATTCACAGTTACAGGTATTCAAATAAACTCTTACACTCAAGGTTTCTTGCATAAACAATTCATAATTTATCAGTCGGTTATAAAGCCTTCTTTAGAAGGGAGCAATAGAATAGTAACACATATATACTTCAATACTGTACACTCTGAGTTTCTGCATCAGACAAGGCCCTTTTGGGATGGCACACAGACACAACATACACCCACAGGTGACTTCAGTAACAAGGGTGCTGGGGGCATTAATACCTTACTGTTGGCATACAGAACACTATAAATAGTTTGTAAAAGGCAAAGGTTATTAGAACAAAAGAAATTACAAATATTCTTAAGCAGGGCAAATACTTTCAGATACCAAGAGAAAAATCATTCAATTCAATAGGCTAAGCCAAAGTCAATGGGCACAAGTCTTTGTATAGGATGCAGCACTTCAGGTGAGTAAAGGGAAACGTCTTTGCACAAGTTCTTAGGAGTCTTTGATAAAAAGAAGAATGAAATGTAGGGCCACAAGCTGGTTAGACTTGTGAGTTGCAGAAGTTACAAGCACTTCCACAGTAAGAGGTAAGTTCTCTTAGGCTAGTTTTACAGTATCTTAGTAAAGAAAAAGATGCAGCTGAAGACTTCTGTTCCTGTACAGCTCTGCAAATCTCAATGTTCCTGTGCCTCAGTCGTGGGGATAAAAGGGAGGATGAGGGACTCCAGCAATGTATTGGTACTGTCAAAGCTGGAAACCGGAAAACTTCACTTTCAGTAGCTGTTTCGCATTTCAGCTCCTTGCGGTACAGCAAAAAGCAATCAGCGCGGTTCCTGGCTGTCAAGGTGGACTTTCCTCACATCTGAGGTCCCGCACTCAACTGAGGGGGGTCAGGCTTAGTCAGTCCGGAGGAACTTCCAAAAGCTTTCGGCCCGCTACAAGCAACGCACACAATCTGGTGTCCCTCTCCCTGGCTCTACGGTTTCCTGCAGCACTCTGAGGAAATGCAACCATGTCCGAGATGGTGTCCAGGTGGCTTACTTGGGAGTTGATTGGTCCCACCAACTCAAAGGGAGAAGTCGTCTTTGCAGGGCTTCCCTGTCGATGTAAACTTGGCGATTCGGACCTGCAGCAGGGCTTCACCGGGACAACCAATGGTCCAGGAGTTGCAGCAGCCGTCCTCTTCAAGCTCTTCTTCGCTTCCTTCGTCCAGTGGTCGGCTCTGCCTGCCAAGCCAAGAGACTAGCCTTTTATTCAGTTCTCTCCCATTCATTGCAGCCTAGCTGCCACTCACCCAGCAGGGTGGCTGTCCTTGCGGACAGTCAACCAGCCAATCGTCACATGGTGCATTTGGGTCTCCTAGGAGACTAAGCACAGGGAGTTTTGGGCACCTCCCTCACTTCCTGCCTACCCCAGACACTCTGGAGCCAGAGGCGGGTTTCACTCCTGAAGCCCGCCAAAGGCGAATGAACAAAGAGACCAAACCTGGTTTGGCGTGCAGAGACAAACTCGAGAAGGCCCTTTCCACAAAGAAATGGCAAAAAAGAAGACCGGGACCATTTTAACAAGGGAGGTTCAGCACCATTTTGAAAAACATGGCTCCCGCGATTTAACGTTACCGGAGCTGAGGACAGTTCGCAGTCAGGGTAAATCATGGTAGTTCATTGCAAAACCACTGCCACCAGTCATTCTGAGAGCAAAGGGTAACTTGAATGGTACATGAGTAACTAGACATAGGGGATACTAAGTAACTCCTCCAGCACTCGATTGTAAGATGGGGTGTGCTGGGTCTAGAATTTTATAGGACTAAGTGAAGTCAATTTCACTCCACTGCTCTGGGAAACAGTAGTTGATCCCAGAGAAGGTATTTAAACCTTGGGAAATCTGAAAGACTTCCCTGTGGCACTGCACTGAAGGTGCTTTGAGACACAATTGTAAAAGATGATGCCTATGGAGTTGGTTAGACTCCATAACCAAAAATAAACAGTGTATAAAATCACAGTAAAATACATGAGAGAGTGGGGAAAAAGGACTCACTCTCCAGGACAAAAAAGGGGGGGTCTCCAAAGTAGAGGGAATTAGCACATTTTGGAGAATTCTCCCCAACACCCGGGGAGTGGTATCTTCACTATACAAGCTTTTATTGGCAAAAACCCTGGATCAACCTCATACAGGGCGGGACAAATGGGCAAACAAACTAGACCTTGAAATCTCAAATGATATGTGGGAACAAATGTGCTCTCATAAACGTAAAGTCTCCCTTAACTTCAGATACTGCTACATGCAGTACAAACTCAACAAATTCTACTACACCCCCCATAGACTCAACAAGCTGGACCATCACATGATACATACTTGCCCGAGATGCCACCACATGGCAGCCAACCATACACATATGTTCTGGACATGCAGTAAGCTTCATGATTTCTGGGGTGGGATCCTACGGGCACGCTCTGAAATTGTAGGCACCACTGTTGGTCCAGACCTGACCGGCATACTGTTTGGAATATGGGGTATTACCAGTGGCAAGAGAATGACTGCCTTTCTGAATGTGAGCTGTATGGTGGTAAAGAAATCTATTCTTCAATGCTGGAAACGCCTCTTCCCTCCAACCTTTGCAATGTGGTTAAACACCCTCACCTGGACCCAAATGTGCGAGGAGGAATATATTTCTTCCCCATCTGCACATGCGCGACCGAAACATTTATGGACCGAATTCCACTTTCAATCAGACCGAAAGTAACCCAACATCACCGGCGGAGGACATGAATGTAGCGCTGCACCAATCTACATTGTAAACATTGAAGCCTATAATGTAAAATGATACGTCATTGTATTGTTTGCCAATGTAAGCTTTGAAATGTGTTTAAATTCATGACGTAAGGCTTGTCTTAGCATGTATGCTGTAAACATCTTCTAATAAATAAAAGTAAAAAAAAAATCCTAATGAAAGATCCTTGGATTTAAATGTGTATACCTAGGCAAAGAGGTCAACAAACTTTCTTCTATGAACTGGTCATTCTTTTTTAAACGCTTATATTTTATGTACTCCAGTTCTAGAATATGAGGAGAAAGTGCTGGATTGTCAGAGAAAAAAACAATGTTTGTTCAAAACATTTTTTACAGGAGACAGACTGGATACCGAAAGTAATTGGGCATTTGGATCTGCAAGTATGGTCCACTTCCAGATGTCTTGAGTTAAACATGGAACAAAACATTTTTATTTGACAACCATAAAAGCCAGATTATTGCAGCACTGTAAAATTACTGCATTAAAGGAAAACCTTTTACCTGGAATTGCACAGCAGGCTGCTGTTTGAGGATAAACTAGATTCTGAGGCGCACCGGCGTCTAGGCTGTACCTTCCTTTCTGGAATCACATCTAACGGTTTTTCTGAATTCCCATCTCCAAATCCATTTGTCAAACCTGCAAAATGACTACTGATATAAAATTCTTCATGACGACACGTTTGCATGAAAAAGAACTTTCAGTGAAACATAACTCGATGTAATTCATCTTTCAGTAAACTTTCCCAGTATAAAAAGCATTGCAGGTAGAATGAAAAAAACAACTTTCAGAAGCTGCATTTCCTCACATTTAAAGGACTTAAAAAATCATCTATTCGTGGGCCATGTATATCAGTTATGTCGAGGAGCAGTGATTGTTAAAAGGCGGATAAGTATACTAACTGAAGTGCACGTTCGGCACACCAACATCGGCAGACATCCAAAAGGTTCTTCAAAGATGGTGTACTACCGGAATCATCCAAAATGACTGAGTTTATTAGACCGAATGGATGATTTGGCTGTTCGAAAATTCTGAACGGCCGAAATGTTTGACCAAATCACCCATGCGGTGCTAAGTTTTGCTATCCCAAAAAGCCAAAAGGAAAGGACCCTGAGGTGCCGGTTCCCGATCACGGAAATGAAAGGGACCAGGCATTGCAGGGACACTGCGAGTCAGCAGCCGCAAGGTAAGTAGGGGGGTGTATTGCTCGCCCAGAGTGCACAGACAGTCATTAATCACCAGTGCAATTGCAGAGCCAATACTTTAAAATCAGGTAGACGACGCAATGACTTACAACCACACGCACACTTAGAAAATAATGAGCACTTATACGGCTATTTATTCAAAGTTTGGAAGCAACAAGTGATAACACAGAAATTAATCAGAGAAAAGACAGAGAATTCAAAAGAAAATACATCACCATGGGCGTAACTGAATCCCTCATCTCGCCAGAAGCGGCTGGAAGACCCCGATAACAGCCAGGCCGAGAGCACAACAGCCCACAGGTATGCCGGACAAAGGCATCCCCCTTCCGACTGAGGTCTTTCTACTTGTCCCTTCTGACCGTTGAGGGGTTTCCGCATATATGCACTCCTCAAAAAGGGGTGATAATTTCTCGAACCTTCTGGCAATGCACTTGCGCATTGATGGGCAACCGTTGGTTGCCAGCTGGGTCAACTGACAGTAACCTCAAGGGGCAAAGCGCTTCCCTCCTCTCCTAAGAACAAACGCCACGGAAAACAGACCCATAACTCATAACAAGACATAACAAAACCAGCTTTCCCAGCAGAATGTCCTTGACTGCATACCAGGTTTGGAAAGCATGTTTTCTTCAGCAAAGTTATCTCAACTCTCAGCAAAGTAAGTACAGCTTTTCACTGAGGCATGGAGTAAATATCCATTATGGCTCTGAGTGCCCCCAGAACACACTGCGCACCAGCGCCATGTTTTAGCTCAAGCATAACAGGGGGTGAGGGCCAAGTTGGAAATGTTCAGGGGAGGAAAGACTGAAGGTTATTTCGGAAAAATAATCTTTGGTCTTTTCTCCCTCAAACATTTGGATCTCAGGCTTTCAACCCCGATCCATACTATCCAGGGGTATGGTGTTTAGCACACACAGTATTGCCTGCTAATGAAAGAAAATGTTACTCGCCACAGTAACTACTGTGGACCTAAATCCATCGTCCCCTTTCCTCAATACTGTTTGGGCGGCCCCGTATGTTAGACTGGATTTCTACACTCTGGCCTGGTGGACAGATGTGTAGGTGGCCAACCTAGTTAGTGAAGAGGGAAAACTCTGGGATCTGTAGCCAAACCAATCAAGGTAGCATAGAGTGTGGTCAAAGCTATGTCTCAGGAAAGGTGAGCCTGATGAAGGGTGAGCATGGTAATGAGCCCACAACGTAAGTAATCAAAGATTACACTTAGACGGATCATTCTGAAAATACTATATTTATTTATGCCCAAGCAAACACTATAAAAAGGACTATACACACGTAATAAAAATCATACAACACTCAATGCATAGAATATACAGCCCCTGTAGTCGGTGCAATAAAATCCCAATGCCCCCATCCCACAATATTGAAAGGACAGACAGTGGTTATTTGCTATGGAAGTCCAAAAGACTACAACCCTAACTTTATAAGTCCAACCGTAAGTTGCCTGGGGCCTTGAGCTGGGAAAAGGTTAGGAGGAGGGTTTTGTAGATGGGTGAATGGTTCCAAAAGTTAGAACAGGATGTATTTTAGTGAACAGAACTGTTCCCAGCTGTCAAAGGGATTTCGGCAACAAGATTTGCCAAAGACAAACAAACTTAAAACTTTTCATGAAGTATTCAAAATCTTTACAGGTGGAGATAGGGGGTCAAGGTAAGTAATGCTGTAACCCCTTTCCTCCGGTTTCTCTTCACACTTGGCAGGTCACCAGAGGGGCATCAGAGGTTGGTTTTCCCGTCATTTGTTCCGGTTGCCAGGGCCCAGAAGTTGATGGTGCAAGAGATGTCGCAGTTGGATTCAAATGCTGGTCCAACTGGTCCCTGTTGATGAATTGATGAATGCAAGTCACATTGATGCAGCACTCCTCAAAGCACTCGCCCAGACGTGGGAAAGTCAGTTTTGACGAAAGTCACCAATGCACGGCGACAGGAAGGGACAACATTTCGCAGGTGAGACGCTTGTAGGACAAGCTGGGGGTCCTCAAACATCTGGGCTGAAACACGGAACGACAAAGCTTCTACCGAAGTAGCCCAAACTGGAGTTGGTCAGTCCACAGGTTAGTATCAGGAATGCTTCCAAAGACTCAAGGTGGCTGGGCACGGAGCAGACATCGGGAATGGTTGGTCCCACCACTTTAAGGGTCGAAGTACTGCCAAAGGCCTTCTAAAGATCGCCAGTCAGACAGGGCTCTACCGGGACTGCAGCAAACTATGGTCGCCAGGCCTTCTTAGGACTGGTCCCTGGGTCTTTTTACGTCTTCACAGCTGGGCAGGATAATTGACTCCTCGAAGAATCTCGCTGTCATGACGCCTACCCCCGGGGAACCAGACCAGGTCCAGCATCCCCGGAAAAAGGCATCAAGTTATTTTGAGCAAGCCCAAAAACCCCTGCTAGGGGCTGTTTGGGTGCGGTCCTGGCGCCTGTGGCGCCAGGCTCATATGGAAAGTCAGTCCTGGCGCCATAGGCGCCAGGCTCATAGAGTAGAACTTACCTGCTGCAGACCATGCTGCCAGCTTACCTGATGCAGACCATGCTGCAAGAGCTCCAAGCCAAATAAGGCTTGAAGGGACTATTTAACCTAGGGACTATTTTTTTTACTCGGGTGGGGCTGGGGAGGAATACTTACCTGGGACTACTTTGGTGGCTATTTAAACCGCGCCCGAAGAGCAGCACACGCTTCACGTTATTCTGCATCCAGCAGCGTAATGCTCACCGTGCCTGCAAGTCTGCATCCAGTCTTCTACCACGCCCGTCTCGAGTTTGGAGCTCCTAGAAAAAGGGAGAAAGCAAGAGAAAAGGTTAGAATAAGAGCAATACCTTTGATCCTTACCTGAATTCCCGATCCATCGCGCCTTCGAGCTGGTAGAAAGAGCTTATTTTATGCATGTCGCCTCGCCTGCTGCAGCGCCGCGCTGAACTCACCAGCCTTCGCAGCATCTTCACAGTCCACTGCATCCTCCTACATGTTCCCGCCGCATTCCGGCACCTAAGGAGTAGACAAGAACAGCAAGGTGAGCCAAGGGAATACACAGAGGAATATTAGTTACCCCCCCATTGACTTACCTGATTTTACCACCGGGGGTACTATTCCTCTTCAAGGGTCGGCGCAGCTTCCACTGCATCTTCGCCGAACCCTGGCCCCTAAGGGGAAACAAAAGGACAGCAAGGTGAAACAAAGGGACTATCAAGGGGAACCCTCCTCACCACAATAGACGTACCTGATTTTACCGCCAGAGGTATTATTCCCCGTGACTTCATTCTTTCTCTCAGCGCCTGAATAAGGGAGAAAACAACAGGTTACATATTGACATTATTTATTGAACTGTGTTGGAAATACAAATCCTTACCAGAATATTACCGGTTGCCACGAGGAACTCTTCACTAGGGTCAAGCTGCAATCTGCAAGGAATCGGACAAGAGTGAAAGTCAGGCATTTGAACTCTTACGAACTACATACTTTTCGGAGTCAATATTGTTCTGGAACTCACCAATTCCTTCGAGCCAGTGAAGCAACTGGTTATCAACGCGCCCCTGCGCTCAATGCAAGATGGAGAGATCATCTTTTCAAACCATCAGGTGAGACTATAAGAGGGTACATCAAAGGTAATCTGTGAGGAGAACAGCGGGGGTGGGGGATTTACACTCAACTCCACGGGAGGTTAATTCCCTTTCTCCATTTGCAGAAGAATATTCCTACGGGCCAAGCAAACGAAGCTAGGTGGGCCAGTCCAGTCCATCATCTCGGCCCTACGCGTCACATTGGTGGAGACTGCAGCTGTCCAGTTCAGATCGACGCCTCTGTGGGAGCCAGGTGAGCGTAACACTCTTTGCCATGGCTGCAGTAGTCCTCTTCTTATCCAGAAACTCAGGTAAAACAGACCCAGCCCACTGCGACAAATCCTTGGATGGCGTCACTTCTCCCCAAGGGGGTAGGGAGGTGAGGCCGTACCCAATAGTCCCCCTGGGAGTGGTATTCCGTGAGAGGATCTCATGAGGCGGGATGACTATCCAAGAGAACACGGTATACTCCAGTCCCCCTCACCTACCCCACCATTAACATGTAACCCCACGCACATGTGTCATGTAATCAATACCATAAGTACTGGGACGATGAAGAATCTAGTAGAGTAGAAATACTCAGACGAGGACGAGTCTAGTCTACCAAACAGAGGACTATAAGACAGATACTGAGACAATGCTGAAGCATGAACAGCATTCCTGGAACTACTAGTGAACATTCTAGTGGTTCCCGAATTCCTACTGGTCAAGTCCCTTTCAAAACATAAGTGGGAAAACAGGAGAGAGAGTTCAGCCCTCCCTGGAGGAGCCGCAAGCAGGTCAGCAGTGCAGCGGGAGTAGCAAGGCGAGAAGATGAAGCGTCGCTCAGGGGTCGGAAATAGAAAGACCTTTCCCCCTACTGGAAAACAGCCGGCTTACCTGACAGAGGAAGAGGGTGTTAGGCAAGGTTTGTATGCAGTACCCTTTGGGACCACTACACAACTAGGACTACAGGTGTAAGCAAAACCAACCTTTGGTATAAGTCTGTACTACACAGTTTTGTGGTAGCGCTGCTGAGCAATCAGGCTTATCTCAAGAGGGAATGTGAGCTGTAAGGGAGTTACACAGAGGTCTATAATTACAAGTATTCAAATAGACTCTTATACTCAAGGTTTCTTGGTAAGACACTAATTAATTTATTTCACAGTCAGTTATAAAACATTCACTAGAAGGAGGTAATCTATATCACACGAAAATATACTTCAGTACTTCACAAGATCAGGTTCTGAGGCATTTAAACTACTTTGAAGGAGGAGCAAAATGGCATTCAGAGAATTTGAAGTATGAGCAAAAAGGCATACGTTAATAAAACAAATGAACAAGTTACTCTCTTACCTGGTAACTTTCTTTCGATGGGATGGTCCGACGACGTATTCCATATCTATGACAGTAATCACCACAGCTGTGCTGCTTCTGAAAATCTTTCGGCGTCAGCGTCCTGCGTCGATGATGTCGATACGCCGCCCTCGAGGACCTCCTCCGACGGCCAATGTCACTGCATGCTATAAGTAGGACGCACGACACCCGTAGCCTCAGTTGCAGTTTTTTCCCCAGAACGTGTGGCACCAGTCTTCTGCCAGTCTGACCACACAAAGCCTTGCGGAAACGTAAGGTGCAATTGCATAAGAAATTCTGTAGCAGGAAAGGCAGGGAGGGAGCGATATGAAATACGTCGTCAGACCATCCCATCGAAAGAACGTTACCAGGTAAGAGAGTAACTTGTTCTTCGAGGGGATTGGCTCCTCCGACGTAATCCATATCTATGACAGACTCCCAAAGCAGTACCAATGCAAGGAGGTGGGAAAAGAATTTAGCCAAAGAAATTTAGAATGCCCAATCTAATTGCGGAGCAAAGGACCGCCTTGTCAAAGGCCAGATCCTGCCCACGGATGGAATCGAGGGTGTAGTGACGTACAAAAGTATGGACCGAAGCCCATGTGGCTGCGTCACAGATGCTACCAATAGTAGAGGCAGCCATACCCCTGGTAGAATGGGACCACAAGCCGCCCGGTGGGTCCTTACCCGCCAAGCGGTAACACTCCGAAATAGCCAGAATAATCCAGCGAGACAAAGTCTGCTTAGTAACAGCTTGTCCCAAATGCTTTCCAGCGTAACCAATGAAGAGTTGATCGTCCACTCTGACCCGGGACATGCGTGAAATATAAAAGCTTAAAACTCTCCTAGGATCGAGCCTATGGAGCCTCTCCTCTTCCTTACCAGGATGTGGAGGAGAATGAAATGCCGGAAGAACAACCTTCTGGCCTAAATGAAATTACGACACCACCTTCGGAAGAAAGGAGGGACGAACTCCAACAACAACCCTGTCCTTCTGAAATACAGTGAAGGCTGGCTTAACTGAAAGTGCCTGTAACTCACTCACTCACTCAGCGAGCGGAAGTGACCGCAACCAAAAATACAGTTTTAAGAGTTAACAGTCTCAAAGGGCATGAATGCAAAGGCTCAAATGGAGCACCCATCAGAAACTTGAGGACAAGGTTCAAATCCGAACCGGGCACCTGGAAAGATGACAGAGGGAACACATTAGAGAGCCCTTTTAGAAACTGGGAAATTAAAGGAATTTTAAAATAAGAACATTCTTTAGACGAGCGCTTAAATATGGACAGCGCCGCCATGTAACCTTTAACCGTACCCACTTGCAAGCCCTTGTGGGCTAAAGAAAGCAAAAAAGACAGAACCACAGGAATGTCACATGCAAAAGGATCCACATTCTTAACCCTGCAACAGTCGCAGAACTTTCGCCAACAGCAACGGTACAAGGACATAGTTGCGGGCCTTCTGGCCGAAAGCAACACCTCCATCACGTCTTCAGGGAGGTCCAATCCTTATACCTCAACCTTTCAGAAACCAAGCGTGAAGGTTTAGGGATCTGACCTCTGGATGGAGAACCTGACCCCCCCACCCGTGAGAGCAGATCGTCTCGGTAGGGAAGACGACGTGGAGGGCAGATGGACAAGTCGAGAAGGTCCGGGTACCACATCCGCTGGGCCCACGCCGGAGCAATGAGGATCACCCAGGAACCAAACATTCGTAACCTCCGCAGTCGGATGACGGGGACTGGAGGAAACGCGCACAGCAGTGGGAAAAACCACTCCACCACAAACGCATCTCCTAAGTCTCCTTTTGGAGGAAATTCCCGCGAGCAGAACCTTTTGCAATTCCGGTTGACACTGGAGGCGAAGAGATCCACTTGAGGGGTCCCCCAAAGGGCGAAGATCTCCAGGTGAATCTCCTGTGCCAACTCCCACTCGTGAGAGATTGCGCTCTACCTGCTCAGAGCGACCGCCGTCTCGTTTTCGTCTCCGGCCAGAGGAACTGCCGAGATCGAAACTTCCTGCTGTATTGCCCAGAACCAGAGCTGCATCGCCTCCCTGCACAGAGGAAGTGACCCTGCCCCCCCCCTTTTTGTTGAGGTAGTGCACGGCCACTGTGTTGTCTGTCAGGATCAGGACATTCTTTCCTCGCACAGTCGGCAGAAAAGCCTTCAGGGCAAGCCTGACGGCCCTCAGCTCCAACAGATTGATATGGCGTCTGGACTCCGACAGAGACCAACGACCGCTGTCTGTCAACTCGTTGGCATGAGCTCCCCATCCCGTGAGGGATGCGTCCGTCACGATTGTCACCTCCGGCCAGGGTAGCCAAAATGGAGCCCCCTTCATCTTATTGCCTTCGACGGCCTACCACAGAAGGTCCTGGTCGAACGAGGACGGCACCTGAACAGGGTCCGACATCCTGCCGGAGGACTGAGACCACTGGAGCTTGAGTGCCCATTGCAAAGATCTCATCCGCAACCTGGCTTCTGGCACCAGAAGAATGCAGGATGCCATGAGGCCGAGCAATCTCAAGAACTCGAACGCTGGGAGACTCTGGGCAAGCTGAAACTTGTGCACCATCTGCTGAATGTGATGAGCCCTCGCCTGGGGAGGAAAACACTGCCCGAGGGACGTGTCGAGCACAGCTCCTATATGTACTGGAGCCTCTGAGTTGGTGTCAAATGGGACTTCTTTAAGTTGAGGGAGAAGCCCAGCTTGTGGAGGGAGTGGCAGGTGACGGACAGATGATCCAGGACTTGCTCGGGAGAGCGCGCCCTGATCAACCAATCGTCCAGGTATGGGTAGACGTGAATCCCCCCCTTTCCTGAGATGCGCTGCCACCACTACCATGAGGTTGGTGAAGACCCTCAAGGCGGAGGTCAATCCGAACGGCAGGACCCGAAACTGAAAGTGTCAGTCGCCAACCGCGAACCTCAGGTACTTCTTGTGCTTTGGTTGGATCGGCACATGAAAATAAGCACCCTTGAGGTCGAGAGACACCAACCAGTCCTGAAGTTGAAGGGCCTAGAGGACTTGAAAGAGAGTAACCATCTTGACTTTGTCCTTCCTGAGGAGTTTGTTCAAACCGCGCAAGTCCATGATGGGTCTCAATCCCCAGTCTTTCTTGGAAATCAAAAAATAAGGGTAATACCATCCCTTGTTCCTCTCCGCTACAGACACCAGTTCTATGGCGCCTTTCTCCAGCAGGGATTGAATTTCCTGCGCAAGGAGCGGATCCGGACTCTTCAAAGAGAGATTCCCCAGTGGATTGGTGTGAGGCCTCTGCCAGAAAGGAAGACAGTAGCCGTGGGCTATGATCTCCAGAACCCACAGATCTGAAGTAATGGCACGCCACTCTACAAGATTCTGCGCCAGCCTTCCCCCAACCGGCGAACCATGGGACATGGACTCATGACTGAGCTGAAGCGGCTGCGGCGTTGCCTGAGGGCAAAGAGGCAACTGCCCGAGCAGCCTTGGCACCTTGAGTACCCTGTTTTCCACCTCTGGCACTCCTACGGTGGCCCCTTTGACTGGCTGCTTCTCTCGCTTTATCAAAGGATGAGTAATAACGAAAGGAACCTCCCTTCCATTGCTGTTCCCTAGGACGAAAAGGCAGAGGTTGTTGAACTGCAGCGCCCAACGACTTCGCTGCAGCTTTGGAGGTCTGCAACCTCTCAAGGCTCTCGTCAGCCTTGCTGCCAAAAAGATGTTCACCGTCAAAGGGCATGTTGAGGAGCCGGGCCTGCACATCAGGAGCAAACCCCGACTTCCGCAACCACGCAAACCTGTGTATTACAGTGCTCGCCGCCATGGACCGGCTGACGCAATCCGCCATGTCCAAACCCGACTGTCATGATCTCTGCTTCCAAAAGATCAGGACTTGCCCGACTCCCTTGGAAGCAGACCCATAACCCCTGTTCCGAGTGCCAGCCAGTCCCAATTGGGACCTTTTGGACCCTGTCCTGGCGCCAGTGGCACCAGGCTCATAAAGATGCCCAGTCCCAGCGCTGGAAGCGCCGGGCTCATAATGCTTGGGTGGACTTACCTGCAGCAGACCATTCTGCTTACTTACCTGCCAGTTGAACTCCTGATCCTCTTCTGTTTGGGACTACTTTTCCTGTTGGGTGGGGCAGGAGCCACTCCCTAGGTTCAGAACACTGGAACTCTTCTGGAAAGCAGGAACTCTTTTCTTACCTAGGCGAGGCTGTGGAAGGAGACACCTAAGCACTACAGGAGGCTATTTAAACCACACCCGATGGATGAATCTTGCTTTGCGTTATTCTGCATTCTCTGCAGCAGAACGCTCATCGTGTCTTCTGCTTCTGATCCTGGGCCTAAGGGAACAAAGGCTTACCATCCTGGAATCCAGTCTTCAGCAGCACCTGTAAAGACAAAGAAAGGAAGGTTAGCATTACGGTCTTCAGTGGCAGCGCATCTCTTACCTGGTCCATCGGCTGTCACCAACGCCTCGCTTCGCATGCTCCGGAGGTCTTCGCACTGCATCCCGGCATCTGAAAGACAAAAGCTTACCAGCTCTTCGCCCGCTCCGGAGGCCTTCGGCGCTGCATCCCGCATCTGAAAGACAAAAGAAGGTGCGTTTAAAGACATCGGGCAACTTTATTACTCACGTGCCATTACTCCATCCCACGCCGAATCCAGTGGGTATTCCAGCACCCTTCAGCTTCTCTAAAGCTCCGAACTTGTACCTGCAAGATAAAAGGGACAGTTAGTGCGCATCGTGAAGCAGGCTACAAGCGCTTACTTACGTGCTTCCAGGCGCTTCTATCCTCAACTCTCATCAGCCCGCCATCGCCGGAACCCTGCAAAACAAGAGATATCATTACAAAAGACTTTTAAGACATTTGAAGTGCCCAGAACTTACCGTTCGTGCAGTTAACGACGGACAGCAGTCCTCTGAGGTCAAGAGGCCTGCACCCTTATCCAGTGAAGAAACTGGTTACGGCACCCTGCCCCGAGGCAGATGGAGAGCTCGGCGTTCACTTACCTAAGACATCTTACTCTTCGAGTCAGACATACAGTGCACAGAGGTCCAGCCCAAAGAGCCAACCGTGTGTTACACATCACCGTTGAAGATACGGCATTCACCCAGTCAAGACCGGCGCCTCTGCAGGAATCAGGTGAGCGTTTCACCGACTGAACGGCCTCACACATGGCATCCTTGCCATCCTGGACCTTAGCAAGGAAACCATCCAGTTTGTCCCCTTCGGGAGTATGTTTAGCCGCTAAGGAAACACAGTTCCACAGAGTGTGCGTGAAACGAGACAAGGCACATAGGGAGTTGGCGGCCTGAAGCGCCATTCTCCCTGAAGAAAACACTTTCTCGCCCAACCATCAAAACGCTTGTCGACCATATCAGGAGGGATGGTAGGATACTGCTTTGCTGGGGCCGTAGCCGCCTGCACCAACAAACTCTCTGGAGTGGGGTGCTTGGTCAAGTAGCAGGGGTCGCTACTGGCTGGGTGGTATTTTCGCGGCAAAGACTTGCCCACTACCGGGAGACTCTCCGGAGCAGTCCAAGCCGCCGCCACCCTCCTCTGTAGAGCCATATGGAACGGCAGTACCGGGTCAGTTGGTGGACCTTGGTCGAGGATATCCGTAAGGTCATTCTGAAGAAAATCCCCTGGGGAAGCAGACCACCCCAAGTACTCGGTGACCCTAGACATAAGGCGCCGGTATGAGGAGTCGGCATGAGTGCCAGGCTCAGGCCTACAAAACTCCACCTCCGGAGAGGTGTCCAGACCACTGGCATCGTGCAGGGACTGACGCAGGTCCTCAATCTGGCTATGGCCGAGAGAATCTCATCTGGCACCGTATCAGGAAGCATGCCACCTGGAACGGGCATGAGAACGATTATCCTTGTCCACGCGGGACCTTTCCCGCAAATCGTTCCGACCACCCGAGCCCGAAGGCGTACAAGCTGTGTCTCTCGACCGATCATGACCGACCCCACTCGGAGGCGCGGACGGACCAGTGCCCTGCGATACGAGAATCGCTAGCATTTTCTTACCGAAGGAAGCCCATACCTCCGGCGTCACATGCTTGGAGGGTTAACGACCCGCCGACGGGCGGAGTCCTCGGATGAGGACGGGGAAGGCGACCGATGACGGCACTTCCGGAAGTGCCTTGAAGAGGCAGGAGTGGCGAGACCTACTCCGGGACCGAGACCCACTGGACCTCCGACAACAATGCAGAGAGTCGCCGCTCGAATCATCAGTCAAAAGCCCTGCAGACCTCGACTTCCGTGGCTTGGACACCTTCCCTACAGACAGTTTTTTCTTGCGCTCCGCAAGGCTTTGGACTTAAGTGACTGGCAGTCGACACAATCATCCGTGTCATTGGCCTCCCTGAGGCACCAGAGGCAGGCATTGTGCGAGTCCGTCACCGACATCTTGGACCCACAGTCCCCGCACTTCTTAAAGTCTTAAAGCCAGGACGCGGGGTGGAAGACGAGGCAGACATCACGAAGGATAACTTCACAAATGAACAGGTTCGAAGAACCGATAAAGAACAGAAACTCCTAAGAGTCGAGGTGAGCCGAGATCTCTGAAGCGAACACGTTCACGGAAAAAACAGAACTGAGGCGTCGTGTGTCCTACTTATAACATCCAGTGAGGAGGTTCTCGAGGGCGGCATATCGACATAGGACGCAGACGCCAAATGATTTTCCAAAGTAGCACAGCTGTGGTGATTACTGTCATAGATATGGAATACGTCGGAGGACCCAATCCCCTCGAAATTACTGTTACTCTTAAACAGAGCAAATAGAGTTCACCAGAGGAGTTGATTGAATGCAATAGGTTAGGCCAAAGTCAATGGGCTAAAGTCTTGTATAGGATAAAGCAGTTCTGGAAGTTAAACGGAAAAGTCTTTGCCAAAGTTCTCAGAAGTAGTTTGCAAAAGAAAGATTCATATGTCATATGTCGGGTCACAAGCTGACTAGACCTGCAAGTTGCCAAACTTTCAAGCACTTTCGCAGTGAGAGGCAAGTTCTCTCGGTCGGGTTTTCACAGTACCATACAATGAAGAAAAAGGAGCAGCTGAAGATGTCTGTTCCTGGCAGTTCCTGCAGATCTCGCTGTTCCTGAGCCTCAGTCCTGGGGACAAGAAGGACGACGTCGGGGGGACTCCTGCACTGCACTGGGACTGGTCAAAAAGCTAGCAAAGGCAAATCTTCAATTCTGGTAGCTGTAGTCAAGCACATAAACTGGTGTCCTTCTCCCTGGCTATTTGGTTTCCAGCAGCACTCTGAGGAAAATACAACCAGCTCTGAGAATGGTATCCAGGTGGCTTACGAGTTGATTTGTCCCACCAACTCAAAGGGAGAAGTCGTCCTTGAAGGGCTTCTCTGTCGAGATGAACTTGGCGATTCAGACCTGCAGCAGGGCTTCACCGGGCAAACCACCAGTCCAGGAGTTGCAGCAGCCGTCCTCTACTAGCTCGTCTTTGGTTCTTTCGTTCCAGTGGTCGACTCTGCCTTCCAAGCCAAGGGACTCGCCTTCTAAACAGTTTTCTCCCATTCATTCCAGGCTAGCTGCCACTCACCCAGCAGGGTGGCAGTCCTTGCCGGACAGTCAGCCAGCCAATCATGCCAGAGTGCATTTGGGTCTGCTAGGAGACTAAGCACAGGGAGTTTCGGGCACCTGCTGCACTTCCTGCCCACCCCAGACACTTGGACGCCAAAGGTGGTCTTCAGTCCTGAAGCCCGCCAAAGAGTAGGAACAAAGGGACCAAACCTGTTTTGGAGCGCAGAGACAAACTTTAGAAGGACCTTTCCAAAAAGAAATGGTGAAAAAGAAGACCGGGACCTGTTTAAACAAAGGGGGCTCAGATGCCATCTTGAAAAACATGGCTCCCGCGTTTTAACGCTACCGGTGTTCGCAGTCAGGGAAAATCATGGTAGTTCGCTGTAAAACCACTGCCACCAGCCATTTCGAGAGGAAACAGTAGCATTTGACTGCTACATGAGCTTCTAGACATAGGAGATACTAGGTAACCCCTCCAGCACTCTATGGTAAGTGTGTGCTGGGTCTAGGAATTTGAAAAGACTAGTAAAGTCAATTTCACTTTACTTTCTCTGGGAAACAGTAGTTTATACCAGAGAAGGTATTTAAACCTTGGGACAGCCTGAAAGGCTTCCCCTGTGTCACTGCACTGAGGGTGCTGTGCGACACAAATGAAAAAATGATGCCTATGGAATTGTCTAAAACTCCATAGTCAAAGAACACAAGAGTAAAACCCACATCAAAATACATGAGAGTGGAGAAAAAAGGCTCACACTCTCTCCAGGTAAAAGAAATCAAGTCCTCAAAATCCTGCAAAGTTGCTGGAGGTCTCTAAAGTGAAGGGAATTAGCACATTTATGAGAATTCTCCCTAACAGAGGGACTGTGCAGTCCACGTCGCTAGAGCAGCCCAGAGAGAACAAGCAACTGCAGAGATACATCTTAAACGAAGTAGGCGGAAGGTACGTCAGGACCAAAGGCGAGACCCAGGACCAACCAGAGCTCACAGTAATGGCTCCCTGAAGGGAGGGGCTATTACAGGCCGCCCGAAGGGGACAGAAGAGAGGCTAATGGTCCAGATAAGAATGTCAGTGATTCCCTGGGAAGAAGGACTGAGAAAATAGCCTGGGAAAAAGAGTGTGGGAAAGTAATATGCAAAGCAATACAGGTACGGGACCTGCACCCACAAGAAGGAAAGTTGATCATTCATGGTTTATTCACTTGACTAGCTTCTAAGCTTTGGACATTATTCTTCTCTCCCCCCCACCCGTGCCCCGTCGTGTAGGCAGACACTTTTTGGTGTTTACTCCCAAGGTCGCCAAAAAAACTTTTTGTTAAAACCTTGGAAGGATTTGTACTGTCAAAAGACAACAGAAGCAATTTAGCTTTCAATAATTTAAACACAATAGTAATAAGTGTTATACGTGTGATTTATTACCGCCGTTTTATCTCCTGTCCTTGAATAGGCAGTATTAACTGACTTAATGGCCAAGTTAGACATAACTATTGGTCCTCTCTGGAAGAATTCAGGACTGTTTCTAAGTAAGGGTACCGTTTGACTAATACAAAATTCTGTTTTTGATTTCTCTACTGTTCACCACAATATTATCTGGAATTTTGTACTTTGAATATTTCCATCTGTCCTTTTCATTTTCTCCTTCCTCTGATCTGGCACACCACTATCACTAGGTGCCCTTCACCAATTATAACTTCACCTTTACACTGTTCTGTCGTTTTTAAGACTACAACGTACTCTATTGGCATATTTGTATTGTACTAGATTTTCTGTTTTGTGTATGATCACTAATGAATAACAACTATGTTATTGTTCTGTCTTGAAATGTTATTAAATCAACAATTGTGCTTTATGAATATATTCAAGTGGCCGGTATGATTTCTTTGGGTGCAATTACTATTTGATTGAATCATTGTTTTAGCACTTGTTGATATGAGAAGGTTCTAAATTACCAAACTGATATCAACACTCGGCAGCAGCTTTTCCTTTTATGTTATTTGTATCACTATTGCCCACTCTGCTGCCTGTGCACTAGGGCACTCCATTCTTCTGCTTAGTATCACATGAAAACCACAGTGGTTTATTTGGGTTAAGGGCCTCCTGAAGAACGAGGCAAGTACAGTATTGGCCACCTCGCTGCTTCATTCATAATGAATATAACCCTCGGCTAACACTTTTATATCGATTCTTCATGCTGGATCTCGACGCTCCGTTGTGTGTTGCCTGACTCAGTGCACCATGGCAGAAAATGGCAGACTCCGTTACACGGAAGAACAAACAATAGAACTTATTCAAGGTCCATCTTTCTTTGATCCCAGAGGCCCAAACCAAACTAAAACCTCAACCAACACAGGTAAGAACTTACTTAAATTTAAGAAAGTGCTTTCGCAGTGAACTACATGCCCACTTCCTTAAAGAATATCTCAAGTCGAGTACAATACTGGCTAGACTAGTAGTTCATAATGAACCTGGTTTGTTTCTCAATGATAAAGAATATACCACCAACTTTAGTTTCATAGCAACTAAGTGCAGCAGGGACCTTATGATCCTTACCATTACGATAGCCCAACAGATCAGCGCAGAAATTCAGAAAACCCTTGCTGCAGAAGAAACAAAATTTAACACTAGCACTGTGATTACAAACGCAGGTGACCAACTATGGGAAATAACTACACAATTTGAAACTTTCAAGTCTAATAACTTAACCAGGATGACTAACAAATTGCAAAAGGATATCAAAGAATCGCCATCTCAAGGAACTGGGAACGGAAGGAAGTGGGTAACTTTCTCAGTATCTAGTAGTAACTCCTCTTCAGATGACGGATCTAGATAAAACCTCAGATCCTTTACGTACAACCAATTTGGCCACCTACGACCCTCCTCCTGTTTTCGGCAGAGGAGGGCAAGGGGGAGGATGGAGTCCACCACCCTGGAACATGCACACCAGACCACCAGGAGACGACCACGATACAGGAGGAGACAGCCTCAATAACTAATGAACAAATTGATCTATCAATATTTAATCTAGCCCAAGTAGATCTCACACCAGCTCAGATTTCGGTCCAAAGGGCTCATTTGTGCCGATGATGAAAACCGATTGGTACAACACTGAGCTTGAAATCCGACGGTTCATGCGCACAGTCAGACTACGTATGTTTTTCCAAGACCGGGAGGAAAGAGAAACAGAACTGGATACAGTACTACACCCTAAATCCACTTTTTACCCTCTTTTTACCTTATAACCAGGGAGAGCGACACCAGCTTGTGTGCGTTACTTACAGCCACTGGAATTGAAGTTTGCCATTGCCAGCTTTTTGACCATTCCCAGTGCAGAAGTCCCCACAACTGAGGTACAGGAACAGCAAGATCTGCAGGAACTGCTAGAAACAGAAGTCGTCAGCTGCATCTTTTTCTTCATTGTAAGGTACTGTGAAATCCAAACAGAGTACTTACCTCTCATGGGGAAAGTGCTTGAAACGTTTGCAACTCGCAGGCCTCATCAGCTTGTGACCCAACATAGGATTCTTTTTTTACAAACTACTTCTGAGAACTTTTGCAGAGACTTTACCGTTTATTTACCAGAACCGCTTTATCCTATCCAAGACTTAAGTCCATTCACTTTGGCCTAGCCTATTGAATTGAATTGGCTCTTCTGGTGAACTCAAAGTATTTGCACAGTCTAAGAATAATTGTAACCTTTCATGTTCTAATAACCCTTGCCTTTTACTCCTCTGGAAAAGTATCCTGAAATAGTATTGAAGTATATTTGTGTGTGATTATATTGCCTCCTTCTTATGAACGTTTTATAACTGACAGATAAATAAATTAATAAGTATTTATCAAAGAAACCTTGAGTGTAAGAGTTTACTTTAACACTTGTGATTGTAGACCTCTCTGTAACATCATTACTGTCACACATTCCCTCTTGGGATAAGCCTGGCTGCTCAGCTCTGCTACCAAAACTGTGTAGTACAGACTTGTACCCAAGGTTGGTTTGCTTAGACCTGTAGTCCTAGTTGTGTGTAGTGGTCCCAAAGGGTACTGCATACAAACTTTGCCTAAAACCCTCGAGGGCCTCTGTTCAACTGTCAATGTCATCATCAGAATAAATATTGCACGCAGCGCCTGTTGACTTCAGTTCAGTTTTTCTGTGCTAATGCTTTGAGAGAATTATGGCACACTTTGGTTCTTCTGTAAAAAATAGTTATTTTAGTTTGAAAATGTTTTCTTCGTCGACAACATCGACGCCCAAGTCAGGCTTCAAGAAGTGCCAAGACTGCGGGTCGAAGATATCGATGACCGACCCCAACCGCGTATGTTTGTGGTGTCTGGGTTCTGGGAACTGTACCTCGGACTGCGGCTCCTTTCAGGTGATGACCCAGAAGGCTCTCAGGGAGCGTAAAGGTAAATTGGCAGTGGGGAGGTTGCCTTTGAAGAGTTAAAAAAAAGAAAAAAAAGACTAAGTCGAGGGATGCATCCCGATGCAAAAAATCCAAACGGTCTCGATCGAGAAGTCAAGCATGCCATTCTTCATCGTCTTCTTCGAAGAAGGCCAAGAAAAGAATTCATGGGTCACTTTCGACCTACAGTGATTTCTCGACTGAGGTAATCTGGTGTCCTATGAAATCCGATTCCCCTGCAAAATGGGACGCATTTCGTAGGTCAAGCAGAAAAGCCATGCCCCTCTCGCTCCACAAAAGGACGACAAAGGTAAGTCTAAGACTAAATCTGCAAAGCCGCACCTTAGCCGGTTTTACATCGAGAAATTTCTCGATCCGACGAAAAATCGCACAGGGCTTGGAGTCAGGAACCTAGCCCAGGTAGGGTTCCATCGACGAAACAGAAGAAGTCGACAACTTCGGAACCGTTGACACCGAAACCGAAGTCGATGCCGACTAAATAGGCACCGATTTCGAAGCTGTTGTAGACGACTACTTCGAAATAGTCAAAGCCAGTAGTGGGGCAGGAAAACATTTTCAAACCTTTACCTAAAAAGAACTACTTTAAGTCTTTGTCAGACATATTTGAGGAAGATCAATCCTCTGATTACAACACACCACCTTTTGGGCTACAGTTTGGTACCCCTAATGTGCCAGAGAAACTAATCTCCGATGAGTCTAGGCAGAGATTTATAGGACAACCTTCAGTCAGCTAGTGGGTTAGATACCTCGCCAGGGTTAGAGTTTGGCAAACCAGACACAAAACGCATGGGAAAGGTTATTGAGTTTTTAGGATGGAGTAGGCCTATTCCTTTTTAACAGATTGACATGGACATCTTGGACCAGGGTCCTCAGAAAGATCCAATTCTGCCCTTTCACACAACATTACAGAAAAGGGTCTCTGCAAATTGGGAAAACAATAGAAACTGCGGCTGCAGTAAATATAAACTTTGCAAAGAAGCACAGACGATCCAGCAGCAACCCCAAGTATCTCACTAAGCATCCAACACCAGAAGATTTGGTGGTTCAGACAGCTACATCTACACCAAGCAGTCAGCATACCCATCAATGCCTCCTCAAAGGAATAAAAGAGTGGATGCCTGGGCAAGAAACGTTTTCACTGCTGGTAATCTGGCATTAAAGTCTACAAATGTCACTTGTATGTTATCAAAATTTATGTTTACCCTGTGGGACTGTGTTACAATGGCAGCTGATCCACATCTCGGAAGGAGAGAAAAGAGACTGTTTCCTGGCAATAATCAAGAATAGTAAGGAGGCAATGGGTGAATGTCTCCAGTCAGGTTTGGATACTGCAGACAGCATCATGAGATCCATGGCTACTAGGCACAGTGTTACACAGATTTGCGTGGTTGAGGAAATCGGAGTTTGCACCAGATGTGCAAGCTAGACTACTGAACATGCCCTTTGACGACTCGAGGCTATCTGGCAGCAAGGCGGATGAGAGTTTGGAAAAGCTGTACATCTCAAAACCGGCGGCTAAATCCCTTAGCACCGCCATTAGACAGCCTCAACAACCCTACTCTGGCTCATCTTCCTGGACTCTGGCTCATCTTCCTGGAGGGGTAAGTCTTCCCATTCTACTCATTTGGAAGAGGACAAGCAGGTCAAAGGGGCCAGAGAAGATTCCCTCGTGGTGGACGAGGGAGAGGTGCCAAGTCAGCCCCAGCAGCGGCAGCCTTACCATCAGCTGCTGCTTCAGCCGCCTCTATATCACTCTGAGGCCATGACTCAAAAGACTCCGGTGGGAGGCAGACTTACTCAGCATCTGAGCAAATGGCAAGGCATTACTTCAGATGATTGAGCTCTGGAAACTGTAGCCCAAGGTCAGAATCATCCACCGGAGAACAACTCTTTCAAAATTCCGGATCCGCTCCTTGTGCAGGAAATTGTGACCCTGCTATAGAAATGTGCAATAGAACATGTACCTGCAGCAGAAAGGAACAAGGGTTGGTATTTCCAATACTTTCTGCTCCCCAAAAAGGACAGCGGATTGAGACCCATCTTGGTCTTAAGAAACTTAAACAAGTTCCTCAGGAAGGACAAGTTTAAAATGGTTACCATTTCTCAGATCCTTCAGGCTCTCCAACTCCAAGACTGGGTGGCATCACTGGACCTCCAGGATGCTTACTTTCAAGTGCCTATCCATTTCAAACACAGGAAGTACCCGAGGTTGTCGGTTCTCATCAGTTTTGAGTTCTGCCATTCGGGCTGACCTCCGCACCGAGGGTTTTCACCAAGTTGATGGCGGTGGTGGCAGCGTGTCTCAAGAGAGGGGAGATTCACGTCTACCCCTACCTGAACGATTGGCTGATCAGGGCTCTTTCACCAGAGCAGGCCTGGTAACATCTCAGCGTAACCTGCCACTCTCTTCACAAACTGGGCCTCTCCCTCAATTACAAGAAGTCTCACTTGATACCATCCCAAAGATTCCAATTTATTGGAGCAGTCCTGGATACTTCCTCTGGGAAAACCTCACCACCCGAGGTGAGGGCTCAACACATTCTGCAGATGCTTACCAAATTCCAGAGTGCCCAGCATCTTCCGGCCTTCGGTTTTTTGAGGTTGCTCGTTCTCATAACGTCCTACATTTTCCTGGTGCCAGAGGCTCACCTGAGAATGAGCTCCCTCCAAGGGATCTCAGGACTCAGTGGTCCCAGTTCTCAGACAGAATGTCAGACCGCCTGCAAGTTTCAAGCAGAGTCTCTCAGGACCTTCTGTGGTGGACTTGCAAAGACAAAATTCTCATGAGAGAATCTTTTTAGCAACCATGGATGGAGATAACGGTCGTGATGGATGCCTCACTCACTGGGTGGGGAGCCCACCGACAATCTGACTATTAGTGGTCATTGGTCTCCATCAGAGTCCAAACTACATATCAACCTTTTGGAGCCCAGGGCAATCAGACTAGCGCTGAAAGCCTTTCTGCCCTCTGTAAGGGGAAAGACTGTCCTGCTAATGACGGAAAACACCGTGGCCAAGAGAGAGGGTGTAGCAGCACTACCACTGTGCCGAGAGGTAATGTAGCTTTGATTCTGGGCAATTCAAGAAGGAATCTCTCTATCGGCAGTTCATCTAGCTGGAGAGCAGAACCCGGCGGCAGATGCTCTGAGCAGGCAGAGCACAATCTCCCACGAGTGGGAACTAGCTCAGAAGTCCTTCAATAGATCTTCACCCTATCGGGAACCCAAGTGAACCTGTTTGTGACCAGTGTCAACCGGAAGTGCAAACTGCACTGCTCTAAGGAATTTCCTCCAAGAGGAGCTCTAGAGGACACGTTTGTAGTGAACTGGGAGTTTCCACTCCTGTGCACGTTTTCCTTCAGTCCCCTTCATTCCTCGTGTAATCAGGAGGTTGAGAAAGTTCAGGAAATTCATGATCCTAATTGCTCTGGATTGGGCCAGGAGGATGTGGTACCCGGACCTTCTGGACATGTCCATCTGCCCTCCAATGCGTTTTCCACAAAGAGAGGATCTTCTCTTGCATGAAGAAGGTCTTGTAAGTGGTTTCAACTCAGCACTCCACCTAAGTCAATGCCTAGTATGGGATGTCCAATGTAAACCCTTATTTATATATTTTTATGTAATTTTTATGTCAAAAGTTATTTTATTTCTGGATGATGTACCCTTATATAACGCCCCTCTTTTTGAATCCCCCCGGGCTCACTGAACCAAGAAGGAGATTTGTTTTGCAAAGTCAAAAGATTTATTCGTAGAATTGAACAATATATATATATATATATATATATATATATATGTATATATATATATATATATATATATATATATAGAGAGAGAGATCACGCTTTTATAAATATGAATAGTATCTGAATATCACACTTCTGAATATTTATTCAATGATCAGCAATGGGTAATATTACAATATCAACAATCTCTTTAATCAATTAGGAGTAGGAATAAGAAGAATAATGTAGCAGAGAATAACTTTGTATTGGTTCAAGGAAATGCAATGATAGGAAAGAATGCAACACAGAACTAAACTTGATATGCCTTCAATCAAAGACCATGTGATCACTCTTTCCCCCTGTCACTACTCACTCCCCCCAATATGCGATATGAAGAGATGGAATGAGGGCACACAGGTTTCACGAATAACAATCAACAATTGCAGTTTTAATCCTGATTCCCCCAGCAAGCTTAGAGAAACAGGGCTGATTTTAAACAGGTCAAATGCTTTTGAATGTAATATGAAGTGATGAAAATGGTTTTAATTCGCTAAATGGGATTCAGAACTAGTGAGGGTTGCTTTGGATTGGTTCAGGTCAACACTAGCAATGATTGTTGGATGATTAGCAGATGGAAAACGAAATTCTGAAGTTGAAAGCAAGAAATAGCTGTTTTTACATGTGGTGAAATTGAGCCAAAGGCGAAATCACAGCAAACTTTTCAGCGCACGAAAAACGTGATTACAGCGAAACTATCAGGAGTTGGAATGCGGTTCTTAGTTCGTTTGAAAGTTGGGGATGTTGGCTTCAAAATGACATTTAAATTCTGTTCCTAGCATGTACAAAAGTTAGAGGTTTTAGTGAAGGTCGATTTTTCGCAAAAGAGTCAAGATTTCAAAATGAAAGATGCGCTGTTGAAGATTTGGAACAAATATTTCTTAACACTATGGCGTCTATGGAGCTGCAAACTACACGACAGCACAGCTACCGATCCAGAGGCGCCTCCGGATGGTTTCTATCTGCCTGAGACGATTGCCTTTCTCCAGAAAATATATATTAGCGCCAAGATGATTATCACTACAATTATCACAGGATTATGTGGATGAGAGAAGAATTCAAGATAGACAAAAGAGATTCAATAATGCAGTCTGGATATGTTGAAATGGATTGGGTTACTTAATACTAAGAGATGACTATGGACAGTTCTATGCTAAATACTCACTACTATGGCTTTGGAATGGAATGGACCCATCAAAGATCTGGTCAAAGGTTTTGGCTGGGATTCGCTCGTCACTGGACAGGATTCAGGACACCTGACTGCTCTCAGCAAGGCACTCTGGTCTGCACAGCCTCTTGGACTGGATATGATGGGTTCTGGGTTACAGCTCTGCTGGACTGATCTGGATCTTGGGTTCTAGCAAGGTTTCTTGGCCAGAAGTAGCCAACACAGCACAGCCAGGCTGTTGAATTGATTAGGCGACGTGGAAATTTAGGGGTTAAAATCAGGTTGCAAGATTTTTAAAGGCCCGCTGAAAAGGGTTCAGCTTTTTGGGTTAGGCCTCTGCTTCAGGGTTCTGGAGTCTGGTTCTGGAGTGTAGAGATGGGTTCTGTAGTCTGGATTATTCCTGCAGAGCGCTTCGCTGGTAGATCCGTGATGTGTCTGTGGGTCCTCAACAGTCCCTATTTATCCATCTTCCAAAGGGGTGGGGAGGCTTATTATACTATGCCCAACCCTCTAAGGGTCTGATAGGTCAGAGAATTCCCCCTCTCCTGATTTGAGAATGGAACAGTGTGTCATGATGTGTCATCGTGACACAGTGTTTAGGGTCCAGGGAAAATCCCTCCCCCTTTGCGTTTACCCAGCAAATCTATTTTTCCCAAAAAACATTTCTAAGATGCACAACTTGTTAATACATAATTACATGACAGACTGACTAAGGTACGTTTCTGTCCCAGCCTCATCTTCCTACGTGTTTTGGTTCACAAATGACAATTTTTCACGCTTTTGGGCGGTTACTCACTGTCAGTTCTGTGTCAATTTTTACACATGCATACACATACCATCTGGGCATATTCCTGTAATTTTTCATGTTCCTAACAATCACAATTGCTAGAATATTAACTTTTTCATGGTTCAGTCTCTGAATGTTGCAAAATTTCCAGAGTAGTTTCTACTTGTGAGAAATATTTTCATTTTAATAATCTCTAAATTCCATATTTTTGTCAGTTCGGTACAATATTTTATAAGTCTTTTCCCAAAACAATATTTTCTGTGCCCTCTGAATACACACAATGTTTGTCTCTGCCGCCAAGGTCTTGGCTGGGGTAGAGAGTCACATGGGCTTGTCTTCCTGGGCAGTTGGTGTCAGTCACACCCGAATTAGCATTTTCTTTCAGTTCAAGGAACCCATTGTCTCTTTCCCAGAGCAGCAGAGGAAGTCTCCTCCTCTCCTCATTAGCAATCCCATGAGATATTCTCTCCTTTTGGTGGGAATGGACAGGGTGGTGTGTTCTCAGTGGTGGGAAAACCTCTTTGAAGTTTTAGCTGAATCAGGTTACCTTATGGTCAATTGTGACATTGTTCCTTGTGAAAAATTACAGTTACAAATTAAAAATAAGCAAACAGATCTTCAATTCCAATCTTTTTCAACATGAAAATCAATGTGTGGCACCCCATATTGCATTTGATGGAAGTCCCTTCCTTGGCATATTTAGCTTTTGAGACAAGTTTCACCTGACAGATTTAGAGATCGCCAGCGTCTGACAGAGGCGAGTAACGGTATTGCACCCATTTTTGACATATTTCTTTCAAAAGTGGATTTTGTTCTGATAAAATATACTTCTGCTGACATTTTATTTATGTAGATTCTTGAAGTAGAATAATGTTCAACACCCAACAAGGTAGTTGGATCTTTTGGGTCGATCTTTTGGGTAGTTTGTAAGCCATGATTTTTGCGAATTTGACAACCAAGAAAAACCGATTTCCACACAGCTCTGTGTTTCTTTTGCAATCAACATTGCTTTTTCAAGTAGTTTCAGGCTGCTCTCTGGGTAGCCAAATGGCGGGTTTTGGCAGTGGTCTCCCGTGTTACCACTGACATAGGCAAAAGTGGATGGCAGCCTATTTTTCAGATTTTTCCTGGGCACTTCTGGGAGATTTTTAGTGAGCAGAATGCTTTCCGGTGGCCATTCTGATGTTCCCGATGCAAGCAGCGCACAGGAATGTTGCAGGGCCTGGACTAGTGCTGTTAAAACATTCCACAGTCTGGTTCTCCATCCAGAGGTCAAGACACTCAGCCTTCATGCATGTTTTCTGAAAGGCTAAAATACAAGAAATGGGACCTCCCGGATGATGTAATGGAGATCTTGCTTTAGGCTAGAAGGCCAGCAACAAAATCTGTGTACTGCTGCCGTTGGAGCAAGTTCAGCAACTGGTGCAGGAATAAGAATGTGGATCCCTTTCTATGCGTCACACCTGTGGTGCTTTCCTTTAAGTTACATTTGGCAAATCTGGGGCTCCAGATTGGAACAATTAAGGGTTACCTAGCAGCGCTTTCTATTTTCAAGCGCTCTTCAGAGGCGGATTCATATTTTAAGATCCCTCTGATTGCTCAATTCTTGAAAGACCTTACTAATAGATGTATATCCACCTGTCCCATTCAATGTCCCTGCATGGGATCTCAATCTAGTGTTGGGATTTTTAACATGCATTCCCTTTGAGCATTTACACTCATGCCCATTAAGACTCTTGACATTAAAAACCGTTTTGCTTATTGCAAAAACGTCAGCCTGCAGGGTAAGCAAGTTGCAGGCCCTTTCCTGTAAACCTCCACATACAGTGTTCCATAAAGACAAGGTCATTCTCAAGGTAAAGCTTTCTTTTTTACCGAAGGTCGTCTCTGACTTACACTTGTCACAAAAAATTACCTTACCAACTTTCTATCCACCTCCTCATCCCGGAAAGGAGGAGATGTTGCATAGACTGGATCCAAAAAGGGTTCTCAGTTTTGCTATATCCAGAATAGCTAAATTTCACCAAAATGACTAATTATGCATTGGCAATACTGGCCCCAAATTAGGCCTAAGCAAACCATATCCAGATGGATTATTCTGGCTATTGGCGAATGCTACAGGTTAGCAGGCAAGAACCCGCCGGAAAGGTCTAAGGGCACATTCCACTAGGGGCATGGCAACCTCTGCTGCTCTTTAAAGAGGTGTCCCAATCAATGATATTTGTTCAGCGGCCACTATCTATCCATACCTTTGTGAGACATTACTGTCTGGATTCATCTTCCAGGCAGGGAGGACAATTTGCAAAAGCGTTCCTTCATTCAGTCCATGATTAGATCTAAATTTAATTTGTACTCCCACCTCCAAATTATTACTGCTTTGGGAGTCTATCATAAGATGAGGAACACATGGGAGGACACAATCCATCCGAAGAACAAGTTACTTACCCCTTGTAATGTTCTTTCAATTGGATGCTCCTCCCACACATTCCTTATCAACCCTCCCAGTCTACCCCGCCATACAATTTACACTTTACACTTTACATGAGCCTATGGTCTATGGTATGCCTGGCAATTCCTCTTCAGGATGGGGGGGGGAAACAGAACTGAAGCCAACTGGGGCTGCATGCGCTACTTATACGGATGATGTTGACTGTTGAACCGAGGCCCTTGAGCGACATCAACTCGATGAGACGGCACACAGCGCCCCTTGTCAAAAAGATTTTCCTAAGCAGCTGGAGATAATTATCATAAGTTGAGGAATAAGTGGGAGGAACATCCAACCAAAAGAACGTTACCAGGGGTAAGTAACTTGTTCTACTTCCTCGCTGCCGCTGAAACACAGTCCGGGGAAGGCTGCAAACGTGGGCACTTGGGTGCGGACTTCGGCACCCAGTACTTTTTCTCCAGCCTATCCCTCATGGCGGGATTTCTCATCAAAGCTAAACCCTCCTCCCAGACGTTGTCGAGGAGAGGCAGAGCCAAGATGGTCTTCCACTTGGCCTTGCGCCGTTGGTATAGGAAATATTCCTTCTTGGTCTCTTCTGCCGTCAGTTGGAAGAGTTTGGACGCCTTGGCGGCCATGGCATGGGACAACCCCACCTTGTCCGGGGGAGAAGTCCTTGGCTGCAGCAAACCGCCCGCCGTGGCCATGTCGTTGTCCATGTTCACAATGTCCGTCCCAGTGTCCCGGGGAATAGGGGGGGCAGAGCCGGTGCACGTGTGTAGTTTGAAGCAGCGACGTAGGGTGCTGCTTTCTCTTTTTTTGCCAGAGGCTGGTCCAGGACCTCCGAGACAGGTGGTGTCGGCGACATCCTTTTATGAATCTCCAGGGTGTGCAGAGTTGAAAGTATGTCCAGCGTTACATCCTTCGCAGGAGTCAGACGGTAGGCATTTCAGCCATCGCTGTTTGTCGTGCCCCCCTCAGTGCTTCCACCGTCATCGTTCCCCACGTCCTCCAGGATCGTGTGAACGGACCAACACCAAAAGAGGAGACAGAGGAAGTTTAATGACTCGAGGGTTTATCCCCAAAAGACCACCATAGACATTTGATAACTACAAAAACCTCTAGTCTCTGTGTTTTCTCCTTGCAGTCTAAACGCAGAGCAGAGTTCATCAAACAAATAAAGAACTGTCAAACATTCCTATATATTAAATGTAAATATCTTCAATTTTATTAAACACATTGTGCGCAATTAATTTAAAACACACACATACAATGTACAAATTCACATTACAATTACAATCTAAAATACAATACAAAATATTACCAACTATATTAAAACACAATGTGCAAGGAATGATAACTACAGGTTGATTACAATGCATAAAGTGCAAAATTCATAACCTTTGTTGGATGGCAGATAAAGTGCAGATAGCTCTTGCAATACCTTTATCCTCTCATAAATAGGAACAATTGAGCAAATCCCCTTGTGCTTCAAGGGTTCTTATCACAACTTAATTAATTCGACAAACTGTTGATCAATACAGTGTTAATTAAGCCCAACAGGTTTCATTCTGCATTTAATTATACATATTCCACCAGAACTTCAAGGGACCAACAGCTCTAGATTATTAAGCACTCAATACTGAGATAGCGGGGGTCGCCACCTCCATTGCAGCATATATGTTCAGACACGAAATTATTCAACTTTATCTTCATAAATCGGTACAGTGTGGATGTCTTCCAAATAGACCACATCCTTCTAAACTTGTCTCGTCGACCTTAACGTGTGCTTAACTGTAGCACCTGATGGGTCACGACTGGTCTTCTGCTACGTGTTAGAAACCATCCGAGTCTCGAATGAACCACGTTTCCTGCTCTGCACTGCGCGTAGTTAGTTCAGTGCGATGACTCGATCATTGCTAACTGGATCCTCACGCTAATCACGTACGTCACGTCGTACGGCACCTCATAACTGAACAAACACCTCGTCTTCCTTATCCAAGGAAGAAATATCCGTGCCTTGAAGTACGGTTGAGGCCTCCCCACGCCCTCCTTTATTTGCATGCTGAGGGGTTCGTTTCAGGCTTAGGGATGGCATACTCTTCTCCGGTGTCTTCTACACCGGCTTGGCTGAGGCCTCCCGCCTCGGGGCAGGGCTACTCTGGGTACCGCTGGGGATACCTTGACTGGGTCAGCCCCTTTGGCCTTCGAGAGAACAGCCTCCACCAACTCAATCATCGACAATGACATCGCCTGTGCCTTCTGGGGCAGGTCGGTCACCTTTTCCTGCACCTTCGTCTTCTCTGGCTTTTCCTGCAGCTTTGCAGGGTTAGCCAATTTCCTCTTCGAGGAGGAGCTGGGAGGCAGATGGTGAAGATGAGCGTGCCCTGCCCGTTGCGGAACCCGCGGTGCTTGGCCTTGTCTTGGGCCCCCACGGATGCAGCACTCTCAAAGGATTTAGAAGCCCGCTCCTGCTTTCCGCACGGGGCAGAGGCCCTGGTGCCGATCCACGCCGCCAGCCTACTGTGACAATCCTTCACGAGGCAGATTTCAAAATTCGATTCCCTGTGATCCGGATGGAGACAGAGGCACTGGAGGTGTTTGTCCTCTACAAATACATTTCGCAGTCTGCAGCTGGAGCAGAGCTTGAAAAGGGAGCTTCCCTGGCTCTTCTCCTCTGACATGGTCTGGAGTGCAGAGTAGGCCCGATGGCCTTCTGGAATCTTCGATGAAACTTTGACGATTCTTGCCATTGAGGGGCACTGAAATTCACCCACAAACAGGTTACCGCTTGTCAGCCGAAGGAGCGAAAGCACACAGGCTCTATATGACAGTAATTGAACTTTTTATCGGAAAAGCGCTAAAACGTAGACTAGCTCACGGAGCAAAACACAATGACTCCCAAAACATGAACATGCTGTAAAAATCTGAAGATGGCTGCCCGAGGAGGGGCTTGGGGGCAGTATGACCTAGAGCTTAGTGATTGGTTTAGAGGAGAAATACAGTTTGTAAGTGAAAGTGAAACTGTTTTTTCTTTTACCGAGTATTCCCGGCCTGATGACAGGGAATATTCATGAGCATGTGAATCCATGCCAGACTATATGCTGGAGAAACGTAACTTACACATGAGATGCACACTTTAACTCTGAATCCTTTACGTATGGTACATTATATTTGATTGTGTCCTAGATGTGTCCTATTTACTCTTTATTTACATTCTTAATGACACATATGCATGTTTGTAAGGCCCTTGTGTTGGCCTGGGGAGCCAAAAGTAGCTTGTGGTTACTGCTGTTTGTAAGCTAACCAGGCTCTCCCGTAAAGTAGAAGCAGGAGAGGAATAGCTCCCAGAAATTTCAAATCCTGTATTTTCATACATCTATCCCATACCATCAGTATGAACATTTCATATGTTAGTTGCACATACAAGCTCATTGCTAGCTGTGTTTCCATCACCATTTAATAGGCAAGTTCTAAAATCCGGACAACTATTTCTAGGGTGAAGTACAAGCGGTTGTAAAGTGTTGTAGGGTTCCTCATGGCTGCTACCTATCGATCAGATAATTCAACCATTTGCTCATTTGTGGAGAACGAGTCTCTACCCCAATTTATTGTAATCGTAGGTCTGACAAATATTGAGGCAATACTAAAAGAAATCCTAATTTAACCATACAGTTTTCAGAGAACATCACCAACGACCAGATTTGATAACACATATATCTAGCATTTGTAATAATATCTCAGACTTGACACCAGAAAAGCCTTATCTGCAGAGAACTCCAGGCTAAAAGGCAGGAGTCAGCAGGTCCATTAGCACATCTATGACATTCATCCTTTATGTCATGGATATAAACATGCAATCTTTTTGGGGTATGATATTTGTTGAATAACAGATTAGCTTATGGCAATAAATCAAGGGAACCCATTTGGTTAAGGTGCATGGCACTGTCATGTCTGCTGAGTCTAATCTACCGCTTGCTGCTGGTATCTGAAGAGGGCAGCTCGTCCATGAATTGCGACAGGGTGTTGACGCATCACATATCATGGATAAGCGAAGGTAGCCCAGTGAAAACACTGAGCGCTCCATCAGCTGTAGCAAGCAGTCAAGAGCACTCATGGGCTGGTTTTAATTACAGGGAAACACGGTTAAAAAAGAGCCCCGATGTCCAACGGGCTATGCAATGGTAGGTGCCTTTTGCTTCCCCGGCCTAGCATGGCCATTGGAGTTGCACTAGGGTACTTCAGGGATGAATATGCGTAGGGGGCATTCCTGCAACTCCTGCACATTCACAGCCCTGGGGCGTTGAGCTGGAGGAGGTCCAGCTCCGTTGCCCATGAGCAGCAACTGTGCTTTCCGGTTCCTGTTGTGTGCTGTGCAGAAGCCGGAGGGCTGCTGTGGGAGCCCGAGGAAGCATGAGGCAGAGCGTGTGTGTGTGTGTGTGTGTGCACGTGTGTGTACGTGTGTGTACGTGTACGTGTACGTGTGCGTGTACGCGTGCGCACACATGTGTGAATGTGAGAGTATGTTGTCGGGGTGCTTTGATTTGGAATTTATAAAGTGCCTAACACAAAGGTACGAAGTAGTATTCGGCATCGCAAAATACAGAAAGGACTATATCAGAGTGGATTTAAGAAACAATTAAAGTTACTCATTGTAGTCACTACAGTACTCGTAGTCCATAGTCCCCTTTCCTCCATCCTTGTGGAGCGTCCCCCAACATGGGGACGGTGCCAGAACCTTTGGCAGTGAAAAAGGGAGCTTCCCCTTTAATTTAAGTATGCAATGCAGGAGCTCAGGCGTGCAAACGCCCCGCTGAGGCCCTGCCCTCCGGCACCTCAGTCCCCTATGAACACATGGGCCGATACCTGGCTAGTCATTACCTACAAGCCATTGGCATACTAGCGGGGGATGGTAGGAGGGACGTATGGAGGCAAGGGGACTTTGGACTAGGAGGGTGATTCCACCGAACAGGAACATAGGGTGGAGCTGTGACAACCTGCCTCACATCTTAGATGAAGTGAAAAAGTTCTTCAGAACCGCCTGACCAAACTGCATCGCGCCTGGAGCTGGTGTCCAGCGAGTAGTGTTTGCAGAAGGCAAAATGAGTGGCCCAAGTGGCCGCCTTGCTGATGACATCCCAAGAAGCAAGTCTCTGAAACTCAACAGCAGCGATGTTCGCTCTGACCGCAAGGCCATGAATCCCATCAGGAACAGGTTTTCCCATGGCCGTGTAGGTCTTTGAAATGGCCTGGACCATCCAATGGGCGATGGAAGCCTTGAATGCCAGAGAGGAGACCCCAAAAGTCACAAACCGTGCCTCAGACTCCCTGAAGGATTTCGCCCGAGAGAGACAAAACTTGAGAACCCTTGAGGTCCAAAGAATGTAGGGCCCTCTCTCTCTGCCTCTGAATGTGGGTTTGGGAAGAATCAGGCAGATCTGATTCAGATGGAACGGAGAGACCACCTTGGGCAATAAGTTAGGGTGAGTGTGCAAGATGACCTTGTTGTGAAACGTGGTGAAGGGTTTGCACTAACCCTGCATGCAGAGGTGACAGCCACCAATAAAACCGCCTTCAGTGTCACCAAGCGTAGGTCCACAGAGGCCATCGGCTCAAAAGGCTTGCGTGGTAAAGCTGCAAGAACCACCCTGAGGTTCCAGACTGGGTGCGGCCAATGCACGGGAGGAAAAATCGTACACAACCCCTCACGGTGTGTCTTAACCACCGGGTTGGCTGCTGAAAACAAATGCTCAGGGGAATTCTTTAAAGCCCCGATAGCCACCAAATATATGCAGCAAGTAGCCACTTGAACTCCAGAACGAGCCAGGTGCGCTGAAAAAGCCAGAACGCCATCCAGAGGACAGGTGACAGGGTCCAGACACTTGTTGCGAGCTCAGCGGCAGAATCAAGTCCATTTGCTTTTATACTGGGACTGAGCCGAGGGCCTCCTGGCATGCTGAATGATGTCCGAGTTGTCATCTGAAAATTGAGTATGCTGAAGCCTCAGCTGATCAGGAGTTAGGCCGCCAGGGCCAGTTTGATTAGGTCCAAATGCTCCACTGCTCCGCCCTGCTGCGTCAGGAAGCCCCTTGCTGGGGATCGGAAGATTGACGGGACCCTGGGAGCACAACTGCAGCAGATCTGAAAACCAGAGTCTCGAAGACCAATGGGAGGCAACCAGGATGAGGTTGCAGCCCAAGGAAGCCCGGAACTTGCAGAGTGTCTGCTGGAGCAAAGGGGTGGCCAGGAACACGCAACACCTAACAAGTTACAAGTAATTCAGAATAACGCCATCAGGGCAGCCCTCAACATCCCTAAGAGGTTTCATATCTCTGAGACGAGACGCAACCTGCACTGGCTCCTGGTAGAGCATAGAATATCTCTCAAAACTCTTGCCCTAACACACAAAGCTAGGGCCAACCTCACTCCAGCCTCCCTTACTAACCAACTCACTTCACATACATCCTCAAGACCACTTAGGGTGACTCAAGCAAACACAATGTCCATACCAAGATTCAAACTCCATAACTCGGGAGGGGCTAGCTTCCCTGTACGGGCATCTAAGCTACGGAACACACTCCCTGCTTCCCTTAGATCAGAATCCTCCTTCCACTTATTCAAGCGCAACACTAAGCGCTGGCTTCAGGACTTGGATACAATGACAGTTTAACTTCACAATCTCAGGCTTGTCGTCTACCTTACTGTAATTATTGTAAACACTATACTGTATTATTTAAATGCATCCTCCTTTATCTACTGTAACTGCAACATCTATGTCTCTGCAACACTATGCATCTTCCTTATCTGTATGTAACTAACATTCTGTAACCTGCTTTTAAATTGATGCGCCCTTATGCCCCTGGGCCTGGCTGCGCTCTATACATAAATAAATACAAATACCTGTGGCCGTGCTAGCAGATCTGGAAGATGTCTCCCAGTGACCTGCGACCCTGCCCTGCCCATGATGCCAACTGGGGGCACTTCGTGTTCAGAGGAGAGGCGAACAAGTCCAAGTCTGCGAATGTTCAGGTAAAACATTGTAGTAGAATTGTCTGTCCTGACCAGAACCAACCTGCAGCTGATTAGGGGCAAAAATGCCTTGAGGGCCAGTGCACTGCCCTGAGCTCGAGCAGACTGACATGTAGGAGGGCTTCCATCCTGGACCATGCTTCATGAATAGCCCTCCAGAGTAGCCCCCAGTTTGAAAGAGAAGAGTTCGCCGTCACCACCAGGGTAGGCTCCGGTCGGGTAAAGGGGTCTCTCACTGAAAAATTGCTGCACATCAGCCACCAGTGAAGGTCGGACAAAAGGAGAAGTGGTATCGGGATCCTGTCCGACTGAGACCACGTCTTCGGATCCTAGTTGAACGCCAGGTGGAGCTGGAGGCGCCTCATCTTGAGATGAGCGTGCTGCACAGTCAGCATGCAGGAGGCCATCAGGCCTAGAATGTGCTGGAACCACCATGCAGAGGTGGTACAGTTGGCCAGAATGTGCCCCAACACCCGCTGAGCGGCAGTGTTGCAACACACTCCTAGGAACACCAGTTCCTGAGATGGCATAACCGACTTCCTGCGTTTAAGGGAAAACCCCAGCTGATGAAGGGTATCCTCCAATCATTGGCAGGAGTGCACCACCCTTTTGGGTGACACCGCCCTCACCAACCAGTCATCCAGATAAGGGTATAGATGGCCCTCCAAGAGGTGGTATTCATCAACTTCATAAAGACTCGAGCGGCCGAGTTTATGTCGAAAGGCAGCACTTTGTACTGGAATAGTAACTGAAGCCCGTGTCTACAAGAGGAACCAGTACTATCGTCTGCATCTCCAAGAGCGAAAGGACCTCCTGTAAAAGAACCGGGGACCCAATCTGACGAAGAGGAGGAGAGGATGGTAGAAGAAGAGGAAGGCTGAAGACCGTGGAGACCACAGATCGGATCCACTGGTTGCAGAAAAGACGCTTCCAGGTGTCCTGGAACAGAACCAAATGGGCCCCCACAGGTGAGCTTTGTTCCCTAACCCTGACATCATTGCTTCTTGGCGTTAGAGGCAGAGGCAAAGGAGGGGAGAGCAGAATAACATGCACAACGTCCTCTGCTGCTTCATTCTGTTGTCGCTGGGCGACCTGTCCGGCCTCTGCGTACTGCGGTCTCTGAAACCTTTGAAGCCGGAGAAGGTTTGGAGTTTGAACTCCAGCCTACCCTGGGATTGAGCTAAAGATTTTTGACCCGGCTTTGTGAGGATGGCCAAGGACATGGGGGTTTTTGTGGAGGTTTTCTTCTTTGTCATCCGTGAACGAATGAAAAAGGTCCATGACCTCAAAGGGCAGATCTAGGATCTGCACCTGCACGTCAGATGAAAACTTGGTAGCATGCATCCAGGCAGTCCATCTGATCCCGACCCCAAGACACAGCCATAAGGTCCTGCGCAATGGCATGGGCATCTGCCAGACCAGCCTTTAAGGAGGCTTGTTTGTCCGAAGGGAGGTCGGGCAGAAATTCCCAGCGCTCCTGCCACAGCTTCTGGTTAGTCGCGGTCAAGAGCGTGTCCGCGTTGACCTGCTGCAGATTTAGTCCTGAGTTGGAGTAACAGCGCTTTCCCAAAGACTGAAGGACCTTCTCCTTGGAGAGGCAACTGGAGGTGCCTCCCATGCAGTAAGATTATGGTTTTCAATATAAGGAGGCCGTGGCCACCTAAGAAGAATGGGGCTGTGGGTGGGTGGCAAGGACGATTGGCTCTCCGTCCATCAGCCTAAGTCTTCTGTCCAAGTTCTTGTTCATCTCTGCGTTGGCTCTGGCCTTCTCCCAGACCTTCTGCGCCACCTGCAGAACATCCTTCTGGAGTGGAATGCCAGACCAGGTTGTGGTGCGTTTCCCCAAGACATCTGATCAAACCCAACTCCTGTGGGGCTTCCTCAGGAACAGGGACCCACAAGAACTCTTCCAGGCCCTGGAGGCGGTCATGAATGCCATCTGGGGCGTTATCATCCTCGTCCACCCCACCCACCCCTTTTTCACAGGCCGAGGGGAATCCAGGACCTGGGACATAGGTGCCAGTGGGGTCCCCCCAGGTCCAGAGCCACAGACAAGTCCAACGGCTGTTGCGGGAGAGGCGTTGGGTTGTACAGGAGGTGGTGGAGGGGTCACCTGAGGGGGGACCAGCCCCAGGAGAGCCGGAGGAATGGGAGGAGTCCCCAGGGGAGGGGGCTGAGGCTGCGACACCTGAGAGATAACCTCCTTCACAATGTCCTTCAGGATGCCTTTCATCTGAGGGGAACGCATGAGGAAGTGGTCGAAGAAGCGGTCCTCACTAGCCTCCTTGTCTCTAGAAGCCCTACCCTCAGAGGCATTGAGCCTCCGCTCGTAGTAGCTGTAGGGTTGTAATGGATAGATGTACCCCTGCGGGCACTAAAACCCTGCACCGTAGGATCCGTTAGCGCTTCCATAAGGCGGGGGGCTGGAATCGTCCTGCAAAGCACACTCAATGGGACATGAGCAGGGTCCATTTTGAAGCCTTGCGCCACGCCCTGGGTGGCAGGGTGCGAAGGCCCTGAGCCATGAGACGCCTCAGACACGAGAGGATAGAGCTTGGGTCTTGCGCCCAAAGCAGGGACTTCGACCTCAGGGAGCCCTCCAGTGGGCGCTGAACCCTCAGCCAGATGGGCGGTAGTCGAAACGTCCTGGATGACTGCCTCAGACGAGCTCTGGTATGCTGGGAGCCCCATGCACCAGTCCCGGGGGCCGTGCTGGATCTAGCCAAGGACTAACTCTTGGAGGTGGCACTGACAATCCATTAACCCCTGGGGTAAAAGAAAGTGACGAGCAAGATGGCCCGTCGGAGGACAACCTGGTAGGGCCTCTGAACCTCTCATATTGGAAGCCAGTAGCCTGAAAGGCATCAGGGCTGTCCCCCACCCACCCGAAGAGCCCCCTGGCCCCTCGGCTTGGAAGCCAGTAGCCTCAGATGCCTTGGGCCTGCCAGAACCTGAACGCGAGGACTCCCGATCTGTGGGAACCCCAGGGAAGGAGTCTCTGCGCAGTGGAGCCATGCTGAACAGAGTTTCTACCTTGTCTTGACTAGACTGGAGGTCCCGGAGGCAAAGTCCTTAGGGTGGAGAGGGGGAGAAGTGTGAAAGACCTCCCTCCACTGCGACAACCTATTCTTCAATGCCCTGTGACGGAGAGTGCTGCAGGCCACACCAGAGTCCCAACGGTGTTCGGGCCCCAATTACTCAAGAGAGTACATCGGGGTCCGAGGTGGGAACGAGCAGTCGCAAGAGTCACACCTCATGAATCCTCCTGTGGATGACATGGGCCAAGTCTTGAGGCACTGAAGGGATGTGAAATAAGAATTGAAAAAACAAACAGGGAGCAAGTGGAAATCTAAAAAAAGGTCTCTGCTCTGGCTGCCAGTTCAGACACCGTCCGTGCAGAAAAAAGGACCGAGGTGAGGCGCTGGAGGGTGGGGCCGCAGCGGGGAGTTCCTAAGCTACCATCCCAGCAAAAGGTTGTGGGGTTCTCAAAAGGGAGGTAGATTTAGCAGAAAGGTTAAAATCTTACCCAACAAGCCCGCTTTGCAACACCCTCCCTATGGGTCGAGGATAGTGGGACATCACCAGGAGAGACTCTCCCTTTGGGGACAAGGACTCCTGTTCCAGTGAGGAACTCCCTGATAGCCTCCAAGTGATGGCTTATTTGGACTTATACAGGATACCAAACTGCTACCAAACTCGTGAAGAGAACGTAACGTTATATTATGAACGATAAATAATGGAACCTATCCATTTAAATTCAAGTCTCCAATAGGCTGCAATGAGGAGGCTGAAAAGGGATGCAAGATCCACGAGAGGAGAGAGACAAGGACGACAGCATAGAAAAGGTTGAGAGAGGGTGAAGACCTGAGAGGCGCAGGGAAAGCTCCCTGTGCTCAACTACGTAGACGAAGGTGGGGCTCTGGGAGAACGCGGAGCGGACATGCGCCAGAGCCGCTGCAGCGGGGAACCAGAAACACCAAGCGACTTTTGTGTTCAAAAGCAGAAGAAAGCCCAGCAAGGCAGAGGAGAAAGAGTGGTGGTGGCGTGACCACGAAATTGTGGGCAGGCTGCCTGTAAAACAGCGCAGAGACCATCCAGGGGAGTAGGCAGCTCCCAGTCAGTCAACATCCCTGTGAAGCCCCAAAGACGAGAACGGTGCACTAAGGAAGGAAACACCGCAGAGAGCAAGCCACGAAGAAGCCACGAGAAGGAAAGAGGTACTGTCGACGTTGCCCCGGAAGTCAGAACAGTGAATGGGAATACCGGCAAACCAGGCATTACTCATAAATTAAACAAAACTCATCCCAGTACTAATGGAAAAACTATTGGAAATAATCCTGTGGATAGAACTGTTTAAGTGAGATAAGAAGAAATACGATACCCATAGAATGGGAAAGAAATAAAAGTGGAGGATTTGAATTGTCTAATCTGAACCTGTCCTTATGCTTGTTACTGTACCCACAACATGTTAAACTAAAACGTTTTTGAAGAAAAAAGAAAAAAAGTGCAGACTTATCACTTGGGGGGGAAAAAAGCAGCACCCCCATATCTTGAAGAGAAGAAAAAGAGCACAGGAAAGAGACATTTAAGGAGAAAGTACCTGTGAAGCCAGGAAGCCCAAACTCATTTTTGAAACTGCACCCGAGGAATGAGGGACTTGTAACTGGAACGTGAGATATTATAGAAGAGTAAAAGATGTGGAGGAAAGGAACCTAAATAGGCTAAAGCTCACGAGGAAGAATAAGGACAAGGGAAATACCAGTCCCCTAAAAGAACTGTAGAACTGGATAGACTGGAGGACAAGGAATTATTGCATATGGTCTATTGAATAGAGCAAGGGAAGGGAGACCAGGAAAAATAAGGAAAAGGGAATTACTAATCACTTTAAGGAACTGCATAACTGGATACATTGGATGACAAGAGACTATTTGCATATGGTCTACCGAAAGGAGTAAGAAAAGAGCAGTGAGAAGCGACCTTTGACAAACTCAGAGCACCAACAGAAGGGAGTTATTCTCCTGACCATAATTATAATAGTGGTAGGGTCAGATAGCTTAGATGAACAAGTTACTTCTTACCTGGTAACGTTCTTTCGATGGGATGTTCCTCCGACGTATTCCTTATCTTGATCACTTCCAGCTTGCTGTCCTCGGAATTTTTTTTTCAGTAGAGGGCGCTGCGCGTCGATGTCCCTTGAGTCGGTGTCCCTCGACAGCCTCTGTATCGGCGCCGATGTCATCATGAGTATAAATAGACTCGCGCAGCGTCCGTTGCTCAGTTCCGTTTTGTAGCTTGGAATTATCTGTTCATGAATTGGTTATTGACCTTGAAGGAGCGTAAGCTGCAACCACAAGGGAAGTTTTACTGAGGGGATGGATGGGAGGGGCGATAAGGAATACGTTGGAGGAACATCCCATCGAAAGAACGTTACCAGGTAAGAAGTAACTTGTTCTTCGAAGGGATTGTGTCCTCCGACTTATTCCTTATCTTGATAGACTCCCATAGCAGTGGTGTGTAAACGGAGGTGGGAGTAAAATTATCATATTCCCTTTTAAGAGTGAACAGAGTGTAACACAGCTTTGCCAAATCTAGTCTCTTGACTAGAGGAGGAATCCAGATTGTAGAATTTAGTAACGGTATGTGCGGACGACCATGTGGCAGCCACACATATGTCTCGAATCGGAACCCCTCCCTGGAGGGCCGAAGAGGCTGCAATACCCCTGGTTGAATGAGCCCTAAGATTTTGAGGGGGCTCTTTCCCTACCAATTTGTAACCTTCTAGAATGGCTAAGATAATCCATCTGGAGATGGTCTGTTTTGTAATTGGCAATCCTAATTTGTAACCTATGAACAGTTGGTCTGCTTGCCTGATCCTAGCCAGTCTGCTGATATAAAAACTCAAGGCTCGCCTTGGATCCAGCCTATGTAGCCTCTCTTCCTCTTTCCCTGGATGGGGAGGAGGATAGAATGAGGGTAAGGTTATTTTCTGAGTGATGTGGAATTCAGAAACCACCTTTGGGAGGAAATTAGACTTCACTTGCAAGACAACTTCGTCCTTGTGAAAAATTGTATGAGGAGGTTTGCAAGATAGGGCTTGTAATTCGATCACCCTCCTGGCCAATGTCAAAGCCACTAATAAGACAGTTTTAAGGGTGAGAAATCTTAACCAACAAGAGTGGAGTGGTTCGAAAGGAGTACCCATCAGGAAATTCAAAACTAAATTTAAGTCCCATAAGGGAACTTGGAACGGTCTCGGGGGATAGACATTAGTTAACCCCTTCAGAAATTGTATTACTAATGGTCATTTGAAATATGATGGCTCCTCTGCAGTGCGCTTGAAGATAGACAGCGCTGCAAGGTAGCCCTTGATTGTACCAACTTGAAGACCTGAATTTGCCAAATAGAGTAGAAAGGATAGCACCATTGGTGTACCACATGAAAAGGGGTCAATATTCTTTTCTCTACACCAGCTGCAGAATTTGTTCCAACGGCAGCGGTATAAAGTCTTTTTTGCTGGCTTTCTGGCTGAAAGCAACACCTCCATGACGTCATCTGGGAGGTCCCAATCCTTGTATCTCAACCTTTCAGAAACCAAGCGTGAAGGGTGAGGGTTCTGATGTCTGGATGGAGAACCTGACCTCCCTTCTGTGAGAAAAGATCCTCCCTGTGTGGAAGACGAATTGGAGGGCAGATGGACATGTCCAGAAGGTCCGGGTACCACGTTCTCCTGGCCCAGTCTGGGGCAATTAGGATCATAGTCTTCCGGAATCTTCTCAATCTCCTGATCATCTGAGGAATGACAGAGACTGGAGGAAACGCATACAGAAGTGGAAACTCCCAGTCCACTACGAACGCGTCCCATAGAGCTCCTCTCGGGGGAAATTCCCTTGAACAAAACTGATCGCACTACCTGTTGATAAGTGGCGAACAGATCAACTTGAGGGATTCCCCAAAGGGCGAAGATCTCTTGAAGGACTTCCTGAGCTATCTCCCACTCGTGAGAGACTGTGTTCTGCCTGCTCAGAGCGTCCGCTGTCAAGTTCTTCTCCCTGGCTAAGTGAACTGCCAATAAAGAGATTCCTTCTCGGATTGCCCCAAACCAGTGCTGCATCGCCTCTCTGCACAGAGGCAGAGAGCCTACGCCTCCTCTTTTGTTGAGGTAGTGCATGGCCACTGTGTTGTCCGTCATTATCAGGACATTTTTCCCTTGTACAGATGGCAGAAAAGCCTTCAGCGCTAGCCTGATTGCTCTCAGCTCTAACAGGTTGATATGTAGTCTGGACTCTGATGGAGACCAACGACCGCTGATGGTCAAGTCGTTGGCATGGGCTCCCCACCCGTGAGTGAGGCATCCGTGACTACTGTTATCTCCGGCCATGGTTGCCAAAACAGTTCTCCTTTCAACATGTTCTCATGACAGGCCCACCACTGAAGGTCTAGAGCCACCTTGTTCGGAACCTGAAGGAGATCTGTCATTCTCCCTGAGAATTGCGACCACTGAGTTCTTAGTGCCCACTGGAGAGATCTCATTCTCAGGCGTGCCTCTGGCACAAGGAAAATGCAGGATGCCACGAGGCCTAGCAACCTCAAAAAGTCGAAGGCTGGGAGACGTTGGGCATTTTGAAACTTGGTGATCATCTGCAGAATATCTTGAGCCCTCACCTTTGGTGGCGAGGCTTTCCCCAGGGAAGTGTGCAGGACCGCTCCAATGAACCGGAGTGTCTGTGATGGTATCATCTGTGACTTCTTTAAATTGAGGGAGAAGCCTAGTTTGCGAAGGAAGTGGCAGACATAATCTAGTTGGATCTGAGCTTATTCCAAAGATACTGCTCTGATCAACCAATCGTCTAGGTAGGGGTAGACGTGGATCCCTTCCCTCCTTAGACTTGCAGCCACTACCGACATTAGCTTGGTGCAAACCCTCGGGCGGAGGTCAGCCCAAATGGCAGTACTTGAAATTGATAGTGAGAGTTGCCAATTGCGAACCTCAGGTATTTCCTGTGTTTGAGATGGATTGGCACATGGAAATAAGCATCCTGAAGGTCTGGAGAAACCAGCCAGTCCTGAAGCTGGAGGGCCTGAAGGATCTGAGAAAGTTACCATCTTGAACTTGTCCTTCCTGAGGAATTTGTTCAATTCTCTCAGTCCTCCGTCCTTCTTCGGTATCAAGAAGTAGGGGGAATACCAACCCTTGTTCCTCTCCGCTACAGGTACCGGTTCTATGGCACCTTTCTCCAGCAGGTCTAGAATCTCCTGCAAAAGGAGCGGATCTGGAAACTTCAAAGAGTTGTTCCCACCGGTGGATGACTCTGGGGGGGTGCGTAGAAAAGGCAGGCAGTAACCTTGGGCAACTGTCTCCAATGCCCAAGCATCTGACGTAATAGCCTGTCATTCCATCAGATGTTGAGTTAACCTGCCCCCTACTGTTGTTTTGTGAGGAGAGTCCTCAGATGTAACGCTCACCTAACTCCCATGGAGGCGCTGGCCTGGTTCGCGCTGCTGTGACCTCGTCTAAGGTGATGCGCAGGGTTCGGAAAACGGACTGGACCGGGCCCCAGATCTGGCTTGTCTGACTCGCAGAAGTATCCTTCTGTAGGTGAGAATAGGGGGTTAACTGTCTGCGGGGTAATGCAATCGGCCTCCCACTTACCCCTCTCACCCTCCTCAAAACCCTTCTGTGCTTCCCAGTAGCGTCTCACCTTAGGGTCTGGAAGGACGAGCTCTCCATCCTGCTTCTGATGCAGGGGCGCGTTGGTATCCAGTTACATCACTGGATTTTCGGATGGGTGAGAACCAAACTTGCTTGGCTTCCAGGTAAGTTTTTCTATAAGTGGTTCCCCGTGTGTCCATGCATTAATGTTCTAATGCTAGTGTCTTTTTCCCCATAGGGGCCGGGGTACGGAATGCCGGGGAACAGGCACCGACCCGAGGTGAGCAATGAAATCCTTGTGGAAATCAGGTAAGTCTTTAATGAGTGTTTTGGTAATGTCTTTTCATTCACTCATTAACGCTGATGTCTTTTACCCCTTAGGGGCCTGGGTCCGAAAATGCCTGGATGCGGCGCGGACCCGAAATGAAAAGTGATTGACCCAACAGGTAAGTCTTGACATGGAGTTTTAGCTTCCGTTTTCCTTTCTTTCTCTCACCTTTGTTCTTGTCTTTTTCTCCCTAGGCGCGGGGGCGCGACTGCGAATCCGGATGGTCGCTGCTGAACATGGAGGCGCCCTGTAAAGGTGAGTAGAATGCGGCGCTGCAGCGATCAATGCGATGTGCTTTTAAAAATAAATGTCTTCCTTTTCAGGATTGTCAACGAAATGTCTCTGGGATGCAGATTTAGCAGATGAGGCCTTTTCCTTCTTCTGTTCTCTTGTTCCCTTCCTTTGCAGGTGATTCAGGATGCTGGCAGGTGTGGCAGAAGTCAAGATGCAGGAGCAGACACGGTGAGCGTCCAGCTGCTAGATGCAGAACAACGCGAAGCACGTGTGGCTGATCGGGTGTGGTTTAAATAGCCTTGGAAGAAGTTCCTAGAATGTATCCTTCCTCCAATCAGGTATGTATCCTTCCCCGACCACGCCCGGGTGGTAAATGAGTCCCACAGGTAAAGTAGTTCCTTTCAGGCCTCAAGGAGGCCGGGGTTCTGCAGCATGGTCTGCATCAGGTAAGTGCACCCAAACACTTTCATAATGAGCCTGGCGCCTATGGCGCCAGGACTGACGTTTTCTATGAGCCTGGCGCCATAGGCGCCAGGACGCTGTCCAAAGGGCCGCTATAAGGGGTTGCTGGGACCTTCCCCGGGGACTTGATGTCTGCTCTCGGGGACGCAGGGCCTGAGCCGGCTCCCCGGGAGCAGGCATCGTGACATCAGAGCGGTTTAGAAGCGGCTGATGCAGATGCTGAGGGTAAAGAGGCACCTGCGGCTTTTGTACTTTTAACCCGTCCACCTCGGGTGAATTTCCTTTGGCCTCTTCGAGCCGGCTGTCCCCTGCCTCTTCCGAATGCGGAATAGAAACGAAAGGACCTACCTCTCCAAGAGGTTCCTGAGGGGCGATAGGGAGTTTGACGGATTGCAGCTCCAAGGGATTTTGCTGCTGCCTTAGATGTTTGTAACTTCTCTAGACTGTCATCAGCCTTTTTACCAAATAAAGAAGAGCCGTCAAAGGGCATATTCAAAAGTCTGGCCTGTACATCTGGAGCAAAACCAGACTTTCATAACCATGCAAACCTGCGAATTGTAGTACGTGCCGCCATGGCCCTGCTGATACTGTCAGCAGAATCAATGCCAGTTTGAAGGGATTCACACATTGCGTCTTTACCATCTTTAAAAATGTTCAGAAAAGCTTCCCTTTCTTCTCCTTCCAGGAGGCAGTCAGCCGCTGATTAAGCACACTCCCAAAGTGTATGGCTGAATCTTGCGAGCATACAAGTAGCATTAATGGGTTTAAGTGCCATGCTACATGCAGAAAAGACCTTTTTTTGACATAGCGTCAAATCTCTCATCATCCCCGTCTTGTGGAACCGTAGGGTATGCAGATCTACTGTTCGATGAAGTTGCTGCTTGAACAACCAGACTCTCTGGAGTTGGATGTTTTGACAAATATTCAGGGTCAGAAGCAGATACCCTATATTTGGCAGATAGTTTCTTGTTGACTGCCGGGATATCCTCAGGAGTTTCCCAGTTGGACAATATGTTCCTCTGTAATGCAGTATGGAATGGAACCACAGGATCTTCCTGTGGGCCTTTAATCAAGATGTCTGTAAGATCATCTTGTTGAAAAGTAGGTAAAGGTGTAGACCAACCCAGGAATTAAAGTTCTATAAAGGGGTCTCAGCATGTTCCCCTGGGTCTGGTTTGGCAAATTCTGCTTCTGGGGAAGTATTCAACCAACTTGCAACATGCAAGGAATCTTGCAGGTCCTTCAACCTATTTTCTTAAGAGATAAATTCCTCTGGTACAGGTGTTTTAGTTCTCTCCAACCCAAAAGGTCTTTCCTGATCAGAATCCTCTCCTTCTTCATAAATGGAGGACAAGGCATTGAAATAATCTGACCTTGGAAAAGGCTTAAAACCCATTTCTAAAGCAGAAGGGGCTAAGCTTGTGGTAACTGGTTGAGAAAACGTCAACGTCATCGACGCAGAAGTCAAAGGCTTCGAAGAAACCAAAAAGGGCGTTGAAAAGGTATGAAGCGACCTCGAAGAACTCGAGAGGATCGGAATCCTACTCGGAGTCAAAGTTATCGACGACATTCGAGGTCATGATGGGAGCCTCGGTATGACTATTGACTGCGAAGTAGTTACACTCGTAGGTTTCTCCTTTATCGGCGTCGACATCAGCGTCAATTCGACTGATCTATGCATCGACGGGCCCTTCGATAAATGGCATCGATGATGCAGATTTATGAGTCGAAGGGGCCTCCGACGAAGACATCAATGACGCAGTCTTACTGCTTTTACTCGAGGGTTCGGAACGCTGTCGAGCAGTTTCTTTCACCCAGGGTATCACCTTTAGCCGTCTCCGAGGGGGTTGAGGCCGCTTTCTCGAAGACGCTAAGCATCTTTTTACGGAATTCCTCCCACTTGGCTGGAGAGCTATGTTTTGTGGGGCAGGTGACCCTTTCAGGGGAAACAGAAGGAGACGAAGAAGAGGGAGATCTTCGACCCCTCTTTTTCAAATGTTTGGATCTCTTAGAGTGATGGGAACTACTTCGAGACCTCGAACGAGAATGTTTACCGTGATGGCGAGGAGACAAATGTCTCGACTCTGCTGAGGAAACTTTCGAAGGAGTAGAAGTTTTAAAAGTCTTACCTCTTTCGAGCTTCCCCTTACGCTCCTTCAAGACTTTCGCCGTCATGAACATGCAGTCCTCGCATTCGGAACAATGGTGCTCCGATCCCAGGCACCAAAAACAGATCCTGTGAGGATCGGTCAACGACATTTTCTTTACACAATCTCGACACTTTTTGAAGCCGGACCGTGGTGTCGAGGGTTCAGATGAGGAAGCCATCGAAACGAGTAAGATATACTCGAGGAATAAGTATAATATACTTTGACTAACGAACTGAGCAACACGATTCCGAGGCCCACGAAGCGCAGAAAATAGAACTGAGCAACGGACGCTGCGCAAGTCTATTTATACGCAGGATGACGTTGGCGCCGAAACGGAGGCTGTCGAGGGACACCGACTCGAGGGACGTCGATGCGCAGCACCCTCCACTGAAAACAAATTTACGAGGCCAGCACGCTGGAAGTGATCTATCAAGATAAGGAATAGGTCGGAGGACACAATCCCTTCGAATGGGACAGAGGACAGATTTGTTGTTGGGCAGTCATCCTGACCAATTAGCACTTTAGTTAGAAAGGTAGGTAGGGAACACCCCATACTTATAGCGAGATTACAGCCTGATTTTACTTTAAATAAGGAACAAGTTACTTACCTGTAACTGTTGTTCTCCAGCATGGGTCTGGCATGGATTCACATGCTCATGAATATTCCCCGTCGTCAGGCTGGGAATCCTCGGTAAAGAAAAAACCAGTATCAGTTTCGTTTCTGATCTGTCTTTCGTAGTAATAACCAATCACTGGTCTCTGCGTCATACTGACCACAGCCAATGACTGCCCTCTACCTAAGCACCGCCTCTGGCAGCCATCTTCAGATTTGGAAGCACGTGAAGTGGCAGTATGACCAAGTGAAGAGCCGCAGAGGGGTAGGCGGGAGGGTTCGCATGTGAATCCATGCCAGACCCATGCTGGAGAACAACAGTTACAGGTAAGTAACTTGTTCCTTCTCCAGCATGGGGTCTGGCATGGATTCACATGCTCATGAATAAAGAATACATAGCAGTACACACATGCACAACCACGGGAGGTGGCAAAGGCTCAACATTAAGCATCACATCAACTCAACATTAAGCATCTTACCTCCTCACCAGGCTCACCTCAGGCGAACAGGTTGCGCAGCACTGCTTGGCCGACCCTGGACTCCTCCCTGGAATCCCGGTCGACGCAGTAGAATTTCGTGAAGGTGTGCGTCGACCTCCACGTAGCAGCCCTGCATATGTCCAGCAGGGGCACACCAGATAGGAACGCCGTGGTAGCTGCGATCGCTCTGGTGGAATGGGCTCTCGGACGGCCAGGCAGCGGTCGGTTTGCCAACCGGTGACAGTACATGATACAGCCGGAGAGCCATCTGGAGATGGAAGCCTTCGAGAGAGCCTTCCCCTGATTGACAGGTCCAAAGTTCACAAAGAGTTGTGACGTCTTCCGAAAACCTTTCGTGCGGTCCACGTAGAACTTCAGCGCTCTAGCTACATCCAGCGAGTGCAAAGTCCTCTCAGCCGGCGACGAAGGCGACGGGAAGAACACAGGTAACACCAAGGGTTCGTTGAGATGAAAGTCCGACGGTACCTTGGGCATGAAGGAGGGGTGCGTCCTGAGCACTACCCTCGTGTCGTGGAAAGTCAAGTACGGGGCCTTGCAGGAAAGGGCCTGGATCTCTCCCACTCGTCGTGCGGAGGTGATGGCCACGAGAAAAGCTGTTTTCCACGATAGAAACTTCAACGGGGCCGAGTGCAGAGGCTCGAACGGAGGTCCCATGAGTTTGGTCAGCACCACGTTGAGCTCCCACGCCGGGGCCGGAGCCTTCACCGGCGGGAACGATCTGAACAGTCCCTTCATGAACTCTTTCACCAGACGATGAGACCACAAGGACGTCCGGCCCGTGGTTCTGGTGTATCGGGAGATCGCAGCAAGATGAATCTTGATGGACGCGTGTGCCAGACCAGCTTTGGCCAGCGTCAGCAGGTACGGCAGCACTTGGGGAGCCGTAATCCGTAGAGGGTTAATCTTCTGTGCGTGGCACCAGACAGAGAACCTCTTCCATTTGTGTCCGTAGCATTTAAGAGTCGAGGACGCCCTGGCCTTTGCAAGAACCTCTCTGCAATCGGCCGGTATGTCGTATCCTCCAAACTCTAGCGCTGCAGGAGCCAGGCCTGCAAGTTCAGCGACTTCGGGTCGTGGTGGAGGATGGCGCCTCCTTCCCTGGAGAGTAGATCCGCGTCCGCCGGCAGCTTGATTGGCGGGACGCCGACAAGTCCAGAAGGTCCGGGAACCATATCTGCCTCGGCCACGCAGGTGCGACGAGGATCATCCTGCACCGTGACCTCTTGAGCTGGTTGACGAGCCGGATTAGCAGAGGCAAGGGAGGGAACGCGTAGAGGAACAGGCCCTCCCAGGGGAACGAGAAAGCATCGCCCATGCTCCTCGTCTGGGGAAACCTGCTGGCGAACCTCCGGCACTTGGTGTTCGTCGCCGTCGCGAACAGGTCGATCTGGGGTGTGCCCCACCGTCGGAAGAGGCGATCCACCAGATCCTGCCGTAGTTCCCACTCGTGGCACGAGCGCAGCTCCCTGCTGAGTGAGTCGGCGATGGTGTTTTTTATCCCTGCCAGATGAAACGGCACCAGAAGAATCCCTTGGGCGACGGCCCAATGCCACAGGTCCTGCGCCTCCTTGGACAGCGCTGGGGACCTGGTTCCGCCCTGTTTCCTGATGTAAAACATGGTGGTGGTGTTGTCGGTGAAGATCCTCACCACCTTGCCCTTGAGGGACGGAAGGAAGGACCTGAGGGCCCAAAACACTGCACGGAGCTCCAGGACGTTGATATGCAGGGACTTCTCCGTCGGGAGCCAGAGTCCCCTTGCGTGCAGATTTTCGGTGTGCGCTCCCCACCCTTCTAGGGAGGCATCCGTGGTCACAGTCACCTGGTGGGCTGGGGTCTGGAAGTCCATGCCCGCCGTCAGATGCGCGCGGGTGCCCCACCACCGTATCGCTCGTCGGAAACTCTCGTCGAGCTTGATCCTTTCCTCGAAGCTGCCCGTCGTCTGGATCCAGCGCGCATCCAGGAACTCTTGCAACGGGCGCATCCGGAGCCTGCACATGGGAATGAGGTAGATGCAGGAAGACATCATCCCGAGGAGGGACTTGATGGACCTCACCTTGGCCGCGTCGGCCACCAACATCCGTTGCACCTTGCCCAAGATGGTCCTGGTCCTCTCCTCCGACGGGGAGGCCAGAAGGGACACTGTGTCGAGCCTCGCTCCCAGAAACAGTGCGACTTGCGCGGGCACCAGGTGGGATTTGGCGTAGTTCACGGAGAATCCCAGGTCCGTGAGGAGTTGGACGGTCCTTGCCGTGTGGACCACGGCGAGCTCCCTCGTCTTGGCGCGGATGAGCCAGTCGTCCAGGTAGGGGTAGACGTGAATCCCCTCGCGGCGCAGCTGCGCCGCCACCGGTGCGAGGCACTTGGTGAAAACCCTGGGTGCCGACCGCAGTCCGAAGGGAAGGGCTTTGAACTGGTAATGACGCCCTTGGACCACGAATCTGAGGAATTTTCGGTGCCCCTTTAGGATGGGAATGTGGAAGTAGGCATCCTCCAAATCCAACGACGATAGGAAGTCTCCTTCCTCCAGCTGACCCAGGACGTGCTGGAGGGTGACCATCCGGAACTTCTGCGCCTTGATGAACTTGTTCAGGCGTCGCAGGTCCAGGATGGGGCGCCATCCTCCCGTCTTCTTCTTCACGAGGAAGTAACGCGAGTAGACTCCGGAGCCCCGAAGCCTCTTTGGGACGAGTTCGATGGCGCCCTTTCTGAGCATCGCCTTTACCTCCAGGAGAAGTTGAGGGACGTGAAGTTCTTTCCTGGCCACGGGGGGGACGCGCGGGCACCTTCTTTGAAACTCGAGCGCGTGGCCCCGGGCCAGGGCGTCCAGCACCCAACGGTCGGTGGAGATGGACTCCCACACGCTGACGAAGCCCGCCAGCCGGCCTCCCACCGGGGTGCTTCGGTGGGGGCCCGACCCCACGGCCGGTTCAATCCTGCTTGGACGCGGCCTTGCCGCCTTGGCCTCCTTGGCGACGACGGCGGGGTCCGCCAGACTTGCCTCGTCCTCTGTAGGCCTCTTGCGACGACGAGCGGGCCGCTTGACGGTAGGAAGCGAAACCGCCGCCGGAACCTTTGGAGGCGCCCTTGCCTCCGCCGCTCCGAAAGGGCGTCCGCCGTTGCTGCAGTACTCCAAGGGCCCGGGCCGTCTCAGTATCCGCCTTGATGGCCTGAAGGGAATCGTCCACTGTCTTCCCAAACAGGTTGTTCCCGTCGAAGGGCATGTCCAGGACCCTGGTCTGGACGTCCTGCCGAAAGTCCGTAGCCTTGAGCCATCCGCGACGTCGAAGGCAAACGCCGTTGCCCATCTGGCGGAACCCAGTGTCGGCGATGTCCGTCGCCACGGTGATGGCGTGGTCCGAGGCCACCTCACCTTCCTGCAGGATCTCAAGGGCCTCCGCCCTCTTGTCGTCCGGCAGAAAATCCAGCAGGGGAGCTATCTTGTACCAGAGTTCCCTGTCGTAGCGGGCCACGATAGCCAAGGCGTTGGCCGCTTTAATCATCGTCGCCGCCGACGAGATGACTCTGCGTCCCATGGCATCCAATTTCTTTCCCTCGCCGTCCGGCGGGGAAGTCGACGTGGAGGCCGCACCCCCCCCCGCTTTCTTCCTGGCTGCCGCGGAGACGACGGAGTCCGGGGTAGGCTGCGCCCGGAGGCATAGGGGGGCCGAGTCCGGGACCCGGTACTTTTTCTCGTACCGGTCTCTTTTCGCTGGCGTCGTGGAAGGGTTCTTGAGGAGGGAAAGGCCCTCATCCCAAATGTCGTCCAACAGAGGCACTGCGAGGACCGTCTTCCTCTTGGTCTCGCGCCGTTGGTAAAGGAAGCCTTCCTTTTTCTTCTCCTCAGGGCAGAGTTGGAAAAGCTCGGATGCCCTGGCGATCATTGAGTGGAACGATCCAATCTCGTCGGGAGGAGAAGCCCTGGTGGGAGGCGACGACGGAAAATCCTCGTCGTATGCCTCGTCGTCCGTACCCGTCGCTGCCGTGTCAGTCCCCGTATCATCCCCTCGGGTGGACGGGGAGGAGGGCTGGACGGGGCGCGACGGTTGAAAAGGAGGCGGTGGATGGATCCTTCTTTTCTTGGTAGGGGGAACACCAGAAGGTCCCGGTTCTGGATCCCCCGACGGGAGAGGTTCCTCCGTCGGTAACGGTAGTCTCGTCCTTATCTCGGAGCATAAGGACTGTATAGCCAACAAAATGGCCGCTGAGTTGTCTTGCGGCGCTGGCAGAGGGGAATCCGACGGGCGAGCAGGGGCCCCGTCGGTATCCTCGACGATGTCGTCGTCGTCACCTGCGTCGGGGCCCATTCCGACGGGCTGGTCTTGTTCCACGCCTAGGCCGTGGCTTAAGACCTCGATCAGTTCCTCTTCTGAGGTTGAGGCCGAATCTACGACGACGCCCTGCCCCCCCTTCTTCCCCACGGAGGGTTTCACGGGGGTCCTATCGATGGGCACGAAAGAAGACTCCCTCCGAGGAGGCAGGGAGATTCTGGGCCCCGAGGCCGCCACCACTGGTGCAGCCTCCACAGGCTGGGCCAGGGCCGCCGCGACCGTTTCGATAGAGGGCTTGGTCGAATGGATCAAGGCCTTCACCACCTTAGGTGCGCTCACCGCCTTATCCTTGAGGGAGGGGGCACTGCCACGCTCCTCCTCTGCCTTAGAGCTCGACCGGGGTCTCTCCAGGAGCTTCGCCGGGTGCTCGGCCTTCCTCTTACCCGACCCAGAGCGTTGGCTCGTGGTTGATGGTGCCGGGGAGGGTGCGCCCTGCCTGGCGCCCGTAGAGCCCGACCGTTCGGCGCTCCCGGTGCCAGCGGACTCGCGGTGCTTGGCCTTATGTTGGGCCCCCGTCGCCGGGGCGCCCTCAAAGGTCTTAGAAGACCGCTCAGATTTCTTCTTCTTCTCGCCAGACGGGCTCTTACCCTCCAGCCAGCTGGCGAGACGTTGATGGCGGTCCTTCATGGTCCGTTCCGACATGTTGCCGCAAAACGCACAGTCCTTCTCCACGTGCGTCTTGTCCCCATGAAGGCAGTAAAGGCAGAAAGAGTGTTCGTCCTCCTTGAAGACGTTCTGCAGCTGGCATCCAGGGCAGGCCCTGAACAGCTTTCCGGGCGTCGAGCTTCCCTTCTCCTGGGCCATCTCCGAGACCGGGCCTGAGAAGCTTCTGGAGTCCTCCGAAGTGTAGCTCGACAAAATCTTCACCCTTGAGGGGCACAGATGAATCCGACACGGGTCCCCGTTGATCGGATGTAGGATCGGTGGAGCTTGAGGCTCTTTTGACCGAAAGAATCGAAGTTTTTGTGAAAAAGCGCGAAAAAATAGCACTAACGCTCGAGAGCAATAGCACGAGGATCCCAACACATGAACGTGCGGTAAAAATCTGAAGATGGCTGCCAGAGGCGGTGCTTAGGTAGAGGGCAGTCATTGGCTGTGGTCAGTATGACGCAGAGACCAGTGATTGGTTATTACTACGAAAGACAGATCAGAAACGAAACTGATACTGGTTTTTTCTTTACCGAGGATTCCCAGCCTGACGACGGGGAATATTCATGAGCATGTGAATCCATGCCAGACCCCATGCTGGAGAAACTTCATAGTAAGAACACGACTACCATGTCAGTGTCCTTGTTGTCGTCCTGATCCCGCACTCTCTCACAAACCAATACCTAACCTGTGCTGTAAAACTCATCCACACTCCATTCCACCCCCTAGTTTCTCCAAGGGTTAGGAAAGAATTCTCTTTTGCCAACTTTCCCTTCATCATTTCTATGTACCAGCAATCATTTTGCAATCATTTTGCTTTGTTCTTTTAACCTGTTCTGACTTTTTGAGGGGAAGTGAAGCCTTGAGCTTCTCTTCCCCTGCATTTTGCCCATTTGTTTTGGGGATAATGACCAGTCCTTCAGACTACCAGTACTGGGAAAAGGTGTTTCCCTTTTTATCTTTTATATTTTATCTTTTATATATTTTGTAACGTTGAATACAGCATCTTATAATGCAGTGCAAGTGGGATACTTTTGTATCTCCGTAGCCTTCTACAGTTGGAATTTTTGGTTACTTTTGTATGTGCCTAAAGACGAGCAATTATATTTGTACCCCTTTTGTGTTATTTCTACTGTGCACATTTGAGTTTATCACATATGGCTACTAAACGTGGCTAGTGCTCTAACATGGCCACAAGATCTTTGGTTGATCTTTGGCCAGATTATTGTTTGGCCTTCTTCCTGCCTTGCTAGATCAGGGAATGCCATACAAGGTCATGCACTTACCCGGGAAAGCTGTAGCTTTCGCGGGCTAGTGATGCCTGTGTGGGGCGGGGTGTCGGGAAGTGGGTGGGCTGTCTGGTCCCATTCCACATCTGATGTCCCTGAAAGTCTGGGTGTGGGGCATGACTGAAACCAATAGTTGTTCCTGATTGGACAACTACTGGCTGTTCGAATGGTGCAGATAGTCAGCAATGGTTTCTTGGATTTCGGATAAGTGGGCTCTTGCAGCCATTTCTTCAGATTAGCGTTGGGAGCCCAATAATCCCCTATAGAAGAACAGCAGACTGAAAAGCCGATTAAGAACTATGCAACCCCTTCCGGCATCTGGCCCTGTGAAGCCTTATTGGACTACCTAATCTGCAAAGGCCCTGTGTGGTGCTTCAAACCCTAGACTGGTGGGACCAACCAGTCTCGATGTTCGAGGATCCAGCCATCCTGAGCCTTTGCAATTGTCCCTGGAACATCCAGAGGACTGTTCAGATTCTCCAGTGTGCTACCTCGCTAGAACAGTCGCCGTTCCGCGTTTGCAGCCGAAACTTTGGCGGTCGCCAGCTTGTGGTATATGTCACCATCCTGCCGAATTACAGCCTCCCAGCCTCAAGGGATCTTGGAAGTAAAGGATTTCTAAAACTGCGACTGGAAGGACACGTACCGGCACCTGCGTGCGGTGGCCAGCACTGAAACTCACCTTCCCCCAACATGTGAAGTGTCCTAAAGAGGGTTGCATCAGTGAAGCTTGCATTTTTCCATTCACAAGGGGTGTACTCTGCTCCTGGACCACAACAGAAGAATGCTTGCACCCGCAGCTCTTCGGTGCCTCTCACTGGATTCAACAGTGGTAAATCCAACCTCCAGCCACCCCCAGTCGACCCCTTAAGTCATCTGGGAAAGTCGAAGTCAGGTGGATAAGTAAACGCAAAGCATTTGGCTCCCCTGCACTCCATAGGATAACATTGAGAGCAAGTCTCTTTGTATCCTTCCATTCCACTGCTTTTTGGTCTTTGAACCTAAAAGATGAGAACACATTTTACTTACCTAGTAACTGATACAGCTCTTCTTTTGAGCAATCACCAACACAAGTAACGTACCTGCTTCAGATACATTTTAGGAAGAACGGCATTGTGACCTTTGGGCACAAGGCTCCAACTGTCTTAGGGATTGGACTTCTGAAGTTCAGGAACATTACTTGTGACTTGGTTCCATCTTGACTGCATCACTTTACTTACCTCCTTCGTTGATTTAAATAATCAAAAGCATTTTAAGTACCTTTGTTGACTGTATACATGTTTATTATACATAGCTGTATTTAAGGCTTAGTGGGTGCAGTGAGAAACCTCTAGTGAGGCAGTGATGGAATTCTCTAGTTTAGTCTGCGTCAAATCTAGACAGAAATGTGACTTACCATATGCCACACTTAGATGGAATTTCAGAAATGTGATTGTTAGCATATGCCACACTTAGATGGAATTCTCTAGTTTAGTCTGCGTCAAATCTAGACAGAAATGTGATTGTTAGCATATGTCACACCTAGATGGAGTTCTCAAGCTTAGCCCGACTCGCATCTAGAGAGAAATGTGATTGTTAGCATATGTGATTCTCAGCAGGCACCACACTTGGAATTCTGGACCTAGCTTGCGTCGCATCTAGATAGAAATGTGACTCTTAGCATGCACCACACTCAGGATTCTGAACCCTAGCTTACGTCGCATCCAGACGGAGTGTGACTGTTGGCATGTGCCACACTAGCATGGAATTCTGAACTTTAGCTGGTGCGACATCCACACACAAATATAACTGTTAGCATGTACCGCACCCAGATGGAATCCCACAATTGGAAGGACAGCAATGCCAACTAACCAACCAACAATTCCATCCCTCTGCATACGCCTCTCAAACTATAACCAAACACAACCACAAACCTAAAACGCAGCAGTCCGCACAGACTTCACAACAATGCAACAACAAAACAAACTACACATAGACTTGCACAACAGCACACGACGACTAAGGACCATAAAACACCCCAAACCCAGCCAACGGACCCACCGGGCTGAGGGTGCCAACAGCACATCACTGCTCTCTTGCACTTTTCCAGCTTACTCCCACTAACCCACCCCCTCCTCACCAGAGCGCCAGGGGACCACTTCGGTGGGGATAGTGCGCGGTACAAATGTCCTTTAACATTAACACAATAAAATTAGGGCAGTACTGTGATGCTGGAAATGCATCAGAGGGGCAGGGCCTCCGTATCCTTGTCCTTTACTGCTTTTTATTGTGTGTTCTGTCGTGTTTTCCGCGCAGGAGTTCATGTTGGACTCCTGGCGGTGCAGCTCTCTCTTGGTTTGGTGAACAGACTCATGGGATACCCTTATGGCACCCATGGGTAGGGGTGCCACCCTGTGCCCCTAGTATATGTTTTTGGGCACCTCTGTGTGACCCACAGAGCAGGGTACAGGCTGGTGGCAGCTACGTGCTGAATTGACTGGTGCCCTGAGTGTCCTCCATTTTGGGATGCCCAGGCCCGGTCATTGGAATCTGTAGATTCCTGATGGAGACTAAATGGCCCCCAGGGCCTCTTGCCTTTCATCGCCCGTTACCTTGATCTTCCCGAAGTCCTGGGAAGCCCTGACTCTGTCCCTTCCCCCTGACTGGCTGTTGGGTGGAAGTTCCAAATATGGTAGTGTGGGGAAGTGCTGACCAGACTGGCTGGAGCCTTCCCAACGGCCGCATGTTGTGGGTACGCCTGTGGGTGGGACCTGGGTGAATGGAGTGTGTGACGAATACGCATTCTATGTTGTGGGTGTCCATTATCTGGTGTTTGACACAATAATTGAGACAGCCCTGCCCGAAACCGGTATGAATGCAGTGTGGAGTGTTGAATGGCTTGGTACTTGTCCCAATACACAACTTGTTGTAAGTGTCTGGAGAGAAGTGAATGGCCTGAATGCACTGTGAGACTGATTGGCTACCGGCCTGCATGAATGCCCTTCGCCGTGATTGGATGCTTGAGTCTGACCCAGCGGAATGAATGAGAAATCAACAGTATATCTGGGGACCTCTCACTGCTAGGACTCGTGTTCAGAAGCTGAAGTCCACTACGACGAGTAACTGGAGTGAAGCTTGGCCTCGAAGCCCTGCTGGACGAGAAGAATTGCTGTTGCTCTCCTTCACAATCTGAAAGCTGCTGTGCCTCCAAGGACTGACCCAGAGAGGACCTGGTAAGGCGCCCTCTTCCCGAGCTACGAGGGACCATCGTGCACCAGCAGACCTTTGCCAAAGCTCGCTGGTAGACAGACCTTCGACAGGCTGCCAACCCGAGACGGGTACCGCCACGGAATCACAAAGAGAAGCAACAGGACTGTTGTCTGCCACTGTCGATGACCGCAGTCGCTGACTGGAGCCGCCGTGGTCCCGTTTTGCCTAAGAACTTCATTGATCCCAGGATGCTCTCGTCCGCATCGTCGCTGCTGTATCCTGCCGGAGAAGGCCTGACCGTCGACGTGCTGAGGAGCTCGACACCGAGGTGCCCCGCACGCCTCTTCCTTGCAGGACGTTTATGCTTCCCCGTCAACGAGCACCGCTAGGAACGACGCGGCCACTTCACCATCGTAGCTCAACCTGTTTTCCGTCGGACGTTCGACGACCTGTGACTCCTGCTTGAAGGGAGGGCACTCAAGAAGGGCCGTCGATTCCCCGCCGAGGTACGCTACAACCCCAGGTACTTTGGGGTTGCAGAACTATTGGGAAGGTTAGTGTGAACAATTTATGGACTGGGCTTGCATCTTTATTCTATAGGTTGCCCAGGTGGGGGGATCTCCACACAGAGCTGTGTTGAACGGTCGTGACCAGTATTTTGCCAATTGTTCAACCATCTTGCTTTCCTTCCTCGCTCTACTGCTGGTTTCCTCTTTATTGATCTGTGTGACATTACCGTATAGTTGATGCACTTTAATGAGATCTAATAATCGTTGTGCTACCATTTTAGAACTGTATATATTTACTATTGTTGATTATCCAAGCACACAGTGCGTTAACGTGATATTGTATATTCCTTTGAATATTAATTATAAAAAGACTGTTTTAACTGATACAGTGTGCGGACATTCCGTTGTGGGTGCTTGGGGACTACACTGTACTTCAGAACCAGCCTGCATCACCTCCTGAGAAGCTAGGCCTCGATTGCTCGACTACGTTACCAATAATAGAGAATCTTGGCTGGGGTCCTCTGTGCCTCTCCTCTACCATATAGAGAGTGTAAGTACAGACACCCCCCCCACCGGCGTCTTTACAAGTACTAACTTCATACTAGTAGGCCATAGTGGAGTATATTTGTGAGCACGACTGCACTTTAATAGATGGCAAGAAGTGCAATTTCATAATTTTTACACTTTGTAGCATTCGGTATTTGGCCACGTCCAAGTGCAGTCTGTATCGATAGGTGAGCACTATTGCACGTTATCATACACGTTAGTAGTGTATAGAACACGTATTAATGTATTCTGTATATATTTAGGTTTTATATGTATGTATTGATTGCGTGTTCTTTCAGAAAATGTGGTACAAGTGTGTGTGCTTTTTGTTGGGGAGAATTCTAATTCATGGGCCAATTCCCTTAAACCATAGAGACCACAAGCCCTTTTGCTGTACTTTAGAACATTTCACCCTAGAGTGAGTGAGCCCTTTTTCTCACTCCCTCATGAATTTTGATCTGATATGGATTAAGGGTGTCTGAAACTCCATAGGCTTCTACTTTTTGTATGGTGACAGACAGCATCTTTAGTGCAGTGTCCCAGGAAATCCTTTAGATTTCTCATAAGGTTTAAAAACCTTCTCTTGGGTGAACTAGAGTTCCCAAGAATAGTAAAGTGAAACTGACTTTACCTACATTTTCTCTGTAGGTCCAGCACACCCAATTTTATGTGGAGGAAAGTGGGGGGGAGGGGGAGGGTAACTTAATGGCCCCTTTTTCTACATACTCGTAAAAAAAAGTTATGTTACCCTCACTACTTTAAATGGCTGGTGGCAATGGTTTCATTTTACTACTGTTAGGGAGAATTCTCAGAAATGTGCTAATTCCCTCCACCTTAGAGACCCACAGCAACTTTGCTGGATTTTGAGGACTTGATTTTTTTAACCTGGAGAGAGTGAGACCCTTTTTCCCACTCATTTATTTTAATGTGATTTTTGAAATGTGGGTTTCTTTTGGTTATGGAGCCTGACATAGGCTCCTTTACATTGTGTCACACATCACCTTCAGTGCAGTGGCACAGGGAAAACTTCCAGATTTCCCAAAGGTTTAAATACCTTCTCTGGGATGAACTACTGTTTCCCAGAGCAGTAAAGTGAAATTGACTTTACTTACATTTGTAACTTTATAGACCCAGCACACACTATTTTACAATAGGGTGCTGGCTGGGCTACTTAGTATCCCCTTTGTCTAGCTCCTCATGTAACATTTTTATGTTACACTTTCCTCAATGAACAGCTGGTGGCAGTGGTTTACTTTTAACTACCGTGGTGGAGTGCATTTACCGCGGGCTACATTCGCAGTTGCAGTAAAGCACCCAAGTGTGCCATTTTTGTCAAAATGGCCCGGTCTTCTTTTTTTGCCATTTCTTTGTGGAAAGGTCCTTCTTGAGATTTACTCTGCGTGCCAAACCAGGTTTGGTCCCTTTGCTTGCTTTGCCTTTGGCAGGATTCACAAGTGAAACCCACCTCTGGCTCCAGAGTGTCTGGCGGGGGCAGAAAGTGAGGGAGGTGCCCGAAACTCCCTGTGCTTAGTCTCCTAGGAGACCCAAATGCACTCTGTGGTGATTGGCTGTGGACTGTCTGGCAAGGTGACCGACAGCTAGGCTAGAATGAAAGGGAGCGAACTGTATAAAAGGCAAGTCTTTTGGCTTGGAAGGCAGAATCGACCACTGGACGAAGGAACCAAACAACTTGAAGAGGATGCCTGCTGCAACTCCTGGACCGTTGGTTTGCCTGGTGAATCTCTGCTGCAGTGCTGAAACGCCAAGTTTTCATCGTCAGAGAAGCCCCTGCAAGGACAACTTCTCCTCAAGTTGGTGGGACCAATCAACTCCAAAGTAAGCCACCTGGACATTCATCTCAGAGCTGGTTGAGTTTCCACAGAGTTGCTGCTGGAAACCGTAGAGCCAGGGAGAGGAACACCAGTTTGTGTGCGTTACTTTTAAGTTGGCCAAGAGCTCCAGGAAGATCCTCCGGACTCCCAGGAAGCAGGACTAACTGTGCATGAGCCCCCTCAACAGAGTGCGGGACGCCAGAAGCAAGGAAAGTCCATCTGGGCAGCCAGGAACCACTGTGTTGCTATTTGAGGTAGATGCGAGGAGCTGAAACACTGAACAGCCACTGAAAGTGAAGTTTGCCGGATGCAAGGTTTGACCGTCCCAGTGCAGTGCAGGAGTCCCCCAATGTCCTCCCTCTTGTCTCCATGACTGAGGCCCAGGAACAGAGAGATCTGCAGAGCTGCACAGTAACAGGAGTCATCTGCTGCATCTTTTCTTCATTTTAAATGTACTGTAAAAAGTCTACGAACTTAACTCTTGCTGTAGAGTTGCTTGCATCTTCTACTACTCACAAGTCTAACAGCTTGTGGCCCTACACTGATTCATCTTTTTCTTCAAAGACTTCTGAACCATTGTGCAAATACTTTTCTACTTACCTTCAAAGAAGTGCTTCAGCCCATATAGACTCTTGCCTACTGACTTTGGCTTAGCCTGTTTTAACTGAATGATTCTTATTGGGGATCTAAAAGTATTTGCCTGCTTAAGAAATATATGTGGTATCTTGTTTGCTCTAATAATATTTTCCTTTTGCTTGCTCTTATCTAATTGTGAATGCCAACAGTAATACATTAATGTCAACAGCACCCAAGCAACTGAAGTCACCCGTGGGTGTAGGTCTCTGCTGTATGCCATCGCAAATGGGCATTTACTGATTCTGAACTTAAGAGAATGTATACATTTGAAGTATATTTGTGTGGTGTTTCATAGTGCTCCCTTCTGAAGAAGGCTTCCTTTAACTGACTGGTAAATAAATTGTTTTATCAAGAAACCCTGTGTTTAAGTGTCTACTTGAATACTTGTCACTGTGAGCCTCTGTGTAACTCCCCTACAGCTCACATTGACCCACCCTTGAGATAAGCCTGACTACTCGTCCACACTACCAACCTGTGTAGTACAGATTTACACCAACGTTTGGGTTACTACTGCCAGGAGGTCAGAGTTGTTGTAGTGCACCCTAAGGGTACTGCATATAATCTTGCCTAACACTGGTGGCAGGCGGTGAGGATATATTGTAGAGTTGTTACACTAAGATTTGCTTTGCTTTTGTTCAACTAAACCTTCACAAGGCTAAGCTCCACTAGAATAGAAATTGTATAAACATGCTAAATATGGATAACTTCAGTCAGGAAGCCTTGGTCATTTTGACAGTAGAACAACGGAAAGAAATGTGTAAGGCCAGGAGTCTTCCTGTCCTGTTAAAGACAAGAAAAATGAACTTATTGCAAGATTGTTGAATCCTCAACGTCTGGGTAGTAGGCCTTTTACACCTACTAACCTAGGAAATGTGGATAATAATATTGAGGATAATTCAGAGTCTAACTCTGTCTTAGCAGAGTCAGAAGAAGTCTCATGAGGAGAGCCCCTCTTGTCCTCAACCAGCCCTTCCACCTCAACCTTTAGCCACTGGGACCGTACCAGGTCCAATACTGAGTTCAGAGTTTGCATCTCTTGAGAGAATGAGACTTGAGTTAGAGTTCAAAAGATTACAAATCCAAGCTGAAGCTAAGCATCAAGACATCAAGTTAAGGGAATTGGAAATGCAGCATGCTTATGAGACGAAGAAATTGTCGGTTTAAAATGTTTCTATCCCAGAGTCTTCAAGGTCTTCCAGTCCAAAAAGACCTTGCATGCCTAAAGAAGCAGTGAGTATGTATGATGCAAAACTTGATATTTTGGATTGGTTGGGTGCTTTTGAGTATAACTATGGGATTCAGGGTTACACAGGGAATCAGCTGATTCCTTGGCTTCGGTCTAGGCACCGCCAGGTTGCAACTGATGCTGTAATGGAGGTGGGGGGACTTGAAAGAAAGGAGTATGAAAGTATGAAGCTAGCTCTAATAGTGAGATTTAGGAAAACTCCTTCCCAGTACCTTAAGAGGTTTAGGACACTCAAAAAGACTGATGGTACCCTTTTGGGCTACCTGGGTGTGTGAATGTTTGAAGAACTTAGATGGTTGGGTTACGGATTACAGAGTAACTACTTTTGAAGGTATGGGAAGTCTATTTTTGTTGGAATCCATTTGTGATGCCTGCTCTCCTGAGCTGAGACAGCACTTGGCTGCTCAAAAGAGATTGATCCAAGAAGCTGGCAAAAGTTGCCGACTTGTGGTTTGGCAACAGGGCTTCTCACAAGGATTCTGGGGCCACTCATAAAAAGGATGAGTGGAAACAGCACAACAAAGATGACAAAGAATTCTAAAACCTCCCATCCAAAAGAGGGCCCGCAAACATGAGAAGGGTAAATCCGATGGGAAACCAAGTAAGTCTAGTGATACATTTGGTGCCAAACCTGAGGGTGGTCAGCAGAAACTCCCATTCCAGAAAGCATTTGGTAAATGTTACGCTTGTGGGTTTACTGGCCATGTGAAAGGGGATCCCAGATGCAAGGGTAAACCTTCAGGGGTCCACACTGCCTCCTTAGCCTTCATCCCCGAGGGAGAAGTACATATGGCAAGTGGAAACATTCATCTATTGGCTGAAGACCCTATTGGGATCTCAGCCAGTGTTTCTTTAGTGTCCCTGGGTCTGAGGGAACAACAGAATTTAGATGTGTATCACTCTATACCAGAGAACACAAAAGAATACGCCAAGGACAGTGTACTTGTAAATGGTCAGGAGACCCCTGCCATTAAAGACACTGGGGCCAGCATCACAGTGGTGAATGAAACCTTTTTCAAACCTGAGGATGTTGCACCCAAAGGCCCCACTAGGCTTGCTGGAGGCCCTCTCCAGACGGTTCCAATACTACCAGCTCTCATCCAGTGCAACAATATGACTAAGAATACCTGTCAGTGTTCAGAGTGAGGTGCCTGGGAGAGTCCTTGTTAAGCAGAATTGCATGCAGTACCCTCTGGGACCACCACATACAATTAGGACTAGAGGTGTAAGCAAAACCACCCATTGGTACAAGTCTGTACTACACAGTTTTGTGGTAGCGAGCCGAGCAGCCAGGCTCATCTCAAGAGGGAATGTGAGCAGTACAAGGATGTTACACAGAGGTCTTACAATCACAATGGCTCAAGTAGACACTTATACTCAAGGTTTCTTGGTAAAACACTTATTAATTTATTACACAATCATTTAGAAAACATTCACTAGAAGGTGGCAACTTAATATCATACACAAATATACTTCAATACCAAACCATTGCATTTGGGGAAATGAGGCTCCCCTGAAATAGGAGCAAAATGGCATTTCAGTTACTTTCAATGGAAGTAAAAAGGCGCAAGTTAATAGAATAGATCACAAATACTTTCTTGGGCAGTGCAAATAGTTTTAGTTGACTAGAAGACTCGATTCAGTTCAATAGGCCTAGGCCAAAGTCAATGGACTAGTGTCTTGGAAAGGAAAGAGCAGTTTTTGTAGTAAACGGCAAAGTCTTTGCCAATGTTCTCAGAAGTAGTTTGTACGAAAAAGAATCATGTTGGGTCACAAGCTGATTAGGCCTGCAAGTTGGGAAATTCTGCGAACTTTCACAGAGAAAGAGGCGTTCTCTCAATCGGGTTGGCACAGTACCTAATCTGAAGCAAATGATGCAGCTGCCATCCTCTTCCAGCTCGTCTTCGGTTCTTTCGTGCCAGTGGTCGCATCTGCTTTCCAGTCCAAGAGTGTTAGGGAGGATTCTCTTGAAAGGCTAATTTCCTTTACCTATAGAGTCCCCCAGCAGCTTTGCTGGATTTCCAGGGTTTATTTTTTACTCCTGCTAAGAGTGAGACTCTTTTTTTACTGTGTGTTACACAGCACCCTCAGGGCAGTAACACAGGGGTGTCATAGTGACCCCCAAACAGACTCCATACCCTGGGACTGACTACTGTCTCCCAGGGCATGCGAAGTTACCATTGACTTTGCTAGTCAATAGTTATGAACAAAGCCAGTACACACCATCTTACTATGGAAGTACTGGGATGGGTTCATAGTTTTTCCCTGGTGTTAATTTTCGAGAGGGTACTGTCCAGTCCCCCTCTCCAAAGTTTCTGGCTGGTGGCAGTGGTTACTACCATAAATATTCGACCGCAAATATTTTCCTATGGGATTTTCCCATTGTTCGAGGCTACCACTTTTTCTGAAAGCCTTGAACATACCGCGAGGTCATTTTAATATTAACTTTACTCCGGTGTTTTTTTTTTGCCATATCTTTAATAATATGTCTTTCTCGTGTCGCTCTCTGTAATCCAAACAGAGGTCGGGGCCCTTTGTTCGTCCTTTTGACGGACTTCTGGACAGAAGCCCTCCTTCAGGCGCCAGTGAGTCTGGGGTAGACAGGATGTGCAGGAGGGGGAGTAGGCACCCTGGACAGGGTCGCCTAAGCAACCCAAGTCGCACTTTGCCCTGATAGGCTGGGGGGTTATCCCGCCAGGATAACCACTCTGCTGCGTAAGTGACAGCTAGGCTGTATGAATGGGGGGTTTTCTGCATAAAAGCAGGGACTGGCAGACTGGAAGATAAGACGTCACCACTGGACCTGAGAAATCCAAAGAGGAGAGAAGCCGAAGATATCTGCAACAACCACCACCGGTGAAGCCCTGCTGCAGATCCTCACCACTTTTCTCCAACGACAAGACAAGATCTTCACCTGCAAGAGCCTTCTTCGCTTGAGCTGGTGGGACCAACCAGTTCGCCAATCGCCTTCCAGGACTTGCCTTGGTCGAATCGCCAGTGCCAAGCACTAGGAGACCGGATAGCCAGGCACCCGTCCACCAGGACCGCGATTTAAAGGAGTGTACCTTTTATTCCGTTTTGGCATCACTGTGGCCGGCTTCATCCATGGGCAGTGCAGTAACTTCAACCTTTCCACACGACGAGAGCCCCTCTTCCTCTGCTGGATCTCCCGAAATGCAGGAACTGCCAGCAACTACCACCACCGCAGGAGCCTCTTCCACTTTTAAGGTATATTGTTCCACCAGGCCTCCCGTTTCGTTGGGTACTGCTAGAGGTGTTTTAAATCCTTTACTTACCTTCTGGGCTGGCCGTCCCTATCGTCTAACATTGTCTTTTTACCTTCTGCACCCTCCTTTTCAACCGTTAAACAAAGACTTGACTGCAACTACTAGAACCATTTGAACCTGGGCACTTTGCCTCGTACCACTGACTCTGGCACAAGCCTATTGACTCTGGCTAATTCTGGTACAACTGCCTTCTCTAGATTGCTTTTCATCAAGAAATGTGTTGGTGCACCTAAACTCTTATAACCAACTTTTCCTTCCCCTTTATGTATTGTTGAAGTGCCATTTTGCCCGGTTTTCACCTCATTATTGCTTGCGCTAAAGTACTACCTTGCTTAACTTGTTCACAATCCAATTGGGAAGTGTTGCTGGTGTGTTTAAGAGTCTAACCCTGTATAACTTGATCTTTCCCTCCGTCTGAAGAAATTGTTAGAGTGCCATTTCTGCTTGGTTTACACTGTGCCATTTTGCTCAGTTTTCACTATTGATCAAACATGTCTACAATTTAAATAGGGAGTTGTGGATAACTTGCTTTAATGATCTTGATTTGTGTGTAGAGTTAAGAGCGGAATTAGCAAATTTATGAGAATTCTCTCTAACAGTCCTGTTGGGGAATGACAAAGATTTGGAGTTGTATCAAGCGCCCCAAGGTCTCCCAGTAAAAGGAAGCAAGACCAAACTAAGAAGGCCAGAGAGCTCACCTTGGATGACTCTCAGCGGGTTGTTACAGAAGAACCTATAACACCTCGTCCACAGGAAGGACACACTTCTCCTTCCAGGAACAAAGAGACAAAGGGGAAACCTAAAGTCTCAGGAAATAAGAAGAGTAGCACTCCTGTGCACAGAGCCAGGACATGCCAGAGAAGACAATCCCAAGTCACACCTGTGACTCCTACACCAGCTGAGGCACAGTGTGAGAAACCACCAGAGGATGGTGTGTCAGCTACTGATACAGAGCTGGAAGACGACCTTCCTCCTGTTGGAGAACTGGATCCTAAAGAGCATCCTGAGCTGCAGACTTTACTTGCAGAAGTTGGCCCCTGTAGGGCAGAGGTCAAAGAGAGTTTCCTACTCTAGAAGGTCTTCGCCAACAGGCAGCTTCCCAGCTGGTGGGGCAGAAGCGAGGGAAGCACAGCTTATACTGGGAGGAAGGCCCCCTCTACAGTGAACCTATTGAGTCTACTCCAGGGGACTACAGAAGACTTGTACTGCCTCAAAAGGTAAGACCTCAGTTCCTACAGTTAGCCCATGAGATCCCTTTAGCTGGTCACGTTAGTTTTAACAAGACCAAAGAAAGGAATTCTCTATTTCTAGTGGCCCGAGATGGGGTCTGATGTAGACAAATTCTGTAGGAGCTGTCACACTCAGACATCTGGCAAGAGTGGAGCCAATAATATGGCAACTTTAGTGCCTCTCCCAGCGGTGGGAGTCCCTTTTGAGAGGGTGGGAATCTACATTGTTGGTCCCTTGGACCCTCCCACATCTTCAGGCAACCGATTTATATTGGTTGTGGTAGACCATGCTACCAGTTATCCTAAAGCCATACCTACGAGGACTGTCACAGCTCAGGCCGTGGCTAAGGCCCTACAAGGTAATTTTAACAGAGTAGGTTTTCCTAAGGAGGTGATCTCTTACAGGGGGACCAATTCTATGTCTCACTACATGGAAGCCATGTGGAAAAACTCTGGAGTAACCTACAAGTTCTCAACAGCCTACCATCTCCAAACCAATGGATTGGTAGAGGGCTTTAACAGAACTACGAAGAGCATGATAGATGCTTTAGCAAAACCCCTCAGAAGAAAGTGGGACCTTCTACTACCATGCCTTCTCTTTGCTTATAGAGAAGTCCCTCAAGAGGAGGTTGGCTTTAGCCCATTTGAACTTCTCTATGGTCATCTGGGTTAGAGGTCCATTGACCCTAATCAAGGAGTGGTTGGAGAGTGCTCCTTCCCACAAGCCAGTGAGAGTCACTGACAATGTGTTAGGTCTCTGAAGGAGAATGACACATAATGACAGAAGCTTCTGATAAATTGAAAGCAGGTCAGGCTCTGGTGAAGCATTGGCATGACCAGAAGGCCAAAATGGTTGAGTTTACTCAAGACCCGCTAGTTCTCGTTATGGTGCCTACAAGGCAGAGGGCCTTGCAGGACAAAAGGATTGGACCCTTCAAGGTTGTGGGAAAACCTGGAGATGTCCATTACTTGGTGGATTTGGGCAATTCGATGGAGCCCCCCCGCCCCCCCAGGGTCTTTAACACCAACTGCCTAAAGGCTCATGTCTCTAGACCAGAACTGGGAGCTTTGCTCTTAGCATCTGCTCAAGAGGTGGACGAGAGTGAACCTCTAACGGATCTCCTCAGGAGACAACCTTTAGATGGGAAGATAGGAGTCACTCTCTTCTCTGATCTGACACTGGAACAGCAGGTAGAGAGCAACTCTCTGTTAAATCAGTTTGCCTCCCAGTTCTTGGAGCCAGCATTCGATTCTAACTAGTGACTGTTTACCTGTTAAAAGCAGAGGTTACAGGATGTCAGACCATGTAATAACCCACATAAAGGAAGAGGTCAAGAAGATGCTTGATCCTGGGGTATTATAACCCTCTACCAGTCCATGGGCTAGTCCAGTTGTACTAGTACCAAAGGCAGGATCCAAGCAGACTGAGGCCCATCCTTTACCAAGGACAGATGAACTGGTGGACAAACTTGGTTCAGCCAAGTACCTCAGTACATTTGACCTCACATCAGGCTATTGGCAAATAGCTCTGACAGACAATGCATCTACCAGTTTAAGGTTATGCCCTTCGGACTAAATAATGCAGCAGCCACGTTCCAAAGGATGGTCAATCATGTTCTGAATGGGATGGAGGACTTCTGCATGGCATACTTGGATGACATTGCAGTGTTCAGCCCTACTTGGAAAGAACATATGGATCACCTAGGATATGTGCTGCAGGCTCTTGAGCAGGCCAATCTGACCATAAAGGCAAGTAAATGTCACATTGGTCAGAGTAAAGTGGTCTACCTTGGACATGAGGTAGGAGGAGGTGGAATATGGCCTTTGCTTAGCAAGGCACAAGCTGTACAAGACGGGGCCACCCCTACTACTCAAACCCAAGTGAGAGCCTTTTTAGGTTCATAGAGAACTATGGGACCATAGCCTCTCCCTTGAATGTGATCTCCTCAACCGAATTCCCCAAGAAGGTCAGGTGGAATGAGGCATGGACCAAGGCATTTGAAGGACTTAAGAAAGCCCTTTGTCAAGCTCCAGTCTTAAGAGCTCCTGACTACAACCAATCCTTTATTGTTCAAACAGATGATTCCAATACAGTTATAGGTGCAGTTCCGAGTCAACTGGATGAGAAAGGCAGGGAACACCTGTTAGGCAAAGTTTGCATACAGTGCTCTCTGGGAACACTAAACACAACTCTGACTACAGGTATAGGAAACCCAACCTTTGGTACAAGCATGTACTACACAGTTTGGGTAGCGTGTTGAGCAGCCAGACTTATCTCAAGAGGGGTTAATGTGAGCTGTAGTGGAGTTACACAGAGATTTACAGTTACAAGTATTCAAATAAACTATTACACTCAAGGTTTCTTGAATAAACAATTATCAATGTATTCATCAGTCAGTTAGAATAAGCCTTCTTCTGAAGGCAGCAATATAACAGTAACACTCAAATGCACTTCATGAAATACACACTCTTAATATCTCTAAATCAGTAGATACCCTTTTGGGATGGCCCACAGACACTACCTACACCCTCAGGTGACTTCAATTGCTAGGGTGGCGGGCACATTAATATATCACTGTTGCATTTAGGATCATATAGTAATAAGTCAAAGGAAAAGATTATTTAGAACAAACAAGAGACCACAAATATTCTTAAGCAGGCAAATACGTTCAGATCCCTCAATAAGAGTCCATCAGTGGAAGAGGCTAAGCCAAAGTCAATAGGCAGAAGTCTATGTAAACTGAAGCACTTATTTGTAGGTAAGTAGAAAGTCTTAGAAGTCATTGAAGAAAAGAAGAGTCAAATGTAGGGCGACAAGCTGATTAGACTTGTGAGTAGTAGAAGATGCAAGCAACTCTACAGTAAAAGGCAAGTTCTTTCAGACTTTTTAAAGTACCTTTAAAATGAAGAAAAGATGCAGCAGATAAATCCTGTTCCTGTGCAGCTCTCACTGTCCCTGGGCCTCAGTCGTGGGGACAAGAGGGAGGGTGTCGGGGGACTCTGGCACTGCACTGAGAGGGTCAAAACTCACAACCGGCAAACTTCACTTTCAGTGGCTGTTCAGTGTTTCAGCTCCTTGCGTCTGCCGCAAATAGCAACACCACGGTTACTAGGTGTCGAGCTGGACTTTCCTTGCTTCTGGGGTCCCGCACTCTGTTGAGGAGACTCAGGCTTGGTCAGCCCTGCTTCCTGGGAGTCCGGAGGATCTTCCTGGAGCTCAAGGCCAACTTAAAAGCAACACACACAATGGTGTTCCTCTCCCTGGCTATACGGTTTCCAGCAGCAACTCTGTGGAAATTCAACCAGCTCCGAGATGGATGTCCAGGCTGCTTACTTTGAAGTTAATTGGTCCCACCAACTCAAAGGGAGAAGTCGTCCTTGCAGGGGCCTCTCGATCGATGTGAACTTGGCATTTCGGCACTGCAGCAGGGTTTCACCAGGCAAACCAACAGTCCAGGAGTTGCAGCAGGCGTCCTCTTCAAGTTCTTCTTCGGTTCCTTCTTCCAGTGGTCGACTCAGCCTTTCAAGCCAAAAAACATGCATTTTATTCAATTCTCTCCCATTAATTCCAGCCTAGCTGTCAGTCACCCAGCAGTGTGGCTGTCGTTGCCGGACAGTCAGCCGGCTAATCATCACTGAGTGCATTTGGGTCTCCTAGTAGACTAAGCACAGGGAGTTTCGGGCACTTCCCTCACTTCCTGCCTACCCCAGACACCCTGGCGCCAGAGGCAGGCTTCACTCATGAATCCCGCCAAAGACAAAACGTACAAAGGGACCAAACATGGTTTGGCGCGCAGAGTAAATCTCAAGAAGGACCTTTCTACAAAGAAATGGGGAAAAAAGAAGACCGGGCCATTTTGACAAAAATGGCACCCTTGGGTGCTTTACTGCAACTGTGAACGCAGCCCGCGGTATGTGCACAGCATGGTAGTAAAAACAAAACCACTTCCACCAGCCATTCTGTGAGGGTAATATAAAGATGTTACCTGAGAACTTAGACAAAAGGGAATACTATGTAACCCCACCAGCACTTATTTTAAGATATTGTGTGCTGGGTCTAAAAAGTTACAAATGGAAGTAAAGTCAATTTCACTTGTAACAGCTTGTGACCCAAATCTAAGAAATGCCTTTGCTCCATAGACTTTGCTCCAATTGACTTTGGCTGTCCTGGCTCCCTGCAGACTCTTTTATTCAATTTGACTTTCATTCTTACTGTCCCTCGTAGGTTATACATTGGTTTTTAACTGATATTGCTGGGAAAGGTTATCTAGATTTCATTGGAAGATTTAAAGTGTTCACATCCTCTGAGAACCCGTTTATCCTTTTATCATGCCTTTAACCTTTCCCTTCTACCAACCTCAGAATTTACAAAGTGTACCAGTGATACATAAGTGCAATTACTGCCCTAGTTAGTGAAGTTACCCAAGGGCGTAGGAAGCGTTAAGAAGCATCTCTAAAGAATATCTATTAGCTTTGTATTAATTTTGTGAAAGTATTTAAAGTATATTTGATTGTTGCACACATTGCCCTTTTTAAAGGATGCTCATTTAAAAATGACTTAAATAAACAATTATTTTAACTATACACCATGAGTGTAAATGTTATTTGGATACTTGTGTTGGTGGATTTCATACCGTTCTACAGTTCATATTTACCCCTCTTGCAATAAGTATGGCAGCTCAGTCGCACTACCAACTTGTGTAGTACAGACCTACACCAAAAGGTAGGTTACCTAATACCAAAAGGACAAAGGTGGTGTAGTCTCCCACAGGGTTCCTACATCAATTTTTGCCTAACACTATTGAAATGTCCTTTTTTATAAATTGTCTAAATGTTTATATTTGATGAATAACTGCATATAATTCATAATGGTTAACTTTGCATAAAGATCCATATATCATGACTGCATTGAGACAGGGCATTCTTATAATGAAATAGTCAAGTTGGTTGACCGAGCCATTGAAAAGTTCTAAATGTTCTAATGTCTTTACTGGATGATTTGTTTTTCAGTGGCACCAGAGCTTGCAGCAGCGAGTCTGCTTCTTTACAGCTGCACATCTTGTTAATCATAGTTCTCTACAAGAAACACAAGAATTAGCCAGCATCATGCGAGGGCGGTATGGGGTGATCAACAGTGGTACTGTCCTCACCCAACTAGCCACTGAAAGGGCACAATAACTGGCTTTCACCCTGGTAGGCCCGCCCACCCTCGGCTTAGAGCAGAGCCCAGCCACTTCTGAAAGGGTCAGATGACTACTGACCCGTCACATATTGTTAAGATGGATTTGGGGAGCACTGTGCTCAACAGTACTGTTAGGGAGAATTTGCAGACATGTGGTAATTCCCTTTTAGCTTAGAGACCCTCAGCAATTTTTGCTGGACTTTAGGACTTTTAATTTCTAACCTGGAGAGCGCGATACCTTTTCCCCACTCTCTTATGTATTTTTCTGTGATTTGGACTCTGTTTTCTTGTCTGACAAACTCCATAGGCATCATCTTTACATTGTGACACAGAAACTTCGGTGCAGTGACACAGGGAAGTCTGTTAGATTTCCCAAAGGTTTAAATACCTTCTCTTGGTGAAACTACTGTTTCCAAGAGCAGTGAAGTGAAATTGACTCACTTACATTTTGTAACTTTCTAGACCCAGCACACACTATCTTACAATAGGTTGCTGGAGGGGTTACTTAGAACCCCCTTTGCCTAGACAATCAAGTAACATTTTTATGTTACCCTTTCTACAAATAATGGCTGGTGGCAGTGGTTTACTTGTTCCTACCATTGTGTGTTTTTACCGCGGGCTGCAATTGCAGTAAGACACCCATGGGGGCCCATTATGTCAAAATGGCCTTTGTTGTCTTTTGTCGCCTTCTTGAGATTTACTCAGGGCGCCAAACCAGCTTTGGTCCCTTTGTCCGTTTGGTCTTTAGCGGGATTCACTGGTGAAGCCCGTGTCTGGCAGGGGCAGGAAGTGAGGGAGGTGCCAGAAGCTCCGGGTGCTTAATCCCCTTCGTAACAGGAATGCACCCAAGGGTGATTGGCCAGCTGGCTGTCTTTGGTGGACAGCCACCCTGCTGTGTGAGTGACAGCTAGGCTGCAAATGAATGGGAGAAACCTGCATAAAAAGGTGAGGCTTTTTGGCTTGGAAGGCAGAGTCGACGACTGGACGAAGGAATCTGAAGAACAACTTGGAAGAGACACTTGCTGCAACTCCTGGACCGTTGGTTTGCCCAGTGAATCCCTGCTGCATTGCTGAAGCTCCAAATACGCCTCGACTAGAGAAGCCCTGCAATGGACAACTTCTCCCCTTGGGTTGGTGGGACCAATAAACCCCAAAGTGAACTTGTCTGGACACCTCTCGGAGCTGGCTGTACTTCCATTGCTGCTGCAGGAACCGAAGTGCCAGTGAGAGGAACACCAGATTGAGTGCAACGCTTTTACGTCCGAGCGCCAAGATCATCCTCCGGACTCCCACGAAGCAGGACTGATCAAGCCTGATCCACCTCAAGAGAGTGCTGGACCCCAGATGCGAGGAAAGTCCATGGTGGTATCCGAGAAGAGCAGTGGTGCTGTTTGCGAGAGACCCGAGGAGCTGAAACCGCAAAGTGCTGCTGATCTGAAGTTTGCCCATTGCTGCCGCCAATCTTCCATTCGTAGTGCAGGAGTCCCCAGACGTCCTTCCCTCTTGTCCCCACGACTGAGGCCCAGGAACAACAGCCAGTGGTCGCATCTTAAACAGAAGCCAGCTGGAACCAATTTATTCTAACCAAAGGCACTATAAAACAGAGGACTTACCTCTTATCGTTTAGCCTGGCTTGTTCTCAGTTGAGACTGGTCTTGGTTGCTTTGCAGAGTTGCTTGCAGCTTTGCCCCTCATAAGCCTACCAGCTTGTGGCCCTACAGTGATTTCATGTTCTACAAACATTGTGCAAGGCTTTACCTACCTGCAAGAAGTGCTTCAGCTCACCTAGACTTTTGCTCAACTAACATTGGCTGTCCTGGCTTCGTGAAAGTCTCTTCTTTCCTTTACTTTGCATTGGAGTATTTTAAAAGTACTAACCTGCTTAAGAATATTCATTAAGCATTATTTTCTTCCTCTAAAAATGTTCCTTTAATATCACACTCCGTAGTGCTCTAAATGTGGCAGTGATAAATCAATGTCCACAGTGTCCTAGTTATTTAAGTCACCTAAGGGTGTAGGACGTGTCTGTGTGCAATTCGAAATGGGTATTAACTGGTTTAGTGAAACAGAGTCCATTTATCAAAGTATATTTTGTGTTATACGATTGCTCCCTTCTAAAGAAGGCTTATTCAACTGACTGTTAAATTAATAATGGTTTAATCAAGAAACCTTGTGTGCAAGTGTTTATTTGAACAACTGTCATTGTGAAACTCTGTGTTACAACCTTACAGCTCATATTGACCCCTCTTTAGATAAGCCTGGCTGCTCAGTCACTCTACCAACTTGTGTATTATATGCTTATACCAAAGGTTGGGTTAGCTATTGCCAAGAGGACAAGGCTGGTGCAGTCTCCCACCGGGTACTGCATACAATCTTGCCTAACAGTGGTGCGTAAAAAGGCACAATCGCGCAAGTAGAACACAAAGCGGGTCTCCTTGAGAGGGCTGTAGTGAGTAAGGAAGGGGCTTGAGGTGATCAAGAATTGGCTCCCCCTATTCAAGTAGGGTCTGCCCTTGGCGGCAGAGCGGTTTCCAAAAGGTGGGAATGGCTAGGGAGCGGAGGCTAACCCAGCCAAAAGCGAATACCTTTTCAGGGATATTCATATGTAGAAGTGATCGGTTGTGCCAGGGGGCCACTGGTAAGTGATACAAGTACTCACCGACCCTCGGCACATTCCGGAAAAAACTTTGGCAGTTTAGTCGAGGTTGCTGGTAGGTACGAATCCTGCTGTTTCGTGGCGCTCCGGCTGTCAGCGGCAGTGGGATAAAACTATCATCCGTGATGGGTCAGTTGCCTTTTCTCAGCATCCGAAGGAGATACAAAGAAAATTGCGGTGCAACAGGCCTCAGGGCACAGGAGAGCAGCCCATAGGGGCTAGGCCTACGAAATTTGGTGGGAGAGGGTTCGGGATCAGAAGAAAGCGATGTCCCAAGTCTCAGGTTTCAACTTGAGACAGCAGCAATTCTGCAGGATACCCCAAAAGTAGAGCTGGACAGTTCACTGGATGCCCCAGCAACACTTCTGAAGGAGCTCATTTGGTGGGTAAGCAGGGGGCACCAAGAGTAGTTTTTCACACTAATCCAAACGGGCAAAGCGCCCTTGCAGGCCTTCCGGATCGATGAAGAAAACAGGTGCCCGACGGGACAGTGGAGGGTGAAGGGTTCCAAACCTCCAATGTGTCTACGGCGGTTTCACAAGTCTGTTTCTTCGTTGCAGGATACTTGGCTCCTTCAATATTTCTGTGAGAAGTCAGGTGATCGACCTGGAATGTATATAGAGCCCCTTCTCTTATCCAAGATTAGCTTTGTGCCACAATCGAAGATCTGCTCTCATGCAGGTATCCCAGTCGTGGACCAAACACGGCCCACAGTGTTCCCAGTTGTGTGGATTGGGACCAGACAGTCCCAACCCACTCCCTCTGTTTTTGCGGAAGGCTGCATACCCAAATAGGGAAAACCTGGGTCACTTCACCTGGGGAAAGGCAAGGGACAAAATGGGAATGGGACAGAACAAAAGACTTTGCAGCTTGGGCATTTTTTCGGACCTGGCCAGAGTCTTAAAACAAACGTGGTAAACACAATGTGATCCTGTAAAAAGAAGTAAAACACTTCTAAAACGTAACTGCTGCCACCAGTACGTCCCAGGTACACTTGTACAAACACCAAAAAATCCTTTGAATGTGTCTAGGGCCATAAAACAAGAAGGACCCCAGCGCATGGTACTGGAAGGTACATTGTGCACTGTTAAAAAGTTACCAAGAAATGGCAACATAGTCGAAGACCAATGTAACAGTTTCCCAGTACTGACAATCAGAAGGACGTGTCAATTTCCCCATAACAAGTGAGCAAAATCGCAGCTCAAGACTGGGCTCTACTGGAAAAAGTCAGGATAGGAGAACCACACAAATCAAAAAGTTTGGGGGTCCACAAACAGAAGGATAATTACACATTGATGAAATCTTTCCTAACACATATCGCTACCCTTTCATCGCTGGGCACTACATCAGTACAGGAAGTCAACTTTTGCTTGTTTAGAACCAGTAATATGTTCAAGTAAGGCTGCAAGGAAAGTAACCACCTTAACATACGGGCGTTGGTGTCCATTTCTGACCATCCAGAGCAAGGGGGTATGATCAGTGACGGGTTTAAACTCTTGCCCCATCAGGTGGTATCTGAGACTAAAAGAAGCCCGTTTTATCTCCAAGCATTCGTGCTCGACCACAGTATAGTGCTTTCCTTTGGGAAGAACTTTCAACTGCTAACATTATGGGTCTCTTCTCCCAGTCCTGTACGTTGGCTAGTACAGCACTGAGACAAAAGGAGGAGGCATCTGTTTTTGTTTGGTGAAGTCATGCATGATGAACAATCGACTTTAACAGAGAGGAGAGCATTCCTGAGAAGTTCGAAAGCTTGTGGAGCCTGCTGGTCTCACTGGCTTACATTCGCCTGGGCCTTGGTTAGCTTGTCAGTTAGTTTTCAGGCTCTCTAGGAAGTTTGGGATGACCGTCTGGTAATATCAGATTATCCGAAGAGTCCCAGAAAGGCTTGGACATCCCTTTGTCTGGGACCCTCTGCCTCCACCTTTACTTGTAGGGGAAAGACCTGCCTATTTCCTACTTGAAAGCCCAGGTATTTAACAGATGCCTGGTTGGGATGGGCATTCCATACTGGTTGCACACAGCGGTCAAGTGCTTCAGGTTGTTTTCCCAGGTGGTTCTCTACAAAATGTCGATGCAATCTGCTCCTGCAAAAGCAATATATGTGACCAGAAGTTGGTCCATCATCCTCTGAAAGGTACCGGGGTCGCATGTAGGCCAAAGGGGAGTACTGTGAAATGGATGAGGCCTTCCAGGGTTGAAAATACAGTTTTAAGTTTGGCCTCTTCATCCAAGAGGACCTGTCTGTACTCCTTGGTCAGATCCAAGGTGGAGATGTATTTGGCGCTGCCCAGAATTTCTATCAGTTAATCAATTCTGGGCATCCGAAATGTATTACATTTTGAGATCCGTTGAGTTGCCCGAAATAGAAAATCACCAGTTGTTATCTGGCTTATAGATAAGGACGATTGGGGAAGCCCACTCACTGTGTGACCACACAATTATGCAAATTCCAAGCATTCCTTTTATTTATTCTTCCATTATTTGTTTTCTAGCCTTGGGTAGTCAAAAGGGCTTCAGACGCATGATCCCTAAAGGTCGGTTGTTGGGGACGTGGGGGTTGGATTTTGTGATCCACACCCTTCGCTTTCTGGCTTTGAACAGAAAACATCTGGGTTCCTCTCCAGCAAACTTGCTAGTTCTTGGTGACTAGAGAGGGAGCCCCAATGGCATAGTAATACTGAGTACTTGGAGAAGTACAGGATGTTGCTGGCATAGAGAACTACAAGTTGGTGATTGCTGTTCTCCTTCCATAGGTTGAGCTTGAAACATGATCCAGCTGTGATAGCTTCAATATGTCAGCTTGCTGCACCTTATGGGTGAGGCGAGATAAAACCTCAGTAAGAACATGGGGTCCTTGCCATCTTGTGAATCTGTTCTGTATAGTTGGAAGGAGGACTCAATCACCGTAGAGGGTAAGTTAATCAAAGTCGCTAAAGCAGTGAAAACACTGGGCATCTACATCGATTCGGCACGAACATTAAACAGACAAATCAATGCTATGGCATCAACCACAGCCCACACATGCAAACTTATTACGGCTTGCCGACCTCATCTCACAACGGCAAACTACATTACACTAGCCAGAGTCTTGGTACTTTCAAAGCTTGACTACTGCAACGCACTATACCTCGGCACATCCCAATACAACCTCAACAAATTGCAAGTCATGCAAAATAAGGCAGTGAGAGCAGCTCTAAATTTACCTAGGAACCAACACATCTCCGCAGTCAGACAAGACATACATTGGCTCAACATCAAGCAAAGAATCAATCTTAAAACTCTATCCCTTACACATAAATGCTTAGCCAACGAAGCACCTACCTCTCCAATAACATTAACAGAACGACCAGTACCAGACCCTCTAGATCAGCCCAAACACACTGTCATTATCCCTCGCTTTAAGCAACAACGTGCAGAAGGTAATAGTTCTCCTGTCTTAGCAGCTAAAAAATGGAATGCTCTACCCACCGCCCTGAGGGAGGAACCAGCATTCCTACCCTTCTGCAAAAAGGCAAAAATATGGCTGAGAGAACAAGACCTCCCCAGGGATGCCTAAATTCGCGGTACATAGTCAGTCCATTGAGTATATATATATATATATATATATATATATATATATATATATATATATATATATATATATATATATAAAGCTAGATATTGTTTTTTATCTATTGCCCGTATGTATATCTGTAAATTCTGTATTACTGAATAGGATCATTATCACTGTTTTATATATATCTATGTATGCTTTTATCATTATCACTGATTTATATGTATGCTTTTATCATGCCTAATGCATGTATGTATTACTCACTCATGTATGAACAGCGCCCAGATGCCTCAGGGCTGGGTCTCTTTCCTGTGCTATACAAATAAACTCAAACTATCACTTTATAGTCAAAGTGGAAGGCACGCAGCTTGGTCTCCATTATACGCCTTCTCCTAGCGAGCCTGGGATTTCTGAAGGTGTGCTCTGACCATACTTCTCACCTTCCCCGTATATTCTCGTGTGTTCTGGACCATCATCGGTCACTGGTTACAGGCAGCTTGATACTTCCACTTTTTCTCACATGATATCCAGCACATCAAGGGGGTGCCGCCCATATAGTAGTCCGATGTCTTCTTGTTCGCAAAGAGGGCCCAAGGAATCAGATCATCTCACCGTCTTCTGTCTTCGGCAACAAGACGCCTCATGATGCATTTCAAGGTCTGATTGAAGTGCTTGATGAGACAATCTGTCTGAGGATGACAAATTGATGTTGTGAATGTTAATGTTCATGCAATCTTTCATGTTTCCCCATCAGCTAGGACATGAAGCTACTGCCCTGGGTCAGTCAGGATTTCTTCAGGGAATTAAACACGTTCAGAAAAAGTTGAAGATTCTCCAAGTTTCGAAGATGCACTGGGAATGGCGACCGCTGCAGCGAGGTAGCCCGGGAGAGAGCTAGTCCGCCCACTGGTTGGCCCACAGACACTTCAGAAGACTCAGAAAGCACAGATCCCCGAGTAGGAGTTGAGACCTGTGGTTCCCACTGTTCCAGGGCTCCAAGCACAGACAAGTGTCTTCTTGAGATCAGGCTGAGGAGCAGGGCTTCACAGAGACAGCACTTGAGCCGATGCTGGTCAGCTCCAGGGTTCGTCAGCTCTTCTTCATAGAGGTCTTGGCTCCAACGATGATCTGTCTAATATCTGCTGGAGCCCTCTGTTTATCCAGGATTTAGGCTGGGAACATGTTTAAGCCCACCAATGGTAAGGATCTGCACCTTTCAAACAGGCCGTGGCTATGCAATCTTAGACAGCCACAGGCCACATCTGCCGCACAACAGACATTCAGGCACCAGGGATGTGTATTGGTACTAGACGGTCCCTTCCTCTGGCTCACACCCACAAACAGCTCCTTAGCCCAACGTAAACAACAATTTTCCCCAGGACAGGGATTTCCATATAAGGCCTTGCCTTACCTGAGAAGGCAGGAAAAAGGACAAAAAACAATATTACCAAAGAACAAGCAAAAAACCTTGTGGGACAGCCATTTTATGGTGCTAGCCACCTTTACTAGCCATTCACGGTAAAGACAAGTGCACGACAAAAAACTGTAAAGTAAAAACAAAAGAAAATCACTGTTGCCACCAACTTGTCTTAGAGACATTGTAAAAGTAACCAATAAGCCATTATATAAAAAGATACAAGGATACAAAGTATCCTAGCTGCACTTCACTATAAGGCGATGTTTGCATTTCTAACAATACAAGAAACTCACACAGTGAAGCATAATCTCAGTAATGATAGTTTGAGGGCCTAATCAATTTCCCTATCAGAATGATCAAACTGACAAGGGAAGCGTTAGGTATGTTTTTCTAAAGTCCAACTGGTTTGGGACTTCACAAGACTTATCTCTTGGTACTGGGGACCCAACTTTTAATATAGGCCTGTACTACACAAGTCGGTAGAGTGGCTGAGTTTCCAGGCTTAGGAGGGAGTTATGTGAGCTGTAGAGCAGTACAAAGAAATCAGTACATACATATACCCAAAAAAACATGTACTCTCTTAACGTTATATTAAAATATGACAATGCATTACTTACCGTAAAAGCATTTCCGATGGTTGTATCTGCTTAGATTCACATGCTGTGCATAGGTCCGACATCCAGTGGTCACTGCGGAGTATTGCATTTTGTTTTTCGTAGTCGAAAAGGGGACGTCGACAAGGCGTGTCTGTAACACTATCCCTATAGTGACGTGCGGTGTACCCACAATCCCTCACACATCAAGGTCCCTCTGTTTGTATTTTTTCTGCCCTGAGGGAGCCTTCTAGAGGTGAGTACAGAAAAGAGAGAGATATAAAAAGGATGTCTTATGTTCCTTCCATCCGAGGGGGGAAGAAGGGTGGGCGCATGTGAATCTAAGCAGATACAACCATCAGAAATGCTTTTACGGTAAGTAATGCATTGTCTTCTGATGTTTGTTAATCTGCTTAGAATCACATGCTGTGCATAGACTAGCGAGCAGTACCCGGAGTTGGAGGAGGGTTGTGAGAAGGAACAGTAGAGAAAAGGTGTCTTAATACTGCTTGTCCCACCTGGGAATCAGCTCGAGTGGGCATCTAGACAGTAATGTTTTGTAAAGGTGTGTACAGAACTCCAGGTTGCCGCTTTGCAGATGGACTCAAGGGGAACATTCGCAATGAATGCTATGGATGCGTCAGTGCCACGAGTAGAGTATGCTCTTGGCTTGAAGGGTAGTTCTCTCTTAGCAAGAGTATAACAGAGAGTGATGCATTGAACAATCCATCTAGATATAGTGTACTTTGATACTGCATCTCCTTCTCTTCCTGCTGCCACCGAGACAAAGAACTGATTAGTCTTTCTCAGTGGTCTAGTTCTTTCCATATAAAACATGACAGCTCTGCGCACATTAAGTGTATGCAGGCTCTTTTCTCCTAGATTTGAAGGATTTTGAAAGAACGTTGGTAGTTCTATTGACTGGTTGACATGGAATTTTGAGATGAATTTCGGTGCAAACCTTGGGTGTGTGCGTAAAATCACCTTATCTCTGTGAACCGTTATAAAGGGGTCTAGAACAGAAAGAGCCTGTAATTCATTTACTCACCTAATGGAGGTGATAGCTATTAGAAAAGCAGTCTTAATAGTGAGGTCTTTAAGAGTTGCCTTGTGCATGGGTTCAAAGGGTGAACCCATGAGCCTGGTGAGTACCACGTTTAGGTCCCAGCCGGGAGCTGGTTTTGCTATTGGAGGGTGTATACTTTTTACCCCTTCCATGAAGGCTTTGATCACTGGGACTTTCCACCATGACACTTTGAGTTGGGAAGTGGTGTATGCAGAAAGTACCGCTAGGTGTACTTTAATAGAATTGAATACTAGACCTGAGTCCAGCAAATGGGCCAGGTACAGAACAATTTGTGTGGGAGAGCAGCCAACGGGGTTGATGCTTCTTCCTCTACACCAGATGACAAATCTCTTCCATTTGCTAGAATAACAGTGACGAGTGTTAGGTTTTCTAGCTTCCCTAAGGATGTCCATGCTCCTATGTGGAAGTTGTAAATGTCCAAATTCTATGACCTCAGGAGCCAGGCTGCTAAGTTCAAGGTTTGAGGGCATGCATGCAGTGTCCTGCCTGTTATGATAATGTCTCAGCTTACACTGAGACTGTATATAATGTTACTAGAATGCTTAGTGAGAAGAATGCCATGACATCATTGCTAGATCCATGTGGAATGTTATGGCATGTCATTTGGAATGTTGTCCTTTGAGTACTGTCAGTTGATTGATGTTGTGGAGAGGGTTGGGGGTCTCTGGCTTATGACTTGTATATCATAAATACAATACTTGTCAAATCCATTGCTGAAGTGGTGTTGCGCTTTCACATATGGCGACGAGGATGGGATATCAGCACACTGTTGCCTGCTGACCGATCCGACATTGAAAGCAACGTAGAGGATCCGAGACCCCCAACCAGGTGCCATTGTGAGGAGGAGCTACCTCATTCCTCCCTGCAAAGCCCTGTACCTGGAGAAACGCACCTTTGGCTTGTCTCTGCAAAGATGCTGCGGGTGAACAGGAGCGGCGAACAGGAGTGTCTCCCCATCTGTGGAGGAAGCCGCCCGGGCCCATCCCTGCTCTGAGAGGCATCGACGGGGGCAGCTCGCTCTGAAAGGCATCGGCTGGGGCAGCATTCCGCAGGGCCATATTGCTGGATTCTCTGGTGGCATTTCTTTTGGGGACAAGGAGGTGAGCGGAGCCGACGCGAGCCCAGGATACGTTCATTTGGGAGGGCTTGCGTGGCGTATTTTGAGTAAAGGACCTAACGCCGTCGCGTCACGTGTCCGGAAGACGCGTACGTCCTAGCAGCATTGAGGACGTGGAATTCGCTCTCCGGTGCGGAGCCCACCCGCTGCTGTGTGCAAGCGGGAACACTTCTCTGCTGTAGCACGCAGAGCGAGTGAGGCGTGGGTTGCTTTCTCCTATGAGCAGGAGGACATTGAAGAGCGAGCGACCAAACGGAAGAAATAAAGGTGAGAGACTTGTTTTGGAGTGAACAGTGCCCAAATGAAGGAGAGGGGCCATTAGAAACCTTAGAAGTGTCTCCCAGCTGAGCTGCAGCACCATTGACGTTGGAAGACTGCCTGCCTACTAAATTCTGGTTGGGCGCCATCAATAGTTGTGGGTATTTTAAGGCATTATATTGTGCACTTATGGCCTTGTCAGGGATACTGGGCCCACAGATGTTCTTGCCATCGCCGAGTCCACCAAGGATCAAATGGGGACCATGGAAGAAGGGCTTTCTTCACTATGTGAAAGCCACATGTGGGAACGGCATGTCCGTGGAAAGAAAGGTGTCTATGCTCATGCACTTATTGGGATATGAAGGGCAGAGGATTTTTGAAACCTTACCTAAAATTAGTGAGTTGGATGCTGAGGAAGGAAGGCATGAATGATTTTGATCTTGCATTAGCTAAACTGGATAAACATTTCGAATTGAAGATAACTACTGTTTTGGAACAATATCATTTTGGGATGAGATCACAACATGATGGTGAATCAGTAGAAGACTATGTCACTGCTCTACGACATTTATCCCTGAAATGTAAGTTTGGGGAGAGCCTGGATGAACACATTAGAGATCAGTTCATGCTGCATTGCTCTAATGACAAGATTAGGGAGGAAGTTTGGCTGAAGGATGATCTCGGTCTAGATGAGGTTGTTGCCATTGCCAAAAGAATTGAACATACTTTACAGTGTGTGGCAAAATTAGGGACAAAGGGTACCAGAGTCGAGCAACAGGTTGAAGTTCTGAAAGTGAATGACAGAAAAAGGGATGTGACTAGAACACAGAGAAGGCAGAAAGGGAAAAACCCAAAATCCGGGGATATGATCCAAGGGAAAAAAGGCAATGCATCCCAGATGTCACAGATATCCAATAGATTGCCCCAAAGGGAGGTTGTACAGAAACTTGGGAAAAAGAAGGATGAACGTTTATGTTTTCGGTGCGGGAGTTCCCGCCACCTATCTTCATGACCAATATGTCCGGGAAGGAAAAGTAAATGTACCATTTGTAAAAGATGGGGGCATTTTGAGATTTTTTGTTCTAACTATAATATTGGTACAGGGAGAAATACGATGTTAATTGAGGAAGTTGATGGACCATCATCAGAGGAATATGAAGTCTCGGATAATGAAATTGTGATGTGAATATGGTTCAATGTAAAGAGATGGATGAGTGCGAGCACCCCTCGGCATGGGTCGAGGTGAATGGGAGTCAGGTTAAAATGCTTGCCGATTCATGCTCAAAAATTACCTTGATGTCTAAAGCGGTATATGAAAATGTGGTTGGTGGAAGGATGAATGAATTGAGTCCATCAGACAAGACACCAGGTGGATATAATGGGAGCAAAATTGAGGTTTTGAGATGTTGTATGGCAAGATTTAAGTTCAAAGAGTTACATGTGGCAAATTGTATGTCACAAAGCATGGTGAGACGTTGTTGGGATGGAAGGAACAAAGGGGTTTATGCATCAAATTAAACCCCTATAGCGAAGAACAAGTTTTAAATGTAGGGAAGGAATCTGAGCGTGATGGTCTGGATGTGATGCCCAATAGTTTAATTGCTGAATATCCCGATGTTTTTAATAAAGGTGTTGGTTGCCTCAAAGGTATGGTTCATAAAATAACTCTAAAGGATGGTAGTAAACCAGTAGCGGCTAAACTTAGACCATTACCGTTATCCATGCGTAATGCAGTGAGTGTAGAGTTGGAGAAATTGATGAAAGCAGGTATCATCGAGCCAGCTAAGGCTGTTGAATGGATCTCCCTGGTAGTTGTCATTAAAAAGCCAAGTGGAGAGTTGAGGGTGTGCATTGACCTGAGAGAATTAAATCGTTGTGTGGTAGCAGACCGACACCCTCTACCCAACATGGGGGAGCGGTTAAGCAGGATGGCAATGCTAAGTATTTTGCTAAGTTAGATTTGGCGAGTGCCTATCACCAAATCAATCTAGATGTGTAGTCACGCAAATTGACAGCGTTCATTACGTATGATGGCATTTACCAGTTTAGACGCATGCCATTTAGTTTAATCTCAGCATCTTCTGTTTTCCAAAAGGTGATGGATGGATTGTTCAAAGGTATTGCCAATGTGTGGTGTTTTCAGGATGATGTATTAATCTGTGGTAATACTGAAGAAGATCTAAAGAAAAAAGTGAAAACTGTGTTGGAAATATGTAGGGCCCGTGGCATTACTTTGAGAGGTGAGAAGTGTGTGTTTTCCACTCGGGTAGTAGAATATTTAGGCCATCAAATATCTGAGGAGGGTTTGAAACCAAAAAGAGAGCTAGTTGATGGTATAAAGAAAATGCAATCCTCCAGAAATAAGGCAGAACTACGCTCATTCTTGGGGACAATAGAATTCTATCATCGCTTCATAGAGAATTATGCCAACAAAGTTACTGCACTGAGGGCACTTTTGAGAAAAGGTGTAGAGTTTGATTGGAGTCTGGAACGTGAAAGAGAATTTCAAGAAATCAAGGCCAAAATTGACATGGCTAAACCTTTGGCTATGCACGACACTAAAAAAAGGACTATTCTAGCGGTGGATGCGAGTGAGTGGAATTGGGGTGGTGATGTCTCAGGTTGGAAGGGATGGATTGGAGATGGTGGTATTACATGCCTCGCGAATGTTGAGGGGAGCTGAACTCAATTACTCAGTTTTGGAAAAAGAGGCATTAGCGTGTCATTGGGGAATTGAAAAGTTAAAAAACTTTGTGTGGGGCCAAGACTTTATATTGAGAACTGATCACAAACCAAAGTAAGGGACTAGACAAAGTGTCAACAAGGGTTGAGTGCTGGGTCACGAGACTACAATGTCACAAGTTTAGCATAGAAGTTGTTCCAGGGAAGGACAACATACAAGCTGATCATGCTTCAAGGTTAAGAGTTGAAGATGAACATGGTATCGATGGACATGATGAAATTGAGGCCATGGTGTTTACCACTGGAGGTGGTGTAATCCACAAAGAGGAATGGATCAATGCGTTTGCAGTGAACGATATGTGGAAACGCATAATGTCATTCATTAGAGGTGATTGGCCTGAAAAGAGGTTATCTAGTGATGAAAGGGCCTACTGGGAGGTGAGGTTTGAACTATCCGTGAAGGGTGGTTTGGTATATCGGTGGGACAAGTTAGTTGTGCCTAGTTGTCTGAGGAGAAAGCTCATTGATATGGCACACCAAGGTCATATTGGTACGTAAAAGACTAAGGAGGTGATCAAGGCTGATTACTGGTGGCCGGGACTAGACCGAGAGGTTGAGAGGGTAATTGGTTGTTGTATTGATTGTACCAAGTCAGGAAAGAACATATCTGCAGTTGCACAGCCAATGAAGGGTGTTGAAAGTCCCAAAGGTGTTTGGCAGGATTTGGCAATGGACATTTTAGGACCAGTAGATATGGGCAGGGGCAGGGGTAACTTTATTGTTGCACTGGTGGACATGTTCTCGAGGTGGACGGAGTTTAAAATCATGAGGGATGTGAGAGGAGTGTCCATAGTGGCATTCCTGGAAGATGTGTTTGAAAGGGAGGGTTTACCTAGAAGTATGTTGACGGATAATGGCCCACAGTTCACAGGAAGTATTTTTCAAGAATACATGTACAAATGTGGTATTAAACACAAAAAAACAGCATTATATTATCCTCAGGCCAAGGGAATGATTGAGAGGGTCAACCGTTGCATTATGGAGGGTATCAGGAGAGGTAGTGCTATGGGTCAGGATAGGAAAGTGACTGTAAAAGAATGAATGTGAGAGGAGTGATGTGAGAGGAGTGTCCATAGTGGCATTCCTGGAATATGTGTTTGAAAGGGAGGGTTTACCTAGAAGTATGTTGACGGATAATGGCCCACAGTTCACAGGAAGTATTTTTCAAGAATACATGTACAAATGTGGTATTAAACACAAAAGAACAGCATTATATTATCCTCAGGCCAAGGGAATGATTGAGAGGGTCAACCGTTGCATTATGGAGGGTATCAGGAGAGGTAGTGCTATGGGTCAGGATAGGAAAGTGACTGTAAAAGAATGAATGTATGCTCTGAGAATGGCTCCCAACACTGCGACTAGAGTCAGTCTGTTTGAGTTGATGAGAGGGCGGAAGGGCAACACAGTACTGTCACCAGCTTGGTTAGGCTGGGTGAGAGAGACTGATAAAGTTGTGGAAGTAGTAAAAAAAAAAGGGTGGACGAGCGGAAAAATAGATGGGTTGAGAAAACCAACAAGAAATTTCCCAGGAAGAAAACGAGTGTTGAAGTAGGAGACATGATGAGGATAAGAAAAGTTGTCATAGCAAGAAAGGGGGATCCACTGTATTCGGATCCCGTTAAAGTAGCTCCGGTTTTTGATGGTGCTGTGAAATTGGAGAGTGGACAAGTGTGGAATTTATCGCGAGTTGCCAAGGTGAGAAAATAACATAGGTTCACTGTTAGTTCACTGTTAGTCATTTACTAGCTGCCAATTCTTTTTGCAATTTGTTTGCTTACTAAATTTAAGTATCCATGTATATATAGTTTATTTTGATAAGGGAGGGGGGTGTGTTATGATAATGTCTTAGCTTACACTGAGACTGTATATAATGTTAGTAGAATGCTTAGTGAGAAGAATGCCATGAAATCATTGCTAGATCCATGTGGAATGTTATGGCATGTCATTTGGAATGTTATCCTTTGAGTACTGTCAGTTGATTGATGTTGTGGAGAGGGTTGGGGGTCTCTGGCTTATGACTTGTATATCATAAATAAAATACTTGTCAAATCCATTGCTGGAGTGGTGTTGCGCTTTCACACTGCCCTTGTCCTGTGACAGCAAAATACTTGTCAAATCCATTGCTGGAGTGGTGTTGCGCTTTCACACTGCCCTTGTCCTGTGACAGCATGTTGTACGGGCATGGCAGTTTCATTGGTGGAGACAGAGACATCTCCATCAGATGAGCGAACCATGGTTGCCGGGCCCACATAGGGGCCACTAGTATCATGGTGGCTTATTCCCGGTGCATCTTGTGCACAATCCTGGGGAGAAGGGGAGTTTGTGGGGGGGAAGCGTAAACAAATTTCCCTGACCATGGAATCGATAGACCGTTCCCCTTGGACTGGTTCTAAGGGTACCTGGAGGCGTAATCTTGGCATTGTGAGTTCTCCAGAGTTGCAAACAGGTCTATTTCTGGGAAACCCCACTGTGTGAAGACGTCGAAGACGATGTCTTTGTGTAACCGCCATTCGTACTCTGCGGGCAGGAGGAAATCTCTGCTGAGTTTGTCTGCTGGCAGATTGAGTTCCCCTGGTACATGTTGTGACAGTAGGAACATGTGTCTGAGAGCCCACTTCCAGATGTTCTGGGACAGCTTGGACAGTCCTGGAGAGTGGGTTCCCCCTTGCTTGTTGAGGTAGTACATGGCTGTGGTGCTGTCCGTGAGGACCATCACCGTCTTTCCTTGTAGGTGTTCCTGGAAGGCTTTCAGTGCCTTAAACACCGCCAGTAACTCCAGTAGATTTATGTGCTTGGATGCTACGCTCGGAGTCCACACTATGTGAGCAGTCTGATGGGATAGGTGAGCCCCCAATCCTGTGAGGGATGCGTCTGTGGTTAGAGTGGCTTCCACTGCGGGTGTGGCAAAAGGTTTCCCTATTAGCAGGTTTTCCTTTGTCCACCACCGTAGCGAGAGAACCAAGGCCTGCTAGAGCACCACTAGATCGTCCCATTGTCCGCTGGCCTGACACCACTGGCTGTTGAGCCACTCTTGCACGCAGGCGCGCGTGAGGTACCAAATAAATACATGATGCCATCATTCCTTGTAAGCGCATTGCTTTGCGTACCGTCACCTCTTGACCTGCCACATATTGGGGGATCTGAAACAGCATGTTTTGGACCTTCTCGTCGGAGGGGAAGACGAGGCCGTCCTTTGTTCGAATTAGAGCCCCTAGGAATTGTTTGATCTGGCTGGGGTCTAAGCTGGACTTCTTCTCGTTGATGGAGAAGCCCAGTTGGAACAAAAGGTCTACAGTCTTTTGGGTATTGGAGAAGCATGTTTCATAAGAATCCCCTGTTATGAGCCAATCGTCGAGGTAAGGGTATACTGGGATGGACAACCTGCGCAGATGGGCCGCTGCCACTGCCAGTACTTTCGTGAATACCCTTGGTGCTGATGCTATCCCGAAGGGTAGCACTCTGAACTGGTAGTGTTTGCTCTCTATCATGAACCTGAGGTATTTTCTGTGCGCTGGCAAAATTAAAATATGAAAGTATGCATCTTTCATGTCCAGTGTTGTCATGTAATCCCCTTGTGATAGCAAGGGGATTACTTCCTGTAAGGTTATCATGCGAAACTTTTGGGGTTTGATGAATTTGTTCGTTGGGCGCAGATCTAATACAGGGCGCATGGTTGGGTGCTTTTTGGGTACAAGGAAGTACACTGAATAAATACCTTCCGTTACCTGAGATAGAGGCACAACCTCTATAGCTCCTTTTTCCAGTAGCTGTTCCACTTCCTGTAGAAGGATGGCAAGGTGTTCTGGTGTCATGCGTCGTCCCCGTGGGGGTTTGTATGTTGGGGAACTGTTGAATTCTATACAGTAGCCGCTGTATTCTATACAGTAGACGTTGGCCGCGTCTGTTAGGGGGCCTAGAAATCTGGTCAAGGGTCTGGATTGTGTCAAACTCCTTTTTAGCATTTTCTAGAGCCTCATCAACTGCCTTACCAAAGAGATTGGTATCCTCTATAGGTTTGTTGATCAGGGAAGCCTGTGTTTCAGGTTTAAACCCCGAATTGCGCAGCCAGACATGGCGTTTGAGGAGTATCCCTTGGACTAGGGAACGCCCAGCAGTCTCTGCAGCATCTAAAGTATTTTTAACAATGCTTTGGTTCACTAGTGTCCCTTCCGTGATTGTGGCTAGAAGGCGTGTACGCAGGGGTTCTGGTGCCTCTTCAGCGTCGCTACGTAGCTTGCTCCACTATGCGTCTGCGTAGCTTGCTAGTAAAGAGTTGTTATTAGCGATCCTTGCTGAGAAAGCGGCGGAAGCTGTGATTCTTTTCCCCAGGGCATACAGCTTTTTCCCCTCCTTGTCTGGAGGTGCCTCGCTGGTGGACAGTGGCACCCCTGCCCTCTTCCTTGCATTTGTTACTACAAGGGAGTCTGGTAAGAAGTGGCCCCTGACGTACAAAGGGTCAGAAGGAGATGGACTGAAGAGTTTTTCTATTCAAGGGTTGACCCCTCTGACCAACGCAGGAGTGGATAGAGAAGGGGTGATTCTTCTTTTTACTGAGGCAAGGAGTGGAATGGTTTGACTGACAGGGGGTTTCTCCTTAATTACGTTTTCCACAAAGTCAGTGTCAGGAGAGGTCTCCCCTGTGTCTAATTCGAAATGCGCTGCTGCTTTGCGCAACAGTGCATTAAACGTAGGATGGTCATCTATAGGGGATGTGTTCCTAATAGGCAAGTCTTTGGGAGGAGATAGGGTTATGGCATCAGGGTCAGAGTATGCTGATGGGGACTGCCAGGGGTGTGAGGTAACTACCTCTAGTTCTTCTCGGAAGCCCCCTGCACCTGTATCTGGATCTTCATGAAAACCCTCCTCCTCTAGGTTTCGTTCTTCCTCTACACCCAAAAAATTATCCTCTTCCTGAAAATGTTGTTCCTCTTCAGTGAGGTCATACACATCTAATTCCTCATGTGAAGGATTAAACAGCCTAGGAAATTTGACCCTGGGGTCCTTCTCTTGGTCTTTTGGGTGTTGGTAGGTTTTGGTTTTCCATAAACCTTTCCATTTTCTCCATACAGAAATGGAGTCTCTCCAGAGTTTCATGGGGTACCCCTGAGTAGTCTGGGGGGGGGGGGGAATTAGTGTTTTCTGCCTGGAAACGCTTTGACCTCTCCCACAACATTGAAGAAAGGTTTCAGTCGCTGTCTGAAAAGCCTTCCGGTAGGCCAGGAGTCCCTCTAGATGAAGGGTGCAGTTCCTGGCTCCCCTTCGGCTTTTTTGGCATGTCTTTAGCCCTTTGCCCGGTATTCGACGTGTCTTTCATTGTCCGCTTATGGGTATCGGCGGAAACAATCCTCGCTAGGCTCTCGACAAGAAAATTGTCTGTGGAGGTTTCTGGTCTCGACGTTACGGGCGTTGTGTGTTGTACTGCGACGGGCGCTCTTACATGGAGCGTTACGTCAGATGGTTTTGGGGTAGCGCCTTCATCTGTGGAAAGCCCAGTCGCTGGTCGCGGCTGCGTTTGCGAGTGGGGCTTTAGACTCTTACGGTCTGAGGTAGACACCGGGGTGCCCTGCGTCTCCTTCGGCGCTGATGGATTCTTCGTCTTCGTCTCGTTCCACCCCCACTCTCCCTACTGTATGTTGGCCGGCGAGGCCAGGCCACGTGTTTGGCAGCGCCGAAGGATCTCTTCCGTCTCGTCTCCTCCGTCGAAGATCTTGTTCGGCAGTGAAACAGCTTCGCAGCTACGTCGAGGGGAGGGATCTATGTGTTAATGTAATAAGTCAGGACCAAGGTCCAGGAAATATGTTTTGCAATGTCTCTCGAGGAGCTCCGTGTAAAGGCGACCAAAAGCTGGGCAGAAAAAAACAATCTGAGGGACCTCGACGCGTGAGGGATTGTGGGTACACCGCACGTCAATATAGGGATAGTGTTACAAACACGCCTTGTCGACGTCCCCTTTTCAACTCCGAAAAACAAAATGCAATACTCCGCAGTGACCACTGGATGTCGGACCTATGCACAGCATGTGATTCTAAGCAGATTAACAAACATCAGAAATGTATTTATATATACACACAAGGCACACAAGCAAATCTAAAAATGCAGCAACTAAAAATAACATTGAATTAGAAATGGAATCAAATTATAAGAAGAACAATAATGCAGGTGTGTAACTTTTTCTATGCTTTACATTTCCAGCACACAGAGTTACGTAAGTTAAGGTCAGTAACAGCACTTATGTATATCACCTTTGCAAAACAGAGTTTGGAGGGAAAGTTTAAGGTTAGACAGAACACAGCTAGCAACTGTTAATAACAAGTTGTCCTAGGAGGATAGCTCAGCGGCAGCGTATGGACCTTGGATACAAGATGACAAGGAGCAACACAGGTTCGATCTCTGGGTCCGTGCTTAGAAACCTCTGGGTGTTTAAGCGTGTTATGAATATGTGACTAAGAGGAAAAAAAAACAATTACGAACTAAAAAAAAACAAACAATTCATGTAACAGCGCCTCGATGCCCGCGGGCTGTGTGAGCGCTTCAAAAATACAAAATAAATGTACACTCTCCCCGAGGGATGTAGGCAGTCTGCTTCCCAACAATAGAAGTGTTCACAATTAAAGTCTATGGAGGATCCAGCTTTGCCAAAGACAGTAGGATCAAGAAGATGGACCTTTGGAAAACCAGTACAGCCAAAGTCAAATGGACAGTTCCAGTTCTGATGAATAACTTCAGAGGAAAAGTGAACCAGTCAGTGGTTCATGAAGAAAACACAGGAGATCAAGGGGAGCCTTCCCGATAGAACCCAGGCTACGAGGCATGCACAGTGGAGTGGAGGTCAACTCTCAAGTGAAGAAAGCAGCACTTCATAAGTAAGAAAGCACCAAAAATGGCACAAGGTGTTTACAACCCAAGCCCTTCAGTACCATGAAAATGAAGAAGAAATTGTAGCTGGCTTCCTTCAATATGCAACGTTGCAGACCCCGATTCCTGCTCCTTGGTCGGGGTGATGAAAGGCGGGACCTTTGGGAAGCTTCTGCGACAACAGTCGGGAGAAGGGGTCAGCAGCAATGGATTCAACTCACTTCAGCAGGTCTTTGTGGTTTTGGCGCTTTTTCACAGCGTGAAGAAACGAATATCGCCGGTTGGATTCTCTTTTCGGATACTCAGTCCTGAACTCTGGTGAGGGGACTTTTGGGGAATAATTCCTGGCTCTCTGGATTCACACAGATGCCTGCAAAGTTTCAGCCGAGTTCCATCTTCGGAAGCCGATGCACTTGATCATTTATTTATTTTTATTTATTTGTATTTATTTGTATTTGTAGAGCGCACTAACAGCCCAAAGGCATCAAAGCTCTGTTACAGGAAATTGTACGTAAGCATGATTCAAGGGTTACATAGGAGAACAGTAGGGTCTTTTGGTTGCAGATACATGGTAATAACAGAAGTGAGAAGACCGGTTTCTTTGTTAGCATATGATACATTACATTAATGGGAGAGATTGTTCTTAAATGGTGCTAGCATCCGGCCACAATACGGTGAGATGTGCAGATGAGAGCCGGTACAGAGTCAAACATTCAGACAAATAGCCTTGTTTTAATAGCTTTACGGAAGGCTAAATAAGAGTTAATTATCCTAAGGTGTGTGAAGCGGCCATAGTAGGGAAGCTGGTGCCGCCTGCACTGACTCTCTGGGTCTTGGGAGTGGCAATCATGTTTGTGTAAGCTTTTCTCACAGGCCTGGAGAAGGTATGCTTCACTATTCTTTGGACCAAGTAGGTGGGTGCCAGATCATGGAGGCATTTATGCGTGAGGGAGAGGGTTTTAAAAACAATTCTCTCTTTAACGGGAAGCCAATTAACCTGCCTCCTCACCTCAGAGATGTGATCCTTCCTCGAGATCCCTAGGGCGGCCCAAAGGCCGTTGTTCTGAACAAGTTGGAGTTTAGCCAGGTTTTTGCAGGAGGTCCCTACAAGGATGGAATTGCAGTAGTCCAGTCTTACTCCGATTATTGCCCTAGCAATGGTGAGGCAGTTATGTCAAGATAAGAAAGGTCTAGCTGCATTGAGTAATTTGGATTAGTAAGCCGAGGTGGAGGCAATGGCATTAACCTGTATTCATAATCAGATTGGAGTCAAGGTAGACGCCCAAGGTCTTGACTGTTCGGGTTACAGCGAAAGGTATATTATCAATGGTGAAAGAACTGTATTGTTTATCCAAATTATCCAAAGTGGTGGGTGATCGGTTTTCTCACTGTTAAGGCATAATCAGTTTTCTGTAATTCCAAGGTACCGTTGGGTCAAAGGAAGGTTTTTTAAATGAGCGGGCGTACACAGGCTTCCTTAAGTCCAGTTGGGTTATGGCCAGACTGGAAGGATGCATTAATAAATGCTGCTAGAAAGGGGGCAAGGATAGGGGCAGAATCTTTCTTTAATAAGCTGGACCGGACAGACATCCCTCTTGCAATGTGACGGTTTAATAGATTTGAGCAGGGCAATGACTTCTTGTTCACTCATATCTTTAAAGTCGAAAGGCGTGGAAGGATTAGAATTGGTAGTCGTAGGCGAGTTCATGTGCAGGTTGGCTATTACGTGCGTCGGCACCTTCTGATGGGCTAGGATTTTGGTTTGCAGGGTATTCAGTTTATCGAGCATGGCAGATTGAATGTTGTTGCACCACTTTTCGTCCTTCAATAGAGTAGGAGGAGGAGTGGACGATTTATCCAACTCTCTAAAGATGGGGAAGATTTCTTAGGACCCTGATTAAACAGTCTATCCTAGAATTGAAAGAGGCGGCTTTAGCCTTAATTATACTTGATTTGTTGTCTTTGGAGATAGCCTTGAAGGCACTCCTTGTGGCATCATTGGGGTTCATTTTCCAGGCTGAGGGTGCAAATATCTTCTTAGAACGTTGTTCCAGCAGCTCCTGAGAGAACCAGGCATTGGAGTGTTTAGCTTTCTTGGATTTTCTTAGGGTAAGAGAAGCAATGGCATCCACAGCTTGGGTGATGGCAAGTTTAAAAGCACTAGCAAGAGTGTCAGTGTAGTTGGAAAACTCGGGCTGGAGAGCAGGCACCATGAGGAAGGGTGCGATCTTTTCAGAGGTAAGTTGAGGTGAACTTCTAGCGAGTGCCACAGGAAGCGGGAACACAGGCTTAAGGGGCACTTCATTAGTATTAAGGTCAAATTGAATATAGTGGTGGTGAGACCATGGAATAGGAGTATTTCCAGTGATTCGAACAGAACAGTTGTGGTGGCTGTCCCAATCCAATGTGCAGCTTTTAATATGTGTAGGCTCAGAAATGACTTGAGAACCCTAAAGTGGATAGGGCGTTAATGAAGGCGATAGCATGGGCATCCTTAGGGTCACTGAGGCCAAGATTTAAGTCGCCCAGGAGCAAGACCTGAAAGGTCTTTTTCAAGTTGTCAGACAGAGAAAGGATGAGATGGGACCCGGGGGTCGATAGACAATATGGACTGCAATAGTGCTGTTATGGGAGAAATTAATTTTGAGTAGAAGGTAGTCACAATTATGGCCGTGCTCCCCATCAATCTGCATAATAGCAAAGGTTTCTTTGGCGATGAGGGCTACTCCACCACCTTTCTGGTGGGTATGGTCTTTCCTCAAGATCATGTACCCATCTGGGATGGCGAGGGTAAAGGCTGGGCCAGAAGCTTCATTCAACCATGTTTCCGTAATTATAAGGAGGTCAATGTTATCCTTAATAATTAGGTCATGGACATCTAGGGCATAAGCTGGTAGCGATCGGGCGTTGACCAATGCGCATTTAAGAACGGCAGTAGGTAGGGGTGTACCCACGAAGGTCTCAGGCGGGGTGAGCAGCTGTGGGCTATTGGGGAGCGAGTTTGGCCGATGCGAAGCAGACACAGGCATAGTAGTATCGTCATAGTCATGTGGCGGCAAGGGCGTGTCACGGGACACAGGCTCAATAGTAAGATTATGAGCATGTGGCGGCATCAGCGCATAAAGGGCCCAGGCATAGTAGTAACATCATAGGCATGTGGCGGCATGGGCGCATCAAGGGACATATGCATAAATCAGTATTGAGTCCTCAGCATCATAGTTACCAAGGTAGGTTGAGGCAAGATGGGTGATGTTTGGGGCGACGGCAATTCGTGAACCCCCCCCCGGTGAGTAGACCGACGTATCCCAGGGGGCATTCGACATCAGTGGTTTGGAGAAAATGCGCAGTGTGGATTGTTGCAGGGCGGCTGTTGGTGTGGCAGAAGGAGGAGACACAGACAAATAAATCACGGCAGCCAACTTGGGGACATGATGCAAGTAAGGGACAATGTCGTCCTTGGCATATCTTCCCAGTCGAGATGAAAACGGGGTCAGCAGATCTCTATGACTTCACCAGGATCTCTGCGGCTGTCGAAGGTGCTGCTGGCATTTTCTGCTTCAGATTCCTTGTTCCAGTGGTCGACTGCTTGTAGTCTAAAAATTCCTGCCTTATATGCTGGAACCCATTCAACTCCCAGGGAGCAGTCAATCACCAGGGGAGCAGTTAGAACTGGTTTCAGCCAGGCATACCTACAAACAAAGGACAGTGAAGTTTTGGGCTCTCCCACACTTCCTGCCTTCTCGGACACAATGGAGCCTGGGCAGGCTTCAGCTCTGAAGCCTGCCAAAGGCAAAACTCACAAAGGACTCAACTGACTAACAATAAATGGCGAAAAAAAGCAGACAGGGGCCATTTTGAGAAACTGGTCATCCATGGGTGCTGTACTGCAGCTGACAAAAACAGCCTGCTAGTAACCTGCACAAACAGCAGTAAAAAGAAACTACTGCCACCAGCCATTTAAGATAGTCAGGGTAACAAAGAGTAGTAGAAGGAGTTACAATGTAACCGCCCAGGACCCCACAGAAGGTGGTGTGTGCCGGACCCACAAAAGAAAAGGTAAGATAAATGTAAGATAAAGGTTCTTACTATTCTTGCGAATTGTAGTTCTCACAAGAAAATGTATTTAAACATAAAGAGAAGTCCAAGGGACTCCTCAGTGACACTGCACAGAAGGTGCTGGGTGTCGCTAAGCAAAACGCAGACACCTGTATTAAAGATATGGCGTTTACCAGATTCCATAAAACTGTAGAAATAAAAAACCCAGTTAGAAAAAAAGAATTGGTGAGTGGTAAAAAGTTCCACACACTCGGGAGATTAAAAGGAAAAAAGTCCAGAGTCCAGCAAAAGTGCTGTGGGTCTCTCAGGTTAAAGGGAATTAGCACAGAAACTGAAAACTCTCCTTAACAGAAAGTAAAGCAGAGTCCTTACTGGCTGCCAAAAAGTCAGGACAGAGTTCAAAACAAGCAAAAAAGAAAGGGTGTCCCATAGAAGTCCATGGGAGGAAAGCAGTAAAAAGAAAATATTTCCCAACAAACTAGGTGCAGGCAGGAATGCATTAGACAAGGGCAAGGACATTTTTATAAATGAGGCCTAGATTGTAACAGAGGCCATGGAGCTGCAGCTTAGCTGCGCTCCTGGGCCTTAGCATGTAAGGAAATTTGTGAATAAAGTTTTTGATTTATAGAGGAAGTAGCAATTTGCATACTTATCGCCCCTTACAAGTTGAAGCCTTCATTCAGGAAGAAACCACCTAGATTTGAATTTCATCATAGGAGCCTACCCGCATTTTGCAGCACTAGGAACTGGTTGCTAATATATGCAATGAATAATAACCCTTCCTGGTCTCCCTCTCCCTCCCACCTCCCGACCCGCCCACGGCCTCCCATTCGATACTAGCCTTCCATTGCATGGGTCTAGCGACCGGATAGCAGCCACCTGCTCCATCTGGGAAGCAGGTGAGTGCTGCTCCGTTGTCACTCCATTTGGAGCTCGAAATTTGAAAAAAAAAAGTGCTTGTAGGCCCCATGGACCTTGATCCCCCGATCCCCAGTGATTCCTTCCTGGTCTCCATCTCCCTCCCGTCCCGCCTACCGCCTCCCATTTCAGACTCATCTGGTCATAACTGACCTTCCCAGGGCAGCCCCCTGCTCGGCATTCCCTGTGGCTAAGGGCCCTAAGGCAAAGGGCCAACTGAGGCAAATCAAGAAAGTGTCAGCAGGTGTCCGTAGGGGAAGCCAGTGGCCAGCCGTCAAACAGCAACAACCAGGACCAGTAAGGTAGGAGTGGCCTAGGTGGGGAGTAGAGCAATAACTGTACCCTGGAAGCCTAATCACTTATCAAATCTTTCTAAAACACTTTAATAATAATTAACAACTCTTCTGCCTTCCTCAACTTCACACTATTTAACATAACGAACAACACCCATTCGACCTGTTAGGCGTAGACCTCTCTCCCACTATACAGGACTCTCAAATCTACCTGTGTTTATTTATAGTAATTATGTGGTCACTTGTGTCTCAAATCTAGCTGTGTAGCACTACACCCATTTGATCTGTCAGGCATAGGCCTCTCTCCCACTATACGGGACGCTCATATGTGACTGACCAACTCACATCTAGAGAGCGTCACTGTGGGGTGAGACAGAGATCATTGTTATTGTGGAGTGATACTGGGATTAGGGGCTCACGCCTCATAAGATGACACAGTGATTGTTAGTTACGCCCATTAGGACAATTCTGTAGTTACTAGCTACCTTTCCTAACCCCACATAGTTGGCTCACTGTAGTGAATCTCCTCCCGGGAGACGTGTATAAGGATAGCCAACGTTAACCCACCGATATAACCCTAACAAACGTCCCCTACCTTACTCAAGACAGCAACTGAACAAGTCAGCAATACCAGCTAACAAGACCACCTACACAGTGTACCCAAACTTGTAGCGGCAATTCCCTACACCCAGTATTACACTACAAGTCAGCTAGACCAAAGCAAAAAAAGCAAAAAAAATAAATTCAACTTGCCATCAACAAACAAAATAAAGACCAAAACAACTCTCAACCTCAAAATGCTGTGCAAACGACCAGTACAGAGGGAAAGAAAAAGAGCAGAAAGAACACACATACCGGAACAGCAAATCAAAGACAACTGCAGAACACATGCCCACAGACAGCAACAACAACAACCGAACCAACGCTGAGAGAAGAGACAAATCCCTCTACTCACCAGAACGAACCAACCCAACGCGAGAATCAGCAACAGCAGACAACCAAACACAACCACGCAGAAGAAGAACGGACAATGCTAGAAATAACAAACATAATCGACGCAATGACACGTTACATCACCAAAACAAGAGTAACTTCCACTCGACATCCACAATTCTTGATGAAAACAAAAATCCAAGACTGAAGACTGAACCTAGAAGAACTTTTCAAAGACACAGACGCACCTGTACCAACACCTCAACTAGAGATTGACCTGAAAGGCAACCCCAACACCGATCAGAAGACGACCAACAATAAAACCCAAACCAAACTACACCTCTAAACTCTATTGCAATCTAATAAACGCAAGATACATGTCAAAACACTCAGAGATCTTTGACCTTCTCTATGACAACGGCATTGACATCCTATTCATCACAGAAACATGGCTGGGCAACCACTACAAAATCACACTCGAAAGCTGCCTCCCAACCAACTTCAAATGTCTTCAAGTAAACAGGAAAAATAAAAAAAGGAGGAGGCCTCGCGATAGCATTCAAGAGACACCTGAAAATAAAAATAGACTAACCTCTCAACATCATCAACTGAAAAACCATGGTCATGCACCTATCAGCGAACCCAAAAACCAACATCACATCCATCCTGGTGTACAGACCACCGTCATATGATGCAACCTTCGTCGATAACTTCATAGAAGCCATCACCAACATAGCCATCAAGCACGAACATCTAATTATCCTGGGGACTTCAACATCTCGTTTGAAGCAAGTCACGCCAACTCCCAAAACTCACTGATTGGACAACTTACAACCATAGAACTATGACAGCTGGTCAAAGGGGCAATACATTTGGCAGGACACACCCTGAATGCAATCTTCACCAAGGAAAAAAAAAACTTATCACCATGGAACCACCGATACAAATACTGTGGAGCGACCCATCATCCCATTCGTGATCAGACTACCAACTCAACTCTGCATCCAGGCCCCCAAACTCACAACCATCACAAAAAGAAACTGGAAAACCGTCCAAGCAAGCTACCTGTTCGAACAACTGGAGAGGACCCTCAATTACAGAACTAGAGCTGGTTGACCTAGACAGGAAAGCGGAGCTACTTCACAAATTGATTGCTGATACAATTGAAAAGATCACCCCGGAAAAACCATACACTGCATCAACAAAAAAAAGGACAATGGCAAAATGGTTCACCCCACTACCAAGCACCATGAAAAAGGACAACAAGATGGAGCTGAAATGGAGGAAAGAATACAACTCAGACAAAAAAATACTGTTACAGAAACAAATCCGCGCATACAAGAAGGAAATACAAAAGGCGAAGAGAAGGCATTATGATGACAATCACCAATGCGACCAACACACAAAAAGAAATGTTCAACATCATTAAAGAAATGAGAATTGCACCAGGCTGCGACAACACCCCAACCCACTCAGAGAAACTTTGCAACGACCTGGCAGACCACTTCAAGAACAAAACCAACGACATCCAACAAATCATACAAAACAGGCCAACCAACCATAACATTCAACCAACCGGACCTAACACAGAGCCACAGCACAAACTCCAAAACTTTCCCAAAATATCAGCAGAGGCTTTCGTCTTGCTGGTAAAACACAGCAAGAAAGCAGGGTCAGCCATGGATCCCTGGCCACCGGACATCTACAAATCAATCCTCGCACAAGGAAAGCCATCAGAATATTACAGAAACCTTCTAAATCTCTCACTAGCAACAGGAACTGTACGAAGAACCTTCAAATCACCATATATGAAACCAAATTAAAAAAACACAAGTGGTGAAGTAGAAGACCTCTCCAACTACAGGCCGATCTCAAACATTCCCTAGACACAAGAACACGTAGAAAACCACCACCTGCTAGACCAAGCAGAAGTCGGTTTCAGACCCACACGAGGAACAGAAACAGCACTACTATCCATCTGGGACGACCTAAAAACAAACGCGGACTCCGACACAACCTCAGCCCTGACACCCTAGCGAAAAGACTAGAAGACATCGGCACAACGGACATGGCACTACTCTTGATTAAATCATTCCTAGCAGACAGAACAGAAACCGTATGGATAAAACCCTTCAAATCCAGTAATCAGAATCTTCAAAAAATACAAAATTACATGCTACAACTACGCAGATGACACTCAAATCATCTACAAAATCGAAGACACTCAAGACGATCACTCAACCCTAATCGAGTGTCTAAAAGAAGTCTTTAACTGGATGAACGCCAACAACTTGAAAATCAACCCAGGAAAGACAGAAATCATGATTATATGTTATGTTATTTTGCATTTATATAGCGCCTTATGTACCATTGGTATGATCTCAAGGCGCTGGTAGGTTGAAGGCCCTCGGGAACCGTAGTTCAAGTCAGTAGAGAGTCAGTCAGTCATAAGGTGCGGGTGTGCTCCGGGTATGTGTGCAGCAGGTGTGGCACTCGTATGATAGCTGCTTATTAGCGGTAGGTGTGGTGGTTGGGAGTACTGGAGTATGCATTTGCTCTGGCAGGGTGATACCAGACTGGTTCTGGCTGCGTAAGGCCTGAGGAGAACGCCTAGGCTGGCGGGTGTGCAGCCAGCTGTGTTTAGTTAGGATGATGGGGAGTATGTGGCAGGTGTTGGTACGAGAACAGCTATACCGAATGTGTCATAGTATCGCTGCATTCTAGTTGAGTGGTGGAGTATAGAAGAGAGTAAGCGTGGTGATGTGATATGGTGGTTTTCAGTAGGTGCTTGAGATTGAGCACCTTCATGCTCTATGCATTCCATGCACTCCAGCCGCTCCATCCGTTGCGTGCATTCCATCCGTCGCATGTACTCCATCAGTTCTATGCCCTCCATCTGTTCAATCAGTTCCATGCATTCCTTCTGATCCATGCACTTAGTCCGATCCATGTATTCCATCCATTCCACTTGCTTCATCTGTTAAGCGCACTTCATCCGTTAAGCGCACCTCATCCGATCCGCGCACCTCATCCAAAAACCAAGAGGACAACACCTATATTCCAAGGCCAACGGAAATGGGAACTGCACCAACACCATCTAAGGTAGTAAAAAATCTGATGGACAACACCCTAACCTTAGAACCACAAATAAATGCAATAATCAAGAAATGCTACTTCCTCCTTCACACGGCAAGAAGAATCTTACCTTTCCTCTCCTTCACCCACAACACTCAATCGTTGCCCTCGTCATGTTAAGAATCGACTATGCAAACAGCCTCTATCTCGGGATACCAGAATACCTCCTGAAGAAACTACAACAGATCCAAAATACATCAGCAAGACTGCTCCTCAAACTATCCAGAAGAGAGCACATCACTCCAGTCCTAAAAACACTGCATTAGCTACCAGTTAAACGTTGCATCACCTTCAAAACAATGTGCATAACACACAGGGCAATCAATGGACAAGGAGCTGAATTCCAACAATAGTATATAACAATCTACAATCCAACAAGACTCCTCAGATCAAGCAACAAAATCCACCTGAAACAAAAACCATAACTTACGGAAAAACTCGGGGGCTCTTCATTCTCCCACTTAGCCGCAAAAACCTGGAACAACATCCCGAAAGAAATAAGAAACACTGAAGACCACCTACAAATCTGAAAATTACTAAAAACCTGGCTCTTCAACATCACAGATTCAAACTGAAAAAGCCAAACAACTGAACGGGAAACACAAAGAACATGATGACATCTAGAACCGACTAAAGAAACTCTCACTACAACACGTGAGACAATGCTAAGTCGAATATGACAAGCGACATCCATGAGGACATAATTCAGCATCCCTAGCCAACAACCTCACCCACTCCATAATTGCGACCAGGTATCATACTTGTATAGAGTTGTATGAATTTTGGCACTTGGCATGGGCATTGACCGGATGGAGCTGTGAATGAAGGCAGGTGCCGCTACTGAACGTAGCTGCAAGCGTTGCAAAGGGGCTGGGAGGGGCCGAACTTGGGCAAGGTTATGAATGTGAGTGGATGCCATGTGTGAAAAGGACTGTGTCGGCCGGCCCCAGTTCTGGATGGAGATGCAGAGATGCTTGCGCACCCCACCTGGAGAGAATACGGAAGTTTAGCACCTCTCTTCCAGCCCCAATGCCAATTAACCAATCCACTAACAATTTCACCCATCTGCATACACCTCTCAAACTCTAACCAAACACAACCACAAGCCTACAACACAACAATCCGCACAAGCTTCACTACAACAACAAAAACCACACAGAGTTGCACAACAGCACACAACGACGACTGACCTCAAAACACCCCAAGCCCAGCCAACAGACTTACCAGGCTGAGGCTGCCAACAGCACATCACTGCTCTCTTGCACTTTTCCATCTTATTTACACTAACTCACCTCCCCCTTTTTCAGTGCCGCCAGAGCGCCAGGGGACCACTCCAGTGGTGATATTGCGCAGTACAAATATCCTTTAACATTAGCATGATTTTCATAAACATGGTTACCCACGCCTCACGGATGTTTGGATAAAGTGCCTTTCTTTTTCTCTTCTGGTGACATGGACTTTTTTAAAGATTACTACCACAAACTATAAACCTGCGCCTCAGCAGCCAAAGGAAGAGCATTCTCAATGGTAAACAGGTAGCTGCCTTCAGAAAACATTTTGTCAGGAAAAACAATCTCAAAAGAAAGGTGAAAAAAATGTTCTCTCGGAGTGGAATCCAATAAGGATTCATCACTCACCAGGTAGTGAAAGACTCTGGAGGTGGACTTCTTATGGATAACAGGGATATGAGGAGACAGGGAGGACGGGACTTTGCACTGAGCCATTCCTTGATGTTTAGGCGAGCAATTAAACAAAAGGAGGTGGTTGGGCAAGAGCTTACACAAACAATATATGAACAGTGTGACTAAGATTTTGGGAGTTATAGCGACGGCTTCCTACTACCTGGCACATAGTAACCGTTAAATGTATATAAAAGGAAGATTGTATCTCAAGTTTCTGTACCAACAGAAAGCCTCGGAAAAAAGATCCACAGTACTTCAACAATGGATCGATACACTCTATGGTATTACAAAACTTACTTTAATAATTTTATTTACATAAAATGGTAAAATGATAAGATCACAGGCACCTAGACATGTGAAAAAAATAACATTCATCCCTTGCCCAATAACTAAAATACAAACAATAATTGCTGGGACATCAGACCGTTAAAATCATAACAATATATATCAATCTGTGTTCAAACACTGCCCATGGGCAAGATCTTAAACATTTCTTCATGAAAAGTGCACAGTATTTTAATGTACAGTGAATTCCTGGATTGATGACGTGCAATTCTCAATGACGTGAATTGATCAAATAACCAATACCATGGAAGAAACAATCTCATCATATTTTCTTTTCTTGATTTTTAAAACTTTCCAAACATAAAGCAAACCAAAAGTGCCATCAATTCACATTAATTTCAGTAGTTGAATTTACCTGAAAGAGTGCTGAAGCAGCCTGACCGGCAGAAGAACAAGTTACTTACCAACTGTAACGTTCTTTCGACTGGATGTTCCTTGCACGTATTCCTCACCTTGTGATATTCGTTATCGCCAGCTTCGCTGGTTCGGAATTGTTTTTTCGGCAGAGGGCGCTGTGCTCGAGGTCGTGGCGTCGATTGTCCCTCGACGGACTCCGTACCGTGTCGACGTCACTGTTGGTATAAATAGCTCGAGCCGTGCCCGTTGGCTTCAGTTCTGTTTTTTCGAGGAAACATTCGTGGAACACCCATGGGTGCCCCGTGACTGATATGCCCTTCATGAGAGGAAAGTGTAAGAAACGTAAACTGTACTGCGGGGTATGCTGGGAGGGTCGATGAGGAATACATGGGAGGAACATCCAGTCGAAAGAATGTTACAGTTGGTAAGTAACTTGTCCTTTGAATGGATTGTGTCCTCCCACGTATTGCTCATATTGTGATAGACCCCCATAGCAGTGGTCAATTTGGAGGTGGGAATACTAGTTATTGTTCTCATGGACAGAATGAAGTACAGCCCTGGCAAATAAACCCTCATTGGAGGAGGAGGCATCTGAGCAGTAATGCTTGATGAAGGTATGCATTGATGTCCATGTTGCAGCTGAGAAAATCTTTTGCAGAAGAAGCCATTCCCCTAGTGGAGTGGGCCCGCAGCCCATCCGGTGGGTCTTTTCCTGCTAATCTGTAGCATTCCAATATAGCTAGAATGATCCAGCGGGATATAGTTTGTTTGGTCACCGCCAACCCCAATTTACGAATTATATAACCCACAAAGAGTTGGTTATCTTGACGTAATTTTGACATTCTTGAAATGTAAAAACCGAGGGCCCTTTTGGGGTCCAGTCTATGCAGTCTCTCCTCTTCTTTACCCAAACGAGGAGGAGGGTAGAATGTTGGTAAAATGATTTGTTTGTGACAAATGGAAGTCAAACTACTTTCGGTAAGAAAGATGGTTTAACTTTAAGAACTACCTTGTCCTGGTAAAACGTGGTATATGGAGGTTTACATGAGAGAGCCTGTAGTTCACTAACCCTGCGGGCTTATGTTAATGCCACAAGAAGGACAGTTATTGGAGGGCAGATGGACATGTCTAGAAGGTCCGGGTACCACGTCCTCCTGGCCCAATCCGGGGCAATTAGAATCATGGTTTTCCTGAACTTTCTCAACCTCCTTATTACTTGAGGAATCACGGGGACTGGAGGAAATGCGTACAGTAGAGGGAACTCCCAGTCCCCACGAACACGTCTCCTAGAGCTCCTCTCGGGGAAATTCCCTTGAGCAATACTGTTCGCACTTCTGGTTTACCACGGTCGCGAACAGATCCACTTGAGGGGTTCCAAAAAGGGTGAAGATCTCCAGAAGGACTTCTTGAGCTAACTCCCACTCGTGGGAGACTGCTCTGCCTGCTCAGAGCATCTACCGCCGTGTTCTGCTTTGCGGCTGGGTGAACTGCCAATAGAGATTCCTTCTCGTATTGCCCAGAACTAGCGTTCCAGTGCCTCTCTGCACAGTGTGAGTGATCCTACGCCTCCTCTTATGTTGAGGTAGTATATGGCTACTGTGTTGTCAGTCATTATCAGGACATTCTTTCCCTGTACAGAGGGCAGGAAGGCCTTCAGCCCTAGTCTGATTGCCCTAAGCTCCAACAGGTTGATGTGTCGTTTGGACTACGATGGAGACCAACGACCGCTGATTGTCAGATCGTTGGTATGAGCTCCCCACCCCATGAGTGAGGCGTCCGTTACTACTGTTATCTCCGGCCATGGTTGCCAAAAAGATTCCCCTTTGAGGCTGTTGTTGTTGCAAGCCCACCATAGCAGATCCTGAGCAACTGCGCTCGGGACTTGTAAAGGATCCAACATACTCCCTGAGAACTGGGACCACTGAGTCCTGAGTGCCCATTGAAGGGATCTCATTCTCAATTTGGCCTCTGGCACCAGAAAAATGCAGGATGCCATGAGGCCGAGCAACCTCAGAAAATCGAAGGCCGGCAGATGCTGTGCTTTCTGGATTTTGTTACCATCTGCAGAATGTGGAGAGCTCTTATCTCGGGAGGCGAGGCATTGCCCGAGGAAGTGTCCAAGACTGTTCCGATAAACTGGAGTTTTTGGGATGGTATCATGTGCGACATCTTGAAATTGAGGAAGAAGCCCAGATTGTGAAGGAAGTGACAGGTAATCGACAGATGTTCTTGAGCTTGTTCGGGAGAACATGCCCTGATCAACCAGTCGTCCAGGTAGGGGTAGATGTGAATCCCCCCTCTCCTGAGACTCGCTGCCACTACCGCCATCAGCTTGGTGAAAACCCTTGGGGCGGAGGTCAGCCCGAGTGGCAGAACTCGAAACTGATGGTGAGAACCGCCAACTGCGCACCTCAGGTTCTTTCTGTGCTTGAGATGGATTGGCACATGAAAGTAAGCATCCTGAAGGTCCAATGATACCAACCAGTCTTGGAGTTGGAGAGCCTGAAGGATCCCAGAAAGGGTTATCATCTTGAACTTGTCCTTCCTGGGGAACTTGTTCAAGTTTCTTAAGTCCAAGATGGGTCTCAATCCTCCGTCCTTCTTTGGGATGAAAAAATAAGGGGAGTACCAACCCTTGTTCCTCTCCGCCACAGGTACATGTTCTATTGCACCTTTCTCTAGCAGGGTTACAATTTCCTGCAAAAGGAGCAGGTCTGGAATTTTGTCCAAGTTGGCTCTCGGTGGATGATCGCGAGACCTTTTTAGGAAGGGAAGGCAGTAACCTTGAGCTACTGTTTCCAGTGCCCAAGCATCTGAAGTAACGCTCTACCGTTCTTTCAGATGCTGAGAGGTTCTGCCTCCCACTGGTGTTTTGTATGATAAGGCCTAAGAGTGATTTGGAGGTGGCTGCAGGAGCGGTTGAGGGTAAAGATGCCCCTCCTGAAGATGGCTTTGTAGCCTTTCCTCGTCCACCACGAGTGACATTTCTTTTGCCCTTTTGAAAAGCCTGTCCTCTTCCTCTACCAAAAGAAGAGTAGTACCGAAAAGGACGACCCCTCCAGGAAGATGAGCCCGAATAGGGCTTCTGAGACTGTCGCATGGAGGCACTAAGGGATTTAGCAGCAGCTTTTGAGGACTGTAGTTTTTCTAGGCTATCATCAGCCAGACTACCAAACAGCCTCGAGCCATCAAAACGCATGCTGAGAAGCCTGGCCTGCACATCTGGTGCAAAACCAGACTCTCAACCACGCAAATCTGCGTAGCACTGTGCCTGCCGCCATGGATCTGCTGATACTTTCAGCAGTATCCAGTCCAGACTGGAGACATTCCCCCATTGCCTCCTTCCAGTCTTTGACAATATTCAGGTAGCCTTCCCTTTCCTTCCAGAATATGTTCAGCCGCCACCGAAATGCATTCCCACAAGGCATGTGTGAACCTGGCTAGGGTACAGGTGACATTGGTTGACTTTAAAGCCATGCTACCCAAAGTAAAAACTTTACGGCCCAAGCATCAACCTTCTTATCCTCTCTATCCGGAGGTATGGTTGGATATGCAGTTTTTCTCGAGGTAGTTGCAGCCTGAATAACCAGACTTTCTGGAGTGGGATTTCTATTCAGATACTCGGGATCAGAAGTAGAAGTTCTATACTTCTTAGGAAAATTGCTGTTTACCGCAGCAATGTTGTCAGGGGATTCCCACTTCTTTTCCACTGTTCTCTGGAGCACCCTATGGAAGGGGAGAACTGGATCCTTCTGGGGGCCTCGAACAATTATGTCCGTCATATCATCCTGTTCAAAAGTGGGTGAGGCTCTATCCTAGCCCATATATTCTACCACTCTGTTCATTAAACTCCTGTATCCTGAGTCTCGCACAGGTCTCTCATTTTAGATTCTGGGTCTATAAGTTCCTCTGGAACTTGTCTAGTGCCATATTGCACTCCAAAAGCAGAGATTTCTTCATCCTCAGAGCCAGTTTCTTCAAAAATCGAAGACAGACTTAAAAAAAGTCTGATTTTGGTAATGGCGTAAATCTCCTCTCTTCCTCCTGAGTTTTCGTCGAAGAAATGGAAGGATTCTTCGAAGGTGTCGAAGGAATCTTCGACGACCCTGATGAAGTCTCTTCGACAGAGGTGTCGAAGACGCTCTAGGCTTCGATGTCGAAGTTGTCGGCGCCGATGGCGTCGACGAAGTTGCAGATATTTTCGACAACTTCTGTTTTTTATGTGGTGTCGGGAAACACTCCACTCTCGAGGATTCCGTGATGATTTGTCGATTCAAGTTTTACGGGTTTCACCCGTACGACTGGGTCTTACCGCAGTAGTTTCCGACTTCCCTGTGTCGTCTAATGGAGCGACCGGGGTCTGGCTCTTTTGGGGTTTCTTTGAGGGGGTCGATGTCGCATTCTTAAAGACCTCCATCATCTTTCTTCTAAAGTCCTCCCATTTTCTTGGGGAATCCGATTTAGTAGGGCATCAAACCAATTTGGTAGATGTATCTGATGATGATGATGAAGGAGATCTATGTCTCCTTTTAACTTTTTTAGAAGATGAAGATCGCCTCGATCTACTGCGAAATCGGGATCTCAGTGTTTTTTGTGATGGTCTGATTCTTTTGAATCGGACGATTTTTATGTCTTTTAGACGAGGCCTTCGAAGTGGCCTTTGAAGCCTCCCGCCCTACCGCTAGTTTACCTTTCCTCTCACGAAGGGCCTTCTCGGTCATCGACTGACAGGAGCCACAGTCGCCAGTTCGATGATCTGAACCCAGCCACCAAAGACAGATGCGGTGAGGATCGGTAATTGACATCTTCGAACCGCAGTCGATACACTTCTTAAACCCAGTCTTGGGTGTAGAAGCAGTAGATGATATTTTCTAACGGAACATTTCGAAGCGCGCCGTTCTCGAGAGCAAAGCAATCGGAAAAGCGGAACTGAAGCCAACGAGCGCGGCTCGAGCTATTTATACCAACAGTGACGTCGACGCGGTACGGAGTCCGTCGAGGGACAATCGACGCCATGAACTCGAGCACAGTGCCCTCTCCCAAAAATTATTTTCCGAAGCAGGCGATGACTAATATCACAAGATGAGGAATACATGGGAGGACACAATCCATTCAAATGAGGTACTATATAAATGAATACATATACTGTTGTTTTGCCAAAGTAAATGACTCCAAGGTAATTTACTCGACAAAATCACTTTGTTGGGGGAAGTAATTATTATGCATTTTTAATGTTGAGGGATAAAAGGGTTTTTTGGAGTGGGGCACATTGGAAGGAAAAAAAAATAAGTCATTTTGTCAAAGTAAATTACCAGAGAGTAATTTACTTTGGCAAAATGACGTAGAACCAATAAATCATATTGTAACAAAAAGTGGGGCTAACAATTTTTAATGTCATCAGTAAAGATTAAATTGTGCTTCACACATATGCCGTCCCAAAATGTTGCATGTGAAATACCATCACAGCAATGTTTAATTTGAGCCTAGCCAGCAATATGAAGATATCATATTGCATGGAATGATAGTGAGCTGCTATTCAACAAGGAGCCATTATACTACAACTTCATATAGAACATGTTTTACTGATTAGACAAAAAAGCTCTTGTGTCATGAACCAGTAGATCAAACCATTACAAGTAATTGCCACTTGTGCAAAGTAAAACATTTTGTGCATCCCATCCAGATTTAAAGCAAATCAAAATTAATATGAAATTTACCTTTTTCAAACCGCTTAACAGGGGCCTCTTCCTCAATCTCAGAGTCTCCACACGCACTCCTTGATCTCTTTCTTGGCCGCAGAAGTGTCTCCAATCTTGGAAGGACAACTGACAAAATAGTTTTGGTCCCTGGCTGTGGAGAAGATGGTTGAGTTTCAAAGTTCTTTGCAGAAGTTGGAGGACTTATATTTTTTGATTTTCGAAAAAGAACGGACGAACGTCTGTTTATTTCAGTTGACTCAGTAACTTCGCAAACAGTTGAATTGAGATTTCTGTCCTTAAGAAAATGTTCTGAAGCATGTCCATTAACCATTTCCGTCCGATAAGTGCTGTGTAATTTGTTATCAAAGGTTACTCTTTTGAAATGTTTGCACTGTTCTGGATCGAGTTCAATAGGTTTGAGTGTTGGTGGCTCTGAATCAGTCTCAGAGTTCGAAGGCAAAGGTAATGCATCAGACGGTTCAAGTTTAGGGGGAGATTTATCACCTGTAAACAAAATATTAAACAAAACATTTTAATTGTCGACAATTTAAATTCTTTAAGTTGGCGAACAAAAAGGTTTTGAAAACTTACACCAGGCCACAAAATGTGCACTCGCCACTAACCACCGACAAGTGGTCAAGGACATTCAGCGAGCAAAAAATTGTGTTTTGTGCGCATTCGGAGAATTGAAAGGGCGAGTGACATTTATGCCTGGCTGGCAGCTTGCAACTTGACATTCCTGCCCTGCACACCATTCACATTTTATAGCACCACTTGGTTATTGTTGCAGCGATTTCCCTACCATTTCTGGTGAAGGATGTGAAAATATACTGTCTATCTTAAGAGTACACAGGGTTTTAACCTAAAGAAATACCAAAACATTTGCAGATATGGCAGAGCAGTCTTGAGTCAATCGAGGAAGGAAGCCCAGTGGATAGGCACAATTAGTCCCAAATAGTTTGGCCAAAAGAATACACTACATTTACTGAAAAAAAAATGTTTACAATTACACATATATAGTAACCATTAGTACAATTAAGTATTTTGGGTAAAACGTTGCACATAGCCAAATACAGTATGAATTTAACAAGTACAATGGTCCAAGGCAGACTGTTAGGGAGATTTATCATGTTTATGCTTCATCCCCTCATCTAGCGAGAACCCCAGCACTTTTTGCTGGACTTCTGGACCCTTTTCTTTATACCCACTCATTCATTTTTATGGGCTCTGTCTTTTGGAACTCTGTTCAGAGTTTTACCTTTAGTATGGAGTCTACTTTCCTCCATATCTCTTTTAAGGCATCTGTGTTTAGCCTCACTGCTATTTATGGGCAGTGTTGCTAGGAACCCTTTGGGTTCTCCTTTGAGATACTTTCATTATCCTTACGAACTACTGTTTTTAAGGATCTTGAGAGATTGGCGCGCACACACCACCTTATGTTGGTAGGTAAGAATTGGTGCAGTCACACTGTGTGAGACTAGACTTTTAGACAATACTTATCTGTTTGGTATTAGGCAACCCACCTTTAGGTATAGGTTTGTACTACAGAAGTTGGTAGTGTGACTGAAGAGCCATGCCTATCTCAAGAGGAGTAGATGTGAGCTGTACAGATGAAATCCGTCAATACAGGTAGTCAAATAACACTCTCAAGGTTTCAGTTATAAATAATTATTTAGAAAACATCAATTTCTAAATAAGCACTCTTTAAAAAGGCAATTCTTTGGTGGCGTGGCCAGCCGAGGACACCAGTGGATGTCTCTTTGGTGAGCTCTGAGACACCTTCCCTATCCCAGAGCCTCAAAACCCCCTAAATAGCTTAAATGTCCCTGGAACGCAACTCTGCATATGCCTGAACTGCTGGAGAACACTCTGTGTCAGGGTGAAATATAGCAAAGCCGCCGTGAAGGAGAAATTAGCAAAAAGGCAGGAGCCCAAGGGTCCTAGCCAAAATGGCGGACGCAACGTGTGTGTACTCCCAGAGGACTGCCATTCCGTCTCCAGTACTGCAGTGAGCTAAGCAGCAGTCAGGTCGCTGTAGCCCCGTCAACAGGAGAAGCGGACTACCTGGCACAGCTGGTGTTGGAGTGAGGACTGTCCAACTTGAGGACAGGAGCCGGCGCGTCCCACTCGGTAGCCCTTCCCCCATCCCCACAGACTAAGGTCCGGTGGAAGGGCTCCGAGAACGGGTGCCCAGGAAGAAGCGGGTAGGGTGGCGCTGGGGGTGGCAAAGCTGGACACACAAACAGCAGGAGAGATGCTCTCTGGATCACACCTCAGAAGCGGCCCGTACGCCCAGCAGATCTCTAGAATGCGCAGCACAGGTGGGGCTGCGTAATATGCCCTTGCGCTCCACTGCGGGCCTTAGTGGAGTAGAGCCCCAGACGCAGCCGAGCGTGGACAGCTGCTTGGTCTGGGGCGGGCAGAGGAAAGGGCCTTCTTTCCAGACATGAGATGCGAGGGAAAAGACCCCTACAGGCTGAAATCTCCCAGCAGGTGATAATCCACAGGCGTGAAGCACACAGCAGACGGCAGGAACCCTGTGTGCTCCCTGGGAGCCAGCATTGTAGGAAGATGTGACAGGCTCTCAGAACGCTCCAGGAGCACCCCCATCCAGATAACACGAATGTCAAGTGGTCTGGGAGGCGGAAGGACCCCTGGAAACTGATGCATGGTCATTCTGTGCTACTGAATGCAAAAGAAGCAGTTAATTAGCACGAGGCGGGGACCCCAGTGTGGACGTTCACCCACCAGCAGCAAACAATCACTGGGGAACAGGAGGCAAACGCTAACCCACTCTGGAGTAACACAGGGGATACACCATAACCAGCATCTATTCAACAGCTGACAAGGCCCATGAAAGGTGGGGGGGAGGGGAAGAGCCTCGGGGCACAGTGGGACAAGCAGTCGATGGGCCCGACATTGTCAGGCAGCACTTAGTCACGCAGGGGTGCAAACAGAAAATAGTGCTGCCATTGTAGGGGCAGCCCGTGCATCGAACTTCAGAGATGATAAGCAGCCCTGTGGAACAACTATCGCTGGACCTGCTTGGAGAGATAAGTGGAGATCGGGTGAAGGCCAGTAATCATAAGATCACTCAACTCGGTTCTCAAGAGGTTACACTGCTTAAGAAGGACTCTTCAACACGGATCAATAGGGCGCCTCAAGCAGGACACGACAGTGGGGATCTCAAGGCGACCTGAACGCCACCTTCCCGGAGTAAGCGAGAAAGAGCGGCATTCAGTAAAGGCGCAGAAGGCAAGAGCAGCTCTTCCCCCACTGGCATCGGAAAAATGTCCAAGCAAACGACAAAATCTAAAAGCTCGGGTCGGGAGACATCAAGACCCTGATGCAATCCACGGAGATGCAAAGAGGCAGCCAACTACAAGAATTGGCCCAAATCCACTCCCTGCTTCCGGATGATTCAGGAGAGCCCGGTGACCCGCCAATTCGAAAATCAGACTTGCTAGCAATGCTGCAGGAGCTGAAAAAAGACATTAAATATAGTAGAGCGGATTTAGCCAAGTCCATTGCAGATCTCAACAAAGGAGTGGTGGCAGTGGAAAGAAGGGTTGATGAGATGGAGTCCATGGTAGCCAAACAGGGTCAAGAGCTGGAGGAGCTAGCAAAAAGGGCGCTGGAACTCGAACAATAAATGGAGCGGGTTAAGGATTGACAGGGGGATGCTGAATACAGATCCAGGTGGAGTAATATACAAATCCGGGGGATTCCGAAATCAGTGGCAGACGCTGACCTGCAACCAGACCCTACATTTCCCAGGGACAATAAACCCAGTGACTCCTTGTGGCTTTGCCATGGGATTGTTTACGTTGAAGTTCAATGGGGAGTTATACGTTTGGGAGTTGGGGGGGGGGGGTGAGAAGACATGTTACTTGGGTGGAGGCTATACACGGCACATATGAGACACCTACAGGCGCGGATTGGTGGGAAAGGATTACGAAGGGCACAGTGTTACAGTACAATAATGGCCGATTTAACCTTTGTTACATTAAATGTCCAGGAGCTCAACTCTCCGATTAAAAGGAAATCCATAATGAATAGGCTTTGGGATATGTGTGGGGAGTGTGGCAAATCTTGATCTGGGGCGATTTTAATGGCGTAATGGATGCTGTGATGGACCAAACTCTTCCCTAGTGACTACATGTTCAGACATGCCCTGGCAAGATTCATTACGGAATTACACTTAATAGAAACGTGGCGATTCTTTCGTCCGCAGGAAAAAGCATACACATTATTCAGCAGTGCACAGGGGCCATACCCGGATTGATATGGTGCTCGTTTCAGACACTCTGGTCCCACAAATCACGGGATTGGAAATCATTCTCCGGTCTCCTTAATGCTGGAGCTGCTTACCCCGCGGCAGCAGACCGGTAAGCCATGGCGTATAAATGAAGTGATTCTGAAAGAACTAGCCCTTAGAGCAGATATAGAGCAGGCTTTGAGAAATTACTTCCAAGAAAATATCACGCAGTGGGTAGACTGGGCCACTATCTGGGATGCTAGTAAGGCAGTGGTACGGGGCGAGTTTATTGCGCACACGGCGAACTTTGTTTAGAGAAAAGAGGGTGAAGCGGGACATGGAGGCCAAAGTAACAAAAGCAGAGGCAGAGTATAAAGACATGGGCTCACAAAAAGGATGGCAGGAATTTTAAAAAGTTAGGGCGGCCCTAGAGACGCATCTGGCTGATGAAGCTGCACAACTTCTTTTGCAAACTAAACAGTCTTATTATATAATGGGGACAAGGCCAATCGATTTCTCGCAGCCAAATTGAGACAGCAGAAAATTCAGAATCGCATTGTTCAATTTAAGAGTCAGGGAGGGGACCTGGTGAGAGGGGAGAAAGAAATAGAAGAAGTCATGTACCCCTATTATACCAATGACCTGGAGAGGAAAGCACAGGTAGCATTCCTAGGCCGGGTACCCTGCCGCAAATTAGCGAATTAGACAGACAAATGCTGGAAGCGCCCATAACTGAGGAAGAAGTGGGGGAGGTCATAGGAGCATTGAAGGGACATAAATCTCCAGGTCCGGATGGGCTGAGTAATGCGTATTTATAAAACATTCAGACTATCCTAGTGAGCCCTTTACCGAAATTATTCAACCACATTCGGGACACGGGGCGAGCCTCGGGGATATGGGCCCGGCGACCACGGTATTACTGCTAAAACCAGATAGGGACTGTGCTAGCTATCGCCCCATCTCATTAAATGGGGATGCAAAAATCTACTCCACGGTCCTGGCCGGTAGGCTGGCAAATGTACTCCCGAAGATAATTCACCCAGACTAGGAGGGTTTTGCGAAGGGGCGGCACACCTATGACAATATTCGTAGAGCCATAGACAAAATAAAATGGAGACGAAGGACAGGTCAGCGGTTCTCGGTGCTGGCATTGGACATCTCTAGAGCTTTTGACAGCCTACATTGGGGATTTCTACAACTGACGCTTGAAAAATTTCGGTGCGGGCCAATTTTTACCCGCATGGTGATGGCCAACTTTGTGAATCCATCTACACGTCTAATGATCACTGGGCAGCTCACAGATCGTATCTACATCTGGAAGGGCACGAGGCAAGGGGTGCCCGTTGTCACCACTGATCTTCGCCATGGAGCCATTGGCGCAAAGGACCTGTGACGACCCGGGCATCCAAGGGGTGGAAGTGGGCGCTAGTGGGTCCCAGAAGGTAGATCTCTATGCAGACGATGTCCTCATGTTCCTGAAGGACACGACACATTCACTCCCAAAGGCCATAGAACTGCTGGACAAGCTTGCGAGGGTCTCACGGTTTCACATCAATTACCCTAAATCCAAAGCGGTGAACATCACTGAGGCGACAGATCAAGTGTCAGAATGGGGAAGCCGGTATCCTTTGAAATGGGAACAGAAATCTGTAAAATATTTGGGAATACACTTAACCCCCACCTATGAGAGACTATATGGGGCTAATATCCCGGATCTGTTGAAATCGTTGGCGGGAGATCTTAAATGATGGGACATGCAGGAGCTATCATGGCTTGCACGTATAACATCAGTTAAAATGACCCTGCTCCCCAGGTTCTTGTATGCGACGGGTGCTCTCCCAATATGCAGCCCAGGCCCAGCAATCAAAAAACTACAGAGTGAAATGATGTCCTTCATTTGGAGGGGAAAGAAACCAAGGGTCCCCAAGAAAGTTTTATTTAGACCACAAGCTGAGGGGCTGGGGTTACCGGAACTTTGCAGGCATTTATGGGCAGCACAGGTAGCACCTATGTTGCAATGGTCACAGAGAAAACCAGAACCGATGGGCGGCCCTTGAAAGGGATGGAACCAAGACAACCGTGGAATGCCTTTGTTTTCTCGCAGCATGGCATAGAGGCAAAAGAGGCACATTACTGGAGACAACCAAAGCCACTCTATGGTACTGGGACAACGCATTAAGGGGGAGGAGGGTAAAGGTGGGGGGGAGGGAAGGTCCTCTCGCACCGGTTGCCCACAACCCAGACTTCACACCAGGGATGTAGCCTGACTTTTGGGCACACTGGGGAGGAGGGGAGCAGGCCTAGGTATTGGGAAAGCTCTAGGCAGAAGGGTCACCCCTAACCTTTGAAGGTTGCAAACCCAAATTTGACTTACCGGAGAGGGAACGCTTCCATTATATCCAACTTAGACAATGGATCACCAACACACAAAGGTCCGGGAGGGAGCAACTCGAGACCCAATAGGTACAAGAGGGACATTTGGAAAAAGGAGTATCAAGACTATCGGCTGATGGGGGTGGCGAGCCCAGAAGAAACACTTCCGTACATGCAAAGATGGGAGGTAGATGTGGGGAAACCAATCTCTGGGGAGACATGGGGTTGCATTTGGCATCAAGCCACCAAAATCTCCAAATGCGTTTCAAAGAGGTGGCATACAAACTTTGTCTGCGGTGGTATATGACGCCACTACGCATGCACTCCATTAACCCAGACTATCCCATGTCATGCTGGAGGGATTGTGGACAACCCAGGGACCTGATCCACATGTAGTGGACCTGCCCAGTGGCAGAGACTTACTGGAAGGAGATCTTGAGCCCTATTAAGGAGATAACGGAGACACAACTGCCTTTCGATGCAGTGGTAGTTTTACTGGATGAGGCGGTCGATGGAAGCTATGTGAACTCTGGAAATAGAGCTAGCGTTATCACTCACATTCTGAGCGTGGCTAGAATCACCTTGGCGCAGGCCTGGAAGAATAAACAGGGGTCGGTAGTAGCCATGTGGTGGTTGAGGCTATGGGGAGTGATGGCCATGGAAAAGGTAACTCGAAGTATCAGAATACCTGGATACCATTGCATGAGTTCATGGACGACAGGGAGCAGATGTATTTCAAACCTAAGTTACTCCCCAAAGTTTCCATTATTTGATTGGGCGAGCCTTGAGTCGAGAGGATGACCTGGCTCATGGCACTCCCAGGGGTGTCGAAATGAGATGTTGTATCCCACCCAAAAGTAATTTTTGCGGTGGGTAGGTTGGTCTTAGGTGGCAAATGGAACTTAAAGACTGGGTGAATATTGGAGAGGATATGGATGATGGTATTGTTTTCTGCTAACTAATGCATGCATGTTTGTAATTTATGCTCCTGAGAAATAAATAAAGTTGATTAAAAAAAAGGCAATTCTTTATAACAGTTCAGATAAACGTTGGAATATTTTTCAGAATCAATAAAGTTAGTGAATCTTTGGATAAGCTCAATACATTTCTCCTACACCCTGAGGTGACTTCAATTACTAGGAAGTATTTGCATTTATATATTACACCAATATACTTTTGTGGACTCTTGAGTTGCAGAAAGGTTAGAACAGTTTATTAGAAAATGTGAGGACAACTAAATGCTCCAATCAAGTCTAGATGGGCCTTTCCCAGCAGCAACAGTAATCAACAAGCTGTAACCTATGAGGGAAAAGCAATATCAAAGTCAATTGATTTAGAAGAGTGCTTTTAAGGAGGCAGGACAGCCAAAGTCATTTGGACAAAGTCTATAGTTCTGATGCACTTCTTGGATAAAAAGTCTTGCACAAAGTCAGAGTTCAGAAAATCACTTGCAGGAACACAAGCTGTTTAGCCTGTGCAAAGGGAGTTGAAATCAACTCAGAAAGTTTAAGCAGGTGCCAGCCTCAAGTAAGACAGCACGACTTAAGGCAAGAAGTTAAGGACCCCCCAAGCCCAAACAGTACCTCTGGTTAGAAGAAAAGGTGGTCCAGCCAAATTCAGTCTTTCAGCAGACTATGGTTCTGGAGCCTCAGTCGTGGGGACAAGGACGACGTCTGGAGGGATACTCCACAGACTCCTTATGATCGATATTATATCGCCTGGAAATAACCAGCGTCAGCATCTCTAAATCGGGTAGTCTCTGAAAAGCAAGAAAATCTAGATCCTATATAGTATAGTAAGTCTCCTTGTTGATGGCATCTGCCACATTATCTTTCAACTCAATACGGGGGACAGCAACTACTTCCATCCACCAGCTGCGACCTAGCAAAGATACAGAATTGGAAGTGCAGACTGGAGGAGAGACGCAAAGATATTTTCTTGCGTAAAAGAAACCTTTTAGCTCCAAAAGAGGCTGGTGGATAGAAGTAATTGCTTACACCCGTATTGAGTTGAAAGATAATATGGCGGATGCCATGGTCAATTACAGGCAATATAATACCGATCAAAAGGAGTCTGTGGAGCGACTTAAAACTGTCAACTGCATGTTCCACTTGGAGTGTAAGGGTGATCCTAACGCCTTGTGGAGGCTTACGCCACAGTCTAGAGCCTTCTAACAGTGATACAACATCTGAGTTGAAGGCGACTAGAAGGGTCTTGTATAATAGAAGTGGGTCCAGATTCATTTGTATATACGCGCAAGTGCTATGAGGATTTATCCATTATATCTGCTCTTCACCGATAGCTGAGAGATGGAAGTGGTGCGGCTCACCCTACAGTGTGAAATGGTACTTATTGAGTTTCTCGTTTGTGTCCTGATGAAGGTTGCTGTACTGAATGGACATGACTTTTGAAGTCCATTATTGACAACCGAAACACGTGTCAACCAGAATATCTGTTGAAATAACTATACACATATTGAGTCACCTGAGAACAGGCAGAGGGAACCTAATATTGTTTACATTTAAAATTGTTTATAGTAACCAAGTGTAACTGGCCATTTGTGTATGTATTGAGCTAAGTGTTTTTGGATGGAATGTGAGCGAATGAATGGTGGGGATAAGTGTGAGCCTAAGTAGGATGTATTGAATTTCATTCAGAAATGTGTTAAGTAATATTTTTAAATTGAATATTTGTTAGAAAAATAAAAAGGAAAATTGATTTGAAATGAAACATTTATGATGTATGAAAAACGGTAAACGAGTGTGATCTGTCATCCTCTATACATTGGTCCATTTTGCAGTTTTTTGACATGTTATTTGGCCTAAAGGACCAATGACAATAGTCAGCCACCCCTTTATTTTTGAATTCAGTGGTATAATCAGACTAACAAAATTATAAATAGAGGCCCATTAACATTAGGGGATAGTAAACTTTTTTCGTGTATATTACCTCCCGACATATGAAGACAGTATAGGAAACAGAATAGTGCAGAACCGTCAATAAAGTGGGAGGTTTTGGAGAAGAAGGAAGTAGTGAATTTTAGAGGTGAAGCAGGGCAATTGCAGGACATATTGGCTCTACCTGGGCCCATTATCAAAAGAATTGAGCAAATAGTGCCCCCGAAAACAAATGAAGTGGGATAAATTAACAACTTGTCGACAGGGCGAAGGAGAGCCAGGAGAAAAGTACTTTGCAAGGAAGGAAGAGGTTTTCTCCTCTTACAGTGGTATCGATCTAGGTACCATAGAAGGGCAAAAAGCTTGTTGTTTACACTTTGTGGAAGGACTGCCCCCATACCTGAAAATTACATACACACATGAATCAACGTGGCCCATGCAGATCGTGGCTCAAATTTTGACTATGATCAGATATTATGCAAATAGGAATACAAAAGAAAAGGGTGAAAAGAAAAGAAAATTAAAATATTTCTATTTCAAGACAAAAGTATTAATGCAGCAAGCATTTCCAGAACAAGGCAGAGGGGTAAGTGCTCCTCCAGCATACAGAGGAGGACAGTTGATGGATGCCATTAATCCAAAACCCCAGATCATTGGATTTGGGGAAATGGAAGGTCTATGGGACAAGGAATAAGAGGATGTGAGTCAGTTTGATGGTGATAATGCAGAAAACCAGTGCCAGGGACAGTCTCTTTTGATCCAAGGCAGAGGCAGCAGTAGTCTGCCAGGGACTATTATGAAGACCAGCCATAGCCAGATTATTATGCAACATAGGGTCGAGTACAAAATACCCATTGACCGCAGATGTCCATACGTGGAACTTTGCATTGCTGAAAAGAAGCAGAAGTTCCTTTTAGATACAGGAGAAAACAATACTTCTATTTCCCCCAAACTAGTGCCTACAATACCCAACTCTGGTAAAAATGAACACCTCAATGGTATTTTCTAATGATCAAGTCTGTAGTCTAGTATCCAAGCCCATTCGCTTTCAGATGGGGCTCAGTTTGTTGCAACAGATAAATGTGCTTTAAATATTTTGGGCTTGGACTTCTTGAAACACTTGCATGCAAACATATACTGTTTGCCGAATGGTGTCTGCCTCACTTGCTCTGGTCAACTCTTCGCTAAATGTTATGTTTCTATCACTAACACTTTACCACCCGAACTTGAGAACATGGATTAAAGGTGTGGCCATACGGTAAAAATTATGAAACTGTATGGCACCAGATCCAATTCAAATTCACGTTAAGACCAATGCCATACTCCCAAGAATACCCAAATGCAAAATATCCCAGGAAGGATTAGTAGGGATAAGGGGAGTGATTTAATATTTACTGACTAAAGGGATAGTTAAAGAAATTGCAGGGAGCCCATGCAACAGCTCAATGTTGCCATTCAGAAAAAGACTGATGGCAAGGAAGGCTCACTTAGTGCGCAAATCATTCTCCATTCAATGTCAATAAAATAGCGGCGTCCCAGATATGAAATCACTTTTTACTATGGTTTCTCCCTCCGCACAATATTTCATGGTTGTGGACGTGTTTTTGCATTCCAATACATGAAGGCAGCCAGTACCTTTTTTGCCTTTAGCATAGATAGTCCAGTGCCTCTTACACACATTTTGTAGAGCACCCCAAGGATACACAAAGAGCCCAAGCACTTACAACTAGGCATTACAAACACAACTGGACACTTATACCCCATCTACAGGCATTGTTATGCAGCAGATACAAGGGAAAGGTGTGTGGACTACACCACACACCTTCTAGAGTTTTTAGCTCCATTGGGACATAAAGGTTCCCCAAATAAGCTTCAATTATGTCAGCAGCAGGTCAATTGTCTAGGTCATTTACTTACTACGAGAAAAGATTGTACCTTCAACAAATACAAATGATACTTAACATGCCAGTACCCAGCAAGAGGTTCGAGGATTCTTAGGGATGACTTAATTCTGTAGTCAATTGATTCCAAACCTTTCTTTGCTATCTAATGTAAGGGAGGCATGGTATCACAAGTCTAACACTGACACGAGGTACAATTTGTAAAACCTTTACTCAATTATTCAGTGTTTGGACACTCTTGCTTTGCCCTATAGCCATGAGGGGAGTAATCTCTACCATTAAATAATAAAACAAATGCACAGTCCTAGTCAGTCTGTCAAATCAAAATGGCCTATACTAACAAAACCTAATGCTGGCCCTATCTTTCATACAAAAAGTGTGTAAAGGAGAAATTAATAGTTAATCACAGCAGTGACTAACGTACTCCTAGTCCATAGTACCCTTTCCTCCATACTGCATGCGCGTCTGGCATGGATTCACATGCTCATGAATATTCCCCGTCGTCAGGCTGGGAATCCTCGGTAAAGAAATAATCAGTATCAGTTTCGTTTCTGATCTGTCTTTCTTAGAAGTAACCAATCACTGATCTCTGGGTCATACTGCCCCCAGCCAATGACTGCCCTCTCCCTAAGCCCCGCCTCCGGCAGCCATCCTCAGATTTGGTAGCACGCCAAGTGGCAGTATGACCAAGTGAAGAGCCACCGAGGGGTAGGTGGGAGGGTTTGCATGTGAATCCATGCCAGACCCATGCTGGAGAACAACAGTTACAGGTAAGTAACTTGTTCCTTCTCCAGCATGGGGTCTGGCATGGATTGACATGCTCATGAATAAAAGAATACATAGCAGTATACACATGCACAACCACGGGAGGTGGCAACAGGCTCAACATTAAGCAATACAACAACTCAACATTAAGCATCTCTTACCTCCTCACCAGGCTCAACTTAAGCGAACAGGTTGCGCAGCACTGCTTGGCCGACCCTGACTCCTCCCTGGAGTCCCGATCGATGCAGTAGAATCTTGTGAAGGTGTGCGTCGACCTCCACGTAGCCGCCCTGCAGATGTCCAGCAGGGGTACGCCAGACAGGAACGATGTGGCAGCAGTGATCGCCCTGGTCGAATGGGCTCTCGGAATGCCGGGCAGCGGTCGGTTTGCCAATCGGTGACAATGCATGATGCAGCCGGAGAGCAATCTGGAAATGGAAGTCTTCGAGAGAGCCTCCCTTGATTCACAGACCCAAAGTTTACAAATAGCTGTGACGTCTTCCGAAAACTCTTTGTGCGGTCCACGTAGAACTTCAGCGCTCTAGCTACATCCAGCGAGTGCAAAGTCCTCTCGGCCGGCGTCGAAGGCGACAGGAAGAAAACTGGTAACACCAAGTGCTCGTTGAGGTGGTAGTCCGATGGCACCTTGGGCATGAAGGAGGGGTGCGTCCTAAGCACTACCCTTGTGTCATGAAAAGTCAAGCATGGAGGCTTGCAAGATAGGGCCTGAATCTCCCCCACTCGTCATGCAGAGGTGATGGCCACGAGGTACGCTGTCTTCCATGACAGGAACTTCAAGGGCGCAGAATGCATAGGCTCGAATGGGGCTCCCATGAGCCTGGTCAGCACCACATTAAGTTCCCACGCCGGGGCAGAAGCCTTCACCGGCGGGAATGAACGGAATAGTCCCTTCATAAATTCCTTTACCAGGCGATGAGACCATGAGGACGCCCGGCCCGTAGTCCTGGTATAACGGGAGATGGCAGCCAGATGTATTTTTATGGAGGCGTGACCCAGTCCAGCTTTGGCCAGCGACAGTAAGTACGGCAGCACTTGAGGGGCCGTAATCCGCAGAGGATTAATCTTCTGTGCACGGCACCAGACAGAGAACCTCTTCCATTTATGACCGTAACACTTGAGAGTTGAGGACGCCCTGGCCTTTGCAAGAACCTCCCTGCAATCAGCCGGGATATCGTACCCTCCAAACTCTAGCGCTGCAGGAGCCAGGCCTGCAAGTTCAGCAACTGTGGGTCGTGGTGTAGAATGGCGCCTCCTTCTCTGGAGAGAAGATCCGCGTCCACCGGCAGCCTGACTGGCGGGGACGTTGACAAGTCCAGAAGGTCCGGGAACCAGATCTGCCTCGGCCACGACGGTGCGACGAGGATCATCCTGCACCTGGACTTCTTGAGCTGGCTGATGAGGCGGAGTAGCAGCGGCAACGGAGGGAACGCGTAAAGAAACAGGCCGTCCCAAGGGAATGAGAAAGCATCGCCCATGCTCCTCGGCTGTGGGAACTTGCTTGCGAACCTCTGGCACTTGGAGTTTGTCGCCGTCGCAAACAGGTCGATCTGGGGGTTTGCCCCATCGTTGGAAGAGTCGATCCACTTGATCCTGGCGCAGTTCCCACTCGTGGCACGAGCGCAGCTCCCTGCTGAGTGAGTCATTGGCGATGGTGTTTTTTATTCCTGCCAGGTGGAAGGGAACCAGAAACCTCCCCTGGGCGACGGCCCAGTGCCACAGATCCTGGGCCTCCTTGGATAGGGCTAGGGATCTGGTGCCTCCCTGCTTCCGTATGTAGAACATTGTGGTGGTGTTGTGGGTGAAGACCCTCACCACCTTGTCCTTGAGGGACGGGAGTAACGACTTGAGCGCCCAGAACACAGCATGGAGCTCCAAGATGTTGATGTGAAGAGACCTCTCCTCCGGGAGCCAAAGGCCTCTTGCGTGGAGATCTCTGTTGTGGGCCCCCCCAACCCTCCAGAGAGGCGTCCGTAGTCACTGTCTCCTGAAACACCAGGGTTTGAAAGTCTGTGCCCGTCGTGAGGTGAGCCTGGGTGCCCCACCATAGGATCGCCCGACGGAACTCCTCGTCGAGGGGGATCCTGTCCTCGAAGCAGCCTCCCGCCTGAAACCAGCGGGCGTCGAGGAACTCCTGTAGCGGACGCATCCGAAGTCTGCAAAGGGGTACAAGGTAGATGCATGAGGACATCATCCCGAGAAGGGACTTGATGGACCTCACACTGGCCACATCCGTGGCTAACAGTCGCCGTACCTTGCCCAGGATGGTTTTGGTCCTCTCCTCTGAAGGGGAGGCCAACTGCTCCACTGTATCGAGCTTCGCCCCCAAAAACAGTGCTACTTGCGACAGAACCAGGTGGGATTTGGGGTAGTTGTTGGAGAACCCCAGCTCCGTGAGCAACCGGACGGTCCTCGCCGTATGATCGACGGCGACTTCCCTTGACCTTGCCCGGATTAGCCAATCGTCCAGGTAGGGGTAGACGTGGATCCCCTGCAGACGCAGCCGCGCCTCCACTGGTGCCAGGCACTTGGTGAAAACCCTGGGTGCCGACTTTAATCCGAACGGTAGGGCTCTGAATTGGTAGTGGCGTCCTTGAACCACGAACCTGAGGAACTTCCTGTGCCTTTTTACAATGGGGATGTGGAAGTAGGCATCCTCCAGGTCCAGCGACGATAGGAAGTCGCCTTCCTCCAGCTGTCCCAGTAAGTGCTGGAGGGTGACCATCCTGAATTTCTGCGCCTTGATGTATTTGTTTAACCGACGCAGGTCTAGGATGAGGCGCCAACCGCCTGTCTTCTTCCTGATGAGGAAGTACCTTGAGTACACTCCGGAGCCCCGGAGCCTCCTGGGGACGAGCTCGATGGCACCTTTCTTGAGCATCGCCTTTACTTCCAACAGCAGTTGAGGGAGGTGATTCTCCTTCTTGGCCATGGGAGGAATGCAAGGGCACTTCTTTAGGAATTCCAGCGAGTGCCCGTTGGCCAGGGTGTCCAACACCCAACGATCGGTGGAGATGGACTCCCACACCCTGACGAACTTTGTCATTCGGTGGGGGCCCGACCACCCGGCCGGGTCAGTCTTGCTTGGAAGCGGCCTTGCCGCCTTGGCGACGACGGCGGGAACCCCCTTGCTTGCCGCGACCTCTGTAGGCCTCCTGGGAAGAGGAGCGGACCGCCTGGCGGTAGGTGGAGGAGCCACCGCTGGATCCTTTGGAGGCACCCTGTCTGCCTCCAGAGCTCCGAAAGGGCCGTCGCTGCTGAAGCACTCCAAGGGCCTGGGCCGTCTCAGAGTCGGTCTTGATGGCCTGTAGAGACACATCCACCGCCTTACCAAAGAGGTTTTTGCTGTCGAACGGCATGTCCAAAACACTGGTCTGGACGACCTGGCAAAAGTCTGTCGCCTTGAGCCATCCTCATCGTCGGAGGCAAACTCTGTTGCCCAGTTGGCGAAATCCGGTATCGGCAATGTCCGTTGCCATCGTAATGGCGTGATCCAACGCCACTTCACCCTCCTGCAGAATTTCTAGGGCCTCCGCCCTTCTGTCATCAGGCAGGAAATCAAGCAGGGGAGCTACCTTGAACCAGAGCTCCCTGTCGTAGGGGCCACGATCGCTAAGGCATTGGCCGCCTTAATCGTCGTCGCCGCCGCTGACGAGATGACTAGTCGTCCCATAGAGTCCAACTTCATACTCTCGCTGTCCGGCGGGGAAGTGGAAGTTGAAGCCGCTGCGCCCACTGCCTTCTTCTTAGCTACTGCCAAGATGACCAAGTCTAGCGTGGGCTGGGCCCTGAGGCACAAGGGGGCAGCATCGGGGACTCGGTACTTCTTCTCGTACCTGTCCCTCTTGGCGGGTGACGTGGCAGGGTTCTTGAGGACAGCAAGCCTCTCGTCCCAGATGTCGTCGAGTAAAGGCACCGCGAGGACCATCTTCCTCTTAGCCTCTCGTCGTTGGTACAGAAACCCCTCCTTTTTCTGTTCTTCAGGGCAGAGCTGGAAGAGCTCGGATGCCCTGGTTATCATGGCGTGGAAAGAACCAACCTCGTCGGCTGGGGACGCCCGCAGGGCGGGGGTGAAGACGGGATATCTTGTGTCATCGCCGCCGTCGTCGTCGTCCGTCCCCGTCGCCGTATCCTCTTCGGCGAGGGGGATGAGGGGTCCACCGGCCTCGCGGGCATGAAGGGCGGAGAGGGGTGGACTCTCCTCCACTTGTTCGGAGGGTTTCCCGACGGGCCTGGTTCTGGATCCTCCGTCGGGGTCTGTGGTAATCTCGTCCTTATCTCGGTACATAAGGATTGGATTGCCAACAAAATGGCCGGCGAGCTATCCTGGGGCTCGGGCAATGGCTGCGACCGACCGGATGGCCGTTCCACTGGGCCCTGTTCGTCCTCTTTGTCGCTATCTTCGATCACGTCAGCAGGGACCGTCCCCTGGGATCGAACCTTCTCAAACCTCTCGTTGAGGTTTATGAACCTTTCGTTGAGGCCCCTCTCGGTCTCCACCAGTTCCTCCTCAGAGGCCGATTCCGAGTCTGTAACGGCCACCGCCCCCCCCTCTTTTTCAGCCGGGGGCTTCACGGGGGTCTTAGCGGTGGGCTGGAAAGAGGATTCCCTCTGCGGCGGCAGGGATACCCTGGGCCCAGAGGCCGTTTCCATTGGCGTAATCTCAGCCGGCTCCACCAGGGTCGCAGAGACCACTTCGGTAGAGGCCTTAGCCGGGTGGATCAAGGCCCTCACCACCTTAGGTGCGTCCTGGGCCTTCGCCTTGGGGGGAGGGTCAACGCCTCGCTCCCGCTTCGAGATCGACCGGGTCCGCTTTAGCGGCCTACCCGGGTTCTCGGACTTCCTCTTCCCCGAACCAGAGCGCTGGCTCGTGGTCGAACGTGCCGGGTAAGTAGCGCCCTGCTTGGCAACCGAAGAGCCCGACCTTTCGGCGCTCCCGGAGCCCGCGGACTCGCGCTGCTTGGCCTTCTGTTGGGCCCCCGTCGCCGTGGCACCCTCAAAGGACTTAGAAGCCCGCTCAGCCTTCTTCGCCTTCTCACTTGCTGTGCCCTTCTCCAGCCAGGAGGCGAGGCGGGAACGACGATCTTGTTTGGTCCGTTCCGAAAGGTTCTTGCAGAATGCACAGTCCTTCTCCACGTGAGTCTTGTCCCCATGGAGGCAGTAGAGACATCGTGAATGCTCGTCCTCCTTAAAAACGTTATATAATCCGCATCCAGGGCAGTTCCTGAACAGCTTGGATCCGGGCGTCGAGCTTCCTTTGTCCTGGGCCATGTCTGTTGAGGTAGGCCGCAGACCTTCCGGAATCCTCCAAGAAGTGTAAACTCGATGAAAACTTCACCCTTGAGGGGCATAGAAGAATTCTGAAACGGGTCCCAGTTATCGGAAGTAGAAACGGTGGAGCTTGAGGCTCGATTAAACCGAAAAAATGAGAAATTCTCAAGAAAAAGCGTGAAAATGCAGTAAAAAACTCGAGAGCAAACACGAGGACTCCCAACACTTGAGCGTGCGGTAAAAATCTGAGGATGGCTGCCAGAGGCGGGGCTTAGGGAGAGGGTAGTCATTGGCTGGAGGCAGTATGACCAAGAGATCAGTGATTGGTTACTACTAAGAAAGACAGATCAGAAACGAAACTGATACTGATTTTTTCTTTACCGAGGTTTCCCAGCCTGACGATGGGGAATATTCATGAGCATGTGAATCCATGCCAGACCCCATGCTGGAGCACTATAGGAACACCACCACAGCGTGCCTCATGACTGTGCACTCTTCGTAAGAGGAAAGTGTAAGAAAACGTAAACTGTACTGCGGGGTAGGATGGGAGGGTCGATGAGGAATACGTGGGAGGAACATCCAGTCGAAAGAACGTTACAGTTGCTAAGTAACTTGTTCTTCGAATGGATTGTGTCTTCCCACGTATTCCTCATCTTATGATAGACTCCCAAAGCATTGTCAATTTTGGAGGTGGGAGTACTACATACTGTTTTCATGGACTGAGTGAAGTACCGCCTGGGCAAACCGTCCCTCATTGGAGGAAGCGGTATCTAAACAGTAATGCTTGATGAAAATATGCATCGATTTCCAAGTTGCAGCTGAACAAATGTCTGCTGCAGGAACTCCCCTCTTTAGAGCCGCAGAAGTTGCATTCCGCTTGTAGAATGGGCTCGAAGCCCATCTGGTGGGTCTTTTGCCACTAATTTGTAGCATTCCAGTATAGCTAGAATGATCCAGCGGGATATGGTCTGTTTTGTCACTGATAAACCCAGTTTATGACCAGTATAACCCACAAAAAGCTGGTCATCTTGGTGTAACTGACATCATTGAAATATAGAAACTAAGAGCCCTCTTGGGGTCTAGTCTATGTAGTCTCTCCTCCTCTTTACCCAAATGAGGAGGAGGATAGAAAGTTGGTAATATTTTTTGTGACAAATGGAAGTCGGAAACCACTTTTGGTAAAAAGGAAGGTTTAACTTTGAGAACTACCTTGTCCTTATAAAAAATAGTGTATGGAGGTTTGCATGAGAGAGCCTGAAGTTCACTAACCCTGCGGGCTGATAAGGCCACAAGGAGAACAGTCTTTAATTTTAGAAGCCTCAATGGACAGGAGTGTAGAGGCTCAAAAAGGTAGTCAGAAACTTAAGTACCAAATTTAAATCCCAAGCTGGCACATGAAAAGGTACTGGAGGGTATACGTTGGTAAGTCCTTTTAGGAATTGTATTATTAATGGAATTTTGAAGTATGAAGCCTCTTCCGAGGTGCGCTTGAAAATGGACAGTGCAGCAAGATATCCTTTAATTGTTCCTATCTGGAGCCCCAGATTGGCTAGATGCAATAGAAAAGAAAGCACCATTGGCGTGCCACATTGAAAAGGGTCCACATCCTTATCCTTGCACCAGTTACTGAACTTATTCCAGCGACAACAGTACAAAGACTTTGTTGCTGGCCTTCTGGCCGAAAGCAAGATCTCCATTACATCATCCGGAAGATCCCAATCCTTGTATCTCAACCTCTCAGAAACCATGCGTGAAGGTTGAGTGTCTTGACCTCTGGATGGAGAACCAGACCTTCCTCTTGCGAGAGAAGATCCTCTCTTTGCGGAAGACGTATTGGAGGGCAGATGGACATGTCTAGAAGGTCCGGGTACCACGTCCTCCTGGCCCAATCCGGGGCAATTAGGATCATGGTTTTCCTGAACTTTCTGAACCTCCTGATTACTTGAGGAATCACGGGGACTGGAGGAAACGCGTACAGCAGTGGAAACTTCCACTCCACTACGAATGCGTCTCCCAGAGCTCCTCTTTGAGGAAATTCCCTTGAGCAGTACTGATCGCACTTCTGGTTGATCGCAGTGGCAAATAGATCCACTTGGGGGGGGTCCCCAAAGGGTTAAGATCTCCAGAAGGACTTCTTGAGCTAACTCCCACTCGTGGGAGACTGCTCTGCCTGCTCAGGGCATCTGCCGATAGAGAGATTCCTTCTCGTATTGCCCAGAATCAGAGCTCCATTGCCTCTCTGCACAGTGTGAGTGATCCTACGCCTCCTCTTATGTTGAGGTAGTACATGGCCACTGTGTTGTCCGTCATTATCAGGACATTATTTCCCTGTACAGAGGGCAGGAAGTCCTTCAGCGCTAGTCTGATTGCCCTATGCTCCAACAGGTTGATGTGTCGTTTGGACTCCGATGGAGACCAACGACCGCCGATTGTCAGATCGTTGGTGTGTGCTCCCCACCCCGTGATTGAGGCGTCCGTCACTACTGTTATCTCCAGCCATGGTTGCCAAAAAGATTCTCCTTTGAGGATATTGTCGTTGCAAGCCCACCATAGAAGATCCTGAGCAACTGCACTCGGGACTTGCAGAAGATCCGACATATTCCCTGAGAACTGGGATCACCTAGTTCTGAGTGCCCATTGAAGGGGTCTCATTCTCAATCTGGCTTCTGGCACTAGGAAAATGCAGGATGCCATGAGGCCGAGCAACTTCAGAAAATCGAAGGCCAATAGATGTTGGGCATTCTGGAACTTTGTCACCATCTGCAGATTGTGGAGAGCTCTCACCTCGGGAGGCGAAACTTTTCCCGGGGAAGTATCCAAGACTACTCCGATAAACTGGAGCTTTTAGGATGGTATCATGTGGGACTTCTTGAAATTGAGGGAGAAGCCCAATTTGTGAAGGAAGTGGCAGGCGATCGAAAGATGTTCCTGAACTTGTTCGGGAGAATGTGCTCTGATCAACCAGTCGTCCAGGTAGGGGTAGACGTGAATCCCCCCTCTCCTGGGACTCGCTGCCACTACCGCCATCAGCTTGGTGAAAACCCTTGGGGCGGAGGTCAACCCGAATGGCAGAACTCGAAAACGATAATGAGAGTTGCCAATCGCAAACCTCAGGTACTTTCTGTGCTTGGGATGGATTAGCACATGGAAGTAAACATCCTGAAGGTCCAATGATACCAACCAGTCTTGGAGTTGTAGAGCCTGAAGGATCTGAGAAAGGGTCACCATCTTGAACTTGTCCTTCCTGTGGAACTTGTTCAAGTTTCTTAAGTCCAAGATGAGTCTCAATATTCCGTCCTTTTTTGGGATGAGAAAATATGGCGAGTACCAACCCCTGTTCCTCTCCGCTACAGGTACCTGTTCTATAGCACCTTTCTCTAGCAGAGTTAAAATTTCCTGCAACAGGAGCAGGTCTGGAATTTTGATTGAGTTGGCTCCCGGTGGATGATTCGGAGGCCTTTTTTTGGAAGGGCAGACAGTAACCTTGAGCAGCTACTGTTTCCAGTGCCCAAGCATCTGAGGTAATGCCCCGCCATTCCTTCAGATGCTGAGAGATCCTGCCTCCCACTGGGGTTTTGTGTAACAAGGTCTCAGAGTGATTTGGAGGCGGCTGCAGGAGCGGCTGAGGGCAAAGATGCCGCTCCTGAGGCTGGTTTCGCATCTCTTCCTCGTGCTCCACGGGGACGTTTCTTTTGCCTCTTTGAAAAGCCTGTCCTGTTCCTCTACCAAAAGAGGAATATTACCGAAAAGAACAACCCCTCCAGGAAGATTAGCCGGAATTGGGTTTCTGGGGCTAGCGCATGGAGGCAATAAGAGATTTAGCTGCCGCTTTTGAGGTCTGGAGTTTTTCTAGGCTTTCATCAGCCTTACTGCCAAACGGCCGAGAGCCATCAAAGGGCATGTTGAGGAGTCTGGCCTGCACATCTGGTGCAAACCCCGACTTCCTCAACCACTCAAATCTGCATAGAACCGTGCTTGCAGCCATGGATCTGCTGATACTATCAACAGTATCCAGTCCAGACTGGAGATATTCCCCCATTGCCTCCTTCCCGTCTTCGACTATATTCAGGAAGCCTTCCCTTTCCTCGCCTTCCGGAATATGATCAGCTGCTGCCGCAATACAGTCCCACAGGGCATGGGTGAACCTGGCCAGGGTACAGGTGACATTGGTTGATTTAAGGGCCATGCTGCCTTAAGTGAAAACTTTACGGGCCAAAGCATCAATTTTTTTTGTCCTCTCTATCCGGAGGGATAGTGGGATATGCTGTTTGTTTTGATGTAGATGCTGCCTGAACAACTAGACTTTCTGGAGTCGGCTGTCTAAGTATTCAGGATCAGAACCAGCTGGTCTATATTTCCTGGGAAAATTACTGTTTGCAGCAGCAATACTTTCTGGATTTTCCCAGTTTTTTTTCCACTGTCCTCTGAAGAGCCCTATGGAAAGGGAGAACTGGATCTTTGAGGACCTCTGACAATTATGTCTGTCATATCATCCTGTTAAAAAACGGGTGAAGTGTTACCCCAACCCATATATTCAATTACTCTAGTCATAAGACTCCTGTACCCTGAGTCTGCGTGTTCTGCAGGATCAGGTCTGGCAAATTCTAATTCTGGTGGCGTGTCAATGCCACTAGCAGGATGCAAAGTATCCCTCAGGTCTCTCATTTTAGACTCTAAATCTACAAGCTCCTCTGGAACTTGCTTTGTGCCATATTGAACTCCAAAAGGAGAGATTTCCTCATCCTCTGAGGCAGATTCCTCATAAATTGAGGACATAGACTTAAAGTCAGATCTGGGAAAAGGAGTAAATCTTCTCTCTTCCTCCACAATATTTGTTGAAGGAATAGAAAAATCCTTCGAAGAGGTCGAAGGAATATTCGATGACTTTGATGAGCATTTCGACACACGCGTCGAAGACGCTTTTGGCTTCGATGCCGAAGCGATCGACGACGATGGCATTGACAAAGTCGTGGAAGCCTTCGACGACTTATGTTTTTTATGTGGCACCGGAGAGGTACTTTATCTCGAAGAGTCTTCGATGACTTGGTGTCGACTCAAGTTTTTCAAGTATCCTTAACACTACTGGCTTTAACCATAGTAGTTTTCGACTTCCCTTTGTCTTCCAATGGAGCAGCTTTAGGGGTATGGCTCTTCTGAGGTTTATTCGAGGGGGTCGGGCCGAATTCTCGAATACCTCCATCTTTTTTCGAAATTCCTCACATTTTCTGGGGGAATCCGATTTTGTCGGATATCGCATTTCTTCGGTCGATGACTCGGAAGATGATGGAGACCTATTTCTCCTCTTCACTTTTTTAGACGAGGAAGATGACGAGCGTCTCGACCTGCTGCGAGATCGAGATCTCTTGGAATGTTTATGGTGATCCGACTCCTTCGAATCAGTCGATTTTTTATGTTTTTTGGACACAGCCTTAGCTATTTATACCATCAGTGTCGTCGACAGAGTACGGAGACTGTCAAGGGACAGTAGACGCTGCAACTTCGAGCACAGCACCCTCTGCCGAGAATTTTTTTTCCGGAGCAGCAAAGCTGGAGATAACGAATTATCTTAAGATGAGGAATACGTGGGAGGACACAATCCATTCAAAAGAAATCTTCTTCCCCTTTAAATGTCGAGGCGTCTGGGGCAGGGCTCTGGGAGCATGAGCTACCCTGACGCTGCCTACCTGTGCCACACCTCAGTCCCCAATGACGCGTCAGCAATATTAATATTGCGCAATGACACCAGTATTATTAGGGGCCGGGGGGGGGGGGGGGGGTTACGTATGGAGAAAAGGGGACTATGGACTAGTAGTATGTACGTCTCGTCCCCTTTCCTCCATACTGCATGGGCGATTACAACTGAATGTAGCTTCAGTGTAGAGAGGTGACCCTCCCTAAGAAAACAAGTTCCTTAGAACCGCCTGTCCGAAAGCCACGTCTGACTTAGAGCCAGCATCCAGACAGTAGTGCTTGCAGAAAACCAAAAGGGTGGTCCAGGTGACCGCCCTGCTGATGACCTGCCACGGAACGTGTCTCAGGAATGCGACCACCATGGCCTTGGCTCTGACAGAGTGGGCATGCATTTTCACTGGAAGTGGTTTGCGCTGCCCCTCATAGGCCTCCTTGATGGCCGCAACCATCCACCTTGCTATAGAGGCCTTGGATGCCTGATAATCGGGCCTTGACCCACCAAATGTGACAAATTGAGCGGCCGACTTACAGAAGCTCTTGGTCCTGTCCAGATAGAATTTCAGAGCGCGTCTGACATCCAGACAGTACAAGACCCTTCGCGCATCGTCTTTAGGATCAGCAAAGAAGGTAGCTAACACTATCTCCTCATTTAGATGGAAAGAAGAGACTACTTAAAGCACGAACACAGGGTGCGTTCTCAGGACCAGCTTATCTCTGTGAAAAGTAGTGTAGGGTTAGGACGCCACCACAGCCTGGATCTTGCTGACCCTACGCGCAGATGTAAGCCCCACCAACAGGGCTTTTTTAATGGGGACCAGTATGATGTCACTATATTGAGGTCCCACTCCGGGTGTGGTTGCTTGATAGGTGGGTAGAACCTGGTGAGGTCTGCCAGATGTAGCTTAACCACTGGGTTGGAGGAGGAGAAGAAGAGCTCCTCCTCCGAGTTCCTGTAGGCACCTATGGCTGCCAGGTAGGTGTGGCACGTGTCCATTTGCATCCACCAGTGTGCCAGGTGTGCCAAGAAGGAAAGCACATCGTCCAACGTGCAAGAAAGGTGTTGATCTCCTTAGAGTCCACCCAATGACAGAACCTAGTCCATTTACTCTTGTAGCCTTGCTCCTAGCGCCCTGAATGATGCCCAGGTTAGCCTGCGACAGGCTCAGATGCTTGAGTGTGACCTGCTCAGGAACCACGCTGTGAGGGCTAACTTCTGTGGAGCGGGGTGGATGATCCTGCCCCACTGCTGCGAGAGGTGGTGAGCTGGGCCCAGCGGCAGGTGGATGGGAGGCCTGTCCGAGAGGCTGAGAAGCTCGGAGAACCAGGGTCTCGTTGGCCAGCACAGAGCTATCAGACATTATTCTCTTATCCTGCAGATCCCCAGGTGGACCAGGGGAGTGGAAGGCATATGCAATCTTGTTGTTCCACTGAATCCAGAACGAGTCGCCCAGAGAGCCGGGGCCCTCCCTGCCGGGACGCAAACTGCAGGCACTTCCTGTTGGATCTGGTGGCAAAGAGATCCACCTGGGCTGCCCCCATGTGTTGAAGATCCCAAGCAGGACCTGATCTTTCAATTGCAATTCGTAATTGACCGCTCCCAGCCTTTTTAGCCTGTCCGTCTCCAGGTTGGACTCCCCTGAGAGGAGGATTGCACTCACGTAGATGATGTTCTCCAGGGCCCATTCCCACAGGCTGACCGCTAGACTGAACAGCGGAGGGGACCTGGTGCCACCCTGCTTGTTGATGTAATACATGCTGGTGGAGTTGGCCGTCTGAATGAGGACCACCTTCCCACAAATACGTGGAAAAAAAGCTTTGAGAGCAAGCCCAATAGCCTTCAGCTCCAGCCAGTTGTTATGAGCCCCCTGCTCCTGAAGGGACCAGACTCAATGGACACTGGTTGTCCAACGTAGCGTCCCAGCCTTCCAGGGAGGAATCCGTGGGGATGTTGACTTGAGGCGCTGCCTGCCGGAAGGGCTTGCCCATCCACAGGTTGCAGTCCCTGGACCACTAGGGAGGTCCGGGTGGAGAAAGGGAGGAATGCTGACCAGCTCCGCGTGGGAGCCCCGCTCCCGATTCCATGAGGCTGCAAAGTGCAGCTGTAATCTCCTCATTTTGAGTCTCATGTTGGTTACGGTCAGTAGGGCCGCTGCCATGATACCGAATAGATGCTGGTACCACCAGGCCGAGGTCACCTCTCGGCTGTGGAAGTGACCTACAGCCTTCTTGATGGCCATAATCTTGTCCTCTGAGGTAAAAACTCTCAGAACCTGTGTCCCATATGAGGCGCAGATCCCATATGAGGCCCAGAAAGGTCAGGCTCTGTGTAGGCTGCAGCTGAGACTTCTTGAGATTGATAGAAAATCCCAGCTTTTGCAGTGTGATCATAAGAGCGGAGGAATTGTGGTGAACCACCTCCCGAGATCTCGCCACGACGAGCCAGTCGTCCAGGTACGAGCAAACAAGGTGGCATTGGGCCCTGAGGAGGGCCGCCACTGCATTCATAAATCTGGTCAATACCCTGGGGCTGAGTTGAGGCCGAAGGCTAGAACCTTGTACTGGAAATGGAAGCCCATGATACTGAACCGAAGAAAGGATCAATGATGCTGCCAAATCGTAACGTGTAGATACGCGTCCTTCAGATCCAGGGAGCACATCCAGTCTCCCCTGCACAGTGTCTATGCAATGAATGCTGGCGTAACCATCTTGAATTTTTAAAGAGAGAGGGAGAGGTTGAGGGTGGATAGGTCCAACACAACTCTCAGGCCAGTCTGGTTCTTCTTTTGTATGGTGAACATCCTGAAGTAGAAGCCCAAGCATTGCTGGGATGTTGGGACTTCTTCCACTGCCTGGCTCTCGACAAGCGAACAAACTTCCGCCAACAGAGTTCTTGTCCCAATCTGTGGGAGGGGAGGAGGGAGGAATCGGTAGACAGTACCCCGTGGACATTACGGATAGGATCCAGGGGTCCACAAACCTCTGACGCCAAGACTGTGCGAGAAGGGCAAGCCTATCCCCCACAAGTGACAAGTGGACCTGAAGGGGCGCGTCATGCCTTCTTTCCCTATGAGGCTGGTGCGGAGGAGGTGGACTGAAAGAAGCCCTTGCTCTCCCCCCACTCCTTCTGTTTGCGTCAGTGCTAACACGGATAACGGCACGGCTGCCTAGACATCCGTTCTTGGAAGCCCTGCAACCCGCCGAACGCCTGCCCCTTGTCAGAGCGTTGATGCGACGGGGTGTATGCCTTGGTCGTGGTCTTCGTGAGGATAAAGGCATTGCAGTTTGGGAACTGCTTTTCTTTTTATTTAGCTCCTCGTCCGTGGTGGAATGGAAGAGTTTGCCACCCTCAAATGGAATGTCGATTATGCGTTGCTGGACGTCCGGGTTGAACTTGGTAGCCCATAGCCAGGTAGTCCTCATGTCTGTGGCGATGCAGATGGCATGGCCTGAGGTGTCAATGTGCGCCACTGTGGACTCCATGAGGTCCTGCGCCACCGATTTAGCTTCTGCCAGCCCTGCCTTGAAACGTGCCTGGTTCTGCACCAGAATTTCTGGAAGGATGCCGTTTCCCACCAAAGCCTCTGATTCACAGCTGCCAGCATGGCGTCTGCGTTGGATTGACGAAGGTGCAGTGAGGCATTGGAATAAACCTTCTTTCCATAAGCCTCCAAGATCTTCTCCCCCTTGCCTAGAATCGCGAGGACGACTGAGGATTGAGTAGAGGGACGCTGCAGCGATCACCAAAGAGTGCAGTTGAGGGTGCGCCGAAAGCAAGAGTGGATCCCCTCCAAAGTCTATACTTGGCGTTGAGGCGCTGATTAACAGGCTGGGCTGAATGGGGTTTAAGCTATCCCTTTTTGCCCACGGCAAAAACGTCCTTCTGCATCGGGATCCCTGTTCTACCTGCTGAGCATACAGCGAGGACCTCAGCTAGGACCCCCCGCCTCCAGTTCGACCTCAGGTTGAGAAAGCCCCAAACCTGCAAGCTGTTCAAGGAAAGCCTTGGCTGAAGACGGCATGTCAGGGTCCTCCTCCTCGTCAGTGTCCACCAGGGTGTCCGATTGGTCCAGAGCGGATGGAGGAGTGCTGGGCGCCAAGGACTGCGGTGTAGGAACCAGAGTCGGTGGCTACTGCGGAGGCTGGTGTGGAACCGCCTGAACTGTGGGAGACAGGTGAGCCGGAATAGAAGGAGCCAGCAAGGGCAGCAGGGACTGCACAGGGACCTGCGGCGCTGGAGCCACAGCAGCAATGACTATAGGCGCAGGCGGAGGGGCCGGAGGGAGAATGCTCCCGATTACATCCCGAAGGATGGCCCCATCTGAGGAGATCTCGAGTGTGAGAAACCTTTCCAAAAACCTGTCCTCAGAGAATGGTGGGGTAGCAGGTGGTATTGATGTGGTAGGGGCGGCTGCTGGGGCCGGTGCATACTCTGTCTAGCCGCTTGCGGGTTAAATCTGCCCTGAGATGCTGATGCATAAGCTGTAGGCCACGTATTGAGGATATTGTCGTTGAGACAAGTCCCTTCTTGAAAGTCGTTCTCCCACCTGCTCCGCACCAAGGGGCTGAATGGGACGAGCAGCCATTTTGTCTGGCGCAACGGCCATCTTCTCGAGCTACATGTCACGTGCCAAAGTCGTGGTGCTTGCCTTGCTGGGCCTGGTCTCCTCCAGGACTCTTGGTGGTGGAGCATGAGACCTACCCTGCACTGCAGGACGGGGCCTGGTAGGCTTGTTGCCCTCGGCCGCATCGCTGGTAGTGCTGCGTTCAGGCACTCCATAACTCATTTGACCATTACTAGGGCATAGCCCCTCGGGTGTAGACCCAGTAAAAGTACCTTGCGATCCCTCAGCACTGTCCCTGGAAAGATCTAATGACCGCCCCCCCCCCTCGACCTGGTGGCCAGCAGCTGGAATAGGCTTGGTACCTGTGTTGGTGCGAGAACCAGAAAGGTTCCTCCCGCTCAGGCGTTTCCTTGGGAAGGGGTCACCCTTGCAGAGTGCGATGGAAAAAAGCGATCCTACCCTGGGCCTTGCCTTCTATCTGACAAAGTCCTTCAAGTCCTCTGGAGGGAACTTCTCGAAGAGCGCTCTCCACCGAGCTAACCTGTTCTTCAGAGCATGCAGCGTAAGCGTGTCGCACGCGGAACAACCCTCCCAGCCGTGGTCGGGGCCAACGGAGCTGAAGCAAAGAGCGTGGGGGGTCAGACGTAGGGAAGAGCCCTTCGCAGGCTGGACACCTGCTGAAGCCCGCTGATGTCGAAAATGCACCGGGGAGGAGCGTGGCGCCAGAGGACCGAGTACCTGATTGAATAAAAAACAGAAGACAGAAGAAAGTATCCAGGGAAGAGAACGTGGTATTACAAGGCTGAAGCCAAACTCAGGAATGCTGGTGAAATCAGCACATTCCTGTCTACGTGGAAAAGGGGACTGAGGAGTGGCGCCAGTGGGCAGAGTCAGGAGAGCGCATGGGGAGGAAGGCGTTTCCTCGTGAAAAAGGTTCAGTCTCCGTCCCTAGCGAGGGACGCCCATGCAGTATGGAGGAAAGTGGACAGGACGTAGGAGTCTATGTATGCAAAGGAAAATCAGTGTTAAAATATAAAGAATCAGTGTGGCTGATTCAGCTCTCCTCCCCACGCTGGACAGCATGGAGTAACACGGTCCCTGTAGACCGACTGACACTATGGCTCAGGTTCTCAAAACAAAGGCAGTTGAAAACGTGGATCGAGTCCCGCCTGGCCTTCCCCCTTAATATCTCTAATTACCGCTTTCAGAAGTTCTTTCGCAGTTCAACAAAAAATTCACAGTTCAACAAAAAGTGTAGGTAGGTCTCTCTGCGTTGGGCTCGAACCTTTCAATCACATCACTTGCAGGGGTCCCCTTCCCCAAGCTCAATTCACCTTCTTGAGGGGTTCCCTTCCCCTAACTTATCACACTTTCGGTCTCAGACCTTTTCCTGATGTCGAAGACCTTCGAATGTGCAAGACTTTTACTATAGAGCTCTGCATGACCACTTTGACTTTCCCTTCAGCTCACACTTCTGTGTTATTTGCCCGAGTGTCTCTTGGTCTGGGTAGTTCAATATAATAAGCACAAAAGTTCAACATTCACCTTTTACTTCCCCTTTATCCGGGGTTAAGCTTGATTATTTCGCCTTTTAGAGTTCATTCACTTTGTCACTTATAACAAAACATTTCACCTTTTGCTGAGACTTTCGAGTGGGCTACTTCCTTTCGCCAGCTCACCCCTCTACTCTGTATCACTGGTTTCACAGTTATCAGTGATTTAAAGTTCACCACAGGTATGGCTTCCTTCTCGTCTCATCCACACGCGTGCAGCCTTCAATTGTGAGATATACTGTTGCAATTTCAATCTTTTCTTAACACACACCAGTCTTTCAGGCCGTTCGCCAACTCACCAGTTTTGTGCATTCCTTTCTTGTCTTTACGGTTTTAATTCACAAGTCAAGGTTATTACCAGAGGCACAGCCTCGCCTCCCCAACTCGTTCACCCGGGAGGGTCGCTAGTGCCCTTGAAACACGATGCAGTGTTCGTGTCTGGGATTTGGCCTTCTCCACGTATATTTAACGGCTCTATGGAGGCAACAACACCCTACAGGGAACGCCTGGGTTTCTCTACCCTTTGCTCTCGTCCCTCTGCTCCAGTAAGTTCACCTTTGCCCTGTTAGTTTTGCTCTTTCTCGTGTTCCACCTTGCTCAGACTGTTCCGCCTTTTATCCATGTGGGGAGAGCTAATGGGTATCAGATGCATGTGATTTAAGTCAAGAGCCTGACCCGATTAACGGGACGTGTCCAATGTAATGCCCGGGAGTGAGTGTCTTTTCATAGAGCGTACTGTCAGCGTGAAAGTGTTCATGTAGGGAAGGGTGGGGGGCAGGAAGAGTTGGAAGGTTGGAAGTCTCAAGATATCCTACCTGGTAGGATGGGGCATGGTTATGGCGAGGGGGGAATAGTGTTTCTCACCATCGGTTACCTTACCCCCCACTCCCTGAACACCCCTCACCCAGGTGATCCTCCCACACTGGTCCACCCCAAGGAACTGGATCCAAAAGCGATGGCTGTGTCCTGGCAACCTGGTTGACAAGTCCCTGTGGACTAGCGAGTGAGACACACTTTGGGTTTCTAACACCAAGCCCTTAGTGGAAATTACTATTAGCACTACTCCTGTACCTCTTCCGTGGACTGTGTCTCATCAGGAACTTTTTTTGAGGCACTCAAGTCCGCACTATGCAACTCTCCTGCGTTAGGAATACCACTCTATAATAAACCCTTTTCTCTGTTTGCGCATGAACTAAAAGGGTGTGCCTTATATGTCCTAACTCAACCACAAGAGGAGAAAAATAAGCCATGCACCCATTTTCCAACAATCCTAGACCCAGTGGTTAAAGGGTTTCCAAATTGCTTAAAAGGGAGTATCGGCTGCTGCCCGTTTTGTGACACAAGCAGAAACCATAGTATTGGGCCATTCTTTAACTGTTGTCATTCCCCATGCAATAGATGTTCTCCTGAATAAAAAACACGAACGAACATTCAACTAGTGCATGTCTAACTAGATACAAGTTGGTCCTGTTCACACCCAACATTACTTTATGAAGATGCAATACCCTGAACCCTGCCACCTTCTTGCCCCTACCTTCTGATGACCACAATGCCTTGCATGATTTTATACTAATAACAGACTAAGAGATGAAGCAACAGGTTTATTTGACTGATGTTCCGTTAGAAAAGCCTGATGGCATTTAATACTTTAATGGCTCTTGTTTCAAACTACCTGATGGCTCGTCCACTGCAGGTTATGCCATAATTATTGTGGAAACCTGTAAAATACCTCAGCATTCAGCACAAGCAGTTCAAATTATAGCGCTAACCAGAGCCTGTGGTGAGCTAAGCTCTGGACTTGCAGTGAACATTTACACTGATAGCCAGTATGCCTTTGGGGTTGACCATAATTCTGGAGGCTCTGGCTGAAATGTAGCTTTCGAACCTCCCATGGAACAAAATCCAACATGGCGGAAGCATTCACAAATTGCTCAAATCATTGGCCTTACCAAACCTTCTTGCCATTATCAAATGCAGCTCACAAAGGAAACTAACGGACCACATGCGTAAGGGCAATGCATTTGCGGAAACTACTGCCCAAACCCCTTACTCTCTCACAAATGTATCTTGTCCATGCACAACAGACCATCCCCCTTTTGAGAATACACTTGAAATAATTGTCAGTATCCAAGCAGATGCTACCTGTCAGGAATTGGAACAATGGGAGATTGATGCAGTTTTTGAGGGTGGGTATTGGGTAGACAGGGGAAACAAAGGGAGATGGATGTTGCCAAACAAATATGTACCTATGATGATATCAGTCGCACATGGGGCAGCTCACATAGGGTCAGATGGTAAAATTAATTTATCAACTACACTTTGGAGCAACCCAAATATTCGCAAAACAGCAATAGCGTTTGTTAGGGAGAATTCTCATAAATGTGCTAATTTTCTCTACCTTAGAGACCCCCAGCTCTTTTGCTAAAATTCGGGGCTTTGCACTTTTTAATTCTGTTTGTTTTCTGTGTTTATTTCTTTTGGTTATGGAGTTTTATACAACTCCATAGGCACCATTTTTTTTATTTGTGGCGGTGCAGTGACACAGGAAAGCCTTTTTAGGCTGTCCCAAGGTTTAAATACCTTCTCTGGCATAAACTACTGTTTCCCAGAGAATGTAAGTTTACATTGACTTTACTAGTCTTTTTAAATTCCTAGACCCAGCACACCCTTTCTTACAATAGAGTGCTGGAGGGGTTACCTAGTATCCTATGTGTTATGTAGCAGTCAAATGCTACCCTTTCCTATTGAAATGGCTGGTGGCAGTGGTTTTACAACAAACTACCATGATTTTTCCCGAACGCGAACACCAGTAGCTAACAATGGCAGGAGCCATGTTTATCAAGATGGCGCCTTAAGTCCCTTTGTTTAAAGGTCCTGGCCTTTTTTTATTATTTGTTTATTTATAATTCAGAGCACAGGTGAACATATACAGTAACATTTGCTTGCAACCTCTCAGAATGCGTAAGACATTATATCCCATCCTCCCACCCCCGTTGTTCCCAAGTGGGTATTGTTCTCAGCCCTCATTCGGCCAGTCCAGGCAGCGAGTGTTCGCTAGTAGAGTAGAGGGCTCTCACGATCAAGCGTGGTGTATAGGTCAGGGCCGGGTAGTTCTGGTCATAGTCTAGCACTGGTGCCCAAATGTTTATTAATCGGTGGAGCAGACTCGCTTTTGCTGCTGTGACCTTTTCGGCTATTAGAATGTCCCAAAGTTTAACCCACCAGAGGGTCATCAGGGGTCCTTCCACGGTGTTCCAGGTGCGGGCCACCGTGATTTTGGCTGCCAACAAAAATTGGAATACTAAAGTTGCCCTCCTTCCTGTTCTTGGGTAAGAGTCTGGGAGCCGGATCCCTAGGAGGACTGGCTCGGGCGCTAGCGGTATTGCCACTTGGGTTATGTCCTTTATTGTGGCAAGGCACTGGATCCAGAACTCCCTTGGGGGAGGTCCACCACATGTGGTGGTAGGATCATGGGTGGCAGCAGAGACGCCAGCAGTGGGGGTCCAAGGCCTGCTGAAAGTGGTAAAGGCATAGGGTGGGGGCAGTACCAGCGCAAAATTAATTTGTGGGCACATTCCCGATTAGTGATGCAGCGGGATGCTGTGTGTGTTCTAGTCCAGATGTCCACCCATGTGTGGTCCTCTATAGGATGACCCGGGTCCGCCTCCCATTGGGACATATAGGAAGGCTTAGTGTGGAAGGGGTCTTCCTGCAGCAGTTTATAAAGGGCCAAAGTCTTTCCCCGGGCTGGCAGGTCATTTACTGTAAGCTCTAGTGGGGTAGGGGCTCGTGTTGCAGTCGCTCGGGTCTGGGGGTGGGAGCACCAGTGCCTCAGTTGGGCGTAGGTAAATCTATCCGTCTCCGCTAGATGGAAAATCGTTTCAGTGTTCGAAGGTGAGGGGGGGGGGTGTCCCCTTCAAAGAGCTGCCCCAGCATTTCAAGGCCTCCTGCTACCCAGTTACTGAAGTTCGTTGGGTGGGCTCCCGGGCAGAAGGCTGGGTTAAGGAAGATTGGGGAGAATGCACTCAGGTCTCCTGGGATACCTCCATGTCTATGGCCCCACTCCCAAGCCTTTATCGATTGTTTCGTAGAAGTCAATACTCCTGGCCAACTCCGGCGTAGTGCGTTGGGGAGAAACGGAAGGAATCGAAGGGGGAGAGGAAGGCGTCCCATGACGATTCCCCATGCTTGAAGGTGAGCCAGCTGTGCTGCTAATTGATATTTGCAGAGGTCTGGCACCCCTAGTCCTCCCAGTTTCGTGCTGGCCATCCTAGTTCTCCGAGGGATCGGTGCCTTCTTGCCCCTCCAGATTAAGTTAATCATTTTCCTTTGGAGCCACTGTAGGGGGGGGAGGGATTAAGGTTGGGAGGGAGGAGCAGGCGTAAAGGAAGCAGGGCAGGAGGTTCATTTTGCATGTCGTGAAGCGGCCCAACAGAGCGATCTCCTGCATCTGCCAACGGGTAAGGTCCTTTTCCAATTCCTCAAAGAGAGGAGGAAAAGTTGCCTGGCGAACTTTCGTTGGGTGGGCGGGGATCTGAACCCCCAAGTATGGGATAGATCGGGTGCTCCATTGGAACAGGCTTTGCTTCTCCAGGGCCTCCCTCTCGCCTGTGCAAAGGTCCACTCCGAGAGCCATTGATTTTTGGAAATGAATGGAGAATCCTGCTACACTCCCGAAGCCGTGGATTTCGTTCAGGGCCGCCCTCATGGAAGCTTTAATGTTTGTGATGGTTAACACATCGTCTGCGTAGAGAGCAATTTTGTCTTGAGCAGAGCCGATCCGCGGGCCGCTGATGCGGGAATTTTGGCGGACTCGCTGGGCCAACAGTTCCATGGTCAAGGCAAAGAGCCGGGTTTTAGGGGCTTGGTAGTACGCTAGGACCATCTTACTGAAGGTGAGGCCAAAGCTGAAAGCCTCGAGGGTGAGACGCAGATAGGACCAATCCCCTTGTCAAAAGCTTTGGTTGCATCCAGCGCCAGCAGGGCAAGTTGTTGGATGTCCTGGCTGGCGACCTCCATTAGGTCTAGTGCTCTGCGAATGTTGTCTTTTGTCGACCTGTGGTTTATAAACCCGGTTTGATCCGGGTCTATAATGCTCGGAAGAATAGGTACAAGGCGATTGGCCGGAATCTTGGAATATATGTTGGCGTCCAAGTTCATCAGAGAGATGGGTCTATACAAGCTATTCTTTGGGGGATCCTTTCCAGGCTTGAGAATGAGGACTGTGATGGACTCCTGCATCGTTGGAGTGACAGTTCCAGTGGCCGCGAATGAGTTGAAGAGACATGTCAGGGGGCCACCAATTGGTGGCGGAAGAGTTTATAGAATCGGGTGGAGAATCCATCTGGGCCTGGGGCTTTAGACTTCAAGCTTTTTATAGCTGCCTCCACTTCCTCATTTGTGATGGGCGCTTCAAGTTCTTCTCTCGCCGTGGGAGTCAGGAGTGGGAGAGCCGCCTCTTGGATGTAGGACCACTGCTCGTTTAGGTCCCTCGAGACTGCCATTATCTCTGACTGGTGGGCTACCGCCAGTCTTAGCTTCTCATGATCCGCATAACGGACCACCCCCTGTGAGTCGCAGGGACTCCAGGATGGTGTTTCTGCTCTTCTACTTGGCCATCTTATTGACTAGCAGCTTGTTAGCTTTGTTATGGACCTAGTACTATTGTTTGGTTCTGGTTAGTAAGTTTGCTGTGGCGTCGGCGTAGTGCGCCTCAAGCCTCTTCCTTGCCATCTGTAGGACCCTGTAAGATTTCGGGGACCAGCCCTTTCGTTTGTGAGTGGCCTCGGCTTCACAGACTTCTGATTCCAAAACAGCGCGTGTCGCCTGCTTTCGTTTGTGGAAAACTGCGCCTTGGGCAATTAATTCCCCTCTAAGCACCACTTTGATGGCGTCTCAGGTATTGGCGGGGAGGTGTCCTCGTTGCGGTTTTCAGCAAAGAGGTTTTTTATTGTTCTGGCAATCAAGTCTCTGACTGCCATGTCACCCAAAATAGGGTCGTATAAGTTCCACTGGTGGCGAGGAGGAGGGTCTAGGTCATGGGATCACAAGGTGAGCGAGACTGGAGCGTGGTCCGAGAGGATCTGGGGGTCAATAGTAAAGTCGTCTGTGAAGGCCAAGTTCTGGGGGGAGGCCAGCAGCAAGTCGATTCTAGAGAAGGTGCGGTGCACATACGAATAGAAGGTGAAGTCTTTCTCTTCCGGAGATCGCACTCTCCAGGTGTCAACAACAGTCAGCGTACAGAACAGATGGAGCAGGACTTTTGCCAACTTCAGGTCCCTGGATGTTGGAGGGTGGGATCCAACTTTGAGGGGGTCCGGGGCCCCGTTAAAGTCTTCTCCAATGACGACTTGTCCCTCAATGAATGGAAGGAGGGATTCTTCTAGGTCGTGATAGAACCCTTCCTGGTGCTCGTTCGGGGCGTAGGCTGAGAGGAGGGTATAAAGTTGGCCAGAGATGATGCATTTGATTGCGATAAAGCGACCCTCCCGGCATCGTAGCGAATCTAGGACCTGGGACTTCAGGTCTTTTGCGAAACTGTACCTCCCCTCTTGGTGCAGTTGGATGCCAAAAGTTGTAGGGGAAAAAGTCTGCTTCACAGGCGGTAGGAGTCCGCCGGGATTAGATGAGTTTCTTGCAGTAAAGCGACTGAGGTCCCGTCATCTTGTAGCCTTTGCAGGATGGATTTGCTCTTCGGAAGGGAGTTCAGGCCCCTGACATTCAGAGTGGTGAACTTTAGTTTTAGATGTGGGGGCTGGCTCTCCAGGCTCGTTTGCCGTGGGGGGAAGGGTTGTGAGAGAGTCAATCAGCCATATGTGTGAGGGGTTAGCTGTTTTGGGCTCTCCTGTGGCCGAGGGTTTTTGAAATAGTCTCAAACGGGAGATGCAAACTTCCAACATCAGCCTCCAATGGGAGGTCCAAATTGTGACCAGGGGGACCGGTTTTGAACTGTCAGTGCCTCCCCCTAGCCACCCAGGCTGTTGTCGAGGTTGAGGTTCACTCCAAGGGTAAAGTGGTGACATCCGCCCTGGAGGAGGGTATGGACTGCATGGGGCCTGCAGCAGGCGTTGGTAAGGAACAAGTTACTTACCTGTAACTGTTGTTCTCCAGCATGGGTCTGGCATGGATTCACATGCTCATGAATATTCCCCGTCGTCAGGCTGGGAATCCTCGGTAAAGAAAAAACCAGTATCAGTTTCGTTTCTGATCTGTCTTTCGTAGTAATAACCAATCACTGGTCTCTGCGTCATACTGACCACAGCCAATGACTGCCCTCTACCTAAGCACCGCCTCTGGCAGCCATCTTCAGATTTGGAAGCACGTGAAGTGGCAGTATGACCAAGTGAAGAGCCGCAGAGGGGTAGGCGGAGGGTTCGCATGTGAATCCATGCCAGACCCATGCTGGAGAACAACAGTTACAGGTAAGTAACTTGTTCCTTCTCCAGCATGGGGTCTGGCATGGATTCACATGCTCATGAATAAAGAATACATAGCAGTACACACATGCACAACCACGGGAGGTGGCAAAGGCTCAACATTAAGCATCACATCAACTCAACATTAAGCATCTTACCTCCTCACCAGGCTCACCTCAGGCGAACAGGTTGCGCAGCACTGCTTGGCCGACCCTGGACTCCTCCCTGGAATCCCGGTCGACGCAGTAGAATTTCGTGAAGGTGTGCGTCGACCTCCACGTAGCAGCCCTGCATATGTCCAGCAGGGGCACACCAGATAGGAACGCCGTGGTAGCTGCGATCGCTCTGGTGGAATGGGCTCTCGGACGGCCAGGCAGCGGTCGGTTTGCCAACCGGTGACAGCACATGATACAGCCGGAGAGCCATCTGGAGATGGAAGCCTTCGAGAGAGCCTTCCCCTGATTGACAGGTCCAAAGTTCACAAAGAGTTGTGACGTCTTCCGAAAACCCTTCGTGCGGTCCACGTAGAACTTCAGCGCTCTAGCTACATCCAGCGAGTGCAAAGTCCTCTCAGCCGGCGACGAAGGCGACGGGAAGAACACAGGTAACACCAAGGGTTCGTTGAGATGGAAGTCCGACGGTACCTTGGGCATGAAGGAGGGGTGCGTCCTGAGCACTACCCTCGTGTCGTGGAAAGTCAAGTACGGGGCCTTGCAGGAAAGGGCCTGGATCTCTCCCACTCGTCGTGCGGAGGTGATGGCCACAAGAAAAGCTGTTTTCCACGATAGAAACTTCAACGGGGCCGAGTGCAGAGGCTCGAACGGAGGTCCCATGAGCTTGGTCAGCACCACGTTGAGCTCCCACGCCGGGGCCGGAGCCTTCACCGGCGGGAACGATCTGAACAGTCCCTTCATGAACTCTTTCACCAGACGATGAGACCACAAGGACGTCCGGCCCGTGGTTCTGGTGTATCGGGAGATCGCAGCAAGATGAATCTTGATGGACGCGTGTGCCAGACCAGCTTTGGCCAGCGTCAGCAGGTACGGCAGTACTTGGGGAGCCGTAATCCGTAGAGGGTTAATCTTCTGTGCGTGGCACCAGACAGAGAACCTCTTCCATTTGTGTCCGTAGCATTTAAGAGTCGAGGACGCCCTGGCCTTTGCAAGAACCTCTCTGCAATCGGCCGGTATGTCGTATCCTCCAAACTCTAGCGCTGCAGGAGCCAGGCCTGCAAGTTCAGCGACTTCGGATCGTGGTGGAGGATGGCGCCTCCTTCCCTGGAGAGTAGATCCGCGTCCGCCGGCAGCTTGATCGGCGGGGACGCTGACAAGTCCAGAAGGTCCGGGAACCATATCTGCCTCGGCCACGCAGGTGCGACGAGGATCATCCTGCACCGTGACCTCTTGAGCTGGTTGACGAGCCGGATTAGCAGAGGCAAGGGAGGGAACGCGTAGAGGAACAGGCCCTCCCAGGGGAACGAGAAAGCATCGCCCATGCTCCTCGTCTGGGGAAACCTGCTGGCGAACCTCCGGCACTTGGTGTTCGTCGCCGTCGCGAACAGGTCGATCTGGGGTGTGCCCCACCGTCGGAAGAGGCGATCCACCAGATCCTGCCGTAGTTCCCACTCGTGGCACGAGCGCAGCTCCCTGCTGAGTGAGTCGGCGATGGTGTTTTTTATCCCTGCCAGATGAAACGGCACCAGAAAAATCCCTTGGGCGACGGCCCAATGCCACAGGTCCTGCGCCTCCTTGGACAGCGCTGGGGACCTGGTTCCGCCCTGTTTCCTGATGTAAAACATGGTGGTGGTGTTGTCGGTGAAGATCCTCACCACCTTGCCCTTGAGGGACGGAAGGAAGGACCTGAGGGCCCAAAACACTGCACGGAGCTCCAGGACGTTGATATCCAGGGACTTCTCCGTCGGGAGCCAGAGTCCCCTTGCGTGCAGATTTTCGGTGTGCGCTCCCCACCCTTCCAGGGAGGCATCCGTGGTCACAGTCTCCTGGTGGGCTGGGGTCTGGAAGTCCATGCCCGCCGTCAGATGCGCGCGGGTGCCCCACCACCGTATCGCTCGTCGGGAACTCTCGTCGAGCTTGATCCTTTCCTCGAACCTGCCCGTCGTCTGGATCCAGCGCGCATCCAGGAATTCTTGCAACGGGCGCATCCGGAGCCTGCACATGGGAATGAGGTAGATGCAGGAAGACATCATCCCGAGGAGGGACTTGATGGACCTCACTTTGGCCGCGTCGGCCACCAACATCCGTTGCACCTTGCCCAAGATGGTCCTGGTCCTCTCCTCCGACGGGGAGGCCAGAAGGGACACTGTGTCGAGCCTCGCTCCCAGAAACAGTGCGACTTGCGCGGGCACCAGGTGGGATTTGGCATAGTTCACGGAGAATCCCAGGTCCGTGAGGAGTTGGACGGTCCTTGCCGTGTGGACCACGGCGAGCTCCCTCGTCTTGGCGCGGATGAGCCAGTCGTCCAGGTAGGGGTAGACGTGAATCCCCTCGCGGCGCAGCTGCGCCGCCACCGGTGCGAGGCACTTGGTGAATACCCTGGGTGCCGACCGTAGTCCGAAGGGAATGTGGAAGTAGGCATCCTCCAAATCCAACGACGATAGGAAGTCTCCTTCCTCCAGCTGACCCAGGACGTGCTGGAGGGTGACCATCCGGAACTTCTGCGCCTTGATGAACTTGTTCAGACGTCGCAGGTCTAGGATGGGGCGCCATCCTCCCGTCTTCTTCACGAGGAAGTATCTCGAGTAGACTCCGGAGCCCCGAAGCCTCTTTGGGACGAGTTCGATGGCGCCCTTTCTGAGCATCGCCTTTACCTCCAGGAGAAGTTGAGGGACGTGAAGTTCTTTCCTGGCCACGGGGGGTACGCGCGGGCACCTTCTTTGAAACTCGAGCGCGTGGCCCCGGGCCAGGGCGTCCAGCACCCAATGGTCGGTGGAGATGGACTCCCACGCGCTGACGAAGCCCGCCAGCCAGCCTCCCACCGGGGTGCTTCGGTGGGGGCCCGACCCCACGGCCGGTTCAATCCTGCTTGGACGCGGCCTTGCCGCCTTGACCTCCTTGGCGACGACGGCGGGGTCCGCTAGACTTGCCTCGTCCTCTGTAGGCCTCTTGCGACGACGAGCGGGCCGCTTGACGGTAGGAAGCGAAACCGCCGCCGGAACCTTTGGAGGCGCCCTTGCCTCCGCCGCTCCGAAAGGGCGTCCGTCGTTGCTGCAGGACTCCAAGGGCCCGGGCCGTCTCAGTATCCGCCTTGATGGCCTGAAGGGAATCGTCCACTGTCTTCCCAAACAGGTTGTTCCCGTCGAAGGGCATGTCCAGGACTCTGGTCTGGACTTCCTGCCGGAAGTCCGTAGCTTTGAGCCATCCACGACGTCGAAGGCAAACGCCGTTGCCCAGCTGGCGGAACCCAGTGTCGGCGATGTCCGTCGCCACGGTGATGGCGTGGTCCGAGGCCACCTCACCTTCCTGCAGGATCTCCAGGGCCTCCGCCCTCTTGTCGTCCGGCAGAAAATCCAGCAGGGGAGCTATCTTGTACCAGAGCTCCCTGTCGTAGCGAGCCACGATAGCCAAGGCGTTGGCCGCTTTAATCGTCGTCGCTGCCGACGAGATGACTCTACGTCCCATAGCATCCAATTTCTTTCCCTCGCCGTCCGGCGGGGAAGTCGATGTGGAGGCCACACCCCCCCCCCGCTTTCTTCCTGGCTGCCGCGGAGACGACGGAATCCGGGGTAGACTGCGCCCGGAGGCATAGGGGGGCCGTGTCCGGGACCCGGTACTTTTTCTCGTACCGGTCTCTTCTAGCTGGCGTCGTGGAAGGGTTCTTGAGGAGGGAAAGGCCCTCATCCCAAATGTCGTCCAACAGAGGCACTGCGAGGACCGTCTTCCTCTTGGCCTCGCGCCGCTGATAAAGGAAGCCTTCCTTTTTCTTCTCCTCAGGGCAGAGTTGGAAAAGCTCGGAAGCCCTGGAGATCATGGAGTGGAAAGATCCGATCTCGTCGGGCGGAGAAGCCCTGGTGGGAGGCGACGACGGAAAATCCTCGTCGTATGCCTCGTCGTCCGTACCCGTCGCTGCCGTGTCAGTCCCCGTATCATCCCCTCGGGTGGACGGGGAGGAGGGCTGGACGGGGCGCGACGGTTGAAAAGGAGGTGGTGGATGGATCCTTCTTTTCTTGGTAGGGGGAACACCAGAAGGTCCCGGTTCTGGATCCCCCGACGGGAGAGGTTCCTCCGTCGGTAACGGTAGCCTCGTCCTTATCTCGGAGCATAAGGACTGTATGGCCAACAAAATGGCCGCCGAGTTGTCTTGCGGCGCTGGCAGAGGGGAATCCGACGGGCGAGCAGGGGCCCCGTCGGTATCCTCGACGATGTCGTCGTCGTCACCTGCGTCGGGGTCCATTCCGACGGGCTGGCCTTCTTCCACGCCTAGGCCGTGGCTTAAGACCTCGATCAGCTCCTCTTCTGAGGTTGAGGCCGACTCTACGACGACGCCCTGCCCCCCCTTCTTCCCCACGGAGGGTTTCACAGGGGTCCTATCGATGGGCACAAAGGAAGACTCCCTCCGAGGAGGCAGGGAGATTCTGGGCCCTGAGGTCGCCACCACTGGTGCAGCCACCACAGGCTGAGCCAGGGCCGCCGCGACCGTTTCGATAGAGGGCTTGGTCGGATGGATCAAGGCCTTCACCACCTTAGGTGCGCTCACCGCCTTATCCTTGAGGGAGGGGGCGCTGCCACGCTCCTCCTCTGCCTTAGAGCTCGACCGGGGCCTCTCCAGGAGCTTCGCCGGGTGCTCGGCCTTCCTCTTACCCGACCCAGAGCGTTGGCTCGTGGTGATGGTGCCGGGGAGGGTGCGCCCTGCCTGGAGCCCGTAGAGCCCGACCGTTCGGCGCTCCCGGTGCCAGCGGACTCGCGGTGCTTGGCCTTATGTTGGGCCCCCGTCGCCGGGGCGCCCTCAAAGGTCTTAGAAGACCGCTCGGATTTCTTCTTCTTCTCGCCAGACGGGCTCTTACCCTCCAGCCAGTTGGCGAGACGTTGATGGCGGTCCTTCATGGTCCGTTCCGACATGTTGCCGCAAAACGCACAGTCCTTCTCCACGTGCGTCTTGTCCTCATGAAGGCAGTAAAGGCAGAAAGAGTGTTCGTCCTCCTTGAAGACGTTCTGCAGCTGGCATCCAGGGCAGACCCTGAACAGCTTTCCGGGCGTCGAGCTTCCCTTCTCCTGGGCCATCTCCGAGACCGGGCCTGAGAAGCTTCTGGAGTCCTCCGAAGTGTAGCTCGACGAAATCTTCACCCTTGAGGGGCACAGATGAATCCGACACGGGTCCCCGTTGATCGGATGTAGGATCGGTGGAGCTTGAGGCTCTTTTGACCGAAAGAATCGAAGTTTTTTGTGAAAAGCGCGAAAAAATAGCACTAACGCTCGAGAGCAATAGCACGAGGATCCCAACACATGAACGTGCGGTAAAAATCTGAAGATGGCTGCCAGAGGCGGTGCTTAGGTAGAGGGCAGTCATTGGCTGTGGTCAGTATGACGCAGAGACCAGTGATTGGTTATTACTACGAAAGACAGATCAGAAACGAAACTGATACTGGTTTTTTCTTTACCGAGGATTCCCAGCCTGACGACGGGGAATATTCATGAGCATGTGAATCCATGCCAGACCCCATGCTGGAGAAGCATAGTTCCAATGCAATGTGTTCTTCGGGTATTTCACTGGTCTTCATAAAGCGGTGACTTTCACCCTGGAGTTGGATACGAGCCGTGTTGGGCCCGCAGCAGGATAGGGTAGGCAAGGTTCCGATGCCTTGTGTTCCTTGTCCCTTGCGCTTTATGTTAGCCATTATTTGGGCTTGCAGGTTTTTTGCACTCTTGTCCAGGGAGAACATCTTGGTTTGGGGGAAGTGGTGCTCGGGTCAGGTTGTCTCCGGTTTGGGGAGGGGGGGTCCCATAGCCCCCGGGCACAGGATTGATGCTGCATCGTGGAGATGACTGATGGTCCACGGTGTGCCATTATGTGAGAATTGAAGAGCCATCGGGAACAACCACCGATAGCGAATCTGCTGGTCTCAGAGGAAGAGTGTGAGAGGGTGTAGAGCTCTGCGCTTCTGTAGGGTCAGGGGGAGAGGTCCTGGAATGATAGTTCATCGCGTGAGCGACCAATTGCCGATATGGCTTCTTTGGTGGTGTAAAAGTGGGGACTCGTGATCACATCTGGGAGGGAGTCCGAATACATGCCTCGTCGTGGGCGCAATCTATGTGTGTGGTCGAGCAGGAGCTGAGCTTCGTCCAGATTCGGTATTAACGATTGAAAAAAATTGCCCACGTATTCCGACAGTGCTTTGTCGGAGATTGAGGAGGGAACTCCTCGGATACGCAGGTTATTGCGGTGGGCGCAGTTTTCTAAGTCTTCCTGCTTGAATTTGAGGATCTCAGTTCTGTCCATGAGGGTGTGGATTGTGCGCTGCACCTCCACCAATGTGTTGGAATGTTCTTGACCTAGGTCTTCAGATTCCCTCAACCTATGTTCGATGTCACCGATCCTTTGTTCTGTTTGTTCCATTTTTGTGGTGAGCTTTAGCATGCAGGATCTAAACTTCGCTTTGATATCGGACTTGAAGGCTTGGGGGTCCTCTCTGGTTGCCAGGGTTCCTCTCTCATCCGACGCCTTTTGAGGAGTGTGTTTTGGAGGGTCTGCTTTCTTCCCCTTTTCTGTTGCCAGCAGCATGGTGGAAATGCCTGCCGATTTAGAGGGTTTCAAAGATTTGGCCATGGTCCTAGGGTGGAGGGGACCTTCGCCGGGCCCCGTCCAAGAACCCAAATGTAGGCTGGCGATAAAAGCAGGGAGGGAAAAGTGGACCGGGTGCTGCAGGAAGTGAGCAGACAGACTGGGGTCGTTGGGCCCCTGCAATATTGGAGTAGTGGTCAGCACGTAGGGTGTTTAGGGAGCGGGGGAACCACCAAGCATTTGTTGGCCAGTGGAGCTCTGCTCACCAGTTGCTGAAGAGTCCCAGAGGGAGGGTAGAAGAGTCAATCCGCTCTGCTCTGTTGCTGGTAGTGAGTGGGCAGGGGTGCCCCAGGAGGCTGCAAGGTAGAGTCGTTCTCCAGAGGGAGCAAGGATGGCTTAACGTTTGAATTCAGATGTATGGAAAATTGCAGGAAGGATGATGGAGATCTATAGGTGATATTTGGTGGCGCCTTCCAGTTAGCAGGAAGAGCCCTGCGTTTCCGCAGGTTACCAGCACCGTCCACCGCTCTCCGGGCTGAACGAGGGCTACTGTCCCCGTGCTGCTTGGAAGAGGGACTGATTCCTCAGAGGTGGAGAGTTGCAGAATTGCGCTTGGGTCTCTGGCGGGCCAAGGCTCCTGGTGGCTCCCAGTGAGGGAGGTGGGCTGGGTATGTCAGGGCCCAGCGGGGTTGTTAGGGAGAATTCTCTGTTTAGGCTGAATTTCCTAACCTAGTGAGTCCCCCAGCAGCTTTGCTGGATTTTTGGGGTTTATTTTTTTCTCCTGCCAAGAGCGAGACTCTTTTACCCTCACTCTTGGACATGATTCGAGTGTGTTCCTTTGACTCTAGATGTGTTTAATGGGCTCTGGGGTCTTTTACTCCATAGGGCTTCATGTGTTTTTGTGATGTGTGTTGCACAGCACCCTCAGTGCAGTAACACAGGGGTGTCATAGTGACCCCCCAGTATAGACTCCATACCCTGGGACTGACTACTGTTTCCCAGGGCATGTAAAGTCACCATTGACTTTACTAGTCTTGAATTCTGAACAGAACCAGTACAAACAATCATATTGTGGACGTACTGGCCGGGGCAATTCGATGCGCCTTCCCGACGCATCTCGTGGCCACCTTGCCTGTGCCAAGCACCCCGGCAACCGGAATACCACGTTTTACCACGACCGCGGCTGGTTTCTTCCCTGGCAGTGCAACGACTTTCATCTTTCCTCCAAGTCGAGATCTTCTCTTCCTCTGGACGACGGCGAGACTTGCACCCGCTGCCAGGAACAACTGCCACCGCTGGAGGATCCTTCCCACTTAAGGTACCGTGTTCCGCCTGGCTTCCCTTGCCACCGACTGTACGGGGTAGATTTAGCCGCCCGCTTTCGAACCTGGGTTAGCCTGGGACACCCTGGCTAAACTTTTCTGAGCCTCTCTAAACTCCTTTCGAACTCTCTGCAAGAAGTTAAAAGCCTAGTGTAACTGTGTGATCTTGGGCGCATTTGTGCTCTGCTCTCTCTAAGAGTGGGCCCAGCCTATGGACTTGACTCACAAGTGACTTTTGCTCTTCTGCCTTGCTAAAAGTGTTCCTAAATCTTAGAGTGGTGTATCTTCACATATTCTGCCTTTTCCCTCCCTTTTTCATGGACTTATTGGAGTGCCATCTATAGTTAAGCGCTCACCTGTGTCTGGAAATAAGTGGTGTTAACAAAGACTTGTCTGATAAGGAATAAGGGTTGTATATACCATAACATTAACTGTGTTTAGAGTGTTTTAAACAGTGTGTGTTTAAATAAATAATTATATACTTTGATACCAAAGCTCTGGTCAGTGGTTGCTTGTGCTATTGTATCTGAGTGCCTATTGTGTATACTTTGCATACTGCCTAACTCTTCTTGAGGGAAGTCTGACTGCTCAGCCACAGCTACCAGGTAAATCTGGGTGTTACAGACTGCTACCAAGTGGGTTTACTGCTAACACCTGTAGTCCTAAATCTTTTGCAGTGTTCCCAAAGGGAACTGCACAGGTTTCTGCCTAACAGGGGTCTGCCGCAGTGTGGATGGGAAGGGGGGGAGCATTCCAGCAGCCCATGCCGCAGAGGCGGGAGGCCGCTGCTAGCCGCCACCGCGGGCCGCAATCCTGCACCAGCCGGCTCAGCTGGACCCCAGCGATAAGGAGGCAGGCAGGTCTGGGAAGGTCCTTACTTGGATGGATGCCGGAGTGGGGGAACACCTCCAGAGAAATGCAGTCTGCGTATGCCCAGTCCAGGCCAGCTCCTCAGCGGGCTCGATCACCACGGCGTCTGCAGCCAGGGCACAGCCTGCGGGGTAGAGGGCGCCAGGCTCCTCAGGAGCACCAAAAAGAGGCTCCCGACAACGAGGGCACCCCCGCATCTGGCGCGGGCCGCAGCAAGGCCACCAGAACGGGACCAGAGCGGTGCACCCACCATTTTGGAATTCTCTGATGGTCGCTGTCGCCAGGCTTCCCCTTCGTGTTTTCCAGGAATTCGCCCGCGTTCTGGCCTTAAAGTGCATCGAATGGGGCTACACACATTCCGCTACCCAAAGCGGTCGGTTACACTAACCGAGCATAGCAGGAACAACAGGAATTGAATAGTTGCTGCGGTCCCCATGTGGAGACCATCAGAGGAGCTGCCACATTGCTGGCGCTCCAGGCCACGCCCCCTGGTCTTTTTTTGCCGTTTCTTTTTGGAAAGGTCCTTCTAGAGTTTGTCTTTGCGTGCCAAACCAGGTTTGGTTCCTTTGTTCGTACGCCTTTGGCGGGCTTCAGGCCTAAAGACCACATCTGGCGCCTGAGTGTCTGGGGTGGGCAAGAAGTGAGGGAGGTGCCTGAAACTCCCTGTGCTTAGTCTCCTAGGAGACCCAAATGCACTCTGGCGTGATTGACTGGCTGACTGTCCAGCAAGGACAGCCACCCTTCTGGCTGAGTGACAGCTAGGCTGGAATGAAAGGGAGAAAGCGGTTTAAAAGGCGAGTCTCTTGGACTGGAAAGCAGAGTCGACCACTGGAACCAAAGAAGAGCTGCAAGAGTATGGCTGCAGCAACTCCTGGACCATTGGTTTGCCCGGTGAAGCCCTGCTGCAGGTCCGAATTGCCAAGTTCATCTCGACAGAGAAGCCCCTTCAAGGACGACTTCTTCCTTTGAGTTGGTGGGACCAATCAACTCATAAACCACCTGGATACCATTCTTGGACCTGGTTAGAATTAACCAGGGGGGGGAAGGACGCCAGGTTGTGTGCTTGACGACAGCTACTCGAACCGAAGATCTTCCATTTTGCCAGCTTGTTTGACCAGTCCCTGTGCAGTGCAGGAGTCCCCGACGTCCTCCCTCTTATCCCCACGACGGAGGCTCGGGAACAGCTAGATCTGCAGGAACTGCCATGAACCAACGTCTTCAGCTGCATCTTTTCTTCATATTAAGGTACTGTGCCAACCCAATTGAGAGAACTTACCTCTCACGGTGAAAGTTTGTAAAACTTTCCCAACTTGCAGGCCTAATCAGCTTGTGAACCAATATATGATTTTTTTTCGTACAAACTACTTCTGAGAACTTTGGCAAATATCCTACTGTTTACTACAAGAAGTGTTATTTCCTATCGAAGACACTAGCCCATTGACTTTGGCCTAGGCCTACTAAACTGAATCGAGTCCTCTAGTGAACTGAAACTATTTGCACTGCCTAAGAAAGTATGTGTGGTCTATTTTATTAACATGTGCCTTTTTACTCCCATTTAAAGTAACTGAAATGTCATTTTGCTCCTATTTCAGGGGAGCCTAATTTACTCAGAAACGTATTTGTTTGGTATTTAAGTGTATTCGTGTATGATATTAAGTTTCCTCCTTCAAGTGAATGTTTTCTAAATGACTGTGTAATAAATTAATATTTTTTTACCAAGAAACCATGAGTTTAAGTGTCTACTTGAACCACTGTGATTGTTAGACCTCTGTGTAACATCCTTGTACTGCTCACATTCCCTCTTGAGAGAAGCCTGGCTGCTCATCTCGCTACCAAAAACGGTGCAGTACAGACTTATACCAAAGGTTGTTTTTGCTTACACCTGTAGTCCTAATTGTATGTGATGGTCCCAGAGGGTACTGCATGCAATTCTGCCTAACAATGTTTTGTAAATTTACAATGTTTGTAAAAATTGCATTCCATTTTGGAAAAGCAGGGGGATCATCAAGGGGTCATTTTGAAGCCTCAGATTTGCCATTTGTCAGAAATACAAATAGATTTTGGTAATCGCCTGCATGTTCAGAAAATGGGTAGGGGCATTTCCCTTGAGAGATAACACTGCACTGAGTACAGAACCCTTGTGAAAGAATATTTTCCAAGATATTGTCTGCTCCGCCCAATATGAAGCAATAATGGGGGTAATTCATAGAATTCAGTGCACAAGTGCCACACGCGGCTGGCGCACAGTGTGCGCGTGTGACAGTCTGCGCCAGCCGCGTGCGCTGAAATCCATTTCCACGCACAGCGTATTCATGGATTTTAACATCCAAAACCAGCCGTGGTGCAGCGACCCTGCAGCAGCACCAGTTACGCCCCCAACACCTCCCCGTGCGCCATGAACAGCGCACAAATCCCGTACATGGCGCACAGGCCCCCAACCACGAAAACGCCTGTAAAACTCCCTGCGCACCCCTCCGAATACATGCACATCCCGGCGCGGGGAGTTTCACACGCGAATGGCCCTGTGCGAGCGGAGTACGTGTATAACTGGGGTTTGCGGGAAGTTTCACACGCGATTGGCCCTGTGCGAGCGGGGTATGTGTATTTCGGGGGTCCACGTGAAGTTTCACACGTGATTTCGCTGTCAGAGCGGGGTACGTGTATCCAGTGGGGTGCGCGGGGAATCCCACACGTGAATTGGCAGTGTGGGTCCACCCAGGTGTCCCCTCTACCCCGTCCACGGCCCCAGCAGGCAACCCACACCACAGGGGACTACCCTGCACCCCTGGTCATGTTCCGCAGGCAGCCCATCCACCATGGGCATGCCCCCCACCCAAGCCACATGTCACGTTGCAATATGATCACCAACTCATGTCCCCCTGCACCCCCACGCCCCAGCAGTGAGGGGCACCTGCCAGCAGGGCCCCCACTCATGTCCCCCTGCACCGCCACGCCCCGGCAGTGAGGGGCACCTGCCTGCAGGCCCCCACTCATGTCTCCCCCCTACATGAAATAAAGATGCACAATCATGGACCACCTTCCACACCCAAATACCACTGCACGACACCCTGTTCTTGAGACGCAAGGATTTCCCAATCCACCCCACACTGACATGCCTATCTCAAGACACAAACCAAAAGTCAACTATGTACATCAACACATGTCCGTCACACACACACACACACACACACACACACACACACACACACACACACACACACACACACACACACACACACACACACACACACACACACACACACACACACACACACACACACACACAGAGGTTGGCATTGCTTGAGTAAACCCACATTTTCACATGCATTAACCCAATGAGCGAATCCCAAACATGGAACTAAAATATCAAAATGTATTATGTACATAAATAAAGCAATGAAATGAAAGCATAACCAAATAGCAAACATGAAATGAAAAGCATGTGCAAAAGGTGAGTAAATGAAAAGTGTAACCAATACAAAGAAATCCGAAAGAAAAATAGTCCAAACTCTCCTTCCACCAACGCAAATCCAAAGGAAACGTAAAAAGAAAAAAGAAAAATCCATTAATCCATGGTGAAATCAAAAGAAAAGTTCAAAATAATCCATTGTCCAACTAAGTATAATCCATTGTCAAGGGTCCATGAGCCCAACGAAAGAAATGAAACCTACCTAAGAAACTACCTAATAAAAAAACTATATACAAATGTGTGTGGCATAGTCCATTCACCACAAATCAAAGGAAAGGAAGGAACAAGTTACTTACCTGTAACTGTTGTTCTCCAGCATGGGTCTGGCATGGATTCACATGCTCATGAATATTCCCCGTGGTCAGGCTGGGAATCCTCGGTAAAGAAAAAATCAGTATCAGTTTTGTTTCTGATCTGTCTTTCGTAGTAGTAACCAATCACTGATCTCTGCGTCATACTGACCACAATCAATGACTGCCCTCTACCTAAGCCCCGCCTCTGGCAGCCATCTTCAGATTTGGTAGCACGTGAAGTGGCAGTATGACCAAGTGAAGAGCCGCAGAGGGGTAGGCGGGAGGGTTCGCATGTGAATCCATGCCAGACCCATGCTGGAGAACAACAGTTACAGGTAAGTAACTTGTTCCTTCTCCAGCATGGGGTCTGGCATGGATTCACATGCTCATGAATAAAGAATACATAGCAGTACACACATGCACAACCACGGGAGGTGGCAAAGGCTCAACATTAAGCATTACATCAAACTCAACATTAAGCAATTCTTACCTCCTCACCAGGCTCACCTTAGGCGAACAGATTGCGCAGCACTGCTTGGCCGACCCTGGACTCCTCCCTGGAATCCCGATCGACGCAGTAGAATTTCGTGAAGGTGTGTGTCGACCTCCACGTAGCAGCCCTGCAGATGTCCAGCAAGGGCACACCAGATAGGAACGCCGTGGTAGCTGCGATCGCTCTGGTGGAATGGGCTCTCGGACGGCCAGGCAGCGGTCGGTTTGCCAACCGATGACAGTACATGATACAGCCGGAGAGCCATCTGGAAATGGAGGCCTTTGAGAGAGCCTTCCCCCGATTGACAGGTCCAAAGCTCACAAAAAGTTGTGATGTCTTCCGAAAACACTTCGTGCGGTCCACGTAAAACTTCAGCGCTCTAGCCACATCCAGCGAGTGCAAAGTCCTTTCGGCCGGCGACGAAGGCGACTGGAAGAAAACAGGCAACACCAAGGGTTCGTTGAGGTGGAAGTTCGACGGCACCTTGGGCATGAAGGAGGGGTGCGTCCTGAGCACTACCCTCGTGTCATGAAAAGTCAAGTACGGGGGCTTGCAGGAAAGGGCCTGGATCTCTCCCACTCTTCGTGCGGAGGTGATGGCCACAAGAAACGCTGTTTTTCACGACAAGAACTTCAATGGAGCCGAGTGCAGAGGCTCGAACGGAGGTCCCATGAGCTTGGTCAGCACCACGTTGAGCTCCCACGCCGGGGCCGGAGCCTTCACCGGCGGGAACGATCTGAACAGTCCCTTCATGAATTCTTTCACCAGACGATGAGACCACAATGTGTCTGCCCCGTGGTTCTGGTGTATCGGGAGATCGCAGCAAGATGAATCTTGATGGACGCGTGCGCCAGCCCAGCCTTGGCCAGCATCAGAAGGTACGGCAGTACCTGGGGAGCCGTAATCCGTAGAGGGTTAATCTTCTGTGCGTGGCACTAGACAGAGAACCTCTTCCATTTGTGTCCATAGCATTTAAGAGTTGAGGACGCCCTGGCCTTTGCAAGAACCTCTCTGCAGTCGGCCGGTATGTCGTATCCTCCAAACTCTAACGCTGCAGGAGCCAGGCCTGCAAGTTCAGCGACTTCGGGTCGTGATGGAGGATGGCGCCTGCTTCCCTGGAGAGAAGATCCGCGTCCACTGGCAGCTTGATTGACGGGGACGCTGACAAGTCCAGAAGGTCCGGGAACCATATCTGCCTCGGCCACGCAGGTGCGACGAGGATGATCCTGCACCGTGACCTCTTGAGCTGGTTGATGAGCCGGATCAGCAATGGCAATGGTGGGAACGCGTATAGAAACAGGCCCTCCCAGGGGAACGAGAAAGCATCGCCCATGCTCCTCGGCTGGGGAAACCTGCTGGCGAACCTCCGGCACTTGGAGTTCGTCGCCGTCGCGAACAGATCGATCTGGGGAGTGCCCCACCGTCGGAAGAGGCGGTCCACTAGATCCTGTCGTAGTTCCCACTCGTGGCACGAGCGCAGCTCTCTGCTGAGCGAGTCGGCGATGGTGTTTTTTATCCCTGCCAGATGAAACAGCACCAGAAACATCCCTTGGGCGACGGCCCAATGCCACAGATCCTGCGCCTCCTTGGACAGGGCTGGGGATCTGGTACCGCCTTGCTTCCTGATGTAGAACATGGTGGTGGTGTTGTCGGTGAAGATCCTCACCACCTTGCCCTTGAGGGACGGAAGAAAGGACCTGAGGGCCCAAAACACTGCACAGAGCTCCAGGATGTTGATATGGAGTGACTTCTCCGTCGGAAGCCAAAGGCCTCTCTCGTGCAGATTTTCGGTGTGCGCTCCCCACCCTTCCAGGGAGGCATCCGTGGTCACTGTCTCCTGGTGGCTGGGGGTCTGGAAGTCCATGCCCGCCGTCAGATGCGCGCGGGTGCCCCACCACCGGATCGCTCGTCGGAAACTCTCGTCGAGTGTGATCCTCTCCTCGAAGCTGCCCGTCGTCTGGATCCAGCGCGCGTCCAGGAATTCCTGCAACGGGCGCATCCGGAGCCTGCACAGGCAGATGAGATAAATGCAAGAAGACATCATTCCGAGGAGGGACTTGATGGACCTCACCCTGGCCGCGTCCGCAACCAGCATCCGCTGCACCTTGCCCAAGATGGCCCTCGTCCTTTCCTCCGACGGAGAGGCCAGAAGCAACACTGTGTCGAGCTTCACTCCCAGAAACAGAGCGTCTTGCGCGGGCACCAGGTGGGACTTGGCGTAGTTTATGGAGAATCCCAGGTCCGTGAGTAATTGGACGGTCCTTGCCGTGTGCTCCACGGCGAGCTCCTTCGTCTTTGCTCGGAAGAGCCAGTCGTCCAGGTAGGGGTAGACGTGGATCCCCTCTCGGCGCAGCTGCGCCGCCACCGGTGCGAGGCACTTGGTGAACACCCTGGGTGCCGACCTCAATCCGAAGGGAAGGGCTCTGAACTGGTAGTGACGCCCTTGGACCACGAACCTGAGAAACTTTCGGTGTCCCTTTAGGATGGGAATATGGAAGTAGGCATCCTCCAAATCCAACGACGACAGGAAATCGCCCTCCTCCAGTTGACCCAGGACGTGTTGGAGGGTGACCATCCGGAACTTCTGTGCCTTGATGAATTTGTTCAGTCGTCGTAGGTCCAGGATGGGACGCCATCCTCCCGTCTTCTTCTTCACGAGGAAGTATCTTGAGTAAACTCCGGAGCCCCAAAGCCTCTTTGGGACGAGCTCGATGGCGCCCTTCTTGAGCATCGCCTTTACCTCCAAGAGGAGTTGAGGAACGTGTTGTTCTTTACTGGCAACAGGGGGGACGCGCGGGCACCTCTTTAGAAACTCGAGCGCGTGACCCTGAGCTAGGGCGTCCAGCACCCAACGGTCGGTGGAGATGGACTCCCATACGCTGACGAAGCTCGTCAGCCGGCCTCCCACCGGGGTGCTTCGGTGGGGGCCCGACCCCACGGCAGGTTTAGTCCTGCTTCGACGAGGCTTTGCCGCCTTGTCCTCCTTGGCGACGACGGCGGGGTCCGCCTGACTTGCCTCGTCCCCTGTAAGCTTCCTGTGACGACGAACGGGCCACTTGACGGTAGGTGGAAAATCCGCCGCTGGAACCTTTGGAGGCACCCTGTTTGCCTCCGCCGCTCCGAAAGGGCGGCCGCCGTTGCTGGAGAATCCCAAGAGCCCGGGCCGTCTCCGTGTCCGCCTTGATGGCTTGAAGGGAATCGTCCACTGTTTTCCCAAACAGGTTGTTTCCGTCGAACGGCATGTCCAAGACTCTGGTCTGCACGTCCTGACGGAAGTCAGTAGCCTTGAGCCATCCACGCCGCCTAAGGCACACGCCGTTGCCCAACTGGCGAAATCCAGTGTCAGCGCCCGTCGCAATCGTAATGGCATGGTCCGACGCCACCTCTCCTTTCTGCAAGATCTCTAGGGCTTCCGCCCTCTTGTCTGGTAGGAAGTCCAGCAGGGGGGCCAGTTTGTACCACAACTCCCTGTCGTAGCGGGCTACAATAGCCAAGGCATTGGCCGCCTTAATCGTCGTTGCTGCCGACGAGATGAGTCTGCGTCCCATCGTGTCTAATTTCTTTCCCTCGCCGTCCGGCGGGGAGGTTGATGTAGAGGCCGCGTCCCCCCCGCTTTCTTCCTGGCTGCCGCGGAGAAGACCGAGTCCGGGGTCGGCTGTGCCCGAAGGCACAAGGGGGCCTCGTCCGGGACCCGGTACTTCTTCTCGTACCGATCCCTTCTAGCCGGCGTCGTGGATGGGTTCTTGAGGAGGGCGAGGCCCTCATCCCAAATATCGTCTAGTAGAGGTACAGCGATGACTGTCTTCCTCTTGGTCTCGCGCCGTTGATAAAGGAAACCTTCCTTCTTCTCTTCCGGGCAGAGCTGGAAAAGCTCGGATGCCCTGGCGATCATGGAGTGAAACGATCCAATCTCGTCGGGCGGGGAAGCCCGGGTGGGAGGTGACAACGGGAGATCCTCGTCGTAAACCTCGTCGTCTGTACCCGTCGCGGCCGTGTCAGTCCCCGTATCATCCCCACGTGTCGTGGGCGGGGAGGAGGGCTGACCAGGGCGCGATGGCTGAAAAGGAGGTGGAGGGTGAATCCTTCTTCTCTTAGGGGGAGGGCTCCCAGAAGGGCCTGGCTCCGGGTCCCCCGTCGGGAGCGGTTCCTCCGTTGGTGGTAACGGCAGTCTCGTCCTTATCTCCGAGCATAAGGACTGTATAGCCAACAAAATGGCCGCCGAGTTGTCTTGCGGCACTGGTTGAGGGAGATCCGACGGGCGATCAGGAGCCCCGTCGGCATCCTCGACGCCCTCGTCGTCTTCCACGTCGGGGTCCCTCCCGACAGGATGGCCTTCTTCCAGGCCAGAGCCGTGGCCTAAGACTTCGATCAGCTCCTCCTCAGAGGCTGAGGCCGAGTCCACGACGACCTCCTGCCCCCCCCTTTTTCTTCTCCGTTGGAGGTTTCACGGGGGTCCTGTCGATGGGCACGAAAGAGGACTCCCTCCGCGGTGGCAGGGAGATTCTGGGCGCGGGGGTCGCCACCACTGGTGTAGCCTCCACAGGCTGAGCCAGGGCCGCCGCGACTGTCTCGATAGAGGCCTTGGCCGGATGGATAAAGGCTTTCACCACCTTAGATGCGCTCACCGCCTTGGGGGGAGGGTCACCACCTCGCTCCCCCTCCGATGGGGCCTTAGGGCACGACCGGGGTCTCTCCAGGAGTTTCGCCGGGTGGTCGGCCTTCCTCTTACCCGAGCCAGAGCGTTGGCTCGTGGTTGATGGCGCCGGGGAGGATGCGCCCTGCCTGGTGCCCGTAGAGCCCAACCGTTCGGTGCACCCGGTGCCAGCGGACTTGCAGTGCTTGGCCTTCTGTTGGACCCCCGTCGCCGGGGCGCCCTCAAAGGTCTTAGAAGACCGCTCGGAATTCTTCTTCTTCTTCTCGCCTGACGGGCTCTTTCCTTCCAGCCAGTTGGCGAGACGTTGATGGCGGTCCTTCATGGTCCGCTCAGACATATTGCCGCAAAACGCACAGTCCTTCTCCACGTGCGTCTTGTCCTCATGTAGGCAGTAAAGGCAAAGGGAGTGTTCGTCCTCAAAGACATTCTGAAGCTGGCATCAAGGACAGACCCTGAACAGCTTTCCGGGCGCCGAGCTTCCCTTCTCCTGGGCCATGTTCGAAATGGGCCTGAGAAACTTCTGGAGTCCTCCAAAAGCGTGGCTTGACGAAATCTTCACCCTTGAGGGGCGTAGACGAATCCGACACGGGTCCCCGTTGATCGGATGAAGAAACGGTGGAGCTTGAGGCTCTTTTGACCGAAAAAAGAGAAATTTTTCTGAGAAAAAACGTGAAAAATAGCACTAACGCTCGAGAGCAACAGCACGAGGATCCCAACACTTGAACGTGCGGTAAAAATCTGAAGATGGCTGCCAGAGGCGGGGCTTAGGTAGAGGGCAGTCATTGGCTGTGGTCAGTATGATGCAGAGATCAGTGATTGGTTACTACTACGAAAGACAGATCAGAAACGAAACTGAGACAGATTTTTTCTTTACCGAGGATTCCCAGCCTGACGACGGGGAATATTCATGAGCATGTGAATCCATGCCAGACCCCATGCTGGAGAAACCTAACTCTAAAAACTATTTACAATGGCAGCGGGCTAGTCCGACGGCTCACTTCCAGATTTCCTTGGCCAGGGCATCATCGAACTCCTGCTCGATGTCCCGGAGGCCGTCCTCTTCCATGGCCCCGAGGGTTTGCAGGGATGATGACCTGTGGACCTCCAACTCCCTGCAAATTGCCTCGAGGCACTCGGCCCGCCTCAGAACCCTCCGCATGGAGTTCTCCACCCTGACCATTGTGAGCCGTGCCTCTTCCGCCCGCTGCCGCCCCGCATCTTTGGCCTGGCTCAACCGCTGACACACAGAAGACACTTCCAATCCTGGGTCCTCTTGCGCTCTGGCTGATGCCTGCCCCTTCGATGTTGAAGGAAGGCCCTGAGCCATCATGGCTCCCACCTTGTTGCTGCTGCTGCTGCTGTGCCCTGGCTCTTGCTGCCTGCACGTCCTCCTCCGGCTGGGGTGCAGTTGTTGAGGTGGCCACCCCTGCTGGACGTCCGACTCCCGACTGTGGCAGGGATGTGTCCTCCACCAGCCTGGCCGTAGGGTCAGAGGCAGCTCCACAGGGTATCCAGGTGATACATGGATGGGAAGCTGGCATGGAGGATGACTGGCGCATAGGGGTTGCAGGTGAGGAGGGGGTCGGAACAAGGTCCAGCAAACAGAGGAATCCTGCCCTGGTGACCCGTCCCAGTAGGTCAACGAGGGATTCGAGATGATGTGCAGTGTCCTCACAAAAACACTGCAGGTCACCTCGCATGCCCCTTTGACGCAACGCCATCCCACTCAGGACAGGATCAACCCGGTCATGGATAGCCACGTCCGCAGGGAGAGGAAGACAAGTTGTTGTAAGCGGATCCCCTCCCTGAAAACGGGTCTGGACGTAGGCATCCCTGCTGGTGCAGGATGATGCAGTCACAGGATCGGGGACAGGATTACACACAGGCACCTCCGCGGCGGCCTATGCTGCCTACTGTCCCTGCCCCTGCACTGCACCACTAGCACCAGTGGAATCCCCACCTCCAGATCCTGTGTCTGTCCCTTCCACGGCCTCCTCCTCCACCAAATCCCCCACCAACCTGGATGACCCCGTGCCATCTTCCTCCGTCGGACCCTGTGGGGTCTCAGCTGCCCCTTCTGCTGCCGAGGAGTCAACTCCGACCTCCGCCTCTTGGACCTACCCTCGTCAGCTGCGGCCTGTGACGCGGCACCGGACACCTCACTCCCTGATGAGATGACAACCTGGGGGGGGAGCCGGGCCTTGCGTCTCCGGCTGGCAGTGCAATCCCTGCCGCCTTGCTCCACAGCACCCTCTCCGCCCTCTTCATCAGTTGACGCTGCAGACAGGGAGAGATAGGACACAGGCATCAGGGCACTGTACAATGGACTGGTACGCACATGACAGTTGCACATGAGTGGCAGTGTCAAACTTCAGCCATGTTATCACAATCCCCAACACACGTGTCATTTCAACTCACACGCATGGGCAATTCCACAGCAATATTGCACCAGGCAACACCATCCATACACATGCAACAGCATGAGCAGCCGAAGGTGAGCCCGACATCACATGAAACATGGGGAGTGCACAAGACATGCATACACGCCACCATACTTACATGCATGTGTACATCTCCACCAACTGTCGCAGTGATGAGATCACCATCCATGTCACATCTGGCATTCAGCCTTCTACATATCAGTGTCACATGCATCCATGTTGCTTCACAGTTGCACACTTGTCAAATACACACACATGCACACAGTGCAGATACATGCAGCTGGAACCAACATCCATGTGTGACACCACAACCATGCCAACGTACATACACAGTAATTCATACATGTGTGCTCCCACATCTGCATTTGGCCTGCATGCTTACCCACACCTACACCATCCATATGTGTCACACATGAGGACTCGCATGTGTCAGCCTCACGCCCCTGTACATACACATCCATACATGGCCCTATAAAAACACATGTGCAACCTGCACACTACTGGCACACCACGACACGCACAGCGTCCAATCAGTATGCATGTACACTTACCGCTTGACTCCAGACCGGTCTGCCTCTCAAGGACCTGGACATGGAGCGCTGGGCATACGCGTTCCAGGACCCTCATTTGGTGGTCAGACAGGTGGCCCCGGCGCCCCTTGGCATCCGCTGCCTTCAAGAGGCGCCAGGCCTTGTCGAGGGTCCTGGACCTTTAGTCCTCCCAGCGCTTCTTGACATGTTTGAAGTCGCGGACTGCCACCCCCTCCTCGTTGATGGCAGTCACGATGTCCATCCAGATCCTGCTCCGTCCTTCATAGTCGGCGCAAGAACTTCCAAAGAGGGCATCATACTGCCCCAGGACTTGCTCCACCAGGACACCAACTTCCCTGGCACTGAAGCTGGTGGCCCTCTGCCTCTCTGGCTGGGGGTTGCCAGTGGTGCCAGATGGTGGTGTGCCCGACATGGCAACCCCAGAGGCAGGTGTGGGTGGGCAACTGGGTCCTAGGGCTAGGCTGTGGAGCGATGGTATCCCAGTCGGGAGTCTTCAGTTCCAGCAGGGGTGGTCACAAAAACTGCAGATGGCTGATGTGCAGGCAGCAAATAGCAGGACACATGGGCAGTAGGCAGGCAGCAGCAGATGGTAGGTGGGAGCGTGCTCGGGGCTCTGGGGGGCAGTAAATCGGCCTTCTGGGCAGGAGCGTGGTCTTCCGTGTGTTGTTGCGTGGCCAGCTTGATACTGAGTGATTTGGCACGTGAAAATATTGCACGTCAGCGTGTAATTCGAGGAAAGGCCCTTAGTGCGTAAGCGCGACTGTGAAGTTACACGCGCGGGCGTTTCCCTCGTGACTTGGGCATAGTGGTTCAGGGCGCGTGAAAAAACTGCACGTCTGCGGGTGAATGCGTGTAATCCGAGGAAAGGGCCTACGCGTCTGACGTGACGCGCAACGGCGTTTCCCTCAACACAGGTGCATGTTCATCGTGCAAAAACTGCACGTCCGAGTGTCAGCTCTTGTAATTGGAGGAAAGGGCCTTATCACGTACACGCGTAAGTGAAGTACGTGTGGGCCGGTTTAAAAGGTACGTGTAGGACGCCATTTCCTTATATGTGCTTTTCGTGGAGAGCGAGTGGGTGAATTCCGTACTTCTTGTCGGTTCACACGCGATTACTTCACAGCGTTTCAAGTTCGTACTCCCCGTTACCTCCGACAGCGTTGATTTTTTTTGTTGGGCCCGTTTCCTCAAACAGCGTTCACTTCTTCTTTTGTCCTGTCTCCTCAGACAGTGTACAATTCTTCTTTTGGCGGGGGTGTTGCCAGGCGCACATGCGCGTCTTTTTCACGTTCTTTTTCCAGGCAGACGGTGAGTCGCGCACGTATTTACCAACTGTGCTTGCCCAGTGTGTCGCGCACCCCTTCAGAGGTCATTGTAGGCTGCGTGCATTACGCGTACGCTTAATTTTGTGTTTCTGGGTGCCACAGCGTAGTGCGGGTTCATTTTTCCACGCACGTGGTCTACGAGGGGTTGCGTGCACGTTATTTTTTGTTTTGGGGGTGCCTGTGCGTTGCGTGACCCGTCATCTTCCCCCAGGGGTCACAGACAGCCTTGCTAGAGCACTAGGGTACGAATTCCATCTAGTACCCTAACCCCTTTCACCCCCAATTGCCCAGGACAATCGTTTACTGCTACTCCCATACGCACAACAACATCAGTGCCATGGTTGGGAGGCGACCAAGCGGTAAGGGAGGCAAAGGTGGCCGACCTCCAAAAGGTGGGCGCGGTAGGGGACGTGGCCAGGATTTGCAGGGTGCCCCTAGACCCCCATGTGTGGAGGAGCAATCTGACACCCATGCTCCCCCCCATGGTTGTGGGAAACGTAGCGGACACCATCCCAGCTCAGCCCTTGTTGGACCAGGCCATTGTGGCACCTGAACCGGCTCAGGATGACTCCCAGGCTGACTTCCAGGTCAGCAAGTCTAAGCCACGTGTGGCAGTGCAAGTTGGTGTCACCAGGCCACGTGGATCTGGGGCAGCTATGTCATCTGCTGCCCCAAGTAGGCAGGGTGGGGAGGCTGCGGGGGCAGCTGCAGCTCGATCCACCTCAGCTCTGAGTCTCCCAGCTAGGACAGTGTTGGTCCAGGTCCATCATACCGACGTTGCCCCTGCCAACATCACCCTGCAGCCAATGCCTGCACCAAGACCTATGGTCATTGTGCATTCGCACACTCGTAGTACCCAGTCCACCGGCGCTTCTGCCCCTACTGACCAGAGGGGCGTAAGCCACTCAGGATCCGCACCACCTTTGAAAAAGAGGAAGATGGGTGCTCTGGCACTACAGGCTGAGACCCCAGACACAGCTACACACTCTGGCATGTCAAGGAAGCCTAGCCTTAATGACGCCGAACTTGATGCACTTGTGGCCTATGTGTCAGCACATAGCCACAAAATGGTGGTGACTGCAGGGTGCAAGACCACACCTGGTCAACGTAAGGCAGACTGGCAGACCATCACGGACATCATTAGTGCCCTTGGATTTGTGAGGCGCACAGCTGATTATTGCTACAAGCGGTGGAAAGACCTGAAACGCCGAGCAAAGAACAAGCTGGCTTCAAATCATGCTTCTACTCTGGTGACTGGCCTCCACAAGAGGACAACCAACTCACTGAACATGAGTCTGTTGCTAGAACCTTTGTCACAGAGGAACAGATCCAAGGCGTGGGAGACCTACCAGATTACGACGCATTGTCCGGTGAGTGCCCATGCATGTGTGTGTAATCCATGTGTATGTTGTGTGGGTGACGGGTTCTGATTGAGTGCCAGGTGAGGGTGTGTGCACCCGAGTGGTATGGGTCACCCATGTGCTTCCTCCAAAACATTCACTGGCCTTGGATTTAGGTATGACAGTATCCCTTCTGCACACAGTAGCCATTTAGCACCACATTACTGCAGTTGCCCTGGAACTGTCATCTTGCAACAACATTGTTCAGAATTTTTCAGGCTGATAGTTTCAATTCTCCCACTTTTGCAACACATTTTTCAGCCCTATTGTCACATATGTGACATGCGTCTGTCATTGATTACACCCCACATTTGTTACCTTGTTATGTGAATGATTAGACCATTCAGGCTGATTGAGCATTGGCCTGCTCACATTGTTTTTTGGTGCCTGTTTGTATGTGGTACATGATAGTTGTTTCCTGTCAAGTTTAAGTGACCAACCATTGATGTGTACATCTGCCTGCAATCACTGTATTCTTGTACACTGGATGTGTTGCAGTGAGTGGCACATGCGTATATTGTCACACTATGTAGCATTTTTCATCTCATCATGTCCATCTCACATGGATGGCTGACAGTACTCATTCACTGACATATGGCTGTACTTGTGGAATGTACCATGGCTATGCTACATGCCATCTGTGTGACGGAATGTGCCATGTGTGTGTATTGGACATGCCACTCAGAGGCGAATGTGTGATGCCAGTGCTACCCAGCATGCAGCAAATGTCTTGCTTTTCCATCTTCGTGTCATCAGTGTGTGCTTTTTGCCTCCCCTTCCAACTCATTGACAGTGCATGCATGCCAGGGTTATAGTCATGTGGGACATTCATGTACTGGCTCTCTACCTTGTCAGGCCTATGCGTGTGCTATGGTGCTCATGACGGTTTCCATTTGTTGTCTTTCATGTTTTTGCAGGTGATGACGCACTTGATGCTGTTGAGGTGGAGGAGATGGTGCAGACCCAGGAGGAATCTCAGGTACAACTGGGCACCAGTGGGGGACGTGGTGTGGTGGTGGGTGAAAACCCTTTGTTACTGCAGACCATACTGTCCAGGGGTGTCTCTGGGTGCACCTCCTCAGACCTCTATTCAGGTGCTGAATCGGATGATGAGACTTATGTGCCGTCGCAGGTGAGTGTTTCTGGCAGGGATTCTGTTCTGTCCAACCCACCTGCACCAGGGGTAGAACCCTCTATGGGGATGCCAGTGTTGGTTACTCCACCTTTGGCGGTTACGGATGCAGGGTCACACTCCACAACATCTGATCCTATTCTTGGGCCAGCAGGTCAGAGAGGGAATGCAGTCCTGCAGCCTCAGGCAGTGCCAGCACAGCAAGGTGCAGATCGCCTTGCCCCAAACAGGTGTGGTGCCCGCCGACGCGGTGGCCGTACGCCACCAAGCAATACTGTATGGGAGAACTCCATGTACGGTATGGCAACCCAACAGGCAGTATCAGTTGAAATGATGGCTCAGGCAATGGAGAGGGTGGCCACTTCCATTATCCCCCCTGAAAGGCAGATGGAGCAACAACAGCAGGCAACAGACTCAATTTGCCCTGAGGGTAGAACTCGATAACCTCAGGGAGACTCTTGTTGAACTTGAGGCTTCCACAAATTTGAGGATAGAACAGCAGCTGGAGCGGCTCACACGTTCGCTCTGAGCTGCAGACAATTTGAGGAATTCCGGGCATCACGGGAAGCCATGCGTGCAGAAATGCAGGCAAACCGTCAGGTGCTGCATGGGGATGTCCGTACTATCATCCTCCAGAACGAGACCTTCCACACCCGCATGCTTGCTGCCATGGAGGACCATACCAGGGCTTTGCGTGGGCTGCCTCCCATAGCACCACCACCTCCTGATGCAGCAGCAGAGGGTGATGAGAGCGACAGCAGCACTTCTACCACAGTAGCGTAGCCGTGCAGGCCATGAGCCCATGGAGGTGTTTTTTTTTCTCGCAACATCCACACAGGTGGTTGTTGGTGTGCACCCTGTCCTCAGACCTCCTGGGTGGCCTCCCCAACCCGTCCCCCACATGGCCATTTTTAATTTTTAATTTTTTTTTACAGTGTGTTGCCTTGTGTGGCTCCCGTGGGCATCCACTGTGTATTCCGGCTGGGCACATGCAGGCTTGTCCTGTGTTTGGGTTAGATGCTTGGGTTCCTGACACACAACCCTCCTGCTTCCCGTTTCCATGGGCTCGCAAAGAGTGTGACCAAGTGACAGTGACTTACACAGTGACATTGGGCTCCCATGAGCTGTGTGGGCAGCCTGTAGACATAACTGTGTGGACATCCCTAGTGGGGTTTGTTTTTGTATTGAACACTGCATGGTGTATTGATATGTGCTTGTGCATCCATGTCTTCCTCCTTATTCGCAGGTACCTTCTTCATGTCTTCACAAGGCCGTCTCCTTTGCAGATGCAGTTCATGTTGTATGCAGTACACTGACACATTTGCCTGACAGCAACACTCTGGAGTTGGAAGGGGTCGATGTGCTGGCTTATTGAGGTTGGATGACTTACATTACTTTGAGTTTCTACTGTCATATTTTGGCAATGATTCATGCTGTATTGTGTTGCTGGTAAATATTTGGCCATGTGTGCTGTTTGTTATTGATTACTGGAAGCATATTGTCTGTGGCCCGTTTCCATTTGGGTCAGTGCACTTTGTGACCCTTGTGTCATGTGTTGTGCATTCCTTTGTTTGCTTTCACATTGCATGACATACCATGGTGTGTTGGGTGGCGGAGATGGGGAGAGGTTGGGTGACATGGGGCTATTTTCATGTTGTATTTTGCAAGGGGGTAGTCATTCATGCAGCATAAATGTGTGTCTTTTTGTGACACAGCATTGGTCTTCTTTGGGTAGGTAGGGATACACACAATGTAACACTTCCAGGTGACCAATCTCAGGCTGGTATGGTTTTGACAGTTGACTGTCCCTTATGTCATCATCATTAATTGTCCGCTGCTATGTGCCAGGGCTGTGTGCACTCCACAGGGGTGTGATTTTAGGTGAAGTAATTAGCCACCAGCTGCGTACGGGCTGCCTCACCACGTGCCCTTCCCCCCCATGCGCAGCGGCCATGCTTGGGGATGTGGGGGCACCACCATGTGCACCGGCAGGCCCCAGCGTGTTGCAACGTTGTGCAGGACACATGCTGCCATTATGATCCTGCACACTACTGGGGCGCGTATAGCAGCTGCCCACCAGAGCGGTCAAGGGGGCGGAAGCGTGACTTGAGCACTCTGAATGTGTGCTCTACTATGCCCTGGGTTGCAATATGGGCTGTGTTGTATCTTACCTCGGGTGGTATGGTGGGGTTCCGAATTGGTGTCATCATGTGGGTGCTCAGAGGGTAGGCACTGTCCCCTGGGGAGGTGATGATAGGTATCATTAGTGGGGTTGTGACATTACTCAGTATCTGACATGCATGCATGCATGCATGTGCAGGGGCATTTATACTCACCAAGCAGCCATCTATCGCCATGCCGCCCAGCTTCTAGGTCCCGGTTTAGGGTTGACATTCTGTAAATGAAACTGTCATGGGTGGACCCTGGATAGTTGGCATATACTGAGGTAATGATTCCCTTGGCTTCACATACTACCTGCACGATGATTGAATGCCAGTGCTTGCGGTTTCTGTAGATGTGCTCAGTTGCCCTGGGAGGACGTAGAGCCACATGGTGCAGTCAATGGCACCTAGCACTTTGGGGACGTGTGCCACCCCGTAAAAATCCTGGACAACAGCCTGCCTTTCTGCAGGTGTTTTGGGCAGGTATATGTGCCTGTGGACTGGTGGGCGTGCAGTCATGATGGCCAACACCTGGTGCAGGCAGCGTGACTGCGTGGCCTGTGACCCCCCCACCCACTATGGCACTTGTCCGCTGAAATGAACCAGTGGCCAAGAAGTGCAGTACATTGAGCATCTTTTCCAAGCGGCTCAGTGCTTGGGAGCACAGGGTGGGTGATGTGAGGTCATCCTCCCACTCACTCACTCACTCACTCACTCACTCACTCACTCACCAGGTTGAGTATTATGTGAGGTGGAAACCTGTACCTCCCATACACCTAGTCATCGGGCATCCCAAAAAGGCTGGTTCTAGGTGTAAAAATTCTGGCCCTGACTATCCTCCTCTTGCGGTATCCCACGACCACTGCTGCAAGGAACGGTATATTCATTTTAGCGTCTGAACTTGTTTGTTGTTTGTGCGCACTTTTATGCTGCGCGGGTCCACGTATGCCTGCTTCCTGCTGGCGTACGTGTTTCCGGATTAGCGTGTCTTTTTTGGCGCACGCATTGACCCCGTTCGATTCCATGAATACGTGTTGTAGGCGCGCATGTGGGCGTTCCGCTCATTTGCCTCCTGTACTTCCCCTGTGACGCCCACATTTTCACGTGTTGTTCCCCATTCCGCGTGTTACACCTACTTTTGTTGTGTGTGCTGCACTATGTGCGCTTTCACTGTGCGCGTAGCGCATGCTGTTTGAAGACGTGTGCACCAGCGTGCGCCACGCGGGATTTTAGCGCACATCCATGGATTTACACACGCACGGACATGAATCGCTGTGCGCGGGTTTCGCTGCAATTTTCACACTTGCGCTGCGATTCGCACGCTTTCGCAGAAATTTTCAGCGCACATTAATTCCATGAATCGGCCTGAATGGGGTTAATTTTGTGAATAAAGCAATGGAGTTGGTGTGTCAGGTATTGGGCATAAGGCAAACGTTTCATGCAATATATCACCCACAGGCAGCAGGTTTAGTAGAACATTGTAATGCCACACAAAAACAAACTATCCAAAATATGTGCAAGTAGCAACTTAAGCTGGGTGGACGCCTTGCCTTTAGCCTTAGTTTTCATGAAAACTGTTGCGCATTCTGGAGTAGGGTTGTCTCCCTATGAAGTGGTTATGGGTTGCACAGCCAGTCTGTGGGGCTTGCTCACCCACAGAAACTGTCTATGCCCTATTCTATGCTTATTGACTATTGTAAGGAGCTTACCAAAGCACTGTCAGTTATTCATGCCCTTGGAGGGGCCAGGACACTATACTGCCTGGTGACTGGGTGTTTACTAAGAACTTTCAATGTACCACTGGTCTGCAACCTAAGTGGAAAGGGCCGGTGAAGTTGCAATTAAGTTTGACACACACACACAGACACACAGACACTGGATCCATGCAAGTCAAGTGAAGAAAGTATCTCTACCCTTCCAGCCGCACAAGCAATCCAAGGACTACTGCAGCACCACACCACTTGCCTTTACTTCTGTAGAGACGTCCGCCGGGAAAAAGGAACTTGGATTGCTTTCTCCAGCTACACTGTGCCCCAAAGACGATGCAGAACAACAGAGGGGCCACGCTATGTGAGACCAAGAAAACTTAAATGAAACAGTCAATTATTTGGGAGAAAACGCTCAGCTACCCGGTGGTCAAGAACGCCATCTTAAAAGGATATCCTGGGGGTTAGGTATTTTGTACACTCCAAGAATATATTTGCCGCCTCCACAGATACGCGGGCTATGCCTCTCCATTGGTTTTCTCATGACAAAGACAATTGCCCTATACATATTCAGTATTATGCACTGACAGAAAATGGTATCATTCGAGATTGTGTTTTCTGTTTCTATGTTTTTGGATCAAGCTTGTACTACTTGGTGCTTTTTGTATTGTGTGTTATGTATTGGCCTCTTTCGAGAAAACCTACCCTTTCCTCCTAATGTTACAATGTAAACATTACCCCCTGACCAGCATGATCATCATGAATTAAAGAATAGAAATGTGTTTGTTACACGTATGCATCATACAAACAAAATGGCTCAATGCAGCAATTGCTAGGTCTGCCAGCAGTTTCCTGCCTTCATAGAGGAAGGGTGCCCGCTACAACAGTTACCCCTCCCGTTCTTTGCTTCATGTTATGCTTTACACGTGGCTATATTACATATATAAACTATATTTAAATAAATAGTCCAGGGAATAGCTAATATCAGCTATGCTTCCTGTTCCTCCTCCTCCTCTTTGTATGCACAGTGTTAGGCAAAGTTTGAATACAGTACCCTCTGGGAACACTACAAGCAACTATGACTACATGTATATGCAACCCAACCTTTGGCATAAGCTTGTACTACACAGTTTTGGTAGCGTATTGAGCAGCCAGGCTCAGCTCAAGAGGGTAAATGTGAGCTGTAGTAGAGTTACACAAAGTTTCACAGTTACAGGTATTCAAATAAACTCTTACACTCAAGATTTCTTGCATAAACAATTTATTTATCAGTCAGTTATAAAGCCTTATTCAGAAGGGAGCAATAGAATATTAACACAAATATACTTCAACACTGTACACTCTGCGTTTCTGAATCAGACAAGACCCTTTTGGGATGGCCCACAGACACAATCTATACTCACAGGTGTCTTCAGTAACAAGGGTGCTGGGGACATTAACATCTTACCGTTGGCATTCAGAAAACTCTTAAAAGTTGGTAAAAGGCAAAGGTATTAGAACACAAGAAATTACAAATATCTTTAAGCAAGGAAGGCAATTACTTTTAGAGTTCACTAGAAGAGTCATTCAAATCAAGAGGCTAAGCCAAAGTCAATGGGCAAAATCTTGGATAGGATAAAGCACTTCTGGTAAGTAATGGAAAAGTCTTTGCACACATTCTTAGGAGTCTTTGAAGAAAAGAAGAATCAATTGTAGGGCCACAAGCTGATTAGGCTTGTGAGTTGCATAAGTTACAAGCACTTCCACAGCAAGAAATAAGTTCTCTTAGACTTGTTTTACAGTACCTTGGTAAAGGAGAAAAGATGCAGCTGAAGACTTCTGTTCCTGTGCAGCTCAGCAGATCTCACTGTTCCTGGGCCTCAATCGTGGGGAAAAGAGGGAGGACGTCGGGGGACACCTGCAATGCACTGGCACGGTCAAAGCTGGCAACCGGCAAACTTTGCTTTCAGTGGCTGTTTCGCGTTTCAGCTCCTTGCGGTACAGCAAATAGCATTAAGTGTGGTTCCTGGCTGTCAAGGTGAACTTTCCTCACATCTGAGTTCCCGCACTAATCTGAGAGGGGTCAGGTTTGGTTGTTCCTGCTTCGTGGGAGTTTGGAGGATCTTGCAAAAGCTTTAGGTCAGCTTACAAGCAACGCACACAATCTGGTGTCCCTCTCCCTGGCTCTACGGTTTCCTGCAGCAACTCTGAGGAAATTCAACCAGCTCTGAGATGGGTGTCCAGGTGGCTTGATTGGTCCCACCAACTCAAAGGGAGAAGTCGTCCTTGCAGGGCTTCTCTGTCGATGCAAACTTGGCAAGTAGTCACTGCAGCAGGGCTTCACAAGGCAAACTAACGGTCCACGAGTTGGAGCAGGCGTCCTCTTCAAGCTCTTCTTCAGTTCCTTCGTCCAGTGGCCGACTCTACCTTCCAAGCCAAAAGACTCGCCTTTTATTCAGTTCTCTCCCATTTATTCCAGCCTAGCTGCCACTCACCCAGCAGGGTGGCTGTCCTTGCCGGACAGTTAGCCAGCCAATCACCACAGAATGCATTTGGGTCTCCTAGGAGACTAAGTACAGGGAGTTTAGGGCACCTCCCTCCATTCCTGCCTACCCCAGACACTCTGGAGGCAGAGGTGGGTTTCACACCTGAAGCCTGCCAAAGGCGAATTAATAAAGAGACCAAACCTGGTTTGGCGCGCAGAGAAAAACTCAAGAAGGACCTTTCTACAAAGAAATGGCGAAAAAAGAAAACCGGCGACCATTTTAACAATGGAAGCTCAGTGCTATTTTGAAAAACATGGCTCCTGCGCTTTAAAGTTACCAGAGCTGCGAACAGTTTGCAGTCAGGGTAAATCATGGTAGTTCATTACAAAACCACTGCCACCAGCCATTCTGAGAGCAAAGGGTAACATACAAATGCTACATGAGTAACTAGACACAGAGGATACTAAGTAACCCCTCCAGCTCGCTATTGTAAGATAGGGTGTGCTGGGTCTAGAATTGTACAGGACTTAGTGAAGTCAATTTCACTCCACTGCTCTGGGAAACAGTAGTTGATCCCAGAGAAGGTATGTAAACCCTGGGAAATCTGGAAGACTTCCCTGTGGCACTGCACTGAAGGTGCTTTGTGAAACAAGTTCAAAAGATGATGCCTATGGAGTTGGTTAGACTCCACAACCAAAACGAAACACAGTGTATAAAATTGCATTAAAATACATAAGAGAGTGGGAAAAAAGGGCCTCAATCTCTCCAGGTTAGAAAAGCAACTCCTCAAAATCCAGCAAAGTTGCTGGGGGTCTCTAAAGTGGCGAGAATGAACACATTTTTGAGAATTCTCCCCAACACTCAGTTACAACAGCAGGTGCTACGCAAAGAAACCTGTGAATTTGTCACTCTCCCAAATGCTCCCTTCCCTTTGTTAGATGGGTTTACTCCTTTTTCCTCCCGGGCTGCCCGACTGACTGCAGCAGTCCCGGTTCTACCTACTACACAGCTATTGGAAAATAACCCTCATTCATTTTCCATCCCTTCCCTGCATCTCAGGGCCGCCAACATAACAGGGGCTGTTTTTACTGAGAACAATGATTCCAAGTTCCTAGGATATAGCACAAACTGCAACATCGCATTCACCATTCCCAGAGACGACACTGATGTTCCCTTCTATGTTGGCGAATCTGCATTTGATATGATATATTTTATTTGTATTGCGCTCGTACACAAGTGTTTCAGAGCGCAACTATGCAAGGGAGGAGAACAGGGGAGAACACAACACAACGATCTTACTAGGCCGACAGCGAGAACGCGCAAGTGCATGGGAAAGGGAAAAAGTGCACGGAAGGGGGAGAGTGGAAAGTGCGGAGCAGAGGAGAGCAGAATAAATAATAAATAGAACATTGAGGCAATAAACAGTGGTAGTGCAGCCAGCAAGTGGCAAGTGCTGTGTTTAAGGCAGCAGACTGGGTAGTCTGATAAGTGCAGAAAAAGAAGAAAAGAAATGGGGGGGGGGCTGTATGGGTACAGATACAGTTCCCAGTGCAAGGGGTCGCCGGGGGGGCAGTGCAGGAGGGTGGCAGGGTGAGCAGGCACCTGGGCCCAGGAGACAGAGGGTGGCCAGGTGCACAGTGCCAAGAGAGAGCAGATCAGCAGGGGAGAGGGGGAGCAAAGGCAGAAGCAAAGAGGAAGGTCTTGAGGTGCTTTTCATTTCATTTGCGGGCTTAACGCTTACACTTGGCTACCTCCACATTGGAGTGGCCGTTGCCATTTAGGATTCGTTTTTCCAGTCATATCTATTAGACCCGCTGTTGACACAACCTACCAAACATAGCAGAACCATTATACAGGACGATACTGGTGCACAAATATTTGGCAATCTCATTAAAGTCATCATACCCTGGTATGGCCCTGCCATAAACTCTAGAGACTTCCATCCTCTGGGCAGATTGTTGGAAGTAACCATTCAGGACACCAATGAAATATTGAGTAATATCATGGTTGAACTACAGATAGTAGGCCTTAATTAATTTCTGCGCCAATTCCCTTTAACCTTCGAGACCTCCAGCTCTTTTGCTGGACTCAGGGCTTTTACATTTTTACTCCCGAGTGAGTGGGACCTTTTTCTGACTATGACTTTCTAAGTTCTTTTTATGGAGTCTGTTAAAACTCCATATGCATCTGCTTTTGCATTGTGACACATGGCACCTTTTGTGCAGTGCCACTGAGAATTTCATTGTACTTCTCTTAATGTTTAACTACATTTTCTTGGGTGAACTACTGTTCCCAAGAATAGTAAGATGACCCCTGTCTTACTTAACTTTATGGGTCCAGCAGACACTACCCTATGTGGAGTGCTGGGAGGTTACATAGTAATTCCTTTAACCCATTCCTCATGTAACATTTTGTTACACTAACTCACTTGAATGGCTGGTGGCAGTGGTTTCTTTTTTTACTACCAAGTGACATGTATCTGCAGGCTGATACCTCCGCTGCAGTGCTTCACACAAGGGTAACCATTTTCCCAATATGCACCCTGTCTTCTTTTTTCGCCATTTCTTGTTAGTTAGTTGGTTTCTTCTGGGCTTTTACTCTGTTTGCATGTGGTTTCAGTCCTTTCTGTAGTTTGCTTTTGGCGGGCCTCAGTCCTGAAGCCCGCCCAGGCTCCAGTATGCCTGGAAAAGCAGGAAGTGAGGGAGGGTCTCGAAACTTTCCTGTCCTTTGTCTCTAGGCGTGCCTGGGTGAAACCAGTTCCGATTGGCCGGCTGGCTGTCCTGGAGGACAGTCACCCGCTGTGCGATAGACAGCCTAGGGCTGTGAATGAATGGGAACTTGCATAAAAAGGTGAGGTGTTTGTGACTAAAAGCAGCTTTGACTGCTGTAGGACAACATCCAAAGCAGAAGACGAGAGAAGATGCCAGCAGCACCCCCCTGGACCGCGAAGTGCCCGGCAAAGCCCTGAAGCTGTGCAGACCCCGCTTTTCCTACAGGGAAGACCTGTAAAAGACTTCCTCCCTTAGGCTGGTGGGACCAACCAGTCTCGAGACAACTATTGTGGCGCAACCCCCGACTTGCTGCAACTTTATAAGGCTTCAGAAGCCCAATACCCGGGGTAGCTCGACCACTAGTGAGTGCATTGTCTTTCGAAGTCTGAATATGGCCAGAACTTCGTGGGAATCCATAGGACCCTACAGAAGCAAGAACTCTGCGCCCAGAGTCCCCTCCCCATAGTCCAGGACAGAGGGATCAAGGAAATCCTAGCCAGAGCTTTTCATTCTTCGTTGGCACTGAGAAAAAGGGGGCAAAACCGCGACGAGCTGCTGAATTGACTGAAATCCATTGCTGGCGAGTCCCTCTCTCTCGTGCTGCCGCAGGAGCCCGCCAAATGTCCTCCCTTTCGTCACCACAACCAAGGACCAGGAACAAGGGTCTACTGCATTACATCGTGAAGGCAACTAGCTGGAACACATTCTTCAATTCAAACTTACTGTGGGGATTGGGGTATTTTATCCTTTTGCCATTTGAGGTGCTTCCCATCTTTGGGAGTGCGATTTATCCCTACACTAAGTTCCCCTCAACTTACCTGCATTAGCCTTTCAGCTTGTGCTTTCTACAGGTGACTCCTTGAGTTGCAGGGATTGCTCTATTGAACACTATTTAAGAAAATATTTCTAAGAAGAGCATCAGAACTTTGACTTTGTCCATTGACTTTGGCTGTCATGGTTCCCTAAAAGCCCCCTTATAAACCTATTGGCTTTGGCAGTGCGTGTTCCCTTACAGGTTTTAAATGTTGAGCACTTTAATGCTGGGATAATAGACTGCCTGCATCCCTTTGAAAGAATCTAATTGTTCTTATAACCTACCAGTCTGTTCAGATCTAAACCTAACCTTTCCTTCCTTGAAAAGCTCAATATTGCACAGCTGATACTATAAATGCCTAACTTGGGATTAATGTTACAGCTAATCGTTGCTTTCTAAAGAAAGCTTTAAATATCTTAGTTACATAATAAATGATTTATTTATACACAAAGTGTGTAAGTATTTAATTGGAAACTTGTATTTACTGGTTTCATTGCACAGCTCTACAGCTCACATTACCCCACTTAAGGTAAGCCTGGCTGCTCAGTCACACTACCAACTTGTGTAGTACAGGCCTATATTAAAAGGTGGGATACCTAATACCAAGAGATAAGTCTTGTGTAGTCCCACACCAGTAGGACTGCACAGATTCTTATCCAACAACTTGTAGCCCTACAAAACAAACTGGTTTTAGATATGATACTTGCAGAAAAGGGCAGCGTATGTAAAGTCCTAGGGGCAGATTGCTGTGGTTAAGTGCCCGACACCTTGACTTCCGTTTGCAAAGCAATAAAGAAGCTGCATGGTATTGCTGAACAGGACAACTGGCACATGGGAACTTACCATTTCCTTTTGGTCCGTCATCAGCTCTTTTGGGTGGAAAATGGATGCTTTCCTAATGATAGTCCTCTTATTTTTCTTAGGGGCCTATTTTCTTTTAGATTGTCTACCAGTATGCTGCCTGGCACTTGCCCCGTTGCCTAACCTCCTGCTTCATCGGTTACGGTTAGTAATGCACTGATAATGCAAGATGTAGCCATACAAGAAATAATGGCTCTTGACATTAGTAACAAGTCTCCTTTCTCTACCCAACCTCTATATCAGAACTTGTGCTGGCTGCTTGTAGAAATATACATTAAATTAACACCAGTTCTCTTTCTCTGTTAAAATGTCACAAAAGATTTCCCTGTGGTCCACAAACAGAAAATCCCAAATGACCTCAGTGTGTTAAATTGCAGGAACTGCTCTCAGGCTAGCAGCTAAGAAATAGCTTAAAGTAAAAATAGCACGCACAAATACCATCTATCATCAACTTCCCCCTGACCTTAGGAGAAGGATACGAAGGAACACATCTTGAGTTCCCCCCTGCACGCCTATTTGTTCTCTGCTACAATTACTCACCAAATGTTCTGTTCACCCAGCAAGTGATTTATCTTCTAAGGACCCTGTGTTATTTACGTGTCATGCTAACGCAAATGAAAAATTTTATTTAATAGCGGATCCTTTGTAAGTAAGTCAGAGAGCACTAGTGCAGCATATGTTGTCGCCTCTCTCCGCTCAAGTGATTTGGTTGATTTTAATAACTATCTATGTGACTATGTTATTCTGTGATGGTGGCTCATTCTTGGTTTATGTTAGGTAAGAATTTGTAGAGTCCAATTGGTGTGGTACTTAACAAGACTCATCTCTTGGTATTAGGTAACACACCTTTTAATATAAGCCTGTACTACACAAGTTGGTAGGGTGACTGAGCAGCCAAAGTCAATGGGTCAGTTGCAATTTCTGATGCATTCTTCTTAGAACAATGTTTTAAAATAGTCAGTAGTTCAGTAGAAAAATCACAGAAGCTCAAGAGGAGCCACCTTGATGAAGAACAAGCTGGGAGGACAGTCCAGCTCAGCTGTGGTCAAATCAAAAGTACTCCCCAAGCTAGAAAGCACCACCACCACAACAGTCAAAAGGTAGATGTACCCCAACCACCACAGTACCTGTGAATTGAAGAATTGGTTCCAACAGGATGCCTTCTTGTTGCAGTGTAGCAGACCCTTGTTCCTGGTCCTTGGGCGTGATGACGAAAGGGAGGAGGCCTGGCTTTGACGGCAGCACTCAAGAGGAATTCTGCAGCAATGGATTCTCTGTGATTCAGCAGCCTTTTGCAGTTTTGCCACTTTATTCCCAGCACCAAAGAAGAACAGCCAGCTCTGGTTAGAAGTTACTGGATCCCTCGGTCCTGTACTCTGGTGAAGGAACTGTGGATAAAGATTTCCTGCTTCTGTAGGGTCCTCTGAATGCCTAAAGTTTTGGCCGGATTCACACTTCTGAAGACAATGCACTCAATGATGGTCAGTGGTCCCCGTCCATTGGGATTCTGAAGCCTTGGAAAGTCACAGCAAGTCGGGGGTTGCACCAAAATGCAGCTAGTCTTAAGTCTAGTTGGTCCCACCAGCCCAAGAGAGGAAGTCAGCACAGCTGCAGGGCTTCACTGGGCACTTTGCGCTCTAGGAGGGTGCTGCTGGCATCTCTTCACATATTGTCGAATGTTGTCCTCCAGTGGTTGATTCTGCCTCTAGTCTCAAAAACATCACATTTTAAGCAAGCCATCATTCATTCACAGCCCTTGAGTGGCTATCCTCCCGGACAGCCAGCCGGCCAATCCGAACTGGTTTCACTCAGGCACACCTTGAGACAAAGGACAGGGAAGTTTCATGACCCTCCCCCTCACTTCCTGCCTTTCCAGACACACTGGAGCCTGGGCGGACCTCAGGACTGAAGCCCAACAAAGGCAAACTACACAATGGACTCAAACCTGATTGAAATAGCAGAGTAAGATCCCAGGAAGAACTAAGTGACAAGAAACGGCGAAAAAAAAGAAGACAGGGGCCATTTTGGGAAAATGGTCACCCTTGGGTGATGTACCGCAGCTGAGAAATCAGCCTGCAGATACAAGGCACAAAAGTAGTAAAAAATAAACCACTGCCACCAGCCATTCAAGTAAGTTAGTGTAACAAAATGTTACATGAGAAGTGGGATAAGGAGTTACTATATAACCCCCCAGCACTCCACGTAAGGTGGTGTGTGCTGGAGCCACAAAAGAAAAAGTAAGACCAAAGTCCACTTACTACTCTTGGGAACAGTAGTTCACCCAAGAACGTGTATTTAAGCATTGAGAAGTCCATCAGTGGCACTGCACAAAAAGTGATGTTGTCACCATGCAAACAGCAGATGCCTATGGAGTTTACCAGACATTAAACAGTAAGAAACCAAACATCCTAGTGGAAAAAGTCGCACTCAACTCAGGAGTAAAAATGAAAAAGCACAGAGTCCAGCAAAAGAGTTGTTGGTCTCTAAGGTTAAAGGGAATTGGCACAGAAATGAGAAATACTCCCCAAGAGTTTATATACCAGGCGGTAAAAAACCCTTGAGGAGAGGCTCACAGCCTTACTCCAGTTTGCACCTTTTTGCAGAGGATTGCATTGGAGAATATTGAAGGTGATGCATTGTTTGTGAGGGAGAGTGGTACCCAATTCTAACAGTGAGGGTGTGATTGAGTTGTTCGCTGAACTGTATGAGTGGTGCTAAGTTTAGAGTAGGAGTATATGTGAGTGAAGTGCCAGGGAGTGCCTGTGGGAGGAAGAGGTGTCTGGCAGGTGGGAGTAGAGAGGAGGGAGGGGAAAGTAGCAAAGAGGATGAGGGGGAGAAAGGGGAGAAAAGAGGAGGGAATATAAAGGAGATTTGTGAGCAGAGGGGAGAATATAAAAGGGATAGGGGAGGAGATGGAAGAGGAAGGGGAGTGAGGAGCAAGTTGAGTTGAGAAGGGCAAAGTGTAGCAAGTAGATTGTGTGGTTATCGGAGAGATCTAGGGGGAGGAGAATGGGAAAGAGAGGAAGGAGAATTAACATCAGGGAGAGGAACCAAGGGAGTGAAAAGCGCATAACAAAAGGAATTGGGTAGTTGGAAAGACATCAGATCAAAAAGAACCTATTGAAATCCTCTACAGGGGAGTTGTTACCATAGGTTACCACCTAGAAGAACCCTGTAGGGTGTAAGATAGAAAAAACTAAGGAATTTAGCCACAATCACCGATAGAATTGTAGAAAGCAGGTGTTAATCTCTAGTGGCAATCTTGGGTGCAGGTAAGTCTGGGATAGAGAGGTGGGAATTCCACAGGAGACAAGAAGGGGTGGCCTTTAGTGTGCCACATTCCAGTCACCTACAGTCAAAATATTGAGTCTTTTGAGTCTTAGAAAATAAAGACCTTTGAAACATCTTTTGAAGTGTTCACACCATCCTTCACACAGACCCCCTGTGGTAACATTAGAGTGGCAAAGACTTGAATTATCCCCCTGCAGTGCCTAAACCTTCTCAAGATCATCTGTAACAGAGGAACAGAAAGGAATGTGTACATCTTTGCAAATGTCCACAGGTAGCAGATCATTGCCCAATGCACCCTATCATGGAGTAAAATAGCTGCCATTTCTTGTTGGCAGGGGTCAAACAGATCCACCATTGGGAGGCCCCACAACTGGAAGATGTGGTTCACCACCAACTGGTCCACTCTGCAATGCCGGCTGGTCTTGTGCTGCTCTCTGAAGCCAGATCGAAGGCCTGGACCAAAATCTTCCTGCCGATCAACTACAGTCAAAAGACCTTGTGCCTCCCTGTATAGCCTCAAGTAGCCCACTCTACCACAGTTGTTCACATAATGCATTGTGGTAGTGTTGTCCATTTGAACCATCACGCTCTTTTCTGGCAACTACAGTTGGAAATATTGCAATATCAGGTAGATTGATCTTGGCTTCAAAAGAACGACATGGCACCTCGTCTTTCTCTGACCATCATTCTCTACATCCAGCACATTAAGGAAGCATTGGAAGTGAAACAGGCTCCCACATTGTTAGGACAGTTTTTCTCAAGTCCAACTAAAGGCTTCATAAAACCATATCTGAGGGAGTACAAATACTCCACTCTTAGTATAAAGCTGTACCACCTGTGAATGTGGATAGCATGGATAGAGCAGCAAGGCATATCTTAGGGGCATGTAAAAAGTAATGTTGAAGGGCACCTGCATGGATTGTGAAGACGCTTATTATACGCGTTTACTGATATCATTAGGAAATGCTGCAAACATAGTGGTAATAGAACCATTTATGTATATTCAGCCAGAATGTTTCTGTGTGCACCTACAAAACTGCATTTAACAAAAAAGGATTAGACTAAAATTCAACGTATAATACTAGAAAGTAGTTGAAGGAATTTTGACTAAGGAAGGAAAACAAAGAACCTATAAGTATAGGGTTAAATTGTAAGTAAAGCGGCAGTTTCCAGCATGTGACAGCGTTGGTTTTCACTTTAAAAGATAAATGGGGGTTGAGCCGTTCTAGTATGTAGCAGCTTTGTTTTACATTACATTACATTATTTTACATTATTTAGGAAACAATATGGTGCTGTATACAAGTTTGAGGCGCAGGGGACCAGTGTATGATAATGTAATTGTTAGGCAAGATTGGTTGCACTACAATAACCATGACCTCCTGGCAATAGGGAGCCAACCTTTGGTATAAGTCTGACCTACACAGGTTGGTAGCGTGGCTGAGCAGCCAGACTTATCTCAAGAGCGGTCCACGTGAGTAGTAATGTTGTGACACAGAGTTTCACAGTAACAGTTATCTAAATAAACTCTTACACCCCAGGTTACTTGATAAAACAATTATTAAATTATTTCACTGTCAGTTGTATAAGCCTTCTTCAGAAGGGAGCAATATATGTAACACTTCAAAACACACTCTTTTCTCTAAATCAGATGACACCCATTGGGGATGACACACAGACACTTCCTACACCCTTAGGTGCCTTTAAATGCTAAGACACTGTGGACATTGATTTATCACTGGTACATTTAGAGCAATACAGAGTTTGGTGTCAAAGATAGATGAGGAATAAAACAAAGGTTAACAAATAATTCTCAAACTGGTAAGTACTTTTGGAACCTTCCAATACAGAGTAAATTAACCCTTTCCTGGGGGAAAGGCTAAAGCACAAAGTCAGAGGTAAAGAAAGGTCTCTCACGAAGCCAGGACAACCAATATTAATTGCCCAATGTCTAGGGGAGCTGGATTTCTTCTTTGCAGTTAGGTAAAAAGTCTTGCATAATATTTTTAGAAAAGTTTGTAGAAAGTAAAACACTTGAAGGTCCACAAGCTGGGAAGCTTGTGAGGGGCAACGCTATAGCAACTCTGCAAGGTAACCAAGACCGGTCTCAACTGAAAGCAAGCAAGGCTACACAGCAAGAGTTAATTTCTCGTAGACTTTACAGTACCTCTGGTTAGAAGAAATGGTTCCTGCTGGCTTCTGTTCCTGTACAGCTCTGCAAATCCTGTTGTTCCTGAGCCACAGTCGTGGGGACAAGAGGGAGGACGTCTTGGGACTGCAAGGGAAAGGTCAGAGGCAGCAATGGGCAAACTTCTATTCAGCGGTTCTTCAGTGTTTCAGCTCCTCGCATCTGACAGCAAATAGCAACACTGCGGTTCTCGGATACCACTCTGGACTTTCCTCGCATATGTTGAGGTGACCCAGGCTTGGTCAGTCCGGCTTCTGGGAAGCCAGGAAGATCTTCCTGGTGCTAGAATCCAACTTAAAAGCAATGCACACAATCTGGTGTTGCTCTCCCTGGCACTTCAGTTCCAGCAGCAGCGCAGTGGAAATACAGCCAGCTCCTAGGAGGATGTCCAGAAGGGCTTACTTTGGAATGGATTGGTCCCTCCAACTCAAGGGGAGAAGTCGTCCTTGCAGGGCTTCTATAGTCGAGGCAAATTTGGAGCTTCAGCACAGCAGCTGGGCTTCACTGGGCAAACCAATGGTCCAGGAGTTGCAGCAGGCGTCTCTTCCAAGTTATTCTTCGGATTCCTTCGTCCAGTGGTTGACTCTGCCTTCCAAGCCAAAAAGCCCAACCTTTTATGCAGGTTTCTCCCATTCATTCCAGCCTAGCGGTCAATCACAAAGCAGGGTGCTGTCCTTGCCGTACAGCCAGCTGGCAAATCACCTTTGGGCGCATTCCTGTAACCAAGGGGATTAAGCACAGGGAGTTTCGGGCACCTCCCTCACTGCCGGCCCCTGCCAGACATACTGGAGATAGAGGCAGGCTTCACTTGTGAATCCTGCCAAAGACAAAACGAACAAATGGACCAAACCTGGTTTGGCATGCAGAGTAATTCTCAAGAAGGACCTTTCCAACAAGAAATGGCAAAAAAAAAAAAAAAAGATGACCAGGGCCATTTTGACGAAATGGGCACCCATGGGTGCTTTACTGTGCTGTGAACGCAGCCCGCGGTAATAACACACAATGATAGTAAAAAGTAATCCACTGCCACAAGCCATTAATTGTAGAAAGGGTAACATAAAAATGTTACATGAGAAACTAGACAAAGCGGATACTAAGTAACCCCTCCACTACCCTATGGTGAGATAGTGTGTGCTGGGTCTAGAAAGTTACAAAAGGTAAGTAAAGTAAATTTCACTTTACTGCTCTTGGAAACAGTAGTTTATCCAAGAGAAGGTATTTAAACTTTTGGAAAATCTGAGAGACTTCCCTGTGTCACTGCACTAAAGGTGCCACAATGTAAAGATGATGCCTATGGAGTTTGGCAGACTCCAAAGTTAAAAAGAAACACAGAGACCAAATCACAATAAAATTACATGAGAAGTTAAGAAAAAGGGCTCACTCTCTCCAGGTAGAAATTAAAAAGTCCTAAAGTCCAGCAAAAGAGCTAGGGATCTCTAAGGTAGAAGGGAATTAGCACGTTTCTGCGAATTCTCCCTAACAGTAATGTATGTTAATTTTGAGTGAGATCATACGTTAGCGTCCGACATCACGGCTGCTATTTGAGTCTAAAGAAGATGGCGCCCTGACGGAACGTCGCATTATGTAACCGACTGGAGGGTTTAATATTTATTAAAGCCACACAACTTGAGCGAGCATGGTGTTAGGTAAGAATTGGTGCAGTCACAGTGTGTGAGACTACACAAGATGTATCTGCTTGGTATTAGGTAACCCACCTTTTGGTATAGGTATGTACTACACAAGTTGGTAATTTGACAGAGCAGCCAGGCCTAGCTCAAGAGGGGTAAATGTGAGCTGTAGAGCTGTACAAATTAAATTCTTCAATCCAAGTAACACTTACACTCAAGGTTTCAGTTATAAATACTTTATTTACATCAGTTTTAAATAATAAACTTTGGAAATACATTTCAGAATCAATAAGCTAGTGAATATTCTTTGGATAGGTTACGTTAAAGGTACTTATATAGCACAACTTCACCAACGGAATTGGTCCCCAGGCACTATGGTGGATCTGTAAACAGGAAGGAGAGCGGTTAGGGTTAGTCGGGAGGAGGAGTGTGCGAGAGGTGGTGTGCTGTTGGCAGCTTCGGCTCGGTGTACACCGGATGCTGGGCTTTGGTGCAAGCATCGGATCGGGTGAGGCCTCGTGTGCTGTAGGTGCTGTCTATATGTTTATGCGATGTGTTAAAGTGCGTGCGGATTGCTGGGAGAGAAGTGGTTGTGTGAGTTGTGTGGCTTGAGTATGCAGAAAATTGAGGGTTGGGTTAGTAGGGTCTGTATCCTGGTTCAGGTACTTCTGGTTCAGTTTGAGCTGTATCCCTGTGGGTGGGGCTGTTGCTGGTTCCTTATGGGAACTCGCTGTGGTGGTGCTGCGCGTATCCAGCTGTGTCAAGGTGAGTCTGGTATGGGGTGGTAGGTGTGTCTGAACCATTTCTTCGGGTGTGGAAATGGGTAGGTGCCATCTATTCTCTTATTATCTAGTGTGACGGTCTGTGGAAGCTATGAATGGTTCAGGGTCGAAATGCTGTCGATGAGGCATCCTAGTGCGTCCGTCTTGGTCATCTTGTGTATTCGGTCGTTAGTGTCCTCCTATCATGACTATCTTTCCGTTAGTTCTTTGGTTTTCGTGGGGTGACTTCCTTAGGGCTATTGTCAAGTTGTATTTTGTGTGTGATGGCGCATTGTGCTTCCTACTATATCTGTATGAGCACTGTGTCAAATGGGTGCTTATTCCGTTTCTCACCCTATGGATTGGGCTAATGGTACATGGTTTCCTGTTCCCTAGCTGTCTGCTGTGGTTAGGTCTGGTGGGAATGGCTATAGTTTAGGGTAAGGGTCCTATTGACTAGTTGTCCTGATGTTTCCGTCTTCATCTTGCTGTGTATTCCATCTTTGGTCTTAATATTGCTGTCTCTCGGTTAGTCGTTTGGTATGTCTTTGTATTCTTCCTTGGGGTTTTTCTGTATATTGCTTGGTGTGGATCAGGGTATGTCTCTTCGTTCATCGTTGTTTTAGTTGTGAGTGTGCCCCCTGAGGCCGGTCTGTCTAGTCATGACGTGAAGAGCCAAGTTTTGACTAATTTCTTGAATAGTAGGTGGTTTCTTGTGGTGCGTATGTGCTTTGGAATGTCGTTCCAGGTTTTTGCCGCTTGGTGAGAGAAGGAAGATCCTCCAAGTGTTCTTTTGTTGTAGGGTTTTGGTTCCAGGCGGATGTCAGTGTTTGATCTGAGCGTTCTTGTTGGTTGATGTAGACGCAGTTTGTCTCTCAGGAACTCTGTGCCTTGGTTGTGCACTGCTCTATGCGTGATGCACATTGGTTTGAATTTTATTTGTTGTTTTATTGGTAGCCAATGTAGTATTTTCAGTGCTAGCGTGGTGTGTTCTCTTTGGGGTAGTTTCAGAAGCAGTCTGGCTGCCGCATTTTGTATGCGTTGTAGTTTTGTTTAAAGTCTTTCAGGCATACCCAAGTATAGGCTGTTGGCGTAATCTACTCTGGACGTGACGAGGGCGATAATGGTGGTTGCTTTATTGGCGAATCATAGATACAGTAGGAGCCTCTTTGCCGCTCGCAGGAGGAAGAAACATTTATTAAGAAGAGCATTAACTTGTGGCTCGAGCGTCTGTTGTCCATCAGGGCCCCCAGGTCTTTTACAATCAGCGAGGGTGCTGGGGTTGTCCAGAGTTCCCCTGGCCAAGGGATGAAGTGGTTTTCTCCTCCATTTTTTGACATGATCATTATTTCTGTTTTGCCTGGGTTGATTTTGAGGCAGTTGCAGTTCAACCAGGTGAATACATCGCAGAGGCAGTTTTCTAGCGTTGAGATCATTTCCAGGTTGTCTTGTATTTTGTAGATTATTTGTGCATCGTCGGCATAGTTGTAGCAGGTGAGGCTGTGAGTTTTGATGATTCTGATAAGTAGATATAGGTAGATGTGAATAATAGAGGGGAGAAGTACTCCACAGGTGAAATCTCTCGGGCTGGATTACTGTTTCCGTTCTGTTTCTTAGGAAAGATTTGATCCATAGTCGTGCGGTGTCTGTTATTCCAAGTCCTTCTAGTCTCGTTATGAGGGTGTCGTGATTAACTGTTCGAATGCCGCTGATAGGTCTAGGAGTATCAAGGCAGTGCTGTTGTCCGAGTCTGCATTCATTTTTAGGTCGTTCCATATTGTGAGGAGGGCTGATTCCGTTCATCTCATTGGTCTGAAGCCGACTTGTGCCTGGTCTAGTAGGCCGTGCTCTTCTATGAATTCTTGGGTCGTTTTGTATATTTACGTTTCAAGCAGCTTAGCTGTGTACGGGATGTTGGAGATGGGTCTGTAGTTAGAAAGGTCCTCTACGCTTCCCGCTGAGTCTTTGAGTAGTGGCCCGATGTATGCAGATTTAAATGCTTGTGGCACTTTCCCCGTTGTGATTGAGAGGTTGAGGACGTTCCTGTAATATCCCATGGGTGTTCCTTGTTTAAGAATCGATTTGTATATGTCTGGCGAGCAGGGGTCTCCAGGAGACCCTCAGTTATTGCTTTCATTCACCAGTTTGACAAATGTCTCCACTGATAATTCTGGGAAGCTTCGTAGTTTGTTCGGGTGTTCGTCCTGAATGTAGGTGGGGGTCGTAGTCTGATTGGGTGGTCTGCTTTGTTGGATGGTGGTGATTTTGTTATTGAAGTGGTCTGCAAGGGCATTGCATAGTTTCGCAGACGGAGTTGGTGTGTTGTTGCATCCTGGGGGATTTTTAATTTCATTTACGATTTTGAAGAGTTCTTTTTGGGTGTTTGGTGCTTCAAAGATTCGGTTGGCGTAGTGCTTCCTCTTCGCCTTTTGTATTCCCTTTTTGTATGTGCGGTTGTGTTGTAGGAATTTCATCTTATTCGCAATGTTGTTTTGTTTTCTCCAATCAAGTTCTAGTCTTCAGTTTTTCCTTTTCAGGGTGCTGAGTAGTGGGGTGAACCATTTTGCCATTGCCCGTTTATGAGAAGGAGTGAAAGGTTTTTCTTTGGCGATGTTGTCTATAGTTGTTATAATCCAGGAGTGCAGTAAGGCTACTTTTTTGTCCAGGTCATCATCTTCCATAAATGTTGTGTGGTTTGAGGAGCTCCAGGAGTTCAATAAGGTTAGAGTTTTTGATGGTTCTCCAGTTTCTTTTCATGGTGATCAGTGGTTTGTCTGGTTGATTGTTTACTGGAATGGTCATTTTGATTACGAAGGGGATGATGAGGTAGTCGCTCCAGAGTTTTTGAATTGGGGTGCCATGGTAAGGCGTTGTTTGTTTGCGAAGATTGCGTCAAGTGTATGCCCTGCCGAATGGTTGCTCCTTTGACTAGTTGTAGATTCATTGCTGCTAATTGGCTGGTTAGAGATTTTTGTATGGTCGTGGTTTCTTCTTCGAACCAAATGTTGAAATCCCCAAGGACGATCAGGTGATTGTGTTTGATGACCAGGATGGCGATTTCTTCTTCTGTGAAGGCGTCTACAAAGGTTGCATCGTAGGTTGGTGGTCCGTATATCAGTATGAATTTCAGGTTAGTTTTGGGGCTTACTGATAGCCGTATGATTAAGAATTCACATTTATCGATGTTTATTGGGTCTTCCAGTTTGATATCCAGGTGTTCCTTGTGGATGATTGCCAGCCCCCCCCCCCCCCCCCCCCCACAACCCGCCCTTTTGGTTTTTCTGTTTGCTTGGACACATTTGAAGTCTTCAGGCAGGCAGTTGTTGAGGGTGATCTTGTAGTTGTCTAGCCATGTTTCTGTTACAAAAAGGATGTTGATCCCTCAGTCGCAGACCAGATTGTATACTTCTGTGGCGTGTTTGGACATTGACCTAGCATTGATTAGGTTGCAGTGGATCTTTTTGGTGCAGTTTTGCTTGTTAGTAGTTCTTTGTTTTGATTTGCAGTCGTTTGGTTGTGGTGTATCTTTATTGGGGTTGATTGGGGGTGGATGAGGATCAGCGAAGGATGCATTTTCATTGAAGTGGTCTGCTTGATTGAGAGTTTGGCTCTTCAGTATCACTATTTCTCTATTCATGCCAGTTCAATGAAGATCGTGAAGGTTTCTTCTTCATTGAATTGGTCAGTTAGGTTGATGTTTGGGTTGTTGGTTATTAGAGCTTTGTCCGGTGCATTGTGGGTGTTGGTGTCCTTCTGTTCTTGTGATGTATGGGGTCGGCATCTACCCACACTCTTCTTGGGTGCTCTCGTCTATTTCGTGGTTGTCTCAGGTTGTTCTTTGTGTGACTTGATGTCTCTGTGTCGTTGGGGTATCCAGGTTCAGGGGTTGTTGCAAAGTAGGGTAAGGAGTATGATATATAGGGATTTTTCCCTTTGGAAGTTCATTCTGGTCGTTTTGTTTTTTTGGCGGTGTGTTTCCTTCATTTGCGGTTGTTGTTTTAGGGGGGATTTGGATTTGTGCATCTATGTCCAACGTGGCCTTGTCGTGTGCTCTTTCTTGGCGCCCCTTCCTAGTCCGGGGCATTTTGGTGCTCGGTGTGGAGATGCCGGATGAGTGGTTGACTGCGGCACCTTGTGATGGCAGTACTGGTGTTTCTTCTTGTGTTAGTAAGCTTGGGTGATTTGTGTTTATTCTTCAGGAGGATTGGTTATGTTTCCTTGGCGCGTTGTCCGGTGGGGTTGGGGTGTTGGCCGTACAGTTGATGGTGGGCGGGTGTAGGACTACATCCGGTTGCTGTCTATATAGGCGTCTGAGGTAGTAGTGGGGCTGATACTAGATTATCACGGTATAGTCCTTTCTAGGAGAGTGTTAAGTTAGTTTGACTGATTTTGGCTTGAGACTATGCCTAACTATGCTAGAGAATCCTGTATTGTTAGGGGGGGGTAAGGGGGGTCACCCCGGAAAGGGGCAAATGAGCAGGAGTCCACACCCAGCTAGACTTGAGGGGCAATATATAGTGGGAGAGAGGCCTACCCTTAATGCAGTTTGAGTACCACCCTAGACACAGTTAGGGTCTATCAATGTGATAGGAGTGTCAACCTTAACACAGCTAGATTTGAGATTCCCGAACAGTGGGAGTGATTCCTACATTTAGCAATGCAATTCTGGTGTCAGTCTGACACAGCTGGAATTGAGAATTCCATCTAGTGGGATAGAGGCCTACACCCAACAAAGCAATTTGAGTAGACTCCTAAACACAGCCAGACTTGAGAATCCTGTACAGTGGGAGAGAGGCCCACGTCTAACAGAATAGTTGAGAACACTCTTAAACACAGCTAGATTTGACAGTTAATTGGAACAGTTGGATATACTCCTAAACACAGCTATATCTGAGAATCCTGTATAGTGGAAGAGAGGTCTAGACCCAACAATGCAATTTTAGTACCACCCTAGACACAGTTAGGGCCTAACAATGCAATTGGAGCGTCAACCTGAGCACAGCTAGACTTGAGATTCCTGTACTGTGCGAGAGAGGCCTACATCTAACAATGCAGTTCTTGTATCAGTCTAAGCACATCTAGGTTTGAGGATGTGGGAGAGAGGGCGGGAGTGGGAGAGAATTACAGTGTTTCCGGTGGGTTTGCTAAGTGGCTAGGGCTTCAGGGTGGAGTAATTGCTCTGCTCCCAACCCAGGCTACTCCTACCGTGTTGGTCCTAGTAGTTGCTGGTTGACGGCTGGCAATCGCCTTCCCCTGCGAACACCTGCTGACACTTTCCGGAGTCGCTACTGTTGGAGCCGCCCTTTACCTTGGGGCTCTAAGCCGCAGGGGCTGCCGGGCAGAGGGCTGCCCCGGGAGGGACAGTAATGACCGGGGGGGTGGTCAGCCAATGGGAGGCTGGTGGGCGGTTTGGGAGGCAGGAGGAGGAGTGATTCAGGAAGTGGAAGGGAGGGAGGGAGAAGGGAAGCACTCTCAAGGGGCTCGGCAGCCTAGGCGGCGCAAAAAGGATTTGATAGCCCAGGAGGGGTCAAGGCACTCACCTGCTGCAGTCCCTGGAGAGATGGGCGAGCGGCAGCCTCTGCAGGCCAGTAGGCCCAACAGCAACACGCTGGGGGAGCCAATCAGCTGGCAAGGGCGGGCGGAGGATGCAACCAGGAAATAGAAGCGGGAGGGAGAAGGGAAGCGCTCGCAAGGGGCTCGGGCAGCCTAGGCAGCGTAAAAAGGATTGGATGGCCTAGGAGAGGCCAAGGCACTCACCTGCTGCAGCCCCTGGAGGGATGCTCAATACATTTTTCCTACACCCTCAAGTGACTTCAATTACAAGGATAGCATTTGCATTTATATAATCACACCAATATACTTTGTAGACAGAGTTGCAGAAAGGAAGGGTAACAATTTCTTTAAAAGGTGAGGACAACTGAATCGTCCAATGAAATCTAGGAAAGCCTTTCCCAACAGTAACAGTATTCAACAAGCTACAACCTATGGAGGGACAAGCAATGCCAAAGTCAATGGATTTAGAAGAGTGCCTTTATCGAGCCAGGACAGGCAAAGTAATTTGGGCAAAGTCTATAGTTCTGATGCACTTCTTGGATAAAAGTCTTTCACAAAGTCAAAAAGTTATCTCAAGTGATACAGCATGACTTAAGGCAATAAGGTAAGTACTTCCAAGCCCAAAGAGTACCTCTGGTTTGAAGAAAAGTGGTCCAGCTGGATTTCGTTTTACTACAGCCAAGCAGACCCTGGTTCCTGAGCCTCAGTCGTGGGGACAAGGAGGATGTCTGTAGGGCTTCTGCGGCCGTACTCGGGAAGGTTGTCGGCAGCTACGGGCTCTCTTCGATTCAGCAGAACTTTGCGGTTTCAGTGCTTTGCAAACAGCACCGATGCAGAACAAATCTCTGTTTAGACTTTCCTTGGTCCCTCGGTTCTGGACTCTGGTGAGGGGACTCTCGATCATTATTTCCTGCTCCTGCAGTGTCTTTTGGAGCTTCCTGGAGCTTTTGGCCTGATTCGTTCCACGGTAGATGTCGCACTCGATTATGGACACTTGACCCCTGGCATTGGGCTTCTGCAGCAAAAGGGAGGCACAGCAAGTCAGGGTTTGCGCCAAAATGGACTTCCTCTCGGGGTTAGTAGGTCCCACTAACTGAAGGGGAGAAGTCGTTCTGCGGAGCTTCTCTGTCGAAGTGAAAAAGGAGGTAAGCACAGCAGCAGGGCTTCACCGGGCAATTCAAGGTCCAGGAGGTTGCAGCATGCTTCTCTTCACAGTTTATCCGTCAGAGGTTTCTTCCAGATGTCGACTCTGCCAGTAGTCCCAAAAACCTCACCTCAGCAGGTTTCCCCTTCATGCACAGCCTAGGCTGTCAATCACATAACAGGGTGGTTGTTCTTACGGGACAGCCAGCCAGCCAATCAGGACTGAGATCTAGAGACAAAGGAGAGGGGAGTCTTGGGATCCTCCCTCACTTCCTGCCCTTCCAGACACTGGAGCGAAGGGCGGGCTTCAGGGCTGAAGCCTGCCAAAGGCAAAACACACAAGGGGCTAAAATCTGTCTCAGCCCTCAGAGTAACAGCCAAGAAAGACCTCACAAACAGAAAATGGCGAAAAAAGAAGACAGGGGACATTTTGACAAAATGGACACGGATGGGTGCTGTACTGCAGCGGAGGGTTCAGCCTGCGGTAGAAAAGCACAATGGTAGGAAAAATTTAACAACTGCCACCAGCCATTTAAAGTAGTGACAGTAACAAAAACTGTTACATGAGAAAGTAGCATAAGGGGCTAGTAAATAACCCCGCAGCACTCCACATAAGATGGAGCGTGCTGGACCTACAAAGAGAAAAAGTAAGTAAAGTCAATTTAACTTTACTATTCTTCAGAATTGTAGTTCACCCAAGAAAAAGGGATTTAAACCGTATGAGGAATTTAAAGGATTTCTCTGTGACACTGCACTGAAGGTGCTGTGTGTCACCATACAAAAAGTAGATGCCTATGGAGTTTGTCAGACTCCCCAAACAAAGGAAACGTATAATCCAAATCGGATCAAAATACATGAGAGATTGAGAAAAAGGCCTCACTTGCGCCAGAATCAAAGTTAAAAGGTTCTAAAGTCCAGCAAAAGAGCTGGGGTCTCTAAGGTTGAAGGGAATTAGCACAGAAATCCCCTCCTCATCCCCCCCACTATGGGACAGGAGGATTTAATCTACTCCTGGATGACTCTCCTAATCCAGTTGGTCATACTTCCTGGAGAGATCATCAGCAATTTGGCGATTACAACCGGACCCGTGTTCTATGGTGAAATCAAACCCTTGGTGGGTGAATGTCCACCTTAACAATTTTGGATTCTCCCCCTTCATCTGCATTAATCATCTCAAGGGTTGGTGATCCATCTGAATAACAAAAGTAGAACTATAGCGGTATGGCAAACATCTTCTGAGACCACACAACGGCAAAGCACTCGCGTTCAATAATTGACCACCTTGCCTCACAGACCTTCAGTTTCCTAAAGATGAAGCAGATAAGGGTGTTCCCTGCCTTTCTCACCCAGTTGACACAAAACTGCACCTATCCCTGTGTTAGAAGCATCTGTCTGTACAATGAAGGATTGGTTGTAGTCGGGAGCTCTCAAGACTGGAGCTTGACAAACGACTTTCTTTAGTCTTTCAAAAGCCGTATTGCACTCCTCATTCCACAGGACCTTCTTGGGGAATTTTGGTGAGGAGATCATATTCAAGGGAGCAGCATCTATGGCCACATAGTTCTCTATGAAGTTCCTGTAGTACACAGTAAGACATACAAAGGCTCTCACTTGGGACAGAGTAGTAGGGGTAGCGCAGTCTTGCACAGCTTGTACATTGCTAGGCAATGGCCTTATTTCACCTCCTCCAACCTCATGTCCAAGTTAGACCACATTACTCTGACCAATTTAACATTTTATAGCCTTTATGGTCAGATGGGTTTGTTCTAAAGCCTGCAGAACATATCCAAGGTGGTGAAGATGCTCTTCCCAAGTGGGGCTGAACACTACAATATCATCCAAATATGCCATGCCGAAGTCCTCCATCCCATTCATTACTTGATTCACCATCCTCTGGAATGTAGCAGGTGCATTTATTAATCCAAAAGGCATATCCTTAAACTGGTAGAGGCCTCCTGGAGTGGGAAATGCATTTTCTCCTTGGCATGGTCTGCCAGAGCTATTTGCCAAAAGCCTGATGTCAGGTCAAATGTACAGAGGAACTTGGCTGAACCAAGTTTGTCCACCAGCTCACCTGTCCTGGGTAAAGGGTGGGCATCAATCATGGTGACTGCATTAAGAGCTCTATAGTCCGCACAGAATCTCAATTCCTTGGTTCCTGCTTTTGGCACTAGTACAACTGGACTAGCCCATGTACTTGTAGATGGCTCTATTAACCCAAGATCAATCATCTTCTTGACCTCTTCCTTTATGTGGGATCTTACATGGTCGGACACCCTGTAACCCCTGCTTTTGACAAGGAGACTGTCACCAGTGAGAATATCATGCTGGCCCCTCGAAGTCAACCCTGGTGTCAATGAAAACAGGGAGGCAAACTGATTTAACAGAGCATTGCACTCCTCCTAATGTTGCAGAGTTTTACTCCTTCAATTTTCTCATCCGAAGGTCGTCACCTGGGGATATTAGGTAGAGGATCACTCTACTCATCCTCTTGATCAGAGGCTAGAAGCAAAGCCCCTAGTTCTGGTCTGGAAACATAAGCCTTCAGAAGGTTAGTGTGATAGACCCTTATGGGCCTCCTTGGGATTGCCCAAGTCCACTAAATAATTGACTGTTAGGCAAGAATTGAAGTAGTAACCCTGTGGGAGACTATTAGCTAACCCACCTATTGGTGTAGGTCTGTACTACACAAGTTGGTAGAGTGACTGAGCAGGTAGACTTATTTCAAGAGGGGTAAATGTAAGCTGTAGAGCTGTAGCATTGAAATCCAAACACAAGTATCCAAATAACAGTTAAACTCAAGCTATTCTAGTAGAACGAGTTACCTACCAACTGTAACATTCTTTCGATTGGATATTCCCATGTATCCCTTTTAGGAATGAACCGCATGTAATACGGCTTTTCCAAATCTGGTCTCTTGACTAGCGGAGGAATCCAGGTTGTAACATTTTGTGAACGTATGTGCGGACGACCATGTGGCAGCCGCACATATGTCTCGGACCGGTACCCCTCTTTTGAGGGCCGAAGAGGCTGCGATACCCCTGGTTGAATGACCCTAAGATTTTGGGGTGGCTCTTTCCCTGCCAGTTTGTAACATTCCAGAATGGCCAAAATAATCCACCTGGCAATGGTCTGTTTTGTTATGGGTAGTCTCAACTTGTGGCCCGAGTATCCTACAAACAGTTCGTCTGCTTGCCTAATCCTAGCCAGTCTGCTGATGTAAAAGCTCAGAGCTCGCCTTGGGTCCAGCCTATGTAGCCTTTTTTCCTCTTTCCCCGGATGGGGAGGAGGGTAGAATGAAGGTAAGGTACTTTTCTGAGTAATATGAAATTCAGAAACTACCTTTGGGAGGAAATTAGGCTTCACCTGTAGGACAACTTTGTCCTTATGGAGAATTGTAGGGGGGGGGGGTTACAAGAGAGCTTGTAGCTCACTCACCCTCCTAGCAGATGTTAGTGCTACCAATAGGACAGTTTTGAGCGTGAGAAATCTCAGCGAACAAGAGTGGAGTGGTTCGAATTGAGTACCCATTAGGAAGTTTAAGACTACATTTAAGTTCCATAAGGGAACTTGGAATGGTCTTGGAGGATAAACATTAGTTAATCCCTTGAGAAATTGTATTACTAGAGGTAGTTTGAAATACGATGGTTCCTCCGCAGTGCACTTGAAGATTGAAAGCGCTGCGAGCTAGCCTTTTACAGTGCCAACTTGAAGGTCTGAGTTTGCCAAGTAGAGTAGAAAGGATAACACTGTTGGTGTACCACATGAAAAAGGGTCGATATTCCCTTCTCTACAATAGCTGCAAAATTTGTTCCAACGGCAGCGGTATAAAGACTTTGTTGCTGGCCTTCTGGCCGAAAGCAGCACCTCCATGACATCATCAGGGAGGTCCCAATCCTTGTACCTCACCCTTTCAGAAGCCAAGCGTGAAGGTTGAGGGTTATGATGTCTGGATGGAGAACCTGACCTCCCTTCTGCGAGAGAAGATTCTCTTTGAGTGGAAGACGGATTGGAGGGCAGATGGACACTAGAAGTTCCGGGCACCACGTTCTCCTGGCACAATCAGGGGCAATTAGGATCATGGTTTTCCGGAATCTTCTCAACCTCCTGATCATTTGAGGAATAACAGGGACTGGTGGGAACGCATAAAGGAGTGGAAACTCCCAGTCCACTACGAACGCATCTCCTACAGCTCCTCTCGGGGAAAATTCCCTTGAACAGAACAGATCGCACTTCCTGTTGGTGCTTGTGACAAACAGATCCACCTGAGGGGTTCCCCAAAGGGCGAAGATCTCTTGAAGGACTTCCCGAGCTAGCTCCCACTCGTGGGAGACTGTGCTCTGCCTGCTCAGAGCTTCCGCTGTCAAGTTCTTCTCTCCGGCTAGGTGGACTGCCGATAGAGAGATTCCTTCTTGGATTGCCCAAAACCAGAGCTGCATCGCCTCTCTGCACAGTGGCAGTGACCCTACGCCTCCTCTTTTGTTGAGGTAGTGCATGGCCACCGTGTTGTCCGTCATTATCAGGACATTTCGCCCCTGTACTGATGGCAGGAAAGCTTTCAGCGCTAGTCTGATCGCTCTCAGCTCTAATAGGTTGATGTGTAGTCTGGACTCCGATGGAGACCAACAATCGCTGATGGTCAAGCCGTTGGCATGGGCTCCCCACCCCGTGAGTGAGGCGTCTGTGACTACTGTTATCTCCGGCATTGGTTGCCAAAACAGTTCTCCTTTCAAGATGTTCTCTGGATAGGCCCACCATTGCAGGTCGCGGGCTACCTTGTCCGGAATCCGGAGGAGATCTGTCATTCTCCCTGAGAATTGCGGCCACTGACTTCTCAGTGCCCACTGAAGAGATCTCATTCTCAGGCGAGCCTCTGGCACAAGGAAGATGCAGGATGCCATGAGGCCTAGCAACCTCAAAAAGTCGAAGGCTGGGAGAGGTTGGGCATTTTGAAACTTGGTGACCATCTGTAGACTATCTTGAGCCCCGACCTCTGGTGGCGAGGCTTTTCCCAGGGAAGTGTCCAGGACCGCTCCAATGAACTGGAGTCTCTGATGATATCATCTGTGACTTCTTTAAATTGAGGGAGAAGCCCAGTCTGTGAAGGAAGTGGCAGACATAATCTAGCTGGGCATGGGCCTGTTCCGAAGATACGGCCCTGATCAGACAATCGTCCAGGTAGGGGTAGACGTGGATCCCTTCCCTCCTTAGACTCGCTGCCACTACCGACATCAGCTTGGTGAAGACCCTCGGGCGGAGGTCAGCCCAAATGGCAGAACTCGAAATTGATAATGAGAGTCGCCAATTGCGAACCTCAGGTATTTCCTGTGTTTGAGATGGATTGGCACATGGAAATAAGCATCCTGAAGGTCCAGAGATACCAGCCAATCCTGGAGCTGGAGGGCCTGAAGGATCTGAGAGAGAGTTACCATCTTGAACTTGTCCTTCCTGAGGAACTTGTTCAATTCTCGTAAGTCCAGAATGGGTCTCAGTCCTCCGTCCTTCTTTGGTATGAGAAAGTAGGGAGAGTACCAGCCCTTGTTCCTGTCCGCTATAGGTACCGGTTCTATGGCACCTTTCTCTAGCAGGTCTACAATTTCCTGCAAGAGGAGCTGGCCTGGAACTTTTAGAGAGCTGTTCCCCGGTGGATGACTCTGAGGAATGTGTAGAAAGGGTAGGCAGTAACCTTGGGCAACTGTCTCCAATGCCCAAGCATCCGACGTCATAGCCTGCCATTCCTTCAGATGGTGAGTTAACCTGCCCCCTACAGGTGTATTGTGTGGGAAGGCCTCAGTGGTTTGGGGGCGGCTGATGCAGATGCCGAGGGTAAAGAGGCACCTGCTGCTGCTGCCGTCTTAGTACCTTTGACCCGTCCACCTCGGGTGGATCTCCTTTGGCCTCTTTGAACCGGCTGTCCTCTGCCTTTCCCGAATGCGGAATAATAGCGAAAGGACTTTCCTCTCCCAGAGGTTCCTGAGGGGCGAAAAGGAGTTTGGCGGATAGCAGCTCCTAAAGATTTTGCTGCTGCTTTAGAAGTCTAACTTTTCCAGACTGTCATCAGCCTTTTTCCTGAATAATGAAGAGCCATCAAAGGGCATATTCAAAAGTCTGGCCTGTACATCAGGGGCAAAGCCCGACTTTCGCAACCACGCATGCCTGCGGATTGTTGTACTTGCCGGCATGGCCCTGCTGATACTCTCAGCGGAATTGATGCCTTTTTGAAGTGATTCGCACATGGCATCTTTGCCATCTTTAATAATGTTAAGGAAGGCTTCCTTTTCCTCTCCTTCGGGTATGCAGTCAGCCGCTGATGAAGCGCACTCCCATAGTGTGTGACTGAACCTGGCGAGCGTACAGGTGGCATTGATGGACTTCAACGCCATAATACAGGCAGAGAAGACTTTTTTTTGCCATAGAGTGGTACCTCTTGTCATCTCTATCCTGTGGGACAGTAGGGTAAGCTGTCCTACTGCTAGATGAAGTTGCCGCTTGAACCACCAGGCTCTCTGGGGTCGGGTGTTTTGACAGGTATTCAGGGTCAGCAGCCGCTACCCTATACTTGGTTGACAATCTTTTATTGACTGCAGGGATAACTTCGGGAGTTTCCCAATTAGATGCAATTTTTCTTTGTAAGGGTGCATGGAAGGGCATCACCGGGTCCTCCTGTAGGCCTTTGTCCAATATATCTGGTCATCCTGTTGGAAAACAGGTCAAGGCGCAGACCAACCCATAAACTCAATTATTCTTGCCATCAGGGTTCTATATGGTGTTTCGGCATGTTCCCCTGGGTCTGGCTTAACAAATTCCACTTCTGGGGAAGTGTCCAGCCCACTTGCCTCATGTAGTGACTCCTGTAGTTCCTTCAGCCTTCTTACCTCAGAGGTGAAATCCTCTGCAGTAGGCAGTGTGGTCCTCTGTAACCCAAATGTTTCCTGGTCAGAATCTTCCCCTTCTTCATAAATTGAAGAAAGTCCAGGGTATTCTGACCTCTGAAATGGAGTAAGGAACAAGTTACTTACCTGTAACTGTTGTTCTACAGCATGGGTCTGGCATGGATTCACATGCTCATGAATATTCCCCGTCGCCAGGCTGGGACTCCTCGGTAAAGAAAAAATCAGTATCAGTTTTGTTTCTGATCTGTCTTTCGTAGTAGTAACCAATCACTGATCCCTGCGTCATACTGACCACAACCAATGACTGCCCTCTACCTAAGCCAGGCCTCTGGCAGCCATCTTCTGATTTGGTAGCACGTGAAGTGGCAGTATGACCAAGTGAAGAGCCGCAGAGGGGTAGGCGGGAGGGTTTGCATGTGAATCCATGCCAGACCCATGCTGGAGAACAACAGTTACAGGTAAGTAACTTGTTCCTTCTCCAGCATGGGGTCTGGCATGGATTCACATGCTCATGAATAAAGAATACATAGCAGTACACACATGCACAACCACGGAACGTGGCAAAGGCTCAACATTAAGCATTACATCAAACTAAGCAATTCTTACCTCCTCACCAGGCTCACCTCAGGCGAACAGATTGCACAGCACTGCTTGGCCGACCCTGGACTCCTCCCTGGAATCCCGATCGACGAAGTAGAATTTCGTGAAGGTGTGCGTCGACCTCCACGTAGCAGCCCTGCAGAAATCCAGCAAGGGCACACCAGATAGGAACGCCGTGGTAGCTGCGATCGCTCTGGTGGAATGGGCTCTCGGACGGCCAGGCAGCGGTCGGTTTGCCAACCGATGACAGTACATGATACAGCCGGAGAGCCATCTGGAAATGGAGGCCTTTGAGAGAGCCTTCCCCTGATTGACAGGTCCAAAGTACACAAAAAGTTGGGACGTCTTCCGAAAACACTTTGTGCGGTCCACGTAAAACTTCAGCGCTCTAGCCACATCCAGCGAGTGCAAAGTCGTTTCGGCCGGCGACGAAGGCGACGGGAAGAAAACAGGCAACACCAAGGGTTCGTTGAGGTGGAAGTCCGACGGCACCTTGGGCATGAAGGAGGGGTGCGTCCTGAGCACTACCCTTGTGTCGTGTAAAGTCATGTACGGTGGCTTGCAGGAAAGGGAATGGATTTCTCCCACTCTTCGTGCGGAGGTGATGGCCACAAGAAACGCTGTTTTCCACGACAAGAACTTCAACGGAGCCGAGTGAAGAGGCTCGAACGGAGGTCCCATGAGCTTGGTCAGCACCACGTTGAGCTCCCATGCCGGGGCCGGAGCCTTCACCGGCGGGAACGATCTGAACAGTCCCTTCATGAATTCTTTCACCAGACGATGAGACCACAAAGATGTCCGCCCCGTGGTTCTGGTGTATCGGGAGATCGCAGCAAGATGAATCTTGATGGACGCGTGCGCCAGCCCAGCCTTGGCCAGCGTCAGAAGGTACGGCAGTACCTGGGGAGTCATAATCCGTAGAGGGTTAATCTTCTGTGCGTGGCACCAAACAGAGAACCTCTTCCATTTGTGTCCATAGCATTTAAGAGTGAGGACGCCCTGGCCTTTGCAAGAACCTCTCTGCAGTCGGCCGGTATGTCGTATCCTCCAAACTAACGCTGCAGGAGCCAGGCATGCAAGTTCAGCGACTTCGGGTCGTGATGGAGGATGGCGCCTCCTTCCCTGGAGAGAAGATCCGCGTCCGCTGGCAGCTTGATTGACGGGGACGCTGACAAGTCCAGAAGGTCCGGGAACCATATCTGCCTCGGCCACGCAGGTGCGACGAGGATCATCCTGCACCGTGACCTCTTGAGCTGGTTGATGAGCCGGATCAGCAATGGCAATGGAGGGAACACGTATAGAAACAGGCCCTCCCAGGGGAACGAGAAAGCATCGCCCATGCTCGGCTGTGGAAACCTGCTGGCGAACCTCCGGGACTTGGAGTTCGTCGCCGTCGCGAACAGATCGATCTGGGGAGTGCCCCACCGTCGGAAGAGGCGGTCCACTAGATCCTGTCGTAGTTCCCACTCGTGGCACGAGCGCAGCTCTCTGCTGAGCGAGTCAGCGATGGTGTTTATCCCTGCCAGATGAAACGGCACCAGAAACATCCCTTGGGCGACGGCCCAATGCCACAGATCCTGCGCCTCCTTGGACAGGGCTGGGGATCTGGTACCGCTGTGCTTCCTGATGTAGAACATGGTGGTGGTGTTGTCGGTGAAGATCCTCACCACCTTGCCCTTGAGGGACGGAAGAAAGGACCTGAGGGCCCAAAACACTGCACGGAGCTCCAGGACGTTGATATGGAGGGACTTCTCCGTCGGAAGCCAAAGGCCTCTCGCGTGCAGATTTTCGGTGTGCGCAACCCACCCTTCCAGGGAGGCATCCGTGGTCACTGTCTCCTGGTGGCTGGGGGTCTGGAAGTCCATGCCCGCCGTCAGATGCACGCGGGTGCCCCACCACCGGATGGCTCGTCGGAAACTCTCGTCGAGTGTGATCCTCTCCTCGAAGCTGCCCGTCGTCTGGATCCAGCGCGCGTCCAGGAATTCCTGCAACGGGCACATCCGGAGCCTGCACAGGCGGATGAGATAAATGCAAGAAGACATCATTCCGAGGAGGGACTTGATGGACCTCACCCTGGCCGCGTCCACAACCAGCATCCGCTGCACCTTGCCCAAGATGGCCCTCGTCCTTTCCTCCGACGGAGAGGCCAGAAGCGACACTGTGTCGAGCTTCGCTCCCAGAAACAGAGCGTCTTGCGCGGGCACCAGGTGGGACTTGGCGTAGTTTATGGAGAATCCCAGGTCCGTGAGTAATTGGACGGTCCTTGCCGTGTGCTCCACGGCAAGCTGCTTCGTCTTTGCTCGGATGAGCCAGTCGTCCAGGTAGGGGTAGACGTGGATCCCCTCTCGGCGCAGCTGCGCCGCCACCGGTGCGAGGCACTTAGTGAACACCCTGGGTGCCGACCTCAATCCGAAGGGAAGGGCTCTGAACTGGTAGTGACGTCCTTGGACCACGAACCTGAGAAACTTTCGGTGTCCCTTTAGGATGGGAATATGGAAGTAGGCATCCTCCAAATCCAACTACGACAGGAAATCGCCCTCCTCCAGTTGACCCAGGACGTGTTGGAAGGTGACCATTCGGAACTTATGTGCCTTGATGAATTTGTTCAGTCGTCGTAGGTCCAGGATGGGACGCCATCCTCCTGTCTTCTTCACGCGGAAGTATCTTGAGTAAACTCCGGAGCCCCGAAGCCTCTTTGGGACGAGCTCGATGGCGCCCTTCTTGAGCATCGCCTTTACCTCCAAGAGAAGTTGAGGGACGTGATGTTCTTTCCTGGCCACAGGGGCGAGGCCCTCATCCCAAATATCGTCTAGTAGAGGTACAGTGAGGACTGTCTTCCTCTTGGTCTCGCGCCGTTGATAAAGGAAACCTTCCTTCTTCTCTTCCGGGCAGAGCTGGAAAAGCTCGGATGCCCTGGCGATCATGGAGTGAAACGATCCAATCTCGTCGGGCGGGGAAGCCCGGGTGGGAGGTGACAACGGGAGATCCTCGTCGTAAACCTCGTCGTCTGTACCCGTCGCGGCCGTGTCAGTCCCCGTATCATCCCCACGTGTCGTGGACGGGGAGGAGGGCTGAACAGGGCGCGATGGCTGAAAAGGAGGTGGAGGGTGAATCCTTCTTCTCTTAGGGGGAGGGCTCCCAGAAGGGCCTGGCTCCGGGTCCCCCGTCGGGAGCGATTCCTCCGTTGGTGGTAACGGCAATCTCATCCTTATCTCCGAGCATAAGGACTGTATAGCCAACAAAATGGCCGCCGAGTTGTCTTGCGGCACTGGTTGAGGGAGACCAGACGGGCGATCAGGAGCCCCGTCGGCATCCTCGACGCCCTCGTCATCTTCCACGTCAGGGTCCCTCCCGACAGGATGGCCTTCTTCCAAGCCAGAGCCGTGGCCTAAGACTTCGATCAACTCCTCCTCAGAGGCTGAGGCTGAGTCCACGACGACCTCCTGCCCCCCCTTTTTCTTCTCCGTCGGAGGTTTCACGGGGGTCCTGTCGATGGGCACGAAAGAGGTCTCCCTCCGCAGTGGCAGGGAGATTCTGGGCCCCGGGGTCGCCACCACTGGTGTAGCCTCCACAGGCTGAGCCAAGGCCGCCGCGACTGTCTCGATAGAGGCCTTGGCCCGATGGATCAAGGCTTTCACCACCTTAGGTGCGCTCACCGCCTTGGGGGGAGGGTCACCACCTCGCTCCCCCTCCGATGGGGCCTTAGGGCACGACCGGGGTCTCTCCAGGAGTTTCACCGGGTGCTCGGCCTTCCTCTTACCCGAGCCAGAGCGTTGGCTCGTGGTTGATGGTGCCGGGGAGGATGTGCCCTGCCTGGCGCCCGTAGAGCCCGACCGTTCGGCGCTCCCGGTGCCAGCGGACTCGCGGTGCTTGGCCTTCTGTTGGACCCCCGTCGCCGGGGCGCCCTCAAAGGTCTTAGAAGACCGCTCGGACTTCTTCTTCTCGCCTGACGGGCTCTTTCCTTCCAGCCATTTGGCGAGACGTTGATGGCGGTCCATCATGGTCCGCTCAGACATATTGCTGCAAAACGCACAGTCCTTCTCCACGTGCGTCTTAGCCTCATGTAGGCAGTAAAGGCAAAGGGAGTGTTCGTCTTCCTTAAAGACATTCTGAAGCTGGCATCCAGGGCAGACCCTGAACAGCTTTCCGGGCGTCGAGCTTCCCTTCTCCTGGGCCATGTTCGAGATGGGCCTGAGAAACTTCTGGAGTCCTCCAAAAGCGTGGCTCGACGAAATCTTCACCCTTGAGGGGCGTAGACGAATCCGACACGGGTCCCCGTTGATCGGATGAAGAAACGGTGGAGCTTGAGGCTCTTTTGACCGAAAAAAGAGAAATTTTTCTGAGAAAAAACGTGAAAAATAGCACTAACGCTCGAGAGCAATAGCACGAGGATCCCAACACTTGAACGTGCGGTAAAAATCTGAAGATGGCTGCCAGAGGCGGGGCTTAGGTAGAGGGCAGTCATTGGCTGTGGTCAGTATGACGCAGAGATCACAAGTGATCTAGCTTCTGGTTCAATGATAATCTTATCGCCCTCAGAAGAACCAAACGCGCGTATGAACATGCCTACAGAAAGCATCCTACTGCAGAGGCAGAAAAAGCCTACCAAGAAATAAACAAAACCTATAAAACAGCTACTATTACCTACAAATCTAATGCGTATAATAATAGGATCAGCAATGCTACTTCAGATACCAAGGAATTATTTGCCATTCTAAAAGAACTGGAAAACCCCACTCCAGCCATAAACCCAACCATCCCCAGCAAGGAATGGTGCACCACTATACAAGACGCACTAACAGCCAAAATTGAACTACTCCAAATAAAAATCACATCCAAAAAACAATCACTAGCCAACAAACCTTCCCTCCTTAACCTAAATCGACCACATCAGGAATTCACCAGCGCCCCATTCCATTTCACACCTGTATCCCAAAATGTAGTGTTCGACACCATCGCCAAACTTAAAGCCTCCAATTGCAAAGGCGATTCTGTCCCCGCATCAGTAGTCAAATCCTGCGCTCACACCCTCACCCCCATTATCACCAACTTTGTCAACGCATCCTTCAATGCTAACCTAGTACCAGCTAGCATTAAAGAAGCCTGGGTCACCCCTCTCCTGAAAAAACCTACCCTAGACCCCACTGTGCCCACTAATTACAGGCCAATAACAACTGTCCCATTTCTCCTCAAAATATTGGATAAATTAGCATACAACCAAGTCCAAACTCACCTCGAACAAAACCACCTCCTTGGCACGAGGCAATCAGGCTTCCGCCCCAACCATAGCACAGAAACGGCGCTCCTTGACTTAAAAATCCAGATGGATACCATCAGAGACTCAGGGAAACTCTGCATCCTCCTCCTACTCGATCTCTCCGCAGCGTTTGATTTAGTAGACCATAATAAACTATGCGCCACACTAGCGAAAGACTTCAACTTCTCCACCGAAGCTACTACCTGGATCAAATCTTTTCTTGCTGACCGCACCTCCAGGGTCGCCATAGGTAAACAAGCAGCCAACCCCATCATAGTACCCATTGGTGTCTCCCAAGGTTCCTGTCTCTCACCAACATTATACAATGCATACACCAAACTCCTCTTCTCAGCGCTAGACGACATGGGTGTCATCTACACCAACTTTGCAGATGACACCCAGATCCTCATCCCTTTATCGGGAGACTACACTCAAGACACCGACACTATCAACAAAATATATGCCATAATCCAAAATTGGATGGCACTAAATAGCCTCTGTCTCAACGATGAGAAGACTGAGATTCTCATTGTGGGCTCCCAATCCAAAATAGAAGCATTACATCCTGATTACTCATCCATCAACATTGATGGCACAAACATATCAGTACTCAAACAAGTGAAAACACTAGGTGTCTACCTTGATGCCAACCTCACCATGACCTCTACATCCTACACCGCAAAACTTATTGCTCTCAGTCGCCAATTCTTGACACCAACCAATTGTATCACGCTGGCAAGAGCTTTAATCTTATCCAGGCTCGACTACTGCAACGTACTCTACCTGGGTACCTCAAAAGCCAATCTAAACAAACTACAGCTCATCCAAAATAAAGCCCTTCGGGCGGCCCTTGGAATAAGGAAGTCAGATCATATCTCAAATATTAGAAGAAACCATCACTGGCTCCCCATCAAAGCCAGGGTCACATTCAAAGCTCTGTGCGTCACATTCAAATGCATCCACTCATGTGTCCCCATCTACCTCAACCACGCCATCACCAGAAAAGTATCTAAGAGGCCCCTCAGATCTAACAGTCAATTACTCCTAGCCATCCCCCGCTACAAGACAACCAAGGCAGGAGGCAGTAGTTTCCAATACCTCGCACCCACATATTGGAACACTCTTCCCCTCCCCATCAAAAATGAGCAAACATTCTCAGGTTTCAAGAAATCCCTGAAAACGTGGCTATTTAACCAAGACTAAAAAATCCCCCTCCATGCTTCAGGAAATATCAGTGTACTGAAACCCTGCATTTAATGTCTTCATGTATGATTATTTTTGTATTCACATGCACTGCGCCCGATTGGCAAAGTCCAAGAAATGTTTTAACCAAGCTGTCTGTAACATCGCCGTGGTACCCAAGGGTTTGGGCGAGTAATAAATGCAATAAATAAATAAAATAAATAAAGACAGATCAGAAACGAAACTGATACTGATTTTTTCTTTACCGAGGATTCCCAGCCTGACGACGGGGAATATTCATGAGCATGTGAATCCATGCCAGACCCCATGCTGGAGAAAACACATTTCTAAGGCAGAAGGAGCCAAACTCGTTATTGGACGAGAAAAAGTCGATGTCGTCGACGCCGATGTAACAGGCTTCAAAGGCGCCGAAAACGGCATCGAAAAACTGGAAGGCGTATCGAAGAACTCGAGAGGATCGGGATCCTACTCGAGGGCATCGACGAAGGTCTCGGCATCGTGCCGGAGGCACTTGAAATCACCGTTGGCTGTGGGGTGGCCTTGGTCCTCTCTTTCATCGGCGTCGACGATGGTGTCGAGTCGATCGACCGATGCGTCGAGGAACCCTTCGACGATGAAGGAATCCTCGACGACGAAGACGGTGCCTTCTTACCCGATGGCTCATGGCGCTCTCGGGTGGAATGTTTCGCCGGGTGCTGCGACTCGCGGCGTTTTGATTTTTTGGGTTTTTCACCCGGGATATCACCCTCAGCTGCCTTGAGGGGGTCGAGGCCGCGTTCTCGAAGACGCTTAATATTTTCTTTCTGAATTCCTCCCACTCAGCTTGAGAACTGTGTTTGGTGGGACAGGTGACTCTTTCTGGGGACACAGAAGACGAGGAATGGGACCCTCTTTTTTGAGTGTCTTGATCTCGACGAATGGTGGGAGCTGCTTCGAGATCTAGAATGGGAATGTTTGACGGCGAGGAGACGAATGCCTCGACTCAGCCAACGAAACTTTCGAGGAGGTTTTGGCTGACTTACCTCTCTCGAGCTCCTTCAGGGCTTTCGCCGTCATGGACATGCAGTCCTCACACTCCGAACAATGGTGCTCGGATCCCAAGCACCATAAGCAGATCCTGTGTGGATCCGTTATTGACATTTTTTTTACCGCACTCTCGACATTTCTTGAAGACGGATCGCGGCGTTGTCGGTTCTGATGAAGAAGCCATCGAGAACTATAAGATATATTCGAGTAGAAATAGATAACTATCCTGACTGAACTGAGCAAAGACGTTCCGAGGCCCCACGAAGCGCGGAAAAACAGAACTGAGCAACGGACGCAGCGCGTGGCTATTTATGGGCATGGTGACGTTGGCGCCGATACGGTGGCCGTCGAGGGACATCGACTCGGCGCACGTCGACACGCAGCGCCCTCTACAGAAAAAATTTCCGAGGCCAGCAAGCTGGAAACGTATTATCAAAGATAAGGAATACATCGGAGGACACAATCCCTTCGAACAGTTGTGTAGTTCTATACAGTGTTTGGGCAATGAGCGAGTGTTAAGCAAGGTAATGGTTAAATCGGTGTGTACATTAGTATTTCTCATCGGATGGCCAGAGCCAGCGTGGAGGAGGGGCGTGTGGCAGATTCAATAGTAAAGGTGATGATATGGCGGTCAGACCAAAGGCACAGTGAGTTAGATATGACATTGATGTTGCAATTAGAGTCAGCAAGCCAATCAAGTGTCCTGCCTTTGATGTGGGTGGGTTCGAGGATATGCTGAGTAAGTCCAAGGTCAGTTAGAGTAATGGCCAGATCATTGGCAGTAGTGTCATTAGGGTCACAGAATCCCAAATTGAGGTCTCCTAGGAGAATGGTTTGCAAATTAGTTTTGGTTTTATCTAGTAGTAAGGTAGAGATGTCATCCACAAAGGAAGAGGCTGGGCCAGGTGGCCTATAGACAAGGTGTATGGTGGCCATGTGGTTAGGTGATAGAGGTAGTTTGACTGAGATTAGCTCTGCCGACTTCAGGTTGACATTGGGTATCACTAATACCGAGCTAATTTTTGTGGATAAAGGCAACTCCACTCCCTCTAGATTGGAAAGTGTTGCGATCGCATCACATAATTCTGAAGTCTGGAGGTATGGCAAGCGATAACGTGGGACCAGAAGCTGCATGTAACCGTGTCTCCGAAATGGCAATGAAATCAAGCTCTTGAGTTGTGATCAGATCAGCAATGTCTAGAGCATGGGCTGTGATCGATCTAGCATTAATCAGTGCGCCTTTGATTTGAGTATCCTTGGCTGCTGTGGTTACAGTTGTAGGGTTATTGCTAGTGGGGCTAGTACACATGGCATGGGGGCTTAGACTAGGTGGGGTGAGTTTGGGCAGGGGGGTGTGGCATAATGGCGTTTCTTCGCATGACAGAGCCTGGATCCTAAACCCTAATCTCTTGTTTCTCAAAGAGGTGGCACATGGTTGATTAGGTGCAGGTTTCTTGGCAAAATGTTCTAACCAGAGAGCAGGGTCATTTAGGTACTGGTTAGAGGGGGCATCATTCTGATTGTGCACATTGTCCACTGGCAGAAGACAACCCATAGTGTACCTGGGTAAATGCAGTGGCTGGTAGTGAGCAAGGTATGCTGGTGCGACAGTAGATATATACTAATGCAGGTGAAATGGATAGGTAATAATAGGGTGGGAAATCTAACTGCGAGGGACAGGTGTAAGAGCAATAACAGGCCAAGATTTTATAGCATGCGGGGCGCAAGGTAAGAATAATGAAGTATGTGCGGCAAGAGATCTATGGAGCACGACATACTTCTGGGTTAGTGGAAGGCAGGAGGGGCTCAATCTTGTATAAATGCAATGTTCATACTAAATATGATAACTGGCCCTAGAGGGCTGGAGCAAATCCGGCACAGGTTACAGTAACACAGGCACTATGGTAACGCTCAATATCTATGACCAGGATGGTAACTCGGCCCCAAATTAGGAGGCGATAACCGATACTTGTAACATTAAGGAATAGAGGAGGCAGTAGTGGGCTAAATGCAGTATCACATACTTATATCAGTAACCGATTAGATGTGAAGTCTAGTTAGTAGCGATATGGCAAAGAGAATTCAAAGGCAAGCTAGATGCAGTAATCCTCCCTCATAGTAATCATAGGCTGGAAACAAAGTCTAATTCGTAGCATTGTGGCCTAACGGAATCGGAAACAGGCTAAATGCAGTAACACACCTACATATTAATAGCGGGCAGAATGCGATGTCCAATTAGCAACGGAAGGCTGTAACGGATTGAGTACCAGGCTAAATGCTGTATCATGCCCTCATGTCGAAAACAGGCTGTATGCAAAGACTAATACACAACAGTATGGCAAAGGGGATTCTTGAAGCCTGCAAGGTGCAGGGACCGTATTAGATGCAGTGACAACAGTAAAAGCAACAGAGGCGTTGTTGATGGCGAGGTGAGAGGGAGACAATCGGAATAGTGGTCATACGCTGTATGATGAGCTGTGTACAATAGCAGGAACAGTGCAGACTAAAGAGCGGGCATAGTAAAGGGATGTACATCACAGGTATACTGAAATGAATATATATGTAGCGATTATTATTGGGACGATGCACTACAAGGAGCGGCCTGGTGTGTCTCAGTAATACATACCACAGCAAGGGAACGGCATTGTAACAAAGTCTAAAGACAATGTCAATGAGGCGCAGGGGCACCTTACAGGTAAACCGCAAGTACGAGACAAGAGTGGACACGGTTATGATCTGGGTGGAGATGGCAGGAAACGGAGTCAGAGGAGGCTTACCCGAATTCGGCCATAGTCCGTGGCCCGGGCCTCGGACACCTCCGGACAGGCTCCAGACAGGCAGGGAATCCTTATGTAGAGGGTTCTTCGGTAGAGGGCCGGCACTTCGATTGGCCTGCAAAAGCAGGTCAATCGAAACAGGTGCTGATGTCATGTGGTCGCAGAAGCAGCCGAGAGGGTGCCGGCGGCCATCTTGAATCGGGATTCCCTCGTGGGTTCCGATGGTGGCCGAGAAAAGTGGCTAAAAACAGCTTTTAGGCTCCAATCGAAGCCTGCAAGGATTTTAACCTTACAAATAAGGAATTGTGGTGTTCAATCAGGCAGTTTCCGATAAGGAGATAAAAACAGACGGGGTCTGGGATGAGGCAAAGGTGCCTACCTTAATCAAAGGTACAGTCAGCAGGACTGCTGGCCACTGCTCCTGCAGTGGAGGGTGCTCCTGCACCTCCGCGGTCCTGAACACTCTGAGGAGCAGGCTCCAGACAGGCAAGGATCCTTATGTAGAGGGTCCTTCAGTAGTTAGGGAAGGAAACGATGGTTAACAAGTTTCTTAAACAGGTAAGCACTTTTGAACCCCCCCAGCACCTCAATGCAAAGTAAATTAACCCTTCCCCAGCTAAACAAGTAAAATATGTATGACTTTTTGGAGGGATAATTAAACACAAAGTTAGAGGGTAAGAAAAGTCTTCAGGGAGCTATGACAGCCAATGTCAATTGAGCGAAGTCTAGGGGAGCTGAGGCCCTTCTTGGAGATATGTAAAAGTCTTGCACAGTGTTAAAGAGAGTTTTGTTGTGAAAAGAAATCATTGTTGGGCCACAAGCTGGGAGGCATGTGAAGGGCAAAGCTGCAAGCAACTCTGCAAAAGGCAGCCAGTGCAAGTCTCAACTGGGAGCAAGCAAGCTACACACTACACACACAAGAGCTAAGTACCCCTGAGTTCACAGTACCTTAGGCCTGAATAAATGGTTCCAGCTGGCTTCTGTTTCTGTTGTAGTTCCTGCAGATCCTGTTGTTCATGGGCCTCAGTTGTGGGGACAAGAGGGAGGACATCTGGGGTCTCCTGCACTACGATTTGAAGGTCAGCAGCAGCAATGGGCGCAATTCAGATCAGTGGCACTTTGTGGTTTCAGCTACTCGCAAATAGCACCACTCCGGTTCTTGTACACCTTGTGGACTTGCTTCTGGCATCCAGCAGTCAGTTGAGGTGGCTCAGGCTTGGTCAGCCCTGTTCCGAGGGAGTCCGGAGGATCTTCCTCAAGCTCGGGTTTGGCTTAAAAACGATACACTTGATTCTGGTGTTCCTGTCCCCTGGCACTCTGTTCCTGCAGCAGCAATGGAAGTACAGCCAGCAGAGAGAGGGTTTTCAGTAGAGTTCGTCTTGGGCTTAATTGGTCCCACCAATCCAAAGGGAGAAGTCGTCTGTTCTGGGTTTCTCTAGTAGATGTCAAAATAGGAGCTTCAGCACTGCAGCAGGGCTTCCCCGGGCAAACCAACAGTCCAGGAGTTGCAGCAAGCTTCTCTTCCAGTTCCCATTCATTTGCAGCTTAACTGTCAATCATAGAAGAGGGTGGCTGCCCTCCTAGACGGCCAAATCACCTTTGGGTGCATTCCTGTAACCAAGGAGACTAAGCACAGGTAGTTTCGGGCACCTCCCTTGCTTCCTGCCCTGCGAGACACGCTGGAGTCCGAGGCAGGCTTCACCAGTGAATCCCGCCAAAGACAAAACGAACGAAGGGGCCAAACCTGGTTTGGCGTGCAGAGTAAATCTCAAGGAGGACCTTTAAAAGAAGAAATGGCAAAGAAAGAAGACCTGGCCATTTTGACAAAATGGGCACTCATGAGTGCAATACTGCAGCTGAGGATTCAGCTAGCGGTAAAACACACAATGGTAGGAAAAATTAAACCACTGCCACCAGCCACTCATTGTAGAACGGGCAACATAAATGTTACATGAGAAGATGCACAAAGGGGATACTAAGTAACCCCTCCAGCACTCTATTGTAAGATAGTGTATGCTGGGTCTATAAAGAGAAAAATTTAAGTCAATTTCACTTCACTACTCTTGGAAAAAGTAATTTACCCAAGGGAAGGTATTTAAACCTTAGCAGAAATCCAAAGGATTTCTCTGTGACACTGCACTGAGGGTGCTGTGTGTCACAATGTAAAAAGATGATGCCTATGGAGTTTGTCAGACTGCAAAACCGAAAGGAACGGCGTTCAAATTAAAGAAAAATAAATTAGTGGGGAAAAGCTCGCACTCTCTCCAGGGTAGAAATTTAAAGTCCTAACGTCCAGCAAAAAGAGCTGGGGGTCGCTAAGGTACAAATTAGCAGAATTCTAAGAATTCGTCCTAACAGTGCCTGGATGCAACCAGTCCTGATTGGCTGGCTGACTGTCCTTTCAGTTTAAAAAGGGGTTCCTGGCTCGGCCCTGATCTACCCTGGTAGGTTCAGAACTATATTAACAAATCATCAGGGTGACTGAATTCATACACATACATCGCATTGACCTTCAAAACAGAAAAACGGCTCTTGGTTACAATTGGAGTACAAAGGCAGTGCTTTGTACCAGAGGTTTTTAATGCATAAAAAGTGATTATACGTTCAATATGATCGAGTAGGACACACATTAATAACAAACATTTGGACGTAATACAATTGTTGTTTTTCTGTATCCAATTTCAGCCAACACAGCTGAACCATGTATAATCCCTTAAACAACCGAGGGATTTTCGATAAACAAAAAACATGTATATGGGGTACAGAAAATAATACCCAATTGACAGTGCAGAACAATGTACACTATATACAAAAAATAGGTAGTCGACCCTACTGTGTTTCGGCCAAATTCATAGGTCTTTTAATTGGATTTTCTGTATCCAATTTCAGCCAACACAGCTGAACCAACAATTGTATTACGTCCAAATGTTTGTCATTAATGTGTGTCCTACTCTATCATATTGATCGTATAATCACTTTTTATGCATTAAAAACCATGGGGACAAAGCACTGCCTTTGTACTGCATTGTAACCAAGAGAGAGTTTTTCTGTTTGAAGGTCAATGCAATGTATGTGTATGAATTCAGTCACCCTAATCATTTGTTTATATAGTTCTGACTGTCCTTTCTGGACAGCCACCCTGCTCTGTTATTGACATCTTAGGCTGTGCATGAATGGGAGGAACCTGCTTAAAAAGCGAGAGTTTTGGACTAGATGCAGAGTCGATCACTGGGAGAAATCGCTGACGAAGAAAAAGTGACGAAGCTTCCTGCATCCTCCTCGACCTTTGTATTGCCCAGTGAAACCCTGCTGCTTTTCTGAAACTCGTTTTCCAATTCGACAGAGAAGCTCCGGAAGGGACTACTTTTTCCATTGGGCGAGTGGGACCAACTAACCCCGAGACCAACTCCACTAGACCATCTTCCCTGACTGGCTTCTGAAATCCGTCCAGAAGCCCCAGGAATCTCCCAAGGACCCTCCAGAAGCAGGACAACCTGAGCTCAAGTTCCCTCACCAGAGCGCAGGACCTAAGGAGTGAAGGAAGCCCCCACCAGTATCTGAGATCCGCAATGGTGCCGTTTACTGAGCATTGAAACTGCAAAGTGCTGCTGAACCAAAACGAGCCATAGCTGCTGACGACCTTGTTAGGCACAATTTTATGCAGTACCCTTTGGGAACACTACAACAACCCTGACTACAGGTAATAGGAAACCCAACCTTTGGTATAAGCTTGTACTACACAGTTTTGGTAGCATGTTGAGCAGCCAGGCTTATCTCAAGAGGGGTCAATGTGAGATGCAGGGGAGTTGCACAGAGATTCAGTGACAAATATTCAAATAAACACTTACACAAAAGGATTCTTGAATAAAAAAAATGGAATAAAACAATTATTAATTTATCAGTCAGTTAGAATAAGCCTTCTTCAGAAGGGCGCAAAATAAAAAGTAACACAAATATACTTCAATACTATACCCTCTGGGGGGTGTGGCTAGCAGCGCGATGAGAAGGACGTAGCCCTTCGTCGCTCCCGCAATCGCCGCATGAATCCTGATAAAACGCCTGATTTCGCTAATTATGAAACTTTAAAACTACCTCCACGCTTAGAGGGAACCGTGGTGCTCACTCGGTCCAAGCGGTGAAAACATTCGAAAGCCGGCCACGAATATACGTCGAGGCGAAGGTGGACGGAGAATCGCCTGGCGTTTTCCCAAAATGGCCGCCTGAGTGAAGAAGCGTAACTAATGGTACACACTGGGTGACGAAGTGCCGCAACGGTTTCGGCCGAGGGAAAGACCGCGGAAGGAGCTGGTGTGCCCCTTTGCGAACCCTGAGAGGCGATCTCACGACGAACCAGACCCGGAGCTGAGCGGAACGACGGGGGAGGCGGAAGACTCGCCCCCGCCCTAAGGACCGGGGCCAAGGCGACCGAAGCAGGACCCTGCAACCTGTGTCCCCTCCATTCCCCCCGGGACACAAACTGGTTTCCCCACCCGTCACATTTGTGAAGAAGAGCCAGGCCTCGTCGAGAGCGGCTCCCGAGCCTCCCCCACCGACCGCTCAACTGCGCAGTAGATCCGGTGAATCGGCCACTCGAGGACCGGGGGGCGCCTGGACGAACAGGAAGGTCCGGAGTGCAGATCCTGGAAGAACACACCGGGCCGAGACACCAATCCATATATCATTAGAGCCGAGGCATCCGGCAGGTCTTGCCTTGTGCTGCAGAACCAGTGCTCGCAGAGGGCCCCCCCCCCCCCCCCCGAGAAGGAGAAGAATCAGAAACACCGGTCTAGACGTCGGACGCCTCCCGCACTGAGACCATAGCCCCGAGACGCAGGGCACGCGAAGTGGGAGCGGTACACCATCGGGAAGAACCCAGCGGCGCCGTGGTTGGAGAGCAAAATCGTTTTACATTCTGAACCCACGGTACACACCCTGACTCACGTTAAGGGCCAAGAAGCTGCGGATGCCCGCTGAGGGGTGACACCACCTGGGCAGGCGGTGTGCCCAACCACACCACCCTTCGCCCGACTGAGAAGGGACCGACCCAGAGGACGCTACCGAAGGCCCCTGGTAAGAACACTTATCGAGCTGCAGCCCCAAGATCGGGGTGCGACCATGGGTAAAGAAAGAACGAGGAAGCCCAACATGCAGAACAGAATTGAACAATATACTGTGCCCTCATCACAACAGACGGACTCCCAATTCCTACATCCTGAAGAGATGGAAACTGAACACGCGCTCTCGCTTAAAGGCGTTATGGCGGACTCCCGCTCATCTATAGAGCAGAAGATAGATCGCATAAGCCTCGACGTCTCCCTCCTTAGACACGACCTCCAGAAGCTGTCAGCGCGTACTGGAGAGCAAGAACGGATCGCAACGACAGAAAATGGCCTACACAATGTGCATCAACAGATCCAAGGAATCTCGGCTACACTCAAGACGCTGGGGGCCAGGGTGGAGAAGAGCGAGGGGAGGTCCAGACGCAATAACGTTCGCATCCTTGGTATCCCCGAGAAAGAAGAAGGGCCCTGCATGGAACTCTTTTTGGAACAATTGCTAACAGATCTGTTTGTCTTGCAATCCTTTTCAAAGTTCTTCTCCATCGAGAGAGCACACCGAATGCCCGCAGGCAGACCACTGCCTGGCGCTCCCCCATGCACCGTGATTGAGAGATTCTTAAATTATCCAGACCGGGATGCACTCCTACAACTTGCAAGATCCAAAAGGTACAATTACATTCAACGGATCCAGACTGGCCTTCTTCCCCGACTACACCAGGGAAGTACAGAAAGCGAGACACTCCTTTGGGAATCTTAAGAAGCAACTACAGACACTGGGAGTCAAGTACGGCCTCCTCTTTCTCGCACAATTGAAAATTTATCACAGAGGCACGACGGTCCATTTCGATGATCCTGGAGAAGCGTGGCGCTGGGCGGAACAGCACATTGAAGGAGACTGGTCCGCAACCCGGGGTAATAACAGAAACAGGAACCCCAGACCATCACCAGAGCAACACCTCAGGCCGGAACGGCCACCACCACCAGATCCGCCAGAAGACGGGGGAGATGAGTCACCGCCCTGAACCTGCTGAGGGCCTTGCCCATGGGGTACCTACCTTATGGTCACTGTCAGTACGAATCCATGAGACTACTAAAGGCGATTTCACATGTTTGAAATGCGGTAAGCGGGGATCGCTGCCCTCCCACTTGGGTGTTTAAGAGGGGGTACAACACCACCACAGCCCCTCCCCCCCCTTTTTTGACTTTCCAGTTAAACTCTAATAAGGGCAGTTAAAGCTGACAATCTACTCCTTTTGATTGTCAGCAATGTTGGGTCGACAGGTAATTCAAGTTGGGGTGGAGTATTGGGAGGTTGTGGGAGGAGTTAGTTGGGGAACTTTGTTATTTCAGGACCGACCCTCCCTGGTAGTTCTCCAGGGATGGTGGAGATCCTGGCCGGTTGGGACCACACCACACAGGATCAGCGCTTCAGACTTTAATCTCTATCTCTCTCCCTAGGGGCTGCCTGCCTATCCCTCTTATACCTCCACCAGATGTCACTTGACCAATCTCACCCACCCATGTCTACGCGCCCCAGCTCTGTCAAGGTTCTCACCTGGAACGTGAATGGGATGGGATGGGTTCCACGATCAAAAGAAGTCTGGTCAAACAGCTACTCTCCAGATATTCCCCCGACATGGCTTTGCTCACTGAAACGCACCTTGCAGGGGCACACTAAATTTTTTCTATGCACCAATTACAAGACCGCCTTTCATGCGGGATACACCATGGGATCCAGGGGCACCCTTATCCTTATACATAAACGGGTCCCGTTTGTTCTACATGCACTAGAGCAGGACCCTCGCGGACGCTACGTGATAGCGCTTGGGACACTCCAGGAAGAAACACTAGGCCTTGTTTCCATTTACTCTCCACCTGGGCTGGGCCAAGAACTTCTTGACGACCTGTCCTCCTTGCTGGGTAAGCACCAATCAGACAAGTGGTTCCTGGGAAGGGATTTCAACGATGTCATGTGCAATACCTTAGATCGTTCGCACCTTAGACAACGCAACCCGAACCTCCCCACGAAGCTGTCCAACTTTGTGTCCGCCCTGGGTCTTGGTGATGTGTGGCAGGAACTGCATCCAGGAACCAGAGGCTACTCGTTCCACTCTGGGGCGCACCGCTCCCTTTCCAGGCTCGACTACCTATTTGTTCCACACACAGACCTGTCCAATATGCTCTCAGCGCACCTGCTCCCTCTGGGAGTTTCGGACCACTCGCCTCTCCTGGTGGAGAGGCGACTGCATGGAGAGGCCCCCCCTAGAACGTGGCGATTGAACACTTATTACTTAGGCAGCCCGAATTTGGTGGATCGCCTCACAGAGGCCTCAACTCAATACTTCCAGATTAACGGTTCTGACGAAACTGACCCGATTGTGCAGTGGGAGGCCTATAAGGCCGTGCTGCGGGGAGAGATAATCTCCTGGACAGCGAACAAAAGAAAGGAGAGGCTCCAGAAGATAACTGAGGCAGAGGAGGATGTAATCCACAGAGAAAACGAGCACACCCTAGACCCTACCCCACAGACCCATGGGTCCCTTCAACGCGCCAGTGAACGCCTCCGAAACTTACGTTAGACAATGCCAAAGAGGCCCACTGGGAATTCAGAGCCCGGATATATGAGCTTGGGGATAAAGCCGGTAAGCTGCTGGCTTGGCTTGAGAGGAGGGATGAGGGTCGGCGCTCGGTCCGTGAGATCACCCCCCCCGCAGGGAGAGATCTGTCGGTCAGACGCAGATATAGCAGAAGCCTTCGCCTAATTTTATGCTGACTTATACCAGGCCCCGGAGCTACCGCTAGACCGGACCCTCCTCGATGAGGTGGTGCTCCCCTCCCTATCGGATCAGCAGCGCAAAACATTAGACTCTGATCTCTCTGAGGCCGAACTGGTAGAAGCCCTGGAACAGCTGCAACCGGGAAAGACCCCGGGCCCAAACGGATTCCCCATAGAGATATGGCAGAAACTGGGAGGCAATAACGTATCACCTCCCCTGTACCAGATGCTGCTGGCCGCATTAGAGCGGGGCTCCCTCCCGGACGACCTATGTAAGGCCACCATAGTGGTCATCCCCAAGCCTGATAAACCCCAAGAGCAATGCGCGTCTTATAGGCCGATCTCGCTAATCAACGGCGAAGCCAAGGTCCTGGCCAAGCTCTTGGCTAACCGACTACAACGGGTAGCGGACACACTTATACATCCAGATCAATGTGGCTTTATGCCTCAAATCAACCAGGATGAATCTACGCCGACTCCACCTGGCGCTAGAACGGGCCCCCATCCTTGACACCCCATTGGCACTTCTGGCAATAGATTTTGAGAAGGCATTTGATTCTGTCCATTGCGATTGCCTCTGGGAAATCATGGCCCGTATGGGATTTGGGAAAAGCTTCCTAGGTTGGGTGAAATTGCTCTACACAAACCTCCGGGCAGAAGTCAAAGTGAACAGGTGGACCTCCCGGGCCTTTCCTTTGGGTAGAGGCACACGGCAGGGCTGCCCCCTCTCCCCTCTCCTTTTTGCCCTCGCCATTGAACCACTGGCACTGTGGCTTCGTCAAAGCGGAGCTTGGAAGGGATTCAAATGGCCCGAAGGGCATGCCGACCGTATATATCTCTTTATGCTGATGATCTTCTACTGTACCTGGCTGACCCAGTTCGGAGCTGCCCCATAGTAACTCAAATGCTAGTCACTTACGGGGAATTCAGCGGGTTGAAAATCAATTGGAGGAAATCCGTGATGTTCCCGGTGAAGGGGGGGAGCAGGCAGAGTTACCAGGCTGTCCATACCGGCTCGAACGGCAGGGCTTTAAATATTTGGGGATTTGGGTAACACTTGACCTCACTAGATACACAAGACACAAACAACCTCCAGCCGATCGTGGATAGGTTGGTCAACGACGTCCACCATTGGCAACTCCTCCCTCTGACCCTCATGGGGAGAGCCGCGCTCTTTAAAATGATGTTGTTGCCAAGATTCCTTTACATTTTGCAGAATGCCCCGCTTGCGATCCCAGCCCCCGAATTCCATCGTATAGAAACCCTTCTTATGGAACTCATTTGGTGGGGAGGCTGCTCACGCATTGCACTAAGTACCTTGCAGAGGTCAGTCTGGGAGGGTGGGATAGGCGTACCCCGTCTCCAAACTTACTATTGGGCTTCACAACTCTCAGTGGTCAACGACCTGCTTCACGGGGATCGGGCGCTACCTCACATTAGGGCAGAAGTGGAACCCATACAAGGTACGGACCTGTTGCAGGAACTGTACCAACCTCCGGGCAGGCCCCCCCGCCCCCCCCCCCGCTCACAACTAAGGCTCACATTACTACGGTCTGGAGGCAGGCACACGTGTTTGTTGGGTGGGAAGGCAAAATAACAGCAGCACAACCCCTATGGCACACCACCAACCTGAAGGAAATCGAGAAATTTGAACCATGGCCACGCTGGGTAAGAGCGGGAATCCTTAGAATAAAAGATGCCCTAAAAGACGTGAAACTAACCTCATTTGAAGACATCCAGGGTAGATTCCAACTGCCCAACACCGAGCGGTACCACTTTACACAGCTGATCCACGCCTTTCGAACCCATATGCTCCCAGGTAATTCAATCCCCAACTACACCCCAATCGAATGCAATATGCTACCCGAGTAAATCCCTAGCAAATGTACATCCACTCTATATATAACGCCATCGACTCCTGAGCTATTGGGATTGAAGGCCAAATGGGAAAGGGAGGTGGGGGACAGACCCCGAGGACTGGATCCAGGTCCTAATGCACCCACGGGAGGTAGCCATCTCCTCCAGACTTAGACTGGTGCAACTTAAAATCCTGCATAGGGTGTACTACCCTCAAACTCTTTTATATGGCTGGAAGAGAATAGTGAGTCTGAACTGTCTTCGCTGTGGAGAGGAGGAAGGCACCTTCTTTCATATCCTCTAGGCATGCCCTCAAATCCGTGACTATTGGACTGCATGCTGTATGGAACTGTCCAGAGCCCTTACTTGTCCTGTTGAACTAGATCCGAAGGTCTTAATATTGGGGGTACCGGACATGTCTGAATTCAATAAATGGGGAAAAACTGCTATTGAACACTGCCATGGCCCTAGTGAAATGCAACATCGCCTGACCCTCCGACACTGGGGAGCGCCTGACCCTCCGACACTGGAACAATTGATACTTGACATGGACTCATGTGCCATGACGGAGCACCGAGTCTACCGTGCAAGAGGATGCCCAAATAAAGCATCCAAGGTATGGGGGAAATGGGAAGAGACCGGGCCTTGACGTCCTAAGCAGCGGTGGTCTCCACATGAACAGAAGGTGGGCGGGATGAGTGGCCCGCGACCCACAGCGATGTGAGATACCAAGATACCAGGTAAACACACGACTGAAGAAGCTGTACTGGAGTGCTCTTAATGTGTTGTCCCCTCTTTTTTCGTTGTTTTTGGCCCCCGATTTGGTGGCTGTTTTGGTTATGTCAAAATTTAATAAAAATTTTTTATCCAAAAAAAAAAAAAAAATACTATACCCTCTTAGTTTCTAAATCAGTAAATACCCTGTTGGAATGGCCCACAGACACAACCTACACCCTCAGGTGGTGACTCATATAGCTAGGGTGCTGGTGACATTCATATCTTACTGTTTGCATTTAGAATACTTTCAGAAGTTGGCAAAAGGAAAAGGTGATTAGGACAAACAAGATCACAAATATTCACAAGCAGGCAAATACTTTTGGATCCCCTAAGCAGAGTCATTTAGTATAACAGACTAGGCCAAGGTCAATGTGTAAAAGTCTCATATAGGATGAAGCACCTCTGGTAGGTAAGTAGAAAAGTATTTGCACAATGTTTTAGAAGGCTGAAGAAAAGAAGAATAAAATGTAGGGCCACAAGCTGTTTAGACTTGTGAGTGGTAGAAGATGCAAGCAACTCTACAATGAGAAGTAAGTTCTCTCAGACTTTTACAGTACCTTTCTATTGAAGAAAAAGTGCAGCAGATGTTTTCTGTTCCAAAGCAGCAGTGAGGAAAGGCAAACATAAAATTGGTACATGAGAAGCTAGACAAAGGGGATACTAAGTAACCCCTCCAGCACCCCATTGTAAGAAAGTAAAGTCAATTTCACCTCACTGTTCTTGGAAACAGTTTATCCAACAGAAGGTATTTCAACCATGGGAAATCTGAAGACTTCCCTGTGCCACTGCACTGAAGGTGCTGCGTGACACAATGTAAAAAGATGATGCCTATGGAGTTTGTCAGACTCCACTACCAAAAGAAACACAGAGTTCAAAATCAAATTAAAAATACATGAGAGTGGGAAAAGGGTCTCACTCTCTCCAGGTTAAAAATGCAAGTCCTCAAAATCCAGCAAAATTGCTGCGGGTCTCTAAGGTAGAGAGGAATTGGCACATTTCTGAGAATTCTCCCTAACAAAGGCCTTTACACACTTTGCCTGTATACAAAGAGCTAATTAACTTTGCATTTCATGCCAGCCTTAGGCACCATACCTCCATGCACTTGTTATTTTCGTCTTTAAATTGGTTTTTAAAATGTTTTAAAAATGTAAATCCTGGATGGGAGAGTAGCACAGGGGTAAGACATTTGCCTTAGAAGCAAAGCAAGGCAGAGCGGCACAGGTTGGAATCCCAGTCCCACACTTAGAGACTGGGCTCCGGTATTAAGCGCATTATAAAAGATTTGTTTAAAAAAAGGTGCCCTGTTCATTCTTATTCTCTCAAATGGGAGTGGGCCATTTTCATGCCAGTGTAACTAACCTGCTGAACTCACTGCGGTTGAGGAGATTAGACATAAGGAATACAATAGATGATTGACATGAACATTTCATAGTATAATTAAGCATTCAATCTTCAAACCCGGTATTCAACTCCACCAAGTTCCTAAGCTATTCCTAAGCAAATAGTCAACGGCAAACCTTAACATTAAGTTCACTCTTACATTTGGCTATCTATTTACATGACTTTTCAATCACTCATCGTGATTTGTCAAGCACCATAAAGATCAGATGTTCAGTGCACGATGCAAGCAGCTTTCTGATGTTTAATGAAAATTGTGGCTGTTAACGTTTCACATTTTTTTAGGAGACTTGAGTCAGCAATTCAAAAACACCATTCTTCCTTACCCTCTTCGCTATCTTGCTCTAATGCTGCACCTTCGTCTTCAAAATTGACAACAGCAGATTCGATTTGGGGAGGTTGTATACGTTGTTGACTCAACATTATGCGAATATTTCCAATTTCTTTCTTTAACAATTTTATTCTTTTAGTCCTTGAGCCACTTGCTTTCATTGTACATGTTTGATCAAGTTTCTCCAACATCTCTCGCAGTTGCTCTTCTAAGGACATATGTTCTCTGTTGGCAGGATGAAGCAACCAATCCACTACAAAGAACATAGAAAATATTAGGTCATTTCAGACACTAAATAAACAAAATAATGAATAGAGGAGAGCTGCAGAGTAAGGCAGACAAATAAAAAGGAAGGAGGAGAGTTATTTTCCCCACTTACAAAGGAAGGATTACATATTAAAAAGTAACGCATTGGAGTGCCCCATACTCTTGTATTAAGCAAGTACAATACCTTAGTCATCCCACTGTGTTCTACCAGCTGTTGAAAAGATTTTGCTCGGTTCAGTTACACAAGAGGCATTTTACAAAAAAGGCATGTCAGAGCAGCCAAATAAAAGTAGAGATTGTGTGCGGTCTAGAATTCACTAGGGACAAGTGTGAAAAGAGCTGTGTGTAGGTCGATGCACAATAGTATGTTACTTGTTAGTGAGAATGTTCATTTCTTGTGCCAATTCCCCTCAACTAGCACTTTTCTGGGATGTTTTCCTTTACTGAGTGAGTAGGACTTTTTACCACTCACTTATTCTTTTTACTCTGAGATGGGAATCCTATTCTTCCGCTACTATGATTCTTTAACTTTTAATGGAGTCATGCGTTCCTCTGTGTATTTCACAACAGACATCTCTAATAAATTGTGGCAGGACAAAGCACCCTATGTGCAGTGATGCTGGCGAGTCCCCTGGGCTTCCCATTCCTGTTCTTTATTACTGTTTCCTTAGAACTACTGTTCTCAGGATAGAATGATATTTTTAACTTTCTTTTTGTGGGATCAGCACACACCACCTTATGTGGGGTGCTGAGGGGCTCCATTGTAGCTCCTTTCTGTTAGGGAGAATTCTAATTTCTGTGCTAATTCCCTTCAACCTTAAAGACCACCAGCTCTTTTGCTGGACTTTTGGACATCTTACATTTCCTACTCTCGCATGTGTTTTGATCTGATTTGGATTATGTGTTACCTTTGTTTTTGGAGTCTGACAAACTCCATAGGAATCTACTTTGTGTATGGTGACACAGCACTACCGCAGGCTGAATCCTCAGCAGCAGTATGGCACAGATGGGTGACCATTTTGTCAAAACGGCCTGGCCATCTTTTTTCGGCATTTTCTGTTTGTGAGGTCTTACTTGGGTTTAACTCTGCGTGCCGAGACAGGTTTGAGCCCTTTGTTCGTTTTGCCTTTGGCGGGCTTCAGTACTGAAACCTGCCTCTGGCTCCAGTGTGTCTGGAAGGGCAGGAAGTGAGGGAGGTTCCTGAAACGCCCCTGTTCTTTGTCTTTAGGAATACCTGAATGCACCCAGTCGTGATTGGCTGGCTGGCTGGCTGGCCTTTAAGGACAGCCACCCTGCTGTTTGAGTGACAGCCTGGGCAGTGCATAAATGGGAGAATCCCGCTTAAAAAGGCAAGGGTTTTGGACTAGAGGCAGAGTCGACAACTGGGAAGAACACCCGACGAAGAAACCGCGAACAAAGCTTGCTGCATCCTCCTGGAACTTTGAATTGCCCGGTGAAGCTCTGCTAGTTTTTCTAATTGACAAGAGAAGCTCCGGAAGGGACAACTTCTTCCCTTGGGTTAGTGGGACCAACTAACCCCGAGACAGGCTCCACTGGACCATCTTCCCTGACTGGTTGTACTTCTTTGCTGCTGCAGGAACCGAGTGCCAGGGGTCGAGAAGTCTGTAGTCGAGTGCAACATCTGCAATCTGGCCAGAAGCTCCAGGAGTCTCCTAAGGACTCTCCAGAAGCAGGATGACCAGAGCTAGAGTCCCCTCACCAGAGTGCAGAACTCAAGGAGTGAAGGAAGCCCAACCATTGTCCAAGATCTCTAGTGGTGCTATTTACCGTGCGCTGAAACCGTAAAGTGCCGCTGATCTGAAAAGAGACCGTAGCTGCCGCCAATCTTCCGAATTGCTGCCGCAGGAGTCCTCCAGACATCTTCCCCTCTTGTCCACCCGACTGAGGCCTAGGAACCCAGGATCTGCGCCGCTGCAACCAGACAGAAGTGAGCTGGACCACTTCTTCTAACCAAATGTACTGTTCTGACTTGGGGGTACTTATCTCAGTGTCTGTAGCTTGCTCTTCTCAGTTGCAGTAGCTACTTTGCTAGAGTTGATTTCAGCTCTACCCTTCACAAGTGAAACAGCTTGTGACCCTAAAGTGATTTATCTTAAACTCTCTAACTTTGTGCAAGACTTTGCTATCTAAGAAGTGTGTCAGCTCCATAGACTGTGCTCCAATTGACTTTGGATGTTCTGGCTCCCTGCAGACTCTTCTAGTCCGCTTGACTGACATTTACTGTCCCTCAAAGGTGATAACTTGGTTTTAAACTATTATTGCAGGGAAAGGCATTTGTCTAGACTTTACTAGAAGATTTAAGTGGTCACATGCTCTGAGAACCTATTTAACCTTTTTCCTTCCCTTAACCTTTCCTGGTTGTATACGAATGGCAATAGTTCGAACAACAATTGACCTTCTGCAAAATTGACCAAATTTAAACGGTCAAATAGGATATATACGCAGGGGAACCTCCCGCAGATCCCCCACCCAATCCAACCACCACCCCAACCCCCACCGAATCCCCTTATATTATTATTACTCCAACCCATTATATATATAAAAATTACCATACGGTCAATTCGGACCCCTGTTATTAGAACAATTGTCTCATTCGAACAATTGTAAACAAACAATTCGGGTAATACACCTTTCCTTTCTACAAACCTCAGAATCTACAAAGTGTATTGGTGATATATAAATGCCATTACTGTCCTAGTTAGTGAAATCAACTCAGGGTGTAGGAAGTGTGTAAAAAGCATCTCTAAAGAGTATCTATTAACTTTCTGTTGATTCTGGAAAAGGATTTTAAAGTATATTTGATCGTTACCTATATTGACCTTTTTAAAGAACGCTCATTTAAAAACTGATGTTATATAAATAACAATTTATAACTAAAACTTTGAGTGCAAGTATTACTTGGTTACTTGTATTTGCGAATTTTATTGCTACAGCTCTACAGCTCACATTTACCCCTCTTGAGATAAGATTGGCTGCTCAGTCACACTACCAACGTGTGTAGTACAGGCCTATACCAAAAGGTTGGTTACCTAATACCAAGCAGACAAGTGTTGTGTAGTCTCCCACAGGGTTACTACATCAATTCTTGCCCAACACGTTCCATTGATCCTGTATCCTTTATACTCTCAGTTACAGACAAACCTAAATGGCTGGTGCCAGTGGATACCTTTTTTTTACCATTTTTGTCTTTGTTACTTGCAGGCTGTTTCGACCGCTGCAGTACAGCACCCATGGGTGACCAGTTTCCAAAAATGGCCCCAGTCTTCATTTATCGCTGTTTTTCATTGTGTGTTCATTCTTGACCATTCTTCTACCCTTCCAGGTGGGTCCTGAGAGTTTTGCCTTTGGTGGGATCCCTTTATGAAGCCCACCAAGGCTCCAGTGTGTCTGCTGAGGCAGGAAGTGAGGGAGGAGTCTGAACATTTCCTGGCCTTTATGTTAGGGTATGACTGGCTGGAACCAGTTTGAACTGGGCGGCTGGCTATCCTAAAAGGACAGCCACCCCCATGTGATTGACAGGTCCATAGGACTGAACTAATGGGTTCCTGCATAAACAGAGAGGATCTTGGGACCGAAGGCTAATTCGACCATTGCAACTGAAGCTCTGGAGAAGTTGATCAGAGACACCTGCAGCACCTCCAGTAACTGCAGAAGCACAGCTGAAGTATCGCTGCTGTCCTGACCCCGTTTTTGACAGGGAAGCTCTGCCAAGGACGACTTCCTCCTCTGGGCTGGTGGGCATAACCAACCTCAAGACATGCTTTGAGCCATCCTGCAACCTTCCTGGGCTGCAGAATCCCAATAACTGGGGTACCTTGAAGAGCACTGCCTTGCCGTTGACTAATCATGCTGGAACTTCAGTAGCATCTGTGTGGACCTCCAGAAGCACAAATCCTCTCTTGGAAGGCCCCTCGCCGGAGTGCAGGACAGAGAAACCAAGATGATTCCAACCAGCAGTGACCATAAGCTACTGGTGCTGAGAAAAAGATACCAAAACCACAAACGGACACAGGAGTAAGAAAAATCCTTTGCTGGCGAGTCCCTCTGTCAACTACTGCTGCAGGAGCCCATCCAGTGTCCCCCCCTTTCATCACCACGACCAAGGACTAGAAGACCGGGTTTGCAGCCGTGCATCCAGAAGGCTTCTAGCTGCATCAGGTTCTTCACTCAAGTTACTGTGGGGCTCTTGGTAAAATTACCTGAAAACGTTTGTGTCGCTCTTTGCTTTTGGAGCACTGTTTCTACTGTTTGAGTTTTCACCCATTTGCAGTCGCCAAGGCCTAACATCCTGTGCCTCTCCAGGAAGGCTTCTCCTAAGCCCCTTAACTTTTACAAAGACTAACAAACTTGTTACTTACTTGTGCCAAGAACTGTCGTATTCCTATTGACTTGGGCATTGCTGGTTTCCTAGCAGTATATCCTCTGAACCTCTTAGCATGGGCATTGCTCGTTTCCCTCCAAAACCTGAATTGAAGAACTCCTTTCTTGCTATAGGTAAATGACGGCCTAAACCTTATAAGAGTTGCTACTAGTATTGCTTACCTGTGATTGTTGCTCTTTACATTATTGAACTTGAATACTGCAGAGTTCATTTTAAATAAGTACTTTTACAAACCTTAACTGAAGTCTCTCCATGTGTGGATAAAAAAAGTATATTTACCCACCTTTTTATTCTTCCGTACTATTCTAAATGTAGATTTGATGTTGCTAGTTGATACAATAGTCATTCAGTTCCTAAATTCCTTGTGTATATAAAAAGTAAATCACTATTTATAATTTAACGCCAAGTGTGTAAGTGTTTCTTTGGATCTATGTATGTTCTGATTTACAGCTCACATTCCTTATTAGGCAAGATTGTATGCAGTCCCCTGTGTGAGGCTGCACCAACTTTGTCCTCTTGGCAATAGTTAACCCAAACTTATAAGCATGTACTACACAAGTTGGTAGAGTGACTGAGCAGTCGGGCTCATCTCAAGAGGGGTCAATGTGAGCTGTAGGGTTATCACACAGAGATTCACAGTGACACGTATCCAAATAAACAGTTACACTCAAGGTTTCTTGATTAAACAATTAAGTATTAATTTAACAGTAAGTTGAATAAGCCTGCCTTAGAAGCCAGCAAAATATGTAATATAATATACTTCAAAAACACACCCTCTCAGTTTCAATAAATCAGTAGATACCCATTTGGGATGGCACACAGATACTTCCTACTCCCTGAGGTGACTTCAATAAAAGGACACTCTAGACACTGATAGATCGCTGGCACATTTAGGGCAATACTGAAGTTAGTGTCAAAAGGAAAATGAGGGAATAAAACAATGGTTAACAAATATTCTTAAGCAGGAAAGTATTTTTGAGCCCCCCAATGCAAAGTAAATTAACACTTTCCCAGGTACACAAGTTATGGAATGTGTGTGTTTTGTTGAGGGATAGTTAAAGCACAAAGTCAGAGGACAGAAGAGTCTTTCAGGGAGCCCGGACAGCCAATGTCAATTGAGCAAAAGTCTAGGTGAGCTGAAGCACTTCGTGAAGTTAAGTAAAAAGTCTTGCACAATTTTTTAGAAATCTTTGTAGAAAATGAAATCACTGTTGGGCCACATGCTCTGAGGCTTGTGATGGGCAAAGCTGCAAGCAACTCTGCAAAAGCAACCAAGACAAGTCTCAACTGAGGGCTAGCAAGGCTACACAAGAAGAGGTAAGCAACCCCTTAGTTTAACAGTACCGTTGGTTGGAAGACATTGGTTCCAGCTGGCTTCTGTTCCAGTTGTAGTATGGCAGATCCAGTTCTTCCTGGGCCTCAGTTGTGGGGACAAGAGGGAGGACTTCTGGGGACACCTGCACTATGAATTGTAGGTCGGCGGCAGCAATGGGCAAACTGTTACGCTCACCTGGTATCCACAGGGACTCCACCCAGCCGGGTTACTCGCTGGTATGCTTATCAGCTTTGCCCTGATGTGGTCTGCAGGGAAGGTTCTGCCTGAAAATACAGGAGGACTGTGTTCAAGACAGACCGACTGGGATAAGTATCCTCCCTCCACCCCCGTATGATTTCAGTCCTTCTGGCACCCTCTCCTCACCTTGCGGTAGAATTACGCGTGCTCTCCGTCCTGCCTTCTTGTCTTTCTTGGGAGAGTGCGGTCCAGTTACTTCACCGACACCGGCCCGTTTGATATTGTTCAGGAAGGTCTTATTGCTGTTCTTTAGTTTTGTTGCCATGCTGATTGCCTTACTTTGTTTAAAATGTCTCTTTCTCCCTTGGTTGGTTGAGCCCCGCTAGTAAATTATGGCGCATTCAGAGCGCTATGATGCGGTAAGTAAGCGCTATGCACAGCGCTGCAAAGTCTTGCCTTTGCTAACCTGTGTTTTCCTTCCTTGTAGGTCACGGTGTTCTTCAGCGCGAGTGGAATGTCCGGAGTGGTGTCAGCCGAAAGGCGACCAGCCAGGTAAGCCTTTTGAGCAGTTCTTAATTTGTAAATGTCTACTGCTTTCTTTAATGTTGTCTCTATCTTCCTCTTTCAGGTCGTTCTGTCCGGGAGGCGTGCAGATTTGAGGAAGCTGTTCTCAGTAGCTGCGAGTGTTTAAAGATGAAGACTGCAGGTAAGATGCTGCTGCTAATGACGTTCCTTTTGTCTCCTTGCAGGTTCTGCTTCTCCGAGGTTCGAGGGAATAGCTGGACACGGTGATCGTCACGTTGCAAGCTGCAAAGTAACGCAAAGCGCTTTGTCTTGCTCGGGTGTGGTTTAAATAGCCCCAACAAAACAGTACAGGTACAGTAGTCCGTAGGCTACCACACCCAAAACACTAGACCACATATCTTGGTTCTTAGGAACCAAGCTATATGGATTCCTCCATGTTGGCTGACAATACAATAAAGTAGTTCCCAAGCACATTGTTTTTCATGGTGTATGAGCCTGGTGCCATAGGCGCCAGGCCTGGCCCCATGAGGGCTTTTGAAGAGGATGCCAGGCTCTAGAGGCCCGAGTCCTGACTCCAACTGGCCTATGGGTTTGCCGGAGGGGGTTTTGGGCGAGGGTCGTGACACAAATTTCAGATCAGCAGCACTTTGCGGTTTCAGCTTCTCGCAGCTCTCGCAAATAGCACCACTGTGGTTCTCGGATACCTTATGGACTTTCCTCGCATCTGGGGTCCAGCACTCTGTTGAGGTGGCTCAGGCTTGGTCAGTCCTGCTTCATGGGAGTCTGGAGAATTTTCCTGGAGCTCGGATCAGACTTCAAGATGACACACTCAATTCTGGTGTTCCTCTCCCTGGCAATCGGTTCCTGCAGCAGCAATGGAGGTACAGCCAGCTCCGAGAGGATTGCCAGATGAGTTTGTATTGGGGTCGATTGGTCCCACCAACCCAAAGGGAGAAGTCGCCCTTCGCAGGGCTTCTCTAGTCGAGGCAAATTCCGAGCTTCAGCAATGCAGTAAAGCTTCATCATGCAAACCAACGGTCCAGGAGTTGTAGAAGTCGTCTTTTCCCCAAGTTCTTCTTCGAATTCCTTCGTCCAATGGTCGACTCTGCCTTCCAAGCAAAAGAACTCGTCCTTTTATGCAGCTTTTTCCCATTCATTTGCAGCCTAGCTGTCAATCACACAGCAGGGTGGCTGTCCTCCGAGGACAGCCAGCAGGCCAATCACCTTTGGGTGCTTTCCTCTAACCAAGGAGACTAAGCACAGTATGGACTAAACTTCTTCAAAGACCACACAATGGCAAAACATGCTCTTTCAGTTGTTGCCCACCTCGTTTCACGGTCCTTCTGTTTCCTACTGATGAAGCAGATATGGTGTTCCCTGCATCTCTCCAGCTGGCTCAGAACTGCACCTATTTCTGTATTTGAAGCATCAGTTTGTACAATAAAGGATTGGTTGTAGTCAGGGGTTCTCAAAACTGGAGCTTGACAAAGGACCTTAAGTCCTTCAAATGCCTTAAGTGCTCTCCTCATTCCACCTGACCTTCTTGGGGAATTTGGGTAAGGCGATTACATTTAAGGGAGAAGCTACGGCCCCATGGTTCTCAATGAAGGTCCTATAGTAACTTGTGAGACCTAGAAATGCTCTCACTTGGATTGAGTAGTAGGGGTGGCCCAGTCTTGTACGGCTTGTACCTTGCTAGACAATGGCCTTATTTCACCTCCTCCTACCTCATGTCGAAGGTAGACCACTTTACTCTGACCAATTTGACATTTACTAGCCTTTATGGTCAGATGGGCCCGTTCAAGAGCCTGCAAAACATAACCAAGGTGGTGAAGATGCTCTTTCCAAGTGGGGTGAACACTGCAATCTCATCCACGTATGCCATGCAGAAGTCCTCCATCCCATTCAGAACATGATTTACCATCCTTTGGAATGGTAGCAGGTGCATTTTGTAGTCCAAAATGCATAACAGTAGAGGCCTTGTGAGGTGGAAAATGCAATTTTCCCCATAGGCATGGTCTGTCAGAGCCATTGGCCAATAGCCTGAGGTTAGGTCAAATGTACTGAGGAACTTGGCTGAACCAAGTTTGTCCACCAGCTCATCTGTCCTAGGTAAAGGATGGGCATCAGTCGTGGTGACTGCATTAAAAGCTCTATAGTCCACACAGAGTCTCAACTCCTTGGATCCTGCCTTTGGCACTATCCCATGGACTTGTAGACGGCTCTATTAACTCGATATCAAGCATCTTCTTGACCACTTCCTTTATGTGGGTTCTTACATGGTTTGACATTCTGTAACCCTTGCTTTTGACAGGAAGAAAGTCACCAATGAGGAGATCATGCTAGCCCCAAGGTCTCAAACCTGTTGTCCGTGAAAACAGGGAGGCAAACTGATTCAAAAGAACGTTGCACTCCTCCTGTTGTTGCAGAGTCAGATCAGAAGAGAGATTAACTCCTATTTTTCCATCTAAAGGTTGTTCCCCGAGAATGTCAGGTAGAGGTTCACTCGCCTCCTCCTCTTGATCAGATGCTAAGAGCAACGCTCCAAGTTCTGGTCTGGATACATAGGCCTTTAGGCGGTTAGTGTAAATGAACCTAGGGACCTCCTTGCGATTGCCCAAGTCCACTAAGTAATTGACCTCTCCACGTTTTCCCACAACTTTGAAGGGTTGAATCCATTTGTCCTGCAACGCCCTCTGCCTTGTAGGCACCATAACTAGCTGGTCTGGAGTAAACTCCACCATGTTGGCCTTCTGGTCATGCCAATGTTTAACCAGAGCCTGACATGCTTTCAAGTTAAAAGAAGCTTCTGTGGTCATGTGTGTCATTCTCCTTCAGAGACCAACCACAGTCAGTGACTTTCACTGGCTTGAAGGAAGGGAATAGTTTCTTACCTGTAACTCCATTTCTCCAGGATTGGTATCTTTCATGGATTCACATGCTTTGAATATTCCCCGTCGACAGGCTGGGAATCCCCGGTACATTATATAGACCCTTTCCCTTAGGAAAACTTTTTCGACGCTTATGCGTCCTATCCACCTCGTTTTATATCATGCGTGGCCGTAGCGTCAGGACGTCATGATATAAATCCAGGCCCCGCCCCCGCGCTCCCTCAGATTTCGGCCCCCAAAGTAGTGGGGGAACCGGTTTGCATGTTCAGGGGAGGCAGGTGGGCGCATGTGAATCCATGAAAGATACCAATGCTGGAGAAATGGAGTTAAAGGTAAGAAACTATTTCCTTCTCCAGCATTGGATCTTTCATGGATTCACATGCTTTGAATAGATTACATAGCAGTACCACCCCCAAGAGGAGGCGTGCATGCAAACCCATATACTTTCTTCGCAAAGCCCGTTCCCTATGATCATGTATACCTCAGTAATCGTTAACATAGGAAAACGAACCACATACAGTCATAAATTTCACAGGATGCAACCCCTCAGCCGGGGCTTACCTTATTGGAATAGGTGTCGAAGCACCGCCTGTCCCATCCGGGTGTCTTCGGCATGTTGCTGCGACAGGCAGTAATGGCGGGTAAAGGTGTGTGTAGCCGCCCAGGTAGCCGCCATGCAGATGTCCCCTAGAGGGACTCCGGCCTACAGTGCCGTCGACGATGCCGCTGCTCTAGTTGAATGAGCTCTTGGCCGTCGTAGAAGAGGTTTCCCTGCCCTGGAATGGCAGTACGAAATGGTAGATGACACCCATCTTGATAGTCCTTGCTTTGAAATGGCTTTTCCTCTAGCACCCAAACCATAGGCCAAGAAAAGCTGTCTCGTTTCTCTGAACGGTTGCGTACGATGAAGATAAAGCTTGAGAGCCCTTTTTACATCCAATGTGTGTAGCATGCGCTCCGCTCCCGAGCATGGCTCTGGAAAAAACGTAGGCAACACAATAGAGGAGTGTTTATGGAACACCGAATGAGCTTTTGGTATGAACTGTGGGTTAGTGGCTAGGACTACCTTGGTCTTGAAAAATCGCAAGTATGGTGGGTCTACCATTAGAGCCTGAACTTCTGAAATACGTCGGGCTGAAGTGATGGCCACCAGGAAGGCCAATTTCCACGACAGAAACTTTAGAGACGATGATGACATTGGCTCAAAAGGAGGCTTCATAAGAGACGTTAAGACCAGATTGAGGCTCCACTCCGGCGGAAATTTCTTCTCTGGAGGGAAACTCCAAAAGAGGCCTTTAAAGAAGTGCTTAATCAGGCGGTCGCTGAACAATGGTGCCGAGTGCCGTCGACGAGTAAACCTGGAAATGGCTGCTAGGTGTACTTTTATTGACGATACCGACAGGCCCTTTTGAGCTAAGAACAGCAAGTATGGAAGGAGCTGTTCCGGCTTAATCGATTGCGGGGCCAAACCTGGTTGATCCTCACACCATTGACAGAAACTTTTCCATTTGTACGCGTATGGGGCGTTTGTGGAAGGTGCTCTTGCCGCTTGCAGTATACGCCGACAGTCCTCCGGAATCGCTAGCCGACCAAATTCGGCGAAGTCAGGAGCCAGGCCGTCAACTTGAGGCTGTCCGGGTCGTGATGCCAAACGACACCCTCCTGTCGAGACAGAAGGTCGGGGGTCTTCTGGAATCTCATCTGTTCCGCCGCCGCTAAGTGTAGCAGGTCTGAAAACCACACCTGTCTGGCCCAGTATGGGGCCACCAGAATTACCCGACATGGGTACCTGAGGATCCATTGTAACGTCCTCCGGACAAGGGGAAATGGAGGGAATGCGTACAGGAATTTGTTCGACCATGGGAAGGAGAACGCATCCCCCAGTGAGCCCTGCTGAGGCCATCTGCTTGCGTACTGATGGCATTTTTTGTTGTTCTTCGTTGCAAACAGGTCTATGGACGGGTGTCCCCATTTCTTGAATACTTGTTGTAGTTGTTGGTCGTTCAGCACCCATTCGTGGACTTCGTTCATTTCTCTGCTGAGGGCGTCGGCTTCCACGTTTCTCACGCCTGGTAGGTGGAACGCTAAGATTTACATGTTGTGTTGCAGGGCCCAATGCCAGATTCTCTGTGCCTCCGTCGATAGGGACCTGGAACGTGTCCCTCCTTGTTTCCTCAAGTAGAACATCGTAGTGGTGTTGTCCGTCATGACACGCACCACCGAGTCCCTCAGTTGAGGAAGAAAAGATTTTAGAGCCCATCGCACTGCTCTCAGTTCTAGCAGGTTGATATGCAGGGAGGACTCCTGCAAGGACCACTGGCCTTGTACCTGTAACGTATCCAGATGAGCTCCCCATCCGCTCAGCGATGCATCCGTCACCACCGTCTTTTGGAACTCTGGTTCCAGTAGAGGCATCCCTTTCGTTAGATGAGTAGACACTCTCCACCAGCCGAGTGCTTGAACTAGTTGTTCGTCGACGACCAGTCTGTCGGACCAGCGACCTCGGCTCTGCGCCCAACGGTCCGCTAGAAATTCCTGGCAAGGTCTCATAAACAGACGGCAGTTGTTTATCAACGGAATGCAGGACGACATGGTCCCTAGCAGGGACATGTACTTGCGCACTGAGACCTTGGTACCGCCTCTCCATTCCGACGCCTTGTTTTGAAGTTTCTGAATTCTTTCGCTGGATGGTTTCACCAGGCTTGTGTGTGTATGAAACTCCGCTCCTAGAAAGACCAAGGTCCTCGAAGGCTCTACGGAGGATTTGTTGAAGTTTATTGCGAAGCCCAGTTCCTGTAAGAGGGACATTGTGGCTCGTAGACTGTCTCGAGTTTGTTCCTTGGATGAACCTCTGACCAGCCAGTCGTCTAGATATGGATAGACATGATGACCATCCTTCCTTAAATGGGCCGCTATAGGGGCCAAGCACTTGGTGAACGTCCTGGGGGAGGACTTGAGCCCGAACGGGAGGACCTTGAACTGAAAATGCTTTCTCCCGACGAGGAATCTTAAATATCTCCTGTGTCGTGGGCGTATTGGTATGTGAAAATAAGCATCTTGAAGGTCTAGTGATGATAGATAATCCATGGGTTGCACCGACCTGATAACCTCTTGGAGCTTTAGCATTTTGAATTTTAGGCTCTTTAGCCACTTGTTGAGTACCCTCAGGTCGAGAATGGGCCTCCATTTGCCGTTTGGCTTTTTGACAACAAAGAACCTGGAATAAACTCCTTGTCCTTCCTGTGCCACAGGAACTCTCTCTACTGTCCCTTTTTGCAACATAAGCTCCGGCTCTTGTCGTAGGATTCGGAGGTGGGGCTGTGTCGAGAATAAAGGAGGAAGGCGCGGAGGCTTGTCTTTGAATTGCAGCGCATGACCCATGCGAATCGTGTCTAGGACCCATCGATCTGTGGTGATGCATTTCCATCGGTCGAAGTGATGAGAGACTCGACCCCCCAGGACGTTCCGAAGGCCGTCATTGGTTGCTGGTTTGCTTGTTCTTCGTTGACGACGGACCTGAGCCTCGCCGCCTGGAGGCTTGATAGTCCCTGCTTCTACGTGCCGACTGGGACGCTCGTCTGAACCCTTGTGAAGAGTACGAGGGCCTGTTAAATCCACGGTCCCTCGAGGCTCCAAAGCGGGAGTTTCCAGAAGCACCCCTGAAGGGGCGAAAAGAGCGAAAATATCTACCCGTTTGAAGGGCGCCGAGGGACCTAGCAGTATCCGTGTCTTCTTTCATCCCTTTCAGCGCTTCATCAACCTTTTCGCCAAACAGGTGTTCCCCTTCGCATGGCATGTCCAGGACTTTGTACTGTACTTCAGGACGGAAAGTAGTACATTTGAGCCACGCTTGTCGAGGAAGCACTACTCCATGGTTGATTTGTTTGAAACCAGACTCTGCTAGGTCAACTGCGATATTAATAGCGTGGTTCGAGGCCTCTTCGCCATCCCGCACCAGTAACATGGCTGCTTTCCGGTGTTCGTCTGGCAGGTGTTCTAGGATAGGGGCTAGTTTGTGCCACATTTCCCTATCATATCGTGACACGATCGCTAAGGAATTGGCTGCTCTTACTGTCGTCGCTTCGACCGAGAGCACCTTCTTTCCAAAGGCGTCCTGCCTCCTAGCCTCGCTTTCCGGTGGCGTTGAACATTTTTGCTGGACCCTGGCCTTCCTAGCCGCTGCCGCCGACACCACCGAGTCCGACAGAGGCTGTGATGTTAGACATTTTGGAGTGGACTCCGGAGCTTTAAACTTTTTCTCGATCCGTCCCTTTATGGCTGGCTCCGAGAACGGATGGCGCATCGTCTTGAGACCTTCTTGCCACACGTGGTCCAGGATTGGGATGGCAAATACCGATTTTCTCCTTTGACCCATATGGTCAAAAAGGAAACAGTCTTTCTTCTGCTCCTCAGGAATCAAGCCGAATTCGGAACAAGCTTTTCCCATCATTGCATGGAAGGCTCCCACATCATCAGGGGGGGATGGCTGTGTCTGGCTCCTCGTAGACTCTAACTCTACATCCGAATTCCATGTTGGGTCCCTCGACGGTGACAGGGAGATGTCTGACCCCGAGTCATCCAGTATAGAGTCGGACTCCGACAATTCACCCTCCTCCTGAGCTCGAGGACGATCTTTCACCGCCTGGGGAGCCGATGGGTGTTTCGTCGTCGAGCGAGCCGTACAAGTTTGCTCGTCGACGGAAGGTACAGACAAAAGTGACGATGACGTCCCAGGTTGAGGGAACTGCGTATCCAGCCGCTGCAGGAGCTTCTGAAGAGTATTAAGCACATCCAGAGACAAAACCGTCTGGGGGGTCAGTAACGTGGATGATATAGGTACCATACCCCCGCTCGCACTCGTCGACGTGGAAGGCCGTAAGCCTAAATCCGATGGCTGCAGAACCATGTCACCTTCTCCTTCCGCCGAGCAGGCCGTGTCTGGCTGCAGTAAGACCTCAGGGGGGATCGGGTCATAGACCTCAGGCAGCCAGGCCATCGACTGAGTCTCCGTCGACGAAGGAATCCCAACCGCTGCTGCTTGAACGGTAATAGGCATCGTCAATGACACCGAGGTCGACGAGCAAGTCGTCGTCGTCGAGCCCTTAGACTTCGTCGTCGATTTGGATGCCGACTTCCCGGCTGAGGCCTCTCGACTCATGGAAGACCTGGGACGGTCCCCTGAGGAGGATTTTGGCAGCGCTAGCCTCTCCATCTTCGATGATGAGGAGGAGGAGGACTTTTTATGTGATGAGGAAGATCCAGCCTGTTTCCTCTTATGCTTGTCCTCAGCGCGAATTTCTGCTGGCCCTACCTTCTTCGATGGAGGCTCCGACTTGCTCCTGGAGGCCGTGGAGCCAACTTCCGAAGCCGGGTAGGCACCCGCTCCGTCATTAAGCCAGTCGACCAGCCTTCTTTTACGGTCCTTAAGGGTTTTTTGGGAGAAACCCTGGCATATCTCACATGTATCCGCCGTGTGGTGCGGGTGGAGACAGTAGATACAGTCCATGTGGCCGTCTCCTTCATAAACCTTTTTGAGGCCACAGGTTGCACACGGGCGAAATAACGCTTTTCCAGACATAATTCTCCAGAATTTGAACTTCGCCGAAGCGAAACAGAAAAAACAACCTAGTTTTCACTAGTAGTAACACGAGGATCCCACTACTTTGAAAGACGGTTGAAATCTGAGGGAGCTCGGGGGCGGGGCCTGGATTTATATCATGACGTCCTGACGCTACGGCCACGCATGATACAAAACGAGGTGGATAGGACGCATAAGCGTCGAAAAAGTTTTCCTACGGGAAAGGGTCTATATAATGTACCGGGGATTCCCAGCCTGACGACGGGGAATATTCAAAGCATGTGAATCCATGAAAGATCCAATGCTGGAGAAGGAGCACTCTCCAACCCTTCCTTGATTAGGGCCAATGGACCTCTAACCGGATGACCATAGAGGAGCTCAAAGGGGCTGAAACCGAACCCTTCCTGAGGGATTTATCTATAAGCAAAGAGAAGGCATGACAGTAGAAGGTCCCACTTTCTTCTAAGGGGTTCCTCTAAAGCACCTATCATTGTCTTCATAGTTATATTATTTAAACCTCTCCACCAACCCATTGGTTTGAGGATGGCAGGCTGTTGGGAACCTGTAGGTCACTCCAGTTTTTCCACATGGCTTGCATGTAGTGGGACATACAATTGGTCCCCCTGTCAGATAACCTCCTTCAGAAAACCAACCCTGGTAAAAATACCAAGGAGGGTCTTAGCCACTGCCTGGGTAACAGTCCTCATAGGTATGGCTTCAGGATACCTGGTAGCATGGTCTACCACAACCAATATAAATCGGTTGCAGAGTCAGGACGCAGTCTGTTTGGGTCTTTGGGCTGTGTGGGCTCGAGGACTCGAGACCTGCAAGTAAACAAAGCAAGTGACCCCAGGAAGCCGAAACGAAGGAACAGTTTAACACTGCAGTACTTATTCACTTTTGTTGCAAAGCTGTGCTAAGGAGATCTGCTACCTAGCCCGCGAACACGTCAGCGTGTAAAGACTGCCACTACCCCGACGGTTGCTCCGTAGTCGCTTACAGTATCTGCAATGCTGGAAATGACACCGACCAGAGGGATATACTGGAAAAAAGGACCAGCAACAAAGCAACCAGTGCTTACATCTCTCAAGTTGACTGACCCTGCTATGTCCACACGAGACGCACTTGTGGGAGAACAAGTTGAGAAGTACATACAAGGGGGGAAGGGAGGGAGACATTACCACCTGAATCAGGGGCAATGCATTTAAAGGACTCTAACATGTTGTATGGAGAAGAACATAACGAGAGACACCCACACAAGGTGAAGAGAAAGTTTCTCCCACTAGAACTAGAAGCTGTAGACATGGTAGCTTCCAACTTGCAGAACGCAGCAGAGCAAAGACAGCTCCAAGAATTTAATTATCGCAAAATAAGAAACAAGATGACCAGTTACATTCGCCCAGCAGGCCATGGATGCTCCTTTAGAAACAAACAGATCTGGATGGCGTGCAGGCGGACAGAGTACCTCTGAGTCTCTCGGAGGGGAAATACAGGGCCCAGAATTCCTCCACGAAACAGCAGGAATTTTGAGTACAAGAAATACGCTGCCAAAAATAGATGCCGACTGCTACAAGGATATATATACACCGAAGCAGGTCGACAAATCTGTAAACCTTTGATTTACAAGGCAGACAGTTTGAATAACCAAGTGAACGAGCATTCACCCCTGCGGGCTGATACAAAGGTTGATATGTCCTTAAAAAATAAAGCCTTTATTGCGAAACAAATGTGGCAAAAAAAAGTATTCACGAGGAATGAAGTCGTAATCAAATATGACACCCATCAACACATTTACGAACCCCCGGTCAGCGCGTCCATCATTAGACATTGAAACTCTCATGAGTAACCATGAGAAAAGGAGAGAAGTTTTCGGAGATCCTAATAATACAAAGAACATGGACAATCACAGCACCTCAACACCGCTGGATATAAGACCAATGGGCAAGCACCAGATAGAGATCCAGAAATCTGTGAATCATCTTGCAGCTGGGGCGCAATCATTTGAGCCTATGAACTTCAAACGATGGGACGAACCAAAGGAAGGCCAGAAAGGAGCTGATGAGACCTATGACAATAAATGTCACAGATTCATCTCGGGGATATCAACGAGACCCCACCCCGACCACCATGAGTTATTTGCAGAATATGCTGATAGAAACCTCAACACAAGCAATGATTCCATTTTTGAAATTACAAGAAGCCAATATTGAGTCACTTAAAAGATCAGGCGACCTTGTTGGTCCTCATTCATACAAAACAAATTCATATTGAGGTGTTTATGACAAGAATGTCAGGGTTCCATACTATTCACGCTTAAGACGTTCACGCTTCAGACACTTCCTGGAGGGGTGGTTTGTATAGACATTAGGCTGGTAACTAAAGGGAGTGATTGGTGACGGAGATGGCTTGGGTCAGTGATTGTGATCTTTCCTTAATGTTATTCTCAGGAAGCCTTTGTTTGCCCAGAGCAAGATGGAGGCTCTGAACTGAAGCATTAATTGGCTGAGGCAGGGAGTGAGGTAGTTTGGAATTCTTGAAGGAGTTCTAAACTGCCTTTCATCCTAGTTTCCATCTGAGCAGATCACAGTTTTAGTAGTTCCTGTAACCAGAGACTTAAATCCAGAGTTTTGAGAGAGAGATCCTTGCATCTGAAGGAGAGACCCTTGGACATATTTCCTGTGAAGCTAGTGGGTCTCTGGAGTAATTCCTCTAAGAACAGAAGAGTAGAGAAAGTCAAGAGAAACAATCACAGAAGAAGAAAGCTAAGTGAACAACTCTTTTCTATTCCTAGTACTGAAGAAACATTTTCATGAGAATTTAAACTGTTATTTGAACTAGAAGCAGCAAGTTTAAGTTGAAATCTTAGCACGTAAGCTTGTACATAGTTGAAGAGCATTTGACAAAAAAACTGTTCTAAGCAGCTTGCTGATGTAAATACTAATATTTGCGTGCGGGTAAAGTGAAGATATTGCTAATACTAAACTAATACACTAACTTTGAATCTTGCGGGGCTTGTGTGTCAAAAGTAATTTAATAGCGTTTTGTTTGTTTCATCACGCAAGGAGTTCCCGTCAGGCCTGTAGAGGAAAGGACCCATTGAACTGCTGTGCGCGCATGCGCAGATCGTCGTGATCCGTGTCAGTTACACCATCGGAGCGCGAGCAGCGGTACGTGGCAGCGACGGTAGCGTTTGCCTTCTGAACAGTAAAAAGGTTAAACAGGGCAACTATTTGCGTGTGAGCGTTGTGATCTGTGTCACAGGCTAGCGGGGGGTCTGGTGGGCTATAGTCACTCCTGCAGGAACCCAGAGGCTGGATCTGACAAAGAATTCAAGACGGTTTAAATGTGGAAGTCGAAGCAAGCCTGATGTGGCAAACAAGACTATTTGATATCGCCAAGGAACGACCGGGCTGAGAAAACACAGATGACTGCTGCCCTGATAGTAATGCTGAAGGCACCCCATGAGAAACAAGACATAATGACGACCAACAGTACTGATAATAACAAAGGCAAATATCCAAGTACACAAGAAAAAGTGCAATTAATAATAGCTCCCCACCCACATAAGGGGATGACTAACATTGGAAACAGAAACGAGAAGCTCTGCCTCCAAAGCCAATCATTAGCACTGATGCAAACAAATATGGTGAACGCCAAGGATCTGCTGAGAACACAAAGACATCTAAACCACAAGGGAGTGAGATAAGCCCAACTAAACTACAGATCAGAGAGACAACACATAACGAGAGAGACTTTTGAGATTTTCACACTGCAGAATATTACGACCGCAAACAAACAAATAGGAAATGTTTAAAAAAAAAAAAAGCAAAACGGGTCGAGAGCCTTTTAAAGAAACAGCGCGATACCACAGATGAGCAGAAAGAAACCAACCAAAAAAGGATATTTTTTTCTGAGCAAAGAAATAAAAGAGATGAAGAAATATCCACGAATACTGATACCCGAACTAAGACCCCACATTTAGAATTAAGCCAAATGGAGGAACAAAAACTACAGGAAGAGATGATGAATCTCTCGGTACACATGGGCGAGGTCCGCAAGTCCATCATTGATCTGTCCACAGACATGAACGATTTCTCTAATAATTATTGATCAATATGAGGAAGGATTCTCGTAACAGACTAACTGTAGATCTTTCTTGCGGGAATATATCTCACACCAACTTGGATGTCTCATTTCACAAACAAACGAGAGTGATAGATTGAACAACTGATGCTGAGGCAACAATAATGGTCACTCCATCTCCTCAGAGCCATCACAGAAATGTGGAGACTAACAAAATAGTTATTACAACTCCTCAGAGACACCGAAGAAAGAAGGAGATTAATCAAATGAGACAGAGAACGAGCGAGATTGAACTGAAATTACCGGCATTCACTGACCCACGGAGACAGGCGAATATGCTTAGAATAAAATTGGAAAGAATAGAAACAAGAAAATAGCAACTTATACTAAATAGAACTAACATTTTACACCTGTTTCATGTCATTTCCCAACTTAAATCAATACGATCAGAAGATATTAAGCTGGTCCAATTTTTAGATGACCAATCATTAGATAGAGTATGGATTGAATTTGAAGACCGGAAAATAATGAAACCTTTACTGGAAATGGAAAAGCAGTTTTACCAACAAAGAGTTTTCTGTATAGAAGATAGAGATAACAGCTCAAGAGAATCGTGGAAGCCACAAGTTGCCAAACAAGAACGTGAATACTCAAGAGAACCAAAAACAATCGTATGCAGACTATACAATTGCATCAAGAGTGACATCTCAAGAAACACAAAATGCTTCATCAATTATTTAAAAATGAGAGTCGAATAAATATGGCAAGATTGAATATCACCAAGCATTTCATCTGGAGGGATATGGAAAACAAACAATTTGGTGAAGTCTGGAAAAATCGGCAACTATAACCACCAAACAGACACAAGAAGGTTCTCACCACTTTATGCTCATTTAACTCCAGAGGACACGGACATCTCTTTCAACAGACGTTGCATGACTTTGACAAGTTTCAGATAATCTGTCTCCAAGAGACTTGGATCTCTGTACAACCATTCTACGATGGATACATCACGTACATGAATCCAGCGATCCAACATAATAAAGGAAGACCATCGACTGGACTGCTTACTATGATTAAAGTAGATGTAAATCTCGAAATTGCGGAATCTAGCAATGTAAACCCAATATCCAGCACAGATCTTTGATAACGAAATGGAGCAAAGGATCATCACACAAATGGAACATTTGGGGATCATGAACCTGTATTGGAACCCTGTGGCATTAACGACAAAAAATGTTTATAGACCGTGTCTGCTCGGCCATCGATGAAGCAAGTCACAAATTCAGCAAGATCGAATTAATTATATGTGGTGACCTGAATGTCCATCTCTATGACCCTAATAAAATACCAAGAGCCCAAAGGTGGATGAAAGAAATTGCTAACAGAAATGTAATCCTCACTGGCAAACCACGACATGAACTCGGATAATTGATGCCGACATGGACACGTGGTAGATCTAAAGCAATAATAGATTACATCTATGTCTCGCCTAGAATAAAAGATAAATTGGTCAAAACTCGTGGTCTGGACTCAACATTCCATTAAACAAGTTAAATCTATCAACCCTGGAATTAATAGTGGCATGAACAGATTGTGTATCAAATGGGAAAATTAACAGATACCTTTAAAAATACACAGCTCAAAGGCATCGACAAAATGAATTATGAATAGTTGCTCCGCCCATTTCAACAACCTGCAAACCAGGGGGCCACGATAAGAAATAAACATCAGCACTGCTAACATCCGCAAATTGTGGAAAAAAAGAAGGAACTACGCAAGAACCTTAAAGCTGTAAAAAAGGGACCAGTGAAAATAAATTCCAACTGATGAAATTGGAAAAACAGAGGTATACCAACTGGCTGAAATCAATGAGAATGATGCTAAAGCAATCTGATGCAGAAAATATACTAGAGGCCATAAAAAACAGAAATTCAAGAGACCTATGGAATTTGCTAAATCCACAAATAACTCGACAAGATTATCTGATCCCAGAAGTGCTTTGGTTAACCATTTTACAGAGCTAGATAAGAAAAGGATACAATCGAAAAATGACCCATGGGTCCGGGAATCAAAGAAATGCCCACTTGAGTGGGATCAAGACACCATCGTAAATATAATTAACAACGTAATGCATCCAGTGCCCCAGGCCCGGATGGGCTTTACAATGCCATCATAAAACGGTTTTGAGTGCTGTGGACAGATCTGTGCCCAAATATTCACCCCAATCGCTGAAACCAACAACATTCCGAAGACGTGGAAAGTGGCGATTCGGATACCAATTTTCAAACATGGTGACAGGAAAGCCCCCGCTAACTACAGGCCCATAGCACTGCTCGATGCGCTGGGAAAGATCTTTGCGCTATTCCTGCTGAAAAAGCTGACTGCTTGGGCTATGAACACCCAAAGACAAGCAGGAAGACAAACTGGCTTTATGAAAAAGGTTGGCACAAATATAAACCTCATGCTGCTGAATTTAATCAAACAAGGAGAGATAATGAAAAAAATCCACGTTTATGCAGCATTTATTGACCTGCAGTTGGCGTTTCATATGGTCAACACAGACAGACACTGTGGGAGAAATTGACACAGTGGAGATGCCCGCCAGGCATTTTAGAACCGATAAAACAACTCTTAATACAACGATAAAAATTAGGATGTCAAAGGACGGAGTAACAACAGCACCGATTGACACATCGAATGCGTTGAAACAGGGATGCCCCCTAGCGGCTACCCTGTTCAATCTTCATACGTCAGACTTTGAAGAATCCATTCAAACAGACTACTAATCCACCGAAACTGAATGCGATCCCTCTCCCCTGCTTGATGTATGCAGACAACATAGTACTGCTCAATAAAACACAGAGGGCTTCAAATAAGCCTAAGATGGAAGATTACATGAAAAACAATGAACTAAAGATCAATACATCAAAAACCAAAATCATGATGCTAACCAACCTTTCCACGAAGAAAATGAAAATTCCATAACTCTTTCTTGACAGGAAAAAACTCCTACAAGTAAAAACAATAAAATAACAGGGCATCGGGCTCAATCAATCATGAATAGAAAAAGAATGGGCAGGCCACCTTAAATCGAAGGCACACTCCTTAGCCCAACAAGGTCGATTTCTCCATCGTAAACTTGGGAAATTTTCCATGAAGCCTGTCATCTCATTCTACAGACAGAAAGCAGTGGACATTTTGACCTATGGAAGTGAAACAATGATCAAACTAGAAAGGTAAATATGGCAACAACTGGAAGTAATATTCTGGAGAAAAGTTTTGGCACTACCAGCATCATACCCTACGCCGCGTAGTCGCTATGAAATTGCTAATCAGTCCTTAGAGTCAATTGTACTTTGGAAACACCTTGACTTTTATAGGAAAGTGATTAGTCATGAATGCATACCGGCATTTGAAATACTCTGCAATAAACCCAAATTTGCCAATGACACAGCTTTAACTGTGTGGAAAAAATACACAGAGCAACAATTGCAGGTTGCAGACATCATATCGTTGGAAATGCTAAAACAACGCCCACAATACGCAAAAAGGCCTATCCTCAAAATGATTGGATTAAGACGCTACATCGCAAAGCAAAATACCAATTGGGCCTAAAATGGGATTATGATTATGAGATAAGAGCGATCAATCATCTACAAGCTATCTAACAATATTTCCAGATCAACAGATACGAGACATTTTTCAGACTTCATTTGAACTTGCTACCAACAAGAGAATCTTGTCAAAAACAAAGCAAATTCTAATAACCTTACAGTTTTGTCGATTCTACCAAACAAACGGAAAAGGTTGAAACAATGTATCATATATTAATGGAGTGTCCAGCACTGATGGAGAAGAGAAACCTCTTCAGGGACCCGTTTATGATATTCAAAATACAAATAGAACCAGAAGAACGATGGTCGCAAATTCTCTTGGGCAACAATAAAAACTGGTGTTTATGATTATTCCATTTTGGAATAATATTGTGACGTCGAACAATGACAAAGTAGCTGAAAAAGACAAGGTGATACGATCAAATGTCAATCATGAGGAAAGTAACCAACGCTGTGTTTGAATATTTTTTATATATAAATGAAAAGTTTAAAACTAAACTAATATATATATATATGTTGCCTGAAGATGTGGGAGGGTCTACGGGACCAACAATTTAGATCCTTACCCTCTCAAAAGAAACTCCCACCACCAGAAGTCTGACAAGTGTGACAGCTTCTACAGAATTTATCTGCATCAGACCCCCGTATTGGGCCAGTAGAAATATAGAGAAATCCTTCGATTGGTCTTCTTAATACTTAAGTGACCAGCTAGAGGAATCTCATGGGCTAACTGTAGAAACTGGTGTCTCAACACCTGAGGCACTACAAGTCTTCTGTAGTCCCATGGGGTAGACTCAATAGGCTCACTGTAAAGGAGGCCATCTTCCCAGTACAGCCTGCACTTCCCTGGCTCTTGCCCAGCCAGCTGGGAAGCTGCCTGTTGGCAAAGTCCTTCAAGATTAGGGCACTCTCTGACCTCTGCTGAACTCTGCCCTAGAGGGTCCACCTTCTGCAAGCAAAGTCTGCAGCTCACGATGGTCTTTAGGATCCATATCTCCAACATAGGGAAGGGCTTCTTACAGTTCTGTTTCACCAGTAACTGATTCACCATTCTCTGGTTGTTCCTCACACTCAGCCTCAGCTGGTGGAGGGGTCACAGGTGTGACCCTGGACAGTCCTCTCAGGGATGTCCTGGTTTTGTGCACAGGGGTGGCACCTTTCTACTTTCCCCGAGACCTTGGATTTCCCCTTTGTCTCCTTCTTTGTCCTAGAAGCAGAGGGGTGTTTTTCCTGTGGACTGGAAGTAATAGGTACCTCTGTAACCGCCAACTGAGAGTCATATAAAGTTGCCTCTCTGGCCAATCTAGCTTGCTCCTGCTTCCTTTTACTGGGAGGCCTGGGGCAATTGATACAACTCCAAGAGTCTTTAAGTAATTCGCCAACAGGAGTCTCCCAGGCACCTCACTTTGTACACCGACAGGTATTGTTACAGTTATATTGTTGCACTGGATGAAAGCTGGTAGCATAGGATGTTAGTTAAGATTTTCACAGAACTGGTAAATCTTCCTGACCTGGGTCAACCCCAGAACTTTTTGCTTTACTAGTGGGATACACAGCCATCATGCATCCAGCAAACCGCACATACTTCACCACAGTGCAACAATAACAAACCACACATAAATTGCATCAACAGCACACAAGGTCTCGCTCCAATACTTAAACCAAAGCTCAGTGCACAGTGGAAACCGAACTGAGCCACCAAAAGCACACCACCCCCCTCTCTCCTACTCACTCTTCACCCGACTAACCTAACCCCCCGCCCTCTTGTTACACATCTGCCTGTGCGCCTGGAGACCAACTCTGTTGGTGACAGTGTGCGATATAAATGCCTTTTAACATTAACAATTCACCACCAAGAGCAATGGCCTTTCCCTGGCCACTTGAGAAGAGGATCCAAGGGGAGGAGGTGTAAGGTACCCTTGGGTGTCTCACATTGTACAATACATACGTTTATCAGTGTTTCTTTGGACCATATGTATGCTACAATTTATTTTGGTGTACCCATCTACAGCCCTCTCTCCCTCCTGAGAGAAGCCTGGCTGCTCTGTCATTGCTACGATTATCTCAGGTGGTACAACCTTATACTAAGAATGGGAGATTCTGTATTTCCGAAGGTATAGATATATACAGTCTTGGTAGGACTTTAGGAAAACTGTCTCAACACAGAACATAAGCTTTGTGTCCATCACCAGATGGTGGACCTACAATACAATACAGGGTTGGGTTGTGTCTATTATGTTCTGTTTTTATATAGACACAAGATGTTTTAACTGTGTACTATGTCTGAATCCCTCCACCGCCACCTTTCACTATATGCCCAGCTTTAGATAGTAGACAGAAGTACTTGGGCTCGGTGTGCCTTTGTGTCAGCCTCTTAGGTAAGATTTGCACAGAACTAGTAAATGTTCCTTTCCTGGTTCAACCTCAGAACTTTTTTGCTTTATTAGTGGGATATTGTTCATTAATACCTCAGTGAGTGGGAACCTTTTCCCACACTCACATAATCTTTAACTCACCTTGAGAGAACTACAGTTTCCAAGGGTAGAAAGGATCTTTGGATCCCTTTTACATTTTGTTAGGTGAAACCAGCACACCCCACCTTAGGAGTGTTGGGGAGATACAATGTATCCCCTTTCACACTAAAACTGCAACAATTCTGTTACACTGACAAGCTTACCTTCAATGGCTGGTTTCAGTGATACCTTGTATTAATTTGGCACACCTTTACCGTGGGCTGTGTTCACAGCTGCAGTAAAGGCACCCAAGGGTGCTCATTTTACCAAAATGGTTCCTTCTTTTTTTGCCATTTTAGTGTTTGTCGTTTCTTGTGCCTTCCCCTGACATACAGGGTGGGAAATTCCTGCGTGGGATTTTTATCTTCGGCATGAGACCCCTGGACTCCCCGCCCAGGCTCCAGTCTGTCTGCGAGGGCAGGAAGCGAGCGAGGAGTCCAAAACTCCCCAGCCCTTTGTCTTACACCTTGCTTGAATGGGGACAAATCCCAGTGGGGGGAGTGGCTGTCCCGATTGGACAACCAGACCGCCCCTTCTTGTAAAATGCAGGGAGAGAATGCAGAGGTTGTGCTGTAGTTCCTGATAAATACTGCAAACCTGGAAGCTGAGAAAAAGTCGACCAGTGGAACCGAAACCGAAGAGGAGGATGAAGGAAAAGCAGATGAAACGATTTCCAGCGACCGGAGAGCCTGCTGGGTAACTGGAGCCTGCTGTAGCCCTTCCTTCCAATCGACCTGGGGACTCCGAAAACAACGACCCCGACTCAGAGCCTGGTGAGACCCACTAAGACCTGCATTTTGAGCCATCCCACGCATTGCTGTGACCTTGTGTTGCTGCAATATCCCAATACCCTGGGACCTCAATCCTTTGTGCAGTGCACAGTCTTCCGAATTCCGAATCTCGCTGAAACTTCGTGGGCATCCTGGTGGATCTCCAGAGACACAAATCGAGTCCGAAAAGTCCCAACAGAGTGCTGGACATTTTTAACGACGAGAATTCAACCACGATTTTCTGTGCTCCTTGAAAAGGCGCCAAATCTGCACAACCGCATTCAGGGCGAGGGAAACCTTGCCTAGAGCCTTCTTCATCAATCCCTGCTGCAAAGATCCTTCTGAGGTCTTGTTTTCAGTCGCCACGACAAGGATGCCACTGACCAGGTACTTGGCTGCAGACCATGACTGGGTATTTGGCTGCAGACCCTGACTGGGTATTTGGCTGCAGACCCTGAAGTCCTCCTGCTGCAAAATCCTCTTCAATGCGAAGGTACTGTGTTGGCTTTGGTATGGTTGTACCCACCTTAAGCCTCTTAGGATTTCTGTGTTGCTGTGGGATTTCTGTGATGGGGTGGCCTCTCATCCAGTGCACCCAGTCCCACTGCTAGAATCCTGCTAGGGTGTCTTCTGCGAAGCCCCTGGAGCCTCTTCTAACCCTAGAAGTAAAGCCCTTACCCGTTTGCCCAGTTTTCCTAAGGAACTTGCTACTAAAGAGCCTATTCTGACACTGCCTGTTGGACACTAGATCCTAGTGACCCCCCTTCTGCCACTGAGAACACTCATGCTCCAAGAACAAGGGAAAGACATTGAAGGGATTGGGACTAGAAAAGAAAATAAGTGTTTAAAAGTTACTTACTTGTAAAGAGTTGGTTGGTAACTGTAATTCTAAGAGTGAACAGTTACAAAAGTTCTTACTTATCTTGAATGTGTGATGCACTATTATTAAGAGTATGGTTAACATATTTTCTTTCCTTAGGAACTGTTTTGCCATTATAATAGAAAGTAGATGTGAAGGTATTTTACTCTCCTGTGATTAGGTTGTGCATCTTCCCGAATGTAAAGTGTTGGTGTCACCAGATTATTCCTGCTGGGTAATTGTATGAGTGTCCCCCAACTGGGTCTTGCTTCCCCTGACTTGCTGCTAGCCTGTCCAGAATAAGTCTGTATTAGGTTGTTGCCTACCTAGAATAGCATTGAGACATTCAGTAAAATGTAACATTGGGTTTTACTTTCCCCTTCATTGTGAGGTTAAAAACCTATGTGGGTTTTACTTACCTTGCGTTAGCTGTATGCCATCCAAAAATTAAGTTACAAGAGTTACTGCTTATCTCTACCTGTGTTTCACTGATCTCAAAAGCACCTGTAATTGAATATTACATCCTTAGGTTTTACTCACCTAGTATAACTGTGCGTTATCACAAAAGTTATAGGTTTTTATTGCACCTAGAATAAGTGTTCCACTATTGACAAAGTATATTGTCCAGTTGACTGATTATGTGATTTGTACTGAGAGTCACTGTACAACTGGGAGGGTCTACTGCCCTTGCATTACTGAATGTAATTGTGAAAGTAACCATTGGTTTTTACTCCCCAAGAATAGGTGTGACCTATACTGAATGTGTATGAAAAGTTTTTGACTTCCCTAAAACTACTGTTGGGTATTCCAAATAAGGTTTATACTTTGGTCTGATGTGTTAGTACTTATTTACCCCTAGATTTATCTGGGCCTAAATGTATTTAAATAAATCCTTTATTTTGATAATACATAGTGTTTCAGTGTTTCTTTGGACCATTTGTATTATAATTTCATTTGTACTGATTCTACAGCCCTCTCTCCCTCCTAAAATAAGCCTGGCTGCTCTGTCTACGCTACCATTTACTTTTTATTTTTTATTTTATTGTTGTTTTGGCTATAGAAAAATACATTTTTCCAACCTTTCAACATTTTACAAAATAAAAACAATGATTTCTTACAAAAAAAAATTAAATTATCTACTTTTTCTTCTTGGTCAGTACATTAAACATCAATCCTTTCCAGATGAATATCATGTATAATTTCCACGATAAAATAGCATAACAATATGCAAATTCATAAAACTTAATTGTAATTCCTAAAACAGAGGCATATATACTAAATGATATCATGATTACGGTGTTAGACATGCCTTCCTGAATAAGTCTCTATAGTTTTAATACATTTAGGCAGTTGATTGTTGCATATTGCACAGATTTCTTATTCGTGTGAAATGCAGTAAGCCATAGTTGTTCATGCGTGACATTTACATGTCCTTCAAAAAAGGGTTTGAAACATTTACATCTCAGTGGCAACAAGTTAACACAATCAACTAACAGATGTCTCAGGGTCTCAGTTTCAATATTACAGAATCACCATCTTGTTTCATCTTGAGGCAATAAATTGTGCTTACATAATAAGTCTGCAGTTAGACATAAATGGAGTCTGAAGCGCAAAAACGCTGAGCGGTGCTGTGGGCTGGTTGATATTAACAAATAACGTGCTGTTTGTATTTTTTCAATTCAAAGGGATTTTATTTGAATTTCTTGTACTGCAAGCACTAGGCATGTGTTAAATTCCAATCATGCTCCCACATTGTTTGTTTAGCCTTGCATGGATTAGCGACTAACAATTTTAGCGAAATGTCTGCTTCACTGAGCAATTTAAGCGATCTCAGCCTCCATGTTTTTATGAATACATCATGCGATTCTTGAGCGACATATAAGGCCATCATTCGAGCTAAGCCATTTTTGTGGTCACCCACCAGCATCTTTCGATACAATGTACACCATTGCCACTTATATCTGCCATGCAGCGATATTAAACCTAACTCATATCGAATCAGTGGGAGAGGCTCTGCCTTGGGCAATTGTAAGATTTTTTTCCAATAACCGCCTTCAATCTTGGCCGAGTAGGAATAGGAACGCCATCTTTTTGTTTCTGTGCCATACAATAATATCGGTGTCATCTTTGGTTTATAGTAAGTTATTAAGGGGTGTATGGAAAATTTGCAGAATTTAGTTCTAATAATCCTGGCTTGAGATAAAGCAGTGTGAAGTTTGATGTATTTAGCTTCATCATAGGGTATATAAGATGGTTGGTTGCTTATTGTAACTCCCAGATCGAGGTAACTTGTGACCACTCTCGGGTTGCTATTTTGTAATATCCAAGAGTATGTGCAGCATCTCCGTTTCGGGTTACCGAATAGGGATGTAATGGTATAACGGTATACCGTTAAAGATACCGTGAACCACTTAATTGAACAATAATAACCGTCATATTGTTTATACCATTATACCGTTTATATCGTTAAGTGTGCTTTTCAATCTGATTTGGAAAGGCTGCAGTAAGCAAGTGCTGCGCAGTCTTGGTCTTGCACTGTTGGATTTGCCGTCTGCCAAGTAGTTTCAGTTGGAGCAGTTTTTAATGCCATTCCATAGACCACATGTGCCTGACACAAAATCAATATGTTAGCAATAGAAAGAATAAATACAGTGCCAAGAAGGAAAAGGGTTTACTTTGAGTTGGCGGCTTTGGGGTTTATATATTTATAAAGGATAATGTTTTCTAGACATATGACAATGGGGGATTTCCCTGGTTTTATCATTGCATTTACATATAATAAGTTACACTACGAGATTCACTCATCTCTGTGGGTATTCCCTGCTGCCATACCAAAGGGTAACATGTCCCTGATTACTGAAAAACCTTTTGGCCCGCAAGGCTGTAACGTCTTGGTCACATTTATGGATATAAAATTCCTTTGTGCATAGTCATCAAGTGCTCACAGCACTGTTTTGAGACCCTGTGGTGTTTTTGACAAAAGGACCATGTCATCGGCATATAGCAACCAGTTCATGGGAGTTCCCTAAGTTTCGGTGCATCAGTGTTCAATCCCTTAAAGTTAAAGCCTATATCTGCAATGAAAAAAGTTGAATACTGCAGAAGCTAATAGGCATCCCTGTTTCAAGCCACAGTCTGTTTTTAGATCTTTGGATAGCAAGATATCTCTGCGTAGGCGATTTTGGATGCTTGTATCAGAATGCAACTGCACTATCCACTTCAAAATTGACCATGGACAACCCTTATTCAATAGTTTTTTGTAAAGCAACTCTCGGGTATAGCATCGAATGCAGTTCGAAAATCAATAAACGCTGCAAAGATTGGCTGTTTATGTTGTTTGCTCACCTCTAGTACTGATAATTGTCATGCCAAGACCCTCTATAAAGCCAGTTTGAAATTCATCCCCTAAGTTTCCTTTGGTTAATCAGGTGTTAAATGCGGTTAATAGCAGGCGAGCAAAGATCTTGCTGGGGCAGTCTAGTAAAGCAACAGGTCGATATGATCTTGGATCAGTCCTCGCTCCTTCTTTTTATAAATCGGTACTATTATGGACTTCTTCTTCCAAGACCGGGGAATCAAACCTATTTGCAGCACAGGTTTGAACATTTTGTACAAAATAGAAGCCCATACTGATGGGTTCTGTTTCATCATCAGATTATGTAAACCAACAGGGCCAGCCACTCTAGATCTACTAAGCTTCGATTTACAGCGTGTTATATCGTCTTTGTCGAAGTCAAAATGATAATTCATTTTTAAGGCTGACCAGTCAAACTCAATTTGAGGAAAGGGGGTCCGATAGAGCTCAGCATAATATTCAGAACACTTTATTTCAGGTATTGGATTGGTTTGTAATGCCATTTGTGTCGAGGAGGAGGCCTCGTTGAGCAGAGATCAAATGCCACCTGATGAATTTGCTACAATTTGGCTCATCATTCTCTCACCATCAATCTGATACTGGGCAGAATTCCGTGCTCGTCGCCAATTTTTATATATCTGCTTCAAATTTGTTATCACATCGATGTTCTTTTTCGTCAGATCTTTGGATAGTTGTTGTATATCTTTGCGTAACTGAGTTTTCCTTATTTTAAGATCTAAATCAAATGCATGGATGTGTCTGTTTTTATGGTGATAGCCAAGGGCCCCCCTTTCAACGAACATCTGAATGGATTCTGTATAACAACATCCCTCTTTGGGATTCTGTCCTCCTAAATCAGTTTCCAATACATGTTTAAACATCACTAGCTTACGGGTTGTCCATTTTATACGATTTCCTGCTTGATTACTCTCAATATGTTGTAAGTCCTGCTGGATGCTCAAGGCATTGGGGTTATAAAGGTACAGCCATTTCCACGACAAGCATAATTGACTGTGATCACTTAGGTCAGTTTCACGCACAACCAGTGATGTAACCAAATCCAGGAATCTATCATCCGAGTAAATGTAATCTACATGTGTGGACAATGATTCTCTATGCCAGGTGTCGTTGGCCGGAATATCCCCCCCTTATGGTACCATTTAGCATTGCATAGTTTCTTTCCCTCATCAACTCTTGGGCTTGCATGCAAGTAGATGAAGGTTAAGATCACCCATAATTAACGCATGACTTATAGTTTATCCAGAACCAAGGAGTTGAGCACATCACCGATATGTGAGAAGAACTGATCTGATGCCAATTGTTGTTGTCCTGAATATATGCTAACTATGGCAATCGTAACAATGCCTTGTATAACTTTACCAGTTGGATGTAAGGGGACGGAGAAATGCAAGGGGTTTTTCTAAGGTTCAAGGATTTTTTAACCACTATCAAAAGACCTGCCATTGTTCCACCAAACATTCTTGATGGCAGGAGTTATGAAGATATAAAATGGTTCCCATTTGGGTTCATTGACGAGCTATGTCTCCTGGAGCACAACAATGTCAAAAGGCATTGAGTTCCTTGTTCCGCGCGTTTATGAAATGCCTATGACCTCGGGTGTTCCAGGAGAACAATTTAACATCTTCGTCTATCTTGCATTGTTATCAACTGTTTACATGAGGTTTCCAGCTATCGTGCAGATCCTTGTTCAAATGAACACTCTGGGGCATGCTTGTATTTGGATATGTCCTGGAAGGCACAGAAGAGGTCACCGAGAGCATCCCTTTTACTATGTCTTGTGCAATGATGAAGCCCAAATTATAGAATTCTGATCCTGCTTGCCCGAGTGCATTCAACGTGATCCCAGATCTCACGAAGAGTCTCACTCTAGATAGATCATTGTGATCGATGAACTCGACTAAATCAATATCTGGGTGTGTTAAGTCCTGCAGGGTTGAAATCTAGGCACATATGTTCAGGATGCTCATGCGGTTTAGATCATATTTTTGGAATGGGTGTTCACGACAGGTCATCATTAATCGATGGTAATGTTTGTATTCACCATGTTCATATACCTGCTGGTCGGATCTCATATCTCGACTACTGGCTGCATTTGTAATTTGCATCTTTGTCAACAGTGGTTCCACACCACTGTGATTACCAGTGGGTCCTTTTAACAGCAGGGACAGATTTGCATCAGAGCTGGAGATTTCTGTGCCATTATTATGGTTCCCAAAGCATCTTTAGATTGTGTGATGTAATGCGCTATGGATTCTCTGATCTCATCTCGTAATTCCTGTCTGGTGGGAATTATTTGCTTATCCCCCTCTTGCAATTTGCCATCCATTTGCTGTGATGGAATTTCTTTTGGTTGTGCCATGGTGGATTTATTTGCTTCAGCAAAATATTGAATTATAGAGCCCCTAATTTCATTCCGCACTTCCTCTAATGAGGGACAAATTTGGTTGTTTGCTCCTTATTGATCTGGTTGGTAAGTTTGGCTGTCTTTTTCTATCACAGCCTTCAAGTTCGTTGGATTGGATATCATCGCTACCAGAGTGTTTAGTGGCTCATGATCCTGGGGAGAAGATACATTTTGTATTTGATCTTTATTAGACTGATTTAATTGCACTAGATTTGAGTCCTTCATTTTTGCAATGTTTAAACAATTTTTCGTCCCAACCAGCTTATTTATTTGTGAACTTTTAGGGGCTCTTCGTTTAATTATCATCACAGGCTTCTGTCTTTTTGATTGGTGGCACATCGTTGTTTTCCCCATGAAGGAGAATGGATTAGTCAGTTTCGGGCTTTGAGAGCTCCCGGTAATTGGGCCTTTTTACTTTCATAACCGATCACCTTATTCAGCATATTGGAACCAGGGCTTTCCCCAACTTCCTCCAGATTGGTAGTCACTGCCAGTGTTTTGGCTTGTATTTTATTATGGACGACCGTGTTGCCTTCCCTACCGATTGGTTCTGGCCATGCTTTTTTGTTTGTTTTACTATTAGTGGCACGTCTTCCACTGGATGCGTCGTCCTTGCAAACAACTTGCTGATCTTTATTCTCAATTATTTCAACCTCTAAAGTTCTATAAGGTGCGTTTTTGGCACTTTGTAATAGATTCGGTTGTTTTTCAAGGGAGATTATGGGGGATGTGGGGGGGGGGATGCCAGGTCCCTCTGGGGCTTTTGTGGCCTCAGGGGTGGCATCACTGATGATACTTTGGGTAAATCAGTGATCTTCACACTCTCTAATCAATTGATGTACCATTCTCGTTTGGGTGTTCATTTTAGTCTCAAGGACCTCAAAGTCTCGCTATGGATATCAAGGCCGTATTCATAGCACTTAAAGTGTTGTTTAGTCCTGGGGCCTCAGGAAAGGAAGGATGACCAGTTTGCTGTCCATTAATAAAGAAATTATGCTCTAAAAGGTTCCTCATCAAAGTGAGTGCCTTGCGGTGTAGGCGCTATGAATGAGACCGAGTTTTTAGATGAGCATCCTGGAGATTTGTTGAACATGACCTGTGATTTAGATAACTCATGAGATGGAGTTTTTGTCTCATTTTCCCTCGTGCGCTGCCTCAAAGTTGTAACTTGTCTAACAGGCGCTCTTTCTTGCATTTCTGATGATGTGCTCCTTCAACTCAATTGAGTCGGGTCACTAGTACTTGAATATATATACAGCACATCAGCAGCGTCAATACAGGCGTTGTTGGATGTGTTCATGAAACGCATGCCCTCATCAACCTCACCTGCAGTGATCAGTGCCTCGTGTGCTGCGCGCAGCCTACGTTGATCAAGAACTGTGAACGGCGGAGCAGGCAAATCCAGCAATCGAGTCTCCTGTACGATGAATGGCGTGATGGGCTGCATGACCATCAATTCGCCACTGTTACATGCAGTGAGCATTGTTGTATCAGATGTCTCTGCGGCCTGCATGGAGTTAAAACCAATGAGATCTTTCATGCGAGTGCCAGCTTGATCTGTGGAATTGGCAAGGGTAGGTAGGGTTGTCTGTATTTGAGAGCGTCCTACCCACCACTTCCTGTGAAGTTTCTAGTGAGGAGCTTGGAGTTTCCGCTCGTGATTGTTCGGGTTCAGAGATTGGATTACTTATTTGGTTCGGTATATTCGCACTTGCGTTTATGCCTTCATCCACCGCCATCAAGCTTGAAGACTCTACAGGCGCTTGTATGGCAGTATCTTTTGCACCTAGATCTGCTACTTTTAGGTCACTCATCTTTGAGTCGCCCGTACAAAATTGTCGTATGTCGGATGCCAAGCACACAGAGCGTTGTGTTCTTTTTTTCAGACCTCCTACTTTAGATTTTGCAGGGAGTTGTGTTTTTTTCCCGTTATCTACACAGGGTACCTGATCGACTTCATCCGCATTCGATTCACACGGCATGCCTGTTTTCAAAGTATATATGCCTGGAGCCATATCAAATTTAAAAAGGAAAAAAATAAAAGAGGGAATACCACTCTTCACAGATTCACACCCGTGCGATACCAGTATCTAGCAGATTATCATGACCGTTAGTGCCTATTACCAGGTTTACCGCCTACTATATTAGCAGGCTCTCGTTTGTACACAGGTATATAAGTAACATAGCATTAGAGGCTTCCTCTATTGTGCTCTCACCTTTAGTCTACACACCTCAGCAAGTATATCACCAATTATTTATGGTCCCATTGGCAGTGTTACATCCAGCACAGTGAACAGTACTTTGCTGTACTTCAGGGTGCGCTGCCTTGTGGGTATTTAGAGGGATGGTGGGTGTGACAGGATTCCGAAGGCGGCGTCACCTGCCTGGAGTAAACCTTGAAAAATAAAGAAGGGACTTGAAATCACCACTCAAGTTCATATCAAACACCCATAGGTTCCATATGCTTCATGCAATCACCTTCTCTCTTAAAAGGCAAGCTGCAGTCCGGTGTAGCTGTAAAAGCAGTCCTCCTGGAGTGAAACCGGCAGCGTAGCTTCAGCAATATCCAAAGCCACAATACTCAATGGAAAAGTGCAGGGTACCGCTCGCGGAGTGCTTCTCATCAGTAAACAGTACTTTGCTGTACTACCATTTACTCAGGTGGTACAGCCTTATACTAAGAGTGGACACTTGCACTGCCTCAGTTGAATGGTTTGATGAAGTTGGTAGCACTTTAGAAAAACTGTCCTAACAGCATCTCTCCCAAGTTCTTCTTCGGATTCCTTCGTCCAGCAGTCGATTCTGCTTTCCAAGCAAAAGACCTAATCTTTTATGCAGGTTTCACCCATTAATTCGCAGTTTAGCTGTGAATCACACAGCAGGGTGGCTGTCACCTTTGGGTGCATTCCTGTAACAAGGAAACTAAGCACAGGGAGTTTCGGGCACCTGCCTCGCGTCATGCCCTGCCAGAGGCGTGCTTCACCAGTGAAAACCGCCAAAGACAAAACAAACAAAGGGACCAAACCTAGTTTGGCACGCAGAGTAAATCTCAAGAAGGACCTTTCCAACAAGAAATGGTGAAAAAAGAAAACCGGGGCCATTTTGACAAAATGAGCATCCATGGGTGCTTTACTGCAGCTGCAACTGCAGCCCGCGGTAGAAACAAAATGGTAGGAAAAAGTAAACCACTGCCACCAGCCATTAATTGTAGAAAGGGTGTTAGGCAAGATTGTGTGCAGTATCTTTTGGAAGACTACAACAACCCTGACCTCCTGGCAATAGGAACCCAACCTTCAGTATAAATCTGTACTACACAGGTTGGTAGTGTGGCTAGGGGTCATTGTGAGCAGTAGGGTTGTAACACAGTTTCACAGTGACAGTTATTCAAATAAACACTTCCACTCAAGGTTTCTTGATTAAACAATTATTAATTTAACAGGCAGATATATAAGCCTTCTTCAGAAGGGAGCAAAACATGTAACAATTATAATACACTTTAAAACACACTCTGTTTCTCTAAATCAGATCATACCCATTGGGGATGGCACACAGACACTTCCTACACCCTCAAGTGACTTAAATAGCTAGGACACAGTGGACATTGATGTATCACTGGCACATTTAGAGCAATACTTAGTGTGGTGCAAAGGTTAGATATGGGAATAAAACTCAGTCGTGGGGACAAGAGGGACGACGCCTGGGGACTCCTGCACTGCAATGGGAAGGTCTGCGGCAGCAATGGGCAAACTTTAATTCAGCTGCACTTCGCAGTTTCAGCTCCCCGCATCTGACAGCAAATAGCAGCACTGCGGTTCTCGGATATCACTTCAGACTTTCCTCGCATCTGGGGTGCAGCATCTGTTGAGGTGGCTCAGGCTTGGTCATTCCTGCTTCAGGGAAGTCCAGAGGATCTTCCTGGCGCTCGAGTCCGACTTCGAAGCGATCCATTTGATTTAGTGTTCCTCTCCCTGGCACTTCGGTTCCAGCACCAGCAGCAGAGAGGATGTCCAAACGATTTCACTTTGGGGGTGATTGGTCCCACCAAACAAAGGGGAGAAGTCGTCCTTGCAGGGCTTCTCTAGTCAAAACGAATTTGGAGCTTCAGCACCGCAGCAGGGCTACACCGGGCAAACCAACGGTCCAGGAGTTGCAGTAGGCGTCTTCTCTTCCAAGTTCCTCTTCGTATTCCTTCGTCCAGTGGTCGATTCTGCCGTCCAAGCCAAAAAGCCTCACCTTTTATGCAGGTTTCTCCCATTAATTCCAGTCTAGCTGTCAATCACACAGCAGGGTGGCTGTCCTTGCTGGACAGCCAGCCGGCCAATCACCTTGGGGTGCATTCCTCTAACCACGGGGATTAAGCACAGGAGTTGCGGGCACTTCCCTCACTTCCTGGACCCGCCAGACATACTGGACCCAGAGGCGGGCTTCACTTGGGAATCCCGCCAAGGACAAAAGGGACCAAACCTGGTTTGAAGTGCAGAGTAAATCTCAAGAAGAACCTTTCCACAAAGAAATGGCGAAAAAAGGACGACCGGGCCATTTTGACAAAAAAGGCACCCTTGGGTGCTTTACTGCAGCTGCGAACGCAGCCAGTAGTAAAAGCACACCACAGTAGTTAAAAGTAAACCACTGCCACCAGCCATTCATCAAATGTTACATGAGAAACTATACAAAGTAACCCCTCCAGCACCCTATTGCAAGATAGTGTGTGCTAGGTCTAGAAAGTTACAATTTAAGACCCATTGGAAAAAAAGCAACCCTTTTCGATGGGCGAAGAGGCCAGTCAAATTTCTGGATGTGAACCTAACCGCGTCCATTAAACAGATAGTAGGGACTAATTACCATCCACTGGTTAAGCAAATCAAAGCAGATCCAGTAAGATGGAGGAGGCTATACATATCCTGGTTCGGAAGGGTAGACGTGATTAAGATGAACGTACTACCTAGATTATACCTATTGCAGGCAATCCCCCTAGCAGTACCTGGGAAGCTCATGAAGGAGATTCAAGAATGCATTATGAGCTTTATATGGGGAGGGGAAAAACTGAGAATAGGAAGGAAAATGCTAATTAGGAACAAGGTGCAGGGGGCGTTAGGGAGAATTCTCAAAAATGAGTTAATTCCCTCCACCTTAGAGACCCTCAGCAACTTTTCTGGATTTTGAGGACTTGATTTATTTAGCCTGGGAAGAGTGTGACCCTTTTTCCCCACTCTCTTATGAATTTAAATGGGTATTTTACCTTTGTGTTTCTTTTGGTTATGGAGTCTAACCAACTCCATAGGCATCATCTTTTAAAATTGTGTCACACAGCGCCTTTCAGACTTCCCAAGGTTTAAATACCTTCTCTGGGATTAAGTACTGTTTCCCAAAGCAGTAAAGTGAAATTGACTTTACTTAGCATTGTACTTGCTAGACCCAGCACACCCAATCTTACAATAGAGTGCTGGAGGGGTTATTTAGTATCCCCCTGTGTCTAAATGCTCATGCAACATTTTTTTATGTTACCCTTTCCTCAATTGACTGGCTGGTGGCAGTTTAGTTTTGAACTACCTTGGTTTGCATTTACTGCGATAAAGTAACTGCAGGAGCCATCTTTTTCAAAATGGCGTCCAGCCATCTTTTTCAAAATGCTGCCCAGTCTTTTTTTGCCAGGTCTTTGTGGGACGGTCCTTCTAGAGAGTTTCTCTGCGGCCCAAACCAGGTTTGGTCTCTTTGTTCATTCGTCTTTGGCAGGCTTCAGGAGTGAAACCCGCCTCTGGCTCCAGAGTGTCTGGGGTAGGCAGGAAGTGAGGGAGGTGCCCGAAACTCCGTGCTTAGTCTCCTAGGAGAGCTGGATGCACTGTGGTGATTGGCTGGCTGACTGCCCGGCAAAGACAGCCACCCTGAGGGGTGAGTGACAGGTAGGCTGGAATGAATGGGAGAGAACTGAATAAAAGGCGAGTCTTTTGGCTTGGAAGGCAGAGTCGACCACTGGACGAAAGAACCGAAGAAGAGCTTGAATAGGACGGCTGCTGCAACTCCTGGACCGTTGGTTTGGCCGGTGAAGCCCTGCTGCAGGTCCGATTCGAAAAGTTTGCATAGACAGAGAAGCCCCTGCAAGGATGACTTCTCCCTTTGAGTTGGTGGGACCAATCAACCCCACACTAAGCCACCTGGACACCCATCTCGGAACTAGTTGAATTTCCTCAGAGTTGCTGCAGGAACCGTATAGATAGGGAGAGGGACACCAGATTGTGTGCGTTACTTTTAAGCTGGCCTAAAGCTTTTGGAAGATCTTCAGGACTCCCTTAAAGCAGGACTGACCAAGCCTGAGCCCCCTCAGCAGAGTGCGGGACCCCAGAAGTAAGGACAGTCCACCTTGACAGCCAGGAACCACGCTTATTACTATTTGCTGTACCGCAAGGAGCGGAAAAGCGAAACAGCCACAGAAAGCAGCCTACCAGTTAACGTGCGTATCTTGCCCTTTTACGCATGTAAATGTGGCAAGTATGGATCATTTAATTTTGTACTGCGTACGCTTTGATTTATTCATTAAAAAAACATACTTTCCACCACTAGATGGCACTGTAGCATTTCTTTTGTCAGCAGCATAGCCTTCTTATGCATGATGGTGAATTTCCAACTGAAAGACCAAATCTGTGACAGCCAAGCGAGCAACAAAATAAAACATGCGCCCTTTTAAAATGTGTTCATACCCATAACGTATGTGTTGGATAAGTTTTACTCTCTTGCAGATTTGAAAACTCATTTTTACTCTCTTGAAATTGCATTTACGCTCTAATTTGAAAAATCATGCGTAAAATACTCCCACCTCAAAATCTTATCTGGAGCACTGACTGAAAGTAAAGTTTGCTGGTTGCCAGTTTTGACAGTGCCAGTGCGGCAGTCCCCCGACGTCCTCCCTCTTGTCCCAATGACTGAGGCCCAGGAACCGTGAGATCTGCAGAGCTGCACAGGAACGCAAGTAATCAGCTGCATCTTTTCTCCTTTACCAAGGTGCTGTAAAACAAGTCTAAGAGAACGTACCTTTTACTGTGGAAGTGCTTGTAACTTCTGCAACTCACAAGTCTAATCAGCTTGTGTCCCTACATTTGATTCTTCTTTTTATCAAAGACTCCTAAGAACTTGTGCAAAGACTTTTCCATTTACTTACCTGAAGTGCTGCATCCTATACAAAGCCCTTTGCCTATTGACTTTGGCTTAGCCTATTTGAATTGCATGACTCTTCTAAGTGCTATCCTGAAAGGATTTGCCCTGCTTATGAATATTTGTAATTTCTTGTGTTCTAATAACCTTTGCCTTTTACCAACTTTTTAAAGAGTATTCTGAATGCCAACATTAAGATATTAATGTCCCCAGCACCCTTATTACTGAAGTCAACTGTGGGTATAGGTTGTGTCTGTGGGCCATCCCAAAAGGGTCTTGTCTGATTCAGAAAAGAGTGTACAGTGTTGAAGTGTATTTGTGTGTTACTAGTATATAGCTACCTTCCAAAGAAGGCTTCATAACTGACTGATAAATTAATAATTGTTTATGCAAAAAACCTTGAGTGTAAGAGTTTATTTGAATACTTGTAACTGTGAATCTCTGTGTAACTCCCCTACAGCTCACACGGAGCCCTCTTGAGATAAGCCTGGCTGCTCTACACACTAGCAACCTGTGTGGTACAGACTTATACCAAAGGTTGGGTTCCTATTGCCAGGTCAGGTTTGTTGTAGTGCACCCAAAGGGTACTGCATACAATCTTGCGTAACACTTCTGTTTCCAGTGGTCAACTTTTTCAGTCAAGAAGCCTCATCAACAGCAGTCAAGATAAAAGAACATCATGCATGAATTCATCACATTGATGTTCGACGAGATACCAGCAGCATGTTGGAAAGGGGAGCAGTGGCTTGACGGGAAGTATAACCCAATTTACATTAACATTTTATACTATAAGGTGTTACAGGAAACCCACTAGGAAGATGGACTAAGGACAAGGAAAAAGAAAAGGAGCTGGGATTGATGAGATGAGTAGGACAAAAGTAAAAAGTATTATATTGTTTTGCATCTTTGTTTCTGGTCTTCTTCTCTTTTGGTATTTAATACATAAGGATACATGGAGCCCATCAACTGGTGGTGAGAGCCTCACAAGTGAAATGTGGCTAGGACACTGGAATGATTAAACACTGTTGGGTAAAGGGTAGACCTGGCCTAAAAAAATATATGGTATCGGGAAGCACCAAGAATACCTGTTGTGTGCTCACCGATTCTGCACCTCAAGGGAATGCCAAAAAATTCTTGCCACTAGGAGGTGACAGCAGAAGAGGGAGGGTATCTGGTACATCTGGCCTTGTGCAAAACCGGGGGTATGTTACAGGGACATTCGGTAGAAGTAAAATTGATGAGGGGGGGGGAGAAGAGGTGTACAAGGACTGCATACAACTGGAAAGCATGGCCCAGCAGAAAAATAAACAAGTGGTTCTGGAATATGTAACAGAGGGGGCCCAAGGGGGAAAACTGGTGGCCACTGCCCATAAAAAATATATTGTAAAACCTCCACAGTAAAACCTCCACAGTGAAAGATGTGCCATGATGCCACACCAGGCCCTTAATGCAAATCCAGGGTTCGGTGCTACACAATGAGAAAGGTGGAAGGCACGGTGCCATGCAGAAGGGTTAGTGGGCTATGAATAAAGGGTGGTTAAAAAAATAAATGCTAGATGCAAGAACATTTGGAACAGTTACATGCATGCTTTAACGTGGATAAACAAAAACACACGTGCAGAAAACAAAGCCACTGACACAATATTCTCTGTTTTAGAGTCAACGGAACAATAATGCTGGGGATGAATACCAGCTGCAGGACGACGATGGACATCGCAGCGATGCAGAAGGGGACCACTGCTGTGATGGACACTTGGTGGGCGTCCAGAACAAGAGCATACGCCCAACTACCACCAGATTGGAAGGGAGTTTGTGTACTGTTGACTCTTCATAACCCGGCATTAGTGGTGCCCCATGCAGAATTGATACCGCTCAAGGGGCTCTCCACAGCAAAGGAGAAAACAGCAGCAGAAAAACAAACAAACCAACATAAGGTAACAAGGAAGAAATGGTCCACTATTAGCTATATCTCGGAGGAGTCCACCAAGAGGTAAGACCATTCCATCTCATTTCAAACCATTCGGTTCAGCTACTGTTTTCGCAACTTCTCTTATGTTACCTGGGGTACAAGCTGCAGCCAATGCAAAATGGCTGCAGATCACCCGCAATGAACTGCTCCAACTGGCAAATGCAACTGAAAAGGGGCTCAATGCAGTGCGTGAAGAATTACGAGCTCTGGGGTGGATGACCTTCCGAAACAGTTTTGTTCTCGATCTTGTGACGGAAATGGAGGGAGGAGTATCATAAGATCGGCAGCGCATGCTGCACCGCAATTCCTGCCAATGACGCTACAAATGGAACAATCAGAGACGGTAGAGGATATAACAACAATACACATGGAAATGATGAGAGAGGAGCAAGACATTTCATCAGCATCCTGGTTGGATTGATTGTTCGTATGGGCACCCAACTGGTTTGTGGGTATAGTGAAGATAACTGTCCCTCTGCTCTTCGCGATCGTCGCCTGCATTGGTCGTCTGATAATCCAGTGGTGTAAATGCCACCAGCACAAGAAAGGGTATGCAATGGCAATGCAAAAAATGCAGGTCAAGGAGGCATTAGATGAGGAAGAGGCATTAGATGAGGAAGACCCCAGTGTGAATGTAAGAGTGTGAAGAAGGTTTAGATTACTTACCTGTAACTATTGTTCTCCAGCATGGGTCTGGCATGGATTAACAATTCTCCGACGTCAGGCTGAGAATCCCTGGTAAAAGAAAACACAGTTTCACTTTCACTTTAAAACTGTATTTCTCCTCTAAACCAAACACTGTCCTCTGGGTCATACTGCCCCGTCCAATGACAGTCCCCTCCCTAAGCCCCGCCTCTGGCAGCCATCTTCAGATTTGGTAAGCACGTAAAGTGGCAGTATGACCAAGAGAAGAGCCGCAGAGGGGGCCGGAGGGAGCGTTTGCATGTGAATCCATGCCAGACCCATGGTGGAGAAGAACAAGTTACTTCTTACCTTGTAACGTTCTTTCAACGGGATGTTCCTCCGACGTATTCCTCATCTTAGATATCTCCTTCCAGCTCTGCTGGCCTCGGAAAAATTTTTCTCTAGAGGGCGCTGCGCGTCGATGTCCTCCGAGTCGATGTCCCTCGGCAGTCGCCGTATCGATGTCGACGTCATCCTGCCTATAAAGGCCGCGCGCAGCGTCCGTTGCTCAGTTCCGTTTTGTAGCCCACAATAATACTTTCTGGACTAACTAATCACACTGAAGGAGCGTAAGCAGCAACAACAAGGGAAGTAGAACTGCGGGGATGGATGGGAGGGTCGATGAGGATTACGTCGGAGGAACATCCCGTCGAAAGAACGTTACAAGGTAAGAAGTAACTTGTTCTTCGAAGGGATTGTGTCCTCCGACGTATTCCTCATCTTAGATAGGCTCCCATAGCAGTATTCTATTATCGGAGGAGGGAGTACTGACTTCACGCTGTCTTCTATTGATGAATAGAATGCAGTACAGCCCTTCCAAACCTAGTCTCTTGACTGGAGGAGGAATCCAAATTGTAAAAACGTGTAAAGGTATGGACAGACGACCATGTAGCGGCCGCACATATGTCTTTAACCGGCATGCCTCTTTTGAGGGCCGATGAAGCTGCAATACCTCTGGTCGAATGAGCCCTAAGGTTTTGAGGGGGCTCTTTCCCTGCCAGCTTATAACATTCCAGAATGGCTAGAATGATCCATCTGGAAATGGTCTGCTTAGTTATTGGTAACCCCAGCTTGTGACCTGCGTAACTTACAAACAGCTGGTCTGCCTGTCTTATCCTGGCTGGTCTACTGATGTAAAAACTTAAAGCCCTCCTAGGGTCTAGCCTGTGTAACCTCTTTTCCTCTTTCCCCGGGTGAGGAGGAGGATAGAAAGATGGTAGGGTAATCTTCTGAGTGATATGGAATTCAGAAACCACCTTTGGGAGGAAATTAGGCTTCACTTGCAGGACAACTTTGTCTTTGTGAAATATTGTGTGAGGGGGGTTTACAAGAAAGCTTGTAATTCGCTCACCCTTCTAGCAGATGTAAGTGCTATTAATAAAACAGTTTTAAGGGTAAGGAATCTTAACAAACAAGAATGGAGAGGTTCGAAAGGTGTACCCATCAGGAAAGTTAGTACTAAGTTTAAATCCCATAGGGGAATTTGGAATGGTCTTGGGGGATAAACATTGGTTAACCCCTTTAGAAACTGTATTACCAAGGGTAATTTGAAATAGGATGGTTCTTCTGCAGTACGCTTAAAGATGGATAGCGCTGCGAGATAGCCCTTAATGGTGCCAACTTGAAGGCCTGAATTTGCCAAATGTAGTAGAAAGGACAAAACCATTGGTGTACCACATGAAAAAGGGTCGATATTCTGTTCTCTACACCAGCTGCAAAATCTGTTCCAACGGCAGCGGTATAAAGACTTTGTTGCTGGCCTCCTTGCCGAAAGCAACACCTCCATAACATCATCAGGGAGGTCCCAATCCGGGGCAATTAGGATCATGGTTCTCCGGAATCTTCTCAACCTCCTGATCATTTGAGGAATGACAGGGACCGGTGGGAACGCGTACAGAAGCGGAAACTCCCAGTCCACTATGAACGCGTCTCCCAGAGCTCCTCTCGGGGGAAATTCCCTTGAGCAGAACAGGTCGCATTTCCTGTTTAGGCTGGTGGTGAACAGATCTACCTGAGGGGTTCCCCAAAGGGCGAAGATCTCTTGAAGGACTTCCTGAGCTAGCTCCCACTCGTGGGAGACTGTGTTCTGCCTGCTCAGAGCGTCCGCTGTCCAGTTCTTCTCTCCGGCTAGGTGAACTGCCGATAGAGAGATTCCTTCTTGGATTGCCCAAAACCAGAGCTGCATCGCCTCTCTGCACAGGGGTAGTGATCCTACGCCTCCTCTTTTGTTGAGGTAATGCATGGCCACTGTGTTGTCTGTCATTATCAGGACGTTCTTCCCTTGTGCAGCTGGCAGGAACGCCTTCAGCGCAAGTCTGATGGCTCTCAGCTCTAACAGGTTGATATGTAGTCTGGACTCCGATGGAGACCAACGACCGCTGATGGTCAAGTCGTTGGCATGGGCTCCCCACCCCGTGAGTGAGGCATCCGTGACTACTGTTATCTCCGGCCAGGGTTGCCAAAACTGTTCTCCTTTCAGAATGTTCTCCTGACAGGCCCACCACTGAAGGTCTCGAGCCACCCTGCCGGGAACCTGAAGAAATCTGTCATTCTCCCTGAGAATTGTGACCACTGAGTCCTCAGTGCCCACTGGAGGGATCTCATCCTCAGGCGAGCCTCTGGCACTAGGAAAATGCAGGATGCCATGAGGCCTAGCAACCTCAAAAAGTCGAAGGCTGGGAGACGTTGGGCATGTTGGAACTTGGTAACCATCTGTAGAATATCTTGAGCCCTCACCTCTGGTGGCGAGGCTTTTCCCAGGGAAGTGTCCAGGATCGCTCCTATGAACTGGAGTCTCTGCGATGGTATCATTTGTGACAACTTTAGATTGAGGGAGAAGCCCAGTCTGTGAAGGAAGTGGCACACGTGATTTAGCTGGATCTGAGCTTGTTCCGGAGAAACAGCCCTGATCAACCAATCGTCCAGTTAGGGGTAGACGTGAATCTCTTCCCTCCTTAGACTTGCAGCCACTACCGACATTAACTTGGTGAAGACCCTCGGGCGGAGGTCAGCCCAAATGGCAGCACTCGAAATTGATAGTGAGAGTTGCCAATTGCGAACCTCAGGTATTTCCTGTGTTTGAGATGGATAGGCACATGGAAATAAGCGTCCTGAAGGTCCAGAGATACCAACCAGTCCTGGAACTGAAGGGCCTGGAGGATCTGAGAAAGAGTGACCATCTTGAATTTGTCTTCTCTGAGGAATTTGTTCAATTCTCGCAAGTCCAAGATGGGTCTCAGTCCTCCGTCTTTCTTTGGAATGAGAAAGTAAGGGGAGTACCAGCCCTTGTTCCTCTCCGCTACAGGTACCGGTTCTAGCAGGTCCCAAATTTCCTGCAAGAGGAGCGGATCTGGAGCTTTGAGAGCCGATCCCCGGTGGATGACTCTGAGGTATACGTAGGAAAGGCAGGCAGTAACCTTGGGCAACTGTTTCCAATGCCCAAGCATCTGACGTGATAGCCTGCCATACCGCCAGATGTTGAGTCAACCTGCCTCCTACAGGTGTCCTGTGAGGGAAGTCCTCAGAGTGGTTTTGGGGCGGCTGATGCAGATGCCGATGGTAAAGAGGTACCTGCTGTTGCTGCGGCTTTTGAATATCTACCCCGTCCACCTCGGGTAGTTCTTCTTTGTCCCCTTTGAGCCGGTCGTCCTCTACCTCTTCCGAATGCGGAGTAGAAGCGAAAGGACTTGCCCCTCGCAGAGGTTCCTGTGGGACGAAAAGGAGCCTGACGGATTGCAGCTCCTAGGGATTTTGCTGCTGCTTTTGAAGTTTGCAGTTTCTCTAAACTGTCATCCGCCTTTTTCCCGAACAAAGAAGAGCCATTGAATGGCATGTTCAAGAGCCTGGCTTGCACATCTGGGGCAAAACCAGACTTTCTCAACCAAGCGAATCTCCTGGTTGATGTACTTGCCGCCATTGCTCTGCTGATACGGTCAGCCGAATCAATGCCCGTCTGGCGGGATTCGCACATAGCGTCTTTACCGTCCTGTATAATATTCAGGAAGGCATCCCTTTCTTCTCCCTCCGGGATGCAGTCAGCCGCTGTAGAAGCACACTCCCAAAGTGTATGGCTGAACCTAGCAAGGGTGCAAGTAGCATTAACATATTTTAACGCCATGCTACATGCTGAAAAGACTTTCTTTGCCATAGCATCATATTTTTTATCGTCCCTGTCCTGTGGGACGGTAGGATAAGCCGTCTTGACATCGGTAGAGGATGCTGCCTGTACCACCAGACTTTCTGGGGATGGGTGTTTAGACAAAAACTCTGGGTCTGTAGAAGATACCCTGTACTTTGTAGACAGTTTTTTATTTACTGCTGGTACTACATCTGGGGTTTCCCAGTTTGTCATGATCTTTCTCTGAAGAGCTTTATGAAAAGGCACCACAGGATCCTCCTGTGGGCCTTTGTCAAGAATATCCGTGAGGGCATCTTGTTGGAAAGATTGTGAAGGTGCAGACCACCCCATGAACTCTGTGATCCTGGCCATTAAGGCTCTATAGGGGGTTTCAGCATGCTCCCCCGGGTCTGGCTTAGCAAACTCCACCTCAGGGGAAGTGTCTAACCCACTTGCCTCATGTAAGGAATCATGAAGATCCTTTAACCTGCGCTCTTCAGAGGAATATTCCTCTCTAATTGGGGTTAGAGGTCCCTGCAACTCAAATGTGTCTTCCTGTTCAGACAATTCACCCTCTTCCAAAATTGAGGACATAGTTCTCAATTGTTCTGAACTCATAAAGGGAGTAAATCCCATTTCCAAGGCAGAGGGTGCCTAACTTGTCATTATCGGCCTCGAAAACGTTGATGTCGTCGACGCCGACGTCGAAGGCTTCGAGCGTGGCATCGAAAACAAAGGCGGAGGCCTCGAAGACCTCGACAGAATTGGAATTCTACTCGACAATCTCGAAGCCATCGACGTCGAGGACCTGGGGATAGTCACTGGGTGTGTCGTAACCGTGACTTTTCTTGGCGTCGATGCCGGTGTCTAAGCTGGCGTCGAGTCGACAGACCCGTGTGTCGAAGGTCCCTTCGACAACGGCGTCGAAGACATCGACCTCGACGGAACCCTCGTCGACGGCGTCGACGGAACCTTCGAGGAAGGTTTGGAGGTCATAGTCCTACTCGAGGGTTCGGGGCGCGCTCGAGAGGTTTCCTTCGCTGGGTACTGCGACTCGCGGCATTTTTGACCTTCGGTTCTTTCGACCAGAGCATCGCTCTCGGCAGTCTTCGAGGGGGTCGAGGCCGCTTTCTCGAAGACGCTCATCATATTTTTGCGGAATTCCTCCCATTCAGCCCGGGAACTATGTTTCGTGGGGCAAGGACTTCTTTTTGGCGAAACAGAGGAAGAGGAAGACGGAGAAGGGGATCTTCGACGTCTCCTCTTCGTGTGCTTCGATCTCAAGGAGTGATGAGACCCACTCCGAGACCTGGAGCGCGAATGGTGACGAATGTCTCGACTTCGTCGACGAAGAAGAAGCTTTAAAAGTCTTACCTTTCTCCAGCTTCCCCCTACGCTCCTTCAGGGCCTTAGCTGTCATGGACATACAGTCCTCGTATTCCGAACAATGGTGTTCAGCTCCCAAACACCACAGGCAAACTCTGTGAGGGTCAGTCAACGACATCTTTTTCCCACAATCTCGACATTTCTTGAAGCCGGATCGAGGAGTTGTCGGTTCCGACGAGGAAGCCATCGAGTACGGATCGAATGACTCGAGGTAAATAGGATTAATCTGACTAAGAACTGAGCAACGGTATTCCGAGGCACTGAGTAAGCGCGGAAAAACGGAACTGAGCAACGGACGCTGCGCGCAGCCTTTATAGGCAGGATGACGTCGACGTCGATACGGCGACTGTCGAGGGACATCGACTCGGAGGACGTCGACGCGCAGCGCCCTCTAGAGAAAAAAGTTTCCGGGGCCAGCAGAGCTGGAAGGAGATATCTAAGATGAGGAATACGTCGGAGGACACAATCCCTTCGAACAATAGTTACAGGTAAGTATCTTAAACCATCTCCAGCATGGGGTCTGGCATGGATTCACATGCTCATAAATAACAAAATACACAGCAGTACCAGATTACACAACCACGAGAGGTGGCAAGGCTCAACAGAAACAATTAACTCTTACCTCAGGAACTGTCTCACCTCAAGCGAACAGGTTTCGTAGCACTGCTTGGCTGACTCTGGACTCCTCCCTGGAGTCCGTGTCGTCGCAGTAGAACTTCGTGAAGGTGTGCTTGGACCTCCGTGTAGAAGCTCTGCAGATGTCCAGCAGGGGGGCACGAGAAAGGAACGCTGTCGTTGCAGCAATCACTCTGGTGGAATAGGCTCTCTGACTGCCCGGCAGCAGTCGGTTCGCCAACTGATGGCAGTGCATGATTCATCCTGAGAGCCACCTTTTAATGGAAGCCTTGGACAAGACCTTCCCATGGTTCACACGACCAAAGTTCACAAACAATTGAGAAGTCTCCCGAAAACTCTTCGTGCACGTCACACAGAACTTCAAGGCACAAGCAACATACAGCAAATACAAGCCCCTCTCCGCCAGCGATGAAGTTCGGAGAAGAAAACAAGTAACACAAAAGGCTCATTGAGGTGGAATTCAGACGGAACCTTTGGCATGAAGGAGGAGCACTGGCGCTTTTGCGCGTGACTGAAGATGGCCACCTGTTTGAGGAGCTCCGCAGCCCGGCATCGTTACACGGCCGAAATCCTTGCCAAAAGGGTTCAATACATGGCATATTGAGGCCACTCAGCCTGCAGAACACCCACACGACCGAACTGCGAAGCTGGGCCTCGTTGACCCCTCCGGAACGCTCCCTGGACACACGCTACCTTGGAGGCACGCTGGCGCAGTTGGACTGGCCGGCACTCCCGCCTCCATCCAGCAACACACACCCGTCTGGGCAAGCGCCACTTACCAGATAACTGGAGACCTTAAACTTCTGCAGCGCGGCTGCGGGGGACACCCCGATCCAGGGGAGGTGTTCCTCATCTGCCTCCCACCAAGGATTGACATCGGACCACTTGCCGCATGCCCAAAACCGGGGCTCCTCCCCTGTCCTGAGCTACGCGGCCGAGGACTATGGGCTGCTGGCAACAATGTTACAAACAGACCTACCAGACTAAAAATCTCCTCCGACGGCTGCATCAAAACGCGTGCCAAGACAAGCTGCCCACCTCCACTTAGTTGTGGGGTACCAGAGAAACAACACAGGGGCTACCATCCCCTGAAGCAACTGCACGTCTGGAACACCGCGCCCCACGGGCAATCCCCTGTTGCTCTGGAGGCGCATGGCCGGTCTGACCCACACTGCCCGCCCTTCCCCTGTGGATTGGTGCCATGAGCCAAATGAGCACGGACCCCCAATTTCTACATTCCAGCCATGGTGGATGAACACAGTGAGACAGGATTTTCCCAGGACCATCACCAGGGGGCCAACACAAGACTGCTGAGGGCCTGGTGGTCCGCTCCTTGCAGCGAGGTACGCTGCACCGCTCTGAGTCGACCTGGTGGATTGGGGACTCCCAGAACTGCAGAGTACACGATTATCCCATAGCCTCCAAGGTGCCCCGAGCAGCTCCATCCAGGTCTACTCGCTATCCTATACTGAGGTAACCTGGCGAGCAGCAGCCACACACCCCTAACCACCATTGCAGCCCACATTAAGACACAGTGCCCCCTCTTGATTAAAGCTTGCACCCCTGCTCCTTGGCACTTTGTGAGACCCGACTAGCTGCGCTTGGGACCCACAGCATTGCACGCCCTAACCAGTGCTGGACATTCACCCTTATTCCTTGTATTGACTCACTGCGCTCACATTTTGCTATATCCCTGCAGGGCTCGCTGAGTGCTAGGCTGGGAGATGCAGTCGTTGCTCTACTACCCTCCTCTCTTCCCTGCACCACACTTCTTCAGCTGAGCTGCAGGATCATAATGGCTAAGGGAGCCGGATAAAAACAAAGCTCAGTAAACATGTTTGTTAAAGCAGCACCTAAGACTGTAGATGAAGCAGACAGCTCAGACGGTACAGTGGGCGGCAGGTCGGAACCGGGTGAACCCAATGAGCTCCACCACATGATGGAGTAGATGGACAAGGGGTTTGCCGCCATCCGTACTAAATTAGATGATAAGAGTGGTACAATTAGCTCAATAAAATCCCAAATGGAGAAAACCGACGCCCGCATCACAGAAGTGGAAACTACAGTGGGAACGACCGAAGACAAAGTCATGGCCCTTAGAGCAGATGTCACCTCGCTCTCGAAACAAGTGCTATCCATCTGCAAGAAGAATGAATACCTTGAATCTAGATGGAGACGCAACAACCTGTGTAGTGCCGGAAGATAATATTGCAGAACCTATGGAAGAATTTGTGGAACGCACCCTAATGACCTTGCTAGACGTTCCAAAGCTATCACCACATTTGCAATAGAGCGGGCTCATCGTACGCTTGCCCCCAAACCTAAGTAAGGGGCTCCTCCCCGCCCGATCATCACCCATGTACGCAATTATCAAGACAGAGACATGCTGTCCCGAGCTGCGAGAGCCAAGTGTGAACTACTACTAGGCTCCCAACAGAATCCACTTGTACCCAGACTTCTCGATTACGATGCAACAAGATCGCCAAAACCTTCACGGCCACGAAGAAGAGACTCTGATTTCAATGTAAAATATGTCATGTTGTACCTTGCAGAATTGTGAATTGAGCATGGTAACAAGGTGTACTTCTTCACTATACCAGAGGAGGCCATGAAGTTCTTAGATGATCACTTCCCTGGGTGATACTAGGCAAAAGAGTCCCACCTCGCAGAAACCCTTGTTGATTGATCACTGATGGGCCACTGACAGTGGCTAAGATGTATATGTGCACTATCACTGCACTTCCGTCGAGGTACTGTTATTCTCTCTCTGAACACTCTGGAAGTATGCACCCATAATCTGTTTTTAAGATGTAAATGCCAAGGTTGTGTTGATGCCGAGCTGTAGTCAACGCACGGCCCCTCATGCAAAGTTGCAAGCGTTGTTGGGATGTTGGGTGTGGGATGTTCATTTCTCCGATTGGGAGAGGGGTGGAAGTTGTGGGGCGATCATACAAAATGTGCTTCACATTTGTTATTGATAGGATACAGCGTTATTGGATAGTGACTTCACTGCAATGCCCAATACTTGTTTCATGGAGACTCAGGAACTGTTTCATAGGTGGGCCCGATGGGAGTTGAGCCGCTGCAATTTATGAGTTGGAATGTGCAAGGGCTGGGCAATCCGACAAAAATGAGGCGACTCCAGTTATACAAAGAATGTCACAAAGTGCACATCCTGTTCTTTCAGGAGATGCATGCATTGGCTGCAGGAAGTGAGAAATTTGCCAGGAGCTGCGGCATGCAACAATGCTATACTTCATATTCAACCCAAAGCAGGGCAGTCATGACCCTTATCCACGAATCCATAAAATATGTCCCTAAAAAATAAAAACGAATCACACTTAGACCCCATGGGACGATATGCTTTGCTACGAGGGGTACTAATGAGTCATGAAATAATCTTACTGAATGTATATGGGCCCAACATTGATGACCCCGAATTTTACTCAGAAATAATGGACTTACTAGCGTTATACCCCCTAGTTCTGGTATTATGGGGTGGGGGCTTCAATACAATAATGGACATAGACTTAGATAAGTCAGGATGTAAATCCAGGCAATTGACCAAAGCTGCCCACGTGTTGCAGAATGGCCTGGCTGACTTGGGGGTGATCAATGCCTGGAGCGCACTTAACCAGACATCACGAAAATATTCATATTACTCCACTGTACACTACCTACTCCCACTTCCGGATAGACATGTGGAGGCTATCCAGCACTCTACTAAGTTACCTCAGCAATGCCGATATATTACCCAGAACCTTCTCAGACCACTCACCGGTTTGACTGGCACCGACACTGGGTAATACTTTGGGAGTGAAAAGGATATGCAGATATGCAGGAACTGCAATCGGGAGGCATGTTGACGAATACTTTGAAATCAATACGGGCTCCGTAGACAAGCATACAACTCTGTGGGAAGGATTATGTACGTGGCATGGCCCTAGCTACTGAGTCAGGGCTACTTAAGTCTATACAGCAGGACATTCGCACCAGCGAAACCAATCTACGCCAGCTGGAACAGCAAAATGCATCCGAGCCCAGCGCCACCATTCTAGGGGACATTTAGACTGAACTCGTTAGATTTCGCACGCATGCAGATAGAGAACTGAAATTCATTGACAACCCGGGATTGGTGAGCAAGTATGGTGAGGGTCGAACGCCCTGGCAGACTACTGGCCAGAATGGTGGAACAGGCGAGGGGCAACCACCATATCCCATTTGTGCAAGACATGTCAGGGACGCTGGTCCACACCGTGCTGAAGGTGAACCAGGCGTTCCGCTCCTTCTATGCTGTGCTATATGCCAACTCAGATGTGGTAGCCCTTCCCAACAGATGCATATTTAGACAACCTACCGCTATCAGTTTTATCTGACAAAGCCAGGGAATGCCCAGATCGCCCCATATCCCCAGAGGAGATATCCTGTGCCATCGAGGCCCTCCCATCTGGAAAGGCTCCAGGCCCTGATGGCCTCACAATGGAGTTCAATAAGAATATTAAATCCAACCTTGTCCCTCATTTGGCCGCCCTATGGGAAGAATCTAGTGTTTCAGGAACATCCTCCTACCCCCACACTACGCAAAGCCGTGATCACAGTCTTGCTTAAATCTGATAAGCCTGCTGAATAGTGTGGCTCCTACCATCCCTCTTCCCTCAAACTTGGATGTTAAAATATTTGCTAAGGTGCTAGCTCTGACTGGCCCCTTATAAGAAACAATTCAACCAGATCAGTCCGGTTTTGTTCCCGGGCGCTCCACGGCACTGAACCCGAGGTGCTTTTCAATGTCCTGGCTCAGGTTGACCCAGACACGCAGGCAGTTGCGGAAGCTCTAGATGTTCAGAAGGCCTTCGACTCAGTGTCCTGGCATTTTATGTGGGCAGTACTAGGCAAATGTAACTTTGGGCCTGGGTTCATATCATGGGTGCGATTACTGTATACATCCCCCACCACCAAAGTTAATGTAAACGGATTACTCTCAGTTGCCATAGACATTTGCAGTGTGACCCAACAGGGCTGCCCGCTCAGAGAGGGATCATACTCGCGGGCAAGTCAGAAATCATCTAATTGTACGCCGACTACACACACTTATTCATATGCATCCCAGCGTGACATCTAGCCCCAATCATAAAACAAGTCCTATCCACGGGGTCAACTGTGCCAAATCTGAACTGTTCGCCCTCACTGATGCGACTATCGCACCACCGGATCATATGGGATTCACCTGGACCCCCATGAAATGAAATAACTGGGGGTTGTTGTGACGCGACACTCTGCTTCACTCTACGCCCGCAACTATGGTGTATATCTGTCCCAGCTTGTAGCTAAGCTTCGCATTTGGGTGAAACTTCCATTTACAACAGAGGGTCACGTGGCGCTCATTAAAATGATTTTTCTCCCAAAACTACTGTATTACTTTCTAAATATACCACTGTGGCCATGCACTGCGTTCTTTGACACACTGAAAGTAGCGACTAACAACTTGATGTGGCAGTTAGGCTAAAATGGGACACTGACCAGACCTTATGCACACAAAGGCCTCACGTCCCCCGACTTTGAAAAATACTTTGTGGCTGCACAGGCACACTATGCAGCCTACTGGTTTGATGAAGACACTCACTATGCACGTGTCAAAATTGAACGGCACGCGGCCGGTAGTCGCAATGTTCGTTCACTGATACTGCCACCAGTGTGGAAAGACCTAGAAGCCAACGATCCTATTGCTGCGAACATTGGCCTGGAGCAAGATATGGAAAATATTCAAACCCTCGCCCATTCCATGGGGGCTAACCATTATGGAATTTCTTCCCCTCATGTCCTAAAATCAGCATTATAGCTGTGCGACAGTGGGCGTTAGATGGATACATTAATGTAGGGGATGTGTTCAACATGGGGTCCTTTCTCACATTTCATGAACAACCAGGGCCTCGCAGGGACAGCCCTCACGTTGGCTACAATATGCTGGGCTTCGCTGCACTGCTAAAAAAGCCTGGACAAAATTCCCTGGATTGTCACCCAATGAACCCTTGTTAGACACCATTACGAGAAGAACCTCTACCCGGGGTGGAGTGGCCAGATTGCATGACCTGGTACAAAGCCGCTACAACAAACCCTTAGCGAAGCTTTGTGAGCCCTTGGAAAGGGATCTTGATACAGACATTACTGATGAGATCTGGGAGGCCAGGTGCCTGTCCCTTAACTCCAGATTCCATTAAAGTATTATACAGATTCCACTACACCCCAGCCAGACTACACATCTTTTCACACACACGGTGTGCTCTGTGCCCTAGATGTCATTCTGATGTAGAGGGATATCTCCACGTGCTTTGGAATTGTCCAAAACTGGGGGAGTTCTGGGAAGGGGTATGTGATACTATGTAGACAATATCAGATTGCATTATTGAGCCCACCCCATTAAACTGTCAGTTTCACAGGTTTGAGCAACTGCACTGTGGCTTTCATAGACGGGCAAGACTCTATGCTACTGGCAGTTCGCTGTGTATTATTGTTGTGGTTGCGCGCCGCCTGCCCATATGTGACACATTGGCTGCAATCTGTTACATGGGCATCTGATCTGGAGGAGAGATGGTACTCACTACAACCCACAAAGTGCAAACCAATAGATCTACGGCCTCCCTTTTGCAATTATTTGTCATCAACACAATTGCTGCAGACCCAATGTGTGAAACTGAAAATGTAAGGTTGTCGTTTTCATTAATGATGCTACCTTTTGCTTTTGTTGTAATGTCAAGCACTTTATGAATAAAGTTTAATTTAACAAAAAAGAAAGAGGCGGGGTATGCAGTACCACCCTTGATTCGTGGAAAGTCAAGTACGGTTGCTTGCACGATAGGGCCTGGATCTTAACTAGATATCTGGCAGAGGTGATGGCCACATGGAAAGCCATATTCCACGAGAGAATCTCGAGTGGGGCCTGATGCATAGGCTCGAAGGGCACCCCCCTCTTCCTCCATGAGCCTCGTCAGAACCGCGTTGAGTGCCCACGCCGGGGAAGGAGCTTTCACTGGCGGGAAGGATCGGAAAAGACCTTTGAGAAACTCTGACAAGTCTGTGCGAACACAGAGAGGATCTCTCTGGGGATCTGGTGTAGCAGGAGATAGCCACCAGATGTACCTTGATGGATGAGTGAGCCTGCCCAGCTTTTGCCAAGGACAGCAAGTACGGCAAAATCAGAGGAGCTGTGACCCTTAGAGGGGTAATCTTCTGTGGCTGGCAGCAGGTAGCAAAACGTTTCCACTTATGGCCATAGCACTTCAAAGTCGGCGATGCTCGCCCTTGGCAAGGACCTTCCCTGCAGTCCGCTGGCAACTCATAACCGCCAAACTCTAAGCTGCAGGAGCCAAGACTTCAGGTTCAGCGATCCTGGATCGTGATGAAGGACTGCGCCTCCCTCTCTAGTGAGAAGATCCGGAACCACCGGCAACTTGACTTGAGGCACCGCTGACAGGCTGAGAAAGTCCGGACACCAAATCTACCTCAGCCACACCAGAGCAATGAATATCATATTGCATTGGCACTGTCTGAGGGCGTTGATGACTCATAGCAGGAGAGGGAATGGAGGGAACCCATACAGAAACCGCAGTTCCCAAGGGAAGGAGAACGCGTCCCCCAAGCTTCTCGGCTGGTGGAACCTGCTGGCAAACTTCTGGCATTTGGAGTTCACCGATGTCGCAAACCGCTCGATATGGGGTCTGCCCCATTCAACGAACAGGGGGTCTACCTGATCCTGACGAAGCTCCCACTCGTGGCAGGAGCGCAGTTCCCTGCTGAGGGAGTATGCAATGGTGTTCTTGACTCTTGCCAGGTGAAGAGGGACGAGGAACATCTGCTGTCCAACGGCCCAGTGCCATAAATCCTGCACCTCGTCGGAGAGCCGGGGATCGAGTGCTTCCCTGCTTCCTGGTGTAGACCATGGTGGTGGTGTTGTCCGTGAAGATCCTCACCACTTTTCCCTCCAGAGACGGTAGAGCGACTTGAGGGCCCAGAACACTGCCAGTAGCTCCAGGATGTTGATATGCAGATCCTTCTGGTGTGTAGAAGTCAGTTGTCGCTCCCCAAGCTTTCAGGAAGGCATCAGTGGTGACCATCTCCTGGTATGTGGGGTTTTGAAATCCTGTGCCTTGGGAGATGTGGGAGCGCCCCCCCCCCCCCACTCTATCGCCTGTCGGAACTCCTCGTTGAGAGGGATCTTGTCCGTGAAACATCCAGACACCTGTATCAAATGGGCATCCAGGAATTCCTGTAGGGGTCACATCTGCAACCTGCAGACGGACAAGGAAGATGCAGGACGACATCATGCGCAGTAACTACTTGATGGCCCGCAGCGTGGCCGACTTCATAGAAGATAGTCGTTGCACCTTTCCTTGACCAGCTATAGCCTCTCCTCTAAGGGCGATGCCAGGCAAGACACCTTTTTAAGTCTGGTGCCGAAGAACAGCGAGTTCTGCGATGGCATGAAGCAGAACTTGGGATAGTTGACGGAGAATCACAGATCAGTTAATAGTCGTACGATCGCCTTCGTGTTCTCATCAGCCAGCTCCCGTGAGCAGTCGTCATATCTCAAGGACAGCCAGACATCCAGGTACGGGTATACGTGTATGTCCTGTAGATGTAGATGACCCACCACTGGTGCCAGGTATTTTGTGAACACTCTTGGCCGACTTCAAGCCGAATGGCAGGGCCTTGAACTGGCAGTGCTGTCTCTGCACCACGAAGCGTAGACATTTCCGATGTTTCTTGTGAATGGGAACGTGGAAATCAGCGTCCTCCAGTTCCAACGACGTCAAGAAATCCCCTTTCTCCAGTTGGCCGAGCATGTGCTGCAACGTGACCATCCTGCATTTTTGGGACTTTGATGTCGTAGGTCCAGAATGGGTCTCCAGCCCCAGTCTTCTTTCTGACTAGTAAGCATCTGCAATAGACTGACGCCCCAGAGCCATTGAGGAACTAGCACTATCGCCCCTTTACGAAGAATGGCTCGTACCTCTTCCAAAAGCTGGGGGATGTGCTGCTCCTTACAGGGAACAAGCGGAATACGAGGACACCTGTGTTGGAACTCCAAGGTGTGCCCCTGGGTGAGAACATCCAGCACCCATCTGTCTGTATTGATCTTTTCCCACTAGCTGACGAACCTCGTCAGCTGGCCTCCCACTGAGGTGCACGAGTGGGGGCCTGCATCTTGGCCGGTACAGGCTTGCTTGGGCGCTGGCGTCCTGCCCTGCAGGCGACTATGCTGTCCTCCGTTACCGTAGGCCTGGGAGTGGCTTCTGTGAGGATCAGGAAGGCTGTCTGTAAAACCTGGAGAAAACTTTTGATGACATGCTCGATTTTCCCCTGGAGTAGTGTAAAGACTAGCAGTGCTGCTGGAGGGTGCCGTATCGGTCTTGATGGCCTGTAGGGTCTAGTTGACAGCCTTCCCAAGCATATTCTCCCTATTGGAGGGCATGTCCAGGAGCTTCGCCTCGACCTCCTAATGTAAGTTAGTGGCCTTCATCCATCCCTGTCGACAAAGACAGACACCGTTCCCCATCTGACAGAACCCTGTGTCGGTGACGTCCACTGCCACCGCGAAGGCATGGTCTGATGCCACTTTCTCCTTCCTGAAAGAGGGCGAGGGCTTCCATCTTCTTATCGGGGAGGAATTCAAGAATCAGTCCTAGCTTGTACCACAATTCTCTGTCGTACATAGCTAGGATCGCCAGGGTGTTGGCCGCCTTGATTGTGGATGCCGCCAGGCAAATCACTTTATTCCCCATGGCCCCTCGCTGTCCGCAAGGACTGACGAAGACGGGTTAGCCGAACATTTTCTCGCAGCAGCCAAAACCACAGTTCTTCGACAGCTGCGACATCAGGCACTTGTGTGCGGAGTCCAACACCCTATACTTCTTCTCCCGCCTGTCCCGTATGGCTGGAGGCGTGCAAGGGTTCTTCATGAGGGCCAGGCCCTCTTCCCAAATGTCGTCCAGAAAGGGTACCACCATGATAGTCTTCCTTTTGGCCTCTCGCCTTTGTTACAAGAAGCCCTCCTTCTTGGTTTACTCGGGTGCCAGCTGGAAGAACTCGGATGCCCTGGCGATCATGGAGTGGAACGATCCAACTCATCCGGAGGGGAAACCCTATGAGTAGCATCCAAATGTGGCGATGCATTGTCCGCTGTGACAAAGTCTTCATCCAAAGTCCTGGCCGTATCCGTCCCCGTATCAGGTTCTGCTGGGGGAGTTGGGACCCAACGTGGTGGAGGAGGTTGATATGGGGGCACCAAATGATGCTTCCTCTTTTTCGTCAGTGATTGATCGGGCAACTGAGGTGCTGCAGGTACTGGTGCCGGGGGCATCCTCATCTGCATCTCCGATGGTAGAGAGAAGGAACAAGTTACTTACCTGTAACTGTCCTCCAGCATGGGTGTGGCATGGATTCACATGCTCATGAATATTCCCAGTCATGCAGCGAATCCTCGGTAAAAGAAAAAACGGTTTCAGTTTAGTTTCTAAACTGTCTTTCTCCTATAAACCAATCACTAAGCGCTGGGTCATACTGCCCCCAGCCAATGACTGCCCTCTACCTAAGGCCCTGCTCTGGCAGCCACCTTCATATTTGGTAGCACGTAAAGTGGCAGGAGGACCAAGAGAAGAACCTCAGAGGGGCAGGTGGGAGGGTTCGCATGTGAATCTATGCCAGACCCACACTGGAGAACAACAATTACAGGTAAGTAACTTGTTCCTTCTCCAGCATGGGGTCTGGCATGGATTCACATGCTCATGAATAAAGAATACATAGCAGTACACACATGCACAACCACAGGAGGTGGTAAGGCTCAACAGAAGCAATCTCTTACCTCCTCACCAGGTTCACCTTCCAGTGAACAGGTTGCGCAGCACTACTTGGCCGACCCTGGACTCCTCCCTGGAATCCCCGTCGACGCAGTAGAATTTTGTGAAGGTGTGCGTCGACCACCACGTAGCAGCCCAGCAAATGTCTAGCAGTGGCGCACCGGACAGGAACGCCGTAGTAGCAGCGATCACTCTGGTAGAATGGGCTCTCGGACGGCCAGACATAGGTCGGTTTGTCAACCGGTGACATTGAGTGATACAGCCACAGAGCCACCTGGAAATGGAAGCCTTGGACAGAGCCTTTCCATGGTTCACAGGACCAAAGTTGACAAAAAGCTGAGAAGTTTCCCAGAAACTCTTTGAGCGGGCCACATAAAACTTCAGCGCTCTAGCCATATCCAGCAGGGGCAAGGTCCTTTCAGCCGCCGACGAAGGCATAAAAAAGAACCCGCTGATAACACCAAGGGCTCGTTAAGATGAAAGTCCAACGGCCCCTTGGGCATGAAGGAGGGGTGCGTCCGCAGCACCATCCTCATCTCATGGAAAGTCAAGTAAGGTGGCTTACAGGATTGGGCCTGGATCTTACCCACTCGTCGTGCAGAGGTGATGGCTACAAGGAAAGCGGTCTTCCACGACAGAAACTTACCGGAGCTGAATGCATAGGTTCGAACAGAGCTCCCATGAGGCTATTCAGCACCACATTGAGTTCCCACGCCAGGGCCGGAGCATTCACAGGCGGGAACAAGCACAACAGTCCCTTGATGAATTCCTTAACTAGACGGTGCGACCACAGTGAAAACCATCCCAGAGATCTGGTAAAGTGAGAGATAGCCGCCAGATGAACCTTGATGGAGGCATGAGCTAGCCTCGATTTAGCCAATGACAGCAAATACGAAGGTTTTTGAGGGGCTGTGACCAAAGCATTTTAAAGTAGATGACGCCCTGGCCTTGGCGAGTACCTCCTTGCAGTCCGCTGGAAAATTGTAGCCCCCAAATACTGCAGGAGGCAGGCCTTCAGGTTCAGAGACCCGGGTCGTGGTGCAGAATTGTGCCTCCTTCCCTGGCGAGAAGATCGCGACCATTGGCAGCTTGACTGGAGGGGATGCTGAGAAGGTCCAGGCACCAGATCTGCCTCAGTCACGCTGGTGCGATGAGGATCATCCAGCAACGGTGCGGCGTGAGTTGATTGATGAATCGAAGAAGCAACGGCAATGGAGGAAACGCATACAGGCCTTCCCAGGGGAATGAGAATGTGAACCTGCTGGCGAACCTCCAGCACTTGGTGTTTGTCGCCGTCGCAGACAGATCGATCTGGGGACAGCCCCATTTGAGGAAAAGGTTGTCCACTTGATCCTGCCGAAGCACCCACTCGTGCTGAGAGTCGGCAACTGTGTTCTTTACTCCTGCCAGGTGAAACGGAATGAGGAACATCCCCTGGGCGACGGTCCAGTGCCACAAGTCCTGCGCCTCCCTGGAGAGCGCTGGGGGATCTGGAGCTCCCTGCTCCCAGATGTATTGTCCGTGAAGACCCTCACCACTTTGCCCTTGAGGGACAGCAGTCTTGAGGCCCCAAAACACAGCCCGTAGCACCAGAACGTTGATGTACAGCACCTTCTCCTCCGGCAGCCACAGGCCTCTAGCGTGAAGACGTCTGGTGTGGGCTCCCCATCCCCTCAGGGAATCAGGGAATCATCCGTCGTGACTGTCTCCTGCTACGGTGGGCTCTGGAAATCCATGCCTCGGCGATATTGGAGCACACGCCCCACAATCTTATCGCTCGGCGGAACTCCTCGTTCAGTGTGATGCTGTCCTGGTAGCTTCTGGACAACTGGACCCAAAGGGCATTGAGGAACTCCTGCAGCTGGCATATCCTCAACCTGCAGAGCCGATTCAGGTATATGCACAACAACATCATGCCAAGTAGAGACTTGATGGTCCTCACAGTGGCGATCTCCAGTACCAACAGCTGTTGCACTTTGCACAAGATGGCCGATATCCTTTCCTCCGACGGGGACGACAGGCATGACACCGTGATGAGCCTGGATCGCAGCAACAGTGCATCTTGCAATGGATTTAAGCAGGATTTAGCATAATTCATAGAGAACCCAGGTTCCATCAGCAGGCGGATGGTCCGTGCCGTGTGGTGTGGTCGACGGCAATGTCCTTTGACCTTGCCCGGATGAGCCAGTCATCCAGGTAGGGGTAAGCGTGGATCGCTTGCAGTCGTAGATGGGCCGCCACCGGCACCAAGCACTTGGTGAATACTCTGGGCACTGACTTCAGTCAGGAAGGAAGTGCCTTGAACTGATAATGCTTCCCTTGAACGACAAAGCACAGAAACTTGCGATGTCCTTTGTGTATGGGGTCCTGGAAGTAGGCGTCCTCCAGATCCAACGACGACAGAAAGTCCCCCTCCTCCATTTGCCCGAGAATGTGCTGCAGCGTGACCATCCTGAACTTCTGGGACTTTATGTACTTGTTCAGTTGTCGTAGGTCGAGAATGGGACTCCAGCCCCTGGTCTCCTTTCCTACGAGAAAGTACCTGGAGTATACTCCGGAGCCTTGGAGTCGCCGTGGAAACGGCTTAATTGCCCCTTTTCGTAACATGGCCAAAACCTCCAGCAGCAGCTGAGGGATGTTCTTTTCTTGTCGGGCCACGGGTGGTATTCACGGACACTTCCGATTAAACTCCAAGGTGTGTCCGTGGGCGAGAGCATCCAGCACCCATCTGTCGGTGGGGATGGTCTCCCACACTCCGACAAAGTTTGCCAGCCGGCCTCCCACCGGAGTGCATGGGTGGGGAGCCGACGCCCTAGTTGGTTCAATCTTGCTTGGAGATCGATGGGCCGCCTTGCAGTCCCCGACGACGACTGTGTCCACCCCCGAAGGCCTTGGAGCGACCCTGTTGGCTTCCTGGGTCGAGGACCGCGAGGGCATGCGGTATGAGGAAGAGCCCCCGCCGAAACCCTTCAAAGATCGGATAGACTTCCCTCCTGAAGAGCGAAAGGATGGTCGTCTTTGCTGTAGAGTGCCCAGGGCATGTGCCGTCTCCATGTTAGTCTTGATGGCCTGGAGGGATTCAGCCACAGCCTTTCTGAACAGGTTGTCCCCGTCAAAGAACATGTCCAAAAGCCTTGTCTGCACCTCCGGTCTAAAGTTGGTGGCCTTGAGCCAGCCAAGACGGCGAAGACAGACTCTGTTTCCCATCTGGTGGAAACCTGTGTCCGCGATGTCCAGGGCCACTGTGATGGTGTGGTCCGATGCCATCTCGCCTTCTTGAAGGATCTCCAAAGCCTCTACCTGCTTGTCATCACGGAGGAAGTCCAGTAGCGGAGTCAACTTAAACCACAGCTCCTGGTCGTATCTGGCCACGAGGGCTTTGGCAGCCTTGACCATCGTCGCTGCGTAGATAACCTTTCTACCCATAGAATCCAATTTCTTCCCCTCATTGTCCGTAGGTGTGGAAGAAGAAGAAGAGGCTGAGCTTGACTTTTTTTCCTGGTGGCCGACGAGACCATAGAGTCCGGCGACGGTTGAGACCGCAAGCACTTGGGTGCAGAGTCCGGCACCCTATATTTTTTCTCTAGCGGTCTCTCTTCGCTGGGGCTGTCTAGGCGTTCTTCAGCAGAGCCAGCCCTTCATTCCAAACATCGTCCAGGAGCGGGACCGCAAAATGCCTTCCTCTTCACCTCCCGGCGCCAACACAAAAAGCATGTGTTCTTTTCCTCTGGTGTTAGGCAAGATTGTATCCAGTACCCTTTGGGTGCACTACAATAACCCTGACCTCCCTCCTGGCAACAGGGACCCAACCTTTGGTATAGGTCTGAACTACACAGGTTGGTAGTGTGGCTGAGCAGCCAGGTTTATCTCAAGAGGGGTCAATGTAAGCCGTAATGTTGCAACACTGAGTTAACAGTACCAGTTATTCAAATAAACTCTTGCACTCAAGGTTTCTTGATAATACAATTATTAATTTATTCCACAGTCAGTTATATAAGCCTTCTTCAGAAGGGAGCAGTATATGTAACACTTATAGTACATTCCAGAACACACTGTCTCTAAATCAGATGACACTCATTGGGGATGGCACACAGACACTTCCTACACCCTCAGGTGACTTAAATAGCTAGCACATTTAGAGCAATACTGAGTTTGGTGTAAAAGATGGATATGGGAATTAAACAATACAAACTGGTAAGTACTTTTGGAACCTTCCAATGCATAGTAAAATTAACCCTTTCCTGGGGGAAAGTCCAAATCACAAAGTCGGAGGTAAAGAAGAGTCTGCCAGGGAGCCAGGACAGCCAATGTTAATTGCACAATGTCTAGGGGAGCTGAATATCTTCTTTGCAGGTAGGTTAAAAGTCTTGCAATATGTTTTTAGAAAAGTTTGCAGAAAATAGAACAGTTGAAGGGCCACAAGCTGGAAGGCTTGTAAGGGGCAAAGGTATAGCAACTCTGCAAGGTAACCAAGACAGGTCTCAACTGAGAGCAAGAAAGGCTACACAACAAGAGGTACGTTCTCTTAGACTGTACAGTACCTCAGGTTAGAAGAAATGGTTCAGCTGGCTTCTGTTCTTGTACAGCTCTGAAGATCCTGTTCCTGAGCCTCAGTTGTGGGGACAAGAGGAAGGACGCCTGGGGACTCCTGCTCTGCATTCGAAGGACAGTGGCAGCACTGGGAACACTTCGATTCAGCGGCCCTTCTGTGTTCCAGCTCCTAGTGTCCGACAGGAAATAGCAACACTGCGGTTCTCGGACACCACTCTGGACTTTCCTTATATTTCCGGGGACCATCACTGTTGAGGTGGCTCAGGCTTGGTCAGTCCTGCTTCAGGGAAGTCCGGAAGATTTTCCTGGTGCTCAAGTCCGACTTAAAAGCAACGCACACAATCTGGTGTTCCTCTCCCTGGCACTTTGGTTCCAGCAGCAGCTGCAGTGGAAGTACAGCCAGCTCTGGGAGGATGTCCAGACAGGCTTACTTTGGAGTTGATTGGTCCCGCCAACTCAAGGGGAGAAGTCGTCCTTTCAGGGCTTCTCTAATCGAGGTGAATTCAGAGCTTCAGCACAGCAGCAGGGATTCACCGGACAAACCAACGGTCCAGGAGTTGCAGCAGACGTCTCTTCCAAGTTCTTCTTCGGATTCCTTCGTCCAGTGGGGGACTCTGCCTTCAAAGCCAAAAAGCCTTGCATTTTATGCAGGTTTCTCCCATTCATTCCAGCCTAGCTGTCAATCCCACAGCACGGTAACTGTCCTTCCCGGACAGTCAGCCGGCCAATCACCTTTGGGTGCATTCCTGGAACTATGGGGATTAAGCACAGGGAGTTTCGGGCACTGCCCTCACTTCCTGCCCCTGCCAGACATACTGGAGCCAGAGGCGGGCTTCACTCGTGAATCCCGTCAAAGACAAAACAAACAAAGGGACCAAACCCTGTTTGGCGCGGAGAGTAAATCTCAATAAGAACAGGGCCATTTTGATGAAATGGGTACCCATGGGTGCTTTACTGTGGCTGCGAGCACAGCGCATGGTAAAAACACACAATGTTAGCAAAAAGTAAACCACTGCCACCAGCCATTAATTGTAGAAAGGGTAACAAAAATGTTGCATGAGAAACTAGACAAAGGGGATACTAAGTAACCCCTCTAACACCCCATGGTAAGATAGTGTGTGCTGGGTCTAGAAAGTTACAAAATGTAAGTAAAGTCAATTTCACTTCACTGCTCTTGGAAACAGTTTCCCCAAGAGAAGGTATCTAAACCTTTGGGAAATCTAAGAGACGCCCTTGTGGCACTGCGCTGAAGCTACTGTGTGTCACAATGTAAAAGATGATGCCCATGGAGTTTGTCAGACTCCACAACCAAAAGAAACAGTCTAAATCACAATAAAAAATACATGAGTGAAAAAAGGGCTCACTCTTTCCAGGTTAGAAATTAAATGTCCTGAAGTCCAGCAAAAGAGCTGGGGGTCTCTAAGGTAGAAGGGAATTAACACATTTCTGAGAATTCTCCCCAACAGTGGGTTACTGTTAGGCAAAGTTTGTATGCAGTACCCTTTGGGACCACTACACACAACTATGACTACAGGTGTAAGCAAAACCAACCTTTGGTATAAGTCTGTACTACACAGTTTTTGGTAGCGGAGCTGAGCAGCCAGGCTTATATCAAGAGGGAATGGCAGCTGTAATGTTGTTACACAGAGGTCTACAATCACAGGTGTTCAAATAAACTCTTACACTCAAGGTTTCTTTGTTAAATACTTTTTAATTTAACTGTCGGTTTTAAAACATTCATAAGAAGGAGGCAATATAATCAAAACACAAATATACTTCAGTACTGTACACTAAGTTTCTGAGGTATTCAAAAAAAGCATAGGTTATCAGAACATAGGAAGAATACAGTTATTTCTTAAGCAGCGCAGATATTTTGAGTTCACTAGAAGAGTCGATTCAATTCAATAGGCTAGGCCAAAGTCAATGGGCTAAAGCCTTGGATAGGATAAAGCAGTTCTGGTAGATAAACAGAAAAGTCTCCGCAAAAGTTCTTAGGAATAGTTTGTAGCAAAAAGAATTGTATGTTGAGTCACAAGCTTATTATGGTTGTGAGTTGGGAAAGTTTCAAGCACTTTCACCACAAGAGGAAAGTACTCAGTCTGGTTTTACAGTACCTTTACAAATGAAGAAAAAGATGCAGCTGGTGACCTCTGTTCCTGGCAGTCCCTGCAGATCTCGCTGTTCCTGGGCCTCAGTCGTGGGGACAAGAGGGAGGATGTCAGGGGACTCCTGCACTGCACTTGTCATAAAGCTGGCAACTGGCAAATCTTCAATTCTGGTAGCTGTAGTCAAGCACACAAGCTGGTGTCCCTCTCCCCGGTTATTCAGTTTCCTGCAGCACTCTGAGGAAAATACAACCAGCTCTGAGAATGGTATCCAGGTGGCTTAGTGTCGAGTTGATTGGTCCCACCAACTCAAAAGGGAGAATTTGTCCTTGAAGGGCTTCTCTGTCGAGATGAATTTAGCGATTCGGACCTGCAGCAGGGCTTCACCGGGCAAACCATCTTGGACCCCCACAGATGGGGCGCCCTCAAAAGGACTTAGAAGACCGCTCCTCGGACTGGCCGGTCTTGGACGAGGCATGACCCTACTCGGAGCATAAGTCAGAGGCCTTGGTCGAGTTAAGAAATGCCGCCAGCATACTGTGCCTGTGTTCCCTCTTCATAGAAAAACCTTGCCATATCTCGTACGCCATCCTTATGGTCCGGCTGTAGGCAGTAGAGGCATTGTAGGTGCTGGTCTTCCAAAAACACATTCCATAGCCCGCTTTTGGTGCAGGGCCTGAAGAAGGACCTTCCCTCCTTCTCCTCAGACATGGTCGGAGGGCGCGATGTAGGCCCAAGATGGCCTTCTAGAAACTTCGCCCTTGAGGGTCTGGGTCTCCGTTGTCAGTAGATGAGGAAAACAACCCACGGGCTATTTGGAACAAACATTTTACTTTTCTTATTGAAAACCTAGAAAAAACATAATAGCTCGGAGAGCAAACTCGAAGACTCCCCAACACCGATATGTGCGGTAAAAATCTGAAGATGGCTGTCAGAGGCGGGGCTTAGGGAGAGGACTCTCATTGGTTGACGGCAGTATCGCCCAGAGGACAGTGATTAGTTTAGAGGAGAAATACAGTTTTAAAGTGAAAGTCAAACTTTTTTCTTTTAATGAGGATTCCCAGCCTGATGGCGGGGAATATTCATGAGCATGTGAATCCATGCCAGACCCCATGCTGGAGAAGATATCCTATTTTCAGCAGCACCACCAGACTTCGAGAATTACCATGCATTATGGGGCGAGCGTTTAGCCGATGTGACAAAAATTGATTTTTGAGGAATACTTGGACGGATACGAGGAAGAGGGGGACATGACCAGGGTAACAAAGGTGTGGGTGCATAAATAAAAGGAAAAGGAGATGAGAGGGTCAAAAGTATCGATCGAAAGATCTATTGAAAGGGGGAATGTGTTAAAGGTGCTAATTCAGCACCAGGTAGGGGGACACACCTACCAACTGTGGGAGTAAAGATGATGCACAGTGGGGGGGTGGCTACATGGGCATAACACAGGTACTCTAAACCACAGACACACTGTATAAAAGGACTTCACCGGGAATGGTAGGGGGTAACAATACACTGGATGTAAACTTGGTCCAACACATTGCTCTATGATTAGCTAAAGGAGGGGAGGGACAAAAATAGCACAATCACAAATATGTGTAGTGGGAAATCCCTCAGAGAAGTCTGGATCTGGGAACTTTTCAATTTAAGCATGTGACCTGAACGACGGGGATGAGCAAAGGGGGGGGGGGGGGGAGGGGGCTCAATTCACTCGTTACATGGGAATTAAGACAGACAGAACTTGGTGTTGTAACTGCAGGGCGGTCAGCCAAACAAGCTGCCCTACACAGTAAAAGGGAGGGTGGCTCTGTACCAGTGTGCTGGTCACATGACCGCCGATGTTCACCGGCAGGCGGCAGTGGTAAGGAACACTGGACGCAGTGGCATTCCTGGGAGAACCAATCAGATGGGAGGTTCCTAAGCTCTGACGAGGGAACCAGCCCTCAAAGTATCTTCCACAGAGTTGGCAAAGTTCATTATCGAACAGGTATCGTGTGAATGTCCCCTTTCCCACCAGCTAATGGGTGTCTTGTGTCCTGTTCTCAATGGTGCTGACCAATGCCAGTGTATTAAAGCTCTGGCCGTGAGTACAAATGTTGCTTCATTAATAAGAAGTTCTGAGTTGAGTTTTGAATAAAATGTGGCATCACATGTGTAGGCGAGGGGAAACAATTGAACCGTTTGTTCTAATGATGCTTTCACTAATAAATTTAACTATCTAGGATGTGGAAGAGATTGAAAACCAATCAAATCACTGGGAACACAGAAAAAATGAATCCTCCAACTTGCAAGTGTTTCTCCGGTCTTCCGACTACTGTAATTATTATAAAACTGCTGTTCATAGTCCATTCAGATGTCTCGATCAGAGCTAATTCAATGTTCTCTTGGATTATTGCTCACCCAGCTGTAATAAACAGCGATGCGTCTTGCCCAGTTTGTGCTACTTTTTGGAGTATGTGGTTTTTATTATGCACTAACTAGCGGACCCATGACTACAGTGGGCTTTCCATATTGGTGTATTGCCTTGGGCTCATAGGGCCTTTATAATAAGCCGATCGGGTTTTGTATATGCCTGTGGCATATGGCACCATTTTAGATTTCGCCCAAATGGAGAGAACGGTTCTTCATTGCTTGACAACCTCTCCATTCCACTGTGACTGTACCTGCTTTAGATGCTTTAGTGGACCCTTTCTACAAGGTAACATGTCCTGGCCTGATAGTAAGCTTCTTTGTTACTTTCTTTGGGGCTTGGGAACTCCATGGATTATCAGAAGCCTGATTCTTTACCCACACATACAGGCTTCTCCAGGCTTTAGTTTTTGACAGTGCTTTGCTGGCCTATAGTGTGTTGTGTGACACCCACTGGGGCTTTTCCATATCTCTGGGGGATGGGTATCTGGGAGAATCCCACTTCGTCCCCCCCACTGGGCAGCACATAGAGGAGCAGCCTGCCCAGTGGCTTGCTTCCCCCAAATGAAATGACGAGGTGGTTGGACAACTCATTCTATACATATGCTTTACTATTGAACAAGCGATCACTGAAAACATACATATCTGCTTCTAATGAGCTCTTTAAGTTGTCGCTGCAGCCACCATAATTGTAAAGCATGTTACCGGTTTATAAACCAATGTCATTTTAATCTTACTATCTACATGTTGATCAAAGTTGAAGCCTGATGAGGCATGCATTATACCTGGATCGTCACATCAGATGCATACGATAACTCAAAGTACATTTTTGGAATATCCTGCACCAAGCAGCTTCATGTAAATCTAGCTTACCTTGATCCCAAGTGAGAGGTTTTGGAGGCTCAATCTTTGGTTGCTCTGGTAAGTGCAGTCCTGTTTCACCATCATAGCCAATTTCTGCTGCATCCCGTCTCGCCTGCCTTAGGACAATGCCTCCTTGATCTCGTAACCGTACTGCTGCTCTATAGAAGGATGTTTCCTTGGCATTGTATTTCATACAGTTATCGACAATCAGGTTGAAATCCTCTTCAAACTCATTGAAGTTCCTATAACACTGGCATTCCAAACGAGTTTTCATGGTAGAGAAATCCATGGGATGCTTAATGTGATCCAAATAATCTGTAACCTATAACGAAAGGCAGAAATGATGCACCATTCTAACTTGTGCAATACTGAATCAAGAGTGCGGCCCAATACAACAGTTTTCATTTTGATTTACAATACAGAAACTAAAACAGGCAAGAACACAAACTAGGAGCTTCCTGACAGGATAAAATAGTAGAACGATGAAAGGGAGACACTGTTACTTTAAGACATCTTTGATGTCCTGGGCAGAAACCATTGACATGCCCGATTAAATCAACTCTTCACTGTAGTCATGGCTTTTTGGTGAAAGGCACATTTCAGTCAGGAACAAATCTTCTAGTGGAAACAAATGTTAATTTCCAGCATGCAAAGTATGGTGGGAGAAAAAGCCAGCCATGTATAAAGGTGATCATCGTACTAATGGCCCGGTTCGAAGGCGGGACATTTTCTAGCATCAAGAGGGGTTGCACCACAATAGTTCATCATGCCAGTTAGAGGTATCAACCCAATTTTCTCCAGGGAACCTAAACAATATCTTCTGTGTCATTAGACTAAACTATCAACACTTCACTAGTTGCACACCTTTTACAATGGCCTGAAACTGAACGCCTGAAAATAAACTAATTTAGAATAATGCAGACAGGAACTGCCACATAGTGCAAGACTTCATGAAGACAGGACTCTGCCAACTGCATTAGCTCTATGTGAAATAAAGCATGCATGCCACACACTGCACGCTCTATGTTAGGTAAGATTTTGCAAAGTCTAACTGGTGAGGGACTTCACAAGACTTATCTCTTGGTATTAGGCAGCCCCACCTCTTAACATTCTATTCTAATAGGTTTTTGTAAAGCACCTACTCACCTGCAGGCCTCAAAGTGCTCAGACAGCGCAGCCAAAAACCCGACAGCAGAAGTTACACAACATAGGCCTGTACTACACAAGTTAGGAGGGGTAATGTAAGCAGTAGAGTAGCACAATGAAATCAGTAAACACAAGGCACCAAGTAAACACACACCTAAAGTTAGATTACATTATTTATATACATGAGGTAAATTAAGCATTTTTCAAAAAGCAGCAACTAATAATAACAGTCATTGGAAGATGGAATTAATTTAAACAAGATCTAATAATGCAGGCAAGTAATTATTGTATATGCTAAACATGTTCCAGCACACAGAATGGCATCAATCAAGATCAGTGTTAGCACTTATTGTTGTTCACCATTACAACATTGGGTTGAGGAGGGAAAATGGTTAGAGTTAATGTAGAACACACTTTCAACTGGTTGAATAGTGAGTTTCTCCCAGAGGAATGTAGGTAGTCTTTTATCCCAGCAATAATAGTGTCAACAATTAAAACCTGTAAGGGAACAAGCACTTCCAAAGCCAGTAGGGTTCAGAAGAGGAGCCTTTAGGAGACCAGGACACCCAAAGTCAATTGGACAGTTCCAGTTCTGATGCAGCTTTTCTTAGAAAAATGATCATCAACCGGGGCGCTGTTGAGCAGCCAAATAGTAATGGCGGTCTGAGAGGGAGCTCCGGCCCGGCAACATATCGAACGTTTAAATCTCGGGAGGATAGCTCAGGGGAAACGTGCTCGCCTTGGAAGCAAGACGTCACGGAGCACCACAGGTTTGATCCCCGGGTCTGCGCTTAGAAACAAAGCGCTTTATAAATAACCTATATCATATCATATCAAAGGGATCAGGTAATATTATCCCCATATATATATGGTCGCCATATATAATATCGCCGTATATAATATTTAAAAAAAAAGAAAGGGTTTGGGGGTTGCAGTGGTGTCCCCCGCATGTTCCAGGCAATGTCCCCACAAAAAACGGCCATTTTTCGGTTACATTTTTGCATGCCGATATTTTTGAGGGGACATTATTACATGGAACCGCATCAAATATCCTGATGGTGCCAGAGTTGTAGTTGCTGGGAAGCTTGCGGAGGAAGCTAATGAGGTGAAGCGAGTCCCATCCTAAGTTGGCCCCCGATAGTTCAGCGGAGGAGGACGACTGAGCCTTGGCAAATCCGACAAAGCCACTGCCTGATCCGATGAGGACTTCCACGGAAGCTGGAGGTGGGGGCACTTTAACCCGCAGCGCTGTCGGCCTGGGTGGGGGAGGGGTGGAAGGATCCAGCAGCCTTTTGTGGGAGCTGACCGTGGCGGTGGACAGTGGTTGCTGAGACAGCCGACTTTGGCAGATCGTCGGCTGACTTGGAAGAGAGGTAAGGAGAAAGGGGGAAGCACACAGTGCATAACCGTGTACAATCTGCGTGTACAATCTGCAGCCACAGCATCCTCTAGTGCGTGGCCAGGGCCCAACGGAGTGCAGTTCTGGGTGCGCCCGGGGACATTCCAGTGAGGTGGAGGAGCGGGCATCCAGGCTGTCCACAATCAGCCACAGGAGGATTGTTCCATAACGCTACAGCAGAGACAGTAAGCAACCCCTGGATTATACAATTAAAGCACAAGATGGGCCAATGAATCAGATGACATGCTAGCGACTGCTTTGCTTCCTAATTAGGCGTAGGCACCTAGAAAGAGGGTGAACAAGAGTCCCCACATGAAAGGTGAATGCAGACGGTTGGATTAGGCTGCGCTATTTACTACCGAGAACAGATGTGAGGATGGACGGCTAGCACTTGCCAGAACTTAGTCCCCTACAGGACTAGGGGCGCGGGCCACAAACGCAGGGGCCAGAGAGGGTAGCTGGAGCTGTCGTCGGGCTGGATGCCATACGACTATTAGGCAAAGTTTGCATGCAGTACCCTCTGGTACCACCACACACAACTACGACTACAGGTGTAAGCAAAACCAACTTTTGGTATAAGTCTATACCACACCGTTTTTGGTAGTGAGCTGAGCAGCCAGGCTTATCAAAGAGGGAATATGAGCTTGTAACGAGGTTACACAGAGGTCTACAGTTACAAGTATTCAAATAGACACTTACACTCAAGGTTTCTTGGGAAAACACTTATTAATTTATTACACAGTCAGAAAACATTCACTAAAAGGAGGCAATCAATATCACACAGAAATATACTACAGTACTTCAGACGATCCGGTTCTGAGGCATTTACACTACTTTGAAGGAGCAGCAAAATGGCACTCAGAGCATTTGAAGTAAGAGCAAAAAGGCATAAGTTAATAAAACGAATAATAGAGTTACTCTTAAACAGTGCAAATTGTTTGAGTTCACCAGAGGAGTGGTTCCAATGCAATAGATAGGCAATGGGCTAGAGTCTTGCATAATAAAAACGGTTCCAGTATTTTAAACTGAAAGGTCTTTGCCATATGATATGATATGGTATTTGTAACGCGCCTATACACAAGTGTTTCAAGGCGCGACGAGGCAGCGGGGGGCGGACAAAGGGAGACAGACAACGATCCTACTAGGCCAGGTGTCATTCAGATCACGCAAGTGCAAGGGTAGGGGGACTGGGAAAAGTGAAGGGGAAGGGGAGAGGGGAAGTGCAGTACATGGTTAGTAGAATACAAGATAAATAATAGGGCCAGCTGGTGGCAAGTGCAAAGGTAAGTGCCGGGATAAGGGGCTGTAGGATACAGAGACAGTCCCGAAGTGCATGTAGGCAGTGAAGGAAGAGTGGCTGGGCCAGGACATGAGATCGGTGAGTGGCCCAGCTGCAGATTCAGCGATTTTAGCAGGGGAGAGAGGGAGAGAAAGCGGAGGCAAAGAGGAAGGTTTTGAGGTGCTTCCGGAACCAGAGATGGTTCTCCTCAAGTTTCAGGGAGGCAGGAAGGCTGTTCCAGAGGGAGGCCCCTGCTGTGGCGAGAGATCTACCACCAGCTCGTTGCTTGGAGAAGCGGCTGACCCTGAGGTAGTTGGAGGTGGATGAGCGAAGGGCTCGAGAAGGAAGATATTTAGGAAGAGAGAGTTGCAGGTATTTTGGCCCAATGCCCTAGAAGGCCTTGTGGACAATGCAGAGAGTTTTGAACTTAATACTTGCAGCCACTGGGAGCCAGTGTAGTGATTTCGGTCCTGGAGAGATACGATCCCTGGGCTTGAGGCCAAGGACAAGTCCTGTTCTGGCTAAGTTGCAGAGAGTGGAAGCAGGCAGATTTAGAAAGACGCTGTAGCAATAGTCCAACCTAGAGAGAACCAGAGCTCTGGAGACAGTGAGCTTCTGGGGGAAGGAGAGGAAAAGAAGAATACCTCTGAGGAGGTGCAACTGGTAGTGTGACGTCTTAGAGATGTCTAAGATGTGAGGGGAGAAGGAGAGTATGCAGTCGAAGAGGACCCTGAGGTTTTTAGCCTTGCAGGTGGGAGCAGGAAGAGGGCCAAGAGAGACTGGCCGAGAGCTGCTGGAAAGGAGGGAGCGGGTGTGCCAATGAGGATAATCTCAGTCTTACTGGCATTAAGGCAGGGGTTGTTGGCAGCACACCACTCCTGGACAGCAGACAGACAGTCAAAGATGAGGGAAGTAGAGGAGGAGGCCGAGGGTAGCCTGAAAATTTGCTGGGTGTCATCCGCATAGCACTGAAACTTGGGGCAGAGAGCAGCAATCATAGGGTGTCCAGGTAGCCAGTGCAGTTCTGGTTACAGCCAGGGGGTCAGCAGAGCAGAGGAGGAGAAAAAGCAGAAGCAAAGAGAAAGGTTTTGAGGTGCTTCCGGAACTGGAGAAGGTTCTCCTCAAGTTTAAGGGAGGCAGGGAGGCTGTTCCAGAGGGAGGCAGCAGCCGAAGAAAGATCTACCACCAAATTGTTGCTTGGAGAAGCGACCGACTCTGAGGGATTTGGACACGGATGAGCAGAGAGCTCGAGAAGGAAGATATTTAGGGAGAGAGAGTTGAAGGTATTGAGACCTTAGGCCCCAGAAGGCCTTGTGGATGAAGCAGAGAGTTTTGAACTTAATCCTTGCAGCCACTGGGAGCCAGTGCAGAGATTTCAGTCCTGGAGAGATACGATCCCGGGGCTTGAGGCCAAGGACAAGTCCTGTTCTGGGTAAGTTGCAGAGGGCGGAGAGTGGAAGCAGGCAGATTTAGAAAGAGGCCGTTGCAATAGTCCAACCTAGAGAGAACCAGAGCTCTGGAGACGGTGAGCTTCTGGGGGAAGGAGAGGAAAGGAAGGATACCTCTGAGGAGGTGCAACTGGTAGTGTGACTTCTTAGAGACGTCAGAGATGTGAGGAGAGAAGGAGAGTGTGGAGTCGAAGATGACCCCAAGGTTTTTTGCCGTGCAGGTAGGAGCAGGAAGAGGGCCAAGGGAGGCCGGCCAGAGAGCTGCAGGGAAGGAGGGAGTGGGTGTGCCAATAAGTAGAATCTCAGTCTTACTGGCATTAAGGCAGAGGTCGTTGGCGGCACACCATTCTTGGATAGCAGAAAGACAGTCAGAGATGAGGGAAGTGGAAGAGAAGGCCGAGGGTAGCCTGAAAATGAGCTGGGTATCATCCGCGTAGCACTGAAAGTTGGGACAGAGAGCGGCGATGCGGTGAGCAAGAAGTGCCAGATACTGGTTGAACAGCCAGGGGGAGAAGTTAGATCCCTCGGGGACACCACAGGTAGAGAAAAAGATGTCAGAGAGAAAGGAACCCAGTTGGACCTGGGAGGGTCGATTGGAGAGGAAGGAGGACAGCCACGCCAGAGCTTGACCAGTGATACCCAGGTTATCACGGAGACGGTTGAGCAGGATGGTGTGGTTAACAGTGTCAAAGGCAGAATAGAGGTCGAGCAAGATGAGAACACAAGGGGTGTTAGAGTCAAGGTTTGAGAGCAGGTCCTCACGGATGTTCAGGAGAGCAGTTTCCGTGCTTCTGGCAGCTCTGAAGCCAGACTGATGGTCATGAAGACTACCAACAGATTCAGCATGGAGATTAAGCTGTGAGATGGCCAGTTTCTCCAGGAGCTTGCCCAGGAAGGGAGTGATAGAGATTGGGCGATAGTTGGGCAGGAGGGGTCGGAGGAGGGTTTCATAAGAAGGTGGTGCACAAGGGAGTGCTTGAGGGGGGAATGGGAAGACTCCAGAGGCGAAGGAGTGATTGGAGAAGTCAGCCAAGGCAGGCACCAGGGAGTCGATGTGGTCCTTGATAGTTTTGGAGGAACAGAGGTGGACCTGTTTTGATGAGACTTTCATAGATCGGACTTGTCTCGAAACCTCATCAGCAGAAAAAAGGGGAAAGGCAGAGAAGGAGGGAGGAGGGGTGGCTGCTGAAAGGCCAGAAGGAGAGCAGGGAATAGGGGAGGGGAGGTGATAGGAGGAGAGTGAGGACAGGATGTCTTGAGTTTTTGAAATGAAGTGAGAGGCCAGTGCTGTGCAGAGGGCCTGGGAGGGGACAGGAGAGGTGGAGACTGCAGCAGGGTTGGCCAGCTCCTTGCAGATTTGAAAGTGCGGCTGAATTGTTAAATGCTGCAGAGATGCGGGCTTGGATAAGGGCTCTCTTCTTAGTGAGAACTGAGAGCCGGTATTGCCTTTGGAGCAGGCGGCAGGCCAGTTTGTCAGAGGATGAACATGAAGCACGCCATTTCCTCTCTGCCACCCTGCACTTGCATTTAAGGGTGACGAGATCGGAGTCATACCAGGAGTTACATTTGGCTTTGGGCTTCAGGCGGATTCTCATGACAGGGGCAAGGGTATCAGATATAGCACAGTGGAGAGTGGAGATGGCTGTGTCAGGGTGGAAGTCAGCCGAAAGGGGAAGGGGGGGACGAGCAGGTGGTAGCGAAAGCCTCAACTGACACGTGCTTCATGGGTCGGATGACCGCAAAGGTGGGTGGCAGTGATGAGGGTGGGTTTGCCTGTGGGGTAGGGAGGGTGAGGTGGGAGGATAGGAGAAAGTGATCACTCCAGGAGAGAGGAGTGGAGAGAGGGACAGAGAGGGGTAATGGTTCTGAGAAGTAGTTCATACAAGAAATGTTCATATGTCGGGTCACAAGCTGACTAGGCCTGCAAGTTGCCAAAGTTTCACGCACTTTCGCAGTGAGAGGTCATTTCTCTCTGTTGGGTTTTCACAGTACCTTAGACTGAAGAAAAGGATGCAGTAGACGACTGTTCCTGGCAGTTACTGCAGATCTCGCTGTTCCTGAGCCTCAGTCGTGGGGACAAGAGGGAGGACGTCTGGTAACTCCTGCACGGGGACTGGTCACAAAGCTGGAAAACTGGCAGTTATTCGATTCCAGTAGCTGTCTTCAAGCACACAAACTGGTGTTCTTCTCCCTGGCTATTCCGTTTCCTGCAGAGCGCTGAGGAAAATACAACCAGCTCCGAGCTCGGTGTCCAGGTGGCTTCTGTGTTGATTGGTGCCACCAACTCAAGGGAGAAGTCATCATTGAAGGGATTCGCTGTCGAGATGAACTTGGCGATTCGGACCTGCAGCAGGGCTTCACTGGGCAAACCAACGGTCCAGGAGTTGCAGCAGCCGTCTTCAGTTCTTTCATTCCAGTGGTCGACTCTGCCTTCCAAGCCAAGAGACTCGCCTCTTGAACAGTTTTCTCCCATTCATTCCAGCCTAGCTGCCACTCACCCAGCAAGGTGGCTGTCCTTGCTGGACAGTCAGCTTGCCAAACACAATAGAGTGCATTTGGGTCTCCTAGGAGATTAAGCACAGGGAGTTTCGGGCACCTCCCTCACGTCCTGCCCACCCCTGACACTCGGGTGCAAGAGGCGGCCTTGAGTCCTGAAGCTCGCCAAAGGCATAGGGACAAAGGTACAAAACATGGTTTGGCACGCAGAGAAACTCTAGAAGGAACTTTCCAAAAAGAAATGGCGAAAAAAGAAGACCGGGACCTGTTTAAACAAAGGGGGCTCAGACGTCATCTTGAAAAACATGGTGCCTGTGATTTTTAGCTACCGGTGTTCACGGTCAAGAAAAATCATGGTAGTTCGGTCTAAAACCACTGCCACAAGCCTTTTCGATAGGAAAGGGTAGTAATTGACTACTACATGAGTTCCTAGACATAAGGGGATACTAGGTAACCCCTCCAGCACTCTAATGGAAGATAGTGTGTGCTGGGTCTAGGAATGTTAAAAGACTAGTAAAGTCAATTTAACTTTATATTCTCTGGGAAACGGTAGTTTATCCCAGAGAAGGTGTTTAAACCTTCGGACAGCCTAGAAGGCTGCCCTGTGTCACTGCACTGAGGGTGCTGTGTGACACACACGAAAAGATGATGCCTATGTCTAAAACTCCATAATCAAAGAACACAAGAGTAAAACATATATCAAAATACATGAGAGAGTGGGAAAAAAGGCTCACACTATCTTCAGATAAATAAATCAAGTCCTCAAAATACAGCAAAGTTGCTGGGGGTCTCTAAGGTGAAGGGAATTGGCACATTTATGAGAATTCTCCCCAACACTCGCCCCCCCCAGACTAAGGGACAGGAGGATTTAATCCACCCCTGGATGAATCTCCTTACTCCAGTCAGTCATACATTCTGGAGAGACCAGCATTTTGGCGATTACACCCTGACCAGTGTTCAATGGTAAAATCAAACCCCTGTAGGATGATTGACCATCTTAACAATTTAGGATTTTCCCCTTTCATCTGCATTAACCATCTCAAGGGTTGGTGGTCTGTCTGAATTACAAAATTAGATCCATACAAGTATGGCCTAAACTTCTTCAGAGACCACACAATGGCAAAACACTCACGTTCTATGGTTGCTCACCTTGTCAAAGGTTCCCTCAGCTTCCTGCTGATGAAGCAGATTGGGTGTTCCCTACCTTTCTCATCCAGCTGACTCAGAACTGCACCTATACCTGTATTGGAAGCATATGTTTGCACAATGAAGGTTTGGCTGTAGTCAGGAGCTCTTAAAACTGGAGCTTGACAAAGGGCTTTCTTAAGTCCTTCAAATGCCTTTGTGCACTCCTCATTCTACCTGACCTTCTTGGGGAATTTGGGTGAGGAGACCACATTCAAGGGAGAAGCTATGGACCCATAGTTCTCTATGAAGTTCCTATAATAACCAGTGAGACCTAAGAAGGATCTCACTTGGGTTCGAGTAGAAGGGGTGGCCCATTCTTGTACAGTTTGTACTTTACTAGGCAATGCCCTAATTTCACAACCTCTTGCCTCATGTCGAAGGAAGGCCACTTTTCTCTGGCCAATTTCAAATTTACATGCCTTTATGGTCTGATGGGCCTGCTCAAAAGTCTGCAAAACATATCCCAAGTGGTCAATATGTTCTTTCCAAGTGGGGCTGAACACTGCAATGTCATCCAAGTATGCCATGCTGAAGTCCTCCATCCCATTCAGAACTTGATTAACTATCCTTTGAAATGTAGCAGGTGCATTCTTTAATCCAAAAGGCATTATCTTAAACTGGTAGAGGCCTGATGGGGTTGAAAAAGCAGTTTTCTCCTTGGCATGGTCTGTCAGGGCTATTTGCCAATATCCTGACGTTAGGTCAAACGTACTGAGGTACTAGGCTGAACCAAGTTTGTCCACCAGCTCATGTGTCCTAGGTAAAGGACGGGCATCAGTCGTGGTGACTGCATTAAGAGCTCTATATTCCACACAGAATCTCAACGCCTTGGATCCTGCCTTTGGCACTAGTACAAATGGACTACACCATGGACTGGTAGAGGGCTCTATTACCCCGAGATCAAGCATCTTGTTGACATCCTCCTTTATGTGGGTTCTTGCAGATTCTGAAATCCTGTAACCTCTGCTTTTAACATGTAAATGGTCACCAGTGAGAGAAACATGCTGGCCCAAAGGGGTCATGCCTGGTGATAGTGAGAAATGGGGAGGCAAACTGATTTAACAGAAACTCGCCCTCCTCCTCCTCCTCCTCCTCCTCCTCCTCCTGAGCTGAAGCTAGAAGCAAAGCTCCCACTTCTGGTCTAGAGACATAGGGCCTCATTACACGGAAGGCGGTAATGGTTAACGGCCACCGTTAATGGTAACGGTGACCGTTAACCATTACCGCCTTACTACGAGGTCCCTTAGCGGGTTGGTGCTTTAACGCCTGCTTTTTGCAGGTGTTAAAAACCAACCCGCTAAGGGACCTCGGAGCTAATTACGGCACCGCAAAATTGTGGTGCCGTAATTAGCGCCTTCCCCATTCCCATAGAGCCCTATGGGGCAGAAATGGGAATGGGGAAGGGCAATGGCGGAAGGGGGATTTACCGCCCCACCAACCTTGGAATGGGGCAGTAAATCCCCTTTCCGCCAAGGCAGTGCCGGTAATTTACCGGCATGATCCAGGGTGCTAATAGCACCCTGGATCACCGCCTTCCGTGTAATGAGGCCCATAGGCTTTTAGACGGTTAGTGTGAAAGACCCTGGGGGCCTCCTTAGGATTGCCTAAGTCCACCAAATTATTCACCAAATAATTGACATCTAACACATATTCAGTGACTCTTACTGGCTTGGGAAAAGCAGCACTCTCCAACCCCTCCTTAATTAGGGCCAATGGACCTCTAACTGGATGACCATAGAGAAGCTCAAAGGGACTAAATCCAACTCCCTCCTGAGGGACTTCTCTATAAGCAAATAGAAGGCATGGCAGTAGAAGGTCCCACTTTCTTCTAAGGGGTTCCTCTAAAACACCTATCCTGCTCTTCATAGTTCTATTAAACCTCTCTACCAACCCATTTGTCTGGGGATGGTAGGTAGTTGAGAACTTATAAGTCACTCCACAGTTCTTCAACATGGCCTGCATGTAGTGAGACAAGGTTTGATCCCCTGTCAGAGATGACTTCCTTAGGAAAACGTACCCTGGTAAAAATACCAAGCAGGGCCTTAGCAACAGCCTAAGCTGTAACAGTCCTCATAGGTATGGCTTCAGGATGCCTAGTAGCATGGTCTACTACAACCAATATAGATCGGTTGCCTGAAGAGGTTGGAGGGTCTAAGAGACCAACAATGGCGATTCCTACCCTCTCAAAAGGGACTCCCAGCACTGGGAGAGGCACCAAGAGTGCCACATTCTTGGCTCCACTCTTGCCAGCTGTCTTGACAAGTGTGACAGCTCCTACAGAATTTATCTCCATCAGACCCAATTTAGGCCAGTAAAAATACAGAGAGCCTTTCCTTGGTCTTCTTAAAACTTAAGTGACCAGCCAAAGGAATCTCATGGGCCAACTGTAGGAACTGTTGTCTTATCCCTAGAGGCACTACAAGTCTTCTGTAGACCCCTGGGATAGACTCAGTTGGTTCACTGTAGAAGAGGCCATCTTCCCAGTACAACCTGTGCTTCCCTGGCTCTTGCCCATCCATTTGGGAAGCTGCCTGTTGGTGAAGTCCTTCAAGAGTAGGACTATCTTTGACTTCTGCTGAAGTCTGCCCTAATGGGTCCACCTTCTGCCAGTAAAGACTTGGTCTTTAGGATCCAGATCTCAACAGGGGGAAGGTCTTCTTCCAGCTCTGAATCTTCAGTAGCCAATTCAACCTTTCCAGGTTGTTCCTCACACTCAGCCTCAGCTGGTGGAGTAGTCACAGGTGTGACTTTGGATCGTCCTCTCGGGGATGTCCTTGTTGGAAGCACAGGCGTGCTCTCTCGTTTTTTCTTTGAGGTTTTGGGTTTCCCCTTTGCCTCTTCTTAGAAAAAACAGTTAGTAGTTCCTGTTGGCTGGGTGGTATTGATTCTTCTGTAACATTCTTTGGAGAGTCAGTTAAGGTACTCTCCGTGGCCTTCATGGTTTGTTCCTGTTTCCGTTTGCTGGGAGGCCTGAGGGTGCTTGATATAACTCCAAGAGTCTTTAAATCATTCCGCAACAGCACTCTCCAAGGCACCTCACTCTGGACACTGACAGGTGTCTTGACAGTCATGTTGTTGCACTGGATGAGAGCTGGTAATCTTGGAAGCATTTGAACAGGGCCTCCAGCAAGTTTAGTGAGGCCTTTGGGTGACTTAGCCACATCCTCAGGTTTGAAAGAAAGATTCATCCACCACTGCAATGCTGGCCCCAGTGTCTCTAATGTAAGTGGTCAGGAGACCCCTGCCAAGTACACTGTCCTTGTAATAATCTTTTGTGTTATCTGGAAATGCATTATAGACATCTAAATCCTGCTGTTCCCACAGACCCAGGGACACTAAAGAAACACTTGCATCTGGACTCCCCTTTCACATGGTCAGTAGACCCACAAGCATAACATTTTCCAAATGTTTTGACAAATGGGGGTTTCTGCTGACCTCCCTCTGGTTTGGCACCAGAGGTTTCACTAGCCTGATTCGGTTTCCCTTGTGGCTTACCCTTTTTCTGTTTGGGGCCCTCTTTTGGATTGGAGGTATTAGAATTCTCTTTGCCATCTTTCTTTTGCTGCTTCCCATCATCCTCCTTTTGATTTGCCCCAGAATCCTTGCGAGTAGCCCTGTTGGCAACCCAATAGACAGCAGCCTTTGGTAACTTCTTTAGATCAATCTCCTTAGAGTCAGCCAAGTGCTGTCTCAGCTCAGGAGAGCAGGCATCAAAAATAGATTCTAACAAAACTGGATGTTCCTCCAACGCATTCCACATCTTTCACATGTAATGTCCACAGCTGTGCACTTCGGAAGCTTTTCGCAAAGGGCGTCCTGTGTCGATGGTGTTGGGTCCATGTCCCTCAAAGGCATCGGTCGAGGACGACGTCACAGGATGTTATAAATAGGATGCACAGCGCCCGTAGCCTCAGTTTAAGTTTTTTCCCCCAGAACGTGTGGCACCGGTCGTATGCCTGCTGCAGTTCACTTAGCCTTGCGGAAAACGGAAGCTGCAATCGCATAGGAAATTCTCCTGAGGGGCAGGCTGGCAGGGCGATGTGGAATGCGTTTGGGGAACATCCAGTCGAAAAATACGTTAACAGTTGGTAAGTAACTTGTTCTTCGAATGGATTGTGTCCTCCAACGCATTCGACATCTTTGACAGACTCCCAAAGCAGTACCAGTAAATGGAGGAGATAAAGAATTTAGAGTACCCAATTAGAATGCGGAATAAAGAACCGCTTTCCCAAAGGCCACATCCTGACCATGGATAGAATCCAGGGAATAATGTTTTACAAAGGTGTGGATGGAAGCCCATGTAGCAGCATCACAAATACTCTTAATAAGTACACCCCTCTGGAGGGCGGTGGAAGTAGCCACACCGCTAGTGGAATGAGCTCGCAACCCATCAGGAGGGTCCTTACCAGCCAATCGATAACATAGCGAAATGGTGAAGATAATCCACCTGGACACGGTCTGTTTGGTAACAGCCTGGCCCAATCGGTGTCCAGCATATCCTACAAAGAGTTAATCGTCCACTATGACCCTGGACATCGTAGAAATGTAAAAGCTTAAAGCTCTCCTAGAATCCAGCCGATGGAGTCACTCCTCTTCCTTACCAGGAGGAGGGTAGAAAGAGAAGAACCACCTTTTCACTCAAATGGTATTCAGAAACTACCTTAGGTAGAAAGGAGGGACGTACTCGCAGTACAACCCTGTCCTTGTGAAACACAGTAAAGGGTAGCTTAGATGAAAATGCCTGCAATTCACTCACTCTCCGAGCGGAAGTAACCGCAACCTAGAAAACACAGTCTTGAAGGACAGTAATCTCAAAGGACAAGAGTGCAAAGGTTCAAATGAAGCACCCATGAGAAATTTCAAAACCAAATTCAAATCCCAAACTGGCACCTGGAAAGGGGACAGCAGGAATACATTAGTCAGCCCTTTAAGAAACTGAGAAATCAAAGGAATCTTAAAATAAGAACATTCTTCAGACGAGCGCTTAAAGATAGACAGCACCGCCAGGTAACCTTTAATGGTACCCACTTGAAGGCCCCTGTGGGCCAAAGAAAGTTAGAAAGACAAAACCATAGGAATAGAGCACTGAAAAGGATAAACATTGTGATCTCTTCACCAGTCGCAGAATTTACGCCAATGGTACAGGGATTTAGTCACAGGCCACCTGGCCGAAAGCAACACCTCCATAACGTCATCCGGGAGGTCCCAATCCTTGTACCTCAACCTTTCAGATACCAAGCGTGAAGGTTGAGAGTCTTGATTTCTGGATGGAGAACCTGACCCTTCCACCACCCCACCTTGCCCCACCTAGCCCCACCTCACGGGGGAGCAGATCCTCTCGGCAGGGAGGCCAGATGGACATATCTAGAAGGTCCGGGTACCACTCTTTCCTGGCCCAGGAATCCAAAGCAATGAGGATCATGTGGGAACCGAACCTCCTTAACACGTGAGGAATGACTGGGACTGGAGGAAATGTGTACAGCAGTGGGAATGGCCAATCCACCAACGCATCTCCTAAGGCTCCTCTTGGAGTAAATTCCCTTGAGCAGAACCTCTCGCACTTCCGGTTGACACTGGTGGCGAAGAGATCCACTTGCAGGGTTCCCCAAGGGACGAAGATCTCCTGAAGGACTTCCTGAGCCAACTCCCACTCGTTTGAGACTGCGCTCTGCCTGCTCAGAGCATCCGCCGCCGCATTGTTGTCTCCCGCCAGATGAACTGCCGAGATCGAAATTTCCTGTTGGATGGCCCAGGACCAGAGCTGCATTGCTTCTCTTCACAACGGAAGTGACCCTAACCCCCTCCCTTTTTGTTGAGGTAATGCATGGCCACTGTGTTGTCCGTCATGATCAGGACACTCTTCCCCCGTACAGAGGGCAGAAACGCCTTCAGAGCTAGCCTGATGGCCCACAGCTCTAACAAATTGACTCTGACAGAGACCAACGACCGCTGGTGGTCAAGTCGTTGGCATGAGCGCCCCATCCTGTGAGGGAAGCATCCGTCACTACCGTCACTTCCGGCCATGGTTGCCAAAACTGTTCCCCCCTCATCAGGTTCCCTTAGTTGGCCCACCAGAGAAGATCCTGGGAGACCGAGAGTGGAATCTGAACGGGCTCCGACATCTTGCCAGCAGGGATCTCATCCACAGCCGGGCCTTTGGCACCAGAAAAATGCAGGATTCCATGAGGCAGAGCAACCTTAAGAATTTGAAAGCCGGGAGACTGAGCATCTTGAAACTTGTCCACCATCTGCACAATGTGATGAGCCCTCACCTTGGGAGGCGCGCACTTCCCCAAGGACGTGTCTAGAACAGCTCTGATGTACTGGAGCTGTCGGGAAGATCTCAGATGCAACTTCTTAAAATTCAGGGAGAAGCCCAGACACGGAGATGAACCAATGGAGAGCGCACTCGGATCAGCGAGTCATCCAGGTAGGGGTAGACGTGAATCCCCCCTCGCCTGAGGTACGCTGCCACCACCACAATTACCTTGGTGAAGACCCTCGGGCGGAGGTCAATCCCAACGGCAGGACCCGAAACAAAGTGCGAGTCGCCAGCCGCAAACCTCGGGTACTTCTTGTGCGGGATGGATCGGCACATGAAAGTAAGCATCCTTGAGGTCCAGAGACACCAACCAATCCTAAAGTTGAAGGGCCTGGAGGACTTGAGAAAGAGGGACAATCTTGAACTTGTCCTTCCTGAGAAGTTTGTTCAACCAACGCAAGTCCATGATGGGTCTCAATCACCCAGTCTTTCTTTTGGATCATAAAATAAGGGGAATACCATCCCTTGTTCTTCTCCGCTACAGGCACCAGTCCTATAGCGCCTTTCTCCAGAAGGCTCAAAAAGTCATGCACAAGAAGCGGATCCGGAAGCTTCTAAGAGTTTCCCCGGTGGATTGTCATAAGGCCGCTGAAGGAAGGGAAGACAGTAGCCGTGGGCTATGGTATCCAAAACCCACGCATCTGAAGTAATGGCACGCCATTCTTCGAGATGCTGAGACAGTCTGCCCCAACTGGCGAACCATGGGACATGGCCTCACTACTGTTTGGAAGCGGCTGCGGCAGCACCTGAAGGCAAAGAGGCAGCTGCCTGAGCAGCTTTGGCACCACGAGTTCCCCGCCCACCACAGGTACTTTTTCGCTGGCCCCTTTGACTGGTGGCCCCTCTCGTTCTACCAAAGGAGGAGTATTAACGAAAGGAACCTCCCCTCCACTGTTGTCCCCTAGGACGAAAAGGCGGAGATCAACGCACTGCGGCGCTCAAAGACTTTGCTGCAGCTTTTGAGGTCTGCAACCTCTCAAGGCTCTCGTCAGCCTTACTGCCAAAAAAATGTGCGCCATCAAAGGGCATGTTGAGAAGGTGGGCCTGCACATCCGGAGCAAACCCCGACTTCCGCAACCACGCAAATCTGCGGATAACGGTGCTCGCAGCAATGGATCGGCTAACCCGGTCGGCCGTATCCAAACCAGACTGAAGGGATTCAGACATGGCATCCTTGACGCCCTGCACGAGAGCAAGGAACCCATCCCTTTCTTCTCCCTCAAGAATATGCTAAGCTGCCACAGAAACAATTCCACAGAGTGTGTGAAAACCTTGCCAAGGCACACGTGGAGTTGGCAGATTTCTGACCTCCTTCTGGTTTGGGTCCAGAAGGTACACCCGCCTGATTCGGTTTTTACTTGTGGCTAACCTTATTCTGTTTGGGGCCCTCTTTTGGATTGGAGGTATTAGAATTCTCCTGGTTATCTTTACTTGGCTGCTTTCCCTCATCCTTCTTCAGAGTTGCCCCATAACCCATGTGAGTAGCCCTGTTGGCAATCCACAAGTCAACAGCCTTAGCTAACTTCTTTGGATCCATCTCATCAGAATCAGCCAAGTGCTGTCTCAGCTCAGGAGAGCAGGCATCATATATTGACTCCAACATAGAGAGATTTCTCACACCTTCATAAGTGTTAACTCTGTAACCTTTAACCCAACCCTCCAAGTTCTTCAAACATTCATACACCCAGGTAGCCCAAGAGGTACCATCATGCTTTTTGAGGGCCCTAAACCTTTTAAGGTACTGGGAAGGAGTTTTCCCAAATCTAGCTATCAAAGCTAGCTTCACATTTTCATACTCCAATCTTTCAAGTGCCCCTGACTCCATTACAGCATCAGTTGCAACCTGGGGGAGCTTAGACAAAAGCCAAGGAATCAACCAATTCCCTGTGAAACCCTGAATCCTATAGTTATACTCAAAAGCAGCCAACCAATCCAAAATATAAAGTTTCACCTCATACATAGTCACAGCTTCCTTAGGCATGCAAGGTATCTTAGGACTGGAATACCTAGAAGACTCTGGGATAGAACAATTTTCAAGAGACAATTTCTTCATTTCAAGAGCATGATGCATTTCCATTTCTCTGAGTTTTATTTCTTGATTTTTACTTTGTTTGCATTTGGAACCTTTTCAACTCAGTCTCTTTTTTTCAAGAGAGACAAATTCTGGACTCAGTACTGGACCTGGTAGGGTCCATGTGGCTAAAGGTTGAGGCCCAAGAGCTTGTTGAGGTGCAGAGGGGCTCACATCCTGAGACTCCTCTAACTCTAATTGCTCATCAATAACATTAGAGTTAGACTCTGAATCATTATCATCCTCATCAACATCAACATTTCCCACATTTGCCGAAGGAGTAGGTGTAACAGACCCACTGCTCAGACTTTGAAATTGAGTTGCAGCAGCCGTCCTCTTCCAGCTCGTCTTCGGTTCTTTCGTTCCAGTGATCGACTCTGCCTTCCAAGCCAAGAGACTCGCCTTTTAACAGTTTTCTCCCATTCATCCCACTTCTGCCACCAGTGTTAGGCAAAATGTGCATGCAGTACCCTCTGGGACCATTACACACAACAATGACTCAGCTTGCTACCAAAAACTGTGTGGTACAGACTTATACTAAAGGTGGGTTTTGCTTACACCTGTAGTCTCAGGTGTATGTACTGGTCCCAGAGGGTACTGCATGCAAACTTTGCCTAACAAGGACAATTATCTAAGATCACCATTATTAGACAGTGATTGGTCAGTGACCCCTTGAGACCCTTAAGATATTATGGATAAGGAACACCTCAGCGCTGCCGGCCGAGATCTGTAAGGGATAATACTGAGCCTACATGCAGAGGAGAGCAGCATTGTGGCAGAACAGGTGCTAGATAAAGGGGCACTGCATAGTGGTGCATTGTCACGCACATGGAAGTGAAGGGGGTTCAGGACCAGTGCTGCACCATGACAAAAGGGCTAGGCAAGTTACAAGTGGCTCCCCGCAGGGAATGTTCCCGGGCTGGAACCCACGCACGACACCACAGTGGCGCGGCACTGGGAGGCGTTGGGTTACCGTGCCCTCACTGACTTATATATACTGACTGCATATAAGTCCATGTATATGTATACTGAATTTGTTCTTATTGTCCCGATGTAAGTATGTATGCTATCTGCCTCTGTTAACAAAAATAAAAGTTTAAAAAAAAAAAAAAAAAAAAAAAAAAAGGGCCAGGCAAGAAATGGGGCCCAATGGATTCGTTCACTAGCACAAAGCAGCGGCCCTGCAGCCTGTAGACCAGGTACAGGGAGGAGGTCAGAGCCCAGCATGCGGGGAAGCCCGCGAAGATCAGCTGATGATGGCCATGCAGAGTGGCTTCTTGTCTGTTAATGTGAAGCTTGCCGACATTGTGGCAATGATTGGGTCCCTGAAATCCAAACTCGAGAAGGAGACAGCCCGCATCAATGAGGCATAGACCAGAATCGGTGAGGTGCAGGGCAAGGTGGGCCAACACGACAGACATTGCAGAGCTAAGGGCTGAACTGACAAAGGTTTGTGGCAAGTGTGATAGCCTAGAGTCACGCTCAAGATGAAATAACATGCACATTGTCGGAGTACCAGGAGCGGCATGCAAAGGACCCATGGGGCGGTTTGTTTAAAGCTTGCTAATGACCATGTTTGGGGCAGGTAAATTCTCCATGCATTTCCTGGTCGAGCGTGCTCACCACACACTTGCTCCGGTGCCTAAACCGGGGGAACCTCAGCGTACATTCAGTGTAAGAATGCTCAACTATAGGGGCAGGAAACTCATCCTGAAGCTCTCCAGAGAACAAGGGGCACTCTGCTACGAATCCAACATTATCCATATCTACTTTGAATTCGCAGCCGGGGTCCAGATCTTAGTCGTATGACCCATCGAAGAAATTGAAAGCCAGGCACGTTCCATATGCCTTTAGGTTTCCCGCGAAACTACGCATGGAGCACGGCTGGGCACATTTCGTCGAGAACCCTGCAGATGCCATAGCCTATATTGAGGCATCGATCCCACTCCCGATTCAATAACATGAGAATTATCAAAATGACGGTCCTGTGGCAGAAGCTGGCTGGAACGACCTGGGCAACTAAGCAAGAGACCCCTACATGGACTCATATTGACAGCATAAGACTCTGGTATGTGAATTTGTTAATTAAGGCCGGGGCACACGGGCGTTGGATTGGCCGTTGCAAGTGGTGACTGCTCATGGCGCACCACAGGAAAGTTCCATGGTTATACATGGGAAATATTGATTTGGGGAAGATGGTGTGGGTGGTGGGCATGTTGGGGTATTAGAGTGGGGACCCTGGATGGGCGGCTGGGTTAAAGAGATGTACAAAAGCAGACGGTGAAGGGCGGATTGTTAATTGTGGGTGGGTTGAATCACTTGCAAATTGATCTTATGAGACACATGCATTAACATTGTTTTTGTTTACAACTAAACGCCAGGTGAAGTGTGCATCTGTTATCATGGAATTTACGGGGGGTGAAGAATCCCATTAAAGCTAGGAAGATAACAGCATACCTGGAGCGCCACTCCTCAAATTGTAATGTTCAAAGAAACGCACGCGCTAGGGCCATTGTAGGAGGGGTTTGCACCGAAATGGGGCCGTCAGAGATATTATACAACTTACTCCTCTCGCAAGCTAGGGGTGTGCTTATTCTTGTGCACCATTCGTTACGTTTCCAGGCAGAGGAAACACTGGCTGTTTCGGAGGGCAGTTGCATTATAGTGAGAGGGGAATGTCAGGCGAAAAGATCATATTAGTAAACACTTATGGTCTGAACATAGACGACCCAGGATTCTATACCCAGGTGTCAGAGAGGCTGGTGAAGATGGCAGACGCTCCCTTTATATGTGGGGGGAAGAGAGATGATTTCCATACAATCTTAGACCTACAGAGAGACCAGTCAAGCACCACACAACGCGGGATGACGGCTGCAGCTAAAATTGGCAAACTAGTAATGGAACATCTGCGGTTAATAGATGTATGAAAGGAGGAACACCCGAGGGCAGCCAATATACGTACCACTCTACAGTCACGCTATGTCACCGATTGACTTTTGGCTACTCTCGACAACATGGGCACCATTGCCTTCGCAGGAGCAGAATGTTGCCCCACACACGGTCTGATAATCGCCAGTGGTGATGTCTCTGGAGCTCAGTGGTTCGCTGCTTCCTCGCCCTCTATGGACGATGCTACGTGCCATATTTTTGGACAGCGCGCCAGTGGAGGATCTACAGGAGAAAATTGGCGTGTTTTTATTTTTTTAAGATAAATGAGGGTTCGGTTCCAAGATACGTTACGATATGGGAAACATTTAAGGTCTGGTTACGTGGTACGCTGATTTCGGTCACGACTGGGGTACTTAAGAGCCACTAGACTGGAACTATCGGAGACTGAAAGGGAACTACATAGGTTAGAGAATTAATACAGCACTGTTAGGGAGAAATCTCAGAAATGTGCTAATTCCCTTCTACCTTAGAGACCCCCAGCTCTTTTTGCTGGACTTTAGGACTTTTAATTTCTAACCTGGAGCGAGTGAGACCTTTTTCCCCACTCTCTCATGTATTTTTCTGTGATTTGGACTCTGTTTCTTTTAACTTTTCTGAAAAACTCCATAGGCATCTTTACATTGTGACGCACAGCACCTTCAGTGAAGTGGCACAAGGAAGTCTCTTAGATTTCCCAAAGGTTTAAATACCTTCTCTTGATGAAACTACTGTTTCCAAGAGCAGTGAAGTGAAATTTACTTTACTTACCATTTTGTAACTTTCTAGATCCAGCACACACATCTTACAATAGGGTGCTGGAGGGGTTACTTACTATCCCCCTTTGTCTGGATTGTCATGTAACATTTTTATGTTACCCTTTCTACAATTAATAGCTGGTGGCAGTGGATTTATTTTTACTACCATTGTGTGTTTTTACTGTGGGATTCAATTGCAGCTGCAGTAATATACCTATGGGTGCCCATTTCATCAAAATTACCCTGTTCTTTTTTCGCCATTTCTTGTTGGAAAGGTCCTTCTTGAGATTTACTCTTCGTAAAACCAAGTTTGGTCGCTTTGTTCGGTTTGTCTTTGGCAGGATTCACGAGTGAAGGCCGCTTCTGGCTCCAGCGTGTCTAGCAGGGCAGGCCGCGAGGCAGGTGCCTGAAACTCCCTTTGCTTATTCTCCTTGGTTACAGGAATGCACCCTAGAGTGACTGGCTGGAGGGCTGTCCTCAGTGGACAGCCAGCCACCCTGCAGTGTGATTGACAGCTAGGCTGCAAATGAATGGGAGAAACCAGCATAAAAGGCAAGGCTTTTTTCTTGGAAGGCAGAGTCGACCATTGGACGAAGGAATCCGAAGAAGAACTTGGAATTGACGCCTGCTGCAACTCCTGGACCGTTGGTTTACCCGGTTGCTAGGTAAGATTTTCACAGAACTGGTACATCTTCCTGACCCCAGAACTTTTTGCTTTACTAGTGGGATATTTTCCTTAAAACCTCAGTGAGTGGAAACCTTTTTCCACACTCACAGAATCTTTAACTCTTTTTATGGGTGTCATTTTTTTGGCACTCCATAGTGTCTTTTTAAAGTTATCCTCTTTAACAGCTTATTGGCAATAAGCGCTTGTTGCTGGGTTGGCCTATGGGCTCTCCTTTTAACTTTCTTTTGTTAACCTTGGAAGAACTACAGTTCTCATGGGTAGAAAGGATCTTTGGATCCCTTTTACATTTTATTCTGTTAAGCCAGCACACCCCACCTTATGTGGAGTGCTGGGGAGATGCAATGTATCTCCCCTTTCACACTAAAACGCTAACAATTTTGTTACAGGGACAAGCTCATCTTCAATGGCTGGTGGCAGTGATATCTTGTATTAATTTGGTGCACTTTTACCGCAGGCTGTGTTCACCGCTGCAGTAAAGGAACCTAAGGGTGCTCATTTTACCAAAATGGCCCCTCTTCTTTTTTCGCCATTTTAGTGTTTGTCGTTTCTTGTTCCTTCCCCGGACATCCAGGGTGGGAAATTCCTTTGTGTGATTTTTATCTTCGGCGGGAGTCCCCTGGACTCCCTGCCAAGGCTCCAGTGTGTCTGTGAGGGCAGGAAGCGAGGGAGGAGTCCAAAACTCCCCAGCCCTTTGTCTTACGGCTTGCTTAAATGGGGACACATCTCAGTTGGGTGCAAGCTGTCCAGCTAGGACAACCAGACCACCCCTTCTTGTAAAATGCAGGGAGAGAATGCAGAGGTTATGCTCTAGTGCATGATAAATACTGCGAACCTGGGAGCTGAAGAAAAGTCAACCAAACTGAAGAGGATGATGAAGGAAAAGCAGCTGTACGATTTCCAGCGACCGGAGAGCTTGCTGTGCGAACGCAGCCTGCTGTAGCCCTTCCTTCCAATCGGCCTGGGGACTCTGGAAACGACGACCCCGACAGAGCCAGGTTAGACCCACTAGACACAAGAAGACCTGCATTTTGAGCTATCCCACGCGGTGCGCGGTCTTCCGAATTACGAATCTCGCTGAAACTTCGTGGGCATCCTTGTGAATCTCCAGGGACACGAATCGAGTCCAAAAAAGTCCGACTGCTGGACCTTTATAACGATGAGAATTCAACCGCAATTTTCTGTCGTCTTCGGTTCTCCTTAAAAAGGCGCCAAATCACACAGAACCGCATTCTGCCACAAGGGAAACCTTGCCTATAGCCTTCTTCATCGATCTCTGCTGCAAAGTTCTTTCTGAGGTCTTGTTTTCAGTCACCACGAAAAGGAATCCACTGACCGGGTATTTGGCTGCAGACCCTGAAGTCCTGCTGCAAAATCTTCTGAGGTACTGTTTTGGCTTGGGTACGTACTTATCTTCGGATTTCTGTGTAGCTGTGAGGTGTGTTCTGTGATGCGGAGGCCTCTCATCCAGTGCACCCAGTCCCACTGCTAGAATCCTGCTGGGGTGTCTTCTGTGAAGCCCCTGGAATCTCTTCTAAACCTAGAAGTAAAGTACACACCTGTTTGCCCAGTCTTCCTAAAGAACTCTGTGATTTTTGCTACTAAAGAACCTATCCTGACACTGCCTGTTGGTCACTAGTCCTAGTGACCCCCCTTCTGCCACTGAGAACAGTCATGCTCCAAGAATAAGGGAAAGACTTTGAAGGGATTGGGCCTTTGGCCTAGAAAAGAAAATAAGTGTTTAAAAGTTGGTTGGTAACTAATTCTAAGAGTCAACAATTCTAAAAGTTCTTATCTTGAATGTGTGATGCGCTATTCTTAAAAGTATGGTTAACATCTTTTCTTTCCTTAGAAACTGTTTTGCCATTCTAATAGAAAGTAGATGTGAAGGTACATTACTTTCTTGTGATTCGGTTGTGCCTCTTCCCAAAATTAAAGTGATGATTTCACCAGATTATTCCTGCAGGGTAACTGTATGAGTGTCCTCAAACTGTTGGTATCACCAGATTAGTCCTTTGAGGATAATTGTATGAATGTCCCCTAACTGGGTATTTCTTCCCCCGAGTTGCTGCTAGCCTGTCCAGAATAAGTCTGCATTAGGTTGTTGCCTGCCTAGAATAACGTTGAGTCATTCAGTGAAGTGTAACATTGGGTTTTACTTTCCCCTTCATTGTGAGGTTAAAAAAGTATGTGGCTTTTAATTACCTTGTGTTAGCTGTGTGCCATCCAAAAATAAGTTACAAAGTTACTGCTTATCTGTGGTAACTGATCTCAAAAGCACTTGTTATTGTATATTACATTCTTAGGTTTTACACATCTAGTATAACTGTGCTTTATCACAAAAGTAGTTATAGGTGTTTACTGCACCTAGTATAAGTGTTCCACTATTCACCAAAAGTATTATGTCCAGTTGCCTGATTAAGTGATTTGTACTAAGAATCAGTGAATAACTTGTAGGGTCTACTGCCCTTGCATTACTGAATGTGAAAAGTAACCATTGGTTTTTTCTCCCCAAGAATAGGTCTGACCTATACTGAATGTGTATGATAAGGATTTGACTTCCCTAGAACTACTGTCAGGGGTTCCAAATAAGGGCTCTACCTGGGTCTGTGTGCCTTCAAGTATAATGTTGTGTTTTTATATTGTGATTTCATATAATGTGTTCGTACTTACTTACCCCCTAGATTTATCTGGGCCTACCTGTATTTAAATAAATCCTTTATTTTTACAGTACAAAGTAGTTCAGTGTTTCTTTTGCATCACTTGTATTACAATTTCATTTGTACTGATTCTACAGCCCTCTCTCCCTCCTAAAATAAGCCTGGCTGTTCTGTCTGTGCTACCATGTACTCAGTTGGTACAGCCTTATACTAAGAGTTGAGTCTTATACTGCCTCAGTTGAATGATTTTACTAAGCACTTAGTTGGACTTCAGAAAACGTTCCTAACACCGGCGAAGCCCTGCTGCATTACTGAAGCAACAAATTTGCCTCGACTAGAGAAGACCTGCAAAGGACGACTTCTCCCCTTGGGTTGGTGGGACCTATCGACCCCTAGACGAGCTCATCTGGAATCCTCTTGGAGCTGGCTGTACTTCCATTGCTGTTGCAGAAACCGAAGTGCCAGGGAGAGGAACACCAGAACAGAGTGAGTGTTTAAGTCAGTCCTGAGCTCCAGGAATATCCTCCGGACTCCCAGGAAGCAGGACTGACCAAGCCTCAGCAACCTGAACAGAGTGCTGGACCCCAGATGTGAGGAAAGTCCATAGTGGTATCTGAGAACCGCAGTGGTGCTATTTGCAAGAGCCGCGAGGAGCTGAAACCGCGAAGGGCAGCTGATCTGAAGTGTGCCCATTGCTCCCGCCAACCTTCCATTCGTAGTGCAGGAGTCCCTAGACGTCCTCCCTCTTGTCCCCACGACGGAGGCCCAGGAAAAACAAGATCTGTAGACCTACACAGGAACAGAAGCCAGCTGGAACCAATTTCTTCTAACCAAAGGTAGTGTAAAACTAAGGGGACTTACCTGTTGTCTTATAGCCTTGCTAGTTCTCAGTCAAGACGTTTCTTGGTTGCTTTTGCAGAGTTGCTTGAAGCTTTGCCCCTCGCAAGCCTCCCAGCTTGTGGCCCTACAGAGATTTCATTATTCTACAAAGACTTCAAAAACGTTGTGCAAGACTTTTACTTACCTGCAAGAAGTGCTTCAGCTCACCTAGACTTTCGTTCAATTAACATAGGCTGGCCTGGCTCCCTGAAAGACTCTTCTTACCTCCGACTTTGTGCTTTACCTTTCCTCCAGAAAAGGGTTAATTTATTTTGTATTGGGGGCGGGGTTCAAAAGTACTTACCTGCTTCTGAATATTTGTTTAATCTTTGTTTTATTCCAAACCCCTTTTCTTTGACACCAAACTCCATATTGCTCCAAATGTACCAGTGATATATTAAAGTCCTAGTTATTTAAGTCACCTCAGGGTGTATTGCTCCCTTCAGAAGAAGGCTTATTCAACTGACTTAAATTAATAATTGTTTAATCAAGAAACCTCGAGTGTAAGAGTTTATTGGAATAATTGTCACTGTGATTCTCTGTGTAAAAACCCAACTGCTCACATTGACCCCTCTTCAGATAAGCCTGGCTGCTCAGCCACACTGCCAACCTGTGTAGTACAGTCTTAAACCAAAGGTTGGGTTACTTATTGCCAGGAGGACAAGGTTGGTCTGGTCTACCCTACCAAAGGGTACTGTATACAATCTTGCCTAACACTCAACATTGCCAACAAGGTGCTGTTGGGGGGTAATTAAGGGCAACCTGCTGAGGTTCTGTGAACTAGCAGATCGAGAGATACAATATATGGCAAAACCTGTCCAAGCACAGTGACATGGGGAGGAAGATCGACGTGGGCATTTCTTGGCAGGGAGTGATTAGAAGTGAGGGAGGAGTGAATCCCATTGTAGGAATTGAAGGGGCAGCAGGGAGCTTCCTAACATCCAACAAGGCGATCAATGGGGAATTTCTATAAAACTAGAAGACACTCTATGCGAATACAGATAACCTGTACAAAGGAGGAGGTAGAACTCTAAATGCCATTGCTCTCCCAGGTCTCCCCGGGGAAGTGCGCGAAGTGTTGGATGGCCCCACCACCGTCGTAGAAATAGCGGGGGCTATTGCCTCGCCATCATCTGGTAAAGCCCCCAGACCTGATGGACTGGGCATTGAATTGTACAAGACATATAGTGGGACCCTGGTGTCACACTTAAGTTCTGGGAGGAATCATTGAGATATGGGTGGTTTCGCCCATACTTACCAAGGCTGTGATCTCAGTGTTTCCAAAACTGGTTAGACCGCCGAGGAAGGTCGCTGCCTATTGTCCATGGTCATTGATTAATACAGCCGCAAAGATTTCTGCGAAAGTATTAGCAAACAGGCTCCTATCGCACATGACATATCTGGTACACCCGGACAAATCAGGTTTTATTCCCATGAGATACACAGCTTTTAACCTATGGAGCCAATTTGGTATGTTATCACAAATTAACCCACAAGCCCAGGCAGTAGCAGCATCTCTGGATGCTGAAAAAGCTTTTGACTCCATATCATGGAATTATTGGTTTGGGATGCTTAAACGTTTTGGGATGGGAGATCATTTTGTCAGCTTTGTGAGACTATTTTATGCATATCCGGTTGCCAGAGTCCACACTAACAGTGCCCTTTCCCAGACATTCACATTAGCACGGGGTACACGACAGGGTTGTCCCTTCTCCCCATTGTTGTTTGCGCTCACGATAGAAGCATTGGCCCAGCTGATGAGGGACCGTCAAGCACATGGGGGAATACACATAGCAGGACACCCACAGATCATTTCCTTGTATGCAGACGATACATTGTTATCTTTGTGGATAGGAATTGTGGAATTATTTTTGTAAAAATTGTCTTTTGTTGATACAATTAAATAAAATAAAAAAATAGTTATATTTGCAGAATCCTGATGAGAACCTAGGGGCGATCATGGAGGAAGTGGCTAAATGTACAAATTACTAACGGAATACACCACTACACCAGTTGATCTTAAAGAATTCCGAAGAGCCCTGACTGACTTAAAGTATCTGGGTGTGAAGGTGTCTTGCACACAACCGGCACTGTATGAAGACAATCATGAGAAATATCTAAACGCCCTGGCGGTTAAAAATTGCCATTGTGGGCCAGATTCCCAATCTCCTTATGTGGCAGATTATCCCGATTGAAAATGGTGGTGGTTAATGTTAAAGGTTACTTGTACCGCACACCATCAGGAGGGGGGTAGGGGAGTCGGGCAGCGCCAGATTTTGAATTGTATTACCTGGTTGCCCAAGCCCAATATGGAGGACATTGGTACGTACCTGATCCAGTACACCGGGCATTGGAACGATATGGTGCAGCCCCGACCGACCTTAAAGCCGTAAGATTGGACGAGCAGTACACTGTCTCTTGCACATTTGACCCGGTGAGAACACCAGTGAAGGCATGGACCCTGAGTGTTCATGCGGCTGGGAATACTGATGCCTATAACAGGATTGGGCTCTGGAACTGTCCGGGTAACCCACCCCCCGGCCCCCCAACATTTGACTGATATGCAGATGTCCTGGGACCCGAGTAAAGAAATGGTGCTGGGTGATCCATTTCCTAGGTGTAGGTGACACAAGGAGTTTTCTGTGAAATTAGGAGCTGACCCTGTTAAGTTATTACAATATTTCCGAATGAGGGACGCGGCACGTGGGAAATGGATATGGTTTCCCCTCAAACCAGAATCATGTGAATGAATAGGTGCAATAGTGTGGGATGATTCGCTGAGGGGAGAAGTGTCGAAGTTATATAAGACTGTGCAAGCTTCCTAGGTGCTATGGAATTCTACATGTCTAAATGGGAAAGGGATATGAATAGGAGTATTAATGAGACCAAATGGCGTAGATATTGTTTATTGATAAAAGAAGTTGCACTCAATGCACGGTTGCGCTTAATATAATTTAAGGTCTTAAACTAACTGCACTATACACCTGCTAGGGCATCATGATTTTTCCCAAACACGTTTGATTAATACATGAAATGTGAAAGCAAAGGGGCAGACTCTTTGTGGTTTTGGTACCTTTTTCTCAGCGCCAAAGAGAAACCAATAGCTCCGGTTGGAGTTTACTCTGTCCCTCGGTCCTGGACTCTGGTGAGGGGACTCTGGATGAAGAATTACTGCTTCTGGAGGTCCTTTAAGGTGCCCACGAAGTTTTGGCTGAATTCGATCTCGGCAAGACTATGCACTCGATAATGGTCAGGGGTCCATGGCATTGGAATTCTGCAGCATAGGAAAGCCGGGGGATGAGACAAAATTAAGCAGGTATCGAGGCTAGTTGGTCCCACAAGCCCAAGGAAGGAAGTCGTCCTGCACAGATCTTCCCTGTCGAAATTAAAACTGAGTCAGCACAGTTGCAAGGCTTCACCGGTGCTTTTGTGGTCCTGGAAGGTGCTGCTGGCATCTCTTCTAGTCCTCTTTGTCGGATATGATGTTCCAGTGATCGACTCTGCCTGTAATCCGAAAAGCCTAGCCTTTTATGCAACGTCCCATTAATTCACAGCTCTACAGCTGTCAATCAGACATTGGGGTCGTTCTCTACGACAGCCACCCGTCCAGTTGGAACTGGTTTCGGTCAGGCATGTCCACAAAGGTCAGTGATGTTTCGGGCTCATCCCTCACTTCCTGCCTTCCCAGACACACTGGAGCCTGGGTGGGCTTCAGGGCTGAAGCCCACCAAAGGCAAAACACACAAAGTACTCAAACCTAGTTTAAACAGAGTAAAAGCCCAGAAGGAACTAACAAACAAGACATGGCGAAAAAGGAAGGTAGGGGACATTTTGGAAAAATGGTCACCAATGGGTGCTGTACTACGGCTGAGAAATAAGCCTGCTAGTACCCTACACAAAAGGTAGCAACAGTATCCACTGCTACCAGCCATTCAAGTTAGTAAGTGTAACAAATAGTTACATGAGAAGTGGGATATGGAGTTACTATGTAACACCCCAGCACTCCACTTAGGGTGGTGTGTGCTGGATCCACAAAAGGAACAGGTAAGTAAGATGAAAGCCATCTCACTATTCTTGGGAACTGTAGTGCACACAAGAAAATATATTTAAACATTAGAAGTCCAAGGGACTTCTCAGTGGCACCGCACTGAGGGTGATGTGTGTCACTATGCAAAAAGCAGGTGACTATGGAGTTTACCAGACTCCATTAAACAGTTACAAATCCACAAGTCAGAGAAAAAAACACATGAGTGAGTAGCAAAAAGTACTACTCACCCAGGTGGTTAAAAATCCAAATGATCCTAGATTCTAGCAAAAGAGCTGAGGGTCGCTAATGTTAAAGGGAATTAGCACTGAAGCTGAAAATTCTCCCTAACACTCCACACCACCACTTGGAACGGAAATATAACTGATGTTTACAACCCCAGATTGAGGCCCAGCCCCTCACAAGGCTTGCCACCATACAGTTACTATTCAGGATCACTGGACCGTCAGTTTTACCATGGGTATCATGCAATGCAAAACACTGAGTACTTAAAACTGAGCGTTGCTTGGCAGCTCCCTTTACAGCCTCACCTCATAACACAAGATCATTCCAAGCAGACACTCATATCCCATTTTTAATGATGTCAAAGCTCTTCTACAGGGAAAGTAACCATGAGTTTCAAAGAGTCATGCCTTTTGTTTAAGCTATTACCTGAGAAATGTTGATTTTTCCTTCTTAAAAAGCAAGCCTAGAACATAGCCTTCAAACTAAATAGTTATAATGCCGTACCTTCTTCAAATATTGGAGACCTCACTGATCTGTACACAGCAATCCTATCCATGCAATATAAATAGCACAAAACGAATAAACTAAACCTCCACTACACACCTATATAATTGTAGTCTTCAAGTGCCAACCCGTTGCTGCGCCTAATCGACTTCGTTTCTGCAGCAATTGACTGCCTATCTAGGCATGAGCATTGTTGAAATTTGTAGGAAGCAAAGCAGCATAAAAACACCTCATTTCACATTCTGACATTGACATTATTAAAAAAAACTCACATTTTACTCTATATTCCTGAAGGGCAATCAAAAGTGTTTGAACAGTAGCAACAGGGAGGAGACACCAGCTCGTCAGCTGGCGCACAAGGTGGCTTTAGTCACAAGTATGAGACTGCACTTTGCTGGATGCTGGTGCATCCTCCCAATCCTTGCCATTTTTCACCCTTCTGTTCCAATGTGCATTTTTTCAAAAAGCATTCAATGTACCATATACATCTTCTGGCCTCCGTCACTACACCTAGATCCTTAGGTTTCCATAATGAAAATAATTAAAAAAGGAACTTGTCATCCCGAGTGCAGCAAGGATTTCTTTCTTTTTTTTCCATTACCAATATTAGTACTTAATAGGTTTTAAATCACTGATGCCAACGACCATTACTACTCCCTTGGTAGGCCTTCCAGTTACTAACAGAGCTGCCAAGACAGAGCAGAGTTCCTTCATTTCACTCAGGCCCTAAACTTGGACAGCAGGACATTACCCACCTGGACAAACAAGTGAGTGATTATAGTCTAATCACGAACCAGTCAAAAATGTACCCCTTTTCCCTCCACCTCTCCCTCCTGACAGTAGGCTATCATGGCTGCCTGGTTTGTCTATGCCAAACATACACACTTTCCACGGCTTGAACATGTTGTAAGCTACCAATTATTTTTGAAACCAAAGGAATTTCTGGAAAAATCTAGAACATGTACATCATGCTTTGGCAACTGCTTTCTCAGCTTCAAAGGTGATACGAATTAAAATAGTGTTTGACCGTTTTCTGCTATCAGTTAAACAGGTTTTCAGTCACATTTGAGCCGAATTCACTGCACGCCTGTTCAATTAGAAAGCACAGAATTTCAAGAGGTGAATGTATGAACATTTTCACTCAACTCAAGATTATTTTTAAATATAACTAATTGGCCAGCAGAACTTCAATTTGATGCAGCTTTATTGTAGCAAAATAAGGCGAAATGCCGACATATGTTAAATAATGGAAATAGTGTCAATACCTCGGTCAGGTTCACTGGCTGCGAAAAGATGCTTGTAGGATCCTTTTCCTGCAATTGGTCGATGACTGATCGCAGCAAAACCGTAAATGGAGTTAATCGTAGCTCCATGGCAAGTTCTTCAACTTTCACCTAAAGGAAATCCAAAATATCAATCACTTCAAACTTTACATGCATCACTATAATGTATTCCCGTCAAAGACCTTTGTCCAGAAAGCAGTCAGACACTTCCTGCCACCCTACCACTCTTCCTCTTGAAGAGAAATCACATTTTCCTTCTCCACATTTCTGCAAATTACAAATTATTTTGGTGGTGTTGTAGATAACACTTTCGACAGTCTTGCTTTCTGTGCTCAATATGTGCACAGAAAATGAATTCTTGGAACATACATCTCGTAGACAATGTCCTCATGTGCATCATATACCATTAAGGAGTTTGACAATTACAGGCGAACAGGTGCAATTTTTTAAGAACATTCTTCACTTTTGTTAAACACTGGAACCAGATCATCCCACTGCCTCTTGGACTCTATGCCTATGTTTTGCTACACAGTCTTGCTTACTATACCCAAATAAGGGGTCTACTACTGGCATTAACAGCCTATTAACTTGCAGACGTCCTTGGCTACCCAAATCGTTAAATATTTCTTGGAGGGTCATAAGATGATGTACTCTGGAAAGTTTAAGAGCATCCAAAATAAAAGTAATTGAGATACTTGTTGATACTTTTCTTGCTCATTAGCAATGCCATGTATTATGTGACATGGCATGCAATCCCCAGATTAGTAAATAAATAATTCAAACATGAGAGCCAGAGGAGGGGAGAGAGGACTCTGGTTTCAGGAACGCCTTCTGAAAGAATGGTTTTGCTTCCCTTTCCTACGATACCTAGCCATTGCCCCATTCTTAGCGTTTTATTATTTTTCTTTCCTTTTAGCAGACTTTCCCCGACTACCCTATCCCATATTGGCTGTGGACCATGATTGTTTGTTATGAACTGAACTGGGCATGTGCACCAGAAACTGCTGACTATGAGCTCTTTTACCATTCAAGGTAACTGTGGATCATGCCAGCACATGCTGGATCGGACAGTGAGCCATTCATAGAGGCCGGACATTGCCACAGTGTGAAGGCCCTACTCCCCTCACCTTAGGGTGCGAGACCGGAAGTACCTACAATAAGTTACGGTGAACTGAATGTCCCTTTTCAAACATCATTTTCTAACTTATATAGGGAAGACGAACTCTGGTGTATGTATGAATAAGCGGTTTAAGAGTGAGGTGGGATAAACATGTCAGAAGGCTAATATGGATGTTCGATGGTCATGTGGATAATGCTCTATGAAAGGGGACAGATCTGAAGGGAAGGTTGGGTCAGTTAGGAGGGAACAGGTTAATGGGACATAAGGCCTCATTACGACCCTGGCGGTACAGGTTTAACGGGGACGGTAGAGCTGCCGGCCCCGTTAAGCTCCTACCGCCTCATTACGAGGTTTGCTCGCGGGACCCGGTAAGGACGCCTGGTAAAACCAGGCGTCCTTAGCGGGTCCCACGAGCAGACCAGGATACAAACAATGCGCCCGTCATTAACAGACCCGTTGTTTGCATCCTCCCCATTCCCACTGAGCCCTATGGGGGCTCGAATGGGGATGGGGGATGTACAGGGTCTGGATTCCTGGAATGGGGACATACGGCCCCCCCCCAGGTCGGAATGGCCCGGTATTTCCGCATTCCAGGAACCCCGACCCAGTACCCGGAATGGGGGTAGCCATGCTGCAAATAGCGGCATGGCTACCTCCAGGGTCGTAATGAGGCCCAGGAAGTCTTTTTTACTTACAAGCCAACTAATAAATCGCCTTCATTTATACCGTCACTGAAAATGAGAATGCAAGTCTTATTCCTCAGACAGTTGGTGCTGCGACTCGGACCTCCTCTCGAATGCTGCACGTACACTACTGAAGGAGTCCTGGTTAAAAACTCCAAGGGTTAATCAGGAGAAGGAAGACCATAAGTGGTGTACTCGCGCCAGGCGAGAGAGATTTATCATGATAAAAAGGAGGATTGGTTTTGTGACTGGGCAAACATGGAGTGACAGTTTTGGGATGGGTATTTCATTGTAGTACTTCTTTTCACCTGTTCCATCACTGTGGTATTAATAGTCCTATGTTTTTGTACCTTAGGATAGGCCTGGCAACATATAGGCAGTGGTAGCATAGTTAGAACTGGTCTGTTAACAGCGGTTAGGCTGTCTGATGTATTCTGGTTCCTTGTAGACCAGTATTTCTGTTGTAGTTGGGGAATAAACCAGGTGTGCAAACTGGGAGAAAGGGAATTGGGAAGAAGAAGAAATTGTCCAAAAACTCAATTGGAAACGTGAGTGTACACCGAGCAGGTGTCATAGCATTTTTCAGGGTCCCAGTAGAATCTCCTACCTTCTCAGGACTGCAAACTAGTGTAGTCTAAGATTGTGTGGTGCAGAGGCGAACGTCAACTGGGCTGCTTGTGATGATACGAAGGTGTTAGAGTAGATTTCCTTTTTTAGTAAAAATGCTTTCAACCTGTGAGTCCCCCAGCAATTTTTGCTGTACTCGTGGTTTATATCTGACTCCTGAGTGAGTGGGAACCTTTTCTACACTCCATATTTTACTCTGTATTTGGGAACCCGTTTTTAAATCTTGTTGATACTCTTATGGAGTTCAGCTTTCCTCCAGGTTTTCTGGCATCTACTTTTTACTATTGCAGCACACAGCACTCTGTGCAGTGTTGCTGGAAGCTCGTTGTGCTTTCCTTTTTATTTTACCTGAGTTAACTACTGTTAGCAGGGCAGGGAGTCAACCTTTTGTCCCTCCTGTAATTGGTGTTGCGATATCAGCACACTCCACCTTATGAGGAGTGCTGAGGGTAAATATTGTCTCCCTTGACTCACTATTTCAGTAACTTTAGTTACTGTTACAGGTTCATCTGACAGGCTGGTGGTGGCAGTGTACCTTTTCGCAAGACTTTTTGTGGACTTCTACCACAGGCTGCCTTCGCAGATGCAGTAGGATCATAGGGGTCACCATTTGCCTAAAATGGTGGCTGTTTTTTTTTAAGCCCTGTTCATGATGACTTGTTCTAATTTGAACCTTCTTCTACATTCCTGGGTGGAGGAGGTCTTGAAAGGTCTTTTGTCTTTGGCAGGCTTCCCTTTGGAAGGCCTGCCACAGTGCTTAAAAGGACAAAGTGGGGGAGGTAACCAAACCTCCTCTGGTCTTTGTCCTGCAGGGTGCCTGCCTGGAACCAGTTTGAACTGGGAGGCCGGCTGTCCCCCCAGATTTGCATGAGAACTTGAATGGTGATTGGGGGGGATGGGAAGGGGGGTTAGCCAGTTTTCTTGCATAAAAGGCGATGGTCCTGGAGCTGAACGTCAGAGTCGTCCACTGCAATGAAGAGCCAAAGAGGAATTTTAAGGACCATGCCCCAGCAACTTCCAAGCAACTGCCAGAGCCATTGAGTGACCGCTGAAGACACAACCTTGAAATACGAGCGACAGGGAAGATCACTTGAAAGACTACTTCCTCCAATAGACTGGTGGAACCAACCAGTCTCGAAACCACCTGCATTTCGGGCCATCCCACAAATAGCTGCGACCCTCCCAGGATACGAACTCCCAATACGTTGGGACCTGTGCCATTTTGCAGTGAAACCTTGTGTGAAGCGAGATCTGGATGAAACCTTGTGGGCATCCATCGGAGCCTGTAGCAACACTTTTCCACTCCTTGAGGTCCCCTCAGCTGAGTCGAGGAACAAGAACCAAAGAAAAGTCTCCTGGATGACAACTGTCTCTGAACCGAAGCCTGTGAAGGGATCCAACGGACCAGTGCCACGAAGATCCACTTCTGGGCATCCCACTGCTCGAATGCATAAGCCTGTTCCTTCTTCAGCCATCCAGGCCAAGAAACCCAAACCAGGGACAACTATTACCTCACCTTGGGGACCAACCTGCTGCACCAAGTTCTTCATTGAAAAAGTACTGTTCCAAGCCTAGGTACTTGCCTTGGTCTTGTTGCGTTAATCAGGTGTTCTTGGAGGTCTGCTGTTATGCACCCCCTCTCCACGGCACCCTGAATCCCAATGGGGTGAACACATTGGGCTCTAAATTGTTAAAACCTGAAGACATCGGCAGACTTTGTTTTGTTTGATGCTTACCTACCTCTTTCCTTCTAAGCCCTTGTTAAGGAGAATTTTCATTTCAGTGCCAATTCCCTTCAGCCTTAGAGACCCCAGCTCTTTTGCTGGACTTAGGGGCTTGTCATTTGTTCCTCCTGAGCGAGTGGGACCTTTTTCTCACTCACTTGTGTATTTTTCCTGACTAGGACATTTGTGTTTTACTGTTTTATGGAGTCACAAACTCCATAGCCATCTGCTTTTTGTATAATGACATACAGCACCTTAAGGTGCAGTGCCACTAAGTCGCCCCTTGCACTTCTCTTAATGCTGGATACCATTTTCTTGGGTGAACTTTTCCTTGTGGAACCAGCACACACCACCCTATGTGGAGTGCTGTGGGGTTACTTAGTAATTCCCTCTCCCACTTCTCATGTAACATTTTTTGTTACACTAACCTACTTTAAATGGCTGGTGGCAGTGGTTTACTTTTACTACCAGCGTGGATTCCTACCGCAGGCTGAACCCTCAGATGCAGTAGAGCACCCATGGGTGACCACTTTTCCCAAAATGGTCCCAGTCTTCTTTTTTCGCCATTTTCTGTTTGTTAGTTCTTTTATGGCTTTTACTCTGTTGGCTAAAACCGATTTGAGCCCTTTGTGTGTTTTGCCTTTGGAGGGCTTCAGCCCTGAAGCCCACCTAGGCTCCAGTGTGTCTGGAAAGGCAGGTGGTGAGGGAGTATCCCGAAACTTCCCTGTCCTTTATGTCTAGGTGTGCTTGAGTGAAACCAGTCCCGATTGGCCGGCTGGCAGTCCTGAAACGACAGCCAACCTGCTGTGTGATTGACAGCCTAGCCTGCAAATGAATGGGAAACCACATAAAAAATTAGGTTTTTGGGACTAGAGGCAGAGTCGACCACTGTAGAGGAACATCCGAAGAAGACAACGTGAAGAGACGCCAGCAGCACCGTCCTGGACCGTGAAGTGCCCGGTGAAGCCCTGCAGCTGTGCTGACCCCATTTTGTGGGCCCACGCCATTGAGATACATGATCTCATCTTAGATCACCATCTTAACTTCCTCATTACTTACAGAGCTGCTAACCACCTGAATCTGATATTCCACTTCTTATCATGCCATACATTAAACCTAATACCAAATTCATACTGCTTGGGGGATTGGAATCTAGGATTCAACAACGCCTCGGACCATAAAGCAAGTGCCTTACACTCCTCCCTCTCTGACATGAACTTCACACAGCTTGTGAATGCACCCACCCATGTTAAAGGCAGAACGCTAGATGGGATACTTACCCTGAACACAAGTCTCTCCATCGATTCCATTTCAGCCATCAACTGGTCTGATCACCACCTCATCTGATCTCACACAAGGTACAGTTTCTAGGGACACAACACCACTAAACCCCATTGAAATAAGGAATTCGAAAAAACCTTTCAGCTGACACAATCACCCCAGTCCTGTTAGAGGCACTCTCAGCACAAACCTGCATAGATACAGACCCTAACTGACTCGCAGACTTCTACCATACCTGCCTCACGACCACCATTAAGCACTAGCACCAATCAAAACAAAGTACCACAGCCAGCTAAACACTCCAACATCTGGTTTGACGATAAGCTAGTAGTGCGAAGGTGCAACAAAAGAGCGCTGGAACACATCCACACAAAAACCAGAACTATAGATTCTGCAAAAGCATTCACCAAAGCCAATCAAACCTACAAACTCACCTTAATAAAACAAAAAGCCAATGCCCTCAATACACGCATAATTAATGTAGCATCAAACACCAAAGAGCCATTTGCCACATTGAAAGAACTGAAAAATCCCCTTCCCACAACCTCCCCCATAAATATCAGTAAAGCTTGGTGCATCACCATACAAAATGCTCTAGCATCTAAAATTGATACGCTCCAAAATAAAATCACAGCTAAAAAAAAAAAAAAATTACTGGGCAGCAAAGAACCTCTTACCTTATCACAGAGCCCAGAACCCAGAAACCCAACTGAAGCATTCAAATTCTCAGGTTAGCCAAAAACAAGTCATCAATACTATCTCCAAACTCAAAGCCTCTACCTGTAAAGGAGACTGCTTCCCAGCTAAACTCATCAAATTATGTGCTCCCACCCTAGCACCCATCATCACAAAATGTGACACACCTCCTTTGCTTCCATGGAAGTCCCTGCCAGCATCAAAGCAGCTTGGGTCACCCCATTGCTTAAAGAACCATCCCTGGACCCGGCGATACCCACAAACAGCGCCCAATGACCGTCCCCTTTCTGCTCAAAATAATTGACAAAATAGCCTACTCCCAAATTCAAAACTACTTGGAGGACAACTACCTCCTAGGTGCCAGACAATCAGGCTTTCAGCCTAACCACAGCACCGAAACGGCACTTCTAGACCTAAAAATCCACATGGATATTTTAAGGGACACGGGAAACCTTAGCATTCTAATACTATTAGACCCATCTACCGCATTCGGATCTGGTGGACCATGACAAACTGTAACACCCTCCTTACTGACTTCAACTTCTCCCAAGAAGCCACACTTTGGGTCAAATCATTTTTATCTGATCGCACCTCTAGAGTCAGCATTGCCCATCACCAACTCTCTACAATGCTTACACCAAGCTACTCTTCGCAGATGCAGTGGTTGTGATTTACACATATTTCGCCGACACACATTCTTATCCTAATTACGGGTAACAATGAGCAAGACACCATCACAGTCAACAAAATCTATGCCATCATTCAAATCTGGATGGCCAATAACAGTCTCTGTCTCAATGACAAAAAGTCAGATCCTCATTGTGGGGTCACCAGCAAAAATCAAAGCCCTCCACAAAGATTATAATTCCATAACTATCAATGACACACCGATCCCAATTCTCCACCAAGCCAAAATGCTAGGGGTCTACCTTGACACCAACCTCACACTGACCAAACTCGATGCTCTCTCCTCAGCCACCTCCTACACCTGAAAACTCATTGCACTGAGTCGAAAATTCTTGACACCTCAAAACTGCATTACTCTAGCCAGGGCTCCTATTCTGTCCAAGTTATACTACTGCAATATATTAATGCTAGGCGCCTCCAAAGCCAACATTGTCAAACAACACCAACAAAATAAAGCACTACGAGCAGCACTAGGAATAAAAAAATCCGACCATATCTCCAAGATCAGAAGGGAGGCCCCCATCAAAGCCACAATCTCCTTTAAAACACTCTGTATCACACACAAGTGCCTTAACAATACAGCCCCCACATATCTGAACAATGCCATCGCCCATAAAGAGAGCATCAGAGCCCTCAGATCTAGCAACAATCCACTTCTCTGCGTCGGTGCTACCAAAGATCCAGGGCAGGGGGGTAATAGCTTTGCGGTCTTAGCACCGAAATTATGGCATACCCTTCCTCCCAATATCAGAGATGAACCCTCTCACCAGATATTTAAGAAAATGTTAAATCCTGGCTTTTCAACTTTCATGAATGAACCTCAACTACCACCTCGCCCTGTATCATATGATTAATTTCTTGCATCCGGATTATGTTCGGATCCATAACATTTCTCATGTATAACTGTAACTCATATTGAGAAACGTAAGCATATTTTAACTCATGGATTCACTTTTCATTGGAATCAGACAAGTAAGCATTCTGTAACCTAAGCCGTGAAACTTCCGGGTCTGGGCGCATAACAAATAAAAAATACAAATATAAAATAAATCTTCACAACACTGTTAGAACAATGAATAGGCGTTGTGGCAGTTGGGGGTGTGGGCTGCCCTCATGGGGGCTCTGACATGGCTGGAGATTTCCCTCGTCTCGGAATTTGGGCCTAGTGCACAAAATGCAGAATTCACTGTGCAGGCCTTGTCTTTTACCTTGGAGTACGAACATCTTTGCAAAATAGCAATGTTGCTAGCGCCCTGCGCTACACTATGTGGGTTGATTATATTTGATTCTATTGAAGAGGGGTCCTTTATATTGGGAGGTGGTCCCTTCACTATCCCCCTCCCCATGGCCCATCATAGTGCTTCAAATGCATCTTGCTTCACTCTAACGCGTTTAGGGAGGTGGGATGGGGCTGCCCCCTTCCCAACATTCCGCATGATTCATCACAACCCTGAGTGTCGCCCCCGACCTCGACTCTTTGACTCATTTAGTATAGGGTTGTGCTTTTGAAGAGTGGTTAAGAAAGAGTTAACTAAAGTTGCAAGAGTTAATCTTTTTTCTACTGTAATTTTACTTTGATGGTGTATATAAAATGAATAAGTCATGCAAGTACTACGGTTTTAGAAAAAACTTTTCTAAAACCGTAGTATGCTAGTATGTCTGTGTTCCAATTTCTGTCACAGAGAGTAACTTGTGTAAAACTCACTAACAGAGGGATAGAAATGATCAAAGAACAGTCAAAGCAGGTGTAGACCCCAACCAAGTGCATCCATGCCCATTTTATGTTTGCCAATTTTAACAGGGTTATGTGCAGGTTTCTCAAATGGTGACACTTGCTGGCAAGATAACACTCAGTTGCTGGTAGAAAGGACTTTCCTTTGGGAAACATGAGTGGCATTGTGACAGGTCTTGGAGAAGCAAAATGAAAAAGTAAGCCCAAAGCAGTGAAAGAAAGATACTCTGCGATTACCACAAGATGTCAGACTATGCACAGCATGTGATTCTCAGCAGAATCACAAGCATCAGAATGCATCCAAGAGAAGTGGACTGAAGGACATAAATGTCATGTCACAGCACTAATTAGTAATGCCACCTGCACCGGTGGAGCTGGCGGCTATCTCCAGAGTACCCTAGAGATCCCACACATGCCAGACATGTCACCTCCTTAAAAGCCATAAGAGACAAGAGAAGGTAAGCCATACGGAAAGGCTGTCTCGATTTACCAGGCGTCACTCCGACAGATGCCAAGAGGCACAGCGGACGTGTGGGAGAGGGGGTGGGGTTGGTTGGTTCGAACAGCCTCACCTGATTACGGATAATGCTGCCATAGATTAGACAACCGCTTACTCCGCATGCTATTTGGCTGGCAGTGGGAGACTCCCTAGAGCAAGCTAGAGATCAAGTGATCCCAGTAATTGGCCCTCGAAAAATGGATTGGGAAAAGATAGGGAACTGTAGGCAGAATAGAGAAGACTCATCTGCAGACTACTTAAACTGACTGAAGATGGTGTTCATTCAGCACTAAACCAGATGAGACTACCCAGGAGGCCATATCAAATCGTGTCTGCTACCTAAAAATCACGTGCAATTGAAGAGCATGTACATCGGGTGGCAGAAAAACCCCATATAGTAGCTAGTGGCGGTTGAGAATCATTGTGTGCCATGTCAGGAACAATGGAAGGAGTGCATTGAGAGAAACATAATGGCTTTACAATTGCAGAACCTGCAGGGACAGGTGCGCAACCCAGTTCCAAGGGGCTATTCAGGGTAGACTTTGGAGTAGAGGTCAGGACAGAGGAAGAGGGACAGAGGAAGAGCGCCACAGGCAGAGGCCCCTGGGCAACAAGGATATCTAGGACAAGATTCAAAGAGACAGAGGTATCAGCGTTCACCAGGACACCAGACCAATCCATTCGAATGTAACTACTGCAATCAGTTTGGTCACTGGAAGAATGAGCAACTCTTTTTCCAAAATGACCTGGGACAAATTCTGCCCACAGTCCTCCTGTAGTGGGGCCAGACCACCATACCACATCCACAACACTAACGCAAAGGTATTGCCCACTGTCCCAAACCCTAGTGCACCTGCCTATGTTCCTAGTCCACCTTTGGTACCACTTATAGACCAGGACCAGTTCTGACCAAGTTCAGGGAATGAGGTTTTGATGGAAGTTCTGGTGCACATAGACCAGGAGGGGCCATATGCTCAGTATGAAGTAGAAGTAAAATCTATACCTTGTTTTTTGGACACTGATGCCAGCAAGTTAGTTCTATGGGTAGATACTTTTCCTAATGTGCCCTTTTCCACGGATGCAGTGAGCATGGTAGTTATCCCTAGTGTTCCAATATTGCACTCAGACAAAGAACCACTCACAATCACTTTAGGTCCCATAAGCAATACACATGCCTTCCTCCTCAGTTTCGATCAACCTATTGCGTAGGGACCAAGGACAGGGTCTTCTTTAGCATTCCCTACAACAATGCTGAGGCTGTACTTGCTACCCTTGAGGTCGTCCAAGAGGAAAAAAGCATCAGAACAGAGCATGTGGGCAGATGAATTGAAAGAATTGATTCATTCTATAGCGGCATCCTTCTAATTCATACATGACAATGGAGGTGGGTTATATTCAAAATACTGAACCTCCAAGGATAACGTTTGACCCTTTTAAGAAACTGCCCCGTATTCCCAAATACCCGCTGAACAAGGAATTCCCTCCCTCCCCACTGAATCACTCTCGAAACAACGCACAATTATCCACACCACTGGCCCTGGTAACACCCCATAATTGCCTGTTAAGAAGCCACAAAAAAGGTACATACTATTTCATTCAAGAACCAAGAGCAGTTACTGCAATGGGGGTCTCAAACTCTGCTAGCAATCTGCATTGTATTCCCCAATGCTACACATTTTACCACAGTAATTTTACCATTGCTATAAATCACCACAACATTTATGATTTAATTTCATCTGAATGCCCAGATATCCACTTCATCACCGAAACCTGGTTCTCACAAGACATCCTGCCCATTGCACAGAAGGCCTTCCCTCCAGGCTACAAGCTTACTGTGCATAACAGAACCAGCACGGCAGGTGTCATTGCCATCCTGTACAACTCCTACCTCCCCATTTCACACTTGGAGGATCAAGCCTGCAACTCGGACAGCAAATCTCTCCTGTGTGATAAACCTGAGGCTATCCTCACACTTCCTCCCATTGGATCCTCTTCTCAGGTGGTCAGGGAAAGTCCATCGCTTTAGGACTCTGACCCTGGGGATGGAGATGTGAGGGAGGATGACCAGGGTGGAGGGTTCTTGGGGGTTGGGGAGAGGGTGTCCGCAGGTGAGACATGATATACCCCTTTCCCTTGTGAGAGCCAACCTTACCCTCCCCTTACCTTTATAGGTTGTTGCCAATCACTTACTTTTATTTCCCTCAGTCATACCACTCTGGTACTGCGACGAGGCAGAGAACTGGTAACTATTGTTGAGGGTCAGCCTTGTCCAGAGAACACCAGTAATTGTAGGCAGGCAACTGCACACAAGGGCTTGCTTCTGCAACCCATTAATGAGCTACAGATGCATAAAAGGTGGAGCCGACTGAAAGGAGAGACCAGCAAGAGAGGCCAGGCTGGGAGAAGAGATCCTGAGAGGGTTGAAGTCCTGCAGAGAAGAATGCTGCTGAGGAGGGTCCTGCCTGGAGACAAGGATACCGGTGTGTGTGCTGTCAGGAGTTTGTGACAGCCGTGCCGACAACAACCGTGACTGTGAACCAGAAGTAAGGTTTTTTTTTTAGTACTACAAACAAAACATTGAACTTTAAAGTGATGTAGCTTAAATCAGAAGAACAAGTTACTTACCAACTGTAACGTTCTTTCGACTGGATGTTCCTCCCACGTATTCCTCATCTTCTGATAAATCGATATCTCCAGCTTCGCTGCTTCGGAAAAAATAATTCTCGCCAAAGGGCGCTGTGCTCCAGGTCGTGGCGATGATTATCCCTCGACGATCTCCGTACTCTGTCGACGTCACTGATGGTATAAATAGCTCGAGCCGCGCCCGTTGCTTCAGTTCTGTTTTTTCGATGAACACATAGGAGGAACACTCAGGTGTGCCCCATGACAGATACATTCTTCGTGAGAGGAAAGTGTAAGAAAACGTAAACTGTACTGTGGGGTAGGATGGGAGAGTCGATGAGGAATACGTGGGAGGAACATCCAGTTGAAGGAACATTACAGTTGGTAAGTAACTTGTTTTTCGAATGGATTGTGTCCTCCCACGTATTCCTCACCTTCTGATAGGCTCCCATAGCAGTGGCAATTTTGGAGGTGGGAGTACTAATTACAGTTTTCATGGACAGACTGCAGAACTGCCTTGGCAAATAACCCCTCATTGGAGGAGGCAGTATCCAAGCAGTAATGCTTGATAAAAGTATGCATAGTTTTCCAAGTTGCAGCTGAACAAATATCTGCTGCCGGAACTCCCCTCTTTAGAGCCGCAGAAGTAGCCATTCCCCTTTTAGAATGGGCTCGAAGCACATCTGGTGGGTCTTTTCCCGCCAATCTGTAGCATTCAATTATGGTCAAAATGATCCAGCGGGATATGGTCTGTTTTGTTACTGATAAGCCCAGTTTATGACCAGTATAACCCACAAACAGTTGGTCATCTTGTCATAATTTAGACATCCGTGAGATGTAAAAACTAAGAGCCCTCTTGGGATCTAGTCTATGCAGTCTCTCCTCTTCCTTGCCCAAATGAGGAGGACGATAAAATGTTGTTAGTATAATTTTTTGTGACAAATGGAAGTCGGAAACCACTTTTGGTAAAAAGGAAGGTTTAACTTTGAGAACTACCTTGTCCTTATAAAAAACAGTATATGGTGGTTTGCATGAGAGAGCCTGAAGTTCACTAACCCTGCGGGCTGATGACAGGGCCACAAGAAGGACAGTTTTTAGTGTTAGAAGCCTCAATGGACAGGAGTGCATAGGCTCAAAAGGTATGCAAGTCAAAAATGTTAGTTCTAAATTTAAATCCCAAGTTGGGACATGAGAAGGTACTGGAGGGTATACGTTAGTAAACCCTTTTAAGAATTGAATGATTAATGGTATTTTGAAATATGAAACCTCTTCCGAGGTGCGCTTGAAAATGGACAGCGCAGCAAGGTATCCCAGATTGGCTAGATGTATTAGAAAAGAGAGCACTACTGGAGTGCCACATTGAAAAGGGTCAACATCCTTATCTTTGCACCAGTTACTAAACCTGTTCAAGCGACATCAGTACAAAGATTTTGTTGCTGGCCTTCTGGACGAAAGCAAGACTTCAATTACGTCATCCGGAAGATCCCAATCCTTGTATCTCAACCTCTCAGAAACCATGCGTGAAGGTGGAGTGTCTTGACCTCTGGATGGAGAACCCGACCTTCCTCTTGCGAGAGAAGATCCTCTCTTTGTGGAAGACGTATTGGAGGGCAGATGGACATGTCTAGAAGGTCCGGGTACCACATCCTCCTGACCCAATCCGGGGGAATTAGGATCATGTTTTTCCTGAACTTTCTCAACCTCCTGATTACTTGAGGAATCACAGGGACTGGGGGAAACGCGTACAGCAGTGGAAACGTCCACTCCACTATGAATGTGTCTCCCAGAGCTCCTCTTTGAGGAAATTCCCTTGAGCAGTACTGATCGCACTTCCGGTTGATCGCGGTGGCGAACAGATCCACTTGAGGGGTTCCCCAAAGGGCGAAGATCTCCAGAAGGACTTCCTGAGCCAGCTCCCACTCGTGAGAGACCATGCTCTGCCTGGTCAGAGCGTCTGCCGCCGTGTTCTTCTCTCCGGGTAGGTGAATTGCCGATAGAGAGATTCCTTCTCGTATTGCCCAGAACCATAGCTGAATTGCCTCTCTGCACTGTGGTAGTGACCCTACTCCTCTTTTGTTGAGGTAGTACATCGCCACCGTGTTGTCCGTCATTATCAGAACATTCTTTCCCTGTACAGAAGGCAGAAAGGCCTTCAGAGCTAGTCTGATTGCCCTCAGCTCCAAAAGGTTGATGTGTAGTTTGGACTCCGATGGAGACCAAGGACCGCTGATTATCAGATCGTTGGTGTGTGCTCCCCACCCCGTGAGTGAGGCGTCCGTCACTACTGTTATCTCCGGACATGGTTGCCAAAAAGATTCTCCCTTGAGAATGTTGTCGTTGCAAGCCCAACATAGAAGATCCCGAGCAACTGCGCTCGGGACTTGCAGAAGATCCGACATATTCCCTGAGAACTGGGACCACCGAGTTCTGAGTGCCCATTGAAGGGATCTCATTCTCAACCTGGCCTCTGATACTAGGAAAATGCAGGATGCCATGAGGCCGAGCAACCTGAGAAAATTGAAGGCCGGTAGACGTTGGGCATTCTGGAACTTCGTTACCATCTGCTGGATGTGGAGAGCTCTCACTTCGGGAGGCGAGGTTTTTCCCGAGGAAGTATCCAAGACTGCTCCGATAAACTGGAGCTTTTGGGATGGTCTCATATGGGACTTCTTGAAATTGAGGGAGAAGCCCAATTTGTGGAGGAAGTGGCAAGTGATCGAAAGATGTTCCTGAACTTGTTTTGGAGAACTTGCTCTGATCAACCAGTCGTCCAGGTAGGGGTAGATGTGAATACCCCCTCTCCGGAGACTCGCTGCCACAACTGCCAACAGTTTGGTGAAAACCCTCAGGGCGGAGGTCAACCCGAATGGTAGAACCCGAAACTGATAATGAGAGTTGCCAATCGCGAACCTCAGGTACTTTCTGTGCTTTGGATGGATTGGCACATGAAAGTAAGCATCCTGAAGGTCCAATGATACCAACCAATCTTGGAGTTGGAGAGCCTGAAGGATCTGAGAAAGAGTGACCATTTTGAACTTGTCCTTCCTCAGGAACTTGTTCAAGTTTCTTAAGTCCAAGACGGGTCTCAGTCCTCTGTCCTTTTTTGGGATGAGAAAATATGGGGAGTACCAACCCCTGTTCCTCTCCGCTACAGGTACCTGTTCTATGGCACCTTTCTCTAGCAGGGTTAAAATTTCCTGCAACAGGAGCGGGTCTGGTGTTTTTACTGAGTTGGCTCCTGGTGAATGATTGAGGCCTTTTTTGGAAGGGGAGACAATAACCTTGAGCTACTATTTCCAGTGCCCACGCATCTGAGGTAATGCCCCGCCATTCCATCAGATGCTGAGAGATCCTACCTCCCACTGGTGTTTTGTGCAACAAGGTCTCAGCGGGATTTGGAGGAGGCTGCAGGAGTGGCTGAGGGTACAGATGCCGCTCGAGGCTGATTTTACACCTCTTCCTTGTGCTCCACGAAGGAAGTTTCTTTTACCCCTTAGCGAAGCCTGTCCTCTTCCTCTACGAAATGAGGAGTAGTTACAAAAAGAACTACACCTCCAGGAAGATGAGCGGAATAGGGTTTTAGAGGCTGGCGCATGGAGGCACTAAGCGATTTAGCTGCCGCTTTCGAGGTCTGATGTTTTTCTAGGCTTTCATCAGCCTTACTGCCAAACAGCCTCGAGCCATCAAAGGGCATGTTGAGGAGTCTGGCTTGCACGTCTGGTGCAAACCTAGACTTCCTCAACCATGCAAATCTGCGTAGCACAATGCTTGCAGCCATGGATCTGCTGATACTATCAGCAGTACCCAGTCCAAACTTGAGACATTCCCCCATTGCCTCCTTCCCGTCTTTGACTATATTCAGGAAGCCTTCCCTTTCCTCGCCTTCCGGAATATGCTCAGCCGCTGCCGAAATACAATCCCACAGGGTATGGGTAGCAGTTTGCTTTGATGTGGATGCTGCTTGAATAACTAGACTTTCTGGAGTCGGATGCCTGTTTAAGTATTCAGGATCCGTACCAGCTTGTCTGTATTTCTTGGGGAAATTACTATCTGCAGCAGCAATAGGCTCAGGCTTTTCCCAGTTTTTCTCAACCCTCCTCTGAAGAGCCCTGTGACAGGGGAGAACCGGATCTTTTTGAGGACCTCTGACAATTATATCCGTCATGTCATCTTGTTCAAAAACGGGTGAAGTGTTACCCCAACCCATATACTCAAATACTCTGGTCATAAGACTCCTGTGCCCCGAGTCTGCATGTTCTGCAGGATCAGGTCTGGCAAACTCTAATTCTGGGAAGGTGTCAATTCCACTGGCAGAATGTAGAGTGTCACTCAGGTCTCTCATTTTGGACTCTTGATCAATGAGTTCCTCAGGAACTTGTTTTGTGCCATATGAATCTCCAAAGGGAGTGACTTCCTCTTCCTCCGAGCCAGATTCCTCATAAATTGAGGACATGGACTTAAAGTCTGACCTGGGCAACAGAGTAAACCTTCTTTCATCCTCTACCATACGCGTCGAAGGAATGGAAAAATCCTTCGAAGTTGTCAAAGGAATCTTCGATGACTTTGAAGATGACTTCGATACAGGCGTCGAGGTTATTTTTGGTTTCGATGTCGAAGTGGTCAACGTTGATGGCGTCAAAGTCGTCGAAGCCTTCGACGACTTATGTTTTTTATATGGCACCAGAGAGGTGCTGGACTCTCAAAGAGTCCTCGACGACTTGTCCTCGACTCGAGTTTTTCGAGTATCCTCGACACTATTGGTTTTTACCAAAGTAGTCTTAGACTTCCCTTTGTCGTCCAATGGAGCGACCTTAGGGGTATGGCTCTTCCGAGGTTCATTCGAGGTGGTCGGGGCCGCGTTCTCAAATACCTCCATCATCTTTTTACAAAATTCTTCCCATTTTCTGGGAGAATCCGATTTTGTCGGACATCGAATTTCTTTTGTCGACTCGGAAGATGATTATGAGGGAGATCTAGGTCTCCTCTTCATTTTTTTGGACGAGGAAGGAGTGTGTCTCGGTCTACTCCTAGATCGAGATCTCTTTGAATGCCTATCGCGATCAGATTCCTTCGAATCAGTCGCTTTCTTATGTTTTTTGGACGTAGTCTTCTTAGAGGCTTCCCTCCCCACCGACAGTTTACCTCTCCTCTCACGAAGAGCTTTCTCTGTCATGGATTGGCAGGAAGCACAGTCGTCGGTCCAGTGACTGGAACCGACACACCAGAGACAAATCCAGTGAGGATCTGTGATCGACATTTTCGATCCACAATCTACGCACTTCTTGAACCCAGTCTTGGGTGTCGAAGGAGTCAAAGATGACATTTTCTTCACAGAAAATCTCAAGCGCGCCGTTTTCGATAGCGAAGCGATCGGAAAAACGGAACTGAAGCAAAGGGCGCGGCTCGAGCTATTTATACCATCGGTGATGTCGACAGAGTACGGAGTCCGTCGAGGGACAATGAACGCCACAACCTCCAGCACAGTGCCCTCTGCCGAGAATTTTTTTTTCTGAAGCAGCGAAGCTGGAGATAACGATTTTTCAGAAGATGAAGAATACGTGGGAGGACACAATCCATTCGAAGAATGTATCATTGAATATCGAAATAAAGAAATGCTTTACAAATATTATTGAATACTGAACTGAAGGAAAGCTTTGAGAAACCCATGAATGAAATGGAAACTGGTGTGAAACACACGCAAAGGACATTTTTAGGCAAACAATGAAAGGTAATAAATAAGGTGAAAAGCCAGTGATGAAGATTGTGAAAACGAGATGGTGGAAGACAGTGAGCACCAAGTGAGTTGTGTGGAAGAACACACTGTGGCAAAGAGAGTGGCATCGAGAATTCTGAGTGAATGCAAACTAAAGCACTTGCGTGATCAGAGAAAAACCTGGGTGGACAAGAACTCTAGGGTTATCGGTTGAGTGACCTGTAATGGGTGGACCATGTGGTCCAACAACTGCGCATAGACAGAGGACACCCTGTCTGGAAAAGTCAGGATAAATAATCTTCACTAGTAACTAAGACTGCTGACGTGAATGGGAAAGATAACAATCAGCATCTACTGAACTTGAAAGATTATAAAAGTGACCTGGAACTGGTTGTGGGAATTAAGAGAGTTAAACTGATAGTACATTGGCAAGCTGTAAGAATTGTCGCCTTGGGGAAGGCAACCCAGTGGCCATTTTGGAACAGTGTTGTCTACTTGGGGAAAGGAAACCCAAGCCTTTTGGGAACTACTTTGAACTTGGAGGAATGGGAGCCGGAAAGTAGGCCTAGAGTTGGCTCAGAACTTTATTTGGAACACTATTTCATTTGTTGCTGACATCCCTACACATTGTATAGCTTAGTTGTGAGGGCAAGTATAGGTTTTGGACACAGACTGACTTTTAATTGAGCTTACTGACTCAGACGATCCCTACTTTCATTAGGAAATCCCACCTTAGCATTGGGCATGTTATTACAAGTTACTCCCTGTAGTTACTAACGTAACTCTTAGTCCCCTTTCGCTCCATACTGCATGGGTGCCCCTCCCTAGGGACGGGAGATGGAACCTTTTTCACCAGAAAAACCTTCTTCCCCTTTAAATTTAGAGGCGCGTGGGGGTGCGGCCCTGGGAGCATGCGCTACCCTGAGTCCGCCCACTGGTGCCACTCCTCAGTCCCTATTGAAGCGTCAACAATATTTAGCATTGCCTAATGACACCAGTATTATTAGGGGGGAGGATTGTGGGACGTATGGACGAAAGGGGACTAAGAGTACGTTAATCACTACGGTAAGCAACTTGTAATTACTCTTACGTCCTGTCCCCTTTCCTCCATACTGCATGGGCGATTACAACTGAATGTAGCCCCATGATGAAGAGGAGACCCTCCTTAAGCAAACAAGTCCCGTAGAACCCCCTGTCCGAAGGCCGCGTCTGACTTAGAGCTGGCGTCCAAACAGTAATGCTTGCAGGAAGCTGAAGGGGTGGCCCAGGTGGCCGCCTTGCTTATGACTTGCCACAGAACCTGCCACTGGAATGCGATAGCCATGGGCTTGGGCCGGACTGCGTGAGCGTGCATGTTGGCTGGCAGCGGCTTGTGCTGCCCCTTATAGGCCTCCTTGATGGCCGCAACCATCCACCGTGCAATAGAAACCTTGGATACCCGATAACTGGGTCTGGAGCCACCAAAGGTGATAAAAAGTGTGTCCATCTTGCTGAAGCCCTTGGTCCTATGCAGATAGAATTTTAGAGCACGTCTGATATCCAGACAGTGCAAGACTCTGAGCCTCGTCCTTCGGGTCAGCAAAGAATGTAGGTAAGACTACTTCCTCGTTTAGATGGAAAGCGGAGGGTACCTTTGTCATCCGCCAACGTGCATGGCGATTGCTTCCACGTTGGCGGCTACTCGGCGGAAGACGGAGCGGATAGTTCCGTCACGCATTTTCCAAACGCAGGGTATGGGTCTAGTGGTTTCCAACATGGCGACCGATGGGAGGTACTTAGCCTTCTCACTCCCAGCGGTCGTCGCGTTGCAACCCCTGCTTGGCGCTCTCGCTCTCTTTGGGTTTTTGACGCTAGTATTCTTTGCTTGGGCTTTTTATGCCCGTTTCTCTCCTTTAGGATCGCCTCTCCTGAGGTCCGATTCTCACCTCGTCTTTCTACTGCCGGCTCCTCCTTCCTCCGGCGCCTCCCCTCTCCCTCTCATCCGCGCTCCGCGTCTCTCCGCCGCCGCGGGTTACTTTCTCCTCCTCATTCCGCCTCTGGCACTTACTCTGTGTGGCTCTCTGCTTTTCTTTTGAGGTTAGCGGTTCCCATTCTGCTCATTTACCAGCTTCTACCTGCCTTGCTCTGTGGCCGCCTGTCTCATTGTGGCTCTCTGCAATCCTTCAGTGGACTACAGTTCTCGTTCTGCTCACCTACCTGCTCCAGCCTGCTTCTTCCGGCGCATCTACTTTCCGGAGTCCGATCTACTTCCCGCTCTTGGACAAACACCAGTAACAAGCACTGTCACTCTGCTCTACGACTCGCCAGAAGGGTGTTTTCCACCTGAAAAGGCTTTTTCCCTTCTACACAGCCTGATCACGGGAGAGGGGCCCCAGGACTGCTGACCACTATAGCAATCACTGTGGCTTCCTCTCGAGACAGGCATACCACGCACAAAAAGGAAAAGGATTACCTGGCCCATCAACACCTACGCTTCGAAGACATTGAATCAGGTAAGGAGAGTGGGGAGGAAAGAGGGTTGGAAGAGAATCAAGAACAGGTCAATCTTAGGTAGGAACACTGGGTGAGTCCGAAGGACCACCTTATCCCTGTGGGAAGTGGTATAGGATTCTGATGCCACCAGAGCCTGGATCTCACCGATTCTGCCAGCGAGGTGAGTCCTAATAGCAGAGCGGTCTTAATGATGACCAGCCTGATGTCCGCGGACGCCACTGGCTTGAATGGTTTGTGTGCCAAGGTGTCAAACACCACATTGAGGTCAAACACAGGGTGTGGCTTCTTGATGGGCGGGTAAAGTCTGGACAAGCCCGCAAGATGTTTGACTATCGGCTTGGAAGAGGAGAAGACCTCCTCCGAATTTCTGTAGGCCCAAATGGCTGCCAGATAGGTGCAACATGTGCCCACCTGTACGCCTGAGTGTGCAAGGTGTGCTGAGGAGGAGAGCACATCGTCCAGCATGCATGTCAGGGGGATCGAGCTCCTTAGGAGTCCGCCCAGTGACAGAACCTGCTCCATCTACTTTTATATTGGCTCCTGGTGGCCTTGTTCCTAGCGCCCTGGGTTATCTCCAGGTTATCCCGTGATAGGCTCAGTTGCTTGAGGCTGATCTGCTCAGGAACCATGCTGCAAGTGCTAACTTCTGGGGAGCAGAGTGGAGAACCCTGCCCCCCTGCTGGGACAGGTGGTGTGCTGGACCCAGCGGAAGGTGAATGGGTGGTCTGTGTTAGGCAAAGTTTGTATGCAGTACCCTCTGGGAACACTAAAAACAACTCTGACTACAGTTATAGGAAACCCAACCTTTGGTATAAGCTTGTACTACACAGTTTTGGTAGCATGTTGAGCAGCCAGGCTTATCTCAAGAGGAGTCAATGTGATCTATAATGGGGTTACACAGAGATTTACAGTTGCAAGTATTCAAATAAACTCTTACACTCAAGGTTTCTTGAATAAACAATTATTAATTTATCAGTTAGTTAGAATAAGACTTCTTCAGAAGGGAGAAATATAACAGTAACACTCAAATACACTTCATGACATACACACTCTTATTATCTCTAAACCAGTAGATACCCTTTTGGGATCGCCCACAGATACTACCTACACCCTTGGGTGACTTCAACGGCTAGGGTGCTGGGGACATTAATATATCACTGTTGCATTTAGAATCGTTCAGTAATAAGTCAAAAGAAAAGGTTATTTAGAATATACAAGAGACGACAAATATTCTTAAGCAGGCAAATACTTTCAGATCCCCCAATAAGAATCCTTCAGTGAAAGAGGCTAAGCCAAAGTCAATAGGCAAAAGTCTAAATGAGCTGAAGCACTTCTTTGTAGGTAAGTAGAAAGTCTTTGCACAGTGTTTTAGAGGTCTTTGGAGAAAAGAAGAATCAAATGTAGGGCCACAAGCCGCTAGACTTGTGAGCAGTAGAAGATGCAAGCAACTCTACAGTGAGAGGTAAGTTCTCTCAGACTTTTTACAGTACCTTTGTATTGAAGAAAAAGTGCAGCAGACGTCTGTTCCTGTGCAGCTCTACAGATCTTACTGTTCATGGGCCTCAGTCGTGGGGACAAGAGGAAGGACTTCTCGGGACTCTTCGACTGCAATGAGACGGTCACCGCTCGCAACCGGCAATCTTAAAATCAGTGGCTGTTCAGTGTTTCAGCTCCTTGCATCTGCCGCAAATACCAACACTGCAGTTCCTGGCTGTCGAGATGGACTTTTCTTGCTTCTGGGGTCCCGCACTCTGTTGCGGGGGTCCGGTATGATAAGTCCTGCTTCCTGGGAGTCCGGAGGATCTTCCTGGAGCTCTAGGCCAGCTTAAAAGCAACGCACACAATCTGGCGTTCCCCTCCCTAGCTATACAGTTTCCAGCAGCAACTCTGTGGAAAGTCAACCAGCTCAGAGATGGATGTACAGGTGGCTTACTTTGGAGTTGCTTGGTCCCACCAACTCAAAGGGAGAAGTCGTCCTTGCAGGGGCTTCTCTGTCAATACGAATTTAGAGTTTCAGCACAGCAAAAGTGGTTCACAGGGCAAACCAACGGTCCAGGAGTTGCAGCAGGCGTCCTCTTCAAGTTCTTCTTTGGTTCCTTCGTCCAGTGGTCAACTCTGCCTTCCAAGCATAAAGCCTCACCTTTTATTCAGTTCACTCCCATTCATTCCAGCCTAGCTGTCAGTAACCCGGCAGGGTGGCTGTCCTTGCCGGATAGTCAGCCGGCCAATCACCACAGAGTGCATTCGGGTCTCCAAGGAGAATAAGCATAGGAAGTTTCAGTCACCTCCCTCACTTCCAGCCTACCCCACACAACCTGGAGCCAGAGGCGGGCTTCACTCGTGAATCCCACCAAAGGCAAAGCGCAATGGGAGCAAACTTGGTTTGGTGCGCAGAGTAAATCTCAAGGAGGACCTTTCCACAAAGAAATGGCGAAAAAAGAAGACCAGGGCCATTTTGACAAAAAATGGTACCCTTGGGTGCTTTACTGCAACTCTGAACGCAGCCCGCAGTAAAGACACCACAGTAGTTAAACCGAAACCACTGCCACTAGCCATTCAGTGAGAAAGGGGCAACATAAAAATTTTACATGAGAAGCTAGACAAAGAAGATACTAGGTAACCCCTCCAGCACCCTATTGGAAAATAGTGTGTGCTGGGTCTAGAAAGTTACAAATGTAAGTAAAGGCAATTTCACTTTACTGCTCTGGGAAACAGTAGTTTATCCCAGATAAGCTGAAAGACTTCCCGGTGCCACTGCACTGAAGGTGCTGTGTGACACAATGTAAAAGATGCCTATGGAGTTTGTCAGACTCCACAACCAAAAGAAACAAGAGTTCAAAATAACATTAAAATACATGAGAGAGTGGGGAAAAAGGGTCTCGCTGTCTCTAGGTAAAAAAAAAAAAAACAAGTCCTCAAAATCCACCAAAGTTGCTGGGGGTCTCCAAGGTGGAGGGAATTAGCACATTTCTGAGAATTCTCCTTAACACTCGTCCTCCCCAGACTAAGGGACAGGAGGATCTAATCCACCCCTGGATGAATCACCTTACTCCAGTCGGTCATACTTTCTGGAGAGACCATCAGCATTTTGGTGAATATACCCTGACCTGTGTTCAATGGTAAAATCAAACCCTTGTAGGCTGATTGACCATCTTAGCAATCTAGGATTTTCCCCCTTCATCTGCATTAACCATCTCAAGGGTCGGTGGTCTGTTTGAATCACAAAAGTAGATCCATATAAGTATGGTCTAAACTTCTTCAAAGACCACACAATGGCAACACGTTCATGTTCTATGGTTGCCCACCTGGTCTCAGGAACCTTGTTTCCTACTGATGAAGCAGATTGGGTGTTCCTCCCTTTCTCATCCAGCTGACTCAGAACTGCACGTATACCTGTATTGGAAGCATCTGTCTGTACAATAAAGGATTGGTTGTAGTCAGGAGGTCTTAAGACTGGAGCTTGACAAAGGGCTTGCTTAAGTCCTTCAAATGCCTCTGCACTCCTCATTCCACTTGACCTTCTTGGGGAATTTGGGTGAAGCAATCACATTCAAGGGAGAAGCTATGGTCCCATAGTTCTCTATGAAGTTCCTATAGTAACCTGCAAGACCTAAAAAGACTCACTTGGGTTTGAGTAGTAGGGGTGGCCCATTCTTGTACAGCTTGTACTTTGCTAGGCAATGGCCTTATTTCACCTCCTCCTACCTCATGTCCAAGGTATCCCACATTACTCTAACCAATTTGACATTTACTTGCCTTTATGGTCAGATTGGCCTGCTCAAGAGCCTGCAATACACATCCTAAGTGGTCAATATGTTCCTTCCAACTAGGGCTGAACACTGCAATGTCATCCTGGTATGCCAATCCAGGTATGCCATGCAGAAGTCCTTCATTTGATTCAGAACATGATTCACCATCCTTTGGAATGTAGCAAGGCCATTCTTTAGTCCAAAATGCATAACCTTAAACTGGTAGAGGCCTCCTGGAGTTGAAAGTGCAGTTTTCTCCATGGCATGGTCTGTCAGAGCCATTTGCCAATAGCCTGAGGTTAGGTCAAATGTACTGAGGTACTTGGCTGAACCAAGTTTGTTCACCAGCTCATCTGTCCTAGGTAAGTGTTACGCTCACCTGGCTCCCACAGAGGCGTCGATCTGAACTGAACAGCTGCGGTCTCCACCAATGTGATGCGTAGGGCCGAGATGACGGACTGGACTGACCCACCTAGCTTCGTTTGCTTGGCCCGTAGGAATATTCCTCTGCAAAGGGAGAAAGGGAATTAACCACCCGTGGAGTTGAGCGTAAATCCCCCCCACCCCCACTGTTCTCCCCACAGATCACCTTTGATGTCCCCTCTTATAGTCTCAACTGATGGTTTGAAAAGATGAGCTCTCCATCCTGCATTGAGCGCAGAGGCGCGTTGATAACCAGTTGCTTCACTGGCTCGAAGGAATTGGTGAGTTCCAGAACAATAGGACTCCGAAAAGTATGTAGTTCGTAAGAGTTCACATGTCTGACTTTCACTTGCAGTTTGCAGCTTGACCCCAGCGAAGAGTTCCTCGTGGTAGCTGACGAAGTTCAGGTAAGGATTTGGCTTATCCTACACAGTTTGATAAAATAAGGCCAGAATGTAACCTGTTGCTTGCTCCCTTAGTCAGGTGTGGAGAGAAAATATGAATTTCGGGGAATAATGCCTCCGGCGGTAAAATTAGGTAAGTCTATTGCGGTGAGAAGAGTTCCCCTTGTTTGTCCCTTTGTCTCACCTCGTTGTCCTTTTGTTCCCCTTAGGGGCCGGGGTACGGCGAGGATGCAATGGAGACTGCGCCGACCCGTGAACAGGTATAGTACCCCCGGCGGTAATCAGGTAAGGCTATGGGGGTAGTTACTATTGCCTCTGTTTATTCCCTTGGCTCTCCTTTGCTGTTCTTGTGTTCCCCTTAGGTGCCAGAGTGCGGCGGCAACGTGCAGAAGGATGCGGTGGATCGTGAGGATGCTGCGAAGGCCGGTGAGTTCAGCGCGGCGCTGCAGCAGGCGAGGCGGCGCGCGTAAAATGCTTCTTTCTCCCAGTTCGAAGGCGCGGTGGATCCGGAATTCAGGTAAGGATCGAAGGTTTTGCTCTGTTCTAACCTTTCTCCTTCTGTTCCTCCCCTTTTCTAGGAGCTGCAGACTCGAGGCGGGCGTGGCAGAAGACTGGATGCAGGCTTGCAGACACAGTGAGCGTTACGCTGTTGGATGCAGAATAACGCGAAGCGTGTGCTGCTCTTCAGGCGTGGTTTAAATAGCCTCCAAAGTAGTCCCAGGTAAGTATTCCTCCCCAGCCCCACCCGAGTAAAAAAATAGTACCTAGGTAAAATAGTCCCTTCCAAGCCTCATTTGGCTTGGAGGTCTGCAGCATGGTCTGCATCAGGTAAGCTTGCAGCATGGTCTGCATCAGGTAAGTTCTACAATATGAGCCTGGCACCTATGGCGCCAGGACTGACTCTCCATATGTGCATGGCGCCATAGGCGCCAGGATCGCACCCAAACAGCCCCTAGCAGGGGTTTTTGGGCTTGCTCAAAGTAGCTTGATGCCTGCTTCCGGGGTTGCTGGACCTGGTCTGGTTCCCCGGGGGTAGGCATCATGACAGCAAGTCCTAGTGACTGCATTAAGGGCTCTATAGTCCACACAGAATCTCAACTCCTTTGGTACCAACACAACTGCTGGACTAGACCATGGCTCGATTACCCCGAGATCAAGCATCTTGTTGACATCTTCCTTTATGTGGGTTCTTACATGATCTGACATTGAGGTCACCAGTGAGAATTTCATGCTGGCCCCAAGCGGTCAAGCCTGGTGAGAGTGAAAACAGAGGGGTAAACTGTTGTAACAGAATTTTGCACTCCTCCTGTTGTTGCAGTGTCAGATCAGAAGAGAGATCGACTCATATCTTTCCATCTAATGGTTGTCCCCTGGGGAGGTCAGGTAGCTGTTCACGCTCCTCCTCCTCTTTAGCAGAGGCTAGAAGCAAAGCTCCCAGTTCTGATGTAGAGACATAGGCCTTTAGGCGGTTGGTGTGAAAAATCCTGGGGACCTCCTTGGGGTTGCCCAAGTCCACCAAATAATTGACCTCTCCATGTTTTCACACAACCTTGAAGGGTCCAATCCATTTGACCTGTAAGGTCCTCTGTCAGGGTTTGTCATTTCCTTCACCATCATTTCAGGGCTGTCAGGCGTCCATGTTACAGTCTGCACTTTAAGCATTCTCTCTAAGTGTAGGAAGGGGGAATGGTCTGGGTGGTTGAATTGGTTTGGAGAAATGTTTCCTTAATGTTCCTTCTCAGGAAGCCTTTGTTGTCCCAGGCCAAGATGGAGGGGCGAATCTTCAGCCGTGATTGGTTTATGCTATTTATGATACAACCTGGAATTCTTAGTAGAATTCTAAACTGCCTTTCATTAAAGTTTGTTACTGAGCAGGTCATAGCCTTTGTAGTTCCTGTAGATATAGAGCAAAAAACCCCTTAGTTGTAGAAAATAATAAGGTTTCTCACCGTAGTGACCACCTTACTCCTAGTCCTGTCCCCTTGCCTCCATACTTATGGGAGATTCCCAAGCACTCCTCCCTTTTGGAGGTTGAAGACCTTGAACAGCGTAAGACTCCATAATACAGGCAGCGATCCATCTGGCGATAGTCACTTTGGAGGCCCGTTTACCCTGCGGATTACCGAAGGTCACCAAGAGTTGAGAAGACCTCCTAAATTCAGATGTTCTGTCCATATAGAGCTCTTCTAATGTCCAGGCAATGCAAAACCCTCTCAGCCTCTGAGGCTGGGTTTGGAAAGAAGACAGGCAAGGAGATTGACTGATTCCGATGAAAATCCGAGACCACTTTTGGGAGGAAAGAAGGATTCATCGCCAGGACAACCTTATCCTTATGAAAAACCAAAAATCCACCGTCAAGGCCTGGAGCTCACTCACACGTCTTGCCGAAGTCACAGCGTCCAAGAAGGACACTTTCCACGAAAGGTGCTTAAGGTCTACAGTAGCCATTGGCTCAAAGGGCTTATTGCACAAGGCCGTAAGGACCACGTTCAGATCCCACGCTGGATGCGGTTTGCGAACAGGAGGGTAAAGACGCATGAGACCCACAAAGTACCTTTTAACCTCTGGGTTTGATAGCAAAAAAGAGCACTGATCCGTGGATAGGTATGCGGCAACAACCGAAAGATAAGTCCTGCATGACAAGACATGGATGCAAGACTCTGCTAGATGAGAGACAAAGGACAGCACTGTGTCAATCGTAGTCCCCCGGGGGTCCAGCTGTCTGGCTAAGCACCAGTGGCAGAACCCAAGCCATTTGCTCCTGTATTGAGATCTCGTTGAGGGCTTCCTGGCTGCCTGAATAATACACATGTTATCAGCGGACAAGTTGAGGTGTTCTAAAGATATGAACTCCGGCACCATGCCGCCAAGCAGAACGATTGTGGGAGGAGAGCCACAGCTGCCGATCTCTCTGGTGAAGCAGGTCGGGAACCAACGGTAGCCCGATCGGTGCACACACAGACAGATGCTGAAGCTCTGAAAACCAAAACCAAGCCAGCCACCACAGTGCTATGAGCAGAAGAGAACAGTTCACCGTGCCCCTCAGCTTGCACAGCGTCCGATAAATCAGAAGCAGAGGCAGAAAAGCACAGGCCCTCATGGTGTGCCAGGGAATTTCGAGGGCATCCCCCTGAGAGGAGGCTCCCAGCCCGTTCCTGGAGGCATACAGGGGAAGTTTCCTGTTTGACGCTGTTGCGAAGAGGTCCACTTCTGGAGTGCCCCAACACCGGAAGATTTGCAAGAGGACCTCTGAGTTCAGTTCCCACCTGTAGCTGACCATGGTACGCTGGCTGAGGGCATCCGCAGTAACATTCAGCTGACCCCGGATGTGCACTGCCACCACCCAGATTCCATGCTGAACCGCCCATTCCCATATCTGAATGGCAAGATCCACAAGAGGAGGGGACTTGGTACCACCTTGCTTGTTGATATAAAACATGGACACCACATTGTCCGTGCAGATCCGGACTACTTTGTTGACAATAACAGGCTGGAACGCTTTGAGCATCAGGAAGATCGCCAGGAGCTGCAAGTGATTTCTATGAAGTGGTTTGTCCTGCGGTGACCAGTGATCAGAAACCTGAATAAGGTCCAACATCGCACCCCAGTCCAGAAGGGAAGAGTCCGTCGTGATTCTGAAAGGCCGCACCCACCGAGAGATTGCTGAGAGATGACCAGCACACAAGGTCCGCTCTCATGAAAGATGGAACAGGAATCATTTTGGCCTGGCGCCAAGAACTCTGAAGAGCCATCTGTGTTCGCCTCATCTTGAGACTAGCAAGAGGAAGAGCCAACACACACAAGGCCATGAGGCCCAGAAGCCTCTGGAACCACCAGGCCGACATGCTCTCTGACTGCGTAAACACCTGACACGTGGCCAACAGATCTGCCATTCTGTCCCCTGTCAGATACACTCTACAGTCGATCGTGTTCCACCGAAAACCCAGGAAAATCAGGTCCTGAGAGACCGTCATGGAGGATTTCCGCCAGTTCACCGAAAGCCCAAGATGAACTAGGAGCTGGAGGAGAGACTGAAGGTTGCTCAAGGCTGATTGAGGACAAGGACTGCGCAGCAGCCAATCATCCAAATACGGATACACATGGATACCCTGAAGCCGAATATGAGCTGCGATAACCTACATCTTTGTAAAGACACGCAGTGCCGAGCTGAGGCCAAACGGGAGCACTTGGAACTAGAAATGCTCCTCCCCCACGGGAAAACGTAGGTATTTCCAATGCGGACTCCAAATCAGAATATGCATATAAGCATCCTGAAGGTCCACCACGCTGACCCAATCGCCCTTCTGTAAAGAGGACTTTATCTGATAGGGCGTGATCATCTTGAATTTCAGGTCTAGGATGGTGCGCAGGCCAGCCTGGTTGGGTTTGGGCACCGTAAACAGCCGGGAGTAGAATCCCTCCCCTCGCTCCCCTAGGAGAACGGGTTCCACCACTCTGAGATCCAGCAACTTCTGTATCTCGGCTCTGAGGGAGGGTGACCCCGACTGCTGGAAGGGGGGATTGAAAGGTGGGGTAGGGGCAAGCGGAAGCCCGCCCGAGCGACTGACCAGACACACCGGTACTCGTGATGGCCTGCCACGCCTCCCAGTGAGACGCAATGCGCCCTCCCACCGGGGTCTCCTACGAGCGCAGAGAAACTTCATTTAGTTTGTTTATCAGTGGACAGCGCCACCTGGACCTGAAGAGGAGGCCGAGGAACGGGAGAAAAACCGGCCCCGTTGCTGCCGTCGGCGGGAATTTCCTGATGGAGTATCGACCCTATGGGACTTCCGATCCACAAATCCCCTAAAACCAGAGGAAGACCAAGGCTGTGAAGAGGTTCTCTGTGCCCTTAAAGGCAGTTTCACCAAGACAGACAAGGACTTGGCGGTCTGGGTGCTGTCTTTAGTCTTAGTTCAGCATCTGTCGTTGAATGAAAAAGCTCCTTGGCATCAAAAGGCAGGTCCAGAACTTTATCCTGCACCTATTTAGATGACTTGGTAGCGTGCAGCCAAGCCTGACGAGAGGTGTCCATGCCAAGCATAAGGCTCTGGGCTGAGGTGTCGACATGATGTGCCGCGGCCTCCAGCATATCCTGTGCCAGGACCCTGGCATCTGACAATCCCGCTTTAAAATCCTCTAGTCTATTAGCGGGAATGAATTCCTCAAACTCCAACAGACTCTTCCACATTTTCATATTCGCCCCCGCCAATACCAGTTCCGCCTTAGCTTCATGTAACTGCAGGGCTAAATTAGCGTAAATCTTCCTCCACAAAGAGTCAAGAAGCTTGTCCTCTTTGGCCAGAACTTGCATTGCCACTGTAGAAGACGATGAAGCTGGTCTGGATTGTAATGTAGCAGCAGCTGCCACCCTTGTTGAAGGGGGTGGACACGACGCAGGCCACTTCTTCCGAAGTATGGAGCCTATAATGAGCGTCAATCTTTTTGTTAAACAGTTCAGAGTATGGTTTTTCCCAGACTTTTAGGACCTCGGCTAAAACGTCCTTCTGCAAGTATAAGCCGGTGCGCTCCAAAGGAGACAAGGTGAACGCCCAGGAAAGCACCCCTTCCTGCAGAACGGGTGCCTCAGGTACTGGAACATCCAAGAGACATGTCCAGCACCCGGTCGTGAAAGGCTCTAACAGAGCAGGGCTGGTCCTCGCTGTCCGGATCCCCCTGTGCATCGTCCGACACATCCGGATCAAGCTGCGCAACATCTGGCACTGCTGAAGATTTGTCCACTGGAGGCAATGGAGGGAGGGCCGGTGGAGACCCGGCCGGTACAGGCGACGCTGGTGGAATCACCGGTGCCACAACTGGGACCGACAGCGCAGGAGGGCATAACTCCCTAAACAAGCCTCAAAAATACTCCTTCATGGGGTCGGAGTGCATTAGCTTTCGAAATTTGCCGCAAAAAGCGTACTCCATTGCCGATTTAGGCACGACTGGAGGAGGCCTCTCATGAGCAGAGCAACTCCATGGACGTAAGGGAGAGGGTTGCCAAGAGGGCCCTTCTCCGCTGGTATCAACATAGATCAAGGGTGTAGATGCCGCAGGGAACAAGATGTGCGGTAGGGGCATCCGAGCATTCCGGTCAAATACTGGACGAAAGGGATGCACAACAGGAAAATGATGTTCACCTGAAATGCCACTCCCCACACCCAGCGCTGATGGCGTAGATGTCAGGGAGGTATCCAAAATGGCCACCGTAGTCTTGGAAGGAGCAGCCGCCATTTTGTCAGCACCTGAGGAGAACTGCGACAAGTGTGGAAGTGAGACAGGGGTCTCCACAGATGGGTCAGGGGTCTTCATCTTAGACTTGACCCAAGGAACCCCAGCCAAGCCGGTACTGCGTGGCCTAGAATATTTTTGAGACATGCTATCAGCCAGAATAGCCTTCAACGGAAGGACCTCGACAACGCCAGTAACAGAGGCATTCCGGTCAGAGACCTCACTCCCTGCCCCCTCAAAAGAACTGGCGTTCACCGCTTGAGCGGGAACGATGAGGAGTAAGTACACCTCACCAACAAGACCTCAACAGGCCTCTCAGAACGGTCGGTCACCTTAGCCTCCAAACGAGGCTCACAGACCCGAGCCCGGTAAGAGCCCCTTCATGAAGGGCCTCGAACTTTAGTTCGGTACCGAAAACCTCAACGGAGGCCTCAGGGCGTACCCTGGTGTCTTTACGGGAAGCTCCAGTCAAGGAGACCTCGAAGCAAGCTCCGGTACCCGTCGCCTCAGTAGAACTGGGCCCACAAACAGCCCCCACAGGAGGGGCCTCAGATTGTAATCCGGTGTCAATAGGCCCCTTAAGGAGGCCCTCAGAGAAAACTTTGGTACACTTTTTAGGCCTAGAAGGCACCTCAGGGCAAGCCCCGGTAACAGAGCTTTTGATGATCCTCCCAGACCGGGAAGACCCCGAGAAGGATTCCCCCGGCCGGGGTGCCCTAAAAAGTAAAGAACTCACCAGGCGTTTCTTCTTCTCGTCGATGAAAGTTTGAAAGTGCGTAGGGGAAGTGCGCTCAAACACCACCTCCCACCACTCTAAACATCATTGAAGCGACCGGACCGAAAGGGAATATCAGTAAAAGCAGGAGTCCCACCGGTGGTCCGGACCCAAACACTCTAAACAAAGAGGATGGGGGATTCGCCCTAGCGAAGCGTCGCTCACAGGAAGAACAAATAGGAAAATCTAACTGAAACGGCATAGACTAACTGCAACACGACCGCTAAACCGGAGCACGAGAGAACGACACTGGAAGGAAAAAATCTTCCAAAGATGCAAGTGCGTCCAGTCCTGATCGAGCGGAGAAGAGGACTGATGGGCGATGCACTGGGCGTAGCTAAGGAGGGCGAGGTTACAGCCGCGTGCGGTACCCCGCATAAAAAGAGAGGAAGTACACATTTTTGAAAAATGCAATGCTTTTTACAAAGTGCTCCGGTCCCGTCCCACAGGACGGAGGAATGTCCCATAAGTATGGAGGAAAGGGGACAGGACGTAGGAATATTATTTGAGAAAGAGTTTTCAACTTCAAGGCAGAGAAAAGTCATTAGAGAACCAAGAGAGCAGTTTTCCATGAACAGAACCAGAAAGAAGAAGAGTCCAGTCCACTAAGAAAAGAAGCTGAACTAAAGACTGAGCAAAGCGCTTTTAAATATAAATATTTGAAGTAAAACCAAGGTTATCAGAGATTGAGTTAAAGCAAGTTGAAAAGCTACGAATTAAGTTCTACAGTGCTAACTGTGCATGTTTAGAAGTTTATGGATGTTCGTAATAACTTATAAAAAAGTTATCGTGCTCGATTTTGCACATGTAATTTTATTAACATATACTAACGGCGGTAGCGTCAAGGCAATAACTAATCAAACTAACTCAGCGTTTCAGGAGCGTCGAGTGATTTTTCGGTTCGGCCTTGCACGTTTAGTGTGCTGCATTCCTAACACTAGAGGAAGGCACCCGCTGACGTCGCATGCGCATCTCCTGAAGGTAACACATGCTCATTTTTAACATTCAATGGAAGCGTATGAATTTCAAATTTTTCTCTGGTGGCCTTCCCGAAAGATTTTCATTTTAGTTTGAGGTAGCAGCCGCGGTAATTCCTCAGAAGGTCTTCGCGTGACGCAAGTAAGTTTTCAAGACTGGCATTGTGCAGTGCTTCATGCCAACAGCTGTGAAAACATTTCTAACTAATTGAAGTGGCGATGCAGTTTTTAAAAGACATTTTTTACCCAAGAGTAAAGTCAAGCATAATTTTCCCGCAAGAAGCAACAGAGAAGAACAAGTTACTTATTACCTGGTAACGTTCTTTCGATGGGATGTTCCTCCGACGTATTCCTTATCTTTGATAGATCATCTCCAGCTTGCTGGCCTCGGAAAAAATGTTCAGTAGAGGGCATTGCGCGTCAAAGTACCTCAAGCCGATGTCCCTCTACAGCCTCTGTCTCGGCGCCGACGTCAACACGCGTATAAAAAGACTCACACAGCGTCCGTTGCTCAGTTCCGTTTTGACGTTAACAGTTGTTTTACATTAATTAGTTATTGACCATGAAGGAGCGTAAGCTGCAACCACAAGGGAAGTATTACTGCGGGGATGGATGGGAGGGGCGATAAGGAATACGTCGGAGGAACATCCCATCGAAAGAACGTTAACAGGTAAGAAGTAACTTGTTTTTCAAAGGGATTGTGTGCTCCGACGTATTCCTTATCTTTGATAGACTCCCATAGCAGTGGAATGTAATTGAAGGTGGGAGTAAAAACGCCATGTTTCCCTTTAGGAAAGAACAGAATGTAATACGACTTTGCCAAACCTAGTCTCTTGACTAGAGGAGGAATCCAAGTTGTAAAATCTTGAGAATGTATGTGCGGACGACCATGTGGTAGCCGCACATATGTCTCGAACCAGAACCCCTCTTTGGAGGGCCGAAGAGGCTGCGATACCCCTGGTTGAATGAGCCCTAAGATTTTGAGGAGGCTCTTTCCCTGCTAGTTTGTAACATTCCAGAATGGCCAAAATAATCCATCTGTAAATGGTCTGTTTTGTTATCGGTAGTCCCAATTTGTGCCCCGAGTAACCTACGAACAGTTGGTCTGCTTGCCTAATCCTAGCAAGTCTGCTGATGTAAAAGCTTAAAGCCTGCTTTGGGTCCAGCCTGTGTAGCCTTTCTTCCTCTTTCCCCGGATGGGGAGGAGGATATAATGAAGGTAAGGTAATTTTATGAGTGATGTGGAATTCAGAAACCACCTTTGGGAGGAAATTAGGCTTCACCTGTAGGACAACTTTGTCTTTATGAAAAATTGTATGAGGGGGTTTACAAGATAGAGCTTGTAATTCGCTCACCCTTCTAGCAGATGTTAATGCCACTAACAAGATAGTTTTAAGGGTGAGAAATCTTAGCGAAGAGTGGAGTGGTTCGAAAGGAGTACCCATCAGGAAATTTAAGACTAAATTTAAGTCCCATAAAGGAACCTGGAATGGTCTTGCAGGGTAGACATTAGTTAATCTCTTTAGAAATTGTATTACTAAGGGTAATTTGAAATACGATGGCTCCTCTGCAGTGCGCTTGAAGATCGATGGCACTTTCAAGGGCTATCTCGCAGCGCTAACTTGAAGGCCTGAATTTGCCAAGTAGAGTTGAAAGGATAACACATTTGGTGTACCACATGAAAAGGGGTCGATATTCTCTTCTCTACACCAGCTGCAGAATTTGTTCCAACGGCAGCGGTATAAAGACTTTGTTGCTGGCCTTCTGGCCAAAAGCAACACCTCCATGACGTCATCAGGGAGGTCCCAATCCTTGTATCTCAACCTTTCAGAAGCCAGGCGTGAAGGTTGAGGGCTCTGATTTCTGGATGGAGAACCTGACCTCCCTGCTGTGAGAGAAGATTCTCCTTGAGTGGAAGACGAATTGGCGGGCAGATGGACATGTCCAGAAGGTCCGGGAACCACGTTCTCCTGGCCCAGTCTGGGGCAATTAGGATCATGGTCCTCTGGAATCTTCTCAACCTGATCATTTGAGGAATGACAGGGACTGGTGGAAACACGTACAGGAGTGGAAACTCCCAGTCCACTACAAACGCGTCCCCTAGAGCTCCTCTCGGGGGAAATTCCCTTGAACAAAACAGATCGCAATTCCTGTTGGTACTGGTGGCAAACAGATCCACTAGAGGGGTTCCCCAAAGGGCGAAGATCTCCTGAAGGACTTCCTGGGCTAGTTCCCACTCGGAGACTGTGCCCTGCCTGCTCAGGGCATCCGCCGTCAAGTTCTTGTCTCCGGCAAGGTGAACTGCAGATTGAAATATTCCTTCTTGAATTGCCCAAAACCAGAGCTGCATTGCCTCTCTTCACAGTGGCAGTGATCCTACGCCTCTTTTGTTGAGGTAGTGCATGGCCACTGTGTTGTCCGTCATTATCAGGACATTTTTCCCCTGTACAGATGGCAGAAAAGCCTTCAGCGCTAGTCTGATTGCTCTCAGCTCTAACAGGTTGATATGTTGTCTGGACTCGATGGAGACCAACGACCGCTGATGGTCAAGTCGTTGGTATGGGCTCCCCACCCTGTGAGTGAGGCATCTGTGACTACTGTTATCTCTGGCCATGGTTGCCAAAACAGTTCTCCCTTCAAGATGTTTTTCTGGCAGGCCAACCACTGAAGGTCTCGAGCCACCTTGTCCGGAACCTGAAGGGGGTCTGTCATTCTCCCTGAGAATTGCGACCACTGAGTTCTCAGTGCCCACTGAGGAGATCTCATTCTTAGGCGAGCCTCTGACACAAGGAAGATGCAGGATGCCACGAGTTCTAGCAACCTCAAAAAGTCGAAGGCTGGGAGACGTTGGGCATTTTGAAACTTGGTGACCATCTGCAGAATATCTTGAGCCCTCACCTCTGGTGGCGAGGCTTTTCCCAGGGAAGTGTCCAGGACCACTCCAATGAACTGGAGTCTCTGTGACGGTATCATCTGTGACTTCTTTAAATTGAGGGAGAAACCCAGTTTGTGAAGGAAGTGGCAGACATAATCTAGTGAATCTGAGCTTGTTCGGGAGATACAGCTCTGATCAGCCAATCGTCCAGGTACGGGTAGACGTGAATCCCTTGCCTCCTTAGACTTGCAGCCATTACCGACATTAGCTTGGTGAAGACCTTCAGGGCGGAGGTCAGCCCAAATGGCAAGACTCAAAATTGATAATTAGAGCCGCCAATTGCGAACCTCAGGTATTTCCTGTGTTTGAGATGGATTGGCACATGGAAATCAGCATCCTGGAGGTCCAGAGATACCAGCCAGTCCTGGAGCTGGAGGGCCTGAAGGATCTGAGAGAGTGTTACCATCTTGAACTTGTCCTTCCTGAGGAACTTGTTCAATTCACGCAAGTCCAAGATAGGTCTCAGTCCTCCATCTTTCTTCGGTATGAGAAAGTAGGGGGGAGTACCAGCCCTTGTTCCTCTCCGCTACAGGTACCGGTTCTATGGCACCTTTCTCTAGCAGGTCTACAATTTCCTGCAAGAAGAGCGGATCTGGAACTTTCAGAGAGCTGTTCCCCAGTGGATGACTCTGAGGGATGCATAGAAAAGGCAGGCAGTAACCTTGGGCAACTGTCTCCAATGCCCAAGCATCTGACGTAATAGCCTGCCATTCCGTCAGATGTTGAGTTAACCTGCCCCCTACTGGTGTCTTGTGAGGAGAGTCCTCAGAGCGGTTTGGAGGCGGCTGATGCAGATGCCAAGGGTAAAGAGGCACCTGCTGCTGCTGCAGCTTTTGTATTTTTAACCCGTCCACCTCGGGTGAATTTTTTCTGACCCCTTTGAACCAGCTGTCCTCTGCCTCTTCCGAATGCGGAATAGAAGCGAAAGGACTTACCTCTCCAAGAGGTTCCTGAGGGGCGATATGGTGTCTGACGGATTGCAGCTCCCAGGGATTTTGCTGCTGCCTTTGATGTTTGAAGCTTTTCTAAACTGTCATCCGCCTTCTTACCAAACAAGAAAGAGCCGTCAAAGGGCATATTCAAGAGTCTGCTTTGCACATTTGGAGCAAAACCAGACTTCCGCAACCAAGCAAATCTCCTGGTTGTTGTACTTGCCACCATGGCCCTGCTGATGCTGTCGGCAGAATCGATGCCAGTTTGAAGGGATTCGCACATTGCGTCTTTACCATCCTTAATGATGTTTAGAAACGCTTCCCTTTCTTCTCCCTCCGGAAGGCAGTCAGCCGCTGAAGCACACTCCCAAAGTGTGTGGCTAAACCTTGCGAGCATACAAGTAGCATTGATGGATTTCAACGCCATGCTACATGCAGAAAAGACTTTTTTGGCCATAGAGTCATACCTCTTGTCATCCCTGTCCTGTGGAACAGTAGGGTAAGCCGATTTAATACCTTATGAAGTTGCTGCCTGCACAACCAGACTCTCCGGAGTTGGGTGTCTGGATACATATTCAGGGTCAGCAGTAGACACCCTATACTTGGCTGATAATTTCTTGTTAACCGCTGGGATAACCTCAGGGGTTTCCCAGTTTGCCAATATTTTCCTTTGTAATGCCGCATGAAATGGCACCACAGGATCCTCCTGTGGACCTTTAACCAAAATGTCTGTGAGGTTGTCTTGCTGAAAAGCAGATGAGGGTGTAGACCACCCCATAAACTCTTATCCTTACCATCAAGGTTCTATAAGGGGTTTCGGCATATTACCCTGGGTCTGGTTTGGCTAATTCCACTTCTGGGGAAGTGTCCAACCCACTTGCTTCATGTAAGGATCCTTGGAGGTCCTTAAACCTACTTTCCTCAGAGGTAAATTCCTCTGGTACGGGAGTTGTAGATCCCTGCAACTCAAAAGGTCTCTCCTGATCCGAATTCTCCCCTTCTTCATAAATAGATGCTAAGGCTCTGGAATGATCAGATCTTGGAAATGGTATAAATCCCATTTCCAGAGCAGAAGGGGCCAAATTCGTCATAATTGGCTGAGAAAACATCAACATTGTCGACGTGGACATTAAAGGCTTCGAAGCCATCGAAAAAGGCGTTGAGAAAGTTGGTAGAGGCCTCGAGGAACTCGAGAGTATCGGAATTCTACTCGAGGTTGTCGACGGCATTCTCGTGATCGAGGCTCTGGATATGGCCACTGGCTGTGGGGTGGTCGGCGTTGAATCGACTGACCTGTGCGTCAAAGAACCCTTCGATAATGGCATCGAAGACACCGATCTATGCGTCGAAGGGATTTTCGACGACGGCGTCGAAGACGCAACTTTGCCTTTACTCGAGGGTTTGCGACGGTCTCGAGTAGCTTCTTTCGCCGGGTGCTGCGACTCGCTGAGTTTTGATTTTTCGGGTCTTTCACCCAGGGCATCACCCTCAGCAGTCTTCGAGGGGGTCGAGGCCGCTTTCTCGAAGACGCTAAGCATCTTTTTCCTGAATTCCTCCCACTCAGCCTGAGCGCTATGTTTTGTGGGGCAGGAGACCCTTTTCGGGGAAACGGAAGAAGACGACGAGGAAGGGGATCTTCGACGTCTCTTTTTTGAATGCTTAGATCTCGAAGAGTGATGGAAACTGCTTCGAGACCTAAAACGAGAATGTCTTTTGTGATGGCGAGGAGACCAATGTCTCGACTCCGCCGAGGAAACTTTCAAAGAAGTTTTAACTTCCTTACCTCTCTCGCGCTTCCCCTTGCGCTCCAAGGCTTTCGCGGTCATGGACATGCATCCTCGCACTCCGAACAATGGTGCTCGACTCCCAGGCACCACAAACAGATCCTGTGAGGATCAGTCAACGACATTTTCTTTCCACAGTCTCGGCATTTTTTGAAGCCGGACCGTGGAGTCGTCGGTTCGGATGAGGAAGCCATCGAGTACGAGTCGGTATTCTCGAAGTATATTTGACTGAAGAACTGAGAAACGATATTCCAAGGCCCCACGAAGCGCGGAAAAACTGAACTGAGCAACGGACGCTGTGTGAGTCTATTTATACGCGTGATGACTTCGGCGCCGATACGGAGGCTGTCGAGGGACATTGGCTCGAGGGACTTCGACGCACAGCGCCCTCGACTGAAAAAAATTTCCGAGGCCAGCAAGCTGGAGATGATCTATCAAAGATAAGGAATACGTCGGAGGACACAATCCCTTCGAAGTAGCTATTCAGAGCAGTCTCAGCAAAACACATTTCTTCATAGGTGTAGCAGCCTGAAATATTAAAGCAAGCCTAAACGCTAACAGTTTAGGCAGCAGGAACTGTCAGGGAATTGGGAAAAAGATAGATTTAAGAGGTAGTAGCAGCAGCAATTAAGTGAGTAATCCGTTGCCATTTGTCATAGGTCTTCCACTGAAGATTCCAGTCGATAAAGAGAGCAGGGGACACTAGCAGTATAATATTTCTGCATTTGTTATTCTTTCCACATCCCTTTTCCCCTTGGGTTTGCCAGCTTGATAATTGTTTAGAAAGAAATTGTTGAATCGACAGACTTAGGGGGTCTGGTGGCCCAGCATCACTCCCGCAGGAAGAAATGGCAGATCTGACACCTCTGCCTTGTAGGTACCATAACTAGAACAAGCTGGTCATGTTGGCCTTCTGGTCATGCCAATGCTTCACCAGTGCCTGAACTGCTTTCAAGTTATCTGTAGCTTCAGTCATCATGAGTGTCATTCTCCTTCAGAGACCTCACACAGTCAGTGACTCTCACTGGCTTGTGGGAAGGAGCCCTCTCCAACCCCTCTTTGATTAGGGCAAATGGACCTCTAATCGGATGACCATAGAGAAGCTTAAAGGGACGGAATCCAACCCCTTCTTGAGGGACTTCTCTATAAGCAAAGAGAAGGCATGGCAGTAGAAGGTCCCACTTTCTTCTAAGGGGTGTTTAAAAAGTACCCATCATGCTCTCCATAGTTCTGTTAAACCTCTCCACCAATCCATTGGTTTGGGGATGGTAGGCTGTTGAGAACATGTAGGTCACTCCACGGTTTTCCACATGGCTTGCATGTAGTGGGACATAAAGTTGGATTCCCCTGTCAGAGATAACCTCCTTAGGAAAACCTACTCTGGTAAAAATACCAAGTAGGGCCTTAGCCATGGCCTGAAAAGTGACAGTCCTCATAGTTATGGCTTCAGGATACCTGGTAGCATGGTCTACCACAACCAATATAAATCGGTTGCCTGAAGATGTTGGAGGGTATAAGGGACCAACAATGTCGATTCCTATCATCTCAAATGGGACTCCCACCACTGGGAGATGAACCAAAGGTGCCACATTCTTGGCTCTATTCTTGCCAGATGTCTGACATGTGTGACCGCTTCTACAAAATGTATCTATATCAGACCCCATCTTAGGCCAGTAGAAATACAGAGAAATCCTTTCCTTGGTCTTCTTAAAGCTTAATTGACCAGCCAAAGAAATCTCAAGGGCTAACGGTAAAAACTGACGTCTCACCTCCTGGGGCACTACAAGTCTTCTGTAGTCTCCTGGGGTAGACTCAATAGGTTCACTGTAGAGGAAGCCATCTTCCCAGTATAAGGAACAAGTTACTTACCTGTAACTGTTGTTCTCTAGCATGGGTCTGGCATGGATTCACATGCTCATGAATATTCCCTGTCGTCAGGCTGGGAATCCTTGGTAAAGAAAAATCAGTATCAGTTTCGTTTCTGATCTGTGTTTCGTAGTAGTAACCAATCACTGCGTCATACTGACCACAGCCAATGACTGCCATCTCTCTAAGCCCCGCCTCTGGCAGCCATCTTCAGAATTGGTAGCACGTGAAGTGGCAGTATGACCAAGTGAAGAGCCGCAGAGGGGTAGGCGGGAGGGTTCGCATGTGAATCCATGCCAGACCCATGCTGGAGAACAACAGTTACAGGTAAGTAACTTGTTCCTTCTCCAGCATGGGGTCTGGCATGGATTCACATGCTCATGAATAAAGGAATACATAGCAGTACACACATGCACAACCACGGGAGGTGGCAAAAGCTCAACATTAAGCATTACATCCAAAACTCAACATTAAGCCATTCTTACCTCCTCACCAGGCTCACCTTAGGCGAACAGGTTGCGCAGCACTGCTTGGCCGACCCTGGACTCCTCCCTGGAATCCCAATCGACGCAGTAGAATTTCGTGAAGGTGTGCGTCGACCTCCACGTAGCAGCCCTGCAGATGTCCAGCAAGGGCACACCAGATAGGAACGCCGTGGTAGCTGCGATCGCTCTGGTGGAATGGGCTCTCGGACGGCCAGGCAGCGGTCGGTTTGCCAACCTATGACAGTACAGGATACAGCCGGAGAGCCATCTGGAAATGGCAGCTTTCGAGAGCGCCTTTCCCTGATTGACAGGTCCAAAGTTCACAAAAAGTTGTGACGTCTTCCGAAAACTCTTCGTGCGGTCCGAGTAGAACTTCAGCGCTCTAGCCACATCCAGCGAGTGCAAAGTCCTTTCAGCCGGCGACGAAGGCGACGGGAAGAAAACAGGCAACACCAAGGGTTCGTTGAGGTGGAAGTCCGACGGCACCTTGGGCATGAAGGAGGGGTGCGTCCTGAGCACTACCCTCGTGTCATGAAAAGTCAAGTACGGGGGCTTGCAGGAAAGGGCCTGGATCTCTCCCACCAGGTGTGCGGAGGTGATGGCCACAAGAAACGCTGTTTTCCACGACAAGAATTTCAATGGAGCTGAGTGCAGAGGCTCGAACGGAGGTCCCATGAGCTTGGTCAGCACCAGGTTGAGCTCCCACGCCGGGGCCGGGGCCTTCACCGGCGGGAACGATCTGAACAGTCCCTTCATGAATTCTTTCACCAGACGATGAGACCACAAAGACGTCCGTCCCGTGGTTCTGGTGTATCGGGAGATCGCAGCAAGATGAATCTTGATGGAAGCGCCCGCCAGTCCAGCCTTGGCCAGCATCAGCAGGTACGGCAGTACTTGAGGAGCCGTAATCCGTAGAGGGTTAATCTTCTGTGCGTGGCACCAGACAGCGAACCTCTTCCATTTGTGTCCGTAGCATTTAAGAGTTGAGGACGCCCTGGCCTTTGCAAGAACCTCTCTGCAGTCGGCCGGTATGTCGTAGCCTCCAAACTCTAACGCTGCAGGAGCCAGGCCTGCAAGTTCAGCGACTTCGGGTCGTGATGGAGGATGGCGCCTCCTTCCCTGGAGAGAAGATCCGCGTCCACTGGCAACTTGATTGACGGGGACGCTGACAAGTCCAGAAGATCCGGGAACCATATCTGCCTTGGCCACGCAGGTGCGACGAGGATCATCCTGCACCGTGACCTCTTGAGCTGGTTGATGAGCCGGATCAGCAGCGGCAAAGGAGGGAACGCATATAGAACAGGCCCTCCCAGGGGAACGAGAAAGCATCGCCCATGCTTCTCGGCTGGGGAAACCTGCTGGCGAACCTCCGGCACTTGGAGTTCGTCGCTGTCGCAAACAGATCGATCTGGGGTGTGCCCCACCGTCGGAAGAGGCGGTCCACTAGATCCTGTCGTAGTTCCCACTTGTGGCACGAGCGCAGCTCTCTGCTGAGCGAGTCGGCAATGGTGTTTTTTATTCCTGCCATATGAAACGGCACCAGAAACATCCCTTGGGCGACGGCCCAATGCCACAGATCCTGCGCCTCCTTGGACAGGGATGGGGATCTGGTACCGCCCTGCTTCCTGATGTAGAACATGGTGGTGGTGTTGTCGGTGAAGACCCTCACCAACTTGCCCTTGAGGGACGGAAGAAAGGACCTGAGGGCCCAAAACACTGCACCAGGAAGCTCCAGGAAGTTGATATGGAGGGACTTCTCCGTCGGCAGCCAAAGGACCCTCGCGTGCAGATTTTCGGAGTGCACTCCCCACCCTTCCAGGGAGGCATCCGTGGTCACTGTCTTCTGATGGCCCGGGGTCTGGAAGTCCATGCCTGCCGTCAGATGTGTGCGGGTGCCCCACCACCGGATCGCTCGTCGGAAGCTCTCGTTGAGTGTGATCCTGTCCTTGAAGGTGCCCGTCGTCTTGATCCAGCGAGCGTCCAGGAACTCCTGTAACGGGCGCATCCGAAGCCTGCACAGGCAGATGAGATAAATGCAAGAAGACATCATTCCGAGGAGGGACTTGATGGACCTCACCCAGGCCGCGTCCGCAACCAGCATCTGCTGCACCTTGCCCAAGATGGCCCTCGTCCTTTACTCCGACGGAGAGGCCAGAAGCGCCACTGTGTCGAGCTTCGCTCCCAGAAACAGTGCGTCTTGCACAGGCACCAGGTGGGACTTGGCGTAGTTTATGGAGAATCCCAGGTCCGTGAGTAGTTGGACGGTCCTCGCCGTGTGCTCCATGGCGAGCTCCTTTGCCTTTGCTCGGATGAGCCAGTCATCCAGGTAGGGGTAGACGTGGATCCTCTCCAGGCGCAGCTACGCCGCCACCGGTGCGAGGCACTTGGTGAACACCCTGGGTGCCCACCGCAATCCGAAGGGAAGGGCTCTGAACTGGTAGTGACGCTCTTAGACCACGAATCTAAGAAACTTTCGGTGTCCCTTTAGGATGGGGATATGGAAGTAGGCATCTTCCAAATCCAACGACGTCAGGAAATCGCCTTCCTCCAGTTGACCCAGGACGTGCTGTAGGGTGACCATCCAGAACTTCTGTGCCTTGATGAATTTGTTCAGTCGTCGTCGGTCCAGGATGGGACGCCATCCTCCCGTCTTCTTCACGAAGAAGTATCTTGAGTAAACTCCGGAGCCCCGAAGCCTCTTTGGGACGAGCTCGATGGCGCTTTTCCTGAGCAATGCCTTTACCTCCAAGAGAAGTTGAGGGACGTGATGTTCCTTCCTGGCCACGGGGGGGACGCGCGGGCACTTCTTTAGAAACTCGAGCGCGTGACCCTGGGCCAGGGCGTCCATCACCCAACGGTCGGTGGAGATGGACTGCCACACGCTGACGAAGCTCGCCAGCCGGCCTCCCACTGGGGTGCTTCGGTGGGGGCCCGACCCCACGGCCGGTTCAGTCCTGCTTCGACGAGGCTTTGCCGCCTTGTCCTCCTTGGCGACGACGGCGGGGTCCGCCCGACTTGCCTCGTCCCCTGTAGGCTTCCTGTGACGATGAACGGGCCGCTCGACGATAGGTGGAAAATCCGCCGCCGGAACCTTTGGAGGCACCCTGCTTGCCTCTGCCGCTCCGAAAGGGCGGCCATCGTTGCTGGAGAACACCAAGAGCCCGGGCCGTCTCCATCTTGATGGCTTGCAGGGAATCGTCCACTGTTTTCCCAAACAGGTTGCTCCCGTCGAACGGCATGTCCAAGACTCTGGTCTGCACGTCCTGACAGAAGTCAGTTGCCTTGAGCCATCCACGCCGTCTAAGGCACACGCCGTTGTCCAACTGGCGAAATCCAGTGTCAGCGATGTCCGTCGCGATCGTAATGGCGTGGTCCGCCGCCACTTCTCCTTCCTGCAAGATCTCTAGGGCCTCCTCCCTCTTGTCGTCTGGTAAGAAGTCCAGAAGGGGGGCGATTTTGTACCACAACTCCCTGTCGTAGCGGGCTACGATAGCCAAGGCGTTGGCAGCCTTAATCGTCGTCGCCGCCGATGAGATGACTCTGCGTCCCATCGTGTCCAATTTCTTTCCCTCGCCGTCTGGCGGGGAGGTTGACGTAGAGGCCGAGGCCCCCCCCGCCGCTTTCTTCCTGGCCGCCGCGGAGACGACCGAGTCCGGGGTCGGCTGTGCCCGAAGGCACAAAGGGGGCCACGTCCGGGACCCGGTACTTCTTCTCGTACCGATCCCTTCTCGCAGGTGTTGTGGAGGGGTTCTTGAGGAGGGCGAGACCCTCATCCCAGATATCGTCCAGTAGAGGTACAGCGAGGACCGTCTTCCTCTTGGTCTCGCGCCGTTGATAAAGGAAACCTTCCTTCTTCTCTTCCGGGCAGACCTGGAAAAGCTTGGATGCCCTGGCGATCATGGCATGAAACGATCCAATCTCATCAGGCGTGGAAGCCCGGGGAGGAGGTGACGATAGGAGATCCTCGTCGTAAACCTCGTCTGTACTCGTCGCGGCTGTGTCAGTCCCCGTATCATCCCCACGGGTCGTGGACGGGGAGGAGAGCTGAGCAGGGCGCGATGGTTGAAAAGGAGGTGGAGGATGAATCCTTCTTCTCTTAGGAGGAGGGCTCCCAGAAGGGCCTGGCTCCGGGTCCCCCGTCGGGAGCGGTTCCTCCGTTGGTGGTAACGGCAATCTCGTCTTTATCTCCGAGCATAAGGACTGTATAGCCAACAAAATGGCCGCCGAGTTGTCTTGCAGCACTGGTTGAGGGGATTCCGAGGGGCGGTCAGGAGCCCTGTCGGCTCCCTCGATGTTCTCGTCGTCTCCTACGTTGGGGCCCCTCCCGACGGGCTGGTCTTCTTCCACGCCAATGCCGTGGCTTAAGACTTCAATCAGCTCCTCCTCAGAGGTTGAGGCCGAATCCACGACGACCTCCTGCTCCCCCTTTTTATTCTCTGGAGGAGGTTTCACGGGGGTCCTGTCGATGGGCATGAAAGAGGACACCCTCTGCAGTGGCAGGGAGACTCTGGGCCCCGAGGTCGCCACCACTGGTGTAGCCTCCACAGGCTGAGCCAGGGCCGCTGGGCCTGTCTCGATAGAGGCCTCGGCCGGCTGGATCAAGGCTTTCACCACCTTAGGTGCGCTCACCGCCTTCTCCTTGGGGGGAGGGTCACCGCCTCGCTCCCCCTCCGATGGGGCCTTCGAGCTCGACCGGAATCTCTCCAGGAGCTTCGCCGGGTGCTCGGCGTTCCTCTTACCCGAGCCAGAGCGTTGGCTCGTGGTTGATGGCGCCGGGGAGGATGCGCCCTGCCTGGCGCCCGTAGAGCCCGACCGTTCGGCGTTCCCGGTGCCAGCGGACTCGCGGTGCTTGGCCTTCTGTTGGACCCCCGTCGCCGGGGCGCCCTCAAAGGTCTTAGAAGACCGCTCGGACTTCTTCTCGCCTGACGGGCTCTTTCCTTCCAGCCAGTTGGCGAGACGCAGATGGCGGTCCTTCATGGTGCGCTCTGACATATTGCCGCAAAACGCACAGTCCTTCTCCACGTGCGTCTTGTCCTCATGCAGGCAGTAGAGGCAAATGGAGTGTTCGTCCTCCTTAAAGACCTTCTGAAGCTGGCATCCAGGGCAGACCCTGAACAGCTTTCGGGCGTCGAGCTTCCCCTCTCCTGGGCCATGATCTAGATGGGCCTGAGAAACTTCTGGAGTCCTCCAAAAGCGTGGCTCGACGAAATCTTCACCCTCAAGGGGCGAAGAAGAATCCGACACGGGTCCCCGTTGATCGGATAAAGAAACGGTGGAGCTTGAGGCTCTTTTGACCGAAAAAGAGAAAATTTTCCTAAGAAAAAGCGCGAAAAAAGCACTAAAGCTCGAGAGCAATAGCACGAGGATCCCAACACTTGAACGTGCGGTAAAAATCTGAAGATGGCTGCCAGAGGCGGGGCTCAGGGAGATGGCAATCATTGGCTGTGGTCAGTATGACGCAGAGATGGTGATTGGTTACTACTACAAAAGACAGATCAGAAACGAAACTGATACTGATTTTTCTTTACCGAGGATTCCCAGCCTGGCAACAGGGAATATTCATGAGCATGTGAATCCATGTCAGACCCCATGCTGGAGAACCTGTGCTTCCCGGGCTCTTGCCCTTCCAGCTGGGAAGCTGCCTGTTGGTGAAGTCCTTCAAGAGTAGGACACTCTTTGACCTCTGCGGAAGTCTGCCCTACAGGGGCCACCTTCTGCCATTAAAGACTGCAGCTCAGGAAGGTCTTTAGGACCCATATCTCCAACAGGGGGAATGTCTTCTTCCAGCTCGGTTTCATCAGTAGCTGACTCAACCTCTTTTTGGTTGGATCTCACACTCCGCCTTAGCTGGTGGAGTAGTCACAGGTATGACTTTGGGCAGTTCTCTCACGGATGTCCTGGTTTGATGCACAGGAATGTTATCTTTCTTGTTTCCTGAGACGTTGGGTTTCCCCTTTGTCTCTTTCTTCCTGGAAATAGAAGTCATTTAAAGTGAGCTCGCTGGCCTTCCTAGTGTGCTCCTGCTTCTTTTTACTGGGAGGCCTGGGGGTGAATGATACAACTCCAGAGTTTTTAAGTCATTCCCCAGCAAGACTCTCCCAGGCACCTCACTTTGTACACTGACAGGTATTTTTACAGTCATTGTTGCAACGGATGAGAGCTGGTAGTATTGAAACCATCTGGATAAGGCCTCCAGCAAGCTTAGAAGGGCCTTTGGGGGCCTTAGCAACATCCTAGGTTTGAAAAAGGTTTCATCCACCACTGTGATGCTGGCCCCAGTGGCTCTAATGGCAGGGGTCTCCTGGCCGTTTACAAGTACACTCTCCTTGTAGTATTCTTTTGTGTTTTCTGGTATAGAGTTATACACATCTACATTCTGCTGTTCCCAGGGACACTAAAGAAACAATGGCAGAGACTCCAATGGGGTCTTCAGCCAATAGTTGAAAGTTTCCACTTGCCATATGTACTTCTCCCTCAGGGATTAAGGCTAACAAGGCAGTGTGGACCCCTGAAGGTTTACCCTTGCATCTGGGATCCCCTTTCACATGGTCAGTTGTCCCACAAGCATAACATTTTCCAAATGTTTTGACAAATGAGGGCTTCTGCTGACCTCCCTCTGGTTTGGCACCAGAGGTTTCACTAGACTGTCCTAGTTTCCCAGATGGCTTACCCTTCCTATGTTTGTCGCCCTCTTTTGGATGGGAGGTTTTAGAATTCTCTGTCATCTTGCTTGTGCTGCTTCCCCCGCATCCTTTTTGTGAGTGGACCCAGAATCCTTTTGAGTAGCCCTGTTGGCAACCCACAAGTCAGCAGCCTTTGCTAACTTATTGGGCTCAATCTCTTGAGCCAGCCAAGTGCTGTCTCAGCTCAGGAGAACAGGCATCAAAAATAGATTACAGCAAAAACAGATTTCTCATTCCTTCAAAAGAGTTCACTCTGTAACCCTTATCCAAACCATCTATGTTTTTCAAACATTCACACACCCAAGTAGCCCAAGGGGTACCATCAGTCTTTTTGAGTGTCCTAAACCTTTTAAGATACTGGGAAGGAGTTTTCCCAAATCTAGCTATCAAAGCTAGCTTCACATTTTCCTACTCCAATCTTTCAAGTTCCCCCACCTCCATTACAGCATCAGTTGCAACCTGGGGGAGCCTAGACAAAAGCCAAGGAATCAACTGATCCCCTGTGAAACCCTGAATCTGATAGTTATATTAAAAAGCACCCAACCAATCCAAAATATCAAGTTTCACATCATAAATACTCACTGCTTCTTTAGGCATGCAAGGTCTCTTTGGACTCAAAGACCTAGAAGACTCTGGGATAGAAACATTTTCAAGAGACAATTTCTTAATTTCAAGAGCATGTTGCATTTCTATTTCCCTTAGTTTGATGTCCTGATGTTTGGTTTCAGCTTGGATGTGTAACCTTTTGAATTCTAACTCAAGTCTCATTTTTTTCAAGAGGCACAAATTCTGGACTCAGTGATGGACCTTGTGGAGTTCCTGTGGCTAAAAGTTGAGGCAAAAGGGCCCGTTGAGATAAAGAGGGGATCTCTTCCTGAGACTCCTTCGACTCAACAATATTAGAGTTATACTCTGAATTATCATCCTCAATATCATTTTCCACATTTCCTGGGTTAGTAGGTGTGACGAGCCCACTACCCAGACCCAGATTATTCACAATCTTGCAATTAGTTCATTTTTCATTCCTTTAACAGTGAGATTCCTGACTAAACACATTTCTTTCAGTTGCTCTACTGTTAAAATGATCAAAGCTTCCTGCATGAAGTTATCCATATCTGGCATGTTACAATTGCTTTTCTAGTGGAGCATAGCCTTATGAAAGCTTTTAGTTGAACAAAAGCAAAGCACATTCTTAGTGTAATAACTCTACAATAGATCCTCACCACCTGCCACCAGTGTTCAGCTAAGTTTGCACGCAGTACCCTCTGGGAACACGACACACAACTCCGACTACAGGTATAGGAAACCCAACCTTTGGTATAAGCTTGTACTACACAGTTTTGGTATTGTGTTGAGCAGCCAGGCTTTACTATGTGAGCTGTAGGGGAGTTACACAGAGATTCACAGCGACAAGTATTCAAATAAACTCGTACACTCAAGGGTTCTTGAATAAACAATTATTAATTTATTCATCAGTCAGTTAGAATAAGCCTTCTTCAGAAGGGAGCAATATAACAGTAACACTCAAATACACTTCATGACATACACACTCTTATTATCGCTAAACCAGTAGATACCCTTTTGGGATGGCCCACAGACACTACCTACACCCTCAGGTGACTAATTGCTAGGGTGCTGGGGACATTAATATATCACTGTTACATTTGGAATCATATAGTAATAAGTCAAAGGAAAAGGTTATTTAGAATATACAAGAGAACACAAACATTCTTAAGCAGGCAAATACTTTCAGATCCCCCAATAAGAGTCCTTCAGTGAAAGAGGGTAGGCCAAAGTCAATAGGCGAAAGTCTATATGAGCTGAAGCACTTCTTTGCAGGTAAGTAGAAAGTCTTTGCACAGTGATTTACAAGTCTTTGGAGAAAAGACAAATCACATGTAGGGCCACAAGCTGATTAGACTTGTGAGTAGTAGAATATGCAAGCAACTCTACAGTGAGAGGCAAGTTCTCTCAGACTTTTTACAGTACCTTTGTATTGAAAAGAAAAGAGCAGCAGATGACTTCTGTTCCTGTGCAGCTCTGCAGATCTTACTGTTCCTGGGCCTCAGTCGTGTGGACAAGGGGGAGGACGTTGGGAGACTCCTGCACTGCGATGGGACGATCACCGCTCGCAACTGGCAATCTTCAGATCAGTGGCTGTTCAGCGATTCAGCTCCTCACGTCTACCACAAATAGCAACACTTTGGTTCCTGGCTGTCGAGATGGACCTTTCTTGCACCTGGTGTCGCACTCTGTTGAAGGGGCTCAGGCTCGGTCAGTCCTGCTTCCCGGAAGTCTGCAGGATCTTCCTGGACCTCTAGGCCAGCTTAAAAGCAACGTACACAATCTGGTGTTCCTCTCCCTGGCTTTACGGTTTCCAGCAGCAACTCTTTGGAAATTCAACCAGCTCCAAGATGGATGTCCAGGTGGCTTACTTTGGAGTTGATTGGTCCCACCAACTCAAGACGAGAGGTCGTCCTTGCAGGGGCTTCTATGTCGATACAAATTTGGAGTTTCAGCACAACAGCAGGGCTTCACCGGGCAAACCAACGGTCCAGGAGTTGGAGCAGACGTCCTTTTCAAGTTCTTCTTTGCTTCCTTCGTCCAGTGTTCGACTGCCTTCCAAGCCAAAAGCCTTGCTTTTTATTCAGTTCTCTCCCATTCATTCTAGCCGGACAGTCAGCCGGCCAATCACCATAGAGTGTATTCGAGTCTCCTAGGAGACTAAGCACAGGGAATTGCAGGCACCTCCCCAACTTCCTGCCTACACCAGACACCCTGGAACTAGAGGCGGACTTCACTCGTGAATGCCATCAAAGGCAAAGCGAACAATGGGACCAAACCTGGTTTTGGCGCGCAGAGTAAATCTCAAGGAGGACCTTTCCACCAGGAAATGGTGAAAAAAGAAGACTGGGGCCATTTTGACAAAAATGGCACGCTTGGGTGCTTTACTGCCGCTGCGAACGCAGCCCGCAGTAAGCACACACCACGGTAGTGAAAATGAAACCACTGCCACCAGCCATTCAGTGAGAAAAGGGTAACATAAAAATGTTACATGAGAAGCTAGACAAAGGGGATACTAGGTAACCCCTCGAGCACCCTATTGGAAGGCAGTGTGTGCTGGGTCTAGAAAGTTACAAATGTAAGTAAAGTCAATTTCACTTTACTGCTCTGGGAAACAGTAGTTTATGTTATGTTACTTGGCATTTATATAGGGCATTATGTATCATTGGTATGATCTCAAAGCGCTGGTAGGTTGAACACCCTCGGGAACCGCAGTTCAGTCAGTAGAGAGAGAGTGTGGTATGGTGCATGGGCGCACCGGATATGGGTGGCAGCTGGTGTGGTTGTTGCATGATAGCTGCTTCTTAGAAGGTAGGTGTGGTGCTGAGGAAATCAGTTGGATGTGTTCAGTCTGGAGGTTGGACACACTGACTGAGTTCTGGCTGCGTTAGGCCTGAAGAGATGCTTAAGCTAGCCGGGATGTGCTCAGCTAGCTCTGTTTTATTAGGATGATGTGGATTTCGTGGGGTCATGTTATTATGAGAAGAGCTAGACCGAATGTGTCATAGTACATCTCTGTTCTAGTTGAATGATGGTGTATAGGGGAGAGTAAGCGTAGTAGTGTGATATGGTGGTTATCAGTAAAGCGTCTGCAGTCAAGCACGAGAGCAGTACAGGGGGCGTACATTAGGCACAATTTCTAGATTCAGCATTTAGCACAGTGATGCTATTAGGCCCACTTTCTAGATGCAACTTTAGCACAGTGACGCAATTAGGCACACTTTCTAAATTCAACTATACCACTGTTACGCTATTAGGCATACTTTCTAAGTTCAGACTTTGGCACAGTGACTTTGTTAGGCACACTTTCTGAATTAAATTGTACTACAGTGATGCAATTAGGCACACTTTCTAGATTGAACTTTAGCACAGTGATTTTAAATTATGTCACAGTTACGTTATTAGGCACATTTTCTAAAATAAACTATACCACAGTTGTGCTATTTCTAAGTTCAACTTTACCACAGTGATGCTAATAGGCACACTTTCTAAATTCACTATACAACAGTTACGCTATTAGGCACACTTTCTAAATTCACTATACAAGTATTACGCTATTGGGCACACTCTCTAAGTTCAAACTTTGGTACAGTGACGCTATTTGGCGCACTTTCTAGATTCAACTTCAGCACAGTGATGTTAATTAGGCACACTTTCTAAAAGCAACTGTACCACAGTTACGCTATTAGGCACGCTTTCCAAGTTCAAACTTTGGCACGGTGACGCTATTAGGCACATTTTCTAGATTCAACTTTAGCACAGTGATGTCAGTTATGTACACTTCCAAGATTCAGCTCTAGCACATTGATGTTAATTAGGCAGACTATCAAAAACAGCTATACCACAGCATGTGATTCTAAGCAGATTAACAAGCATCCGAAAATCAATTACAACTGACGTGGGGAGGTCAACACAAAACAGCCGAAGTAGATGCAGGCTACCAGGTGTTGAAGGAGCACTATGACCCCACCAGGAGCAAGGGCTCAGAGCACTACATTCATCACTCAAAAGAACAGACCACTCCAACAGGAAGGTGTCCATTCTATTGTTAGTAATTGCTGACAGTTTCTCATACGTAAAAATGGCCAATAGAGGAGTAGAGGATGTTTCAATTTCTGGGGGAGGGCCAGTCTTCTGGCTCTCAACATTGATGCAACCACTTTTGGAAAAGCACCCAGCTCTGTCTCTGGGGAAGGAGTGCCCATGAGAAGCTCAAGGGGATGCAGGGAGGGTGTAGTACCCACAATGTCTTTGATCCAGCTCAAAAGATCTGCCCAGTAGGACTGGACCAAGGGGCATTCCCACCACATGCGATAGGTTCCAAGCTGTGCACATTCCTGGGGTTGAGGGGGGGGGGGTCATCTGGATCATCCTTGAGAGCCTATCTGGGGGGAGATGCCAAGTGTGTAGCATCCTGAAATTATGCTCCATAGCCGAGGTATACAATGACCCCGAGAAGAGGTTTCTAAAAATCGCACCCCATGTTTCTTCCCAGAGAACCATTCCATCCTCTCCTCCCAGAAGCGTTTGAAGACTTGTCTACCCTCAAGGTTCGCCGTATCAAGAACTTTGTAAATCTTAGAGAGGGACCCCCTTCCTCGCAGTGGACTCCACCATAATTCTCTCAAAGGGGTTGAGGAGCCGGGCGAAATCAGGACATCATTTGGGGTTAGTGAAGATGCCTTTGAGACAGAGATATTAAAATACTGTGAGTGGGTTATCCCCCATGGCTTCCGCTAGCTGGCGATATTCAATGAAGGCATTTTGGCGGAACAATTTGGCGGCTCTCTCTAGGCCCATGTCTGACCAGGACTGGGTGTCACGCAAGCCCTTAGTGCCTAGGTTAAAGGGGGAGCCCCAGAGAGGTCAGGGGAATGCTCAAGAAGACAATTTTATCATCCTCATCCTTTTTCCATGAAGCCCGTAACACTGCCAGAGTTGGATGTGTTCTAAGGCAGACAGGGAGGGTTTTAATGGGTGCCCATAGGAGGTCTCAAATATTTTAGGGTAAGTGTATCTTTAATATAGGTCTAATATGTGCCCTGGTCGTCTCTCGTAGGCTCCAACATTACCCTACACTGGACTGCCTTGTGGTACTGCCTAAAGTCGGGGAGTCCAAAGCCCCCAAAAGATTTCGGTAGTGTCAGGGTCGCGTGCTTAATTCCTGTCTTTTAACCTCTCCAAATAAAACGTTGGATCACGCCACGCAATGTTGTGAAGAAAGCTTCCGGGATGATACTGGGGAGGGCCGTGAAAAGGTAGAGGAGGCGAGGTAAAATATTTATTTTAATCGTGACCATAAGGCCAAACTACAAGAGGGTTAGGGGGGCCCACCCAAGACATCCCTACTTATCTTTAACAAGGGGTGGTGGAGGAAGGAGTTCAATTCAAACAAGGCTCCTAGGTCTCTCGGGAGGGATACACACAAGTATAAGATGGCTTTACTTTCAATTCTCATCCCCTCCAGTTCTAATTTCCCCCTGATTTCTTGATCCCTAACCGCCATGTGCATTATGGATGACTTGGACAAGTTAATCTAGAGTCCAGAAAAGATATCAAAGGTGTGAATTAATCCAAGATGGTTCGGAAGGGAGACGCGTAGGTTGATCATATAAGCCAGAATGTCGTCGGCGAACAGTGACAGCTTAAAGTCGTGGTCTCCACATCAGACTCCAGTGATTTTCTGGTGTAGCCTAAAGGCAATGGCCAAGGGCTCCATCGCCAAGGCGTATAGGAGGGGGGAGATGGGGCATCCCTGTCTGGTACCTCTGGAGAGGTAGAGGGGCGTTGGGGTAGCGCCATTTACTGATACCCTTGCCGATGGCGACATTATATAGTGTCGCGATCCACCCACAGAACCAGTCTCCCAAACCCATTTTTCGGAGAACTTTACCCATAGAAGATCAATCGACCCGGTTGAAGGCCTTTTTCAAATCTAACGAGAGCAGATAACCTCGGAGTCCTGCGTAGAAGACTTGTGCATGAGGTCCAAGGGTTTTCCTTACATTATCTGCTCCCTATCTGCCGGAGATAAAACCTACCTGGTCGCCGTGCACCAGGGATGGGAGATGTTTAGCTAATCTGTTGGGAAGGAGCTTGACCAGGATCTTGACATCTGTGTTTAGAAGGGAAATGGGGCGATAGGAATGACATGGAGTAGGGTCTTTTCATTCTTTGGGAATTACCACAATGAGGGCCAACATCATGGATTGGTGGAGGGATCCTGTTTCAAGGGTAGCGGTGAATATTTTGGCCATAACAGGGGCTAAGGTGGATCGGAAGGATTTGTAAAAGCAGAACGTATAACTATCATCCCCTGATGTGGTGCCTCCCTTCAGGGTGGTTATGGTGTCTATTATCTCCAGGGGAGTGGTGGGGAGCTCAAGGGGGTCAGCCTTCTCAGGGAGGAGGGGGGCAAATGGGTAGGCAATCTAGGAAGCGGTCAACATAAGTTCCATCCCCGGAGTATTCCGAGGCGTAAAGATGCTTGTAATACCGTCTGAATTGTTCCGCTATCGTAGCATCACTAATGTGCGGAGAGATGCCACCCTTCTGTTGTTTCTAAGTTCCCTCAGTCTCCAGGCAAATATCCTATCCACCTTCTCCCCCTTTTCCATATACTTTTGTTTTAAAAGGCAAGCTTCCCTTCCGTCTAACCCACTAGCAGTGCTGCCAATTTTGTCTTAAACTGTTGAAGCTCCGCCTACTTTCCTGGGAACATCTGGGACTTTAATTTCCCCCCAGAAAGATAACATCCATCTCCGCTCTTAACCGTTTTTCCTCACTTTATATACTCTATCTGTCGCAGCCGATCGGCCTAATACAGCGGCTCCAGCGCATGCAGAATTTGGTGGCTAGGCTAACCACTGGCACACCTTATGGTGCCCACATCTCTCCAGTACTTTGTCTACTGCACTGGCTTCCGGTGGGCCAGCATGTCCATTTCAAGTCTCTGTGTATTGTGCACCGGGCGGTTCACAACCAAGGAGCTGCGATTTTGCAATCAAAATTCACTCGCTATACCCCTACACAGGATTTGCGCTTCTCTACCACTAATCTTCTTGCTGTTCCTAGGTTCAATCGTCAAAGGGTTGGCGGTAGAGCCTTTTCTATCGCTGCGGCTAGACTCTGGAACAATCTCCCTCCGGCACTAAGAAGTGCTCCTAACCATCTTGGTTTCAGAAGAGCCCTTAAGACCATTTTTTTTCTAGCTCTCACTCTCCTAGGCCATCTTCCGCGTGATCAGCTCTCCCCTTGAGCGCCATGATGCCCTTGGGCACCCGTGCGCTCTATAAGTTTAAATAAAATAACTTTCTCTCTCTCTCCCTCCTCGAGCCCATCCCCATGAAGACACCTCTGATCGTAACCTTATACGCGTCCCAAAGCCCATTACGCCCACCTCCCCATTGTCATTAATTGAAAAGTACTCTTTTATGGCAGCCAGGAGGGTCTGGGAGAGTCGTTTATCCTGCAGCAGGAGATTGTTACATGACCAGCGCAATCCACCAGGGGGACGTGAAGGGACCCCTATACGAGTTCTAACCAGGTCGTGGTCCAACAACGGGATTGTCTCGACAGTAAAGTCAGATATCCTCTCCCGAATTGATGCATCCACCAGGATATAATCAATCCTGGAGAAGGTTGCGTGGGGTTTGGAGAATGTAAAGAGCGGGTTGTATCCCTGCTGCGTCGTGTGCAAGTCAGAGAACCTTAGTTCATCATTGATCCCTCAAAAAGTAGCAGCCATCTTCCTCTGTATCTGGGTGTGGGTTTGTCGACCTCCTGTCGCTCTCGGGGTTGAAGACCTTATTAAAATCATCACCCACCAGTAAGGCGCCTTCCGTAAAGGCCACAATTTTGGTCTTAATGTCCTCCCAGAAGAGATCTTGATCATCATCTGGGCCATAAATGGAAACTGCTGTTATGTTGCCTCTCACCTCCCCCTTGACCATAACGTTACCTCCCCCTTGACCATAACGTTACGCACCTCAGGGTCAGCGTGCTGGGCCCTGGGAGAGAAATTGGCCCTAGGAGATACTAGAGTGCCACTCCTTGTTTTTTTTATAGGAATGAGGCGTGGAATGTGTGTTAAATGAATTTAGCGCTAAGCTTCGGTTCTTTCCCCTGTACCCAGTGCGTCTCTTGGGGGAAGAGAAAGTGTAATTGGAGCCTGTTAAATTCTCTAACCACCAGCGATCTTTTATTAGGCGAGTTTAGCCCACGCACATTTAGTGCCCCCAACGTCAGTGTATGGCTTGTGTCATACATCACAGGGGGATGTAAACCTCTTAAAACTCCACTAAGAGCGCTCATTATACTCGCCCCCCTCCCATTGCCTCCACGGAAATGGTTACAACTAGAAGAACCTGAACCATTGCATTTCAAGTGTTGTTTGGTAGTAAAGAGATGCAGTAACTAAAAATGAACCAGAACAACTTTCCCCAAACAACCACCCCTCCTCCCAGAGCGCCTGGACAATCTGCGACACGAGGATCGTAGCATGGCCAGGCCACCATTGCCTACCCCCTCCTGACTTCTAAACACCATGTTACTATTCCTAAGAGCCCCCCTCCCAAACTAAAACATCAAGTATTGACTTTTACCCCCCCCCCCATTTCATCGGTGGGAGCAAAAACAAGAGAAAAACAAGAAAAAGAATAACTCCTCATTCACCCAGCCAGAGATGCGAAACTAAACAAGATCTGGGAGACTCCACAAGGGAGCTTCTGGCATAGGAATCAAGGACGGGGTCATGCAGCTCTGCAAGTTAACTCAGGTCGAGACAGGGATCCCATCAGTTATTATAGGATCTGGGGGAGACCGGGGCAATCCTTCTGAACCTTGTTAACCCGGACCCTGCGTCTCTCAGTGAAGTCCTTAGGTTTTTGGGGACCGGTTAGTTCTTTCCCTCGATCAGCTCGTGCCTTCTCTGCAGAGGGATCACCCAGAAGCTCCGGAGACCCTGTGTATGTCGTCCTTCGTGAATAGGGCGTATTTGTAGCCCTCAAGTTCAAAAGAAAGCAAGAAGGGGTATCCCCACCTGTATCTCACAGCCTTGGATTGCAGCATTTTCATCAGAGGGGGGGGGGCACCGAGGCACCGTCTTACCATGGTGAAGGCAGACAAGTCCTGATAGATTGAAATTTGCGCACTTTCCCAGTTGATAGGGGCCTTCCTCTGTGCAAGTTCCAGAATCTTGCTCTTCTCTGAAAAGTAGTGAAACCTCACTAGAACAGACCTGGGACCTCTACTGGAGGCTCCCGCAGTAAGCGTTCTGTCAATCGTTGGTTCACTGGTATTGCCTTTCGAAGAGTTTCCTAATTACGGCGTTGACAGCTTTTATGAGATCCGCCCGAGTCTCGCCTTCTTGTTCCGGAAAACCTAGTAATTTCAGGTTGCAACGGCGTTCCCGGTTTTTCAAGTCATCCAACTTTAATGTGCACTTCTCCTCCCTCCTTTCCAGTTCAGAGAGGCGCATACCGATTTGGGTCTCCAGAAGGTCCATAGAGGTACTGTTCGCTTCCAGGTCTTGGATTTGATCAATGGTAGCCACTTTCTTGTCTAGGGTGTCTAGCCTTTTCCCAATGTCCGCTTCTGAAGCCACGGATTTCCTCCAGTAAGGCCGCCATACCTTTAGTAAACGCATTAGTGTCCAATGGCTCTGCTTGCGTCGGTGCGGCCATGCTGGGCGACAGAGGGCGAAGAGCTGGCATGTGCCGAAATTTCTGGAGGGATTCAACCCAGTCCATGAGAACACCGCCAACACCAGGGGTTGTTCCAGAGATCTTGTGGGTTACAATTGGACCACCAGCTCATGCAATGGTGAAATGTCAAAGGACGTTAAAGGGAGGCCATGCGGCAGTTCCAAACAAGAATGAGAGGTGAGAAGAGCGGCTGGGTCACACCTGGTGCCTTGTGTTTTGGAGTGTTCTGCAGCGAGTAGCACAATACTCACATCCGCCCCGGGGTGGGTGAGGCCCTGAGGTTCTACTCTTCCCAGAGCGGGTATACACTGTGGGAATGAGGCACCTGCACTGCTTCTTGCTTAGGGGTCCAGGAGTCCTCACACGTTTAACAATCACAGTGTGGGGCTACTCCTTTTGTTCCGTCAGGGTGACGCCCAGCATAGGATGGTTCCTTCAGGGTCTCGTGGATGTAAGATTGTGGGTATTCGAGCCAATGAAATTAAGCTTATGATGCCAAGGGTGGACTATCACCATAAGTAAGCCAGTGCAAGGCGAGAGAGCTGTCTGGCTGGGGGGCGATGGGAGCAAAGGTCCAGCGAGGAGCTGCTGTGGCTGGCTATTACGCTACAGTTCAAGAAGGGCCCTGTGCAATCCCCAGGGCCAAATCTGGGGGATCTGGGTGTAGAAGCCACACTTTGAAGGCCGCCTAGATGTAAAATGACCCCCCAGATGCTGTGATGTTCCGGCTGTTGGCACTGTGAGGTTCCACTGGTGGGTTACTGGCAGGTGCAGGCCCGCCTCTGCAGCATGTGTGGAAGGGCGAGGAGCCCCCCCTCACACTCCCTGCCGAGACCGGACCGTCGTTGATGCGGGAGAGGGAGCGTTTAATGGCCGTGGGTGGCACCCCAGGGACTTGGCCCACGAGTCTAAAGGTGGCAGGGAGGCTCTGGCACCAGCGGGATCCGTGCTCTCTCCCGGTGGGAGGGGGAAGCGGTAGGGGGTACCCAACGGCAGCAAGAGCAGGTCAGGAGGTCATCCTGGCTTGGAGACAGAGAAGGTAGTTAAACCTTTGGAAATCTGAAAGACTTCCCTGTGCCACTGCACTGAAGATGCTGTGTGACACAATGTAAAAGATGATGCCTATGCAGTCTGTCAGACTCCACAACCAAAAGAAACACAGTATTCAAAATCACATTAAAATACATGAGAGAGTGGGAAAAAGGGTCTCACTCTCTCCAGGTAAAAAAAAAATTAAGTCCTCAAAATCCAGAAAAGTTGCTGGGGGTCTCTAAGGTGGAGGGAATTAGCACATTTCTGAGACTTCTCCCCAACAGTCTGTCCGTGAGGCTGAGCAATTCGGAGAACCACAGTCTCGTCGGCCACAAAGGAGCTATTAAGATGATGCTGAGGTGACAAGCTTCTTTTATCTTGCAAAGTACCCTGGGGATCAGAGGTGTGGGAGGAAAGGCATAGGCTGTCCTACCTTCCCACTGAATCTGAATAGCGTCGCCCAGGGAGCTGGGGCCCCGTCCCTGCCAAGACGCAAACTGATGGCACTTCTAGTTCTTCCAGGAGGCAAATAGATCCACCTGAGGATGGCCCCATGTGTTGAAGACCACCTGCAGCACCTGGTTGTTCAATTGCCACTCGTAATTCTCCCAGTCTGCTGAGCCTGTCCGCTTCCAAGTTGGCCTCCCCGGGAGGTGGACGGCCATGAAGTAGATGTTTTCCAGGGCCCATTCCACATGCTCACTGCTAGGTTGCACAGCAGAGGGGATCTGGTACCCCCTGCTTGTTGACATAGCACATGCTGGTGGAGTTGTCGGCCTGGATGAGGACGGTCCTGCCCCCAATGAGCGGGAAGAAGGCTCTGAGAGCTTGCCAGATGGCCCAGAGCTCCAGCCAGTTGATGTGCAACTCCTGCTCCCGCCGGGTCCAGACTCTGTGGAAGCTGTGGCTATCTAGAGTGGCTCCCCAGCTCTCTAGGGAGGAGTCCATTGTGATGGTGACCTGCGGGGGCGGCTGCCTGAAGGTCTTGTCCGTCCACAGGTGGCAGTCCTTAGACCACCACGTGAGGTCTGAGTGGAAAGATGGCGGTATGCTGACCAGCTCCGCTTGGGAGCCCCTCCCCCAATTCCATGAGGCTGCGAAGCGCAGCTGTAATCTCCTCATCCGGAGTCTCGGGTGTGGCACGGCCAGAAGGACCACTGCCATGATACCCAGTAATTGTTGGTACCACCAAGCCAAGGTCACTGCCCTGGTAAGGAAGTGCATTGTGGCCTTCTTGGTGGCCGTAATCTTGTCCTCCGAGGGAAACACCTTCTCGGAGCACATGGCCCAGATGAGGCTCAGGAAGTTGAGGCTCTGCGTGGAATGCAGTTGAGCTTCTGGAGGTTGATAGTAAACCCCAGGTCATGGAGCTTGTTCGTAAACTCAGCGGAAGTGTGGGTAACTCCCTCTGGGGATCTTGTCCTGACAAGACAGTCCATGTACGGGTAGAAATGGTTGCCCTGGGCCCTGAGGAGGACTGCCACTGCATTCATGAGCCTGGTGAATACCCTGGGGGCTGAGTTGAGGCCAAAGGGTAGCACCTTGTACTGGAAATGGCAGCCCATGATCCTGAACCATAGGAAGGAGCGATATGGCTGCCAAATCAGGACGTGTAAGTAGGCGTCCTTCAGATCCAGGGGGGCACATCCGGTCTACCCTGTCTAGTGTCCCTGCAATGAGTGCTGGCGTAACCATCTTGAATTTCTGACACGGGAGGGAGAGGTTGAGGGTGGATAGGTCCAACACAACTCAGGCCAGCCTGGTTCTTCTTCTGTATGGTGAAAATCGTGGAATAGAAGCCTAATCCTCTTTGGGAGGCTGGTACTTCTTCCACTGCCTGGCTCTCGACGAGCGACCAGATCTCCGCCAACATAGCTGCCGTCCCAATCTGTGTGAGTGGAGGGGAGAGGGAGGTATCAGTAGGCAGTACCCCGTGGATACTACGGATAGGATCCAGGGGTCGGCAAAGTTTTGGTGCCAGAAGAACAAGTTACTTTCTTACCTGGTAACGTTCTTTCGATGGGATGGTCCGACGACGTATTCCATATCTATGACATGTAATCACCACAGCTGTGCTGCTTCGGAAACTTTTTTCGGCGTCTGCGTCCTGCGTCGATGACGTTGATGCGCCGTCGTCGAGGACCTCGTCCGACGTCATCCGATGTGATAAGTAGGACGCACGACGCCCGTAGCCTCAGTTGTAGTTTTTTCCCCCAGAACGTGTGACATAAGTCAACTGCCAGTCAGACACAAAGCCTTGCGGAACGTAAGCTGCAATCGCAAAAGAAATTCTGCAGCGGGGAAGGCAGGGCGGGAGCGATATGGAATACGTCTTCGGACCATCCCATCGAAAGAACGTTACCAGGTAAGAAAGTAACTTGTTCTTCGAGGGGATTGGGTCCTCCGACGTATTCCATATCTATGACAGACTCCCAAAGCAGTACCAGAGCAAGGAGGAGGGAAAGAATTTAGAATCAAAATTTAGAATAGCCAATCAAATAGCAGAGCAAAGGACCGCCTTGCCAAAGGCCAGATCCTGCCCTCGGATGGAATCGAGGGAATAGTGACATACAAATGTATGTACTGAAGCCCAGGTGGCTGCATCACAGATGTTGCGAATAGGAACACCCCTCTGCAGTGCAGTAGATGCAGCCACACCCCTGGTAGAATGGGCCCGCAAGCCAGCCGGTGGGTCCTTACCCGCCAAACGGTAACACTCCGAGATGGCTAAAATAATCCAGCGAGACAAAGTCTGTTTCGTCACAGCTTGCCCCAAACGCTTCCCAGCGTAACCAATAAAGAGTTGATCGTCCACTCTGACCCGGGACATGCGTGAAACATAAAAGCTTAAAGCTCTCCTAGGATCAAGCCTATGGAGCCTCTCCTCTTCCTTACCAGGATGCGGAGGAGGATAGAACGCCGGAAGAACAACCTTCTGGGCCAAATGAAATTCCGACACCACCTTCAGAAGAAAAGAAGGACGAACACGAAGGACAACCCTGTCCTTGTGAAATACAGTGAAGGGAGGCTTAACTGAAAGTGCCTGTAACTCACTCACTCTGCGAGCGGAAGTAACCGCAACTAAAAACACAGTTTTCAGAGTTAACAGCCTCAAAGGGCAAGAATGTAAAGGCTCAAACGGAGCACCCATAAGAAACCTAAGAACAAGGTTTAAATCCCAACCAGGCACCAGGAAAGGTGACGGAGGGAACACATTAGTGAGCCCTTTCAGAAACTGTGAAATTAAAGGGATTTTAAAGTAAGAACACTCTTCAGACGAGCGCTTAAAGATGGACAGCGCCGCCAGGTAACCTTTAATGGTACCCACTTGCAAGCCCCTGTGGGCCAAAGAATGTAAAAAGGACAGAACCATGGGGATGTCACATGCAAAAGGATCCACATTCTGAACTCTGCACCAGTCGCAGAACTTACGCCAACGGCAACGGTACAGAGACTTTGTTGCTGGCCTTCGGGCCGAAAGCAACACCTCCATCACGTCTTCAGGGAGGTCCCAATCCTTATACCTCAACCTCTCAGAAGCCAAGCGTGAAGGTTGAGGGATCTGACCTCTGGATGGAGAACCTGACCCCCCTCCCGTGAGAGCAGATCGTCTCGGTAGGGAAGACGACGTGGAGGGCAGATGGACAAGTCGAGAAGGTCCGGGTACCACGTCCTCCGAGCCCACGCCGGAGCAATGAGGATCATCCGGGAACCGAACTTCCGTAACCTCCGCAGCACTTGCAGGATGACGGGGACTGGAGGAAACGCGTACAGCAGCGGGAATGACCACTCCACCACGAACGCGTCTCCTAAGGCTCCTTTTGGAGGAAATTCCCGCGAGTAAAACCTTTCGCACTTCCGGTTGACACTGGAGGCGAAGAGATCCACTTGAGGGGTCCCCCAAAGGGCGAAGATCTCCAGGAGAATCTCCTGAGCCAACTCCCACTCGTGAGAGATCGCGCTCTGCCTGCTCAGAGCGTCCGCCGTCACGTTTTCGGCTCCGGCCAGATGAACTGCCGAGATCGAAAGTTCCTGCTGGATGGCCCAGAACTCGAGCTGCATCGCCTCCCTGCACAGAGGAAGTGACCCTGCCCCCCCCTTTTTGTTGAGGTAGTGCATGGCCACTGTGTTGTCCGTCAGGATCAGGACATTCTTCCCTCGCACAGATGGCAGAAAAGCCTTCAGGGCTAGCCTGACGGCCCTCAGCTCCAACAGATTGATATGGAGTCTGGACTCCGACGGAGACCAACGACCGCTGACTGTCAGCCCGTTGGCATGAGCTCCCCATCCCGTGAGGGATGCATCCGTCACGATCGTCACCTCCGGCCAGGGAAGCCAAAATGGAGCCCCCTTCATCAAGTTGCCTTCGACGGCCCACCACAGAAGGTCCCGGGCGACCGAGGACGGCACCTGAATCGAGTCCGACATCCTGCCAGAGGACTGCGACCTTTGCGTCTTGAGTGCCCACTGCAAAGATCTCATCCGCAGGCGAGCCTCTGGCACCAGAAGAACGCAGGAAGCCATGAGGCCGAGCAACCTCAAGAACTCTAACGCTGGGAGCGTCTGGGCATGCTGAAACTTGTGCACCATCTGCTGAATGTGAAGAGCCCTCACCTGGGGAGGAAAACACTGCCCCAGGGAAGTGTCGAGCACTGCTCCGATGTACTGGAGCCGCTGTGTTGGCGTCAAATCGGACTTCTTTAAATTGAGGGAGAAGCCCAGCCTGTGAAGGGAGCGACAGGTGACCGATAATTGATTCAGGACTTGCTCGGGAGAGCTCCCCCTGATCAACCAATCGTCCAGGTAGGGGTAGACGTGAATCCCCCCTTGCCTGAGATGCGCTGCCACCACCACCATGAGCTTGGTGAAAACCCTCGGGGCGGAGGTCAATCTGAACGGCAGGACCCGAAACTGAAAGTGCGAGTCGCCAACCACGAACCTCAGGTACTTCTTGTGCTTGGGATGGATCGGCACATGGAAGTAAGCATCCTTGAGGTCGAGTGACACCAACCAGTCCTGAAGCTGAAGGGCCTGGAGGACTTGAGAGAGAGTAACCATCTTGAACTTGTCCTTCCTGAGGAGTTTGTTCAAACCGCGCAAGTCCATGATGGGTCTCAATCCCCCGTCTTTCTTGGAAATCAAAAAATAAGGGGAATACCATCCCTTGTTCCGCTCCGCTACAGGCACCAGTTCTATGGCGCCTTTCTCCAGCAGGGCTTGAATTTCCTGCGCAAGGAGCGGATCCGGACACCGCAAAGAGAGGTTCCCCGGTGGATTGTCGTGAGGCCTGTGCCGAAAGGGAAGACAGTAGCCGTGGGTTATGATCTCCAGAACCCACACATCTGAAGTAATGGCTTGCCACTCTACAAGATGCTGCGCCAGCCTTCCCCCAACCGGCGAACCATGGGACATGGCCTCATGACTGAGTGGGAGCGGCTGCGGCGTTACCTGAGGGCAAAGAGGCAACTGCCCGAGCAGCCTTGGCACCACGGGTACCCTGTCGTCCACCTCTGGTACCCCTGCGTTGGCCTCTTTGACTGCCAGCTCCTCTCGCTTTACTGAAGGACGAGTAATAGCGAAAGGAACCACCCCTCCACTGCTGTCCCCTAGGACGAAAAGGCAGAGGTTGGCAAACTGCAGCGCCCAACGTCTTCGCTGCAGCTTTCGAGGTCTGCAACCTCTCAAGGCTCTCGTCAGCCTTGCTGCCAAAAAGGTGCTCACCTTCAAAGGGCATGTTGAGGAGCCGGGACTGCACATCCGGAGCAAACCCCGACTTCCGCAACCACGCAAACCTGCGTATCACGGTGCTCGCCGCCATGGACCTACTGACGCATTCAGCTAAGTCCAAACCCGACTGAACGGACTCACACATGGCATCCTTACCATCCTGGACCATAGCAAGGAAACCATCCCGTTCGTCCCCTTCGGGAATATGTTCAGCCGCTAACGCAACACAGTTCCACAGTGTGTGCGTGAAACGCGACAAGGCACAAATGGAGTTGGCCGCCTGAAGCGCCATACCACCAGAAGAAAACACTTTCTTCGCCCAGCCATCAAAACGTTTGTCGTCCCTATCAGGAGGGATGGTAGGGTACGACGCCTGCTTCGCCGGGGCCGTGGCCGCCTGCACCACCAAACTCTCCGGAGTGGGGTGCCTGGTCAAGTAGCAGGGGTCGCCACTGGCTGGACGGTATTTTCGCGACAAGGATCTGCCCACCGCCGGGAGACTCTCCGGAGCAGTCCAAGCCGCCGCCACCCTTCTCTGTAAAGCCATATGGAACGGCAGAACCGGGTCAGTTGGGGGACCAACATCAAGGATGTCCGTCAGATCATCCTGCACAAACTCCCCTGGGGGAGCAGACCATCCCAAGTACTCAGAAACCCTAGCCATAAGGCGCCGGTACGAGGAATCAGCATGAGAGCCAGGCTCAGGCCTACAAAACTCCACCTCCGGAGCGGTGCCCAGTCCACTGGCATCATGCAGCGACTGCCTCAACTCGCCAAACTGACTATGGCCCGAGACAATTTCATCCGGAACCTGACTAGGAACCAGGCCATCAGAATCCTCATCCGCCTCTGAAATATAGTCCAGGTGGCGAAAAGAAGGCACTCGAGAGTGCTTGCTCTTAACCAGAGCCTTCCTAGGGGGTCCACCCGTGCCACGGGGTACCTCCGACACGAAAGGCGTCAAGCGAATCGGCGCCAGCGTCGAGAGAACCGGCATCGGCGCCGAGAGGATCGGCGTCGACGTCGAGGAAATCGGCGTCGACGTCAGATGCAGCGCCTCCAGAATCGGCGGCGTCGACACAGCCCTCGAGGCCGGAGCCCCGAGCGTGTCCCTCGACGACCTGAGCGTCGACGGCATCGACGACTTCCCCGGAGCCAGAGCCTCGAGAAAGCCTGTCGACGCCCTCGACGCCACAGACGTCGATGCCTTCTTCGAAGACCTCACAGGTGCACACGGTCTCGAACGCGTCGAGGACCGGGACCTGGAACGGGTACGTCGAGAACGAGTCCCCTTGTCCGAACGGGACCTTTCCCGTGACTCGTGCCGACCACTCTTGCGAGCGGTGTCTCTCGACCTCACACGACCGACCCCACTCGGGGGCGCGGACGGCTGAGTACCCTGCGACTCAAGAATCGCCAGCATCTTCTTCCCGAAGGAAGCCCATTCCTCCGGCGTCGCACGGCTGGAGGGGTAAGCGACGTGCCGGGCAGAGTCCTCCGAAGAGGACCTGGAAGACGACCGGTGTCGGCGCTTCCGAGAATGCCTCGAAGAGGCTGAGGAGTGGCGAGACCGACTCCTAGAAGGAGACCCACGAGACTTCCGACGATGACTCGGAGAGTCACCCCTTGAATTATCCGTCGAAAGCCCCGCAGACTTCGACTTCCGGGGCTTGGACACCCGACCTACCGACAACTTCTTCTTACGTTCGCGTAAGGCTTTGGACGTGAGCGACTGGCAGTCGATACAATCATCCGTGACGTGGGCCTCCCCGAGGCACCAGAGGCAGGCGTCGTGCGAGTCTGTCACCGACATCTTGGACCCACACTCCCCGCACTTCTTGAAACCCGGACGCGGGGTCGAAGACGAAGTAGAAGACATCTTCTGAAGGATTTTCACAAAACGAACAGGTTCGAAGAACCGAAAAGAACAGAACTCCAAAGAGTCGAGGCGTTTAAACCGAGAAACACGAAGCAACACGTTCGCGGAAAAAACGGAACTGAGGCTACGGGCGTCGTGCGTCCTACTTATCACATCGGAGGAGGTCCTCGACGACGGCGCATCGACGTCATCGACGCAGGACGCAGACGCAGAAAAAAGTTTCCGAAGCAGCACAGCTGTGGTGATTACATGTCATAGATATGGAATACGTCGGAGGACCCAATCCCCTCGAAATGTATATGAGAGGCAAGCCTGCCACCCACTGGAGACACATGGACCCAAAGGGACGTGTCATGCCTTTTTTACTTCTGAGGCTGCCGCTGAGCAGGGAGACTGGAGGAAGCCCTTACTCTGCTCTGCTTTTGTTGCTTGCGCCTTTGCTGGCTCAGCCAGCGATTAGGTTGTCTAGACCTCCGTTCCTGGAATGCCCGGAACCCAGCGAAGGCCCGCCCCTTTGTCAGAGAGTTGATGCGACAGGTTGTACGCCTTGTGCATGTCCTTTGTCAGGATAAAGGTTTTGCAGTCTGTGAGCTGTTCTTTTTATCTAATTCCTCGTCGGTGGTAGAGTGAAAGAGGTCACTCCCTTTGAACATAAGGTCCAATATGCGATTCTAGACGTCAGGGTTAAACTTAGCAGCCCGAAGCAAGCCGTCCTTCTCATGTCTGTGGCAATGCAGATGGCCCGGCGAGAGGTATTCTCCTCCTCATCCGTGTCCACCAGCATGTCCGCCTTGGCCCCGGAGCAGATGGAGGGGTGCGGGGCGCTATGGGCTGCAGTGTGGAGACAGGAGGCTGTTGCGGATGCTGGGGCGGGACCACATGTGCTGTGGGAAGCAGGGGAGCCAGAATCAAAGGAACCGGTAGGGGCAGCGGAGCAGTGCTGGGGCCTGTGGCGCCCGAACCCATGTACGCCGGTGGAGTGACTGGCGGGAGCAAGTCTGTGACAGCATCCCACAGGATGGCCCCCATCTGGGGGGATTTACATCAGCGCCAAGAACCTTTCGAATAACCGTTCTTCGGAGGCAGAAGAGGAGGAAGAAGATATCGACGGAATGGCTGGGGGCTGCCTGGGCCGGAGCGCACTCGGTCTAGGTTGAAGGCGAACCCTGCACTGCGCTGCTGATGGATAAACTGTAGGCCACGTACCTGGTTGACACCAGTCCCACCTTGAAACTCATTCTCCCACTTGCTCTGTTCCTAGTAGTGGCATCGGACGATCAGCCATGATGTCTGGCACGACGCCCATTTTGTTGAGCTGTGTGCCATGTGCCAAAGTCATTGTGCATGGCTCCCTAGGCCAGCCTCCTCCAAGACTCTCTCTCTACGCAGTGGGAGTGATCCTACGCCTCCTCTTTTGTTGAGGTAGTACATGGCCACTGTGTTGTCCGTCATTATCAGGGCATTCTTTCCTTGTACAGAGGGCAGAAAAGCCTTCAGCGCTAGTCTGATTGCCCTCAGCTCCAAAAGGTTGATGTGTAGTTTGGACTCCGATGGAGACGAACGACCACTGATTGTCAGATTGTTGGTGTGGGCTCCCCACCCCGTGAGTGAGGCGTCTGTCACTACTGTTATCTCCGGCCATGGTTGCCAAAAAGGTTCCCCCTTGAGGATAGTCTCCTTGCAAGCCCACCATAGGAGATCTTGAGCCATGTTGGCTGGGACTTGCAGAAGATCTGACATCTCCCCCGAAAATTGGGACCATTGAGTCCTGAGGGCAAATTGAAGGGATGTCATCCTCAATGTGGCCTCTGGCACCAGAAAAATGCAGGATGCCATGAGGCCTAGCAACCTTACAAAGTCGAATGCCGGTAGATGTTTGGCATTTTGAAGCTTTGTTAGCATCTGCAGAATGTGGTGAGCGCTCTCCTCGGGAGGCAAGGCTTTCCCTGAGGAAGTATCCAGGACTGATCCGATGAATTGGAGTCTTTGGCTTGGAATCATTTGTGACTTCTTGTAATTGAGGGAGACGTCCAGTCTGTGTAAGAAGTGGCAGACCAAGGCCAGATGTTCATGGGCTCGTTCGGGTGAACTTGCCCTGATTAGCCAATCGTCCAGATAAGGGTAGATGTGAATCCCCCTTCTCCGGATACTTGCTGTCACCATCGCCATCAGCTTGGTGAAAACCCTTGGGGCGGAGGTCAGCCCAAATGGTAGAACCCGAAACTGATAATGAGAACCACTAATTGCGAACCTCAGGTACTTTCTGTGCTTGAGATGGATTGGCACATGAAAGTAAGCATCCTGAAGGTCCAATGAAACCAGCCAGTCCTGAAGCTGAAGAGCCTGAAGGATCTGAGAAAGTGTCACCATCTTGAACTTGTCCTTCCTGAGCAATTGGTTCAAATTTCTCAAGTCCAAGATGGGTCTCAATCCTCCGTCCTTTTTGGGGGTGAGAAAATAAGGGGAGTACCAACCCTTGTTCCTTTCCGCTACAGGTACGTGTTCTATTGCACCTTTCTCTAGCAGGGTTAAAATCTCCTGCACAAGGAGCGGGTCTGAAATTTTTATAGAGTTTTACAGAGTTGGCTCCCGGTGGATGATCTTGAGGTCTTTGATGAAAAGGAAGGCAGTAACCATGGGTCACTATATCTAGTGCCCAGGCATCTGACGTAATGCCCCGCCATTCGTCCAGATACTGAGTGATTCTGCCTCCCACCGGGGTCTTATGGGTGAAGACCTCAAAGTGGCTTTGCAGTGGCTGAGAAGGTAGTAGCCGCTGCTGGGGCTGATCTAGCACCTCTCCCTTTTCCACCACGACCTTTCGTGTTGGCCTCTTTAACTGGCCTGCCCCCTCCCTTCTCCAAAAGAGGAGTAGAAACGAAAAGAGCAACTCTTCCAGGAAGATGAGCCTGCCTAAGAGTGTTGTTGAGGCTGTTTTATAGCGGCGCTAAGTGATTTTGCTGCCACTTTTGAGGTCTGCAGCTTCTCCAAGCTCTCGTCCGCCTTGCTGCTAAACACCCTCAAGCCGTCAAAGGGCATATTAAGTAATCTAGACAGCACATCAGGTGCAAAGCCAGATTTCTTTAGCCATGCAAACCTGCGTAGGACCGTGCTAGATGCCATGGACCTGCTTACACTATCAGCAGTGTCCAGTCCTGACTGAAGGCATTCCTCCATAGCCACTTTACCATCTTTTACTATAGCCAGGAAACTATTCCGTTCCTCACCTTCCGGGATGCGTTCAGCCGCTGATGTCATGCAGTCCCACAGGGTATATGTAAATCTAGCTTAAGTACAAGTTACATTAGTCGATTTAAGGGCCATGCTGCCCGAAAACTTTCTGGGCCCAAGCATCAACTTTTTATCATCCCTGTCTGGTGGTATTGAGGGGTAAGCTGATTGCCTAGGGGAGGATGCAGCTTGAACCACTAGACTTTCAGGGGAGGGATGTTTAGTTAGATATTCTGGATCTGATAAAGATGGCCTGTATTTTGGTACACATTTCTTGTTTACTGCTGAAATAGAATCAGATTCCAATTTACCATCAGCCTCTTCTGAAGTGCTTTATCGAATGGAAGAACAGGATCTTTTAGAGGACATTCACTCAATTTGGGGAAGCTGCCTTCCAACCCATTAAATCGATGACCCTTCCCATGAGATTTCTATAACTAGGATCAGCATGATCTGTAGGGTCGGGTCTCTCAAATTCCACTTCAGGTGAAGTGTCTAGGCCACTGGCATTTTGGAGACAGTCATAAAGATCTGTTATCTTGGAATTCGGGTCCACTAGCTCTTCAGGGACCTCTCTGGCGTCAAACCTAACTCCAGCTGAAATGACATCCTCTTCAGAGGAGTGTTCTTCAAAAATGGATGACATGGATATTAAAAATTTCTGTCTGGGTTGAGGATGGAAAGCTTTTTCAGGTAAAGAGGGTGGTATCGACTTAGGCATGGGCAATGGCGTCGACTTGGGTATCGGGATTAAAGAATGCCTCCATAAAGGCGTCGAAGGCGTCAAAGACGGCGCTGGCTTTGATGTTTTCGAAGAAGGATTCGATACAGTCAAAGGTGTCAACGCCATTTTCATCTGCGATTTCGATGCAGTAGTCGTCGACTTTGTCGAGTCGAGTTTCGACTTCGACGCGGATGTCGATTCCGCTACCACCGATTTATGCACCAGAGGTTTTGTCTTAGTACGAGGCGTGGGGGAACTGTCCCTTGATGACACTCTCGACTCCTTATCGGCTCTTGCATGTTTAGTCTTTGATCTCCCTCTGTCACTTTTAGAGTGGGTAGAGGCATGATCTCCACAGGGCATCTTCGAGGGGGTCTGGGACGCTTTCTCGAATATTTTAAGCATCAAAGCCCTAAAGGCCTCCCATTTTTCAGGGGAATCGTGCTTGGACGGATAAGTCACTCTCCTCTCAGAGGAGGCAGAGGAAGAGGAGGAAGAAGACCTGCGACATCGCTTTTTTGACTTCTTAGTCGAAGACGAGGAGGATTTCCTCGAGCAACTCTTCGATCTCGACTTCCTCGCCCCATGTCGAGATTTTCGACTAGATTCATCTGAATCTTTGTCTTTTAGAAGACTTGTTAGGTTTCCTCCCCCACCATCAGTTTACCACTATGTTCCCTAAGAGCCTTATTGGACATGGCCTGACAGGAACCGCACTTGTCAACCCGATGGTCTAGGCGGAGACACTAGAGGCAATTCCGATGGTGGGTCGGTTATTTACATTTTCCTATCACACTTCTGACATTTTTTTAAACCTGTCTTGGGTGTGGTGAGAGTAGATGACGAGGACATAGTCGAGAAAAAACCTCATGCGCCGTTCGTGACATGAAGCAGTTGCTCCGAAAAACGGAACTGGAGGTAACGGGCGCTGCTCGAGCCCTTTATACAGCGGATGCCGTCGACGCTCGATGGCATCTAAAGATGAGGAATACGTTGGAGGACACAATCCATTTGAAAAAGAAATAGTGCAGGAGGTTGGCAGAGGAAGCAAAGCTGGTTCAGAATAAATTGGTGAAGGTTGCTGCGATTAACGCAGCCCTACCCGGAGAAAGACAGGAAGGAGGGGAGGAGGGGTCAGGAAGTACACAAGCAAGGATGGCAGCAACATGGTCTGCAAACGAAAAAGAGCACTGGGTGGGAGAGGAGCAGTACGAAGGCCCCCAGTAGCAGGGCAGACCTGCAAGAGGACGAGGTGGGTATCGGGGACAAAGAGGAGGGTTTGGAGGACAGGGCATGCGGGGAGGGAGCCAAGGGAACTGTTGGAACTGCGGAAGGTGGGGACATTTTTCCAGAGAATGTAGAATCAGACCTATGGGTTACTATCAAGGACTCCCTCCCATGGGAAACGAACAGCAATTTGTCCACCCACATCCAGGTAGCCCCTACGGGTTGCCCAGGGGTGGTAGCGGATGACAAGAGCAATATTATAACAAATGCCTGCAAGGACCACAACAAATGCAACCTAGGCAGCAAATGCAACACCAAGGTATGCAACCACAACTAGCACTCCAGAACACGATGGAGAACACACACACACTAACATTTTCGCTACCACAGCTAATGGCGCACCGGCATCATTTCGCGGTGCTGCAGTAATTGGAGACAACATTTTCTCCGTCCAAGGAACAAATAGCATACTCCAATTAGGACAGCTGACAGAAAGCACTTGCATGTCCAGTCCTATCAACTACCCTACGTGCAGAAGAGGAACCACTAGTGGGGGCGGAGATAGGCAACAAACCGTTCATCTTCATGGTGGACTCGGGAGCAGAAAAAGCGTGCCTCAGGGAAGGCCGGTTTCCACTCGCAGGGAAAAATTTGGAAACGCAGGGGTTTTCTGGGGCTATCTTGAAAGTTCCTTGCACAAAAGATTTAGACAGAACAGTGGGGAGAAAAACAGTTTGGGTACCCCTGCTGTATAATAAAGATTTGCCCATAAACTTGCTGGGGAGGGATCTCCTTAGTAAGCTTAACATGACCATCTCCTTTACAGAAAGGGGAATAGTGTGCTCCACTCCAGGAGTATGTCCAGTGCGAGCAATGCTGCTGATCAGTACTGTGGTTGTAGTAAGAGGGGTGCCCACGGATATTGACATGTTTATCTACGGGATACAAGTTCTGGCTAGAGTGGTACCAGAAATAACACAAAAAGAATGGAGGGTGCCATCTGATTTTATTTTTCGCCCTGTAATAAGCCCCGAGATAGTGCATGGCACCATCCTTTCAATTGACCTACGGGTGGTGCAAGTATCAGGCAGACGTATCCAATAGGAGTGGACACGCATGGAAGTGAATAGAGAACAGTGGTGTGCATAGACCCAAACATAGCGCTGAGAGAGTTAACAGATTAAGAGCTATTTACTGACAGTGACACTGACAGGGAAATAATAATGGAAATGTGTGCCTTGTGACATAACAATCCAGCACAGAGAGATACACAACCCTGTCATGGCCAGTGTCAGTACACTGCCTTCCATATTCGATCAAGATATGAAGAAGGTACCACAAGAAGTATGGACAACTGGGCCTCATGATGTAGGACTCCTGCAAGGAGTAACGCCCATAAAAATCAAACTAAAGTCAGGCGCAGTACCACCCAGAGTGAAGCAGTACCCCCTGTCTAGAGAAGCGGAGGAGGGAATAAAAGAAACAATAAGTGTATTACTACAACAAGGCATAAGTGTGCCATCAAATTCACCATGTAATACGGCGATATACCCTATAAAAAAAAGTAAGGGGCGAGGCTTGGAGGATGATACAGGATCTCCACCCGCTTATTGACGTCATACAGAAGGAGTTCCCTCTAGTATCAAACCCTGCATCCATTTTATGCAGCATCCAAAAAAATGCGACGTGCTTCACGGTTGTGGATTTGAAGAATGCCTTCTTCTCAATACCACTTGACCCCAGTTGTCAATACCCAACAGCATTTACCCTGGGGGGAAAAAAGATATGAACACTGCAGACTACATCAGGGGTACTGTGAAAGCCCCAGCATATTTAACAGAATTTTGCATGAAGACCATGGCAACATCGATGTAAAAAGCACAATAATCCAATACGTGGACGATCTCCTTATTTGCTGCGAAAATGAAGAGCAGTGTAGAGCAGATTCAGTAATACTCCTGACACTGCTAGCAACAAAGGGGTACAAGGTGGACAAAGGGAAACTACAATACTGCCTGGCAGAAGTATTGTATCTAGGACAGCAGATTTCAAAAGATGGTAAAAGGATTATACCAGTTAAGTCAAAGGCAATATGTGTCACATTGATACCCAAAACAGTGAAGGATATGCAGAAATTTCTCAGCATATGCAATTACTGTCGTGCATGGATACCAGATTATGCCGCATACGCCTGCCCCCTACTTCAAGGACTAAAAGCAGCACAGAAAAACAGCACCCCTATCAAATGGACACAAGAAATGATGAGACAATATTTCAAATTGCAGGACCTAATCACACACGCACTTGTTTTGGCGAATTATGATCGGGAGTTCTCTCTCTTTTCACATAGCAACAGAACACTAATGACAGCAGTACTCCCCCAGAAAACATCACTATGCCACAAACCATTGGCCTATTACAGTTGCACCTTAGATTCAGTGATGCAAGGTCATTTCGTATGCGAACAAGCACTCGCAGCTGCAGCCTTCGCAATAGAAAAAAGTGGCACCATAGTGATGGGCTGCTCGGTAACACTGTACACTGAGCGCTCACTATTTGCCATACTTGAAAGGTCAAAGTCCACTTTTACTACACAAAGAGCAACAGCATACGAAATAATATCAAGCCCAAATGTACACCTCGTCAGATGTAAAACTGTAAATCCTGCCACATTCATCACAGAACCCTGCACAGTCGAAGATATGCAAGCACACGATTGCGCTACATATAAGGGGGGAGGAAGATGACATCCCAAAAGCAAGTGAACATGCCCTAGAAGAGGGAGAAATATACTTCGTAGATGGGTCAGGATCCATCGATTGTGAAACGGGAGAAAAACATGTTGGAGCAGCTGTGGTAAGAATAGAAGGGGAAGAATACAAAGTGATAGTGCAGAAGCACCTCCCCTCACATTTTTCAGTACAGGCAGCAGAATTTATTGCATTAATTGAAGCATTGCAAACAGCCAAAGGGTGCGCAGTAACAATATACTCAGACTTGGCATACGTGACAACAACAGTGCACTCGGGCTTGTCACGATGGCGACAAAGAGGATTCAGGAGAGCAGACGGTTCCCCCATCCAACCTGTAGCATTATTGAATTACTTAATTGAAGCTCTAGCGGAACCATCAGTAGTAGCGTTGGTGAAATGCCAGGCACATACCAACAACACAGACGCGATCTCGCTAGGAAACGCGGCAGCAGACGCCGCAGAAAAACAAGCAGCATATTTTGACATTCCTCCAGCAATAGAATGCATAGTAAAAACACTGGCATTAGAGGATAAAGAGGAAGAGTATAACTCTACACCTGTGCTACAGATAACAGAGTTGCAGAGGCGAGCAGCACCTGAAGAGCAGGAGCTATTGGAGAAAAGAGGGTGCAAACAATCCCCCACAGATTTAATTTGGCGGCAAGAAATGACAGGCAAGGTTGTGATGCCCATAGAATTGTTACAAACAGCATTTCAACAATTGCATTTTCTGGGACACATTGCAAAACAACATATTGCAGCAGACATCCAAGAAGTGTGGTAATTTGCAGGAACACTTGACAAAATTAACGATAGAATGCATTACATGCTAAACATACAGTTCGGGTACGACACTAAGAACACTGCGATGAACACTGCCATGCCCATCAGGGCCATTTCGAGAACTACACAGACTATGCTGACATGGGAGAAAGATGTAATGGGGCAAGATACCTTATGGTGATAGTGTGCCCCTTCTCACAATGGGTGGAGGCAGAACCATGTGCACACCCAGATGGCAAGTGCGTGGCCAAGTTTTTGGTGAAGGAAGTATTCTCTAGGTGGGGGATAAGTGACGTAATCCGTTCAGACAATGGCATGCACTTTGCAAATGAACTCTTTAAAGAAGTGCGTGGTGGTAGACAAAATAAACGGCCTCCTCAAGAGTAGATTGTCTAAAATGTGTCACATACTTAAGAAAACTTGTGTTTATTGCTTGCCCCTAGCACTGTTCCAACTCCGGACACAGCCAAGTCAGGTCCACCATTTGAGCCTGCATGAAATAGTGACGGGAAGGCGTATTCACACGCCACTATCCCTAGTAAGAAGAGCATCAGACGCTCATAGAGCTGCCACAGTGCTAGGGGTTGAATTTAAGGAATATCTCACCCAACTGACACAGGCTGTGTGGAGCATAGCAAGACAAATGGCGCCTGCCTTCACTCGAGATAATGAAACTGACAACCACACCTGCACAAGACAGCCCCACAAGACAGCTAATGCCTGGTAAAAATGTATAGGTTTGCAGTTTCATGCGGAGGTGGAACTCCCCACGATTCCATGGCCCTTATGAAGTAATTTATTGCACTCCCTCTGCAGTAAAAGTGTGGGGGGTTAAAATACTGGGTGCATCTGTCAGATGTGAGAAAGGCACATGACGGTACCTCACACCAGAGTGAGCAACAACAGAGTGAGGAAGTTGCAATCCCTTAAAGATAAAGTACAGATACACAGATGACAAAGTGTAACAAGCAACAAGAAAAGATAAGCTGGAAAATGAATATGAGCACTGATGAAGAATGGGTATAGTTAAATGTATATATATTTGAATTCTCTCTCTCTCTCTCTCTCTCTCTTCCCCCCCTGTCACCTCCCCCCAGCCCCGGCACATCTCAATTCCTACCTTTTTATCTATCTATTGCCCTTTCAGTATGCCTTCATCTCCACTACAGTCCTCCTAGCACACTTTTATTCGAAGTGGGCTCACTCCTGCCGTCTTCTCTTATGGTTCCTGTCATCCCATATTTTTAGCTTAAATACATGTATAACTGAATGTCAGTAACACAAAGATGAAAGAGATAAATTATGTGTGTACTTAACCCATTTATTTCGCCCCTTCATGTGGAAACATGAAGGAAAGGAGGGCCCTCACTAACAACGCCACAGATGTAGATAGCGATAGAGTAGAAGTTAGCAGTAATAGAAATTACCAATATGACTGGTCTTTACTTTGTGGCTATTGTTTTTTTCAGTAATGCTGTTCTGCCTTGGTATGTATTGGAGTGTGTCATTTATATTAGGAGATATAAAGGAGGGGGGAGTGGGGTACATCTGATACAAGAAGGGTCAAGTCTCATTTGGGATGGCTTTGAAGTTATTTGTGGCCACAATGCTTCAGTGAATGATAACTTAACCACCTTGCACAAATACCGGACTGGCAAAACCCCTATTTTTTACATATGCTGCTATAGGTTGTGCTGTTGATAATGTATCGAATGAGTATGATGGTGACTATTCTATGTTCGGTAGGTCGGAATCACCATATGTAAATATGCACACAACTGAAGAATCTACCTCAGATGGCGATAAAATGCAATTTACACCCTATGTCCCAGTAACCCTAACACACCCAGTGTCAAAATCCTTGCAGATTAGGGGTGAATAAAATTATGAAATATGGACAAACATTTTTCCCATAAGACATCTGAAGGTGAAAAAGTTACACAATGGTCAAAGGGGGAGGGGGTAGAAGACAAAAAAGGGGGCATGAGGGAAAGGTTATGATGCATACCATGGTCTGGGATTAGATGAAATTGAAGTCCCCCTTCCACCCAGATCAGTCCAACAAATGGTACTCAGACATGAGTGCCACCGCCAAACAAGCAACAAATGAGAGCTGTTAGGTTTGCTCTCTCATACCCCATACCTCTGCACGCCCAGAGTACTTATACCCCAGAAGATACCCATGGCGGATGCCCAGTGTCTAATTGTCTAATCCATTTAGCCTTATGTAGAATACGAAGTACCTTCCAGGCATTTAGACCCTTTTGGTCGCTCGCCACTGCACCCGGTGACCTATCTGAGACCCTTTTGGTCGCTCGCCATTGCATCCAGTTACTTATTTAGACCCTTTGGTACCTTGCCTTGCACTCTGCTAACTACTCTAAGTCATGCATTTTAGCTCATACTGTGAATTTTGATCCTAGGTGAACCCATCTGCACACTTAGATTATACTACTACTAGGCACCTGGCCACTGCAGGCCAACCTACCAACAAACACTTATGACATCTCCCATGTCTGACACACCTATATGCTACTTAGCTATACTCTCTACGCTTTCTGCCTTAGCCATCATGGTTGCCCCCCCCACCACATTCCGCCTACAGAAAGGGAACCAACCAAAAAGATGTACACACTGCTACCACTCCAACAGTCTGCCCCCTTTACTCAAACCCAACTGAATCAGGCTTGTCCTACCGGACTAAGGAACTCTAGACTAGGCACTAGACTACCCAAACAGCCTGCTCCCTTTACCCAGACCCAACTGAATCAGACTTGTCCTACCGGACTAAGGAACCTTAGACTAGGCACTAGACTTCCCAAACCACCAATTGCACACTCACCTCTCAACCACCCTAAGAAGGAGCTCATACACGACAGGCGAACACGCATCAAAGGAAACCTAGCTGCAATCAAATACCTTGTACCAAAACCTCTGAAACTTTGCTCAACAAGGTCCACATTAGCAATAATACTAAAATAACACAAAATCTCAATGGAGGTCTCATTAACGCTAGATCTCGAATAGCCCACACCTCTGAAATTGTTAATATCACCTGTAACCAACTCGATTTCCTAGCAGTTACTGAAACATGGCTACACAAAGCTGCTGGCCCTGCCCTTATGAGAGCCATACCCCCAAACTTTACCATCTTCAGAAAAGATAGTTAAACCTCCAAAGGAGGAGGCATAGCTCTTATCTGCAGAGCCAACCTCACCATCAAAGAAATGGACAGCATCACTATACAGTAAGCTGAACTACTCTCCCTAAAAATAGAAATCTCCGCCTCACGTACTATCACAGTACACCTTATCTACAGACCCCCTGGTCCACTAGGCACCTTTGAAGAGGACTTAACCACCCTCTTAAACACTAACGCCAAACCAGGAACACAAATCATTCTATTAGGCAATCTTAACTTCGGCTATAAGGACCCAAAAGACTCCAATGCCTCCACCATAGCCAACACTATTGTGAAAGCAGGCCTCACTATTCGGAATAACGGCCCCACGCACTCTAAAGGCCGCACATTGGACTGGGTCGCAGATATTAACTGCGTTTCCCTCATAACGGCAATTGAATCTTGTATATAGACTGATCACCATCTGATTTCATTGACCATTTCAGACCTTCCCCAACCTAAATCTACTAAACCTCATGCTCCTCCTGCCCTCACCTGTTGCAAAAAAAATATCACACTCAAATCTTATCCCCCTGATCCAACCTATCACCAATCACTCTAGCCTGATCTCTAACCCTAATTATCTTGCTGACCTGTATAACACCATCAACTTGGCGATTGACGCCATTGCGCCGCTGAAACTCACCAAATCTAAACCTATTGCCCATCTTAACACCTGTTTCAATCCCACGTTAAAAGCCCTACACAAAGAGAAACGACACGCAGAAGCCTGCTGGAGAAAAAAACCTTCTCCCCATAACAAAAACCTCCTCACTGCCCTTACTAACAGCTACAAAAAAAATCATTCAGGCAAAAAAAAGAGACCTTTAATGACAGAATCAAAAAAGCGAATTCGAATACCAGGGAAATCTTCTCCATCCCAAGAGAATTAGAATCCCCAATTGCACCCATATACTCTTGCACCAAAGACAAAGCCTGGTGCACAAACATTCAAAATGCCCTATGCAACAAAATCTCAATGTTACGAGACAAAATATTAGCCAAAAAATCTGCCCTCCACAACATTGCCCTCTCACGCAAGAAACCATCCTCCAGGAACTTGCCGCCAACCAAACCAAACCCGCTAACCAATTTAGCTTTAGAGCCATCTCTATTGTGGAAACTAAGAACATCATCAAGTCGTTGAAACCGTCTCGATGTCTTGGCGACACCTGTCCAGCCCCAATTATTAAAGAAGCTGCACATGAACTAGCCCCCTTCGTCACATCATTTATCAACTCATCATTCAAATCATGCTCTGTGCCAACTAACCTTAAAGATGCCTGGATATTACCTCTCCTAAAAAAAGCAAACCTGGACCCCAATGTCCCAACAAACTATAGGCCCATAACAACTAACCCGTTCCTCCTCAAAATCTTAGATAAAGCTGCATTTCTACAGATCCAATCTTATCTGGAGATCAACTATCTACTAGGGACAAGACAATCAGGATTTAGACCGAGACATGGAACCGAAACGGCTCTCCTTGATCTTAAAAAACAACTAGACGAGAGCAAAGATAGAGGAGACATCTCCATTCCCCTAGACCTATCAGCCGCCTTCGACCTGGTAGACCACAAGTTACTCTGTAATCACCTCAAATCGGCATCCAACTTCTCCACAAAAGCCACAGCGTGGATAAATTAATTCTTGGACCAGAGAACCATAAGAGTCTTCTCACCTTCTTCAGCACCGGATCCAGTGCCCATCACCTGTGGAGTCCCTCAAGGGTCATGTGTTTCCCCCACTTTGTACAATATTTTTACAAAGCCGCTCTTTGATATATATAGGACAAACTAGGGGTCTCATATACCAACTTTGCTGATGACACCCAGATTATTATCCCAATCCAGGGTGACTATGAAAAGGACACCAGCCTCATAAATAAAATCTAAATCATCCAAACCTGGATGGCCACACACGGCCTATGTCTTAACGACAAGACCGAGCTCTTAATCATCGGGTCCTCCAGTAAACTGAAAAAATTACCCCATATGTACAATTCCATCACGATTGATGGCATCAAAATCAAGGTAGCCAAGGAAGTTAAAACCTTAGTATTCTACTTAGAATCAGCTCTTACCCTCGACAAGCAAGTAAATGCTACAGCCTCAGCAACCAGTTACACCTGCAAACTTATCCATGCCTGCAAACCATACCTATCCACAGATAGCTGTACCACCATAGCGCGAGCCCTCATCCTCTCCAAATTAGACTACTGCAATGCTCTGTACCTAAGCACCAGTAAACATAACATCAACAAACTCCACACCTTGCAGAACAATGCCCTTAGAACAGCCCTAGGAATTCCCAAAGGGCAACACATATCTGTCCATAGAAGAGCCATCAACTGGCTAGCCATCAAGGACCGGATCAAATTCAAAACTCTGAAGATTACACACAATTGTCTGAACAAAGCACCTGCATACCTCACAGAAAAATTCAAAGCACACCTATGAATGACCCATCAGAAAGGCCCTCTCAAACAGCATCAAAATCCCCAACTTTAAGCTGAAAAGAACTGGCGGATCCAGCTTCCCAGTTCTAGCAGCTCATCTCTGGAACTCTATCCCAGATGCACTCAGAGCCACCCCTTCCTTCCACGTGTTCAAAGCGAACGTCAAACTCTGGCTTAAATCCAACGACTGCTAAAATGTCTCAAGTGGACCAAATACTCTGTACATGTACTGCAAAATATTTGAAACTGTAACATTTCCCACATGTAAGTCATCCGACATTGTAACATAAGAAATGCTTGATATATGATCCTGTAACATAAGAATTGTAACTTATTTATGTACCTGTAACTCAAGATTGTATTCTTTGCAAGCGCCCAGTTGCTTAACGGCCAGGCGCGCTCTATAAATAAACAATACTAGGGGGGGGGAGCACCTCTCCACCCCAATTGGAGGGGCGGCGCATCTCATGTAGCCCCACCCTGGGGGCAGGTGAGGGGAGGGGCTGTCCTGCACTCCTCCCTGGGCTCAGGCGTCCCTTCCAAGAAGCAGATATCTGGGCCTAGGGAGGGCTGCATGACATGGCACTCACTCCATTGCGGGTGGGGAGTTAGGGGGTCACCGTCCCTTCCCATTTGAAAATTCCCCGCCCTTTGGAGTGCCCCACAACCCCCCTAAAAAGCGTTCTGCCATTTTCACTTTTTTCCTTTGATAACCCAACTCCCCTTGGTGCAGAGGGACACATTGGTGTGCCGATCTGGCCCCAGGGTGCCCAAACCTTACAGCCCCACCCACTGGGGGGCCTGTCCCACAATTTTTGGTGGCCCTCTCCCCCCTCACCCCATTTTTTTCATTTCTACTCGAGGATTTGTGTTTGGTATTTGCTGAAAGCTTCAACCAAACATTCGGAATCACTAAGTCAGTCACTACTTCCTCTTCTCTTGTCTTTGTAGATCGATGTCCCTCATAAGTATGTTGATCCATTTTAGCCTTTGCCGAAGTTTCTTCAATCGCAATCGATTTTCCCTTTTCATTCCACAACTCAATAACTCAAATCTCTTTCTATTATCGACTGAGGACATAGAATTTGTAAGATTTACTAAAATAAAGGACCCCTATTATGCGGAAATGGGCCTTAACTTAAAGAAGGCACAGATGGCCATCCTGAGTACCACAAGTGACCTAGAGCGGCACAGACTAAAAGTGTTCTCTTAATTGCTGAGGGAAGACGCACAGGGAAGTGTGCCGAAATGGGGGGGAATGGGGGGGATGGGGTGGGCAGAAGGCGGATGGCCGGAAGGGTCCCAGAAGGAGTTCTCGTGGATGTTCTCGTAGAGGAAGGACACTGTAGATAGTACTAACGAAAAAGCGCTTTTCTCCCAGAGATTCTCCCCCAAGTAGTCCATAAAATGGGAGTAGGATTCCAGCATCTTTAGACATAATGCCCTTAAATTTGGTCAGTTGGAACACGCGGGGCTCCAGTACTTTTAAATCCAAAAAAATGAAAGAACAGATATTCCACTCAAATAATATTTTATTTCAGGAAACAAGGTTGGTCAATCCTCTGGAGAGCGAGGGCTATACCCTTCATTGTCTATCTTCTTTACAGATAGCCAGAGGAAGGCCCTCAGGGGGGGTCTTCTGATAGCGTTTAACAATAATGCAATTAAAAGCATAACTCCTATTGCTAATGATGTCATAGGAATTCAGGACTGTTAGTAACCAGAAAAATCTAAAAAGAAAAAGGGCGAATTTGGTTGGATTTCCTAGGTTCTTGGGGTTTGAAAATGGTGATGGAGTAGTGAGGGGGGACAGGCCCGGCCACGACCTGGCATCGGGTACCTCATCCTCTGTCTTGGACTATTTATTGTTTCACCAGGCTTACTCTCCCGACAATCTACCATGGGAGTAAAACATGACTGGGGGGGGTGGGGGGGTGGGTGATCACTCACAGTTGGAACTATCATTCCCTGACTTGTTAGCAACATTGTCTGTTGTACACTTACAAAATCTAACCGGGAAAAAAGGGAAGGTTTGTCTTGTTAAGTATAGACAGAACGGGAAATATCTGAACAGTAAATTAGGGAAAATCCCAAGCCATGTCTGGGAGGAGGAATGTCAACCAGAGAGATTTGTGAAATATATCTGGTCCGTCTCTTCTCTGAGTGAAACAGCAGTAGGAAATAAACAAAGTCATGTACACAGTTTCGATGAAGAGATCTGGTCAAGGAAAAGGGGAATTAAGACAGTGTGAGGATACTAAAGAAAATGGGCTAGGACCCACAGACATATAGATTGGAAGCGGAGGAAAAAAAAAACTAAAAGTATTGGTCAAGAAATCATAGGATGTCTCGGCTGCAACAGGACAGTGAATTGATGCTTCAGCTAATAAATGAGGTGAATTCTAGAAACATTTGGTCAGTTGTTGGTTAATTAGAATCCTGTTCTAGCAGTACATTATGTAATCTGGTCCCAGAGTCCAGGTGGGTGGAATACCTGTCAAAAACTTTTAAGAACACTGGGGAGGATCAGCATAGCGTAAGCTTAGATAGTCCTTGGCATTCGACCTTCACAGAGGAAGATATTGCTGACATAATATAAAAGTCATCATCCTCTAGAGCTGCCGGACCTAATCATATCAAGTACTCAAGAACAATCTTGGTTTATGGTCCAGGTTATTAAATCAGCTCTATGTAGAGAACCTGAAGAGGAGCTCCTTTCCACCCTCATGGAAGACTGCGCAAGTGATACCATTTTTCAGGGTGGGGGGGGGGGGAGCGATCTGATAAATCCGGCAAATTATCACCTGATCGCCCTCCTCGATATAGACAGTAAAATCTTTATGAAATTGCTGCTTAATGATTTATCGAAATGGGTACACGCTGCTCAGATTTTATCTTGTCAAACAGGTTTCAAGACGAGGTCTTTTTACCACTTTGAATGGGCAAGTTCTAACCCTATGGGGAAAGGCGAGGCCCTATTATAAGGTGAGGCCCTATTATACGGGGCCTGGGTCGATCCATCTAAGGCATTCGACCAAGTAGATGGAGCACTCCTCTGGATTAAACTACGAAGGTGGGGGATTACATAGAGACACCTCTGTGAGGGTGCGTCTAGACACTACAGGCATCTATCTGAATTAATTCTGGTCGAGAAAGGAGTCAAGCAGGGGTGCCGGGGGCAGGGTGGGGGTTTTCTTCTTCAACTTGTTTCAGTCGTACATGGGCATCTTCTTGGAGTCATCTGCATTGGCCAGTCCAGTGATAAGTGGGAGAAGTATTCACTGGCTGGCCTATGTAGATGATATTGTGTTGCTGGATAAGACAGCAATAGGATTAGAATGCCTGCTAACCAAATTGGGTGACTACACAGGATTAAATGGGCTGTCCATAAACCCTGTGAAGTCTAAGATTGTGGTTTTCAGGCATCCCTAAAAAAGGATCTGCTATGCAGATTGGTTTATGGAGGGCCAAACTATCCCACAGGTGGATGAATTAACTTACTTGGGCTATACAATATAGGCTTCACCAGCTACCCACAAAGTGGAGTCAGAGTTATTAGGTAAAATTGTGCACATCATACCCCAGATGTTGAAACAAAGTGCCAAAATACTGCACATTTTTTATCCTTCCTTTAATCAGATGTTACAGGGCAAAATCAGTCCCAGTGATCTTATATGGCCTAGAATCGAAGCCCTTGATTTGAAACACAAATTGGAGGGCCGCTTATGGAAGATGGCTCTCAGACTCCCAATGAGTACTCCATCCAGGAGTCTGAGATTTGAGTTAGGCTTAAGCTCACTGGGCTGCCTGGCAGATTGGAAATTGGTTTCACTCTATCGGGAGATTATTATAGCACAAAACAGAACACTCTATAGAGATATCAAGGTACATCTGGATCAATCAAGGTCTAAGATCCTCGCTATATTAGAGAAAAGAGTGAAGGAGATCTTAGCAAGGGTCGATCTTGATTCACCAACACTAATTTCAAATCCACAGAAGATAAAAGGGGCATTGAAACAAAGTGAATGGATCGAAGCAATCGCAAAAGTGCGGGTCTCGATTCCGTTAAATCAGTTCCTCTAGGATGAAAAAAAGTTGGGCTGCCTTGCACACTATTTCGTAAAGATTCCAGATAAACTAAAAATCATTTTCTCAGAATAGGATTGAATGTGTCACACACTGGAGATGTTTTGGCTAAGCATAATCAAGGGGATGAAGGCCATAAATATTGCAAAATATGCTCCATTCCTTCGAATCAATCATTAAGACATCTCTTGATGGAATGCGAGGGGACCTGGAGTATGAGATCAGCTCTTCTCCAGGGCGGGGCTGATCTCAGATGTCCTCTGGGACAGAAGGATCTCTGGTCATGAAATACAAGTTTTTGAAAAACTGAAATGCTAGACCAAAAACTAATCTCTGTTCCATGTCGTTCCATCTGTAAAACGGACAGAAAGCAGGCAAAGGTTTATGTAAACCAAAGCAGGGCCTAACGAATATGCAAGTTTTATCAAGATATTGTAATTACATGTTGATAGAAGGGAAGTGGCTGGAATATATTTCTGTTCCTATGAGAATATGCAAATCTTATCGAGATACTGTAACCATATGCGGAAAGAAGGGAAATGGCTGTAACTTATTTGTTTTTATGAGATTACTACAAATGTATTTTTATTTTTGAAAATTGCTATGTGCTTTGTAAAGGTCTCTTGGACCATATGCAAATAAAATAATAATAACGTTCCGTCCAAATTTCTTCCCAGAACAGTTAATGCACACAGACATAAAAGGACCTTGAGATACCATGTAAACATGTTGCCATTAATACAGGTATTCCAGCTTTCAAAAAAGTTCAATGCTACTGGCAGTGTTCAGCATCTCACATTTGCTACCAATCAAACCCCGAACAGCCGTAGTCCTGGGAAATTAGAACCTTCAGTGCCAAAAAACACAGACATTACAGGATAGCAGCTCTCTAAAATTTCAATTACAATTTCAGTAGTCAATTATAAACAAGTACTTTATTTAAATAGGGCTAACCTTATTTTAAGCATATTTCATTACAAAATTCAAGACGGAGGATTCAAAGATTCCCGCTAAAACATATCAATTGTTAAGAAGAAAATAGTTACCTCTTCTCGCTTTAACTTCTCTCTTTTCCGTATCTGTTCAATCAACAACCGTGCTCTTTCCAGGTCATGGCGCAACCTTTGACAGTATTTTAATTTTTTCTTTAGAATTCGGGTCTCTTCATTCTCTCTCTGAAAAACACAACGCATATATTTAAATATATTATCTTCAGCCTACAAAGAACAGTCTGGAGACTTCATTTTTTATAGGCCACTCTAGTTATAGTGAATTATTATGTTATTAGTTATGAATTAGTTATTTTAGTTAGGGTCAGTTTAGCCAAAACCCATTCAAGGTATGTGGAAGAGCAGTAAAGTCTTAGGAGTGAGTGAGTGGTCTAGGGCCACAGAGTTCACAGAGAATAACAATAATTCAGTCAACGTATACAACAAATACAACAATTAGGCCTTAAGAATACACCAAGAAACAAAACTAGCAGTTAGTATCACTCAAATATCACAAATATATACGCTCACCAGTAAGTTCACTTACAATGCATCAATCAATAATTAACCAGGTATTACAGGGCTTGCAAAAACTCCTCACCCACTCGCATGGGCGTGGAGATTTTATGAAGGGGAAAGAACATTTCCATTTAATTTTCAACACTCTTCATGTTGAGTACAGGGATGTAGAAAACGTTAATTACCATTTACTGCAAAGCAACGTATTTTGCAGTAAATAGCAAATAAACTGTCACTGTGCACGGTTGGCCACAGGGTGGTAGCATTGTGCCAAATATGATATTCATTAAAGGTGAAATGCACCATATAACAAAAAGGTGAGATTTGTTTTCAACATATTTTGAGGGGAGAGTAGGTGAAGTAACTAGCGCTGTAGGGCTAGTGACATTTTTGATCATTTGTAAGGCCTGGGTAGGTAATCGGATGCAGATAAAATGAATAGAACCAATACAATCCCAATTCCCTTTCATTTAGGAAGTCAAAGTGCTAAGACGTATGGGGCCTACTGCGCAAACGACTCAGGTTACAGTACAGGTTTCTCCAGGGAAGGTATTCTCAACAAGGATTCAATGGGCTTCTGGTGGCGATTTAAAACAGTTCAAAACTATTTCAAAGTAAAATAAGTATTTGTCCTAAGACAGGCAAGTTCTCCTCTCTATCCCAGTCCAAAGGCTATCTAAGGGGTATGATACTTGACCCAGGTTCGACGACCAAAATGTAACCACCAAGAGAGTTATGGGACAATGGGCTTTGCACCCAATGCTACCCTATGGAGAATGGGGGAAGAGGGGGCACAGGAACACTTAGGTTTACTTACTCCCATGACTCAGATTGTCCCAGGTCACACTGTCTTCAGAAATCCTCCTCTTATCCAGAATTAGGGCTGCAATCAAGCCCAAGCCTAGCAATTGAAAGGATCTGCCACATTCAAACAGCCAGTAGTTGTAGAATCAGGGACAACTACTGGTTTAACATCCACTCCCGGGCCCCTGCAGCAGATTCTCTGACACCAAGGGATGTGGACTTGGACAAGACAGTCTGAGCCCCCTCCCTTTGGCTCACACACACACAAAAGCTCACTAGCCAGCAAAAGCAGCAGCTTTGCTGGGCAAGTGCATGACCTTATATGCGATTTCCTGACCTGGTAAGGCAGGAAAAAAGCCAAACTACAATATGGCCAAAGAACAAGTGAGAAACCTTGTAGCACCACTATCATTGGGTGCTAGCCACCTTTAGTAGCTATTCACGGTAAACACAAAATTACACAAGTAAAATAAAAATGGTCAAAATGTTGCTGCTGCTGCCACCAGCTGGTCTTGAGCACATATAGAAATATACCAAGGTAGAAAGATACACAGAACCCACAATGCACTGCAAAGTGTTGTGTGCAATATACAAAATACAGGAACTCCTAAAGAGAAACCATTTCTCATTAATGACAGTCTTAGGCACTAGTCAGTTTCCCTACAACAATGAGCAAAATGCAAGAGAAGCTGAAAGGCTTTAATTCCCTTCAAAAAGTCAAATAAGCAAAAAGAAGGGGTCCCATTGAAATCAATGGAGGGAAAGTTGCAAAACAGAAAATCGTTCCCAACAGGGGGTGACTGGAATTGCTGCCCATTGGATGGCTTGATGTTCCAATGTGAAAAAAAGGAAATGACAGATGTCTGCTGTGCTGTGATCACTGAAACCAAAGCGCTGAACTGATTTAAATATGTGCACATTCGATCATTCGAAGCGACTGACCCGGAGGGAGGTGGAGGAGCGAAGAGCTGTATTTCCGAAGTTGAAGGTATTGCGGTCCCAGGCCCCAGAAGGCCTTGCAGCCAAGGAGAGCCAGTGAAGAGATTACAGGGCTGGAGAGATACGATCCATGGGCTTGAGGACAAGGACATGTCTCGTAGTCTCGTTCTGGGTGAGTTGCAAAGGACAGAGAGTAGAAGCAGGCAGATTTAGGAAGAGGCTGTTGCAGTAGTCCAGCCTAGAAAGAGCCAGAGATCTGGAGACGGTGAGCTTCTGGGGGAAGATGAGGCAAGGAATAATACCTATGAGGAGGTGCAGTTGGTAGTTTGACTTCTTAGAGACATTAGAGATGTGTGTTTGAAAATGAAAGCGTGGAGTCGAATGTGTCCCTGAGGTTCTTAGCCTCACAGGTGGCTGAAGGGAGAGGGCCAGCCAGAGAGTTACAGGAAAGGAAGGTGAAGGGTGCCGATAAGGAGGATCTCTGTCTTATTGCCAGAAAGGTAGAGGTTGTTGGCAGCACACAACTCCTGGATTGCAGAAAGACAGTCAGATTGGCGAGGAGGTGACAAAGGGAGCCTGAAAACCAGCTGAGTGCCATTCGCCTAACACTGAAAATTGGAGTTGAGAGCAGCAATGAAATGGGTGAGGGGTGCCAGGTATTGGTCGAAAAGCCAAGGAGAGAGCTTAGACCGCTGGGGAACACCATGAGTGGAGAGTGTGATAGAGGAAAGGAAGGACCCAATTTGGTCAGGGGAGGGTCGGTTGGGGAGGAAGGAGACAGCCAGGCCAGAGCCTGATCAGTGATATCCAGATTATCACAGAGGTGGTTGAGCAGGATGGCATGGTTGACAGTATCAAAGGCAGAAGGAGAGATCGAGTAGGAGGACAGAGGGGAGAAGAATCTAGGTTGGAGAGCAGGTCTTCACAGATGTTTAGGAGAGCAGTTTCCACGCTTCTGGCTGCTCTGAAGCCAATTTACTACAATTGAAGTCATAAGGGTATTCGGATTCTGTCTCCTTCCCTATTCATGTTAGCACATCATGAGCATAATCAATTATGTTACCTTTAAAAGAAATTTAAGCCTACCGCTTTCGTCCCTACAAATAGCTAAATGTCCGTATTCCAGAGAACAAGCTTGCTGTCCCTTGGGGTGTAGTTTCCCTAGTGTGGCGCTAATGTGTCGCCAATCTGGGGAGAAACAAGAGAGCACTCATAGCCTGGCTCACTACTGTCCTATGCTAAAAAAAGCACACTCAGGGCAATCAACTATTGTCTTTAATAGTGTTGCTGTCCCTTCATGTGACTTATCATAAAAGATGGTATGTCCACCATTTAGTGGAATTAATTCCACTGCATTCTAATAAAACAATATGTTTGTACTTTGGTCCAGATCACTTTATAATTAACATGAATCTAGTGGGTCGGATTAGCTGCTCTGAAGCCAGACTGATGGTCATGGAGACAACCTACAGAATCAGTGTGAAGATTAAGCTGGGAGATGGCCAGCGTTTCCAGGAGTTTGCCCAGGAAAGGAGTGATCGAGATCGGGCGATAGTTAGCCGGGGAGATGGGGTCGGCTGTGGGTTTCTTTAGAAGGGGGTGCACAAGAGTGCTTCAGAGGGGAGGGGAAGCCTCCAGTGAAGGACTGGTTGCAGAAGTTGGCCAGGAAAGAAGCAAGGGTGTCAATATGGTCCTTGATGGTTTTGGACGAACAGGGAAGAACCTATTTTGAAGATACTTTTAAAGATCAGACTTGTCTGGAAATCTCGCCTGGGGAAAACAGAGGAAAGGAAGAGAAAGAGGGAGGAGAGGTGGTTGCAGGGAGGCCAAAGATAGTGGAGAGAGAGTAGAGGAGGAGAGATGGGGAGAGTGAACAGGATGTCCTGGGTTTTAGAGATAAATGAGAAGCCAGGGCTGTGCAGAGGGCCTGGGAGGTGACTGCAGCAGGATTGGCCAGCTCCTTGCAGATTTTAATGAGTTTGGCCGAGTTGTTAGATGCCGAAGATACTCGGACTTGGATGCGTATTTGTATTTATTTTATTTGTATAGCGCACCTGACCCGAGGGCAACCGGGCGCATATCTTCAGACAGTACATAAATGAGTGGCATGGTTACAGTTACAATGAAGCATATCTTCAGGTGGTACATAAATGAATGACGAGGATACGGTTAATAGTAACAGTCAGTCATTTGCAAGAGCAGAGGCAATACAATACAAGAATAGTGCAAGTTGGCTGGAGATAAAAGTAAGGCATACTGAGGTGGCAGCGATCAAATGGCCTGTGGAGGCAGTTGGTCAGATGCAGTGGCTATCCGCTTTATGTTTGAATAAGTTAAGTGAGGGTAAGGTTCTAACGGTAAGAGGCAGTGTGTTCCAGAGTTTGGCTGCCAAAACTGGGAAGCTAGCACCTCCGGCTGTCTGAAGCTTGTATCTGGGGATCGTGAGGCAGTGTGCTTGGGCGGATCTAGGTGACTGAGTTGGAGTATGCTGAGCGAATCGCGAGGCTAGGACGATGGGGGCCTGGTTGTTTATGCATTTGTAAGTGAGGGACAGGGATTTCAGTGATATTCTTTTGGCGACTGAAAGCCAATGTAGACTCTGCCTAGTTTCAGAAATGTGTGCAGATCTAGGAATGTTGAGGGCAGCTCCAATAGCGTTGTTTTGGGTGATCTGGAGTTTGTTGAGTTTGCGTTGGTTAGTGCATTGATAAAGTGTGTTGCAATAATCAAGTTAGGACATAAGTAATGTCCTAGCAAGGGTGATACAGTTCTGGGTGGAAAGGAAAGGGCGGCAGGCTGTGATCAGCTTGCATGTGTAGGCTGAAGCAGCGACGACAGCGTTCGTCTGCCTGTTTAAGGAGAGTGTAGAGTCCAGGTAGATTCCCAGGGTTTCGGTATCTTTGGATACTTTGATGGAATTACCATCAACATTAAAAGAGCTGAACAAAGGGTTCAGCTTATTGAGTCTTTGTTGAGTGCTCAGGATGAGGAGCTGTGTCTTGTCATTAAGACAGAGCTCATGTTGGGCCATTCAAGCTTGAATGACTTGGTAGATGTCATTCAGTGCCTGGAATCTACAATGTAGTCACCAGTGATAGGGATGAGTATATGGGTGTCATCAGCGTAATTAGTGTAGGTGACACCCAGATAGTCATGCACGTCAAATAGAGGTTTGGTTAATACATTGTAGAGTGTGGGAGATACACAAGACCCTTGTGGGACTCCACAGGGGACTGGTGTAGGGTCCACCGAAGAGGTAGGGGAGAAAACTCATGTATCTATTGTCAAGGAAGGAGCTAATGCAATTAGTGGCATTATCAGAAAAGTGGGCAGCTGATTTCAAATGCTGGCAGAGGATTTGGTTATTGACCAGATCGAAAGCTGCAGAGAGGTCCAGAAGAAGTAGGAGTGCTAATTTGCTGTTGTCTTTTAGGTCCTCAATTTGGGGTTTAAGATCTAGAAGGGCAGTTTTCTGTCCCATGCTTAGGTCTAAAACCGGATTGTCTTGGACCAAGGAGATTATTAGTTTCTAGATAGTTCTGTATCTGTAGGTAGGCTGCTCTATCTAGAATTTTTAGAAGGAATGGGGCCATGGTGATGGGTCTATAGTTGGAGGGTATCTCTGGGTCTAGTGTCGTTTTTTTTTTAGCAGGGGGATAACCCATGCGTCCTTCAGATTGTTGGGAACAATTCCGGATTGAAAGGAAGAATTGATGAAAAGTGGTTATGAAGAGAGCGAGGTCATGTGCCGATTCCTTGATGATAGAAGCAGGGCAGGGATCACCTTGGCAATTGGACGGCTTTAGGTTATTGATGATTTTTTCGACCTCCAGGATGGTGAGAGGTACGAAAATAAATGGGGTGTGGGGTAGGGAGGTGGCCTTATTGGGCGCAGGGAATTTAGTTAGGGAAGTTGTCAGAAGGGAGTTTTGTTTGGCACTAATTTTGGATTGTAAGGTAGTGATTTTGGTAAGGAGAGCATGTTGGATATTGTTGTACCACGTGCTGTCTTGACTGCCGGTATCCAGGGTGGGTGACAGGGATTCCAATTCTTTGAGAATTTTAAAAAGCTCCTTTGTGTTTGATTCAGTTTGCGATATAAACTGTGGGCTCTCTTCTTAGTGCAGACAGAGAGCCAGTATTGCCTTTGGAGCAAGCGGCAGGCCAGTTTGTCGGAGGATGCGCAAGATGCCCGCCATTTCCTCTCAGCCACCCTACACTTGCGTTTAAGGGTGACAAGGTCAGGGTCGTACCAAGAGTTGCACTTGGCTTTCGTCTTCAGGTGCATCCTCATGACAGGAGCAAAAACATCTAGAGTGTCAGAGAGAGTGGAGCATGGAAAGGGCAGTGTCAGGATGAGAGTCAGCCAGAGTTGGAAGGGGGGGTGGGTGGGGGAGTGAAAGAGGCAGCGAAAGCCTCAACTGACACACGCTTCATGGGCCGGATGACAGAAGGAAGGTGGCAGTGCTGGAGCAGGCTTGGCTTGTGGGGTTGTTAGGCAAAGTTTGTATGTAGTACCTTCTGGGACCACTTCACACAACTAGGACTAGAGGTGTAAGCAAACCAACCTTTGGTATAACTCTGTACTACACAGTTTTGGTAGCAGAGCCGAGCAGCCAGGCTTATCTCAAGAGGGGAATGTGAGCAGTAATGATGTTACACAGAGGTCTACAATCGCAAGTGTTCAAGTAAACTCTTACACTCAAGGTTTCTTTGATAAATACTTATTAATTTATTTATCTGTCAGTTATAAAACATTCAGAAGAAGGAGGCAATATAATCAAACACAACTATACTTCAATACTAATTCAGAATAATTTACAAGATGAGTAAAAGGCAAAGATTATTAGAACATGAAAGGTTACAATTATTCTTAGTGCATATACTTTGTGTTCACCAGAAGAGTCAATTCAATTCAATAGGCTAGGCCAAAGTCAATGGGCTAAAGTATTGGATAGGATAAAGCGGTTCTGGTAAGTAAACTGGAACGTCTCTGCACAAGTTCTTGAAAGAAGAATCATATGTTGGGTGACAAGCTGATTAGGCCTGAGAGTTGCAAAAGTTTCAAGCACTTACTCAGTCTTATTCCACAGTACCTTACAATGAAGAAAAAGATGCAGCTGAGGACTTCTGTACCAGGCAGTTCCTGCAGATCTCGCTGTTCCAGTGCCTCAATCGTGGGGACAAGAGGGAGGACGTCAGGGGACCCCTGCACTGCACTGGGACTGGTTAAAAAGCTTGCAACTGGCAAACTTCAATTCCGGTGGCTGTAAGTAACGCACACAAACTGGTGTCCCTTTCCCTGGTTATAGGTTTCCTGCAGCACTCTGAGGAAGATGCAACCAGCTCCGAGAAGGGTATTGAGGTGGCTTACTGTTGAGTTGATTGGTCCTACCAACTCAAAAGTGAGAAGTCGTCCTTGCAAGGCTTCTCTGTCAAAGTGAACTTGGCGATTCAGACCTGCAGCAGGGCTTCACCGGGCAAACCAACAGTCCAGGAGTTGCAGCAGCTGTCCTCTTCAAGCTCGTCTTCAGTTCTTTCGTTCCAGTGGTCGACTCTGCCTTCCAAGCCAAGAGACACCTTTCATTCAGTTCTCTCCCATTCATTCCAGCCTCCCTGTCACTCACCCAGCAGGGTGGCTGTCCTTGCCGGACAGTCAGCCAGCCAATCACCACAGAGTGCATTTGGGTCTCTGAGGAGACAAAGCACAGGGAGTTTTGGGCACCTCGCTCAATTCCTGCCCACCCCAGACACTCAGGCGCCAGAGGCGGTCTTCACTCCTGAAGCCCGCCAAAGGCGAATGAACAAAGACCAAACCTGGTTTGGCACGCAGAGCAAAACTCTAGAAGGACCTTTCCAAAAAGAAATGGAGAAAAAAAGAAGACCGGGACCTGTTTTTTTACAGAAGGGGCTCAGAGGCCATCTTGATAAATATGGCTCCCGTGATTTAACGCTACCGGCGCTCGCGGTCGGCAAAAATCATGGTAGTTTGTTGTAAAACCACGGCCACCAGCCATTCTGAGAGGAAAGGGTAGGATTTGACTGCTACATGCGTATCTAGACACAGGGGATACTAAGTATCCCCTCAAGCACTCTATTGTAAGATAGGGTGTGCTGGGTCTAGGAATTTAAAAGACTAGTAAAGTCGGGGAGCGCTGTCGTGCGCCAACGAATATGGCCGCCTGATCAGTGAGCTCCGCAGCCCTCAATATCCTACATTAAATATCCTGTGGAGTGGCAATTAGTCTGACATAGCTAAGCAGAGCATATGTGAGGAGATTGAATTGGACACCGGCTGAGGAAATTTGAGGTGAAACCGTGCCCCCGTTGTCCAGTACGGTGGCCGGCTCACAGCGAGCGCCCAACAGAGCGAACGAGCTTTGCGCACCAAATCCATTCCCCACTCAACGGTCGCCGAGCTGCTGCACAGAGTAGCAGGGTGTCCGAATTCAAAGCAGCAGAAGATGCAAAGTGTGTCGCTCCGGCCGGCTGACCCAGCAGGCAGTGGGAAGGGGCGACGGAGCGGAGTGCCGTCGGTGGGGCCGCCCTGAATCCCTCCCGAGCCCCACGCAACACCGGAAGGCGCAGTAATATCCTGGCAACAGGTCTGGGTAGAAGCAGGCAGAGGGCGAGCTAGGTGCACGGACCGAGACTGCATCCGCCCGCTCCCCAACAACAGATGCGACCCCCGTGCACCAGAGCCCCCAGCGCGGCACCAACGGGGCAGCCAGGCAAGCATGCTGCACGGATTCTCTGGTAGCAGATGACAATACCCTGCAGGTACGTGACTTCACGGGAGTCGAGGGGAAGCCTGACCGAAGACTGGGAACGTTCATAGCACCCTGGGACATAGTTGCACTCAAATAGCGTGAAATGCCCGGCACCCCCCCCCCTTGACTATGCACATGGGGATCCTGATGCTGCAAGGTCATTACCCCGCTGGTGTGCACCGCCTGGCTTAGACACCTCAGCTCTCCGGAGCACAGTCAACCCAGAGGACATATTGGCTACCTCCTCGTTGTGCAGCGCCCCTAACCCATGAAAATATTAGAGCAAGCAGGGGCAGTAACACCGGAGGGCTCCACCAGCGTACAACAAGCGCAGGTACTCACAAAATCCCCGATTAAGACTGGAGCTTGACAAAGGGCTTTCTTAAGTCCTGCCTTAGTGCACTCCTCATTCCACCGGACCTTTTTGGGGAATTTGGGTGAAGAGATCACATTTAAGGGAGAGGATATGGTCCCATAGTTCTCTATGAAGTTCCTATAATAACCAGTGATACCTAAAAAGGCTCTCACTTGGGTTTGAGTAGTATGGATGGCCCGTTCTTGTACAGCGCATACTTTTCTAGGCAATAGCCTCATTTAACCTCCTCTTACCTCATGTCCAAGGTGGATAAGGAGATACTGGACACCCCCTTCTCGGTTGATGAACTTGTTAAGGCAATTAAAGATTTAACGGCTGCGAAAGCCCCTGGCCCGGATGGTCTCCCGGCGGACCTTTATAAAACCTTCTCATCTGAATTGGCCCCAAAATTGCTGGAGGTGTGGGAAGAGGCCATAACAACTGGAGTGCTCCCAGAGTCCATGTGGGAGGCCATCATAGCGGTCCTACTTAAGCCACACAAACTCCCTCAAGACCCAAAATCGTACCGCCCCTGGGGTGCTTGATACAACTCCAAGAGTTTTTAAGTCATTTCCCAGCAGGACTCTCCCAGGCACCTCACTTTGTACACTAACAGGTATTCTTACAGTCATATTGTTGCACTGGATGAGAGTTGGTAGTCTTGGAAGCATTTGGACAGGGCCTCCAGCAAGCTTAGTGAGGCCGTTGGGTGCCTTAGCAACATCCTCAGGTTTGAAAAAGATTATCTACCCCTGTTATGCTGGCCCCAGTGTCTCACAGACCCAAGGACACTAAAGAAACACTGGCAGAGATTCCAACGGGGTCTTCAGCCAATAGTTGAAGGTTTCCACTTGCCATATGTACTTCTTCCTCTGGGGAGAAGGCTAAGGAGGCAGTGTGGACCCCTGAAGGTATACCTTTCCATCCATCTGGGATCCCCTTTCACATGGTCAGTTGACCCACTAGCATAACATTTTCCAAATGTTTTAACAAATGGGTGCTTCTGCTGACCTCCCTCTGGTTTGGCACCAGAGGTATAGCTAGACTGATTTGGTTTCCCTTGTGGCTTATCCTTTTTCTGTTTGGGGCCCTCTTTTGGATTGGAAGTATTAGAATTCTCTTTGTTATCTTTCTTTTGCTGCTTCCCTTCATCCTTTTTCTGAGTTGCCCCAGAATCCTTGTGAGAAGCCCTGGTGGCAACCCACAAGTCAGCAGCTTTTGCTAGTTTCTTGGGATGAATCTCTTTAGAGTCAGCCAAGTGCTGTCTCCGTTCAGGAGAACAGGCATCAAAAATAGATTCCAACATAAACAGATTTCTCATTCCTTCAAGAGTGTTAACTCAGTAACCCTTAACCCATCCATCTAATGTTCTCAAACATGCACACACCCATGTAGCCCAAGGGGTATCATCAATCTTTCGTGGGTCCTAAACCTTTTAAGGTACAGGGAAGGAGTTTTCCCAAATCTAGCTATCAAAGCTAGCTTCACATTTTCATACTCCAATCTTTCAAGTTCCCCCACATCCATTACAGCATCAGTTGCAACCTGGGCGAGCCTAGAAAAATGCCAAGGAATCAGCTGATGCCCTGTGAAACCCTGACTCCCATAGTTATATTCAAAAGCACCCAACCAATCAAAAATATCAAGCTTCCCCTCATACATACTCACAGCTTCCTTAGGCATGCAAGGTCTCTTAGGACTGGAATACCTCGAAGACTCTGGGATAGAAACATTTTCAAGAGATAATTTCTTGATTTCAAGAGCATGTTGCATTTCCATTTCCTTTAGTTTGAGTTCTTGATGTTTGCTTTCAGTTTGCATTTGTAACTCCAACTCAAGTCTCATCTTTTCAAGAGACACACATTCTGGACTCAGTATTGGACCTGGTAGGGTGCCTGTGGCTAAAGGTTGAGGCCTAAAAGCTTGTTGAGGTGCAGAGGGGCTCACATCCTGAGACTCCTAACTCTTCAACAATATTAGAGCTAGACCCTGAATCATTATCATCCTCATCAACATTTTCTGAAATAGAAGGTGTGACAGGCCTACTATTCAGGTTTTGAGGATTTAACAATCTTTCAATCAATTCATTTTTCTTTCCTTTAACAGGACCTTGCACATTTCTTTCAGTTGCTCTACGGTTAGAATGATCAGGGCTTCCTGTCTGAAGTTATTCATATCTGGCATGCTAAAATTGCTTTTCTAGTGGTGCTTGGCCTTGTGAAGGTTACTACTTGAACAAAAGTAAAGCAGAACTCTCAATGTAACAACTCTACAATTTATCCTCATCACCTGCCACCAGTGTTAGGCAAGGTTTGTATGCAGTACCCTTTGGGACCACTACACACAACTAGGACTACAAGTGTAAGCAAACCAACCTTTGGTATAAGTCTGTACTAAACAGTTTTGGTAGCGGAGCTGACCAGCCAGGCTTATCTCAAGAGGGGCATGTGAGCAGTAATGATGTTACACAGAGGTCTACAATCACAAGTGTTAAAGTAAACTCTTACACTCAAGGTTTCTTTGATAAATACTTATTAATGTATTTATCTGTCAGTTATAAAACATTCAAAAGAAGGAGGCAATATAATCACACACATATACTTCAATACTATTTCAAAATACGTTTCAAGATGAGTAAAAGGCCAATATTATTAGAATATGAAAGGTTACAATTATTCTTAGACAGTGCATATACTTTGAGTTCAGTAGAAGAGTCAGAGGAGATGTGAACATCAAGAGTGTGCCCGGCAGAGTGGGTCGGGCAAGAGGGAAGAATAGAAAGAGAGACTCACAGAGTTCGTGAAAGAGTACAGAAGAGGAGCAGGAGGCATCCAACTGGATGTTGAGAACACCAAGGAGGAGGAGTTGAGTGGTCGAGGCCAGGAGGGAGGAGGAGAGGTAAGCCCACTCAGAGGAAAGAGGTAGTCTGACCAGGTGGCCGATAAATAGTAGAAATGATGAGAACGTGGCTAGGGGAGAGAGAAAACCTACATACTAGGCATTCAAAGGAGGAATAGGCCTGCGTAGGGATCACATAGGCAGGAACCCAGTCCAGGAAGATCCAGGCTACACCCCCACCCGGGTGGGAGGGTCTGGGCGCTGAGAGGTTCTTATAGCCATCAGGGAGGAGAGAGTCAAAGCTTGTGACAGCTGGCCATGAACCATGTTTTGGTGAGAGCGAGGACATCAAGGTCGAGTTCTTCCAGGAGCGGGCAGATGTCAGAGGAATGTTTGGCAGCAGAGCGAGAGTGGCAATATGTAGAAGGTTGCGAACGTTGAAAGACTTCCGGGGAGGGGTACAAATCAGAAGTACACGTAGCAGAGGTGTAGAAGGAGCCAGAGGGAGGGCAGAGGAGGGAGGAGAGGGTAAGGTAGCCAAGGAGGAGGCAGACAGAGGAGGCAAGGAGACTGAAGAGAGAAGGGACATCAAGAGAAGAAAGGAAATTGATGAGGTGCGGGAAGCATCTATGAAAAAGGAGAAGGTTAGCCTGAGGGCCTTGGACCAGGACAGTGCCATTGCAGTAGACATTAATGATCACCTTAGAGAAGTGGAAGGGATCCAGGAGGGCCTCCCACCGGGTGCCACAATTAATGTGTGAAGAAGAGAAGGGAGAGAGCACAGAGACCATATGAGGAGTCCATAGGTCTGGCAAAGGAACGACAGTTGATGTCAGTGAGGGTCGGTCTGGAGGAAGTGCTGCTGTAGGTGTTGGCGATGGGATGATCAGGGTTAGAGGCCAAGATAACCTTTTTGAACTTCTTCCTAGCAGACTTAGTGCGAAGGGTGGGATAGTCAATGGAGAAGCGATTAGAGGTATTAGGCAAGATTGTGTGCAGTATCCTTTGGAAGACTACTGCAACCTTGACTTTGTGGCAATAGGAACCCAACCTTTGGTACAAGTCTCTACTACACAGGGTGGTAGTCTGGCTGAGCAGCCAGACTTATCTCAAAAGGGGTCAATGTGAGCAGTAGGGTTGTAACACAGCTTCATAGTGACAGTTATTCAAACAAACACTTACGCTTGTGGGATGTTTTAACCCACTAGTCCAGGCCCTGCAACATTCCTGTGCGCTGTGTGCATCAGGAACATCAGAATGGCCGCTGGAAAGCATTATGCACGCTAAAGTCACCCAGAAGTGCGCAGGAAAAACCTGAAAAATAGGCCGCCAACCCACTTTTGCCTATGTCAGTGATAACACAGGAGACCACTGCCAAAACCCACCATTGGGTTACCTACAGAGCAGCCGGAAACTACTTGGAAAAGCAATGCTGATTGCAAAAGAAACAGAGCTGTTTGGAAATCCGTTTTTCTTGGTTGTCAAATCTGCAAAAATCATGGTTCACAAACCACACAAAAGATCCAACATTTTTGTTAGGTGTTAAACATCATTCTACTTCAAGAATCCACATAAATAAAATGTCAGCAGAAGTACATTTATCAGACGAAAATCCACATTTAAAGATGCTTGCTTGGAAAAATATGTTGAAAATAGGTGCAATACCGCTACTCGCCTCTGTCAGACGCTGGCGATCTCTAAATCTGTCATGTTAAAACTTGGGTCTCAAAATCTAAGGTGGGGAAAGAAGAGACTTCCATCAAATGCAATAGGTTGTCACAATTTAATTTTCATGTTGAAAGCCTGGAATTGAAGATATGTTTGCTTATTTTAAAATTGTAACTTTAATTTTCAAAAGGAACAATGTCACAATTTACTATAAGGTAACCTGATTCAGCTAAACTTCAAAGAGGTTTTCCCCCACTGTGAAGACACCACCCTGCCTTCCCACCAGAAGGAGAGGATATCTCATTTGGATGCTAATGAGAAGAGGAGGAGACTTGCTCTGCTGCTCTGCGAAAGAGACAATTTGAAAGAAAATGCTAATTCGGGTGTGACTGAAACCAACTGCCCAGGAAGACAAGCCCATGTGACTCTCTGGCCCAGCCAAGACCCTGGAGGCGGAGACAAACTATTTGTGGATTCAGAAAGCACAGAAACTGTATGTTTAAGAAAAAGACTCATAGAAAAGTGTACTGAACTGATAAAAATATGGAATTTAGAGGTTATTAAAATGAAAAGTTCGCTCACAGTTTAAAAATAATTTGGAATCTGCGCGACATATGAACCATGAAAATGTTCATATTCTTGCTATTGTGATTATGCTAGGAACATGAAAATTTACAGGGATATGCCCAGATGTTATGTGCATATATGTATACAAAATGTGTTCAGAGCCAAAAATGCGTAACCCACCAAAAGCGCGACGAACTGTCATTTGGGAACCAAAACTCGTAGGAACATGAGGCTTTGACAGAAACGTACCTTAGTGAATCTGTATTGTAAATATGTATTATTAACAAGTTGGGGATATTGGAAATATGTTTTTTATGAAAAATAAGATATACTGTACAGAAACAAAGCAGAGGTTTTCTCCCTGGGCCATAAACATGCCACTATTTCCTTCTCAAATCAGGGGAAGAGGGAATTCTCCGACCTATCAGATTCTTAGAGGGTTGGGCATAGTATAAATCAGCCTCCCCACCCCTTTGGAAGATGGATAAATATTGACTGTTGAGGACCCAGACACACATTCACCCGTCACTGATCTACCGGCGAAGCGCTCTGCAGGAAGAACCCACATCCAGTCTCCAGAACCCATATCCAGACTCAAGAACCGTGAAGCAAAAGGCCCAACCCAAAAAGCTGAACCCTTCTCAGCGGGCCTTTAAAATCTTGCAACCCGATTTCAACCCCTAAACTTCCACAGGGCCTAACCCATTCAACAGCCTGGCAGTGCTGTTTTGGCTGCTTCTGGCTAAGAACCCTTGCTAGAACCCGAGATCCAGATCAGTCCAGCAGAGCTGTACCCAGAACAACACGTCAGATCCAGTCCAAGAGGCTGTGCAGACCAGAGTGCCTTGCTGAGAGCGGAACTAAGTGCCTGAGACCTATCCGGTGACGAGCAAATTCCAGCCAAACCTTTGACCAGATCTCTGACGGGCCCATTCCATTCCAAAGCCATAGTAGTGAGTATTTAGCATATAACTGTCCATAGCAAATCTTAGTATTAAGTAATCCAATCCAACCCATTCCAACCAATCCAGACTGCATTAAAGAATCTCTTGTCTATCCTGAATCCTTCTCTAATCTACATACTTCTGTGATAATGGTAGTGATAAATCATATTTGAGCAATATATTTTTGAAGAAAGGCAAGCGTCTGGAAAGGTCCAACCAACTGGTGGTGCCACTGGTCTGGTCGGTGCGCTGTCGTGTAGCTGGCGGCTTGATAGACTCTTAGTGTAAAGAACCTGTTTGTAATTCAAAAGCGCAATCTACCATTCGTAAAATCTTGATCCTTTTTGAGAAAACTCGACCTTTACTAAAACCACTAACATTTGAACCGTACATGCTAGGACCGAAATCCAAATGTCATGTCCTTTTGAAGCTAACATCCTCAGCTTTCAAATGAACTAAGAACCGCATTCCCTCTCCTTATAGTTCTTTTGTAATCGCGTTTTTCGTGCGCTGAAAAGTTTGCCACAATTTCGCATTTGGCTCAATTTCACCACTTGTAAAAACAGCCATTTCTTGCATTCAACCTCTGAATTTTATTTCCTATCTGCCAATCATTCAACAATCATTGCTGGTGTTTACCTGAACCTATCCAAAGCAGCTCTCACTAGTTCTGAATCCCATTTAGCGAATTAAAATCATTTTTAGCATTTTTCCCATTCATTTCAAACCACATTTAAAAGCATTTGACCTGTTTTAACATCATTCCTGTTCTCTCTAAGCTTGCTGGGGGCAATCGGGATTGAACTTGCAATTGTTGATTGTTATTCCTGAAACCTGTGTGCCCTCATTCCATCTCTTCATATTGCATATTGGGGAGAGTGAGTAGTATCAGGGGGAAAGAGTGATCACATTGTCTTTGATTGAATTCATATCAAGTTTTATTTCTGTGTTGTATTCTTTCCTATCCTTGCATTTCCTTGAACCCATACAAAGGTATTCTCTGCTACATTATTCTTCCTATACCTACTCCTAATTGATTAAAGAGATTGTTGATATTGTCACATTACCCATTGCGGATCATTGTATAAATATTCATAAGTGTGATAGTTAGATATTATTCATAAAAGTGTGATCTATATATTGTTCAATCCATCAAATAAATCTTTTAATTTGCTAAACAAACCTACTTCTTGGTTCAGTGAGACCGGGGGGATTTAAAGAGAGGGGCTTGATATAAGGGTACATCACCCAGAAATAAAAACCTTTGACATAAAAATATATAAATAAGGGTTTCCATTGGGCATCCCATAGTAGGCATTGACTTCGGTGGAGTGCTGGTTTGAAACCACTTACAAGACTCAAGGTTTCTTGATTAAACAATTATTCATTTATTTAACTGTCAGTTAAGCCTTCTCCAGAAGGGAGCAAAACATGTAACAATTATAATATACTTCAAAACACACTCTGTTTCTCTAAATCAGATGATACCCATTGGGGATGGCACAGAGACACTTCCTACACCCTCATGTGACAAATAGCTAGGACAATGTGGACATTGATTTATCACTGGTACATTTAGAGCAATACAGAGTTTGGTGCAAAGGTTAGATTGGGGAATAAAACAAAGCTTAATAAAGAATTCATAAACAGGTAAGTACTTTTTAAACCTTCCAATGTCAAGTAAACGTAACCCTTTCCTGGGGGAAAGATAAAGGCACAGAGTCCGAGGTAAGAAGAGCCTCTCAGGGAGCCAGGACAGCTAATGTTAGTTGAGCAAAGTCTAGGGGAGCTGAACATATTCTTTGCAGGTAAGTAAAAGTCTTGCACAATGTTTTTAGAAAAGTTTGTAGAATTAAGATTCACTTGAAGGGCCACACGCTGTGAGGCTTGTGAGGGGCAAAGATGCAAGCAACTCTGCAAGGGCAACCAAGACAAGTCAACTGAGAGAAAGTAAGTCTACACAACAAGAGGTAAGTCCTCAACTTTACAGTACCTTTGGTAAGAACAAAATGGTTCCAGCTGGCTTCTGTTCCTGTACAGCTCTGCAGATCCTGGTGTTCCTGGGCCTGTCATGGGGACAAGAGGGACGTTGTCTGGGAACTCCTGCACTGCAATGGGAAGGTCAGCAGCAGCAATGGGCAAACTTCAATTCAGCGGCACTTCGGGGTTTCAGCTCCTCGCGTCTGACAGCAAATAGCAACACTGCGGTTCCCGGATACCACTTCAGACTTTCATCACACGTGGGGTCCGGCAGTCTGTTGAGGTGGCTCAGGCTTGGTTAGTCCTGCTTCAGGGAAGTCTGGAGGATCTTCCTGGCGCATCTTCCTGGCACTCAGGTCTGACTTAAAAGTGATCCACTCAGTTTGGTGTTCCTCTCCCTGGCACTTCGGTTCCAGCAGCAGTGGAAGTACAGCCAGCTCTGAAAGGATGTCCAAACGAGTTCACTTTGGGGGTCGACTGGTCCCACTAACCCAAGGGGAGAAGTTGTCCTTGCAGGCCTTATCTAGTCGAAACGAATTCGGAGCTTCAGCACAGCAGCAGGTGTCTCTTCCAAGTTCTTCTTTGGATTCCTTTGTCCAGTGGTCGACACTGCCTTCCAACCCAAAAAGCCTCGCCTTTTTATGCAGGTTTCTCCCATTCATTCAAGCCTAGCTGTCAATCACAGCAGGGTGGCTGTCCTCCCAGGAATGCCAGCCGACCAATCACCTTTGGGTACATACCTGTAACCAATGGGGATTAAGCACAAGGTGTTCTGGGCACCTCCCTCACTTCCTGCCCCTGCCAGACATACTGGAGCCAGAGGTGGGCTTCACTAGTGAATCCTGCCAAAGGCAAAACGAACAAATGGACAAACCTGGTTTGGGGCGCAGAGTAAATCTCAAGAAGGACCTTTCCAACAAGAAATGGCGAAAAAAGAAGACCGAGGCCATTTTGACAAAATGGGCACCCATGGGTGCCTTACAGCAGCTGCGAACACAGCCTGTGGTAAAAACACAATGGTGGTAAAAAAGTAAACCACTGCCACCAGCCATAAATTATAGAAAGGCTAACAAAAATGTTTACATGAGAAACTAGACAAAGGGGATACTAAGTAACCCCTCCAACACCCTATAGTAAGATAGTGTGTGCTAGGTCTAGAAAGTTACAAATTGTAAATAAAGTCAATTTCACTTCACTGCTCTTGGAAATAGTAGTTTCACCAAGAGAAGGTATTTAAACCTTTGGGAAATCTAAGAGACTTCCCTGTGCCACTGCACTGAATGTGCTGTGTGTCACAATGTAAAGATGATGCCTATGGAGTTTGTCAGACTCCAAAGTCAAAAGAAACAGATCATAAATCACAGTAAAAATACATGAGAGAGTGAGAAAAAGGGCTCACTCTCTCCAGGTAAAAAATTAAAAGTCCTAAAGTCCAGCAAAAGAGCTAGGGGTCTTTAAGGTAGAGAAGAATTAGCACATTTCTGATAATTCTCCCTAGCAGGAGAAAATAGGAGAGCCAGAGAAAATCTGTCATCCAGATGGCCAGGACAAGGCCATCGCTTTTGGAGCCAGTTCCTGGGGGTGGATCACCTGGATGAGGAGTCTTTGGGGTGTGGAAGTGTGACACGGGATGGCGAGACACGGTATCCCCTTCCCTATGACACCTTTGCCCCCAACCTACTAGGTAGGATACTTAGGAACTGAACCCCCCCCTTCCCGACACAAACACTTTCTCAAAGACAGCTCACTGTGAGAGAAAACATACTAACACCCGATCCGTATACCCGACATATCCCAACACCATGGTCAGGCAGAGTCAAGAATTACTGATAATTACACATACCAGACTTCCCACTTCCCCCACACGGATAAAAGGTGGAGCAGGAGAGCACACTCTGAGCGAGGCAAAGCACATGAGGAAGCAGCAGTTCCAAGTTGGCGGTTTAATAGGAGGACAAAGACGGCAAGACCGGGGAGGGTTACAAGAAGGGAAGTGCCCTTGACCTTTTTAGAGAAGAACAAGTTACTTACCAACTGGTAACGATCTTTCGATTGGATGTTCCTCCAACGTATTCCTCATCTTAGATGTATTCCATCCAGCTTTGCTGCTCTTTGGAAATTTTTTCAGCAAAGGGCGCCAATGTCGATGATCCCTCGAAGGCCTCCGTCGAGGGTGATGTCATCGGGTGTATAAGTAGCACGCGCGGCACCCGTTGGCCTCAGTTCTGTTTTTCCTTTTTCACCTTTGATTTTGTACTGTGTAGATTGTGCCGACAGGTAGCAGCCTTGCGAGAGTTGAGTTGGCAATAACCCGGAAAAATCTACAGAGGGCTAGGCTGGGAGGGCGATGAGGAATACGTTGGAGGAACATCCAATCGGAAGAACGTTACCAGATGGTAAGTAACTTGTTCTTTGAGTGGATTGTGTCCTCCAATGTATTCCTCATCTTAGATAGACTCCCAAAGCAGTATGGATAATTTCTCTGGAGGAGGGTTTAGATTTTTCAATGCCCTTAGATGGCTGAATATAGTACTGCTTTACCAAAATTCAGTTCTGACTGGTAAGCATCCAGACTATAGAATTTTGAAAAAGTGTGCAGTGAAGACCAAGTTGCTGCTTCACAAATGGACCTTATTGGAACACCTCTTTGAAGGGCTGTCGAAGAGGCGATGCCTCTGGTGGAATGAGCCCTTAACCCTTCTGGTGGGTCTTTTTGTGCTAATCTGTAGCATTCTGAAATGCAAAGCACAATCCAGCGTGATATTGTCTGTTTTGTCACATATTGACCCAATTTCCTTCCGGTGTACCCGATAAACAGTTGGTTGTCCACTCTAAGCTTGGAAAGCCTAGAGATGTAAAAGCTTAAAGCTCTGTTTGGACCAGTAAAGTCAGCACAGCCAGTGAGTCGGGCTGACCGAAACCAGACCGGGCTGTGTAAGCACCAAGGTTGCAAGCAGCAACATTGTATAGAGAAATCTGAAGAACAGTATGTGAAACATATGTGATGAGCAACGTGACTAAACAGCAGCTGAGTGACTGAACTTTTGAAGCTAAGACAGATACTGTAAATAGAGTGATCCGGCAGCATATGGGTGCTCATTCGAAGGTCTCTGCTCTGTCAGGTATCCAACTGAAAGAGGTTGTTGTAAAAAGGTATTGGGAAATCGAAGTGACCCTGCAACGGGTCAAGCTAAACCCTGTGCACATTCGAAAGTCTTCAATAGTTAATACTCAAGGAAATTGGACCGAGCCCGTGTGAGGGAGGCTAATTGTATAAATGGGAATCTGAGCCCAGCTGAGGGCGGTCCGGGGTGAAGAGTTAATCACCTGATTTGAATGCTTGTAAGACGAAAATTACTTTCAGGCCCTCTCAATCAAGAGACTTTTAGAAGCATAAGAAACTTGGACACAGAAGGCCCTGATGCTAGTGATTGAACTGTATCCTTGTGCCAAAGAAGCCAGAGATTGTGCTACGTTCCAGTGAACCTCCTTGTTTCGTGCTGAAAACATGGGGAAGGGAGGCCAACAGCCTGAGCATCCTGACATATTTTACCCCGACATAACACTACCCCTACAATATTTGTATTTAGAGGTAAGGATAGGCATTTTTTTCTTTTTTTAGTATAGGCCCTTTTTATTTGACAAGACATCACTAGGACTGAGTTACTATTATTTGATGGTCGTAGCTGTAGATTTAGGATTAAAGAGGTGTTTATTGGGGGCGCTGTTGCACGCGACTTAAGATGGCCACCTCCGTAACCCGAGCCTTTCTGCACAAGCTAAAAACTTGTTTCCAGGACGCGCAGCTCTAAAACAATTGGCTTGTCCTGCTGAAGACAGGGCTTCATGGTCAAACTGCGAGGTTTGGTACCCAACTGTCCTGTGATGCTGCTCCCTCGGACACCACCGAGTAACTGCTAGCGTGATGCACTTGGCCTGCACTGCCTGTCCCTCCTTGCTGCGCTGCACCACCCGAACACTGTGCTGCTGCTGCCTACTCCGTCACCTCCTGCTCTGTTGCTCCGCGAGACCTTCTGCGGCTGGCCACAGACTGCAGAGCCATCTCTTCCTGAGGCACTAAGCCCACTAGGCGGTGCATCTGCTGTGCCGGACTCGGCGGGCTGCTGGTGGCGCGGCTGTTGAGCCACCGGGGAGACAGGCTGCACCCTGTGGCTTTTTGTTGCAGAGCCAACCTCCTTGGGCACTTTCCTCCAATGGAGGCCTTGAGAGGTAGCGAGATGCGGTAAGTGAGGGGTGTGGCCAAGTTCCACCCTACCATCCCCCCTTTCTCTAAAGTCACTCTGCCCTCCCTCCCCTTACAGCACCCACCACTCTTCCATACTTCATGGGGACTGTCCCGTTTCTGGTTGGGCCTGTGATTTGGAAGTGCCGACCCATCTACGCTTGAACTGCCACTTGCTGCAGGGGTGCAGTTTGCCGCTGTACCAGCCTAGCCACACCCAAATACCTGCTCATTCCCCCCCTTTTTGTGGTCACCAATACGTGGTACACTTGGGTGTGTACAGCTCCTTGACCCCCTTCAAACTTACCCAACAGACAAACCTCTGCTGCGGCTTGCGGCCGAGATCTGCGACGCAGCGGACACTTCAGTTACCTACATGTGAGCCCGACATGCATGGCCGCCTGTGGGCCGCTGCTGCGGTATCCTTACTGTGCCCACACCCCTAAGTCCCGTGCTCCACTCAGACACCATATCCTTCATTCTGCAACACCACTGTATGGTGCACCAAGCAGCAGAGTGGGTTTTGCCTCTTCACCCCTTTTGTCACGCACCTGCACAATCTTTGAGACCTGCACCTGGCACGGTGCTGGATACCCGACATGACTAAGGGTGCAGGTAAGAAGCCGAGCTCCATGAATATGTATGCCAAGGCTACGCCCAAGGCTGTGGAGGTGACTGCAGACGCCACAGCCGGCACATCTGAGGTGAGGGAACTTTCGCAAACTCTGTTGCATGATGGAATACATGCGTGAGGGGTTAACTACCTTACAGACTAAACTGGATGACACGAGTGGTACCATGCGCTCCATAAAATCCAGAATGGGAAAAACTAACCTCCGGGTCACCAAAGTTGAGACTAAAGTGGGAACAACCGAGGACGAGATCGGGGCACTAAGGGCAGATGCTGCCTCACTCTCGAGGCAGGTGCTGTCGATCAGCAAGAAGAATGACATGGAATCCCGATCAAGAACCAACAACCTGCGTACAATAGGCATACCGGAGATTAACACTGATGGCCCAATGGAAGACTTTGTGGAGCACACCCAGTTATCCTTACTGGACGCCCATAAACTGTCACCACATTTCGCAATAGAGCAAGCTCACTGCTCCCTCGCCCCCAGTCCTAAGCCTGGGGCCCCGCCCCGACAGATAATAGCCTGTGTATGCTCAACTAGCGTGACAGGGACGCAGTATTATGTGCTGCAAAGGTGCACTTGTATCCAGACTTCTCGATCCCGGTGCAACAGGAGCGGAAATCCTTTATGGCCACAAAGAAGAGGCTTCACGCTCTAGGTGTGAAGTATGCGATGCTATACTCGGTTAAACTAAGAATGGAGCATGGCAACAAGGTATTTTTCTTTACCATATCTGAGGAGGGCATGACCTTTCTAGATGACCACTTCTCGGGCGAGTCTGAACCACATGGACCCAATGCATAGACATTCTCATCATCTGAACCTTGTGGCGGCATGGACAAGGCCTGTAATATATACAATGTGTTGGCTTTGTGGTCCTCCCAGACAAAAGTTGATGCAGATTCCTTATGTTGGGAGTTGTATGCCCTGGAAATATATACCCATAATCTGTGTCAAATATGTGATGTTTTGGCTGTGCAGATGCCCGGGCTGTAGTCGGCGGACAGCACCCCCCCCCCATGCAAAGTTGCAAACATTCTTGGGTTGTTCATTCCTCTGATTGGGAGAGGGGTGGGGTGGGATTACTGGGGAGTAACACAATGTGCAAGACGTGTGTGTCTAAACAAAATGCAGCGCTACTGAGAGGCAGTTCCATTGAAATCCCCAATACTCTCCCAACACTGGCACAGGTTTTATGCTATGTACTGGCCAGATGGCGGTTGAGGCGTTGCGATGCATGAGCAGGAACATACGGGGATTGGGTAATCCAGTTAAAATGCGATGACTCCAAATTTATGTGGAGCGTCATAAGATGCCCGTTTTGTTCCTGCAGGAGACGGATGTGTTAGCGGTGGGCTGTGCGAAATTTGCAAGAGCTGGGGCACGAAACAATATTACACGACATACTCTATCCAATGCAGGGGGGTTACGACATTCATCCACAAATCAACACAATATACTCATAAGAGGGCATTTAGACCTGCTGGGGCGCTATGCCTTATTGCATTTTGTGCTAATGGGACAGGCGATAGTGTTAATATACGGGCAAAATGTCGACGACCCCGAGTTTTACTCGGGAATACTGTGCTTATTGGCACTATAACCCCTAGTTCCCATTCTACAGGGAGGAGATTAATACAATATTGGATACAGACCTCGACATATGGATGTAAGGCCTGACAGTTGACAAAGAGTGATACAGGAAGGTCCGACGGATTTAGGGGTTGTAGACGCCTGGAGAATGTTAAATCCGACATCACGTATTTACTCCTACTCCACAGTGTACTATTACCATTCATGGATAGATATGTGGTTAGTGTCAAGACACCTTTGCTGGATGCCTGGGTGCTGTTGACATGTTGCCCAGGACCTTCTCTGACCACTCCCCAATAATACGGAGAGGTCACGCTGTGGGATACACAGGGTGGAAGACGCTCATGGAGATTTAAACCGTAGACATTACTAGACTCTGTCTTTGGGACCGCACTGGGGAGAAGCGTAGAGGAGTACTTCGAGACAAACACGGGCTCCGTTGACACATGTGCAAGTCTGTGGAAAGCTTTCATAGTTTATATCCATGGTATTGCCCTAGCCACAGAATCTGGGTTACTTAAGGCGATACGAGACATCTGCACTAGCAAGGCCAAATTTCATCAACTTAAACTACAATATGCTTCTGCGCCCATTCCCGCAACACAGATATTAAGAGCGAGCTCGATAAATTCCGTTTACTCTCTAACAGGGAGCTGAAATTCCTTGACAACCCGGGTGTTGCCAGGAAAAGTTATGAGGGGGAGCATCTTGGCAGGTTGTTAGCTAAGGTGGTGCGCCAGGCTGGGAGTAACTATCATATCCCATTTATAAAGGACACTACGGGAACGTTGGTACACACTGGGCCTGAGGTGCATCACGTGTTTCACTCCTTTTACTCCACACTATACACCAACGTAGAGGAGGCATCCCTGACATAAATGCATTCTTAGACGACCTACCATTGTCTGTTTTGTACAACTAGGTAAAGGCGATACTAGATTGCCCCATGTCATCGGAGGAGATATCCTGCATCATTTAGGCCATCCCCTCCAGCAAGGCCCCTGACAATGGAGTTCTTTAAACACTTCAAAACCAGACCGATTCCCCAGCTGGTCACCCTGTGGGAAGAATCTTGTACCCTTGGAGTTCTTTGCCCCCCCCCCCCACCACACTGCGGGAAGCCGTGATAACTGTATTGTTGAAACCAGGTAAGCCTGCGGACCAGTGCAGATCCTACCGTCCCTCATCAATTTGCAAAGTACGAGTTCTTAGACTGGCACCCTACATGGAGTACATTATTCACCCTGATCAGTCAGGCTTTTGTTCCCGGTCACTCCACGACGCTCAATCTAAGGCACCTTTTCAATGTTCTTGCCCAGATTGACCCGGACACGCAGGCAGTTGCTGCCGCGTTAGATATTCAGAAGGCCGTTGTCTTAGCAATTCATGTGTACTGTTTGGAAAAATGCAACTTTGGGGCCAGGTTCATAGCATGGGTGCGACTGCTGTATGCGTCAGCCTCTGCCAGAATTAGTACAAATGTGCTGCTTTCAGCCCCCATTGATATTCACAGGGGAACCCGACAGGGTTGTCCGCTTTCACACCTGCTGTTTGCTATTGTAATGGAGCCCTTGGCTGACTCGATCTGACAAACATGTGCACAGAGGTATCAAGTTCCTGGCCAACCCAGAGATCATCTCGCTATATGCCGATGATGCACTCTTATTCGTACCCAATCCAGGACCGATCCATACCCCAATCATGCACAACGTCCTCTTTTGGAACCCTGACTGGACTCAGTCAACTGTGCTATATCAAAACTATTTCCCCACACACTGATGCAACCGTGATGTCATGGGAGCTCATGGGATTCGCCTGGTCCCCGTTAGAAATTAAATACACCAACGTTGTCGTGACGCAGCACCCGACTCCGCTATATGCTCGTAATTATGGTGTATATCTACACCAATTAATCTGCAATCTCCGGGGTACAGCTAAACTCCCACTCACTGTAGCGGGACGGGTAGCGCTACTGAAAATAGTGACTCTCCCAAAGTTGCTATATTACTTTTTTGGATATACCACTGTGGCCGGGGGTTGTTTTTTGATATATTGAAAATGGCTAATAGCTTCTTGTAGCATGCAGGGTCGGTCCGACTGAAATGCAACACAATGACCAGACCATATACGCAGGGAGGCCTTGCTGCTCCAGATTTTGAGAAGTAACGGATTGCAGCCCAGGCACAATATGCAGCTTATTGGTTTGACAAGGGTACTCTCCGTCCACATGCTATACTCGAGCGGTGCTTGCAATGTTCGCTCTTTGGTACTACCACCGCCCTGGAGGGACCCCAGAGTTAATGACCCCATTAGTGTGTCAGCATTAGCACGGGGCAAGATATGGAAGTTGTTGGATACCCCTCGCCCATTCCATTCCACAGGGATCTTCCATTATGGAACTTACTCCCATCCCTTCCGAAAATAAGTAAGATCACGGAGCTTCAATGGGCGGCAGATGGGTACACCGCTATAAAGAACGTTTATAATATGGGAAACTTTATTACAACTCAGGACCTGCCAGGGCTCTCACAGGGACAATCCATGCGTTGCCTGCAATATGCCGGGGTCTGTCGTGCTGTCAGGAACTCCTGGAAAGGATTTCCTGAGCTGCTGCCAGATGAGCCACTGCTAGCTTTCATCATGGAGGACACTCCAACCCGTGGCAGAGTGACTAGAATATATAATCTGCTGCAAGACTGTGGCAATAAACCACTGGTTAGACTCCGAGACCTAGGCAAAAGATTTAGATATTGACATCACTGACTAGCTCTGGGAAACTATGTGTTCACAAACTCGCACTGTATCTTTCAATTCTAGATTTCGTCTAATAGAATTTAAGCTGCTGCACAGGTTTTTCACACGCTCACTCCTATCTTTGCCCGAGATGTCACTCTGAGGCAGCGGGTTACCTCCATATGATATGGGATTGCCCGAAACTTGCGACTTCTGGGATGGGTATGCAATACTATGTCCACGACATTCGACTGTTCCATTGAGCCCAACACAATAAACTGCGTGTTCCATAAGTTTGAATCACTGCGACGAGGCTTCAGCAGATTTACAAGCCTCTTTATGCTACTTGCGGTCCAATGTATATTGCTGCTGTGGTTGAGACCTACCAGCCTGATGGTTGAGCACTGGTTGCAAGCTGTGACATGGGCACCCGATTGTGAAGAGCGATGGTCCTCGCTGCAACCAGTAAACCAGTCGACATATGGCCCCATTTTTGTGCTTTTTTTTATTTGATGAACATGCACCTTTACAAACTTACATAAAACATATACAATTTCTGGACAAAGACAGTACTTATTTACTTTCAATGCAGGTGGCTGTTAGATCCATGAGATGTATCAAAACTGTGTTTTGTCGCCTCTTGTTGTCATATTCACACTTCCACAACCTGGGTCTGAGCTGCAACATGCTTTGTTATGGTTAATACTGCGTCACTGTATGCAACTGTTATTATAAAATTGTGTTTTTCAATGCTGCTACTTTTATTTCTGCTGTAATGTCAAGCACTAAAAAAAAAAGTTTTTTTAAAAAAAAAAAAATAGGCATTGACCATACCCTTGTTGAAGTTCAATAAACACCATTGAACTGTGGTCACTAATGCCTGTTTTACTGTTAATGCCATTCCTTCCTTACACCTCCCCCCACTCTACCTAATGTGCAGGGCACGAGGACCGTTGGGGCCTAGGTAGGCCCCAGACAAAATTATTCGAGACAGGTGAGTAGTTGTCGACAAATGGTCTTGTCCACGAAAGCCGTCGCCGGAGATCTTGCGGTGTACGGCCGTCGAAAGGTTATAAAGAAAGTCTAAATTGAAACTTTTTAGAAGTAAAGGCGTTAGCCAGAAGGAACTCCACAACTTGTGCCAGGCTATGTGTAATGTTTCAACACTAACCTGTCTCGTGCAGCAACCAACGAGGCAAATGGAGAGTCCCCTGAGGTCCCTAACACCTCCCACCTCCATAAGAGGGAAACGAAGGGTTGTGCAAGGGATCCCAGGGAAACCCTCCTGGGGGGAAAACCCTGCTGGAACGGATGTGGAGCTGGATCGGTCGCGTTGTCCGCTGGCTGCAGCTCCTCAAGATTACAGGACTCACTGGATCTGGATCTGGTCACGGAATCCCAGCAAAGTCCGGATTCTGGATATATAAACAAGAGATGAGCGAAGGAACTAGGTAAGAAAGGAATCAATGTAATGGTTGGTGGTGTACCTAACGTGTCTGGAAGGGGAGGCTACCAGAGCTTCCTGTAGACTCGTGGGCAGTGGAACGGGATGACTGGGCAGAAAGGCAAGGCTGCAGGAAAGAGCAGGAAGAAAAGGTAAGCATAGGAATAAGGTATAGAGTAATAAACACCCTAGTTGCGAACTCACGTAGCGTCTGTAGAGAGTAGCGACGCACTTCAGATTGTTTGTTTCTGACATGAGGTTGCATGAAGTGCGGCACGAGTACAGATGTGATAAAGCAACAGTGATAACATCTATGTGCCTCCTACTCCAGCAGGGGAGGAAGGGTAGTTGCATGTCAATATAAGCAGATACAAGTACCAGAAATACGATTACGGTGAGTAATGTATCCCTTCTGGAGCTTGTGGATCTGCTTAAATCACATGCTCTGCATAGATTAGCGAGCAGTATCTGGAGAAGGAGGTGGGAAGTGAGAAGATACAGCGGCAAAGAGATGTTTTAGAACCGCTTATCCCACCTGTGAATCTGCTTTAAAGTAAGTGTCAATGCAATAATGCTCTGAACGTATGAATCGAACTCCATGTAGCAGCTTTGCAAATGGTGCCTAGAGGGACGTTTGCAATTAAGGCTAAGGTAGCTCCTATACCTCTGGTAGAGTGAGCCCTGGGAGTAAAAGGTAAAACTCTTTTGGATAGGGAATAGCAGAGCTGTATGCACTTGACTATCCATCTGGAGATGGTGTTTTTTGATATGTGATCGCCCTCTCTCCCAGGTGCTATGGAGACAAAGAGTTGATTTGTTTTCCTTAGCGGTTTAGTTTTGTTCACATAGTACAAAACCGCACTCTGTACATGAAGTGTATGGAGGCTTCTCTCAGCTGAGTTAGATGGGTTTTGGAAGAGGGTAGGAAGTTCCATGGATTGATTAACATGGAACTTTGAAATGAACTTCGGTGAAAACCTAGTATGTGTTCTTAGGACAACCATGTCCTTGTGTATTAAGAAGAAAGGGTCTTGTACAGACAAAGCCTGTAGCTCACCGACTCATCATATAGAGGTGATAGCTACTAGGAATGCAGTTATAAAAGTCAGATGTTTTAGGCTGCCCTTGCGCATAGGCTCAAAGGGTGGACCCATGAGCTTGTAGAGCACAACATTAAGATCCCAACCCGGAAGTGGGTTGGAAATTGGAGGGTATAGCCTCTTTACCCCTTCCATGAATGCTTTGATAACAGGCACTTTCCACCAGGATACCTTGTTTTATGAAGTGGTGTAAGCTGACAGGGCCGCCAGATGTACTTTGAGGGAGTTGAATACTAGGCCGGAGTCAAGTAGGTAAAGCGTGTAATGTAGAATGTTAGCTGGGGGAACATTCTGTTGGGTTTAGTGTTTGTGGCCTGCACCGTATCACAAATCTCTTCCACTTATTGAACTGGTGTTGGGTTTTTGTGCCTCCTTCAGGATATCCATACACCTTTGTGGAAGATTCAAGTGGCCAAACTCTGACTTCAGAAGCCAAGCTGTTAAGTTCATAGATTGAGGGCACAGATGGAGATATGCTCCCTTGTTTTGTGTTAGCATGTTGTACGGGCACGAGAGCTTGATTGGGTCGCATATCGCCAGCTTGAGCAGATGTGGAAATCAAAGTTGTCTCGCCCACATAGGAGCAACCAGGATTAGAGTCACTTGTTCCTGGTGCACCTTGTTGCACTATTTTGCTCAGGAGTGGTGTCGGGGCGGGGGGAGGAGGGCAGGGTGTAAGCAAATTTCCCTCACCATTTCAACCACAGGGCATTCCCCTTGAACTCTGTTTGGGGAAACCTGGTTGTGAAGTCTGGGCATTGTGCGTTTAGGCTTCTGGCGAATAAGTCTAATGTGGGGTGACCCAATTGTCGGAATATTCCGTCTAGGATATCTGGTTAAGTTGCCACTCATGTTCATCTGGTAGAGGGTATCTGCTTAGAGTATCTGCCAGAGAACTGAGTTCCAATGGAACATGTTGAGAGGTTAGGAACATGTTCAGCTTGAGTGCCCACTTCCATATTGTTTGGTATAGCTTGAAGAGACTTTGAGAGTGTGTGCCTCCTTGCTTGTTGAAGTAGAACATGGCAGTGGTGCTGTTTGTGAGGGCCTGCACTGTTAGACTTTTAAGATGTTGATGACATGCCTAAAGTGCCTTGAGGACTGCCAAGAATTCTAGGAAGTTAATATGTCTTTGGGCAGTCACATGTCCACTGTCCATGGCCTGTATGGTGAAGGAAGTGAGGCACCCCACCAAATCCGGAGTGTGAGGCGTCTGTAGTTAGGAACGCCTGTGCTTGTGGAACACGGAAGAACTTACCTCTTAGCAGGTTGTCCTTGGACCACCAGCGAAGAGCCTGTACCAGGTTTAGCAACCACTAAATCGCCCCACTGACCGCTTGCCTGAGACCATTGTTTTGCTAACCATTCCTGCATTGGGCGCATGCATAGGCGGGCGTGCGTCCAATTTCCCACTTTGAGAGTCCGCAGCCATCTCATTTTAGCTCATGGCTGAATACTCTTGGTGCTGAGGCGATGCCAAAGGGGAGTACCTTGGACTCCCACTATCTTGAAACGCAGATATTTTTTGTGGGCAGGGAGCACTGAAATATGAAAGTATGCATCTTTCATATTCAATGTTTCCATGTAGTCCACCCGTTTTAGGAGTGGGATTACCTGTTGGAGCGTGGTCATGTAAAACTTTTGAGGTTTAACACATTTGTTTCCAGGGCGTAGATCTAGTATTGGGTGCATGGAAAAGTCTTTCTTTGGCACAAGGAGGTAGGTTGAATAAATATCCTTGTTTACCTGATTTGTGGGGACGATCTCTATGGCGTCCTTCTCCAGCAATCCCTTTTCTTCTTCCAACAATATGCGTTTTTCTTCTGTTGACATTTTCCTTTGTCTTGGCGGGCGGTAGGGGGGTTTTTGTAACAACTCGATAAAATACCCACCTGCCACGTGGGACAACATCCACTTGTCTGACGTTATCCCGTCCCATGTGTACCCACACATGGGACACATGGGACCATTATATTAAAAAAAGACCGTCACAAGGGGGCCCGAAGTGTGAAATTCGGTCTCCTACTGGAGTGGCATGGGAGGGGAACTGAAGTGGTGCGTCATTGTTTGGCCGCGAGATGAGGACCGTCTGCCCAGAGTATAGCCCGAGGAAAGTTGAGCACCCTCACCCCGAAACCTTCTATAGTTTGAGTAGCCGTGTTGAACATAGGGCTTGTTTGTTAACTTGTCAAGGGATTTGAGAGCGTCGTATCCCTCCTTAGCACCCTTAAGGGCGCCTTTGACGGCCTTCGCAAATAATACATTCGGCTCCACCGGAATGTTTAGGAGGGTTGCTTGAGTGAGTTTCTAACTTCAACCCACATTGTCTGAGCCAGGTGTGGCACTTGATGAGCATGCCCTCTGCTATGATGCGTCCTGCATTATCTGCTGGATCAAGGTTATTTTCCAGGATTCCAGGATGCAGTTTGATATCTGCTTGCCTTCTGTAATAGTCTTTAACAATTGAGCCTTTAGAGGTTCCGGGACAGCTTCGATTTGGCATTCCAGGTAATCCCATTTGTGGCAGCCGTAACTAGCTAGAAGCGTAGCATTGTTGGAGATTCTGGTTTGGTATGCTGCGGAGGAGTCGGCCTTTCTCCCGAAAGCATAGATTATTTGCTTTCCTTGTCTGGCGGGGCCTCTGCCATCTTTCTGGTAGTGGTGACCACTAACGAATTAGGTTTATGCTGACCCCTAATATACAGGTGGGGGGGGGGGGGGGGGTGGTTAGTGGACGCCAGTCTGAATAGTTTTTCAATTCTGGAGTTGACCGCCCTTGTGTGACTAGGTGCCAGTAGGGATGGCTGGATGCGTCTTTGTACAGACTGCAGAAGCGGAATAAACTGGATGCCAGAACTTTTGTCCCCAGAATGTCTTTGTCGACCTGTGCTTCCTAAGTGTCGATGTTAAAGTGTTGTACAGCCTTTAGTAGCAGTACATTGTATAGTAGTTGGTTACCACAGAAGAATCTGCTACCGACTGGTCCTGGTGGTCTGGCAACTGGAACACGTAAATGTAGTCATCGAATTGGTCTTGACTATAAAAAGGTCCCCTTGAGACCCTGTGTCTTGTGACCCTGAGGGATTGTCATAGTCTATGTCCTAGAGTGGTCTTGGTAGATCAAGGTTGGGGTGTTTAGAGCAGAGGTGCTAGGCTGTGGCTCAAGACAAGCTTTTCTTGCAGGGGGCTATTGTGTTGGGGCCCCTGGCTGTGAGGCATCGCTAAGGGACGTTAGTTGATCTGGGTGCCTGTCTATAAAGTCCACAAAATTTGACAACCTCCTTAAAATCTATTAAATTCTTCAGGAGTATAATCGCCTGAAGGTGTGAAGCCCGACATGATAGGGGTGGCCTGGAAGGGAGTCGGGTCTTTGTTGTGCATAGACCCTGAGGGAGTCTCTACAGGGGGGTGAATTTGAAGCCTGTGTGCTTTTCAATGACAAAGGCGTAGAAATGTGTGACTTTTTCGGCGACCTCGCTTTGAGCAGGGAAGCGCTGGCATGTTTCTTGATTAACTCCTGCATTTCTGCGTTTTCTTGGGGACGCCGAAAACTCCTTTCAACGCCTGTTTTTTGGCACGCAAAAGGAGGGCCTTTCTGTGTGCGGTGTCCGAACCGACCTTCGGGTCCAGTTTCGGAGGCATGTCATGAGCCAAAAGCATACGCGATGGCCCAGAGGACATTTAAGAACCTGAGGCTTTCTCCGTGGACACCGCATGGACTTCGATGCGTTTAGTGTTCTTGGGCTTACATGTGCTCTGGCCGCCAGGTGTCTTCTCCATCACAGAGCCGCCAGCCTGCTTATTGGAGTCGGGGGCCCGCACATGGGGTACCAACGAACCCCGTTTGCCTTCGGCGTCACTCATGACCCCAATACTGCCCTCACAGGAGTCTTCCGTGACGTCGATGGAGTTTTAGGTCGAAAAGGTTTACAAAATGTGCAAACTTTTTCAGGTTGATCCCTCAGGAGACAGTAATTACACACTCAGTGCTTGCCCTTCCACGGGAATTTACGGTTTCAGGTAGGGCAAAATTTAAAGGGCGTTTTCGTCTATTATTTATTACAAGGGCAGATTGGTGAGAAAAAAGGAAAGGGGATGACAGAAAATGTAGTCTCTAAAGAGGTCAGCATGAAGAACCTCCCCACTCTCTCCCTACTGTAAGGGCTGAAGCCCGAAGAGGCCTGTGTAGGCTGTGTCTTGTCTATCAGTCAAGTCGTCGACAATGATGTTGTTCGTCAAAAGCCGCCAATCGAATAATAAGGAAAGAGAGTATACAGGTAAACTTTCAACTAATTAAAGGCATCAGCATGGAAGGGTACTCTGCATTTGTGACAGACTTCGATGGCGGAAAAAAACAATCTGAGGGACCTAGACGAGTGAAGGACCATGGCTATGTATTGTATAAAACAACCTTTATTTTTTCATTTGCAGCAATAAAAGAAAAAATCTCCCAGTGAGAGTATTCTGGCCAGACGGCAGCCTGACACGTTTCACCACTACCTAGTGGCTTGTTCACAGTCACTCATCACCCACAGGAAGTTAGTTTTTATTAAAAAACACACCCATCTCAGGGAAAAACATAGAAAAGGTGACTTATGGACCGAAGCTAATAGTAGTTAGCCATCTTGGCTTGGGCTACTTATTCACATTGCTAATGACATAAACCCATGTTTTGCAAATCAAACCTGGTTTTTGAACCATAGTGGGGCAAATACAATTCATAGCATTACAATATTATTATTAAAGTGAGCAGTGATATATAGTACAGTCCGTTGTTGGGAAAACAAATCTAAGACATCCGTGTCGTCATTTTGTTAATGCAGTGTTGTGGACTTCATTTTATATAGAAACCCAAGATGAAAAAGGTAACTCATTTAAAAACCAAGAATACATTAACTAAAACCTTTATGGTAGATACATCCCTCGTATTTTACAAATCTAGGAAAAGGGAAAACATTTGCCAAGTGCGTGAACATGGAGCACTCTCTTCCCATAGAAGTACCACAGCAATGATAACGTGTTCTTATGTAGTCTGTAAAAAATATTTAGAGACCGAGGTAGTCACTATAAATACCTATCACCATCATAATTGGGATGAATGTGAATTAGATTGATATCGCGTTAAGTAAGTAGTGTTGCAAGAATATAAAGTGCATAGTGCTTATGTGCAAAAAAATTCATTCCTATGATGTAAATAAAAAGTAAAAAGAGCAATATTGTCATATTATAAAGTGCACAGTGCAATTTTCTGACATTCTCTAAAATACTTCAATACATTAAAAAGATTTTTCTCTTGCAAGATATAACACAGAGAGCCAAATATCTTCCATTGTCACATACTAATGGTCTACCTCAAAAAATACCTTTGTGATGGTATATTCCTATATTTGCTATCTATCATATATTTGTCACCCTTCAACTTAGTAATGTCGGACGATAGATAAAAGGAAAGGAGATGTTCTAAAGTGCCAAATGCATAAACAAATAGGGAATGCCACAATCCCAACACAGAACTGAATCGTACTATTGTCAAACAATCAATTGTCTAAAAAATGTATAAAAATACCACTGCTCAAATACTATGCTAAAATAGGTTATTCATCAAAAAAAGAGCCTGCTTATAACTTTACAAAATTGGTTCAAAATCGGAATCAAATTAAATGTCTCCAATAAAGTGAAAGATAAAAAGTGATAAGTAAAAAAAAGGAAGAAATGGAAACATACCAACAAGACAAACATATAAGGTTACAGTATAGGGTTATGAAAATATATATGGGCTACTTGGGGTACTGTATCATATTCAGTGTAGTACTCATGTCCCCAAGAAGGTGTACAGTTCCTCATCAATGTTGTGACCCAGCGGTGTCTTGCTCTCAAAGTCTAAAATATATTTAGTCTCTTCTTGACCGAGTATTCTCTCGTTATCACCACCTCTGGGACCTGGAATGACCTTATGTATGCCAAAAAACGTAAGATAGGCTGGGTCGGAATTGTGCATTTCTGAAAAATGTTTAGCCATGGGGTAAGAACAGTCCTTGTTAATGATGGCTCTAACATGTTGCAAGATACATACTTTCAACTTGCATTTTGTACTTCCCACATACCATTTTGGACATGGGCACATCAAGGCATACACCACCAGTTCCGATTCGCATGTAATGTTACTGTTGATAAAAACCAGATGTTTCAATATGGGATGCTCATAACTTTTGCAATTCTTTGCATATTTTCAAATCTTACATCTGGTACACTTAAAGAAGCCAGCTCCTGTTGAGGAGAGCCAGTTAGTGTTCGTATCATTCCGATCAGCGGCCATGTAGCTTTTCACCAGCAAGTCTTTGATGGAGGCACTTTTACGATAGGTAATGTCAGGATAGTTATATAGCATGCCACCTATATCTTTGTCAGCTTTCAGTACTTTCCAGTACTTGTTGACTATCAGTTTAATGATACTGGCATGGCTTCCAAATGTGAGAATTAGTCTGGTGGTGTTTTGCTCCTCTTCTTTTGCTAGGTCCTTCTTAGATGTTGTTAACATTTTATGTCTGTTCATTTCTCGGACCGTTAGATATGCCCTTTCGATTATTTTGTTTGGGTACTGCTGTTGTAGGAAGTTTTGAGCCGTTACCCTGCTGGCTGAATCAAAATCCTCAATTTTGCTGCAGTTACGTCTGATGCGGATAAACTCTCCATATGGAATGCTCCATAGAAGTGTCTTGGGATGGGCACTATTAGAGTGTAGTGGGATGTTAGCACCTGTGACTTTTCTGTGAAGACCGGACTCAATTTTTTGCTCCTCTATCTTAACTTCCACATCCAAGAATATAATAGATGTGCGGCTGTGTTGTTCCGTAAATTAGAGATTTACATTGTTGATGTTAAGAACTTTAACAAATTCACACCACAGCTCTGCGGAGCCGTCCCAAATTACAAACAAATCGTCGATGTAACGAAGCCACAACACTATTTTTTCACTGCATTTTTCATTGATTTCAGCCGATACTGTCCTTTTATCCCAGTATCCCATCATTAGGTTCGCATAAGAGGGTGTGAAGGTTGTGCCCATCGCAGTTCCTTGCGTTTGGCGGAAAATCTCATTGTTAAATATGAAAACATTGTTGTTTAAGCATATATCGATCATCTCCAAGATCATCTGAGAATGTTGTAGATTTAATGATCTTGTGTTAAGGAAGTATTGGCAGGCAGAAATCCCATCTTGATGTTTAATAGACGTGTAAAGGGACACAACGTCCATGGTTGCCAACAAATAAGTCGGTTCCCAAGGAAGTTCGTCGATTTTCAGTAAAAAATCTGTTGTGTCCCTAATATATGACGGTAGTGTGGTAACAAAGGTACAAAGAACCTGGACTATAAACTGGGACATATTCTCCACGAGTGACCCGCACAGTGTCACAATGGGTCTGCCGGGTGGCTTGAGAGGGTTCTTATGAATCTTAGGGAGGAAGTAGATGGTCGGAGTTTTTGAGTTCTTGGAAAATAGAAATTTCACCATTTCCTCCTCAAGAATGTCTGCCGTTTGCCATCCGGTTACGAAAGTCCATACATCGTTTTCCAATTGCTTGATGGGATGGGTCTTTAGTCGTTCATAACATTTCACATCGTTCAATTGTTTGCAAGCTTCGGTAATGTAGTCTTGTTTGTTCATGATGACTATATTGTAACCCTTATCAGCTGGTTTTATGATATATTTATCAAGCTTCGCAATCTCTGTTAATACTTTCTTTTGTTTTTTCGACAGGTTGCTCTTGGGTTGTCTGAGTTTTTCTTCTCTCTTCTTTCAATTCATCTATGACTACATTCGCGAAAGCTTCAATGTGACTGTTCTGGGCACTTAACGGGTTAAATTTGGATTTGCACCTTAGCTTACTGGTAGACGGCCAATCCGTGCAAATCCCCAATCTTTCCAAGTTAGTGTCAAACTCATTATTTTCGGTATGACTCTCCCGTTCTAGGTCATCTAGAATTATCAGGGTATCCATTTCCGCAATTGTGATTTCTGTCCTTCCCTCCAAAATGTCTTTTGGCTTCTTATAGGTGGAAGCGCCAAAAAACTTCTTGAGTCGTAATTTACAAATAAATCTGTCCAAATCTATCCTGGTTTCCACGTAGTTGAAACTGGCAAGTGGACAGAAATTCAACCCCAGTTTCAAAATGTGTTCCTCTTCTGTGGTAAGAACATGATCGGATAGATTAATGATCTGTTGTTTTTTGGTGGCATCTCTGACTTGGTTAGTTATTTTCCAGAGCGCAGCGATCTTGATGGCAGAGAGTTGTCTGAATTTGTTGCCCCTCTGCCCCCTCCTCGTTTTTTTCTTCCACCTCGTCCTCGTCCCTTGGTGTTTGATGCTCCTCCTCTGCCTTTTTTGTTTTTTGTTCGCCCGTCCTGACACAACAGTCTCATTTCCTCTAAAGAATTTCGGCGTAGGCGGGGCTCATCTTCTTCACCTTCAGTCACATCTGACTCCGAGGTAGAGGCTGTGGATTCTTGAGGATTAGCATTTTCAGCCATATGAGCCACTGATGTTTCCTTTGCCTTTTGTTGTATCTGATCAAATCTGTGTGCAAAGGTGTAGACTCGACCTTGCTCATAGTCACCTTTGTCCCTTAGGAACTTCCGTTGCTTCCTTAATTTTATTTCTTCCTCATAGGACTGTAGTCCTATCTCAATGCTCGCATGAAGCTTTTTTCCTTCTTCTGTTTCTTTAATAGTTTTAAATTTTTCTTCCAAATCCGCAATCTGTTGCAGAATTTTGGCACGATCAATAACTGCGTATTTAACCAACAGCTGTAAGAATTTTTTTGAGCAATGGTTGGTTGCATCTCCCCATTCCTGCACCATTGCGGGATCCTGTTCCCCAAATGATGGTATAGTGAGAATTCGTAGCCCGCGTGGTATTGTCCCCACGTCTAGGTAGTTCTGTAAGGCGTGCTCCTCCCACCATTTGGAGATCTTTTTTTCCGCAGCTTTTCTAGTTCTTTCAGCAAAGTTATTTCATTGTTATCCTTTATTTTGTCTATTTTAGGTAAGTCCTTTTGTTTGATTGTTGGTAAAGTTTCATTGAACAGTGAAGTTGCCTGTTCCTTCCTTGCTGCCTCTCAACTGGCCTGGGAAGCCATGATAGATAGAGTTTAAATCCACTCTTTTTTGCCATCAGTATCCGTGGAGAAAATGTTAAATTGGTTTATTTAGGTTTCTTAGGGAACACAGTTAACGTCCAAATGGATGGTGGTCGCCGAGTAGTATTTTCAAGTTGCTGTACTGCGACACACTTCGTTTTGTAGGGGACCTCGCAGTTTCAACATTCACCAACCATTGTGCTTCAGTAAAGAAGCAAGTTTTTGCGAGTACTTACCGAAGCAGCCTTTACTTCCCGCGTCCTCCGACACTGTCAGTTCGTGCTGCCTCCGGCGTTCCTCTCCCAACTGCTGCTGAAAATGGAATGTAGTACGTAATCCTTTAGACGAGATCCCAGCTGCTTTGGAAACAAACAAAACCACATCCGAATTGTTTCCAAGCGCGTTAAATCCAATAATGAAGCGACGGTGCTGCTCCGCGCTGCAACGTGGTCAGCGTGAAAATCTTTGAAGTACGAACGGCATCAACAGAAACTGTTCACATTGCTAATGACATAAACCCATGTTTTGCAAATCAAATCTGGTTTTTTATATATATACACATACATATATATACACACACACACACACACACACACACATACGATCAAGGAGGCTGGCCATGTTTTAAGGCTCATTTACATTTTTAAATTGGAAAATGTCGTGAAACTAGAAACATCTCTTGCCTGAATAAATAGGACATACCTGTTGTAAAAATCGTTGCGACTGTAAAGTGGACTGCAGCCTCCTCAACAAAGGAACACCATTCCGAGACAGTCTTTTTAATAACCAATAGCTATGTATTCTTTCCACAAACTGCTTCTTCCGTTGTACGGAAATCTCATTTATGATTTTGTTTAAACTGAAAAGAAAAAGTGGGGGGAAAAAAATATACATTTTATTTAGAATACAATAATTTCACAAGTGATTTCAAGTGAAATAAAAAACTGAAGTCGTGGGAAAAGCCATTGGAAGAGAGGCCATGATCTCCGACATGCCTGTAAATAATGTATCCAAAACCTACTGGTATCAATTGGTCATGTTGCCATGCTATAACTTGTCCAATCCTATTATCTTTCTTTTACCGCCTTTCATTCTAATAGTATATTTATTAGATCAGGTTAACCAGCCAAGTTACAGCGTGCAAACGACAAGAGTTGGTTATCCTTTATAGATATTCACTATGATTAGCAAAATAACTCTCTTAGGTAACATTATAAACAGTCCGGCAAAATACATAACGAGCAACAACATCCACTCCCATGTATTCAAGATCTGGTGTTCAACATGCACGCTTGTGCCATTATCTATAGACCAAAGTACTCCGAAGTATGTGTTTATTACCACTTTAATCATGTAACTGCCCACAACGTATCCAGTTGGGGTGGTTGGCTGAACATTAACAGGGCTCAAAATTATGACTGGATAAACTGGAGCTAAAAGCAGATCCTGGGTATCAAGCATTAACCAGTGACCAGGAACTTCTATTGGGGAACGAGAAGCTAATACATAGCGTTCCACAAATCTAACTTCGACATAAGATTTAAACCTATCGTTTTGCCTTTATTTAGGACCCATTATGCTTTAAATATTGTATAGATGTGTCCACATGTTTATTTATGGATTGTCCCAAATGCAAAGAGTTAAATTCACATAGGTGTGCGTTTGGCATCATTTGCTCTGGGGAGCCAATAGAAGATGCTTATAGCGTTTGGTGCCAACTTATTCAGGTTCTCATAGGTTATCATATAACTCCCAGATCCCTTCAATTTCGAACCCTGTATTCAGTGTACCGACACCATCCCTCAATCCAAATGAAGATTAAATATCAAATTCTGAATGACTGCAAAGTCTGTGGGAATCCACCTGGATGTCAAAAGTCAGTCCCAAATGTTCTATTTCACTGACAGTTGAGTGTCAGGATAAAGGGCAACAGATGAAAGGAGTACGGTTTAGTTTAGCGATATGGACACTGTAAATATATTCTAAAATAGTAAAATAATGTAAAATGCATTGATGCTATTAACATACAGGAATGAATTAACACGTGCTGGGCTGAGAAGATCAACTACTCAAAGGATGTAGCTTTCTAAAATACTGTACAACTCAGTGTTAGGCAGAAACCTGTGCAGTTCCATTGGTGACCACTGCAAAAGATTTAGGACTACAGGTGTTTGGCAGTAAACCCACTTGGTAGCAGTCTGTACCACACAGATTCACTTGGTAGCTGTGGCGGAGCAGTCAGACTTCCCTCAAAAAGAGTTAGACAGTATATAGAGTATACACAATATGTAAAGAGATACAGTAGCACAAGCAAACACTGACCAGAGCTTTGGTGTAAAAGTATATAATTATCTATTTAAAGACACTTGTAATTTACACTAGCACCAAAGAGGTAAGTAAATTCAGCACACAGTCACTATTATATATACAACCCTAATTACTTATTAGACAAGTCTTAATGAGAAACACCACTTATTTTCAGGCAGAGGTGAGCGCTTAACATAAGATGGCACTCTAATAAGTTATTAAAAAGGGAGGGAAACAGGCAGAGTTATGGAAGCACGCAAATTTCAATACTTTTAAAAGAACCACAGTAAGGCAGGCTAGGCAGAGTTCTACTGGAGAGCAAGGAAGTCAATTGCCATGCCCACTCTTGGAGAGAGCAAGCAGAAGGGGTCCAGGTTCACACAGTGGGGTTATGCCCAAAGAGTCTTGTAGATAGTTTGCACACAAAGAATGAAATTAAAGTCAGGAAAAGTTAGCTAGTTTGTCCCAGGCCAGCCCAGGTTAGAAAGTCGAGGCTTTACTGTCACCCTGAATGATCTGTCACAAGGGAAGCCAGGCGGGACAGTTGTTCCTGGCAGCGGGTGCAATTCAGTGTCGTCCAGAGGAAGAGGTCGTCTCGCCGTGGAGGAAAGATGAAGGTCTTTGCACTGCCAGGGAAGAAACCAGCCGCAGAGTTCTTTGGTTAAAAGGTACTACCCTTCTCTTCGCGGTAGTGGTAAGCCATGGTATTCCGGTTGCCAGGGTGCTTGGCACGGGCAAGGCGGCCACGAGATGCTCCAGGAAGGTGAAAAGAAGGCAAACTGGTTATCCCCACCAGTCACAGGAAGAAGACTCTCCGGACTGGAGATCTCCTCTGTCGTCGGGATAAGTGGTGAGACGGTTCAGCAGGGCTCCACTGGTGGTGTTGTCATTGCAGGTCGGCTCAGCTTCTCCCTCCTCGGATTCTTAGGTCCTGTGGCGACTTCTGACGTTCCAGTCCCCAAAGCCCTGCTTTTATGCAGCAAACCCCATTCATTCAGCCTAGCTGTCAATCAAACATGCTAAGTGGTGAGCCGGCCGGCTCACCACTTGGGCCAATCACACAAGAGTGTGACTTGAGTTGCCAAGGCAACTCAGTCCAGGGTGCCTAAACCCCCTCCCACACCCCCTGTGGTACCCAGACAGAGTGGCACCACTTTTGGAGGCTTCTGTGGAGAAGCCCGCCAAAAAGTGGAACAAAGGGCTCGACTTGGGTTGGAGTCACAGAAGAGAAAACAAACGCCATTTTAGAATCGAGTTCTGGTAAAAAATACCAACTGGTGAATTAATATTAAATAAATAAACCGGCGGTATGTTCGAGGCTATAGGAATTAAATTAAAGTTGGTAGCCTCGAACAATGGGAAAATCCCATAGAGATATATTTGCGGTCGAATATAAAAAGTAATATCCACTGCCACCAGCCAAAACTCGATCAGGGGGGACGGAGACTTGCCCCCTCGAACAAAAGACCCCGGGGCAATCTAATTGCCCCGACCAGTACGTCCACAATATGATGCTTTGTACTGGTTTCTGTTCATAATTTGGGACTAGTAAAGCCAATGGTGACTTTACATGCCCTGGGAGACAGTAGTCAATCCCAGGGTATGGAGTCTATGTTTGGGGGTCGCTACGATACCCCTGGGTTATGGAACAGAGGGTGCTGTGTAACCCACATCAAAAACACGAGACCCTATGGAGTAAAAAGACCCCATAGCCCATAAAACACGTGGAAAGACAAAGGAACACCTCAAATCATGTCTAAGAGTGGGAGTAAAAGAGTCTCACTCTTAGCAGGAGAATAAAATAAACCCCAAAAATCCAGCAAAGCTGCTGGGGGACTCACTAGGTTTAGGAAATTAGCCTTTTCAGAGAATTCTCCCTAACACTCAGTGCATGAACCTAGCCAATGATGCTTACACATAGCCTCACAGGTTACATTTTAGTAAAACGAGAAATACAGTGAGTGTAGGAAAGTGTATGGAACACAAATTATATGAAAGTCTCTGCACACTAGAGAAAAGGTCTCTTGCATTTTGATTGAGAATTGGACTCTTTCAATCGGAGCTGGATAAGGAGGGCAGACTTTCTGAAAAGAAAAACACACACATTTGCACTCTCAACACAAGCAAACTTCTGCTCTTGAACATTTTACAACATAAAAAAGGCCTCTCTGATCAACCTGGACAGGGCTCACAAGTACTACTGGCTTCCTTCAAACTGCAAAATGAGGGCAGAGGAATCAGACCGGAACATCATGGAAGCATTTAATTTAGTGCATGGGAGATAAGTGATCATTTGATTGTTTCACGTGATTTTTTTCATTGATTTTATTATTTATTTATTTATTTATTTTTTATTTTTTTTTTATTTTTTTTAGGGACATGATTGCATATTTGGCAGTGGCTCCAAGCAACATAATGTAGTTTAAGTTCCCCCTTGGTATAATATATTTTATTTATATTCCGCTCGTACACAAGTATTTCAGAGCACGACCAAGCAAAGGGAAGGGAACAAGGGAGAACAAAAAATTAAAACAAGGATCTTACTAGGCCCAGTAACATTAAGAACGCGCAAGTGCATGGAGAAGGGAAAAAGGGGGGAAGTGCATGGAAGGGGGAGACGAGAAAAGAATAAAGAATAAGTTAAATTAATAAATAAATACAGGCAATGAAAAGGTGGTAGTGCAGCCAGCTAGTGGCAAGTGCAAGATTAGTCAGATAGGGTATATCTGATAAGTGCAGAAGAAGAGTGGGGGACTGTATGGGTACAGATACATAACCCAGTGCAATGGGAGGCCCGGAGGCAGTACAGGAGGGAGGCAGTATGAGCAGGTGCCTGGGCCCGATGGACAGAGGGTGTCCAGGTGCACAGTGCCCAGAGAGAAAACAGGTCAGCAGGGGAGAAGAGGGGCAAAGGCGAAGAGGAAGGTCTTGAGGTGCTTCCGGAACCGGAGATGGTTCTCCTCAAGTTTCAAGGTGGCCGGTAGGCTGTTCCAAAGGGAAGCCCCAACCGAAGACAGTTCTGCCCCCAGCTCGTTTCTTTGAAAAACAACTGACCCTGAAGGAGTTAGAGGTAGAGGAGCGAAGGGCTCGAAAGGGGATGCATTTGCGGAGGGATAGTTGAAGTTATTTTGGACCCAGGCCTCAGAAAGCCCTGTGGACAATGCAGAGGGTTTTAAATGTAATCCTTCCATCCACTGGGAGAAAATGAAGGTATTTCAGAGCTGGAGCGATACAATCCCGGGGCTTGAGGCCAAGGACAAGCCTCGCAGTCCTGTTCTGGATTAGTTGTAGAGGGCGGAGAGTGGAGGCAGGTAGATTTAGAAAGAGGCCGTTACAGTAGTTCGACCTGGAGAGAACCAGAGCTTGAGAGACAGTGAGCTTCTGGGGGTAGACGAGGAAAGGCAGAATACCTCTGAGGAGGTGAAGTAGGAAGTTTGACTTTTTAGAGACGTCAGAAATGTGTACGGAGATGGAAAGTGTGGAGTCAAAGATGTCCCCGAGGTTCTTGGCTTCGCAGGTGGGGGTTGGAGGAGGGCCAAGGGAGGCCGGCCAGAGAGTGAGGGGAAACGATGGTGAAGGTGTACCAATGAGAAGGATTTCAGTGTGTTGGCATTTAGACAAAGATCGTTGGCAGTACACCAATTTTGAATGGCAATTAGGCAATCAGAAATCAGGGAGGGAGAGGAGGTGGCCAAGGACAGCCTGAAAATGAGTTAAGTGTCATCAACATAGCACTGGATGTTTGAGCAGAAAATGGAAATGCAGTAGGCGAGAGCTGCCAGGTATTGGTTGAAAAGCCAGGGTGAGAGGTTAGACCCCTGGGGAACACCACAGGTAGATAGGGAGACCGATGAAAGGAAGGAACCAAGCTGTACCCTGGAGGGTCGATCAGAGAGGAAAGAGGTCAGCCAGTCCTGAGCCTGATCAGTGATACCCAGGTTGTCACAGATGGTTGAGCAGGGTGGTATGGTTGACCGTGTCGAAGGCAGAGGAGAGATCAAGTAGGATGTGGACAGAGGGAATGTTGGAGAGTCAAGGTCAGGTCAATTACCTTGGAGGACATAGATAATAAAACAGAATTTAGAGATTTAATATTTTCCATGGAGTCTTACATGCCCTTTTGTTTATTGGAACAAAGGTGCTGCACTTAATTTTAACGTAAATATTGTTGGCTCACTGAACATTAACAAAAGGGGATGTGTGGAAGGTTTAGAATTAATCTCGGGCACAGCTGTGGGCAACCCTCCAAACCCTCTTATTTAGCCTGCAAGACATTACAGAAATGGGAAAGACCATATGCAAATTAGGCTTGGTCCCATCCAAAAAGGGTCAGTTCAGCCCGAACTGCTAAGTCACATCCCTTATGCACGAGACCACAAACATCCACAGACATGTTTCGGGAGTCAGTGAGTAGCAGCTGAGAAGAATGATTAATGAACTCTGATTTAATAAAGACTGGTTTTCATAAATACAATCTCAGCTGAGAGATTAAGTGAATATTACCATTCAGGCCTAGCTGATAGTGTACATTCCTATGCAATACAAAATAAAAAAGGCTTCTCGGTGTGCAAGATCTCCTTTCACGCGGCTGTAAGAATCCCACATAAGGAAAATTGAATGTAGAGAAGGATTTTATCACATGAAAGCAAACTATTACCTTAAAAAAAAAAAACATGTTATCTTATGTTGATTTATACAGTGCACTGCTGCCATTTGTATGGTATCCACTCTAGTTGCTCGGAAAGGGAAAGTGGGGTGAGTTGGTTAGGGGAGATAGAGCAAAAAAACAGGTGTTCTGCTCCACGGTTATGTGTAGAACCAGGAGAAACTGGCATATGTGAGGGGTCAGAAATGTGAGGCAGACAACTTGGTAGAGGTTTTTCATAAGATGCCATTTTATTAACTCGAAACAGGATTTGACAAATGCCTCACTTTCCCTACTACAACGAGGATTTCCCTGCCTATCAAAATAAACTAAAGGAAACACTAACAAAAAGAATCTGCCCCTCACACTTATACATACAAAAACTTAACAAGGTAATGAATGGCAATTTAAGTAACAGTTCTGTTCCATATAAACCTGAGAACCGTTTCTCCTTGTAAACTGGATGAGATCCCCTTCCCCAGATTCAAACCCAATTTTCAATCAACAGTTCAAAATAGGAAAGTTCCGTCTTGTAAAAAAGTTCTAATGATAAAGTTCTTCTTGCTCCAAACAGTCTCTCATTGGGACTTTGCACAACAGTTAAAAATATGCAACAAGTCTATCACTCCACTTAAAGCAGAGAGTTCAACACTACTTCTTTGAAAATAATAATAATCCTACAGTTTGTCTGCATCAACAGAAATGCTTTTTATCAAGATTGTTCCACAACAGTTCACAAAATACTTGCATTATCATTAATGATTTGTCAGGATACTTCCACCAACATTTCACCATATACTTTAGTGGTCTTGCCACTTCCTCACAGTCTTTAACCACAACACAGTTCTTCAATGACATCTACCTGGTCTACTCACCTGCCAGGTCTACCAATACAAGGTCCTTGCCCTAGTATACTCACCAGTCAGAACCAATGAAAAACTACTAACACTACTACAAGTACTTCTGTGGTAAGGTTTACTTCAAACAACTTAGAAGACCAAGTTACTTCTTACCTGGTAACGTTCTTTCGATGGGATGTTCCTCCGACGTATTCCATATCTATGATAATTGTATCTCCAGCTTGCTGGCCTCAGAAAACTTTTTCCCAGTAGAGGGCGCTGCACGTCAACGTCCGTCGAGTAGGTGTTCCTCGACAGCCACCGTATCGACACCGACGTCATCATGTCTATAAATAGCCACGCACAGCGTCCGTTGCTCAGTTCCGTTTTGTAGAGTAAGATAGTCTTTGCATGAATTGGTTATTACCCTTGAAGGAGCGTAGGCTGCAACCACAAGGGAAATGTTACTGCGGGGATGGATGGGAGGGGCGATAAGGAATACGTCGGAGAAACATCCCATCGAAAGAACGTTACCAGGTAAGAAGTAACTTGTTCTTCGAAGGGATTGTGTCCTACGACGTATTCCTTATCTTTGATAGGGTCCCATAGCAGTGGTATGTGATTGGAGGCGGGAGTAAGAGATGCCATATTACCCTTTAATAATGGACAGAGTGTAACACAGCTTTGCCAAATGTAGTCTCTTGACGAGGAGGAATCCAGGCTATAGAATTTGGTAAAGGTATGTGCGGACGACCATGTGGCAGCCGCACATATGTCTCTAATTGGTACCCCTCTTTGGAGAGCTGAAGAGGCTGCGATACCCCTGGCCGAATGAGCCCTTAGATTTTGAGGGGGCTCTTTCCCTGCCAATTTATAACATTCCAGAATGGCCAAAATAATCCATCTGGAAATGGTTTGTTTCGTTATTGGCAATCCCAACTTTTGTCCTGCATAACCTACTAAGAGTTGGTCTGCTTGCCTAATCTTAGCAAGTCTGCTGATATAAAAACTCAAGGCTCGCTTACGGTCCAGCCTGTGTAGTCTCTCTTCCTCTTTCCCCGGATGGGGAGGAGGATAGAATGAAGGTAAAGTAATCTTCTGAGTGATGTGAAATTCAGAAACTACCTTTGGGAGGAAGTTAGGCTTCACCTGTAGAACAACTTTGTCCTTATGAAAAATTGTATGAGGAGGTTTACAAGATAAGGCTTGTGACTCGCTAACCCTTTTAGCAAATGTTAATGCTATTAATAAGACAGTTTTGAGGGTGAGAAACTTTAATGAACAAGAGTGGAGTGGTTCAAATGGAGCACCTTTTAGGAAGTTTAGAACTAAATGTAAGTCCCATAAGGGAACTTGGAATGGTCTTGGAGGATAAACATTAGTTAATCCTTTCATGTATTGTATTACTAATGGAATTTTGAAATATGATGGCTCCTCTGCAGTGCGCTTGAAGATTGACAGCGCTGCGAGATAGCCCTTAATAGTGCCAACTTGAAGGCCTGAATTTGCCAAGTAAAGTAAAAAGGATAACACCGCAGGTATACCACATGAAAAGGGTTCGATATTCTTTTCTCTGCACCAGCTGCAAAATTTATTCCAACGGCAGAGGTATAGAGTCTTAGTTGCTGGCCTTCTTGCCGAAAGCAACACTTCCATGACGTCATCTGGAAGGTCCCAATCCTTGTACCTCAACCTTTCAGAAATCAAGTGTGAAGGTTGAGGGTCTTGATGGCTGGATGGAGAACCTGACCTCCCTTCTGCGAGAGAAGATCTTCTCTGTATGGAAGACGAATTATAGGGCAGATGGACATGTCCAGAAGGTCCGGGTACCACGTTCTCCTGGCCCAATCCGGGGCAATTAGGATCATGGTCTTCCGAAACCTTCTCAACCTCCTGATCATTTGAGGAATGACAGGGACCGGAGGAAAAGCATACAGAAGTGGGAACTCCCAGTCCACTACAAACGCGTCTCCTAGAGCTCCTCTCAGGGGAAATTCCCTTGAGCAAAACCGGTCGCACTTCCTGTTGATACTGGTGGCGAACAGATCCACTTGAGGGGTTCCCCAAAGGGCAAAGATCTCTTGAAGGACTTCGTGAGCTATCTCCCACTCGTGGGAGACTGTGTTCTGCCTGCTCAGAGCGTCCGCTGTCAAGTTCTTCTCTCCGGCTAAGTGAATTGCAGATAGAGAGATTCCTTCCTGAATTGCCCAAAACCAGAGCTGCATCGCCTCTCTGCACAGTGGTAGTGATCCTACGCCTCCTCTTTTGTTGAGGTAGTGCATGGCCACCATATTGTCCGTCATTATCAGGACATTATCAGGACATTTCTCCTCCGTACAGACGGCAGAAAAGCCTTCAGTGCCAGTCTGACGGCTCTCAGCTCCAACAGGTTGATATGTAGTCTGGACTCCGATGGAGACCAACGACCGCTGATAGTCAAGTCTTGGCATGGGCTCCCCACCCCTTGAGTGAGGCATCCGTGACTACGGTTATCTCCAGCCATGTTGCCAAAACAGTTCTCCTTTCAAAATGTTTCCCCGACAGGCCCACCACTGAAGGTCTCGAGCCACTCTGACCGGGATCTGAAGGAGATCTGTCATTCTTCCTGAGAACTGTGACCACTGAGTTCTTAGTGCCCACTGAAGAGATCTCATCCTCAGGCTAGCCTCTGGCACAAGGAATATGCAGGATGCCAAGAGGCCTAGCAACCTCAAAAAGTCGTAGGCTGGGAGACGTTGGGCATTTTGAAATCTGGTGACCATCTGCAGAATATCTTGAGCCCTCACCTCTGGTGGCGAGGCTTTCCCCAGGGAAGTGTCCAGGACTGCTCCAATGAACTGGAGTCTCTGTGATGGTATCATCTGTGACTTCTTTAAATTGAGGGAGAAGCCCAGCTTGTGAAGGAAGTGGCAGACATAATCTAGTTGGATCTGAACTTGTTCCGAAGATACCGCTCTGATCAACCAGTCGTCCAGGTAGGGGTAGACGTGAATTCCTTCCCTCCTTAGACTTGCAGCCACAACCGACATTAGCTTGGTAAAGACCCTCGGGGCGGAGGTCCAAATGGCAGAACTCGAAATTGATAATGAGAGTTGCCAATTGCGAACCTCAGGTATTTCCTGTGCTTGAGATGAATTGGCACATGAAATAAGCATCCTGAAGGTCCAGAGATACCAGCCAGTCCTGAAGCTGGAGGACCTGAAGGATCTGAGAAAGAGTTACCATCTTGAGCTTGTCCTTCCTGAGGAACTTGTTCAATTCTCGTAAGACCAAGATGGGTCTCAGCCCTCCGTCCTTTTTCGGTACCATGAAGTAGGGGGGAGTACCAACCCTTGTTCCTTTCCGCTACAGGTACTGGTTCTATGGCACCTTTCTCTAGCAGGTCTAGAATGTCCTGCAGGAGGAGCGGATCTGGAAACTTCAAAGAGTTGTTCCCCGGTGGATGGCTCTGAGGGGTGCGTAGGAAAGGCAGGCAGTAACCTTGGGCCACTGTCTCCAGAGCCCAAGCATCTGACGTAATAGCCTGCCATTCCGTCAGATGGCGAGTTAACCTGCCCCCTACAGGTGTTTTGTGAGGGGAGATCTCAGAGCGGTTTGGGAGCAGCTGATGCAGATGCCGAAGGTAAAGCGGCTCCTGCTGCTGCTGATGCGGCTTTCTTTCCTCTACCCCGTCCACCACAGGTTAATTTTCCTTGGCCTCTTTGAGCCGGCCATCCTCTGCCTCTTCCGTATGTGGAATAATAGCGAAAGGACCTTCCGCTCCAAGAGGATCCTGAGGGACGAAAGGTAGTCTGACGGATTGCAGCTCCTAATGATTTTGCTGCTGCTTTGGATGTTTGCAGTTTTTCCAGACTGCCATCCGCCTTTTTACCGAAAAAGGGAAGAGCCGTCCAAAGGGCATATTCAAAAGTCTGGCCTGTACATCTGAAGCAAAGCCAGACTTTCGTAACCACGCATGCCTGCGAATTGTGGTACTTGCAGCCATGGCCCTGCTGATACTGTCAGCAGAATCAATGCCAGTTTGAAGGGACTCGCACATTGCATCTTTACCATCTCTGATGATATTTAAAAATGCGTCCCTTTCCTCTCCTTCCTGGAGGCAGTCAGCCGCTGAAGAAGCACACTCCCAAAGAGTGTGGCTGAACCTAGCGAGCGTACAAGTAGCATTAATAGATTTCAATGCCATGCTACAAGCAGAAAAGACTTTCTTAGCCATCGCATCATATTTTTTGTCATCCCTGTCCTGTGGAGCAGTGGGGTATGCAGATGTACTGCCTGATCAAGTTGCTGCTTGGACCACCAGACTCTCTGGAGTAGGGTGCTTCGATAGGTATTCAGGGTCAGCAGCAGATACCCTATATTTTGTTGACAACTTCGGGAGTTTCCCAGTTAGTTAAAATCTTTCTTTGTAAAGCAGAATGAAAGGGAACCACAGGATCCTCCTGTGGACCTTTATCCAGAAGATCTGTGAGGTCATCCTGTTGAAAAACAGGTGAAGGCGCAGACCAACCCATGAACTCCATAATTCTTGACATTAGGGTTCTATAAAGGGTTTCAGCATGTTCCCCTGGGTCTGGTTTGACTAATTCCACTTCTGGGGAAGTGTCTAGGCCACTTGCTTCCTGTAATACATCCTGAAGGTCTTTCAACATTCTTTCCTCAGAGGCAAAAGTCTCTGGTTCAGGTGATGTGGTCCTCTGCAGCCCAAAAGGCCTTTCTTGATCAGAATCTTCCCTTTCTTCATAAATTGAAGTTAAGGGGGGGGGAATGCTCTGGCCTGTGAAATGGTATAAAACCCATCTCTAAAGCAGAGGGAGCCATCATAAGTGGCCTTGAAAAGGTCGATGTTGTTGACGCCGATGTAAAAATCCTCGAAGGCACCAACAAAGGCGTCGAGAAAACTGGAAGAGGCCTCGAAGAACTCAAGAGGATCACAATCCTGCTCGAGGATGTCGACGACATTCTCGACGTTGTGTCAGAGGCGTCGACACCGGCGTCGACTCGATCGACGGATGCGTCGAAGAACCCTTCGATAACGGCGTCGATCTATGCTTCGAGGGGACTTTCGACGATGGCTTTGAAGATGCTTTGTTTCCCAATTGCCCGTGGCGCTTTCGGGTAGACTCTTTCGTCGGGTGCTTCGACTCGCGGCATTTAGATTTTTTGGGCTTTTCACCCGGGGTATCACCCTCAGCTGTCTTCGAGGGGGTTGAGGCCGCTTTCTCGAAGACGCTTAGCATCTTTTTTCTGAATTCCTCCCACTCAGCCTAACTGTGTTTTGTGGGGCAAGGTACTTTTTCAGGGGAATTAGAAGACGATGAAGGGGATCTTCTACGTCTCTTTTTCGAGTGTCTAGATGTCGACGAGTGGTGGGAGCCACTTCGAGACCTAGAACGAGAGTGTTTTCGACGGTGAGGAGACGAATGTCTCGACTCTACCTTGGAAACCTTCGAGGAAGTTTTAACTGACCTACCTCTCTCGGGCTTCCCCTTACGCTCCTTCAAGGCTTTCGCATGGACAAGCATTCCTCACATTCCGAACACTGGTGCTCGACTCCCAGACACCACAACAGATCCTGTGAAGATCCGTCAACGACATTTTCTTCCCACAGTCTCGACATTTTTTGAAGCCGGACCGAGGAGTCGTCGGTTCGGAGGAGGAAGCCATTGAGTACGAGTCAGTATTCTCGAGGAATAATGAAGTATATTTCGACTGAAGAACTGAGCAACGATATTCCGAGGCACACGAAGCGCGGAAAAACGGAACTGAGCAACGGACGCTGCGCGTGTCTATTTATGACCATGATGACGTCGGCGTTGATACAGTGGCTGTCGAGGAACACCTACTCAACGGACGTCGACGTGCAGCGCCCTCTACTGGGAAAAAAAGTTTTCCGAGGCCAGCAGGCTGGAGATACAATTATCATAGATAAGGAATAAGTCGGAGGACACAATCCCTTCGAAAAGTATTTTTACTTTCCACAACATCAGTTTTGACTACTACTTCTGGGAAGACATGAAACACACTGGTGCTTTTTGTTCCACACTTGTGATTGCCACATGCAATGCAGGTTATGCTCCTCTCTTCCTGAATGCTTTCTATCTGGAAGGCAGCTCTACTGCCACTCTTGTTTTCCCACTCCAATATTAACCAAGTGCTGATTATTCTTCGGTTTAAACAATGCTTATTTAAGTCAGTTCCAACTATTGCTTCTTTCTCACTCTGGCAATAGGGTTTACAATCGACTCGTTTCTTAAGCCTCTCTTGGCTTTAGCAACGTTGGTTCTTCTAAACTTGCTTTGTTATCGTCCTCTTCTGGCTTTGGCAATAATTTATCTATATATACACATTAACTGAAAAAAAGTTAAGAAATTCACCAGTTATGGTAAGCTAAGCAACCATAACTAGCGCCACCACCGTGCACTCCTAAGGCTAACACCCAGGACATGAAAGAGGACATCACAAATGTCAGTGATGACATCACATATCTGGGCCACTAGTTTTTGTTAACTGAAATGATTAGGCTAGTTTTTTGTTTTTATTGACTGAGAATTTTCAAAATTTAAAAAAGTGCTATACATTAACCTTTTCATATGTTCTTAAAGTACTTTCCTTGGAGTTTAATTTGAGGCTGTAAGGAAAACATGGTGGCAACAGTAAATCAGACACAAGTGATCACAATTGAAGGGTCTTTATTAAAATGTAAAAATGGGTGGGATAAACACCTAATCTAAACCTAAATCTAAGATGGGAGCAAGCAATAACCATCAAATAGTAAGAATACAGTCCTAGTGGAGTGCAGTCAAATAAAAAGGCCTATACTAAGAAAACCATTGCCAATCCTTACCGCCATGCTACAAAAAAAAAATACATTTAAAAAAAGAGAGAGTGTGGGATAATATTCACAAGAAAAGAATGAAGTGTTCACAAAATGATAAGACAGGATGTTATGGCTGGGCTCTCCTTTCCCCACGTTTTCTAGCACAGGACAAAGCGAGACTCTCGAGCACAGCACACTACTGGACTTTTCCTGTATGAGTTTACAGTTCCTTTTTCAACAATATCCAGGCTTTCTGTGCCCAAGTCTCTTCTTATACAAAGTCTCTTGCCTCGGAAGGCCTGAAAGGTCAAAACAAACACAAACCAAACAAAAAACAAACGGTTCCTTCTAGTAATAATCTCATCAGAAAGCAGGGTTTTCCTTCCCCCAGCTTTCTTGTTGGCATCCCTCCGTCAGGTTCACCTTTGCCACAGTTCACTATTTCAACAAAAAGAGCTTTCAGACCCCTTAGGTTACTCCATTTTCCTAAGTCCAGGTCTCAGCCCCCAGTCAGGCTTTGCACAGTTCAATCACCACAATGCCCCACAGTGTTTTAGGGTTCACCCCAGTTTACATGCTTCCCTCAGACAGGTTCACGTCTGCCTCCCCTAAGGACTCTTGGGACTTCAAGTTTCACCTGGTTCGGGAGAGGCAGCACCAGCCAGAGACCTTCAAATGAGCGCCCATTTGGCGCCAGACCACTCTAGCTCTGGTGCCAGGTTCTTTCACAAAAGTTCACAAAGGGACTCTCTGCCGGGCTCGGTCCCTTCTCCAAAAGTTCACAAGGGGTCTCCCTCTGCAGGGCACAGACACCTCCAAGGTTCACTAAGAAGGCTTCCCTCTGCCGGGCTCCAGTCTCCTCTCACACCGCTTAGTTTTGAAAAGAAAGGTTTAGGGACTTCCAGTCCCAGAATGCACTGTCTGCATTTTGCTCCCACTTCTCAGCTCCCCAAAAAGGCATTTGGCATTGGGAGCTGCATCAGCTAAAAGGGGATATTGTGCTGGAGTCAGGGGCTCTCCTGCTGACCCTCAGAGACCTGGGCTTGCTTGACTGGCCCCGGGGAGGAGTCCTACTGTTGGTACTGCCAGGCAACCACAGCTACCCCTTGACTTGCCTTCTGGAGGTACAACTCCCTCTGCCAAGTGCAGTCTCCTCTGAACTCACAGGGCCAATGTGGGGTTCTCCTCCTCCAGGTCTCCCAGGGTCTCTGCAGCTCTTCTGGTCTTCCTCTGGCTTCGGGCACATTCCAGCATCACCAACTCACTCAGTGTGCTTTTCTGCCCGCCTTTTATACTTCCGGGAGTAGCAATTGGATCCAGGTATCAGTAGTTGGAAGGGAATGCCAGACCCTGCCTGTACTCATTAGCGGGACAACATGGAGGTTGTCCATTGGAGTTACTGGCCCAGTGGTTCCTGTGGGCAATCTTTACCCTCCCAATCTCTCCTCGTCTCAGTGGTTTTAGAAAGAAACAGAGGGGAGGAATTCTGGGAACTGCAGTTTTTACTTGTGAGTTTGGGGAAATCCGGTAAAATATTGTCAGGAAAAGGGGGACAGTCCTGCAGTTGTAATACACGAGATGGTAATTGCAATTTATTTCTCCTGGTTCTCCCTTGCCTCCTTTCGGAATTGGTACTTGTTGGAATTAGGGGGGGTACCAGGAGAGGATTTAGAATCGCCATTGGATGTCTCACCCCTATTCACCCCCTCCCTTCTTCACAGGTGATCCTCCCGCACTTATCGACCCCCAGGGTCTGGATCCAAGGGCGATGGCCTTGACCTGACCTGGCCACCAGAGAAAGAGATCCCCAGGGTTCAGACAGTGAGACACCTTCAGGTTTCTCACATAGTGCACAAACATGGGGCAATAAGCACGCCTCAAACACAATTCATTTGTGGACATGAAGATTAACTCTGTCATTGTTTTTTGGTGCGGTTTCTTGCTTCCTTGCTTTAGTTTCCCTGCATGTGACTCCAATTTGTATGCATTGTACGTTTTTATATGTATTCTTTCAGAAAAATATTGTACTTCTATGGTGCATGCTGCAACCATTGCCCATATGCATGTATGATTAGGTTCCTCCACTAACAGAATATAATGAGTACATTCTTTAATACATTAAGTAGTTCATGATTGGTCTCCCAATCACCCATAACATCTTGTTTCCAACATTATAAACTCAACCCCCTGTAGGGACCGTTTATTAAAATTAATTGTGATGTCATTCATGTCATGGGTGTTAGTCTTAGCAGAGCACAGTGGTGGCGCTAGTTATGGTTGCTTAGCTTAGCTTAACTGGCAAATTTATGGGCAGGGATTCGGTTTTACTTGTAACCATATTGTCCCTTTAAAAAAGTTTTTTCAGTGAATTTCATGTTTTCCACCGACTTTGTGTTCATCGACATCCGCCAATGTCTGACATCATCGCAGGCTTTCCGGACAGTGTCACGGGACCATGCGTGCGCAGCATGAGGACGTGTTCGCCAACGTGTCCGCACTTTGAGAACGGGTCTGTGTTTCGCAAACAGTTCAGAACTGCATTTTCAGCTGATCTAGGAACTTTGAAGCTCAAAATTAACCCTTGCACTGCTCCTACACTCATTCTTACTCATAATACATTAACATTCTAGCACACAGCACATACTTGGAAGAATATTAGCTAAACTGCCATTTAACTTTAAAATGGCAACAGCCATTGCCATCCCTCCTCCCAAAGAACCACCACCACCAGCTGGAGGTCCTACACAACAAAAGAAGTACTTAAAAACACGATGAAGAGGACCCAGAAGATGAGGTAGAGGAAGTGCCTAGCCCTAGAAGCCAGAGAGATTCAAGGGTGTGGCAGGTCTTTACCACTGTTGGGAACTTACCAAAGGCTAAAGCTACCAAAGTGAAATGCACTGGGTGCAACGTTGTACACTCCGGACTACCCGGACAGTACTCCTACAGGACAACTCCATGCGCCGCTACACCAAATCCAACCACTGCAATGCTCTCAGAAAGGATCTTCCTTTCTTAGGAAGTAGTAGACTGTGTTCCTCCACCTCATCCTCCTCAAACAATACTGTACCACACAGCCTACTTTCGGTGGGACACAAAATCCCACCAGCTACCATGCAAGCAATAAAAGGCTGTTGATCCATATCTTTCAAAGACAACAGTACTTAGTATATACTGCAACACACCACTTTGCAGGGGGAAGCATTTTCAAAGGGATCTTGAAGCTGTAATCAAGGAGCATGAGAAACACTGCCCTCTACCTTAGATGTAACGCATGCGCAATATCTTCCCCTGTCCACCTGCCCCACCATATTCGTGGTTGGTGCCTCTCCCGCATTCCCCTCCCCACCTAACCTTCTATCCTCTCCTGCAATAAAAGATTAAAACATTTTTTTTAAAAAAACAAAAAAAAAAGATACCATTAGGAACCACCTTTCACAGTTAAAAAATAGAACTAAAAAAAAAAAAAATACCTATAGACTGTCTACTTTACATTTCTCAGTAAAGTAGTTAGACTCAATAAGATTCTCCAACATTTCAATTAGCATTTTGTGTTTTGCTAATGGGAATAATGGACAATTGTATAGTAGAGAAGGTCAAGTTACTTACCAACTGGTAACGTTCTTTCGATTGGATGTTCCTCCAACGTATTCCTCATCTTAGATGTATTCCATCCAGCTTTGCTGCTCTTCGGAAATTTTTTCGGCGCTCTGCGTCGTCTGCTGTAGGGTTTTCCCCTTCAAGAGGTTTTCCCTCGACCACCACTGCAGAGAGAATGAGGGCTGGCGAGACGACTACCAGATCTTCCCATTTTCCGCTGGCCTGACACTACTGGCTGTTGAGCCACTCTTACATAGGACGCAGACGCGTGTGAGGAACTAAGTAAATGCGGGATGCCATCATTCCTAACAGTCGCATGACTTTGCGTACCATCACTTCCCGACTGGCTACTTACTGAGGGATCTGTAACAGCATGTTCTGAACCCTCTCATTGGAGGGGAAGACGAGGCAGTCTTTTGTCCGAATTAGAGCCCCTAGAAACTGTTCGACTTGGCTGGATTTCTTCTCGTTGATGGAGAATCCCAGACTGAATAAGAAGTCTATTGTCTTCAAAGTGTTCAATAGGCATGTTTCTTAGGACTCCCCTGTTATGAGCCAGTCGTCGAGGTAAGGGTAAACTGGGACGGATAGTCTGCGCAGGTGTGCTGCTGCTACTGCCATTACCTTTGTAGACACACTTGGTGCCGAGGCAATGCCAAAGGGGAGTACCCTGAACTGATATTGCTTGTCCTCCATCATGAACCTTAGTTATTTTCTGTGCGCTGGAAACATTGAAATATGAAAGTATGCATCTTTCATGTCTAGTGTCGCCACGTAATGCCCCGGTTTCAACAGCGGGATTACTTCCTGTAAAGTGACCATACAAAACTTTTGAGATTTGACAAACTTGTTCCCTGGCCGCAAGTATAGCACAGGGCGCATGGTGAGATCCTTTTTGGGTACAAGAAGTACACGGAATAAATACCCTTGTTTACCTGTAGAATAGGGACGACTTCTAGAAGGGTCTCCACCTCTTGCAGTAGGATTCGCAGGTGGTCTGCAGTCAGGAGTCTTGATTTTGGCAGTCTGAATTGGGGTGGTTGGGGAAATTCTATGCAGTACCCGTGGGCAAACGTCTTGAGTACCCACTGGTCTGTTATCTGTGGGACCTGAATCCGAAAGTCATTTCTGACCAGAGGGTGCCTGGGGTTAGAACCTTGTCCTCTACTTTTCCCACGCAGCTGTCCTCTGGGTGGATAAGTGGTGGAGGTATTAAACCCTTGTCCTGAATTCCAGTTATTTCCTGCATTATACTGTTTCTGTGGAAAACAAAATTGTCCACGAAAGGACCGGCAGGAGCCGCTTCCTCTCTGAGGAGAGGGTTTATGGGTAATCTGTTGCAGTGACTTGAGTGTTTCATGTTCTTTCTTGGCTGTTTTCAGTGCATCGTCCACTGCCTTGCCAAAGAGGTTGGTCTCCTCAGCGGGTTTGTTTTCTGGTAGTGGTAACCACCTAAGGAATCTGGTGTGGCATGTCCCTTGATGTAGGCAGGGTTGGTCATAGGACGACGAAATAACTTCTCCCCCCTAGGGTTCACCACCCTGGTTAGGGCTGGCATCAACAAGGAAGGTGCCAATCTCCTCTTAATAGAGTTCAACAAAAGGATGGCCTGGCTGGCCGGAGGTTTTTATTCGAGTATTTCCTCCACCAAATCAGAATCTTTTACAGCTTCTTGAGTGGTGATCTGAAAATGGTTAGGCGCCTTTTTCAAGATGGCTTTAAACGCCATTTGATCGTCCACTGAGGAGGCTTGGCGGGCCGGAGTGGAGGGGAGGAAATCTATGCACAGGGCATCGGGGTCCCGGGTGGGAGAAGAGGACGCCCAAGGTTGAGCATCAACCTGACAGCTATCTTCCCAATTGTCTATCTGGTCATCCACATTGTAGTTTTCCAGAAAGGCGTCATCCTCATCCTGATCATGTGTGTCCATATAATCATCATCATCATCTGTGAGGACACGGTTATACTCCTCATGTGGATCTTCCAAGGTCCTTTGAAACTTGGATACAGGTGTAAAGGGAAGGTCTTCTCGAGGTCTCTTGGGAGCAAACTTCTCAGAATAAGAGACATTTGTCTAATCAGTCCATACATCCCTCAAATTGCTCATTGGTCCATGAGGATGAACCAGAGGGGTACAGGGGAGGAAAGGGTTCATCTTCTTCCCTGTGACGTCGAGATTTGTCACCTAATGTACTTCACAAGGCACAGAACTCTCAGCGTAGTCCTTGTGGGGTTTTTGGCGCTGTGGTGTGTCTTTCGGCACATCTCTAGGCCGTTGTTTGTGCTTCGCTGCCTCCTTCGACCGTTCCTTCAGTCTTACTGCCGAGGCAATCCTTGCGATGCTCTCGCCAATGCTCGGGGAATCTGGTCAATCTGCCGGCTGAACCAGAGGCTGAGCGGTGGATTTTGGCGTCACCGGGTGAACCGGAAGCTGTGCGGTGGATTTCGGTGCCACAGGGTCCTTCACCGGCATCTGCGCATCCTCCTCGAGCTGCGTGTTTTTTAGTGTTAGTGCCCTTTAATTTGTATTGCCCAGTCGCAGGCCGTGGCTGCGGGGAAGGCTGCCGATCGGAGGATCCCGAAGTTTGGCGGTGCTGTTGGCGCTTTGGTACGCTTCGACAGTGCCACCGAAGCAGAACCTTGGGTTTTGTGTTTGGTGTTATGATCGTGTGCGCCCCCGTCGTTGAGCGTTTTCCCCATAGCATGACTCGTGTCAGGCCTGGTGGTGTCTGGGACGGGCGCCCCGGACCGATAGCAGTCCGCCCTTAAGTCAATGGCTTCTGACAAGGAGGCCTGGTCATCACTAGTCCCCCCCCCCCATCACTTTCAGCAGCAGGGGAAGAACATTCGGCCTGCGGCCTGCAGCATGCCGCAGGCCACCCACCGCTTCAAGCGGCGCTCCTTAAGCGTCTTAGACCGCAGGAGTCTACAGGCCGCGCAACCCACTTGTTTGTGGTTTAGGGGAAGACAATTACTCGTCTTTCCAAGGATATTTGGTCCTACACGAGGGAAAAAATCTAAATGGCATCTTTTCCATAGCGAGAGACGGGTACAGCGATTACAAAATCCAGGGAACAGAGGATGAAAGAGGAAAGGCATACTTGTAAAGAATATGGCCACCCCGACCCCAATCTCGCTACTGTATAGGCCGGCCAGAAGGCCCGGCCACGTGGACGGCAGCGCCGCTAGGATCAACAGGCGTCGAAAGTCTGCAGCAGTCTTCAGTGTTGTTTCACAGGATTCAACTGTCAAAGTGACTAGGAATAAAGACAAAGTCGATAAATATGACATAACGATATCTCCATGTAAGAGCTTCGCATTAGGGCGACCAATAATCTGGGTAGAAAAAAACAATCTGAGGGACCTCGGCGCGTGAGGGATTTTGGGCACACTACACGTCACGGATAGTGTTAAAGACATGCCTATGCCGGCATCGCCTTTCGATCTTCGAAAGACAAGATGCAATACCACTGAATGTCGGACCATATGCACAGCGTGTGATTCTAAGCAGATTAACAAGCATCAGAAATCAGGCTCTTGGAGCTGAATACAGGGGTAATATGGGTGTGCCATGTGGTGTGGGTGGGGAGAGATCAGTTTGGGTCTTCTAGGTTGTCAGAGAGAGAGAGAACCCTCATGGGGTTTGAGGAAGTGTCAAACCAGATGTTGAAGTCTCCCAATATGGTGAGAATGATGCTGAATTAAGTTGGCTGATAGGGCATCACTACGGGAGCCTGCAAAGTTCCTGTTGTAGCCAGGGGATCTGCATAAGAGTAGGAAGTTGTGGGTTAATATAACTGATTCATAGTCAGTGCTGCCGGATAAATTATCCTTGAATAGGACAGAGGTGGGGTTTGTGGAGGCTGGCCAACCCTCTTCCTCTGCTGGATCTTTTCTGTACAATCAGGCTGTACCCTGGGGGGAAATGCCTTGTGTGAAATAGTTTCATAGTCATAGAGGCGGGCCTGGCGTTGATGGTTATGCAGGAGAGCAGGTTTGGTTTCTGGAGGGGGAGTGTATTGGGTGTGAAGGGGGGGGGGTGGACATGTTGGTGGGCAGAGGGAGAATTGGTTGGGGGGGTATGTGTGTGTTAGGTAAGGTGTTCCTACATTTGAATAATCTTTCTGACCCATGTCAACCCCAGAACCTTTTTCTTGCAATTGTATGTCCCTAGGTGAGTGGGAATCTTTTCCCCCTCTCACCTAGTCTTTTACTCTTTATGGGTGACCTTTTTGTGTCCCTCCATAGTGCGTGATTGGAGTTATAGTTCCTATAACGTTTGGGCTTAGGGCTGCCCCTTTGGTCTTCCCTTTGTAGTTTCTCTTTAATGTAATTGGGTGAACTACTGTTCCAAAGGGGTAAAGTGGGATTTACATCCCCTTTACATTTTATATAGTGAGCCGGCACACCCCACCTTATGTGGCGTGCTGGGGAGATACACTGTATCCCCTTTCTCATTTACCTGGTAACATTTATGTTACAATTGCAAGTTAACTTGAATGGCTGGTGGCAGTGAAACTACTTTTATGACCAAGTCAATACTTGCAGGCTGTCAAATCATTTGCTAGAATGGTGGGCTTCTTTTTTTCGTAATTTCTCATTTGCTTGTTGTTTCTTATGTCTTCTTCTGCCATTCTAGGCGGGAAAAGTGTTGTCTTTGGCGTGAATCCTTTGTATTACCATACAAGGCTCCAGAGTGTCTGAGAAGGCAGGAAGCGAGGGCGGAGTCCAAAACTCTGCAGTCCTTTAGTTTATTATTTGATAATGCGCTCCAAACCCAGGGGTAGCCAGGTGCAGCAGTCACAAGAATACTTAAGCTTAGGTTACATGCATACAGAGGATACATACATAAGATGCATTATATGTGTTATTAACGTATATACAATACAAATATACAAATATACAAGAGATACAAGAGATACAAGATGTGGGTCCCTAACATCACAGGGGCAATAAGATAGTCTGTAGTCCGGTATCGGAAGTATCAAAGTAATTATGTGCAATGATTGGTCCGGGCCTAGAACAGAGGATCAGTATGTTAGTTGTCATTGGTCCAAAGCCAACGTTTCACATTACATCTGAATCTAGAATAGGGTAGATTAGCTCTCAATGCAGTAGGGAGCGCATTCCAGGCACGGGCAGCTCTAACAGGGAAGCTTGCTCCACCCGCTTTAGTTAGTCTGAATCTGGGAGTTTCAAGTAGGAAGTGGTTAGAAGCTCTAGTGTGGTGAGTAGAGGATTTTCTGGTCAGTCTAGCCGAGATGTAAGGGGGGGCGCAGTGTTGTTCAGTCCTTTATAGGTAAGAGATAGCGTTTTGAGGAGAACTCTGTCACTGATTTTTAACCAATGATGGTCTTTCCTGATGTTGGATATATGTGCTCTGCGGGGTATGTCCAAGGCTGCTCTAAGAGCATTATTCTGCAGTATTTGCATTTTGTTTATGACAGTTTTACTAGCGCCCGCATAAAAGGCGTTACAGTAGTCCAATTTAGACATTACTAGGGCATTGGCTAGTGTGATACAATTGGTTTTGGAAAGGTAGGGTCTGCAGGCCCTGATTAATTTGTAGGTGTAAGCTGTGGAGGAAGCCATGGAATTGACTTGTTTTTTGAGAGATGAAGTGAAATTGAGGTGGAAACCTAGTGTTTTTACCTCGGTTGCCACTTTGATTATATTGCCATCTATATTGAAGGTGAGCTAATTAGAGCTGAGTTTTTTGAGGTTAGAGTCGGAGCCCAGGATCAGTATCTCTGTTTTGTTGTCATTCAGGCAGAGGGCGTGGGAGGCCATCCATGCCTGAATGATGAGGTAAATCTTGTTTACTAGAGCTGTGTCTTCAACAAAGTTGCCAGATAGTGGTATGAGGATCTGCGTATCGTAGTGGTATGAGGATCTGCGTATCGTCCACGTAATTTGTATAAGTTACCCCCAATCTGTCAAGTTTGTCCAAGAGTGGTTTAGTAAAGATATTGTACATTGTGGGGGAGACACATGAACCTTGTGGGATGCCACAGGTGATATGCATTGGGTCCGCTGAAGCTAATGGGGAGAACACTCATCGTACGGTTGGCTAGGAAGGATTGTACCCAGGCTATAGCTTCACTTGAGAAATGGGCGGCGGATGCTAGATGGTTGCATAACACTGCATGGTCCACCAGGTCAAAGGCCGCCGATAAGTCAAGGAGGAGGAGCATAGCTATTTTACCTTTATTCTGCAACTCGATTTGGTTTTAAGGTCGATTAAGGCCGTTTCAGTACCATGTAGTGGTCTGAATCCAGATTGGCGTGATCCTAGTAGTTGGTTTGTCTGCAGATAATTTTGGATCTGGAGGTAGGCTACTCCGTCGATGATTTTAAGGAGAAATGGGACCATGGTAATGGGCCTTTAATTGGTCGGGATGGCTGGGTCGAGGGTCTGTTTTTTAAAGGAGAGGCAGTACCCAAGATTCTTTGATGTTTGTGGGTACAGTGCTGGATCTAAAGGAGGCATTTATTAATTTAGAAATTAAGGGTGCTAAGTCTCTAGCTGGATCCTTAATAACTCATGCTGGGCAGCTGTCACCTTGGCAGCTGGAAGGTTTCAGGGATGATATCACCTTTTCAGTTTCCAATATGGATATGTTGGTAAATCTGAATGGTTTACAGTTGCTTTGAGTGACTGTTCTAGGTGTATCTGTCATGTGTGAAGTATGGGTTCCAGTGGGACTCAGGGATGCTTTCTTCTTTGCAATTTTGGGTTGTAGAGTTGTGATTTTATTAGCCAAGGCATTTTGGATGCTGGTGCACCATTGTTTGTCCTTGGGGACATTATCTGTGGGCGCAATCGGGTTTTCCATTTCCCGGATGATGGAAAAGAGTTCTTTGGAATTAGTTGGCTTTACTAATTCTCTCATTAAATGTGTCTTTTTTGGTTTGGATCATTTCCTTCTTATATTCTTTAGCAAGGTTGTCGAGTAGAGTTTTATTCTCAACTGAAGGTGTATGCCTCGAAATAGCTTTGAGTTTACCTTTTTGGATTCGTAGTTCTTTGAATTGAGGGGTGAACCATGAGTTGAGATGAGATTCTCGTTTACCTTTACATAGTTTGATAGGGGCAATTATATCCAATGCTTTGGACATAGTGTTGTTGAATGTCTCAACTAGCGTATTAGAGTCAGAGTTAATAGCGCTAGCAGTCAGAGCTGGTAGGAGGAGTGGGAGTCGTTTTTCAGCCGCAAGTTCTTTTTTGCTTCTGGTTGGCATAGGTGGTGCTATTTCTGGATTATCTAATTTAGGAGGCTCTATGGTGGATGAGAAGCAGATGAGGTGGTGGTCGGTCCATGTTTGTGGTAAAATATTAGAGATGGTAGTGGCACAGTTTCGGTTAGCTATCCAATCTAATGTCCGTCCTTTTATATGTGTAGGGGCTAAGACTTTTTGGGTAAGGCCATGATCGACTAAGATTGATTGGATGGAGTGGGCCTGTTTGTCCTCATCATCATTGAATCCCAGGTTAAAGTCACCTAGTAGAAGGAGCTGGGTAGAATCTTTGATGATATTAGTGAGGAGGCTAGATAGGTCTTCCTCAAAGTTACCTAGTGGGCCTGGCGGTCTGTACACCAGAAGGACAGTTATTGTACTGTTATTAGAGATAGGTATTTTAGCAGAAAAAAGTTTGCAAGATGTAATTGCTGGGTGTGGGGTAAGTCTTACCCCTTTGCTTTATCTTTCACCTTGCTTGAAAGGAACTGGTGGGGAAGTGGGGGGGGCTGGCTGTCCCAATTGGACAGCCAGACCGCTCCTTTCGATAAACTGCAGGGAGAGTTTACAGAAGTTGTGTTATAGTTCCTGATAAACACTGATCCTGGAAGCTGCTGATAAGTCGACCACTGGAACCAAATCCATAAAGGATGAAGAAAAGACGGCTGTAATGATTCCCAGCGACCAGAGAGCGTACTGTGTAACCGGAGCCTGATGTAATCCTTCCTTCCAAGTTACCTGTGGGTCCCGAATGCGAAGACCCCTACCCAGAGGGTGGTGATATGCACCAGTCACGAGAAGACCTGCAAAACAAGTAATCCCTTGGCATGCTGTGACCTTGCTGGGTTGCAAAAGGCCAATTCCAGGGGACCTCAAGCCTGAGTGCAGTGCATGGTTTTCGGAAGTCCAATTCCGTCTGAAGCTTTGGTGGACGAGGCACGACTTGAATGCCTGTAGTACCCTCACCAGAATGCTGGACCGAGAGAGAGAGAATCGAACCGGCAATAGTCATTTTTCATCAGGTACCTGTATAAGGGTGCCAAATCCACAGAGATGCAAGCTGCTGCAAAGAATCCTTTGTTGGAAGCCTCCTACGTCCATGACTGCTGCCAGTTTTCCTTTAGTGTCCATCTCTTCAGTCTCCAGACCAAAAACCAGAGGACTGGATCCTGTGCTGCTGCATCATGAAGGCATCCACTCAGAAGCTCAAGTCCCTGAACACTTTCAACTAACTTTTAAGCTGAATTTCCTAACCTAGTGAGTCTCCCAGCAGCTTTGCTGGATTTCTGGAGTTTGTTTTTTTCTCCTGCCAAGAGTGAAACTCTTTTTCTCCCACTCTTGGACATGATTTATGGTGTTCCTTTGACTGTTAATGTGTTTTATGGGCTATGGGGTCCTTTACTCCATAGGGTCTCATGTGTTTTTACTGTGTGTGTTACACAGCACCCTCCGTGCAGTAACACAGGGGTGTCATAGTGACACCCCACCATAGACTGCATACCCTGGGACTGACTACTGTCTCCCAGGGCATGTAAAGTCACAATTGGCTTTACTAGTCCCAAATTATTAACAGAAACCAGTACAAACCATATTGTGGACGTACTGGTCGGGGCAATTCGCTTGTCCCGGGGTCTGTTAGTCGAATATTTTCCCTATGGGATTTTCCCATTGTTCGAGGCTACCAACTTTAATTATTTAATTCTCATAGCCTCGAACATACCGCCGGTTTATTTAATTAATATTAATTCACCGGTTGGTATTTTTTGCCAGGACTCGATTCTAAAACGGTGTTTGTGTTCTCTTCTGTGACTCCAACCCAAGTCGAGCCCTTTGTTCCACTTTTTGGCAGGCTTCTCCACAGAAGCCTCCAAAAGTGGTGCCACTCTGTCTGGGTACCACAGGGGGTGTGGGAGGGGAATTAGGCACCCTGGACTGAGTTACCTTGGTAACTCAAGTCGCACTCTTGTGTGATTGGCCCAAGTGGCGAGCCGGCCGGCTCACCACTTAGCATGTTTGATTGACAGCTAGGCTGAGTGAATGGGGGTATGCTGCATAAAAGCAGGGCTTTGGGGACTGGAACTTCAGAAGTCGCCACAGGACCTGAGAATCCGACGAGGGATAAGCTGCGCCGACCTACCACGATGACACCACAGGTGGAGCCCTGCGAAACCGACTCACCACTTCCCGACGACAGAGAAGATCTCCCGGCTGGAGAGGCTTCTTCCCCTGACTGGTGGGCACAACCAATTTACCTTCTTTCTTCGCACCCCAGACCGGTTTGTGGTCGATCTGCCCGTGCCAAGCACCCCGGCAACCGGATAGCCACTCACCACTGAACCGCGAATCAACTGACCCCTCCTTGTACCCGAGAAACTCCGCGGCTGGTTTCTTCCCTGGCAGTGCAACGGACTCCTGTCTTCCTCCCCGACGAGATCTTCTCTTCCCCCGGACGAAGCACCGACTTGCATCCGCTGCCAGGAACAACTGCCCCTGCTGGAGTATTCTCACCACTTTAAGGTACCGTGTCCACCAGGCCTCCCTTTCTAAAGATTGCTACAAGGTAATAATAATCCCTTAACCTTCTGGACTGGGCTGGCCGCCTTGACCCTCTAACTGGTCCCTTTCTTTGGTCCAATTCCTTTTTGAACCGTTACAAGACTTTTGTGCACTGCAACCGTGTGACCTTGGACACATTTCGTTTGGATCCTCTTAAAGCGGATCCGGCCTACTGACTCTGAATTCATGGTGTTACTTTGCCTTCCTCTCTTGTGTGTTTGTGAAAAAGTGTGGGATCTGTTTCAGTTTATTCTGTTTTTCTCTCCCTTTTTAAAACGAGCTATTAGAGTGCCATCTACTTTAAGCGCTCACCGCTGTCTGAAAATAAGTGGGGCTTTACTTAAGACTTGTCTAATATTCTTTTAAGGGAGTGTATATCTGCTAGTGACCGTGTTTTTGAATTGCTTACTATTAGTGCCTGTGTGTTTTTCTAGATGTGGTTTTAAATAAATAATTATATCTCTTTTACACCAAGCCCTGGTCAGCGTTTACTTGTTTTACTGTGTACTCTTGACCTATTGTGAATACTCTGTATACTGCCTAACTCTTCTTGAGGGAAGTCTGACTGCTCAGCCACAGCTACCAAGTGAATCTCTGTGGTACAGACTGCTACCAAGTGGGTTTAATGCCAAACACCTGTAGTCTAAAATCTTTTGCAGTGGTCCCCCAGAGGGAACTGCACAGGTTTCTGCCTAACATCCTGCAACTGAATCCTATCTTGACCTGCCTGCAGCTGGCTCCTAGAACACTAGGGTCCCTCTTCTGCATCTGGGAAAACTCATGCTATAGAGTAGGTAAGGACTTTAAAAGATAAGGCTTCTGCCTTTAAAATATCACAAGTGTTGAAAGTACTTACAAGGAAAGAAGTTAGTGTGGTAACTATCTCTAACAATAAATTGCAAAATATCTAAAAGTTATTACTTACCTTTGAGTTTCATTCTGCCCATCCAAAAAGTATATAAGCTATTGGGGCACTCATCTTAAAAGTAATTGTGTTGGTACGGATTTATTATAGGGTTTACCTACCTTGAATAACTGTTCTTCTTAAATTGTACCATTGGGTTTTGCTTTCCCTGATCTGCTTCAGAGCATTTCTAAAACAGTCTTGTAGTTAATACTTGCATATGAATTGCTGAATGCCCTTCTTAAAAGTATATTAGGTTACTTACTTACCTTGAAATACATTGGGTCTTTATAAAAGTGTATAATTGGGTTATGGTTTCCCTGAACTGCTTTAAAGCATTTCTAAAATAGTCATAAGAGTGCTTACTTAACCTAGAACTGTATCCTGCACTTCACTTCTGAAGAGTATCCTTGGCTAAACTGTCTATTCATTGAATAGAAATAGTGCAATTGTTTAGATACCAATTAGTTATACTGACCTTGAATTGCTGAGGCTCCTCTTAAAATGTAATATTGCTAAGTTAATTTCAATAAGTACGTTTACCTGCCTGACTGAAGTCACTCTGTGTGTGATTAGAAGAGTACATGGTAGAGAGGCCATCCTGGCAGGGTGCGGGGGGTCGGCAGCGAAGTTGGCAGCATCACCGCACGGAAGGCTCGGGAGAGCCGGAGTCGGAGTAGCCCTGGAGGAGGAGCAGGCATTGCAGCCTTTGGAGTTCCTTGTGTGGAGGGCTGGGAGACTCCCTCTAGCGAGGCCCACGAAGCAGCTGGCCGCACTGGCCGAGGGGTCTGTTTTCGCAGTGCCCCCCGCAGGGTGAGCGCTTGGTGTCTATGGCCCCTGGGGTTCTTGTCGCCCCTGGGGTTCTCGTCACCCCAGTGGCACTGGGGTGCTGCGGGGAAACCTGATGAGGAGACTGGAGGCAGGTGCTGGACCAGAGTGTGGTGTCACTAGCCCCCTGGGGAGAGTGGCTAGTCCCTTGGCTGCAGGGTGCCAGGGAGGAGGAGCAGGAGACACCGCCGGGTGGTGGAGGCACAGGCGAGGTCCCACGTGATTCACTCTTCCCCCATCCAGCGGCTCGGGCCCTGGCCCTGGATGCACAAAGGGCCACACTACATTGCCAGGAGGGATCCTCGTTGACCAGAACGCTGGCCCCACTACTGAGGGATAAGAGGCGGAGGAGTCTCCTCTGCTACACATGGGAAGGGCGCCCCCCCATGAGGAACCTGGTAGGTGACACAGGAGGTCGGCACTGACTGGTGTTGGAACCCCCCCCCTCTATGACGACGGTGGAAAACAAGAGGGGAAAGGTCGATCTCTGGGAGGCCAGAGCCCCCAGGAAAGAGGAGACCACCGGGCCGGAGGCACCAGCACAACAGCATAGATGGAGAACACTGCAAACTCGCAGAGCTTTTGCCATAGGGGCGACCCCCATGGCCCATGAACTAGAAAGCTGGAAAGCTTCCCTGCAGAGGTTCCAGTTTGCGGGCAGGGTATGGGCCAGAGCAGCCTCTGCATCTCTGGGAGACAACATGGAGGGTGACGCGGCTGCCACGAAGTCCGAAGTGGCGGCCCTCATGGAGGAGATATGGGGAATCAGATCTGCCTTTGATCAGAGGTTGGCCAAAATGGACCAGAGACTCCTTTCAGTAGAAGACCAGATTCAAGGGCTGGAGGCCAATCAGTCTTCAGTGGACACACTGGAGCTCCAAACGGGGGTGACGCTGGCTGACCTGGAGAGGAAGGAAACGGAGACCACACTCAAAATGGATGACATAGAAAACAGAGAATGTTGAAACAACCTACGTTTCTTTGGCTTCACAAAGAGGGGGGGAAACGGAAGGAGACACCAAGAGAGGTGATCTGTACGCTGTTTGGTGATGATGCCATGGACAAACCTACCACTGACCGAGAACACCAAGTGGGGGGTGGTTCCAGGGGTCCTTGTTCGGTGCTGGTGCGATTCCAATATTATGAACAGAGGACAAAGATCCTGGATCGGGCTAGGAAGGTGGGCCAAATCAACTACAGCGAGGCTCATATCACCATCGTCCAGCTCTCCCCCCTCACCAGGAGAAGAATGCGTGGCCCGCTCACCAAGTGGCTAACGGACAAGGGGGTGCGTTACAGATGGGGGATCCCATCACCCTGAGCTTTGAATATCACGTTCTGTATTACCGGCTGGCGATGGAGGGCGAAATAAGTCGAGTGTCTGAAGAACTCATGGCAGACTCAAGGCTCCAGGCATCAGGAGAGACCGCTTGTCTTCTGGCTTTGCCCGCAGGCGCCAAAAATTGACGCAAGATGTCGAGGCACGCAAGTATAAAAAGTTAAAACACGCCGCTGAGAGGCCCCGCTGGCCCCTGATCTGGATTCCTGTTCATTAAAGGATTTTGGGAGGGTGGCAAAAACGACACGAGGCCCTTTGTGGAGGACAGACTGGTGGTGGGGGGGGGGGGGGGAAGAGTTAAACATGGTTCTAGACCTGATCACAGATCCAAGAGAATGGGTGATGAAGGGGTAACAACCCGGGCAAAGCCACCTCCAAAAGGTTAAGAAATCAACCAGGAGCTGTGCATTACAGATGCCCTATAAGAAGGGGGGATGGGAGGGGGAGATAGAGCCTGTACCTTCTTCTCAGCAGTCCAAAACTACTTCTCTAGGATTGATTTGATACTGGTGGATACTAAGGTATACTGGTGGATACTAAGGTGAAGACCCAAATTAGAGATTCTAGCATCATACTGGTCCTATGGTCTGACCATGATATGGTCAGAGTGGTGTTGGGGAAGACCCTGGTCAGAGGCCCTCAGGAGGGTTGCGCTGCAATGACATTTTGCTAAAGGACAGGTATCTCTGCCAAACGATCTTGTTGGAAATTACTGACTATTTTGCCTTTAATGCAATGGAGAGCAGTCTCTCGAGGAAGGCTTCAAGGCCACTTTGCGGGTGGTACTCATCAAGTCAAAGGCCCCAAAAAAAGAAAGAACGCAGAGCTCAACAGGACGAGTTAAAGGGGAAGATCAGGGATCTGCAGCCCAAGGGTTCGGGGGTGCCTACCTAACGCACCATGTAGGCTGGCTAAATTGCGGATTTACAGAGTGAAACTCAAGGCCGATCCGGTTCAAAACAGGGAAAGGCAGATGCTACTTCTGAAGCAGAAATAACATGAGCGGGGGGAAAAGGCAAGCAAAATCCTGGCTTGGAAGCTAAGGGAGCAAAGGAAAAGAAAGGCGAAAGGGGTCATCAGGGGAGAGGGGGACAGGGAGGTACATGACCCAGGGGGTGGGGGGATTAGGGAAGGAATTTGCCAACTTCTATGAAAATCTCTACTCATCAGAATTTTCTGACAGGGATGAGCAGATAGCTGCATTCCTGGACCCCCCCTGTCCCTTCCGGGCATATCGAGGGGAGAGTCAGAACGACTGGGGGCACCCTTCTCAAGGGAGGAGATTGTGCAGACAATTAAGGGGATGAAGATAGGGACCGCAGCTGTGAGTGATGGGTTCTCGGTTCCATTTTACAAGATGTTCAGATCTATGCTAGCCCCATACTTTGCCAGTGTGTTCAATTAGGTGTTATAGGGGGGCCCTTGCCAAATTCAATGCTGGAGGCCACGATAGTCACAATGCACAAAAAGGGCAGGACCCTGACATGTGCCTCTTACCACCAGATCCCTTTGCTAAATAATGACGCAAAAATCCTGGCCAAAATCCTGAGTTCCAGACTGGAAACCCTGCTCCCGTCCCTGGTTCACGGGGATCAGGTTGGCTTCATATGAGGGAGACAGGGTTGAGCCAATATCCGAAAGTCCATCAACCTTATGCATCAGGTGTACGCCCAACGGAACAATGCCTGTCTGGTCTCGACTCGGAAAAGGCCTTTGACAGAGTGAAGTGGCCTTTTATGAAGATGGTGCTGGGGAGGATGGGCCTGGGTCAGACTTTTCTGATGTGGGTAGATGCCCTATATGTGCGTGCTATGGCACGAGTACGGGTCAATAACGTTGTGTCCGACTCCTTCCGTCGGATGCGTGGCACAAGACAGGTATGCCCACTGTCACCACTTTTGTATGATCTCGCAATGAAGCCGCTCGCTATTGCGATCAGGGCAAACCAGGAGATCAAGGGTATGCAAAGCAGTGAGGTGGAGTTTGAACCATCCCTTTTCGCATTGAACATAAGGAAAGGAACTCCAGGACTCCAACACGTGAGATTTCGGTTCTACGGTAAGCAAAACTACAGCGAACAGTGTCTGTGTTAATGGCTAGCTCTTTTGAATAGGGGATCATCCTGGCACCATAGACTTAAATTATAACCAATTACTATTGTTGATTATGATCGAACGGGAAAGAAAGAACAGTAAACGCATAACAGCCGCATTGGAGTAACCTACGCTAAGCATATGACATGCATTCTTTTTGTAAGAAAGGGTGATATTTTTCAGGAGAGGAGTTGCAGTCCTGTTAGTAATGAGTTAATACTTGTACTTCGGTATTTTTGTACACTACGCACTTAGATACAAATTAACTTAAAACATAATAATTGGACTTTTTGTTCCGTAATAACAAACCATACGTAGCAATAATGTAAGAACAGGAGTACTTGCTCCGCATAATTAATCATACGTAACATTAATGTAAGAACTGGACTATTTGCTCCGCAATAAAAACCACACTTAGCACTAATGAAAGACAAAATCTGACGGAGTGCTTGAGCTAATTTAAACGTTCTCATCTTTTAGGGATATGGACTCTGGGATCAGACCCACTTATAAACTTGCATACGGACCAATCCGTTAAACGCATACTTAGTAAGGAATCCTATTGAGTTAAGAGTCACAAACCTGTACATAATTTTAGTCTCAGTAAATGAAGTTAGAAAATTTGATGTTGACTAATGTACTTTGTTTTATTTTTCCTGTGTGTCTGTATGTTGTTTTCTTAACCCTTACAATCCTCCCCACTACCAATCCGCCATTTAGGTCTTATGATGGTTATGTTTAACTATGTTCGGATACACGGTTTGATGTATTGTTGCTATTTAAATTGATTTGCCAAATAATGATTTTTGTTACACAAAAATGTTATATATAAAACATGTTTTATGGTCATGTTTTGTATACTTTAAAAAAATAAATTCTAGCCCTGATTTGATAATGGCTCAGCGAGACGAAACACGTGTATAGGGCACACTTTTTTCACTTGTTTTTGGGTCTCTCAAGACCAAGCAATAAAAGTAACACAATTCTACATCTAATGGCACAGAGTCCTGGAGTTCCTTTCCTTATGTTCAACGTACAATTGACGGTTTAGGCTTATTTCCATCTAATTCCAGTGAACTGCGACATAGAAGGATCTATGTTCTTGTATAATTACGCCAACCAATTTTGTTTACGAAGTATATTAGGATCTACAGGAGTCGCCTATCAGATGAACCACATAAGCCCCCTTTTTGTTTTATCCCTTTTCGCAGATGACATTCTGGGCCATCTTACGGAGGTGGGCTCCTCTCTCCTCAAGCTCTTAGAGCAAATCGGGAGCTATGTTCGCCTTTCAGGCCTGAAAATAAACATGGGCAAATCCAGCATAATGGCCAGGAGCCCAAGCGGCTCCGGCCTGACTGCCCATTCTCGATACTTGGGAATGAGGGTTGAACAGACGCAGACAAAGTATTTAGGGGTGATCTTGCCAGGCTAGTCAAGGCCAATTTCGACCCAATTCTGGCAATGATCAAAGAGGACCTTAGAGGGTGGACGGCCCTCACTCTCTTGGTATGGGCAAATAACCTCCATACAAATGAATGCTGTATCTGTTGTCCGCCGTCCCAACAAGGCTTCCAGTGGCATTCTTCAGTGACTTGAAAGGTGTACTCTTGAAATTTGTATGGCAGAACAAGAGGCCGAGAGTGAAATGGGCAACACTCGCACTCCCATGGGACCAGGGTGGTTTTGACTTTCCAGACCCCTACCTGTACTACAAGGCCGCCCAGTTAAGTGTGTTGTTGGAGCACTTGAGGGAGGCTCTGCAAACACATTGGACCTACTTGTAAGACTTGGTAGTGCATCCACTCAAGGCGAGGGACTACCTGTGGGCCCCCTATGGGCGCATTCCGGCTGCGGCTAGGGAACACCCTACGTTGGGTGCTCAGTGGAACCTTTGGCAGGACAGTGGCGCTAATAGAACATTTTTGGCCTAGCCCTCTCCCTTGTCTTCAATCTGGTGAGGCAAGGGATGAAGTTTGCAGAACAATGGTCGGATGAGGGGCTTCAGAGGGTGGGCCAATTGCTTGAGCAGGTCCACTTCAAGCGGTTCGGGGAGGAAGGCCCTGGGCCAGGACTGGATTAACATCTTTGAATACCTAAGCCTAAAGGGGATATTTACTGACTCGAGGTTGCTTGCTCTGGTCTTCCGGGATTTCACCCCTTTTGAGAGAGTTTTAGATGGCTCTACTGCCCGTAAGGGCTCCCTATCGATAATATACAAATTCTTGGTCTCTATCCCGGAGGATGGAAGCTATACATTCAAGAGGTTTGAGATAGAGCTCATGGGGGAGGAGATTACAGACAAGGTCTGGGCTAAGATTTTCCAAATCACGTTCCATGGCAACCTCTTCACCTCTACGATGGACCCTCTCCAGATATTGGGGATCCTGGCCATGGACCGGGAAGAATACAGGCTGCCGAGGTATGAGAGGCCATGCTGGGAGATTGTATATAGCGCAGAAATGGATGGTGGGGGGGGGGGGGGTCACGAGAGGAGAGTGGGAACAGAAACTATGTAACACCATAGTGATGGAGAAGTTGACGGGCGTTATCAACGATTACATGGCGCCCTACCCTACCTGGAGGAATGGGGTTTGCCGACGGCTAGGATGGATCGTTTCAGTGCCTAGCCATTGAGGAAAGGGAGGGACATAGTCTACAATGTCCAGAGGAGGGAGGCAATCCAAAACTAAACCTATGTTAAGTCAGATGATCGTTGTTTTAGATTGATTCATCATGCGTCACCAGCCCTGAGGCTGCGTAATGTATAATTTTTTTATGCTGCCCGAACACGATGTCAATGAGAAGGGGGGCAGGGAGGGATGGTTAGGGGCGGGGGGCAGGTTGACATCATGCAGGTTGACCATGTCAGTTCAAATGCCAATAAAAACTAAAGTTTACAACAACAACAAAAAGAAGAGTCAATTACTCACCTGTTGGGTTGGGCTTTCCCTGAATTGTAGTAGTGCAAGTCTGTGAAATAGTTTTGCTAGGTTGTTGTCCCCAAAGTAGCTTTAGGCCCCTCTAGAAAGTATACCAGTTAAGTTACTCCCTCTGAACTGTGCTCTAAAAAGTAAGATTGATGTGCAACTGTATCCATTCTTGACAGTGCTGGTCTAATTAAGTTTGTCTATAACTGAACACCACCAAGAAACACTGTATATTGGGACCAATAGGGCCTACTACCCTCGATTTAATGATTCTATTCTGAAAGTATATCCAACCTGGTTTTACACACAGCCACGCCACCAAGAATAGCTTAATGCCATTCTGAATGTGTTATAGGTTTGACTCACCTTGACTGCTTGTTGTAATCTAAATAAGGTTATACGTTGGATTGTATGCCATAAGTATTGAGTTGGTTTTTATAATTGTGTTTATATAAGATGTTTTAGTACTTACTGTCTCTAAGATTTATCTTGGTCTACTTGCATTTAAACCCTTTATTTTTACAATGCATAGTGTTTTAGTGCTTATGAGCATAGGTATACTACAATTTTTTTTATCATCTTTATTTAATGTTCTCAAACAGATTCATACATGGAAGAAGAATAATACAAAAAGGGTAGAAGAACATCTGTAAACCTCCCCATATATCTCAATTACATCAATCATATCTCAAAAGATACATATTAAAAATAAATAAAAACAAAGTAAAAATAAATTCCATAAACAATTAAACAAACTAAATGAAAATTAAATGTATACATTGAGTTAATAAGGCACATTGTAAAAACAACATATTTGCATCAAATGTACTACATCCCTTGACATAGAGACAAGAAGACAGGACCAGAAGACACAACTAACAGACACACAAATTAAAAAATCTACAAATAACACTATCCATCCAACTAAATTGTTCATACATCACGTTGTCCATCTTGCGCCTCACTACCATACAAATCGATGGAAGATTTCCAAAAGGACCAATAACTTCCCTCTTTATCCCGTTTCTTAAACATAACTAATTCAAATTCAGAGAACACAATCACATCATTAAGCCAGTCCTCTACTGTTGGTTTTTTTCTGGATTTCCACACCTTCCTAATCTGTTTTACTGCTATTACCAAAATTGTATCTATCCAATGTCCATACAAACGAGCCTTCAAACAACGGCCACTTTTTGCCAATAACAAAACCTGAAAAGGCTCTCTAAGAAACAAAATCGACAAAGCGATATCCAACCTATCTAACACCTCTCTCCAAAAAGTCAACACTCTTGAACAATGCCACAACATATGAATCAATGTCCCCTTCTCCTTCCCATATCCCAACAAAAGTCTTCAGTAATTAGTCGCAAATCACACATTCGCACCGGAGTCCAATATAATCTGCCCAAAATCTTCTGATGTATAAATCTTAATTTAAGATCCCTCTTACTATTATATCCAACCTGCCACACATTTCCAGGCCTCATCACTGACTGCATAACCTAAATCTACCTCCCATTTCTGTTTCAATATGATCCAAGACTCTAATACTGAAACACTTTCCCTCATAAGTTTCAGATATGTTAATACATTACGTGGCAATAAGTGAAACATAGTCCAACCCACAGCCCTCTCTCCCTCCTAAAACAAGCCTGGTTCCCGTCTACGCTACCAAATGTTCTCAGGTGGCACAGCCTTATACTAAGAGTGGAGATTTGTACTGCCTCAGCTATAGTTTTATAAAGCCCTTGGTTGGACTTTAAAAAAACTATCCTAACAGTGTGGGAGTGGTGGAGCGGGGCTGGGGGGTTGGTAGAGATTTGGGAGGTGGCTGGAGGGCCAGATATTTTTGATTCTAGATAGCTAGCGTGCAACTCTGTCCTGGGAAGGGTGGAGGGGAAAGAGGTTGGCTGGGCGGGGCATTAGTTAAGTTTCTGGAGCGTCAGCGCACAGTACTGATCTGGGAAGTGTGTGGCACGGTGGCAGGGGTGTAACCTGAACGTTTTGGAAGATTTAGAGAGGGCAGTTGTGTTTAGCAACTTATGCTATGCGAGCAGTCTGAAGTGATAAAAGAACTAAATATGGACATGGGATGAAACGGTTTAAAACTTGTGACACTAGTAGTCAAAATCTGACATGACCATTGACCGATTCAGAGACAAGAACAATGCGTGCAAGATTGTCTAAATTCAATAACTAGGTTATGCCTGGAAATGTATCTAAATAAAACGAGAACAGAGCCTGAGCTTTGTCTAAATTCAGAACAAGGGCGATTCCTGAAAAGGTTGAATGCATTCACAACATACACTGTGTGGGACAAATGCACCTAAAGTCGAACATACAATGGGAGGAAAACTGCATCTAGATTCAAAACGTACCCTGTAGTGGGAAAAGCACCTAGATTCAAACCTACACGGTCGTGGGAACAAAGCACCAAGATTCAGAACATAACCTGTAGAGGGAAAACACCCAGTTATAAAACATACTATAGTGGGAAATGCACCTAGATTCAAAACATAACCTATTGAGGGAAAACACCTACATTCAAAAACAAGGGAGGAAAACTGCATCTAGATACAGAACCTAACCATTGGTGACAAAATGCACCTGTTGTGTAAAAAGCACCTAGATTCACAACATAACCTGTAGTGGGGGGAAAAAAACTCCCAATTACAAACATACACTGTAGTAGTTTGGGCACCCTGCCTGGTCCTATGGTTGTGGAATGGTGGCAATACAATGGTGAGCTAGAGGGCACAGTGTAGATCAGTACAGTGTTTTAAGTAAGTAATTGGTTCGGGTGTAAGAGAGTCAGAGGGTTTTACCAGAGAACAGTAATAGCTGTGCTCGCCGCCGGTAACACCTTAACTTCGATGTTGCTGTACGGTGCTTTGTCTGGTGCCCATGGGCAAACAGGGTACAAGTGCTGCCCATAGAGGGGCGTGCCTTTGGCCCTTAACATTTTGCCAGGGCAAGGCTTCCCGGGGGTTGCCAGATATGAGGCTTGCTTCCTGGGTTCAGGCACCAATTGCAGGAGGGGCTGGGAAAAAGAAAGAGGTAAAGGGGCTGACGGAGCAGGATGAAGGAAAAAACAAGGGATTTAACTCAAAATGTGAGAAGCAGGCCGATGGGCCACTCACCGGCACAGCGGATAAACAGAGAAGAGCCAGCTTTCATGGCCGCACGGGATACAAACAGCGACTGTGTAGCAGCGCTCGCGCAAGTAATGCTTCCTGGGTTCAGGAACCAATCACGGGAGGGTGGACGGAATAAGGAAGGTGGAAGTGAAATGTTTGACTATTTGTCTTTGTTTCTAATAAAGTACATCAATCAGTCCAGACTCAATGGTTCTAGCAGGGATAAACTAACAATCTGCAAGCTTCCAGCCAGCAATCAAAAGTCGCTCGCCACTAAAATTCTATACATACAGACCGCACATAATTTCTGACTCGCCAAGATTTCGATATTATTTGGCAATGGCTAGTGGTGTGTACACAGTTTGGGCCCTGGTTCAAGAGCTATGTCACTTACCTAAATGTCCTCGTCTTACTCACCGCCCCAAAGCCTATCCCTACCTCATTCACTCTCCCTCACTATACCTTAATCGCCCTCCCTTTTCCTTCTCTGTGTATCAAGTGATGTGTCCGACTATATGTCTCTATGCTTCCAACAGTGTACCTTAATCCATAGAGACTCGTCATAGACTGAACCCCCTCTCTCTCTCTCTCTCTCTCGTCCTCTCCCTCACCACATCTCTCTACCTCCCAATCCCTCCACCACTCTCCACTCGCCCACCCTCCCCCTTGCTCTACCTCTCTCCTCCACCGCTCACCCCACCTTCTGTCTGTCACTCCTGCCATCTCTCAGCCATCCCCCTCCCTCTCTTATCCCACTCCCCCACCAACTCCATCACCCTACCTTTTGAGTTTTTGCTACTGGGTGGCGCTAAAGCACTACCTACCAGCCACAACTATTATATTAGAATACAGCTAGGGAGTAATAGAATATGAGGAGGAACACCAAGCTTGTAGGCGTTTGGTTATTTACCCACCCATTGACTGGCCATTGCCATGCAAATCCCTAGGGCCATTCCCACTCACTTCCTGCCCCTCCCGCCCAGAGTACATCCTCCTGGGATCTCTTTGAGCGAACTTCATCAATACTTACCATCAAACCTTGTGCTAAAAATGCCTGCCAGTATTTTTTCAAAACAGTCTTGAGAGTTAATTACTTAATTGGTGTAGTGAACAAGCTACTGCTGCAATATAAATGTCAACCAGATCTGCCTTCAGCCACTCGATTTATAAGCACTATGTGTGTCCTTCGCTGAAGTCCTATTAAAAACAAGCATTAGCAAAGCCAACAGTTGTGTACATATTAGGTACTTGCCAAGGACTGCTATTGGCCAGGTACTCGCACCATTTTGCAGCTGCTACCATTAACGAGCAATAAACACCACTATTGGCAGTGCCTGGCAAATGCATTTCCCATGCCTACACAAAAGTCAAAACTGTTGGCATTACCAATGATGGTTTTCTTTCCCTATGGCTTAAGTGATGTGTTTGACTATATGTCTCTCGCTTTCAAATAATGTACCTAAATCAGTCGAGACTTAACGGTTCTAGAGCTATATGTACGTTACCTAAATGGCCTCGTTTTACTCTATTTGTAGGCCTATCTCTCATTAACCCCCTATCCCTCCCTCTCCAAGTGATATCGAACTATGTCTCTCGGTTTGTTAAACTATTAATATCTTTTAGTAAGTCATCTTTTTATCCATACATACTAAAATATTTCTCAATGTTCCTAGCTTACCATGTGTTTGAATTTATTGCTATTTGTGTCTATCAAGTTCATTATACATTCTTGCTTCTTTGTATAAAGGCTTCTTTTTTTAAAAAAAAAAAAAAACAACAATAGTCACAAATCTAAAACTGAATTGAACTAGTGACATTGGATGGATAATTGTGTTACTAGTTCACTTTATGCATTCTACCAAGTGTATCATTTTAATTTGGTTTAGTGTTTCTTTGGTAAAGCACGCTTTGAACGTGTTACAAATAAAGAAACGAAAGCAATTGTGACCTGGCTGGTGGCTTTTGCAAACTGTGTTCAGTCTATCGGTCCCTGACATTTGAGGGAGGGCACATTCCGATGATAAAATGTTCTTTTGACAGTGACCAAAGAATGGATATTTTGTTACTGAAATAGAAACATTTCACATTTGCTAGGGAACCAGAAACAAACACCAGTATAATTCAGTAATGGATGTTTTGAGTTTTATGTATTTTTACTATAACAGTCATTTTGAATAGGATGTAAAACGGAATGATGAATAATAATTTATGGTGGGCATTAGTATTGCATGGAAAACATTTTACATTTTTGGCAAAACTCTCCACCCACAACAGAGAAACATTTGCATAACCAGGGCCCGCAAAATGTCCTCTCCCATTTGCACAGGCGGGGAGATTTTATGATGGACGAGGACAATTTGCTTTGTCCTCGTCTTTCATGGTGAATATAGGGATGTAGGATCATTGTGCCATTTATTGCAAATAAACATTTCCCTATGCGTGGCTTGCCACTGGATGGCAGCATTGCACCAAATATGCTATTAATGGTGATGTGCAACATTTAACAAAAAAACTGGATTTACTTTTAATACATTTTTGTAGGAGCAATATTATTTTGGAGACGAGAAGGTGAAGTAAAAAACTAGCCCTGTAGTGTCTACCGGCAGGATCTATACAAAATCATTTATACTTTAAAGTAGGACATAATGTGACATTTCGTGGCAAGGTGAAATAATACATTTTTAGAGTGGTCCCCTGAAGAATGTTCACCGATTACGGGGCATGAAGAACAGAAACATGTCGGGAAGATGTTTTTTAAGACACGTTTAGAGTGTTTAATGTTGTAATGTATTGTCATCTGTGTCTATAATTGATTGATAGTATGTTTTAGATTAATTTGTATGTATAGTTCATTTTCACTGTATATGATGTTAGGGTCTAAGTTTTAAGTTTTGAATAATCTGAATGAATGAATTTTTTTATCGAATAAGTGCACTCAGTCAATTTTTTCAGGACTGTTTGCAGGAAGATCAACGGTCCTGGTTTTGGTCTGGATGAGAGTACAAATGTAATGAATTAAGTCTATCTCCTTGTTGTAATTACATGATCGTGTTCACCCTGTTGGTGGAGATAAGTGTTTTCAGAATAGGGGTATGGCTTGAATACACTAAGTGCCACAGACAACATCTCAGCATGCAATTACTCAAACTAAAGACCACAAAAGCAAATAATGGGAGTGAAAAGCTTCACTGCCAGCTTACAGGGATCAACTATGTGTGCACTACAGACTGCTACTTCAGGACTCAGTGTGCAAGACAACTTTAAAGAATGTGATATTCCTGCTTCAGTAATTATCGCAGCAGGATCCCGATTTAAACAATGAGAAAGCATTGTACGGGAAGGAATAAGATCTGAATAAAGGGCAGATACAAACAGGTCGTGCAAAATCCCCTAGCATAGTTGAGCCCTTTTAGGAGATTTAGGTACCATGATAGTTGACCCTGTGGTCAAATGCACCTTCTAAATTGTTTGAATGCACGAAATACACTATCTGCAGCATGGGATGAATTAGATTCTGTAAATGTGTCTGGTTATATATAGCACTGATAGTCAGAAAAATGATTCTCTATGGATGTATGTATATTTGAAATTCAAATATTTGTATGTATGGATGTATGTATATTTGAAATTCATAAACTGAATCTCAAGAGTGTGGCAGGCTAACCAAGTTTTGTTTTGAGAAAGAAGTATTTTAAGTGGTTTGATAACTGAACATTTTGTCTGTGAAAACGTGCTCTTTTATGTGCATAGATAGATTGTGTCTGAATTTCAAAGTGAATGTCTTTCCTTAAACAGTGGACTCATTTGATTGGACTTCAGATCAACTAACTGCTGGCTTTGGCAATGGTTGCATACATCCACAATGGGTTACTTGGTATGCACGGATTGGAATTACTGTTGCCCGGCACTTATCCATGCCATGGACTTACAAGCCATAATGAAGAAAGGGACTGTGATGAAATAACGCCTTCCCTGCAAGAGTTTAAGGGCGAGTAGTGGCTAACCCGCCTACTCATCCTTCACACTTCCACAAAACAAGTGCTCCTAATAAGGTTTTGAAGTGGAAGTATTTTACTGCCTATTTTTAAAATGTTGCTTTTGTAATCTTTTTTAGGGAGTACAAAATTAAGTCCCATTCCCAATGGGTGTATTTTATAAGAGAGTAAAAAGGTTTTTCCGGTATAAAATACTTTTTTTTGTAATAAGTACTTCTTTACGCCAAGTTGTTCATGCACATTAAGAGATACGCATTTACCTCTTTGGATCAGGGAGTAATAATAGTAGTTCTTTCTGTGGTAGTACATGCACTACTGATCTAAAAAAATCCATGCAGCTGTGTGGGTGAAAGCAGGTGTAAAAAATCCTGTGCGTCTATTTCCTATTTTTTGTTAGGGATATTTGTACTCTGTATTTTAATTTTTGGGGGGTATTTGCCTATTTTTTTAAGGAGTACAAGTGGACGATACACGCCTTAAATGTAGGGCTGGTGATCCCAATTAAAAAGGTGATACAGACACAGCTAAGAGATTATACCTTCTTCACCTTTCGAGGTAACGTGGGCTGAGGGAAGGCTATGCTCTCAAGAGGGGTGTGAATGTGATTTAATAGTAACTCTCGGGAGGATAGCTCAGTGGCAACGTGCTTGCCTTGGAAGCAAGATGACACGGAGCAACACAGGTTCGATCCCTGGGTCCGCGCTTAGAAACCTCTGGGTATTAAGTGCGTTATAAATAACATATCATATCATAAAACAGAAATCAGTACAAAGGGAATGCCCAATCAAGGTTCTATAAAGACATTTACTTAAAACACACCATCTGCAATAAGAACTAAATCGTTGCAGCAATCTGGGTAACAAAACAGGGGTAGAGAGACAAATTAATCACAGATTTCGAAAAGGTTGTGTTCTGGTGTGAAACAGTGACCTAGTCAGTCACTAGGGCCCAAAGATGGACCACGGGAGTGGGTACCACTCAATCCTGTTTGATGTTCTTGGCAGTTTAACAGCATTGAACCATGCTCTTCTAAACCTCACAAACAGTACTGATTAGGCTCTGAATGCAGTGGTTGCGTTGCTCCAGACTGGGAGCGGTGTCAAACTGGGGTCACTGAAGTAAGTTTGTGGATCGTGAGAGCCAGCAGGGTCTTTTCAACGGCAAAGATACATACTGGTGACTGGAGTGCAGGTCGAGTCAGGCAGTTCGATTAAGCCTTTAGGGTCGGTTTGGCTGGCCAGGTAGAACATCAAAGATGCTGGTATTTCGAACACAGCGGATGCAACAGGGGGCTTCAAGTTAGAGCTGCAGCAACAATGCGCTCAGCTGGTGCAGTGGCAAACTGGCTCAAGAGTGCAAGATAGCGGCTCGAACATCAGTCGAATGCCAAAGGCAGCTACATAGGGTCCTAGTGGTTCCAACGGGCCTGAAGTAACGGCTCACAGTGGTTTGACAAAGAAAACACAGGAATCCTGGCCGTCTTGGCTCTTGTGCGCTGGAGTCCAACTCCAGGGTCTCAGCGAAAGTGTCTTGCGCACGCTTTCAGGAGTCGTTCACCATGATACAATCCAGGGCAGCAGTGTGACTGGCAGCGATGCATTGTGCCCTGGGGATGAGAACAGAACGGAGCTTACCTCTGCCGTGCACACTCTGTCTTTACTGCAACATTGGAGGTATTTGGAAAGTCAACTCACCCAACAGTGGTCCAACAAATTATTCCTCAAGTGTTTGTTATGATAGGATATGATAGTTGATTTATATAACGCCTACACACAATGTGTTTCAAAGCGCTTCAAGGCAAGGGAGGGAACAAGGGAAAATACAATGACATTCTTACAGGCCATGAACAGTAAGTATGTGAAATTAACTATCGTACTCAGCCCGACGACATTTCAGATAGTGCAAAAGCTAAGACATGGATAAGGAAGGGAGGGAGAGAGTGGGTAGGAAATGGAAACAGACAGGAGACTACCATACTAGGCCTGACAACATTTCTGGTAGAGCTGGAGAAAAACAAAAGGTGAAGGAGAGGGGCGCAGAAAGGGTGGGAGGAACAAAACAAGCGAGTATAGTACTAGGCTGGACAACGTTTCAGATCATGCTGGAGGGAGGCGGGGAGGGGGGACAGCAAGGGGACGGGGGAGCAACAGACGAGGTGGCTATCATACTAGGTCCAGGGCCAATTCTGCAATTCTGATAGAGTAAGTGCGTAGAAGAAAGTAAGGGGAGGAGGGGAGGAGATAGGAAAAGGGACGGGGAGGAGAGAACATAGAGTAAGCAGTTAAAAAGAGTGGAGAAACAAGAGGGGAGAGCGAATAAAACTGCAGAAGTTAGTACTAACACATAATGTTGCAAGCCAGGATACAAGATGAAGATGGGAACAGCATGATTCAGGGTCACCATGAGTACAAGATGCAAAGGAAGTCCAGTACGAGAGCTGAGAAAGGGTAACGCACCATGAATCAATGAAGTCCATAAAAGTAAAATCCAGCATTGGCCACAAGACGGTGAAACCAGAATGTAGCAGGACAGACTCCTGTGTGCAGGAAGTGGGGTGGGGGCACAAGTGAATAACACGGAGGGACCACAGAGGGTGGGGATGGCCTGTGGGGACGGAGGGTGTAAACACGTGTTGGTGCATGCTTACCTGCTGTCTTAGCAGGGGTTTGGGTCCTGGATCCTCCTGGTCTGAACAGGTCCAAACAGGAATTGCCCTTTTCTTTGACTGCCCTTCGCGTTGGACGCCTGGGCGAGAGACGCCCTTGACCTAAGAGTTAAGAGCAGGAAGGAAGAGGCAGGGCTAAGAAGGTGGGTGGTGCTTAGGCCAGGTGACCTAGATCCACTTACACCGGCTCCCCAGCTGCAAAGGAAAAGAAACTGGAGGGCTCCTTAAGTAGGGAAAAGAGCGGCAAGCAGGAAGGCACCACGTGGGTGGGGCTTGCTCAGTGGTGAAAAAAAGCCGCAACCAGGAAGGCACCAGGTGGGCAGGGCTTAGGGCAGGTGACCTAGATGCACTTACACCTGCTCCCAAGCTGCGTCTTGTTCAAGAGTGAATTCAAGAAGGAGTAGGAGAGGACTCTTTTAAAGTCAAAAGTCCACAGGTGAATGGACAAAAACAAGCCTGCTTCAAGAGTCCAGACAAGTAGTCTGCCTTCTGACATCATACCCAAAGTGCTATGTGCAAATGGAAGTGGAGGAGACAAGAAAGGAAAGAGATAGACAAAAACAAATAAGGTGCAATTGTCCTTCAGCTATGCTGAGCTCCCTCGGTCTAACTCTGCCCCTTTATGATATGGCATTTATAACGCGCCTATACACAAGTGTTTACATTTACTTGTCAATGGTATCAAATACCCTTTTGCTATGCATTAAGATGGATTTCTAAAATCAGCTCTGGCCATCCTACTTATGGTAAACAGGGAAGACACTGAGGTTTGCCAAAAGCCAATCAAGGTAGGTGGATGACCAGTCAAGGCTTAGACACATAGGAAAAGTGCGAGAGTGGTCTAGGGCTACAACGAGTCTACACAGAATTATTCAAGTTGTTCATTAAGTATATGAAAATACAATTATTAGGCCTTTCTAAATATGCAAAGCAACAAAAAAATAAAATGATAATCAGAAGTAATGTACTCAAAAATCATACATCACATTTATATGCATTCACTATTCAAACCAAGATAGCATATTCATTAAATACCAGTAGTCAACAGGTGACTAGTTAAATACAGGAAAAACAGTTAGAAAATATCACAAACACAGTTCCCTCTGTCTTATGAAGTCCAGCCCCAAGGTGTACAGGGCCTTGTGCCCAAAAAGTCACAAGTTGCACTCTGGTTTCTACAGGGAAGGTATTAAAGAACTGATGCAGTTGGCTGTGGTGGTGATTGAAAAAGTTATTTTAAGTAAGGTAATTATGGCGTCAAAATGGGCTAACACTTGTGTGGCCCATTTTGGTTGTGCATATTTTTTTTTAACACCAACATGCACACATCTTTAGCGAACCACTTTATTTTAAGATGGTACACAAAGTGGCCGGCAGGTTTCAATGCACCTGTTCCTTCTATCTTTTCGATTAATATTATTGATTCATAGTATCGGTGTAGAAGTATGTGACAGATGTACTAATCTGAGAATGGTTCTTTGAATAACTTTGATATGGCCATGACATAATACCTTTTACTAGGCAGTATATTGACATCACTACCAATATTACAATTTGCAACTTACATGTCATAACTATAGAGCGTGCCGTGAATTCAGATGGCTGTTGCACGCCAGGATGATATCAACACTGACGTCATACGTCAAGGGCAATAACGTCACAGAGTATAAAATGGATCTTAAAAATTAAGATTTTAAAATTTTCTGCATATACCAGCAGTACTCAAGACCTTTTTTTCACACACAGTCAGAACAGGAACTGGTCGTATTCGTCTAAACCTTGATTCTAGCGAGGTAGCAAGCATCTTGACGGTTTTTCAGTCTTCTATAACACTGGAATACGATCATCTTCTGACTCTTTTTCAGGAACAGAACAAATCTCTAAGAAGCACTGAATTCAAACGGAAACACAAATTTGACCTTGAGATTTCCCAACGGAAAAGACTTCTCCGTCAGAAACTGAGACAAGCACGCAAATCACCATCCTCAGATCCGAGCACCTCATCACGCAAGCTAAAACAGGGCTATAAGAATTGGTTAGAATCTCACAGGGCCACCATGCTACAAAATGATGCAGAGCTCATGTTGGCAAAAATGGCGAGCTCTAACTCAGCCGACTACTGGAGACTCATAAACGACACCTTTGCACCACAACACGCCCTTCAAGCTAACTTGGTCCTAGAAACTGAATGGCTAGTGTTCTATTCTGCTCTCTTTCAAAAAGACAAAATTACTACAGAATGGGAACCCCCAATTCTAAGGCACTGGGAGCTTGTCTTTGAGTATGAAGACATCCTGCGAGTCATTAAGAATGTGCATGAATCGAGAGCACTTGGCCCTGACGGGCTCACAAACTTTGTGATCAAAAGACATCCAGAAGAGTGGTCTGAATTTTGTGAGCATCTGTTCAACAGGATTCTCAAGCGTTGCAAGACCCCTAAATCATGGAAATCCGCTGTGATTATACCGATCTTTAAAAAAGGAGACCGCAGAAACCCCATGAACTATAGACCAATTGCACTTCTCGATGTATTAGGGAAAGTGTACGCTACCCTACTCCAACCACAACTTCTGGAGTGGTCCACTAAAAGCAATCTTGTGGATCCGAGACAAACAGGCTTTGTCAAGGGTGTGGGCTGCTGCGTCAACCTGCTTCTGTTAAACCTACTGAAGATGGAAGCCCACCGCAAAAACTCTAAGACCTATTTAGCCCTAATCGATCTATCTCAGGCGTTTGATAGTATAAACAGAGATCTATTATGGTGGAAAATGAGCAAATGGAACTGTCCACCTAGCTTGTTGGCTGCAATTCGTGAACTGCACACAAACACCTCCATTAGAGTCAGACCAGATCTTAAGGGCAATCTACCAGCCCCCATTGAAACATCTATAGGAGTTAAACAAGGCTGCCCGCTAGCAGCGAGCATCTTTAACCTGTTTATATCGGACATTAAAGAGGTCTTTGTTGGGCTACACACGTTCCCACTGAAAATACACGGCACGCACATCGATTACTTAGCCTACGCGGATGACATCATTCTGTTGGACTCCACACCAATAGGTCTGCAACGCAAACTTACTGCTGTGGAAAAATACCTAACAGAGAACGGCCTGAATATCAACAGGGGGAAATGTGAAATCATTGTCTTTGAAAAACTCCAAGGCTCCAAAAAAAACGCCCAGAAATTCAAATGGTATTTGGCCAAAGAACCTATCTGCCATGTAAAAAACACCATCTACTTAGGGATGCGTATAAGTGCCAGCAGGAATGACGCACCCTGGGTAGAATCCGCAAGGATGAAATGCCGTCAGCTGGCATGTCAGGCTTCTATAATCAACAAAAAATTAGGGAAATTTTCCCTAAAACCTACGCTTAACTTCTTTCAGCAAAAAGTGGTTCCATCTCTGATTTATGCTGGAGAAAATGTGTTTGGTTGTGGGAATGATGTATGGAACTCGTTGGAAAACATCTTTTGGACCAACGTCTTACACCTCCCTAAGGGGACACCTACAGCTTGTGTAAGATATGAACTTGGCTACATTTCCATTCACGCAAGGGTTACTTGGAACCTCTTAAGCCTTTCTAGGAAAACTTTACTAACAAATCAGGTGCCTCAAATCGCAATTCTCCACAACCTAGAATCTGAACAACCTGATACAATCCTGTATCAATGGAATGTGTTATGTCATGAGGTTCTGAAAGAACATAACATCAAAACCCAAATGCTGATTGAAAACCCTGACGCCGCAAAACTGAAGCTTTGGAGACTTGACTGGATCCACACTTGCAACTTAAAATCGGCATCAAGATCAGCGCAAGACTTCCAGACTGAGGCACGAGCTTATGGCCATCCTCCGGGTTACCTGTCCTGTTTTCCGGACCAGTGGTCGAGATCTCTTTATCTGAAATTCAGGCTCAACGTCCTGCCAACTAAAGAGCGTCTCTGTTTCTGGTCACAATCAACTGACTTAGATCTGACGTGTCGTTTTTGTAACACCACAAACAAGACCCTTAAACACCTGACAATGACATGTTCTGGGCTAGAATAAGAAAGAAACAGATCTTTTGGCCCAGTCAGAAAGAAATTTCAGTTCGTATCCCGTGAGGACTGGTGGAAAGCCCTGTTCGATGGGTCGAACAGACTTGTGCTATATGCCCTGGTCTCCTTTCTCCAAGCCGTTAAAGACCGCCTACAATCTAAGTCGGCTACTCAATAGAGGTGAAAGGCTGACCAGTGACCTAACGACAAATGTGGCGACTAACATGGAACAGGACGCAATAAGACGTACTTGTTTTGTTTGATGATTTGTCTTGTATTCGTTTTACATTTTTAAAGGTTTGAAATAAACCAATAAAAAAAAAATAATAAAAATAAAAAAATTAAGATGGTGTCCCTAACGCAGAGCGGGAGCCGTGCACAGCTGCCAGGCAGGGGTACCTTTAGCCCCATTTAAGTATTATAGGGGCAATGCATCAATACAACCCAGTACTACTACATACATGTCATACTCCGCTAAAAAGACGCCTCACGTTCAATTACAAATAATGTTGGCTTTACTCAGAGGTCGAGAAATGGACCAACTTTAACCACTACACACTATTGCCCTTGGGAACCAGCCCTTTTGAAGTAAGTAGCTTTATAACTTGGGACACAAGTGTTAAATTGTATTGAAAGATTATGTTGATCTATTTATAGAAACTTCTCGTAGCTCAATGCACTCAGTTTTTGTTAATATCAGTGGTCGAAGCGTACGAAAAGAAATAGTGGAACTATGTTCCCTGCTGGCCTGCCACTGCACGCCACAAACCCCATCTCCATGCCCCCTCCCACGCGCAATCCAAACCCCCAAACAAGCACAAATGCTGTCTATTGGAATGTTCAATGCAGTGAAGTCCAAGTTTAAACTTATTCCAAAACTTTTATTTTAAAAGTAAACCATTCCAGAACGGTTTCTTTTTAAAATAAAAGTATAGGAACGGGTGGTGGCCGAAAAGATAATGGTAATACACTCTGGTAACTTGTCCCCCTTCGTAAACACGTGGGCTCCGTTTATGGACTTTGCTGTAAAGTATCCAGCTCTCACCCGAAGGCCCCCGCTCACACGTTGGTTGCCGGATTGAGGCGCTTCACCCCGTTATCCTAGTGCAATGGGCATAGTGTCCCCCTGTCCTGACGCGCCTCTTGATCCTCCTTCTGGGGGGTGATACGGAAATGTGTTTTCTGTATCTGTTGATGTCTACGATGCAGTGGTTGATGTTTTCACATTTGAAATGCTTAATAAAAAGTACTGTTAAAAAAATAAATAAACTATAGGAACGGTAAAAGTTTTCTTTTAAAAAGTAGAGGAGCACTGCTCCCAACCACTGGTTAATATGCTACATTCAGTGAAAAGACTACCTTTGCCATCAGGTACAAATAATTTTACTCAGAGGTTGTGTATTTGACTAACTTTGATCATTACATACCATTGCTCATAGAAAACAGACCCTTTGAAGTGAGCAGCTCTTTAACTTGGGACACACAGTATCCTTCTTAAAATTTCCCTTCAGGGTGGTTCAAATAATGATGATGTATTTTAGACACTTTCTTCAGCCACTGGATTTTATCACAATCGGACGCTGTTTTTCATGTCATGCTACAGCATCATCAAGGAAATTATGGGCATGCATACTAGCAAAAAAACAAAACAAATTCTCTCACTCGTGCAGGATTTAACCTCACATTGACAATATTGCTTGCATACAGTCTGACACTACTTCTAAAATAGTACGTTTTCTAACCCCTCAGTCAATTGACAAGGAGCAGTAATTGACAACGCTTTCTTACACTCTTGCTCACTCATGAATAGGCTGAGCGTTAAATATGTACTGATTTTGTTTGAAGACTGCCTCTTCCTCATCTTTCTTCTACTCATCTTTGTGTCAAATGACAGCATTATAATCAATGTTTTGAGACAGCATAACTATGTTGCTGGCCTTGAAAAATCGCAGATGGGCGAAACTCGTGGCCATGTAGTTGGCAGTTTTCTTTTTGCAGTTTAATTGCCGGTACATTGTGGCAGCTTTTTTTGTGATGCACTCATAAAAAGATCTGATGTTTTGTCACCAGAAAGTCACTTACTAACATCCTCATTAAAAAAAAGCCTCAAGTGCTCATGTAACAGAAGGGATCTGTGTCAGTTTATGATGCTAATAAACGTGTTAAAATATAATTACGTCTAAACAGATTTCAGTATGGTGTGCCTGAACTGGGGTGATTTTTTTTCTTCACATTCTCACTTAGGTTTATGTAGCTTTTGGTTGTATGCTACTGACCCTTCACTTAGCAGCTCCATAAAAATCCTAATTCTCTTCAACAGACGCAGCGCTAGGGTCTAACAACCACTTCTTGTTCAAACCCTGTGGTTGCGCTGTCCGGCAGGAGTGAGGTGTTACCAGACCTCAAAAATTATCAAAGGTAGAGGCAAGTTGCAGGGCCAGGCTGCCTGATCAGAATACACATAACCCTTCCGTAGCTCGGCTGGGCTCAGCTTAGAGTGCAGACACATTCATGATATCAATTTGATGTGGTTTAAAGAAGTACGAGAGATACTAGCCACCATACCTTAAACTAAGGAACAGCTTACATTTAAAGTTTACAACAGTCACCAAGATAGTAAAGCATAGTATTATGGTTTTGGGAAAAAGGGCGATTATCTTCATGGAAACAGGGGTGATTCTCTTCAATGCATCCCCTGCACTGCAATGACTTGACAATCACTGCAACCGTCAGAGGGCACCTATCCCAACTGAACCTGCCCTGTGCCACTAGGAAGCAGGCACGGTGGATCAGGATACTGATTTAGCAGGCCACATGTTTACCCTATGCTTCTAGGATATGAAGGGTGGGGTGGGGGGTCTGGTCAGCAGATCACCATCACTGAAATAGAATTATCTGCATCAATTTATATTTAATAAAATGCAAAAAAGCTTCTACACCAAACTATTCCTCCTTTGTTATAGACAACCACACCATCAAAATAGCCAATGAGGTAAAAACATTAGGTTTTTACCTTGATTCTTGCCTGACCCTAACAAAGCAGATGAATGTGTTGGCCTCTGCCACCTCTTACACTTGCAAGCTGAACAGAGCTGCAAAACCCTATCTATCCACCATTAGCTGCCTCACACTGGCTAAAGCACTTGTACTATCCAAACTGGATTATTGCAATGCTCTCTACTTGGGCTCCAAACAAACAAACCCTACATAAAATCCAAATATTGCAAAATAATGCTCTCAGAGCCGCTTTAGGAATCCCAAAAAGAGAACATATTTCAGCGGTTAGAAGACGGTCTACCTAGCTCTCCACAGCTGACAAAATTAAACTCAAAACAGCTTCCCAACAAACCCACCAGAGAAGCGTACACTAATTGCCTAGTCGTGCCCTCATTTAAAATGACCACTACCAGAGGAAAGTTTCCCGGTCAAGGCGGCCCAATTGTGGAAAACACTGCCTACCTCTCTAAGGTCTGACCAGTCCTACCCACTTTTCAGATTAAACGTCGTCAAGTGGCTCAAAAGAAATGACCAATAAGGCCGCCCTCCTGACCACATGTGCCATGCCCAATTGAAACTTTGTATTATTATTATCTTATACATTGCCTACTTTGTAAATATTTCCCACTTGTTGTATTGATTTCCTCAAGTTGTTATGACTTCTACGTAACTTGTAACCTGCAATTTTAACTTGTAAGCTTAAAGGATTCTTGCCAACGTGCCCAGATACCTCCGGGTCTGGTACGCGCTACAAATCAATAAACAAACATGTCCTGGTTATGTGTGCACCTGTATGTGTGTGTATAAATTATCTATGCACACAGGCCTTACAAAAAGTAACCCCATCAATCATTCTCCAACCATCTCCAACCAACAAAAAAGTAATACATTCTTTTAGCCACAGTGGACCTGCAAGTCGGTATTAACTTTGATCCAGTACACACCCGGATAGATTTATCTTCATGTGTGGGGGGGGGGGCATCTGCAAAAGAAAAAGATGTTACCCTTGAGCACTAGACTCACTGCCTGAAACACACTCGTGAAGCAACTGTGGTGAAAATCCAAAGACAAAAAAATACAGTACCTGTATAAAACAGATAGTGAAGGGCCACCCATATTGCAAGGGTCTGGCTTGCACAAAAGGACTGAATGTTTTAAAGAAAACCTGAGGAATGGCCTGAAACTCCAGAATGTGTAAAATGTGCTCTACATTTAAAAATATTCGGAAAAGAAAAATGTGAAAGGACGTTTAAAGTTCAGCTCACACACTTCCATGGCTCTACAACCTTCAAGAAAGCACCTTTCCACAAACGATCAACTGTTTAATTCTTCAAATCAGAGCATCTAAATGCTAGATACAGCCATCATGTGCACCTCACCTACACATTTGCCATTTTCGAAATGTCTCATGATCGGTGCTCCACCGGAAATGGGTGAAAAATGTCCCAATAATAGATAAACTGAGGGATAAAAAGTTCAAGTTGTACACTACTAGCCAGGCCTTTAAGAACTGCTCGACCCACTGTCTACAAACACACAGCAAACCATGTCTTAATCGCGAAGAGTCAATGAAGAATGACCCATAGCTTGCGACGAGTTCACATTTTGAGGTCTGATGAAGGGTTCCCTCTGTTGATGTTTTTGCATCATGTACACACTGGGTTGTCTCCGCTATGATCATTTACCTTACATAAGCAGCAACAGCACAACGCAATAGGCTAGAAAGAGGGTGGAATACGGGTAGATTTCCTGAGTTATCTAGTGCCAGTGCAAGAAGGATTCACTCCCCACGCTTCTATAACACACCAAAAGAATACTGGCAGAACTGAGGGACTGCTAAGAGCGCAGGCCCATAGCACTGCAGTTAGCAGACGACCTATAATTGTATACCTATCCTGTGCCACATAGCTACTCCACATGTATGTAGACAGGACTTTCGGTGTGGTGAGATAAAGGAGATGGCCCAAATTCTACAAGGGCCAAAAAGGCTTCAGTGAACAGATGCTTTATAAGTTTACTGTAGCTATCGGGCTCCTGCTTTTGTTTTTTCACTTCTGCATGCTTTAAGAGGCTGAGTGCTTAAAATCAACAGAAAGGGACACCTTGCACAACATTGCTTTTCAACATTTGCTTAAACCTTACACTTGAGCAGATAAGAACACTATGGGTTAAATTAGATAAGATGTTTGAAAGATCACCAAAGATTTTGAAAGGCGTGCTGTGGAAAACTCACAAGAAAGATTACCTTTAATGAATAATATTGTATGTAGCTTTAGATCTAAATACAACCTTTCTAAGCTACACATTATACCAATTTAGAACTCACAATTCACCTGATGCCACACAGGATCCGAGTTTAAAGAAAGTCAAGTGGCGCAAGATGCAAACCATGGTTCTCAGAAAAATCCCTCCCCATTTAAAAACTTAGCTGTATTCATCCACTTTAGATAGATCAACTTACCTTTCTGGTGGAATTAAAGGAACCGATACCGTTGGCAAAACAGGACAAGGCTCTACAGAGGCCTTGGCAGACTTCTTGTGTTTTTTTTTAACCTTTGACGGAGCTTGGTCAGTTGCGTCTCCCATCCCTTTCCTACAAATCCCATTCTTAATTCCCACTTCATAAATATTGAGCGGCCTTCTCACAAAACCTGTTGGTGTATGTGCATCACAGTAAGAAGTTTTTTTCACAGAAAAAATTGGGCCATTTTCAGTAAACTCCTTGACGGGCTCCATTTTCATGTAGAGACCCACTTTTTGCGCACAAGTCGCATGGAATGCAGTATAACAGTTTGCCTTATGGCACTGGATAGAGGCACCAACATTCTTTTGCTTACAGAGGTAGCATGTTAGTTTCCACCTTGCCGGAGGAATGAGTGTAACGCCATCGATTGGTTCAATGAAAACTGTATTGGGGAATCCAACTTCAGGAATCCACAACGCACAAACAACATGCCCCCATCGGTCATCGTCTGTTTTTTTAAAGGCACCGCCCTGGTTTGGGCACATAACACATTCAACAGGTTGGGAACCTGATTGCAAGCAGGGTCTACAGAGCCATTGCCCCTCGGGTATGTATGGCACCCCATAACACTCCTGGTGCACAGCAAGATTACACATATCACAAAATAGGATAACATTGCTGTTTTGACATTCTCCATCTGTGCATATACAACAAACTGCATCTTCATCTATTAGCAACTGATTTTCTCCTTGTTTCTGTTTCTCACAGTATGACTCTTTTTCAAATCGGTCCATGAGGAACTCAAACAAATTTTGGGACACAAGAGACAAACTATCTCCTTTCCTTTTATCATTTATGATTTCCAGCCATGCATAATCTTCTTCATCCATATCATATTCCACTTCTTTGTCAAGCTCTGCAGGAGATTTTTCCAGAAACTTGTAATAAGTTGGAGGCCTCCGCGGGGCAGTTGGAGGATTACACTCAACAATGCGCACAGTAGGTTCTGGAAGTTTACCGGTCGGAGACGGGCCGTGCCCACTTGGAGGAGCATCGTTTTTCTTTTTTACTTTGCAGTTTTTGAACCGCGTCATTTTTGTGCTAAACTGATGGGGTCCTTCAGCATTTTCTTTATTGCTGTTACATTCACTTATCTCTTGAGCAGTCAAATCATCTTCAGACACAATGTCTAAAGGGTCGTAAATGTTGATACGGTGCAGTCGTCCTTCAATCTCAATTTCAACCATTCTCTGAGCTTGAGCATAAGTCAATGTTTCTCGGGCCGGAGAGCGCCTAATACTGCATGCCGATGCAGTGTGTCTTATTGCAGTAAACCGATGGCATCTTCCTTTCCGCCTCATTTTCGAACCTGAAAGAAAAACAAACATGAGCATTCACATAGTGTTTAACACACACTTCCTAACAACAAGCTAAAAGAAGGAACACAAAGTCTACGCACAAGCCAGAATAGATTGACACATTAATTTACTAATGGATTCACAGCATAATTCAGAGGATGTAAAGCAGATGCTATAGAAGATTTGACTAAACGTGTTGATATAAAAGTACAGGACATCAACTTCTACACAAGCCTCAGATGAATGAGGTCACCCCACTTGTGTGAAACGTGTCATGGGGTAACAAAGAAACAGCATGGAGCCAGTGATCTGTCTAGAAATCATATGCAGGGCACATCACCCTGTCCTTTTATTTATTGTGCATTTGTTAGGCGCTTATACAACAAGTAAATTGTGTTTCAAAGCGTACACATGGCAGCGGTGAGAGAACATGGGATTGAAAACAATATAAACACTGGAGGATAAAGACAAACCTACTAGGCATTTTGAGTATTCTGAACTTGCAAGTACAGAGAGAGGCGAGGGGAAGAGGGAGTGGGGGATAAGTGTCCATGCTCATGGATGAGCAGCAGATGTAAGTGCCAAGTATATTAAATTCTAGGGAGCGTTGAGCTGCAATAAGTGGGTAAATGCAGGACTACAGTCGGTGCGGAGGCAAGTGCTGTGTGTAGGCAGAGGCAATTGGGTGTGGGAGGCACAACATGAGGGCCCTGGTCACCAATCACAGCAACTGTGAGATTAGCAGAGGATGGAAGAAGGGAAAGGAAAAAGTCTTGAGGAGTTTCCAGAATTTGAGGAGGCCCGGCTCAAGACTAAGAGGATGGGGGAGGCTGTTCCATAAGAGGGAGCCAGCTGAAGCAAGAGATCGGCTTCCAGGACTCTGTTTAGCGAAACGCTTTAGAAACAGGAGTTGGTATCACAGGAACGTAGAGATCTAGAGGGAGTGTATTTAGTTTTAGCAAGTTGCATATAGTGTGGTCTCCAGACAGCCTTGTGGATAATGCAGAGGGACTTGAATTGAATCTGTGCAGCACCCAGGAGCCAGCGAAGAGTTTTTAGGGCAGGAGAGATGCGATCGCTGGGCTTGAGGTAAAGCTTAAGTCTTGCTGCCATGGTTGTAGAGATTAAGAGGGTAGATTCAAGAGAAGGCCATTGCAGTAGTCAAGCCTAGCAAGAACCAGGGCTCTGGTAACATTGAGCTTCTGGGGGAAAGTGAGAAATCCTTTGAGAAGGAAGAGTTGAAAGTGTGACTCTTTGGCAATTCCCTGAATATGAGGGAGGAGGAAGAAAGAAAGAGAAAGAGAGAGAAAGAGAGAGAGAAAAAAAAAAGAGAGAGAGAAAGAGACATTGAAGATTACTCCAAGGATTCTGGCTTCAGATGAAGGGGAACAGCCCATACAGGATGGCCAGATGTGAGTTGGCCTTTTTCCACACTATGAAATAATGTGCATACAGATGACACCTTCACCAATCAATTGTCTAAACATTATATTATATCGTCCTCCTCATGATATGCCAAATTTTATAGAGAAATGTCACAAATTGTAGCCAATATGAATAAACCAAATGGCTCCCCTATTAAATTGGGAGATTTTAATAGGCATCGGGGAAGAAGGAAGCAGACCTCGAGGCCGTGGAGCTGGAACAATTACTGCAGAATAACTCATGGTACTGAGTAAGGAACCTACTCATATACAGGGTAACACCCTGGTTTCAGGTAAAAATGTATTGATTGCCCCAATGACCGTTGAACCATGTATATGGTCTGAACTTTTTTTGTTAATTTTCATGTTAAACTCCCCACCTTTCTTGCACAAACAAAAAATGCTATTAAAAAAGTGACTAGTAGAAACCTTAACAACATTAAGGCAGCTGATTTAGAGATCTGCCTTAAAAAGCATATGGATTCTACTGTGGATGGAGATACTCCAGACACAGTAGCAGCGGAATACGAACAAAGCATAACTAAATTATTGGACAAGATTGCTCCTTTCAAACTGAAGGCTGTCAGCGAAAAATCAAATGGCAAAAACTGGTATACAGCTGACCTGGCAGAACGTAAACAGACTAAAAGGAAGGCTGAAAGAACATGGTTAAAGTTACAGACACAAGAGAGCAAGCAGAAATAGAAAGAAGTAGATATAAGTATACTGAAAGAAATCGTTAAAGCAAAACAGGAATATTTTAATATGCAAATCTTGAATGCAAAGAATGAGACTAAGAAACTGTTTGAAATTCTGAAGACATTAGAAAAACCTCAGGCTCAAACGAACAAGTTAGACCCCACACAGAAGACTGTGAGAGTGGAAAGGGCTTCCTCTGAAAAATAAATATCGCTCAAGCTAACATTTTACAAAACCAAGCAATGCTTGCATCTAAGTTGGTACCTAGAGATGTGGAAATTACAAGGCAGATGAATTTGACTCATTTTGCCTTTAAATCTATTACTAGAAACGATTTAAAGAAGGTTCTTAGAACTATGCATCCCACAACCTGATCAGAGACTATTATCCCCTCAAGAATCAGCTTGGAAATGTTTGCTCCTTTTCTATTCCGCTTTACCAATGCTACTTTTATTACTAATTATGTGCCAGCATCAGTGAAGAAGGTGACGGTTACTCCCCTGTTAAAGAAACCAGGGCAGGATTACAAAGATTGCAAGAATCTAAGACCCATAACTAATTCATCTTTTCTACTGAAAATTGTTGATAAACTTGCTACTATCCAGCTACAAGAACACGTGGAAAGCCACGAAATTCTGCATCTGAGACAATCAGGATTTAGATCATCCCATGGTACAGAGACTGCCCTCCTGGACTTACAATCGGAAATGCTTAATATTATTGATAGGAGTAAGGCGGGGCTGCTGATGTGGTTAGATTTGGACTGAATTAGATCATTTCTCTCAGAGAGGAGTTCTAGAATAGTATGGGGTGAGGCATGCTCTAAATCCGAGTTCATCAAATGTGGTGTTCCACAAGGAGCGTGTCTATCCCAGATGTGGTTCAACTTATTTTGCTGCACGTTATGCAACGCTGTGGATGCACTGGGAGTGCGCTTTTCCAACTATGCAGATGATACTCATTTAATCATGGAACTGAGCAGTGGCTACAAAAAAGATTTAGGAGAACATAAAAAAAGTGTACGAGATCATCCAAACTTGTATGACCTCAAACTGTCTATGTTCAAATGCAAATAAGACAGAATGTATGATCTTTGGATCAATGCAATCCCGCGCTAAACTTTCCACCATGTATCAGGGCTTCTCCATAGAAAATCATTACATTAAAATAGCACTAAAGTAAAGACTCTGGTAATAACCTTGGAACCATCGATGGGCTTCAAAGCGCATGTGAGCAGCGCAGTCCAGAAAGCTCAATACCACATCAGGCTGCTTAGATTGGTGAAGCCGTATATATCTATAGCTAACTGCACAACATTAGTGAGAGCAGTTATTATATCAAGACTGGATTACTGCAATACCCTTTTGGCAGGAGCAAATAAGGATGTGTAAAAAGATTGCAGATGTTCCAAAATGATGCGGTGTGGATCATCAAGGGGATCAGAAGACAAGACCTAGTTTCTATACATAGACGAGAGCTACACAGGCTTCCAGTAGAAGCTAGAATACGTTTTAAAATAAACACTATTTTGCATAAGTGTATGGAAAAGCACCACAATATATAAAAGAAAGATTGACCCTGGAAAAGTTACCCGATCCAAAGACTCAATGAGTCTGACACAACCAAGATGTACACAAGTACGAGGTAACAAACAAGCCTTTGCCTCACAGGCAAGTGTAAAGTGGAACAAACTCCCTGTGGAGATGCGACGGGAAGATAACAGAACTGTCTTCAGGAAAAGCCACACTGTTATTTGCCCAGATTGCTGTTTGTCATTCTGTCCTTCGTTCTGTGCACGCGCCCCGATGCCTGCGGGCTCTGTCGCAATGTAAGCCAATTAACATAAACGTAAAGAGAGTGAGAAGAAAGAGGGAGCAAGTGCGCCAATAGGAAGGATCTCAGTCTTGCTGGCATTGAGGCAGAGATAGTTGGAAGTGCTCCAGGACGTTTGTAAGGATTGAGTAATGATGCTGCTCTTAGTAGTGCGAGTATGAAGGCAAGTTGTGGGTAATGTTGAGCCTATATCTTCATTGCATTCCCCAGATTGAGTGATTACGTTGAATTAACAGGACCTTTAATGGAAATTTTTCGGTTATAGGCCGATGTACATTTATTTTTGGACACGCATCACCGGTTCTGAATGAATAACCTAGAACAGGTTTTGGACTTGGGTCTGCAGCATCATTTGGTGTGCGACTTTTATAAGGAATTTGCAGGTACATGATGAAATTGTGCAACAGTAGTTGATAGAGTTGTGCTCTTAGGAACCTTTGTGACACATTGTTTGATATTGCTTCCCTGTTTGTTATTTTATTGTCTCTCCAGTAATCTAAGAATTCCATGGCGATTGTTTAGCCAATATGACATGTATACGTGCCTGAATGAAGGGGCATTGTGCGGAATGTATATGAGGAATTTCGCCATTCATCAAGTATCATTTTGAGGTAACTTCTTTTTTCAAAACTGAAATTTTGCCAGGGTGGGTCACTTTAGGGACCTGTTCCTTTTCCTTTTCCTTGCTACACTGTCATTGTTTACAGTTGGTGGAGGGATTCAGTTGTATGTGGACTTGGTGTCTCACATGGCAGTTCATAAGGACTTTCTTTGTGTTCCTTTATAGGTTTTATTGGCATCTCAGTTGTGATGCACCACGACCCCTACTACATGGTGTGGAAGAAATCTACCGTTTTAGAACTTTCCCCTGAAGAATGTTCACCCATTGTAGGGCATGAAGAACATGAAACATGTTGGGAAGATGTTTTAAAACAGGTTTAGAGTGTATTATGTCGCATCATCTGTGTCTATCATTGATGTAGTTTTTTTTATGAATTGCAAAGTTATTTTTTATGTACAATAGATATCCACTGTGTAGGTTGTAAGGGTCTACTGTTTAGGCATTTAAACAAATTCCAATACATTGAAATTGATGAATTTTCTAAATAATTAGCACTAAGTGTATTTTTTCAAGACATTAAGTGCTGCGTAATCGGTTGTCTTTTTGGATCTGTTGGATGAGAGTACTGGTGTAATTTATATCATCTATCTCTTTATTGTATCTACACCTGGATGGCAGATAGGCAGGGATGATGGACGAAGAGGGTAAGCAGGGAGTTTGAAGAAAAGCTGTGTATCATCTGCATAATACTGGAAGTTAAGAGAGACGGTGGAAATGAGGATGCCAGTGGAGCAAGCTACATGTTAAAAAGCCACCAGGAGAGGTTGGAGCCCTAGGGGACACCACAGGTGGAGAAAGAGATAGGGGAGGAGACAGTGCCCAGAGTAACCTGGGATGGACGGTTATTTAGGATGGAGATCAGATACTTCCCAATGTGCCATTTTGGCCCTCCTCTTCCGACCTCCCCAAAGGGAAAACGCATTGCCCTCTTAAATCATTTGCAGATTTGGAAACACAATGTTACATGAAAATGACAGCATAAAGGGGTTTCTGTGTGGGGAAAACTACTAGTATATTGGCTAGCAGGAGGATGGTTGGTTGTATGGCAGGTTAGGTTTTTCTGGGCGCAGTCACTACAGGTTAAGACCCTCATCCCCAGCTCTATCAAAACAGAAGGGGAAAGAAGACGTATGTTGACTGTGCTAAAAGTAATGAGATAACGTATGATCAACCCGAGAGATGGCCAATGCTCCTATCCCATCTTTTAATGTTTTCACCTGTGGATCGGGACCATTAGTCAGGTCCTATAATTAACACTTTTTAGGTGAGTTGGACGAATAGATTAGTTAGTGCACTCTACACCTTTTGGTTCAAGATTCTTTAGTTCATAACTGTTCCAACATGTGTGGAAATCAATAGCTGCATGGCTACATAGAGACTGGTATCCACCGACCAGTCCAGGGATCAATAATTGCAAATTGTGGTTTCTATGTAGGCCTGTGGGCTTATATTATACTACTCACAGGTTTGTTTTTCCAATGAGTCAATTTAAACTTGTTAGTAATACTTTCGTAGTTTATTCGGTTCCTTAGGCACCTTTAGGTACAATGTTTATTTTCACAATTTCTCTTATTACTTTTAAGTGTGTGCCTAATTTCAAAGCGGTGCCAAAATAACTCCGCTAGGAGGCACGTGAGTGTGTTTCGCCCTTCCAAGGCACTAATGAAGCAGTTCAATACAGTTATTGGTTCATTCTAACATACAACTTCTAGATTACTATTTGCCTTGATACTGACCAAAGAAACGCTAGGGCAATTTCTTTTTTTTTTTTTTATAAATCCAACTGCTTCTGGAAGCTTTTCTTTTTGCAGCTTTTGTTGTCTGGCTCTTGACATCCAAAAGAAATTGGAAGACTGCTCTTGAACTGTTTTGTCATAACATTCCTTGGCAGGGCTCAAAATTAAGATTGGATAAGCAGGAGCTAAAAACAGCTGCTGGTTATGCAGCATCAACTAGTGACCAGGAGTTACTACTGTGGAATAAGGAGCTAACACATAGTGTTCTTCATAGTTAACTTGCACACGAGATGGAAACATAATGTCGATTTATGACCCCTTAAACTTTAAAATGTCATATAGATGCGTCCTAATGTTTAGCGATTGTCCCAAATGCAGAGTTAAATTCACATAGGTGGGTATGGCATCAGTTGGGACGGGTAGTCAAAAGGAGCTCCTGGTAGCAGCTGGTGTCGAGCCAACGAGACACTTCTAAACTACAAGCAGAAGCTTTTGTAACATCCAATCAATTTCCCATTGTGTTTTTTTTTTATTGCCTTTAGCTCAAGACAAGCTCGAGAGCAGGAGAGCGCTTTACACATGAAGGGTCCCGCATGCAGCATAGCATTTTATACAGTACTGTTAGTGGAGCCGAGGGCAGGATTGTAATATTTTAGCCCCCAGCAGGTATTAGTATTAGGACCATGTGTTTAGTATTTTGTGGAACTGGAGGATGGGCTGACATTTCAACCCTCTACCGGGATTGAATTCCAGATAGTAAGGGCGTTGCAGGAGAAGGGCTGCTTGTAAGTCTTTTCTTTACAGGCTAGCAAGACTTCACACTTTTCATGGTTTCACTGTAAGTAAAGACTGAAGGTAAAGATTCAGAAGCCATTGATGCCCATTCGGCATAATAGCAAGTAAATCACTGGTGGCCCTGTGTGTCACTGTGTCCAGAGTGACAGGGTCCCTTCTATGCGCTCAAGAGGCTCACCAAAGTGTCTTCAACAGTCATACATAGGTGCCCCTCAAAAATGTGGAAAATATACTTCCATCGGCATCTCTTCAGCGACTGTTAATGTTTCGCATTGTTGCACGGGGCACGTTAACTATTATCAGTTAGAAGTCCGTGTCTGCTCTTTTTCCATGTGGGGAATACATCTGGGGGAGTTTAGAGTATACTTGTAATGCACTTTCGAAGTATAAAAAGGCACCCATTTTGTAAACCCAACCTGTTGTGGGATGTATTTACCCATGCATCCGAGCCCTACCTCAAAACTGTGCAGTACTGACATGGAAAACCTCATGATGGCCAGAGCTTCCCAGAAAATGCACAGGGAAATGCATGAAGAATAGGCTGCCGCTCATTTTTGCCGATGTTATGGGCACAGAAGGACACTGCCTAAAACCACCATTGGACTACCCACACAGTAGTCTGAAACCATTGGGAATGGCAATGCTGATTGCCAAAAGCAAACCCATAACTGTTGGGAATTCATTTTCTTAAATCCCAAAAAGGGGTGCAGTACCAGTACTCACCACTATCCAAAAGCCGGCGTTTTAAAACCACCAGATTTTGTAGAAAACTGAATAAATGAACCCAAAACAGGCCAAAGAAAGACTTACTGAGAGGTGGATCCAATGTAAAGTTATATTCTGAAGTGACTTGAAGGTTTATAACAAGACTGGCTGCGCTGTGGATTTCAGCAGTTTAAGTAAATTTGGACTGAAAGACACTAAAAAAAATCTAAATGTTTAAATTGACTGAGTGACCTACTTTTGAGTGTCACATAGGTTGCAATTGTTTAAATGTCATAGTTTTAAACTTAGAATCAGCCTTCTAGCTGCATATGTGAAAATGTTTAGTTTTATTTGAATGCAGAAACTGGGGAACAGAAATGACAGCTTAAAGAGATTCCAATTTGCCTGGCAACTACCCCATCAGGAGTGAAACTTGAGTCACAGCTGTGTTCCCAGGCCTAGCTGCCCTTTTGCTGCTCACACTAAGGATATGCCATCTATCTGATAATTGAATTACCTGTGCTCTACAGGAGCTCTGAACAAAGCCTGTCTTGACTCAGGCAAATGTTTTATTGGCAGGAGTCGTAAATGGTCGTAAAAAGTGGCTTCCTCCTGAGGAAAGGGGAGGGGCACTGCCTGTGAGAGCAAGCTGGCTTGGCAGAACTGGATAAACCAGTATTTCTACCTTGTGCTGAGAGGAAACCACACCCCTTTGGAGCCAGAACATAACTTTAAAAAGATGGATCATTCATAGAGCGGACATGTGAAAATTTTATAAATGATACCATAATTCTTGTGATTTTTCTGCCCACATATTAAGAGGTTTTTCGACCCGGTGGCGTGTTCAGGGGGGTTTTAGCGGAAAAGTGGATATTACTCTAAATATATGCATGTTAAAAATCTGAAACTTCATCAGTTAATGTCCATACTCCCTGCGCACATGTATGTAAAGTTGGGTCAATGTCAGAAATTGAAAAATCAGTTAAAAAGTCAATTATGTGCCATTTCTGAATGCAAGCTCTTAGAAACAGCAGATTTGGACAGAGACATGGCTAAATTCAGCCACACCATGTATATGTAATTTCAAGCAACTGTGTAACTGTGAAATATGTCTTTTATTATCAAATATAGAATATGTGCAATCTGACAGAGGAGTGTCCTATCTGCAAGCCATAAAATGACATCACTCTGACGCAACTTAGCTTCGCCAATCAAATGATAAATGGAAGTTTGACCAATTAGAAGCTGAGAGAGAGGTAGGGTCAGTGATGCTAGAACACACCCACATTCTAAACACATAAAAGCAGACAGACAGGACAGATAGGGACCTTCAAATCCATCTGCCGCTGGAAGCTCTGCCGGAAAAATCCATACTTTACCTCCATCAAACCTCCAGAGAGCCAAACTAGAGACTTCAATCTATCCAGAACTAGAGACCCAGACCAGAGAACCAGAGAGAGCTGACCCAGATCACTGTGAAGTGCAGAGACCAGAGGCGAGTTTAAAACCTGACCAGATCCATGGCGAGGCCCATTTCACTCAAGAATATAGTGTGAGTACCTAGCAAAACTGTGCAGAACCAATCTCTTAGTTAAAATAATATAATTCAATCCTATTTTAATCTAAGTAGAACTGTCTCTTAACCGTCACCTGCCATTTGCAAAGCTGTCACTTGTCATTTTCTAGTTGCAAGCTGCACGTGTCTTTTTGAACTTTAAAATTTCAAATCTGAAAAATGACCTTTATTTAATCGCTCATATCTCCGCGACCGTTTGGGCTAGAGACTTGCAATAACTTTCATCTGAAAGGTTAGAATCGTGGCTTTCCTACGAACCTAGAACCGCATTCCTTATAGTTTTACCGCAATCGCGGAACACGCATTTGCGAATTTTACCGCGATTTGCAAATTTCTTCACATGTAAAAACTGCTGCTGCTTGCCTTCCATTTGCCAGAAATTCGTTTAACCTGCTAACTATCCCTGCCTCATTGCTAGTGTGAGCCTGGACTAATATTAACTAGATACCACTCACCCTGAACCTCTGAAAGGGAATTAAAAGCATTTCCAGCATATTTCTCATCCATTGCTAGCACATATCAAAGCATTTTGCCTGTGTTTTCAAAACTCCTATCTGTTTTCTGTAGTGTAAGCTTGCTGGGGTGAACTGATTTACATTGATTGCATTTCTGAGAACTGTGTGTTTTCCTTCCATTTCCTTGCCTTGCATCAAGGGGGGGAGGGGATTGCCAGAGAAAAGTGATTACATTGTTTGGTTGAAATCATATTGAGTATTTTCTGTACTGCATTCATTGAATATTGCATCCACCTGAGCTTACATAAAGCATCCTCTACCACATTATACTTTTGTTCCTATTTACCAGTGTGCTACCTTATCCATTTCATGTCAACTCATTAGTGATTATAAGAAGGGTGCTAGTGCCAGATTCTCCGTTGTTGATCTTTATCATATCAGATTAAGTGTGCTATTCAATTATTAATTTATTATAAAGTGTGATATATATATATATTTTAAATTATCAAATAAACCTTTTAAACTTGCAAAACAGAACTACTTCTTGGCTCAGTGGGGTCAGGGGGATTCCAAGAGAGGGGTGTTATATAGGGGTAGTCATCCAGAACGCATGAACTGGACATAAAGATATATCAATAAGGGTTTTCATTCAGTATTCTAGACTAGGCGTTAACTTAGCTGTAGTGCTGAATTGAATCCTCTTACAAATTGGGGGCTCGGGCCGGACGTTTGGGTTAGATTTACCATTTGTGCAGATTAATACAGCGTGCCAGCTGACCAGATACACATATCCGGTCGGATCACCACGCTGGGTTACGCTGTAAAGCACTCCTCAAAAGGGACACTCCAAGAAAAGTTCTGTTCTGCAAAAATAAAATACAAACTTCTGTAAGTCAGGACAGAGACCAATCTCTAGAATGACGACCTTAGTAGACATGAAAATAGCCAGAGAGCACCTTTTGCATAAGCTATTTGTGAGAGGTGAATGGACCGAACAGGGCCAGGATGCGTGGTTGCAGGCCATCACACAACAGGTCACTGAAACAGGGTCAGATATATATAGAGATCAGGGTCCCTTACATGTGGCCCTGATTGAACTATATATGGCTCCTAAAGCCAAAGAGGAACACAATAAGATTGCCAGGATAGCAGCATACCTGTACCTATACGTGGGAGACATGCAGGATAGATGTGCTGAAAGCCAAAATCTGGCAAATAGGCAACAGATGGCATTACAGAAGGCCCAATCTGATCTGGACTCTTCTGAGCAGAGGCTGCAGAGGAGCCAGGAGTCAGAAAATGACAGCAGACGGTACATCACTAAAATAAAGGAGGATATGGATATACTGCAACAGGAAAAGGCTGACCAGGATACCAGATTTCTGGCCCTGCAGAAGGAGCACCAAGACAGTTTGGACTCCTTACTGCAGAGCCAGAAAAAGCTGGAGCAACAATTAGACTTTAACAGGGCATGCACGGAGCAGGCAGCCACCCTGCAAAGTCATCTAGATAGAGCGAAGGTAGAGAGCAACAAGCTGATTTTGAAAGACCTGGATACCCAGGCAGAGTTTGATGAAGAACACCAGAAAGCTGGTGCCCTTCAAAGGCAGAGGGACGACCTGGCGGCACAAATGCAGGCTCTTAGTCAGGAAAGAGACGCCTTAGGCCAGGAAGTCTGCCATTTAAAAAGAAAAATGGAAGAAAATCACCTGGCCCACCAGGGACTGGGTGATCTCCAAAAAGAACACCAGAACTTGTTAGAGCACACCAGGAGGGTGGAGGATGCTCTAGCAAGAAAGGAGCAGGCCAATAGGGACACAGCTCAGGAGGTAACCCTCCTGCAGCAAAGACTGGCCCAGTTCTCCAGGACCAACCAGGAAGCACAGAGGGAAAATGAGGCCCTCTGTCAACACAATGATAGGCTCCAACAACAGGTAGCGATGCAGGAGAGACTGATAGAGTCTAGTAAGGCCTTAACTGAGGAACTGAAGGCACAAATGCAGGCTCTTGCATTGCAACAGGGAGCAGGGGCGGATAGAGATGAGGTTCGCTGGGAAATGGAAACTCCGGAGCATAACCTCAGGAGCCCTAGTACCAGAGGCCCTCATACCTCTCAGTCCCTGGACTCTGCCACCCCCATGTCCCCTGGCGCACATGAGCACAGGGCCACAGGGATGGCAGATTACCATCCAGCTAAGAGTATGGGGCTCATAGGCCAGTACCACTCAGGAATGGAGGGGTGGGCATCCGGGTATGGGCACCCAAGTACAGTACAGTTCAATGGGGAACCCCGGGAGAGTAGGCCCATTAAGGGCATCCTGAAAACCTCTGCCCAGTTAGGTCAGTGGAGGGGGTACCCATCAAATCCTGGCAGCAAGGAGGAATCTGAAGACTCCTCTGAACTGCGCAGGACACAGGAGACCAGGTCCCCACATTCTGCCAGCCATTCCCAGGCTCGCAGAATCCGGGAAAACCTGGAAGAACAGACGAGAACCTCTGGGAGCAGTGCCTCCGAGTCCGAGGACGAATGGACAAGGGTTACCCGAACCAAAAAGGCCAATAAGGCAAAAAGGGCCTTGCTTAAGGACCCCTTGAAGCAGATTAAGGCGATCAGGAGCGTCATCACGCCTTACCATAAGAACGCTGAGTATTCTGTTTGGGAGCACTTAGAGCTGTTTGAACAAATGATGGAGACTTTCCATTTGAAGGACAGCCAAAGCTGTATTCAATATGTAAAGTGGACCTTCTCCCCGGAATACTCCAGTTTCTTTGCGGGGCTGGAGGACCAAAATCATTTAAGATGGTCCACCTATAAGGCGGCCATCTTGAAACATTTTTCTGTTCACAGAAATCCTCAAGAGGCTCGCAAGGCAGCCTACAATTTGCAATGTGGGGAGGATCAGGCCCCACAAGAATTTGTGCAGGAGTTAAAGCGTGCTTTTGCACAGACCACAAGAAGGGTGCGCACGGATAGCAGAGAATTTATTAATACGTTTTTCCATGCCTTGCCCAAATATATCATGACCCAGCTCGTGAGGGATTTTCACGAGAAAAGATCTTTAGACTGGGTCATTGAACAGGCTACCCGGATCTATGAGGTGCAGAAACCGGTAGATAGCAAAAGTAATGCCCAGAAAAAATCCAAAGCCAACAGCACCCCTGCTGCTGCCAAGGTGGCAGAGGTAAAGGTCACCCCCGTTTTAGATTTGGAGATGGGGGGGCCTAAAAACCTACCTGCACCTAATAATGCTGGGCCCAGAAGGTCCTCGGGCCAGTCACAGACAGGGAGCCAGGGAGGCAGCCCCACAAATGGGGTCCCTCGCTCTCCTGATTATGTAAGTCCCCGTTACAAGGGAAACAGACCCATCCTGGGTTATGTGTGGACTCCTCCAGCCCAAGGGGGGGGATCCAGCCAAGCACCTTACCCAGGGAACTTCCCTCCTAACTTCCCACCGGAGGGCAGAAACTCTCCAAATCCTGGGCAGAACTTTTTCCCCAGGTATCCACCCAACTTTCAGCCCCAAAACCATCCATCCTTCTTTCCCCAATTCCCTGAGCCCAGACCACTGAATCCGGGAGAGGGGAGGCAAAGGGTGGAGGGGTACCCAAATCTTCCCAACCCGGGGTATTACCAGAGGAGGGATAGCTACCCTTCCCGGGATCAGCCCAGGGGAGAAAACAGGGCCCCGTATCAGCCTGAGCGGGTTTCCCAGTTAGAGCGCCAGGTTCAAAACATGGCGCGGGATATGGGTCATATACTGAGGGCGCAGCAGAACCCTCAGATCAGCATGCCGGCGCAGAACGCACCCAACTCTGGACCTGGTGCTCCAGAACAATGACGGGGGCAGCACCCCGATAACTCACCGGTTCCCAGGGAGGAGGCATAAAGGGAAGGGGGGTGTAAAGCCTTGGAGGAAGCTTCCTTCCTCACTTGTAAACAGCCCCTGGAAACCCAGGAACCGGAAACAAAATCTCTTGCCCCTGAAAGTCTGCCTCCTAAGGAGCAGAGGGGGGGTAGGAGAAACAAAAGACCCAAACAGACTCAATTTGAGGAGGAGGTACAGATCTTCCAATTTGAGGGAGAGGGATCCTCAGAGGATCCTGGGGAAAGGATCTTCTCCTTCAGAGAGGAGGGAACTCCTCCCAAAGAAAAATGGGTCCCTAGGGATGCAAATCCAGACTGGGGAGATGTGGAGACTGAGCTACCGCCGCCCACCATCTCATCCCAGAACCAACATCAAGAAAATCCCCTGGTTCGAACCCATCCTGGTGACTGCCTCCAAAAAGGGGGGGGCGGCCCAGAACCGGAGCCAGGGGAACCCACAATGGCTCTGATCTCCAGTTGCCAAATTTTTCTTTCAGATTCCCAAGGCTCTCCACAAGATTCTGCCCAAATCTCTTTGCTAGCGATGTCCAAAACCAGAAAATTAGCCCACCAGTTGTCCAAAAATGTACACTATCTGTGCCCCCTTGAGGAGAAGGAGGGAAGATATTATGCCCCGGTACAAGTACAGGGGCAGGGTACAATCTCGGCACTGGTGGACACTGGATCTCAAGCTACCCTTCTGTCCAGAAGGGCCTTTGATGAACTGAATGCAGGAAGGGGAGAGGATTACCAAATTCCTCTCACCTCTCTTCCTGGACAACTGCAGAACTTTGACAGGAAGGAAATTCCCGTTGAGGGGACTGCAGACTTGGACATTAAGATCGGGCGACACAAGTTGAAACACCCGGTCATAGTTGTGACCCCAGAGGGCACCCCTTGTTTACTAGGGAATGACCTCCTGAGAAGGTTGTCACCCCTAATAGATTGTGTAAACGAGGTCCTCTGGACCCAGACTAGCCGACCAATAAAATTAAAACAGAGTGTCAACCATGTTAGTTTAATCGGCACCTGCCACATGGTTGAACAAAAATCTGACCAAGTAGAATTTCACTTCCAGAATAGCCAAATTCCAGACGTGACAGTAATAGCAGTAGGACAACAGACTGGTGATGGGGGGTCCTCTCTATTTCTGAAAATCAACCTTCCTTCCAGTCTAAAGTGGTACTCCACGCTGGAAGGAAACACTCTGAGATTCTATACTAATCCACAATCAGAAACTCCCACTCCTATAGTCCAGAAAGATGTGAAATCAGCTCAGAGCCTGGCTGATATTCAGCAAATTGGAGAGCAGTTGTTCATCCCTGTTCAGTTAAATGATGGGAAGGACTCTGTTCTCGCTCGAGTGTGTGTGAACAACGGTAAGAGCTTCATCAGCGAAGCCATGTTTCGCCAACTCCCAAAAGATCCAGCCATTCCCACCTTCAAACTGATAGACAAATGGGAAATGGACCTGGAAGCACCTAATTCCAAACATCTCCTGCCAAGCAGGTGTATGCTCAAAATCTCCATTGGCAACAAGAGCATAGTCCACAATTGTTGGGTCGTGCGAGACGTCCCTGCCGCCTTTTACTTAGGCAGTGACATTCTCAATCGCTTTGCCATTAGTTTGGACCTAATAAACTTCAAAGCTTGGTCCCGATTAGCGGATAATCCCATGGGCTTTGATGATCCAGAAAAAGCATTTAGGTCAGCTCAATTGCTACCTTATGCAGTTGAAATTCAGGTTAAAGAGGAAGTCACCATCCCAGAAAGGACCCGACAATTCTCCCTGGAAGTGAAAGTTAAAAGGGGACAAGAGTTGAAAAACCCTGATGCTTACATACATCTAAATGCTTCTCTCCAACAGCAAGGGTTGGGGGTAAACCCAACACCATTAGTCAACATAGAACATGACACCATTCCAATAGAGGTGGATAACAGCGACTTAAAGAGTATTACTCTAGCCGCAGGCACCATTATTGGAATGGCGGTTGATGACCGACATTTCTCCATTGATCTTAGAAATGAACTGTTAGGACCAATCCCCAAGGACTGTTTTGACAGTGACAGTGAGGACAATACAACACCAGACAGGATTTTTACCCGGCATGGGGGGAACTTCCTGGTGTACACTTCCTGCCCTTATGGTAAGTAAGATGTGACTTGTGACTTCAGGAGGGATGAGGTGATTTTCCAGGTCCATGAGGGCTGCCTTTCCCACCTGAAGCCTCCAGTCCAAATCAGCACTCTGACCAGGGACTTCTCCACCCAGCTGGAGGAGGCCGCTGAAATAGCCAAACCAGAAGTCTTTCCAGGCTTCAGGCAGATGGTGGAAGAGAGAGTCAACCTAGCTGATGCCTGTGTGACTCTGGAACAAAAGCAAAAGTTGAAACAAGTTTTCTTGGATTTCCAAGATCTCTTTGCGGTAGACTCATATGACTGTGGTCGCACCGACATCCACACAACCACAATCCCCACGGACCCTGGCATGACTCCTGTGTTTGTGAAGCAATATCGCTTGCCTCTCGCATCAATGGAGTCCCTTACTGAAATAATTAAGAACCTTGAGTCCAGGGGAATAATCCGTCCAGTCCACAGCACCTTCAATAATCCGGTGCTGGGAATATTGAAGCCGAACGGCCAGTGGAGACTCTGTGCTGACCTCAGGGAGCTCAACAAACGGGTCCATACTTCCCGATGGCCTCTGCCCTACATTGACCAAGGGCTGGCCCAGATTCAGGGGTCACAGGTATTCACAGCAATAGACCTGACCAATGGATACTGGACTGTGCCTGTCAGTAGGGAGGACCAATACAAGCTGGCTTTTACCTTTGGGGGCCAGCAGTACACATGGACCCGGACTCCCTTCGGATACCTCAACTCCGGCAATGAATTCAACATTTTTCTACACAAGGCCATGCCCGACTTGGGTGCAAGGGGTAACCTGGCTTATGTAGATGATGTCCTCATCAAAAGCTCAACTGTTGAGGAACACATAGCGGAGATCCATTATGTTCTGACACAGTTGAGGGCCGCCGGAGCAAAACTTTCCTTTCAGAAAGCACAGTGGTGTAAAACCCGTGTTAACTTCTTGGGGCATGAGATTACTCCTCAGGGTCTTTGTCCCCAGGAAAAGAAAGTGGAAGCACTTCAGAAACTGAAAGACCCCACAACGCTGCGGGAACTAAGGAGCCTCCTTGGACTGACTAATTACAGAAGAAAGTTCATTGAGGGCTACGCAGAGATCACCAGACCCCTGATTCATCTCCTGAAGGGAGGGGTCAAGTGGGAATGGGGTCCAGAACAAGCCGAGGCAGTAAAACAACTCAAAAGAAGCCTCTCACAAGCGCTTTGCCTAGCTTACCCGGTCAGAAACAAGGAGTTCTTCCTGGAGACAGGGTTCTCTAATACGTGCTTGACGGCAGTATTATATCAAAAGCATGACAAGTTCAATAAAGTAATTTCCTATGCGAGCAAAACTTTATCCTCTGTGGAGGAAAAATTCAACGATTGTGAGAAGGCACTCCTGGCAACGGTGTGGGCATTGAAGAATTACCGCCCGTTTATCCAGGGGGAACACATCATAGTGGAGACTCCACACCAGCCTCTGCAATATCTCCAAAGTGACAGAATCCGGGCCGGAAATGTGAGTAATTCCCGAATTACTTCCTGGATTCTGTCAATGCAAGGCTTTCCTGTGGAGGTCAGATATGGCCAAAACAAGAAGAGTCCCCTCGCGCAAGGTCTGGCTGACTTGCATGATTGTACCAGAGAAAACTGTCTCGAGGACGAAAGTCTAAAAATAAAGGACAACATGGAGGCATACCTTAATTCCCCACACAAAGTCTTTGAAGAAGACAAGTGTGAGGGAATGCCCACTGTCTATGTGGATGGATGCTCTTACCATGTTGACAACGACGGGGAGAAAGAACTGGTGGCTGGCGTAGGGAATGCATGGGTGAATGAGTCCCCAGAACCCTCCGCTGGATACAAAATTGGTCCCCGAAGTAGTCAGGTGGCAGAATTGATGGCTGTGCATCAGGCCATCCTCACTGCTGTCCAGCATCAACTCCACGAACTGGTCATAATCACAGATTCGGATTATGTACGGAACGGGTTCGTGGAGCACCTGGTTAATTGGAAAACCAGAGGCATGTTATGTGCTAACAACAAACCCTTGAAACATGGGAAGTTGATCCAAAACATTGATGATCTGGTCACATCGAATGGGATGACCATCTATTGGAAGAAGATTAAGGGTCATTCCAAAGTAGAGGGACCAGACAAAACTGGAAATGACTTAGCTGATCAGCTGGCCAAAACCGGAGCCATCCAAGGGGATCTAATTGAGATTGAGTCCCTGTTGGGGGAAATCCAGGTCACTGCCATCACTAGGTCCCAGACAAATGCTCACAACGACCTTTCAATTGCACAATGGAGTAAGGAGACCCCTGATGCTGATTTGATTACCGCTCAGAAGGGGGATCCAATAATTGGTAAATTTTACCAACACCTTGAGGACCCTGAGAACTTTACCCTGACGGATACCGATTACATTGGGAAAGAGGACCTAAGAGTGTTGATGAAATGTCCAAAAATGTTCCGGATCCAAGACGTTTTGTTGGTAAGGAAATCCAAAGCTGGCCACGATCAGTGGGTGGTTCCTACCTCATTCCGAAGCCTGATGTTAAGTCACGCCCATGATGCGGCCACCGCCGGTCATAGGAGGTTTCACACAACACTGGAAATCTTAAGAGAGGTTGCATACTGGCCACACATGGGCCAGGACCTCAACCAATATTTGAAGGGGTGTCTTGTGTGTGCACAATTTCAGCCATCATCCCTCACGCATCGTGCACCTCTCCAAAAGAGGGGGATGACACTGCCATGGTCAGATTTACAAATCGACTTTGTAGGCCCCGTGATTCGCTCTGCTAGGGGGAATAAGTACATGTTGACCGTCACATGCTTGTTTACCAAGTGGGTGGAATGTCTCCCAGCCCCAAACTGCAAGGCAGAAACGGCAGCTGCCTTGATGATTAACCACATCTTTTCCCGTTTTGGGCTACCTCAAAGGATTGAGTCAGACAGAGGTAGCCACTTCACCAGTGAAGTAATGACAAAGATGTGGGAGATACTGGGGGTCAAGAGAAAGCTGCATATTGCTTATAGACCAGCTTCTTCTGGGGCAGTAGAGAGATATAACCGGACAATTGTGAGCATATTAAAGAAGTTTGTGGCAGATTCTGGGCCAAGTTGGGATATCCGATTACCTCTGGTCCTAATGGCTATCAGATCTACCCCTTCATCTGCAACCAAAATGTCACCATTTGAGTTGATGACTGGGCGCAAGATGGTGCTTCCTCAGCATTTGCTCTACAGGACCCAAGAGCAGACACTGATAAATGCCTCCACTACTCATGAGTATGTGGAGAATTTAAGGAAACACCTCCAACATGCTTTTGCTTACGCTCAGCGGAATCTAGAAAGATCGGCTGATAGCATGAAGACCCATTATGACCTGAAAACTTCCGGGAAGGAATATCAGGTGGGAGACCGGGTCTATCTATACAACTTCCAAAGGAACCAGGCCAAGCAGCGCAAATTTTTGCCTACATGGAAAGGACCCTTTGGGATCATCGACAAAATCTCCCCTGTGGCCTACAAAATCCACATCCCCAAAGGTCCTTTGGCAGAGGAAGAAGACAAGTGGGTCCACATAAACCAGTTGAAATGTTGCCATCCCAGGCACACTCTGCAACAACTGGAGGAATCCTCTGGAATCCTAGCGGGTACTGTCTCAGACTAATTCAGTTCCAACCATAAAACATACCACATCTAGTCTCTAAAATATTGTGATTTGCATGAAACTGTCTCTTAGTTATACTGTTTTTTTTTTCTAAATAAGAATGTAATGTTTTGTTATGATGAAATGCATATGCTGCCCCACTATCTCAACAGTGGTGGAAAAACGTCTATGAGTAGGTATTGCCGCTTTTGCTTTATCATCCTAGGAGAGATGAAACCATGGAGAATGACCAAGGAGGACGATCCGGAGACCGCGAGCAGAGACGCAACGGGCCCGGGGTACCGCCCAATATTCCCATCAGGACCGGCGAGGAGAACCGATCGATCAGTACCGGATGGAGGAAAAGATGCTGAACTGTGCCATCTATTGGAAGAAGATGAGGAAACATCCCAGGTCTTGCGAGTCCCATTCGTGAAATAGAATGGCCATCGCAAGAGGGGGGCTTGTGGGATGTATTTACCCATGCATCCGAGCCCTACCTCAAAACTGTGCAGTACTGACATGGAAAACCTCATGATGGCCAGAGCTTCCCAGAAAATGCACAGGGAAATGCATGAAGAATAGGCTGCCGCTCATTTTTGCCGATGTTATGGGCACAGAAGGACACTGCCTAAAACCACCATTGGACTACCCACACAGTAGTCTGAAACCATTGGGAATGGCAATGCTGATTGCCAAAAGCAAACCCATAACTGTTGGGAATTCATTTTCTTAAATCCCAAAAAGGGGTGCAGTACCAGTACTCACCACTATCCAAAAGCCGGCGTTTTAAAACCACCAGATTTTGTAGAAAACTGAATAAATGAACCCAAAACAGGCCAAAGAAAGACTTACTGAGAGGTGGATCAAATGTAAAGTTATATTCTGAAGTGACTTGAAGGTTTATAACAAGACTGGCTGCGCTGTGGATTTCAGCAGTTTAAGTAAATTTGGACTGAAAGACACTAAAAAAAATCTAAATGTTTAAATTGACTGAGTGACCTACTTTTGAGTGTCACATAGGTTGCAATTGTTTAAATGTCATAGTTTTAAACTTAGAATCAGCCTTCTAGCTGCATATGTGAAAATGTTTAGTTTTATTTGAATGCAGAAACTGGGGAACAGAAATGACAGCTTAAAGAGATTCCAATTTGCCTGGCAACTACCCCATCAGGAGTGAAACTTGAGTCACAGCTGTGTTCCCAGGCCTAGCTGCCCTTTTGCTGCTCACACTAAGGATATGCCATCTATCTGATAATTGAATTACCTGTGCTCTACAGGAGCTCTGAACAAAGCCTGCCTTGACTCAGGCAAATGTTTTATTGGCAGGAGTCGTAAATGGTCGTAAAAAGTGGCTTCCTCCTGAGGAAAGGGGAGGGGCACTGCCTGTGAGAGCAAGCTGGCTTGGCAGAACTGGATAAACCAGTATTTCTACCTTGTGCTGAGAGGAAACCACACCCCTTTGGAGCCAGAACATAACTTTAAAAAGATGGATCATTCATAGAGCGGACATGTGAAAATTTTATAAATGATACCATAATTCTTGTGATTTTTCTGCCCACATTTTAAGAGGTTTTTCGACCCGGTGGCGTGTTCAGGGGGGTTTTAGCGGAAAAGTGGATATTACTCTAAATATATGCATGTTAAAAATCTGAAACTTCATCAGTTAATGTCCATACTCCCTGCGCACATGTATGTAAAGTTGGGTCAATGTCAGAAATTGAAAAATCAGTTAAAAAGTCAATTATGTGCCATTTCTGAATGCAAGCTCTTAGAAACAGCAGATTTGGACAGAGACATGGCTAAATTCAGCCACACCATGTATATGTAATTTCAAGCAACTGTGTAACTGTGAAATATGTCTTTTATTATCAAATATAGAATATGTGCAATCTGACAGAGGAGTGTCCTATCTGCAAGCCATAAAATGACATCACTCTGACACAACTTAGCTTCGCCAATCAAATGATAAATGGAAGTTTGACCAATTAGAAGCTGAGAGAGAGGTAGGGTCAGTGATGCTAGAACACACCCACATTCTAAACACATAAAAGCAGACAGACAGGACAGATAGGGACCTTCAAATCCATCTGCCGCTGGAAGCTCTGCCGGAAAAATCCATACTTTACCTCCATCAAACCTCCAGAGAGCCAAACTAGAGACTTCAATCTATCCAGAACTAGAGACCCAGACCAGAGAACCAGAGAGAGCTGACCCAGATCACTGTGAAGTGCAGAGACCAGAGGCGAGTTTAAGACCTGACCTGAGCCATGGCGAGGCCCATTTCACTCAAGAATATAGTGTGAGTACCTAGCAAAACTGTGCAGAACCAATCTCTTAGTTAAAATAATATAATTCAATCCTATTTTAATCTAAGTAGAACTGTCTCTTAACCGTCACCTGCCATTTGCAAAGCTGTCACTTGTCATTTTCTAGTTGCAAGCTGCACGTGTCTTTTTGAACTTTAAAATTTCAAATCTGAAAAACGACCTTTATTTAATCGCTCATATCTCCGCGACCGTTTGGGCTAGAGACTTGCAATAACTTTCATCTGAAAGGTTAGAATCGTGGCTTTCCTACGAACCTAGAACCGCATTCCTACCCCTTATAGTTTTACCGCAATCGCGGAACACGCATTCGCGAATTTTACCGCGATTTGCAAATTTCTTCACATGTAAAAACTGCTGCTGCTTGCCTTCCATTTGCCAGAAATTCGTTTAACCTGCTAACTATCCCTGCCTCATTGCTAGTGTGAGCCTGGACTAATATTAACTAGATATCACTCACCCTGAACCTCTGAAAGGGAATTAAAAGCATTTCCAGCATATTTCTCATCCATTGCTAGCACATATCAAAGCATTTTGCCTGTGTTTTCAAAACTCCTATCTGTTTTCTGTAGTGTAAGCTTGCTGGGGTGAACTGATTTACATTGATTGCATTTCTGAGAACTGTGTGTTTTCCTTCCATTTCCTTGCCTTGCATCAAGGGGGGGGGGGGATTGCCAGAGAAAAGTGATTACATTGTTTGGTTGAAATCATATTGAGTATTTTCTGTACTGCATTCATTGAATATTGCATCCACCTGAGCTTATATAAAGCATCCTCTACCACATTATACTTTTGTTCCCATTTACCAGTGTGCTACCTTATCCATTTCATGTCAACTCATTAGTGATTATAAGAAGGGTGCTAGTGCCAGATTCTCCGTTGTTGATCTTTATCATATCAGATTAAGTGTGCTATTCAATTATTAATTTATTATAAAGTGTGATATATATATATATTTTAAATTATCAAATAAACCTTTTAAACTTGCAAAACAGAACTACTTCTTGGGTCAGGGGGATTCCAAGAGAGGGGTGTTATATAGGGGTAGTCATCCAGAACGCATGAACTGGACATAAAGATATATCAATAAGGGTTTTCATTCAGTATTCTAGACTAGGCGTTAACTTAGCTCTAGTGCTGAATTGAATCCTCTTACACTGTATTATAGCCACAAATCATTGCCAATAAATTATAACCTGCATTGTACTACTGATTTAGTCAGGCATCAAAATTTGCTCTCGAAACTAGCCATTAACACGTGATAACTCTTGGCAAATTAGAAATGGTCTTATGTGTACATGTTGAAAATACAAGGGGCGAGTTACTTTTTGCCAGGAAGCTTGCAACTTGAAATTTAAACCCCCGATTATCTTTGCTGTGGTATTTATATTGATTGTTGTAGTTTAACCTCACGCTGCGCCTGTTATTGTAATTGACCTTGTTTTAAAGGGGGTGGGACCGATCAGCCCATTATGTGCATGGTAGTTGCAGGCATGTTTCACAAACTACATACAGCCATATAGAAAGACCATGTTCATATACCCTAAGCTAAATAGGCACACGATCAAGAAACAGAGACGGTGTAATCAAAATAAATTAAAGGATCCTGGTATCACTCCAACTACACCTCTGCACAGTAGAAGCGGAAACATGTATATCATGTAACGGAAGCCCCGATACAAAAGCTGAAAAACTAAATTGGAACAAATAGAAGAACAAACCTAGAACATTAGTAGAAAAACCCAAAAGCGCAAACAAGTAATGACCAAATTAATGGCCATTGACTGATCTACATATTGTGAGGGGCCGGCACAGAGTCTTGTGAAGCAAAGGAAGACTTGATCAGTCAACAATGTGACCTACGCCTGGAAGACAAGCCTAACTTTCTCTTACACTATTCAAATATGAAAAGCAAAAGAACAAATACTAGATCTATCCAGAATGATCAACTGGCCCACCAAAAATCTAAACCACTATAGGAGCAACGAAAATTCGAAAAAGCAGCAAAATCCATGTAAGCCTGCAACACCATCAAACTCTAGAGCATACATATTACTGTATCGTATGATAGTTAATGTGCAAGCTGTACCAAGACGTGTATCTACACAACTCGCAACAATAAAGCATTATTGAATTATACTTTTTTTAAAAACAAATTAAATATGAAACAATATTTTTCACACTGTGGTACCACAACATAGAAAGGGTATGTATTATTCAGCATGCATAGAAGTAATGCTTCATATAGATTTTAAAACAAGGACCATGCATTAAGGAGATATCTAAAATATAGCCTGGCGTCATGGGTTAATAACCTCCCCCCTCTCCCGCCACCAAAAGTAAAATCATACATACAAACCATGTACAGGTTAAATTCCAACTACTCTGGTTTATGAACAATGTTCAGACCGTAGGCAATACAAGAAAGCACGGTAGTTAGTATGGAGTACAAAATCTGTTCTGGTTTTAAGGGAAAGGGCCCCTCCCGCTGCCATTTTAACACATCCGTGGAAAGATAGTAAAGCACTACGCAACCTTACCCCTGCCAAAAAAACCGCCTATAACCATTTTATTTCTGTGGCCTACTTCCCTCCAGAGGTGTTATGTGGTCAGAACCAAACTGATGTGTTGTGGTGAAACAAGTCGCTTGCCTTTACAGCCTTATGTGACTGATAAGTTACCATGTGACCTGCTATTACACAAACTCCAATTTACTATACGCTGATCTGTCTAACATTGCCAGCTCTAAACAAGTTTCCTGGTTGTAGGACCTTAACTCCAAGAACATGACAGAAAAGTAACAAACCACCCGTTTAGCATCATAATAAATAGATGCAATTAGGATAACGCGAAGCATTCACTCAAATAGATTTCATATACAGTGTGCGATTCTTTAAAGCGGAGAGAATGAACCGATAATGATGAAAAGCTGAGCAACCAAAGCGCCATATATACATAGCGCCAACAAACGAGAGATGGGAAGTGGAAAAATAAACCTTACATTAACTAAATATCCGTAAACATGTATGGGACAGTGCTCCCTTTATGGGTGTTTGAAACAATGAATAAACGTGATTGATCGTAAAGCAAAATCTATTTCATAAGGTTGCTACTCAGTTTCGATGATCCGACTGTTATTTGCTTTTATTACAACTCCCCAAAAAATATATTAAATGGCAGCCACCAGAATGTCAACGACCCACACGAGTCAGGGCACTATATCGGAGCAAGTATAATGAAAGAAAATGAGCAGAGAAAACACAATGGGCCAAAGACATACATGCTACAAACATTTAAGAACACAAGAAGACGGATAAGAAGCGTGGGTGGCAGCTTCTAGTGTTCGGTGGTAACCAACCTTTCACTTGTGGATAAACTTAGGTGAATGAATAGGGGGGCGCCTCCCACAAAAGTAAAGAAGCTTGGGAAGTATGGCCGCAGGTGGACGGCGGAGCACAACAAACCGTGACGTCATCTGCAAGCGACAGTGCCTAAAAGGGAGTCTATAAGCAGAAGGGACAAAAGGGAACCTATGCGCGGGGGTATGGCTGTGAGTTCAGAAGACGGCAACAGACGATAGACTGCGGAAGGAAACACCATCTGATCAGGCAGTTTAAATGACAGACCCCTGGACGTCACTGAGACGCGTCCTCCTCGGCAATGAATGGGCAGGGAGGCACGGCACCTGTGGGGGCGTCGCCCTCCCCGGGTATAGCTCCGCAACCCCTAAATACAGAGCCCGAGACATCAGCTCCACACAATTTCGTAAACGTGATACCTCAAGGGTCCGGGGAGGCGCCTCCTGCACGGGGTCCTGGAGTAACGTCCGTCGCTCGAGCCTGGCAGCACACTGTTTGGCTATGAACGGGCGGCGGTTGGAGACAGCCTGAGACCCCTTCTGCCCCCTACAGTCCGTGCGACGGGCTGTGCGCGGGGCTTCTCACGAGCCCGCTCGTGCCTCGGGGGTGTCCGCGCCGCCCCACTACGCCCCGGGGAACCCCCCCTTCCCCACCCCCTATTCGGGCGCACAAAAAAAGATCACACAGGCACAGCGCGTGCCCGCTCCAGCACTCTCGTGACGTCAAACGCAATGTCCGCCATACTTAGTGTGGCAAAACCTGGCAAGGAGGAAAGCGATCCCGAGAGTACGTTCCGCTAAGTGGTTATCGTCAAGGCACAGCAAGATCCAACTTCCGGATGTCAAGTAAATATTAAAGGACAATTGATGGCGCCGTTTCCTAACCGATACAAGATACAACTTTTATTCAGTGGGCGGTATGCGTGCGTATGAAATAACCCAGTTTCGCTTTCCCTGAAAGTTACTTTGTTTCTCTTTCACTTTAAATTCCAGAAACACGTACGTTTCTTTTCATGTCGTTTGAAAGGTACTCTGGTTTGTTTGTGCCTTGGATTTTGGTCCTGAGGTGATGGATACGAGTTCCAAATCCCCGAGCACCGGGTCGTGTGTGAAAGGGCATACGTTTCCTTATCCTGCCGATGTTTTTCAGTTTGCACTATTGGGTGGAGGATTTTTTTTTTTTAATGCGATGGCGTTTTTTCCATCGACACCGAATCTGCATTTGCTTGTATGTCTCATTTGTCTTTCATGGAAGACCTAGGCTCTCTTCTGCAAGGTGCATGCCGTGTGCCCACGTTCAGCTGCCCGCCAGAGTACTCGACCTTTCTTGAACGCTTATGATTTCAGGCATTGGCTCAACGCCACCTTTTCCATGGTTTACCTATCGGATGTTCCATCGGCGGTATAGGCTCTACTCTTAACATGCAGGGCGGTGTTAGATGTTCAAGTATCCTATTAGTTACACTTCCCGTTCTGTCGCGGTGACGTTTCCGTCAAGGCTCCTTCGTTCTTAATCGTTTTGCTATTAAAATGCGCTGGGGGTTTGCATGCTGGGACTTGCGGTACTTTATGTATATTTGTCCGAGGAATGAAAATGGGCAAGCTGAATTGGATGGAATACTTGCACCTGATGTGCACAACTCTCAAGATAACCCCACATGTCGTTCCTACGTGATCAATTCAAAAGAGCTAAACATGTTCTACACATAAATACGATGCATATTCAATTTAGTTTCAGAGAAAAGATGTAATGCGTGTTATCTGCATTATATCGTATTTTAATGGGCGCAGTTTCGCTACGCCTATTCAGTGGAAAAAATGTATCAACTATTAAATTGAAGTATTCTGTAACAGTACTTTGTGTTCATAGTCTACCATGCTCGGGGTTTTCACCTATGGTCACTGTCCACATAACAATGTGGGTAAGTGGTGAAGCTAGCAGTGGGCAGATCAGCCTGCACCCCCACACCCTCGCTACTGAGTCAGGTTTAAAAAACATCTTTTTTTTTTTAACTTAATTTGTTGCAGTTTGTAAACCAACTTTTCAAATATTAAGTCTTCACTATACAATACAAAAATATAATACAATGCATACATAATTGCAGACTCAATACAAAATATCAACAAATTATAAACTAATATCCATCATAATATTCCTAGTAAAAATAAAAATGCCCAAAATGGCATTTTTCGTGCTGGCTCGGAGAACATTACTTCCACTATACACTTTCAAATTTCAGGAAACACTATATCTAAAAATTGCACAATCGCAATCCGAACAGTTAATCTCGGATTTGAAAACAGCATGTTCCATATTTGTTCATTATTTACGTGATCCTGTACAATAAGTTTCTTCCCAAAACATTTCGCTCTTATATTGTCTAACGCAGTGCACTCAACAGATGCTCTAGAGTTTCTCTCTGTTCCCTGGTCAAACAAAAGCGACAGTAGTTTTGCTCTCTTGATATTAACCGCCTTCTGCACAAAATGTCTTTCGTTTCATATTGATTCAGTCTGAATTTTTGTAATTTTCGCCAATATACATGAGATGGAAATTTTAATAATTATGCAGTTGTCGCACCATACCCTTTTAAAACCAAATGCACAGGAATTGTAGTCCTTCAATTTAGAACGCAATGCCAATTTAGAACGCAATGCCAAGTTATCAACCAAATCATATTCGTAGATTTTTCTTTTCGCGCGATCTGGGTTAGATAACAGGAGTTCAATTGTTACTGCAGCATCGGCCATTGCATTTAAGGTATAGCGCCGCCACTTTCTTGATAGACCATCATTGGAAGAGAACAGATTTTGAGCTAGCACATTCAGAAGAGATGGCTTTTCCAAACCTTCCAATAATTTTCGCAGGAGGGCACATTGTTTCCATAAGGCTTGAGAATGTAACAATGTCAAACCCAATTCAAATCGCAGTAATGCCAAGGGAGTCCCGGGCAATAATGCTAGAACTGCTTTCCAATATTTGCCTTCCCAACCATCCCAAAACCAACGATCTTGTGGAGCAAAGGCCTCTACCCCATATAGTAAAATTGGGACTACCTTTGATTTATAAAAAAGATATAACATGCTTTAGTGGAAACTTCCCAAATTTTCTTAATAATATCTTTGACTGCAAAATTAAGGGACCTAACTTAGATTTGATTGCACACGACTGAGTTCGCAGAATTCTTTGGTGTTCGATGTGGACTCCCAGATATTTATATCTTAAAACTACTGAGAGTTCACATTGATGAAGAAACCACCTTAATCTCTTCTTTTTTTGTTTTTTTGTTGCTAATTAGAATTTGCGATTTGGTGGTGTTAACAATTAGATTATTAGCTATTACATAAGTTTCCAATTGTTTCAGCATATTTTGCAATCCCATAGGTGTTTGGGAAAGTAAGACCAAATCATCTGCATATAATAGATATGCTATTTTTTGATGGCCAATGCGAGGTGCGTCAGTAATGCAGTTCATGAGTGTAGGTCCTAAATCCAGAATAAAAAAATTAAACAGAAATGAGGCAAGAGCACAGCCCTGCTTTACTCCTCTGAGTTAGGATCAGAGGTGACAACTTGCCTTCCAAGTTTAGTTTCACTCGCATTGAGGTGTTTGTAATAATATTACCAGATTCATTAAAAGAGGGAGGGCAATGATGTTAAGTTTGTCTACAAGTATTGACCTATCTATAGAGTCAAATGCTGACTTAAAATCAATGAAGCCCAAATACAATGGACTACCACTATCAACTTAAGTGGTTCTTGAGGAACCCTGTGAGAGGAAACTAATTGTGGTTTGTGTCAATGGAGCATCGATAGATTAATGAAAACCATGCATCACAAACCTCATTGTGTGTTAAGAAAATCAACTCGGTCCCTACAAATAAGCGATTGCATGAATCAAATGCAGCATTGCTTGAACAGAGGGCAGCATACAACAAAAAAAACATGTGCATCAGTATGCAAAGAACTACACCTCCCATGACAATTTCCAATATCTCTCGGTACAAAGGAAGATAAACAATGTCGGGCTGTTTTATAGCCACCGTAGTTCTTCATTGAGACCTTATGCATGGGTCTTGGCTTTAATTATCAATCTTTGATCCAACGTTAATAGCCGTCTTTCTACATCTGGGTGCCCAGTATGAAGAGCTGGCCAGGTTAATTCTGTGTTTGCCCAAAAAAATGTCGAACTAAAGAAACTGCAAGTCTGGGGGTGTGGCTAACTAGCCATGGAGTAGGACGTGCCCTAATGAAGCTGCTCCTGCCGATCCGATGAACCGCGCATAAAATGACCTAAATGCTCTACAAATGACAGTAAAGGCGTCGGAAGGTGAATCCCACAACAACTGAAGAAAATAAGCTCATCAGGCGAAGCATGCCGGAGATAGAGAACTTTTGAGTTCGTGGCTCCGTGGGCACGAACGCACGCAAAATGGCGGACAACAAAGGGGTTGTAGCCCCGACCACCGAACCGACTGAGCAGAGGACTGGCTTCTGGCAGGGTGCCCGCTGGAGCATATGTTCAAAGTAGCGTTTGCCCTCCAAGCTCATTACCGTGTCAAGTTGCAAGTAACTGTAAGCCCGGGAGCGGAGGAGCGAGCGGTGAAGTGGATACAGTAGCCGCATGCGAAGGCTTTCGGAAAGGACCTACTGCACAACGCTGAAGAAGCCGGGTGCCACGAGGCAGGGATTAAACAGAGCGGCTGACTGGACACATCCCCCGCGTGGAGTATATGAGTTTAGGCGAGGGCATGATATGGAACGAGTTGGAGTCTAGTTGATTAGAATGTAACCACCGGACGACACACTGTAGCGCCGCAAGAACTTGTAGCTACATAAGCAGCATATTCTCATACTTGGAACGGTGTGTTCAAGGCGGACGGGGGCATGCAACGGTATAAGAGTCGTGCTGGGAGTGAGGACTACTCAGTCATTGAAGCCGGCAGTAAATAACTGCAAGAAGTGGACAGCTTGTAGCAATGCCCACAGGAAGATGCATGATTAAGTCACTGGGCTGGTGCTGACGCTTCATTAAATGTAGGGGCACACAGAGTTAGGAGTTACATAAGGATAGGCAAATGGCCCTGAAGAGTGAATGGGCTGGACATTGGGTGTTACTGTTGGAGAGCATATTATACAGGGCTGAGGCAAGTTATTGATGACATAGGAGTGACCTCAGCGAATGTGCAGAGTACAATGAGTTCAAGAGACGGATGGTCCTGCTGGAAGTCGGAAGCAGTAAGGACAAATGGAAACGTGGGAGGACATAACCCACCCGAAGACATAGCTCAACGCACACAAACACATACAGGGGCTCTCCAAGGACAACGGCCTTAGGCTTGGAGTGACTCGCTGGTGTCACAGCAAGACAGAGAAGCAGAATTGCCACACCACAGACCACGTAACCTCAGACACATAATTAAGACTGCAAGATGGCAGAGAGAGGAGCCAAGAGCAAAAGCAAGCAACTCACGATGGAAGCATTTGCCAGGACACAGCTGCGGCGTCGACGCACAGTGGCGCGACTGCACCCGCGGAGTGTACCTTGGCTACTGAATACCACCTGATACTAACGGCTATAACTGAGTTGAGAGACTCATGGGGGATAGCAATGGCGGACCTGCGAACTTCTTTGGAGGCTAAAATAGACGGAGTGGGCATAGAAGTCACCCTGCTGCGACAAGATGCCAGGACGCTGGCAGATAGAACAAGCAGCCTGGAGAGTGCGGTGAAAACCAACACAGATACCAGCACCAATAATGCAAAGGAGGTTCACATACTAAAGCAGCAGGTGGCTAACCTGGAGAACCGTGTGGAGGAAGCTGAAGGGAGGGCGAGAAGGAATAACATCCGCATGGTCGGCCTACCGGAGGGGGGAGAAGGCCAGGACCCTACAGACTATGTGGAGAACATGATCCTGCAAGAAATGGGGGCAGACAAACTTTCGCAAGGATTTACAGTGGAGCAAGCACATAGAGCCCTCATGAGGAAACTGAAGCCTGTGGCCCCTCCCCGTGCGATAATTGCAAAGATACTGAACTATAAAGATCGCGAGAATATTTTGGAGTACTTTCATAAAGGGGGAACGATCGAAAGAGCTTCAACCGTCATCACGGTGTATCCTGACTACACAATGTAAGTCCAGAGGCAACGGTACAGCTATGTGGCAGTCAAGAGGAGGCTACGCATGGCCGGAATCAAATACATGCTTCTGTACCCCGCGAAATTGAGTGTTGCACAAAAGCAGAATATTCTTTTTTGACACCCCAGAGGAAGCAGCGACGTGGCTGGACCTACAGGGCTGCCGAGAACGAGATGTGGAGCAGGCCCATGAGGAGCATGACAAGTGATTGGGATATTATATGCATACTGAAATGACACAGAGCGGCGTACCCCAGTAGAGACTATGATAGAGATAATGATAGAGGGGTACGGACGAATAATGTTGAAACCAGGCTATGATATCTAATTTTATTGAACTTAATGGACTGAAATCTAGAATATTGAGTACATAAGTAAATTGAGTAGCAATGCGTGGTTAAATTGAAGCGGATAGGAGGTGCCTGAGAACCAGGGATGGGAAACAAGCTTATATAGACTGAGATGGAACTTAGATCTGGACTGCACCGGTGGGGGGCAGGGTGGAACTCTAATAGGCCATGGGGGACCTTAAAATAATTACTTGGAATATTAGGGGGCTTAATAGTTATTTAAAGAGGAACAAGGTCATGTTGTACCTGCGTAGGCAAAAGATAGACATTGCACTGCTGCAGGAGACTCACCTGACACGGGATAAGATGGAGACGATTGCTAAGAAATGGAAGGGAGTTGTGGTGGGCTCATCATATTCTGCCTATGCCAGGGGAGTGCTTATCTGGGTGGCGCCACATGTCCCGTTTCAGCGGTTGCAGGAGATAGCTGAGATGGATGGGAGGATGGTTATACTGAGGGGATTGGTGGAAAATAGGGAGATAAGCATTGTAAATACGTACGCCCCGAATCAGAATACAGCAGCATACTTCAGAACACTGTGTACTAATCTTAGCATGTGTATGGGGAGCGCAGTGATCTGGGGAGGGGACTTTAACTGTGTGCTAAACCATAGGGTAGATGGATCGGATGCGAAGATGGATAGACCCGCCCCAGCTGCTAAAGCGCTGCAGACATTGCTGGATGACTTTGGTTTGGGAGATGTGTGGAGGATGAGACACCCCCAGGAAAAGCAATACTCGCATTATTCCGCCCCACAGAAGTTACATACAAGGCTGGACTATGTCTTTGCTAGCTACACCAGAGGTAATAACAGAGATTACACAAGTAGAATATAAAGCAAGGGTCCTTTCGGACCACTCGCCCCTGATCCTCGGATGGCAATACCGCACCCCGAGAGCAAGGATTCCGACATGGTGTAACGCTCACCTGAACTCTGCGGGAACCTTCTGGAACTCCAACTGACTTCTACCTTCCTGGGAACTAGACACAGAATTTCTGTGAAGAAAATAACAATTTTCCCTTCCTTAGTTTTCTATTGTTAAATAGGAGGAAAAGACTGGTAACTATGGGACCAGCAATAGCTCACCTTGGTATTTAATTTGTTGTGCTCTCCATCCTGTTCTATACAGGGGCGCAAGTCCTGAAGATGGGACACAGGAGAATCGTTTCTTTTATAAGGGGCTAAATGGGCACTTATGGAGAGCAATTATCACTAGGAAAAAAGGAAATGACAGGAACCCTATCCTAATTTGACCGTAAAGGGGCAATATGCTGTGGTGAGAAGAGTGTGTAAAATTACAAAAAAACTTCCTCACTACACTGCGTGACGGAATAGTAAACCCCTGAAACAAATAGAAGAGTCAAAGAACTACTCGGTCGGAAACATGGAAACACCTTATGACTTTGCGTAATATGAACATGAGTGTGACCAAAAATATCTGACTAGAAACAAACTTCCAAGGCAAACTCCACAGAAAGTGCACGAACCCGCTAATAACAACGTAATACCCTGAAATGTGTGAGGGATTCTAATAACATTTATACACAATTCAATATATCTGATAAGGCAGCAAAAACGAAGCAATTGCATTTGCACATCACTTGGAGTACTTGCGTGAGAGAAAACTGCCACAGACTGTGAGGTGAGGAGACCGCTATGACAGGACTCCGGACTATGGACTGTGACTGAGCCGGGACGACAGCAAACTGGAAAATACAGGAAGGGAACTGATATCTAATAAATGTTACTCATGGAATGAACGGTAATTATCTGTGGACAAGGAATATTGAGCTGTGACAGGAAATGGAGGTACGCGGCGAGCGTTCCATCTGAACTCAGACAAACGTTGCGAAGCGCGAGCCTCCTGATGGGCGGGGCTTAAATAGCCGGCACATGAAAACAACTAGACCCGCTAGCTAACTGACCCAGAGGCACCACCTAGCGGCCATTAACGAAACTCCAACCAACCATTAACATGGGGAATTAGAATCAATAACCAGCTAGGGCAAATTAATTCCCTATGAACCTGCATCTCTTAGGACTAGTATGGGAAAACCAACCTGTGGTCATGGCGCCTCTGAGTGGAGGCATTGAGAGACCCCTTTTTTAGGGTGGATATGAGGGAGGAGATTATAAACTATTTTGAGACGAATGCTGGCAGTGTGGACTCAGCGGGCATACTGTGGGAAGCCTTTAAGGTTGTGATCAGAGGGGTAGCCATAGCAAAATCTAAAGGTCTGCAAGTGGGGGATCCTGGCTGACCTACGGGAGACAGAAGGGGAAACTGGAAAAGGCATTGAGGGGAGGAAGTAATAGTAAGGAAGAAATGGAATTGATACTCAGGCTGCAGCAGAAATGTGCGGATCACTGGGAAAGACTGTGTAACCTCAACTATAAAAAATATATAGAGAGACAGCATGCGGGAGGGGATAAACCAGGAAGACTGTTGGCGTGGTTATATAAGGGCAAAACCCCCAGACCCATGATTAGAACAATAACGAGGGAAGACGGTAGTGTAGCTGACACCCAAGAGGGAGTTAATCAGGAGTTTGCAGACTATTATAGGCTACTATATGGAGCTGATGGGGAGAGTAGTCGCGCAACGATAACAAACACTGGAGGATATAGGACTGCCAAAGATAAGTGCGGAGGAAAGAAGGGAGTTGGATGCACCGATTACTTTGAAGGAACTAGAAGAGGTGGTGAGACAGTTGCCCACTAGTAAGACTCCGGGGGCTGATGGACTCCCAAGTGAATTTTATAAAGTATATAAAGAAGAGGTGCTTCCCCCACTGTTAGAAAAGCTGAATGAAGCGTTTGAGTTGGGAAGATTGCCAGAGTCACTTAGAGAAGCGATTATAATACCGCTTCCCCAAACCAAACAAGCCTGGGCATAGCTGTGGTTCCTATAGACCCTTGTCGATGTTGAATCAAGACAGCAAGATACCGACGGCTGTTTTCGCAAATAGACTGAAGAGGGTTATTGGTAAACTAATACACCCCGATCAGACGGGTTATGTCCCGAATAGGAATATATCCAATAATGATAGATTCCAAAGAGTTATTGAGTTTGGGAGCGAGAACGAGGGTGAAATGGCAATTGTGTCTTTGGATGCAATAAAGGCCTTCGACTCGGTCAAGTGGCCATGGCTGCTGGCGGGCAATGGGATGGGGCCTGGATATATACAGTGGGCGAAAATGCTATATAGTGAACCGCTGGCCAGAGTTAAAACGGGAGCAGTGATATCGGAAAGATGGCAGCTTCGTAGAGGTACCAGACTAGGATGCCCATGGTCTCCAATGCTCTATATATTGGCCTTGGAACCCCTAGCAATATATTTGAGACAATATGGCATCATAGGCATTGCGGTGGGAGGGGAACGACATCTGATCTCCCTGTATGCGGATGACATGCTGCTGTACCTGCGGCACCCGGAAGAAAATCTCCAATACATTTTAGAAGTGATGGAGAGATATGCAGGGTTGTCTGGTATAGCGGTGAACCCTCAGAAATCTAGCATGTTCCCATTAGGTGGATATAAGGGAATTCTAATGGAACAGTTACCGGTGTTACAGATACCATGGGCGGTTAGCACATTTCGTTATTTAGGGATAGATGTATACCACACAGTAGAAGAGGCGCATAGGCATAACACGGAGGTAGCCATTAAAAAAATCAAAAATTGCATGAGATTCTGTGTGAAGTTGTCCTTAGCAATGATGGGACGTGGGGCAATGCTAAAGATGGTGGTCCTTCCTAGGCTCCTGCACTATTTTGGGAATATACCACACCTGATACCCAAGAAGTTCTTCATTAAAATTAACAGTATGTGCAGGGATTTCCTGTGGCATGGCACGCGAAACAGAGTGGCACTATGGAAGCTACAGAACATTTATGAGAAAGTGGGGATAAAGCTGCCTAATTATGAGGTCTATTATGTAGCGAGCCAACTGCAGTATGTTGTCAAATGGCTTTCAGATGAAGTGACCTCCAAATCCAGGTTGTTGGGACAAGATTGTGCCCCATTTTACTTGAAAGAGATGATGTGGTTGCCCAAGACAGAAATGGAAGGGCGTCCCAAGATGATGGTACCTGGATGGAAGATGTGACGCAGGGCATGCCAGATGATGGAGAACCCATCCCCATGTTCCCCGCAGGTACCACTAGTTGCACTAACAGGGGGAGAAAAGTAGCTAAGTATGATAATCGGAAACCACTGGGAACCGGTTAGGTTAGCAACAATGGGTGATATCTGGCGAGAGGGATCTATCATAGATTTTGAGGTGCTGGGTGAGGAAACTGGGTTACACACAGGCCAGTATATTACGTATCATAGAATGGTGCAGAGAATTAAGAGAACATGGCCCAAAGTTGTACTGGAGGAAGAACCAGATGCTACCATAGATATGATATACGATATGACGGAGGGGGGACATGAGATATCTAGAATATACGAGATGATGATGTCTAAGGTTGGGAAGGAGGTAACACAATTGAGGCAAGACTGGGAAGCTGAAGTAGGTGCCCCGATGGAGGACCGGATGTGGGAACGAGTTCAGGGGTACCATAAGAATGTGTCGAGGAATGCAAGATTAAAGCAGATACAACTGTATATTACGCATAGGGCGTATATGACACCCCATAGGATATCTAGGTTTGAAAATGCAGGATGGCAAGCATGCCCTAAATTTGATGAGAAGGTGGGTATGGTGCATATGTTTTGGTCATGACCGGTTATTGAGCGCTTCTGGAGCGAAGTGGCACAAAAACTAGCGGAGAAGGGGGTCAAGATTGTGGTGGATACAGTGTGGGCCTGTTTGTTTGGGGGGGGGGGGGGGTTCCCTAGATCATAGAAACTCAAGCATGTGAGTAAACTGAAAGATCTGGCATATGCGCTTGCAAAGAGGAGAATTGCTATGGGGTGGAAGACATGCCACAGATCGCGAGGAGAGGTGTGGTGGAAAGATTTGCAGAAATGGGCGGATGCAGAAACCATGGTATGGCAAGAAGCGAACAGCGCAGGAGGGGAGGAGGAGACAGAGACTGTGATGGCCTGGAAATTATTAATAGCTGAGTTGTTTGGGTCAATACAAGACCTGGCAGAACCCATGGAAAGGGAGACCCTACCACAAGATGCAGGAACGGAATGTCGAAAGCAATGGGCTCAGAATGGGGGGTGGGATAAGGGAAGCAGTGATCAGAATTAAGCAATGTACAATTGGACTGTTGATATATGCTCTGCATGTTTGGTTTGTATTGTTTGTTTGAAGAAACAAAATTGTTTAAAAAAAAAAAAGAAACTACAAGTCTCTGATTCTTAATGCAGCGCTGCTTGCCAATCCATATCTTGCCTTTGTGCGTAATCATTATTCCAATATTTTGTAAACCACAAGGGCAAGTGAAGATGCAAATAACTTGGCTGGTGTTTACAATTTTGAATTGATATTTTATTTGTATCACACTCATACACAAGGGGAGAACAAAAACAACGATTTTACTAGTCCCAGTGACATTGAGAACGCCCAAATGCATGGGGGAGACGGAGGGGGAAAGTGCAAGGAAGGGGGAGAAGTTGAAAGTGCAAAGTAAAAGGAGACCAGAATAAATAATAATAAATAATAAAAGCAACAAAAGTGGAAGTGCAGCCAGCAAGTGGCAAGTTCTGAGTTTGAGGCAGAAGACAGGGTAGGTCAGATAAGTGCAGGAAGAAAATAGGAGGGGGGCACTGTATGGGTACGGATACAGACCCCAGTGCAAGGGGTGGCCCGGAAGCAGTGCACAAGGGTGGCAGGGTGAACAGGAACCTGGGCCCGGTGGACAGGGGGTGGCCAGAGAGAACCGATCAGCAGGGAAGAGGGGGGGTGAAGGCAGAAGCAATGAGGAATGTCTTGAGGTGCTTCCGGAACAGGGATGGTTCTCAAGTTTGAGTGGCAGGGAGGCTGTTCCAGAGGGAGGCTGAAGATGGAGATCTACCCCTCATCACGTTTTTTGAAAAATGACTGACCCTGAGGGAGTTGGAGGAGCAAAGAGCTCGAGAGGGGAGGTATTTGCGGTGGGATAGCTGAAGGTATTTTGGACTACAGTTAGTTAAACATTGTTGTTTCCATGGGTGGGGCAAGCCAGTGTCAATTTGCCAATAGACATGCAGTACAATTGCTACGCAGGCAATGGCCCCCTTATTTCTGCATGGGTGCTGGGTGGTTTGTGGATCTTGAATTAACAATTAAACCGGCAGATAAGGGGGGTGCAGTAGTGGTGATGGACACCTGTTTCTACCATATCCAATGTAAGGACATGTTGAATGATAACAGTACCTACCTTCGGTTGGATAGAGATCCAACTTCTCAAATCGGGGTTATAAATGAGGACTGTGTAAATAAAGCATTTGACAATGACTGGATTAATGTTAAAACGAGGTCCTTTGTACTGAAAAAATATCCAATAATTCCAGTCCTGTGTGGACTTCCAAAGATTCACAAAAATCAACTTCACCCCCCGTTAAGACCAATTGTTGCGGGTACTGATAGCATCCTAGACCCACTGTCCAAATATGTGGACAGGATTCTACAACCCCTGGTTCAACTAATACCGACTTACCTGAGAGATACTATAGACTTCCTTTTGAACATCAAGGAGATCACTTGTTTGTCAGAATGTATTTTATTTTCAATGGATGTATGTAGCCTATACACCTCCATCCCACATCAGGAGGGGATCGAAGCTGTAGAATGGCTACTGTTACAATCTCAAAATGTGAAATGTGACCCTCAGTGTTGGAATTTATCACAATTATTCTGCACAACAGTTACTTTAGATATCAAGAACAGTATTTTGCACAAGTATCTGGAACATCGATGGCCCCTGCATATGCAAATATTTTCATGTACTGGTTTGAAAAACAGTTTGTATTGGACATAGTTGAATGGTCTACTAAGATCATTATTTGGAAAAGGTACATTGATGACATTTTTGGGGTCTGGTGTGGCTCCAAATGTGAACTGGAAGAGTTTTTTTGACTATTTGAACAACATACATTCACATATTAAATTTACCTTGCAGATGGTCGACCCGAAATTACACTTTTTAGATGTTCAGTTGGAAATTATCAACAATCAGATTAAAACATCATTATTCCCACAAACCAACCGATGTCAACAACTTACTGCACTATGCAGGTTTTCATCCGAAACCAATGATGGCAAGTTTACCGTATAGTCAGATTTTATGTCTCAAAAGAATAATTACAGACTCTGATGATTTCCAAGGGGAATGTGATGTTTTGACCAATAAATTCACCTCCAGAGGATACCCTAAAGTAATCCTAGAACAAGCACAAACTAGGGCTCTCCCCATCACAAGGTAACAACTCCTCACGAAACCCAAGAAGGAGACGGCTTCGATTTTACACATTTCAAAGTACTCAAGACAAAGTTTTCACATAAAAAGAATTTTACAGAAACATTGGCCCATTTTACATCATGACCCGACGCTTCTTGAACTGTTTCCACGACCACCCATGATGGTGTATAAAAGAGGTGTTAACCTCAGAGACCGGGCAGTCAAAGCAGAAAGGGGACCTAAACAGACACAATCGACATTTGCAACCAAAAAAAAGGGAACATTCCCGTGCTTGAAGTGTAGTCATTGTAACAATGTGGCAAAGGGTGAATACATCTTACACCCTCAGACGGGGAGGAAAATTAAACTTAAAGATTCTTCCACGTGTAGAACCACAGGGGTTGTCTACAGCATTAAGTGTCCATGTGGCCTTATGTACATTGGCCAAACAGCGAGGTCAGCCCGTGAAAGATGGACAGAGCACAAATCAAATATTCGGTGTAAAATGTGGCCCAGTTAAGATTTAATATTCTGGAAGTAGTCAAAAAATCACATAGAGGAGGTGACTATGCAAGGATTCTGGCACAAAAAGAGATGTTCTGGATTGATCTCCTGGACACTATTTCACCCAGAGGTGTTAATGAGGAGTTTTCCCTCAACTGTTTCATTTAGGCATTTATAAGTAGGGCCGCAACATCTTCGTTTACTTTTAGAAATTGTTCAGATTGGTTTAAATTGGAACTGGTGTATATTCTGGATGATTCTGTATTGTTTCCGTGTGTGATGACTGATTTTTGATCTTCGGTCACGCTAAACTTTTGATTGAAAAATTGTTATGAAAATGTTTGGTGGATTAGGTATTCTTTTACATCTCTTAACTCTGGAGTCTTGTTTTCCTTGTTTATAATTTGCTGTGCATCATGACCTATTTCTTAATATTTTCTTTCTTTTTTCTTGCTTATTTTCCCTTCCTGGAGTGGCATCCATTTCTGCACATTTCTGCAGTTCGAATCATCCTCTTGGAAGTATTTGAGAGGTAGTTTTTCCTGGCCTTGCAGGAATACTTCCGCGTCACGTGACATTGTCACGTGACAATGTCATGTGATTTTGTAACTCAGCTACACGCAAGAAAGATATATTTATGAATGCACTGTATCTAGATTCAGTGTTTATATCTTTATAATCATCATCACCATCATTTTAGTCCTATTAGGGTCTCGGAAAGCCATGTTTTGGGCTTTCAGAGTCGAGTGACGCGGTCATATGACGAGCTGTCCCGTTTGGGAGTTTTCGGGTCACATGATGTCATGTGACCTACCTCTTCCTGGTTTTGTTAAATCCAGCTAAGAATACTCATTCAGTACGCGGATACAATGCGAGTGTTGTACGTTATACTTAAACTCCGGGATTTTGCCTGAATAGAAGATTGTCTCTTCTATTGTAAGTACTACGATGGTCACTTCATTTACAAGTATCTGGAACTTTATTGAATATTGGGCCAGTGTGGTTCACTCTATTATAATGGGCATCTTTTTCGCGTTTACCCCTTCTTGAATTTAACATTACGTGATTTTGAATCTGCAAGTGGCTAAACGCTGTACTTGGAAACTGGAGTCATTTATCCATGGCGAGTTGAATTATCTTTGTCGATGACTTTGGAGTTATTGCATGTACAACAGACCACATGACACGCCACTGAGGTAAAGGTGGCCTTAGTGAGACAATGTTACGCTCATTTAGATTGATACTGGCATCAATACTAATTGTGGGTTTTTGTTTCTTTAGGATTTACTCCGACTAGATCTACACCGGGGGTCGTGCAACCCGGTTGGTTTTCCTACTGTGGTTCCATTTAGAATTATCCACTATCTTTCAAACCTTTGGGTAAGCACTTGGTTCTCTATTTGTCATAGATTTATATATATTTTTTTAGTTGACTATGATTACTTGACGTTCAATTTCTAGTGACTCGTATGACCTCTTGTCTAAATTAGATATCCTTGATGGAGTCCCCCTAGATTTCATACAGCTGTGGATACTTTTGACTTGCATAATACTCATTCATTGTGGAAGACTACACAAAAAGATACAGTAGAGGTATTTTTCTAGACTATTTCTCTTTTAGTTCTCTTCTTTTGGAGTCACACCAGTGTTAGAATTATGGTCCACCATCCATCAAGACAAACATATAGGGAATGAGCTATTTCTCTTTTGCACTAGGTTGGAAGTGATTAATGTTATCGCTTTGTCTAATGTATTGTGAGTGTTCAACATATGAAAAGGTGATTAATAATTGTATGTATATATGTAAATTGTATGTGTATATATATATATATATATATATATATATATGTAATTGCAGATTTCTTTTGCTCCTGAAGAATTTACTATTGTTTGTACAAATTCAATTGTTAAATCAAATTTATATATACTTTTACTTCTGGTTTATTACCCTGAATTACATATTTCAAAAATATAAGTATTGCACTGACTGATTTATTTCAGCTTTAATGGTGTGCAGGGGACGGGAGTGTCTTTAAATTTAGACACTTTTCTTAGTTCATGGTTTGTGGGTATAAGTCAGTATGTATCAACACATCTTTAAGGTTGGTACTGTGTTTGAAAGCAAACACAGGTTTCTGAAGGCCCTTCCTCTGAAATCTTCCAGTGTTTTAGGATTTTTTTTTAATGGTGTTTGACAGATTGGACACAGACCAACCTCTCTGGGTTGAGGGGCTTTGCGGTTGTTAGAATCATGTTTTTACATCTACATGTGAGTTTTTGGGTAGTGTCTATCAATCAATTTAGTAGCTAAGGCTGAAGCATATGTCTCGAAATCAACCCCATTGGTCCCAACAAACCCTTTGTGTTTGGGTGAGATCTGAGGGAATAATTCTAGGACCGAGCTATCAGAAGTGGCCTCTGTACTCTATGCACTGCAGACTCGATAGTTGGTGTGCCAGAGAGAGGTGCGGCTTGACGGCTTGAGGCTGGCGGGTTTGGGTCCTTTCCTCTAACCCATTGAACTCCGCGTCGCGGACGGGGCCACGGGGCTCTTGTAGCTGGTAGTCCCGAGCGACTGCCCAGATCACCCAGAAGACCCACGGGGGGTGATTCTCCGAGGCTGAGGCCCGAGGTGACATTGACCCAAGACTGTTGCTCCACTTTTTCTCTCTTGTGAACGGCATTGCTTACGAGAAAAGCAAAGTAAAGCATGGCTGCTAAAACGAGAGCGCAACGAAGGCTGGAGCTTCTACCGTTGCCCTCGTTGCTGTGCGACAGTAATCTTTGTGGTGATAGTGCTGCCTTAAAACAAGGATCTCAAGCACTACAAGTGACACAAACACCAACTACAATGTCTCCGATCAAAGCAACTGTCTCGGACACGACCTGTCATGTTGTGTTGGACTATAACACCGAACACAATAATGAAGTTTCAGAACTCACTGCAACCACCATAGCCACAGTCAACTTACCAGTGTTTGACCCACAGGCTACACGCCACACGGTTTCGGTGTCTTTGGTTGTGCCGGTTGGGGGCTATGCTGTTCTGTCGCCCTGCTTGGCTCCTGCGGGCAGGGGTTGGAGCGTCTGCATGGCACCTAGTGTCGCGGCTTTGTGGCAGGAAGTCGGCCCCACTTTGGACATCTGTGGCCAGGCGCGGCGGCTATCTGCCTCTCCCCCTGCTCGAGACGTTGTTCCCCCATGTGGGGTCCTTTCCTCGCCTCTGACGCCAACGCATGGGGCTAGCTCCCTTTTTTCGGTGGCGGACTCAGATGTGGAGTTCGTAGCATCTACTCAGCCTGTAGAGCATGAAGGGCCCAAGTCGGAGTGTGTGCTGTTGGCACCACTGATGTCCGCATTGTTGGTGTCTGCATCATGCCTGCCCAAAGGCTGCGACTACTTCAAAACTACAAATGGAGTCAAAGTACTATAGCTCATCTGAAACACCTATAGCGCTAGATGCTCCTATTTCTCCTGATAACTCACACGGCTATAAGGGTTTCTCGTGTGACAAAGTCTTTTTACAAGCCAACAACCATCCGATCTGTAGCCAATCTACACGCGTTCTGTCCCCAGGGAAATTGCCTGCCCACGTCTCCCAACTGCAACATATGAACACAGAACAGACGCAGTTCACTGGACATGGTCAACAAGTTACTGTCAGACCTAACCCAGCTGAATGAAGAACGGATGACGGCGGCCCTAGCAGAGATCCAGATTTTTGGGGACGTTTCGGGTTTCGCTATCAACTTCCACAAGTCAGTTGCCCTCTGCGTGGGACTGTCCCCAGGCGAGATAGAAGCCTTGCAGAATCTTAGCCCGCTCCAATGGAATACTCAGGCGATCCCTTATCTGGGTGTCCAGATCCCCGCTGACCCTGCGAAGATCTACCAGGCCAACTTTCCCCCCACTCTTTGCGGAACTAGAGAAGGACCTAGCCCGCTGGCAGACACAGGAAATCTCGCTTCTGGGGCGCATTACGGCAAGCAAAATGAACCTTCTCCCCCGATTTCTCTACTTATGCGCTGCCCTTCCAACCACAGTCCCCCTTCCCCCTCTGCAGCGGCTCCAGAGGAAAATAGTTGGCTTTATATGGAAAGGCAGGAAAGCCTGGATTCCCCGGAGAACAATGATGTCCAGTACGAAACTGGGAGGGCTGGGAGTCCCGGACCTCTGGAAATAGCACATTGTAGCACAGTTGGCCCAATTGCAAGCTTGGGACCTGGCCTCCAATCGCCCAAAATGGGTGGAAATTGAACAATCTCACCTTCCTCTTCCCATCCGCTTCCTCCCGTTCATTCCCACTATTCTTAGACGCAACTGGCCAGGGATACTGACTGCCACCAAGCAGACCCTGAAAGCATGGGAATGGGCCCGCAGGTGTGGAGGCATCCCTGGATCCCTTAGCGCAGCCTCGCCGATTTTTCTCAACCCCGCCTTCAGCTCGGGAGCTCACCCGCAAAACTTCAGGAACTGGGTGGCGGGAGGGCTCGAAACTCTGGGACACCTCTTTGAGAACGATGCTCCTCTTACCTTTGAACGATGCAAATCGATTTTCCAGCTTGCAGAGACAGAGAGATCCTCTTATGCACAACTAAGGCATTGGTGCACTCACCCCCAGACTCGAGCCGCTGCAATTAGATCCCTGGCCCCCCTAGAACATATGATTAAGGACCTGCCGGCCCGGGGTAAAATCTCGGCCCTATACAAACTCTTGCAAGATGACCCCCTACTCTTCAGGCCCTCCTATATGGCCCAATGGGAATCGGACCTGGGTCGAGCGATCGAAGACCACACATGGATAGATGTTTGGACGAGAACACGTACGACATCCCGATGCATTACCAATCGGGAATGCGCTCATAAACTCTTGTTGCGCTGGTATTAACCCCCCCCCCCCCCCTTACGCCTCCATCATTTCCAGCAAACCCTGGACCCCCAATGCTGGCGCCAGTGTGGCTCTATAGGTTCATACTTCCACATGTGGTGGACTTGCCCCAGAGTGAAAGAATTCTGGACTCAATGCCTGGCCCTTATCCGAGAGATGACCCAGATGGAGATCCCCCTGGCGCCTGAACAGGTCCTCTTGGGGATTCTACTTCCAGACTCGTATCCGAGAACAGGGTGAAGAGCGGCACTGGTCTCCCAGCTGTTACTGGCTGCCAAAATCACAGTGGCTCGCACTTGGAAGTCTGTAGAAGGCCCCCTGATAAGTCTCTGGTGGCTTAAACTATGGGATATCTTAATAGCCGAAAAAGTCACGGCAGCCAAAGCGGGTCTGCTTCACCGATTCGCTGACATGTGGGCCCCAGTTTTGGACTATGACTGGAATTACCCAGCCTTGACTTTTAAAACCCGCCTGATCGCCCGGGCCCTCTCCCCGTCGGAGGGGGGCTCCCAACTCGCTCACGCCGAATGAGACTTCCTCTGCTGCTGACGCGGGATCCTGTGGGGGAGGAGAGGGAAGGGGATTTGAATCTATTTTGTTTGATTTGCCTGTGGGTCTTACATGCCATTATTGTCTTGTTTCCTCTGTGCTGTGTTATAAATAAACAAATTAAAAAAAAAATAACGGACTCAAAAAAACGGGGAAGGAGTAGAAACGGCGCCTGTCAAACCATCTTTACATAGAGAATGTGAAGTGCAATCACCTTTTCAAAGAGGACTGCTGTCAATTTCCACACGTCTAGAGGGCTGCTCAAAACGTAGAAGAATTGAGATCAGCTCATCTCCAAGTCCTTGCTGCTCTCAGAGAAAAGATAAATGAAACATCCAAAATCTTGACGCAAAAACCAACCTACGACGCAAGAGCCCTAGGTCCTCTTATTCATCGTCCTTATCTTCATCTGACTGTTCAATAGCAGATTCTTCCAGGATGGAGCGGCCTTACCCAAAAATCAAGAAGCTCATTAAAGAAAGTGCTACGGTTGCAATTAAAGAGTCATCATCTCGAGGTGACGCTAACTGGACGAGGGAACTGCACTCACCGATTATATCTTCAATGGCAATAACCATTGCACCCTTTACTAAACTGTATGAGCAGCTGCACGAAAGCATTAAAGATCTCTCAACACTGGTTGCCCTGACAAATACAAAGCTATATGAACTTGAAACCAGCAACAAGTACCTTAAAAACTCCTGCCATATCTCAAACTTCAAAAACGAGTGGACACTGAACACGATCTTGGACTTACGAAAAATACACTGGTAGACAAAAAACGATTGGCAGAAGTGGCCAAGGAAGCTCTAGGCCTCTTCAATAGGAAAAGCGGAGAAACTAGATGTGGGTCTTACACACGACCTAATGGACACTTAGCGGACACCGCTGTTATTGCCAGCCAGTCTAAAGAAGTAACAGCAGCCGTGTCGAATGGAAGCCTACAAACAACCACAGACGCTGCATCGGAACTAGGACCCAGACGTATATGCAACAACCTGACAATGACGACTGGAGCCCCAGTAAGCTATGACCAAACAGGAACTTTGGCTAAGGGCCATACCAATACAGCCACCATACCCTTAGATTCTTTGGATCTACCAAATGATACAGGAACCAGTAAACCTCACTCAAACGAGGAATCTTCTACATTCAATGCTGCTCTTCTCTCAAAGGAAAATCCAGCACTGCAAAATCTGCAAATTGCCTCGATCTCAGCTAGTGTGAGCACTATCTTGCAAAACGAGGCTGATTCCGTGGTAAAGACGACTAAAGCTGGGATGAAACAAAAGGAAATGTACAACATATTTAAAAGACCAAATAACATTTCCTCCGTTAAACCTATTAAACCTGGTACATGTGGTGTGGAAAATAAAAAGAAAACTAAGAACCAACCAGGGAAAAAATCAAAACGTGGACAAATCTCAAGAAAATTTTTAAGGAACATAAAAACAGTCAATGTGACTGTAAATAGATCCAACTTCAATGGGAAGTCTCACATCACCAACAAAAGCAACAAAGGGATGATTACCCCTTGACGCGACGAAATAAACAAACCTGCCTACCCAAATGAAGCCTCCATCGACCTAATGGATCTGTCTGTTTACGAGGACGACCAGATTGACTCCTTACAGGCTCCAAAACAACTGGAGTGTCGCGAAGCCTGTATTCAATTAGAGGACTCTGAAAAGATGACATTAGAACAGGCACCTCCGACTATTAAAAAAACAGTTAAGGCCGGAAGATCATGCCTATTGATCAAACATGTTGCGCCTGAGGAACTGAAATTGAGTTCCTCCTTTGAGACAATGGAAGAGAAAGGCAAAAAATTAACTGCCTCTGCTATTCTCAAGGGCATAAACCCTTCACGATAAAGTCATACGAGACAAATGCATCTCTAGAAACTTCCAACGTAGAAAGTCGGCTGAGTATTCAACGGCTTCCTGTTTCCCAGGGAATTTCAATTCCCAAGAACGTACAACAAAACAGCCCAGTTATATCTGGCACTACAAACACTCAGAAAAAAGTAAGGAACTACGTGAATCCATCGTCAAGACAACGTAGAGTTGCTAATAAGAGTGAACTGAAAGCTGACATTATGTACAAAGTGACATTAGAACGAATTGAGTCATTGGACTGCCTAATCCTAAATCGTCACAATGTACTGCGGTTGTGTCACCTAGTCTCGAGTTTAAGAGCCATAGACACTGAGGACCTAAAAACCATAGAATTTCCAGACGAATCGAGGAATGACAAGGTGATCTTACATATACAGTCAAAAATTATAGCCGACACACTTATGGAAGCAGGACCAGCCCTGATGTCTCTAGGCTTTGATACATACACCACAGCACACACCTGTCACGAGGAAACCACTAAAGTCGATATGCTGGAAAATGGGGCCCCGCAAAGCATGTCTGGTTTAGTGACAGTGGTCGATGCCTCCAAAGGAAAGTGTGGAACTGCGACTGTGCCGCCTACAAATCTCAATGACAAACAAAAGGAGACTACGGTCCCCACTTTTCAGGTGGGTGACCAAATCCAAATCACAATTGATTGTGAGAATGATAAGGTGGCAGTAGCTCAAAAAAATGAAATTTCTGCAAAAAGCGTGAATGGAATTGACAATTGGTCTTGGCTTGCATCAACCTTAAATTTGACTTCCAATAAATAATGTCAAGCGGACTCAAACCAGTCTACAACCTCCCTTATGCATTTGGGCTCGTGGAACACTCGTGGGTTCAGGCACCTTTTTCAATCATCGTGGTCTGAAAACCTGGACCTAATCTGTCTACAAGAGACATGGCTAACAGAGTGCCCGATGTTAACAAACTTTGAAATAGCCATAACCCCAGCCATTAAAGGCCTAAGAGGAAGACCAATGGCTGGTCTGATAACTGCCGTCAAGACATCCTCAGGCCTTCGGATTGAAAATACTGAGCACATTTCCTCATTTATTCAAGTTTCAAAGGTGAGCTACCCGACGACGAGAGTCGATCGTGTATTCCTGTATATTATTAATCTATATTGGAACCACTCTGCCGTTGGCACGACGGCTTTCATAGATCAGGTTACCCAAACGATTGATATTTTATTGGAAAAAAGTAGTCCTATAGAGCTGATAATATGTGGCGACTTGAACATCGATTACGTGAACATCAGCAAAACTAAGTTAGACAAGACCCGCGGCCGGTTTACCAAAGAACAGGACATCAACCAATGGTGCCTTGAGATGTAGCTAAGAAATTTGTCAACTCTTAATAGTAACCAGACAGGAGATATTCCGGCTCGTCCCACATGGAAAAGAATGGATCAAAACTCCACTCTAGATTACACTATTGTTTCCGAACTTATTCACACAAAAGTGATTCGCTTAGAGGTCTTGCACATGAGCCACAGTGACCACGACATGGTGAAGATGAGCTTTAACCTCGTATGACCAAACAAAACACCAGAATGGCCATTTATGGTCTCTGTTGGAACCAGAAGGACCAGACTTAATCTAAAAAACAGAAGTAAATACAGTTGTGACCACTTTCAAAGACTAGATCGGAGCCATAGAACACCATCATTTGCTAACACAATTTTCTGAACAAAGACAAGGACTGAAAGCCCGAAAATGTGCCCACAAACACACATACGACCTTGAAATACAACAGCGGAAAAGACTTATGCGTTACGAGATAAGAAACATCATAAGCACTGACATCGCAGCTTACTCAGTGACCAAAAAAATGGCCAAGCAGAAATATAGAAATTGACTAAAGGCTCTGTGATGTTGCATAATGACACAGAATCGATGTTGGCTAACATGGTGAACAAAAACTCATCAGAGTTCTGGCAGATTATCAATAACAAGGCTGCTCCCCAAGCTGCCCTAATGAATAATCTGATTCCCAAAGTGAAATGGGTCTCTTTTTACACCGAAATGTTAAAAAAAGATGACAAATGCGGAGATCTTAAACCATCAAATTTGCCTATGTGGGACTTATTATTCGAACAAGATGACATCATCAGTGCAATTAAGAAAGCACGAGCTTCCAGGGCACCAGGTCCTGATGGACTAACAAATTACACCTTAAATCGTAACCCGGAAGCGTGGGCGGACTTTTGCACAACACTGTTTAAACGAATAACACTTCAACGCGCTACACCTCACTCATGGAAAAGCGCGGTCATTGCGCCCATTTTCAAAAAGGGCAACAGGGAAAATTCAAAGGACTACAGACCAATAGCCCTATTAGATGTCTTGGGGAAAATGTATGCAACACTGTTGCAACAGAAGCTTCTAAAATGCTCAAACGAAACAAACCATGTGGACCCGAGACAAGCTGGGTTCGTTAAGGAAGTGGGTTGCGGCCTAAATTTATTGCTAAACTTAATCAAGATGGAAGCGCTAAGAACGAAAACAAAAGTCTACATGGCTCTGATTGATTTCTCCCATGCATTTGATAGTATTGATCGAAATCTCGTGTGGAAGAAGTTAAGTGCGTGGGATTGCCCAATTAGTCTCTTGGAAGCAATCAAAGAATTACACTCAAACACTAACATCAGGATAAGATTAGACACAAATGGATCGTAGATAGCACCAATCTTTACACACAAGGGCGTGAAACAAGGTTGCCCATTGGCAGCCATCATCTTCAATCTGTTCTTATCAGACATTGGAGACGCGTTAAATGAAGTCCACGCATTTCCACCAAAGATCAACGGGACACACGTGAGCTACTTGGTGTACGCCGATGACCTAATCCTGCTAGACAGGACACCAATCGGGTTACAGCGTAGGTTAGACACTCTTGAAAGCTACGTAGCCCAAAACGGATTACACATTAACAAACAAAAATGTGAAATACTGATTCTGCAAAGTATGCCGACAAAAAAACAACTGAAATATGTATGGCATCTTGAAAAGACCTCCCTGAAGACTACACGTAATCCTAGATATCTCGGAATGAGTTTGAGTACCAACATAAATGATGCCCTATGGGCCCAAACGGCAAAAAGTAAATGCCGACAGCTGGCGTGTCAAGCCCGACTCATTGACGGACAGTTTGGGAAGTTTTCATTGAAGCCAATACTGGAGTTCTATCAACAAAAAGCTGTCCCAGCTATGAATTAAAGTGCAGAAAATGCTTTTGGCTGCTCCTACAAGTTGCAGAGTACTCTGGAAAATATCTTTTGGAGCAGAACTTTGAACCTACCCAGAGGGACTCCAACTGCCTGCATACGTTACGAACTGGCCTAACATCAATACACGCGAGAGGCTATGCTTGTTTAGAAAAACTGTAACGACTACACCCGTAATACAGTACAAGATACTACAACATCTTGGATCTGATCAAAACTGTAATACGCTAGCATTATGGAACAAGCAATGCCATGCTATACTAAATGACCACGATACTGATCTACAAACCTTAATGGCTAACCCTAACCTGGCCAAAAATAAATTGTGGAGATCCGACTGGTGTCAAACCAGCAATACAAGGGGAAACTCCAGACTAATGAAAGACGTCACATGTGAAGCAAGAGTTTACGGTGAATTGCAAAAGTACTTACTCATATTCCCTGACAATAAATCGAGAGCACTATACATGCAGTTTCGATTAAACTTACTGGCAACTAAAGAACAAATCAATACATGGACTAAATCTGCCAACATAGACTTGGCTTGCCGGTTTTGTGGCCTTGAAGATGAAACTCTCAAACATCTAATGCTGAACTGCCCCAAGTTATGCCCCATAAAAGCCCGAATCTTCGAGCCAATTGTAACAAAATATCAAACATTGACAATGGAGGACTGGTGGCAAGGCATGTTTGAGGGGACTGACCGAAAACTGACGTTCACGCTGATCAATTTTCTCAAAGAACTGAAACAGCTTCTTCTGGTGGAGTGACGAGGACCTCCACTCGTAATGAGACTGTTTACGATTTAATAGATTGGCAATTGATGTGATAAGACGTAATGTGATAAGAGTTGTGATGTTGTTTTAAAGGTTTATATAAACCAATAATAAAAAAAATTAAAAAATAATAATTCTGTTGATTTCTGATAGTAACATTTTGGCAAATATTTTGCACTAGCAATTCTATTGGTGAGATGGGCCGATAATATGTTCCTAACTTGGCGTCTGTCTCAGCCAGTCTTAAGACAGACAACCATTACAGTCCCCAAAACAGTTACCCACCGCCTATTGCTATGGAGGTAAACAGTTGCAGTGAAGTGGGGTCGAGCATAACTGAGAAGGTGGCAAAAAAAGTTTGGAAGGAGGATGTCATATATGATGTGGCATTTATAATGTGCCTGTACACAAGTGTTCATAGGCGCAACAAGACAAGGAGGGGGAAACAAAGGGAGGACAAAATAATGATCTTACTAGGCCTTCTGTCACTAAGGTTGTGCAAGTGCGGGGAAGGGGAGAAGTGCCAGGGGGAAGTGCAGTTAACTCCAGTGCCACCAGCGGGTGGCTCGTAAGTGCAGCGCAAAGGTTCTGTAGGGTTGTAGATACAGACTCTTAAGTGCTAGGAAGCTCGGAGGCAGTGCAAGGGCCACTGGACATGCAGGAGCCTGGGTCCAAGTTCAGAGGCTGACCAGTGCGCGTAGCAGTCGGGTGCATCAGCAGGGGAGAGGAAGAGAGAAAGGGGAAGCGAAAAGGAAGGTCTTTAGTTGCTTCCGGGGGTGGTTCTGCTCAAGTTTGAGAGGCAGGGAGGCTGTTCCAGAGAGAGGCCGCAGCCAAGGAGATAGATCTACTCCCAACTCTCTGCTTGGAGAGGCACCTGACCCTCGGAGAGTTTGAGGTGGATGAGCGGAGAGCTCGAGAAGGAAGATGTTTTGGAAGAGAAAGTTTGAGGTAGAGCAGTCCCAGGCCCCAGAAAGCCTTGTTGATGATGCAGAGGGTCGTGAAGTTTATCCTTGTAGTCACAGGGAGCCAGTGAAGAGATTTCAGAGCTGGAGCGATACGATCTCTGGGCTTGAGGCCAAGGACACGTTTTGCTTGGTGTGCAATAGAACCAGAAGGGTAATCTCGAATATTGGAACTTTTTAAAAAAAAATTATAAATCTCCAAATGAGATACAGCCTGTGTAGGGGAACCTGATCACCCCATGTTCCCCATGAAGTCCCTTGCTGCTAGAAGACCCATCATTCCTTCTGCAGCAGCATGCCCCCCTTTCCATAGGAGGAGCAGCATGGCTCCCAGCGCCAAGCGCATGCTGTCGCCTGAGCTGCATCACTGGTATGGCGGTGCTGCCCTCAGAAATCTTACTTAACTGAAAAAGCACCCTTTCAAATGGGAGCAAATTAGTTTGGGGGTGTGGGTGAAAGGTGGTGCACTGGCACTAAATGATGATTATGCTTCATTCATGCCAGAAATAATTGCTACAGATGGGGTGCACCAAAAGTTTCTAGTAACCCTCTGTTCCCTGCACCCTTTCCTTTGCAAGCGCAGCCGCAAGGACTGTTCCTCCATCACAGCTCTTTCTCCCGCTCAATCCTACTAACCCCCTTGCATTACAGATCCACCAGAGAGCCAAGAAACCATGCAGGTGGCAACGGTGCACAGTATCAGAACCTATAACATAACTTGAGAGGGTTGGGCTGGTCTCCTGCAGCCAATGCCATGGGTGTGCAGCCATACCTCACGTTCACCCGCTAACTCGAGATGCTATACTTGGTGAAAGCACGCTGTTGACGCAATAACTGATCAGGAATGCAGAGAGTTAGAGCAGGATTATCCAGACAGGCACTGGGAACAAGAGCAACTGCATTGTCTCTCATGAGTCTAACTACTTCCGCCGTGCACAGTGTTTTTGCAGTAGACTCTGCTTCCTAGCAGTCAGTTGGTCAGAAGTTGAAAGTTCTTTGTTAGTTGGCTTCTAGCCATGGTGGCCCTGTGAGCTGGGCAGACCCACACAGGCTCTGGTCACTGCAGCTCCCTGGTTTGTTTCTGGGTAACCTAGATCAGTTCCTGGCTGGGCAGCACGTGGGCTATTGCTTCTCAGGACCAGATTGTGGAAATAAAAAAACTGGACAGGCCAAAAACTAGGACCAGAACCCGAAGCCCATTCAACCCCTCATGTCACCCCTGCCCATGGGATCAAACAGTAAATGCATATCGCCAGCACTTCTCGTATATTCAGCAGGGGTGCAAAATTATACGTCATTAGCGCGTTGAGGAGTTTTTGCTTTGATGTTACAGGATTTTCTATGCGAGTTTATTAATCAGTCTCCCAGCGCTCAAACAGTAAATGCATATGGCCATTACCAAAAAGGCTTGCGGTTCGAGGCTAGCCTGGGGTGCCTGACAACGATAATAATGGTAAGGTGGGGAATTAAGCTGATTTATTATTTAAAATGTCAGCTTACATTTCTGCAGCAAGCAACCCTCCCTTTCACAAAACCGGGACATAGTTTTTAAATAATAATTTTAAAAAAACTCTCGGGACGAGGGGACAGAGAAGCCTAATTCGGCGATGGTCCTGGCAAAACGGGGATGTCTGGTCACCCTACGTCTAGCCTTCTATGCCGTCCGGGATGTCTGGTCACCTACTTCTAGCCTTCTATGCCGTCCCGGAAGGTGCAGTTTCGTATGGTTTTCTCAAGGGAACAAGATGGGGTGAATTAATTCTCGCATTTCGTTTCTGTTTACCTACAAACAATTGTTGAACGTTAAGGGGAATCGAAAGGGGATGACCCAATCAGAGACTGGCCCAGAGCATTCTTTGCTCTTATCAAGCCTTATCTTGTGGAGCGAGGGTTTAAGGAAGACTTGAGGAAAGCTGCAGAACAGGTACTGAATCCAATGAGTGGACTGACAGGCCGACAAGGCCCTGACACAACTTGGAATAAAAAGCTACAACTCGCAACTGCGGGCTGCCATTTATGAAACACAGCGGCCCCTCAGATGAAAAAGGGGTGGGGCTTAGACCCTTTTCTATCATCTGTGTCACCTCCTAGGCAGGCAGAATAGGATTTGCCGTGGGTACCAGAGGGGAGAGACAACCATGGGAAGAAGGAGGGCAGTCTAAAAGTACTCCTGGGAGACAGAGTTGTGGGTTGTTCGAATGAAGGCAGAGATGTGGACCAAAGGCCATGGGGAGGATGAATGGTTGGTTCATGGGCGCATAGAGGAGGATTATGCAGACCGTGTGCAAGGCGAGGTGGTGGTACTGGAAGTGAATCAGTGTGTCTCAGTTGGTTAGTATGAGAGAGTAGGGGGTGAATGAGAAGTTGAGTGGGAGTGTGAATGAAAAAGAAGGGGTGAGAGGAATAGTTCAGTGGAGGGGGGAGATTAATAGTGAGAGGGAAAGTAGTAGTGGTATAGAGAAGAGGGTAGTAGTAGTGTGAAGAAGGGAGATTAGTACTAGTTGGGTGAAGCCTGGAATGAATAACATCGTAAAGTGGGGGTAGAGGCTAGTGGGAGGAACATTGGAGACGTAGCGAGAGGAAGGATAGAGGACCACCTGAGAGACAGTAAAGAAAGTGTAATGGGGAGCAAGGGGAGATGGTAGGTGGAGTTCTAGTGAAGAGGGCCAATGATCGTCAGGCTCGGGGATAGGAGTATCAGGGCACAGAAGGAACAGTGAGGGTGAAGACCTCAGTGTCTAAAAGGTACAATCATTAAGACATTCCTGGGGAGAAAGACATTGGATAGGTCCCCTTAGATTGTTCACATAGGAAGTTTAGGTGGAAAAGGCTGCGGCCTTTAAGGCATCACAAGAGGTTAGATAGTTGTTTAGACAGTAGGAGTTAACAATCTCTCAGGTCAAGGATTAGGGTGGGATCATCCCATTCTAAGTGATAGAGGGACAGCCAGTTGGGCGTTTGCTGAGTTAAAAATAAAAACCCTTGAACTGTCTCTGGGAGTTGGTGTGTTCTTAAGGTCATTTGTGAAAGCCTACAACTCCTTGATAGATCGATGGGGAAGCTGCTAGACATTTTCAGTTTTTGACTGGGGTTGAACTAGACCTCTACCGGCACAGAATCCTGAATACTGGTTCGTAGTTTGGGCTCTGCAACTTAACGTTTGACAAACGAAATATAAAGGCCTCATATGTTCTTACCATGATCGTCTGTATATTATAATTTTCCTAACGTAAGCAGAGCAAAGTATTTAGGAGGACTTAGGATGGTGTCAGTAAGTCTCTAGAAAGGGTCTGCATAACCTAAAGAGGAGAATGGTAAACTGAAATAACCTTTCACTGTCTTCTCTTTATCTTAGTGTAAAGAGACAATATCATTTTATTTAAAATCAATTTTTGAGCCTTTGTACTAAAGGTACGCTCAGTAGAAATTAAAAGAACTAGTGGTACGACGCACCAATGATATCACAAATGCAGCTCTATATACTCGGCCAGCCTATACCCTTGCAGTGTCCCGGCGGCCGGAACAATAGAGGGTCATTCATGCTAACATCCACCAGTGAGATGCGTTTGCTACGCGTTGTGGGAGGGGAAGTCTGCAGTTATTTGGTGGCTTATGCCATCAAAAACAGGACTGTCCATTGCAGATATCAAATTGCACAGAGAACAGAAGCACAGAGGATTTGCCAGCCTCTGTGTCTGCAGATCAGGGGAAAGTTAACTCACTCTGTGCCGTGACAACTGAGCATCAAACCTGCAACAGCTGCGGAGGACTGGCCTTTGTGGGGAAGTGAGCATATGCCGACAACCTGGAATGTCCAGTATGGATTGCAGGGCACTGCTTACGGAAAGCAGACTGGACAAGGACTAATGCAGTTGTCGGATATCAGGTGTGAGCCTCTATTATATTCAGAAAGTGTTTTCAGCATCAAAGCACTTTACATGTCAGTTTTGGTTTCTACAACTTGCTCGGTGATGCATTGACCTCAGAGTTTACGAGGGGCGTGGCCAGTTCGCATGCCGTGAGGGAGCAGTCCCGATGAGCTCGCGCCTATGATCCTGAATCAGATTCTCTGGCAACGGATTGAAACCAAATAGTTCATAAATAGCAGCACCCATCAGTAGCTAAACCCTTCCCCTACCGCCCGGCGAACACCCCGGCAAAAATCAGACCGAGGGAACCACAGAGCAGCCGCTTACGTGGGACGTCACTGAGCCTCGCAAAATGGCACCGACACCTCACAACGGATTTCTGAATGGAGGGAAACCCTTTGGCGCAGCATAAATCTGCAGCCCACACAGAGCTAACACGTCTCAGGGACGAGCCTCTTCCCCCTCCAATCCTGCACAACCTGACTGACCAGGATATCGCCACACTCGCTTCACCCGGAGACTTTCTGCTACCAAGACCAGCAGGCGACGGGGCCACCTCTGACATCTACAGAGACATCACAGGCGGGGCGGACGCAGAAGACCACGGGAGGCGGTCCACCAAGCATGAAGCAGACCGGCACCCGACGTCGTGCGGGCTGATCCACCCAAGAGGCTGGCTGAGGGCTGGATTGCCGTGAATTTGGCCATCAAGGACCTGAGCACCGGTGTAGAGGTACGGAGCGCGGCGGCCCCATTGATAACGGAGCACCACCGTAAAATCTCCCTGGCATGGCGGAGCCCCCTGCTCCCGAACCCACACGTGAGCTGCGCTGCTGAGGCGGCGCCCAGGCTCTAGGCCCCCCCCCCCACAGCGAGCGCGGCCCCTCCGGGGATGGCGGATCTCTACATTGAGACGCCTGACAGCAGGGGCAGATGTTAGTCCCCAAGTAAGAGATCAGAAATACGCGGAGAGGATCACCACGGGCAGGCCACGGCTAACGGAGTGCAGGTGCAACCTGAGGAGTTAAACCCACAAACCATAGCAGGGCTGATAAGCCCAATCAGCGAGGAACGCTTCCCTGTACTCCCACTCAGCAGCAAGATCAGCGAGCTCCGCCAGCCTTAAGAGGAAGACACCCAGGGGGACCATCCACCAGGGACATATCACTACAGGAAGGTAGTTTGATACCAGACATTGGGTACAGCACGAAGAGCTTCTGCACCGGCTCGCATGGATAGAACTTGGGTGGCGAGACGCGAGAACAGCCACCGTGTAACTGCATTTACAGTCTACTTGGAGCTCCCCTAGGACTGGGTGCCCTTCAGCGGCACAGGGCAGGATCAACCACTGTATTGGGGGCTCCACCAGAACACCCACACCACCAGAATAGGACACTATGGCCAGTCAAGCAAGGTCCACTGTCACCACCAGGCGCCGCCCGCGAACCATGAAACACTCAGGTTCAACGGTCAATTAGCACATAACTTATAGGAGGGCGCCACTGTCAGCAGCTACTCCGCTCAACTCACTGACAACGTGACATCGCACACCCAGAGGTCGCACCTACACAAACCACTATCCACACCAGGCCTGAAAGGACTTGGCCATAAGTCCCCTACAATCCTAACACAGACAGAGAAAGCCAGACAGGTAAAAAGCAGAAGAAGCAACTAGGCTATATCTAGCAGCGGCAACACAATCTGGGTGGAGGCATAAATCAGCCTACCCGCACCCTGCGGTTCACCCGCCCATGAACTCTGAGAGCTTGCATCTCCTCACACTCTCGGAGCCACCAATTGCAGAACGATACAAGACAACTTGTACGACCCTGATTAAGCGTACGCCCCCAACACACCCACCTATGTTCTAGAACGGCACCCTAGCTGGACGTCAGTGGGTTCTGAAGCGCAATGCCCTCCTCCAAAGGAAAATCCAAACCAACAATAATGGATTCTTTCTCAGCAGTCAAACGAAGACGCAGGCACAGCAGGATGGGAACCCACAAGAAGAATTGCAGCCACCTGTCGCCAATAGCAAAGATACCCAGGTGCTGCAGGCCATAGCGGCGCTCTGGTCATTCATAGACACTAAAATAGAAGAAGGCAAATCGGACATGCAACTAATACTGCAAGATGCCCGTAATTTAACAGAAAGAGTGTCAACAGCAGAAGTGGGGCTTCAAGAAACTACTGAAACCACAGCTGACCTGAAAATCAGGCTGCAAGTAAATGAAGGTAGCTCGACTGGGGGCGGGGGCTGAGGATGCGGAAGGGCACGCTCGGCGCAACAATATTCGCATACTGGGTATCCCGGAAGGCATGGAAGGTCTTAACCCGACAGAATTTGTGGAAACTATGCTACAGCAGGGAATAGGCGCCAACCAGTTGTCCCAGGGCCTCGCAGTGGAAAGAGCCCACAGATCTCTACAAAAGAGGCCTCCACCAGGCTCACATCCCGGTCCGATGATTGCAAAAATGTTGAATTTCCGCGATAGGGACGTAATACTCAAACACACCAGAGAAGGAAAGGAATTCGAGAGGGACAACTCCGAGATCGTCATTTACCCGGATGATACGCCCATGGTGCACCGGGCACAAACTCCTTCGTGCCAATAAAAGCGAGACTCTGTCAATTGAATCTCAAATACATGTTACCATACCCATCACGGCTTAAGTTGATTTATAAAGGGAGAGTGATATTTCTGGAGACACATGCAGCAGCCAACATGTGGCTAGAACACAACAACCTGGCCAGAGATGCAGAACCCGTCACGTGGAAAACGCTAACTGAGGTGGTAGGGGGGAAAGGAAGTCTTGAGCTGGAACTTCGCACAAGGAACTGTGACAAGAAGTGAGTTATGTTTCACACTACCGTTATTACATTACACTGCTCGCTTATTCAGGCGGAGAGCCGGTCTGGACACTCGGTCAGCGCCCTACAACCCACCCCGAGTACAACCAGTGCAGGCGAGCAGCAAGCACATTCCCCTCGTCAAATGACCTGGATAGGCCCAGATGGCGAGGGGACACCCGAGCGCTGTTGGACCTAGGCAGCAGCTGGGTGCAGTTACCCGTTTATGTTGTTTTTCTGTTTGGTTATGTTAATGCTGGTTCAGTTAGGTGAGAAGTCTCCAGGTGCACTCAGACGGCAGGTGGGAGGGCGGGGGAAGAGGGTCGAACAAACCAAGATACCCAAAAAGCAGGTAGCCTGAAGTGCACGGCTACTACAATGGAGCACGAAGGTCTAACAGAGACCGCCAGGAGGGTCACCTTCAAACACACATGGCGGCACACATCAAGGTGTTAACGTGGAATGTGTGGGGACTGGGCACATATCTTTGCAGGAATCGGATCAAATCCTTCTTAACCAGAAAAAAGGTGGTGATAGCCCAATTGCAGGAAACCCACCTGAAAAAAAGTTTCCCTGGCCAAATTACAAGAATGCTGGGGGGCAGGGATTTGGTGCATACGCGTGGGGTGTATTCATGTGGGTTAGTCCCCAGATTCCCTTCAAACTTGCAAAAGTGGAGACAGATCTGGAGGGCAGATATATAATACTATGGGGTCACATTGACCAGATTGAAACATGTATTGTGAACTCCTATTTCCCCAATTGTAATATCCCAGCCCATCTGGATCTAATGTGTGTGAAAATAGCCCAATACAGAGATTACTTTTTTTTATGTGGGGCGGGGACTTTAATTGTGTAAGGGACCCACACGTGGACAGATCGGCCTCTCCACCAAACCAAATGACGTCGGCCTCCACTGCACTAAACACTGCTATAGAGCGGTTGGATCTGAGAGGGGAGAGGCTACTCTTACTTCTCATCCCCTCACAACCTATACGCCAGGATAGATCGCATTTTCATCTGGAGGGACCAAATCCCCCAGATGGAAGCAGCACAATATCTAGGCCGATCTATTTCTGATCACTCACCCTTGGTGCTGGAATGGAAGCTGGCCGGTCCCAGACCCCCCATTCCATTATGGAGGATACCCACTGAAGCACTGAAAGACCCGGCCTTCAAAGATGATCTCAGAGATTTCCTTGAGAACTATATAGAAGTAAACAAGGGCAGTGTTACTAGGGTGGGCATGGTATGGAAGGCCCTGAAGGTGGTGGTACGAGGAGAGGTCATAGCGAAGGCGGGAGGTATCAGGAAATTACTGCAGACAGAGCTAGAACGCTGAGAGGGAGAAATCAAAAGGATAGAATCCATGGCCCTTGGGACAAAAGAGGAGGAAGAAAAGCTGACCCAACTGAGGGGCGAGTGTAAGGAAGCCTGGGGCAGACTAGCCAAATTTGACTACACCACCACAACCATCAGGGCACACACAGAGGCGGATAAACCCGGCTGCATACCTGCTTGGCTATGCAAGAGGGAACATCCCAAGCACCTAACGACCGCATTGAAGGATGAAAGAGGCACACTTCCAACAGTCACAACAGGCTATAAACGACACATTCCAGTCATTCTATGCCCAGCTATATTCACGCGAAACTCCTGTCCCCCATAGCGATATCCAAAACACACTTGAGGAGATCGGACTCCCAAAGCTGACACCCACGTCCCTATGCGTTATTATCACTGGATGCAATTAAAGCATTTGATTCTATTTATTGGGAAGAGGGAATTCGGATTTGGGGAAAGATTCATCAGATGGGTGACAATACTTTACACCAAGCCAAGGGCCAGAGTGAAGACCGGGAAGCTTGTATCCGCAGCTTGGGATATATGCAGAGGTACCAGGCAGGGCTGCCCACTATCCCCCATGCTCTAAATCCTGGGCCTGGAACCAATCGCTATTTATTTCAGGAAGCAGTTCTTTGATGTTGGAATACGGGTGGGTGGAATGGACCACATAATTTCGTTATACGTGGACGATGTACTCCTATACATAAGAGACCCACACCTGAATGTGCCTACCATACTGGAAGTCCTAGACAATTACTCTAAGGTCTCTGGCATACAGTTCAGCAGACAAAAGTCCTGCCTGTTCTCATTAGCAGGTTTAAGTGGTAGAAACGTTGAAGACTTACCTGAGGTAGGGATCCAATGGCAGACGGCTTCTTTCAGATACCTGGGAGTTAATATTATGCACACACCTAAACTGATGCACGAGAACAACAATGGTGCTGCACTGAAGGCACTACGCAAATCCATCAGATTTTGGTCCACACTCCCTCTGTCCATGATGGGGAGGGTATCAATAGTCAAAATGATTGTACTACCGAGGTTTCTCTATCATTTCCAGAACGTGTGTTACTACATCAAAGCCCATATTTTCCGCCTGATCGAGGCATTGCTTTGAGGGTTCCTGTGCAGAGCTGGCAGGCATAAACTAGCACTGAACACCCAGACCTAGAAAAGTATTATCTTGCAGCGCAACTTGGCTTTGTAGCCCGTTGGCTGTCAGATGATGCCACACCTGAAACTGGACTGCTACAACACCTAGTGGCCCCACTAGGTTTGAAAGAGCTCATTTGCCCCCCCCAGGACAGCCCAAGCAATACACCCATGATAGTGTCTCTGGGGAAAAGAGCTTGGATTAGAACCAGAACACTCTTACACCTAGCACACCCGTATTCATCCGAGATCCCGATGCTTTCAGATCTATACAAAACCAGAGCGGATCTACTGAACATCAGACTCTGGGAAAGGCAAGGGGTGTACACATGGGGGACCTATATGAGGACAGCACCTTCAGAGAATTTACCTCACTCCAATGCACAGAGGGCTTACCGGTGGGCCAATTCCTATGGTACCAGAGAGCCAAAATGGTAGCGAGAACTATATGGGAGGGATGGCCCGAGGAACCATCGGAGAACCCCTTAGTGACATTATTTTATAACCTAGGCGATAGCTGGAAACTGGTATCTAGGATATACAGCCAGTTGACAGACGGACCCAATCCCAGGGGTGACGTGCTTAAATCGAGGTGGGAGACCGACCTAGGGATAGATGTCACAGACAAGGAATGGGAGAGGGCCTTGGCGTTCCCCAAAGAGGTGTCAAGGAATGCCAGATTCCATCTGATCCAGCTGAATGTATTATACCGTACATGCATGACCCCAACAAAGTGCCTATGTTCTATAAGCAGGCTCGTCCCGAATGCACATGGTGCAAAGCCGGGACGGCTGATTTAATACACATGTTCTGGGAGTGTCCGAAAGTGCAAGGCCTATGGTCCAGAGTGGAACAGACTTGTAAGAACGCTGGGATACTCAGATACGGCTGGACTCCTAAAGAATGCATACAAGGAACTTATCCCAGAATAGCGAAGGTGAAGCATGTCGTGAAATGTATGGACTTGGCGTGCATACTAACCAAAAGAGCCATTGCAATGGCATGAGAGCAGACAAGAGGCCCTCAATACACAACATGGTACAAAGAGCTGGAGCGGAGACCAGGGCTAGGGAAGAGGGTGTATCTAGATCCACAGATGGGGCCAGTGCGTTGTTCGATGCGTGGAAAGCCCTGACATGGAGTGCGTTCCATCCCTCAGATGATAAGCCCTCTTGAAAGGATCACTTACACTGGCAAACGAGAGCTTCACACTATAAGATCGACCTGTACCACAAATAAACATCTATCCCGCCTTAAGCCTATGTTTCCACTCTCTCCCTCCCTGCTACTACGCCATTTTTTTCACATGACAGGAATCGAAACTGCACACAGAGAACGGAGACAGTTATTGTTTGTTGGTTAAATTATTGGTAAATGTTGTAACTACTACACGAAAGATATGCTTGAAAAGTGATGATAAGAAATGCCAATAAAAAAATGTTTAAATAAAATAAATCGACCTCAGAGTTTAGATAATAGTGAGCACATTAAGGATTTGAATCTGCAATTTACCGACTGCATGCAGTTAGGCACTTAACCCACTGAGTAACCTAGCACTCAAACCATTTGACTATCATGCAGATTGTATGGCAATGTTCGGAGCCCCAAGCATACAAACGCACACGGGGGCTTTTGAACACACATGTAGACTTCACACACCCATTATAGAGCATTGTGGGCATAGCAAAGAAAGGTAAGAGCACAAGCCTTTTCGTGGAGTCCTAAACACCTGCCTTTTTGTTTTATAACACATCCTCTTCAACTTTGTCTCACAGTACACAGTTGCTGTACCCTAGCACCAGTGGAGCAACTTGTCAGGTCTTGATGGTCGTGTAGGCGATGATACCTCTGTCCCCAAGTTCCACTCGAGCAAACAGTCAATATACTGCCCGAGCAGCCCTCGAGGCCACAGGTGGTGAATGTCGTCAGCCGAAACCAGGAATGCCGGAAGATGTTTTCCCCTGACCACTGTAAGGCAAACACGCGGGTTAGATAACAATTACACCTTGTGCACGATCCTAAATGTTTACCTATAAGGAGCTTACCCTGAGTGGTTGTCTGGAATGTGATGTAGGGTGTCTGAGGGGCCAGCAGGGTTGACGACAAGGTTGCAGCCTGGCAAAGCACTTGAAGGATGGGATCTCCACCTGATACGGAACCTGGTACTGTGAGCCAAACTAGATGGCACGTGATGCAGAGAGCTGAATTCAAACCAAGGGATAATCCAATTGCAGTCCAGAAGAAAAGCCAAGGTCGTGTCCAGGGGGAGCGGTTCAAGACAAGGTGCCAAACAAGGGAAATCCAAGAAGCAGTCTGTGGGAGTAGCCGAGGTCTAAACCAGGAAGAAGCAGGTCCAGGCGAGGTACAAAAGAGGAAGCGGAATCCAAAAGCAAAAATCCAAGATCAAGGATAGCAGCGTCCGTAATCCAACCAAGATCAGCTGTGAAGCGTGGATGGGAGTTCACGCGTCACTTTTGAACGCTCGCCTCAGTGGTCACGTGACTCACACACGTGATTGGCGCACACGCGATTGGACGCGTGGAGGAAGAACGTCCAAGCGTCGGCAGCGGAGACGCGGAATGCTCATGGCGCGTCTCCACGGCAACCGCCAATGCAGGAATGGAGAGCGAGGCATAAACCAGCGTCGCAGAGTTCCGCCAGCCCCTTGTCGGCAAACCTGAAGACGAGAATGTGCAATGGTGCGTGTGGTGTCTTGTTGTGTACTATGATTCTGCCGTATATTGATGGAATTACGGGATGCAATAGGAGGGTTTGTGGATGTGGATGGGGGCGTGACACAACTTTGCTGAAAAAAGTTGGGGGGGGACATGCCATCTGAAGAAAAGGTGCCCCAGCCAAATGAATAGGGACAAATAGGTATGCCATGAAAGTTGGGGGGGGACAAACACCCCTGCCCCCCCCTAAAATTACACCCATGACTAGCACCAAGTTACTCCCTATGAGTGAACATGCGATTAATGTGTTGCCTACCGGGGCATCCTCCATGGATGCACAGACACCGAAACACGAGCACAGCCCCTCCACCCGCAGATGTAGTCTAGTATCTACTTTGCCAACAATGAAACTAGGCAACACGTTCTATTCTTGGCTTCCTTGCACAGCCACCTTGTGTGGTCTTGTGCAATACATTCCATCTAAGTTCCTACCCCGATGACATCCGAAGCACTTAAAAATGCACTAGAGATTAGCACACAGTGTTAAACATAGACCCAAACATTTATATTAACATAGAGCATTAAAGGGGAGGGAGGCATGACTTAGTTTGAACTGCCTAATGATGGTGTCCAAGTAAGTGTTTTGGGGGGTGACGTGCCCCCTGCACACTGGCATCTTGGAGGCGGTTTTCATGAAGTTATATCCCCAGCGGCAGTCCTGGCAGTATTCAGAGGTCCTTCACTTCGTTGCTGAATGCAATGCCCCTATAAGGGCCTTCTGTACCCCATTGTGCAAATGCAGAAGTGGCTTGTGGCGTGCCCCATCAGTATCCAGGCTCTTTTTTTCCCCCCGTGATGTGTGTGGACACACACCTCCCAAGCTGTAGGGCGTAAGGGTGACACGCTCTCACTCAGCTTTCAAAAGGAATCCGCCATCTCTGTTTCAAACAGATCACTCCACTGCTCCAGCGTTTGTTACACAGACACGTGACATGTGATCGTACTCCTGATTGGGAGAAAAGACGTTAAACAAGCCACTATTGGATTACATCTGCACAGTACAACAGAAATGAACACTTGGTGCATTGGCGATTGTATGGCAAAGCATTTCTGGTTGTCATGCCAACTACTAAGACTGCCTATTGGCTCCCCTTTATTATCTGTAGAAACCAAAAAGGGCCAAAACCAAAAATGTGTCCCTAGACAAATGACCAGTGTTTTTCGCCCCAGTCCGCTTTTGTGGGGCTACTATTAAGCAGTGGCATATATTTCAGTAAAAAAAAGTTGTTAAAGGGACGTTATGGTACAGTTGCCCAAATAGAGCTATCGCCTTCAGTGCAAACGCTGCTTTAAAGGACCATTATAGTTACTTTTCACTAATAACAAGCTATCCCTATTGTGCTTTAAACCCCCAGAAATTCACCAGTTATGGTAAGCTAAGCAACCATAACTCACGTCACCACTGTGCACTGCAAGGACTACCACCCATGACATCAAAGATTACATCACACATGCTCCTGCCACCAGTGGGGACTCTCCAGTGGGGCAGTGGATCCCTAAACCAGCCTTGCAGGCCATAGGCACCGCAGCAGACCTATACCTTTCAATGGTCACTGTATTGTGCATGTACTGCGACGCAGTGCTCTGCAGGAGAGAGCAACTTCAAAGTGCTTTCGAGGCTTTGGTCTGGGAGCATGACAAGGAGGTCCCCCTACCTAACCTCCCTTACCGTCTGTGTTGTGTGTTAGAAGAATAGCAAAAATGCAAAACCCCCAGAAACCGCTCATTGCCAGCATGTTTGAGATGGACTCCATCTGTACGAAAAATATTGTTACTACGAAACATTTTGTTTTCATTGTGGAAGGAGAACATGCCAACATCTCCCAAAAAGGTGCAAACAGCCTTGTTCATGTTGCGCCACGCTTTCTCCATTTGTGGCCCAAATGAAGAAGAACGCAGCCACATCTGTCTCTGGCCATGCGAGAAAAAATTACTCACAACTTTGGAAACATTTCCATGACTTGCCGAAGTGGTGTGACCTTCATCACAAACTGCAGTGAGATGCTGGTAACGTGTCCTAAACTGTTCCCTCCACAATGAATAATAAAATATCTGGATGATCGAGCGTCACCAAAGTGGCACAAAGAGAACCCACATGCAGCTACTTCATCCAACGTACTCTGTACCAGTGGACATCCACATTATGGAACCTAAGGACTACCCCACCTTCCTGACACTTGCCTGTAGTGTATACAACACACAATTTAACGGACCATAGCATTTGATCTGTACATAAGAGAGCACCAAAATTGCATGTTACACAATTCACACATTTTATTTTCCAATGTGGCTTAAAAATTGCCTATCGCGGCCGTTATGCATTCATAACCTTTTTCATACCCGTAGTTCATGAAAGTCAACACAAATTATATCATATTCAAAACTCATACAATCATTATGACAACCACATTCTAAGTCACGACATGTACTAACCCACACTGTGAAAAAATCAATTGCAAATTGTTATTGTATGAGTTTTGAATATGATATAATTTGTGTTGACTCCCGTGAACTACGGGTAGGAAAAAGGTTATGAAAGCATAACGGCCGCAATAGGCCATTTTTAAGCCACATTGGAAAATAAAATGTGTTAATTGTGTTACCTGCAATTTTGGTGCTCTCTTACGTACAGATCAAATGCTATGGTCCGTTAAATTGTGTGTTGTATCCACTACCGGCAAGTGTCAGAAAGGTGGGGTAGCCTATGTCCCTGTGTTCCTTGTACTGTCACATACCCTCATGACATAGGCCCCCCCTTATCAAAAAAGAGGGTCCTCACCCCTTGCATATTGTAAAAACCTAAGGTGGGCAGCCACCCTGCAGCGTTCTGCGTACACTTTGACCCAATGTATCCAGGAGTCGCCCAAAAGCCATACACTCTGCCTCCTGCACAGCACAGCCATAACCATAGCCATTTGCACTCCTATTTGCAAACGCACCTTCTGGCACAATCTGTCATTACACATCACACCCACGAAACCTTATTGACCAATCCCCATGCCTGCACAGTCCCATTTCCATGCCAACCACCCTCAAAAGACTGGCATGTGGCACGTGCGCACCTCCAAATGCTGCAGTGTCCACAGACATATTTTCCTTGGTGCACAGGTGCGGAAATACATTTCAAGCCAGGTAGAGGATCCCCTCTTTATTGGTAGTTGTGAAAAATGAGGGTTTTTTTTGTAAAGCTGTTTGTAAACAAAAACTTTTTTAAAAATTTAAATTTATTTTGTATTTGTTGGGGATTGTTCTCTTTTTCTCCTCACTCCTTACATTATTACACAAGCTTCTCCAAAATCTCTTTTATATTCTGGAACACAAGAGCATTTTCAATGGGGGACAAAAAAAAAATCGGCTCCACTGAAGAACCTCACATTAGAAGCACTAAGGTTCTCATGAGCAAAGAAGAACATCAAAGCATCGAACAGAAAAGCTGACATGCTGCTGTTTACAAGACACCTTTCCCTCTCTACCTCGGAAGCAAGTACATCAGGATTCTTCCACACTAGTCCTGGTGGTATGCATGAAAAAATCACTGTCGCAGTGGTAAAAATGTGCATCTCTGCTTTTAGCACCTCCTTCAGTTCACTGAGCAAGCTTGCAGCAGTGCGAAAAGCCACATGCAGTGCTCCACAATGCAGAACTAGTATGTCAACAGTACTCCAAATTCCCACATCTCTGCACTCTGCAACGTAAGCTTGCAAACTCGGTAGAGCCACACTGCGCCACAAAGCGTGCACTCCTTACACACCAAAATCTTCATTAACACTGTTTCCCTGGGCATATGTGTACAGGTCACCCACAAAAGAATCACTAACGATGACCACTCTCACGCTCTGCATCTCTGCCATCATCCCAGTACACAGCAATTAAAAAAAGTATGACCACCCCTTCCTGTTAAGCACACCCTCAACACCTGATTGGATAATCCGCAGTCCCATTTCCATGCCAAGCATAGTAAGAAGGGACAGCATGTGGCACGTGCGCTTCCCCAACTACAGTGAGTGTCGTTCCCTAGTAAAGCTGGGGCAGTAGTCTTTTTTTCCAGCACTCCCTCATTGGATACTGTTAAACAGTCACACACTAATCCACCAATCACATCCAAGACCTCTGCATCTAACACCATCATCTCTATTGACCATTCTATACTAACTGTTAAACACTCAGAGTACAAGTGTCCTGTGAATCAAAAGCACCTTCACTGGAAAGTACTGTAAAACTATCTATGATTTCTGCATACATATTCATCCACATCGCCACCCATCACCACACCCTGTAGGTATCAATACTTTTCGTACAGTACATTTGCAACTGTTATAAGTGCCTCGCAATAGGGTACCTGCCACGAAACCTCCATAACATACTCAAAAAGCATACTGTAATTTATTTCTCCCATCAAATGCCACCTGCAGTGGTATGTGCTTGCAAAGGTGGCATTTATCCATAGCAGCCGTCGCAGATCCATAGCAGTCTCTGCAGTCAACGCTATCAGTGTTCCACAGTGTTGAACAGCTCTAGTCTGCTTACTGTTTCTACTAAGGGGAATGCTCTTAACCCCTACCCAGGCGTCGGAGTGGCCGCAGAGCCTTAACAGTCTCTGCAGTCTATGGCAGCGACGGCCAGACGCCGAGCCCTGCAGGGCGAAGGTGAAGGAAGAAGCATGCGAAGCAAGAGGGCATGTCTTCCAAGATTCGCCGGGGAGAGCGTGGAGGAGAGCACGCCATCAGCGACTCCATAGTGCACTGTCTCACAATTGGACTTGAAGTCCCATCAAGACTCGCAAGACTCACATGATTTACAACACGTCCACAGCGATATAGCAGCTGGCAGTGTTCCCCTCGTCCCGCGGCTGAAATCCTACCAGAACTATTGGAACTATCAGTGAGAAATTCTCCACTTACGAAGGCGGGAAGTCCTTCACCAAACGAAATACAAACGCAACCAGCATCTTCACCTTCATCTTCAGCTGTAAGCGCACAGTCGGAGGGGACAGAGCCAACCCATTGCATGGACTTTGCAGCGAATGAGGCGGCAGTCCCTCGCTTAATGAAGAACGCACAAGGCTCCTTACCAACTACGGCAACAGACCCGGCCATCAAGGAGCAACAGCAACAAAAACTTGAAAGTAGGAAACCTTACCTCATGAGATGGAGCAGAGGCTTCTGCGGCAACACCCGCAGCGCCGGTCCCCTTGGCGGCATGTCCTGTGGGTTGGGTGCAGAGTGCGTCGGTCACGGTCCATCCGAATCCTGGAGCAGAGGACCCCGTGTCTCCTCCCTGCGTGACCACGCCCCGCCTCTGGCCACCACATCCAAGCCACAGGAAAAACACCTACAGCCCCTGACAGGCTCCCCTTCTTGAAGCGACTCCAAACTTCAGCCACAGTTGACCTCGCCAAAAGGGGGGGCGCTCGCCTGAACAACATCCTGGCCCCTCCTCGGAGTCTAGACAGTCCCGGAGACAACCGCGTCACTCGGGAAATAAGTGAACTTTTGAGCCACGAGGAAGGAGCACCACCAGGTCACCAGCCTATCACCAAACCATTTGGCAACAGTCAGAAAATGACTGTCCGCAAAACAACACACACAAAAGCACCATACAAAAGAATAATCAAAAACCAAAGGAAATCGACTGCTTCCAATCCAGCAGCGTCAATGATCACGCTTAAAGAGTACTTTGATAGAAAAGTGCTGAAAGAGGGGGCAACACATCAAGATATCACAAGTGCAGAGCTGCTGGCGATCATGGAAGACACTGCGCTGCATCTTGTGACCTTAATAATTCTTTTTGAAAACACTTATATGGAGTGCGCTTCTGGCACGAACAGTATTATCACACCAACAAAATAACTTTTTCAGTAGTATTTATTTTTTGCATTGAGATCATGCGGTTTCCTTCTTTATACATTGATACACATCCTTATAATTATTTCCTCTCAGTACACATCCTTATAATTCTTTCCTCTCATTTCCTCTCAGTACACATCCTTATAATTCTTTCCTCTCAACACGTGTCTCCCCACGTGAATTACATGTGGTTCATCAGGAGAGTTTCTAATTAAGAGAAGAAAATTATACAAAAAGTAAGACAAGATTAACTCTTTTTTTAAAACAAACAATAGTGGTGGTAAATGTTATAAGCAACTATAATAGTATTGCCTTTCAGTTATACTCCCCAAAATTCTGTGTTTTGTGATATTATTTCTGATATATTATTCCTTTGTTCATAATTATCTCTCGCATTTATGAAAATCTTTCTTTATTAATGTAAGATATAGGCAGGTTTCTGTAAAATAGTAAGAAAGGGTATCATGAGTTAAACCCAAGCTTTCCTGTTCCTCCATGGCCTAAAGCTGTATAGTCCCTAAGATGTTCCATTAAAGCCCAGATTATATTCCTCTCATAAGAAAGTTACCTTTTTTTGCCCTTGGTATGATTGCCTCCGATCTGCCTCGATCCGCACTGCTTAACTACACGATTTTCACTTTCTTTTATACAAACCGCAATCTCGCGACGTGTGACGTCATTGCGTTATGCTGCGCGATGACGGTCACGCCGCGCGGTGACATCACACGCCCCACAGAGACGTCTGCCGGCCATTTTAATTCCATAATTTTACCGTGAGACCTTGATAATTTTTAAGCTTTCCTCATTTTAATTAGTCTTACTTATGAGACCTATATTTTAATGGTACCCAGCCACCGAGGATATATAAAGAATAAGAATAAACGAAAGACTACAGAAACTAATGAAATCCTTAAAGAATAGAGAATCACCTCTTAACAAACAGCTTGACTTTTCTTTGCTACTCCTTGATACATTCCATATTTTAACCCTGAAACAATACTTAACTTTAGGAAACAACTTGTACAATCTATGCTACGTCTTCATACATTCCATAATTTAACCATAAAACAATACATGTCTAGACCTAACAAAAAAAACAACAAAAATTGAGTGAATATGCTTTAAACTTGGTGCTTTTTCAAAGTCTTATACTTTTCTTTCTAGAATTTGAGTGTAATAATGCATTATAACCAATAAGCCATCTCACTTTCTGAGTTCAAACCAGAATAGCAGGTGTCCAAAGTACATATCCATTTAGCTTCTCTTTTCCTTAATTGTAATTCTCTATTACCTCCTCTTCCCATTGTGTCAACTCTTTCAATACCTAGAAACTTAATTTCTTTGATGTCAGTTATTTTATGTTCTTGATTGAAGTGTACTGCCATTGGGTATCTCATGTCCTTATTTTTGATTGCTCTTATATGTTCTTGTCATCTAACCTTTAGTGTTCTGATTGTGCTTCCCAGATATCTTTTTTTGCATATGCATGTTATTACGTAAATCACATATTTTGTATTGCAATTAATAAATTGTTTTATATTTTGGCATCTTCCATTTGGTAGTCTTATTTCTTTGATTCCATTCTCCATTTGATCACAAATACCACAATTCCCACAGCTATGGGTTCCTATTGGTGCCGGCACTTTTAGGAATTGACTGAGAACCTCCGGTTTATCTTCTTTGAGATGACTTGGACTAATTTTTTGCTTTAATGTTGGAGCTCTTCGGTAGATTATCCTTGGTTTGACTCTATATTCTGTTTGATTGTATCATCACTTTGTAGAATATTCCAATGTTTAGTCAAACATTTCTTTAGAATATATGCTTCGCTGTTGTAAGTGTAAATCTACCTTTTCAAGCGTTTCCCCCCTGGCCCAACTTCTCCGGACAAAGATCAGGGAAACAAAGAATAAAAACAGCTTGGCAGGTCTAGAGCCGGCGAACCCCAAAGGTCACAAGTGGAGACACTCCTCAACTACAAGGGAACAGTCTCTAACTAAGGTCCCGAATAATTCAAGAGACAAGACTAAAGAGGCTCGAAGAAAAAATAAGAAAGAGAGTTCGAATCGCAGCCCAACTCAGGGGGAGGTCAGGGCACTAGATGCCCATCCAGCAAAGAGAAAATTCATTACAAGTCACAGGTTCACGACTTCAACGAGAGCTCAAGAACACGTCCTCAGAGGGAAAGTAATCTGCCCTTCGATCAAATTTGCAAACCAAAAGTGACCCATAAACACTGACGTTTAAGCTTCAAAGAAGTCAGGAAGAATATGACAACTGGACCTTGAACTATAGGGCAATTGCACGTTAAACCTCTTCATCATCAAATACTATTGACATATTAGAACCAAATCCTAATGGAAGAAAGGACAGCTCTTACTTGCATATCAATTCAATCACCATTCAAAAACTCCTCTGGAGTACTAAAGATGATCTAAAAATATAGATAGAGGAGACACGAGACAACACTCAAAAGAAAAAGCGGCTTGCATCGCCTCCACGTTCACGCTCCCCAACTTGAGGCAGAAACATAAGTAGATTCCCTGAATCCCTATCCCGTAGACCAAGAAGACTCTCCCAGTGATGGCCCTGTGGATCTCCCCTGAAATCAAGCGAGACTCACGGGTACACACAAAAAACCAAAGATCAGTGAAACTGGAACAAGAAGTTGAAGTCGCCTCTTCGTGAGCAGAAAAAATGGACGAAACATCACACTGCGGACAGATATTGCCAAGAAGAGAGATCTTTCGATGACTTAGATCATACAAGACAATGCAATTCGACAGAAGACCTCAGGGCTCCTAAAAGTACAACGAGGCAGAACACTAGTGAGATTATAAACACAACCCAAAAAGAAAACAAAAGCGACTGGTTCAAGTCCCAAGTGGACAAGCTAAGAAACAAGTAGCCACTATCAACAGAAAATCACGTCGCAGGGGTAAGGAAAACCTTCCGGGGATTGCCCTCTAAAACAACTTTGTTACTAGGCTCTTGGAACACAAGAGGCTTCTCCCACCTGACCATAAAAACAGACGTACAATTATCTAACTTTGATGTAATCCGGGCTGGGCAGATCCTTTCTGGTGCTGGCTCCTAAATTGTGGAACAGCGTTCCTGAAACTCTTAGGTCCGAAGTAAATCATCTTGTTTTCAGGAAGCGGCTGAAGACACAACTTTTTAGATGAAGAATTGTGGGAAAGCAGTTTTCAGGGTTATTCATCAGGCAGCAGTAATCGTTATTTATAGTCTGTCGTGCAGCTGCTGTGTTGTAAGTCTAAGCGCCCTGATGCCCTCGGGCTACCGGCGCTATACAAAAATAAAATACATACATACATACTGTGCCTACAGTAGACGTGGCTCATTGCAAAACCCTCACTGGATGGATTTGAGTTGGCCCACTCTCACGCACATAAGGTCCCCAAGGGAAGACTTGACCTTAAGTGAAGTCATCAAGGCAACCAAATTTATACTGGCTTCAATCATCGAATGGTCCACACAAACCCTTTCAGGGGAAAGACGCAAGAAAAGATTTTACTCCTAAACATCTATTACTCAATCACTTACGCCGATAGGCGGACGCCGGCACACCCACTAAGGCTGCCCAACAAGGCAGCCCTGTCCTGAGCCTGTCCAGAGTGTCCAGAGGCCAGGGTCAGGAACTATGCACCTCTCACCCTTGCCCACCTTATTCCGTGTCTGAATGCTACACATCTCTAAGCTGACCCGGTAAGCATCAACCTACAAACTTACTTATTGACTCGCATCATCCTGATCTCAGTCGTACGACACAACTGGCATCAGTAACTATTATATACATTTGCGAAACAAATGTTTCCCGCATTCAAGTCGCGTTGCAATCTCCCCAGGACTACCCCGATCTCTGTTTGCCTGTGCTTACTGCCCAAAACAAGTACCATTGTCTTGCATGTTTGCAAACGAACCGTATTTACAATGCTGTCGCTGAAAATAATGCTTTAGTGTATTGATTCATGCCGGCTCACTATTGCTTGCCTACCCTATCGCATTAGCCCCGCGATATTGATTTGCAATGCCCTGGTATCCGACTCCCACCCACAACTAGGTCCGATCATAGCGATCTGCGCCACAGGAGGATCCCCTTTGCATACCACCCAGCAGCATGTTAAAAAACCCTGCCACCGTATAATCCTTTGGATCTGTGTGCTCATCAGGACACTGCTCTGCACACTATTGTCCAGTATGAATGTTAGCGTATGCTAGCCCCCCTACCCTACTACAGCAACATCATCTGGGAGTCCAAGACCTTCGTGGCAATTATATTCATCGCCCCAATAAATTAGTTGCAAAACACCATCAATATGATTGGAAATATTGTCTTGCGCCTAGCCTAGCGCTGCCCAGTATGACCCTTGACTGCACACATTCCTTGCTTTACTGCCCCGTGCCTCTGCCTAGCACTACCCAGTGTTGCATATATTTACATATTCTGCCCTGTGCCTTGCCTAATGTTGCCGAGTTCGGCCTATGACTGCACATATTGTTTACTATTACTGCCCCGTGACTTTGCCTAGCACTGCCCAGTGTCGCCTATACTTGCATACTCTGCCCTGTGCCTTGCCTAACGTTTCCCAGTACGGCCTATGACTGCACATATTGTTTACTATTACTGCCCTGTGCCTTTGCCTAGCACTACTCGGTGCTGCATATATTTGCATATTCTGCCCTGTGCCTTGCCTAATGTTGCCCAGTGCAGCCCATGATTGCATATATTGATTATATTTACTGTCCTGTACCTCTGCCTAGCGCTATAGAAGCACCACACCTCCCCACGGCCAAGATCCACCCACTCATTAACCTTACATAGATACTCCCTGCAAGCTATCCACTCGCCAGACCCCTGCCTCCTCCCACTTCCACTACGTGGAGCCCCACCTCCCAATATGGCCACCCTAAGAGGAGCCACATTGACCATGGCAACATTTTTTCCCATTACTCCACAATGTCTCACTTCAGACGAACACCCTACCCTACCTAGAACCTCTATCCCCAGTGGAATGGATAAACAGATTTGCTCGCCCGCCTACACCTCTCTTACCTTGCCCTACCCATCTAAGAAACTTACGACTAGGCTCTCGCTTCACTCCACCAACTACTACCACCATCCAGAGTGTAGTCCCTCCCATCAAGCTCTGAAACGATAGTCTGAGCCACCGCACTACCCGGAGCTACAAACCTGTTAGAGCGGTCCCCAGCCAGACTATGAATCACATGCAACAGACACTGCATATCGACCCCACAATCAGCCAAAACTGCACCACACCCCACACACTGCCACAACCGAAAGCTAACCCTACTCACATTGCCATCAAGGGTACTCTCATCAATGCCCGCTCCTTGGTAGCCCACGCTACTGATGTGGCTGACATTATCTCCTCGAACCACCTTGACTTCATCGTCATCACAGAGACGTGGCTCCACCCAGCTACTGGTCCCACCTTAGCATTAGCCATCCCTGATAACTATAATATTATCCGTGCGGACAGGAAAAATGGAATAGGAGGAGGCGTGGCGATCATTGCTAAATTTAACTTAAACATCAGAGAAGCAGCCAACACAACCCTTCCCTCAGCCAAACCCCTATCCATCAAACTTCCATTATCGAACACCCAAACCATTCTCCTACACATTATATACAGACCACCAGGCCCCCTATCCACCTTTGAAGAGGATATCTCTCTCCTGCTCAACACCAAACCCAATTCACAAATTATCATCATGGGCGACTTCAATTTGGGACTTAATGACCCTAACGACAATCACGCCACTTCTCTCAATGACACTATTACTCACCTAGGCTTCACTCAACACATTAACAAGCCAACACACACAAAAGGAAGATCCCTAGACTGGCTAGCAGATGCTAACTGCAACCTCTCACTGACACATATCACACCGTGTGCTTGGACAGACCATCATCTTATCACCTTCTCATTGCCCAGAACTGCTCCCAAAACAACACCACCATCCAGGACACCACAAATAATCTCCAGAAACAATCGCAACATCACCATAGAAAACCTTAGCCCTCTCCTTACGCCTATCACCAAAGCCAACCTCCCTACCCAGAATGACAACCCTGCCACCTTGGTTGACCTTTACAACAACACGATCGAACAAGCCCTCAACCAGATAGCTCCACAACATCGTAAAGCAAAACCCATGGCCCACACCAACAAATGGTTGTCAGCAGAACTAAAAGCTCTCCACAACATTAAAACAGCTGCAGAATCTAGCTGGAGAAAAGCTCCCTCTCCCTCCACAACAGACAATTTCTCGTCACCTGCCTCCACCTACAAATCTGCTAAAGAGATTTACAATATGAGAATACTCAATGCTAAATCCGGCACTAAAGAATTATTCTCCATACTAAGAGAACTTGAATCACCATTACCACCTACAGAGGACTGTACTAAAGACAAAACCTGGTGCAATAATATCCAGCTAGCCCTCTCTAACAAAATTGACCTTCTACAAGCAAAGATCGAAATCAAAAAAGCCAGCCTTGCCGCCAAAAACGACTTCAATAGTAAAAAAAGACTGCACCTCTCCCAACTGCCCACCTTTTCATTTCTCCTCAGTCACGGAGGAAGAAGTAATTAAGATAATTGCTAGCCTTAAACCATCTAATTGCAAAGGCGACTTGTGCCCCGCTTCCGTCATCAAGGACGGAGCTAAAGACCTAGCTCCCTTCATCATCTCACTGATCAATTCTTCCTTCAAGAATTCAGTGGTCCCTAACAACCTCAAAGAAGCGTGGGTCCTCCCCCTTCTCAAAAAACCCAACCTAGACCCGTACAAATTACAGACCTATCACAACCGTCCCTTTTCTCCTCCAAAATATTAGACAGAGTAGCCTACCTCCAAATACAACATCATTTGGAAGAAAATAATCTCTTAGGCCTGCGACAATCCAGCTTTAGACCCAGGCATGGGACAGAAACTGCCCTCCTGGATCTAAAAATCCAAATGGATGAAGCCAAAGACAATGGCAATCTGGCCATCCTGCTCCTGCTGGATCTCTCCACGGCCTTTGATCTGGTTGACCACCAGATCCTCACTCAACACCTCTCTTCGGCTGCCGCATTCTCCCAGAATGCCACCAATTGGATTTGGTATTTCCTGTCTGAAAGGTCGACTAGGGTCTTCGCCCCCTCAGCTGCTGCTGACCCCATCCCAATCCAATGTGGAGTCCCACAAGGTTCCTGCATCTGTCCTACACTTTACAACATCTTCACTAAGCTTCTCTTTACCGTCTTGACGATCTGGATGTCAGCTACACCAATTACGCTGACAACACCCAGGTCCTCATCACACTCCCTGGCTGCTACAAAGAAGATGTTGCAAAGTTAAACGAAATCTACCTAGAAATTCAAGCCTGGATGGCCACACATAGTCTTTGCCTCAATGACGATAAGACGGAACTGCTTATCGTAGGTTCCCAGGCCCGCCTCAATAAACTGGACTCCAGGTACCAATCCTTCACCATTGATGGCAATATTACAAAAGTATCCAAAGAGGTCAAAACATTAGGTGTGTATCTCGATTCCACTCTATCACTGAAAAAACAAATAAATGCCACCATCTCGCTACCACATACACTAATAAAATTATCAATGCCTGCAGACCTTTTTTATCCTCCTCCAGTTGTCTCGCATTAGCTAGAGCGCTGATATTGTCTAAATTAGACTATTGTAACACACTCTTCCTGGGCTCCACAACAAAAAACTTGAATAGACTCCAGATTCTACAAAATAACGCCTTAAGATGCGCTCTTAACCTACCACGTAAGGCTCACATCTCCACGACCAGCAAAAGAAGCCCACTGGTTCCCCATCTGCGACAGAATTAAGCTAAGAACCCTTGTCATCACACACAAGTGCCTGTCACTGACTGCCCCGCGCTACCTCTCTGACAAATTCTCTAGACACAGCACGTCCAGACCCAACAGAACTCCATATCTGCACCAACTAACAATCCCTAAATTCAATCTAAAAACAGCAAGAGGCTCAAGTTTCCCTGTTCTTGCAGCTCAATGCTGGAATACACTCCCTCTCGCTATCAGATCGGAAACTTCCTTCTGGCCATTCAGAGCCATGGTGAAATCCTGGCTCTCTACCTAACACTGACACTTATTGGTGCAGAGTCTTGGCTCCACCAATTTCCACTGTATGACTTAACCTGAAACGGACCATCATGTAACCGATCCTCACGCTCTTTTGTACTTGCTACTCTCACCGTACCCTTCTTTGTAACATTGAATGTATGAACCCTTTTTTTCCATGTTTTCGCGCACTGATATGTAACTATGTTGTCCACATGATTATGCGCCCAGCTACCTGAGGGTTCGGACGCGCTCTATAAATAAACAAACTAAACTAAACTATTGGAACCCCCTCCGAATATCCAACGAGAGCTTCTTGACAGAGCTGGAACTGACAATCGACTCTGCCCTAATCGATGAAGGCGCCGATCACACAATCATCGCAGGTGACTTGAATTTCGATTTACTCTCAAGCCACGTAAATCTAGGAGGCCGAGCCTCGCTCTGGTCAAAACTAACAGAGTCAAAAGACTTGCACAACCTGCACCTCATATCTGACAACAAGCCCACATACACCCCAACATGGGAGAGAAATGGGGTCGAGACAGCCATAGACTACATTCACATGTCAAGAAGCCTGTTGAAATAATTGGAATTATTCAAAGTGACAAGGACAACACACAGTGACCACAACTTAATGTCCTACGAGTGGCATACGAATAAAATGGAAGAACGTGTAATGAATATCAACTTGGACGTCAACAACTATGGCACCCGTTTACGACTGTCCAACAATGCAATTATCGCATTGACGCAGCATTACGTTGCAACCACGTCTCTGGACAACATAAGCACCAGGAACACATCGCATTGACGCAGAATTACGTTGCAACCACGTCTCTGGACAACATAAGCACCAGGAACACGGCTGAAGATTCAACAGTCCTTTCAGTCTTCAAATCTACCAGGAGAAAACCTTCCACTCTCCCAACATCAACCACACGTCTTCAATAAGCAACTGGTGGAGGGAAGGAAAATAATTAGAAGATTGAAATGGGAAGCAAACAAATCATGCTCTAAAGCAAAAGAAGAGGCAGCAATAAAAGCAATTCAACAGTAACACTCTTGGTTGAGAGCCACCAAAAGCCAAAGAAATCAAGACGACGCAGAATCAATGCTTTGGATAATCTGCAGTAAGGAGGGACTTTTGGTCGCTAGTCAACGCAAACGTCAAGGGTGATAACCAGCTTCTCACCAACTCAGTTGGAGAACCCAGGTGGATCAAACATTTCAAGGAACTATACAAAGCCCCTTAGAAAGCCACATCCTCCACTTTGCTAACAACCAAAGTAATGTGGCAGATTCCCACGGACCAAGAAACCATCACTGAAAAAAATTAAGAAACTCAATGGATCTCGCGCGGCAGGGCCTGATGGAATCACCAACTTCAATCTAAAGCAGAGCGCTGAAATCTGGGCAAAGTTTATTGGGGAAGTATTCAAAAACTGTATTTCATCAGCCGCAATTCCCCCATCCTGGAAAAAGGCCATAGACGTACCTATTTTCAAAAAAGGTTCAAGAGATCATCCCAGTAACTACCGACGAATAGCTTTACTGGATTCTATTGGGAAGCTCTTTGCATCATTTATCCTGGAAAGTTTTCAAGATTGGACTGCTACAGGGGCCTCCTGCCTGGCCCGGCCCAGAGTCGCAAAGTGTAATCCACCTTTACTGTGGCCGGGGAGTGCCCAACGCTGCGCCACCTTTTGTGAGAGTGCTGTGGGGGAGAAAGCGGCGTAGCCAGGCCAACTAGAACACGCACCCAAACTGTGAGTTTTGCACAACTGAAAGGTGCGGGGACTGCATGGTGAAACTGCTGGGGCACCGCTGGGGCACTATTGATTTGACCATTGGCCAGCGTGCGCGCATTGAACTTGGCAGGACCACGCGTTGGGGAACATATTCCACTCCCCCTGATGTTATCAACACTGCTATAGCGCTGAAGTGACACGAAAACCCAAAGGCGCACAAAGCTGGGGGTATACAAAAGCAAATAACAAGGCGGCGACACGTTGGAGATAGCTGGTGGCTGTTAAACTAAGGTGTATACTGGCTGAAACCATTAAGTTATTGGCCACATACTCGGGAGAACTGGGTCTGCCGTCCCATCTTCGCAGTGGCGCATGCGGGCCCCAATAGCTACGTGGACTTGGTATCTGAACATCTGTATACAATACAACTGTGAGTCAGGTGCTAGCAAGCGGTGGGTTGGCCACATGCAATAATCCAGTGCGACACGGTGCACTGAGCTATAAACTGGCTGGAACTCTCTAAAATCACTCTGTTTATACGTGGGAGGGCACAGTCCATCATTCATCTTATAAGGAGACCGAAAACTGAGTCTGCTAACGCGGGGAGGTGCAAGCACTCGCAAGAGACACTGGGTCCAGAGTGCTAGAGTCGGGACGCTCCCCTGTGTGTCCTTGGCTGGGCGCATTAGCCGGGCAACACCTGTGTGGCCCACGAGGACCTGATACCCACTAAACTGCTTTGCCGACCCACAGGCACTGCAGCCCCAGACAGACTGTGGTGGTGTACCTGCTGCTGTGGCTAATATGGGAAACACACGTAAACAAGAAAAAGCGGCAGAGGGAGCAGGGGTCAGAAAAAAGGGCCGATAGACTCATTCACCAGTAGCCAGGCGTCGGACAGCGAGCAGGAGCCACCGACAACATCCGTATCTGACCCCGAAGCGGATAGCGGCGACAGGGTTGAGCGCCTGACCATCATTGTGCAAAACAGCTTTCTATCCATTAATGTCAAGCTATATGACATTGTCACTACAATTGGTGGGCTGAAAACAAGAGTGGAGAAAGAGAGCCTCAGACTCACTGAGGCGGAAAACATAATCAGTACAAACAAATACACCATCACACGACATGAACGAGATATAGCCCAGCTCAGAGAGAGTATGAATAAGCTGCAAAATAAGTGCGAGGACCTTGAATCCCAATCTCGAAGAAACAACGTGCGGATTGTAGCGGTATCGGAGAAATTTGGGAAGGGGGCAATGGAACAGCAGGTGGAAACACTCTTCAAGAACCTTTTTGGGGCAAACTCCTTCTCGAATCAATTTTTGTTTGAACGGGCCCACCGCACGCTAGCTCCGGTGCCAAAACCCAGGGTGATACCGCGCACGATCATTGCGCGACTTCTCAACTATAGAGACAGAGATACAATCCTGAGAATGGCAAGGGAACTCGGGACACTACAATATGAGGAGAGCCACATACACATCTACCCGGATTTCGCTGAAGGAGTACAGGCAAGCGGAAGGTGTTATGAACCGGTCAAGAGACTGCTGAGAGCACGACAGGTTCCATACGCGCTAATTTTTCCTGCCAAGATGCAAATTCAATATGGGGGAAGGGCACACTTTTTTAAACCCCCGCTGATGCCTGGGCCTATGTGGAGGCCACTATACCTCTACCCCCTAGGGGCCGTGGGCCGGACCAGAACGGAAGATCTCCGCCTGCGCCAGGAGGTCAGGACCCTGCTGATTGATCTGGAACACACCTGTATCCTTTGTTGATCAGTAACAGTGCTCGGCTCCAGATGGGGGGCTCCAAGTAACGTTGAAAAGCAGGGCATGAGCCCGTCCTGGTGGCCTCCTGATGGCAACGTGGTACCCACAGGAAGATTCCTACAAGTTGTAAGGGCTCATCGTCAAGTTGGGGTGGATGATGCGGGTGGGGGGGGCGGGGTTTTGGGACTGGGAACGTGGTAAAATGTTGTTACCAAGACGAGTTGGTGTCTGTGGGGGAGGCGAGGTGACTAAAAGTTTTAAGTTGATTGAAACAGAAACGCACAGATGCTGGCACTGCCCATATTGCCTAGATGCTAGAATTGTTGGAAACAATGGCACAACACAATGCACACACAGGGAAAACGAGTGATGGGTTAAAAATAACCTTATTATTCTGGAATGTCCGGGGGCTAAACAACCCAACGAAAGCAAGGAAGGTTGGGAACTATGTTGCCAGACACGGACCCACGATTATAATGCTGCAAGAAACACATGCTCAGGGCACAGTTAACACAAACATATTGGCCAAGTGGGGCAAGCTGCGATACTATGCAGACTATTCTTCTCAGTCCAGGGGGGGGTCATCACACTTATACACCCCACATTAGGGTTTCAGACAAAAGGACACAGGGCAGACCCAATGGGGAGATACGTCCTGGTATGGGGGGAATTGGCTGGCAAACAAATAACCCTTGTGAACACCTATGGTCCCAATTTAGACGACCCAGACTTTTATCTCAGTATATTCGAAGCCCTCAATAACAAGACACGACCAACATAATATGGGGTGGGGATTTCAATGTGGCACTTGACCTCTGCACTGGACAGATCCACTACTGTGACAAGGGCACCCTCGAAGACGGCAGTAACCCTGGGTCAACTTCTTCCACAACTGTCACTAATTGATGCATGGCGTGTACTGCAACCGGATAGCAGGCGATACACGTACTACTCCACCGTGCATGACAGTGAGTCACGCATAGATTATTGGTTTGTATCCTCAGATATTTCGAACACGCTACAGCACTGTGAAATCCTTCCCCGCACGTTGTCCGATCACTCCCCGGTGCTGCTGGGACTCATGCTGAAAAATATCCCTAGACCAGCGAGAAGATGAGAATACCTGGGGGGATACTGGGAGACACAAACGTGGTTGAGGCCCTGCATGTTGAAATAACCAATTTATTTTGCAGATAATGTGGGGACGGTGAACCAGATTTCCACAGTGTGGGAAACCTTTAAAGTCTAGGTCAGAGGGGTCCTGATGTCGAAATCCACGGGCCTTCTGAGGGTTGTACGACGGGAACTGGAAGGGGTGGAAAGGGAATTAAATGAGCTGGAAGAAACCTATAGTGGCACCCAGGATAGGGACACTCTTGCCAAAATCCACAAACTCCTTAGAAATGTTGACAATCTAGCCACGAGAGAGATACGATACATTGCGGCCCCTGCCCCGGAACGCAGGTACAGAGAAGGAAACAAGGTGGGGAAAACACTAGCTAATCTGATAAAACATGAAAGGCAACTGACCCCAATCACTACCATCCAAACAGCACAAAACGTAATAGTCACAAGTGAACAAGGTATAAACGTCAAGTTCTATAGAGCACTCTATGCGAATAAAGACCTAAAAACCCCCAATGAGATAAAAGCCTATCAGGCTCTGCTCAACCTCCCGACGCTCCCAGACGAACATAAACTGGTCCTTGAGCAGCCCGTCACTGCTGAAGAAATTGCCGAAGCAATCAAGGACCTCACATCTGGTAAGGCACCAGGTTCTGATGGACTGGGGGCCGAATTCTATAAAGAGTTCCATGAAGAACTAGTCCCTATAATGTTGAAAACGTGGGAGGAAGCCCTAGAAAAACAAATACTGCCCCCGACAATGGGAGAAGCCATAATCACTGTACTGCCCAAGCCCCGTCGTCCGCCCCACGATATGTCATCTTACAGACCTCTTTCGCTCATAAACGTAGATGCAAAGATCTTTGCAAAGGTGTTGGCGAACCGTATGCTACCTATAGTATCCACCTTGGTCCATCCGGACCATAGTGGATTTATCTCTCAGAGGTCCACCGCCTTAAATCTACATAGGCTGTTTGGGATAATGGCACAGATAGACACGCGGTTGCTGTGTCCCTCGATGCCAAGAAGGCGTTTGACTCAGTCTTGTGGGAATACCTCTTCTGAGGGCTGGAGACGTTTGGGTTGGGACCCAACTTCATCAAGTATGTCAGGCTGTTATATGCTTGCCCTTGGGCAAGAGTATGCACCAACAGAACCATCTCTGAGATGTTTGTACTGGGCAGGGGCACCAGACAGAGGTGCCCGTTCTCACCCATTCTCTTTGCCTTAACGATAGAGCCCATGGCAGCAGCCGTCAGATTGTGACACAGTTACAGGGGTATCACAATGAAAGGGTACACCCAATTAATATCATTGTATGCAGACGATAAACTATTATACATACGGGAACCTGACAAAAACATTGCACCCATAATGGCAGACATACACAAATTTGCAGAATACTACGGCTACACTGTGAACAATGCGAAGTCAGACATTTTCCCGCTCACCCCTTCTACAGAGTGCCCTGAGGTGACATGCAGACTTAAATGGTCAGAAAGACATATTAGATACCTACGGGTGATTATCTCTAGGAATAAACTATTCCTGTATGTAGACAACCATGAACAGGCACTACAATCAATCAATACGAAGTTGCAGATCTGGAGACACCTCCCTATCTCACTCCACGGTAGGATAGCAGTCCTCAAAATGATCGTCCTCCCCAAGCTACTATACCTATTTGTGAATATCCCCATATGGCCTTGTAAGTATTTTGTCTCCAGACTTCGGTCAATGGAAACGACATTCCCTTGGAATGGGAAAAAGGGCAGAATAGGGTGGGAAAAGATGAAGGAACCAAATTGTACTACTTGGCTGCTCAGATACATTCGTGAAATTTTGGTATGATGAAACCGATAACTCTCCCCATAAATGGTTAGAGACACACACTGTCGCACCCACTGATATACGATCTGTTATCTTTGACCCTAGTCACAGAGACACATGTGAACACGACCCTGTGAGTTGCACTGTTCGAGCTTGAGGGGCGATATGTAGGAAGCTGAAGCTGGAAACACCCTATAACCCGGAGATTCCCCTATGGATCTTTCCTAATATTCCTCCCACTTTTGATACAGATATGCAGGAAGCCTGGGACCCTAATGGTGAAATGAGGGTGGGCCACATGTTCAATGGAAAACCGGCATGCAGACATCTATACCTGATGAGAAATGAAGTAGATATTGTGCACTCACAAAAAAGAAAAAGATATCCCTTAATACGGGCCTGCGCCAGATACAATTCAAAATCCTGAACAGACTACATTATATACCAGCTAGGATAGCCAAGTTTGAGCCAGATGCCTCGAGTGAATGCCCCAAATGCGGTGCACCGCAGGCAGGACCCTTTCACATGTACTGGGAGTGCCCCATGTTGTTGCGGTTCTGGGGGATGGTGGCGGAAATGACCCCATTCCTGATTCCTCAAAAATATTTGTTCGGTGATATCGGTAAGTGCTCTGAAAAAAAGAGAAGGCTTTTTAATGTATCATGTGCTGTTGCAAAGAAATGTATCCTACAGGCCTGGAAACGCCCCGCACTGCCAAGCATGAACACTTTCTTACGTGAATTGACTCATGTTAACGAAAATGAGGAACAGTACGTCTTGACCCAACCAAGTACGAGTCAGCCAAAGGACATCTGGGGCCCTTTCAGGATGTACCTATGTGAACTGTTTTCAGACACTGAACATAGTACCCCTGGACCTGGAACAACATCTTCACGCAGAACGAGTTATGCTCATAGAACTGCTAGACCGTTCTATTCTAAATGGAGATTGTTTGATGCAATGCCGGGAAAACGACGTCTGCATTGTTCACGTCGTTAAATTCACGTGATTTAGGTTAGTCACGTGTGTTTTGGCAGTACGTTCATAAGCAGCGTGAATACGTCGCTCGCTGCTTCTGATTGAACCATTATGGCGTTTGGTAGCTGAAACCCTTGATCTGCGTCCTCGCATTTTCTTCAGTTACTTCCTTGGCTTCTTCGGCGTGTTTCCTTCCACACGCGAATTCCTGGAGCTGCTGTCTGGAAGTCACAGGTTGGCCACACTGTCTGCGTGCTCTTCAGTCGCGTGTATTCTGACACGCAGGTTCCTGATTTCTTCGCATGCTGCTTCCCTGACCACGTGAAGTTGGTCGCGTGGAAATCCAACACGGACGCTGTTTCCAAGCGCAGCTGTCCTGGGCTGCATGTACTTTGTTCGCGGGTAATTCACACACGGATTTTGGAACTCTTCAGGTACGGCTGCTCTGACTGCGTGCACTTTTGTTTGCTTATCGCACCCGAGCTACTCTACTCTTTACACGCTGTGGTCCTAGTTGCGTGTTCTTGTGTTGCGTGTGAATCCTCACGCTTGCAATAGTGGCTGTCCCGGCTGCGTGAACTCTGTCGCGTGTAAACCTGCACACAGGCTTTTTCCTCACGCTTGCAATAGCGGCTGTCCCGGCTGCGTGAACTCTGTCGCGTGTAAATCTACACGCAGGCTTTTTTCCTCAGGCTTGCAAGAGCGGCTGTCCCGGCCGCATGAACTCTGTCACGTGTAATCCTGCAGGCAGGCTTTTGAACTCTGTTGAACGTGTAATTCCACACAATACTATTCTTTGCTTTGGAGTGAATCCCTGGCACCTGTGAGGAGATAACGGGTGGACTCAGTTCATCTTATTTCTGTTTCTACGCGGGAAAGGAAGTATTTCTTTTGAAGGTGAGTGTGCACAATACTTTGGACGCTATCCTGTGGTGCACCAACCCGGTATCTAGCGTGAGCCTCGTGCCGTTCGGGATAAGTCTCCCTTACTAACCTTACCTTCCTTTTCGTTGTTTCAACTCCTGGATTTCTTCAGAGACTTGCTGAAGACTTCAGTTCTAAGCCCACAGGTCAGTGTTGTTAACTAGTGATATTGCTGTTCTATAGTCAGTTGATTTGGGACAATTTCTTATGATACTTTCTTTATCCTATGCTGACTTCCTATAAAGCTCCCACGCCCTTTCCAGGGATCCCTCTCTCTGCCTGTTTCATCGGTCAGAGAGTGGTATCATTTGGAAGGTCTAATTTGACTTCACTACTATCAAGTCGTGTGAATAAGGATCCGGAAGAGCCCTATCAATTGTATCCTTTTTGGTTACCGTATACTTTTCAAAAGATACCTTGGTGATTTATGACAAACCTCTATATAATTCGTATACCACCTAAGTGCTTATATAATGTACCACTGTGTGATATGTTGGAAATGATGCTGGGAAGAAGCTACTGTATCTGTTGCGATCACTAATAAAAAGATGTTTAAAAAAAAAAAGTTGGACTGCTACCACCAAAGTGATCGACCAATTGCAAGCAGGTTTTGTATAAAACCTAGGGACGACAGCTAACCTCTTGCTCCTTGAGTGTCTTGAAGGCTAAAGTACATGAGGGTCACCCGGAAATGTACCTGGCCTTCATTGACTTGACTCAGGCCTTTGACCAAGTGGATAGGGCACTCCTATGGGAAAAACTTGACCAACAACATTGCCCGCCATCAATCTTGAATCCCATCAAGGAATTGTACAGTGGTACATCGATGTGTGTGCGCCTTAACCAGCAAGGCCTTCTATTGAAACCGAGCGAGGCGTCAAGCAAGGATGTCCACTCGCTCCGGCATTATATAATGCATACATAGCGGATTACAAGGAACATGAGTCGAAGGCACACACTTTTCCACCAAGTCTAGGCGAAGAGAAAATATCAAGACTGCTGTACGCAGATGATAAAATCTTGATGGACCAAACGCATATAGGACTCCAAAGACAACTCACCAACATAGACGCCTACCTGAAAGCTAATAACCTGCAGATGAACCGTGAAAAAACAAAAATTATGACTTTGGGAAAAAGCGTGAGAAAAGTGGAGAACTTCTCTTGGACAATACAAGATCAGACCTTGGAACTCGTGAATGAGTTTAGATACCTTCGGGTCACACTGAACAAAGACCCGATGTGCGAAACACTGTTGAAAAGACTACGCACCCTGATTACACACACTAGAATATTATCCAACAAATCTGGTCGCTTTTCCTTGTCTCCAGTCCTGACATTTACAGGATGAAAGTAATTCCTACAATAACCTACGGCGCCGAAGCGATGCCCAACATTCCGGCAACCTTCTGGCTGAGAGCAGAAGGACTATACTGGAGAAAAGTACTAAACCTACCACGGTCAACACCAGCTGTGCTGATCAGGAGGGAACTAACTCTTCCATCATTGAGTTCCCTCGAAGCGTGGAACAAACTACTGCTCTGCAGAAAAACTCTTCTCCCACATCCACCACTTATCCTGAAGGCAGTTCAGGCTGGTTCGTGCAAGATGCTACAATGCTGGTTGGCAAAGAACAAAAAACACCTAGCCTGGGTGGGCAGCACCCAAGAGGAACTCATCTCTAACCCAGAAAAAGTAAAGAAGCGTTTCAGGGAGAGAGACTGGATTCAAACTTTAGACGAAGCACAAGGCTCGAAACTAATCCAGGACGGGCCAGTGAATCCTGTAAAAGTTAACAGAACTAGATCCTACTTACTAAAATGCCTGTGTAGAAAACTTCGGGAAAACTTCATGCGTATCCAACTGAACATCCTATACACTAAGGAAGTTTTAGCCAGAAGGAAACAATCCAACTCCAGTCTCTGTCGATTCTGCGACCAACCAGAAATGACCGAAACTCTCAAACATCTGCTACTAAAGTGCTGAGGAGTGGACACCATGCGCGCCCTCCACTTGGGCAGTCTCTTTGGCAATGCATATTGCTTCGATGAAGAGGAACGCTGGAATAACTTGATGAGTTGGGAAAAACCCAGATGGATCATTGCCGTAGTGGGCTTTTTCGAAAGCCTAGGTATACTCAAACGCCCGGACCCCCTGACATTGACAAAAAGAAGGGAAAAACGGCTCCCTAAGATCTACGGAGGCTGGTCAGATTAGTTTCAACTACGAAGACAATAGACTTGGAATTACATTTGCTTTTTCCTCTGCTTGACTTTTGTCTTAGGAACCTTGTAAAAATTGTTTTTAATTCAATTGAATCAAGTAATAAAAAAATATCTCTTTCTTTCAGTCAATTTTATAATGTTTTCCTCCATTAACGCACCTCTATTAAATTCGTAAAAATCGCACAGAAAAGGATCAGTGAATGTATCCTACCAAACTAAGCCAAGTGCATACATTGCATGCACAACAGGTTGCCTGTCACTTACCTTGCACACTTCATAGATTGCAACATTACTTAAAAAACAAAGAATGTATGTGTGCATGGACAACAGTACTATTCATATATGTGCATAAATAAATGAAAGAACTGAAACAATTGCTCCACTCATGTAGCAAGCATGTATATGTAGAAAAGTAAATGTAATTGCAAACACTAAAACAATGTCCTTTGCAACCTGTACATCTTTCCGAATGTTTTTCTCATCCTTCTACAATGAGAAATAATCAATTTTCAAAGTAAATTGTCCTACACCAATACACAGACCTGCCAAAGAGCATGTCATAAAACACACTTCCAAATAACCCCCTTACCAAACATGCTGATGTTCCCAAGTCCCCATTCATTGACTAAGCCATGCCTTTATAGACACATGCTAACTCTTCCTGCCGTGACCGCTCCCTACACTTTTAAAAAATGTATTCTCCAAATGCAATCACTATGCCTTTAACAAACATATATTTTCTTACGATCTTCTTAGACAGGTGCAGTACCCACCTCTGTCCTGAAAGCCACTGGCGTGTGAACTTGAAAATACAACCTACAATAAACCTACTCTCACCAACCAACAAAGTAAGTACAATACCATTGTTTTACGTGTTACTGAGAGAGCGCAGTGCTATTGTATTGTAAGATACAGAATTGTGTAAACCCACCGGTGTGTGCTTCATTCTTACTCATGACACCTCTACAGTTCCTCACTGTATATTATCTTCTCGCAACCATTATACTATCCTCCAGATGGTAATATAGCGTTCCCAACAGAAAGCTAGAGCCCATTACACAGTGACACACTTCCATTTATATGCCTACCATCATATTCAACCACTCATGCATAATGCACACATATACATTTCAAAATATGCACACCCACACTTTCCTTTTTTCTCCAACAGCTACTACAGAATGCCTGCCAAACAGCAACTTCATAGAAAACAACGCAGAAATAGATCAGCGCAACCTAAAAGCATGGAAAGTAGCCTTCCACCCCTAGCAGAATTTGTACAGAAAGTTCGAAGAGAAGAGCTAATGCAGTCATTAACGAAAAGGGAAGCGCCTACCAGTAAGGACACTGTAATTCCTCTGTCAAAATGTGGCAATGACAAGAAAAGCACTCAAAAGAGGGCAACTCGCACTACTGCTAATGGAGCACGCAGAAATGGTAATGTAACCACAAGGAAGCATTCCCAAAAAATAATTTTACAAATAATGTTCCACCACGGGGTCCTTCAGAACCTTATAAATAGAGGTGAGAAATCACACCCCAACCCTTAAAACGTATCGCAGAAAAGTAATCATGGAAGCTCTTGTAGACCGTTCAGTGGTCCTGAAACGGAAATGGTTTATATTAATTTTAAACAGAATGAAACCACTAACAAAACTAATTGGTAAACTACAACCACTTCTTTGAAACAAATGCAATACCAGCATACATACCTTTTGGCAACATCTGTACAGGTGAGTGGAGTCACACAACCACCCCCACAGAGCCATACTTCAACGAAGAATCATAAAAACAAGCACAAACAAACCAAATTGCTATACATGCCAGTGGACAAGGGTATGAAAAGGTGCACAATACCATAATGGAAAAAGAAACACTGCTTTCACAAATATCCCCATCAAACTTAGATGCCACACTCCATTCCACCGAACCAATACGCCTCACCTACAAATAAATGACCTTGCACATCAATGTGCAACATTCGCCAACAATCTATCAAATCTTTGCAGCAGTTCCTCAATCACTATGTGAAAGGCAACGACAAAAGAAAAAAGAAAATACTACAATTTATGGACTCCTGTCCAGTACACAGGACTACGAGGACATTCCTTAGCCTGTATTTCTGGACCTACTTGCAAAAACACCTTCCACCATATCAAAATGTTAGCAACACACCATTTTACTGTAAGAAATCTCATTTACAAACTGTACTATGCAAAAAGTCCAGCTTTAGCACTGCAACATTTAAATGATATTCTCATAATGTACAGCCAAACAACTGTTCGAAGAAATAGAGCACATCCAATGGAAATACTTTGGAACTGAAGAGCACTTACAAACTCCAGCACTTTCAGACAACAGTAGTGACAACTTTGCAGATTTCAACTTTGTATGTCACACATACAAAAAAAGAAATACAAAAGTTCAAAAGCACATCTGCTGAAGTGCCAAACCAAGTATGTGTGTGTTGTCGGAAAACTTTCTATAGAAAGAGCACCAAAACTATAGATATGATGCACCAAATAGAAGACAATGAGGAGTCCCAATGGTTTTAATTAACTCTGTACTGTAGCCGAAAACAAATATGAAATTACTAGCACCTTCATACTGTGCACATACTGCACTGCACAACTTGACAATAACCAAATGTCTTCACAGGTTATCAGTAATAATTTGGAAGTACACTCTTCAGCAGCTTAATTTGTATGAAAGCATAATTAATCCAAACAGTACACCCATTTCAAGCAATAATACGACTTCAACCAAAAACTGCAAAATTGCCTCCCACCGAAATAGGCATTTATGAGAAGGTAGTTTATTTACCATTAGATCTCAAAGAAAATGAAACTCTACGAGCGCAAAGGTCAATAGAACAATCTTTGATTATCTTGGTAATTGGTGTACCTACAAAAGTAAAAAAAAAATTGTCAGCAACTAGTGGACTTAAACAAAGTTAGGAAAGCCTTGCAATACCTCAAAGAAAACAATGAATACTACAAAGACCTAAACGTTGAAGAACACCTGAAGGAAACCACCAAAATAATTCAGGACTCCTCAACAACTGGCCAATTTGAACTTCTAGATCCAACTGCAACCGCCAATATTTTAGATCACTATAAAATTCACCCACTGCACTCCAAAGACACCATAGACGATGCACTAGAAACATATCAAATGCGGCAAGCCAAAGAAGCACCAATTAGTATATGGGAAAAAAGTGTAGAAGCACATGCCTTTCCTCTACTGTTCCTGACTGGAAAAGGTGGAAGGTACGATGAAAGATGCACACAAATTGCATCAGAATACCTCTATTTACGAATGTATTCTGAAGACCTTAGATTTAGACAAAATGTGGAATACATATTTCGCCTCCTCTTTGAAAGTGAACTAGCAACACTATGTTATGGAGTTGCACCCACATTGAAAACAGGTTCCCATTTTCAAAACATGTCTGCTACACAGCTACTTCAAAAGGTGCAAGACAAGGACGAAGTTTTACAGTCAAGTATTACAAATCTCTTGTCAAACATGCATGGTACGAAAGAGTACTGGTTCCGGCGGCACGCAGATGTACGGTGTATGCTATGCAAACTTGGCCCACTCACATGGTTTGTCACTTAAGTTGTGCAGAGTATGCATGGGAAGACTTGCACACTTTCCTACGCATAGCAAACAAAAACAAAACAGGTGTAGACATGAAAACACCAGGAGAACTTTGCTCTCTTGATCCTGTAAATGTTTCAAGGTACTTCCATCATCTCTACGTTGCCATGCTGCACTTCATTTGTAATAAAGCACGTCCTCCCCTCCGAGAAGTGGAACACTTCTTTTGGAGAAAAGAATATCAAGCCAGAGGAGCACCACACATCCACAAGCTTTTGTGGATTAATAATGCTCCTAAATTTGGTGAGGACAGTGATGCAACTGTTTTGCAGTTCATTCCCAAATATGTCACTTGCGAAATCCCTTCTGAAATTACACATAGTGACCTACATGCACACATTTTGTAGTTTCAAAAACACAAGTGTGGCAAGTATTGGTGCAAATATAAGAACAAAGGCAAATACTACACCAAATGCTGCTTTGGCTTTCCTAGACCAGTTTCGGCAACAGGGCAAGTAAACCGCTTCATGCCTTCGGTTTGACACAGTGTAAAATGGAAATCTCCTAAGAATACATACTGCATAAAAAGAACTGACGCGTCAAAGTACATCAATGATTACAATGCAATCATTGCCCTCCTATGGAATGCAAAAGTAGATGTACAATAAATTGCAAACAATTCCACTGCAGTTGCACGATGTGTCACAGCCTACTTAACCAAAGCAGAGAAAACTGAGCTCAAAGACCTCTTGGATGACATATCATTTGACAAAACACTGCCACAGAAATTGTACAGCGTTGGCATAAAAATGTTGTCCCATAGAGAATGTGGCTGCTACAAAGCCGCAGACCATTTAACCGGCACCACCTTATATGGGAAATCTGAAAACAGTGTGGCTAAGCCTTGGTCCTGCTACATCCAGGAAAATAGTTCTGAAATTGTACGAAGACATAGAAAGAATAGCCAAAAACGGTCCGAACAGCCAGGACATTTTGAAAAACAACTTATTGGACACATACTACCCAAACAGGAGTATTACTTTAGAAACCATGTGCCTGTGCCAGATAGCCCAAAACGTCTCATTCAAAAATAACATTAAACCAGATGAGAAAAAAGGTAGATAGAGAGTCGAAAGTTGTGAAGGCAGCCTGGGGAAACTTACCAAACGCAGCCTGATTGATCATATGAAATTGTCATTAAAAACTCCTCAACACAAAGAACTGTACTACATGGCTCTATTGCAACTTTTCAAACCATGGAGAAAAGAAGATTTATTAGCCACCCATTCCTCCTATGACGATGCTTTCAATGCAAGTGAAAGTACCAAAACAAATATAAACTTTACACGGTACCAAACAATATTGGACAATGAAAGCCAACAAGAGGAAGAACTTCAAGCACAACTAAATGTAGACACTCCTGAGAGCAGTGACCCTTCTGTGACAGGAAGCCAAGAACCACTTGGACAGCCACTCATAGCAAAAGAGGCAGAATTAGCCATGACTGAAGTAAAGACCACCATGTGTCAATATGAGCAATCTGCAGAAGAGTTTGCTGTACTAAACTAAGTGTTTAGTACAGCAAACTCATTTACCAACTAAACAAAGAGCAGCGTACCATTTTTCTAGAAGTAAAGAAATTGAACATGGTATACAGCACAAAAGTAAAACTTGTACCTGTGAAAACTACAAACCTGTACTGTTGTATGCAAGTAGTGACGCTGGTTCAGGGAAAACATTCTTAATAAAAATTATCAGTAAATTCCTCCAACAATTAACAAACAACCTTTCAGCTGTTGTAACCGCCCCCACAGATTTAGCTGCCTACAACATAGGCAGGGTCACTTTACACCGATTGCTACTCCTTCCAGTAGAACACCAAAACAAATGAGAGTACTACAAACCCTCAGCAGAAGCTGCTACAGAGCTACGCAGAGTTTAGAAACAAATGAAAATGCTCCTAATAGATGAGGTGAGCATGGTTTCCAACCTAATATTAGCTTTGATTCACCTCAGATTGCAAGAGGTCCTCAAAACAGAATACGAAGAACTCTTTGGAGGAAAACATGTCATTGTTTTCAGAGATTTTCTTCAATTAACACCAGTGAAATGTGAACCTATCTTTAAAACCTTAGGACACAAACTTTGCCATAAAAGTCTTGGAAGCATCTGGAATGTAAATCTCTGGCAACATTTCCAATACAGAGAACTAACTCAAAACATGCATCAGTCTGCAGAACTCACCTACGCCAAAATTTAAAAAACATGCAGATTGGTGTACTATCAAAGGAAGCACAGTCTACCATAAATACCAGACGGATCCATGAGCTGTACGGGCTTAACACATGTGTACTGATGTCCTGGAACAATTAGCTCACAAAAATGTCAACTGTATGTCCTTAATGCCAGCTCTAGCAAGCTGTGCACAATTCAATGCAACAATGCTGAAAAAAGAAATGCAACCACTAGTGTAAATTCACTTCACAGACAAACTGGACGTACACGGTATGACAAAAGCTATGTGTCAACAAGCCATAGCATGACTAAATACCTTAGAAAACTCTATCTCCAACACAGCTGGTTTGGAGAAAATGTTAACATTATTTATTAACTGTAGAGTAATGCTAAAGCGTAACCTTGACGTAGAGCAAGGTTTAGTTATTGGAGCACTTGGTACAGTTGTTGGCTTCCAGGCATACCCACAGGACAACAGTATTCTGTTTGTCAGCATCCAGTTTGACAAACTTTCAGAAGTTAAAAGGATAGGATGCACAACAGCTCAATTTCTTCTTTTCAAAGACATGTATGTACGCAGAGAACCGTTTTGTCTGTCGCTAGCTTATGCAGTGACTATTTATAAATCGCAAGGTCTAACCTTATATGAAGCATTAATTGATATTGGCAGCACAGTCTTTAAAGAAGGCATGAGTTACATAGCACTGTCATGCCTACATATACTTGAAGGACTATAGTCAATTTTGATGCAAGTGCAGTCAGCGCCGACAATCCTTGCATCATAGAGTACAATAGACTACATGCAGTCTACACACCCCATCTCAAAATGTACCCTGTTCCTCAAAAAACGCAAAGGTTTTAAAAGAAAACTTATGCAATCAGAAGTTCTAAATGATTTCCCAACAGTACCACCAAATAAATCACAATCAGCTCATATTCCATCAACTACCAAAACACAGACAAATGGTTTGAAAAGGACAACACATACCCAACTCCACACACACAACGAAAAGTACCTCTTCAGAGAAACCATGTATATGTCCATCAGAGTACTCTGACACAGAACTACCTGGTCCATTTAAATTTTCCAATACAACTGGTGTAAATTGCTATGCAAATGTAGCAATGAATATTCTGTTCCAAATGGCAGCAATTGTTGAAAACATTTATTTAAATGGCTCGGACCAGTTGTGTTTACAAATGCTAATCTTTCAAAGAAATGCAGTAAATAATCCTGACAACACTTAGTCTCTCAGGAATAATGCAGGTATTGGACTACTGTGCTGGAATGGTGAAATTCACATTAAACAGACAAGAAGATCCACAGGAATTTCTAATGTACTTACTACAAATACTGGAAAGCAAAACCATACCCATATGATGTTCTAAATGTGGAAACATACATGCACTCTCTGCAACCATGTCATTCAGCAAGAAGTCCCTAACAAGCACTTTGTCTATGTATCAATACCTAACTGTGAATCCATTCCATTTCAGCAACTGGTGCAAAATGCAAACCATAGCATATTGTGTAGTTGCACTTCCAATAAGCGTTTGACGTTACATATACAATCACATAGTCAATATGTAATATTAATGCTTTTAAGATACAATGCAGATGGAACCAAAAATAACTGCAAACTTACTAGCTTCACACACGGGCAGGTATGACTTGGCAAGAAAACGTTCACAACAGTTGGCATAATCTACCACACAGGCGACACGACCTGTGCAGGCCACTATACTGCATACATTAGAAAGCAAGGGTCATGGTGTGAATGCAATGATACTTCCATTATTCCAAAACAGAGATTACCTGCAACTCTTACAAATGCCTACTTAATATTCTGGAAGCCAAAAGGTTCTCATTGATGTACACATTTAGAATACCCTACTCCCTGGCACCCACCAGTACCTACGTAACTGAACAAAAAAAGAATTACCTTCTACACTGTGGAACTGGAACAACTTATCACACAGTAAGTATACAACAAATGCATCAAGGTGTCTATTCGACAGTTTTTCCCCCCAATGATTACACTCAGAGAAACAATAAGTGTACAAAAATAGCACTAATATTGTTTCCTACATGATAAGTAAAAGTACGAAGTATGAGGGTTCAAATCTATCCTCAATAACCTCTGAAACCACCAAGCGCGCAAATAAGTGACCACCTGCCTAACAATGCCCATACAAATTCAATACATATGCACTTTTGTAAAGGTTCTACATTTTTGTAATTGAAACATAAACAAATTAAAAAAAAAATACATATGCAAATATCAGTACGTAAACCCATAATGATGCACCACCACTCCAGAATGTGGAATGATGTGAAACTACCAACAGGAATGCATGAGCTTGTAAACGTACTCTATAGAAATGGGACACTGTAAGCCGGTTCAATACGCCACCTGTTATCCAGCTGTAACCAGAATACTGCAATATTACTTCCAGCATTGAAACAGCCCAACTCAACCATCAGCAACCACTCTGCTACAAACATATCCTCAAACACTTCCAAAGTATGAACAGTTACAGTACACCAACAGGTATGTAACGACCCTCACAATTCTGCAGTAGGACAGTGCAATGGCACAATACTTGCAAAACATCAGCAGCAACCAAACGCATAAAGAAACAGTGCTAACAAAAGGAAGCAGGTAAACAGTTAGAATACACCAACTGCTATATAACTGCAACCATACTACCAACCCGTACAAAACGGAAATCATACACTATTGCAATTCCTCCTACTGCAACAGTACACATTGCTATAATCAGTGCAAACATTATAATTGACTGTGCAACGTAACTTCAAATACATTTGGGAGTTTTTATTTTATCCAGCTTGGATTTTTTTCGTCCCACAGACCCAATGATTATGCAAAGAAACACAGGAAGTTTGCACAGTACACTTGTTTAAAGCATAGTATTTATGAAGTACTAATTATGAGGGTCCACAAAGTATAAAAATATCTGCAATGTAATGAACTGCAAAGTAACGAATTACCTGCGCTAACGTGTTATGTTCTTTTTCCACAGATAATGAAGCAACGACTACTACATTTCACATCCCATACACGAAAAAACAGAGGCCCTCCACAACAGAAACAGTAAGTATAAAATTATTGGTATCATACTTCTTTATAGTCTGCAAAGTGTAATGTGTCCACATATTTCTGCAATCCACATACCAATGCCACAATGTTCAATGTACAGCTATACTACACTGTGCTGCTTGTGCCCACGGCCTACACGCTTCACTACACACCGTACAGTGTACGGGCTCCAGCCATGCACTCAATATTGTAGGCCCTGGCCACAACTACCGCAGCACAGTACAACCATGCATAGAATATCTATCCACTTACCACAAACCCAACACATAACAGAGCCACCTACCCTTTACCCACTTCAGTTCACATTGTATGACATTACTTCCACGCAATGGACAACCTCTTTGCTCAATACCCTCTTCACCTAAGCCACATTCAATGCACTATAGTACAGTAACCTACCCAATAATCTGCACAATCACAACAACCCAAACAGAAAAATGCATCCATATGTCTTACGTAACTGTCCTATGTGCCGTAAGATTTGCCTCCTCGCATGCCACTGGCACCGTTTAGGGCATTAAGTCTTCTTTATTATTATGTACACCATTTGATTGAAAGGTATATAAAACAGAATAGAGTGGAGCACACGGTGTGCAACTAGGCAGCCATATTGCAAAGTGTGTGGTACTACTTAAAATTTCAAACTTCTGCTTCTCTTTTTTAATGTGTACTGGAGACACAATTTGAAAAACATACCCCCCTTGCAATTTTTGAAAAAGGTGTTAAGTAATTCCTTTTGTTTGATGAACGAGAGCCCCAAATATCTTCGTCCTGCAAGACACCAAATTGCAAGATGGCCCTGCCACCCACGTATGCGGAGCCATCGCGCACACAGTCTGCCATTGTACACCGTTGCTTCATAAAACATTGCATATATGAATAGTCCATAGGGGCTGTAAATGTACATTTTATGTATGTTGTCATCTGTGCATTCAGAGCAGCATGTGTATGGTACCATCATCCCTCCATGTACGTCATACTAACTTCAACGTAACGACACTACTGACATTCGGAAATACACTGTGAAATAGAAACACGTTGCCGTCTGAATTTTTATTTTTAGACGCATGGTCGCTGGAAAGCGAAACCTAACATACCTGCCTTTCAACAGGACAAATACACATTATAATACAGCCTTGAGTGGGACGCATGATTTGCTCCAAGGGCAGACATTGTATGAAATGTTAAAAAAAAGCAAAGGTAACTTACAGTGCAGTTGCTGCGCACATGTTCCGCAAATGTAGTCTGCAACTGTTCAATACGCCGTACACAGCCATTTCTCTTCCACACAGTATAGCAATGGAATTTGCAGAAGTTATGTAAGTACAAATATACATTACATGTGTATTGGGATTAAAATTTAGTCGGATACAGTTCTCTACGCATAATTATGAAGTTACCGTATCATAGACCTTGCCTGTGTGCACTGTATGGGGGTTTGTAACAGGAGTGGTCACGCTGCGTTACAGTGCCATGTCTCCACCATTCAGCGTAAATGGCAGCTGTGATTATTGTTGGTTTTGTTGACCTGCTTCTCCAGCCCATGCAAATCTATACGTAAAGAACAACACTGAAAGTGAACGCAACTCATGCACTGAAACAGCACACCATATGCTCAATCGTGTGCAGCTAGATTGCCTGTTGTACGTGCCTTCATTGTATTAAAATGATTAACGGCCAGAGGTCCATATAGCACTCGATGGGACACAAACGTTGACAGGTAATATTGTAGTGTTGCATATTATGGCAAAACAGCTCCTGCGTTGTCCTGCAATCGGAGGGTACCCCCATGAGGATTTTTTTTTATGTTTCTTTGGGCACACACAGAGAGAATGTGCCGTACTTCTGACGACACTCGCTGCCACTGCCATCTTTTGTGAAAAGCAAACACATGAAAGGAGGGTGTGTTGACAACGTTTGAAAGACGATTCGCGTGTGTAGCCGTAGAAGGCGAGGGCCACCTACAAAACGGAGAGCAAGGCAGTGGGTGAACACAAGACGCTACTCAATAACACGCAGTAGATCACCCAAAGGTCCATGACATCCTTCCCGCAGACCCTTGTCCTGTATGCTGCCACTGATAACCGCTACTTAAATGTATTCTTATTCCTGTTTCTGTTTCTTCTCAGATACTTTGCACCTTACTGCCCGTGTCACACCTTCCACATCCCAACAGACGTGTGGTGGAGCAATCATTGCAAGATTATCATAAGCAGTGTGTTTTCGCTCATTGTTATCCGGGACGACCGCCATGGGCCTACATGTCCATTTGCGTTTCCAGCAATAAGACGCAACCTACAAACCTTTATGATGTAAGGCATCACAGAGACCACAGCTGATACCTTTCCTAACTTACAAAGAAAGTGTGTTCTCCCACACGAACCACCAAGGACCACAAATTGATCCTTTTGCTACTTTGCCAGATGACAAAAGAAGTACAGAAAAGCACAGATGATATTCTACACTGGAATTTGTACGCAAAATTTAAAAAAGCTTGCACTTTCTTGTAAACATTTTATGAAAAATAAAACCACTTGCAACAGTACACAGTATTGTTTGTAAATTATTAAAATGTTCTCAGAGCAACTACTGTGTAAAGAAACACTGCGACCATACGCTCCGTTTGTGCATGTCTGCTTTAGCTTCTGTTTATGTTGCTGGCTTCTGGACCTATCTCCTTACATGACAGGGTGGACTACGCTGGGCACTCAAGTTATGAAAATATCTGGAGTGCACAGCTTGAGCAACTACTGTCAACAGCTAATGCATTCTTGCCAACCTTACCGTTTTAGGCGGTAGCTAATGCTTTTTAAGCAATCTTACCACCTAAGGATTTTAGTGTTTGATCCTACCGCTTTTATTGTGTCTCTGTCAAATTGCTTTATGGCTCCCAGGCATAGATGACTGGGAGCAAGATACAAGCACAGCCAGCAGCTTCAAAGCTCAGAGCTGCAGAATGAAAAGTTCTTTGTGGGATTTTGGCTTGTGGTAGGCGGGTGTGAAGTCCTTTTGATTGAAATGATGAACTGTGCCTGACCTGACATAACTCTGAGCACTCGTGTGCAGAGGACATCAGGTCATCACTGGGACATTAGCACCTCAGCGTATGTGCAGACTTGGACGAACTCATGCAGAGGGGCGAGAGAGAGGTAAGCAGGGGGTCAATGGGAAGGCAATTTGTGGGGCCCTGGTGTACTAAACAATACACATCTGAGACAATTAGTGCCTCTTTGCACTGCTACTTCATCAGTAAGCATTGCTGAGTCTAATTGACGGTAATACCTGCACACTCAATATGATGTCCTTAATGAAATCCGTATGAGAATGGCTTAGTTTGAAGCATCGAAGGAAGAAGGTCTTATCTCACTCATTAACAATGAGAGCGTGCCCGGCAGTAAACAGTGGGGGCGTGAAGAGGTGAGGCCCAATTGGAGGGGCGCAGTCTCACTGACACCCTCTCACCTCATCACCCCCACCTGGGACAACTCAAGCACCCAACATGCTCAAGGCTCCAGGCAATGCGCAGGAGGGAAGCTGGTTTTGTACAAACGCCATTTAATTTTGTTTTTGTAATTGTATCTGCCACAGAGAGCAAGGAGTGTATGCGTTAAGCTGCGATTCTGCGGGCCTGCACTTGCACCCCCTTTTTTTGAAGTTGTGTGCCGGAATCTTTTAGTTAGGCTATGGAAAGAAAAGCAGTCTATTGAAATAGAGAGCTTTATAGTAGCACTTAAAAATTCAATGGGGTATTTCAAAGTATACCCAGTTTGTGGCAATGGAGGGAATTCGGCCGATAAATGTAGTAATGTCCCAAAGATCACACATCCTGATTGAGTGGCTACAGCAAACCACAATACATGTTCCTAATTGTGACCTACAGGACTCACTGTTCACTTACCAACTTCAAATGTCACATTCCAAGGAGGCCGATATCACTTTCTAATCCCATATCCTGTGCACTGCAACTTTGGGCTCGCCCAATGTTTTGGACTACAACTCCCATAAGCCTCTGCCAGCAAAGCCAATGCTGAGGGATCATGGGAGCTGAAGTGCAAACACCTGGAGCACCACATATTGCACAATTGTGCAGTATCCCACTCATTATTGGATCAGGGAGGGATAAGGAAGCATTGCTCCCTACATTCCTCCATAAACCCCTTTTGAAAAAGACAGCAGAAAGGCAGTAGGGGAGCTCTACCAGGATGTGCGGCATATCAAGATGTTCCTCTGTGTAAACAGAGCACTGCAATGGCAGCAGATAAACATCAATAGAGGCCAAAGGGCGATATTAGCAAGGACTGTTGTTCCTTAGGAAATGTGCACTCAGAGTGAATAGAAGCAGCAGTGGAGCATGTTGTCTGGCAACTAAGAGTGTAATTTTCAGAGTGAAGTGTAACATTTTTCTCCCACAGTAGTGTGTCTAGTACTGCTGTACCTTCCATGCTAGATGGGGGAGAAGAGAATAACAGCATACTCGTTTTGCTGCACATATGTCTATGACCAATTACATAGCGCAAGGTTATGTCATTATGAAGTGCTCCTTCATAATGGGATATGTTTTCTTTCCAAAGCATTTCTATAAGGCAACCATTTTGTACACATATATGTGAAGTACACCTTCAAACATATGTGGGTAGATGTGTACATTATCCACATTTTAAATGTGGGATGCTAAGGGACTTGTGTCATGTCGCAATATATTACTTTACTCCCAAAGCAAACGGTGTGATCAGGGGCAAACCCAAACCATACCAAATGCAAATGGTGGCATATCACTCTGTATAGGGCAGCAAGTCTAATGAAGTACACCATATGCAAGTCCACGCATTTCAGGTCACCTATATTGCTCTACCAAGTCGAAAATGTCTTCCACAACCATTCTGTAATTGTGACCGCCCATAGCAGAGATGCATATTTCAAAGGGTGTACGATGGAGCAAAGTATGGATATAACAATTTACCCAAATGAGCAAAGGAAAAAAATGCACTCCATAAACATATTTGTGGAATCCATATACCAGTATCAGTGTTTGCATGCATGGCTGCATTACGTTGGGGTGGGTGTGGCCAAGGCCTACCCTCTTGGGTGCATGTGGAGGCCTACGGCCTCCGTCCATGCACCCAAGTGACTTGGCCTTGGCCACAACCACCCCATTGTAATACAGCCATGCATGCAACCATCTGGCCAGTTACCACAACCCACAAACATATCACAGCCACCGGCACCCCAACAGAACCTCTGCAGCATAATACACGCATCTAGCCAGTTACCAGAATCCGCAAACATACCACAGCCTCCGGCACCCCTACCCACTTCCGTTCACATACTGTTCTACTTCTTCTAAGTAAAGCACAAAATATTCAGAGCATTGGCACTGCACCCAAGACTGTATTAGGTACTAACAACCAAATATCATAATACAGTACAGTTATCAGTCATCTGGCCATTGGGCACAACCCAAATACATAAACCATCCACTGGAACCCTATTCACTTCAATACACACAGTATTGCAATTTTACAACCAGTGGACACTTTGCCGGACTATTGACTCCATCACCTCCAGGCATGGACGAAAAACTGTAGAACATGCTAACTGTCACCACACCCATGCAACCAACAATGTGCATACTGCACACAAACCACACACACAAATCAACGGTGTGAAACCTACATGCAACCAGTGGGCAGACTCTTCTGTCCAACGCCTCCAGCCATGCACACACAACACATCATAGTGCACCAAATGCAAATATCCTCATAGCATTTGCAATCCACTCCCCATTCCCAATGTTGTCTGCTTGCACTCACCACAGAAGGTAGTCGCCTGTGGAGCTACCCGAGATTCAAGTATATCTGAGTAACTGCGTACATTGTCCATATTGTAAATGTGTGATGCTAAGCAAATCCTTTCATGTCGCAATATCTTATTGCACTCGCTAAGGAAAGGGTGTGATCAGGGGCAAAACATTGCAAACACAAATGGTGCCATGTCACTCCGTAATGGGCAACAAGGGCAATAAAGTACAGCACATGGAAGTGCACGCATTTCAGGTCACCGCTGGTGCTCTAGCAAGTCTAAAATGTCCTCAACCAATCTGTAAAGGTGACTACCCTAGGAGAGCTGCATATTTAAAAGTGTGTGCGATGGAGCAATGTATGGTTCTAATAACTTACCCAAATGAGCGTAGGAAAAGAAAATGCACGCTGTAAACATATTTTTGCAATCCACATGCCAGTATCACACTGTTCCCATGCATGGCTGCATTGCGGTGTAGTGGTTGTGGCCAAGGCTTAGCTTCTTTGGTGCATACAGAGGCCTAAGGCCCACCCTTCCTCTCTCTCCTCCCCCTACCCCCTCTGAGTAAATTGTTATAAATACTGTACCACTGGTTTGTTTCCTGTTTGTAAATTATGCTTCATTCATTACTGTACCTGTTGTTATTCTGTAAAGCGTTTTGGTGAAAATCGCTATATAAACTCAGTAAACATAAACATAAGATGGTGGCCATGTACTTCCGGTTCCTGCTATGCCGCTCGATCACTGCAGCGCGGTATGGTGTCCACACTACAAGAGACTGTGTCTCCGGTAAGGCAATGCATCGCAACTTGCTCTTTCCGTTGCTCTATGCTTGTTTCTCTCTCCTTACCTCTCCCTTGACAGTTCTTCTTTTCCGCAGTACTTCTCCTATCTTCCTTTGTTACCCCGCTTACTCTGGCTCCTGCTTCTTTCCTGCAACTGGCTCCCGATCTCACTCTATTGGCTATTGTTACCTGACTGCACTTGGCTCACGTCCTCCTCCTGTGGCTGGTTCGAGCACTCTTCTTGTGCCCGTCTTCTGCTCCTTTTCTCCTGCAATCCTGCCTTGAGTCTGTTACCGTGTCTTCCTGACCAGTCAGCCTGCCATTCCTATGATTCTTATTCTCTCATTGCTGCAACTCTCCTACCATCTCACAGTGGTTTTTTCCCTGCAAGGATTTTCCCCCGAATTCAGGGTTCATCCTGAGGTGAGGCCGCCCCTTGCCTTCCTGTGCAACCAGGGGGCATGGTGACTTCCCGACAAGATAGGCCCTATGTTTTCCTTGAACGAAAACAGCAAAAATCTCAGGTGAGGCGCGAAGCTCAGAGTTTGCGACGCATGCAAAAAGAAAGAAATGGCTCTGTTACCAGAACTGATAGCCCTTGTACAGAATCTGTCAGTTGAGGTACAATTACTGAAAGACGAGAATACCTTCCTGAGACAGGCCCTGACTAACCAAGATGCTTTACCTCTGGGTTTCTTGACAGGCATCACATCCATGGAGAAGTTGTCACAACCCACATCCGAAAACCCCTCTGGTAAGCCCATGGGCCAGGAGAGGTCTTGGCTCGGGTCTCCAATAAGCCTTGGCATCCACTTCCTAGGCCCTCTTGGAGCCAGTCCTGGCGCCTATGGCGCCAGACTCATACACAGTGATGACATGTGCTTGGGGAACTACTTGATTTTGAAACTGCCAGCCAACATGGAGGCATCCACATAGCTTGGCTCCTTGGAACCAAGCTATGCGGTACAGTGTTTTGGGTGTGGTAGTCTAGGGACTACTTTACCTGGACTACTTTCTTGAAACTATTTAAACCACACCTGACTTGGATTACACACTTCGCGTTACTTTGCAATCTTGCAACGTGACGTTCACCGTGTCCAGCTATACCCGCGAACCTCGGAGAAACAGCACCTGTAAGGAGACAAAAGGAACATTGTTAGCAGCAGCATCTTACCTGTAATTTTCATCTTTAGCTGCCCACAGCTCCTGCGAACAGCTTCCTAGGATCAGGGGGTCTCCCGGACCAACGGATCTGAAAAAAGGAAAGAAACAAGGTATTAGAGACATTACAACATAACGAACTGTGCCGAAAAGCTTACCTAGCAGGTCGCCCCTCGACCAACATCGCCTCGGAATTCCACACCCTGGGTGAACCCCGCGATCTATGGGAAAAGAAAAGAAAAAGGTTAGCAAAGGCAAGGCATCACTGCGCTGCGCATTGCGCCTACTTACCGCATCATAGCGCTCATTAGACGCCATAATTTACCTGCGAGACCCAATTCAGCCAATGCACCACACTGGACTTCCGCACATCTAAGGAAGAGAAAGAGACATTATTAAACCAAGAAAGGCATGCAGGAATAACAACAATATACAGCAGCAATAAGACCTAACTGAAAGACTTCAAACGGGCCGGCATCAGTGAAGTAACTAGATCGCATCCGCCCACAAAGGACAACGTGCCCCTGCCAAGAAGGCAGGGCGGAGAGCATACCTGAATCAACAATAAGGTGAGGAAAGGCCCCAGAGGGGCTGAAGGCATACGGTGTGGTGGGAGGCTAATTACCCCAGTTGGCCAGTCTTGAACATAGCCCTCCTGTATTACAGGCAGAACCTCCCCCACTGGCCACATCTGGGAACCGCAGAGAAGGATACCAGTGTCCATACGGCTGGGTGGCATCCCCGTGGATACCAGGTGAGCGTAACAGAAGTTTAACAGAGACGCCAAAAAACTCAGGGAATATTTGGACGCTTGTTTATTTTCGTCGAGCCTTATTTCAGTCTTACAGAGCCAAAATTGGGTTCATGATCACCCATATGATGCCCAGTGCTCTGGCTTGGGTTACTCCATTAGTCGTCCGGGACGATCCGCTCTTGAACAGCTATGATGGGTTAATTGCTTCATTCAAAGCCTATTTCGATAGGCCACACTTTATCTATTCCAATTTCAGCAAGGCAATATGGATATTTTGACCATACAACCTGATTTAAACAACTTGCTATAGAAGCTTCATGACCTGAAGATGCATGCTTCATGCTGTATCGACGGGGACGGAGTGAGGAATTAAAAGATGAGGTGGCTAGGACCCCTCAACCTACCTCTTTTGAACAGTTGGTAGCCCTGGTTCTACAGATTGACTTCCACCTTCAAGACAGGAAGACAGAACGGAAGAAAACAAGACCCCTTTCAACTCGTTTTTCATCTATGACCAGTGCAAAAATGCAATCACCACCTCCCACGGATCGTTCTGAACCTATGCAAATAGGAACGGCTAGGGGACCCTTGCCTTTAGAAGAAAGATCACACAGGCGTTCCAAAGGTTTGTGTATGTACTTAGGATCCTCCACGCATCTACTACGCTCATACCCTCTAGCACCTCCTAGGAAACGGAAACACCAGCTCCCCCACCTAGTTGGGACTTCGGTGGTTGAGCATACCCACTGCAATCCCTACACTACCTAATAACAGAGTATCTTTGTTGCTGACAAGAATAACCCTTTGGCATACCGAAGACCAGATATGGGAAGTACCCGCCGTGATTGATTCCGGAGTTGCGGGTCTGTTTATGGACCGGTCCTGGTTCCAGTGTAGGCATTCCATGTGCTAAAAAAGTTAGCATTGCCTGTGGAAGGTGTAGTTGGCCTGCCTTTGGAGAGCAGTCCTATAACCGAGAATACACTGGATTTACAGATGCAGATCGCACATCATGAGACTGTCTCCTTTGATCTCATAAAAGCAGCACATTACCCTGTTATTCTTGGTATACCGTGGTTAAACTTGCTCAATACTTACATAAATTGGACTGTGCAGACCTTGTTTTTTGGCTAAGATCATTCTGTAACAGCCTGCATTACAATAGTGAAATGCCCCGTGCCTATAACCAAAGACACCTTCTAGGCACTTGCAACTAATGTGGTACTATTGTGTGCTGTTCCGCTTAAGTATTCATCATTTTTAAAGGTGTTTCAAAAAGACACTGTGAAGACCTTACTGCGGCCTCATCTTCCAGAAGACTGTGCTATTGAACTTCTTCCGGATACTGCACCTCCCTTCAGTAGAATGTTCATTCTCTCTGTCTGAAAAAGAAGCCCTCAAGGCTTATCTCGATGAAAACCTAGCCAACGGATTGATCAGAGAATCTACCTCCCCAGAGGGAGCCTTCTTGTTCTTTGTGGCAAAAATACACTACTGAAGCCCGCCCCTGCATCGATTACGTGGATTGAACAACATCACACAACATCACACTGAAGGATAAGTACCCATTACCATTGATATCAGCGCCGATATCTGGACTAAACTGGATCTTACAAGGGCTTATCATTGAATCCGTGTTAAAACTGGGGATGAATGGAAACCAGCTTTTAGGACAGACCTTTGCAATTTTGATTATTGTCATGCCGTTCGGTCTCTCCAACGCCCCAGCAGTGTTTCAGCGGTTCATTGACCATTTGTTATCTCACTTGTTACAACAACGTTATTGCATACCTTGATGACATCTTGATATATTCCAAAAACCCTGAAGAACATCAGAAACGCGTAGAAATTGTTTTACATCACTTGGAAACAAACAATTTAAGTGCCAAATCTGAAAAATGTTGGTTTGATGTCATTTCAGTCCCATATTTGGCATACGTCCTATCCGCTACTGGCATTACTATGGGTCCACGTAAAACAAGCGCCATCTGTCACGACCCTCGTCCAAAACCCCCTCTGGCAAACCCATTGGCCAGGTGGAGTCGGGACTCGGGCCTCTAGAGCCTGGCATCCTCTTCAAAAGCCCTCATGGGGCCAGTCCTGGCGCCTATGGCGCCAGGCTCATACACCATGAAAAACGATGTGCTTGGGAACTATTTTATTGTATTGTCAGCCAACATGGAGGCATCCACATAGCTTGGTTCCTAAGAACCAAGCTATGCGGTCTGGTGCTTTGGGTGTGGTAGCCTAGTGACTACTTTACCTGGACTATTTTGTTGGGGCTATTTAAACCACACCCGAGCAAGACAACACGCTTCGCGTTACTTTGCAGCTTGCAACGTGACGCTCACCGTGTCCAGCTATTCCCTCGAACCTTGGAAAAGCAGAACCTGCAAGGAGACAAAAGGAACATCATTAGCAGCAGCATCTTACCTGCAGTCTTCATCTTTAAACACTCGCAGCTACTGAGAACAGCTTCCTCGAATCTGCACGCCTCCCGGACAGAACGACCTGAAAGAGGAAGATAGAGGCAACATTAAAGAAAGCAGTAGAGACATTTACAAATTACGAACTGCTCAAAAGGCTTACCTGGCTGGTCGCCTCTCGGCTGGCACCACTCCGGACATTCCACTCATGCTGAAGAACACTGCGACCTACAAGGAAGGAAAACACAGGTTAGCAAAGGCAAGACTTTGCAGCGCTGCGCATAGCGCTTACTTACCGCATCATAGCGCTCTTAATGCGCCATCATTTACCAGCGGGGCTCAACCAAGCCAGTTTTCCGCGCTGAAGCTCTGCATACCTAAGGGAGAAAAAAGAGACATTTTAAACAAAGAAAGGCATGCAGGATAGCAACAAAAGTAAAGAATAGCAATAAGACCTACCTGAACAATAAACGGGCTGGTGTCAGTGAAGTAACTGGACCACACTCGCCCATGAAAGACAAGGTGAGGAGAGGGCACCAGAGGGACTGAAATCATACGGGGGTGGAGGGAGGATACTTACCCCAGTCGGTCAGTCTTGAACACAGTCCTCCTGTATTTTCAGGCAGAACCTTCCCCGCAGACTACATCAGGGCAAAGCTGAGAAGCATACCAGCGAGTAACCCGGCTGGGTGGCGTCCCTGTGGATACCAGGTGAGCGTAACAGAACGCGAAGCCTACCACAACAAATCCACCTGGGCGCCATGGAGACATCAGAAATGGACCAATTGGCCCAATTACTAGGAGAGCTTCGTGCTGAGGTTCATTCTGCCCGGCAAGAGACTAATGCCCTCTGGAGAGACCTAATAGTGACCAAAGAACGCACTGAAGAGATTAGCAGGCAATACTTGCAATCACAGGCAGGACAGAGCCTCTACTTGGAAGCAATCCAACGATGCAAAACCCTGCCATACCACCCACTCTGGTACAGATCACGTTACCTGGAACAGTGCCCCTGGCACCACCATAAAGGTTCTCAGGCGACCCACGGAAGTATGCGGTATTCATCAATCAGTGCCGTCTTCATTTTCTTTGTAGGCCTGGAGCATTTCCAAATGACCAAGCTCGGGTAGCTTTTGTTTTATCATACCTGAGTGGTAGTGCATGTTACGCTCACCTGGCTCCCACAGAGGCATCGATCGGAACTGGACAGCTGCGGTCTCCACCAATGTGACGCGTTGGGCCGAGATGACGGACCGGTCTTGCCCACCTAGCTTTGTTTGCTTGGCCCGTAGGAATATTCTTCTGCGAATGGAGAAAGGGAATTAACCACCCGTGGAGTTGAGCGTAAATCCCCCCCAGCCCCGCTGTTCTCCCCACAGATCACCTTTGATGTCCCCTCTTATAGTCTCACCTGATGGTTTGAAAAGATGAGCTCTCCATCCTGCATTGAGCGCAGGGGCGCATTGATAACCAGTTGCTTCACTGGCTCGAAGGAATTGGTGAGTTCCAGAACAATATTGACTCTGAGATTCCCGGCAAGACGCCGTAAGTATAAAGTTCGTAAGAGTTCAAATGCCTGACTTTCACTCTTGTCCGATTCCTTGCAGGTTGCAGCTTGACCCTAATGAAGAGGTCCTCAGGGCAACCGGTAGTATTCTGGTAAGGATTTGTATTTTCCAACACAGTTCGATAAAATAATGTCAATATGTAACCTGTTGCTTTCTCCCTTATTCAGGCGCTGAGAGAAAGTATGAAGTCTTGGGGAATAATACCTCTGGCGGTAAAATCAGGTAAGTCTATTGTGGTGAGGAGGGTTCCCCTTGTTAGTCCCTTTTGTTTCACCTTGCTGTCCTTTAGTTTCCCCTTAGGGGCCGGGGTGCGGCGAAGATGCAGTGGAAGCTGTGCCGACCTGTGAAAAGGAATAGTACCTCAGGTGGTAAAATCAGGTAAGTCTATGGGGGGGTAACTAATATTCCTCTGTGTGTTCCCTTGGCTCACCTTGCTGTTCTTGTCTTCTCCTTAGGTGCCGGAGTGCGGCGGGAACATGCAGGAGGATGCGGTGGAATGTGAAGATGCTGCGAAGGCCGGTGAGTTCAGCGCGGCGCTGCAGCAGGCGAGGCGACGCGTATAAAATAACTTCTTTCTTCCAGCTCGAAGGCGCGGTGGATCGGGAATTCAGGTAAGGATCAAAGGTATTGCTCTTATTCTAACCTTTTCTCTTGCTTTCTCCCTTTTTCTAGGAGCTCCAAACTCGAGGCGGGCGTGGCAGAAGGCTGGATGCAAACTTGCAGGCACAGTGAGCGTTATGCTGCTGGATGCAGAATAACGCGAAGCGTGTGCTGCTCTTCGGGCATGGTTTAAATAGCCTCCAAAGTAGTCCCAGGTAAGTATTCATACCCAGCCCCGCCCGAGTAAAAAATAGTCCCTAAGTAAAGTAGTCCCTTCCAAGCCTCTTTTGGCTTGGAACTCTTGCAGCATGGTCTGCATCAGGTAAGTTTGCAGCATGGTCTGCATCAGGTAAGTTTTAATCTAAGAGCCTGGCGCCTATGGCGCCAGGACTGACTCTCCATATGAGCCTGGCGACATAGGCGCCAGGACTGGACCCAAATAGCCCCTAGCAGGGGTTGTTGGGCTTGCATAGGATAACTTGATGCCTGCTTCAAGGGTTGCTGGAAGTGGTCTGGGTCCCCAGGGGTAGGCATCATGACAGTGCAGCAGATTGGTCGGTGCCGTTGGTAACCCATGACGATCCTCTATTACATGTCTTTGGGGGTTCCAGAGAGAAATGGAAAAACGTTTTGCTTGCCATACCCAGGAACAAGCAGTAGACAATGAACTCTTGTCCCTCCGACAGGGGAATCAGGACTTGTTAACGTGCATTGCTACCTTCAACAGACTGGTTGACGAAGCTAGGTGGCCAGAAAACAAAAGAACCACGTTATTCCATCGAGGCTTACGAGGCGAATTAAAGGGCGTCTTAGCCCAGGTGGTTGATCCACCCAGAGACTGTGCATAATTCATAAATCTGGTCGTGCAGCTAGACCACCGGTTGCAGGGCCAAAAGGCAGACCGGTCTAAGACGGACCCTCGGACCGTTTATGTTCGACCAAGGGAAAACACACCCCGTGTACCTGAAAATGCTGTAGAACCCATGCAGATTGGAGGGATACGGCCTCCATTAACAAATTAAGAGTGGGACAAAAGAAGACAACAACAGCTTTGTTTGTATTGTGGGAAACCAGGACATTTCCTGAAGGACTGTCCCGTAAACCCCCCAAGAAGAACAGTCGGGCTACAGAGAAGGATGAAGCTAAGGAATCGGAAAACTACCAAGCTCGACAAACGGTCAGTTTGTCGAGTGAGAAGAAAGAGTTGCTGACCTCGCACTTTGCAATACCAGTGTTCTTAATTAACCACCAACAGTCAAGAATGCATGCCGTTGAAGCATACATCGATAGGGCAGCAGTTGGAAATGATATTGATCATGAAGGCGAGCGTCCCCCCATACAATCAAGAACTGGCAGCAGAGATGGGGTTTCCTTATTGTTCGAGGCCAACTATGGACAAGGTAACCACCGTGGATGGGACAGAAATCGCTTCCGGACCAGTAACCCAGTGCACAGCCAGGGTAACCTTGCTGTGCCAGGACGGACATCGGGAGTCTATTTCATTCAATCTCATCAAGGCACCTCAGTTCAGGCTAATACTAGGGATGCCATGGTTGGTTGCTCACAACCCTTTGATAGACTGGCGGGCACGAAAATTAACCTTCCCCGGTGACTGCTCCCCTGCCTGCTATACCAAAAGGAGAAACCCGACGTCTGTATCCCCATGACTCCCGGAGCAACAGTATCAACCCTGGGAGCAACTAATACCTTGCCAAGTGAATACCATGATTTCCAGGATGTTTTCCGAAAGGACCAAGCCAATACATTGCCGCCGCACAGGCCCTATGACTGTCAGATCGACCTTGTTCCTGGTGCACAAATCCCTTGCGGCAGGATCTACGCTCTCACAGAACCAGAAAACCTTCATTTGAAATCCTATTTAAACCAGTACCTTGCAAACAGATTTATCCGTCCTTTGAAGTCCCGCGCAGCCAGTCCTTTGTTCTTCGTACCGAAAAAGGAAGGAGACGTGACAACCTGTATTGACTACCGTGCATTGAACCAGATCACCGTGAAGAAATTCTACCCATTGCCACTTATCCCTGAGATGCTAGACCAAGTTAAAGATGCCCAGATTTATACCAAATTGGACCTTCGAGGAGCGTACCACCTGGTCCGAGTCAGAAAACGAGATGAATGGAAAACTGCCTTCCGTACTAAGTACGGCTTGTTTGAATATCAAGTCATGCCCTTCGGGTTATGCAACGCACCTGCGGCATTCCAATATTTCATGAATGACGTCTTAAGGGAGTTAATTGATGTGTGTGCCTTAGTGTAAATAGATGCCATCTTAGTATACTCAGCCTCGGAACAAGATCATGTCAGGCATGTTCGTTCAGTCCTCACCAAGCTCCGTCAACATCGCTTGTTTGCAAAGCTTGAAAAATACTTTTTTCACGTCACCGAAGTAGAATTTCTTGGTTTTATCCTTACTCCAGGAGGCATCAGAATGGACGTGCACAAGGTAGATGCCATTCTGAAATGGCCTTCACCGATGTCTCTGAAAGGGGTACAAAGCATGCTGGGCTTTGAAACTTCTACCGCCGGTTCATCCCAGACTTCTCTCAGGTTGTGCACCCAATCACAGTACTATTACGAAAAAACAATAAAAAGTTTGCTTGGACCGAAGAAGCAGAAGAAGCCTTTCAGGAAATTAAACGAAGGTTTACCTCCACTCCAATCCTGCAACATCCTCGTCCAGACCTCCCTTATGTCGTTGAAACTGATGCGTCCAGTCTCGCAATGGGGGCTGTCCTTTCCCAGAGAGACCCGGAAACCAGCCAGCTACATCCTGTAGCCTTCTGGCCGAAAAAGTTCTCACCTCCAGAGATTAATTATGCCATCACGGACAAGGAACTCCTGGCTATCAAATCTGCCTTTAAAGTCTGGAGGCACTACCTTCTGGGGGCCAGATACACCATTACAGTCATCACAGACCAGCGAAACCTGCAATATCTCAAAACAGCCAAGGCTCAGTCCTCGCGCCAATTACGGTGGGCCCTTTTTTTCGCCAAATATGATTATGTAATCACATTTCAACTAGGAGTCAGAAACGGAAAGGCAGATGTTTTATCTCGCATGGGCATAGATGAAATGGCATATACAACTCCAGACCCAGTACCTATTATACCTGAAGACAAACTCTTGGGTATCATGACAGCCTTAACACAAGCAGAACTACGAAAAGAAATCCAACGGACAATGAATCCTGATGCCTACCTCGCATGGCAAACTCAAGGAGAATAATATACCATCAAGGACCATCTACCCTTTTTTAGAGATCGCCTATATGTACCTAAGAAGGAATTACAACAGCATATTATTTCAAACTATCACAATTCACTGATCGAAGGGCATCCTGGGGTCGCCAAAACCCTAGCTAAAGTGAAAGAGAACTTTTGGTGGCCTACCTGGCGTAAGGACATCATTCAGTATATTCAGTCCTGCGGTGTCTGTGCACAAAATAAATCACAGAAACAAAAACCATCTGGTCTCCTACAACCATTGGACATTCCTCCAGTTCCATGGTACACTCTTTCCCTTGACTTCATCACTGATCTACCTCCAAGCCAAGGGTTCAACACCATCCTTGTAGTTGTGGACATATTCTCAAAGATGGCCCATTTTATTCCTCTCAAAGGTCTCCCCGATGCACCCACTTTAGCAAAAGTGTTCCTAGAGGGCGCGGTAAGCTACAAGGCTTCCCTTCGGTTCTGGTTTCTGATTCGAGGCAGCCAGTTTGTTTCGAACTTCTGGAAAAAATGTTGTGCAATGGCGCAGATCGACGTTCGGCTATCTACCAGTCACCATCCCCAAACGGACGGCCAAACCGAGAGGACTAATCAGACACTCTGCAATATTTACGGTGCATGCTGCACCACGAAGAAAGGAATTGGAAAGACCTACTATGGATAGCCGAATATGCATATAACAATTCTTTGCATTCAAGCAGGGGACAAACGCCCTTCTATACCCTTATGGCAGATATCCACGTACCTCTGAACTAGACCTTCTAGCCAGCTTGGAAATGCCATTACTCAGGGTTTCAAAAGGGCAAAGGAATACCTTATTCATGCCATAGAAAAACAAAAGAGATTCGCCGGCCAACACCGGAAAAAGGCCCATGATTATCAAGTAGGAGACAAAGTTTGGTTAGCCGCTAAATTCGTACCTATCAAGGGAACCCGGACCTTTCATCCCAGATTCTTAGGACCCTATACCATTAAGGCAATTATCAACCCAGCAGCCGTGAAACTGGATTTACCACCTAATCTACACATCTACCCGGTATTCCAGGTGTCCCTCCTGAAACCAATACAACCCGGCACACGGATTGGGATACCACCTAAGCCCATACTTTTTATAACTCTGTTTATTGATTTTAAACAACATAACATAAAGAAACGTACATGAATAAGACATGGAGCAGCGGTATACATTTTGAAGGCAATTAACCATAACAACAGGGCACGCGGGGCAAAGGACCGTAAGACATCAATAGGACAAGGCAGGCAAACAATGCTAGCAGCGTTACCGATGTACCCCCGCCCGCAGGGCTTATTGAGCATCCAGCCATTTACCCCATATTTTTTCGAATTTGCGGGGACAGCCCCTTGCATTATAGATCCGGCGCTCTAAGGTTGCACACCTGTCCAGCTCATTACTCCACCGGTTCAGGCTCAGTGGATCGGCAGAACCCCAATTGGCCGCAATAAGTCTTTTGCCTGCCCCCAACGCAATTGCCAAAAACATTTTCTCATATTTGGACAGGTCTACTTCACCCCCAATGCTCAAGAGTACCATCTTGGGGTCCCTAGGGATTGGTGTTGCCAGAGCGGCTGAGATTGTGTTGACACAGCCCACCCAGAAGGCCTGTATCGCCTGACAGCCCCATATCATATGGTAGAAGGTGGCGGGTTCAGTTTTGCATCAAACACATGTCCCGTCTTCTATTCCACCCCATCTGGCCATTGCAGTGCGTGAGTGGTATGAACGATGGAGGATCCTCAGCTGTATTAGTCTGAGCTTGGATTCTATACCGATTTCTCTGGGGGACATTAACGCCTCCACCCAATCTTCAGGTTCCAAGGGACCCAGATCCCTTTCCCACTTTGCCTTTAGCCCGTCGAGTTGTGCAGCCCCGAATGAGTTAAGGGCCTGATAGAGAGTGGAAGTGACCCTAGAAGAGATATGCTGCGGGAGAATATTGGTCTCGATGGGAGAGCAGGGGGGTACGACCGTTGTGTCGGGGAATTGGGTGCAGATGGCGTGGGACAGTTGCGCATGCCGAAACCTGTCGATGGGTGCCAGGTCGAATTGTTTGCGCATGGTCTCAAAGCTCAGGAGGCGACCCTCTTGAATCACGTGTGCTAATGTGTGTATTCCTTTTGCCAGCCAGTGACCGAAGGAGCCCATTTTTACTAGTTCCGGGAGGCGCGCATTGTGCCATATGGGTTGCGATAGTGTTGGCTGTCCTTCCCAGCCGATTAGTTTGTGTGCGGCCCGCCAAGCGCGCCGGATGTGGTTGGTCATTTTGGGCAGCACCAGGAGTTGATCGTGGGTGGCATAGAGGATTTGGAGCGGTGTTAGCGGGGACATGGTCTCTAGCTCTATACGGGTGTGTGGCAGTGTGGGGTCCCCGTGCATCCAGTCATTCACTACTTCTATCTGTGTGGCCAGGTAATAGGTGCGTATGCAGGGTAAACCGATGCCTCCCTCTCACACCGATCTCTGGAGCGTGTCAAAGGCGATCCTGGATTGTTTCCCGCCCCATAGCAGTGTGCGCAGGTTCTTGTCAATGAGTGCGAAGGTTTCTCGGGGGATGGGGAATGGGGCGTTCTGGAGGACATACAACAGCCTGGGAAGGGTCATCATTTTGAATAGTGCGGCCCGGCCCATTAGCGATAGGGGAAGAGATTGCCATTGGGGGGCGTCGCTGTTAAACCGCTCTATTACTGGTTGTATATTAAGTCGGGGGAACCCATCAAGCGTCGGGTCGAGCCGTATACCCAGGTATTTGAGTTCCCTGATAGAGACGTGATATGGACAGGTCTCCTGGATCGCAGACTCGCCACACTGAATCGGGAAGAAAATGGTTTTGGCATCATTAACCTTTAGGCCTGCAAAGTGCTGATATTCCCTGAGTATGAGGGAGACCACCGGGCATGAGATACTCGGGTTACTGAGGTATATGAGCAGGTCATCCGCATAGAGCGAAAGGCGGTCTTCTCCTCCTCCCGGCCAGACAAAACCGGTCCAGTTGGTGTTGGCTCTAAGCTCAATCGCTAGTGGCTCGATGGCCAGGATGAAGAGGAGTGGAGACAGCGGGCATCCCTGTCTCGTGCCCCGGCCCAGGGGGAATGATTTGGAGGACCTGCCGTTCACCCTCACCGTGGCCTCCGGGGCTGCATATAGAAGTTTTACCCAGGATATAAATGTCTGCCCCAGGTTCATCCTAGCCATGATCTCCCACAAGGCATCCCACCCCACAGAGTCAAACGCCTTTTCGAAGTCCACCGCCAGGAGGGCGAGTGGGGTTGGTATTTCCTGTGCCCTGGAAAGCGCCAATTAGACTCTGCGTAAGTTCATCCGAGTTGATTTATTGGGCATAAAACCACATTGGTTTGGGTGGACGAGGGTCTCTATCACTTGCAATAGTCTGTTAGCGAGTGTTTTGGCGAGAACCTTCGCTTCTCCATTGATCAAGGATATCGGACGATAGGAGGCGCATTCCTCTGGGGTTTCCCAGGCTTATGTATGACAACTATGCATGCCTTCCTGAGGTCTGGGGGAAGTACTCCTAGTTCCCTGCTGCGTAGAAACATGCGGTGCATGTGGGTAGGTAGCGTGCTACCGAGGCATTTCCACGTTTCTGTTGGGAATCCATTGGGGCCCGGAGTTTTCCCGGGTTGGAGTTATGCCAGTGCATCTTGCACCTCGGTGTCAGTGATGTCAGCATTCAGGAGATCAGATTGGTGCTGCGGGAGTATCGGAATCTTGATGTGGTCGAGGTATCGAGAGGGTTGGACTGATGGGTTCCCAATGGGTGGGGTATAAAGATTTTTGTAATAGGTGGCGAATGCCTCGACAATATCCGAGTCTTCTGTCAATAATGTCCCATCCGGAGATCTGATTGCCCTTACGTGTCCCCTGCTCTGCACGCGTCTCTCCAACCAGGCCAAAGTCTTGTTAGCTTTGTCACCCCTTTCATATATTTGGCTTCGGACTAATTGGTGAGCAGTTTGTGCATTGTCTAGGGACAAGTTACTGAGGGCGTTTTGCGCCGTGAGCATCGTTTCCTTTGCTTCTTGGGTGTTTTGTATAAGGATTTGTCGCTCACACTCCAAGACGCGTGCTTCTGCTTCCCTGACCTTCTGGACTTGTCGTTGTTGGTAGGCGGAAACCGTGGAAATAACCTCCCCTCGTAGGACTGTTTTGTATGCCTCCCAGATCGAAATCGGGCAGTCCACCGAGCCCTCATTAAGTTCAAAATATTCTAAACCCATACTTGTTGACGGAGAACCAGAATTCGAAATCAAAGATATCTTGGACTCTAAATACTCTAGGAGCAAGCTATATTATCTCGTCGATTGGAAAGGATTTGGACCACAAGATAGATCCTGGGAGCCCAGTGAGAATATCCACGCACCACGTCTAATCAGGAAATTCCATCGGAACTTCCCAAAGAAACCTGGCTCAGACAGAAGGGACACCATGGGAGGGGCCTTAGGGGGGAGTACTGTCATGACCCTCGCCCAAAACCCCCTCTGGCAAACCCATTGGCCAGGTGGAGCCAGGACTCAGGCCTCTAGAGCCTGACATCCTCTTCAAAAGCCCTCATGGTGCCAGTCCTGGCGCCTATGGCGCCAGGCTCATACACCATGAAAAACAATGTGCTTGGGAACTACTTTATTGTATTGTCAGCCAACATGGAGGCATCCACATCGCTTGGTTCCTAAGAGCCAAGTTATGCGGTCTAGTGTTTTGGGTGTGGTAGCTTAGGGACTACTTTACCTGGACTATTTTGTTGGGGCTATTTAAACCACACCCGAGCAAGACAACACGCTTCGCGTTACTTTGCAGCTTGCAACGTGACGCTCATCGTGTCCAACTATTCCCTCGAACCTCGGAGAAGCAGAACCTGCAAGGAGACAAAAGGAACATCATTAGCAGCAGCATCTAACCTGCAGTCTTCATCTTTAAACACTCGCAGCTACTGAGAACAGCTTCCTCGAATCTGTACGCCTCCCGGACAGAACGACCTGAAAGAGGAAGATAGAGGCAACATTAAAGAAAGCAGTAGAGACATTTACAAATTACGAACTGCTCAAAAGGCTTACCTGGCTAGTCGCCTCTCGGCTGGCACCACTCCAGACATTCAACTCGCGCTGAAAAACACCGCGACCTACAAGGAAGGAAAACACAGGTTAGCAAAGGCAAGACTTCGCAGCACTGCGCATAGCGTTTACTTACCGCATCATAGCGCTCTTAATGCGCCATCATTTACCAGCAGTGTTCAACCAAGCCAGTTCGCCGCGCTGAAGCTCTGCATACCTAAGGGAGAAAAAACAGACATTTTAAACAAAGAAAGGCATGCAGGATAGCAACAAAACTAAAGAACAGCAATAAGACCTACCTGAACAATATCAAATGGGCCGGCGTCAGTGAAGTAACTGGACCGCACTCGCCCATGAACGACAACGCGCCCCTGCAAAGAAGGCAGGACGGAGAGCACGCCTAATTCTACCACAAGGTGAGGAGAGGGCGCCAGAGGGACTGAAATCATACGTGGGTGGAGGGAGGATACTTACCCCAGTCGGTCAGTCTTGAACACAGTCCTCCTGTATTTTCAGGCAGAACCTTCCCCGCAGACCACATCAGGGCAAAGCTGAGAAGCATACCAGCGAGTAACCCAGCTGGGTGGCATCCCTGTGGATACCAGGTGAGCGTAACACCATCATGAACTGGAAGGCTTCCACATCAGTTAAAGAAATTCAACCGTTTCTTGGATTGACCAATTTTGATAGGAAATGTATATCTGCCTTCTCTAAAAAAGTGTTGCCCTTAACTTCCTCGTTTAAAGAAATATATATATCTTTTTCGTATGGACCAGTGAGACCGAGGAAGCATTTCAAACCCCTAAGCAAGCCTTCACCAAAGCGCCAGCCCTTGTCCAACCTGACACTCGGAAACAGTTTTTCCTAGAAACCGATGCCTCCGATAAAGCATTCGTGCCGTCCTCCAACAATGTCAAGACTACCAAGAAGAACATCCAGGTTTGTTACGTTTTTAAGAGATTGTCAGACTCTGAAAGGAACTATTGTGTCTTGGAAAAAGAGCTGCGTGCGATCAAATTGGCTTGTACCGAGTGGCAACATCTTTTACTTGAAGCCCCAGAAGTGGTTGAAATATGAACTGATCACACTTACTGATGCTACATTAATTTTGACTGCAGAAATAGAAGACAGGCACGTTGGGCCAATTTTTTTTCTCCCAATACAGTTTCCTATTGACCTACATTCCTGGAACAAAAAATCTAGTGCTGGATATGTTATCGCGCTGCAGACAGGTGCATAAAGCTCCCGTACAAAGAGAAATGATCTTGCCAACCTCCACCTCTGTATTAAGCATAGACACAGCATTACAACGGATACGTCCTGACATTTCCTACCCATGCCTTTTGTGACAAGTGGGGTTTAGTCCTTAGGGACGGATATCTGTTCAAAGACACTTGCCTCTTCATCCCCTTACAGGATTTACACTTAACATTACTTTCTCTTCATCACAAAACCCTGGTTGCTGGTCATAGGGGGCCCACCAGCACTTTTGAGAACTTTACTTGTCAGTTTTGGTGGCCTGGTGTTCGAAAAGATGTTCAACATTTCGTCTCTACCTGTCCTGTATCCGGACAGAGAAAAATCCCTAAACAAAAACCTGTTGGATCCTTACTGCAAGCTGAAGCCCCTGCAAGAGCCTGGCAGGCCATATCAACACATTTTATTGTTGATCTTCCTTTCTCTGAAGGATATACTGTTATTGGGCTAACTATAGATACATTCACTAAGATGGCACGATTCATTCCACCGGATAAGTTACCCACTGCATCTCAAATGGCAAACGTCTGTGTGAAGGAGATCTTTCGACTGCATGGCTTACCCGAACAAATCATTTCTGATAGAGGACCACAATACACAGCAACATTTTGGGTCTCCCTCTGTGAACAGCTATGCATAAAAAGAAATCTCTCTTCTGGATACCATCCCAAATCCAATGGGAAAACGGAACGGGCCAATCAAACCCTTGAACAATACTTGCAATGTTTTATAACTGCTACACAAGACAATTGGGTTCAACTACTGCCTACTGCGGAATTCTCTTATAAGAACTCTTACCATACTTCAATATGCATGAGACCTTTTTCAATGTGCCTACGGATTTCACCCCAAATGGATACCAGGTACTCTACCAGCAAACACCATGTCTCCTTATTTGGATGGGTTTCTACAACATCTTCAGAAGACACAACAATCAGCAGTAGAACATTTAGCCAAGGCCAGACGGGGCATACAAAAATATGCAGATCGGAAATGGTCAGCAACCATTGCCTATAAACATGGGGACCAAGTCTGGCTATCAGCTTCCACTTTGCCTTCTCACCTTCTGGCAAGTTTGTTCTGCGATACTGTAGAGGATGGGCCAAGTGCCTCTACCAGAATTTCCGCCCCTGTGTTGCCTTTATGTGGGAAACCAGAAATTGCAACAGGCACAACACCAAAAAAGGTCTCTATACCGCGAAGAGTCCTCGAAACAAGGTATCCATTGAGGGGGGCATGGCTACACTGTAATAGGACGGGGTTCTGAGGAGCTCCTGCAGATCCTTTATGATCCGGATAAAAAGAGATGCACTGAATTGGCTGGAATGTGCACAATTGACACTATGGATGCATGAATAGGCGTGGAACAGTGCAAGCAGACTTTCGTGGACAATTATACCATGGCCTGGGTATACAGAGCTGGAGAAGGGTCACGGCATCCCGTTGGTGAATAAAACAAAATGACGATCTAGTAGGAACAAAGGAATCGGCCGATGGACCACTGGAAAGAAGGGAGTGCGGCCGTACCACAGACGTGCTGTGGGAAGCGTTGGTCAACTGAAACTGCTGAAAGAAGGGGAAGTGGATAATGGACTTGCAGTGCCCGACGGCGTAGGAGCGTATGAAAAGCTCTGCAAGCATCAAAGCAGAGCTGACAATTCAGGACGGGACAAGGTGTGTATGAACAGACGGCCCAGGCTGGCAAGGCGTCTATACCAGAGTTCCCGATAACAGGAGCGGTAGAAGGCCATCGCGGAAGAACGCAGTGAAAACACAGAAGCCCTGCCGGGCTGCTTAGACGTATCAGATACGTGTGGAATATAAAGCAGTGGTCGCATGGCTAAAGTTAGTGAATGTTGGTGTTAATGAGGAAATAAATGTGATCGGAGGCAATCGAACGAAAAGAGCCCGGAGTATGATACCGCGTTCTGCCACACAGCAGAACCTTATGCGACAGGCTGAAACAGCTACATTGAACAGTCACAAAGGGCAACAGTTGCAAGCCAAAGGGAGCACCAAACTTGTGAAACTGACTAAAGCACTCAGGCATGCCAGACTCGTGTATATTGGGGTAGCACGGATTACGCACTAAACCGGGTCAGAAGGTTCCAAGTAAAGAAGGGCCAAGCGAGCCGTGGCAACAACGCAGGCCAACACAGAGGGATGACCACGCAGTGATAGCACCCGCATATGTGGAGCAAGGGGTCAAACTACACAGAGGATCGCTGGAGGTGCAATCCGGATAATAAAAGGCAATTGTCTAGACAAATTGGAAAGCCATGACACTGCAGTCAGCATAGCAGAGGGAGGCCTCAGCACTGATCCTTTCATTCCAGAGCATTGGGAAGACTCACAAGACTATAAGTTAAATAAGCTGGCTGAAAGTGGAAAGGAAACCTTGTACCTGACACGACACAGGGGGGGGTGGCACATACGGTGCAGATACGAACATGCCGACGCAGGATCTGTAGTCCACGGCAACTCTATAGACCAATAGTGTGCCGCACTACCTATGATGGAAAACAGCACCATGGACACTACAATGGCGTAAAAATCAACTAAGTATAAAGTGAAACAATCATCAATGGACACATTCGACAAACCGGCACAGACAGAGGGGGCAAGGACTATGGAGCAAGATATACAAGGAGATTGTGTCCCCAAGCAGAGTGATCAACAGATCCTGGAGGCCATAGTGGCGCTGAAATCGTCATTGGAATTCAATATTGACTCAGTCAGTATCGATGTGAACCTCCTAAGGCAGGACGTCAGAGCATTGGTGCAACGCACAGGAGTACTGGAGAAGGAGGTGAAGGCTAATACTAGCAGTTGCAACACAAACTCCCAAGCTGTTTCCGTGCTACAACAACAGGTGCGCAACCTGGAGAACAGGGTTGAAGAGGCGGAGGGTTGGGCCCGCAGAAATAATGTACACATCGTTGGGCTCCCGGAAGGAAAGGAAGGCTCGGACCTGACGAACTACATTGAAAACATGCTGCTACAAGAGATGGGGGGCAGAGTCTTTCACCCAGGGATTCACATTTGAAAGAGTGCACAGGGCTCTGACGAGAAGGCCACCAGCCGAGGCTCCACCTCGGCCAATCATCGCCAAGATACTGAACTATAAAGAAAGGGAGAGGATCTTGGAACATTTTCGGAAAGGTGGAACGGTAAGTAGAGCCTCAGCGTACCCAGATTACACCTTCTTGGTTGCGCACGGCTGGCTTAAAGTACATGTTGCTGTACCCGGCAAAAATGTAGGTGTTGCACAAAGACAGAGCGGTTTTTTTTGACACTCCGGTGGATGTGAATACATGCATGGACACTTTGAGTTTCCCGTCGGAGTCAGAAGACCGGGCGAAGAGCGGAAGAGATAAGTGAATTGTGCTCCCAATAAGTGAACTGATTGGAGACTATTGGTTATTGACTGAATTAAAGACATAAAAGTTAGAAATTGCTTAGTGATTTATGATGGGCTAAATGCAGGAGCACCGTTGCCACCCAGATCGGGACGACACCAGAACCACACTATCACCCCCATATTAGATTAGGTTAGAAGGGATACTAGTAGCTTAGTATCCTCCCGCTGCACTCTGAATTCCAAGTAAGCAGGATTCGGGGCGAGATGCAGGGATGCCTGAGCTTCAGATTTGAAGCTGGGAAGGTGTTGGGAACTGTTGGGGAACGGGTGGGAAGGAGAGTTGGGGGCGTTAAAAGGGGGTCTGCCTACTGGCATGCACAACTGAGAAAGGGGAGAGGTGACAGGAGGGGGGCAGGGCTGACTATAAAGATGGGTGAATTTAGGATTGCAACCAGGAATGTTAGGGGGCTGACTAGCTACATCAAAAGGAACAGAGTAATGGTATATTTGAAATGCCAGAAAATAGATATAGCCCTATTGTAGAGACACACTTAACCAACAACAGACTAGATACCCTGGCATGGAAGTAGGGCGGGGTGACTCTGGGCTCCATGTACTCGGCATATGCCAGGGGGGTACAGATATGGGGGCACTGACTGTCCCTTTCAAGGTTCTCCAGACCTACCTGGAATGCCGGATGCACTGGGACAGGTTAAGTAATTTAAGTTACAAAAGATATATTGAAAGATAGCATGCGGAAGAGGACAAACCGGGACGATTTCTAGCTTGGCTTTACAAAAGCAAGACCAAATGGGAATCGATTAGAGCAGTGGTGGGAATAGATGGAGAAATGCATGAATCACAGGAAGGTGTCAATAAATGCTTTTATGAATACTATAAGGACATCTCAGGAAGTGATGCAGTGGAGCTACAGGAAGCTCTGTCCGAGATTAAGTTGCCCAAGCTAAGTGCAGAAGACAGAGTCAAATTAGAAGCCCCCATTACGATTAAGGAACTACAGGGTGTGATCAGAGGACTGCTGACTGGCAAAGCCCCAGGGGCAGATGGGCTCCCGAGCGAATTCTATAAAGAGTATAAGACTGATCACCTGATGCTACTGCTGGGAATGCTCAATGAATCAATAGAAACAGGCAGGTTGCCTAGATCCTTAAGAGAATCGTTGATAGTCCCCCTATTGAAACCAAATAAGCCAGATGCAGATTGTGGCTCGTATAGACTCCTGTCGTTGAATCAAGATGGAAAGATACTTACGGCGGTGATGGCACTCAGACTCAGGCCGATCATAGCCAAGCTTATACATTCAGACCACACAGGATATGTCCCACACAGGAATATTACTAACAACTTGCGTAGACTGCACCATGTGATAGATTGTACTCAGGGGGCTGCCCAACAATACGTGGTGGCATCACTAGATGCAGTTAATTCATTCAATTCGGTCAGATGGCCATGGCTGGTGGCGGTATTGGAAGGGTTTGGTATGGGTCCGACATACATTAAGTGGGGACGGTTACTGTACAATGAACCAGTAGCTAAGGTGAAGACAGGAACAATAATCCCAGATCAATGGCAGTTGAGTAAAGGTGCGAGACAAGGGCGTCTCTGGTCTCTGATGCTATTCATATTGGCATTATAGAATCTGTTGATCTATCTGTGGGACGAATATGGGGAGGCTCGGATTGAAACATTGGGTGGGAGACATCTAATATAATTGTATGCAGATGACATGTTACTCTACTTGCAGCACCCAGAGACAAATCTGCAATATATTTTAGATGTGATAGAGCAATATGCTGCCTTGTCAGGCATAACAATAAGCCTTACAGAAATCGAGTCTGTTTCCATTAGGGGAATGCGTTAGGAAGCCAGCGAGTCGGCTACCGGTTTTGGAGATAAGCACTTTCCATTATTTGGGAGTGAACATTTATCATGATCCACAGTTAGAGTATACACACAACACTATGAAGGCACTGAACGGGATCGAAAACTCCATATAGTTTTGGGCTACACTGCTGCTATCCATAATGGGTCGAGCGTCGTTGCTGAAAATGGTGGTGCTCCCAAGACTACTCCACTTCTTCACAAATATCCTGTTTGCAATCCCGAGATAGTTTTTCAATAAACTACATAGTATATGTAGGGGGTCCTCATGGGATAGCTAAGGTGGGGGACTTGGTTCAGGAGGGGGCTCTGAAAGGATTTGGGGACTTTATAGAGGAGGCGGGAATACATCCAAGCCAGCTCCTTAAACACACGAGCTTACTACAGATAATCCGGCGCCAATGGCCCAAAACTGACACCCCGTTGCAACCGGACGACACCATTGAGACATTTTATGATGTGTCAGCTGGTGGGCATGAGGTCTTGAGGCTGTACGAGTTGTTACTGTCTAAAGTGGGGAAAGAATTAAGCCAAACGAGACAACGGTGGGAGGCAGCCTGGGGGAACCAATGTCGGATGCAATGTGGAACAGAGCTAAGGTGTACCACAAGAAGGTGTCTAGGGACACAAGTTTCCTGCAGATTCAACTATACATAACACACAGGGCATATTCAACCCCGAACAGGATAGCAAAGTTTGGCCAGGCAGTGACACAAATGTGTCCAAAATGCAGGAAGGTGGATGCAGATTTGATTCACATGTTCTCGGCCTGTGTAGAGATTGGAAAATTCTGGGAAGAGGCAGCTCAGGCGTTAGCGAAAGCAGATATCACATTGGATATCGGATCCCGCCCTGGCTTGTTTACTTTGAGGTTTTGCAAGACCCAAGAAACCTAAACATGTGAGCAAATTGAAATATTTAGCCTTTATATTAGCGAAACGTAGGATAGCGATGGGCTGAAAGGTACAGACGAGACCTCTGGTGCGGTTGTGGTGGAAGGATTTGTTAAAATGGGCAAATGAGGAAACAGTGGCATGGCAGCAAGCGGTAGGAAGGTCGTCAGATCAGGGAGGGGGAGGAGTGGAAGCTCGGAGACAGTTAATCAAGGATTTGGCCATCTCTGCACTAGAGGTCACGGAACCGGAACGCAGTCCTGCACAGCCTAGTGCCAATATCAGAAGTGATGCGGGGAATGAATAATATAGAGATTGACTGGTGTGATGTCTAGTAGGCTGGGATGCGTGCGGGGGAATTGGGGGGGTAGCAGGGAATAAACAGACGAAATTGGTAATGTAACATGTTGCAAAAATTAATACCATGTCTGTACAGTTTTGGGTTATGTTGAAAATAAAATAAAAAATAAAAATGTCTCCATTGAGAAAACCCTATATTATGTACCCGCGAAGAAATGACAACCTTTTAAAGGATGTTCTGGAAGAAGTGTGAACATGAATGAAAGAGAAGACTGGTGACGTCACATGAAGCAGAAATGACACACCCAGAAGAGATATGACATGGCATTTGTAATGCGCCAATACACAAGTGTTTCAAGGTGCGATGAGGCAAGGGAGGGGAACAGAAGGAAGACGGAGACAATGATCTTACTATGCCCAGTGACATTGAGATCATACAAGTGCAGGGGAGGGGGAAAAGTGTGAGGGGGATTGGGTAGGGGAAGTGCAGTACAGAGGATAAATAAAAACAATAAATAAGAAGTGCGGCCAGCTGGTGGGAGGTGCAAGGTAAGGCATCAGGTGACAAGTGCTGGAAGCAGGCTGTAGGGATACAGAAACAGCCCCAGAGTGCAAGGGTTGCCAGGGGGGTAGTGCAGGTGTGCAACTGGCAGGGAGGTGAGCTGGGCCCAAGAACAAAGGGTAGCCAGGTGACCAGTGCAGTTTCAGTTAGGAGTTCAGCAGGGGAGAGGAGGAGAGAAAGCAGAAGCAAAGAGGAAGGTCTGGAGGTGCTTCCAGAACCAGAGATGGTTCCCCTCAATTTTCAAAGAGGCAGGGAGGCTGTTCCAGAGGGAGGCCCCAGCCAAAGAAATATCTACCACCAGCTTGTTGCTTGGAGAAGCGACTGACCCTGAGGGAGCTGGAAGAGGATGAGCAAAGAGCTGTAGAAGGAATATATTTAGGAAGAGAGAGTTGAAGGTATTCAGGCCCCAGGCTCCAGAAGGCCTTGTGGTCAATGCAGAGGATTTTGAACTTAATCCTCGCCGCCACTGGGAGCCAGTGCCGTGATTTCAGTCCCGGAGAGATATGATCCCTGGGCTTGAGGCCAAGGACAAGTCTCGCAGTCTGGTTCTGGATGAGTTGCAAAGGGTGGAGAGTAGAGGCAGGCAGATTCACAAAGAGGCTATTGCAGTAGTCCAGGCTAGAGAGAACCAGAGCTCTGGAGACAGTGAGCTTCTGGGGGAAGGAGAGGAAATGAAAGAATACCTCTGAGGAGGTGCAGCTGGTAGTGTGACTTCTTAGAGACGTCAGAGATGTGAGGAGAGAAGGAGAGTGTGGAGTCGAAGATGACCCCGAGGTCATTGGCCTCACAGGTGGGAGCAGGAAGAGGGCGAAGAGAGGCCGGCCAGAGAGTGACAGGAAAGGTGGGAGCAGAAGTGCCGATGAGGAGAATCTCAGTCTTGATGGCATTAAGGCAGAGATCATTGGTGGCACACCACTCCTGGATTGTAAAGCAGCCCAACTGGTTCTGACTAATAGCTTCTTTAAATTTAAAGAAGAATTCTTTTTACAAAGCAAGGGTACAGCGATGGGGTGTACTTTTGCCCCAAACTTGGCTATTATTTTCATGTCTCTACTTGAGGAAGAAAAAATCCTACACACTTCAAATCCGTTTAGAGACAAGATCAAGATTTATCGTCGATATATCGATGATTTATTTATGATCTGGGAGGGCTCAATGGAATCCTTATTGGCGTTCTTGGAATGGCTCAATAAAGTGGATACAGACATTTCACTTTTGAACATTCCACGTCAAGAATTGCATTTTTGGACCTATCCATTTTTACTGATGGAAATGTTCTTCATACCGAATTACATAGAAAAGTTACTGAAAGAAACACAACACTAAAATATGAGAGCCAGCATCCGGCAAGTCTCCTACGGAACCTGCCTTATGGTATGTTTTTGCGACTACGACGCAATTGCACGGACATTACCAATTTTACAAAACATGCCTCTGTTTTGGAACAAAGACTATTGGAACGGGGCTATCCCAAAAGACTTATAAAACAATCTAGAAAAAGAGCCCGTTTTGCAAATAGAGAGGCCCTCCTGTTCCCCAAAGTTCAACTACAGAAAAAAGAACTAGTATGTGTATCAACTTTTTGCCAATATAGTGAAGCCATAAAAGGCATCATATTAAAAAACTGGCGCATTTTAAATGCTTCAGGAACTAGGGTACCCAAACCCCTTTTTGCATTTAAAAAAAGCAAAAATCTTAAACAGAAGATTACACGCGCCAGTAGAAGCAACCAAAAACTGCCGATGATACGGGACGTGAACCAGAAGCCGGTTCTTGGGCATTATCCATGCACCACCTGTGTGGCTTGTAGGTTTTCTAAAAAAATGACTTTGTTTTTCATGCAACAGAAACAGTGGGACCTCCGCACTTTTACGACTTGTAAAAGTAAAAATGTGATCTATGCAATTCGGTGCCAATGTCAAAAAATGTACATTGGCAAGACGACCCGGGAAGTAAGCACACGGATCAATGAGCATCGCTCAAAAATAAAAACTCGTAACCTTAATGCCCCTATGGTCATTCATTATGTGGAGATGGGCCATAAAGCGGACCAAATGGAATGGTTTTGTGTAGAAAGGGTATTTGGGAATAATTCAACTCAAATCCTAAAAAACCTAGCCTACAAAGAAGAATTATGGATCTTCAATTTAAAAACTCTGACCCAAGGGCTATACCTTAGAACCCTGGCATGTAAGTATATAACACTCCTTGTTTTCTTCCATAGACTGGTTCAGCTGTCTTGACACATTAAAATCGTGGTATTGCTTTGGCAACTGGTTTGCTCGTGACTTCTGACCCATTATAAATGGGCGTGCCAGATGCACAGGCATTATTTAAATACGGGTACTGGCCACTTATATACCTCTTAATAAATGCTACTCTGAGAGTTGTGCATTTGTTTTATGACCGGGTATTCACTTCCACTAAGACTAACTAGTCGAGTTAATGATGCCAGGCTACTCGATCTAGTCGGTATGATTTGTTGCCGTGACAACGGCAATGTTCAAACTACGTTGTCCAGCATGCATGGACTGTGTGGAGGTTGTATGCACCAACGATTATGTGCTATTTCGGGGCGTTCAGAGTGAATTTTTTGCTCGCCACTTTATGACTAGCGAGGTTACGCGCTAGTCAGCCCATTGCTTGATTGGGTTGGAGTCCGTGGCTGCCGTAGCAACGGAAACGTCATGTCTGACCCTTCATCACTCATGACTGGCATGGTCACGTGGTGGACGGCTCGTTACTCGATTGAGTTAAAGGGCCTGGTTGCCGTGGTAGCGGCAGCATGTGGGCCAAGTCAACCGACGTCCGCGGGCTGAGTGTGTGTTGCTAGCGTATCTCGGGGCGCACACTATTGACGGAGTCACGTGGCAAGCGGCCCAGCAGTCACGTGCTCTTTCTGGCATAAGGCACCCACGTGATAGGTAGCCAGCTGCCTTTAACGGGCTGGCAAGGACAGGCAATTCAGATGCGCGTCTCCCTTCCATTTGGACGCGACCCAGACGTCCGGAGTTAACAGCGAACTCTGGGTCTCGCTCGAGTAACGGCGATGCACTCTGTGGGATATTCTCTGCAGGTAAGTAGCCTTCTGTTAGAATTGAACATTTGGGACTGGTTTTAGAGGGGGTTTCCTCTACTCTCCTCATGGACTTTTTCAGTCCAGATTGGATATTTCGGAATGGTGAAATCTGATTTTTTCCAACTTAAAATAATCAAAAACGGTTCTCCACATAAAGATTCTTAAGGCCACTTGGGCCTTACTCTGGGGTGGAGCCTCTCTTGGAACTTTGAGTATTGTGTGCAGGTTTAGACATCCTTATATATAAAAAAAGACATGTATGTAATATTATGAAGTTACTTCTGTGGCTGGGGTCTTTGATAGAATTTCATTTGTAACCCCTGTAGATTCGAGTCCAACTGCAGCTATCTGCCTTGCAGGATCGTCTATTAGAACATTGCCAATTTGTATGACAGTGTTGCTGTTCCGTACAAAAATTATTGAATGGATTGACTCTTACCACAATTGACAAGGTTGGTCCCCAAAAAATGTTTTTCCTTCAGCAAAGTTGCCTTTCTAAACATACTTGCATGTGGGTATTGATATTTTCCCATTGGATCCTTCCTCCTTTTCACTTGAGTTGGATCATACAGTCTTTTCTTTCCGCCTTCCTCATGATCTACACCTGGTTGGTCTAGGGACACTGATTTCTCTTGGTAGCACTCCATGCATGACGCCCTGAGTTTTTAATCCCAATATATGTAAATATTGGGCCACTTATAGCAGGACAGTAGCAGAACAATTTATGTCTGCAATTTAGTGTAGTGGAGTCATGTATTGCTATTTTCTTCCCCGCTTCCTTGGACTTGGTCTCTTCTTTTTCTTTTTTCACAATTTGTGGGATAGGGAACTGATGGGCCCTTATATTTGTGTTTGCTTTTAGACAACTACCCTTAATCTCCTGATGAAGACGTATTAAACCATCTTTCACACGTCGAACCCGGTCGAGAAAAACCTAGGATAAGGCCGCTTATGAAGATCTTGTTTGGCCTATCCTGATTGCTGACCACAGTTTTCAAAAATCTACTATGGTCATGCATTAAGCGTTGTTGCTGCTGACCACTTAAAATTTATTGTGGCCTTGCACTATGCGTTGTTTTGCACAAAAATTGATTGTATAATTATGAAATTGTATATGAATTGTTATATTTGTTATATGTTTTTATCTTGTAATTGTCGATGAGGTGTATGAGCTTATGGATGGATGTAGTATGAATGCGGGTAAATGTTTGTATGATTTAATAGGATGAATTTTATCACACTGTTTTGTTTTTAATTATTCCTGCTATGTAAAATAAAAATTGCTACAGTGCAGATTAATTTGTGACTAAATTCACAAAGAAAAAAATGTATTGGGTATAATAAAATCCTTAATACGCCTTTCTTTTCTGAGAATTATTTCCTCTGGATTTTCTTTCCGAGATGAACACCACTCCTGGATAACAGACAGACAGTCGGAGATGAGAGAAGGAGAAGAGGTGTCTGAAGGGAGCGTGAAAATGAGTGTCATCCGCATAGCACTGAAAGTTGGGGCAGAGAGTGGCAATGCTGTGGGCAAGAAGTGCCGGTTATTGGTTGAACAGCCAGGGAGAGAGGTTAAACCCCTGGGGAACACCACAGGTAGTGATAGAGATAGAGGAGATGAAGGACCCAAGTTGAACCTGGGAGGGTCGATCAGATAGGAAAGAAGTCAGCCAAGCCAGGGCCTGATCAGTGATACCAAGGTTATCACAGAGACGGTTGAGCAGGATGGCATGGTTGACTGTGTAAAAGGCAGAAGAGAGATCAAGTAAGATGAGGACACAGGGGGTATTGGAATCAAGGTTGGAGAGCAGGTCTTAATGAATGTTCAGGAGAGCAGTTTCTGTGCTTCAGGCAGCTCTGAAGCCAGACTGATGGTCATGAAGACAACCAACAGATTCAGTGTGAAGATTAAACTGGGAGATGGACAGCTTTTCCAGGAGTTTGCCCAGGAAAGGGGTGATGGAGATTGGGCGATAGTTAGCTGGGCAGGACGGGTCGGCAGAGGGTTTTATAAGAAGAAGGTGCACAAGGGAGAGCTTCAGGGGGGATGGGAAGACTCCAGTGGCGAAGGAGTGGTTGCAAAAGTCGGCAAGAGCAGGTGGCAGGGTGTCAATGTGGTCCTTGTTGGTTTTGGAGGAACAGGGGTGAGCCTGTTTTGACGAGACCTTCATAGATCGGACTTGTCTAGAAACCTTGTCTGAGGAGAAAAGGGGAAAGGCAGAGAAGAAGGGAGGAGAGATGGCTGAAGAAGGGCCAGAGGAAGAGCAGGGAGTAGGGGGAGGAGTGCGAGAGGAAGAGAGAGAGGATAGGATGTCTTGAGATTTTTAGATGAAATGAGAAGCCAGAGCCGTGCAGAGGGCATGGGATGGGACAGGAGAGGTAGAGACCGCAGCAGGATTGGCCAGTTCCTTGCAGATTTTAAAGAGTTTGGCCAAGTTGTGGGCTCTCTTCTTGGTACGGACAGGCGGCAGGCCAGTTTGTCAGAGAATTTGCAGGAAGCACGCCATTTCCTCTCAGCCACCCTGCACTTGTGTTTGAGGGTGACTAGGTCATAGTCGTATCAGGAGTTGCACTTGGCTTTGGGCTTCCAGCGGATCCTCATGACAGGGGCAAGAACATCAAGAGTATCAGATATAGCAGAGTCGAGCATGGAAAGGGCTGTGCCAGAGTGTGAGTCAGCCAAAGGGGGGGGGGAGGGTGAGAAAGTGGTGGCGAAAGCCTCAACTGACACATGCTTCATAGGTCGGGTATCCGAGCAGGTGGGTGGCAGTGCTGGAGGTGGCTTGGCCTTAGGAGTAGAGAGGGTGAGCTGGGAGGAAACCAGAAAGTGATAACTCCAGGAGAGAGGAGTGGTGAGAGGGATAGAAAGAGGAAGTTCTGAAAAGATCAGAACATCCAGAGTGTGCACTGCAGAGTGAATTGGGCCAGAAGGGAAAATAGAGAGTGAGAAAGTCGCAGAGGTCGCAAAAGGTTCCAGAGGAAGGACAGGAAGCATCCAGATAGATGTTAAAGTCTCCAAGAAGGAGTTGAGTGGTCGAGACCAGGAGGGAAGAGGAGAGGTCAGCCCACTCAGAGAGGAAGGAGGCGATCTGACCGGGTGGCCGATAGACGGTAGCCACAATAAGTGAATGCCCAGGAGAGAGAGAGCCTGCAGACGAGGCATTCGAAAGAGGAGTAGGCCTGCGTGGGAATGACAGAGGCAGGGATCCACTCAGGGAAGATCAGGACTACACCCCCTCTGGAACGATTGGATCTGGGCGCAGAGAGGATCTTGTAGCCATCAGGGAGGAGAGTGTCAAAGCTTGTAACAGAGCTGGCCATGAACCATGTCTCGGTGAGACCAAGGACATCAAGGTCAAGTTCTTCAAGGAGACGGTAGATGTCAGAGGAGTGTTGGACAGCAGAGCGAGAGTTGAGAGTGGCAATATGGAGAAGGTTGCCGTCCTTGAAAGACTTCGGGGGAGGGGCACAAATCAGAGGTACGCCCTGCGGAGGTGTAGAAGAAGCCCGAGGGGGGGCTGAAGAGGAGGGGGGAGAGGGCAAGGTAGCCAAGTAGAAGACAGCGGGGGGCAAGGAAGCTGTGGGGGGGAAAGAATGGACAGCAGGAGAGGAAAGGAAATTGATGAGGCGCAGGAAGCGTCTATCAAAGAGGAGCAGGTTGGCCTGAGGGCCTTGGACCAGGACGGTACCATTCAGGTAGACATTAATGATTACCTTAGTGGAGTGGAAGGGGGCGAGGAGGGCCTCCCATCGGGTGCCACCATTAATGGGAGAAGAGAAAGGAGAAAGCACAGCGACCATATGAAGAGTCCATAGATCTGGCGAGGGAACAACAAAAAGGATGTCAGGGAGGGTTTGCCTGGAGGAGGCACTGGTATAGGTATCAGCGATAGGGAGGCCTAGTTTGGAGACCAGGATGTCCTTTTTAAACTTCTTCCTACCAGATTTAGTGAGGAGAGCAGGATAGTCGATAGAGAAGCAGTTAGAAAAGATAGGAGAGACAGAGAGCACCATAGAGTAGGTAGGTAGAGGAGAGAATAGGAAGGGTGTGGGAGCAGGAGGAGAGAAACACTATGGAAGAGAGACGAGACAATAGTAGACAATTGGGCAAGACGATAGGAGCTTAGATAATGGTAGAAACATTCGCTAGATTAGTGATTTGCTAGCAGGCAAAATACTCAGGACAGTGCTACTTCACAATGCACTTTAAATAATGGAGGAAAAAAACAGACCCAAGTCTGAGAGTCCAGTAAAGTGTAGAAAAAGGCCTAGGTTTCACAATTTAATTTTAACACTTTCACAATGCACTTTAACTAACGGAGGAAAAATCACACCTAAGTCTGAGAGTCCTGTAAAGTGGGGAAAGGGCCTAGGTTTCACAAATCAATTTTAACACTTTCACAATGCACTTTAAATAATGGAGGAAAAACACACCCAAGTATGATAGTCCTGTAAAGTGGGCAAAAGTCCTAGGTTTCACAATTCAATTTTAACACTTTCACAATGCACTTTAAATAATGGAGGAAAACACACCTAAGTCTGAGAGTCTATGTGGCCAGGTGTTGCAGGTTTGAGTGAGAATCTATCCCTAACCTGGGCCACTCCTACCTTACTTAGTTGCTGCTGGTTGACAGCTGGCCACTGGCTTCCCCTACTGACACCTGCAGACAATGACAATGTAGAGAGTAATTGGACCTTATAGAATCAGATGGCAAAGTAATGAATTGCAGAAAGAAAAATGCAAGCCGTTTTATAATTGTACAGATGCTGAAACGCAAGTAGATTAAGTAATCGTAAAGCTGGCTGTACGTAGTGAATAGACTGCAGGCAGTGCTGCCAATATATGAATATATGTGTGTATAGAATCTGGATGTTCCACAATGCATTTTAGCAAACTAGGACCCGATAAACAGAAGGGCTGAAAGTGTGGCGCAGTAGAAGAAAGAAAACAGCTGACGAACGAGGGAAGATTCGAGAAAGGTTGTCTGGCCCAGTGTCAAGAGTTGGGGCAGCCAAGAAACTGGTTATCTATTCGAGAAGATACAATAAAAGTGAGAAGTGAGACAAGCTCCTGTTTAGGTGTAATGGAAAAACATTAGAAGTGGAAGGTTTTATTAATTTAATAGTGTTAAATGCGAAGAAGGAGCTCAAAACACGGTCTCCTGTCACATGGTCAACATGAAAATAGACTTTGGGTGAGCTACACCGAGACCTAAAGATATGACTATGCTCACGCTCCCTTCTATTGTCAGGCGCAGTGATACTTGCAAGACCGAGTTCAAAGACTAATTCGACTGACAGACAGTATGAGTGATGATGGATGATGGGCTAATTGGGTGGGGAGGTAAGTGGAATATTCCAGAAGGGTACAAGCATGCCAACCAATCATAAAGGGCCACGTAAAGAGCCCTATAGTTTAAAAGCCAATGAAACGTGTTTTTCATGACAGTGAAGATGACTTGCATTAGGGGTCGGCATAGCTGTCCACCTGACTGTAGAGACCCAATCACAGTCCTATCCCCCATAGAAAGTATACCTATATGTTCCCCTTAAGCCTATCACAACCCCAAGTAGGTGCTCTTATTTTGCCATGTACTATGACGTCACGTATGATGCATTTTTGCTATAAAAGTAATTTTTTAAATGAAATGCGTTGAGACTTATGCTGTGGGTCGTCCATTGACGCCTGTTGTACAGTTATGTTTTGCCAACTTCCTGAGTCGGTCTGATTATTGATGTTAGAGTAAGATCTGCATCCCCATCCATCCCAGATAGCGCTACCTCGCTTAAAGGGCCTATGGGTTCACATGGTAACAGAGGGAGTATGGTTCAGACCCATCGATTAGTAGGTCTCAACATTTTTGGATAATCGGACACCCTCTGCCATTTAGCCGGAAGATCGCAAAGTTTCCTGCAGAGAGCATGCAATATAGAATTCTTTCAAGGAAATCAATACAGGTGGGACGGGTCCCTCTTTGACGAAATCCCTCCTGGTTTCCACAGGCTCTGAGCAGACTGGAGGCAACACTGGTTGATTGGATGAGGGGGTCAATACTGGAGACCTTGAGTGGAAGAACAAATGGTGAGCAGATTGAGGGGACTGGCAAAATAAGGGGATGCGATTGTGGTAACAGAGAAAACTAACAGGGGCTTATCTAATATAAACAAGGAGCGTTTGAACGAGGAGCGTTCTATAGAGCTCGGCTTCCTACCTCAAGGCAGGTCTAGAAGGAGTCATTTCAAAACCCCAAGGGGGAAAATAGGCAGCAAATAAACAGATTTATGATAGGGAATGACTCCAACTCCAATCAGGGTATTTTACGTGCTAGGAGAAAAGGAGTACCATGGTGAAAAAGTGAAAAGTCAACTTGTTTGTCTGTGTATTCTGTAATTGAAGAGGTGTCGTAGAGCAACAAGAATGAAACTGTGAGGTTAAAGAAGATATAAAAAGATGTTTTCTATTCTAGTCCTTGTCGACCCGACTGAGCAGATAGATTCAGATAATTGAGAAGCAGAGGCTTTGAGCGGCTAGTGTTGGAGCACGCTCATATTTGTTGTTTTTCTGAAAAGTATCTGTGTAACTAAAGGTATGTCTTGACAGTCAATTGAGACTTGTCACAATGGTGGATGTTACTCCACTGATGCATTTGTGCAAGACTCTGCCAAAACACGCGCCTAAGCTCAGACAGTATAGAGCAGAGTGGGTAAAGGGCACAGCAGATAAGATGTTCATGCCATGGCCACAAGGGGAATCACTGTCAAAAGTGGTTTTGCAACACATGACCACATACTAGCACACTCCGTACACAGGGAAGAAAGTGGAGAAGAGGTTAGCTATTTTAGATCTCTGGAAAATGTACCATGAGGAGCGGGAGGATCCCCCTCCTGAAGATTGGATGCTTAATCAGTGTAGGGAGGAAGTGTTGAGCCTTCTGCTCCCCTTACCTTGCCCGAGTAAATAGTGATAGTACAAAAGATGAAGGGTTGTATCCGTTAAGGGAACTAAAAGCATTCACAGGATATAGTAATCCGATATATGAACCGCCTGATTGTGGTAGTGACGATAGTCCAAAAGAGACTAAAATAAAGGAGATCTTTAAGGTATTACAGAACAAGGAGGAGAAAGGGGAACGACCAAATATATCAGCAGACATAGAACGAGAGATTAAAAGATGGAAAGGAGAAAAGGATAAAGCTGACGAGGTAACGCTTGTACAGAACAAATGGATGGGTGGGCCGATATTGCTCAAGCTCGATGGGAAAAGTATCAAGGAAGTTAGGCAAAGGGAAGATCAAGACGAACAAGATAGAAAAGACATGGAACGAGAGAAAAGATTGAAAGAAGATGAGCACAAAGGAAAGAATATACAGAAACGAGAACAGATGTATCAGGAAGAACAGCAGAGAAAGGAAGAAAGGGAAGAGGAGCAAGGGAAGTATGACAACAGACAAAGAGCAATGGAAGAACGAAATAGGCAAGAAACGAAGAGAGAAGAGGAAGAAGCACAGACATTACAAGATAAAAAGAATACAAAGACGAAGGGAAGAAGAAGAGCGTAGAGAGAATGAAAGAAGGGAAGAGGAAAGACAGGAAGAGGAAAGGGTTAGAAGGGAAGCGAGAAAGCAAAGAGAATTAGACTAAAAATGGAGCAAAAAAGAAGACAAAGGGAACGCGATATTGATCGCATTCAGAAAGAGTTAATGGAACCGAGTCCAGTAATATCATGGGGCATATAGAGAAGTTCCTCCCGTCACAGGGAGCAGTGTCAGCACCATCTAGGATAACCCTAGAGGAGAATTTTGACATAGGAAGTATTGGAGGAGAATCGATTAAGCCTATCAAGACTTAAGAGAATGCAGCAAATTGGGAAGCCGAGGGAAGGGAGAACAATCCCTGGTCCTCCAATCATGAAGCGAAGAAAGAGACCTGTTCAGTCTAGAGCATAGAGCCTTGTCCTTAGACAGGCTTACTTTAAATAAGGGTGATGGGGACGAAAGCCATACTAGTTGGGGACTAGATATGTCAGACAAAGAGAGAAAAACCTTCCGTGGGGAGGAGGAAGGAAGTGTATGCGGTCCCGAGTGATGTCTGCAGACAGACAAGGAAGTGAGATGGTCTAAGCAAATTCAGAATGACCTAAAGGACGATTGCATAGCGAGAAGGGAGAAACATCACCATATGTGAACAGGCTGAGGTCACTGCCAGGTAGAAGGCCATCAGGAACCATTGTCCCCACTATGGGTAGGCAGACAATAGGAGCCAATTGCGGATTTGGGTTCACGCAGTTCCCTTTATTTGAGAAAGGAGGGGCCAGGCTTCAGTATATTCCCTGGCCATAGATGGATAAGGATAATTTAAGATGCAAACTTCACATCTTAACAGCGGGTGCAGGAAAATGTATTTATGAATTAGAAAAGATGACAGGAGGAAATACTCTGGCAATAGGGGACATTAAGGGTCTCCTAGCAGTCATTCTTGGGGAACGGGCTGATGACATTTGGACGAGAGCAGGTTATTCAAGTGTCGCGGCACAGAACACAGCGCACGATGGAGCGCCATTTAATAATTGTAGAGCAGCTGTCTGGAGAGCGTTCAGAGTATAGTATCCAGGTACGTCAGATATGGGTGCAATTATGGCACGTAAAATGAAAGATGATGAAGATCTGCTTGCTTATATTCAAAGCATTCAGGAACGGTGGGCTCTTGAAATGAGGTAGCCGCAGGGGAAATCAGTGGCAGTATTTTACCACATTTTGTGTCAGGGATTACTGGAGCAAGTACATAGACGGCTCAAGAAATGAGTGGGGATGGAAGCAAAGCCATGGGCAGGGATACAGTTGACTATAGCACATCAATGCCATCTGTTACAAGAGAAAAATAAGAAGGTGAAAGATGCTAGAAAACTTAAGGAAGCCAAGTTAGTTCAGAAGAAATTATCGAAGTATGCCATTGAAGGGGCGGTACTGACAAGTGGAGAAGGATTGGGAATGCAGCAAACATTGGGTACATCACAGGCGAATAATCAACGCCAGATGGATCAAGGAGGGAATGGGTTTATGCCGTGAGGCAGAGGAATGGGCTACAGAGGAAGGGGTCGTTTTCAGAATAATCAAGGCGGTTTTAGAATATACAGAATGATAACCAGAATGTGCAAGGAGGATTTAATCAAGAGGGGCTAGTCAGAAGAGTGCCTCTTGTATGTTGGAAATGTGGAAGCCAAGGGTATGTACAGGATGTGCAATTCTCAAGAGGGAGGGATAGTTTATCCTGCAGCTTATAGCTCACAAGCTAGGGATGGATTTGCCCAAGATCAGACAGTGTATCAAGCACCGCAAATGCAACAGGCATTGCAACCACAGCAACCACCATTGAATCCACTGCAAGGGCAGTCACAGCACGCACCCATGCAGATACAGCAGAATGCAAACACCGGACAGCTATTGACACATAGAGCAGGGGGTGTCACTGTGGTAGGAGGAAGTCTTTTTACGGGTACAGGAATAAGCATGTACCCACAATAGGACAGCTCATAGGGTGACATGATGTGTTCAGTACTATGGTGACACCAGGCCCCCAAGAGGAACCAAGGGTTGATGTGACGATAGGAGGCAAACCTCTTTTTTTTTTAGTAGACATCGGGGGTACTCGTTCATGTATACAAGAGGGAAAATATCCAATGTCTGGAAATTTCACAAATGCGCAAGCTTTCTCTGGAGCTACAAGCAGAGTTCCTTTTACTGATGAATTACCAGTCTCCATAGGAGAGTGTGACATGTCTGTTCTGTTATTGTATTCAAGGCAGACACTGGTTAATATTCTAGCCGTGATTTAAGCTAAATATGACAATTTCTTTCACTGATGAAGGTATAGTGTGTTCTACTCCAGGGATACATTATATGACTGTTGGTGAATGTATATTGGTGTTTACAGGGCAAATGGCTCTGCAAGGAATGCCATTACAGCCAGAAGTCTTTCTTTATGGGGTATGCATTTGGTTGACATGGCTACCTGGCTTAGTGCGAAAGATTGAGAATTTCTGATGACTAGGCCACAGATACCTATGGATGAAGAGGGGGGGACAGACTATTCCCCTAGAGTTAGATGCAGCCATAGTGCAAGGGGAATTGGCCATGCTCGAAGGAACAGATGACGAGGGTAGGCCATGGAGAACAGTGATTGCCATTGGGGAAGGGTATAGATTGACAGACGCAACAGACAAAGATATGTTTAGAGATGATCCAGCAGATGATGAAGTAGTATTCGAGATGAGTATTACATATTGGATCAGAATAGAGAAAACAGAAATCCTACAGCGAATGGTGATAGTGTGGCAGCGCCCAGCATTTTTTTATGAAGATTTGGAAAAGTGCCAAACTCTTTATGGACTACGGGCCCCTATGATGTAGGCCTATTGAAGGGGATAGGAGAGGTTAAGATCAAGCTGAAGCCAGGAGCAATTTTACCTCGAGCAAGACAGTACCCAATGTCTTGAGAGGACTATATCAGCCCTGATGGAACAAGGTATTTTAGTGACGTCAGAGTCACTGCGTAATACCGTGGTGTACCCTGTGAAGAAATTGAAGGGGGGGGGGTCGTGGAAATGTATCCAGGACATGAGACCAATGAACCAGATTATAGGGCCAGAGTTTAATTTAGTTCCGAAGCCGGCGACGATAATAGGTAGTATCCCAGCAGAGGCGCGATATTTCACGGTGATGGAATTGAAAAATGCGTTTTTCTCAATCCCTTTTTCATAAGGACTCCCAAGACCTTACGTCATTTACGTTTCGCCAAACTAAGCTGAAGGACACTCGTTTACCCCAAGGGTACTGTGAGTCTCCATCCATCTTTAATAGGGTCCTGCAGATGGACCTAAGCAATATTGATTTGCAAAGTGTTGTGCTGCAGTACGTAGATGATATTTTGGTTTGTAGCACGACAGAAGATGAGTGCAGGCAAGATTCAATTCAGTTAATGACTATTCTAGCAGACACATGATATACAGTGGACAAGGAGAAGTTGCAATATTGTCAAGAAGAGGTGTTGTATATAGTTCAGTTAGTCTCACATGAGGGGAAAAGAGTCACACCTGAAAGAGGCGATTATGAAAACGATAAAACAAATACAGCAGTTTCTGGGATTATGCAACTATGTTAGAGCATGGGTATTTGATTATAGTTCATACACAAGGCCCCTTTTACAAGCTCTGAAGTAAGCACAAGTGAATAAGGAAAGAATAGAATGGACTGAGGAAATGGATGGAGGGTTTGAAGAATTGAAGGAAGCAATTTGTACAGCTCCAGTTTTAGGAATTCCCAACTATGATGAGGAATTCTTTTTGTTCTCACATACGAATGGGACTGTTATGACAGTGGTGCTTACACAGAGGACTACATTAGGGTATAAACCTCTGGCATATTACAGTGGGATTTTAGATCCAGTTATGAAAGTGCATTTTTCTTGCAGACAATTGCTGGCAGCAGCCGCGTTCATGATAGAGAAGTCTACTAGTATTGTGATGGGGTGTTCTATGATATTGTTTGTTGAGCATACTTTGTTTGCCATTTTGGAGAAACCTAAGGGTACATTGACAAGTCAGAGGGCTTTGCATATTAGGTAGTTATATTGATTCCAGCAATCAAAATAATCGGGTGTAAAATAGTGAACCCTGCCACGTTTGTAGCTGAACCTGTGGCAGAGGGGGACCATGTGCATGATTGCACTAACTTTGAGGAGTTCTACGATGATATCCCGCATGTAAAGGAAAATGGGGTAGCAGGGGGGGGAGATTCCCTTTATTGATGGGTCTTCAAAAATGGATCAAACTGATGGGGAAAGGCATTCAAGTTCAGCTGTGGTAAGGCACAGAGCTAATGGGGAATTTGAAGTGGTGGCAAGTGCAAGACTATCATCTCACTTTTTAGCACAAGCAGCAGAATTGGTGGCGCTTATTGTCGCGCTTGAGAAACATGCATGGCAGGAAGTGACGGTGCACAGTGACTCTGCCTATTTGACATCAACCGTGCACGCAGGGCTAGCACGTTGGAAAAGGAGGGGCTACCCCCGAGCGGACGGCTCTCCAGTGCAACATGCAGCATTATTAGACAGGCTTATCAAGGCACTACAACTCCCAGTAGCTATTGCAATAGTTAAATGTGCAGCACATACTAAGCAAACTGACTTTATCGCTCGAGGAAACAAAGCCGCAAATGAAGAGGCCAAAAGGGTTGCATATTCACCAGATATTTCAAGTTTTAATACTCCAGATATAAAGGAAAAAGTAGTCACAATTATGATTGTAAATGAAGGGTTTAATCATTTATCTAGAACACAGTTGATGGAGGTTTAAGGTTGTGCACTGCAGGAAGAAAAAGAATTGTGGAAACTGAGGGGGTGTTCTTTATCCCCCTTTGAAGCATTGTGGCGACAGGACAGCACTGGAAAGCTGGTGTTGCTTGTAGCCTTGTTAAGGGTAGCACTTGAACAGCTGCACTACCCTGCGCATGTAACTAGGGAAAGCCTTGCAACAGCTATTGCGGAGAACTGGTTCATACCGAGCCTGTTAGAACACGTTGCATTTTATGTAGTAAATTGCATCGTATGTCAAAAGTTTACTGCTGGGCACACACTACAAACGATCAGAGGAGTGATTCCTCAACCGAACGGTCCTTTTCAGCATTTACATATTGACTATGTTGATATGCTGCAAGTATGTAGTGGATACAGGTATATGATAGTGCTGGTGTGTCCCTTTTCAAGGTGGATTGAAGTAGGTCTGTGTACACCCCTGATGTTTTAGTCTTAGAAGTCGTTCCTGGATGGGGAGTATGTGAGGTGCTGAGATCCGACAATGGGCCCCATTTTGTTAATGAAGTGTTTGATCAGATTAGCCTATTGCTTAGTATAAAACACAAGTTTTCTTCTGCTTATCACCCGCAAGTGAACGGAACATGTGAGAGACTCAACGGCCTCCTTAAAGAGAGAATTGCCAAACTGAAATTGATATTGAAAAAGGCATGGTTTTATTGCCTGCCTGCCCCTTGCATTATATGCATTGAGGAATCAGCCTGGGTTGGACCACCACCACCTCACACCCCACGAGCTAGTGACAGGAAGACGAATGAGAACCCCGTTGTCTCCTCCCTCGAGGAGCAGAAGTGATGCCCAGAAGACTGCAGAAATGTTAGGAAATTAGTTACATGCTTATTTGACATGTATGACCGCTAGTATCTCTGTCATTTCAGATCAACTCAAGTGCAAGGGGTGTCGGTCTCAGGACAGAGAAGAAGACCATGCAGCAACCAGACTTCAACAAGAACTATTTCCTGCACCTAAATTATTTATTGGAGATTCAGTCCTAGTGCACAACTTCACAAGGAAGTGGCACAAGCCTTGTTTTAGTGGACCCTATATTGTTGAGAACGTCACTCCCTCAGCAGTAAAAGTCAAAGAGAGACGCGCATGAATACACTTGGATGACCTTATGCTGGTGAGACTGATGCACCCCCAACCGTTGATTTGGAAGGAAGACAAGACATGAAGAGTATGAAGGACGCTAAGATTGCTGATTGAATAAATGCAAGTGTGCATTTGGACTGGCTCACCCCAGACACTCTTTATAGATATTATAGCAGGAGTGCAAATCAAATTTCTCGAGCCACAGGAATCTTTGAATTGGACTTTAGAAAGTGTTGACATGCTAAATATGCCAATTCTGGAGTTTGAGTTCGATGACTGGAAGCGCGAGCAATTTCCAGATTCATTCCTCACTGAGTTTCTCTTTGGTTAACCCCATGGTCCTGTCAGATGCAGATGCCCATAGACTACTTCTAGCTATCTTTGTATACATACTCCAAGCCTATCCTGCTCTTGTTGGGCGTAGTACTAATATATGTGTTTTTCTGCAAGATCCTAAAAATGGCCCTGCAATTAGGAGGATACTTGTGGCGATAGTTTAACAGATCCTGCAACTATGTGATCATTTAACAAGGTTGCCTGATTAAAAAGGTTTATTTCCTTAAAGCAGTACACAGGCACAATGTGGGCTGTCGAGAATGATACAGTTCCGGAAAGTGAGCAACCTCAACGACATGTGGAGAATCGCAAATGGTGGGGTCTGATGTATTGGTGCATAATATATGTGTGTTGAACATTTATTTTTGTTTTTCTGATTTTGCCGATTCATTCTGTCTACTTTATTGGTCCAAGTAAGGTCGAAGTCCCTTTGATTCTTCCCACTCCAGTGACTGATGCAGAATTGACTATTACCTAAAGACCAAGGTCCTATGTGATTATCCCTACACCAGTGACACATGTAAGGTCACCCATTTTTCTGACAAGTGTTCCTATGATTCCCCCTGTAGGAAGAACCCTTATTGATGTACTTCATGAGCATTATGCACGCTCCCTCCTTGCAAGAGGGAGACGCAGGAGAAGCACATGGGAAGATGATTATGAGTTAAATAATTATCTAGACAGTGCAGAACATTTGGGGAATAAGATGTGGTATCAACACATGAAAGAGACGGGACTAAGGAAATCCAAGGAGAGTTGTTATGTTTGTGCTCTCCTACCTTATGCTATGGGGAATTCCAAGATATTCATAGCTATAGAAATATCAGTCCATAAAGCTCACTGCCTGACGCACCTTGCACTCTGCCATGCGAGAGGTCAGTTCCAGGGTCGAACAGCATCTTTGGTATGGGTGAACGAGAAGACCGCTCCAGAAGAAGTTGATTATGTACAAGATTTAGAGTCAAGAGACCACACACCAGAGACATGATAAGATATGAACAGCCTGGAATGAAAGGAGCAGGAATCGGATGGGAAATAAACAAAAAGCTTGATTGTCAAGGAAAGAATTATGAAGAAATGCAAAGATGAAAGGAGAGTGGCCTGTTGCAAATTAAGGGGACATACTTTCTCCAGATGGTTGGGAGGAAGGCCTGGTTGTGTGCAGAGCAGTGGCAGTAACAGGATATTGCAAACCAGTTGTATATTGTGTGGAGAAGGTATGTAAACCTCTCTGGCCAAAGCTTGCAAAGTTGCTGATATGGGTTGATGACAGAGGAGGCCCGCTGCAGATAGTGCCTCTAGCCAGTGCAGAACTATGTTTCAGAAACAATGGCATGAGAAAAGCTGGAATGAATCAGCAGTGCGGTCGAATTTTCGATGTGCCAGCAATGAAGGATGGAACAGTAGTGATAATGGACCACTACTGGGTCTGTGGATCCAGAGCATACATGAAGCTGCCCATGGACTGGGGAGAGCTGTATTCTATAGCGATTGTCCATGTTCCAGCATTGGTGATTCCGAAGAATGACCTGAATATTGGAGAGTTTCCAAAATCAGATACTCACCTGAAAAAGAGGAGATGAATTGAATTTCTCAATTGAACAAAGAGGGAAAACTACTTTTCAGCTAAATCAATAGAAGCTTTCGAATGCTATTCCGTATGAACACATGTTATTCAGTCACACTTCGGCAGTATTTCCGACAATCTTCATGCCAGGGATCCAGGCGATGGAAAATGCCAAATGGTTACAGATTACCGGATGGGAGCGCCTGCAGACGATCAACACTACCATGAAGGGATTCAATGCAATCAAAGAAGAACTGAGACCCATAAGACTGATGACTCTTCAGAATAGATAAATCCTGGATATGATTACAGCCATGGATGGAGGTGTTTGTGCCAAAATCAGAGAATCTTGTAGAGCATTCAAACTTTCTCACGATGATGAGAATGGGACCTTGACAGAGGCCATAACGATGCTAACAAACTTGCACATCAAGATGGAAGACGAAGTAGATGATATTGCAGATGATAGCTGGTTTGTGTGAACCTTCTAATGGGATCCACAATGGATGGTGAATATCTTCAAGTTCCTCAGAGCATTGTTGGTGATGATCATTTTTGGATTCTGTGTGATCAGAATAATAATCACACTGTGCAAGAAGACAGCGAAGAAAGCAGTAGGAATTAAGATCATGATCAATGTCGAGTCAGGGTTTGGACCCAAAGAGCTGACAGATGAAAACATCTAAAAGTATATAGAAGCAAGTATTCTAGCAACTGAGGGAACAAAGTTCCTGTATCCAAGGAACCACAAGAAGTATGTGAGAAGATGGATTTACTGTAGCCCGAATGGACAATGTGGTTTCATGACCTGGAGTGTTGATGACCATGTGAAATCAGCAGGATCTCTGAAAGGAGTAATGAAGATATGGACTCTGAAGAAGCACTTTTTCAGACGAGGATGCCTAGATGTGAAAACTGATGGGAGAGTGGTTAATTAATCAACCGGGGGGGTTGTAGAGCAGGGGCCAAATGCCTCTTCCGGAAGACCCGCCCCCATTTTGCCTATATGTTGGAAACCGGAAATTGCAACATACATGATGCCAATAATGGTCCCTATACCGCGAAGAGTCCTCGAAACAAGATATCACTTGAGAAAACCCTATATGACGTACCCATAGAGAAATTACAGCCTTTTAAAGGAGGTCCTGGAAGAAGTGTGAAGATGAATGAAAGAGAAGACTGGTGACGTCACATGAAGCAGAAATGATGCACCCAGAAGAGATAACAATGTAGAGAGTATATAGACCTTATAGAATCTGCTGGCAAAGTAAAGAATTGAGCAACATTTCATGAGTGGAAAGAAGATTGCATGTGTGGAGACCACTGAAGAAAATGCAAGCTGTTTTGTAATTGTACAGATGCTGAAACACAAGTAGATTAAGTAATTGTAAAGATGACTATATGTAGTGAATAGACTGCAGGCAGTGACACCAATATATTAAAGTGTGTATAGAATCTGGATGTTCCACAACGCATTTTAGCAAACTAGGACCCGATAAACAGAAGGGCAGAAAGTGTGGCGCAGTAGAAGAAAACAGCTGATGAATGAGGGAAGATTCGAGAAAGGTTGTCTGGCCCACTGTCAAGAGTTGGGGCAGCGAAGAAACTGGTTATCCATTCGAGAAGATACAATGAACGTGAGAAGTGAGACAAGATCCTGTTGAGGTGTAATGGAAAAACGCTAGACGTGCCAGGTTTTATTCATTTAATAGTGTTAAATGCGAAGTAGGAGCTCAAAACACGGTATCCTTTCACATGGTCAAGATGAAAATAGACGTTGGGCGAGCTACACTGAGACTTGAAGATAAGACTATGCTCACACTCCCTTCTATTCTCAGGTCGCAAGTGATGCTTGCAAGGCCGAGTTCAAAGACTAATTCGACTGGCAGACAGTAGGAGTGATGATAGATGATGGTCTAATTAGGTGGGGAGGCATGGTCAAGTCCAACCCTCCAGCACCTAGGGTACCAGCTTGTGTGCTGCTAGCGAGTAGAATATTCCAGAAGGGTACAAGCGTGCTAACCAATCATAAAGGGCCACGTAGTAAAGAGCTCTATAGTTTGAAAGTCAATGAAACGTGTATTTCATGACAGCGAAGATGACTTGCACTAGGGGTGGGCATAGCTGTCCACCTGACCTTAGAGACCCAATCACAGTCCTGTCCCCCACAGAAAGTATACCTAGATGTTCCCCTTAAGCCTATCACAACCCCAAGTAGGTTTTCTTATTTTGCCACGTAGTATGACATCACGTATGATGAGATTTTGCTATAAAAGTCATGTTTTTTATGAAATGCGTTGAGACTTATGCTGTGGGTCGTCCGTTGGCACCCGTTGTACTCCCTCTTCTTGTGACTGCATAAGCTGTCGAACCCCTTCGTCTTCCCGTCCCTCCACACTCTCCTCACCTGAGTCTTCAGAGTAGCCTGAGTTCCGTAGATTCCGCCGGCTCAGGTAGTCCCGTTCTTTTTTAGGTAGCACTTGCCTGTCTCGGTGAGAAGCCACAGTGACTGCTGAGTATACAGCCTTCCTGGGGCCCCTTTTCTGGGAACAGGCCGGACAAAAGGGAAAAAAACCCACACGTGGGAAAAAACCCTTAGGATACTTCTGACAATGAGGTAGGTGAAGATCCAAGTTAGTAATCTGTAGGACTGGAAGCAGATGCGAGGTCCACAGGGTTGAACACAGGAAGGAAGCCCAATGCGACACCAATAAGAGGTGAAGGAAGCCAAAGCAACTACCAGGCCAAGGACATTAAAAGCACGGTAAGAAAGAGAGAAATTACAGGAGAGAAAAAACAACAGACAGAGAAAAAAGGAAAACTGGAGAGCCGCGAGTAAAAAGAGCGGCAAAGAGGAGAGAAAGAAAAAAAACGCCCGCCGCCGAAGCGGCGAGACTAGAAGGAGAAAGCGTAGAAGTGCCGAGGGAACGGCAAGGAAGAGACTGGAAAAAGAAAGCCCGCTGCTGAAAACAAAACGGCCAAACAGGTGAGTAGAAGAAACTTTATCCCAAGGGCAAGGGACGAGCAAGCAGAGAAGACCAGCCGCACGCCGAGGCGAGCAGAGGGCAAAACGCTGGGGGAGCGCAAGAACCAGAGCCGCTGGAGCGAGAACCAGCAATAGGTTGAAACGCAGCGACTGCCGGGCTGGAAGGGCAGATAAACTTCCGGCAGTGCTGTGATTGGCCATGAATCGATACCAGACACAAAGAAGGGACTACACCGCTCTACCTGCCGGTTAGCCTCCAACATGGAAGGAGCCGCCACCCGCGGTAGCGATTGCGGATGACAGTATGACCCCCTCCCCACCTAACCGCCCCAGGCTTCCCTGGATAGCGGCGGTGAAAAGTAGCCAACAACCTCGGTGCATGAACCTGAGAAGCCGGTTCCCATGAGTCCTCCGACTCAGGGTATCCCTTCCAAGACAAAAGGTACTCAAGACGTCCGCGATAATACCTGGAATCACGGACCTGAGATACCTCATACTCATCAGGCTCCGAGGACCGTGCCAGGATAGATCTGGGAATGGTTCTATGGTGAAGGTCGGGACAGTAAGGTTTGAGAAGAGAGGAATGAAAAACCGGGTGAATGCGGCGAAGAGAGGAGGGAAGCCGAAGGCGAAAAGTGACAGGATTGACTTTAGAGAGAATATTGAAAGGTCCCAGAAAACGAGGAGACAGTTTAGAAGGCCTTGTCCATCTGGGACGAAACCGGGTGGGCAACCACACCCGATCACCTGGCTTCCATACTGGACATTCCTTCCGATGTTGATCGGCACAGGATTTTGTCCGTCTTCTGCTGACCTCCAAACTCTGCATAGCTGAAGTCTGGGCTTCCTTAATATTCCCTAATACCTCTTCCACCGTCGGGGAGTTGGTGTAACTGGGAACCTCCGGAAACACGGCACGAGGGTGAACCCCATAAGTGCAGAAGAAAGGAGAGAGTCCCGTGGCGGAATGCCTGGTGTTGTTGTACGAGAACTCTGCCGTGGGAAGCAGCGAGACCCAGTTGTCTTGATGTTGAGATATATAACACCTTAGGTATTGTTCCAGGGTCGCATTCAGGCGTTCCGTCTGACCATTGGTCTCCGGGTGAAACCCTGAAGACAGACCTCTTTCAATGCCCAAACGGTTGCAGAAGGCAGTCCAAAACTTCGAGATATATTGACTTCCCCGATCCGAGATTATCTTATCGGGGAGACCGTGTAGCTTGAAAATGTCTCGAGAGAAAACCTCTGCCATCTTAGCCGCAGTGGGCAGCCCTGGAAGGGGAGAAAAATGTGCCAACTTAGAAAAGGCGTCTACCGTGACCATGATGCAGGTACAGGATTCCGAGACCGGTAGATCGACAATGAAATCGGTAGATATAAGACCCCAGGGGCGCGTTGGAAGTTCGACCTGAGTGAGCAGACCCAAAGGTTTTCACAGGCGATATTTGGCTCTGGCACAAATTGGACAAGCCTTGACATACTCGTATGTCTCCTTTCTAGCGTTTGGCCAAAGAAACGTTCTAGAGAGAAGCTCAAGGGTATTCTCGGCCCCTCTATGGCCTGCTGAGCGAGAGTCGTGACTCCACTTCAGGAGTCTAGCACGAAGAGAACCTTTGGGAATGTACAATTTCTGTTTGTAGAAAAGCCAGTCTCCTCTTTGTTGAAAAGGAGAGGTAATACGTAGGGGTAGTTGCCACTTTTCCTGAATGAGAGCAGTTTTCACCTCTTTAAGAAAAGAACCAACAAAGGCCAGGATTTGGTTGCGTTTGAACATGGACTCCCTCTTGATGTCCAGGTGTTCCTTGGTGGAGTCTTTCCGCGATAAGGCATCCGCCAGACTATTCTGTGATCCCGGGATATACGAGACTTGGAATTCAAACTGTGCAAAATGATGGGCCCACCTGGCCTGCCTGGAATTTGAACACTCCAATTCTTGTAGTACCTTGAGGTTCTTATGGTCGGTCCTAATCAGAAATGGATGTCTGGCTCCTAGTAGGACATGGCGCCACTCTTCACAGGCAAGTTTCATGGCCAGAAGTTCTTTCTCCAGTACCGAATAGTTGAGCTGGCTAGGAGAAAGAGTTTTTGACATGTATGCCACGGGGTGTTCCACTCCTTGGATGGTCTGGAGCAATACCGCTCCTACAGCTACCGCAGAAGCGTCGGTCTCCAAAATAAATGGCTGTGATTGATCAGGATGCTGGAGAATGGGGGCACTACAGAACAATCTCTTGAGAAAATCGAAACTCTTCTCTGCCTCATCAGACCAAAAAAACGGAACAGCCTCCTTCTTGAGTAGGCGCGTAATCGGGTATACTACCTCCGAAAAGTTTGAGATAAATCTGCGGTAGTAATTTGCTAATCCCAAGAATCTCTGGACTTCTCGGACTGAAGTAGGAGCTGGCCAATCAAGAATAGCATCAACCTTGGTTTGGTCCATGGCCACCCCTTCTTCGGAAAGAATGAATCCGAGATAGTGAACCGAGGATACCGCAAATTTGCACTTCTCGCCCTTGACCAGCAACTGGTTTTCCTGAAGGCGAGACAGAACCTGGGTGACATGTTGGATATGTTCCTCCATGTTAGGGGAGAAAATCAGAATGTCGTTGAGGTATATTATAACCGAGACCGACAGCAGATCTGAAAATAGCCTATCCATGAACCTCTGGAATGCAGCCGGTGCGTTCACTAAGCCGAACGGCATCACTCTGTACTCAAAAAGACCGTATGGAGTTCGAAAAGCCGTCTTCCATTCGTCCCCATCAGTGATGCGAAGCAGATGATATGCGTTCCTGAGATCCAATTTGGTGAAGATTCGAGCCCCTTGTACCGCCTCAATAATGTCGGTTATGAGTGGCATGGGATACCGATCACGGATTGTAACCTTATTGAGGCCCCGGTAATCGATACAGGGTCTGAGATCAGTTGTGTCTTTTTTCTTGATGAAGAACAGAGAGGCGCCAGCTGGTGACTTCGAAGGTCGAATAGGACCATTCTCCAAATTGGTATCCAGATAGACTCTTAATACCTTCTTTTCGGCCTGAGAGAGAGAGAACATGCGCCCAAATGGAACCAGTGCATTAGGTTCGAGATCGATTGAGCAGTCTTCTGGCCGATGAGGAGGTAGCCGAGCGTGGAGATTCTCTTGGAATACCCCGGAGAATTTTGCACAAAAATTAGGAAGCGCGTGAATACCCACATGATCCTTGGAGAGAACCCTAACCGACTGTTGATCCTCCCTGGTATCGGGAGGAAGACAGTTGACCGAACAGTACATGGAACAAAAACTTAGTCGATTTTCCATCCAGTTGATATACGGGTTATGCCTGCGCAGCCAAGGAATGCCTAGGATTATGGGGAAATGTGCGGCTCTAATAATGTCGAACTGCAGGGCCTCTGTGTGTTGGTTGATGACCACGGAGAGTTGTTCAGTGGTATGAGTGATTAGTCCAGACGATAAAGGTGTACCGTCCACTCCTTCCACTTTCTGACCCACCTTAAGAACTATCCGAGTGAGTCCCATCTTGTCAGCCCACAGAGTGTCCACAAAGTTCCCTGCCGCTCCACAATCCAATAAGGCTAATGTTTCCACCGGTCTTCCATTTAGATTCAAGGTAACGGATAGTACCATCAGTCTGGAATCCTCTTGGGATTCTGAAGCCGACACCGAAAGTGTGACATAGGGACGCTGAAAAAGATCTGAGTACCTCCGGCTGCCCGTCCCTATTGACGCCGAGGGTAGTCGTTTCCCACCTTCCTCTCCGGTACCTCAGAGCAGTCTTTCAGTACATGTTGATCGGAACCACAATAGGCGCACAACCCTTTTTCTCTTCTTCGCCGTCTCTCCGCTGATGACAGAGGTGCCCTGGTAGCTCCGAGTTGCATCGGTTCTTCGCTCTGAGTAGAGGAGAAACGTCCAGAGGGAGAGTGTGAAGGAGGGTTCATGGGATTTCCTGATCCTCTTTGCTTCCGGCGTTCTGCCCTTCTCTCTTGGAGGCGGTACTCGATGTGGAGAGCGGCAGCAAGTAAGTCTGGAAATGTGGGGGAGCGTGGAGATCTGGCTAGCTCATCCTTGATCTCATCTCTCAAGCCTCTCCGGAATACAGCATATTGTGCTTGTTCAGACCATCCCACTCCTGCTGCCAATGTCTTAAAGGAGGAGATGTATGACAGCACGTCTAGAGCACCCTGTCGTGCATCCAGCAGGTCCTCACCTGCAGTAAAAGATAGTTCAGGTCGCTCAAAAGACTGTTTCAGTAGGTTCTGGAACCCCGAGAAATCCTGTAAGATGGCACTACTGTTTGTAACTAGCGGAGTAGCCCAGGCTAAAGCATTCCCCGTCATATTTGAAATCATAAACCCTACTCTGGCTTGGTCCGTGGAGAAGGTGTGTGGTCTGAAGGTGAAGTACACATTGCAGGCCTCCAGGAATTCCTTTACCCTCTTAGGTGAGCCATCAAATCTTCCTGAAGAAAGAGCCATAGGAGGCAATTCCGGGGGATGTGAGGGTTCCCGGACCGCTACCATCTGTTTTAGAAGGGCATTCTCAGTCTTGACCCCCTGTAATTCCAGTGACATGGCCTGAAAAGCCTTCCATAACTCCTGAACTTGTTCTTCGGCTGACATCTTGGTCTTTGGTGGCGTTTCAATCTGTGACTGCATAAGCTGTCGAACCCCTTCGTCTTCCCGTCCCTCCACACTCTCTTCACCTGAGTCTTCAGAGTAGCCTGAGTTCCGTAGATTCCGCCGGCTCAGGTAGTCCCGTTCTTTTTTAGGTAGCACTTGCCTGTCTCGGTGAGAAGCCACAGTGACTGCTGAGTATACAGCCTTCCTGGGGACCCTTTTCCGGGAACAGGCCGGACAAAAGGGAAAAAAACCCACACGTGGGAAAAAACCCTTAGGATACTTCTGACAATGAGGTAGGTGAAGATCCAAGTTAGTAATCTGTAGGACTGGAAGCAGATGCGAGTTCCACAGGGTTGAACACAGGAAGGAAGCCCAATGCGACACCAATAAGAGGTGAAGGAAGCCAAAGCAACTACCAGGCCAAGGACATTAAAGGCACGGTAAGAAAGAGAGAAATTACAGGAGAGAAAAAACAACAGACAGAGAAAAAAGGAAAACTGGAGAGCCGCGAGTAAAAAGAGCGGCAAAGAGGAGAGAAAGAAAAAAAACGCCCGCTGCTGGAGCGGCGAGACTAGAAGGAGAAAGCGTAGAAGTGCCGAGGGAACGGCAAGGAAGAGACTGGAAAAAGAAAGCCCGCTGCTGAAAACACAACGGCCAAACAGGTGAGTAGAAGAAACTTTATCCCAAGGGCAAGGGACGAGCAAGCAGAGAAGACCCGCCGCACGCCGAGGCGAGCAGAGGGCAAAACGCTGGGGGAGCGCAAGAACCAGAGCTGCTGGAGCGAGAACCAGCAATAGGTTGAAACGCGGCGACTGCCGGGCTGGAAGGGCAGATAAACTTCCGGCAGTGCTGTGATTGGCCATGAATCGATACCAGACACAAAGAAGGGACTACACCGCTCTACCTGCCGGTTAGCCTCCAACGTGGAAGGAGCCTCCACCCGCGGTAGCGATTGCGGATGACACTTCTAGACAATTGCAATTAAAAACAGTTATGTTGTGCCAACTTCCTGAGTCGATCTCATTATTGGTGTCAGAGTAAGATCTGCATCCCCATTCATCCCAGATAGCGCTACCTCGCTTAAATGGCCTACGGGTGCAATACTTTGGACCTTTTCTCGTTCAGAAGGTTATTAATCCTGTCGCCTTTCATCTTTTGTTGCACTCTTCTTGGAAACTCATACATCCGGTATTAATTAATCTCAGCTCAACCAATTTGCAACTCCAGGATTCATTGCAGGAGCTTGCAATACCTTATTGATTGGAAGGGCTTTGTTCCCTGTGAATGTACTTGGTAAAGTCCTCTGATGTTCATGCTACCCTTCTGGTACGCCGTTTTCACCTTCATAATCCTGGCAAACCCAGTCCTTCAGGGCCTAATGTCAGGTTGCGCATACGGATTTCTTTTCGGTCCCGTAACAGACAGACTCTGCCCATCTCAAGATGGTGTCCGCTCTGTGTATTTACGACCTTCCCAAGATGGCAGCACAACTGTACAACTTTAAAAAAAAAATGTTTTTTTTTACAGGGAGTTCCAAAACTTGTTAATGGGGATGTTAGTGGATTTAATTGTAAGCATTGCAACAGTAAGATGGGCATGTGGATCATAAGTCGAATCTTGATTTGAAATCTGATTTAACAAGGGTGCCTCTACCCAAGTTGAATTTGGAAATTGGAAAGAATACTTAATATATTTTGCATATAACTTTGGTCAATATATCATTTTAACACCTCATTATGATTGGGGTTATGGGAGTATTCATTATTCATGAAAATGAGTACTAAACGCAGTGTTTATTACTTGCATATTCAGCTGACACCAATCGGCACAAGACAATTTAACATGGGTGATTGTGGGTACACGATTGCTCCTATCCACTCCCACTCCTTATTCCCATCCAGGTCGGGTGAGTGTAAAGGCCCCAGGACTTCTTTGGGCCCATTTTTGTAATTTTAGAATGACTCTCCTGGCTGAGTGCAGCCTCATCCCCTCTCTCCCCCCCCCCGACTCGTTCCACTGCTTTTCCCCACCTCCTTGCGCCTCCCAACCCGCCCACACCCTGTGATTGGCTATTGCAATGAACTTAGTGCAGGCCTAGCCACCGGCCGCCTCACTGCCTCGCCACTTATTCCCATCCAGGTCAGGTGAGTGGAAAGGCCCTGGACTTCTTTGGGCCCATTTTGTAATTTTAGAATGATTCTCCTGGCCGAGTGCAGCCTCATCCCCTCTCTCCCGCCCCCCTCGTTCCCCTGCTTTTCCCCACCTCCTCCTGCCCACCCCCCGCAATTGGCCGCCTGATATTCATACCTGAACTCCCATGGGCAGCCCCCTGCCCGGCAGCCCCTGCGGCTAAGGGCCACGAGGACAAAGGCGGCTCCTGCATTGGCGGCTCCAGAGAGTGTCTGCAGGGGAAGCCATTGAAGCCAGCAGTCAACAGACACCAACAAAAACTGCAAGTGTGGCAACGGTGGGGTGTAGAGCAATTGCTCTACTCCAGAAAGCCCGTCCCACTCTACCTTACCTTTCCATAACGTAGACTGCCATAGACTTACACCATACTTGCTTAGAGATTTGTGACCACCAGCCTAAACCTATTCATGGCTGGACTGTAAATGTTGCTTTGCATCATATACTAACATACTTCCCAATGTTAACCAATGCCACATCTAGAGAAAACTGTGAGGATCAGCCTGAGTGACATTTAGACAGGTGTAACAATGTTGGCTTATGCCACACTTAGATGGAACTTTAGCGCGCGTCGCATCTAGATAGAAATGTGAATGTTAGCATGTGCCAAACTTAGAGGAAATCTTAACTTTAGCCTGCGTCACATCTTGATAGGATCATGAATGTTAGCATGTGCCACACCTAGATGGAATTCTTAACTTTAGCAAGCGTTGCTTCTAGATAGAAATGTGAATGTTAGCATGTGCCAAACTTAGATGGAATTCTTAACTTTAGCCTGCATCGCATCTAGATAGAAATGTGAATGTTAGCATGTGCCAAACTTAGATGGAATTCTTAACTTTAGCCTTCATCACATTTAGATAGGATCATGAATGTTAGCATGTGCCACACCAAGATGGAATTCTTAACTTTAGCCCGCATCGCATGTAGATAGAAATGTCAATGTAAGCATGTACCACACTTAAATGAAACTGTGAATGTTACCAAGTACCACACTTAGATGGAATTCTTAACTTTAGCCTGTGTCACATTTATACAGGTGTAACAATGTCAGCTTGTGCCACACTTAGATAGAATTCTTAACTTTGGCCTACGTCGCATCTAGATAAGATTGTGAATGTTAGCATGTGCCACACTCAGATGGAATCCTGAACTTTGGCCCGCGTCGCATCTAGATAGAAATGTGAGTGTTAGCGTGCACCACACTTAAATGAAACTGTGAGTGTTGACGAGTGCCACACTTAGATGGAAACGTGATCACTAGCCTGCCTCACATCTAGATTGGATATTAAGGATTAGCAAGTGCCACACTCAGATGGAATAGTGAATGATAGCAAGCAGCACACCTAGACATAATTGCAAAGACAGCAATGCCAATTAACCAATCCACTAACAATTTCACCCCTCTGCATACACCTCTCAAACTCTAACCAAACACAACCACAAGCCTAAAACCCAACAAGCCGCACAAACTTCACTGCATTGCAACAACAAAACAAACCACACATAGACTTGCACAACAGCACATGACGACTACCGACCGTAAAACACCCCAAGCCCAGCCAACGGACCCACCGGGCTGAGGCTGCCAACAGCACATCACTGCTCTCTTGTACTTTTCCAGCTTATTCCCACTAACTCACCCCCACCCTCCCCTTTTCAGAGCCACCAGAGCGCCAGGGGACCACTCCGGTGGTGATAGTGCATGGTACAAATATCCTTTAACATTTAGATTAACATATGTGATATGCAACATCAAATATGCCCATTGCACAAGCCCTGTAATAATAGTACCCAGTGCCACATTCCCAACAACAGATCAAGCCAGCATTCAGATGCCTTACAACAGCATTAAGTGTAGGCCAACTTCACATTCCTAGCATCGTTGTGGATAGGACATCATACACATATTTCACTCTTTTAGTAAGCGCCCACATTCCTAGATGTGTTGACTACTGTATTATTCCCTTTGACAAAATCCCATGCCCGTTTGTGTTGGGTGATGGTGAGATTACCGAGGGGGTCTTATGCCGCCACACGCCAAATGATGCTGGGCCTTAGGAAGAGTCCATGACAATCTCCACCATGCAAAATATAGAGGTCAGGAGCTCATCACATGGCCACTGCAGATGCTTTTATGGGAAATGAGGAGCAACGATCTGCTATGCTTGGCTCGCCGCTTATGGGTGCAGGAATTGCATATAAACTGACAGAGGGAAAGAGATGGACCTGAATTGGTACAGGATACGTTAGAAGCTGATAGCTGGACGCTACAAAGGGCCTCCACTCTCTTACAGTTCAGAACAGATAGGCTTGAGGGATTAGCCAGCCCAAGATCAACATCGGAAGTGTAAGCCAGCCTCTGTTGGGGTCCACCATTCCATACCCAGCTCTCTGAAGAGACGCATTTGATTGCCCCATTCTAGAAAGATTCAAAGCCAGGGCATGGAAGGCACAGAGAGGATTGCCCATGGGTAGGAACAAGCTCACCCAAAGTCGCACATTATGGCTGCAAGACATCCCCAGGGGCGGAACCTGACAGCTAATGTCTGCCCATCTAATAACACCAGAATCCCCTTTCATTAGAAAGAGGCTGGGAGACGGGCCAACACTCTTTTAAAGGTAGGGTGAGGTAAGGAAAGGATAGTTTAGAGATCTATGGGACTGTTGGTAGCAGGGAGGAAATGGATTGGGGGACAGTAGACAGAGAGTTTGGGTTGAAGAAGTGCGGAATGCAGGAAGGTAATGGACTGAGATGGCTGGGTAGAGAGTGGGCCAGAAGACTGGAAAGAGATTTGCTAAGAAAGAGGTACAGACATCTGTCAATAGAACCTTGCAGAAGACCGAATGTGAGCGACCCAGTGGGCTAAGAATGCAAGGAGATTGTGGGGGAGAGGAACCCAGAAGTCTTGGCAAGAAAAGATTTGGTAGGAGATTTAGCCAAGAAGACCGGCTCGACAAGGACTTGGACCATAGTGACAAGAGGTGGAGAAGGAAGGAGAGCGACAGAGAGACTACAGGTGGGGACATTCACTTTTATCAGTGTATTATTTAAAAAAACAAAGGCATGGGAAAGCAAAGGGAATGTTGAGTGTGATGAATCTGGGCAATGTGTCTGTTCTTCCCTGAGGGGCGCCACCCCTTTTGAGGCTTGAGAAGTGAGCCCGCTCAGCAAGACCCTCCCTATGGGCCTGGGCAAGTGGGACCTCACTGGGAGCAACTCCCCTCTCTGGGACAAGGACACCCATTCTGATATGGAACTCCTAGTCCAGAGTACATTATGGGAATCGGAAAGGCTGATGTTAAACCTGATTTGGGTTCACTGCATACTGACATTTCTTCATTCCCTTTGGCTTCAGATTATGTTATATTAAATTAATGTATTGAGCGCACTTACGCCCAAGGGCCTCTTGGCGCTGGTTGTGTGAAGAAATTTCCACGTTTCTATTGCAAACTAAAATAAAAAAGTTTTCGGCAGCCGGTGGAAGGTAAGATGACCAACTGTCCCGCGTAGGGCGAGAGGCAAGTCATTCCAAGCTTTAGCAGCAGCCACAGAGAAAGAACGCCCACCTGTCCGTGAGAGTCTGATCCGAGGCACCGCCACCAGGAGAGCAGATCAAGAGTACAAAGCGCACGTAGGAGCATAGGGCACACATTTCTCCAGCAGATATTCTGCCGCCAAGCCATAGAAGGCACGATGTATGATGCACATGGCCTTAGAGAGAATATGCTTTTCAGTGGGGTACAATTGCCTTAGCAAGGGAGACATATGGGCTCGAAATGGAGGGCGAAGGATAGATCTGGTAGCAGCGTTTTGGAGTAACTGGAGCCGATTTAACAGGTAGCGAGGTTGTGCCCAACCAATAGAGTGAATTGCAGTAATACAGCCCACTCAGGACCAGCGCCGCCCCCACCAGAGCCTGGCACTCAGCTGGAATAAAAGGGCGAACCGACGAAGGATACAGAGCTTAAAATGCCCAGTGATATACAGAAAACCATGTGGAACTTTGACTGGTGAGGAGGCAATCCTAAGCAGAGGTGAGCCTCTGACGGGAAGATGCCCTGCAGGGGCAGAGCCACGCTAGACTGCAGAGTGAACGAAACGCTTGCAAGACATTGGAATGCTGGCATATTGACCGGCAACAAGGCCTGGGTCAAGAAGGAGACTGGGACGGTAGAGCAACTGTCTCGCCTGATGACTCGACCACCCGAAAGCTGTGGTGGGTTTGGGGTCCGTTAATTGGCATTCAAAGTGCAGCGCAGATACCAAACCCTGACCTCTGCATGAGAGGTGCATTAGCTGCCGAGCAGCGGACGGGAAGCAAATGCTCCCAAAAAGGTAATGCCATGGAGAAGGGAGAACAGTGTCATCGAGGCCGGGAAGGCCACAAGGATTACATGAGTCAGATCAACCCAAATGGAGACAAAGCAAGCATATCCAATTGCTTTGGGGGAGCATTGATGCTCAAGACTGGAGAAGCCACAAAGGTTACAGGACCCTGAAATACCTGAATGGGCAGATGCTGTACCAAAACCCTGCTAAAACAAGAAAGATGGAGGGCATGAACACTTTGGGGAGCCCTGGAAACAAGAAACCTAGTGAACAGAACTGGAAATAGAGAAGACCTGGAGGGTTAAATTGTTTGAAAACCAGACACAGACACGTTCAAGCACCATGTGGGAAATGGTGGAATTGTGAGAAAAAAAAGAAAAAAACGTGTATTTCTTGAGGAAAAGGAAACCGTATGAAGAATATATAAAGACTGAGAACCGTGGCATACATGACCGGCAGAGAGGCTAAGGACTGTACTGCAAGGAATGTATCAATTTTGATGAACTTTGAAAACCTGCTTTTTGGAGAAGAGATCCAAGTGTTGGGCCAGGCAGAAGCCAAACACAGAGGCTGTTGCTCGGGCCTCCTTCTTTTTTTAAGCATTCTTAAGTGGTAGGGCCCATGAACATAATAGGATTCGGAATAAGGATTATTTATTTTGGGACATTGAAGAGCACCATTAGCTTTAGTTTGTTAGGGAGGGAACTTCTCTCATAGCGGTAGGGCTAGACCGGCATTTTCTATTTATTTTAAATAAGCACCCATGAACATGTCAGTAATTAGTCTGAGGGCCTCATTACACGGTAGGCGGTAAACCATGGTGCTACTAGCACCATGATATGATATGATATGGCATTTGTAACGCGCCTATACACAAGTGTTTCACCATGGTTGCCGCCGGTACCATACCGGTACCACCATGGAGAAAAGGGGAATTACCACCCCATTCCAAGGTTGGTGGGGCGGTAATTCCCCCTTTCTCCATGGCCCTTCCCCATTCCCATTTTTGCCTCATAGGGCTCAATGGGAATGGGGAAGAGGCTAATTACGGTACCGCAAATTGCGGTACCGTAATTAGCAACAAGGTCCCTTTGCGGGTCCCAACTTTAACGGCTGGTCTACACCAGCCGTTAAGGTCGGGTCCCGCAAAGGGACCTCGTAGTAAGGCGGTAAGGGTTTACCGGTACCCTTACCGCCTACCGTGTAATGAGGCCCTGACTCTTCTAATGGTTCGCAACAGAAGGAACATCAAGAGGTGAATGTAGTGGGAAATGAGGAGGTGGGTGTTTGAAGACTGTTGTGGTAGACGGCTGGCATGAGCTGATGAAGTTCAAAGGAGGTGTTTGGAGCAGATGCCTTAGACCAGGGGTTATGAGGATCAGGAGGTGGGTGGATGAACTAGCACATGTCAGGGTGGCAAGTAAGAGGGAAAGCTAGATAGCAAGAGACTCAAAACTAGAGGGAGGAGGTTGGGGGTGCCCAGAAGAAACAGGCATTCTAGGGTGGATTCCTGTGGCCACCTAGCATTGGTCAGAATAGCTCTGTTTGTATTTAACCTATGGGCATATGGTGCCAACTTCCTTCTCCTACTGCCCCCGACTACTAAGCAATCACCATGCGCTGACTAAATCTTGGGACTCAGAAGGAGGAGGCCCCGTCACCTTCTCCTAGCTACACAAAAGCATCACCTTTGGGTTTTACAAAAACTAGAGACCAAGATTTGTTGAGGCTATGAGCGGTATCTAAAGAACGCACACGCGGAATCTGAACTTTTATTTGGGACATTTTTGTTTTGGTTTTTAAATGAACTGTGTGACCCTTCTTCCGTGACAAGAATCACGAAAAAACATTTTACTAGTAACATTTTATTTGCTCAAATTGACCTGTATATGCTGCAGGAAGGTCGTGTACTGATCTTAGACTGGAGAGAACGTTAATTTACACACACATTAACTACCCCAAGAGACCCAACCGTTTTAAATTCTCTATGGTGCTGATCACACATTTGAGAATAACTACCCTGACAACTTTATTTTACGTCCCAATGTGTATAACGGTCTCCAATACATTCTTTGTTATGCACGTGCTTTTTCTTTGCCTTTTATGTATTGGTCAATGTCAACCATGTGACAGGTTCTTCAGTCTTTGCCCTGCCAACTCTTACAAACGATATTTTCTGGATGTCAACAGACGAGTGAAGCTAAGTGGATGCCTAACCACAGGGGTCCCCTCTGACCATCTATCAAACAAGAAGCAAAAAATGCACATAGGTAACAAGCGGTCTTTGTTTGGAGGTTCTGCATAGGCCAGTCTTTTTTTATTTTTAAGCCGACAGTGCACACTTTGTTAGACCTAGGTCCATCTTTCTGTGGGGCATCTCAACCACGAGACACAAAATGCTAAGTGTGCCAGGGTCTAAATCTAGGGCTGGCTGGCTGGCTGGCTGATTCATGACATGGATGCAACAAGTCAATTTAGAAAGCGCAATTATTTTCAAAGATCTCAATGTCAGCAACAATACCCTAAAACAGGTTAATGGAGAGGCACCATGGACTGCGATGGCAGTAATCCAACGCAGGCAGCAATAGCAGATGAGGAAGAGATAATTTGTTGTGGTGCAATACGGGCGAAATACACTAAATGAACTGCTAACAAACTTACATATTTGCAATTCATTGATTTTAAATGGTCATGGGTAGCTTGTGTTCGTGGTAATGTTGAGGAGACTTTTTATGGGACAATTTCCAGTACTTTTGTATTGGGACTTGTTGGTCACAATATGAGACTGTAAAATTGAGCTGCTGCTACCGTGGTGTTCTGGCTGCCTCACTCCCCCTTCCACCATGCAGCACAGCACAGGTATTGATTTTATTCACATTTGTTATTGAGACTAGAGGCTTCAGCAAAGTCTGCATGTGTGTCATATTTGTTGACAGTAGTGATGTGGTTTCTGTTGGGAGCTCCCATATTCTTTACATCCAAGATCTGTGTAGTGGCAGCTCTGTGTGCCTAACATGTTCTGGCTTTAGCGGTTTCTGTGAGGCTGAAACAGGCAGCCTCCTAGGAAGGTTACAAGGATAACCGGGCTGAAATCCTTAGGGGCTTGATGTTCCTTTCCACCCCTTTGCCGCTGCATCTCGCTGCTTCTCGCTGCTCGCTGCTACTTGGATTGGATTGGATTTACCTGGCAAGAAAGAAAAGTGATTGACATTGTGGCTTTGTCCCGCCTTGGACCATCAGGGATTGGCTCCCGTGTCTAACTTTGCATCTGCCCATATATTGTGCATGTCTACAAGGCGATCATCAGACCAACCCTGACATATGCCTCCCCAGCATGGATGACCTGCCATGAGCGACACCGGAAGAGTCTTCAGATAGTCCAGAACAAGGCCCTGCGGATATCGTCTGGAGCTCCAATCTTCACAAGGATAGCAGACCTTCACAGAGACCTGGACATCGAGATGTTGGACGAACATCTAGCGAAGCTGAGCAAGAACTTCTGCCAAGGACTGGAGCAGAACCCGAACCCTCTGATCAGAAGACTTACTGCCACCTCTGCAAACCCCTTCGACCGCTACCCGCGGCCCATCACTGCGAAGACCCTGTGAAACCAGCTCTACTGTGACAAGACCACACAGACCAAGAAGAATACAAACCCACGACTACATACTCAACCCGAGAAGATGGAGTAATGAGGCTCAAGCCTCGGTATCCAAAGATCACAGCTGATGGATAAAAATCTATCAGCAAGAAGAAGAACAAGCACAGCGCGCGCGCACATGGGCAAGTACCGGCACAAGTACCGCTTTGCTGCTTTGCCACGGCGGTACAGCGTGTGGCCTTAGGGTTTGAAGGGCTTGAAGTTGCTTTAGAATTCACAGTCTGGAGGTTTGAGTTGTGCCCTATTAATTTTCTGTTTAAGGCGAGAAGGGGTGGCTGTGGTCTCTTGTTATCCTATTCTGTGTTTCATGTACATTTGTTTGAACACGGTATTTAAATGTACACACTGAAATCAAACATGCCAAGGGACATTGCCAATCTCACAGGAACAGCGGAAATAGCCATAGCAAAAACGCTTCATTCGACACGTACAGCAATTATGCTTACCCCTTATTGCAATAGTTGGGCCAGACCAAAGGGCGGTCGGGCCTCTCTGGCCTATACCACTGTTAATTCCTTAAAGTGTGGGTCCCTGATTACGCCCGGTGTTGTTAATGTTCCTTATATTCCACGTCCGTCACACAACCTTGCACAGAATGCAGGGGTCTCGAATGTAAATGCCTATAAGAGCTGCACACTCTCTGATCAAACGATCTTGGACTCTGTCAAGCCACATCGTGTTCAAAAAGCTACCTGTATACCAATAGCTCTATCACCCATTTCCTTCCCAACTGATGTGGGTGACAGCTCTGCTATTTCGATCTATGCCTCCCAATGTGAGTCCCCAATCTCCATTATGGAGGAGATTGAGGCCTTCAAGAGCGTGATAGAATACATTTCTTCATCTATTTCGATCTCACGGTCCTGTTCTCCCTCATTTGTGCAGCCCACCCCTGGGGCGTGCAGGAATATATCACAGACCAGTGAAAGTAAATCCATTATCCCTCCCAATTCCACCATGATGGAACTGGCGTTAGCAGTTATCAACACTTCAGTACAAAGCCTCTTCAGACTGTTTGAAATCTTAGTTAACAGGCTAGTAAAAGAAGCCAGTTTCCTGGATGAACTTACTTGCGGTCTGAATGCAAACCATAAACGTTTGTATGACCTTAGCCAAAAATGTGTAAGATTGAATGAGTCTGAACATCGTATGGGATGTGTGGAGGCTGACTTCTCTCAAGATGGGCGCAGGGCTGTTCCGGGCATTGCTTCACAAGATGTGATGCATGTTCCGCCTTGCCAGTCATAGTAGAGATCATACGCCCAATGGTGGGTCCTCTAGTGATCGAGCCCTCACTCTTGGCCAAAGATTCCTCATACATCGATCTCTCAGTGGACGATGCAGAATCGGAACATGAGGATGTCTTTAATGTGCATTTGCCCAGACCAAATCAAAAGACCAGCAACCTACCTCAAAAGAAAAATACTAAGTGGACAAAACTGAAGGGGCCAAGGGCTATATCAACGAAAACAAAAAATATGCCTAGCATCAAAGGGCTGAAACACACCTTGAATGCTTTTTTCCACGCCATTGGTGGCACCATACCACCTTCTACTCTCCCCATAGCACCTATTCACAATGGTACAAATAGTACTGATCTACACATGCCTGGAGAGAAAGAACACAGTATGCCCAACTTGACTGACAATGCTTCAGGGAAGACATCTGTCCCTCATGTCTGCCCTCCCGTCCACTCACCTTTGAACCAACTTGTTGACTCATTGAGATTGGCATCACTTGATGAACAGAGATTATTGAGTGTCCCGTTGCCTAACAAAATGGAGCTGAGGCAATTAGATACTAATCTGAGTTTAAACACCAGCATTGAGCAACCACAGACTATGGTTGCGTCCATTAAACACATGATGGATATGTATCTATCAGAGCGCGCTGTTGTTAATTCTGCACCCCCTCCTCAAGTGGCGCGTGTTGACCAACACAAACAAGGGGACAAGGGAGCCATTATAAATCCCTCGCTTCCTTTGGCTGCAGGTGCATTTACACATGAAACTCTGCTTAATTTGAGGACTCTAAATATACAGTCCCCCCATGTGCATAACATCCCTTCTGCTGCCTCTCTGCCAACTGTCCCTAAATCAATACACCAAAAAAGTGGAAACTCACACTCTTTCATCATGAAATGTAGAGAAGGAGATTTCCCTTCCTACGTGTTGAATCGGAAAAGTGTGTTGAACATCTTTAGCGATGTGCGAACTCCAAGATGTGTCATCCAATGACATCGAACAAATTGAATTAATCTCTCAGTTCACAAATTCGGTAATCAGATTGTGGATACCGTCAGGAGTTGTGTCCAACTTAATTTGCCAAGAAAAAATGAGATTGTTTGATATGGGTTTTTTGTTGGCTGAAGATCCAGAGTGTTTGACCAGCGAACCACAAAGTATGGTTCCAAAACCTAACATCTATCAAAGTACACACAACATTGTGCGCAACGAGGGATGGTTCTCAATGGGGGGTCAAAAATAACCCCAACGCTGCCCTATCCTCCGGTTGTGAACATTGCAAGCTGGAATTCCAGAGGTCATTCCTATCTGCAATATTCACTCCAAATGTTTCCGGTGGCATTTCACATCATTGCGCTCCGAAAAACTTGGTTGACCTCTATTCCAATTTGGGATGGTTTTGACGTCATCTTGCTTCCAGCATTGTTAACAGGAGGGCGGCCTTCGTCAGGTTTGTTGGTCGCAGTGAATTTGAAATTGGGCCTGTCTATCAGCGAGTGGGCGACAGAAAGTGCATATATTCAGTTGGTTAAAATTTAATTTGGAGCTTGGATCATAGCTCTAGTCAATCTGTATCGGAACCAGATGGCAATGCCAGATGAAGCTTTTTATAAGGCTTTAAACTGAATTTTGCATTTAATCAGCACCGCAAACAACGTAACACACATATGATTATTCTAGGAGATCTAAACCTAGATTGTTGGAATCCAAATTGTCAAACTAAGGACGTCCAGAAATGGATGTCTTTATGAAAGAAAGATAATTCCACATGGTCAATGGAGCTGTAAGTGGTGCTGTTCCTGCCCACAGCACATGGTTGAGAAATAGCAGTACAAGCACAATTGATTATATTTATGTAGACACCATAATTTTTCAACAGGTCAAGAGCCTGATCGTTTATGAATTGTCAAATGGCAACCATAAATTGCTGTCGTTAACCATTACAGGAGATTGTGCTCAGGATAGAAGACTTGTACAAACCATCCAGTGGCCGTCAATGCTGCAAAAAATCAATTACAATGGTCTGATATGAAGGTGGTGGCATATAGACACTCCCTGGTAAATAATGCAAGAGTGGCCACACCTCTACATTACACAGAGCTACTACTACCTTTCATCAACACTATCTATGGTCCCTTAAAAGCTTGTGTGAAGCATCAGCATGTTTTTGATCATGATATACAAACTGCACGCGCGGCCTATCGGAAACAAAGAAAGATAATTTTAGCGGCAGGTAACACATCATGTCAAAAAGATCTGAACCATGCGAAATGTGTATACAAAAACTGTGGATGATTTTGAATAATGAAGCCGGTGACTCACAAGCTGATGCGCAACTCATGGTGGTCCGAGAAGACAAATGGGTAGAGTATTTTGCTGATCTGTATGCTAACCCTGAGTTTGTGGAAACGCAACTGGCTTGTCCCAGTGCAGCTGGCTGGTCTTTGGAGTTTTCTCCAACGAGCATTGAAGTGCTCATTCGACAAGCAAGCACTTCTAGAGCGGCCGGTCCCGATGGTATCACTAACTTTACACTCAAATCAAATGTTCGTGAGTGGGAGCTCATATTAGATCAGATTTTTCAATTAACAGTGAAAATGCATAAGGTGCCGGCGTCCTGGAAAACATCAGTTATTATTCCCATCTTTAAAAAGGGAGATCGCTCCCTCCCTCAAAATTACAGGCCGATTGCCATACTGGACGCCCCAGGTAAGATCTTTACTAAGCTAGTGTTGCGGGATTTCAATGCATGGACCAAGACAAACCATCTACGCGACCCTTGCCAAGCAGGTTTTGTTCTGGGCATGGGCACGCACATCAATCTGTTATGCCTGAATACCATCAAGGCACAGTGTCATGCCATGAAAGAACCAGCAAACTTTGCATTCGTAGACTTACACTCTGCATTTGATTCTATCTCAAGAGCACTATTATTGAAAACATTAATCATAGATCAATGCCCTTATACATTATTCGAAATCATACATGCATTGCACTCGGACACATCCATTTGTGTTCGACTCTCATTAGATGGAGTATTGCCTACCCCAATCAAAACAGCTCGAGGACTTAAACAGGGATGTTTGCTGGCTTCATCTTTAATTATTTTATTTATGATCTTAAAAATGTGTTTGTTAAAATTATCTCGGATTCTCCAAAATTGGGCATGCATACCGTTAAGGCTTTGATGTATGCAGATGATTTGGTGTTGATTTCGAAAACTCAAATGGGCCTTCAAAATCTCCAGACAGCCTTTCAGACATATATTCATCTGAATCAATTTAGAGTCAACACCAAGAAAACGCAGATTGTTGTGTACACCCCAACAAGGACTGGTTCCAAACGGTGTCTTTGGTCAATCAACCATGTTGAACTGCAAAGAGTGGCACACTATACATACCTGGGGATGTGTTTTGAGAGCGTAAATAATGTGAGAACCCAGCTTGTTTCCCTCCAAGCACTCTATAACTGGAGACTTTGTTCCCTGTTCAGGAAATGTCTCATATGAACTAATGACGATGTTACATTGCGGTCCCTGTCTGCCTATATATTCGGAACAAAAGATCGATTCATGACAACCTGGGTGAATAAGGTCTGTCAAATCCTGGGTTTTGCCGACATAACCATTGAATTGTTGGTTTTAAACCCAAACAAAGCTAAAGACAAGTTATATTGTGTTGACTGGATTAATACCTGCGATAAATGTATGCAATATCAAGGAGGTGATACTAGCAGATTTCCACCAAAAAATGTGCGCATTCTTCCGCCCTATTTGTTGAGAGCCCCTACACCAGCCCATAGACTGGCTATTATACGTCTACGGTTTAATTTATGGCACACAAAAGAGGTGCTGACAAAACGGCATCTAATGCTACCTAGTGAAAACATTTGTCACTTTTGTACCACAAGAGGGGTGCCAGAGACCTTAGAACACCTGATAACCCAGTGTCCTTGTTTGTGGAACCGTAGACAAATTCATTTTGCGAAACATTGTAAACATTTGGGGAATCTTGAGGAGAAAACGTGTTGGTCTACTATCATGAGTTGCTCTCAACTGTCGATCCAATTGGCTACAGTAAATTTTTTAGTAAGTTTACAACTGGTGCTAGATCCCAGCGTATAGTGTACCAGAATGAGATGTTGCATAAATCTTTAATGTTTAACCAGGCAGTAACCACTCTGTAGCTGGTTTGAGAAGTCATTACTGATCATTGCTAGAAATGTGTCCACATGGATACGGTATTTGGATCTAGACCAGGGAATATGAGGGCATGGGATTGTTAATTGTTGTCTTTTATTTTTCTACATTTTGTTGATTCTATAATGTGTATACATATACATGGGTTTTAATATGATTATGAATTTGGTTGGGAAAAAAATGAATTTGAATATGTTCTGTTTTTAGATTATGAATTTGTCCATTTGATCTGTTTTTGGTTTTGTAATGAAATTTTAAGGTTGATTAATTTCAACTAAATCAATTAAAAAAAAATATAGAAAAAAAAGAAAAGAAAAGAAAGGGGGTATGGGGCGGTGGTCAGGGTGACAATGGATGGGTGTGGTTGCCATGTTAAGTCCACAAACGGGTACAGCTGGCCATAGGGTGTCGCCTAGGGCAAATTGCTAAGGATTGGCCAGCATAAAAAAAAAAGGATAGGAGGAACAAATGAGGGGCGACCAATGGTGGCATAAAATGTGGTCCGCTGTTGCCAGGAGCCGATTGACTTACCTGCCACAGTGCTGTCTGCACGGATCGTCATTAACTTTGCAAAGACTTCTGTTTTACGTTGATGAGCAACTACACCCTGTTTTGGTAAACGCTGGGATAACTATGGCCCAGGTGGAGTTGCAGGGTCAGCGGTCACTGGTGGATCGGACCCTGGAGTCTCAGGTGCCAGTGCTGAAGGAACTCTGCTAGCCACTGTAGAACAGTTGAAAGACCTCGGAGTTGGAAGAGTTGCTGGAGACTGCTTTCACCAACATAGCAGCCTCGAATGTGGAAAAGCATATGTGGCTGTTAAGAGTAAGAATGCTCACCCACAGATGTCAGTAACCATATGACATGGCAGGTCCCAGGGCCACCCAAAAAGAAGCTCAGAAGGGAAGAGATCAGGGGGCCAAAGAAAAAGCACTGGTGACCACACAGGTCACACAGATGAGTGCGGCTAGCCGCTGAGGAGTGACTGAGACCACAACCACTGTTGTGTCTCTCCGGTGTACGGCGACCCGTGAGCCCCATGAGCCCCACCCCCGATCACAAAGGCCACTCGCACACACTTGCGTTTGGTTCGGGCTCCATGGTCGCTCTGGGCAGCACCACACTACTCCTTTTTCATAACAAACAACAAGAAAGAATTGCTACCTACAAACTATAAGAACACACAGCACACAAAATGGCGGACCCCTTTAATCACATCCACCCCATTCCTGCATGTCACATGATATGATATGATATGATATGGTATTTGTAACGCGCCTATACACAGGTGTTTCAAACGGTGTCCACTGGGTGTTCCCACCAGTTCAGGAGCCCAAATTACTGTCACTTAGGTGGGTATGCTTCCCGTTCCTGACCGTCTGGGGTATACCTCCTGCCCGCTTCCCGGAACGGGCCCTCCTCACCTGAACTCCCTTGAACTAGGGAGGTTGGCGGGTGGACCAGGCCACCGCCCTCATCCAGTACCTCTCTCATGTCACTTCTCTGCACTGCCTCCGGCCTGGCTTCTCCCAGTCTTTTAAACAAACTGGCGTTGCGTGTTACAGAGGCAGCCCCATCGGACGCCGTCACCATCGATCCTTACACCGCCACCACATCCAAAGGGCTTGGTTCATATGTCAGCAACAGCTTCCCGTGTGGATGGCGATTCCTGACTAACACCTCATCACCTGAGATGAACTGTTGGGGGTGAAGTCCTCTTTGGATGTTCTCGTGCTCAGTCCTTGCTTTCCTCTCCTTTTCCACCTGCTCATCCTTGATGACAGCGGGCTCACGCTCACCCATTTCCAGTAATAGGCCTCTTGGGCGATGCCTGAACATGGCCTTAGCCGGCGCCACTCCTGTGGATGTGTGAGGGGTAGCCCGATATTCCCTCAGGAACTTGTAGAGGGCCATCTGCAGACTCTGGCCCTGAGCAATTCCAAAGACCTTATTCAAAGTCCTCATCAAGCGCTCCGCCTCACGGTTTGCCCGGGGCCACAGCAGCGTGATCTTCCAATGGTGGTTCCCATACGCGCCCATCATGTGGGCAAACCTCTCAATCTGGAACGGCACCCCATTGTCCGAGCACAGCACCTGAGGCAGTCCATGGATCACAAAGATCTTCTCAACTGCGACAGCAACATTCTCAAATGCCACCGATTCCACAAACTTCACTTCCGGGTATCTGGACCACTCGTCCACGACTACCAGAAAATGCGTGTCTCGTCCTGTGGACCCAAAGTCCGCATGGACCACTTCCCAGGGCTTGGTTCCCCGCTGCATGGTTTCTATGATGGGTTCACTCTGATTCGGTGATGCCGCCTCGCACCACACACATATGCCGCTACAAACTCTCCACCCACCTTTCCAGGTCTGGAAAACCACACTGTTTGGCACAGCCGGGCCTTCATTTAGGTGGTGCCCTGATGACCTTGGTGTGACAGTTCAATCACATGTGAGATCTTCACCTGGGGGACCACAATCCGGTCATCGCGAAGCAGTAGACCAGCCTCAGAGAATGCTAGCTCATCCCTGACTCTCCAGCGTTACCTTGGCCTCCTGAGTCCTTAGCGCCAGCGTGTCCAACACGGACCTCCATGAGCTGTAGGGCTGCCTTGAGGATGCCAAAACACTCATCCTCTGCAGCTGCTTGTTCCAGTTCCACAATTGGCACCAAGTTAGGAGTGGCCGCCTACAAGCCGAACATACTCATCCGCCTCCTCCGCACTGATGTCCTGCGGCGTTTCGGGTTACCCCCTCGGATGCCTTGAGAAGTAGTTGGCTGCATTGCTGTTGCCGGGCCGGTACACTAGGGATACCCTGTACTCAAGCAGGGCCAGCATCCACTTCTCGATCCTTGCCAGTGACTTGGAGGACTACCCAGCCAGTATGGGCAACAGTGGCTTATGATCTGTGACCACCGTTACTGGCCTTCCCAGCACATACAGCTGGAAGTGGCGACAACCCCACAGGACAGCCAGTGCCTCCTGTTCGATCTGAGAGTACTGCTGCTCCGTCTCAGAAAGGGCTTTGCTGGCATATGCGACAGGGCAGACTTCTGAGTTTGCATCGACCTGAGTGAGCACAGTCCCCAGTTCGAATGGGTTGGCATCCACCACAATCGCAGTTTGGAGCGACGGATCAAAGAAAGCCATTGTGTCCTCTGCAGTAAGGGCCCCCTTGATGTCCTCAAACACAGCTTGCTCCAGCTGCCCTCACTGCCAGGTGACATGTTTCTTTGTCAGGGCTTGCAGCGGCTAAGACCGCAACGCCTGGTTCCTGATGACCGGCCACAATGTGACCATCCCCAGAAAACTGCGAACTTCTGAGACGTTCTCTGGGGGACGAGCTTCAACAATGTCCTTTACCTTTCTGTGGTCAGGTGACACACCCCCTTCTTTAAAGACAAAGCCAAAGTACTCAATTTCAGTCCACAGGAACTCACACTTGTCCCGATGTAATGTTAGACCCAGAGACTGAAGCCGCTCAAAGGTCATGGCAAGCCGACGAAGATGTTACGCCTCCAATCGAGCAAACACCAGGATATCTTCCCTGATGTTTAGTACTCCGGCCAGATCAGCCAGAGCACCCTGGATAATGTTCTGGAATACCCCCGCCGCCGATGATACCCCAAAGCTCAGTCGTTTGTAGCGGTAGAGGCCACGATGAGTGGTAAATATGGTAATGTACTGCGACCGGGTTGTAACACCACCTGATGGTAACCAGCCCTTAAGTCCAGCATCGAGAAGAACTGGGCCCCTTGGGACTCCGCGATTATGTGTTCTATGGTAGGTGTCAGACGGCGCTCTCGTTTGATGGCTTTATTCGGAAGCCTCATGTCCACACATATTCTCACTGAGTCTGGCTGCTTCGGTTTCCTGACGATGACAATCGGGGAGACCCATGGTGTCGGACCCTCCACCTTTTCAATGACGTCCAGGTTTACATGTTTGTTCAGTTCTTTATCAACCAAGTCCCTGAGGTGGAATGGGACCCAGCGATGCTTCATTGCAATTGGCTGAATGGATTCATCAATGTGGCGCCTTACCAGGTCACCCGCCATGCTCCCGATGCCCTCAAACAGACAACAGTACTTCGCCAGTAGCTCCTGCACATCCTCCACATACACAGAGTAGGCAAAACTGACAATGGCAGCTGGGGAGCAGGTGTAATGGATCAAGGTCACCTGGCTTAAGCCCCGCCCACCTGGTGCCTTCCTGGTTGCCGCTCTTTTTCACCACTTACCAAGCCCCGCCCACCTGGTGCCTTCCTGCTTGCTGCTCTTTTCCCTACTTAAGGAGCCCTCCAGCCTCTTTTCCTTTGCAGCTGGGGAGCAGGTGTAAGTGGATCTAGGTCCTGCACTATCTGAAACATTGTCAGGCCTAGTACGATAGTCGCTTGTTTTGTTCCTCCCCTCACTTTCTGCACCTCTCTCCCTCACCTTTTGTTTTTCTCCGACTCTACCAGAAATGTCACCAGGCCTAGTACGGTAGTCGCCTGTCTGTTTCCATTTCCTTCCCACAATCCCCCACCCTTCCTTATCTATGTTTTAGCTCTTGCACTATCTGAAATGTCGTCAGGCGATAGTTAATTTCACATCCTTACTGTTCATGGCCTGTAAAAATGTCATTGTATTTTCCCTTGTTCCATCCCTTGCCTTGAAGCGCTTTGAAACACACAGTTTATTTATATAGGGCCTATACAAAATCATATTATATCAATGGCCTCCGCCTCCGCACAGCTCAGCAGGGTGTTGCACCATCCAACGGGATCGGCTGCGCTCCACCAAAAGTGAAGATGCGGACACTCCATGGCATCGTAGTGTTCTCAGGCAGGCCATTATGTTCACTGAATTCCCTGTGTCGACCAGCACCGGAACCAGTGACTTGTTCACCCTCACCAGGCACCTCGGCTGCCTCCTGTTTTTTGAGCGCAGAATGCCCACACCGGAATACGAAGAATACATTCTCCTCTTCATCTTCGTCCTCTTCCTCCGGAGGGGCACTGTCTTCCCCTTGATCCAATTGGGCCACGTTGGGCGGGCGTTGTTGCCAGAAGAATCCTGCTCTGACAGGCCCCCTTGGGACCACAACTGGCAGCGGGGCACTGTACATACGGGCATAGCGGTCTCATGCACCACAATGGCCACATGATTTTCCCATCGCAGGGCACACAGCAGGGTGCGGAAGATCATACCCGCACTTCATACAAGAGCCCATTGTCCTGGTGCCCCGATCCCGCTGGTTCCCCCCTGGGCATCTAGCTCCTCTTCCACCATGGCCACGGCCAACTGCACACACCTCCTCCGATCTCCCTGGTGTTACGCTCACCTGGCTCCCACAGGGGCATCGATCGGACCCGGTCAGCTGCGACCTCCTCCAACGTTAAGCGTAGTGCAGAGATGACAGACTGGACTGGACCGCCTAATTTTGTCTGCTTGACCCGTAGAAATATTCTCCTGCAAGCGGAGAAAGGGATTTAGCCACCTGTGGATTTTAGTAATGGCACCCCACTGTTCTCCCCACTAATCACCACCGATATTCACTTTCAGTAAACTCACCTTATGTTTGTAAATGATGAGCTCTCCATCCTGCGTGGAATGCAGGGGCGCGTAGATACCAGTTACTTCACTGGTTTGAGGGCGTTGGAAGAGTTCCGGATGAGTATTGACTCGGAGGTTCCAGGCGAGAACCCGTAAGTATAAAGTTCAAAGAGTTCAATATGTCCGATGTTCACTCTTGTACATTCCTTTTTTGTGTTGCAGCTGGATCCAAGGGAAGATTGTCTTGTGGCAGCCGATGGTGTTCAGGTAAGAGTCTGTATTACCCAACACTGTCCGGCAAAAGATGCGTGTGTTTAAATTGCTGGTTTCTCTCTCCTTACAGGTGCGGCGTAAGAAGTAGCGGTTTGTTACAGAATAATGCCTCTGGTTGTTAATCAAGTAAATCTATGGTGGAGAGGTTGTATTTGTTGGCTCTCTCGGCTCACCTTATGTTTCTTTTGTCCCCTAGATGGTGGAATTCGGCAGAGAAAATGATGGAGGCTGCACCGGATCGAAAAATGCTGTGAGGACTGGCGAGTATGGCGCGGCGTTGCAGCTGGCGATGTGACGCGTGTAGAATAATGTCCTTTTCAAGTTCGAAGACGTGATGGATCCGGAATTCAGGTAAGGATTGAAATAATATCTGTTTTCTAACCTTTCCTTCTTCTTTCTTCTATTGCTAGGAGCTCTGGATTCGAGACGGGCGTGGCTGAAGATTGGATGCTGACTGCAGGCACGGTGAGCGTTACGCTGCTGGATGCAGAATAACACGAAGCATGTGCTGCTGTTCGGGTGTGGTTTAAATAGCCTCCAAAGTAGTTCAAGGTAAGAAGTCCCTAGAACCACACCCGAGTAAAAAATAGTCTGTGTAGTAAAATAGTCCCATCCAGGCCTCACGTTGGCTTGGATTCATTTGCAGCATGGTCTGCATGAGGTAAGTAAAGTCTATGAGCCTTTGGCCTATGGCGCCAGGACTGATTTCTATTATGAGCCTGGCGCCTAAGGCGCCAGGACTGAACCCAGACAGCCCCCAGCCGGGGCTGCTGGGGTTTTATTAAATACCTGGATGCCTGCTCCCAGGGCTCATGGGCTTGATCCGGATGCCTGGGGGTAGGCATCATGACACCTGGGCGCACCCTTGCCTCCATTCTGGATGATCTTACCTCTGACACTTCCTGACAATGACCCAGTTCCAAGATGCGAGGTAGTGAGATTCCAGGTTCACACAGCACTTGCCTGAAATGCACCCCTGGATTAGCTGGTTGCGGATCATCACGTCAGGATTGTCCCATGCGCACAGCAGTACTAGCCGACGCAGCCTGCCATAAAAAGTGTCCAGAGTCTCAACATCTTTTTGCCGGGCGGAGCACATGACAAAAAGCTCATAGTCCACATTCGCAAGTGGCAGGAAATATTCCTGCAAAGCAGCCTTTGCTGCATCATAGGAGGTGTTTGGGGGTTGCAAAGACTGGAAGACTTCATGCACCGCAGGGCCATCAGAATACAGAAGCATTGCCTCCTTACTATCATCATTGGTCTCCATCATGGCCCGGAAGTACATGTCCAGGCGATCGATCCACATTTTCCAACAAGGTCCCAGACTGGATGGGGCACCTGAGATATCAAACTCAGTCATTGGTTGTAGAGCCCCTGGCGGCTTCATCTCAATCGGTGGCTGGTGCGCTGGGGCCTGAGGCCCTGGTTGTTGTGGCAGAGCTTGTGGGGGCTGGAGGTGCTACCTGGTCCACATTCATGATGGGAAGTGCACAGGCACCCCACTATGTGTGGATGGGGCCGCATCTCACCACCCTGTCCCCCGATGATGAGTGAGACAAAGTTCTTGACACAGCGATGTCATGGCATACACTGTGGGAGTATGCAGCAAGAACCTCCACCACTGGTGATCTTCAGATGACTTTTGATATCACCACACCTCTGGTAGGCACGTGCACCCTTCCATGCACCTCAAAAATGTCCAAAACGATGATAAATGGGGCACCAGGCATGCACCACCAACAGCAATGTGCAGACAATGTGCAGAGAGGGCAGATGTCACTTCCAAGGGACTTCTGGACACTCCAGTGGCTCCAAAAATTGAGCCGGGTAGGGCCCAGCGGAAAGACAGACAAAGGAGTGCAAGCTTCCCCAAGCTCCTCGCCTCATACTCAACATCAAAATACCAAGAAAATTACTTCAAACGCACATCGTGTGCAGTATCAGCTGTCCGCTAATGAATTGTCCAAAAATTGAGCACGGATGGCGCACAGGCTCTCTATAAACGAGCCGCGGCCATCCCAAGCATCTGTTGTAAAATGGCAGCCAGACCGCTTGTCACGTCCCCACTCACCGGCATATAAAGCAGAGAAATCGTGATTAGAGAAAATACACAGAACTTCTCTTCTTTGATGGCTGTGCATGGGTCCGTGAATCGCATCGTCGTCGCCACTGTTGTATCTCTACGGTGTACAGAGACCCGTGAGCCCAATCCCTGATCACAAAGGCCACTCGCACACACTTGCGTTCGGTTTGGTTCAGGCTCCCCGGTCGCTCTGATGCGGCCGGGAACGCCCCGTTTATTTAGAATGCACGCGGCGGAGTGCAACGTCACTCCACTGCGTACGTGTGCCCTTAAAGGGGCAGCACCACAACCACCATCTCACAAAAGGACTGCAGTGTCAAGGAAGCACAGGTGCCAGGAAAATGCTCTGCATAGTAAGATTGCACCGGCAGAGGAAGCATGGCTGAAATAATTGCCATTGATCTTCACCAGCTGGTTGCGCTGGCTGTGGCTGTGGCCACCTTCCAGGGCGTGGATTGGATCTTGCTGGTAGTTGCACAGCAACCTGCAGCATCAGGTAAAGATGTGGCAACAACTATTCCTCACGTCCCCTCCCTTATATGATATACGCCAGCTATTCCCTGCATCAGATGAGGGGGATTTCTGAATTTAGAGAAATGGCAATGGTTGCTGAAGGGCTCGAGCAGCTATCACCAAAGAAGTAGTCAGCCAAAGTGCCCAAACCCAGGTGCAGTGACTGGCAGAGGAATCCCCCAAAGGCTTGACAAGGATGTCTTGGAAGTGAGATTCTATGTCTTGCTCTGCCTGCAGCCAGTAGAGGTGGAAACTGCGGTTGGACGGAACAGGGATTTCACCCCACCTACCCCAATGCAACCCACAGTGCTTGAGACCATGACGGCAGCACCTAGTCTAGAGGCTATGAATGCAGAGCAGATGAACGGTATGGTTCTGCAATGTTTGCAGACCTTGGGGAGAAGGTTGATTGGTATAAAGAAGCAGAATGGTAATACTAACTTGTGCAATAACAATGTGTTTAGTCTGGTATGTTTGCAGGGGTTGGTGTAAATAAGGGCAGCATGGCGATCTTGGGTCAGGCCCACAACAGTTTGCAGAGCGCGGCATCTAGGCAGGCATGGTAATTGAGGAAGTTGCCAAAAAAAAGGGGGAGGGTTCATATAGCACATAGGAGAGGGGAATACTTGACTTTGGTCCTAAAGTAGCAATGTGCAATGCACTGGTATGGCGCATCAACTTGCATGTTTAGGGACATGTATGAAAAGGGATTTTGTGGATATTTGCACACTGTTGGAATTGGAACAGGAAGGTGTGGACCTGACACAATTGTCCAAAAGGATGTGGATAACAAAGCAAGGAGGAGGGGAAGCAGGTAGTAGACCATTGATAATTGGCTACAAGAATTCCATATGTTGGCTTCCATAATCGTTGAAAAGTATCTGGAAAATACTTGTGCATTGTGGACATTCGAACAGAGAATTCATAATGCTTACAGGACCTATAGGGGCCTGCCTGCTTGCAGTACGACCAGGGGTTCCAGTTAAAAATGCAAATATGGCTGAATATGTCATAATGTTTTGGGATATGTTCACAAGATGAATGCAGCCAACAGTTCGCGAAATGCCTAAAGCCCAATTTTTTTTTTTACCAACTTTATTTAAATTTTGGAGCACATATACATGTATAAACTAATAAATTGATCAGTAATATAGATGTAATACTTCTTACATTTCTATTTTCAGTACCCTCATCAGGGGTGACAGTGTGTTTCGATGCACATGCTCATTTATGATAAAAATACAAAAGAGGAGAAAACAGAATAACATAGATGTTAAATTCCTCGCCCCTCGCCCCAACGTTAACCCCCCAACATAAGGTGAAGAAGTGGTTCAGTCCTTTCTATTGTGTCAGATTGGCCAATCTTTTCAGGTTCAACATACAGTTCCCTCAAATAACAGGTATTGCACCAAGCAATCTGGGCTTAAAGTACATCTGTTCTCTGTCCTCTGTGAATTCGTGCAATGGGAGCCAAATGTTCAGAGACTTATAATAAGAACCATGTGCCAGAGCAGTTACCTTTTCCATGGCCATCACCCCCCATAGCCGTATCCACCACATGGCTATCACTGTTCCATTTTCCGATTCCCATGCCTGAGCGATTGTAATCCTGGCTGCGCTCAACATATGTGTAATTAAGGTGGCTGTCGGCCCTGAGATTGCATAGCGACCCTCTACTACTTCCCCCAAGAGCACCACTAACGGATCAAAAGGAAGCTCTACGCCAGTTATGTCTTTAATGTGACTTAGGATCTCTTTCCAGTAGGTTTCCGCTAATGGGCAGGACCACCACATATGAATAAGGTCCCCGGTTGTCTGCAGGGCTTTAAGTGGGGTAAGAAATCGAGGGGGGCCCTCATTTGGGGGCGTGGCTTGTGGGAGGGGCGTGGCCTAAAAAGTACACAAATCGTAGGGTATACACACAAATATATATAAATGTTATATATGTGTGTGCGTACCTTACTATGGTTTGTGTACTATGCAAGCAATCTTTTCTAAACATAGAAATATGTAACATATTTCTACGTTTATAAAAGATGGCTTGCAAAGTACACAAACCATAGTAAGGTATGCACACAAATATATAACAGTTATATATATATTTGTGTGCATACCCTACGGTTTGCCTAGTTTTCAGGCCATCTTTTTTAAACATTTCAGGTTTATAAAAGATGGCTTTGAAAGTACACAATTCAAGCACGCAGGCAGTACCATCATATGATTAGATAGAGGACTTGTTTGATTACTGTGTAAACAAAAAATTGGAGGCTGTCCATGAAGGAGGCCAGGAGACAATAAGATCTATAGGCTGTGACTACAAAGTAAAGAGTGGAAAGAGTGGTAGGAGTGAATCAGTATGAATGTGTGATGCAGATATTTGTTTTGGTGTAAATATTTGATTTTATATTTTTCATGAAATTTTGATATGTGAATAAAGGTTTTTAGAAATCAACAAATGGAACATTTATTGGTATTAATAAATAAATAAATGTTGTGAATAGCTATTCCCTGTTCTGTTGGTCCAACTCTATAATTTTTTGTTATATGATGCCTGAAGGACCAGGGACTTGAATCAGGCACCCCTCTTTTTTTGTATAATGGCTGCCACTTCTGTCAGCTTGCCTGATGTCATTGCAGGCGCATCTCCCGTTGCGGCTGCGGCTGCAGCCGCGACGGAATAATGCATCCCGCCAATGTTGCGGTAGGACGCCCCCGGCAGGGCCCCGGCTCAGTCCCACTTTTTGGAGACTGCCGAGGCCCGGCCCCAGCAGGCCCCGACCCACTTTAAGCACTGGTTGTCTGCATTTCCTCCAGCATTCAGGTGGGTATTCTGAGTTAATAGCATGCATGCGCGTGGGCGTCATGTACCACCTAAGACAGAGTTTATATGCCGCTTCTTTGATGAGGGTGCATTTAGAAATTTTGGCGGCTCTATGCCAAATTCAGCCCCATGTGTCCCAGTCGATTGGTCTTCCCAGGTCAGTTTCCCATTTCTGCATATAGGTGAGTTTCTCTTCTGGGTCCCCTTCTCCCATCAAGCGATATAGTCTAGCTATTCCTTTATCTGGGTGGCCTTCCTGTATAGTTAATTCCAGCCCCGTAGGATCTCTAGATGCCCCTTCCTTCACCCTTGGATTTCAGACCCAGTGTCTAAGTTGAACATTGTGGAAGCGTTCCTGTTCCGGGATATTAAATCTGGTTTTGTATTCTTCAAACGTCAGAGGTATCCCATTTGAATAAAGATCTCCCAGGACCACGCTGCTCTCCCTGCCCCCCCCAATTAACCCAGAAGTTGGTATATGTTCCGGGGGTAAATTCCGGGTTATAGGCTACTGGTGTAATAGTACCTCCTCCCCCTTTAATCTTCTTGTTTCGTAGGACCTTGTCCCAATACCACAGGGTAGTCCTAGTCGACTCCAACAATTGGCCCCTTTTTTCCCTATGTCGCGTGGCGGAGAAACCGATATTTCTGAGGGCTGTCTTAGTTGCAAAATTTTCAAGTGAAACCCACTGGTTAGGTGTCTCCACCGCAGACCATTGCAGCATAGGGGCAATCTGTGCTGCCCATAAGTACCTACGGAGGTCCGGGACCCCCAATCTCCCCAAGGCCAGTGGTCTAAATAACACCTTCTTGGGAACTCTCGGTCCCCCCCCCCCAGATGAAATTCATCACTTCCTTTTGTAGCTTTTGGATGGCTGGAGTTGGGATTCGCACTGGAAGAGCGCCAACTACATATAAGAATTTAGGAAGTAGGGTCATCTTAACTGCTGCAATACGTGCCAACCAGGATAGTTCTTGTAAGTGCCAACGTTTTAACTCTTTTGTCAACGTTTTCAGGAGGTCTGGAATATTAGCGCCATATAGCCTATCATATTTGGGGGTTAGTTGAATTCCAAGATATTTAACTGCCTTGTGCTCCCATTTCAGGGGGTATAGATTTTCTAAAATTGGGATTTGTTCTGGCCGTTCTGTAATATTAAGAGCTTTCTATTTGTGATAATTAATGTGAAACCCAGAGACATTAGGAAATTCTTTCAATAGTTGTATGGCTGCTGGTAGGGAACTCACAGTGTCTTTCAGGAATAGGAGAATGTCATCTGCGTAAAGTGCCACCTTTTGCGGACCTATATTACCCACTTCTACCCCCTGGATATCTGGGTGGGTACGAACTTGGCATGTGAACGGCTCCATGGACATAGCAAAGATCAAGGGTGACAATGGGCACCCTTGTCTCATGCCTCTTTGGACGGGTATGCTTCTTGTGAGTTTCCCATTAACCAACAACTTAGTGGAGGGGTCTGCAAAGTTAGCCATCACCATGCGGGTAAAGAGTGGACCACACCCACATTTTGCGAGAGTCAAGCGAAGGAAACCCCAATACAAACTATCAAAAGCTCTAGAGGCATCTAAAGCAGCTACCGAAAATCTTTGGCCCGTCCTCTGTCCCCAGTCGATTACATCTATAGCCCTGCAAATATTATCCTATGTGTGCCGCCCCCTCACAAATCCCGCTTGATCTGAGTGAATGATTTCAGGCAGTATCATTGCCAGCCTCCGAGCTAATATCATGGAATAGATCTTTGCGTCTCCAATTAGAAAGGAGATTGGGCGATAGCTAGCACAATCCAATGGGTCCTTGTCTGGTTTCAACAATAATACTGTAGTTGCAGGACCCATATCCCCAGATGTACACCCCTTATCTCCAATGGAATTGAACAGGCAAGTAAGAGGGCCTATCAGCGTGGTCCAAAAAGTCTTATAATATGCATTGCTGAGGCCATCTGGGCCTGGCGTTTTATGCCCTTTCAGTGCCCTTATGGCATCCCACACCTCTTCCTCCGTTATGGGGCCTTCCAAGTGTTGCCTATCCATCTCACTAATCTGTGGTAAGACTATTTGATCTAAAAAAGCAGTCTGTTCCCTCTCCCCCAAATTCTCTTTCTTTAAAGTGTCAGTGTAATATGAGATCAGGACCTCTTCTATTTCTCCCTCTCCCCTCACTACTTTCCCGTGGCTATCACGAAGTTGGGTTATTCGATTTCTAAGGGTTTGGTGCCTCAATTTAGCAGCAAGGAACCGATTAGCTTTGCCGCCGTGTATGTATTAAAATTGTTTAGTTTGTACTAAGAGGCGTGCCGCGTCATCTGCTAGGTGTGTTTCTAAAGACGCTCTGGCCTTCTTCAGGTCTCGCCAAGCCTTCTGTGAACCTTTATCTTTATAGGTCACCTCTGCCTCTCTTATTTTGGCCTCTATAGCGTATCTTACCCCCTCCCGACTTTTAATGTAAGTCGAGGCTTGTGCAATACGTTCCCCCCTTACTACCGCCTTACTAGCTTCCCAAATGATTGACCAGTCCATCCCCGGTGTCTTATTTTCCCGGAAATATTTCTGCAAGGTTCGTTCAATGTTTGTTTCGGACCAGCTGATCCTTCAATATCACCTCATTTAGTTGCCAGGGTTTGCGGGATTTTTGTTGCGAATAAGCCAATTCTACATTCATGAGTACAGGGGCATGGTCCGAGAGACAATGCACCCCAATTTCCAAGCCAGTAACTTGTGGGACAACTGTTTCAGAGATAAGTATCAAGTCGATATGGGAGAACCCCCTGTGCACCGCTGAGTAGTGGGTAAATGCCTTCTTCTGTGGGTTAAAGAAAAGCCATGATTCTAAAAGTTGTAGTTCTCTCAGAAATTTCGCCAGGGCCTGCCGAAATGTATGATCAGTAGGGGTAGCCGGTAAAGTCTTATCCATTGTTGCGTCCATTACCCCATTAAAGTCCCCCCCGATCAGAATTTTCCCTATTCCCCATTGTGCTATTCTGGGCAGTAGATCAAGTAAAAAGTGGTCTTGTTTTATGTTGGGAGCATAAATCGAGATCAAAGTCACCAATTGGTCCATCAGCCTCCCCCCCACCATCAAGAAACGCCCATCTGGGTCTTTTTTAACAAATCGTTTCTCAAATTTGACGTTTTTGGCTATTAAAATACCCCCCCCCCCGCTTTTTAGTTCCACTAGAGGCTAAGTACTATATAGGAAAGGCTCTGTGTCTCAGCCTCAGTTCATCTTCAGGAAGCAGGTGTGTCTCCTGCAGCCATACCACTGAAGCGTGCATATCAGCCAGTCTGATCATCATGGACTTTCGCTTAATAGGGGAATTGAGCCCCTGAACATTCAGCGACACAAATGTTAGTTCAGTCATTATCGTACATTAGCCCGTAGATCCTTTCTTCATATTCCAACCTAAGATTGTTATAGATATAGCATGCATATCACTCACTTCTTCACCAAAAGATAGAAAGTATGAATACCCATTCCCTCCCCCAACTTTTAAACTAAAACCCCCAAGTAACTGTCCCAACATAATGTATTCAAACCAAATCACCGGGTCACCGAGTTCTACTCACCTGGGAAATTTGGGTTCCGGTTCCTTCCCTTCCCCCTACCCCTCCTTATACTTCTCATCGTATTCACATCCTTTACGTAAAGTGAGTTTGTTCCAGGCCATAATGTCAGTGCATAGGCACATCTAACTGTTGAGCCTACCCCATTCAGGAGGGACCGTAGACTTTAAATGGGTGGTCCCATCTCATGGACATTCAGCCATCGTTTAAGAGGGTTCAGAAGGTCTCTGTTCTTTGTTACGACGTCCCCACGGACGGGGATGTTTCAGATTCCTCTGGCTTATCTCAAGTCTACGTTCAGATTCCCCACTCCGGGATGGGGATTCCTCGGCATCAGTGTTGTTGCCTTCTTTGTCCTCTTGCATAAGATCTGCCATCTCCTCTTCCTTGAAAATAGAATGCCGTTTGCCCTTAAGTTCAAATCGGAGGCAAGTGGGATGTCCCCATCGGTATCGTACACCCTTAGTTCGCAACCAGTCTGTGACTACCCTCAATTTCTTTCTCTTGGCAAGGGTCGCTTGTGCCAGATCCTGAAACAACTGTATCGGAACTCAACGGAACCTAATAGGGTCTTTTCTCCGAGCTGCTCGCATAATGTCCTCCTTCAGAGTATACAAATGTATCCTGGTTAGGACATCAGGAGTCAGGTTCCTATTAAGTTGGAACGTAGAGTATATTCTATGTGTCCGATCAAGCACTATTTCTTTATTTTCTTCAGTGTCCAAGATGTGACGGAATAGGTCAATCACGTATTGTTGTAGGTCAGAGTCCGGAATCGATTTCGGGATTCCTCAAATCCGTATGTTGTTTCGCCTAGACCTATTTTCGGCATCTTCTTGCTTATTATGCATCTGCTCCATCTGCTGTGCTAAGTCCAGTACTCTGTGTGCCAAAACATCGTGATCATGACCTTGTTCAGTTAACACTGTTTCTATTTTGTCAACCCTCCGTTCTACGGCCAAGACTCCTTTATTGAGGTCTGCAATGGATTTAGCTAGGTTGGTTGCGCTTTCCTTTATATCCTTTTTAAGTTCCAACAGCACTTCTAATAGGTCTGATTTCCGAATAGGTAAATCCTCAGAGTCTTTTGCCCCCTCTACAGGAGGATTGTGTATTTGGGCCGTCGCTTGTATCTGGCTACGTTTCTGAGAATCCGCTGTCTGGAGCATGGCTTTGATATCACCAGGGCCTTTACCTTTTGCCATTTGCCTGGACATCCTGGACTACATGCAATATTTACTACTCCTCCGGCTGCGGCCCGGGAAGTCTCAAGCGATAAGCTCTTAAGGGGCAATCAACGTTTGCCTGCTCAGGAGTTATGAGGGCCTTGTTGTGTCTCTATGTCCTGTACAGCTCGCACAATACAGGCGCCAGATCAACTAGATCCCCTCAGATACAGCAATTATTGTTGTTCATATAAATCTACTTGCAGTTCAGATCCCAAGGAGTCCAAATGCTCAAATTGTAGGAGTGTAGTGTACGTCCCGCAGGTATCCACACCGTTCGCAGCTTCAGATTCTGCTTAGTACAATCCTGACTGCCCCCCAGTCAGCCATCTTATTTGGTCCATGCCACGCCGTTCAATCCTCCCCCCTGCCGTATTATGTGTTGTCTGTGGCCTCACACACGTATCTCCTCTCCGGGGTCAAACCCAAGCTTTCATATCAGAGCACAGAGGCATGACACGGGGACCAGAATGCATTGTTTAAATTAACTATCCGGGGCTCTTCAGGAGTTTCTTATGGGCGATCTCATCTGTCTGCCCACCTGCATAGCCCGAGACATTGACAGGGTCTCCCAGATGAGGCGGATGTCCCGCATCGTAGCTACCACCTCCCTCAGTCGCTCACCTCAAATATCAGCCACCGCCTCTTAGAATAGAGCTGCCGTCTCAACCCGGCTCCCCCAGGTCGTAAAGGGTATGGGCTCTCGTCGTCGCGGCAGAGAGGAGAAACAGGGGGGGGAGGCCACCAGTCATCCGACACGTCCTCACAAATGCCAAATCAACTACTGTTCCTCGATATGCTGGACCATCTTATGGTGATATGTTCTCGAAGCCTCACGGTCCCCTCACCAAGCAGTACGCTTGAGAGCCGTCATCTTGTGCAGTCTTCGCTATGGGTTGGGCTTCCATATACCATGCAGCCGCAAGTCTGTTGTCTTCGTGCGAGCGCCCGCCCGTCTCTCCTAGCCCCACAGTCCCAGGGGAGCCGGCCCGCCAGCGTGCCCCGATCGCTGCAACCTCCCCCCAGCTGGGGGATTTCCTCCGGGTCGTCCAGCAGCGCGAATCGCCTCACAGGGCACAGAGGCGGGGAGACCAGGACATCGCTGTGTCAGCAGCCTTCGATCAAGCATCAGAATCGTATGCCCCCGACCCAGGCGGGTGTTCTGATGCCTCCAGGATCTCGTCCAGCTGGGTTCATGCCCGCCAGCGTCTCAGGCACCATCCGCGGCTAGGTCACCAGCCTCGTAAGAAAGACACCGAGTCCCGTCCGCCATCGTGTTGTCAGGTGCCCAAATTTAAAACTTCATTTTACTCGGTAGTATAGACTGCGGCGCACGCCTAAATCGCCAATTTCCGCTCATCAAGGTTTCCGATTCATGTTAGGATGTAGTAAAAGATTAGAAACACATTTTTAAGGGGTTTTTGAGGACCCAGGAAGGAAAGGAAGCACACAGCTTACCAAGAAAGCATCCGATGGCATCCTCGGCTAGCCACGCCCCCGCCTTAAGCCCAATTCTAAACCAGAACAGCCCTTTTGCATTAGAGATACATCCTCGTAGTATGACAAGCAAAGATGGACCATCAGGGAGTGCTGGAGGTGGGTGGCCAAGCTCCATGTGCAGACAACTTACCAAGCAAACCTTTGTAAGTTTGACCAGGTGCCATGTACGTTTGGTAGGAGCTGTAGATTCAAACTCAAGACAAGAGGCCAGTGAATTGAGGCGGGATCTTATTGTAACTCGAGAAAGAACTGATGATTTGGCAAGGCAGGTGCTACAGGTACTATGAGAAAAGGACTACGCTCTTCTATCGAGGGTTACGTGGGGAACTTAAGGATGTGTTGGCTCAAGTTGTGAACCCACCTGAAGGGTGTGCGGACTACATAGACCTCACAGTGCAACTCGGTCATAGGTTGAAGAATAGGAAAATGGATCGAGCCAGAACAGAAGGTAGGACAGTTTTTGTGCGACTCCACGAGACCCACACCAAACCACATGAACACTCGGAACCAATGCAAATCGGTGGATTACGGAGTCCTCTGACCTAGGCAGAAAGAGAAAAAAGAAGACAACAACAACTATGTCTATATTGTGGTAAAGCAGGCCATTTCCTCTGTGATTGCAGGTGAAAACTCCCAAGAAAATGGTTGGTGCAACAAACAAAAACAACGAAGGAGAAGAAGCACCAGATTCGGAAAGCTCCAATGCCCAGCAAGCGTAGGGGTCCACTTGTCGAGCGAGAAAAAGGAATACATACAGACCTCACATCTAGTCCTTCCGGTACTTTTGGTAAATCACAAGCAGCCTTCAAAGATACATGCCTTGGAGGCATACATTGACAGTGGGGCAGTGTGAAACTACATAGACCAAGAGCTGTCAATACGAATAGGCCTTCTTCTTCAACAAAAGCAAAAATCAGAAAATGTCACTGCAGTGGATGGATCGCAGTTATCATCCGGGCCGGTGACACAATACACCGAGAAAGTCAAGCTTCTGTGGCAGGACGGGCATCAAGAGGACATCACCTTTGATCTCATCGGTGCTCCTCAGTTCCAGATGATATTGGGAATGCCTTAGCTGGAGACCCATAATCCTAAAATTGACAGGCGAAAATGAGTACTGACCTTTTCTCAAGACTGCACCGACACTTGTTACAGCAAAGACATCATCAACCCAAAACCTAAGAAAGGCATCGTGCTGGGCCTCACTTGCTCTTTACCACTTGAATATCAAGGTTACCAGGATATCTTCCAAAAAGTACAAGCCAACGTTTGCCCCCGCATAGACCCTACGATTGCCAAATAGACCTTGTGCCCGGAGCCCAAATTTCCTGCAGCCGGATTTACGCCCTAACGGAAGAAAAAAACCAACATCTTAGAACTTACCTGGATCAGTATCTGGCAAATGGTTTTATTTGCCCATCCAAGTATCCTGCTTCCTTGCCCCTCTTCTTCGTGCCTAAGAAGGAGGGGGACTTGAGGACCTCTATTGACTACAGAGCAATCAATCAGATCACCGTGAAAAACCGATACCCTTTGCCACTTATAATGGAGCTCCTGGATCAAGTGAAACTAGCATTCACCACAGCACCAGTTCTTCGACAGCCTCGCCCAGACCTACCATCTGGTGGAAACAGATGCATCAAACATAGCCATAGGAGCAGTGTTATCCCAAAGGGACCCGGAAACGGGACAGTTACATCCTGTCGCATTCTGGCCCCGCAAATTCTCTGCTCCCGAATTGAACTATGCGATCACGGATAAAGAACTACTGGCAATCAAGGCAGCATTCAAGGCGTGGAGACATTATCTTCTTGGAGCACGACACACAGTCACCATCATCACAGATCACCATAACTTACAGTATTTGAAGACTGCCAAAGTGCAATCCTTGCGCCAACTTCGTTGGGCACTCTTTTTCACGGAATACCACTTTATTATTACTTATAGACCTGGGGTACGGAATGGAAAAGCAGATGCACTATCACGCATGAGCGAAGAGAACCAGGCCTTTACCACATCCAATCCCGTGGCCATCATTCCCGAAGAACGAATCCAAACCATGATCGCTGCTACCACGTGTATAGATGACTTATAGATGAGGCAACACAACACGAATGGCTTTTAAAGGGAGACTGGTACACCATCGAAAGCATTCTACCATATTTCTAAGGACGGTTATGTATCCAGGACAAGAACCTGCAAACTCAAATCATCACAAACTATCATGATTCATTATTAGAAGGACATCCTGGAATAGCCAATACACAGGCTAAGGTATAACAAAACTACTGGTGGGCCACTTGGAGAAAAGACATTGCCCAATTTGTTGCAACCTGTGGTGTCTGTGCGCAGCACAAATCTCAGAAGCAAAACCCTGCTGCGTTACTACATCCACAAGCACGTTGGCATACACTATCAATGGACTTTATGATATCTTCCTCCCTGCAATGGTTACAACACCATCCTAGTCATTGTGGATTTATTCTCCAAAATGGCCCATTTCATCCCTCTGAAAGGACTTCCAACTGCATCAACTCTCGCAACTGTGTTCTTTGAACAAATTGTCCGGTTACATGGATTTCCATCCATATTGATCGTGGAACTCAATTTGTTTCCGCCTTTTGGAGAAGGTGTTCTGCAATTGCCAAAATCGACCTCTGGTTGTCCACTAACCAGCACCCTCAAACCGATGGGCAAACCGAATGAACCAACCAGACGCTAGAACAACATTTAAGGTGTATGCTACAGCACTCCGAAGACTCCTGGAAAAACATACTTTGGGTAGCCGAGTATGCATACAAAAATTCAGTTCATACAAGCACTGGACAAACTCCATTCTATGCTCTACATGGAAGACACCCACGGACGTCAGTATTTGATCTACCAGATACTTTGGAAATGCCAGCAATAAAAACCTTGCATAAATCCATCACTCAAGTTCTTGAGGAAGCAACAGAACACTTGAACAAGGCCAAAGAAAGACAAAAACAGTTTGCTGACTGGCACCGAAAAGAAACTCCTGATTACCAGATTGGGGATAAAGTCTGGTTAGCGTCTAGACACGTACCATTGAAAGGACCACAGGCCTTCCGCCCCAGATATCTGGGCCCCTATACTATCAAGACAATAATCAACCCTGCCGCCATGAAATTGGAGTTACCATCTCACATGAAAATTCACCCAGTATTTCATGTCTCTCTCCTCAAGCCCATGAAAGCAAATACACAGATTGATTCTCCACCAGAGCCCCAATTACTAGATGGGGAACCAGAGTATGAAGTTAAATCTATCTTGTATTCCAAGGTGGTTCGGTCCAAATTGTATTACCTAATAGACTGGAAAGGATACGGACCTCAAGACCGAACCTGAGAACCCAGCGAATATGTTCATGCCCCTCGATTGGTTAGACAGTTCCATCGTAATTACCCCACCAAACCAGGAACCAGGAGGAGGACCACCCTTGAGAGGGGCCTCGAGGGGGAGTGCTGTCATGGCCACTTGCCCAGGATCACAGGAGTGGCACCATCAAGTGGAGGGAGCAAGGGGCACCACGTTTATACATAGGGGCCTAGTTGGACTCCAGGCTCATGGAAGAACAAGACACTTTTATTATGGGCAGAAGTGCTTGGACTGAAACGGAACTCTTTTTATCATGGGCAGGAATACTCCCAAGAACTTTCCACTTGTGTGTAATTAGTCCGGGTATGGCCTTCCATTTGCAGCTGCACATGCAACTTCTATGAGTGGCAGGGTGTGGCAAGCAGGACTGAGCTAGTGGGCGTGGCCTTAAGAGCTCAGCTATAAAAGCCAGCCCAACCCCAAGGCACATGCTTCATGTTATTCTGCACTTCCATGCAGCGTAACGCTCACCGTCGCCTGGGATTCAACTTACCTGGGGAAATCCTGTCATCTACATCCATACTTACATCTGGAGGATCCTGCTCTCACCTGTACACTTCTTCCTGGCCCCGCGGCTCACCTGCAAACATCTCGGAGCGCAGACATCTTCTTCCTGGCACCGCGGCTCACCCGCAAACATCTCAGAGCGCAGACATCTTCTTCCTGGCACCGCGGCTCATCTGCAAACATCTTGGAGTGCAGACATCTTCTTCCTGGCACTGCGGCTCACCTGCAAAATATCTCGGAGCACATACAGCATCATCTGGGCACTGCGGCACGAAGCACTCCATCCGCACTCGCAGCACCTGCAAAAGAAAGGCAAAAGACAAGGTTAGACACTTAACAGACATTAACTTAAGGTTGCGCCGCCATTAAACCTTGCACCTTCCCTAAAACCATTACTCACCTGCTGATGGACATTGCGGTCGCATTCATCCTCCGCTCAGCCGCGTTCCGCGCCTCCACAGCTGTTGTTGGGCCGCATTTCCATCTATTTGGGAGAAAACAGAGAGGATTGTTATTCAGAGAAAAACAACAACACTCAGAGCCATAACGTCGAGACAGAAACTAGAAAAGGGGAAAAGACAAGAGACATTGAAAGAAAGCAGAAAGAGAAGCATAGTCGCAGCTGGACTGGACAACTACTCATCAGAGATCAGTGAAGGAACTCGATCCCCTCAACAAGTGCCCCTGCCAGAAGTAGCAGGACAGAGAGCTCATCATTCATACTTACCAGGTGAGCCTTATGGGCCGATACACGCCCACAGAAATCGCACCTTGGGTCGAAGGGTTTGGGAGGTACCACAGTCCTCTATCAGCGCACTCACGTTTTCCCATATCCACGCAGGAGCAGTGCCACCAATTGTCGCCGCCCGCAGCTTGTCCGCAGGGGAAGAAACAAGAAGGGGGTGGCCTAACTCCGGGGAGGGCTGCACCGTGCCCCAACGCCTCTGCGGAGACCAGGTGAGCGTAACAGTTAGCCACGTTTTAGGCTTTCCCCTTTGCGCCCAGGTAGGTGCACCCACACATGTGAGGTACCGTTTTTGTCGGGACACCTGTGGGTACCCAGGACGTTAGGCCATGTGTTGTTGGCGGCATATTTCGGTGGGTGACCAGGGTGAAATGTCCGGAAATTGTGAGTTCTTTTGCCACATTTTGGACTTTGCCGGGGTTTCTGGGTAATACATTCTGGGCCGATTTGTACAACTCAGACCTCTGCAGATTCCCACGGGTATCTTCCTTTCGGAAATGCATGGGGTTCCCTGTTTTCCTTGGTGGCTTGGACACCCTATGCTCAGATCTGTAGGGTGTGCGCATGAGCAGAATTCGTGAAATGATGGTGTGCCGAAATACTTGGGGTTAGCCGTGTTTTAGGCTTTCCCCTTTGCGCCCAGGTAGGTGCACCCACACATGTGAGGTACCGTTTTTGTTGAGACACCTGTGGGAACGTGGAAAGGTATGACATTTGTTGCGTTTGCGTGGTTTTCATAGCGCTTCAACCCATTTTCTGCTGCCCTTTGTCACACAACCCTTTCATTTCCCAAATGTGCCCTACATTTAGTCGCTGTGTCAGGGCCTGTACACTTTTTTAACATGCACAAGTCACCTACCCTCCAAAAGGTTTGCCTGTGCTCTTTCAAAAAATGTATGCTTGCCCTTCCTCACCGCATTTGCTTTCCTTATTTACACATGCTAAGTACGTCTGTTCAGGCCGTAAGCAAAAAACGCCTGTGTACCATGGCTCTGTTTTTGGCTTGTGGTATTGCTTGTTTTGTGAAACATTACAAAAAATGTGTGATTTCCTAACTGCAAGAGTCAGGGGAATGTAGCGGAGCATTGTTTTTCTCAAATTTCATACAAGCCATTGCCGTACCAGGCCAATCATATCCAACACATACCTTTTTTTCTGTCATTTTCACACTTTTTCCCCAAACTATGGAATTTTCCCCTACATAGTTGTTGCCTGACCTGCGCAAATCGCCCCTTCCTAAACTTGAAATTTTGTCTACTTTTCAGAAATGTATGCCTTTCTGTCCTCCCATTCAGCTTTACTACCCTTTTCTTCCATTCCGTCCACGCACGTCCTATTGGAAACAAAGGCCAAAATCGCCTACCTCTCACAAGACGGTTGATAAACACATCAAAATAAATGTTTTTTGTTTCCACTAAACCTGTTCTTGAAAGCCAGGGTATCTGGGAATTCAGCACAGCAAACCATTTGTTCCTAGCTCTTATAAGGAAAAAAGCACAGGCTTCTTTGTACATCATTATATTGACATTTCTTGGGGAAAAAACAACATTTTCTCCCTTTTTGGTTATTTTCTCTCACCCCCCTAAAGCAAACTAGGATTTCTGGGTGGCGTTACGACCGCCTGTTAGGGAGAATTCTCATAAATGTGCTAATTTCCCTTACCTTTTGAGACCCACAGCAACTTTGCTGGATTTCTAGGACTTTTAATTTTTACCTAGAAAGAGTGTGAGCCTTTTTTGCCCACTCTTTCGTGTATTTTGATGTGTGTTTTACTTTTGTTTTCTTTGGATATGGAGTTTTAGACAACTCCATAGGCATCATCTTGTTCTTATGTGTCACACAGCACCCTCAGTGCAGTGGCACAGGGATGTATTTCAGAGTTCCCAAGGTTTAAATACCTTCTCTGGGACTGGCTACTGTCTCCCAGAGAATGTAAAGTAAAATTGACTTGCTAGTCTTTTTAAATTGCAAGACCCAGCACACACTGCCTTACGGCAGAGTGCTGGAGGGAATACCTAGTATTCCCTATGTCTAGAAAACTCCATTTAGCCCTCATAAGCTACCCTTTCCTCTCAGAATGGCTGGTGGCAGTGGTAGTACCATGATTTCTCTGACTGCGACCCATTTAAATGCTCCGGTAGCTGAAATCCACCAGAACCATGTTTTTCAAGATGGAGTCTGAGCCCCCTCTGTAAAAACAGGTTCCGATCTACTTTTTTCACCATTTCTTTTTGGAAAGGTCCTTCTAGTGTTTGTCTCTGCTCGCCAGGTCCCTTTGTTTGTTTGCCTTTGGCGGGCTTCAGTGCTGAAGCTCCCCTCTGGCGCCTGAGTATCTATGGTGGACAGGATGTGAGGGAGGTGCCCGAAACTCCCTGTGCTTAGTCGCCTAGACGACCTGAATGCACTCTGGCGTGATTGGCTGGCTGACTGTCCGGCAAGGACAGCCACCCTGCTGGTTGAGTGATCGCTAGGCTGGAATGAATGGGAGAAAACTATTTAAAAGTAGGTCTCTGGGACTTGGAAGGCAGAGTCGACCACTGGAACGAAAGAAGTGAAGACAAGCTGAAGGAAGATGACTGCTGAAACTCCTGGACCGTTGGTTTGCCCGGTGAAGCCCTGCTGCATGTCCGAATTACCTGAAACTCCCTCGACAGAGAAGCCCCTTTAAGGACAACTTCTTCCCTTGAGCTGGTGGGAACAACCAACTCGCAAGCCACCTCGAAACCATCTCCATACTGGCCGAGTGCTGTTGAAAACCGGATAGCCAGTGAGAAGGATACCAGTTTGTGGACTTTAAGGCACTCACACCTTAAACCGACGTTTTGCCAAGCTTGTGGATCCGTCCCCGTGCAGTGCAGGAACCTCCCGACGTCCTCCCTCTTGTCCCCACGACTGAGGCTGAGGAACAGCGAGATCTGCAGGAACAACTGTCTCAGCTACAGCTTTTCTTCATTCAAAAGGTACTGTGCAAATGCGGTAGAGAAATCCTCTTTGCCGCGGTGAAAGTTTGTGAAACTTTCCCAACGTTGGAGTCTTGTTCGCTCATAATCCGACATATAACTATTTTTCATACAAACTACTTCTAGGAACATTGGCAAAGACTTAACTGTTTACTACCAGAACTGTGCTATCCTATCCAAGACACTGATCCATTGACTTTGGCCCAGGCCTATTGAATTGAACTGCCTCTTGTAGTGAACTGAAAGTATTTGCCCTGCCTAAGAAAGTAATTGTTTTTGATTCTTATAACCTTTGTCTTTTTACCCCTTTTGAAAGTTACTGAAGTGCCATTTTGCTCCCACTTCAGAGGAGCCTAACTTGTTCAGAAACGTATTGGTTTAGTACTGTAGTGTATTATAGTGTGATATTATGCTGCTTATTACTAGTGGAATGTTTTCCAACTAACTGTGAAAATAGATTAATATTGTTTTACCAAGAAACCTTGAGTAGGTGTTTGTTTGAACCACTGTGATTGCAAGTCCTTTGTGTAACACCTTGTACTGCTCACATCCCTCTTGTCATAAGCCTTGCTGCTCAGCCCTGCTACCACAAAACTGTGTAGTACAGACTTATACCAAAGGTGAGGATGTGCTTACACTTGTAGTCTTAATTGTGTGTAGTGTTCCCAAAGGGTACTGCATTTAATTCTGCCTAACACCGCCTACATGTGGGATAAAAGGGGCCAAATTTGGCCGAGATATCTCATGTAACAAAAAAAGTTACAAGGCATTGAATGGCGACATATCTAAAAACACCAAAAAAGGCCTTGGCACTAGGGGGGAACCCATGGCAGTTAAGGGGTTAAAAAAGGACACTAATTAAACTATGCCTGAACTAAACCAACACTTGCAGCCAACCAATGTACTCTGCGCTCTTCCTCATGCATGCCTTCATTGCTCGAAGCCTCCAACATCAACCTTGCCTACTAGGGTAACGATTATAAAGGCACGTGTAACTGCAAATGCATGCTACCACTTGCTCACTTTCCATCCTGCCTGCCACTACTGTATGCCTCCCCAGTTCCTCTCCTATTGAGCTAAGACTACCTCTTTCCCAGTATTGCCAATGTCCGTTCAGTGCCTGTATGAGCTGTTGTATATTTCTTAACTGTCCGCACTATTAACTGCATGTGCTATTACGCACATCACCTGTGACTCGCAGTACTTCTCTACCTCTTGTGCCCACCCAACTCTAGCTGCCATTATCCTACCCCAACTCAGTCCAGACACTAGTTATTGTGCACGACCCACTGCCCTATTGCTCTCTTCACCTGGGTCACATAATCCGCTGGCCTACTGTTCTCCTGATTCTGGGCTGCTCATGCATGCATACTCTATCCTAGAGGTTCACCATCAGCTGTTAGCTATATACTGCCACTTGCTCCCACACTATGTTAGTTAGCCATATGCTGCCGCATGTTCATGGACTATCTCCATGTGCCACCCATGCATAAAGGTTACATACCCTTTATGAATACACATGCCACAATCACTTAGCATGTCTCCTTTGCCCACCTGCCCGCCTCACGCTACTTATAAATGCATTTTTGCCACACTACCAGATTAGAATCGAGGTGGCACCCAATGCACTAGCCACTTTGTCAATCTATTCCAGGCACTACTCAAAGTACTTTAGCCAAACTGCCTTATCTTGAATCTAGCTGGCACTCTATGTACTGTAGCCTTCTTGCCTCACCTCAAACCTAGATGCCACGCACCACACCTTTAGCCACACTGTCCTACCTCGAATTTAGTTGTACAAGTGTAATTTAGCTGTTACCTAATGCATATCAGCCAAACTGTTGTACCTGAACCTAGCTGCTGCTACACGCACCTTAGCCACTTTTGCCTACCTCGAATTTAGATGTATAAATATAATTTAGCTGTTACTCAATGCATATTAGCCAAATTGCTATACCTTGAATCTAGCTACTACTACATGCACCTTAGCCACTTTTGCCTACTTCGCATTTAGATGTATAAATGTAATTTAGCTGTTACTCAATGCATATTAGCCAAATTGCTATACCTTGAATCTAGCTGACGCTATATGCACTCTAGCCATTTTGCCTTATTTCAAAACTAGGTGTAACACATCTCCTCCCAGCCACACTGCTCTACCTTTAACCTAGGTGTCACTCATTGCATTTGTAGCTACATTGTAGCTAATTGGGGTTAACCAAGCTTATACCCCGGCCTCCCAACACCCCTGCCACTGCTACTTAGCATGTGTCCATTCACTACCAACCTGCTTGCATGCCTCTTGATCCTTTTAAACACTGCAACACAGCTCAAGATGGCTCCACACTTAACCAACAAACCATCCCTAACTGGACCTAACAACCAGGAACCACACATAGACATAAACATCCTTAGCCACTGCCACCCACTAGCCTCCCTCGTGCTACCATAGAGAGGAACCTAGGACTCAGAGCCAGACTAGCCAAAATGTATGAGCCCCTTGTCCACTCACTGCCCTCCATACAGAATTCCAGAGCGCCGCCACCTAAACCTAATTCCTCTACAAAAAACTCCAATTCACCTCAAAGCTTCAACCCTAGACCACATCACAACTCACCCATTTACGCCACTCCTGAATCAACACAGGACAAGCGTCATACTACTACTCTTAAAAACACAGATAGCCCCAAAATTAAGGGAGCCTTGATCAATGCCAGGTCGCTAGTAGCTCATGCTACAGAAATAGCAGACTTAATCCTTAAAGAAGACCTTGACTTCCTCACTATTACTGAGACCTGGCTACACCCAGCAGCAGGCCCCATGCTCATGCTGGCAGTCCCAGATAACTACTCTATCCTGAGACAAGATCACCCCAATTCCAGAGGAGGGGGGGTAGCCATTATCCATAAGTGCAGCCTTACCATGAGACTAGCAACTCCTTCCAATGTCCCCTCGTGCGAAACACTATCAGTCAAACTTCCACTTAACAGTACCCAAACTCTCAATATCTATCTGATCTACCACCCGCCAGGTCCCATCGGCACCTTTGATGAAGACCTCAACTCTATTCTATCCAGCAATCTTAAAAGCTCTACTCAAGTTCTCACCCTGGGAGATTTCAATCTGGGCTATAATGACCCGTAAAACCATACCGCCAGTACTATAGTTAACACTCGCACTGAGCTAGGCTTCGCGCAAAGATGCACGGCACCCACTCATTCAAAAGGTAGAATACTTGACTGGGTAACCGATCACAACTGCCAAGCGAATATCACAAATATCTCACCCCTAGCCTGGACTGACCACCATCTGGTGTCATTCATGCTTTCTACTGACAGACCTCCACCTTTGCCTACCATTATGGCCCCAACTACTCTCACTAGAAACAAGAAGAATATGACAGTTGAAAGACTCATCCCAAACCTACTCCCCACACTCAACATAATCCCTGACAACCTTGACTCTGACCCCTTGGTCGAAGAATACAACAAGATTATGTCCACCTCGCTAGACCTTACGCCCCCCCTTAAACTCAGACCAATCAAACCAAAAACACACCTCAACAAATGGTACACACCATTCCTTAAAAACCTTAGGCAGCAGAAAAGAAACTGCGAGGCCACTTGGAAAAAATCCCCCTCAGTCGCGAACAAACTCAAACTTTCCAAACTAGCCGCACTCTACAAAAAAGAAATTTATATGGCTAAACAAACCTCCTTTGACTCTCGCATATCCCAAGCAAAATCCAACATGAAAGAACTCTTCTCTATCCTCAAAGAAGTAGAAACCCCCATAGTACCCCTTGACACCTGTACTAAAGATAAAAACTGGTGTTCAGAAATTCAAAGTGCCCTAGCGAAGAAGATCACAACCCTCCAAAGTAAAATCTTCAGCAAAAAAGCCTCCCTCAATGTCACTCTTCCCTCTGAAAATTCCGGACACGCTCACGCCCACAGATATCACCCGCTTCAAGTTCTCCAAAGTCAACATACTTGAAGTTGAAAAAATCATCCTGTCCTTGAAACCATCCAATTGCCAGGGAGACCTGTGCCCAGCACAGCTTATCAAAGACACTGCCCGTGACCTCTCCCCTTTCATTACGAAACTGATCAACGCCTCCTTCACCACTGGCTCCATCCCCACCAATTTAAAACAATCTTGGGTACGTCCACTACTGAAAAAACCTACACTTGACCCAGCCACACCCACAAATTACCGACCCATAATGACCGTTCCCTTCCTACTAAAAATCTTGGACAAGGTCGCCTATGTACAAATACAGAAGCACTTGGAAGATCACCACCTCTTAGGATCCAGACAATCAGGGTTCCGTCCTCAACACGGGACTGAAACCGCACTCATTGTCTTAAAAGCCCAGATCGACACGCTCAGAGACAATGGACAAGCTGCCCTACTCCTCCTCCTCGACTTATCTGCAGCTTTCGATTTGGTCGATCACTCTGTTCTATGTACACACCTCCACTCTTCAGCGCACTTCTCTACTGAAGCCATCACCTGGATCACATCATTCCTCAATGGCAGAACCATGAGGGTCTTCTCTCCCACTGCTGCAGCAGACCCTGTACCGATCACCTGTTGGGTACCACAGGGCTCCTGTGTTTCCCCCACATTGTATAACATATTTACCAAGCCCCTTTTCGATGATTTGGATCATCTCGGTATCACCTACACTAACTATGCAGATGATACCCAGATCCTCCTTCCGCTTTCTGGAGATTATGGAAAGGATTTGGCCTTGCTACATAGGGTATACATCATCATCCAGGCATGGATGGCCACTCATGGACTATGCCTGAATGATGATAAAACAGAGCTCATCATCCTAGGTACCACGTCCAGCCTAAGGAAACTGGGCCCGGCCTACAATTCTTTTATGATTGACGGTAACAACATCACAGTCGGACAGGAGGTCAAAACATTGGGCTTCTACTTGGATTCCAACTTTTCCTTCAAAAGACAAGTGAGCTCCCTAGCATCCTCCACGGCATACACATGCAAATTAATCAGAGCAGCCAAACCAATTCTGTCAGACACTAGTTGCCTTACACTCGCTAGAGCCCTCATACTGTCCCGCCTCGACTACTGCAACGCCCTCTACCTGGGATTGTCCAAAGCCACCACCAGCAAGATACAAACCCTCCAGAACAACGCTCTCAGAGTGGCCTTGGGCATCTCTAGAAGAGAACATATCACAGGAATCAGCCAACAGAACAACTGGTTCTCCACTAAAGTTAAAATTCTTTTAAAAACGGCATCACTCACCCACAAATCTCTTAACAATGTTACCCCAACATACCTGATCAATAGATTCCACAGACAGTCCTCTCTAAGACCCGTTAGAACAGCATATAAAGACTGCCTATCTGTCCCCAACTACAAACGCGCCACCATAGGAGGAAACAGCTTCCCGGTGAAAGCAGCCAAACTGTGGAACTCCTTGCCTCCAAACCTCAGAATGGACTTGCCCTACCAGAACTTCCGTTCCAAGGTAGTCTCATGGCTGCAATCGGAGGCCTACTAAGATTACTAAATGCTGCGCTACCCGCACACACTGTAACCACGTGTGCCTACCTGTTTACATCTGACTCACTGCTGCTTTGTATATAACATTGGTTTACCTCATTGTCTGTATGTATATTTTATGATGACTGCAACTAAGCTTCGAAAATTCTTGTAAATGCTGCGCCCTGATACCCTTGGGTACTCTCGTGCATTATAAATAATAAACATAACATAACATCTCATTGTATACAGGAACAAATATGGAACTGTAGAAAAATCTTGAATGCTCTAGGTTTTGAAGTAACTACAAGCAGATCATATAGTGCCAATAGAGAAAGTGAAGGAAACCTTTACTTGTCTGAAAAACATAATGAAACCAGAAATGAGAGAGAACATCAACTATGCATTCACTGCGAGGGTTCTAACGGAAATCTACAGAGAAAAGTATACTTCAACCCCGCTAAAAATAGGGAACAATCAACTAAATGGTCATGGCTTGAAGAGGCGATGGTTAAAACCAATCATACAAACAAACAATAGAATGATCTGAAAAACAAACCGTTTAATGCTATCATATGGAACACTAGGGGGTTCTCTCATTTGCTAAGCAAAAATCTCAAATGCCCTTTAGATAATTACAAGTTAATTCTCTTGCAAGAGACATGTATTACATTACAACCAATAATTCCCAACTATGAAGTTTGTTGGGTCCCTGCATTGAAGCATTGGCTTATTAGTTGCCTTGCGCTTAGATTCTGGTGGGAAATGATCATTATGGTCCTTACCACATCCATGCATCCAATTATTGAAAATAGAATTTGGAGAAAATCACCATTCATTTTTAAAGACTATTGCGGTATTAAATCTCTATTGGAACTCTGCAATTATAGCTGACACCCTATTTTTAAAACACATATTAGATTTGCATGATCTAATAGAAGAGGACTCTTTATCATATTCAATAATCATTATCAGAGACTTAAACACAAATTGCATCAGTGCAAACTCTCACCCAGCAAATCTGAAAGGCAAAAGCTGGATGCGACTGATAAAAGAAAGGAATTTCATCATCCTCAGTGGTACTAAATACCCAGCATTAAGTTTAAAGGCAACCTGGAAAAGGAAAGACGCCAAATCAACAATTGATTACACATTTATATCTGCTCAAAATCTTAATGAAATTGATTCTTTTAAGACCATTGAATCATCGAAAAGTGATCATAATATGATGGAGTTGATTTGGAAACTCCCCTTGACTCTTAAAAATACAAGATGCTTGGGTAACTTTTCACTAAACAATGGCCGTAACAGACTCAAATGGTCATCTGCAAAAATACACCGACTACTGATAAAGGTAACCCAAGAAAAACGTCTATTAATCAACAAAGTCTGATGGATGTAATCCTGTACAATCATTTCCTAGCAGTCCTTCATGAGCAATATCAACCTGTTCAAAGACCCGTTATCCTGCATAAACACATATCGGAGCCTGAGATCAAAGCATTAAAATTAGAAATGAGATCCAAGATAAGGAAATTAACAAAGCTAACATTAGAAGTACGTGCAGTAGAATCAGAAAATAATAAAAAAAGAAACATAAAAATAACATTAAGTAAATACAAGCAAAAAACAAACAAATAAGAAATGAGAGTATGTTGAAAACGATTTGTACAAAATCTAGTGCCCAAATATGGCAATTACTGAAGAACACACAAGGGAATGGAAACACGACTCTGCTTCTGAATGCAATTAGTGAGGGAAAGTGGTCTGATCATTACAGCAAACTATTCAACTGTTCTGAAATAAATTTAAGCGAGAACGAAATACCTGATCTTCATGAATTATGCATAGATTAGATTTTTTACTAGAAATTAAGCACCTCACAGGCCCCGGACCCGATGGCATCTCCAATGCCACCATAAAACAACATCCTGAGAAATGGTCAGAAGTATTGTACAACATATATAAGATAAGTGCAACTGGTCTAATACCACCAATTTGGGAAGAGTCAACCTTGATACCAATATTTTAAAAAGGAGACAGAAGTAACCCGGCAAATTACAGACCTTTGGCCCTATTGGACACCGCTGGAAGGTTTTTGCTAACGGATATGAAAAGATGGCTCCAACATACCAAATTGACCAATCCTTTTCAGTCTGGTTTCATTGCTGGCATTGGAACTAGCCCAAACTTATTGATTTGTTCAACACTAAAGGAACAAGCATAACATCTCAAAAAACACTGTATATTGCCTTTGTGGACTTTCGTTAAGCATTTGATTCTGTAAGCAGATTAAAATTGTGGGAGAAACTCAAGAAAGCAGCCGGTACAACATACATAACAAATGCAATAAGACAACTTTATACTGACACAACTATCAGAATTAAATTAGATGAAAACAGATTATTATCAGAACCAATACCTACTTCGCAAAGGATTAAAACAAGGCTGCATATTGGCAGCTTTGCTTTTTAATTATTATATACATGACATAAGCCTGCATTGGAAAGAAACTAAAGTACCCCCCGAAAATTGGAAAAAAGATGATTTCATATTAATCGACCAGACGCCTATCGGACTGCAGCGGCAACTTGTGGCAGTACAAAACAAAAGTACATGAAAATAAACAAGTTGGAGATAGATATGGATAAAACTAACATAATGGGCCTGATCACGACTTTGGCGGTAATGTAATTCCCCATTCCCCATTGAACCCATTCGGGAATGCTCCATTCCCCATTAGGCTTAATGGGGAAAATTTGTGCTCTTACCGCCGGCGGTAATAGTGCGAATTGTCAGTGAATTTCCCACCAGTCAAGAGCTGGGGCGAAATCCGCCGAAGTCCTGATTTGGCAGACCCTTAAATCCGGCGGTAATAGCGCGACCGCCGGATTTAAGTGTTACCGCCAAAGTCGTGATGAGGCCCAATGTGCCTACTCAATAAAAAAGGCCCTTTGAAATATAGTGGCTTTAAATGGTTCCTTGGTAAAGTACAGCTTGACGTTTTCCCGGAATACAGATACCTTGGTGTAAATTTTAACAATAATCATGATGTTCCTTACAAATCCGAAATTAATGCGAAAATTGAATCATTGACATCACAAGGTAGAAGAATTCAAGCAATATATGGGAAATTTTCATTAATGGCATCAATCATTTTTTAGAACTAGAAGGTGATAAAGACAATAATTTATGCAGCAGACACGAAATTTCCCCAGTTCCAACCTAAATGGGACTATATCGAGGGAAAGTACTGGAAGACATTATTCCCGTACCTCCTAGCTTTTCTATTGTGATAATAAGGCAGGAACTTGGTCTAATATCATTAGAATGCAGTTTGGTAGAATATGATATCCCTCTACAGAAAATATCTGATACCTGATGGATACAAATCAACTATAATTTCGATTATACCCGAAACCTTCCTGTCTGAAACCTGTACGCAGTTAGTGAACTGGAAGGACAACTGTAAAATGCTACTGGAAAAAGCTGATATATCAATCCAAAACCTGCTAGCGAACTCAGTCAGTGCAACAACAAAAAAACTATGGGCCTATGATTGGTCTTTGACAATAACTGAATCCAGAGCATATAAGATCTTCACAACCTCCAGCCTCCCCTTGAAGAAAAAAGGTGTGTTACCAAAGTACTTAGAGAAATTTCCAGATCCTCGTGGAGAACAACTAATACGACTGAGATTTGATCTTTGTGGCCAACTAAAAAAGTCTTGGCACAACGACAAAGAAACCTTGATTTTAACACAAGATGCAGATTCTGTAATGAAACACTTGAATATTTACTGACTGAATGTAAAATCTTAGCTGAACGTCGGAAAGTGTATTATTTTAAATTGTTTAAAGAATACAGAAATCTTGATCAAATATTAATGTTGAATATGATAGTTAACGAGGAATCTATATCCGTGGATATTAACACAATTAGATTCCTTGATGGTCTAAAATTACTATTATAAAATCAAGTGTAATTTTAAACCTGAATTGCAGAAACAACAGGAGTATATCATCTATCATGTTATTGAGACATATTATATATGGATGACAATCTTAACCTTATGTAGCATCATGCTGATCAATGACAAATAATATGTACATGAGATATTTTATATAGGTTTTTAACGATCCTTTGAGATATTCTTATAGATAATGCATTTTTAAAATGTTTTAATCATCCTCTTTCTTTTTCCATGCTGATAAAAATGTTAAATAACATAACATGTAACCTGTCTCACAATGAGGAATCAAGATGTAAACTATGCTATCTACAAGTGAAAGGCTTAATTTAAGCCAAACCACTTTAATGACGAAAAAAAGAAGAGTAGGCGGGCCGTTGCTATGGTCCGTTTCTCGGATGGCACAAGACACTATGCTCGTGCCCGGGTGCCGCCATCTTGGACACCTTTGACTCGGTGACGTCGGCGCAGCGCGCTCCCGGCGGCCTCACTGGCACTGCTGCTTCTGGCACAGTGCGCGGCCCGCACAGGGTGAGACAAAGCGTCGCCGATGAATGGCCACTGCCGCCTGCCAGGCCGCGACCCGATCACTAAGGGTGCGCCAGGCCACAGGGTGAGTGTATGCTGTGGGTCCGGGGAGCACCTACATGGTGCTTGGGCAAATTGTCGGGATGCAGAATATGTTATTTACCCGGGGTCAGCTGCAACTGGGGGGTCCTGGTGGGGGTTGTGTTCTAGTTAACCCTGGCAGCTCTCCCGAGTGTTAATCTTCCGTTCATCCAAATACGAACACGATGATCGTTATCGCTTCTCCCCTTGCATGCCACTGTCATGTTCCATAGCTGTTCTGCAGCAACCAAGTGACACAGTAACCCCACAGAGTAGTCAAAGCTTTTATTTTGCTTGTGCTGCCTTCAGTCTGGACCCCTTTAAATGACGAAGGCTCTGACGCCCTGTGTTGAGACGCGAAGTGTAAATGTGTACGCAGTTAACTGCACCTGGTGTACAACTTTGTACCTTTTAGTTAGTCCATCTGCTATGAAAGATACAGCACGTTTATGTTGTTTTAGATGCCACAGGCTTTATAGCGCTATACAGAAGACTTGTTTCTCTGCGAAGCTCCGTGGGGCTGCTTTTGTAAGGGGATGAAAGGTAGAATCGCCTGCCAGGGGTTGGACGTCTGACACGGACGCTTAAGTAATATCTATTCTATCCTGTTTGCACGTACTGAATACCTGTTAATGTTTTCGCCGTCTTCTATACGTGACACGCAGTATTGCTTCAACTAGTCTCCTGGTTTAAACGTTCACCTTACTCGGGGTCCCCATTTGCAGGACACAATACTCACGTATCCTCATTGCCTTTTTTGTCTAATAAGTGTGGCTCCTCCATGAAGTGCTTTCTAAGAAGTTAGTATTCTGACACGGTAGAATAGCTAAAACGCAAACTATCTTCGGACAGGTTTTTGCTTGCATCAGCCATGCCCTGAATGCAACACGTCAATCAGATATGCAGCTATTAATCATGGTGTTGCACAATTGGTGTTTGTTTTAATAGATGAGCGTCGCTTTGGATTCAGTATTTCTTATCGATTTCTCCCTTTATGGTTTCTGTCCCATCGAAGTCGGCCAGGGTGCTGCATAATCATAATCTCAAATAAAAGCAATCGGATCGACGTAGTTAAAAATAACATGGGATTTTACCACAAATAAGCGAATCGAGTTCCCAAAAACAGCATGGTATGGTTCACATACGTAACTTCTTTCTTTTGGATACCCCCATTCCCCCACTGAACGACAGTGATTATTTTCAAGGAATGGATTCCTTATTACACGTTTCCTGTTTAACTGGTGTGAGCGTCGCCTGTCAGAACTGTCACGTGAGTTGAATTTTTTTAAGCAGGAAGAGATGGTTCAGACTACACAACGTTTCATAAATTAGACTAATAGTTATTGGAAACCTCATCAGTACTGCATTGGGTACTTTTACACGTGGACTTGTCAATTTTACTTATTTACAACCAAGCATGAGTAGAATGCTTAAAGACCAGTCGAATCTGCCCAGCGTTTAAAAGTCTGAACTAAAAACGATTTTTGTCATTCTTGGACTCGCAGAAAGATGCGAAAGATGTACCAATCGTTTGCAATTTTTTTAGCACTTCCAATTTGTATGAAACATGGCACGCCTTCTTCCTTACGCAAACAAAACCTTTTTGCCCTTAAAATTATGTCTTGGAACATTGCAGGCCTGGAGAGCAGATTGAGTGAACCATCTGAGCCAGCTTGATGTTATTATGTTGCACGAAACTTGGTCTGCTGCTCACCCATACCTAATTAATTATTCTTTGTTCTATGTCAGTGCTCCCAGTAAACGTGGTAGGAAGCGAGGGGGGTTGGCCATTTATATTTCAGAGCGTTGTGCTGTGTTAGTATAGCAAAGTTCTTTTCACCTGACCGATAATAAATTTTGTTCAACTTCTGTATTACAAAGGGAGGGAAAGGTATGGGGGTCCAGCTAGAGGAGTTACTGTGTGACGTGGGAGTTCTGCCTACTGCTGTAAACTCTTATACTGTATAGGAGGGGACTTAAATCTAAAGATGGCAAATGCATTATTTGAGATGGCTTCACAAAGCAAAGAGGATATGGACTTTCATCATCCCGGTTCTGTCTGATCTAACCTCTGATGCCACTGGCCGTGAATTCCTGCTCAAGTTGTATGAGTTGGTCTTATGCCCTGTAAATTGCAGGTGTACATCTGATGTTCCAGATGAGCATACTTTTAGTAATTCCAAATTCCGTTCTATTGTTATTTTATTATAGACATATCTAGCTGGAACCTGATATGATTTCGAAGTGCTTCCTCGTCTGGAAAGTCACCATGACCCTTTGATTTTGACTGTTCATTTTGTGTAGCAGACAATCTTCCTCAGGGGAATTAGAAACTATTGTCAACGATATCTGCAAACCATTATTGTGGCACCAATGCGATCATAACATCTGATGCTGAAATTCTTTAGAAATGCCTTGCCTTGAAATGTCTTTGAATCCTTTTACCGACTCAAGCAGGGTACTAAATGATTGGGGCCTTATAATGAGGATTGCAGGCAATCCTTTTGTCGGCCCTGAAAGGACAGCTAAGGCATGATAATAAACGACTCGACTGGTTTGGAAACGAGTGGAGATCTTCTGACTAGTTACCCCTCATAGCCTTGAAGCATCTTGTTAGGCGCAGTAGGGAGACTACAACCTCCAGGCAAATTTATGCAAATGCATTTATTAAGGGGGGAAGCTGAATGGGCTGCAAAAAAATGGAAGGACCTGGAAATGGATGCTGATTTCAAATTATACGGGAGAATGATTGCTGTGGGTTTAAACGACAACTGCAGCAAAAATGGAGGGGGGGAACTGCAAATATTTCGGCAACAAGCTGGTTTGAACATTACTCAAGTATAATCCCATTCAACCAGTACGTTATCAAGGTTCCCTCCAAGTGTAACGAATGGAGAAGCTTTTAACCCTGTGCCAGATGACTATCTTAGTTTTTCTATAATGGATCTAGAAAATCCACTTAAAAAAACGGGAAAGTTGCCGGTCCAGACTTTGTCCCAATAGAATTCTTAAAATATCAGGACATTTGGTTACCATTATTTACGATGGCGTGTAACGTTATTTCAAGGAACAAGACCTTCCCATGTCGCTGGAACCAGACTGTTGCCGATCTTTAAGAAGGGGAAACCCTGCAGACCTAACCTTTTCGTCCCATCTCCCTAATTGATGCAACAGCTAAATTGTTTGAATGGGCACTCCACAGGAAAATCATGGACTGGTAGAGGAGAATGCCATTTTATCGGATATCCAATATGGCTTTTGTAAAGGTGTGGGGACAGCTGATCACATTTTGAACTTATTCCTTATTGTTTGAAATCATGTTCATGGCTATAGGGTCCCCATTTATGTAGCCTTTATGGACCTAAGCACAGCTTTTGACAGTGTAAATCGTGGGAAGCGGTGGACACATCTGAAATCCCTTGGCATGCCGTCTTCGTTACTGGATTTGTTGGTAGCTATGCACACAGACCTGTCAGTAAGAATGAGTTAACGCTTCAGGGGGCTTATCGGACCCAATAAATTCAACCCCTGGCGTAACGGGCATGTGTCTTGGGCCCTGTTGCTTTTTAATTTGTATAATTATTCACTGTCTGCCAACTTGACTGATCTCTCAAGTGATGTACCTAAGTTAGCTGGAAGGTGTCTTCCAGTATTTATTGCAAAAACTGAGAGGGCCCTCCAGCAGTTGGTGAATGGCTTTTGCAACTGTATGTCCGCAAGAGATCTGAAAATAAATGCAGCAACAATCAAGTGATGTGCATTGGGACCACACAAAGTAACACAATAATCATATTGGCTGATGGACATGCTTTGCAATGGTTTAGCTCCTTCATGTACCTGGGCGTGAAATTCTCAGGTCAGGAGTGGCACATGCATTTTGAATCGTATGCCAATAAAGGTGCCCAAATAAATGGCTCTAAATTGCGCTATGGACAGGCTCCCAGTTGATCACGCCTTACGTATTCAAAGCAAAGTCTGTATCAGTGCCCACAGATGGAGTAGCTATTTGGGGGCACCCGGTGCCATTGTCTAACCAAAGGAAAGAACATTAGTTCCTTAGAAGAATTATGGGGGTGAATCTGGGTTTCTCTGGTTTTATACTACATGACGAATGTTGCATTATTTGTTGTTGTTTGATCTTCATCTTCAACCACTATTGTACTGGCTGCTCCTTTGGGGCAACCCAGCTCTGTTGTTGACAAGATCATTAATTAAGGACATTCTGGATTCAGATGTACAACATAAGTTGAAATGACTGAATTACATACATGTAACTCTTAACCGGCTTGGTTTAGCAGATCATTTTCATGGTAATTCAGGTGGGGTGTTGAGGCCATAGAGACTCTTTTAAGGGCCTTCCTAAAAGCAAAACAAATTAAAAGACTTGTGAATCTCATAAAACAATCATTGCAGGTTACTTCAGTAGGAAGAAAGACCTGGGACCGTCAAAATATATGCTCTGGTTAATCATGCAAGAAGGAATTTAATTAGTCTGAGGTCCAATTTACTTTTGACAAAGGGAACTTTGCTGGATAAAAGAACATAAGATTTGAACAGGTGACTTTGTAATCGGCATGACGTGGATGATTTGTTATATTTTCGACTAATATGAAACTGGGGTGCACATATCTCTGTTCACTGTTTAGGGACCAAGGGCTAAGAAGTGCACATTTAGCTGTTGACATGATTATTTCCCCTTCAAGTGTCATCTATGCACACAAAATGTATATTTTTGTTGAATATGCGCTGGAACTGAAAGCTTTTATTGTAGCATATGTAATTTTAACGTGCTATTTTGCAGGTATTCTATTGAGGTGTGTGTGTGTGTGTGTGTGTGTGTGTGTGTGCGTATATATAATATATTCAGTAAAAAAACTTTGTTAAAAGGACGTTATGGTTCCAAGTAAAACCGAAAAACCCCTGAAATTCACCAGTTATGGTAAGCTAAGCACCCAGAACTCGCGCCACCACCGTGCACTGCTAAGACGAACACCCAGGACATCAAAGATGACATCACAAATGTCATTAATGACATCACATGTGCATTTACTTTTAATGAAAAGTCCGTACAAGGGATTCTTATTATGTTGACAAAAGTGTCAATGATCATTGGAAAAAATAACATGAGCTACTTAGTGCATTAAGCAATGCATTTATATAAATAGCATTCTATTATGAAATTATATCCAGTATATTAAGCTACTCATGTAGAAACATAGGCATTGTGTGCAGCATACATGATGGAGGTGCAATATTCATAATCTTGCCATGTTGAATAGTGAAATAACTGCTTTCTTATTAGAGCTTTGTGTACTGTGAAACATGTAATAAGTAGCTAATAAAACCCACTAACTACATAATTGCATTATTACAGCTAAAACACAGAGACAACACATACAAATAGGACAGTGGTATTCAAACTGTGGGTCGCGACCCCCTAGGGGTCCGCGGGTGCATCCCAGGGGGGCCCTGAGAGCTCAGCATGAAAAAAGATATATTTTTTTTTTTTTTTTTTTTTTTTTTTTTTTTTTTTTTTAAGATTGGAAGAAATGGGCAGGGGTGGCCCACATGGGCGGGCTGAAGCATGAAACTGTCTCAGGCAACAATGAAAAAGTGGCCCACAGTTGTAAATGGATATTCATTCCTTTAGTCACAGACTGGGCCTCATTACTACTATGGCGGACCAGTAACAACGGTGCTGGTAAGCTACCGGCACCGTTGCTACCGTTCCGCCATAGTGAGAGTTGTGCTCGTGGGTGCTTGACAGCCCCCGCCAGGTCTGACCTCAGCTCGTCGGATGCACCAGCACCGTTATTAACGGTGCCGGTGCATCCGAGCTCCCCATTCCCATTTGAGCCATATGGGGCTCAAATGGGAATGGGGATCTACCGGCACCTTCGAAAGGGCAATTATCATGTCCGCCTAACTCGGCATGACCTAGTAATTGCCCATTCGCAGGTGCCAGACCCGGATGCAACTCCAGTGGCAGCCGTGCCGGTTTTACCGGCACAGCTACCGCCAGAGTAGTTATGAAGCCCACTGTTTCAATAGTACCCAAAGGGGTGCTTTGTGTTAAAATGTAAGTAAATTGTGATATATTCAGCAACAATGGTCAACATTACTAACTGCATAGTTAAGTAACTCATCAAAATGGTCCACATTGGCCAAAATGGTGGCCCATTTTGATTGGCCCAAACTAGCATTTTACATTTTTGGTACAGGCATTGCCCTATAGGCCTGTCCGAGCCTGGCGGCTCATCCATAATGGCAAGAGGCGCCCACCCAGTGGCCCCTCACCCATTATGGAGGAGCTAAGGAGCCAGCCCAGTGAAACAGTGAGCACTCCCTCAGCTGCTTTATCCAGCTAATGGAGTGCTCCTGGGCTGGCTGAACTGTCAAAGGGAAACACTGTTTCCCTTTGACAGTTCAGTTTAGTTCCCCAGCCGCACATGCTCACTGAGCCATGCAAGTGCTGGGGCGTTTTGCTTCGCCAGCATTGCATAGCTCATTGGAAATGCTGGCTGGGGCACTGCATGTCTGTATGTCCGAGGGGGAGCTCCTGCGCCTCCTCGCACATACGGACAGAGCAGCTGGAGCAGCACCCACACACAGGCCAATGCAGAAGGTACGTTTATGTTCATTGTTTTTATTTAAACATGTGTATGGATGCGTTATGAGTGAGTGTATGGTGATGGATGCTCATGTGAATGATAGAGTGATTGCTGTATGAATGTGCAGCGCCTTGCATATACACATAATCATGTTCATTGTGTTAGGACCAGTGGGGCCCAGGGGACAGGGATGGTATCTTTTTACCGGACATCTATCATTCAAAACCCTCTGCCTTGTCCACAAGGCTTTCTGGGGCCTGGGTCCAAAATACCTTCAGCTATTCCTCCGCAAATACCTCCCCTCTCGAGCTCTTCACTCCTCTACCTCCAACTCCCTCAGGGTCAGTCGTTTATCAAAGAAACGAGCTGGGGGTAGATCTCCGTCTTCGGCTGGGGCCTCCCTCTGGAACAGCGCCCTGCCACTCTAAAACTTGAGGAGAACCATCTTTCTTCCTGCACTTATCAGACCTACCCTGTCTGCTGCCTTAAACGTAGCACTTGCAAATTGCTGGCTGCACTACCACTGTTTGTTGCCTTTATTATTTATTTATTGTTATTTATCTGTTTCTCCTCTGCTTCGCACTTTCCACTTCTCCCCCCTTCCATGCACTTTTCCCCTCACACTTGCGCGTTCTCAATGTCACTGGGCCTAGTAAGATCGCTGTTTTATTCTCCTCTGTTCCCCTCCCTTGCCTTGTCACGCTCTGAAACACTTGTGTACGAGCGCGATAGAAATAAAATATCAATGCCTGCCCCCTGGACTCCCAGCAACAATTGCAAACTGTTTGGCTATTTACCCATTTTTTGTTAAAAGTATGCTCTACAATGCAACATTTTAACCTATTATTTAAAAAAAAATTCACAGGGGGAAACCCCCCCGAACCTCCCCTTAATGCCCCTCCACTTAAAAAAGATTCACCAGCCGCCACTGGCCCTCAGACTGTGTTGGGAACGGGATGGGGGAACCGAGGGACTATGGTGGGAGCACAATGGGCGGGAACCATGGGATAGTGATGGGAGCAGAGTGGGGAGAGCCCTGGGTGTGTGATGGGGTGGGGAGAGACCAGCGACTGGGTAGGAGTGGGATGAGGGAGCCCAGCGACTTTGATGGGAGCAGGTGACGGCGCGCAATATATACTGTCCATTTGGCATTTCTGGGGGGTCCCGACCTGCCCAAATTTTGCTCAGGGGGGCCCTGGCCAAAAAAGTTTGAAGACCACTGAAATAGGAGTATATGTAGGGAAAGTGAAGTAAGCAAAAAAGCAGCAGTAGTAGCAGCAAATGTTCATAACCTAACTGATTATCTTTATGCACAGAAATGATGGCTCTGTTTCAAAGCTGCTACTCCCCCCTATGTATATGTATCACATGATGTGACTGGACCCTAAGGAAAGTAGTGTGAGTACAATATATACAAATATTAGCATGTACAGTAATAAAAAAACAGAACTATCAGTGCTGATAACCATAGTGATTATCGTCATGCACAGAAAGGATTGCTGTCTTTCAAGCCTGTGTCTTCCCCTATGTATATGTTTCATATGTTGTGACTGGACCCTAAGGGAATTACTGTAACAACATACTTGAAGGGTAAGTCTCCAAATATAGTACCATTTCAATGTTTAGTTCCTGTCTGTTACTGAAGAAAACCATGTGGCCTAGATATATCTGTAAAGGAAAAAAGGGGGAGCCAGACGTGATGTCAACAGTGATGTCATCAATGATGTCGTGGGTGTTAGTCTTAGCAGTGTACGGTGTTGGCGCGAGTTATGGTCGCTTAGCTTACCATAACTGGCGGCGAATTTCAGGGGTTTTACGGTTTTACTTGGAACCATAACGTCCCTTTAACAGTTTTTTTTCATTGAATATCATAGGTTTTTATTAGTGCAACTTAACCATACTGTCTACGAACATCTGACTTCATTGCAGACCTTCCAGAGAGTGCCACATGACCATATGCTGGCGCTCCGCATGATGTCGTGTCCGAGAACACGTACGCACCTCACAATAAAATCTGTGCTTCACGGGCAGTTTGGAACTACATTTTCTACTGATCTAGGAACTTTCAACTTCAAAATTTCCCTTGCAAAGCTCCAACACCTATTCCTACTCATCCATTAACAACCTAGTACACAGTACATACATTTAGCAAAACTGCTATTTATTTTAAAATGACATCAGCCAAGGCCATCCCTCCTCCCCAAGAGACACCACCACTGCTGTAATCAAGGAGCATGAGAAACTCTGCCCCCTACCTTAGAAATAACACACGCGCAACATTTTCCCCTGTCCACCTTCCCCTCCGTATTAGTGTTTGGTGGCTCTTCCCTCATTTCCCTTCCCAACATTTCGTCGTTAGCTCTCCTGCCAAAAAAAAGCCATGCAAAAACAAAATAAATGTTCCTTTAGGAACCACCTTTCACATGTAAAAAATAGAACTAAAAAAAACCTGCTTAGACTCCATCTAATTTATATTTCTAAGTAAAGTACATAGACGCAATAAGGTTTTCCAACATTTCCATTTGCATTTTGTGTTATGCTAATGGGAATATTGTGGCGTTCAACCTCTGTTCCAGGGACTGGAGTGGTGGATAACGGCCCAGCAGCTCAAGTTATCAACCAATCGAAGTGAGGGTGGATAACGAGGTCTCTGGACCATTATCCCCCCATTCCAGCCCCTGAAATGGGGGATGAAAGCCATTAGCAGTTTAGGTTTCCAAAGCGTTAACCCGTTCTACTAAAAGAGGATTTTTCGTCCTGGTTTAGGGAGGAAAATCCTTTTCCAAGATGGCAACCGAGGAAAGGGAAGGCAAGGGTTCCATACAGGGCCTCTCTTCGCTTTCCATGGCAGCCTGCAGAAGGGAACAAGAACACCCTATGACTGTATTACCACAAACGCATTTTTCTTTCCTTTCAAATCTATGCTAATTTCTAATAACGTTACCACAAAGCCGGTCCGAGGTGCACCTGGCCACTTTAATCCTATGTGTTGTCCCTTCTGGTCATGGGCAGTAGCCACATTGTCCGGATCATGACCTTATACCATGACCCCGACATTCTGGCCACTGCCCATGGCTACAGCCTACCCCTCAGTCACCAAAGCTGTAACGCTATTTTTTTTTTTTACACTTGTCAAATAAGAAAACACTTCCACATTTGCAAAACCATGATTTTCGATCCTTGCCAATGAGTCTTATGCAAATTTGCAGGAAAGCCACCCACGTTTTTTATTTTTTCAAAACTGTCAAATGAATGCACATACAACCGTCATATAAGCTGTGCACAAAATCTCAACAAACCTTGTAAAATCATTCGAAATCAAGGCAGAAATATTCCACCCATCATCACCCCTGACCTCCCCAAACGTTATTTGATAGTTTCACAAGTGCATTGTTAAGAAAATATAATTGTCCCGAGGGTTCGACCATGTATTCTTATACATACGTTGATCTATCTCAAACATTTCCAAATCACCTTACCTCATTTCTCCTCTTTTATAAACATACGAAATCTGGCAGCAGGGCACGTGTGATGGCAATAAATCATATGCCCCGCCCCTGACCCTCACATAACCAAGTAATATTCAACACCTTTCTCTGTGGCGTTTCTCTTCAGCGTAGGAAAATGCACCCATAATCACCTACGTGACGCAGAACCCGAAAAGCAACACACATCGACTAACAACATAGCTTGTTACAATTCAAAATATTAAACCGGTCTTTAAAAGAAATCAATAACACTGTACAATTTGTAAAATTACTTTTATTTCACAATGAACTCTCAGAGAACATCCGACTGTTCCCATATTCAATCAAATTGCAAATTTGTTTCTTCGCTCGTGGTCGAAAATGGTAATCGTAATGCACACATTGTTTTTTTTGCATACACAAAGTGTTCTTTTCAATAAAGGAACCGCTTGGGTCGCACAGTGAATTCCAGAGCGTCTGCATCAACTTGGGACTAGAAACCATAAAAGATGTTATGTTACTCCTAATCACTAGTGCAGCATACAGGCACATGGGCCCTGATCGATCGTCCCACAAAACAGTCAGTGAGCCAGCCGTTGACGACTAGTTGCACCTGGCGATTAAAGAACCCATCAGTTGGCATCTGGAATCCATGGCAATCGCAGAAAGGCAGCATGTAGCTATTTTGAAAACATAACAGAAAATAACTATCAATACCCAACCTTTATCACAATATATCTATTGATTTCTTAATTCGGCATAGAGTTTAAACTAACGATTAGCATACACATCAAACAATCTCAAAAAAGACAAAAAGAACGTGGAAACTGATACACAATTGGATATGGTCATACATGAAATTTTTTTTTAAACGTGTTTATTTTAAACAGGCATGTTATGGCGATACAAAGCTTGATCACTTGTGACATGTAGCATACAGTAACGCCATTTGACGCTCCTCCCACCCCACCCCTCGGGCTCAAGTTCCTTCTTCACTTCCCTGTAGGGGGTCTCCATCCCGAATAGTTCTCCTGGCCAGTAGGGCTTGAAAGTCAGGGCTGGGACCCTTTGGTCAAACTCCAATACCGGACCCCAGATGTTGCGAAAACGATGCAAGGTGCCTGCTCCGGCAGCCGTCACCTTCTCTGCGATCAGGATGTCCCAGACTTTCATCCACCAGAAAGGCATGAGAGGGCCTTCCGTCATTTTCCAGGTGCGGGCTATCGCGTTCCTACCCGCAAGTAGGCATTGTGACAATAGTTTGGCCTTGGGGCCTGACCTGGGGTAGATCCCGGGGATCGGTGCTCCAAGGAGGATAGGCTCAGGAACCAAGGGCAGTCGCACCTGAGTGATGTCCGCTATCGTCGCCAGGCATTGTTTCCAAAAGGCTTGGGCCTTGGGGCAGGACCACCACATGTGGAAGAAGGAGCCTATTTGGCCGCACTGCCTCGAGCATTTAGGGTTGATCGTGGAGTTCATGTGGTGGAGTCTTAGGGGAGGGTAGTACCACCGGAGGAGGATCTTGTAGGTGCACTCTCTATTCGGGATGAGGAGGTGTGAGCCCGGGACCAGATGTCAACCCACTGTTGATCTTCAATCGGATGGCCCAGGGTCGCCTCCCATAGGGCCATATACCGGGTCTTGGAGGTTAGAAAGTCCGTTTGGAGGCACCTGTACAGAGTGGAGATTCTTCCTCGGGGCGGAAACTCCTTAAGGGTCAATTCGATGGCTGTGGGGGGACGAGTAGCCGCCTGGCGAGTCTGAGGATGGGTGCACCAGTGGCGTAGCTGGGTATATGTGAACCTCTCGTTCCTGGATCCCAAAGAGTTCTTTGCATCGCTCAAAGGTGCAGGGTTGGCCCCCTTCAAAAAGTTGACCCAGGGTCGCTAGGCCTCCTGCAATCCAGGACTTAAAATTCCGGGGCGACAGACCAGAAGAGAAGGTCGGGTTCATGAACTCTGGGGAGAGGGGGCTGAACCCCCCCGTCGGGATCCTCTTCTGTTTCAACGCCTTGTCCCACACCGAAATGGTGTTTATGGTGGATGCCAGGAGATTCCGCCACTGTCGCCGTTCCGGAGGGGGGACATGCGGAGAAAGCGTAGTGGGAGGGGCAGCTGCGCTTGTTCGAGGTCTACCCATCTAAGGCGGTTGGTAAGGATTTGCCATGATTGGATACAAGACAGGTGAGCCGCCATTTGGTATTTCTGCAAGTCGGGGACCCCGAGCCCACCCAATTTTGCGTTGCCCAGCATCGTGGATTTAGGAATCCTGGGCTTTTTCCCCCCCCTCCAAATAAACTGCAGCATTTTCTTCTGTAAGCGTTGAAGGGCTGGCGCCGGGACCGGCACCGGGAGTGTGGAGCATGCATACAGAAATCTCAGTAGCAAGTTTATCTTACAGGCTGTGATACGGCCCATCCGTGATAACTCTTGTGTCGCCCAGCGTCTCAAATCTGCCTCCAAGTTTGTAAATAATGGTGGAAAATTAGCCCGATAAGTCTCGCTTGGATTGGCCGGGATCTCAACTCCCAAGTAGCTAAGTTCTTTGGTCGACCAATGTATTGGGCACAGCGGAACCAGGGCTTCTCAGACTTCTCGGGTCATGCCCACTCCCATGGCGGCTGATTTCCGGTAGTTAACTGTGAAGCCTCTGACCCTGCCATAGCTCGTTATCTCAGCCAGGGCTTGAGGGAGGGAGGAGCAGGGTTTCGTGATAGTCAGGAGGACATCATCTGCGTATAGGGCCAGTTTGTGGTGCGCCAGGCCTGATTGAAAGCCTTTGACTGCAGGATTCAACCTGATCCGCTGGGCAAACGGTTCCATAATTAAAGCAAAAAGTGACGACAGCGGGCATCCCTGTCGGATTCCGCAAGTTAGGTTGATGGGGGAGGAGAGGGTGCCGTTAACTCTAAGAAGGGTTTTGGAGGCTTTGTAATTTGCCAGCGTCATGGTGCAGAATTCCGGGCCAAATCCAAAGGCCTCCAGGGTGAGCCTCATGAAAGTCCAATCCACTTTGTCAAAGGCCTTGGTCGCGTCCAGGGCCAAGAGCACCAATTCCCGGGAATCTCGGGAAGCGAGTTCCACCAGATCCAAGGTTCTTCGGATATTGTCAGCCGTGGAGCGGTGTCTGAGGAAGCCACTCTGATCCGCACTGATTATCTCCGGCAAGAATCGAGACAGACGAGACGCCAGGATTTTAGAGTAAATATTGGCATCTATGTTGAGCAGGGCAATGGGTCTATATGATGCAGGGTTCTTCGGATCGCCCCTAGGTTTAGCTAGTAAGACCGTAATTGACTCCTGAATGGACGGGGTTACAGTGCCCGTGGTCCTGAACGAGTTAAACAACTGTACCAAAGGTGCTAATAGCTGGGGTTTGAAAATCTTATAGAACCTGGTTGTATAGCCATCAGGGCCAGGGGCTTGGGATTTGAGAGCTTTTATTGCCTCGTCCACTTCGTCAGTGATCAGCACCTCCAGAGAGTCACGGGCTGTTCTTTTTAGCCGGGGAAGTGCCGCACCCCGTAAGTATTCCTTCTGTTCCTCCATGTCCTGCGCTGGAGCGGTCATCACCTGAGTTAGGTGGGCCGCAGCGAGTCGCAGTTTGTCCTGGTCAGCGTAATGGGCCTTGCCTTGTTGGTCCCGCAGGCCCACAATTGTATTGTTCCTCTTCACTTTGGCAAGTTTGGCCACTAGTAGCTTATTTGCTTTGTTGTTTTTAGCATAATAAAACTGTTTTGCTTTTGCCATTTGGTGGGCAGTGTGTTCAGCATAGTGGGCCTCAATCTTTTTCTGTGCTATCCGGATGGCTCGCTGGGTTTTAGGGGTCTAGCCCTTCTCCTTATGGGTCCTTTCTGCATTTTTAAGATCTTCCTCAAGGTCCTGGCGAGTTTGACGCTTGTGTCTATGATAGGCTGCTCCTTGCGCGATCAGTTCACCCCGCACTACTGCTTTCATTGTGTCCCAAGTGTTGGCGGTAGAGGGGTAGAGTGTGTAGCCATTCCCCAACCTGCCTGTGGGGTTTTTATCTCGGGCCGCCAAAGGGAGGACCGAGTTTTAACTGAGGGTGGCTGACCTTTTGCGGGTCCAATGCCTCCCTTGGCCAACGGGGCCATCGAACAGTGTGTAGCCAACATGGCTAACCTTATGAGCAATCTTAGTGGTTTGTTCCAAGGACTCATAGATGGGTTGTGCCTTGGGACCGCACATGGGCCGTGGAATAATGCCCGCTGCTTAAAGAATAAAGCTTATCTGTGTTCCTGAAGGTGTAGATCGGATCATGGTGCCGGACTGTGAGCCGGGATCGAGGTGAAAGCTCCATCATGGGGTCGCATCTGGCTATTTCCTCTTCCGGAATCTGGGAACCCTCGACCAAGAGTTTTGTGCGGGATTAGGGGAGGCCACCAGGTTTGAATCAGCCGCTGCTTCGGAGGGCGGGAGAGACGAGAGATTGGAAGCATCCGAACGTAGGATGTTGGTAGCATCTTCCAGGTGGCTAATTTTCCTGAGCGAGCCCTTGTAGGAAAATTGCAAAGCTGTGGGAGAGAGCCATCTGTAGCTGATTTTTTGAGCCTGAAGGGCGGTTAAAGGGCGAAGGTCTCGCTTCTTTTGAAGAGTAAGCGGAGAAAGGTCCTGGAAGATCTGGAGAGAAGTCCCTTGAAATGTAATCTCGTCTTTGGAGCGGCTTATTGCCGAGATGCACTTCCTTCGTAGTAAAGAAGTGCACCCTAGTAATGACGTTGCGGGGTGGGGGGGGGCATCCGATTCCACTCCGCGTCGGGGGTTCAGCCTGTGGGTGCGATCCAGGAGAAGCAGTGAATCTTCGAGGTCGGGGAGAAGAGATTGGAAGAAGAGGCCCACATATTCAGCTAACCCCTTGTCTGGGATCAAGGTAGGAACCCCCCCCACCCCCGAATGCGGAGGTTGTTGCGCCGGGACCTATTTTCGAGGTCTTCTTGCTTGTATTCCAAGATGTCGCACCTATCCTGGAGTAGTTCGATTGAGCGTTGGACCTCTGTTAGCGCGGAGGCATGGTCTTGGATATGATCCTCAACAACTCCTACTCTTTGTTCAACCTCCGAGACCTTTTTGTCTGTGCTTTCCAGTTTAGTTGTGAGTTCTGCCATACAAGAGCGGAATTCTGATTTGATATCCGCCATGAATTCACGGATATCTTCTTTGGTCGCCAAAGGTCCCTTGTTATCTAGGGATTCCCGTGGGATAGAGGAGCAGGAATCTTGTTTTTTAGCTTTGTCGGAGGCGGTCAGCAGAGTTGCTATGTCCAAAGACTTGGTGGTCTTTTGTTGCTTGGACATCGCGCTAGTTGTTAGAGGCAGGACAATGGCTGCCGAGAGCGATGTAGTGGTGAAGAGGAGTCGGATTGTGGGCCGGGGCGCCCCAGGAAGCGCTCAGGGAGAAGCGCATGCAAGCTATGCCTACCTTAGATCTCTCAAGGGGCACCCGCTGAAGGCTCCCATCGCCATCCGTTGGGGGGGGGGGGGGGGAGAGGGGTCTCAGCTTCGCTTCACAAATTGAGTCGCCTCTATCTGTGTCCATGAGCCGGAAGGTAGGCCCCACTGAGCATCCAGGTGGGCCACTAACGCAGCCGCGTAGATCCCGGACCACTGGAAGTGTAGGGCGGCGTGGGCCTGGGCGCCCCATGAGGAGAAGGGAGAGGGTATGTAAAACGGGGCCGATGTGTGCAGGGCTCCTTGCCGATTCCAGGGGCGGGCCCTAGCTGGCCGATGGAAATAGTCCCCGTTTGTCTGGATATCCGGATGTCCGTCTGTCCCCTCCGGCTGGAGTGTTACGGGGAGGATCGCCTCCGACTCCTGACTGTGGTCGCCATCATACATGCGCCCGCCATCTTGGATTCTCCGATCCGCAGAGGGGGAGACCGGGATTCAGGCGATGAGTATGGACATAGTGCTCCCTCTCCCAGCTTTCATCTTTGAGCCGCTTGAGCCCCATCGGTTCCGATCTACATAGCTGTCGGTGGGTCGTATAGGCCACAGGAACCGCGCAATTTTAGCTGAAGCAGCGGGCCATCCACGGGCGGCTTAAGAGGAGCGACTGCATCGCGTCGGCTCCAAGCCACACCCCCCATACATGACATTTTAAAGAAATATTAGCATTCAACCTGGGTGAATCTAGTGATAGTCTACATAGACCTACATTCTGCACTCCCCATAGCTACATAAAAAAGACAACCACACTGAAAGATAGTACGTGAGTTACATTGCCAAAATTAATCTTCAGCTACTAATAAGTTAATGCTTGTTCCGGTGTACAGTCGTTAAAAGCAAACTTACATGATATTCACCGTCTCCATTCTATTCACGTAACTCAGACCGTGATGCTCAATGCTCTTGCACCAAATATTTTTCCTGAATTGATTTTACATGTTCCTTGCACACTTTGGAATGTATAACCTTATCATCAAATGTTCATTATTACAAACCTTCTCTCACTGCATTCCTCACACAATATTCCCTTTCTCTCAAGGTCAAAAAGCAATTGACCCTTATAGTTTCTGTCCCATGCGTGGGCCTCCTTAGTTCACAACCAAAAAAGCAAAGCTGATGACCTTCACTCATAATTTAAATACATTCTCACTTTGCAACAACATGGCTCGACGCATTCATGAGAACTTGTACTCGCATACACGTGCAGTGCTGCTGTTTCCATCAAACACTGCAGGTGGCTGCCTAAGATGCCAAACTCTAGAGGGCGCCAGTCTGACTCCAATATGATGTTAAAAACATTGTTACACAGACACATTAGTCCTTCGCCTGTACTTTACGCACATTATAATAAGGAACTCCTCCAAATGTACCGTATGACTTTCTTGACAAAAAACACTATTTTTTTTGCTGCCACATCCCATCCCATCCTCATCAACCCTCACCTTTCGAGATAGTATTTGATAAGTTTAACCAGTGCAATGTGGTGTTTTGGTATATGTTTTTGCGGCGATGTCTGCGGACACCAAAACATGGTTGAAAGATGGCGGGCGCATCAGAACAATCTGACGCACTTCACGCTCTTTACCATCCAATGAGGGAACGCGTCACATGTCCGCGGACTTGACGCAAGCCGATTACCCAATCGGTGTCCTGTCCCCGGATATCACTTATTTTTTGAGACCTACTTTTTCATCAAAAAAACTACTGGACGGATTTTCACCAAATTTACAATGGCACGCTTTTGGGACCAAACCGCTGCTCCTGCCGCAAATTTTGTAAAAATCCATCCAGTGGTTTCATCTGTAGGCGTGCGCAGTCTTTCCCCCCATACAGTCTAAAAAAATGTCGGACCCCCCCCCGTAACTTTGCCCCCCCCTGACCAAACCTCACCAAACTTTACAAAAAAAATTCAGAGTGGGCCATATATACTTTTTTTTGCAAAGTTTGGTGAGGATTCGTCCAGGGGGAGCTAAGTTATAACCCGCCTTAAAGTGCTCTTCCTATGGGATTAGCAACTTAACCATAACTACACGGCCACTGCCATGGCCGTGTTATTATATATATTTTTTAAATATTTTATTTTTGTATTCTAACAACAAATACAAACATGAAGTCTGATTCCCCACATCGCCCTCCAAGCGTGAGTACACATCTGCAAAATCTTAGTCATCCTTAGAGTTACATGCAACATCATCAGTCCGCAGTTGCCATCAAGTATTGGACATATGGCCCCACACCTCGGGGGGAGGGGGTGGGGGGCGGTGGGCATGTAGCGCTAGTGTTTTGTATGAAAGCAATCTCAACATCATAACAGTAAGCAATGTCTTGTAGCCACCCTTGAACATTGGGAGGGCGCCCCTTCCCCCAGGCCATAGCCACTCTTCTACGCGCTAGTATCAGTAGCAGTTCTGCCAGGCGCCTCCATGCAGATTGTAAGGCTCTTGTTCATCCCAACAGGACTAGAGTAGGTTCGGCTCCAGTGGTTCACCGATGATCAAGGAGCTTTTGCCCAATACCTCTGACCAGAATTCGTGGACCTGTGGGCACTCCCACGCCAAGGCGATAAACCCTGCTGGGGCTAAACCACATCTTCCACATGTACCTGGGCTGTCACGGTGATATCTATGAAGCTTAGCCGGGGTTTGGTAGACCTGGTGCAAGAAGTTAAAATGTATTTGCTTCTACCTGTAGTTCAGAGACACTTTTTGGGTCTGGTTCAATACGTATCCCCAGTCTTGATCGCTAATGGGCGTCCCCAGAGCTGTCTCACATCGCCACCGCGGGCCACCTCCCTCCCATGGCAGTTGCGACACCAAGCCCCTGTATATTCATGAGACTAGGCAACCATCTCCCTGCGATTGGATCACCCCTTGCAGTAGTGGCCAGACAGAGGGTTGTCCAGGCAGTGTGAGGAGTCCCCTCAGTGCATGGCGCTAACGAAAATTTACCAAAATGTCCAGCGCAGAGTTACCTCCCTGTTTTGCCTGTTGGACTGTGAGGAACTCCCCATACACAAATAGGTCTGAGGGTCTGAATTCTTAGCTTATTTGCACACTGGAGGTACACCAGTTATCAGAGGTGAATACAGAATAGAAAGACCAATCTTTCCTGCGATCTTCCACCAATCACACATGTGATTTTGACCAGGTGCAGAGTATTGGGCGTCACCCGTGTTTCCGCGATAATCATCGCTCGCAGCACGTTAGCGGCAGCTAGAGCCCTCTCAACCTGTACGTGGGGCCAGACAAAGTGTCTAGCATATCAGTGCCCAAGGAAGTGTGCCTGTGCAGCCCAATAGTAGCCCTCAATGTCAGGCAGAGCCAGTCCCCCTCTTCTTATCGGTTGTGCCAATGTCGTGGAGGGCACCCTCGCCATCTTCCCAGCCCACACCAAATCAAGGGTGAACCCGCGCAAACGTCGAAAGAAGCTGCTTGACGGCAATAGGGGCATGTTGAGAAAAAGATGAGAAATCTGGGGTGAATGACCATTTTAACAATTGAGATTTGCCCCAGCAGTGTTAGTGGAAGCGCCTGCCATCTACTCGCCATCTCTTGGAGCTTCTCAACCGCCCTTCCATAATTATCGCAAAATAGTTCCTCTCGGCCACTAGACACCAAGGTCCCCAGGTATCGAACTCCTGTGGTTTCCCATCTGATGCCGAACTCGTCTCTGAACTCTATGGTACGCTCTGAGCGGGAACACCACAGACTTGTTCTGGTTTATTCTCAGGTCCAACATTTCCCCGAAGTGCAGCACTTCCCTCATTACTGGGTTTAGTTTCTCCTCTGGGTTACTAATGTAGAGGGCCACATCATTCTTGTATAGCAATATGATCAGTCTGTGCAAGTCGAGTCTGAGCCCCCACTTGATGTGCAGCTCTCTGAGGATCACCGCCAATGGTTCCCTCACCAGGGCAAATAATGACAGGGAAAGGGGACATCCCTGTCGGGTTCCCAATCCCATCTCAAAGCCAGCCAACCTCGCTCGCCCCACTATGATTTTCGCCGATGGATTGGTATATAATAGGGAAACCAGTTTGATAAAGTGGGGACTTGGGCCCAGTTTTCGAAGTACTGCGAATAGGAAAGTCCACTTGATGAACTCGAAGGCCTTTTTCGCGTCTAAAAATACAGCAATCGCCTGGAGGTGCTGTCCAGCGCCTCCATTACTCCAAAAAGGTGACAGAGTTCGAATGTTGTGTTTTCTCCCGGGGATGAAAATCCTGCCTGATCTGCCAGCACCAGTCTGGGCATCAATGAGAGCAGCCGGTTCGCACAGATTTTGGCCAGTCTCTTATTGTCAATGTTAATCAGGGTGATGGGCCGGTATGACTCTGTCTTCAGGGGTTTTTCCCTGTTCATGAATTAGCACTATATTGGCCTTGCATAATATGGGGGGAGGAATCCCATCGTAAGAGTTTCCTCATTTACTTTGAGAAGAATAGGGGCATACGCCTTATTGAATTCCCCGGTTAGGCTGTCGGGTACCAGTGATTTTCACCCCGGGAGCTCCCCAATTACCTTTTGGATTGCCTCCAGGGATATTGTGCGCTCCAGGGGTTTGCAGAGGTGCTCCTCTACCCACTATAGTTCCACCTGGTCTAGGTAGCTCTGCAGTGTCTTTGACTCCTGTGGACGCCTAGAGTTATAGAACTCCGCATAGAAATGCCGAGAACGCTGCTGTGATACCCTCTTCAGAGCTCACCAGTTTGTCCTGGGGATGTTGCATACATTCCACTTTGGGAAGTTGTCTGTTGGCCGCTATCAACCTTGCTAGTAGTGCCCCCGTCTTCTGTCCCTCGCCAAATTGACTTATTTGATGTCCGTGAACTATCAGCCGAACCTCCCACTCGGCATTGGTTTCGAATCTTATCTAGTTCCTCGGGCAACTGAGAGTTTGAGGTCCCTGCATACTCGGTTTCTAGTTCCTTAAGTCTCATTTCCTTCCACGTCAGTTCTTCTCTAATACCCCGGAGGACCCCATTTTCTTTAGACATGCAGATTTATGAAGCACTTTAGGCTTTCCCACAGCACTCCCACCGTCGAGACGGAGCCCTCATTGTCTTGGAGGAAGGATTGAATATAGCACGCCAGATTTAAATCGCCAGGAGTGAATGTCCCCCCGCCCACCCACCCGGTCTGCGCAAATAAAACTTCAGGGACACGGTGCATGGTCAGAAAGGGTCAGCAAGAGTATCGGACAGGTGACCCACTGGAATCCCCCATATACGGGACACTAATAGATAGTCAAACCTAGAGCTGGAGTCATGGACCCAGGAGTAGTAGGTGTAATCCCACTCCCCTCGGTTTTGATGTCTCCAGGAGTCACTAAGATAGTATGTCAAGCATATTTCTTGCACTTGTATGCATGCCTTGGCCACATTACTCTTTCCCACCCATGTCCTATCCTGAAGGGTGTCTAGCACAGTGTTTAGGCCCCCTCGCCCACACTATGGTGGCGTCCTGACCCGGCCAGGTGTATCGTTACAAACGCATTCAGGCTGTCTGTGGGGCTATAGGAGTTCAATAGGGCCACCGTTACCTCTTCAAGAACACCACGGATTAGGAGAGCGAGCACTTGGTCGTCCCTCATAGTTGAGATCAGGTGAAACTTGACCCCTTTGCCGATCAGGATGGCAACTCCTCTAGTGTAGTAGTGGGAAGAAAAGTATCTGTGACCTCCCCAATTGGCGCCCCACTTATTCTCAGAGGAGGGGGTGAGGTGGGCTTTGTAGATGAAGGCCATGTCAACCTGGTGGTGTCCGAGGTATTGTGCAACCTTCCAGATCTTGGCAGGGCTACTCCATGTTGCTACTCGGAACCCCATTGCCTCCTGGAGTGTATAAGCTTTGCAGGGGGTGCCATTCCCCATTCATTATCACCTTGGACTTGGGCGAAGCGTGCTGGCTCAGGAGGCTATGGTGGCGGGGCGCACTGGTGAGAATCAAACTCCCAACAAGCTGAACAAACCTGGATTTCCCCCCCCCCCCCCGCCCCCACTCCCATCGGTTCCCCATTCCCTTCCCTCTGCTCCATCCCTTACCTCCCGCTGGACCTTCCCCTACCCCCCACAACCATCAACCAAAACATTGCCGTGCACTGGGTGCTAGTGTCCGGCCAAGCCGCAGAGCTCCTCCACCAATTGGTGGTACATAAACAACTGAAGCTTATTATCTAGTAATTGCTGTATTTATCACTCTACTATTCCCATACATATATAGCACCCTCCCTGTCTTGTGATTTCATCATCCCAGGTCTCTCCTGTCGGCCCCGTTTCTGTCGCCTGCTCGGGGCCTTGGATTATTGGTGGGCCTTAGATTATTGCAGGGGGAGTGTCTACCAATCTCATCCAGAAACGAGTTTGCAGCCTCTGGTGAAGTAAAGAATTGTGTTCTCCCCTCGTTCTGGATCCAAAGTTTTGCTGGGAGCAACATAGAATATTGAATGCTGTGGTCTCTGTCGTCTCTTGACCCCTGTGAAGGGTCTCCTGGAGGCCTGCACCACTGCAGAGCAATCTGGTTATATATGAATTTTGTGTCCCCATCGAACTGCAATTCTTTCATTCTGGCCAGCCACAAAATCGAGTCTCGATCTCTGTAATTAAGGAGGCGTGCGAGGATAGGGCGACGTGCCGCACCTGGTATTGGCCGAACCGCCGGTATACAGTGGGCCCTTTACACCACGAACAGCAGGGATAGCTCAGATCCTCGCAAGAGTTCCCTGCACAGGATCTCCCTAAATTCATCCATGTTGAGCTTGTTATGCCTCTCTCGGACCCCCACCAAGCGTATATTGTTCCTGCGGGCCCTTCCTTCTAAATCTTCATTCTTAGCCACAAACGCTTTGACTTGCACCTCGAGGGATGAGACCCAGGCCACTAGTGAGGCCGACCCATCCTCCAGTCCAGACACGGTGTTCCACCTCATCTAGGCAGTCGCCATGTTTGTCCAATCAGTGTTGAAGGGGGTCGACGTTGGAGGAGAGCGAATTTAGTTTCGATTCGAGCCCCCTCCCGATACCAGCCGTGAGGTCAAGGAGTATCTCCCTGATATCTATCTCTGGATGTGCGGCAGCCCCTCTGCCATCTCTTCTGCATACTCTGGTCCCTCTGCCAGCTGTTGCGGTCTGGGAGTCCCACCTTCAAAGGTGAGTTTTCGTTGGGTTTTATCTGATTTGCCCATTTTACGGGAGGGTCCCTTTAGTTCAAAATGGGGGGGGTCCGCGCAACCTACCCCACAGTCGGTTGGAGTCTGATGTAGCTGCAGATTCTCACCTGGGTCAACATCGCAGATGGCGGTGTCCAGAGTGTCCACCCCTATCTCCACTTAGTGCTGCACTTATGACATTTGCCCTCGGGGGAGGGAGCAGAACGCCAGGCTTCTTATCCCAGGAGACGAGGTTTCATTCCGTGCTACAGTGTCAAATATTATGTGGGTGAGCTATTGTTTTATCAGGCCAATCTCTGAGGGGGGGACCGATACCGCAGGCAGTGTGCCCTCGGGGGCCTATCACTGGCCATATGTGGCCTACACATTCTCTGCAGGGGCTACCTGGGCTCCAGTCCACTCGGGTTTGTCAGTGCCCCCCAGCAGAGCAGCTAGCCAAAGAGAGCTGGTATCAACACAGGGTCCAACCACCAGGGCCTTCTCTCGATGCAGTACCACGGAGTCCAAGAATGCAGCACAGTAGTAGCAGGCTCCAAACTGCCTCTGCTCACACACAGTTGAATGCAGGATCGGAGCGACACTGTCCCTCAGTGGTTAAGGACGCCCACCTTATGCTGGTCCATGAATATAAGCGGGGGTGTTGCTGGTAAGCGTGACTCCAGGGTTGTGGGAGAAAACGGGCCCTGTACTGTCCAGTGTGTCTTCCCCCCCTACCTCCTGCTCACATTCTTGCGCCTGGCTCACGGGGCAGGCACGGCTTCTATCGCTGGCCTCAGGGGCAGGTCCATCCCACTCATAAACCGGTGTGACATCGTGGGCCATCAGTCCCTCCGCTCTCGCCTAGGTTGGGTCACGTCACCCCGAAGCGCTCTGCCGTCTGGCCTCACTACAGCTCACAGGAGTTTGTATTATGGCCCTCTCGCAGCCGCAAATAAGGCCGGACGGGGGATCCCCGAATGGCCAGCTACATAAATTCCAAACAGGCTTTCGTAAAGGGAACACTGCTTTACATTATGTTATGGTCGAATTAGTCAAAAATGCAGGGAAAATACATTTTTGCTTTGTAGGTTTTTCTAAGGCATTTGACTCAGTATCTTGCCTTCACCTCTGGGGAAAATCTGCGTTCTTGTGGAATTGATGCCAGGTTATTGTATTTTATTAACGTGTTCTATACAGACACATCTGTAGTAGTGCGTGTTCAAAAAGGACACGCAATGCAATTCATCCCTACTAACAGTGGTCTTAAACAGGTGTGTGTTCTTTCACCCCTGCTCTTTGATTTGTACATCTCTGACCTGGTCCTTGCAACAGGAGCAGCACACAGGTTTCCTCCTTCCATTGGGGGTGAACCAGTGGCATCGTTGGGTTATGCAGATGACACTGTGCTACCGGATTACACCCTCCTTGATCTATAGCGGTCTATTGATGCCTTATTTGGGTATGAACAACTTAAAAATCTATATCGGTAAAACCAAAATTGTTATGATTGCCATGGGACCTTGGAACAAAATGCTTTTTACTTTGAAAATTGATGGCAAATCTCTCAAAGTGGTAGAGAGTTATATCTATCTCGGGGTACCTGTCCAGTCCCGTCCGCAGTGCACTTTTTATGGTGATTTATATTAAGCCCAAAGTTTTTTTTAAAAATATTATTAGCAATAAAGGTGGTTTAATATTGAAGGCCAAATCTATATCTATAGGATTAGTATTGTCCCTGGGATACTTTATTGTATCACCCTACTTCCTGAGTTAAGAATGAAGTGGTTGGAGATATTGGAGGGAAAGCTCTTCCGCTCCATACTTGGTGTACCATCCTCGGTACCGGTTGAAGCTTTAAAATTAGAGCTTGGCCTTCCATCTTTGAGATCTGTGTGGCTCCTCCAGCAGTGCACGTTTATACTATCTTTCTATGCGTCCTCTCTGACCGACTCTTGGGTCTGATTGCAAAGCAGTATCATATGATGCATACCAACTTTTTTTATTGGAGCTTTTGGATTTTGGTAATGAATCGCCTGCACAACATAGGGCTAACAGTGGCGGAAATGACTTGCTCTCGTAATGCGCCAAAGATTTTGAAAAACGGGACCAATGTTTGGGTTGCTGATGCCAATTTTTTTAGTTTGCATAAAAAGAAAAATTATGTAATGTAATGGTACAGGGATTTCGTCCATACCTCCCATGTACATACTTAATTAAATCATGTATAGTATGCAGTTAAAAATTATTGATTTCCTATAAACTGGGTGGGGACTTTGCACAAGGACAAACTCTTTTGCTTCGGTGATCTTGTGATTGAAACCTCTCGGCATATCCTGACCAGGTGCCCGAAATGAAACGGTGCATATTGGAAGGGCTATGCTTCCCTGGTCCCTAGTATCGAGTTTGAGACGGATCCGTTCTGGAATGGTATCTATGGAGCGGAATGAATTGTGAAAACTGTTTAAAAAAAAATAAATAATAATAATAATTATCTGAAGAGGCGTTATGCTTATTTTAATAGTTCTTATTCTCATGAATGTACAGCCTAGGCTTTGCACTTATATTAATTTGAGATGCATTTTTATCTAAGTGGTACTGTTTAGCTTGATATTTATGAAACCTTAATCTGTTAGGGCATTTTATTTAAAAAAATGTTGCATAATTTTATTGTGGGTGATGTAATTAATTTATGTATTTAAAAAATGAATAATGCTTCTTTGCTGAAGATTTTTAATGATAAAAAAAATATGCACGTGCTGTTTGGCGGCACTGCTGTTGTAGGTGGGGGGGGCTCCTTCAGGTGCAGAGGATTCAAATAAATGGTTTTAATTTTGGGAGGGCAGGGTTATTTCAAGGGTCATCTTTGGTACTGTGAGTTAGTAGCTGGACGGTAAGGTGCTGGGCTATGTGTTCTGGACTTTTGTGCTTGTTTGTGGAAACGTCCCATGCTGGGAGGAACCTTTCCTGCAAGTATGTGGAACCAGTTTCCGAGAATGATTCTGGTTCCTCTGTGCTCCACTTGTGCTGGGGCAGAAGAGGAGGCATGGGAAGAGTTGTCTTGCCTCTGACAAGAGGGTGCAGAAAATAGTTGTGTGTACTTTGAAGGAAGCTCGATCCATTGGCAGAGGTCCAAGTGGTGGGCTGTGTCTGCCTCCTCTTTGTCTGTGTTCCCCTTCTGATTCGCCCAATGGGTTTGAGGATTCAGAGGAGGACGGCGACTCCAGAGGCACATATTTTGATAGGCAGTTACTGGGGAAGGTGTGGACAGAGTAGGGGATGATACAGTGGTTCCCCTCTCATGAGTTCCTGTGTCAGGGGTGACCCAAGAGCCCCTCAGTTTAAGAAATTGTCCAAGTTCGGATTACCACTGATTCCTGATATCAAGGACAGGATTTTGGCAGTGCAGCATGACCCAGAGCCGATCTTTATACTGAGGTTTATGCCCAGACTTTATCCTTCGAAAGGGGAGTATGTTTCTTTGGAAGTTGTGGTGATTGATCCCGTTTTGGCCAACTTGGTGGGTAAATCTATGGCTGCAGTGGAAGCGGCAGTGCGTGATCCTGTATATAAGGCGAACATAGTTTTAAAAAAGAAAACCCATCCTATGCTGAGACACTTCTGAGAACAAATACAAATGCTTCCTATGCAGCCCACAATCTGTTGAGTTTTCAGAGGCTAGATTTGGCTATTGTGGAGGGTGCCGTTTGTGCATTTTTTGGTGAACATGCTCCTTCAATCCCTGCTGTGAATGGGCCCCATAAAGTAAAATCTCTATATATGAGTCAAAATGTGTGTTTGTGGCTTGGCGTATGGGAGGCAAAGGTGTATGATGGGTGAAAGGAAAAGGTGTATGGGAGTCGAATGGACATGAGAGGCGAAGGTGAAGGCAGTTAGCATTCCAGAAGTTTCCAAATTGTTGCTATATAAAGAGATGCGACGTGTGCGTCTGTGAACAAATTGCTTTCCAATGTAATTGAAACGACAGCATTGACTGGTAAGGGAAAAGGAGATGTATTCATCCGCCGCATTCCACTCATTCCGAAAGACATGCCATTAATTTCAAGCACCTACAGTTCCCGGTCAGGCTTGCATTCAGATCAAGTGCATTGGTACCAACTTGGAATCTCTGTTTCTCCCACGGGCAGTTGTAGGTCACTTGTTCTAGAGTGGGTTCCCCAAGTCATTTGTAGATCGTTGCTCCAACTGGAAAAACAAAAAATGTTGTTCATAAACAAGATTACAATGAACATGTAATTTGGCGACATTAAACTTTAGGTCCATGGTTGTTGGCACCGTCAGCATCATGTCACCCTTCATGCTACTCAGGAATCTCCATGTTCACACATACATTTGTAAGTATTAGAATGAGTTTTTTTTAAGGAGAGCAAAAAAATTGTCTGTATAAGAAAACATTTTTAAAATATATAATAGAAAATTGAGTGGATTTTTTAAAAAAACATTTTATTTTTTAATGGAGCCTTTCTGCAAAGCTATCTTAAGGTATTTCTAACAAATAGTACCCCTGAGAAAATGAAATCCCGGGTAACGTCGGGTATAGAAGCTAGTGTATTATTAAAAAGGCACACACACAGGGATTCACCTCGCATTCTCTTCAGAGACGCCTCCATCTCCCTGTACCAGGACCTAGCCACCATCACACTCACGAAGAGGAAGGCCCTACGACCCATCACGGTCTGGCTCAGGGAAAGGAAAACCACCTACCACTGGGCATTCCCCACAGCTCTGGCCTTTACCTGGGAGGGAAAGCCCCGCCTCATCCGTACACTACAGGAGGGCTAGATGCTCTTAAACCCGGCTACAGAAGATGACGACCCCGATAAGGACACATCCGCCCGGCCAGCTCGAGCAAGGAATCCTGACCCCTCCTGGACCCGAGTGGAGAGACGCCGCAGGCTCCGCGGACCACCTCCCAAGAGCAAGCCGAACAGCTAGAACCGAGCGCACCCCCCACTGATATACTCCAGTTACAAGCATCGAACAGAAAACCACATCAAGGACCACGCTCTGTGAAAGTGCAAATCATACAATCCTGGGAACTGCAAGCCGGGGCCCTGGAACGTCGGAAAAACCACCACGTCACCAAACACTAGTTGAGGCACAGTTGCCTCCAAGTTAGTCGGCTGCGTTGGTCCGGCCAGACACCCCGTTGGCCGAATGCTGACCTTTAAAAACTCACTGTTTTGGGGGAGAAAGGAACGGGGGGGGGGATAAGGGACAGAATCACAGTAATCGACAGGGGGGCTGGATTACGGGAGGAGTATCAGCAGATGCTACCTAAGGAATACATAAGCAACACTACCCCGGAATATGGAGACCACTTAAGAGCGCACCATGGTAACTTGGAACATGCAGAGGCTGAATTCACCCAGAAAACGGAAATCCGTGGAGCACAGACTGGCCCACCTGGAAGCGGACATTGTGTGCCTTCGGGAAACACACCTCCTGCAATCGGACGAGAAGAGAGTAAACCTCTGACAATACCCCACAAAACTCTTTGCCCCGTCAGGCCAGAAAAAAAGGGGGGTTGCTATTTTCCTCAGCCATGTGGTACCACTAACTCGAACCTCAGTCAAACAAGACCTGGCGGGAAGATGCCTGCTGCTCAAAGGGCGTCTGGTAGACCTCCCAATCACCGTAGCAGTGATAAACGCCCTGAACACCGCACAAGATCGCTTTCTCAGCAACATTCTCCCCACGATCACCTCCTTCACACGGAGGAGACTTCAACCTCACCCCAGACCCTAACGTGGACAAGACGCCCCCCCCACTTCTCCCGGGTGCTGGGAATGGCAGAATTTCTGAGGAACACAGGCACTGTTGACACCTGGAGACTGGCTCACTAACACAACTCAAAACCAGCCCCGAAGCCCACACCGAACTCGCCACCTTGAGTGAGGTCAACTCGGAACCAAGAGCAGCGGAGCCCCAGAAGCGCCCCACCGCAGACATCGACTAGGTAGACCTCACGGCGAAGACAACTGCCCAAAACAACAACCCCAAGAACTACAGCACCCCTGATTGTCCCTCCCCCAGTGTACCTCCCATCCCCACCTGATTATGTTTTGTTTGTGATGTTCATCTCTAAACGAATGACACAAGATGTGAATTGAGGTGCCTGAGATGTTTGTTTACTGTTAAAATTAAATAAAAAGATTAATTGAAAAAAAAATAAAAGGCACACACAAAGTAAACGCTACCATGTCCGAGCTTGGAATACACTTGTGAATAAGAGAGAGTAGCAAATCTTTTAAATTGAAACAATACAGTAAATTCTACCCAAATGCAATGCATGAAGCCTGATCAATATATTAATACAATCTCATTAGAACATAGCAAACGTATGGAGCCATTGTATAGGCTTTTAGACCTTCTCATGCTGTGTGTAACGGGTGACATTGTCAAAGTAAATACTGTTCCTTGAAAAGTAAATGGTGAGACATTTCAGTGTGGATAGTAGTGAATATTAATCTACCAGGGTATGGTGTACGGGTACACTTTTGGCATTGGAAGAAATAGAGAACCTTTTTAATCTCCAAGCCAAACTGTTGAACTGTTCGAAAATGTTAATGGTATTTGTACCGCGCACAGTCGCCAACGGAATTGGTCCCCAGGCGCTCGGGTGGATCTGCAAACAAGAAGGTGGGGGGCGGTTAGTCAGGTGGAGAGGGATTAGGAAAGTGAGAAAGATGATGTCCTGTTGGCAGCTTCAGTTCGGTTTTCACTGTGCACCGTGCTTGGGTGTAAATATCGGATCGATGTGAATCCTCGTGTGCTGTTGGTGTGACTTATGTATTGATTGTTGTTGCGATGTGGTGAAGTGTTTGGTTTGCTGTGCGAGAGGTTGATTGTATGGATTTTTGGGTGAGATAAGTATGCAGAAGTTTGAGCTATTGGGTTAGTGGGTTATTTTTTTATATATCCCTGGTTCCCTTCCTGTCTATTCCTTGTCGGTGATCCATTGCTGCCGGTTTATTTTGCAGGCCACGATAATATTGACCTATCATCCTTCCCCTTCATCCCGATCCCTCCCAGCTTGTTCTTTGGTATGATTCTAGCTTTCTATCTTTTAATTGCCTGTGGTTACTTTGCAGGCCAAGATATTATTGGTTTTTGGGTGAGAATAGTATGCAGAAGTTTGAGCCATTGGGTTAGTGGGTTATTTACAGTACCCGGTTCCCCTTACTGTTCATTTCTTGTTGGTGATCATTGCTTCCTGTGTTTACTTTTTAGGCCACAATATTATTGACGCATCCTTCCCCTTCCATCCTTACCTCTCCTTGATCGTTCTTTGATACGATTCTCGCTTTCTAACTTTCAGTTGTTAGGATATGGCGTACATTAGTCTTCCCTTGCTTCAGTAGATGGGCGGTAGCTTAGTGAGACGGGGGGCAGGGGAAATCGGCATCCTCTCTCAGCATAGTTTCAGCTGTGTAAGTGCCCCCTGGGCATTCTTTCCAGTTACGGGGTAAAGAGCCAAGATTTGAGGAATTTTCAGAATAGGTAATCTCTTGTGTTGCGTATGTTCTTTGGTAGATCATTCCAGGTTTTTTGGGGCGAGGTGGCAAAAGGAGAATCCTCCAAATGTTCTTTTGTTGTAAGGTTTTGGTTCCAAACGGATGTAGCTGTTGGATCTAAGTGATCTAGTTGTGCGGTGTACGTTTACTTTTTTTCTCTTAGGAACTCTGCGCCGTGGATTGCTCTGTGCGTTATTCACATTGATTTGAATTTGATTCACTGTTTTATTGGTAGCCAGTGTCGTGTTTTCAGTGCTGGTGTGCTGTGTTCTCTTTGAGGTAATTTCGGAGTTCTTTTAGGAGTTCTGGCATGCTCAGAAATAGGCCATTGACGTAGTCTACTTTGCACATGACGAGAGCTATGACGGTGAGTGTTTTGTTAGCGAATGACAGAACTGGTACGATCCTTTTTACTGCTCGCAGGAGAAAGCATTTCTTGATTGGAGCGTTTACTTGTGGCTCTAGGGTAAGTTTGTTGTCCATCATTCAAGTAAGATGTTTATTACTCTCGGACCAATCTTTGATTTAATAACACTAGCAATGTCTGTTTCTCTTTTTCCAGGTAGTGTGCAAGAGGATCACACTTCAGATTAGGGGGCATTGGCAATCTGCACGAGGCAAATATCAAGCCACCTGTGACAGAAACACAGATCTGCCCTTGTTAACAAGCAAATTAAAACGTGAATTGAAAAGTAGCTTCTAGTACTTCTGCAACTCAGCCTACTGAACTGATTAATGTAAGGGAGAGGCACCAATTGACTCAAGGAGCATGTAGATGGAGTCTTGCAATGTGTTAGGTTATCAACTTGAAAATAGGCCTTCTTAAGGTTGTGTCCATGACGTTAATGCATTAATTAAACGCCATACAACAAATTGATATGCCATTTATAACCGCCTGTACACAAGTGTGTTTAAGCACGACAAGGGAGGGCAGGGGGGGGGGGGTATATGTTATTGTCCTGATAATTCATGTATGTATTTTTAAGCATACTGTAATCAATCTTAAAACATTTTCCTATGCATTTTACCATAGTTTTCCTCACTTTTACACATGCAAAAACAACGGGTTGGGCGCAGCCATCTTTTGCTTATCTTACCCGTTGAGCCATCGCATTACCTTCAAGTGTGCTTGCGGCAAAAATAAAGATCACCCGCCCCTATGCTCCACCTGTTTTCATGACGTTAGTGGCCAGCATAGCCAAACGTGCCCAGTCATCACCCAAGCCATAACGTCAGTAAACGCAGAACCAGGAAGATAAACGCACACATCCTCTCACAGCGCGTCCCAAATCGGATTGAAAAACAATATATTTTAAGAATACATCATTAGTCTGCAATGTAGCAAGTGCTTTTATTTATCAAAGAACGCTTTTAAAACCACATTAAGTCCACGAAATGAACTATATGTTTTTGCAATAAGTTATAGCTAGCGAACATGACATGCTTCACATTTTGTTTGTAACGTCCTCATGATCAGTCAGCTCATTGCGATCAAAGACCTATTGTGTGTCCTTAAGTTACACCAGCAAAACTTTTTAATGACGCACATGGTGTTCCTTTCGTGAGAAGATATGGATTTTAGGCACTTTCACTCGTAGCGCTTTCGCATCAGCTTCTTGCTACACCGGAAACGATGACAGGTTGTTCCTGGTCGCTGGTACCACCAATGGGCAGATCGGTCCTTGTCTGTTCCACATGACAGTAATGCAAAAAGCTCAGTTTAGACGTATCTGCCATTGTTGATTGAAGAATCCATCCGACGGTAGCTGGAAACTATTTCATTCGCAGAACGGTATAATATATCTGTTTGGATAACAGAATAAAAATATATTTTAGTAGCTGTTCTTTATTATTTATCCTTTTACCCACCGGATGAAACCGAATTATAAAAACACACCACACATAAAGAACACACATGACAGCATGGACTGCTTGAGACCACGATGTGCATGAAAGGTTAGTGCTGTGAAGTAGGTATAGCCCCTAATGGGATGGAGAACCTGGCAGATACTGGGAACCACAGGCAGATGGCATTATGACGGATCTGGGAATATTATTGATCGAAAAGCAAACCAAGTTCCCTCAGAAAATGTTCAGCCCCTGGCACTTCCACCCCACACCTATTTTATGGTGCACAATAATGCAATGTTGATAGCACACCCAGATATTCATGGGTCACATCCCTCCCTGCCTCTATCGTATCATAATCTTTTCAGTAATACCATGGATAGTTGACCCTATCCGTTGGACCGTGACGCTCAGCAAGAAATCACATAGTGTAATGAACTGGGCAATACATTGTTCTGATCTAGTGACACTCCTCTAATCGGCACATTATAAACCTAGTAATCTGGATAACCTTCATTCTAGGGTAGTTGGATCTTTGGGTGTAATATTCAATTACAGTTGCTTTTCGGTTCAGAGTAGGGGAAGCAATTACTTCAACTTAGTTTTGGATAACAGTTACACTCAAGGGAAGTAAAAACGATACTATACTACAAGCTACTGAAAGGCAGGTGTAACCTAAGACTCTTTTTGTGTCTGTCTAAAAACCATGCAAAGCAAAACCCAGTGTTACACTGTATGAATGACCCAAAGTTATGTCGACAAAACCGAAGGCAGGCTTTATCTGCACAGGCTAACAGCATGTCGGGGGAAGCAAAACCCAGTTATACAATTATTCTTACAGGAATAATAAACTCAAACCAGCAACATTACTTTTGTGGAAGAGGCACAACCAATTCACAAGCGAGCAAAATAACCTTATATATATACTTTCGAGCATAGCATAACATTTCAAAGGTAACTAAGCTGAACTTGTATATACTTGGAAAGCTGAGAGCATGATTTCTTGTGATGCGAGGACATTTTGAATCCTCTAGTGAAGTCTTGGTGGGCCTTTCACATCATTTGAATTGCTCCCACCTGCCATTAATGGTAACTTTGTCCATGTAACTTAAATGTTACGTTTATTTAAAATGAGAGGGGGGATACTAACTATCACAAAAAGGCATCAAAGGATACTTTCTACCCTTCGCAAACTGTAGTTCTGTCAAGGTTAGCCATTGAAAGTTAAGTGGTGCACCTAGGGCAACCTAGCAACAACAGGCACTTGTTCCCAAAGAGGATAGATTTGAAAAGACAATATGGACGCTATGCAGAGCTATGGAGACCCGAACAAATCACACCCATTAAAAGACTAGAATACTCTGCGAGTGTGTAAATAGGTGCCCACTCACCGAGGTGTAAGAAAAAATAATACACTAGTAAAGCAAAAGGTTCTGGAAGTTATGGGGTTGATGAAGGTCAGGCGACTTGACAATTTCTATGAAAATCCTCCCCACTATAGGCCATCGACGCCAGTGCCATGGATGTGGTTTGGGCCTAGCAGAGGGTTTGACAGACATCAAGCCTCAGGGTACCTTTCACTGATGGCAAATACCCATTTGCCTATCAGTATTTCTGCTACCCAAATGGGCAGTACAGAACCAATGTGCTAGGGCAATTCTCTTCAAAATATAGTACCAATAGCAACCGCGCACATGTCTAATCGATCGAAGACCAGTAATATAAATGAAGGGAAGGTAAAAGATGTACATCAATGAATCATATACCTGATTAAATCTGCATAATTAAATACTTTGTAATACTTTTTATAGCATTGAAATTGAGAGTGTAATAGCATTTGATTGTTTATGTACAGTGTCCAAACATTGTGGAACATATCGAAAATGTTATTGTGAGCAGGTAATGAAGACAGCTACAAATCATTTAAATCTGGAAGTCAACCTTTCAACAAGTTCCGCTTTAGGTGAACAGGGCTTGGTTGTAATGTTTTGTGGCATTGTATGTGTCCTAGGAACTAAATGGGGATCGATTCCATCAGTATGCATGGCCAATGTCAAATCTTTCATTGGAATTCTATTTCCTGGCATATTGTCTTGGCCACCCATTGTTTGCCTCGTTTTGTAAAGGCCACGAGGTAACGAAGCATCCTGAAGGTTCCTGCAGTTTTCGCTTGTTCCCTACCAACGTTCTCGTGCGCAAGTACAGCTAGTCTTGTTCTGGCCTCCATACCGTTTATGCCGAAAAGCAACCTTTTGGGCCCGTACTTTAGGCCTATTTTTAGGCCTATTATGGAACACCTCCAAATCTCCAGTATGACTGAATTCTGCGAGTTCCTTCAGGTCTCTTGAAAGCATTTTATCGTACAAAATCTTCTCAAGTGCTTTGTGTGGAGGGGAACATGGCACCAACCACTTTGTCTTGCTTTACTGATCCTTTGATTTTAAGGTCATGTGCACATTCGTGGAAACATTTTTCTGTCCATGAGTGTACGTTGGAACAATGGTGCATCCATGAACACCATTTTTCAAGTAGAATTTCTACAGATTTATCACAAGTTTTGGAGCTCCACCAAAGATGGTTGCTGAAAGACTGACACCACTTCAAAATATTTAACAAACCTTTTTTTACCAGCAGCTGTAAAAAAATGTATTGATTGATTTGGCAACGTGCCATACAACAAATTGATGCCGAATGTGTGGAAACTGTTCTCGCATGGACTTTCCTATTGAAACGCACCTGTCAGTGGCTATCGTGTCTATTTGCATTTCCCTGGATTCAAGATGTTTGGCAGATTTGATGAAACCATGTTGCTCCATGGCCACAGAAGATGTTCATTCGGACACCTGCACGATCAACAAACTCACAATTTCTTTACTTTCCATGTTTTGAAAGTGATATGTGCATCACTTTGCAGAAAATCCGACTGTCACGTTGTCCGTCACCAGCTAGCCTGAAACGTTTGCCAGAGAATGTACTTTCTATTCATCTGTTCGATTTTCCAGGCTTTACTAATAGTGGGGAATAAGAATTCACTTTTGATATTTGTAGTACTGGGTTTTAGCAAGGAGCTCGGCTCCCACAAATTGACAAACTGGAAATCTTACTGAAAGTCGACCCGCTGAAAAGTAAAGCTGCTGAACATAGATTTCCAGCAGGCACTTTGCCCAGCATCAGTTGAGCAGACCATGAAAATGTATTATGGAGGTAGACACAGCTGGCTTGGATTTTCAGGTTGGTGCCCTGTAATACACGAGACATATTGACTAATGGCTCCCCGCATATGTTCCCCCTCAATGTATGGACAAATTTCAGCATCTGTACAATCTCTAGCAGGCAGCTGCCAAATACAATATATTTTTGCTCCTTTAATAGCCAATCGTCCGGGATGATTGTGTTTTCGACTGTGGCAGACAAATCACCCAAACTAGGCAAACTGAAGTCGAGATTTTTCATCGGCCAATTGCGTTGAAGCTTTAGTCTGTTAGTTCAGGTTGTGATATTTGCACATGAGTTGGAGAAACAGGTAACATTCAAAGTAGCTTGGGTGGAACATTTTTAGAGGGTGTGGATTGTGTCAAGGGGTCTTCGAGGAATTGCAATGCATCTTCATTGTGTTCAGTTTCATCTTGTCGAGTTGTCACATGGTAGCAATGGTCCATGGACACTTTTTACTGTTCGCCAGTGAGATTCCATTCAGTTTCCGGCCAATGGACATAAGCATCATGAGTCTGCTTATTGACTGGACCACGCTGCGCCCCAAATAGTAGTTGCTCCATTGTGAAATCTGTTTGGCAAGCGACATCTTTGGTTTTATTTGTTGTCTGAGTCTTTATACTTCTCTTCCTTCTGGGCCTCTAAGAGATGTGTAGAAAAACATGCACGCATGCAGCAGATCCCATTTAAAAATAAAAACATAATATGAATAAAACATCTGCCTAAAAATTATCCAAAACAAACTTGTTTACTTTTCTTTTTATAATTCTGTTCATATTGTTATGTACTCATAAATCGGCAAGGTTGCATGATGTACAATCGGCAGTATTAACCAAGAACTATTTCTCAGCAGCACAAGGGTATCTCTGGCGGCCAGGGGGTCAGTCTCTCGTGTGTGGGCATCTGGCCCGTTGAGGATGATCGTGGGGCATCCAGGCTTTCTCCTTCAGGTGGGGAGGGGTTATCAAGAGCCCTCCAACTTCCCCCATGCTTTCTGGAATTTCGTGGGGAATCCTCTGGCTTTATAGATTTTGTCTTTCCGGGGATGCACATCTGTCCACCTCGTTGGACCATCAGTCTATACTCAGTTTTTCAGACGAGCCCCAAGTTGCGGGCGTTTGCCGCTTCCCAGTGCCACCGCCAGGGATGTCTTTTCATATTTAGTAAAGTCCACCTCCCCCCAGATTCCCAGTAATATCAGTTTCGGGACTCGTGGAACCGGGGACCCCAAAACCTTGGAGATCCTGCTAATGAACTTCATCAAAAAGCTCTGTAGTACGTTGCAATCCCAGACCATGTGGAAGAAGGTGCCCTCTGCACTTCTACATCGAGACGTTCCCCCTTGTCCACCACCCCATGAAGCCGGTATTATCCAAATTGACCTTTTTACAATAGCCCTTTTGCAAAATTGACCTAATTATAGTGGTCCTAATTGACCTTCTGCACAATTGACCTTTATAGTATTTTAGTTATTTCATATATGTTTTGGGTTGGTTTTGGATTATAAATATAAGGGGATTGGGTGGGGAGTTGCAGGGGGTTCCCCCCCGCATATATGTCCTAATTGACCTTCTTAATTAGGTCAATTCTCCCGAGGTCAATTGTGAAAATGTCAATTAGTATACAACCATCGAGCCATCATTGTTCCAGAATAGTACTATTGGTGTAATATTTTGAGTTGGATGAATCGTAGATTTGACTTAATTGCCCCTTAGGGTGTGATTCCCTGCCCGCCCCCCTCGACGCTAGCTAGGGCTGTGTGGTGTGGGCACAGAATCAACAGTCTTAAGTTATGACGAGAGACGCCTCAGGAGTTCGGCCTAGCACTTTGACAGTTCCCTGAGTGTTTGCGCCCCTTGCCACAATTGACAAAAATACAGCCAGAAAATGTTGTGTGGTTCGTTTTGACTCGGGAGACCTTATTATGAAGCATTATTAAAAAAAAATATGAAGCTTGACACTTGAAGGTAGCAAGTCAATATATTTAATATCACTTCTGTTCTCTACCAATTCTAATCATCATTAAACCTGCTATGGGAACAGATAGCATAACATAACAGATTGTCATAATATATAGAGAGCGTTATTGCATAAGCTAAAAGCATAGTTCACATTTCACAAAGATCAAGTACAATTCATCATTTTAAAATGCCACCTTGAGCAATCATGGAGTTCATGTTATGTTTGTCTAAACTATGCTATGGTATGATCAGGAGTGGAGTGACATGATAAAACACTCCTTCAGTCTCATATATACAAAACAGTTCAACCTGAACATTTAAACTCACAATTTCCAGGCCTTGCTGTTCTGTATGCAAAGTGGCCATGACCTGCTGCTCGGACCTGCGATGGAAGGCTCTTCCCAACCCCAGAATCAGGTTCCCCCTTTTTCTTGCTCCCTTAGTCTGTTGTGCTTTTATGTTACAAACATGACCTAATCTGCATAAGCTATGTGCGTTATTTCCTTGGCCTGGAAAGAATGTCTATACTCTATAGTCTGAACCTGCTTTTGTGACCCCTTCAGAGTCTAGAAAGCATCCCTCCTGCACTACGTCTGCCAGTATGCGTATGCCTTGTCTCTCGCAGTTCATGAAATGCCCCATTTTCTGGATTTTGGGGAGGTGTTTGTTATGCTGCAGGGGCTGGGTCAGTGTCGGTCTCGCGTTCCATCCAATGTGTTGGTGGGCCTCACTCCGAACTTGGTGGATATAGAGTGTCATTCTTGACACTCCCACCATACTCTTTCTGTCACCATATAATATCTGGAGGGTGGGGTGACAGAGCCTATACTGTTTAATTCCACCCCAATGTTTGGGAGCGTGGGTTCTCTGTGCAGCCATTCATTCACCAATTGCGTTTGCACGGCCCAATAGTAGGTGCAGAGACATGGCAATCCAATGCCACCCTCCCACACCAAACGTTGCAGTGTCTTGAGGGCACAACACGGGTTGCTTCCCTCCCCAAAGCTATCCCCATCTATTGTTACAAAGGTTGTGTGGGGGATGGGGAGTGGGGCATTCTGAAGAACATATAAAAGTCTCGGGAGTGTCATCATTTTAAATGATGTAGCCTTGCCCATTAGTGTTAGTGGGAGCGACTGCCAATGATGGACATCGGCTGCAAATCTGTCTACCACAGGCTGTAGATTGAGCTGGAGGAAGTAGTCTAGGGCTGGACTGATACGTATACCCAGGTAGGTGAAGCCCAGGATCGAAACAGATTACGGCAGTGTTCAGGAATTGCAGCCTCTCCGCCCTGGATTGGGAAACATACAGTTTTTTGTTTATTCACTTGGAGCCCACCCAATTTTTGGTATTCTAAAAGAATATGGGACACTATCGAGTAGGAGGTTGTAGGTTTGCTAAGATAGATAAGGGGGTCATCTGCGTACAGAGAGACTCGATCCTCCCCCCTCCCCAAGCCCACGAGAACCAGACCAGTTCTTATCCATTCGAAGTCTAATTGCCAGTGGGTAAATTGCGAGGAGAAGCAATGGGGGGAGAAGGGGCTGCCCTGTGTAGTTCTGCGGCCTAGCAGGAACGTCCTGGAGAACCTACCATTTACTCTCGCAACTGCCTCGGGCGATTCATAGAGCAGTTTAACCAAAGACGTGAAACCAGGCTCAAATCCTACCTGTCCCATAATTTCCCACAGGGCATCCCACCCCACCGAAAACGCTTTCTCGAAATCCACTGCCAAGAGTGCCAGTGGATCCAGGATTTCCTGGGCACGGTCCATAGCTAGCTGAACCCTACGTAGACGAGTTGGTCAGAAAAGGCAGCAAAAGCCTCCGCAATGTCGGGGTCTGCTGTTAATAGTTCCCCTTCGCCCGACAGAATGGCCAGTACCTGCCCCTTCCTTTTTCGTCTTTCTAACCAAGAGAGTCTTGCCCGCTTTGTCCCTGTTTCATATATTTGACTCTGGACCGACCAGTGGGCAGCCTGTGCATTATCTAAGGCTATATTTCTTAAAACCTCCTGCGCCGTCACTAGGGCCTCTTGTGAGGCCTGCGTCCCCAATTTCATGAAGCTGCTCTTCCTTACTAGTCACCTGCTCTCTGCCTCAGCGACCCCCCGAGTATGTTGCCTGCGGTGAGCCGACACTAAGGAAATGGCTTCCCTCCGGAGGACTGTCTTGTAGGTTTCCCACAACGTAATTGGAAAGTCCACAGACCCCTCATTCAGATCAAAATCTGATGTGTTCTTCTGAGAGAGGCCCTCCATTATTTCAGGTATCCCTAGGTAGTATGTGTTCAACCGCCAAGCAGCATCTGGTTTGTGGTGTCTGTTTTTTAGTGTTATCAGCAAGGGGGAGTGGTCGGAGAACCCTCTTGCAAGGGATACTGAGAACTGCAGCAGGTGGGAGACTGAAACAGTCTATCCTCGAGAGCGATTTGGTGTGCGTTAGAGTAAAATGAAAACCCAGCATCTGTTGCATGTAGTGCCCTCCGCGTATCCACCAGCCCCAATGCCTCCACAACGGTATATAGTTTGGTTGGGGTGTCCCGGTTCCTATTGCTGCTACGTGACCTGTCTATGCCAATCTCCACAACTTCATTGAAGTCCCCTCTTTCCCCCCCAGAACCCATGACTCTGCCCGTTCCGTAAGCAATATTGCCTGTAGCTCACTCGGGAGCTCCATTGTGAGTGGAAGGGGGGGGGGTGTAAGCTGCAATAAGGCCTCAACCATCTCCCCACATGTCGTCGAGCACCACCACAAATCAGCCTCAGGCGCACCTTTTTCACTTGGAATGGTACTGCAGCGTGGTATGTTTGCGGGTAATTGGACCTTTTAAAGAAACCACAATCTGTGCCGACTAAGTGGGTCTCCGTGAGGAGGGCGATATGGGGGAGTGACGTTTGAGAAATTGGAGGACCAGCCTTCGTTTTATGCTACATTGAGGTTCCATGTTATTGGGGATGTCTGCCCATCACGTGCCATATATATTTGTGTGTTGCCTTGTAGGGTCTGGAGGGAGTGTCGTGGCCCATAAACTTCCCATCCCCATGAGTGCCCTGTCCAACCCCCCCGTCCCCCTGCGTTCCGGCCACCTGTGTCTTGGTTGCTCATTTGCGACCATGCAACGTAAACCATGAGCACTTAACATCCACAAGCCCCAAATCATGGGCTTCCCCACCAACTTGCGGATTGGGTGCGGAATCTACGTTTTTAATATTCGTAGCGATTGAGCTTGCACCCTCTCCCCCGGTCTTACCAACTGTGCCACATAAACTCCTAGCTCCCCCGTACGCCCCCAAACGCCCAAACTCATGGAACTCTGAACTTGTGGGAACATGTTCCGGGAACCCCCCGGGAGGCCAGTCCAAGTCTCTGTGCCTCGAGCCGTGGCTGCCAGACTTGGGATTCAAAAAGCTGAACAGTTGAAGACTTTTCTGGGGGCGGGTGGGACATCCATTATAGTTATCTAGAGCCCACTCTGGCCTTGCTGTGCATCAATACCCCTCGGGTGTTTTCAGCTTGTCTTGGGGATCCCCCATTCTTGTTATCTTTGCATGGTGTCAGGGTCTCTGTTTGAGTCGAGCTGCCTCTGCCGGTGTCTCTTCGAGGTGTACGGTCCCTCGGCCCTCCCGGGCGCGGGACAGAGAGAATCTGTGTTTCTAGCCAATCCCAGACCTCATTCAGATTGTGGAACGCGTGGATCGTGTTATTGTGGTAAAGCTTGAGAGTAGCTGGGAAAAACAGCGCGTACTTGATGCCCAGGGATGAAGGGTTTTTTTCTTCGCTGAGTCGTAAGACTGGCAGGCCTTTTGCACTTCCCACGTGTAGTCTGGGAAGAAATCAATTTGATTGCCATTGTACGTGATCGGGCATGTTGCCCTTGCAATGTGAAGGAGTGTATCCCGGTCCCTATAATTCATGAGTCGGGCAATCACTGTGCACAGAGGGGCACCGGCTATTGGCCTGACGGTTGGCACTCTATGCGCCCTCTCAATGAGAACAAGTTTGAGAGCGTTTGCGTGCCATGAGATCCGAGAGCCAGCTTTCCAAGAAAAGCTCCATGGATTGTCCCTTTTCCTTTTCTGGGAGGCCAAGTATATGTGGGCTGTTCCGGAGAGATCTGCCATTGCTGTCTTCTGCGCAATTCTCAAGGGTGGTAAGCTTCTGCGCCATTTGTTCAGGCGTTCTTCCATCTCTTTATTGTGTCTTCGCTGTCTGATAAACATTGCTCCGTTTCACCCACCCGGGATGTCGGATTCTGCAGATCTTGTCGCAGAAAGGAGACTTCATAAGCCAGGCCGCCGATTTTGGCCTCTACTGATGTCCTGGATTCTTCAATGGCAGCCATGATGTCCGTAAGTGATGGTATCTGGCCTGCACCCCCATTTGCTGCATCTTCTCCTAAGTTGTCTACAGCCACAGAGGCCTTCGCTGGGGTGCTTGTTGCGTACCTGTCCATTTCATGCTGTGCCGTACCTTTGTGGGGCAGGTCTGTTACCATAGCCTTGATTCAGTGGGTCACCTCAAGAGTTTCAGTCCCACTTACACTTGTCCCTGAGCCGATGACTTGATGCCCAGGTAGGTAGAGCTGTAAATATTGTTCCACAAGGTGCTCAGTCAGTCTAGTTTTCTGCTTTGAGTTAGGCCAAAGGTGCTCCGGTAGCGCTAGTTGGGAGCCAATGAGGGTCTATTAATTGGCGTCCCATGCGCTGCTGGTGGTAAGCAGGGGGTGGGGGGACTGGAAGCCTCCAGCCAGTCCCGCCGTTCAACCGTAGCCCTCTCAGGAGTCCAAGGGACCGGAGCTTCAGAGTGCTCGTCCCTCCCCTGATTCTTGGCTACTCTTCTCGGCCCCTGTGGACCTAATGTGCTGTTATATGCCTTCTGGGGGTAGCCTCCTAGGCACAGGAGCCCGGCAATTCCCAGCCGGCGTGGGGCCATGCCACCCATGCCTCAGCTCAGCCCCCCCCTCCCATGGTTCCGCCCGTGTCTCACACAGCTGCACACAATCACAGCCTTCGCTCCATCTTCCCCATGCATCTTCTTTACAGCCACTACACTGGTGTCACGTTGGTGTTGCACTTACTTCAGCCGGGCACACCCAGCGAGCCGCGTGTCACATGTAATGGCCCCGCCACAGCCTGCCGATGTCTGCCTCTATGTTGCCATCCGGTCCTCATGAGGAGCAACCCACGAGTACACTGTTCCCTCTGCTGCGCCTTGGCTCGATTCCTCCCAGGCGCAAGGATTACCGCAGCGAAGGCAGTCCTACCTTAACGCCCCTCCACAGGCTCCCACCACGCGGGGTCTCAAGATGAGGCGTTCGTATCACGGCCTCGACGTCTGGCACTGCTTCGCCTCATCTCCCCTTTCTTGTTGCCGCCTGCGGGATTCGACTGGAGCTCGCCACTGGTGTCCCTCGCAGGCAACCACAACCCCCAGTGCGCAGTTTATGCCTGCGGTTGTGTGGCCGCCGCCTACCACCAACTTCAGTGTGCGCATCTGTGTGCCCGGGCAGTCGAGTCAGCGGGCACTCGGCCACAGGTTTTGCGGCCCTGCGGGCTCCTTCCATTGTGTTCCGCCTGTCTTCCAAGGGGGTATTGTCTTACCCCGGGTCTTTCGTATGATTGGGACCGGCGCCCATTGGCAGCCCTCACTCAGCGTCGTTTCTTTCGCCAGCTGCTGCATGACACACTCCTTGTCGGCTCGCCCCTGCTGCGTTGGGCACTGCTAGGAGGCATACGAGTCTCTGATTTTCATCGGGACTTAGGAAGGATTACGCAAATGTATTCCTTACTCTGCAGACTCTGATTGCTTGCAGAGTTTGTACCAATAAACAGGATATTTTCGCAGGATAAAGGCAGCCCCGGCGGAGCAGCATATCTTCACGTCTGCATCCGTCGGCTGCTCGACAGTGTCCCCCCCCCCCACCCTGTTTTCTTTATTTGCTTCGAAACCATGGGCTTCTCTTTGCCCACCGCATCATCAAGCAGAAAAAAAGCATTTTTATAAATTGAGCACATTTAATTTCCCTGCAAACGAACATATGTACAGATCTACCAACAGAACCAACTTGCGTGACTTGAAAACATTACAGCATAAAAATGTATTCCAAATGCAATGTGATGTCGAATTCTATTCAATATTAGGTTATGTTCACCTCTGGTTCAGGTGCCTCATTCTAATTCCACACCTTGGGTACATTCCTTGAATAGAATATACATAAAAAAAAAGCGTGCTGGAAATTAAAAACGTACATTGCACGGAGCTCTTAGACACACCGTAGTATGAAATGATTAAGAACCGTATAGTATAAGGTTTGTTGTTGCAACACTCCTACAACATTGGTATGCACATGCCCTCAAACAGTGTACGTGATTTAGTCATAATATACGTTTCAGCTTTCACCTGATAACCTTCTGAGTTGACAGATGTACTTGATCTGAGATTACAGTGCAAAACATATTGATTGTAATGTGGCCTTCAAAAGATTTTTAATCTATTCTGCATTAGCGAGGAAGTGTAACGTTAGAATCGAAATCAGAAAAGTTTGAAACAGTGCAAGGTTACAAGCATTTCAGTATCAAATAATATCCTTTGTAGGATTTACTTTCATTCTTGCAAGGGGACTGTATGTACGCATATCTCATACTCTTGACCCGTTTTCTTTTATTTTTATTCTAAGCATAACACATTCTAGTGAAGGACAAGTACAATAAAATTGCTTGATGTTGACTCCGGAAAAGTAATTAATTGATGCAGAATCTTGCTACTTCATTTTCAGTACTTTGTCATAAAGTAATATAAGGGGAAAAATTAAAGTAGGATTAGATATGTGGGCAGATGCAACGCTCGAAAATATCTCTTAGTGCATGTTGGTAGGGCTCACCATTGGGATACTGGACGTGTCAGTGGTTTTGTCACTTGTGAGGGTCTGTGCGTCCATCAGTGTACTCTATGAAAAGAAGGGCTATGTCAAGCAACAGATTATGAAAATGATGCAACTTTTAAAGGGCACTATGGCATTGTTTACTAATGGTCCCAATTCACTGATTTATTTGAGGCTCCAGAAAGCGGGGACAGATGTAGTATAGTAAAGTGAAACCTATTCAAATTAATTTTCATTTATTTAGACGATCAACCATATCCTGGATGATTGATATTTACTGGTATCCACATTGTCATCTTTCAGCATTCATGATTTAATGGTACAGTATTTACTTTGCCTGTGCTAGCCATAACGCACAGCGTGAACATTTTGGAATTTGCATGCATGATGGCTTTAAACTTGCCATGTTCCAGTGTGAATTCATCAGTCCAATGATCAGTCTTTACGTAGTGAACTGGGGAATTTACTGTGTTTTTTATTTTTTATTTATTTGGAGTTTTTATAATAGGGCTTATACACAATGTGTTTCAATGCACAAAAAGACAAGGGGTGGGGGACAGGAGTGAAATGTTCCTACTGGGCCTTGTGACATTTGGATTGTGCAAGTGCAGTATTAGAAGTGTGAGGATAGGTGTGGGAGGGGAGGGGGGAGGGGAGTGCCGGAGGTTAGGCGAGTGCCCAGGGAGGCCATCTGGACAGAGCAAAGGAAGAAGTGCAGGGGCAGGAGGTCCACGTGCTAAGTGCGAGGAGTGGGCTGGAAGGGCTAAAGGGGTGCAGGCCCAACCAGGCTAGTGCTGGGGGAGGGAGCTCAGAAGGGCAAGAGCAGGTTGGGGGGCATGGTCAGAGGACACCAAGTGCAGGGGTACACTGGTAGGGAAGGGCTTGGTGCAGTGTGCCAATCTGAAGGAACCAGGTAGTATGAGATGGGCATGGTCTCAAGAGAGACACAGACTCAAAGATGATCTTTCAAAATCTTTATTTACTACAGTTTCTGGGTTGGTGTAATGCCTATCACTAAAAGGGATAGTTCCCTTAAATGATTCTAAGGGCCGCCGAAGCCTGAAAGTCCAAGGTAAAAATCTGTCTGTCTAAACCGATGCTTGCCATCGTTCTTTGACAAAATGGGTTAAGTCTCTTAACCCTTTAAGTGCCATGGGTATTTCTCCCCAGTGCTAGGGCCATTTTTTGGTGATTTCAGTATGTGGCCATTCAAAGCCGTGTAAACCTTTTGTTACATGAGATATCTCGGCCAAATTTGGCTCCTTTTTTCCCACATGTAGGCGGTCGTAACGCCACCCAGGAATCCTTGGTTGCTGTAGGGGGGTGAGAGAAAATAAGCAAAAAGGGCGAAAAATGTGTTTTTTTTTTAAAAAAACAAAATGCCAATAAAATGATGTACAAAGAAGACTGTTTTTTTCCTTGTAAGAACTAGGAACGAATGGTTTGCTGTGCTGAATTCCTCAATTTCCTGGCTTTCAAGAACAGGTTGAGTGGAAACGAAAACAAATTATTTTGATGTGGTTATCAACTGTTTTGTGAGAGGTAGGCGATTTTGGCCATTTTTGCCAATTGGGCATGCATGGACGGAATGGGAGGAAAGTGTAGGAAAGCCGAATTGGAGGACAGAAAGGCATATATTTCAAAAAAGTAGACAAAATTCCAAGTTTAGGAAGGGGTGATTTGCATAGGTCAGGCAAACACTAGGTAGGGGAAAATGCTATAGATTGGTGGGAAAAGCGGGAAAATGACCGAAAAAAAAGGTATGTGTTGGACATGGTTGGCTTGGTACGGCAATGGCTTCTATGAATTTTGAGAAAAGCAATGCTCCGCTACACTCCCCCGATTCTTGCAGTTAGGAAAGCACACATTTTTTGTAGTGTTTTACAAAATAAGCAATACCACAAGCCAAACACTGAGCCATGCTACACAGGAGTTTTACGCTCACGGCCTGAACAGACGCACTTAGCATGTGTAAATCTGGAAAACCAATGTGGCGAGGAACGGCAAGCACGCATTTTTTGAAAGAGCACAGGCAGACCTTTTCAAGGGTAGGTGACCTGTGCAGGTTACAAAAGTGTATGGTGTCTAAAGCAGCGACTAAATGTAGGTCACATTTGGGAAATTAAAGGGTTGTGTGACAAAGTGCACCAACAAATGTGTCAAAACGTTATGAAAACCACACAAACACAATAAATGTTATACCTTCCCGCATTCCCACAGGTGTGCCGATGAAAACAGTACCTCACATGTGTGGGTGCACCTACCTGCGCGCCAAGGGGAAAGCCTAAAACCCCAAGTCTGTTTCGACACCTGAATTTGACACTTTCTCCAGACAAGCGCAACATACAGATATGGGCCTCGGGTGTCCAAGCCACCAAGGAAAACGGGGAACCCTATGCATTTCCAAAAAGAGGACACCCGTGGGAATCCGCAGAGGTATGTGCGCGAAGCGGCCCATGATTTATTATCCAGAACCCCAGACAAAGTGAACATTGTTTTTTTTTTTCCCCACATAATATCACACTTTGTCGGGGATTGTGGCTAATAAAAACTGGGGCAGTTTGCGCAAGGCAGACCTCTGTGGATTCCCACGGGTGTCCTCTTTTGGGAAATGCATGGGGTTCCTTGTTTTCCTTGCTGACTTCGACACCCTAGGCCCAAATCTGTAGGTTGCCCACATGAAAAAAATGGGATGTGCCGAAAGGCTTGGTGTTACCAGTGGGTTACCCTTTTCCTTTTGCCCCTCCCGGTAGGTGCACCCACACATGTGAGGTAGCTTTTTCGTCGGGACACCTGTGGGAACGCGAGAAGGTATGACATCTGTTGTTGGCAACGTGTTTCGGTGATTGGACAAAGGGAAATGTGTCTGAAATCGGCTGGAAATGAAAACCATTCTCAGACATTTCGCTCTGGCCACTCACCGAAACACACCGCCAACAACACATGGCCTACCTTCCCGCGTCCCCACACGTGTCCCGATGAAAACGGTACCTCACATGTGTGGGTGCACCTACCGGGAGGGGCAAAAGGAAAAGGGTAACCCACTGGTAACCCCAAGCCTTTCACCACTGCCCGTTTTGTTCATGTGGGCAACCTACAGATTTGGGCCTAGGGTGTCGAAGCCAGTTCCCAAAAGAGGACACCTGTGGGAATCCACACATGGCCAAATTCGAGGGGCGGCCCATCTCATGTAGCCCTCCCCAGGGGCAGATAATGGGGGGGTGGGGGCTGTCATGCACTCCTCCCTGGGCTCAGGCATCCGTTCCTAGGAGCAGATATCTGGTCCCAGGGAGGGCTGCATGACATGGCACCCACTCCATTGCGGCTGAGGGGGAGGGGGTCAATGCCCCATCCCATTAGAAAATTCCCAGACCCTTTGGGGTGCCCCACAGCCCCCCTAAAAAGCGTTCCACCATTTTCCATTTTTTTCTTTGTTTACGAAATTTGCGTTGGTGCAGAGGGGAACATTGGTGTACCAATGTGGCCCTGGGGTGCCCAAACCTTACTGCCCCACAATTTCTGGCCCCCCCCACCCCAAATGGGTGTTGGGTGCAAGTTTAGTAAACAAAGAAAATAATTCAAAATGGCAGGCTGCCCTTTAGCGGGGGCAGAGGGACCCCATACACCACCGGGCACCGGATAATTTTCTATTGTGAAGGGGGGTCCACCTCTCCACCCCCACCCCAATTGGAGGGGTGGCGCATCTCAAGTAGCCCTCCCAGGGGCAGATAAGTGGGGGGGGGGGGCGTCCTTCACTCCTCCCTGGGCTCAGACGTCCCTTCCTAGGAGCAGATATCTGGTCCCAGGGAGGGCTGCATGACATGACATGGCACCCACTCCATTGCGGGTGGGGGAGACTGGGTCACCACCCCGTCCCATTAGAAAATTCCCCGTCCCTTTGAGGTGCCCCACAGCCCCCCCCTAAAATGCGTTCCACCATTTTCATTTTTTTTCTTTGTTTACAAAACTTGCCTTGACGCAGAGGGGCTCATTGGTGTGCCAATCTGGCGCCTGGGTGTCCATACCTTACTGCCCCACCCACTGGAGGGGCCTGTCCCATTTTTGGGGGGCCTCTCCCTCCTCAACCCAAATGGGTGGCGGGGGCACCTCATGCAGGCCTCCCTGGGCCTCATACAATCGGCTGCATGAGGTACACCCCCCTCCATTTGGGGTGGGGGGAGAGGGCCCCCAAAAATGGTGGGACAGGCCCCCCAGTGGGTGGGGCAGTAAGGTTTGAGCCCCCGGCGCCAGATTGGCACACCAATGTGACCCTCTGCGCCAAGGCAAGTTTTGTAAACAAAGAAAAAAATGGTACACTACACTTCAGGGCGGGCTGAGGGGCACCCTAAACCTCCAGGTAATTTTCTAATGTAATGGGGGGTGACCCTATGCCCCCCCACACCAAATGCAGGGGGGCATCTCATTCAGCCCTCCCTGGTGGCAGATGCCCCTTCCTAGGAGCAGATATCTGACCCCAGGGAGGGCTACAAGGGGTGCCCCCATTTCCCCTTGGGGTGAAGGAGAGGGCCACTCCCCCCATTTCTGTAAAATCTATCCCTGGTGGCTAGTGGCCCCCCAATCCCACCCAAAATTCCCTTTTGAAATTTCCATTTTTTTGTGGTTTTCCCCCTTCCCTGGGGCAGATGATCAGCCATCTGCCCCCAGGGGGGCCTAACCTGCAGGCCCCATCCTTTGGGGGGCCTGCACACTAATTCCTGGTAGCCCTCCCCCCCCACCCACCAATTGGATGGGGGGGCCACCTCGTGTACTCCTGCCTGGGGCCATAAATCTGCCCCCAGGGAGGGCTACAAGGGGTGCCCCCCCCCTTTCCACTTGGTGTGGGAGGAGGAGGGCCACCACCATTTCTTGGGGGCAAAACAATCCCAGGCCCCCCACCCCCATTCTATTTCTTTTTTCTTGCCCCCATCCCTGGGGGCAGATGATCAGCCATCTGCCCCCAGGGTTGTGCACATATGTGCCCCCAGGCTTTGGAGGCCGGGGGGGGGAGAGGGATGCTTACTTGAAGCAGCCCCCCCTCACCTCCACGTCACAAACATTTCCATGGTGGTCCAGTGGTTGCTGGTCACGGATCGAGCGCTCTGCGCTGATCCGTAACCAGCAATGCGTCATATAAGTGGTGTCCTTGGAAAGGGGAGAACCTCCCCTTTCCAGGGACACCACTTTTTCCTATATCCCTGGTGGCTTAGTGGGCTCCAGCGCCTCAAACCCCCTCCCACCTCCCCTTCCCTCGCCTTTTTTTTTATTTTCGTTTTCACCCCTGGGGCAGTGATCATCTGCCCCCAGTGGTCTCTGGCGCTGTGGCCCCATGCTTTGGGGCCACGGGGGAAAAGCGGGCCGCTTACCTAATAAGCAGCCCCTCCTCCCCCCGCGTCACAAACGGATCTGTACTGATCCAGTGACATTGCGCGCCCTGCGCCCGATCCGCGGGCAGCAATGCCACACAATGGGTATTGTTGTAAAGGGGAGAATCGCCCCTTTCCAACGATACCCGCCTCGATCTCCGGCTTGAAATACAGCCGGAGATCGAGGCGGAGAAAGGTGAACACTCGCCTTCTGTTTTCACCGCAGCCCGAAATGGCTGCTGCGGTGAAAATTACTTTCAGTTTCACGTCGACATGCTTTACGCACGCCGACGTGAAACTGAAGGTAATCCAGCCCCCTGGCAGTGAGGGGGGGACCTCCCCCTCACATAGCCCGGGGGTTGGAGTACAGTTTTGATCGCTCAAAACAAGGTATCTCGTCCTTGGCACTGCGTATGCACTTCCAAGGACGAGATACCTCGTCCTTGGCACTTAAAGGGTTAAAAGAAAAATATAGTGGTTCAACCGAAAATGGGAGATGGGTCCAATCAAAAAGGACTGTTTAGAAGAGCTTACACATTTCTTGCAGTAGTCTCGAACACTTTGAATGTTTTAAGTTCCTTGGGATTCCCTTCCCCAAGCTTTAACTCTTCCAAGTTCAAAACAAAACAGAAATAAATATACGGTTTGTCTTCAAGCTTCTCGGGTGTTCCCTTCGCCAAGCTTTTAACGTCTTTAGCATCACAAACCAATAGATATTCAACTTTGTTAGGCCTCTAAGGGTTCCCTTACCCAAGTTTATTCCCATCTTGGGTTTAAACACAAGTTCAGCTTGTCAGGATGCACCTTTCTCTCATATACAGTTCTTTCTCACACACAAACTACAATCTGAGACTTTCGAAACCGACAGGTTCTTTGCTCCTAGGCGTGACCACTCTGATCTGTAGCCCCTCTCGATTCCTTTCTCTTCCTTCTAAACCTTTCTCCTTCAGGTGCTTCATTTGCCTCTTTTGATTTATCTCTCATTGACCTGAAACTCACCGGGCAGCGTCACATTGACAGGCGGTTCTTCTGGATACACAGGGTTGAGGTCAGGGTCTCACCACCTGACCCTTGGTACAGGTGCAAGTCCCAAGAGAATTAGCACTTTACTGACCACAAGCAGCCAAATGCTGGGTGCCTCACTCCGGCTCCTTGGAGACACGGCTCCCTAGTCACGCTGCAGCCCCTTTCACACACCGGGTCAGCGTCTCTGCATGCTGTTCTTCTCCAGGCTTCAGGTCCTGCTGTTCTCCACTCCTTGGCCTCTCTGGTTCAGACAACAACCGCAACTCGCTCATTCTTTGGAAAAAGACCACACTTTTTTTATAGTTGTAAAAATAGTCAAATGGGGTCAGGTGGGAGTGATAATTGGTAAATGCCTGACTTTATCATTGGGACAGTTTCAGTTGTTTCTATAGCCGGTTTCCCTTACATTCCCTATGTTGTTCCTATGGGAAATCTTCTCTACGCCAGGTTGCCTCTTCCTCGTCCCAGTATTGGTTGGAAATGGGGAGGGGGAGATGGAATGGGTTTGGAAATGTCCCATGAAAGCTGAGGGAGAGGGTTTTGAGGTGTAATGGGAAAAGGGGGAATACCATGTCTCACCCTTGGGCTGTCACCCTTAACTCGAGTGATCCTCCCTCGCTTGTCCACCCCCAGGGTCGGGGATCCCAAAGCGATGGCCCTTCCCTGGCCATTTCAATAGAGGATCCAAGGGGAGTAGATGGGAGAACAGTCAGGTTTCTCACAGAAGCCAGTCAAGAGGCAGAGGGTGGAGAAGTTGGCTGGGGAAGGGGAAAGGCAAGCCCTTCCTTTTCTCTTCCTCCTTGAGAAGCTTCCAGAACTTGAGATCCAGAGGAGCAGGGAGGCCATTCCAGAGGGAGGCACATGCGGAGAAGAGAAATCTAACCCTCCCCTCTCTGCTTGGAGAAGCATCTGATCTGTAGAGAGTTGGAGCTAGAAGACCGAAGGGCTCTGGCAGGGATGTATTTAGGGAGAGAGAGAGTTGGATCTAGCAGGGTCCCAGGCCCCAGAAAGCCTTGTGGATGATGCAGAGGGTTGTGAACTTGATCTCTGCAGGAATTGGGAGCCAGTGGAGAGATTTTAGGGCTGGAGAGATGCATTCCCTGGGCTTGAGGCCAAGGATAAGTCTGTCCTATTCTGGATTAGTTGAAGGGGGCGAAGGGAGGAGGTGGTTAGTTTGAGGAAGAGGCTGTTGCAATAGACCAGCCTGGAGAGGACAGCTCTGGAGACATTGAATTACTGGGGGAAGGTGAGGAAAGGAAGAATTCTTCTGAGGGGGTGAATCTAAAAGTGAGCCTTCTTGGGAAGGTCCATGATGTGAGCAGAGAAGGGGAGGGAGGAGTCGAAGAGGACACCTAGGTTTTTTACTTCACAGGAGGGTGAGTGGAGGGGGCCCATGGAGGGCGGCCAGTGTGTAAGGGGGAAAAGAGGGAGTAGGAGTCCCAATAAGAATGATCTCGGTCTTACTGGCATTAAGGCAGAGATTGTTAGCAGTGCACCATGCCTGAATAGCAGTCTGGTGTGAGAGAGGAAGAGGAGGCAAGCTTAAAGGAGAGTTGTGTGTCATCCGCCTAACACTGGAAGTTTGGAGAGAAGGCAGAGATCACATGGGCTAGGGAGGGGGGGCAAGGTAGATGTTGAAAAGCCAAGGTAGGGGAATGGAGTGTGGGGGACACCACAGGTGGAGAGTGAGATGGAGGTGAGACAAGGACTCAGTTGAACCTGGGAAGGTCGTTTAGAGAGGAAGGTGGTCAGCCAGTCCAGAGCCAGGTCCGTGATGCCAAGGGTATCACAGGGCCGATTTATAAAGGTGGTATGATTGACTCCATCAAAGGCAGAGGAGAGGGCGAGAAGGATTAGAATGGGGGAGAGTTGCGGTCAGGATTGGAGAGCAAGTCTTCCCAGGTGTTCAGGAGTGCAGTTTGTTAGGGAAAATTCTCATAAAGGTGCTAATTCCCTTCAACTTAGAGACCCCCAGCAACATTGCTGGATTGTGAGGACTTGATGATTTTACCTGGAGAGAATGTGGGCCTTTTTTCCCCACTCATGTATTTTGAATGTGTTTTACTCTTGTGTTCTTTGGTTGTGGAGTTTTAAACAACTCCATAGGCATCATCCTTTCATGTGTGTCACACAGCACCCTCAGTGCAGTGACACAGGGAAGCCTTTCAGACTGTCCCAAGGTTTAAATACCTTCTCTGGGATAAACTACTGTTTCCCAGAGAAAGTAAAGTGAAATTGACTTTACTGGTCTTTTCAAAATCCTAGACCCAGCCCACACTATCTTACAATAGAGTGCTGGAGGGGTTACTTAGTATCCCCTATGTCTAGAAACTCCTGTAGCAGTCAGATGCTACCCTTTCCTCTTGAAATGGCTGGTGCCAGTGGTTTTACAACGAACTACCATGATTTTTCCTGACCGCGAACACCGTTAGCATTAAATCGCAGGAGCAATGGTTTTTAAGATGACGTCTGAGCCTCCATTGTTTAAACTGGTCCCAGTCTTCTTTTTTCGCCATTTCTTTTTGGAAAGATCCTTCTAGGGTTGGTCTCTGCGTGCCAAACCAGGTTTGGTCCCTTTGTTCCTACGCCTTTGGTGGGCTTTGGGACTGAAGACCGCCTTTGGCGCCCGAGTGTCTGGGTGGGCAGGAAGTGAGGGAGGTGTCCGAAACTGCCTGTGCTTAGTCTCCTAGGACACCCAAATGCACTCTGGCGTGATTAGCTGGCTGACTGTCCGGCAAGAAGAGCCACCCTGCTGGGTGAGTGGCAGTTAAGCTGGAATTGATTGGGTTTAAGCTGTTTAAAAGGCGAGTCTCTTGGCTTGGAAGGCAGAGTCGACCACTGGAACGAAAGAACCGAAGACTAGCTGGAAGAGGACGGCTGCTGCAACTCCTGGACCAGTGGTTTGCCTGGTGAAGTAAAGTTCAGCCGTGGTGTTAGTGGCTCCAGTAATGCGGGCTTGGATATAGGCTCTTCTTTGAGCAGATAGAAAGTCTGTATTGCCTTGGCAGGCCATTTTGTCAGAGTATGTGCTTGAAGCCCGCCTCTTCCGCTCAGCTGGTCTACACTTGTGTTTCAGAGAGGCCAGTTCGGAGTCATACCAGGAGTTGCACTTGGAGGCAAGTTTCATGTGGATCCTCATGACGGGCAAGAATGTCAAGAGTGTCGGTGATGGAGAGATGAAGGTTAGTAAGGGCTGTGTCAGAGTGAGTGTCAATGGCAGGAGTAAGAGGGGGAATGAAGGTGGCGTCAAAAGCAACAACTGACACTTGCTTCATGGGTTGAATGACAGAGGAGGAGGAGACTGGCAGTGCGGGTGGGGGCTTAGTCGGGAGACCCAGGTGAGAGGAAAGAGAATGATCAGACCAGGAGGGAGGAGTAATGAGCGGGTTGGAGATGGGCATGACTGCAGAAAGGAGAGAATCCAAGGTGTGTCTGGCTGAGTGTGTTGAACAGGAGGGAAGAGTGGAGAGGGAAAGGGAGTCTGAGGTTGTGGAAAAGCTGTATCGGGGGGGGGGGGGGGTTGAGGTGAATATTGAAGGCTCGGAGGAGAAGCAGCTTTGGGGTAGAGTCCAGGAGAGAAGTGAGGTCGGCCCACTCTGAGAGGGAGACCTGGCCAGGGGGCCTGTAGATGGTAGCCAGTCGGAGAGAGGAAAGGAGATCACACCCAGCCTGCAGATGAGGCATTTGAAAGCGGAGTACGCCTGAATGGGTATGATAGTACCAGGGACCCACTCAGGGAAGATCAGGGCCACTGCGCTCCCTGAACGGTTACGCCTGGGATTAGAGAGGATCTTGTAGCCCTCATGGAGGAGATTGTCAAAACTTGTGACTGAGCTGGCAGTGAACCACGTCTCAGTGAGAGCGAGGAGGTCGATGTCAAGGTCTTCAAGGAGGTGCCAGATGTCAGAGCAGTGTTTGGGGGCAGAGCGAGAGTTGAGGATAGCTAAGTGGAGCAGGTTGCTACTTTTGAAGGTCCATCGAGGAGGGGTACAGGAGTGTGGTACACCCGTCGGAGATGGCAGAGGACCTGTAGGGGTGGCAGAAGGAATGGCCGGAGAAGGAAGGAAGTTGATGAGAGACGGAAGACACCTATCGAGAAGGAGGTTGGGCTGAGAGCCCTGGACCATGATGGTGCCATTTAGGTAGACATTAATGATGGCCCTAGAGGACAGGAAGGATGCCAAGAGTACTTACCATCAGGTGTCAGCTTTAATGGGAGAGGAGGAAAAAGGGTAGAGCAGTGTGACCAAATGGGCAATCCAAAGGTCAGGAGAGGGGACGACAAAGAGGGTAAGCGCCAATGGCTGACGCAATTCACCTAGTGGCAGACATAGATAACTAACTTAGCTAATAGGAGTAAAAAGAGGTTAAATAGGTTCACAGTTTCCTCTTTACCTTGCACCAAATCTTGGATGATTGATAATCACTGGTATTCATATTATTGTATTTATTTTAAACGTATTTTATTAATTTCCGTTAACAATGTTGTTAATCAAGGTACATAGCAAAACAAATTTCGAACAATTACAATGTCACTGCTTCTTCTCCGCTAAATATACGGACCGTAATCAGTCATACATGTAATATCCATGTACCTGAATAAAGGAAAACAAAAACAAGTACATTGAGCTCGACTAAACTTACCTGCTAGCAGATTGCTGGTTATGGGAAGGGGCTCCTAGAACAGGTGCCTGGGACTTTCCCTCCAATGTTGTGCCATCTAAAAGCCACCATGGTCTGTCCTTCACGTTATGCAACCCTTAACCTGTTCTACATGCTCAGGGTGGCTTATCCGAGGGTGGAAACATTAATACACTCGTGCTTTTCCATGCTTCAAATGGGTCTGTTTGCCTGCTCCGCTCTGTATGGCCCGTGCCCACGCCTGTATCTCTGCAAGGTACCAAGGCTCAGATTCTCTATGCCACTGGTCATATTGTGGCCCCTGTTTGTTTTTCCATGACATTGCAATACTTCTCTTCGCTAGGACACACACCCGATCCCTGAACTGGATCACATGTCTATTTGTTGGGTCTGGGGTACATTCCCAGCAGGCATTCCATTAGATTCCATTCAAACCTTACAATGCCAACCTTCCTGCATGCTTGCTCAAATTCACTGGTATTCATATTGCAATGTTGCACCATTTCATTTTCGATGGTAGTGTTTACTTTGCCAATGTTGGCGGTAACACAAAGCGTGAGAATGTCTCATTAGCATATATGATGGCGGAGAGGCGCAGAGAGGCAGTCGGAGCAGGTCCTTGACTGTATCCAGTCTGTCGTTGCTATTCATTGTGGAGGCAGCGTTTGACTTGACAAAACCTCTTGCACTCGCGGAGAGGCATATAGAGGCAGTTGGAGCAGTCCGAGTCAACTGTGTGGATCATGTGGACTGTGCGGACACACTGCATCTCGTTGCGGTGACTCACGAAAACTAAAGGTGAGAGTGTGATCACCATATGCCTTGTTTAGAGCGATTGTCTTAGTGCCATAACTCCACCCCCCTACAAACACCCCCTCTCCTCCGACCGCTAATCGCCAGCCTCTGAATCGTGTGCCATCACACTCGAGCAAATTGTTAGGCTTGGAATCGTTGAACTGGAGCGCCTTGGAACTCCTCCTGGGGTTTACCAGTCACCTGCCTTGAACAAATCTGTTTTTGTTCACAATAATTGAAATATCTTGCCCAGTGCTACTCTTTAATCGGTAACTGTGCGCCTTTGACTGACCACATTTTTGATTATTCACTGAGGCCTCACTGTCAATATTTTCTTGTCTATGGACTTTTGTTCCGGGCGGTGACTGCAGGCCCAAGTGCCTTTAAGCTAACCCAGTGATGCATTTAATTGGTAACAAATGTCTTCTGGAGCTTTTGAGCTGATGTGACTATTACTCTTTGAATTAATTACTGATAACGTTTTAATTGCATCTATTTTTCGGACGTTGACTGCGGGCCATTGATCATTTGAGCCGATTATACTGTTCTTATATTTGGATGGTTGCTGGTAAGGTTTTATCAAATTCCTTATTTTTAGCTTTTTAGTCTGTTTGCTTTTAGCCAATTAGATTGTGAGCTTTGTCTGTATAGTAAATTGTAGCCTTATGTCTGTATGTCTCATGCATATACGAGAAAAACGTCAATGCCACAGAAGAAATCCCAAGGAGCAGGTTCATGCCCATTAGGGTTCTTCTCAAAGTCAATGAACTTGGGGCAAAGAAAGTATCCCCTCATCCAATTACAGAACGCCTTGAAATCTGTTCCAAAATTAGCTTGTCCGTTATTCGATCCTATTGGGTAAAAACAGATCAGAAAAAACAGTGCTCCGGTCAAACTCCAATGGGGTTACCTCCCCCACCCGCCACAAGAACCCCCTATAGATGAGGGGAGGTGTAGGCGCTACTACTAATAAACTTTCAAGAAATTCCAGACTCTGCCCTGGTGGATGAAGCCAGACAAATGGAGAAAAATAGGATAATTATAAACTCTGAATTGGAAGGCCGTCTAGACGGGGCAAGAAGGGAAGATTATCCTTAACTCCTTCCTATTACGGAGGTACAAGTTCACTTTGATCAGTCCTCAGAAAGAATGTTACAGAACTTTGATAGCTCATTAAGGAAGGATTATAATAAACAGCGACCATCAACTATCCAGGAACAGGCCATGGGTCTATCGAATAGGGAAATTGGACCGGAGATACTGGCCCAAAGTGAAATCATTTTAGTGCAAGAAACGCAACCACAAGAACCCTTATTGGCTCTCCCTCTAAATCTATCCGGTTCTCCAATTTTGTATCCTGAATCAATAAGTTCCACACTGAATTCCTCATTGTCCTCTGCAGTTTCCTTCGTAAATCCTCCTCCAAGATGGTCCTTTGGTCTGTTACTCCACGGGAACTCCATTGTTGGAAATTACATTAACTACTATGAATAGTGGTTTTGTTGATTTGACAAAAATATCTGAAATAATGGAGAAAAGTCATACAACACTGCTAAAGTCACTTATAGATGGTGACATTGATGGAAGAAAAAAAAACAAATATATATATATATACGATTCCTATGCAAATTTTGAAAGCGAATGATTGTCAAGGAGGTAGTAACCTCAATAACAATCTCTCTATTTTGACATAAAACACGATACCCGAGGCGATGCAGGCTGGATCTGTCGTTAACAATGGCGTTCTGGAAGAGAACATTTCACTGACTTCAAGGGTCTCTAAATCAGATTACATTGGACCAAAATCTCTTACAATCTCCTGATGTAGAAAATATAGATCAACAAGAACCACGTTGTGACATATTTACAAATAAAAAGCAAAGGCCAGGTCAAAACATTAAAAAAAAAATCAAAAAAACAACCTTTGTTAATAAAATCAACACATTTTGGCTCGAGGAAGTTCCTAGGAGCATTGACCATACCCTCTCATGACCAGGGAATCATAAAAGCAATAATAAAAAAAATGAAATACTAAAGGAAAGATAAACGCCAGGGCGAACTAGAAACTGTTGCTTTGCAGACTGTAGGGATAGAAGGGCAGTGCACCAGAACAGGTTTTGGCTGTAAAAAAAAAAAAGTAACGCACAACTCGCCAGTGGATGAGGCCTTGCTAAATCTCTATACATGCTCTATATCAAGTGAATGACCAGCTCCTACTTCTGCCATATCCTTTGACCCGCATCCCACACGATAACTCGCTGTTTCGAGGTTATGACGACCTGCTTGGGTAAGGAGAGGTTACCTAATTTGGAAAAATGTACAACATTGGAACACTCACTTGGGCGCCACCTCCTAGTCGCCGCCCCCCCTCATGTCTGGCTAACTATCACCCCCTTCCTTGGGGAAACTCCTGGAAAATGTGGTCCTCCCACAATTGACTCTGCATACTGAGCTGGTTAGTTGCCTACTCAATCTGGCTTCCGAGCATCCAAAGGCACAAACTGCTCTCCTGAACACCCATAAGAACTGCTCGCATCCCTGGACTCTTCCTCTGTTCTCATTTTACTCGATCCCCCCTCTGCGTTTGATACGGTCAACTACTCCATCCTGATAAAACGGCTCCATGATGCCGTTGCTATCTACAGAGCAGGCACTGGATTGGCTGACCACCTTCCTCACCGACCGTCCCTCCCAGGTTATCTTGGGCTCTTTCTCCTCTAGCACCTCTCTCTACCTTTGGCGTCCCCTAGGGCTCCAACCTCTCACCCTGGCTCTTTAACATCTATCTCGCTCCAGTTGCTGAACTTATTTCCAATTTCTCCCCCCCACCCCACTTCCAGTGTTATATAGATGACACCTAACTCTTCCTCAAACTTCCCTCTGACCCTCTTGCCATTTCCGCTACCATTCCTGACAGCCTTTCTGCTATCCAGTCCTGGTTTTCCTCTACCGATCTCTGCCTCGATGCCAGCAAGACTGAGATCCTTCCTATCTGGATTCCTTCTCCCACTTTCCTCCCTACCCACTGACCATCCTCTATGGGCTCCCCCTGCTCCCCTCCTTCATCTGAAGCCAGAAACCTCAGTCTCATCTTCGACTTCTCTCTTTCGTTCGTTCCCTCACATCATGGACCCTGCCAAGAAGGCCCTCTTCCAACTCCTCAGAGGAACCCTTCCTTTCCTCAATGTCTCTAGAGCCCTGGTACTCGCTAGGCTGGACTACTGCAACAGCCTCTACCTTAATCTACCATCTTCCTCTCTCTGCCCCCTCCATCTTATCCACAATAGCGCTGCAAGACTTATCCTTGTCCTCAAGCCCAGGGACTATCTCTCCAGCCCTCCATTCTCTCCACTAGCTCCCAGTGGCTGCAAGGATCAAATTCAAATCCCTGTGCATCATCCAGAAGGCTGTCTGGGGCCAGGAACCACATGATCTACAACTTGTTCTCAACAAATACTCTCCCTCCAGGTCTTTGTTTCATCGGCTCCAACTTTGTGTGCCAAGCGCTTCTCTAAGCAGTGAGCTGGAGGCTGACCTCGTTCCTCCGCTGGCTCCCTCCTCGGGACAGCCTCTCTGTCTTCAGTCCGATCTTCTCAAATTCTGGAACTGCCTCAAGACCTTCCTCTTCACCTCCTCCTTCCCCCTCCAGTGCTAAACTCCTCAGTCGCTGAGATTGTTTGCCTTGGCCCTTATGTGTCCTTCTGGGTCCTGGTCTTCCTCCCAATCGCCCCTCCTCTACCAACACTTGCCCTTGGGCACCCACTGGCCTGTGTTTCCTCACAGGACCGCACTAATTGTATTAGCAGCTGACCACTCTTACCATGTGTCCTCTGCCAAGCACTTACCAATTCCCGGAAACTTACTCCCTGGCACTTCTCCCTCTGGGTTATTTCCTAGCATTTACCCCCTTCCCGTGTACCTTCTCTCTTTCTGTACTTGCATGTTCTGAATGTTCACAGGGCCCAGTAGGACTACCTCCTATCCTGTTCATTATTGTATTCTATTGCCTTTGTCCCATGTTTTCTTTTCTCACCTGTGGCGCTTTGAAATACAATTTCTTGCTGAATAAGTGTTTTACAAATGCATAATAAATAAAGGACCTTAAAGATCCAACAATATCTAATGTACCTGTAGGGCAGTGTGCTTGGTTCTCAATACTCTAGAGAAAAGTATTTTTTTCTCTGATCCTGACAGGGTGGCATTGGGGACACTGATTACTGTACCAAACAAGGACGGCATTACATAATATTACAGTAATAACCACCCACCTAACATACAATCCATCTCAACAGTCCTGCATACCCAAACCCCTTGGAACAATACCCTCTCTGGGTTGAAATAGCCATACACTCATGGTTTGGCACAGCTTGTTTATGGACCAAAACAAAACGGCACAAAGAAGTTCAACAAGACAGGTTTCACATAGCTTAATCACTCCTTGGAGTGTCTTTGTGCTACTGCACCCCCGAGTAGTCCATTTAAAGATGGCAGTCTTGACCACCTGCAAGTTCTCCCTCACAGAAAGGGATTCCTCTTCAGTTAATAGTTCAGTAGCTGTCGGGTTCACAGTTTTCTGTTATATTGCGGCCCCTCTGTTGCTCCAGGCGTGGCTGACCTCTTTCCTCTCCAATCGACCCTCCCAGGTCCAACTGGGGTCCTTCCTCTCTGACATCATTTTCTCTACCTGTGGTGTCCCCCAGGGATCTAACCTTTCTCCCTGGCTGTTCAACCAGTATCTGGCGCTCCTTGTCCACCGCATCGCCGCTATCTGCCCCAACTTTCAGTGCTATGCGGACGATACCCAGCTAATTTTCAGGCTACCCTGGGCCGCCTCCTCTCCTTCCCTCATCTCTGACTGTCTGTCTGCTATCCAGGAATGGTGTGCCGCCAATGACCTCTGCCTTAATGCCAGTAAGACTGAGATTCTACTCATCGGCACACCCACTCCCTCCTTCCCTGCAGCTCTCTGGCCGGCCTCTCTTGGCCCTCTTCCTGCTCCCACCTGCAAGGCAAAAAGCCTCGTGGTCATCTTCGACTCCACACTCCTTCTCTCCTCACATATCTGACGTCTCTAAGAAGTCACACTACCAGCTGCACCTCCTCAGAGGTATTCTTCCTTTCCTCTCCTTCCCCCAGAGGCTCACTGTCTCCAGAGCCCTGGTTCTCTCCAAGCTGGACTACTGTAACAGCCTCTATCTAAATCTGCCTGCCTCTACTCTCCGCCCTCTGCAACCCATCCAGAACAAGACTGCAAGACTTGTCCTTGGTCTCAAGCCCAGGGACCGTATCTCTCCAGGACTGAAATCTCTACACTGGCTCCCAGTGGCTGCGAGGATTACGTTCAAAACCCTCTGCATTGTCCTCAGGGCCTTCTGGGGCCTGGGGCCAAAATACCTTCAACTCTCTCTTCCTAAATATCTTCCTTCTCGAGCTCTTCGCTCATCCGCCTCGAACTCCCTCAGGGTCAGCCGCATCTCCAAGCAACAAGTTGGTGGTAGATCTCTCTCCACAGCACGGGCCTCCCGCTGGAACAGCCTTCCTGCCTCCCTGAAACTTGAGGAGAACCATCCCCGGTTCCGGAAGCACCTCAAAATCTTCCTCTTTGCTTCTGCTTTCTCTCGCCCTCTCCCCTGCTAAATTCCTCATTGAAACTGCACTGATTCTGCAACTGGGCCACTCTCACCGATCTCTGTCCTTGTCCCAGCCACTCACCCCTGCACTGCCTCCCTGGCAACCCCTGCACTGCGGGACTGTCTCTGTATCCCTACAGCCCCCCTTCCCAGCACTTGTCTGCACTTACCTTGCACTTGCCACCAGCTGGCCCTTATTATTTATCGTGTTATTCTTCGACCCCTGTACTGCACTTCCCCTCTCCCTTTCCCCTCTCCCCTTGCACTTTTCCCTTCCCCTCTACCCTTGCGCGATCTGAATGACACCTGGCCTAGTAGGATCGTTGTCTGTCTTCCCTTTGTTCCCCCCTCCCTGCCTCGTTGCGCCTTGAAACACTTCTGTATAGGCGCGTTACAAATGTCATATCATATCATAGCAATGTCTTTGGGGCTGGCGATATTACTGCAAAAGCCAATAGTCTTTCCACCAGGAGGGGGCTTTTGGGTCTCCTTATCAGGCAATGCACTATCCACAGGGGCAGGTAACAAAGAGGGCGATGCACGCTTCATGTGACTGGAGTGGATCCAATTGTTGTGGCCGCAGCACTTCAAGGCAATCTGAGTGGTTAGTAGCACCTGCACTGGGCCGTTCCACTTGGGTTGCAACCCAGATGTTCGCTGACAGTTCTTGAATGCTGTGTCCTGGCCCCTCAGTGGTTTCAGCAATTTGTCATTGACCTGTTTGCATAGGACAGACAATGTTTTAGTCAGCTTCTTACAGTAATTTATCAACAAAATGTAAGGTACAGTACTTGGTCTGCTTGGATTTGGCATTCCCCATACATTAGTTGGGCGGCCCATGACTACTTTGTAAGGGGACAATGCAACACCTGAATGTACAATAGTTCTCAGAGATTAATGCTAGTGGAAGTGCATCTACCCATCAAAGGACACTACTAGCTCCTATCTTTGGTAGTTTAAGTAGAGTTCATTCTCTCCACCAATCCAGCTGCTTGGTGATGGTAGATGTCGTGAAATGTCTGCCTTATGCCTAAACACTTGCATACTAATTCCATCATGCTATTAATGAACGCCATTGTCGCTCCAAACAGTGTGTGGCAACCCAAATCGGGGAAAATATTCTTTAACTAGTACTTTATCTGTGCTCAAGGCAGTATTGTTAATGGGAACGCTGCTGCCCATTTGTGAACATACATACTATTACTAATACAGAATTCTTTCCTTGACATGGAGGCAATTCAATGAAGTATATTTGATGGGCTGCAAAAGGCACCTCTGGAGGTCTAAAATGTCCTTTTGGTGCACCTCCTCCCTTGTTAACATTATGGACAGCAGAGACATAGCTTCTACAATACGCAATTGATGCTTGTCTTAATTTAGTGTTGCTCCATACTGTGGCCAGCAGACTAATCATTTCATCTGCTCCTACATGAGATGAGATCTGGACATGAGACAACATTAAGAGTATGTATTTGTTTGGCAATTTCCATATGTGTTCGTTCTGTGAGTCCATCCAACATCTGTGGATTTCCGATGCAGTTTCCCAACCTGAAACATTTGCTCAGTGGCCTCAACAATGGTTTTCAATGTCGTAATAGCATATGCTGCCGTGGTGGTACCATCTGGTAATTTAAAACATGAGCCATCTACATATAATGTACCATTAGGTTTATTGATCGGAGTATCCACCAAATCTACCCACCCCTTCCCTTTCATTAACTGTTATTAATGCACAATCCTGCATTACATTTGATTCATCTGATGGGAGGGGTAGCAAGGTGGAAAGATTTGGAGTTACAACATTGTATGGCAATGTTTGGAGCAAATAACGTTCTCATATCTAGTTAACCTGGCATTTGTCAGGTGCTGTGTTCAATAAAATATCAATCGCATGTGGCACAGACAATGTAACTTTGTGACCAAATATTATGGCATCAGTTTGCTTCATGGAAATGGCTGCACCCGCTACTTCCCTTAAACAATTTGGAAGTGCTTTTTCCACTGTGTCCAATGTAGATGAAAAATATGCACATGATCTGTTTTTACCTCCTTCCTGTTGAGTTAGTGCAGATAATGCACAGCCTTTTTTTTCATGCAGGTGAATTAACTAATGCAGATTTTAAAACGTCAAACTCTTGCTCAACAGCAGTCCATGGCAAGGGGACTGGAGTGCTACCGAGTGTTAGTTCTAACAGTGGTTTTGCTAAAAGCGAGAAATTGGAAATCCACTGCCTGCAAATAAAATCATGCCTAAAAACTCAGACATCTTTCTGTGTGATGGCTACAGTTCTTTTCATTATAGCCTCTATGCGCTGAGGGTGTATTCTATGCTCCCCTTTTGTTAATGGGTTTCCCAAATAGGTGACCTGGGTTTTGCAGAACTGTAGTCTTTTAGAGACACTTTGTCCGAATGGTGCTAAACATTTTAATAACTGCAGTGCAATTCATGCATGGGTCTTGGGTATCTGCAGCGATCAAATTATTGGAGCAGTATGGTATTTGCAGTTGGTATGAACATGTCTAGCTGTGTTTTCAATGCTTGGCAGTAGATACTTGGGCTTTGTGTAACCTTGAGGGGGGCTCTACGGAAGGTGTAGGCCTGCCCTTCCACATTAAAGGCAAATGGGTACTGACAGATCAGAATTCTAAAGAAAGCATTTCTGTTGTCCATAACAGTGAAATATTGGGCTGAAGGCGGTGTCATGGTGAACGGCGAAGTTCAGCACCACCGGATAATATGGTTCTACAATTCTTTGCTCTGAGATAGATAATCAGACTCCATTGTGCTGGAAAACAAGGATTCCAATAAATAGGTTTTTGAACAGGAAGAATTTGGCTGTTGCAGGGACACCCCACAATTGCTTTTAAAATCCCAGTAACTAGTAAATCTTGTATTACAGGCTTAATTCCTTCTAACCCTTCTTGGGAATTTTATACTGAGGAATTTGCGGTAATACCGCACCAGGCTGAACTCATATTTTCACTGGGTCAACTGCCATACATCCTAAATCATTAGATCTCATGGCCCATATCACAGGGTCAACTCCCTGAAGTTCGGGTGGCAAATCATTAATAGTAGTGACAAAACATTTAGAAAGACTCGGCATTACATGTTAGCTACACTCCACCAGGCGAGATGGATAGATAGGTTTCAGCAAATCCATTCCCAACAGATTTAAAGCACATATATCAGTGATAACACTCTGAGCCATGCAAGATATAAGACCTATAGTACACTTTACAGGGTTAGATAATGGACTTTGAACCAGATTATTGGAGAATTCCACTGACGTGTTTACTTTCCCGAAAAGGGGAATCGGTGGCACTAGTTTGTGGGAAATGTATGTATTGGATGCACCTGAGTCAAGGAGGAATGATGCATGTTTGCCTTGCAGTGTAGCTTTTACAAATGGCCCTTTTCCTGCTCCATGGCAGCCCTATTCTGTGTAGTTCATTGTACTGTAATCATCCTCTTAATAATCCCTAGCTGAATATTGCTGCCTTGCCTAGGGGCAAAATAATTGTGTTGTTGCTCGTTCTCTTCTAGTGTCCCATTAATCTTATGCTGTAAAGTTCCTCTTGTCATTCCTCGGCCATATGAGCGTCCGTGCCCTCTCCTGCGCAACAGGCACTCCCTTATCCAGTGGTTTTCTGCCTTGCAAAAATAACACCCAGTGTCCATCATACCTGCTCCATTACTTGACTGGGTACTACCACCTCTTACTCTATACATTACTCTTCCCCCTTGTATGCGTATGTTACCTCAGCCTCTTTCTGGAAAAGCCTGTTGCATTAATGCTCTGGTTTTGAACTCTTTAATTTTCTTTTCCCCCTTATCTGTAGAATGGCGGTTTGCATAACACCAAGCCATGATATGATATGGCATTTATAACCCGTCTATACACAAGTACATTTTTTAGCAGCACTTTGGGTTTGTCAGGTGGACTCATGTTTGTCATTTTTTAAGGGAGGTAACAACCTTTCAAAAAAATGGGAGCAGAATGCTTTTTTCCCCCTACGGAGTAGACCTATCCATCCCACTAAATGAGGTAAAAGCTTGTTCCATGCGTGCAAAATATTTTCAACTAACTCCCCTTCTTCCTGCCTGCAAGCAGTCAATTTATCCCAATTAATTTGCTTGCAGGAAACCACTAGCTGGATACATGTTATCAACAGTGTTGGAAGGGCTGTTATTCATTTGGACAGTTCCTGAGTCTTCTCCCTTTCGCTCGCTGCCTCTGTCAGCTCATCCCACTTTGACAGGATCTAAACTGTTTTGTATTCTGCATTGGCGCCATACATCTGTTGGCAGAATGCATGAAAACTGATCTAGATCTCAACGTGAGCGGACTTGTTTTAAGAACCCGGTCCATCTGGGTGTACCACGGTTCTGGATTTTGTGTAGATCTGGACAATCTTTACTAAAAGAAAGTAACTCCATCCTATCCTAGGGGACATGGACCTGGTGTTGGATTATCAGTGTCAAGCCCAGGCATTTCTCCCATGGGAAAGGTTGAGTTACCATAGGCTTTTATCATCCAACATAAAAATGTTAGCACTATTGCAGGACAGGAGTTTCAGTCAAGTTTACACTCTTGGATTGCTTGCTCTATGTCCTTATAATCGCCCGGGAGGGGGTACACTTTGTCCTCCTCATTCACCATTTTATGTAACAGCCACATTTGTTTGCATAGATTTTGTACTATTGCAAGTATAAGCGTATCTCGTTGCTGGGGCACGCACACTTTGGCTTGTTCTACTCCTTCTACCCTGTTTTTGATCCATGCCAACACTACAACACTACACTTTCCATGCGTCGGTTGTAATCCTGTGGGCACGAGGTGGTGAGGAGAGCACCTTATCAGGTACCCGGTAGGGAGGTGGGGGAGGCCTTTTAACCATTAAACATTCGAACAACTGGTCTGTTTCATCCTCTGTCACTCTTGATTTGGGTGTCTGGGCTGAGGGACAGGCCTTGGCTACATACACACCCTTAAGTCTCATTTTATCTTCATTCTCTCTCTTCCCAATCCTTTTTCACCTCTTTATGTATGCGCACGCTTTGTCTTTTTCGGCTTGTGGTTTACGTTTTTTAATCTGCGCTTCTCTCATAGATTTTTTTTTTTTTTGTCCAGCATAATCTTCCCTTTGTTTTGTGTTCCCCATTGCAGGGGCCTAACATCCTTAGCGGCTAACATTTCCCTTAATATCCTACTTTTTCTAGGTCAAAAGACCTTTGCACAGAGAACTGTAAATCGGGTTGGCAGTGTATTCGTGCCATTTGAACAAACGCAACACTACCCCCAAGCCTTGCTTGATAATGAACTCCCATCCTGGCGTACCTGCCAGGTGAGTAGACATGTTTTTCTAATTCTTACAACATTGCAACCCCCAATATGCATAAATTTCCCATTTCTGTCACAGTAACCGTTTCTTGTGATCACAAGGTTGCATTTGTAATGTCCCACTTAACGCAGCGTGCCTATAATGAACACAAACTACACGGCTATTTCATGATTAATCCATCCCATGGTTTCAACTTGTGTACACTAGGTGTATTTCTCTATAGCTCATTTTAACAGTTTGCTCCCATAGAAAATGCAACCTTACATATTCATAACCTCAGACTGCACAACATCATTCTGCATTAAATGATCACACTGTGCGCATGAAATGGTGTCGCCCAATTTTTTTTATTTTTTTGTTGCTTTCTTCTGTGCCAGTGGTTCAACAGGAGTCCAAATCTCCCTTCCACACACAGGCGGGGGAACCTCGGCCGCAGAGATCAATGTGTCGAAGAGACCGGCTGGTGGGCAGTTGTGGCTGCAGAAAAGCTCTGTCCAACTCGCGCAGTGCGCTCCGTGACATCCACCTGTTCGGTGCCTGCTCTCCGACCGTGGCAAAATATTCCAACTGGATCTTGACTGCAATGAGGTCCCATCATGGGGTGCCAATTTGTGGGCAATACTTTTCAAAATGCCAGCCTGTGCCCATAAGCAGCAGACTGAGACACAAGCACAGATTTCAAAGGCTTCACAGCCATAGTTTATTCATAATATACAAAGCAGAGCTCGGACGACCAGCAAAGCAACTGCTTTCTACTTCCGTGATTCTACTTCCTGGGGAGTGGCGGAACAAATTTAATGAGAAACTGGTTCCTGACAGTAGAGGCTGTGCCTCAAAAGTAATTACTTTGACAAGGAAGAGTATGATCAGGAGTAATGTTAATGTGTTTATTTTAATTTTATTTATCAGAATTTATATAGCGCACAGCAGCCCTGAGGCATCGTGGCGCTAATGTTAAAGGATATTTGTACCCCACACTATCACCACCGGAGTGATCCACTGGTGGCTCTGAAAGCGGGAGTGGGAGGGTGGGTGGGTTAGTGGGAATGAGCTGGAAAAGTGCCAGAGAGCAGTGATGTGCTGTTGGCAGCCTCAGCCCGGTGGGTCAGTTGGCTGGGTTTGGGGTGTTTTGCGGTCAGTAGTCATCGTGTGTTGTTGTGCAAGTCTAGTCTATGTGTGGTTTGTTTTGTTGTTGCAGTGTAGTGAAGTTTGTGCGGATTGCTGCGTTTTAGGCTTGTGGTTGTCTTTGGTTAGAGTTTGAGAGGTGTATGCAGAGGGAAGAAATTGTTAGTGGATTGGTTAGTTGGCATTGCTGTCCTTACAATTATGTCTAGGTGTGATGCTTGCTGCCATTCACTATTCCCTCGGAATGTGGCAGTTGCTAATTTTTAATATTCAGTCTAGATGTGAGGTAGGCTAGTGATCATGATTCCAATCAAGTGTTGCACTTGTCATCATTAACAGTTTAATTTAAGTGTTCTAACCTTCGCATTTCTATCTAGATGTGACGCAGGCCAAGGTTAGGAATTCCATCAAAGTGTTGCACATGCTAACATTCACATTTCTATTTAGATGTGATGCAGGCTAATTTTGACCTTCTCTATAGGTGTGGCACTAGTTAACATTGGCTAGTATGTTAGTGCGTCATGCAGTGCGACATTTACAGTCCAGCCCAAGTGAATAGTGAAAGCCGAAAAGACGTAGAAATTGAAGCATTGAGTGTGGTTCTGGCGACCAACTGGCTGGCTCAGTGAGTGGTTAGGAGTTATAATCGTGGGAGAAAGGGCGTTTTTGTTTTTGGGCTGGGTGGCTTTCTAAAATAAGATTTGCTATTCATTGTTGAAGGTTTGTACTTTTATTGGGGAAGAGAAGGGGCTTCCATGCTGACAGTTGTATCAAGCGGATCATCTAGTGTTGTGGGCTCCTTAGCCGCTTGGCTATGGTGGAGCTGGTTGGCTGATTGTGGCAGTGTTATATTGTTTGGCAGGTGGTAGTATGCGTGGACGACCTTGTGTAATGGAGATTGTTTCTCAATCTGGACAGAGACCTTGAGCTTTCTTCCAGTGGCTCTTTCAGGTACATCCTAGTAGAGCTCTGGTGTCAGTCTCTTGGTAGGTGTTGCACAGTTTAGCTGATTGGCCCACAATGCCTTCATTCCTTGCCCTTCTGTGGCAGCCATGTTGTACATGCCACGTCTGCCTGATAATTGTTGTGGGGAGCAGGAGGGATTGCATGTTTTCCTTGTCTGCCCTCTTCATTGACCTTCTCCCCCTTTTGTGCTGCTTTTTGGGAGGGCCCCACCCATGCTCCCTGGTTGCTCAATAATTAATCATCACTGTTCAGCAGGCTAACATATTAAAATAGAAAAGGGACAAGAATGTTCATACACTTGTTTTCCTGTCCCAGCCTCTGGGAAATGATTTCGCCATCATTGAACAGACTAATTATATTTGAGCTGTTAACAAAAACAAAATAAATATGCAAGCTTTCTATTAGAAAGGAATTTCATCTTCCTGTGTACGTGGTTTTCCTTGTACATATAAGGGAGTACATGGTGTTCAAATATACACATTTCTGGGCTTCTGACAGGAGTGGAAGGAGATGATCCAGTTACCTTTTGTTTCTAATTGGCTCCCCATTTTGTTCAGTCTCCAGGTGGAAGAAGACCCTAAATACCTGGACTAATGTAGACTGAAATACTCCCCCCTCCAGTAAATCCATGAATAAGTCTGCTGGCCCGACCCTCATTGTTAAGCTTTGCAACGCTTGGGATAGGGGCTGAATTTTGAAAGCCGCTGCGTTGTAGTCGCTTGAGTTCCAGGGGAATGTGATCCATATCTTCCCTGACTTGGCCCAGGCGACCAAAAAGAAAAGACGGAGGCTCAACATAATCAAGAATTCCTTTTCGGTTTGTCGGGTGAAAACTGGGCTGCTTAGACCTATGAAACTCAGTGACATAGTGTGAGAAGGAATAATATATTTATTTACCCAGAGAATGCTGAAAGGTTGTTGGCAACCATATCAGCTAAGACGCTGCCGATACAGGATAAAGGTTGAGGGGTTTGGGTCTTGAGGAGGCCTCTCGGTCTTCTCTTGTTGCAATGCTGCATGCTTTCTCGACCTTCAGTTAGCTATCTCTTAAGAGACTTGAATTTCCGATTCCCAGTAACTGTACAAATGTGCTACTGTGGTCCTCTTTCCTATTCAGTTGAGGGCCCTCGTGGCTGCCTGATTGTTGCATTTTAGTGATGTAGGCGTTGAAGGACTAAGTGTGGCAGGGCTGGCTTCTAGCCGGTGTGTGGGGCCCGCAGGGGGGTGCTTGATGAACCTTAATATAATCAAAGAGTGTTTGGTTTAGGAATCTACTGCAATCTCTTGAAATGTTCCCAACCTATTGGAACAAGGACTTTAAGGGTACCCATCCGTGTTGGGTGTGCGGGGCGCGATGTTGGTTTTCTCTGAAGTGGAGTGGTGTACCCACGCAGGGGTTTTACCTCCTGTTATGCTGTTTTGATATATGGCAAAATTGCAATAAACTTCCAATAAAAAAATACACATTTCTGTGCTGAAAATAGTTTTATTGTTCAATTACATTTTTTTAAGAAATATGTTTGGTAGCCTCGCGCTGGCTGAGAAGCATCCCCCTCGAACGCAGGTCCTGACCAGACATCACTTTTCTGGCAAAAGCTAGTATTGGCAACTTGACGTAAAATAAGATGGCAATTTCTTATTTTCAAGTGTCAACATTTCTTGCTCCAAGATGGCCGCCGCACCTGAAGGATGTGTGCAGTGTGCTCGGTTCTATTCCTCTGACATAGCGGCCCCCTTCAACTGTAATTTCTGAGCTGCAAACCGAAGCTGGAAGGACCCTAGGCAAGCCGTAGCGGCAGATCAGCGAAGTGAGCCCACCACAGCAGCTGCGACCACACGCAAGTAATGTGTAGAAGGTTAACTCTTTCAGGGAATGGCCTGCCGGATCTCGCGGTGGACTGGGAAGGCCAGGCAGGCGCATACTTTGTGCACTAGCAGGGCACACCACAATAATAAAACTCTAAATTTAGGAAGAACGACACGAACGCTTGGAAACCTTAATTCGTGTGCATTCACCCCGCAGAGTCAGTGTGGTCCCAGCAGTAGCGCTCGCTCAAGCTCTTTCAGAGCATGCAGAAAAGGTTTTGTCTGGTTGATGTCTCGGAGAATAGAAGGTCTGGTGGCTTAGGTTGTTCTAAGGTGTTTTGGTTTGGCCGACCCTTGGAGATACCAGGATATTGTGTCTGCTGAATAGCCAGGTTCAATGATTTTTCTGAATGCTTGATGGTTTATCTCTTTGCAAAAACTATTGTGGATCGAATTCTGGTGCTTGATTGAGCAGAAGAGAATATGACTTTCCTCTGTGGCTTGTCTGCTCAAAACTTGTAGCTGTTACTAAGGCTTCATTACTGGACAGTAGCATTCTGGTTGTCTTGTAGTGTAGTTTGTTTGTGCATTTCAGGCCCCTAGCCTTGATGGTATGATGAGTGATGCATATGCATCATGACTCTGGAACAAGTAACAAATGCAGATCAGACTGCTCCCTCTATTCTACACTTCAGGAAGGACCTGAAAACCCTACCCTTCAAAGAACCTCTTCCACTGCTCCACTTAATCCTATTTCTCTTCTTTCTCCTCCCGAGACCCCATACCAACAACTTCTGCTACCTCTGCACCCGGCCAGTTTCCCTCTTGGTGTATGCCCTAATTGCTGTGCTCCTTTGCCCCTTAGCTGGTTTGACCCCACTCTTGCATCAGGTTCTGGTTTTAATTGTCTGTTTTTTCGGGAGTTGGCCTGCGATGTGTTTTTGTCTTAAGTCTTAGAACAATACTGGCTGCCTCATGTTGAACCTTTGTATTCGATAAAGTAAACTGGTATCCCCAGGTAGAGACTGCTGCATTAGTCTTGACTTAGAGATTACTAGTGCTAGAAATGCCATATATCTGTGTGGTTGATTCAGGTTAAATGAGCAGCTTCTTATGATGCATTTAATATGTAGTTTAAGTGTGACTGCGCTGTTCATCAAGTGTCTGAAGTTTTTTACTTTATTTGACTGTGGGAAAGTTCACGTTTCTTAAGGTAAAGGAATTGGTGTAGGGTACAAGGTTGTTGTACCCCGATTTGTAGTTTTTGTTGTGGCATGTTTTTCTAGTCACCCATAAGGTGACTTGTGTGAGGCATGTGTTAGTTCTGGTTTGCCTGTATTATAGTGAATGATGTGGGGTGCCATCTGCCTTTTTGAAACGTGAGTTCTGCATTATTAAATTCTAGGAGTGAGGGTCATGTATATTTTGATGAGAAGACAAGAAAGGCTGGACCTTTTGGGGTGCTCCAGTTGAAGGTGCAGAATGACATCAAAGGGTTTCATGTGTGTTTCCGTTCTGTTGGTGAGGAATGAAGCGAGCCCACAAAATGCACACCATTTTAATCCGGTTGCCTGCAATCTAATTAGCAGAATTTCATGGCTGATAAGATCGAAGGTGACAAGAGGATGTGTGCACTTGGCGTGTTGGTGTCAGCATTGTAGTTCAGTGTATCTCATTATACTGGATAGCATATGTTCTAATCCTCTCTCCTTGGTCTAAATGAGTGTTGTGACTAATAGGTTTTTGCTTTCCACATGTTTCAGAAGTTGTTGGTCTATAAACCGTTCAAGCACTTTTGCGAATGGTGTGTTGGAGATTTCCAGTAGTTTGCCAGGCCAGTTCTGGGTTTCTTAAGAAGCGATTTAAGTCATGAGGGGAACAGTCTTGTTAGGAAGAATTATAGAGTAATTGGAAAGATTACGTGAGTCCAGGTTGCTCATATCGCTTTGTAGAGGTTTTCCAGAGGATGAGGATTGGGTCTTTTGGAAGACCTGCCAGATCATGGACATTGGCTGTGGCTAAAAGTCATGTAGTGAGAAGAGGCGGAAATGTTTTGGTGCCAGAATTGTTGGTCTGCCCAGTGCTGTTTGCTTTGGTGGCGTTGGCCCTTTCCTATGTAGGTGATCTGGGTTTGCCAAATGATGTCATTGAAATGTACTGCATTGGACTCTCAAAGCTCTTGGGGTGGTGTTGCGGTTTTGGAGTTTGTGTACAATTTTGAACATTTCACCCTGGCCATGTTAAGGTGCGATCTTTTTTTAAAATTTTTTATTAAGATTCTTTTTTTGCTTTTAACCTTCTTCTCTGTAAATGATCCAGAGCTGTCAGTGGTAAATAAGTTTGCTGGTTAATTTTCTCTTCAGGAGATTCTCTTGAAGAGAACTACTGACTAGCAAAAAACAAATGGGTTTAACATCGACCATGATGGATTTATTTACAGAGAAGAAACGGTATCTGTTTGCTATTTTGAGGAGGGTGAGTTTGGTGTATGAACTATTCAGTGGCTTGCTGCTTTTGAGATTTTCAAGGGCTTCTTTAAGGCTGGCATGCCGAGTTGTTCTTTTGGCATACCCATATTGTTTCCGATTGATGTCTGTGGTTTGAATGCTTTCAGTTCTGAAAGGCGCATGTCCAGTTTGATCTCTTTCCAGGGCCTGGATGCCATTGGGGGCTCTGGCCGATTTTCGTAGCAAAGCTTCTTTGAGGAAGATGCTTAGAGATGGCAAGCTGGTCCCCCTCTGGTTAACAGCACTGGGGAGGAGACAATGATATTCAGGGTTTGCAATTACCAGGAGCTGACTGCTATTTAGCCTTTGCTTGTAGCCTAGAAGATCCTGGTTAGATTGTTACCAACAGCTACCATGAACTATGCTTGACTCCCTAGGCCAACTGGTGCCTTACAAACAAACCTATGTGACATTAATTATGCATTTGTGAATGTGTACAAAGGTACACTAAGACACCTGGAGAAGACATTTAAAATATACTGAGTCATACATAATGGACAGAAGGTTCTAATGTGCAAGTTAGATTTGCAGCTTGGTATCTATTAGCTTCTCGATTCCCCATGTGTAGTCATCACTTACTGGGTGATGCTGAATATGAGCTGCTTTTTAGCGCCTGCTCAACAAATTTTATTTCGACACTTGCATTTCTATTTCAAAAGGCTCCAAACAGTACCTCTAACGAGCTGCTACAACAATGAATGTAGCAGGGTTGTCCTTCCTGCACCCGTCCCCCCTTTTTTTTAAATGTATTTATTTATTTTGTCTTTCATAAGACAAAGATTGAAATCTCCCAATATGGTGAGGTGTCGGCTGTCTACGAAGAGGTAAGTGACCACATCCGACCAAGTTATCTGTGAAAGAGGTATTGTATGAGCACAGGCTTTAGATGAGAATAAAGCTCTGTGTCGAAGGTAGCAGAGTGTAACAGGGAATTGATTCAGGTGCATGGCCTTGTGTATACTCTCCAGAGTGTTCCTCCTTGAGGCAGCTCTCTGTTTAATCGTAGATCAGCTTTGTCCTGTCTGAGAAGGTCGTAAATGTTTTTTATGAAATGTTTTGTTATTGAGCTGGCCTTAGTAAGGAGGCATCTGGTTCTGAGGTTTCTTATGTAGCGCTTGGGTGTTTACTTGCAATTTAATGAAAACAAAGGTTTCACTAAGCATGGCTAGCCATTGGGTGGCAGTATTGCACTGAATATGAAGTGTGCTTAGGTGACGAGCAATGTTTTTATAGAAACCGGACGTAAATATTTTGTCACCTGTTACCATGGGGCGAGTGAATATCTCTCAGGTCGAGTATGTAAATTAAGGAACTTGCCTTGCAGGTCTAGCGGGATTTGTAAGTGTTTGCGAGGCCTAGATATCATTCTTGTTTGTTCTCACAGTTCTTATTCTGCCACTTAAGCTACTTAATATCAGTTTGGTATTCAAAATCATTCATTCTGGCCAGTGGATGATCACGGCGCATTCCGGGGGCTCACCCACCAGTAGTGAACTCACTGGGTATCGCATACGCATCCCTCGCTCTGCTGCCTCTGGGTCATCAGCCTTCTCTGCTTCACTCTGCCCGGCAAACTACTACTTTGCTTCCTGTGGCCCATGCCAGTCGAGAATGGAGCGTTGCTTGCTCCAGGGACACTGCGGTGCTTGCTTGTACCGGAGTCCACTTCTCAATGGGCAAAGCTTCTATACTTCACACTTGCCACCGTGCAACCTTTACATCCACGGTCCTCAGGGAGAATGTTTTCACAAACGGTGCTTCCTACTGTGCAACCTTTGCATACTGCATCTTTAAAGGCAAAGACCCTCTCAAAGCCGGCATTCAATCTGCAAATCACTGCAGCGCCGTCGTCTCTAGATTCCTTCAACTTCAACTCCAAGGTGGAGTTACAGCGATCACTCCACCTCCCACTATTTGCAGTCGAGTGCCTCTGCACCCCTCTTCTTCGTCCCAGCACTTTTCAGTCTCAATTTTACAGTAAGCCATTAAGATGGTAGGGTCTTTGGGGAAGGTATTAAAGGTGTTTTCACATTCCTCTTAACCTTCTTCCCTCACCCCATGTAATCCTGCCGCAAAACACCACCCCAAGATCAAGAAGCGTCTGCCTTTCCCTGGCTGCATGAGAATGGTCCCAGGCCAGGTATTCTGGGGGAATTGCCTCTGATTCATCACACTGTCTGTTCTATTGATATTCTATGTGTCATGGGAGTGTATTCCTGAAATGGCCCACTGGGAACCCTGAATACATTTTGGATTAGGCAACACTTAAAGGTTTTCTAAGGACATGCATACCATTTTATTGGCTAACTTTCAAGAATATATTTCAGTTCACATATTGTTAGGGAAGCCTCAGCAAAAATATCTAATCTTGTAATGTTGATAGTAAAATAATTTAAAAAAGTAACAAAGAATGCCAAGAACGTAAAATAACAATTACCTGGTGTATTTCTAATATGTATTTGTCACGGTTTATGAACACCTTTCACAATATAGTACACATAAACAACTTGCATTCATGAAACCACCTTCTACTAATACATATATTAAAAACAATTTATTATCATCAAGACATAGTGAAACAGGTAGTATTTTGGAGTAGACCTTTTGACAATATGCAAGCCAGCTTTTATAGTTGGTTTGTAGCCGCCTTTGTGCATTTCCATGTTATTTTATATTCCAACAACTACTGTGTACCACGCCTAAAGGAAATTACATTTGAATCGATCTATCAATTATGGTGATCATGGACTCATGTCTTGATGTTTAATTGTTTTCTGCAATGCAACAGTTATTTCTAAAATACCAATCTAATATTGGTGTTTGTTCAATGTTATTTTTGACTAAACTAAAATTGTTTCATAGATCTGCGGCTGCCTCTCCCTTGTATTTGTATTTGGTCTACTTAATGTTATCTCTCCTTTACTTTGTTTAATACATCTCTCCTCTAGTCCTTTCACCTTAATCTCAACTCCCCTACTTTCTCCCACAGCATATCTATGGTATGATTATCTATCCATTGTTGCTTCGGGCGTGACCTGGCAGCCATGGAGTAGGCTGTGACTCCATCATGCTCCGTGATCCGGTGATAGATCCTTCGTAGCGTGTGCTACCAGACGACAGACTGCTGCATGTAAATGACACCATGGATGTATGAAAGTGACTGCTAAAGGATGCGTCCACCAGCGAGCGAGTTGTCCCAGCAGAACGGGAGATTTGATACTTTGTGTCAAGGATCGAACGTGGCCGAATAATATTAAGATGGCGGCCGCTATAAAAAAAAGCACAAAGGGACCAGATAAAGCAGCAGGCGCGAGTGTGAGGTGGACTGCCGGAGCTGCAATCGATCATCGCAGGGAGAGGACGTGCGAAGGCTTGGTTATTGCCAGGCTGATCGCAGGTACAGGAGCACATAGTGAGCGGCACCCCGGGTAGAGCGCAGGACGTGTCATACGCGGCGGCATGGCTAGGGGAGTGCGTTGCGGCCGGCTGCCACTCACGGTGATACGGCCGCGGACCCGGCCCCCTGTAGGTATAAGGAGCTGGCGAGTCCAACCCAGCAGCAGAACCGGTTGCCGGCAGTAACGCCCGCAGGGCTAAGCGAAACGGAGGGGGCTTGTGGTCCGTGGCTGCAAGCTGGGTGCTGGACACTGTGAACGCACGGCCACGTGAAATAAGCACCTAATCTGCAATAAAGGGGCGAAAGAGATGGGACCTCACTAAGATGCCCCTAGGTGCAACACGATATATGCAGAAAGCCGTGTTGTGTTTTTCTGCACTGTCTTACCCTGTGCCACCTCGTTTCAGGCTGATTGCGCAACATTAAATGATGTAAGATGTGGGGGGACCCTGCACATCACGGAGCTACTAAATGGAAGCAAACGGACTCTGATACTGCACTTGAGGAAACTCAGCACTACTGTTGCTGCGGAGGGTGGCCTGCACCCCTGCAAAGACTTGAGATATGTCAATTAAGGAAGCGGATGAAGACTAACATCAAGGGAAGTGATAAGAGGGTCACAAGCCCCGCCCTCTCTTCTGGAGGTGGGCAGAAACAGGCTCTCCAGAAAAAGTGGACAAGATCGTATGTTGCCCCCCCCCCCCCTGGGAAGTGATACATAGTGAAGAGGTGGGATTAAACATCCCTGCAGTGGTGCTGCGGACATCAGAGGGAGAGCAGATGTACTAAACACTCACTATGGGAAACTAGATACCTGAGTAGGCCCGAGGTGCAGGTGACAGGGTGCCCTGTAGAGTGTAATCGACAACAGACTGAGAAGGTACGTGGGAGAACAGAATCCACCTGAAATCAGAGGGCAGTGCATGCTGCCATATATTGCGACTAACTGAGGAAAACGCGCCCGGGCCCGGACTGTGCTGGTGTCGCCGAAATTGCGGGGAGACAGAACTAATACGAACTGGAACAGGACACGCATACCGGGTTGCATCATGTCGGTTAAAGGACCTGAGGCAAAAAGTAAACAATCCACAATGGAGGCCTTCGCCAAGACGCCACGAACTCCTACTGCCCCGATACTAGGTTCAACGGCATTCTCTGCAGACAGTACTGCAGGGGGAGAAAATCATCAGGTCCTTGCAGCAATTACAGAGCTGAGGAACATATGGGGAATAGCAATGGTGGACCTACGAACGGCCCTCGAGAACAAGATTGATGCAGTGGGGATAGAAGTTACCCTGCTGCTGCAAGATGTCAGGGCGCTAGCGGAAAGAACAAGTGGATTGGAAAGAACAAGTAGACTGGAGAGTGCGGTAAAAACCAATACAGAAGCCAGTACAAGTAATGCGAAGGAAGTCCACATATTAAAGCAGCAGGTGGCTAACCTGGAGAACTGAGCAGAGGAGGCGGAAGGGAAGGCGAGACAGAATAACAGTGGTCGGCTTGCCAGAGGGGGAGGAAGGCCAGGACCCCACGGACTATGCGGAGAATCTGATCCTGCAAGAGATAGGGGCGGACAAGCTTTCGCAAGGATTTACAGTCGAATGAGCACATAGGGACCTGATGAGAAAACCACGGCCAGGGGCCCCTCCCCGGGTGATGATCGCGAAAATATTAAACTATAAAGACAGAGAAAAAATCTTGGAATACTTCCCCAAAGGTGGGACGATAGAAAGAGCATCTGCTAACATCACGGCGTATCCTGATTACACGATGTTGGTGCAAAGGCAGAGGTACAGCTATGTGTCAGTCAAGAGGAGACTGCGCGCGTCTGGGATCAAGTATATGCTCCTGTACCCTGCAAGGTTAAAAGTTTTTTCACAAAAGTAAAGCGTTCTTTTTTTGAGACCCCAGAGGAAACAGCGGCATGGCTAGACCTGCAGGGCTGCCCGGATCGAGATGAGGAACAAGATCACGCGAAACACGATAAGTGAGGGGGATGCAGTAAGGCCACTGGGACGTTAAGCCGCAGGGGGCCCATTGAGTTATGTTTGAACATTTGAATTGTATTATGTCACTTTCAGACTTATTGATTCTGTTGGACTGGAATATATATAACCAAAGTATAGGTTGACTGGGAAGTACTAGATGGTGTAAACAGGAGCAGCAGAATGGAGGCAACCTACCCCACAGAAGTTAGTAGTAAGACAGCCACTAGGGCGGCTTGACCCTGATGAGCCGCGAGTACGGGCTATTGCCAGAAAGGGCTAGATGCGGGGGTGCCTGAGATCCAGGGATGGAGCTGGGCAACAGTTGGGTTGGGTGGGGTGTTGTTGGGAGGGGATTGGGAGGAGGGCGGTTGGGAGGTTGGAGGTTTGTTGTGTTTTTAGTGGGGAGTTTAAATTGGGGTACGAACCTACACAGATGATTCAAGAAATGGGATTAGGACCAGACAGGCGAGGGAAGGAGAGGGATTTTGACACGCCATGGGGGATCTTAAAATAGTTCCCTCGAATGTCAGGGGGCTCAATAGTTTTTTGAAGAGGAATAAGGTCATGCTATACCTACGTAGGCAAAAATAGACATTGCTCTACTGCAGGAGACGCATCTGACGCGAGACAAATTGGAGATGGTTGGGAAGAAATGGAGGGGGACTGTGGTGGGTTTGTCATACTCGGCGTATGCCAGGGGTGTGATTATCTGGGTGGTGTCACACATCCCATTTCAGCTGCTACAGATGTTGGTGGAGGCGGATGCGAGAATGGTTATAATGAGGGGATTGGTGGAAAATAGGGAGATGTGGTGAACATGTACGCCCTGAACCAGAATACGGCAGCATATTTTAAAAAATTGAGTAATCACCTCAGCATGTGTGCGGGGAGTGCGGTAATCTGGGGGGGGGCTTTAATTGTGTACTGAACCCTAAATTGGACAGATCAGATGGAAAAACGGATAGATCTACCCCAGAAGCTAAAGCGCTGCAAACATTACTAAATGATTTTGGGTTTGAAGATGTATGGAGGGCGCGACACCCCCTAGAAAGGCATTATTTGCATTATTCTGTCCCGCAGCAATTGCATACAAGGCTATATTATGTTTTGGTACACCTGAGATAGAGGCAGAGACCACGTATGTTGAATATAGAGCGAGGGTCCTCTCGGACCACTCGCCTTTGATCCTCGGATGGCAATATCGTCCCCCGAGGGCGAGGATACCGACATGGCGCCTCAGAGCAGAATCGCTAAAGGACCCCCTTTTTAGGGAGGATATGAGGGAGGAGATTGTGAATTATTTTGAAACCAATACTGACGTCGTGGACTCGGCGGGTACACTGTGGGAGGCCTTCAAAGTAGTGATGAGGGGAGTAGCTATATCAAAATCCAAAGGACTGCAGGGAGGGATCCTGGCTGAACTGCGGGCAACGGAGAGCGAACTGGAAAGGGCACAGATGGGAGGGAATAATACTAATGAAGATGCCAAAAGGGCACTCATGCTGCAGCAGAAGTGCGCTGGGCACTGGGAGAGACTGTGTAACCTCAACTACAAAAAATATATAGAGAGACGGCATGCGGGAGGGGATAAACCTGGGAGGATCTTGGCATGGCTATATAAGAGTGAAACCCCTAGACCCATGATCAGGACGATAATAAGAGAAGGCGGGAGGGTAGTTGATACCCAAGAGGAAGTCAACTAGGAGTTTGTAGACTAATACGGGCAGTTATATGGAGACGATGGGGAGGATAATCGTGCGATGATAATGAGGCATATGAGCGAGGCAGGCTGCCTGAGTCACTCAGGGAAGCGGTCATAATACCGCTACCCAAACCAAATAAGCCAGGGCACAGCTGCGGTTCACACAGATCCCTATCGATGTTGAACCAAGACAGTAAAATACTGACGGCGGTCTTGGCAAATAGATTGAGGAGAGTCATAGGCAAATTAATACATCCTGACCAGACAGGCGATGTCCCCAATAGAAACATAACCAACAATCTTAGGAGGCTCCACAGAGTCATTGAATACGGCAACAAAAATGAAGGCGAGCTAGCAATTGTGTCATTGGACGCAGTAAAGGCCTTCGATTCGGTGAAATGGCCATTGCTGCTGGTGGCCCTGGCCGGCTATGGGATGTGTCCGGGATATTTGCAGTGGGCCAAAATGCTATATAGCGAACCGCTGGCTAGAGTTAAAACTGGAGCAGTGATATCGGAGAGATGGCAACTTAATAGGGGCACCAGACAAGGGTGCCCATGGTCCCCTATGCTGTATATATTGGCTCTGGAACCTTTGGCGAACTACCTGAGGCAACAATACGATACGATGGGCATTGCTGTCGGGGGTGAACGACATCTGATATCTTTATATGCAGATGATTTGCTGTTGTATCGATGACGCCCAGAGGAAAACCTCCAATACATACTGGAAGTAATGGAAAGATATGCGGAGATGTCTGGGATAGCGGTGAACCCTCAGAAGTCTAACACGTTTCCATTAGGTGGATATAAAGGGATCCCCTTGGAACAACTGCCTGTGCTACAGATACCATGGGCGGTAGGCATGTTTGCTATCTAGGGATAGACATATACCACACCGTGGCGGAGGAGCATAGGTTCAACACAGAGGTAGCTATCAAGAAGATCGAAAACTGCATGAGGTTCTGGGTAAAGCTGCCTTTAGCAATGATGGGGCGGGGGCAATGCTGAAGATGGTGGTTCTGCCTAGGCTCCTGCATTACTTTGGGAACATCCTGCACTGGATACCTAAGAAACTTTTCACTAGACTGGACAGTATGTGCAGGGATTTTCTGTGGCATGGCACACGAAACAGAGTAGCCCTCTGGAAACTTCAGAATTTCCATGAGAAGGGGGGCATAAAACTGACCAATTTACTAGCAAGCCAACTGCAATATGTTGCTAAATGGCTCTCAGATTAAGTGACTTCGGAATCTAAACTGTTCGGACAAGATTGTGCCCCATTTTACTTGAAAGAGATAATGTGGCTGCCGAAGACAGAAATGGAAGGGCGTCCAAAGATGATACTTGGGTGGAGGCTGTGGCGTAGGGCGTGACAGATGATGAACCCATCCCCATGTTCCCCGCAAGTGCCACTAGTTGCATTGGCTGTGGGAGATAAGCAACTGAGGATGTTAATCATAAACCACTGGGAACCGGTTGGGTTAGCAACAATGGGTGATATTTGGCAAGAGGGGACTATCATAGATTTTGAGATGCTGGGAGAGGAAACTGGGTTACACACGGGCCAGTATATCGCGTATCATAGAATGGTGCAGAGAATTAAGAGAATATGGCCTGAAGTGGTACTGGCAGAAGAACCTGATGCTACCATAGACACAATATATGATATAGCGGAGGGGGGGGGCATGAGATATCCAGAATATATGAGATGATGATGTCTTAAGTTGGTAAGGAGATAGTACAATTTAGACTAGACGGGGAGGCGGAAGTGGGAACCCCGATGGATGATGGCTTGTGGGAAAGAGTCCAAGGGTACCACAAGAAGGTCTCGAGAATGCGAGATTAAAACATATACAATTGTATATTACAAATAGGGCGTATATGACATCCCAGAGGATATCAAGGTTTAAAAACGTGGGACGGCAAGCATGTCCCAAATGTGATGAAGAGAATGCGGGCATGGTGCATATGTTTTGGTCATTCCCGGTCATCGAACGCTTCTGGAGCGAAGTGGCACAGAAGCTAGCGGGAAAGGGGGTCAAGATTGTGGTGGATACAGTGGGGGCCTGTTTGTGGGGGGGGGGGGGTTCCCCAGACCCAGGGGACTTCAGCATGTGAGCAAACTAAAAGACCTGGCATATGCGCTCGCAAAGAGGAGAATTGCTTTGGGGTGGAAAACATGCCACAGGCCACGATTAGGTGTGGTGGAGTGATTTGCAGAAATGGGCGGAGGCAGAAACCATGGTATGGCTGGAGGGGGGGGGAGACGCAGAGACCCTGATGGCCTGGAAATTAATAGCAGAGTTGTTTGGATCAATACAAGACCCAATGGAACCCTTAGAAGAGGAGACCCCACTATAGGATGTAGGAATAGAATGCAAGAAGTAGTAGGCTCGGAACCGGGGGGATAAGGGGAGCAGTGAACATCACTAAACGAATATTGTGGAAATGTTGTTAATATACTGCAAGTTTGGTTTGTAATGTTTGTTTGAATAAACTAATAAACATTGTTTTAAAAAATCTATCCTTTGTTGCTTGCATTTCTTATATTATTTTGAAATCTATGCACAGACTAAACTCTTTAGCTCTATTGCGTTTTATTTTTGTTCCGATTTTTCATTGTTTCACATTACGTCATGTTTCTTTGTCAATCGAAACCAGTCAATAGCATGTGGCTAATTGCATATTGGACAGGGGACCACAGTCGGCATCAGTTTTTTATAGTGGGTAGTACCAGGTTCTGATGCCGAAAGGCCAGCTCGATTGATACTGCATTCACAAGGTTTATATAGAGACAAGAAATTGGAGATCATGTGGTACTACCCACTATAAAAAACTGATATGCATTTTTGAGGAGCATTCAAGCCACAGAAGAGCACGTAGCTCGAAACACATGTTAGGCTAACATTAACAAGCTGACTATACAATAAATCACTTGCGGTTCTCGCAGTATTAATATTGTGCTATTTACGCAGTGTGAATGTTCCCCCATGTTTGTACATTGATGGCTGTGATTCGGCTGTGGTATATTGAGCAGTATATCCAAAACCACATTCACCTGCTGCATTTTGTTGACCTTTGTGTATATACTATATTTGGGTAGTTACATTTTATGTGAATTAGCGCTCGGATGTCGAGTATTTTCCTGCTCTATATCAGATCTCAAGAGTGCTCCAGGTTTGGGGCTAGAGTGTGAGAAGGTATGTGAAGGGTAGTGGCCTCGCCTACATTAGGCCCTTTAATACATTTCAATTTAAATGGCCCACAACATCTTGGAAAGGAATGGGGGCAGTGGTTCTTGAGAAAAAAGCATAACAGCATTTAAGTGGTCATTAATGGTTTCATCAACCCTCCTGGCTGCCTTCTACTGTGCAGAAGCCAATATACCAGTCTCATGAAAGCTGTAGATTATGAAATGCTTCCGTCCATTTCTCCATCTAGGATTTTGCTACAGAATTAAGCTACAAGGTAGAGCTGAAGGTATGAACATATTCTCTGAAGACTCATTAGTCTTGTTCACTAAAGTGTGTGTCACTTTAAATGTGTATTTGCTGACCAAAGACTGACCTCATCACAATCTTCAGTTCTCAGAAATCTTACACTTGGCTTTCGGCTCTCTACTATGGGGCAAATAATATTCCTAGAGACTTTATGCAGTCTCAATGAAAGAACCAGGAAAAATCATCCTTTGCAATAGGAATCCCATTCTTAGTTATAATCTATTGTTGCACCCAATTCACATTTCTCCCATATAATATATTGATTGTGTGATCTGCTATGTGCTCTAAGGATACAAAACTGCACCAACAAACTACTTGTGCCCCCAAAAAATGTATTACTTCTTCCCACTACCCTTTTGCATGTGAAAGCTTGAAAACTGCATCAGATCAATGCATTAATATGTGCAGGCAGGTTGTCCTACCCAGCTGAATGCTAGGTGGCGCCCAAAGATCATTTTGAAATTCGCCCCACCCCTCATTCTTCTGCTGGCCCTAGGAAGCTGTTCTTAAATTGGGACCTAAGAGCTAGGTTGATATCATCAAATACTTGTTCGATGGACAAGGCATGGGGAGGAGGAAGAGCTAGGAGGTAGGGTCTGACCGGAGCCAGTTACACGTTGTCATCTGGTTTAAACATGTGTTTACAGGGGGTTGAGTTCTGTTACAAACCCTTCTGGTGTAAGGCTGATTTCCCTGAACTCTTCTCTCCATGTTTGGTATGAGACCCTTTGAAAAGATAAGGGAATGAAAGTATACACTTAAAATAGCTAATTGCCTTTGGTAATGTTCTCCTTGATAGATACTGTAGTCCTCCTATTGACTTATCAGTGATCCTATTCTTCAAACCGATTCCCCATCAACCCTCTTGCTTGACCCTCTACAAATATCTTGTACATCGTTTTTCTTACTAATGTGACAATAATACTGTACAAGGTGGAACCGAGGTCTGGAAGCTCCTCTGGCACAGTATATCTACACAGGATTAACAATAAGCAAAAATTGCACTACTGGGATAGGAAATGGCCAAATCAACACATTTATCTTTTTACATATACCAATAAATGCCAAATATTGAATTGAAAATCTTTTATTCTCATATCAAAAATGTAAAATATCTTTTCTTAAAACATTTAAACCAAAACATCTTTTTATATTCAACTCATACTGATTCACTCCTACAATTCATTCACTATTAATTTCTAAGATAAACAAATAACATGTATATATCTGACACATTAATAATCGGCAACAAAATCCTTCTTGCACTGTAAAGAAATCCTCCACTGAGTGGTCTGATGGCTCTTTCCGTGTGCTACTAGTCACACCGATATATCGGTCTACACGTGTTTTGGTTGTCTGTTGGGACGTCAAAAATCTTCGCCCACTTATTAACACAAACTTCGACAGGGCCAATATGGGGAGTTGCCTCGTCCCCATTAACAAGTAGGGTGAGTTACACCACCTAAGAAAATAATACACAATATAAAAATTCTAGAACATATTGTACACATACTCAACACTAAAAATTATGGCATTTCCCTCTAATTAAGAAAATTAACCAAAAATTGAAAAAATTAACACGGACAGACTTGCATGGTAAGTTCATGCTCGACTATTTAAAGGCAGGAATCATTCTGGATGTATTACAGGTAAAAAACATCCCGCGAATATTTGTTGACAACCACAGATTCCAAAAGAATTTCAGTGGGGTTGGCAACAAATGTTCGTGTGATTGGATTATCTTGATTGTGGAAACAGCGGAGGAAGAGACAAAAAAAAAACAGGGAGAAGAGCTGGCTGAATTGGAGAAATTGTTCCTAGTTAATAAGATCATTAAGGATGCAAAAAAACAGCTAGAAGATCTAGAGGCTGAGATCAAGAAATTCAAACAACTGAATTTGGATCGGAAAGTTGCTAAGTTACAAAAAGACATATCCAATTATAAAGAAGAAAGAACCTATCCATATCTGAGAAAGGGGTTCTTTATCAATTTAGCTAATGCACAGTCAAGTAGAAGGAACCATATATATGTATCTTTTTCCAATACTTCGGGATCAACTGGTTCAGATCCCTCTTTGAATAATCAAACTGGTCCCAATATGGGGGAAGTGGGGGCCCACCAAACCAATGGGTTTTTTTCCGAGGCAATCAAAAGGGCCAACCAAGACAGGGGCAAGGCCCAGGAATGCATACCAGACAGTGGTACACAAACCAATGAACAAAGAACAGACTCCTGTTTTCAATCTGTTGTCCGAAACCCTAAGTGTAGTGGAATTGAGTCTATTGTCGAAGGGTCTGTCTTTTGTACCTGTTGCAAGAGCGGACTGCTTCGATACTGAAGTTGAATTACAAAGATTATTTTGCAATATATGCTTGAAACACGATTTTGAGATCTTTTTACCTAAACAAAGGAGGGATAACCAGACGTCTAATATTGTTGAGGGTATTCCAAATGTTACAGGTCTAAAAATGAAGCCTGGGTTCAATCCTCCTCACGCATGTCCGCCTGAGATTGAGACTTTTGAGAACAGAGTCACGAATGAAGTTCTCAGGGTCATTAAGAAGAATTATGCCCCGGATAATATGACCAAGAACGAAAGAGAAGGTTTAAAACAACTGTGTAACCGTAAAGAGATTACTATTAAACCTGCGGACAAGTGGGGTGGGATAGTGATCCTTCCAACCGCGGACTATGAAAAGGAGTGTTTGCGTTTATTAAGCGATGAGTGTTCTTATACTAAATTACATCAAGATCTTACAACTAGACTTCAAGAGGAAATCGAGGGCCTCACCACTCATGCAGAAAGAGAGTTGTGGATAAGTGGCGAGGAAGGCCGTTTCCTCAGAAGTAATCGCCCTAAAAAGTCGGCTTTTTACATCCTCCCTAAGATTCACAAGAGCATGACTAACCCACCGGGTAGACGCATAGTGGCGGCCATCGATTCCTTGCTGTCAGTGTATGCGGAATTTCTTCTGAAACCTTTCGTGTCAACCATGCCATCGTATGTAAAAGATTCAGGGGACATGATCAGAATCACACACAATCTAGCAATAGAAATTGGGGATATGTTTGTCACAATGGATGTAGAGTTGCTATATACCTCCATTCCCCAGATGGAATGTCTTGAGGTTTTAGGAAATGTTTTGAACAAGAGACCAGAACCACACGTCCCTCCTACAGAATTTATTCAAGAGTGTGCACGGATCGTGATGACTGAAAACTTCTTTTTGTTTAAACAGTCACTCTGTAAACAACGGAAGGGAGTGAGTTGCAACTTTCGCTCCGGACATTGCAAATTTATGGCGGACTACAAAGATAAATACATCTCGGGTGAACATAGCTTGCTTAAACAACAAGATGATCTGCACCAGGGTCTGAGAGCCTGGTACAGATACATCGATGTGTTCATTGTCTGGAGGGGGACGAGTGAAACACTGACACTATTACATCAGTTGCTAAATACTTGCGATAGGAATATTAAATTCACAATTGAATGGCATCATACGCAGGTTAGTTTTCTGGATCTGTTGATTCAAAAATCTGGTGGGCACTACTCTTTTTCCGAAAACCGACAGATAAGAACACGTTACTACATTTTTCAAGCTTCCACCTGGTAGGGTTACGGCAGAACTTACCCTATGGTCAATTCCTACGTATTCATAGAAATTGTACCGCGAGGGAAGAATTTAGTAAGCATGCAGAAGAATTGAGTAAAAGAGTTCTTGACAGAGGGTATCCTAGGAAACTAGTTAAGGACAACCTAAAGAGGGCATTGAAAATGAATAGAGAACAGTGCCTGCAACCACGAGAGAAACAGAAACGGGAAAGGCTAGTATGTGTCACCACATTCAATCCAGTGAGCAATGAAATTAAAAAGATTTTAAACCGGTATTGGGATTTAATGAATAAGTATGAGTTGAATATAAAAAGATTTTTTGGTTTAAATGTTTTACGAAAATATATTTATCATTTTTGATATGAGAATAAAAGATTTTGAATTCAATATTTGGCATTTATTGGAATATGTAAAAAGATACATGTGTTGATTTGGCTATTTCCTATCCCAGTGGTCCAATTTCTGCTTATTGTTAATATATCGAGTCTGGAGGACCAGAGATTAAGACCATGCACCCCTTTTTTGTTTTGAAGTATCTACACAGGATGTCGCATCCCACGTAAGTGGAGCCACTGAGCCTGACTAAATCGTCAAAAAGAGCTTTGTTGCATTGCCTATTGTCTGTGTAAAGAATTAGTCTGCCAATGACAAAAAAAAGTAATTGCTTGTCAGAGGAATAGAGTTTCCACCGAAAAGACCTTAACTGGGGTAGTAAACTGTTTTATCCGTCATCGTTGGCTGATTTGAGTGGGTGGGTACCGAATTTCATGACTCTCATATAAAATCTCTGCCTCACAGGAGATGTAAGCATGTAGGGATCCTCACACATTTACTGCATAGCACATTTAGGTGTTAGGCTGATGGCAAGGCACAGATCCCTGAGGTAGCGTGGGTTCCCTTTTAAGATGCAACCTGCATCAAATATTAACCATTTTAATGGTTCTTTATTTATTGATGTCGGAAAGATCCCCTCCCTCCCCGCCTCCCTGCCCGCCCACCCCCCCCTCTGATTCTCTTTTCTCCAGCTGAGCGTGGAGAGCGGTCGCCGGTGGCCTGAGGGGATCAGCAGGCCTGGAAAGCCCTGCCTGGGCCTCCGTGAGTGTTGTGTTTTCTGTGCCTTAAAAACAAAGAAAATAGAAAGTTGAATTGAATTGTTTTCCTCGCGCTCCTAGCGCGGTGTTTGGCCTGCTCCTGCTCCCCCCTCCCACTTCCTGGTCTTCCCCTCCCTCCCCGCCTCCCTGCCCGCCCACCCCCCCCTCTGATTGGCTGTTTTCCTGCCTCCCCTCTGGCCTACTCGACGGCCGTTCCCCACGCTCGCTTCTTTTCTCCAGCTGAGCGTGGAGAGCGGTCGCCGGTGGCCTGAGGGGATCAGCAGGCCTGGAAAGCCCTGCCTCGGCCTCCGTGAGTGTTGTGTTTTCTGTGCCTTAAAAACAAAGAAAATAGAAAGTTGAATTGTTTTCCTCGCGCTCCTAGCGCGGTGTTTGGCCTGCTCCTGCTCCCCCCTCCCACTTCCTGGTCTTCCCCTCCCTGCCCGCCCACCCCCCCCCTCTGATTGGCTGTTTTCCTGCCTCCCCTCTGGCCTACTCGACGGCCGTTCCCCACGCTCGCTTCTTTTCTCCAGCTGAGCGTGGAGAGCGGTCGCCGGTGGCCTGAGGGGATCAGCAGGCCTGGAAAGCCCTGCCTCGGCCTCCGTGAGTGTTGTGTTTTCTGTGCCTTAAAAACAAAGAAAATAGAAAGTTGAATTGAATTGTTTTCCTCGCGCTCCTAGCGCGGTGTTTGGCCTGCTCCTGCTCCCCCCTCCCACTTCCTGGTCTTCCCCCTCCCTCCCCGCCTCCCTGCCCGCCCACACCCCCCCCTTCCTCTCCCTCTGCCTATAACCTCCCCCTCCTGGGCAGCCCTCTGCCCGGCAGCCCCCGCGGCTAAGGGCCCCAGGCCAAGGGCGACTCCTACAGTGCGGCTCCCTGTGTGTCTGCAGGTGTCCGCAGGGGACGCCAGGCGCCAGCTCCTCCGCTCTCCGGCCCACCCCTCCTCACCTTTGCTCACCTCATCCGCATAATGCCTCGCCCCCCTATCCCAATTTTTTGGTAAACTAGGGTGTTTTTTCTCCCCTCGCAGGATTCTCAAACTTAGGTGGCCCTGACCTACTACGCATTACTGTTTGCTCTGCACTGTGTTAAACTAGGGTGCTTTTCTCCCCTCGCAGGATTCTCAAACTTAGGTGGCCCTGACCTACTACGCATTACTGTTTGCTCTGCACTGTGTTAAACTAGGGTGCTTTTTCTCCCCTCTCAGGATTCTCAAACTTAGGTGGCCCTGACCTATGCATTACTGTTTGCTCTGCATTGTGTTAAACTAGTGCCCTCCACTCACTTCCTGTCTGCATACTCGTGTCGTCCGCCTCCCCTCCTACTCCATGGTGCTCTCTATCTCGCCTATCTACTCTAACTGCTTCTCTATTGACTATCCTGCTCTCCTCACTAAATCCGGTAGGAAAAAGTTTAAAAAGGACATCCTGGTCTCCAACCCAGGCCTCCCTATCGCTGACACCTACACGAGCGCCTGCTCCAAGGAAACTCTCACTGACATTCTCTTTTTCGTGCCTTCACCTGACCTATGGACCCTTCACATGGTCGCTGTGCTCTCTCCTTTCTCCACCTCTCCCATTAATGGTGGCACCCGTTCGGATGTCCTCTTGGCCCCTTTCCACTCCTCTAAGGCCATCATTAATGTCTATGCTAACGGGACCGTCTTGGTCTAAGGCCCTCAGGCCAACCTTCTCCTCTTTGATAGACGCTTCCCATGCCTCATCAACTTCCTCTCCGCTCCCGCTGTCCCCCCTCCTCTGTCCTCGGCTACCTTGCCTCTCCGCTCCCTCCCTGCCCCTTCTCTTGCTCCCTCTTCAACTCCTTCTCTAACACCTCCGCAGGGCGTACCTCTGATCTGTACCCCTCCCCGGAAGTTTTTCAAGGGTGGCAACCTTCTCCACATTGCCACTCTAAATTCTCGCTCTGCCATCAAGCACTCCTCTGATATCTGTCGCCTTCTTGAGGAACTGGACCTCGACGTCCTCGGTCTCACTGAGACTTGGTTCACTGCCAGCTCTGCCACCAGCTTCGACACACTCCTACCCGACGGCTACAAGATCCTCTCCGTGCCCAGGCCCAACCGTTCAGGGGGTGGTGTTGCCCTTATCTTCCCTGAGTGGATTCCTGCCACTGTCACTCCTACGCAGACCTACTCCTCTTTTGAATGTCTTGTCTGCCGACTCTCTCTCCTAGCCATTCCCTTACCGTGGCTACTATCTATCGGCCACCTGGTCAAATTTCCTCCTTCCTCTCTGAGTGGGCTGACCTCTCCTCCTCACTCCTGTCCTCAACCACCCAACTCCTCTTTCTCTGTGACTTCAACATCCACCTCGATGCCTCCTGTCCCCGCACTGGTCTCTTTCGCGAACTCTGCAACTCTCTCTCACTCTCTATTCTCCCGTCTGGGCCTACTCACTCTGCAGGGCACACTCTTGATGCTCTGATCTCTTCTGACCTTCCCCTCTCCCTCCCTCTCTCCACTCCTCTCTCCTGGAGCGATCACTTTCTCCTATCCTCCCACCTCTCCCTCCCTACCTCACAGGCAAAGCCACCCTCTTCACTGCCACCCACCTTCTCGGTCATCCGACCCATGAAGCGCGTGTCAGTTGAGGCTTTCGCTGCTACCTTCTCGCCCCCTCCTCCCTCCTCGGCTGACTCCCACCCTGACACAGCCCTCTCCATGCTCTATTCCTCTATATCTGATACTCTCGATATCCTTGCCCCCGTCATGAGAATCCGCCTGAAGCCCAAAGCCAAATGTAACTCCTGGTATGACTCGGATCTCGTCACCCTAAAACGCAAGTGCAGGGTGGCAGAGAGGAAATGGCGTGCTTCATGTTCATCCTCTGACAAACTGGCCTGCCGCCTGCTCCAAAGGCAATACCGGCTCTCCGTTCTCACCAAGAAGAGAGCCCTTATCCAAGCCCGCATCTCTGAGGCATCTAACAACTCGGCCGAACTCTTTAAAATCTGCAAGGAGCTGGCCAACCCTGCTGCAGTCTCTACCTCTCCTGTCCCCTCCCAGGCCCTCTGCACTGCACTGGCCTCGCACTTCATCTCTAAAACTCAGGACATCCTGTCCTCGCTCTCCTCCTCTCTCCTCCCTCCCTCTCTTCCCGGCTCTTCCTCTTGCTCTCTTGCAGCCGCCCCTCCGCCCTCCTTCTCTGCTTTTCCACCTTTTTCTGCTGATGAGGTTTCCAGACAAGTCCGATCTATGAAAGCCTCGTCTAAACAGGTTCACCCCTGTTCCTCCAAAACCATCAAGGACCACATCGACTCCCTGGCTCCTGCCCTGGCTGACTTTTGCAACCACTCATTCGCCTCTGGAGTCTTCCCATCCCCCCTCAAGCACTCCCTTGTGCACCCCCTCCTCAAGAAACCCTCTTCCGACCCCTCCTGCCCGGCCAACTATCGCCCAATCTCCATTACTCCCTTCCTGGGCAAGCTCCTGGAGAAACTGGCCATCTCCCAGCTTAACCTCCATGCTGAATCTGTTGGTAATCTTCATGACCATCAATCCGGCTTCAGAGCGGCCAGAAGCACGGAAACTGCTCTCCTGAACATCCGTGAGGACCTGCTCCTGAACCTCGATTCCAACACTCCCTGTGTTCTCATTCTGCTCGATCTCTCCTCTGCCTTTGACACTGTCAACCATGCCATCCTGCTCAACCGTCTCCGTGATAACCTGGGTATCACTGGTCAGGCTCTGGCATGGCTGACCTCTTTCCTTTCCGGTCGACCCTCCCAGGTCCAAATGGGCTCCTTCCTCTCTGACATCTTTTTCTCCACCTGTGGTGTCCCCCAGGGATCCAACCTCTCTCCCTGGCTTTTCAACCAGTATCTGGCACTCCTTGCCCACCGCATCGCCGCTCTCTGCCCCCACTTCCAGTGCTATGCGGACGATACCCAGCTCATTTTCAGGCTACCCTCGGCCTCCTCCTCTCCTTCCCTCATCTCTGACTGTCTGTCTGCTATCCAGGAATGGTGTGCCGCCAATGACCTCTGCCTTAACGCCAGTAAGACTGAGATTCTACTCATCGGCGCACCCACTCCCTCCTTCCCTGCAGCTCTCTGGCCGGCCTCCCTTGGCCCCCTTCCGGCCCCTACCTGCAAGGCTAAAAACCTTGGGGTCATCTTCGACTCCACACTCTCCTTCTCTCCTCATATATCTGACGTCTCTAAGAAGTCACACTACCAGCTGCACCTCCTCAGAGGTATTCTTCCCTTCCTCTCCTTCCCCCAGAAGCTCACTGTCTCCCGAGCCCTGGTTCTCTCAAGGCTGGACTACTGCAACAGCCTCTATCTTAATCTGCCTGCCTCCACTCTCCGCCCTCTGCAACTTATCCAGAACAGAACTGCGAGACTTGTCCTTGGCCTCAAGCCCAGGGACCGTATCTCTCCAGGACTGAAATCTCTTCACTTGCTCCCAGTGGCTGCGAGGATTAAGTTCAAAACCCTCTGCATTGTCCACAAGGCCTTCTGGGGCCTGGGGCCTAAATACCTTCAACTCTCTCTTCCTAAATATCTTCCTTCACGAGCCCTTCGCTCATCCGTCTCCAACTCCCTCATGGTCAGCCGCTTCTCTAAGCAACGAGCTGGGGGTAGATCTCTCTCCGCAGCAGGGGCCTCCCTCTGGAACAGCCTTCCTGCCTCCCTGAAACTTGAGGAGAACCATCTCCGGTTCCGGAAGCACCTCAAAACCTTCCTCTTCGCTTCTGCCTTCTCTCTCCCTCTCCCCTGCTAAACCTTCTTAACTCCCCACTGAATTCTGCACTAAACCTGCATCTGGGCCACTCTCAGCGACCTCGGTCCAGGGCCCAGCCACTCTCCACTTGCACTGCCTCCCTGGCTCCCCCTGCACTGTGGGACTGTCACTGTATCCCTACAGCCCCCTTCCCAGCACTTCCCAGCACTTGCTCTGCACTTACCTCGCACTTGCCACCAGCTGGCCCTTTTTATTTATCATTTATTATTTATTTTTTATTACGCTACTTACCTTGTACTGCACTTTCCCCCCACCTCCTCCCCCTGCACTTTCTCCTTTTTCCCCTTACCTCTGCACTTGCGCGATCTGAATGACACCTGGCCTAGTAGGATCGTTTGTCTGTCTTCCCCTTGTTTCCCTCCCTCCCTGCCTCGTCGCGCCTTGAAACACTTGTGTATAGGCGCGTTACAAATACCATATCATATCATATATCATGTGGGTTAGCACCAAAGCTAACTAGCATCAATTAGTAAGTCTAAAAACCGATAACATAGGAAAACATCAAACTCAGTTAATGGATTGTTTAACAGATCACTTTGCAGTATTTCAATGCTTTTCATTCATTGTATACAAAAATCAACTTAATAATAATCATAAGGATGTTTGTTTTCTCTGTTAATATCCAGAATACAATAATCTCAACATGTTTCGGTTCTGTTCAAATTAATATGGAGCATTTTTCAGGAGAAAGGTATTTAGGGTCGAAATCCTATTCACAAGACTACAAGTGGAGAAAGTAGAATCGCATGCAACCTTGAGAGGTTTTTGTGGGCACACACCACTTAATAAGTAAGGGAGAACTCTTGCATGAGTCCTTGGTTGCCACAACGGCAAGGTAAACGAGCTGGCCAAGAGGCAGTTGGTGGGTTCTGGTAGTAGAGCGAAGCTATCATCTGGGCTCCGGCTGTGTATATTAATGCGATCAGGGTTCCAACTCGTTGGGTGCTATTGTGGGCTCCTCCACGGAGTATCCAGTGTGTCTGGGAGGGCACGAGTCCCTATGGTGAGTAGACCGTTCTGTTTAATTACGTGCAGACCTTGGCGCTTATGTGGAGGTGGGGGGCTGCGGGTAGAAAAACCAATGCGGTCGTTAAGTTCTGAGGCAGCAAATGCTCTGGTTGGAATTCTAGGAATGTGACAGTGCTCGTATTGGGCCGCCTCCTCGACCACCAGGACCATCTCGGTTCTACCCGCGGCCCCACACATCCACATAAGCACCAAGGTCTGCACGTAATTAAACAGAACGGTCTGGTCTACTCACCGTAGGGACTTGTGCCCTCCCAGATGCACTGGATACTCTGTGGAGGAGCCCAAAATAGCCCCCCACGAATTGGAACCCTGATTGCGTTAGAATATACAGCCAGAGCCCAGATGATAGCACGGTCTGCATGCATATGACCCTGCGCTCTACTACCAGAACCCACCCACTACGTCTTGGCTGGCTCGCTTACCTTGCAGTTGCGGCAACCAAGGAATCATGCAAGAGTCCTCCCTTACTTATGAACTGGTGTGCCCCCCCCCCCCCCCCCATAAGAACCTCTCAAGGTTGCATGTGATTCTTCTTTCTCCATTTGGAGCCTTGTGAATAGGATTTCGCCCCTTAATACTTTTCTCCTGACGAATGTTCCATATTAATTTGAACAGAACCATGTTGAGATTATTGTACTTGTCATATTAACATAGAAAACACACATTCTTATGATTATTAAGTAGATTTTTGTATACAATGATTGAAAAGCATTGAAATACTGCAAAGTGATGACTTAAACAATCCATTAACTGAGTTTGACGTTTTCCTATGTTACCGGTTTTTAGACTTACTGATTGATGCTAGTTAGCTTTGGTGCTAACCCACATATCTATTTAGTACTTTTTTAACCACTGTTTAAGGACCATTAACATTTGATGTTGGAACTGTTTGTGAACGCACAATTTTCACTCACTTTAATCACTGCTTCCTTCTTATTTATTCAAAATTAATTTCTGACTAAACACACAGGGCAGTTGATAAGCATTTTCACCAACTTTTCTTATAATATTCACCAATGTATTGTTCTCGAAATGCAATTATACATCATATAAAATAATTGTGCACATTTTAAATGTAATCAGATTCGATCAGAGATGTTTATATGAAATATTTAATATGCAAGCATTTAAAATTTACTAATTTAAGAAAACATATTGAAATCATATGTTAATGTACACATTGTTGAAGTATTGTTTTTTATTTTTTAGGTGCTATTACTGGAACACTCATTCAAGATGAAAAGAACAAAACATTAATGAATGTACATCATGACAAAATTACCATCATTGACTTTGTACCAAACGTCAGCCACATATTTCACGTGACTCAAATCTAATTCTTATTTGGTACATTGTTTCACTATCCTGAACAAACCAAATGGAATCTGGTGATATATAGATGTGTGCTAATTTCTGTGCACTCAATATGGCACAGTTGTTAAATTCGTTTCCTTGTACATGAAGGCACAATTGGAATAATCTAAAACCATGGAGAGCATCAAGGAAATATTCCCCAAGATGGATAAAAACCTTGTTGTAGACCGAATAAATGGTTTCAAAGTGGATCAAGAAGACTGTGAAGAAAGTCATGTACTTGAAAGAATGGAAGTAAAAAGTGAATCTGAAGATTTTAAACACACAGACAGCAGTGATGAGCAAGGGGACGACCAAGAACAAATTGACTGCTTTAACTCAAACAAATATATGTCCACAGAGAATGAAGAGGACTATGGGGCTCTATTTTCACAGTACACAAATTCCCTTTATGATGTGGCAATGGAAGCAGTGACACAAAGCATGCTAACGAGCCGAAACCTAAGCAATCGGAAAAAATCCCCAGCTTGGAATCACTTTTTTATCTCCCCTCGAGATAGTACTAAAGCAATATGTATGTACTGTATGAAAGAATTCAGCAGAGGCAAAAATGAAAAAGACCTTAGTACAAGTTGTCTCATGAGGCATGTGAGGAGGGCACATCCCACAGTGCTTATTCAGGAAAATGGAAACCTGCCAGGAATATCCTCTTATTCTTTGCCAACATTACTGCCCCTACAACTTGCAGATGCTGGTGATTTAAATATTAGCTTATCACCCACTAAGCTAGTTAAGAAAATTACCTCAGGGTTGTTGCCTGCAGAACAAAACGATGATGCACCGGTATCTTTAGTTTCAGCAGAGGACATATCGGATTTCTCGGTTTCTGGAAAATACTGCAAAGAAGAAGCTGCTGATCAGTCACCTGAATGCTTATCCATCAGTCGATATGATGATCTACCTGACACTGTTGTGGACAAGAATGTTTTAATTCCAAAGAGTTTATCTGGTACCAGGAGACGATCTGCTGTCTGGAAGCACTTTTATTTATCCCCTTTAGACAATTCTAAAGCTGTTTGTATTCATTGCATGAATGAATTTAGCAGAGGTAAGAATGGTAAGGATTTGGGAACAAGTTGTTTGATCCGCCACATGTGGAGAGCCCATCGCTCAATCGTTCTGCAAGAAAACGGTGGTGGTGCAAGTATACCACCGCCATATACTACTCCACCTACGCTGTTGCCTTCTTTGCTGTCTTCTGATGGAGATCTAATGTCTTCCCCTGGAAAACTGTTCAAGGAATCAATATCAGTTACTTCATCCCCTGATCGAGTTTCAGAAGAGGGACAAACTAATTTATCATCTGTAGATTTATTAATGGAGGATCCATCAGCAGTCTTATCGTCTTCAGAAGATATAGGTGATACTTCATTAATATATTCACCTGAGAAACCAGATGAAGGAACAAGTTCCTTTCTTTTTGCGTCTAGAACTGTTTTTCAGCAAAACAAAAAGATTATGAAAAGACTTAAATCGGAAGTGTGGCATCATTTTTCACTATCCCCAGTGGATAATCTGAAAGCGGTGTGTAGATATTGTAATTGTAAGATTAGTCGTGGGAAAAAAGGTGATGTAGGCACAAGTTGTTTAATGCGGCATCTGTGTAGACGTCATCCAGATGTAGTTGGAAACCAAAAGGACTTTTTGGATGAAAGTTTGGCAAATTCTCCCTATGCTACTTTGGCTTCTGCAGAATGTTCATCGAAAGTTACTCAGTTACCACCTGGATTCACACGTGACAATCCAGTAATTTTTCCTGTAAATAGTAAAAAGACCTCCAAGCTATGGAATCATTTTTCAATTTGTTCTGCAGATTCAACTAAGGTAGTATGTTTGCACTGTGGGCGTACAATAAGTAGAGGTAAAAAACCAACAAATTTAGGGACTAGCTGCCTTTTAAGACATCTGCAACGGTTTCATGTAAATGCACTGGGTAATGGTGTACCTGAGCCAATATCAGCGCCTACAGATTTACACATGCCAATGAGTACAGAACTAGTACTGCCTCCACCTTTTGATGAAACCAATGACAAATTTTGTGAGACTCACCCAGTTGCCAAAAAAATCACAAGTCTAGTAGCGGAAATGATTGCACTTGACCTTCAGCCATATTCATTTGTAAATAATGTTGGTTTTAATAGACTACTTGAATACCTGCAACCTCAGTATTCTTTACCTGCGCCATCTTATTTTTCAAGGACAGCAATTCCTGATATGTATGAAAATGTGAAAGAAATAATCATCTCCCATTTGAAAGAAGCAGAGAGTGGGGTGATACATTTTACATCAGGGATTTGGATGAGTAACCAAACACGAGAATATCTCACACTCACTGCACACTGGGTGACCTTTGAGTCATCGTTTAGACCACAGTGTGAAGATTACCATTGCTCAGCACTTTTACATGTATCTCAAATAGACTGTGACTATAATGGTGTCAGTATTCAGAAACAGCTGGAATATTTGTGGGAAACCTGGATAACCTCATGTGGCCTACAAAATGGCATTACTGTAACTGATATTCCTATCCTTGGAAAGACTTTAAATGAATGTGAACATTCAAGTGTGCAGTGTTTTGGCCACATCGTAAATGTCATTGTGAATGAAGCAATTAAGAGCCAGAGAATGGTTCAGAATCTCCTCAGCATTGCAAGGAAGATCTGTGAACGTGTCCATCGATCAGTGAATGCAAAGGAAAAACTGGCTGATCTACAAAAGGAATATGGGTTGCCACAGCATCATCTTATTCAAGATGTTCCATCTAAGTGGAACACTTCCTTTCTTATGCTTGAGCGCCTAATTGAACAGAAAAGAGCAGTTGATGAGATTTCTATAGACTGCAGTTTTCGGGAATTGATTAGCTGTGATCAGTGGGAAGTTATGCAGTCTGTATGTCATGCTTTAAAACCCTTTGAAGCTGCAAGTCGTGAGATGAGCACACACATGGCCACGCTAAGCCAAGTGATTCCAATGATTCACATCCTGAACAGGAAGATAGAAATGTTATTTGAAGAAACAATGGGTATAGATACTATGTTAAAATCATTAAAGGAAGCCATGGTTTGTAGGTTGTCCTCCACACTTAATGATCCTAGGTATATCTTTGCTACACTCTTGGATCCCCGATACAAAACATCCTTGTTTACAGAGGAGGAGGCTGAACAATACAAGCAAGACTTAATCAGGGAACTGGAAATATTGAGTTCTACCTCAGATAAAACATTTTGTAATGGTAATGAAATAGATTCCTCATCTAAACAGACTTTTGAAGAGGAGGATAGCATTTGGTCATTAATGGCTAGTATGAAAAGGGCCAAGGAAGTCAAGGAGAAATCGAAGTTACCGGAAGCAATTGTGGGTGCATACTTGGCGGAAGAAGTACTTGAGCATAACTGTGATCCTCTGGCTTACTGGAATTTAAAAAGGTTATCTTGGCCTGCCCTGTCGAGGCTTGCTGTTCGATTTCTTGGTTGTCCCCCTAGTATTATTCCTTCTGAGCGACTGTTCAGCACATCCAATGAGAACAGCAGTGTTAGCCAATCAAGGCTAATGGAACATTTTGAAAAACTCATATTTTTGAAAGTCAATCTCCCGCTGATCTACTTTCAGTATTGAAGTTAGTGAACACTGCCAGATTAAAACTGTTGTAATCTACTGAATATTAACTGTATTTGTAACCCAAGTGGTAAACATGCTCCAGTAGGGGGCCATGTATGACATCTAATCAGTGACTGCATTTCCATTCTTTAGTTTCACTTTGTGGTTTTAAAAATGTCTACATGTGCCTTATTGGTAGCTCTTCAGGCCAGATGCTGTACATATGTTTTTAATATGATCACACTAGAAATTGTCTTGTTAAAGTATGAAAATAATGTATGTTTGAATCTCCATAATTGTAAATGAACATGAAGAGTTTGGTTTTTTTATACAATGCATACAAAACGATGTGAACAGACTATCTGTACTTAATTAAATTGTGTAAAAAAAAAAAAAGGGTACTGTATTTTAATCTGAAAAAGCGACGAAAAATGGTCTTTCATATTTCAGGCGTTTGAGAGACCATTCAGAAGGGACAAAAATGTGGCATAGCTGTATGCACCTCATGTTTGGCTTTGTTCCCATAAGTCAACGTTTTTGCTCTGTAAAGCAAATTGAATAGTAAGGCAACTATTTTCATGAACCATGCCATCTGTCAACGAGCACTTCAACTTTTTGCAGTTCACCCACAGTCATAGCAAGCATCAGCAGAGACTGCATAAAACAGTTTGTTTAGCCCAGTAAATTGGAATAATATTATGAATTTTAGGAAGGAAGACGTTTGAAAGCATAATTGTCCCGTCATCCTTAAGCGCTGAGTTCCATTGGTGCATACATATTTTTTGTAATGTCTGTGCTCAACTATTGACCTCAGATGTACAATCAAATTAAGTAAAATGTTATTCATAATCTTGTAAGTCAAATAGTCAAACCTTGGTTGCTCTAATTTAAGGGCTTGCTTTTGACAGCTGGAAATGTTCTCAATTTATCAATGTTGAACTTTTTTTTAATATTTCAGGGATGAGTACATTCAACCGTTTATCATAAAAATATGTACGATAGACCATAATTTAAAAAAGATCGGTAATATCACTTAAGTTAATCACCTTTTTGGAGGAAAGTTTAAGGTTACTTTACCTACATACAACACATTACTTACAAATGTGAAAATGTGGTTGTTTTTGTATTCTTCATTGTTAGTTGAGGATTGCTATTCTAATGTAGACAAATATCTACGATCCGAACCCTGCAGCTGACGGAATGTTTTGTAGTTAGGATTTGTACATTTAAAAATAATTTGCATTTCTTAATGCCTTGTAAAACATGTTTTCATTAAATACATTGAGGGAAGCAAGTAATTGGCCTAAGAACTTTAGAAACTTGATGGTTCTGTTTGAAATACTGTACCGAAGCCTAATATAATTTTGCATTTATCATGTTTTAGTATATTTATAAATTGTGAGAACCCTTTGTTTCTGAAATTAAAGTTTTTATTTACAATTACGTGTTGGTAATGCGTTTCACAAATGTTAAGCCATGTAAACACTCCAAACCAAAATGCACTACAAAAAAGTACTGTGCTATTTATTTGCCCACCTATCCTGTATTACTACAGGCACATAGCATCAGAAACTAGTTGCAAACAAATTCCCTGCATAGAGAGACTTTTTTTTTTTAGAAAGTGAAATTAATGTTGACAAAATTTCAAATCTGGTTAATTGCTGCAAGGTGCTTCCAAATACAAAGGTAAGCAAATGAAAATGCTGAATGGTCTAAAACCTACATATAATAAGGTTTAAGATACTTACCTGTAACTATTCTCCCGCATTGGTCTGGCATGGATTCGCATGCTCATGAATATGCTCTGTCGTCAGGCTGGGAATCCTTGGTAAAAGGAAAAAAATGTCACTTTCGCTTGAACTGTATTTCTCCTCTAAACCAATCACTGTCCTCTGGTTCATACTGCTCCCTTCCAATGATGGTCCTCTCCCTAAGCTCCACCCCTGATGGCCATTTTCAGATTTGGTAAGCACGTAAAGTGGCAGTATGAACCAAGGGCCACAGAGGGGAAGGAAGGAGGGTTTGCATGTGAATCCATGTCAGACCCATGTTGGAGAATGATAGTTACAGGCAAGTAACTTGAACCTTCTCCAGCATGGGTTCTGGCATGGAATCCCGATTACATAGAAGTACATGTACACAGCCACTGTAGGTGGCAAGGCGTAGTCTCTAGATTTAAACGAACCACAGCGGGCAGCTCTAGCTTTCCAGTCATAGCTGCCCAAACTTAGAATACTCTTTCCCCCATGGTCTTAGAACTGACCAACCATACTTGAGCTTCAGATGAAAAATCCTAACATGGATACGGACCAACGACTCCCACACCCCTCCATAATTTCCATAATTACCTCCCCTCTCGCTATATCTAACTGCCTTGTATACCATGTATGTATGCTCTGCACTGTAAGATGTATTGTCATTCTTTTTCTGCAACTAAGCTATAAATATACTTGTAATGTTCGCGCCCATCTGCCTAAGGGTCTTGGTTGTGCTATATCAAATAAACAAACAAGGCTCAACAGAAGCAATACACACTTACCCCTGGAGCATACTCTCCTCAGGTGAACAGGTTGTGCAGCACCATTTGGCCAACTTGGGAACCCTCCCTGGAATCCCTGTTGATGCAGTAGAAGCTTGTGATGGTGTGTGTATAGACCTCCACGTAGCAGTCCAGCAGATGTCGAGCAGGGGCACACCAGATGAAACGCTGTCGGTTCTGCAATGGCTCTGGTGGAGTGGGTTCTAGGCCGGCCTGGCAGCGGCCTGCTAGCCAGTCGATGACTGTGCATGATGTTATGATTTATAACGTGCATGTACACAAGTGCTTCTAGGTGCGACAAGCCGCCGGAGAGCCATAGGGAAATGGAAGCCTTAGACATGGCCTTTCTGTGATTCACAGGTCCAAAAGTGACGAACAGCTGAGAAGTCTTCAGAAAGCTCTTTGTGCGTGCCACGTAAATCATTAAGGCACGAGCAACATCCAGCAAATGCAAAGCCTTCTCCGCTGGCGATGACGGATTCGGCAAGAAGACTGGAAATACCAAATGCTCACTGAGGTGGAACTCTGACACCTTTGGCATAAGTGGGGTGTGTACACAGTACCACCTCTTGAAGCGTGGAAGGACAAGTACAGCTGCTTGCACAACAGGGCCTGGATCTCCCAGACCTGCATGGCCGAGGTGATCGCCATGAGGAAAGCCGTCTTCCACGATAGAAACTTGAGCGGGGCGTGATGCATCGGCTCAAAGGGGGCCCCGCCCCATGAGCTTAGTCAAAGCCACATTGAGCTCCCAAGCTCGGGCAGGAGCCGTCACTAGTGGAAAAGTCCTGAAGAGTCCTTTGAGGAACTCAATGACAAGTCTGTGTGACCACAGAGAAGGCCTACCTGGTGCCCTGGTGTAACGGGATATGGCCGCCAGGTGCCCTTTGTTAGAGGCATGAGCCAGTCCAGCTTTGGCCAAGGAAAGCCGGTATGGCAAGAGCTGCTGGGCTGTGATATGCAGAGGGGTAATCTTCTGAGCCCGGCACCACACGGAGAAACTCTTCAACTTAAGGCTGTAGCACATCATTAACGAGGCCTTGGCCAGGATATCCTTACATTCTGCAGGTAAAGCATAATGTCTGAACTCTAGGGCTGCGGGAGCCAGGCCCTGAGGTTCAGAGACGCTGGGTCGTGGTGCAGAATCGCTGGTCCCTCTCTGGATAGAAGGTCTGGAAGTAGTGGCAGCTTGATGGATGGAACCGCTGACAGACGTAGCAGGTCTGCATACCAGATTTGTCATGGCCACGCCGGAGTGATGTGTGTCATCCTGCAGTGACACTATTGGAGTGTGTTGATCACTTGTAGCAGCAGTGGGAACGGAGGAAAAGCGTATAGGAAAAGTCCCTCCCACGGTAACGAGAATAGCTATCCTAGCTCCTCGGCTGTGGAAACCTGCTGGCGAACTTCTGACACTTAGAATTTGTCGCTGTTGCGAAAAGGTCCAACTGGGGGATGACCCCATTCGTGGAACAGAAGATCCACCTGGTCCTGGCACAGCTCCCACTCGTGGCAAGAAAGTAGTTCCCTGTTGAGCGAGTCTGTGATGGTGTTCTTGGTGCCCACCAGGTGAAACGGAATGAAAAACATGGCCTGAATAATGGCCCAGTGCCACAGATACTGGGCCTCCCTGAAGAGAGCCTTGGAGCGCATCCCGCGCTGCTTCCGGATGTAGAACATGGTGGTGGTGTTGTCTGTGAAAATACTCACCACCTTGCCCCTCATCGATGGCAGGAAAGACTTGAGTGCCCAGAAGACGTCCCGAAGCTCCAGGACTTAATCTTTAGGGTCTCTTCTGGCAGCCAGAGTTCTCTGGCGTGCAACAGTATGAACTCCCCAACCCGCCAGAGAAACATCTCCTGACTCCCTCCTGGTAAGGAGGGACTTGGAATGGGGCCCCTTGCATGAGATCAGAGCGCATGCCGCACCACTGTATTGCTCCTCAGAACTCCTTGTTGAGGGGGATCTTGTCTGTCCAGGATCCTGAGACTTGCAGCCATCTCGCATCCAGAAACTCCTGGAGAGGCCTCCTCTGTCGTCTGCAAAGGAGGACGAGGTTGATTCAGGAGGACAGCATGCCCAACATCGACTTGACCGCTTGCACAGTAGCCAACCGCGCCGATGACAGGCGTTGCACCTTCTCTAAGATGGCTACCATGCAAGCCACTGTTTAGTCATGCCCCCAGAAACGGAGTGTTCTGCAATGGCTCCAAGCAGGACTTTGGGTAATATATGAAGAATCCCAGATCAGTAAGAAGACGCACGGTCCTTGCCCTGTGCTAGCTTGCCAGAGCATGGAAGGCTATCAAACTAGCCAATCGTCCAGGTAAGGGTAGATGTGTAAGCCCTCGAGACGAAGTTGCACCGCCACCGGAGCCAAGCACTTTGGGCTGATTTCTGCAATCCCTGGACCACGAACCGCAGGAACTTGCAGTGGTTCTGATGGATGGGGATGTGGAAGAAGGTATCCTCCAGGTCCAGATATGCCAGGAAGTCTCCTTCCTTCAGTTGGCCGAGCATGTGCCGCAACGTGACCATCCTGAACTTCTGGGACTTGTTGAGGTGTTGCAGGTCCAGGATCGGCCTACACCCTCCTGTCTTCTTTTGGCCCAGAAATGATCTGGAGTACACCTGGAGGTGCTGGGGTACAGGTTCTATCACCCTCTTTTTTGTTTTTACACAGCCTGGACCTCCTGTAGCAGCTATGCCACGTGCTGTTCTTTTCGAGCTACAGGGGGAATACGAGGAGACCTGTGTTGGAACTCGAAGGTGTGTCCCTGTCCGAGAGCATCCAGCACCCATCTGTTGGTGGTGGGTGTCTTCCACGCGCTGACAAACTTTGCCAGCTGGCCCCCCACTGGGGTGCACGAGTGGGGACCTGAGTCCACAGCCGGTTCAGGTCTGTTAGGTGCCGGGGCCCTGCCCTGCGGCCGGTGCTCTCCTCTGCTGCTGTGTGCCTGCACGTGGACTCTGTGCCCCTCCTCTGTCACGGAGCAGGAAGGCTGCCAATAAGGGGTGGTGTAGCCCTTTGAGGACCTGCCAGGTTTTTCCCTTGAGGAACGAAAGGACGACTAACGTTGCTGCAGGGTGCCCAGCGAACGGGTAATCTCTGTCAGTCTGGATGATCTGGAGAGACTTGTTGACCGTCTTGCCAAACTGTTTTCCCCCGTCGATTGGTATGTCTAACCCCTTGAACTGAACGTCCAGCCTGAAGTTGGTGACCTTCATCCATCCTTGCTGATGAGTGACTCTGCCCATGTTACGGGATCCGGTGTCCGTGATGTCCACTGTCCACCGCCACTGTGATAGCGTGGTCCGAGGCTACCTCCCCTCCTGGAACAGTTCAAGAGCTTCTGCCTACTTGTGAGGTAAGCAGTCAAGAATAGGCCATAACTTATACCAGCTTGTAGATAATCCTCTGAACCCCCCCCCCCCCCCCATAGTGTCCACCTTCTTCCCCTCCTTGTACGGGGGTACCATAGACTAGGACAACGGATTCGCAGAGAGTTTCGTGGCCGTGGCAGAGACCAGAGTCTGGTGAAGACTGGGACCTCAGGCACTTGGGGGCTGAGTCCGTGACTCTATTTCTTCTCGAGCCTGTCCCGACTGGGCGGTCCAGTGCTCGGATTCTTCAACAGCGCTAGGCTTTCATCCCAGATATCGTCCAACAAAGGAACGGACATGGCAGTCCTTCGCCTGGACTCGCAACGTTGAGGGCTCCCAGTGGTATCAAATTCAAGACCCTTTGCATTGTTCACAAGGTTTTCTGGGTTCTGGTACCTAGCTACCTGCAACGCTGCTTACCTAAATACTGTCCCTCACGAGCCCTCCACTGATCTACCTTCTGCGAGGGAGCTGGTTCTCCAAGCAGAGATTTGGTGGGAGATCCTTATCCTCAGCTGGTGCCTCCCCCTGGAATAGCCTCCCTGCCGCCCCCCGCGTTGAGCCAGAACTCCTTAAATTCTGGAAACTCCATGTCCTTCCTCTTCTTCCTTCTCTCTCCCTCTACCCTGCTAACCTAGTTATCTGTTCTTTCCCTCCTCTTCCTTACAGCATGCCGACTGTCTGCTTGGCGTACATCAGTCTCTCACTGGTCCCTGGCACGCCCGCCAGTCCTCTTTCGCACTTGCCTTGGGGCCCTACACCCCACCCACACTCAATGCACTTGAAACTAACCCAAGAGTGGCTCTCTCTGCTCTTACCCGAGTCTCAACCGGCCGTGTGCGCTTGATCCTCCCCCTCCCTGTGACCCTCTGTGCACTTGCTTGATATGGAGCACCGTGCCTGAGGATCGTCTGTTCCTCCCTTGTCTTCACCCCTTGATTGCACTGTTAAAACTGCAGAATCGCCATCAGGTCCATTTGCTGTATCCCAAACTGTTAAAGCATTTTTTACGCACGTACTCTTACTGTGCAGACTATTATCTCAAGAATTTCAAGGGCTCTGAGCGACAGTTTTTTTTTGCCCCATGTTCCCACCCTCCTTGAGCGCTTTGAAACACTTGCCTGTGTATAGGCACTATATAAATAAACAATACCAATAAAGGAAACCCTTCTTCGTCTCCTCAGGCACCAGCTGAAAGAGTTTGGAGGCCCTGGGCATCATCCAATGGAAGGAGCCAACCTCATCCGGCAGAGAGGCCCTGTGCGGGTCATCCGTGCCTACTGGCTCTCCCTTCACAGGCACAAAGTCATCGGCTTCGCCAGTGTCCGTCGCCATGTGTGTGGCAGGCTCCCCCTATCGGGGTCAACACTGAGGAGACAGCCTGTGGTGTCGGTTGGCAACTTGGACCTGCAGGGTCCTTTTGACTTATGTTTGCACCTAGAAGGATCTCCAGAAAGCAGCCTTCGAGGACTTTCCGGCGGAGCAGGGTGCAGTGTGGCCGGCAGCCTTTGCTGAATTTCTGATACCAGCGTATGCAGCCTGGTCAGAATGTCTAACAGAAACGTCTCTGTGTTGAGGTGTAGAAGGAATGAGAGGGGGAAGACTCTGAGCTGGTATCTCTCTTCTGGAGCAGTAGGTGATATGATTCACCCCACAGCGTCCCATCATCCAACAAGGGTCCCTGGGTCAGTTCATTGTCTGAATAGTAGCCCTTGGGCAGATTGTCACCCTTATCGCAGTTAGTATATACGTGCCTCAGCACACTTGTTTCAGCTCCTTGCTCTGCCCGAGACCTCTGGGAGGAAGAGGCTGCTGTCCCCTTTCTGTGGCTCTTCGATTAAGCAGTTTCCTCTCGCCGTGCTGGTAAGGACACCTGCGGAGTAGCCGTTGTTGTAACTGTGGGCACCACCTTCGTGGTGTGCCCTCCTTTCGAAGAAGTAGTCGTCAATGTGGCCGCTGATGACGCAGTCGAGGATGGTGTTGTCTTGGCTGGTTGAGACGATGGAGGCAGAGAGGGGCCCACCTTGGATCTCTCCTTTATCGGCTTGTCCGCTGGCGAACAGAGTTTTGTAGAGGTCAAGGACTTGATCTTTGGGTGCTTGAAACTCGCCTGCTGGCTCACCATGGATGGTGTCGGTGATAGCGACCTTGTCTCTCCCAAGCCGGGACACGCAGCAGTAGCAACCTCAGTGGGATTTGTCGTGCAGCCATGCCTTCTTTCGGACCCCCGGGCGGGGTGTCCTCAAAGGACCTCACCTCTTATCTCAGACATTTTGATAGTTGGACCGGCATGTACTGGGAGAAGCGTGCTCATGTCCAGAGGAGGAGTCATAGGCTTTACCCGATTTTTAGTCCGGCCACCAGCCTGCTCTTGCGGTCCTTCTTGGTCTTCGAAAAACCATGGCAGACCTCGCATCCCTCATCATGGTCCGGATGCAGGCAGTAAAGACATTTGTGCTGTCAATCCTCAACCAAAACGTTCCTTATTCCACATTTCGCACAAAGTTTGAAGAGACATCTCCTCTCTTCGGTCATGGCAAAAAAAGGTGCAAAGTAGGCCCAACACTGAGCCTTCTCTGATCTGATGAAAGATCCTTGAAGTATGAAATTCACTGACAGCAGATCCCTGTTGCTGGTAGATGACCTCCTGGTCGAGCAATAGCTTAAGTATCGGTCAAAACTCTGAAATGTTAAAAAAAAATCTCAAAATATTAGGGAAAAAAAGCTCAGAGCAATAAGCATGCAGTAAAAATATGAAGATTGCCACCAGGGGTGGAGCTTAAGGAGAGGACTGTCATTGGATGGGGGCAGTATTACCCAGGGGGCAGTATGACACAGAGGACAGTGCTTGGTTTAGAGGAGAAATGGTGTTCAAGCGAAGTGAAACCTTTTTCTTTTACCAAGGATTTCCCAGACTGATGTCGGGGAATATTCATGAGCATCTGAATCCATGCCAGACCCCCCCCACCCCCCCCATGCTGGAGAATGTTTGTTTTTGAACAGCTGCAGGTGTTTTTATAGCTAGCAAGTAACTTTAATGTGTTGGTTCTACATCGTTCTCAATTGGATGAAGCATTTCAAGCCTAACTCAAACAGGATGTCTTATGGAAGTAATGAGTTCAAATTATACTTGAGGTACTACATTAGACGCAATTCTCTAAGTGAGATGCTGGAAAAAGTATTTTAGATTTAATCCTGTTTTTAAGTTTTCTATTAGCATGAAAAGAACCCTATGCCTTGGTTTTTAATGTAAATTGTACTCAGTGGTATAACTGTGTAATGTTTGTATTAGTAATGCCATATGTTCACATTACCTCCTGCTGATCTTGTAATTTGCATTGAAAAGTACTTCATGTAATCAGGAGTGCACAATGCACTGATGCAATACTTTTTCTTTCTGTTCTCATGAATGAGCCTTGTGTATTTGATGCATTACTGTTTTGCAGAGTTTGTGGTAATTGTAAGACATTTGCATTGCATTTAGTCTTCCGTATAGGTAAAGCCTAGAATCATTTGACAGTTACCACTTGCTGAGAAGTCCCATAGTTGTGCAGTGCTTTGTGTTGCTCAGTAAGGTATCTGTCCACAATGCATACATTAATTGAAAAGTGTACAGTAACCTTAAAAAGAATCCTGGTTGAAAATAATCTGTTTTTGTCTCCCTTAGTGAAGGGTAACGGAACACTTTTTTGCTTTAAAAGCATTTTGCAAAAAAAAGAGTAAGGGGCAACATTCACATTTCAGACATATTTACAGTTTAAGTATATTTTGTAAGTCCTATTCATCCAGTCTGCTAGATCAAAGTTACTCTGTAACTTCAGACCGTATCCAACAGATTTGTTAATATGATTTTATGAACTATGTTGTTTTAACCTTTTTATTCTGATTAAGGAGCACAAATATATTTCACATCTCAATTTTTATTCTTGCTCAAATATTAAGTCTTGCTTTTCCATTTCAATATCATTCAAATTTACTGTTTTTTTTTCTTTTCAAATACTTCTTACCACATTCTGCCATTTAGTGTTCACATAATTGGCTCTTATAGCCTCCATTACACACATTACCAAAATGTGAAATGAACACAATTCATCTAGTATTTAACCATTATGCACTTTGAGGTCCACCAGCCTCTACTCTTGAGATATTAATGTGAATCATTAACCTATGTCTTGGATACTGTGAACTTTTTCATCTTGCATTACCTCTGTACTTCATTCAACCTATTTACTGAACCGTTTCAGTTTTCTCTAAGCATTTTTTACTTTGCATTTAAACGGCTGTCATCCTAGCCTGTCGTCTTAGTAATTCTCCTTACCTTTCTGAGCACTGGTGAATGCCTTCCGCGCATCAGATTCTCCTTTTAGAAGTGTATGCATTTTTGTTTTGTACAGCACTGTATGCAGATTTAAACTTTAGTGTTTTCAGCAATTTTAATGAACAGATTTCCTTCTAAAATCCTTTACGTTTTTTGTAAGGCAGTTGTCATGTATGCATTTTCTAATATTACGTGGTTGTCTTTCAGAACCCCTCATTCTTTCTATGCCCCCTGTCTGTTGCGAGGTACAAAGAAATACCTTGTGAAAGAGAACAATCAGTTCGAAATGTGGTGAAATTAGGAAATTCCCTCACTTCAGCAGTAGCCATTATTGTTTTCACTTGCACTGAGATGATCAAGTGTAAACCCGTAAGTCTATGGACAGGTAAGCGTTTGGTAGTCTTTGGTTATATAGTCCAAATGAAGGGGCTACAATGTTACTTCAAATTTGCTATAAAGCATGTAATTTGTTCCATTGATATGACATGCCAAATATTTTGGTACTGTTGGAGTTCATTCTGTGGCCTCACCCTCTAACCCATTCTAGTTCTGAGTAAAAGCTGGCTTTATCAGCAATTCTGTTGCGAGTATGGGTAGGTCTTGTCTCCCACTCCTATGGTCTCCTCGGATATCTGTATTCTGGTTATTGAGATCCAAACAGGTCATGCACATGGTCAAGAAAAGCATTGGCATCTTGGGACTAGGAACGGCAGAATCCAAAGGTCTAACATGTAAGGAGATAATGCTGTTTGTATGGTGTTCACAAAATTGATTTTGTGGTTTGAGGTGCATAAAATGTAAACTCTGGCATATGGGTTGCATATACAACAAACAAAGAAGGAAAGTGCACTATTTGGGAACTCCCGTGCCCTGCACACTGTCTGAGGCTCAGAAGTAAGGCCAAACTGTTTAGAAAACAAGTAACCCCAATGGGAGGGTCGATGTTACATTCTTAATACATGTTATGACACTATTTTTTTGGTGATAAAGTTGTAAACAAGTAATTTTTCAAAATATTATAAAGCACGATTAGATGTCTAGTCCAAAAGACGTTTTATTCATATGGCCCAACGAGTTTTGAGTACTTCTCTTCATCAAGGGCGCAAGTTCAATTTTTTTCTACAAAGAAGTAAAATAATGGAAATGAAATACCGATAATTTAAATACCAAGTACAGAATTTCGAATCATTCATTCTAATTGGTCTAATTTGTCAATAATTGTCCATTTAAATTTATAAGTAGGAGTCAATAGTAACCTGCTAATGTTGCATAGACCGGACAACCATCTCCTTGTTATAGTCATTCAACCATAAATGGTCTATTGAGTTTTCAGAGTTATTGAACTAGATAACCTTATGGCTCTTTTAGATAAGCTAATATCAACATGATTGTTTTAACAAACCAATTTAATCCATTAATCTTTTATGTAACAAACTTGTTGAGTAATCATGCCTATATTTATTTCCCAGTCCTAAGTGGTAGTGATAAAGAACCCTATAAGCTCAGTCTGGTTAGATCATTCAGGCCTTACATTTTAGGATACAAATGCATGCTAAAAACAATCGTGCTCAGCTCAATTAACTAGACCCCAACTTCCACTGTCTCTTCCCTGAACCACCTATGCTAGCATATAAAAGAGGAAGAAACCTTCGAGATACTCTGATTAGAGCGGGAAAACCAAAGAAACTAGGACCAACTACCTTTAGCAAACCTAAATGTGCCACATTTGGTTGTTTTAACTGTCGGCATTGTACGGGTAATAAAAGGTGAATATATTAAGCATCCAAATACAGGCAAGAAAATACCTTTATGTGACTATGCAACCTGTGACAGCAAAAACATAATTTAATTGATACTTTATATCGCACTCGTACACTCGTTTTTCATAGCGCGACAAGGCAAGGGAGAACAAAAACAACGATCTTACTAGGCCCAGTGACATTAACACGCAAGTGCGTTGGAAGGGAAAAGGGGGGAAAAGTGCATGGAAGGGGGAGAAGTGGAAAGTCGGAGCAGAGGAGAAACAAAACTAATAAGTAAAATAATAAAGGCAATACAGTGGTAGTGCAGCTAGCAAGTGCTGGGTTTTGCTAACAGTGTATGTCTGATAAGTGCAGAAGAAAAGAAAGGAGGTGGGGTACTGTATGGGTACAGATATAGACCCTGGTGCAGGGCGTGGCACGGAGGCACTCCAGGAGGGTGGCCGGATGAGCAGGTACCTGGGCCCGGAGGACAGAGGGTGGCCAGGTGCACAGTGCAGAGAGGGAAACAGATCAGCAGGGGAGAAGGGGGCAAAGGCAGAAGCAGAGGAAGGTCTTGAGGTGCTTCCAAAACCAGAGATGGTTCTCAAATTTCAGGGTGGCAGGAAGGCTGTTCCAAAGGGAGGCACAAGATCTACCCCCGGCTTGTTGCTTTAAAAAACAAACGGACGGTGAGGGAGTTAGAAGTAGAGGAGTGAAGAGCTCGAGAGGGGAGGTATGTACGGAGGGATAGTTGAAGGTATTTTGGTCCCAGGCCCCAGGAAAGCCTTGTGGACAATGCAGAGGGTTTTGAATTTAATCCTTGCATCCACTGGGAGCCAATGAAGGGATTCCAGAGCTGGTGAGATACAATCCCAGCGCTTGAGGCCAAGGACTAGTCTTGCAGTCCTGTTCTGGATTAGTTGTAAAGGGCGGGGAGTAGAGGCAGGTAGATTTAGAAAGAGGCTGTTGCAATAGTCCAACCTAGAAAGAACCAGTGCTGGGGAAACCATGAGCTTCTGGGGGAAGGAGAGGAAGGCCAGAGTACCTCTGAGGAGGTGCAGTAGGAAGTTTGACCTTTTAGAGACGTCAGAGATGTGGGCGGAGAAGGTGTGGAGTCAAAGATGACCTGAGGTTCTTAGCCTTTTTGACGGTAGGGGTAGGAGGATGGTCCAGGGAGGCCGGCCAGAGAGTGAAGGGAAAGGACGGTGAAGGTGTACCAATGAGGAGGATCTCAGTCTTGTTGGCATTTAGACAAAGATTGTTGGCAGCCCACCATTCTTGAATGGCAGTCAGGCAATCAGAGATGAGAGAAGGAGAGGAGGTGGCCGAAGGCACAGTTGTGTTGTCAGCATAGCACTGGAAATTTGAGCAGGCAATGGGAATGCAGTGGGTGAGAGTTGCCAGTTGTTGGTTGAAAAGCCAGGGTGAGAGGTTAGACCCCTGGGGAACACCACAGGTAGAGCGGAGATAGATGATAGGAAGGACCCAAGTTGGACCTGGGAGGAAGGAGGTCAGCCAGGCCAGAGCCTGATCGGTGATACCAAGGTTATCCCGGAGCCGGTTGAGCAGGGTGAGTGATCTGGTTGACCGCCTTGAAGGCAGAGCAGAGATAGAGTAGGATGAGGACAGGGGGGAATGTTAGTCAAGGTTGGAGAGCTGATCTTCACGGATGTTCAGAGCAGTTTCATGCTTCTGGCAGCTCGGAAGCCAGACTGGTGGTTATGGAGAGAACCAAACGAATCGGAAAGAAGGTTTAGCTGAGTGATGGCCAGCTTTTCAAGGTGTTTAACGGAAAAAAAGGGAGTAATGGAAATTGGGCGATAGTTAGCCGAACAGGAAGAATCAGCTGTGAGTTTTTTGAGAAGAGGGTGCACAAGGGAATGCTTAAGACTGGAGGGCAAGGATCCTGAGGCAAAAAGGAGGTTGCAGAAATCGGCAAGGGCCGGGGTGAGGGTATCAATGTGGTCCTTGATGGTTTTACAGGAACAGGGATGAACCTGTTTTGATAAGGCTTTCAGAGATCAGACTTGTCTAGTGAATTCATCAGGGGAGAAAAGAGGAAAGGATGAGAAAGAGGGTGGGGAGAGGCTGAGGGAGGGTCTGTAGGTGCAGACGGAGAGGGGAGTGGGAGCAGATGGTGGACAGGATGTCTTGGGTTTTTGAGATCAAGTGAGAGGCAAGGGCATTGCAAACAGCCTGGGAGGCATGAGGATGGGTAGGGACTGCAGGAGGGTTGGCCATCTCCTTTTAGATTTTAAAGAGTTTGACCAAATTGTTAGATGCTGCAGAGAGACGGGCTTGGATGTGGACTCTCTTCTTGATGAGGATAGAAAGTAGGTATTACCTTTTGGAGCAGGTGACGGGCCAGTTTGTCAGAGGATGAACAAGAAACCCTCCATTTCCTCTGAGCCACCCTACACTTACATTTAAGTGTAGCAAGGTCAGAGTCATACCATGAATTGCACTTGGCTTTGGACTTCAAACGGATCCTCATGACCGGAGTAAGAGTATCTGAAATAGAAGAGTGGAGCAGGGACAGGGCTGTCAGGGTGTGAGTCAGCCTGGGGTGGAGGGCGGGGAGAGAATTTGTCAGCAAATGCCTTGACTGACACACGCGTCATGGGTTGGATGTCCAAGAAGGCAGTGGCAGTGTTGGGGTAGGCTTGGCTTGTGGGGGTGGTGGCGAGAGGAGAGGAGGCAGTGATCGCTCCAGGAGAGGGGAGGAGTGGTCAGAGGAGTAGAGGGGGGGAGGCCAGAGGAGATCAAGACATGAAGTGTATGTCCTGCAGAGTGAGTTGGGCCAGAGGGGAGGATAGAAAGGGAGAGGGAATTGCAGAGGTCGTGAAAGAGTACAGATGAGGAACCGGGAGGATTGAGCTGGCTGTTGAGGTCACCAAGGAGGAGGAGTTGAGTGGTTGAGGCCAAGAGGGAGGAGAGTAGGTCAGCCCACCCAGAGAGAAATGAGGTGAGTTGTCCAGGGGGCTGGTAGAGAGTAGCAACAGTAAAAGAGTGAGAGTGAGAGAGTGAGAGTGGCATTCAAAAGAGGAGTAGGTCTGAGTGGGGATGATGGAGGCAGGAATCCACTCAGTTAAGATCAGGGCTACTCCTGCCTCTTTGGCCCGAGAGGATCTGTGCCTGGAGAGTATCTTGTAGCCGTCAGGGAGGTGAGTGTCAACGCTCGTGACAGAGCTGGCCGTGAACCATGTCTCAGTAAGACAGAGGACATTGAGGACAAGTGTTTCCAAGAGGTGGCAGATGTCAGAGGAGTGCTTGACAGCAGCGCAAGAGTTGAGAGTTGCAAGGTGAAGAAGGTTGCCAGCCTTAAAGACCTTCTGGGGAGGGGTCCAAATCAGAGGTACGCCCTGCAGAGGTGTGGAGGGAGCCTGAGGTGGGGCAGAGGAGGGGGAAGAGCAGGCCAGGTGGTCAAGGGAGGCGAGGTGGGGACAGCAAGAGATGAAAGGAAGTTGATGAGGTGAGGGAACTGCCTATCGAAGAGGAGATTGGCCTGCCTTGGACCATGACTCTGCCGTTTAGGTAGACATTAATGATGACTCTGGAGGAGTCGGAAGAATCCATGAGGACTTGTCAGCGGATGCCACCATTAATGGGGGAGGAGGAGACAGGACAGAGCACAGAGATCATTTGAGGGGTCCATAGATCTGGTGAAGGAGCGACAAAGAGGATGTCTGTCAGGGTCTGTCTCAAAGAGGCGCTGGAATATGTATCGGCGATGGGGAGACCTGGGTTGGAGGCCAAGATATCCTTTTTAAACTACTACTTCCCAGACTTAGTGAGAAGGGAAGGATAGTTGATAGAGAAGCAATTTGGAGTAGATAGGAGAGACAGATAGCGCCATGGGTGAGTAGAGAGTGGAGGCAGTGGGAGGAGTATGCAAGAACAGCGGTGTGGAGCAGTCACTGGGCTAGCAGGTTACAATTAATGGCCAAAGTTAAATGCAAAACACACCCAAGTTTGACTTTGAAGTTAAATGCAAAGGCACTGTAGGTATTGGAATTGCAGTATGAATCGGGAGTTGGAGGTGAGAGCAGAAACAAGTGTATTAGAGAGCATAAAAGGGAGAACTGTGAGAACAAGCAGAGACGGGAGTAAAGGTAACAAGGGGAGAAAAATTAAAAGGGCAATCCGAAGGAGGGAACTAACCCATGGTGAGTGAGATAAGAGAGCCTTGGTAGTCCAATTTCATAGCTGAGTGAGGTAGCAGCCTCAAGGAGGGTTGGGTTGTGGCAATAGTCTCATGTGGCGTCCTGGGAGCACACAGGAAGCAGACATGGGTCTCATCTATGCATTGCGCTGGCCATGCAGCAAATATTATGTTGGCAAAACCAACCAGAGAGCTAAAGAAAGATGGACGGAACACAAGTCCAATATTAGAACTGCCAATACCAAATTCCCCCCAGACACCTTAAGGATAATAGGCACACCATACCATAGCACAGCTCAGATGTGTTATCCTAGAGGTAATGCACCCCCTAGCAAGGGTTGGTGATCTAGCAAAAAGACCTGCACAAAGAGAATTGTACTGGATACATGGACTAGACTAAATTACCCCATTGGGTATGAACAAAGAATATTATCTAGGCCCCTTCCTTTGAAAACAGAGGGATATCAACTTTTCTAGACAAGGTGTACACCTTCTTGATAGTCTAGTCAATTATATTCTCGTTTAGAATGTAAATTCATTTCAGGCAGCATTCTTCAAAACGGACCTGAAGGCATTATATTTGAAATACATTAACAACATTAATAGCAGACGAAAATGAAAGATCTGACCAATCTTTAAACTCCTAATGGAAAACTCAAAAAACAACACTGAGGATGAAAAACTTCTAGTGGAAGTCGCTAGAGAAGCACTGTTTTTACTAAAACGAAATCAAACAGTCCCAATACTGACATAACAAAGGGACCCCTGGCAAATAGACTACTGGCTGATCAATTCACAAATGAACAACAAAACTCAGTGGTTAGTGAAAACAGTGTAAATGGAACTTTATTACATAAAACAAAAGCAGAATTGCTGGTTCCCACTCACGGTAAAAGACCCAAAAGGGTCTCCTAACCCTGCAATCATTGAGAACAGATTCCTTGAATCAAGTGTTCTTCTTAAATTCCCCGAGATGGAAGGAAAAACAAGCCATATGTCGTAAAGAAAAAATTGAGCTATCGTGTCAACCATGTACTTCGGCTAATGCGGAGGGACTAGTGGGTAATCCAACCAGTAAACAAGCTGCATCCTTGCAAGTTAAAAGTACTCATAAAAGAAAGGGAAGCGGAAAATCACCCACAGTGGTTGGATCTACAACTCGCCCGTTAACTGCGGCTAATGCAGAGGGTCTCTTGGATAACTCAAATACCACACAACATTTGGCTCCATCAAAAACGAGTGCTAATAATTAATCTTTCAACGTGGCAGGCAATGTGTTGAAAAATCCAGCCTGGCAAGCAATGTGTTGAAAATGTTCAAGCAGGTAGATCTCCACAAAAGAAAAAAATCCCAAAACCAACCAAAGGGGAAATGTTGTAACTGTGAACTCTAGGACATTTTTGAGGAACATTAAATCCATGTACGATATAAATGAATCAACAAGCTTTTTGATGAAGCCTGCTCCTACACAGAAACAGCAGGTCATAAAAAGTAAAGGGGCAATGTCATTGCCCGGTTCAACGACTAATGACATAGATATGTCTTTATTACTAAACCTCTCGACTTATGACTCGGACGAGAAAACTCGAAGTGCGCAATCTCAAAGTGATCCTTCTGAAACAACTTCAGAAGAGCTTGAAGATAAGCAGGAGCCGTTGAGCACAAAAGTATAGCATTGCGTCTGTGAGATTATTCCACAGATGAAAATTCATGGCGTCTCTAACCCTGAAGTCATGATCGTGGCACAGTTGCTGAGTTTTACCACCATGGAAGATAAGAGAGCAAAAATAGAAGCCCAAATATAGCAAAGGACAGTGGACAAGTGGAACGAAAATGAAGCATTGTGCACAACCTTGAAGTGTCTCCAGCTACTCAAATACATCCTGAGGGAGTCTCTCGACGTGGTGATGGGTGGCGAACAGCGACCAAAATCCTCAACAAGGATCCAACTGTGACTGGATGGCAATGAAACCAGGGGAACAGAACTGATAAAATAAGGGCAAGAGACAAGGGATGTACCTACTACTCAATACTTTTGGATGGCATATTATCGACCAGTGATGGTCTGATACTGAACAGAAAAAACGTGCTACTGTTGCCACTTCATGTGCCCTCATTAAGGACCATCGAGTCTTACGACATAGAAATTGTTGAATTTATGGAGGAATCAAACCATGATCAAGTGGGTCTACACATTCTCTCGAGGATGATTTGTGACCTGTTGCTAAGTGCAGTGTCCTCCCTCATATCCCTAGGGTTTGATATTATGGAAGTAAAAAACGATATTACATGGGGACAGAATGACGAAAATCGTAAATTTGAAGATGAATTAGAGAGCAGTCATGATGAATCTAAACAAGTAAGGTTGGAAAAAGCAAGTACACCTTCACCTGTCAGAAAAAGCAGAACCCACGACCACAAAGATGCAAGATTTATTTCACCATGCAGCCACCAAGAGCCTGGCATCATTCGTAGAAGGTATACGAATCACTGTTAAGTGTAATAACATTAATGAAAGAAAGAATAAAAAAAATAACTTGCAAACGACTGATGTTAATGAGGAAAGCTGGTGTTGATTACCTGGCTTTCTGAGTGGACGAAAGAACAGCTAACACCAAGAAGAAAATCTGGCTGCGAAATATCGCATTGGACCCTGAACAAACACCTTGGTCTCGGCCTGGTATGCAGCGCACAACTGAAATGCCAATCTTTTTATATTGATTCAATATTGAGATGGTACACCACTCGTATCACACCCCCTTTTCAAATACCCCGGGTCACAATGGACCATGAACCAGGCTGGTTGGTAAAATGCAGTATTTATTTTTAAAAATTCAAAATAAATCATACTTTTAATATGGGGCAGCAATCACCAATGGGGTGATAATTACAATGAGAATGTGAGCAATGCACTGGGTTTAACCTGCTAGTGAAACCTATACACAGCACAGCGGAATAGGAGCACATTTTAACTTAGGAAAGATAGCACCCACGTTAGAATTTCCCCCTGCAATGTTCCTCAACCCACAAATAATCAAATATTAGTGGATAAACATACACAGCAGGTAATCGGGAATAAGAGGCAAGAAACAGAATCAAAATCTGAACTTCCCTACCCAAATAAGAGAAAAACTTACTTTAAACCCCTTTCAGTGTTATAAAATGACACTCGGAAATGGACAAATAAATAATGAATATGTGTTTAGAAACCTTAAAGCAAATATAATTCCTCACTAAAGCAACAATGCAAAGACACTAATAATCACAAAGAATGGATTACCCAAAGCATATAGTTTGAAAATGAGTGGAAAGTTTAAAACATGTTGCAGCAAAATGACACGTTGGAAGCTTTTCAAATGTGCAATTCCCCCCTGAAATTAACCAAATGGTTTTTTAATAAAAACAGGTGAAATACCCTGATTTGCAGTGTGTTATTTTTGGTTCGGGATAGCTATATATCTCAGGTACAATATGGAAGTGAAAGTAAGTGTCTAGCTGGTAAATTGAGAGAGATATGGAAGGTAGAATGAGGTTCGTTTTTAGGAAAATAGAGCAGTGAAAAGAGAAATCGGCTTTAAAATTGAAAGGCAAATCTCACTTAAACTAGATTTAATGGCTAAGAAAAGAGGATTGCCATCCGTGAATATCAAGTTACGCTGCAGTTGTAACCCTTCACGCAGTGTACCCCTTTTCTGAAAGGAACATTTATTTATTTAAACTCGATATCGCTGATGACTTAGGATCTATGCAAGACAGAAATGAAGAGAGATGTGGCGCTAACACTAGAAATCAAGGGCAAGGTTGCACAGATAATTCTGACAGTTTTACAAGTTAGCTGGGTAAGGATGGGATAGAGAGTAGGATAAGGACCAATGCAAGACAAGATATACTATGAGTTCAGATGGGGTAGGGATGATACTTAGTCAACTTTTAGTTTGGGATTTTGGACCGTCAAGGGTTCTGGTCACTACACGGCAGGGCACCTGGCAAACAGCTGGGAAGTTCTGGTCACCGGATACTAAAGATCAAGTTGCATGGCAGGATGCATGCAGTTAGTGGTATCAGGATGCTTCCCCAAAACTCCACAGCTTTCCCCTTTGGTTATTTGGGCATTTTAGTGGGATTTCAGAATTGAGGCCTTGCTGGAGCAGGATCAGCAATGCTTGGGTTTTGCAGTGGGCCCTGGAGTAGGGTCAGCAATCCTTTGGCCTTGTAGTTGGGATCTGGAATATGGATGGATGGAACAGAGCACCGGTGCAGGAAAATCGGGAAGAGTGTCTGTATAGAGTCTTGTCAGGGACTCTTATTCATAATGCCTAGTGACCTCATCAAAGTGTATGACAGGGGCAGTCTTAACTAAACATGTCTCTAACAACGGGATAGGACAAGGGTGATAGTCTCCGCCTCGATCTCAGCTGGTTGGATTTCAGGAAAATGTCAGATTCATGAGGTGAGTTTTAAAATGTCCAAAAACCTCCCATAGTTACTTTAACTAAAATCCGATTTTCCCACATACATTTATACAATTGCAATCTCTTAGCAAATTATATGTGCAAGTTACATATTTTGTGCAGCACATTGCAGTCCAATCCTCCAGCCCGTGAGACCTTGTTTGACCCTTCTACCAGTTTTTCGCACTTTTCAATGGGATTTATATTACTCAAAATTCTATAACTTTATACAGGGGTGTGGATTATCATAAGGGATGTATGTACCAAAATTGACATTTGCAACATGGATGCTTTTCTCCTAGTCTGCCATATTTTGCCATTTCTGTCCCCAAGGTGTCCATGATTCTAAGTCTTAAAGAAAGCCCAAAAAATCACTTTTACACTGCAAAAATGTTACATGTTTACAAAGTATTGCTGCAGAGATAAAAAGCCTTTAAAGTTTATTTATAAAATAGTATTTGGAAGCAAATGGCAGTCCATGTCACTGGATAATTTTTTTTTTCCTTCCTTCAACTGTTACCAACTGTCATTTCCTGCAAAGCAAGGTTGGGGGGGGGGGGTTCTCAGTTTAATTGAAGGTTTTATTGCCCCTTCACACGTTAGTGTCCCAGGACTTCTATTGTCCCACCCTGGAGCACAGACGAATTTTACACGTGTTGGAAACTGCTAGCATTTCCTTTCAAATACGATTTTGCCATCTGCCTTCCCAATATTGCCTTGCAGCCATAGTTAGTTTCTTGTACACAACAGTCTGTACAAGGCAAAGGTCTCCCGGAATGGTCATGTGCACAGAGATATGATTTATTTTGCATGGTTCATTCCTTTGACACTTTATAGCACAAAATAATGTGTTGCCCGTGCACAGCAGAAAGTGACATTTTTTGTTGATTTCTCTCAGAGTTGGTTTGAAAGGGCCTGTCATTCAGGGATTATGCTTGGTTTTGGTGAGGCACAATGAAATATCCTGGGCATGGCAGGACCTTTTTAATCACCGTAGTTTAAGACAGAACAGATGGAATTAGCATCAAAGCAGCATTTTTAAAGGGTGAAAATGTTTCATTTTGAAGGGGAATTTTGGGTTTTCAGCAAAGCAGTGCTGCGTTTTCATTTTATTCCCTTTATATGTTTCAGAACACACTGGCATGCTCCTTCAGTGTGTCCCCTTGTTCCATCTTGCCTGAAGTGTACTAGGCAGGATGCTGCAGCCATCTTTTTGTTGCTGAAAAATGCAGTTTTGATGTCCTGGTGCACACAGGAGCCAGCACAGCCATTTGCTGTTTCTTAAGCACATGTAGCTTGGTGATGTGAAATCCTGTTGAGTGGGTCAATATATCCCACAATATGAGGAGCTTTAGACACCTGTTTAGTAATACATTTCCCAGGACCTACGATCTGGATGTATTGTGTTTGCAAGTGCAAGGAACATAGCTCTCAACAGCTCCAATTGTGGAGGGTTATAAGATGACCATAAATCCAGTCACAAGGGGGACAAAAGGATGCCGCATGGCTGGCCTGCTTACGCTAATCAAGAAAAGGAGTGGATGCCGGATTGTCAGTTGTAATAACCTGACACCATACATTTAACTAAGTGGTCCAAGTTTCGGATTAAAGGTGGAGGGACACAGGATTTACATTGTAAATGTATACTAGCAGCACCTTTACTTTTGTTAATCACATGACAACATTAAAAGTGTGCGCTTATGCCGAAAAATAATATTGTGCTGAGACCTTAACAGTGACTGCTTGACACCAATAAATGCAAAAAAGCCCACAAATTTCAAGGCTGTGCAAAACAGAAATTTGGCAAACCACTGGCAGGAAGAATTGGAGGCGAGAGACATGTCCATGCTCAATGGGAACACCTATGGAGACATCTCTCCAGGAGTCATGTGGAAAAGGAACCTCCAAGCATCCATATTGGACTATTTCTTTGTCTCTGAAAGCACGGCACAAAAATAGATACGTTGCACGTCATACCCATGAGTCAGAGTGACCATGATCTCTTGGAACTAACACTCCACACTCAGTCAATAGCTGTGACAGATGTATGGAATGCCTCTGGGTCAGTAGAACCTTCAAGAACTAGATTACGGCTTAACTCAGAATATCAAAAGCATTGTAAAAGAATATCAATCTGGCATAATTGGGGATTACATCAACAGAGTACAATATTGCCCTTTATTGCATCAATATGCGGAAAAGAAAAATGGACTACGTAACAGTGGGTTTAAAAATAAACATAAGTTTGATCTTGAAATTCTTAAAAGGAAAGGGGAGCTATGAAAATAAATCAGAGATACTATCCACTTACATAACGAAAAGCAAATTAGTGCCAAAAAAGATCAAACAGAAGTATACAAATTGGCTGATTTTGCATAAGTATATAGTAGAACAATTGATGCAGAAATCATGATGAGCTCTTATGTAAAAACTCATGAGATTTCTGGAAGCTCTTGAACAATATAAGTGCCCTGCAACAAGCCATTATAAGTAATATGCTCTTGGAAACAAACTGGGTCAACCATTATAATGAGCTATATTAGAAAAAGAACTGGGAAGCTCCAACCTTTCCACAGCTAATCCACTGGAACATCTGTTTAGAGAAAAGCGATCTAATGAAGAGCATTAAACAAATTAGCTCCCGAGGGCTCCAGGACCTGATGAAATCACAAACCACATGTTGAAAGAACACCCTGCTGAATGGGCACAATTCTGTATGGAATTGTTCCCTAGAATAACGAGGGAGTGTGCAATCCCGGTGTCATGGAAGACCGCAAGCGTAGTTCTGATCTTTAAAAAAGGTTGTAGGTAGATCTGATCCAAAAAACTATCGCCTGATCGTGCTTCTTGACGTCGTGGGGAAGATCGTTGCCACTCAAATTCAACAATAGATGACAACATGGATTAAGTCGACACTTTCGTATGATTTACAACATACAAGTTTGACAGACTGGACAGGCCCACCTAGCTTTGTTTGCTTGGCCCGTAGGAGTATTCTTCTGTAAATGGAGAAAGGGAATTAACCACCCGTGGAGTTGAGTGTTAACCCCCACCCCTGCTGTTCTCCCCACTGATCACCTTTAATGCCCCCGCTTATAGTCTCACCTGATGGTTTGGAAAGATGAGCTCTCCATCCTGCATTGAGCGCAGGGGCGCGTAGATAACCAGTTACTTCACTGGTTCGAAGGAATTGGTGAGTTCCAGAACAATATTGACTCGGAGATTTCCGGCAAGACGCTGTAAGTATATAGTTCGTAAGAGTTCAAATGTCTGACTTTCACTCTTGTCCAATTCCTTGCAGGTTGAAGCTTGACCCTAGTGAAGAGTTCCTTGTGGCAACTGGTAACATTCAGGTAAGGATTTGAATTATCCAACACAGTGCGATAAAATAATGTCAGTATGTAACCTGTTGCTTTCTCCCTTATTCAGGTGCTGAGAGAAATTATGAAGTCTTGGGGAATAATGCCTCCGGTGGTAAAATTAGGGAAGTCTATTGTGGTGAGGAGGATTCCCCTTGTTTGTCCCTTTGTTTCACCTTGCTGTCCTTTTGTTCCCCTTCGGGGCCGGGGTAAGGCGAAGATGCGATGGAGGCTGCGCCGACCCGTGAAGAGGAATAGTACCCGCAGCGGTAAAATCAGGTAAGTCTATGGGGGGTAACTAATATTGCCTCTGTTAATTTCCTTGGCTCACCTTGCTGTTCTTATGTTCCCCTTAGGTGCCGGAAACATGCAGAAGGATGCAGTGGATAGTGAAGATGCTGCGAAGGCCGGTGAGTTCAGCGCGGTGCTGCAGCAGGCGAGGCGACGCGCATAACATAACTTCTTTCTTCCAGCTCGAAGGCGCGGTGGATCGGGAATTCAGGTAAGGATCAAAGGTATTGCTCTTGTTCTAACCTTTTCTCCTTCTTTCTCCCTTTTCTAGGAGCCCCACACTCGAGGCGGGCATGGCAGAAGACTGGATGCAGACTTGCAGGCACGGTGAGGGTTACGCTGCTGGATGCAGAATAACGCGAAGCGTGTGCTGCTCTTCGGGCGTGGTTTAAATAGCCTCCAAAGTAGTCCCAGGTAAGTATTCCTCCCCAGCCCTGCCCGAGTAAAAAAATAGTCCCTAAGTAAAGTAGTCCCTTCCAAGCCTCTTTTGGCTTGGAGCTCTTGCAGCATGGTCTGCATCAGGTAAGTTTGCAGCATGGTCTGCATCAGGTGAGTTAATCTATGAGCCTGGCACTGACTCTCCATATGAGCCTGGCGCCATAGACGCCAGGACTGCACCCAAATGGCCCCTAGCAGGGGTTGTTGGGCTTGCTTGGAATAACTTGATGCCTGCTTCCGGGGCTGCTGGACTTGATCTGGATCCCCGGGGGTAGGCATCATGACATCTACCTGTTAATTTCTGACATCAGCGACATTCTAGGTGGTGATTCATCTTTTCCGCCTAAATCAACAGAAACCACATTGGTTGGATGCTATATGCGAATGACTTGGTCCTCTTATATGTAATCCCAATTGGCCTTCAGTGGAAATTGTTGCTATTGGAAAAATATGTGGACATGAATGGGCTAAATATCAATCCAATAAAATTGGAAATACTAACCCTTCAAAACCTAAAAGGCAGGAAAAACAACATCCAAAAGAAGTTCCAATGGCATCTGGGGAAAGAAAAGTTAACCTGTACAAACCACACCAAATATCTAGAGATGTGGCTAAACTCCAACATTAATGATGTACCCTGGGTCACGAAAACAAAATCAAAATGTAAACGGCACAGGCAATGCTAATTAACAAAAAATGTTGAAAATTCTCATTAAAAGCAGTAGTAAACTTTTATAAACAAAAAGCTGTTCCTGCATTGATCCATGGTGCTGAATGTGCCTTGGGATGTCCCTGGTCACTGTGGACCACTCTTGTAAACAACTTCTGGAGAACACTACTTGGTCTTCTGAAAGGAGTTCCCACGGCATGTATGAGCTATGAGTTGGACCTAACATCAATAAATGCTAGAGTGGTCTGGGTACCCTAACCCTTTACAGAAAACTTTCTGCGAAGGAGAGACCTGCTCAATTTGACATCTTACATAGCACTAGCAGTAATAAAAAAGCAACAATTCTGACACAATGGGCCGAGAGGTGTGAAGAAGTTTTGGAGCACCTCAATACCGACATAGAAACATTGATCAGGAATCTGGAGACGATCAAAAAGAAACTGTTTGTTCAAGGCTGGATTGATTACAGTTTATCAGAGACAGAAGCATAGGCTCGTGCAAAATGCTGTCTGTGAGGCAAAAGCACTGAATAAGCTACCTAAGTATTTGGAGACATCTCCAAATAAACTATATAGAAATCTGTACATGAAATTCTGCTTAAACCTTTTTTCAACTAAAGAGGGTCTGAGTGTGCGGAAGAACAATTCAGCTCAAGAACCTAATTGCAGATTTTGTGAAAATACAGAGGAAGCGTTGAAGCATTTAATTCTTTATTGCCCTGGATTAAAATTGGAGAGAACCAAACTTTTTGGACCCATTTTAGAAGGAGGAATGCATTCGAGTGGCGAAGTCTGGTGGTCTCTGTGTTTTGGTAGAACAAATAGAGAATTCGTTTTTGCCTTGGCTACTTTTTTAGCCCAAATTGCTACATTACTGGCAACAGAATATAACCCTCATAGTGGAAAAGAAAAAAAAGCATAATTGTGAGGCATAGTGGAGGATGAACTAATTCATGAACTTTATATTTAAAGGAAGACTTCTAATTGAATCCATGATGCAATACATTGTAAACGTGTTCTTTTAAAAGTTTGTAACAAACTAATAAAAGGTTTTAAAAAATAAATTGGCAACATTTCAACCTTACTTAGGTTGACGTTGGTCTATATATTTTATTATATTTAATAAAAGTTAATATTCTGGACCATTTTATGTATAGATTACTAGATCTTTAGAATGTGAACTCGACTGAGACAGCAGACTGGTAGCAAGAATCATGACACTACTCTTTTATGAGTATTACAACATTCTTATACTTTGATGATGCTCAGAATGTGAACTCGGTTGAGACAGCAGACTTAGGGTTGTATTAGAAATCCACAGCTCATGTGTGAGAGTTGTTACGGCTTATAATTCTAAAACCTTTGCGAAAACGATCTCATCTGTGAAAATAGTGGAATCCCTTCCTCCACCCCGTTTTGATGTTAAGGGGGAGCGGTTCCTCATCATGTATACCAACCATAGACATTAGTTTCTCATATGTCAGCAGAAAACACAATACCAATATAGACACAATTTTTTAAAAATGTAATCATTGTTTTATTAACTGTAGCTTCTACATGTTCTAAAATAGCGTTGACACAATGGGGATGTTACATTTTTTAGAGTCCTTACTTGAATAAATGCACTAGTTTACAAAATGCTGCATATCATTGAGCGCTAACATGCTCTGAAACCCATTTCATCCCTTTAGATTTACGGCCGCAAATCTGCTAGCGTTCTTGTTTATTTACATCCGTGACGTCACGCACGCTAAGATGAGATGACATCATGGCAAGACACCACTAAATTAATAGCCCATTTTAGATTTTAAACCAGCGTTCGGCACAGGCATATGGACTCTTCTAAAGAACCCCATGTAAGTACTTACCTGAAACCAAATAGAGAAACTCTGAACAGGATAGGACCTCCCTCTGAGTAGGGACCCTTTGCCTTACATATTTTTTAATATTACCCTTTTACCCATAGATGCGCTGTATTGACAGTAACCACTTGTGGATTTTGGCTGTTTCAAGAATATATCCTGCAACAGATTAAACCTAAGAGTAAGAGGCATCTGCTTTAATGCAATAGATCTTTGTCTAAAAATGTAACATTGAACAGATCCTTCAGTAGAATGTAATACTGAATACATTCTGAATTTATATACGAAACAGCAAGGAATGTTTGGCCATCCACAGACTACTAAAAGGAAGGCCGGATTTATCTAACCAGACAAAACTTATAGTGTTCTTTATCACTACCACTTTGGACTGGGAAACAATATAGGAATGATTACTCAACAAGTTTGTTACATAATAGATCCATGCATTAAATTGGTTTGTTAAAAAAATCTTGTTGATATTACCTTATCTAAAAGAGTCATAAGGTTATCTAATTCAATAACTCTGAAAACTCAATAGACCGTTTATGGTTGAATGACTATACCAATAAGAGATGGTTGTCAAATCTATGCAACATCAGCAGGTTACTATTGACTCCTACTTAGAAATTTAAATGGACAATTATTGACAAATTAGTATGAATGATTTGAAATTCTGTTCTTGGTATTTAAATTATTGGTAATTCACTTACATGAATTCAATTTTGCCTAAAAAAAATTGAACTTACGTCCCTAATGAAGAGAAGTTCTTGAAATGCGTTGGGCCATATGAATAAAGCGTCTTTTGGACTAGGCATCTAATTGCGTTTTGTAATATTTAAAAAAATTACTTATTTACAACTGTATAACAAAAAATACTAAGTGTCATAACATTTATTAAGTATATCACTTGTACCCTCCCAATGGGGTTACTTGTTTTCTAAATAGTTTGGCTTACTTCCGAGCCTCAGACGGTGTCCAGCGGACGGGAGTTCCCAAATAGGGAACTTACTTTCTTACTAGGCACAGCAGAACCAATGTGAAAGCCATGCCCCCTTTGAGTACCCACTGTCATCTGTACTTCTTTCCTTCTGATTGGTGGGATTGGATGCTTTTTCTAGAGCTGCTTTCGTCAGTTAGGGACACATGTTTTTTCAAAATTGTTTTGAGTTTTTCACTCTGTACTTACGGCTTCCTCCCTGCTCCTTAATTTTTAGTGAGGTATGCCACAGGCCATGCAGGAGTACTCTGCTCAATTTTCTGTTACATCTCCATAATCTATGTCCTTTGCTGCTAGTTGTGGCCTTTGTGATTCCATTTCCATTCGAAGGACTTTGTGGCAAGGAAGAACTGGGTTGGAAATTGCTGCATGCCATTCCGCACTTGCTTGTAGTCTAGAATAGCCTGTTCAGCTTCACACGAACAGCAACTGTTGGCTACCTTTGTCTCTGCAGCCCTCTGGTGCTTTACAAACATATCTAGGTGACTGTAAATCTGGGTTGGGGAATGTGTACAAAGGAGCATCCAGAAGCAGTGAGAGAATATTTAAGAAATAATGAACAAAAAGCTATTGTTGGCATCTCGCTGAAATTCGATTTAAGGATTCACTATGTACTCGCTCCTTTTTTCCTAGATGTAGCTACTGGTTGATGGATGACGCCCAGAAGTTGCTTTTAGCGCTTGCTCATCAAATCTATATTTAAATGCCTGAAAGGTGCTATTAAACCCACTCCCTGCTGCCCCCACCCAAACCCATTGAGACGTATCTTTACTCAGATTAGTCATTCCACTGGACCATTCCTCAGCGTGCCTGGTTAGTCTTATTTTGGAGTTGAGAAACCTTTAGGTATTGTCACTTCTGGAGTGAGCTCTGAATCCCTATGGGATTGTGTGTGGCGGCGAGTTTGATTTCTACTGTGCAAGTGTTTCTATGGAAGGATGCAAGTGTGGCATAGTCCCTTCCCATTATGCCTACTGAGGTTTTGTGCTCTGATTTATGGAGTTAATTCCCCCCCCTGCATTCTCAGACAGTGGAAAGCATGGTTCTGATGTAGGGGTGTGCTGCTGTGCACGATCACTAGAGGGACATGTGGCCAGAATGTAGGTGCCAGCTGTTGGGCAGTTTTACTAAAGTCCACTATGGTAGGACTATAGAAGACTTGCTCTTAGGATTACAGGGTCCAACTCTTGGGTTTGGCCTGAACCACCCAAAGGTTTGGTAGCTACAGTCGAGGGTAGCTATGGTCGAGCAACCAGGCTTATTCTATGACTGTAGTTGAGTACAAAGACTTGAGCACACTTAATCAAGGAAACACTTGCACACTGTAGTTATATACAATGATGGTTATTTATAGGTTAAAATCACAACAGTTCAAAACAGTTCACACAGATAGATATATACTCTAGATATTTGTTTGCTGTTGCAATACTCTGTTCAATAGTAGAGCTTTAGATGATAAACAGATAAGTATAGAGTAGCTTCAGGCTAGTGAATTATTCGTCAACCAACAATAACTTAATTAGCAATACTGGTAGGTAGGCAACTTTAGGAAAGCCTTATCTTTTAGGCGTCCAGCCCTATCTGGGGAATGAATGTCTCAAAATTCAGATGGGGGAGCTGGGGGACCAGTGACCCTTGGGTGGCAGAACAAAGGAAGGCAGATGATGTCAAATGCACAGATGATGCTTTTTCATAGAAAGTAAAACATTTTGATTGAAAGGATTCAGACGGACTAAGTAGGCAACCTGGAGGTTTTTAGTCTAAAGGATGGGTGTCCAAAGGCCTGGGAAAACACAGTTGGGCCGTCCACCCCAAGTGACTCTACAAGCTCAGTAGAAGCGAACGGCAACACAACAACGGCCCAGGGAAGTACCCAGGAGTCATACAGTACCTTCTATGATGAATAACAATGATGTCACCGATAGGTCCCCACTGGAAGACGACAGCAGCTCTGGTTCAGGTCTCAGGCCTTGGCGGCTGCAGGAAGAACTTTTTGTGGAAGCAGAAGGGCAGACTCGGTCACAGGGATACCCAGCAGATGATCTTCGCAGGACTTGGTTGTGGAGGCGCAACCCAGGCTTTGTAGCAGTAACAGTTGTCACCTGGCAGATCTTTTTCCTTCTGTCAGTCCTCAACTCTTCTAAGAGGACTTCTACTAACAGGATGCAGTCTCTGTGGGTCCAGACAGATGCCTGCAAGTTTGCAGCTAGAACATCGCTCGATGAGACGATGCACTGCAGCAGTGCCAGAGGTCCCAGAGTATTCAGGTTCTGCAGGCCTGGAAGGTCACAGCACTACATGGTATGGCTCAAACTGTAGCTGTTCTCGAGACTGGTTAGACCCACTAGTCCAAGGGAGGACGCCATTTGGTCTGGATCTTACCTGACACCCAGAACATAGGGCTAAAGCAGCAGCAGCAGCAGCCACTCAGTCTGCTTTGGTGGTCGTTTGAGCAGACGTCCTCTTTTTCAGAATGGATCTTCCAGTGGTCGACCCTGGCTTCAACATCAAGACCCTTGCTTTTATGCAGGAACAGAGCCAATCACCATGCATGCATGCTACATTTGAACTTTGGCTGGTGGCTGTCCCAAAGTGGCAGCCAGGTACCCAGGTAGAAGTGGATCCAAGCAGACATACTGTATGACAAACACTTGAGGAGTTTCAGTATCCTCCCAGACGAACTGGCACCTTCAGGCGGGCTTCCCAATGGGAGCCTGTCAAAGACAAAGGAGTGAGCAGAACTTCCCCCACCCAGGTTAACTGGGGACGGCACAAGAAAGGGCAAACCATTGTGAGTTGGTGAAAAAAGAAGACGGGCTCCATTTTAGGTGAATGGTGACCCATGTGTCCTTTACTGCAGCTGCGTTAGCTGCCTGCACTTAAAAATCAAAAAAAGCCAGTAGGAAACATCCACTGCTACCAGCCACTCAGACTTCCACTGTAACTAGAAAGTTACAGAAGTGAGAAAAGGGATACCATGCCCTCCACATAGGTGGCGTGGTTGATCTCACAAAAGAGAAGCATAGGTATGATAAAAAGTGTCTCCCTATCCTGGTAACATCAAGTTTGCATAGAAAAATAAAAGAAAACCAAAGGGGGAAACTCGAGGAGCTTCGAGTAGTACTGCACAGAAGGTGCTCTGTGCTGCAATAGGAAAATACAGATTCCACAAAAAGATAAAGGAAAGCAGACTCCATCAAGAGAAATCAAAAAGAGGTACCCAGTCACAGAAAAGAATGAGGAAAAAGGTTCCCACTGAGGAGAGTTGGATCGAAATCCAAAAGGCCAGCAAAAAGTGCTGGGGGATTCGCTAAGTGGGGAGAATTACACACAAGATGGAAATTCTACTCAACATCCTGCAAAGGACTCTTTCTTGAAAACAATGCAGCAGGAACAGCACGACTTAGCCTCTCATGATAAGGCTCCAAGCCGGAATGATTGTTCCTCTCTGGCTACCATTCTGAATGGCTGGCAGCCATCCGGTACGGTAATTGGCAACCCTAACTTGGAGAGAGCAGGGACATGGTTTCACCAACTTTTTCCAAGCAGGGCATACCTGGTCTTTTGGTGCATGATGGGGAATAGGATGATTGTCCCTGCTTTGGAAGTGGAGTTATTAGACCATGCAAGAGTGAACACCCCAAAGGCCATCGAGGGGAGTGGGTGAGAAGGGAGGGACTGCTCAGTGATCGTGCTCCCTCGGGTGTGCACTTTGGTTTGTGGGCGTTTGCTGCAAGTATACTGGTCTACGCACGAGCACCAATGATGCACCTCTACACAACCAGCCTTGTAAGTGACGGAATGTCCATGCTCCTGTGTGACCTGGATCACACCATCACAAATGGCAACACCCATTTACTGATTGGCCACCCACATGAGTACCTTGGTGCCTCTGGCTCCTGTGTCCTCCCAGTCAAAGGGGGTGCATATGGTTGCTCTTGCCCTTTGGCCTCTAGTCCAGGTTTAATTATTTTGCCTACACTGGTTGTATCCACAGAGGCTATATTGGAAGGACTCCGATGAGTGTTGGGACCATAGGCCTCTGACCTCATGACATTGATCAAGGAGGGGCCACTGGCTTCTCTGTTACAGATTCCTTCTATTATATGTAGGGAAGGGTAGGTCAATAGGACCCCCCCTCCCACTGCATGTGCCACCCTGGATAAGACTCATGACTCGCCGGCAGCCCACAGGCCCACTGGGCCCAGGCAGCAGGGCGGCTGCAGACCGACACATGGGGCTGCACCACCACGTTATGTGGCAGAGCATAGACGCCATCTTGTATTAAGCCATCTCCATCTTGTTAGAAATGTGCAGATCTAATCCAAGGCAGAGACACTGAACTCTGCAGAGTGACCCCCACTTGAAAGCGCTCACAGAGGCCCACACTTCCCCCACCTCACACTGCATGGCAGATCTGCTGAGGACTTGTTCTCACAAGTCACTAGACGCGAGCAAACAACAAAATAAAACACTGTAGCTGTTAACCTTCCGCAGTACATCATTGCCCCAGCCATGAATGGGAACATTAGGATGTAACTGAGATCAGCCCAAACCCTGCGGGCCCTGACCCTGCACCAAGCCCCCCAACTATAGACGGCGTGGCGCCTCGCACCCATACCCACCCCGAAAACCCTTAGAACCATTTATGTAATATGTGCCTTGTTGACTAACATTTGCTGCTAATGTAAAGGAGAATGGGTAAAGAGAAAAATGTGCAACCGATATTGTATATAATGAAGAGATGTACAAAGTCTGGACAGCTGATAACAGTGAACAATAACCTGTGTTGCTCTCTTTATACACACCTGCCTGACACTACCTCATGTTCGTATGTCAACTGTAGATGTGAAATGCTATGTAAAAAAGTATGGTCCCCCGCTAGTATCCCATGTTAATGCAAATACATATGAGCGCCTTTTAGAAACCCCATGTGTTGTTAGTTGCCCCTCACCCATATGACAGTAAACCTCCTTGTGCAAAATACCACGCACGGAGCTGCAAGAGCATTTCCCCCTCCTCCTGTCCAGGCCCTCTCGAGATAGACGGTGTTCAAACAGCACAGCTCTGCCTTCCCTCCCGATCCTGCTGGACCCGTTTCAAGCATCCGCCAGCCTCCCCCGTGTCAGAGGCCGCCACAGCCTGACTCCATGACTTACGAGCTACCTGGTCCTAAATCCCACCGCCTTTCAGGCACCAGACACATGCCCCCACGGGCCAGTAGTACCTCCATCGACCCTGAGTTAACGACCCTAGAAAGGTGGGCGCCCACACGTGTACCAACAGATCGTAATACCATCCCTCACCGAAACTGCCAAAGATGGTTAGTCAAGCACCCCCGCCCATGCCCCTGACTATGCCCATGAAACCTGATTGTTTGAACCTTAGTTATCCCCCAAACTGATGTATTGAGACAGTCCAGATCGCATAATCAATGGTCCTGGTCATGTATTGATCTAAGGTCAGCGCTTACAAGAGTTGCAAATCAACAGGACACATGAAGTGTGACGAATGGGTGGGAATGTGTGGCCAAAAGGGCAAATGTTAGTTTAGTTATCAATCGTTGTTACAAGGCATGTCCGGCCCGGCGCTACACCCTGATGAGCCCAGCTGACCTCCCACCCCACGTGGCGCAGCACCAACGTCCGCCAATCCTGGAGAAGCAACTGTATACATTGTATACCACCTACCAATCACCACCCAATCTCTAAGAGTCTGTGGCCCCTATAGCTTACCTCATGCATGACGTGTATTTGTAATATAACTGACTGTCTTTGCTATTGTCAGACAGAGCGCTCTTGGAGTTTGCAGAGTCCTTTGCATGCCCTATATTGAGTTATATAAAGCTCTTTTGATCTCACCCGCACTTGGTCCTGGCCTCATTCCCCTTCTGGGGTGTGTCCATTATTGCCTCTCACTAAGGGGGGTGCATTTCTGCGGACACTTACATTCAGTGGTGACCCCATAGACGTGATCTGTTTTGTTAACTTTAAACTGTCCCCTTGGCACGAGACGACCCCGGCTGCAGTGGAGACGCATGGCGCGGCCGCTCAATAGAGCCGCCCACCTACGGCGCACTCAATTAGGTGCGAGAGGGTATGGGTCCCGTTTGAGAAAACCCTTAGTACCGCTCGCCAGAGCTGGGTGGGGCCATTGAGTGCGAGGCCACGCTGCTTGGATGGACCAAATCCGGAGTGTCTCGGATCAAGACGGGCACGTGAGTATTAAGTGCGAGTGATATTAAAAGGGAACATTTTTTGAAGGACAAGGGGAAACAAGAGAAAAGGAGTGGGGGACATAAAGGGAACTTTCTTACTTCTAACACTTTATCTTTCTTTGCATATGGTCATTAGGATATTAAAGTGAAAAAGGGAAAAGAGGACGGGAACCTAACTCTGCAAGGGGGTAGAAGGCAGCGCCTCGTAGTGCTATCTTGACTAGTGCTGGGAGTAAGTAAAACGGTGAAAAGATAAATTAAGGGTGTCTGAGTGAAGAGACACGGAAAATACATTAGGACTAGCTTTTCTTCTTATTCTTCTCTAAATTCCTCTCATTCGGGGTAGAAATAAGGTTTCAAATAAATATATACAAACAAAAGAAGCTGTCTAAGGGTTAGAGGAAGTCGCCGTAGAAGGCGAAGGGCAAGGCAGGGAGGGTAAATGCTATATGTGTATGCTGAGGTATGATGAATGTCTGTGGTGTGTTGTGCACATTGTATGGTTGTGATTTTCTGTAATTACGCGACATTATATAATTGCATTGTTTCAAGTACTTTTCTAGGGGGGGTACGGTCATTGTAAGTATGGCCTGGTAAGATTTGACAAACCAGCACCTTTTTCATTGAGCAAAAGTGTGAATTGTTTATTATAACGTGAAAGGGGTTGAAGTCCCATGTACACAGTGACCCACACATAGTGACAGAACAGACTAATACAAGAGAACAGAGTAACACCGGTCTAGGCATGGGAGCGGAGACACCCCTAGCGCACATCTGTAAAAGTTTACCAAGCCATGCAGAAAGAATAACTAAGTACCATGACCAGTGGGTAACGGAACTGAAGGGGGAGGGTCTCCCCCAGGTCTGGCCACAAGGAGGGTCCTGTGATAAGAGTGTTCTGGACATGGTAGCCACCTGCATATTCCTAAAATACAAGGGAAAACAATTTCATAATAGGAGGGAGATACTAGATCTATGGCGATTATTCGAGGAAATACCTCCACCAAAGAAAATAGACACCACACTTGATCAATCTGCCCTCACGGCTACCCCATCAGCGCGAGCAGAGGGTAGCAAGGAGGACGAGGGAAAAGAGGGAGTCATAGAGGTGACTCGATTGTACCCACTTCTAAATAAACCCCCACCCGCTGAAGAATACAGTGATCCCACATACGTGCCCACTAGCACCCCCCACACCCACAGCAAGACCAACTGCACCACTGCCATTCAAGTGCCCCCGATCAAATGGGCAGGTGAGTACCCCCTCGGTAAACATATTTAAGTTGACAGAAGATTTAGACGCCAGACTCTCAATAGCAAGGGAAGAGTTGTCAAGGATACACAGCCTATGTGAACAATGTGAGCCAAGTTCAACAAGGTCAGAGCGATTGTCCCGGTTCCACCCCTTAGATAAGTCAAATGAGGAAGGGTGGAAGAAAGGGGAGATACTATTCAGAATACAAGAGGAGCCCACCCAGATAGTAGAACTAGGAGCGAACAATATAGGAGGAAGTGTAGAGGGAGAAGGAGTGGAAGGTGATGGGAGAGAAGAGCTGTGGTGTGACCTAGAAGATGATGAGCAGGAAGCTGGGAGATTGGGAATGGCGGCAGGTGGAAGTTTAGTGGAGTTAGGGGAAACGCCACTGGGGAGGACACTCGAACAGGAGTGGACAGGGAGGTTAAGAAACAGGAAGGGAAGGATAGCCATGGTGGGGAAAAGGGAACAAAGGTGAGTATTGGGAAAGGATGTAAGGGACGACTACAACTCCCACTAATACATCGGGGGGCAGGGAGACCAAATAATATACCTTGGGCACAGATGGATAAGGCAAACTTATTAAAATCTCTGCCCCTGCTATCGGGTGTAGCTAGCAAGTGGATATACGCCTATGAGAAACACACTGCAGGGGTGCACCTGGCCATTGGAGATGTCAAAAGTTTACTCGTGTCAGCAGTAGGGGACCAATCAGACAGGGTGTGGGCAAAAGCAGGTTTCCTGGGAATAACGTTGGATAGTGACAGACATGATGGCGCTGCCTTCAATACGGTGCGCCCGCGCGTTTGGGAAGTATTGAGGGAAACATTCCCAGACAATGCAATGCACTATGAATGATGGGGAGGAAATTACGGATTACATTTTTCGGGTACAGGAGATGTGGAGAGCTGAAATGGGTACACCATATGACCAATCAACATCATTATTTTACTTCATAATAAAGAGAGGGCTCCCAAAAGAAGTGCAAAAAGTGCTTAACAAAATAGCAGGGATCGAAGCGAAAGGATGGCCAGAGATACAGAGCATAATAGTGCACCATTGCCTCTCTGTGAAAGCTGAATTTAGAAGTTTACTCAATAACCTCTCTGTGAATTTTAGAATCATGCCCAATAGCCTCTCTATGAATTAGACGTCTCTGAAAGGGCATGTAAACCATCACATCTCACCAACATGCTTACTCTCTCCTTACATCACCACTCAACTAGAACACAGAGATACTATGACACCATTCGGTATAACTGTTCTCATATCAACATCCGCCGCTCACTCCACATCACTCTAAATAATCAATGGTGGTTACAAACCCCCAGCGAGGCGTTCTCCTCAGGCCTAACGCAGCCACATCCGATCTGGATAAATCCTGCCAGAACGAACACATACTCCTGACCTCTCAACCACCACACCTACCGCTAGAAAGCAGCTATTACACGATACCGCACGAGCTGAACACATACCCGGTGCTCACACGCACCTTTTGACTCTATCTACTCTCTCTACTGATATGAACTTCGGTTCCCAAGGGCGTTCAACCTACCAGCGCCTTCAGACCATACCAATGGTATATAAGGCGCTATATAAATGCAAAATAACATAACATAACATAACAAAAGAATTAAGGAAAGAGAAAAGGAGGTGGCACAAAAGAGGCTGGCAGACAAAGCAAAGTTAGTACAAACGAAGCGGAGGAGGAGGAGGAGGAGGAGAGCGAGGAGGAGGAGGGCGAGGAGGAGAGCGAGGAGGAGGAGGAGGAGAGCGAGGAGGAGGAGGAGGAGAGCGAGGAGGAGGAGAGCGAGGAGGAGGAGAGCAAGACAAAAGAGGGCACAAGCAACACATGGAAAGACCACACTAAACTCAACAAAATCCACAAAGCAGTGAACACATACCATACACTCAAACCAACCCATTCACTACGACATCTAACGGTGCGCCTGCCCCATATGGAGGAGTAGCGGTAGTTTCAGGTAACGTTTTTAGCCAAGGGGGAACAACTAGGCATCCAGTATAGGACAGCCCACAGAGAGCACTTGCGTGTCCAATCTTATCGACAACCTTCAATGCAAGCGAGGAACCATTGATAGAAGCAGAGGTAGGAAACAGACAATTCATCTTTATGGTAGATTCGGGAGCTGAAAAATCTTGCATACGCGAAGGTTGGTTTCCGCTATCTAATTGTAAATTGGAGACGCAGGGGTTCTCTGGGGCGGTGGTCGAAGTTCCTCACACAGAAGATTTGGACGTTACAGTGGGGGGGAAAAACAGTGAGGGCACCCCTGTTGTATTATGAACAATCCCCCGTGAACCTGCTGGCAAGGGATCTCCTCAGCAAATTGAACATGACTATCTCATGCACAAAAAGGGGAGGGATTGTGTGCTCAACCCCAGGGATGTGTTCTATGCATGTGATGCTAGTGATATATTCAAGAGCTACATGCCCAGAGGTGCGCGGCATACCCGTGTACCCAGATATGTTCATTCATGGGCTAAAAACATTAGCTAGGGTGGTCCCGGAGTTGGAAAAGCTAGAATGGAGAGTACCAGCAGAATTTGTCTTTTGCCCAATAGCCAGCCCCGAGATAGTGCCAGGAACAGTGATGTCATTGGACATACATGCAGTACAAATCACAGCCAAAAGAATAGTTGTAATTGCAATGGATATGCACGGCTGCGAGTGGCACACAGTATTATGCATAAACGCTGACATTGCACTCCAAGATCTGTCAGATGAGGAGCTTTTCACAGATTCAGAGAGTGACGAAGAAATAATAATGGAAATAGCCATCCCTTGTGAAATGATACAGCAAAGGCAGGTGCCAGTACAGCTGATGGCAATGGTGGCCGCCCCACCTTCTTTCTTTGATGACATGCAGTCAGTGCCCTGGCAATTGTGGATGACCGGTCCCTATGACGTAAGGCTACTACGCGGGGTCACACCAGTAAAGATCAATCTCAAGCCTGGCGCAATTCTGCCCCGGGAAGCAAAGGAAGGGATAAAAGAAACAAATGCTCTACTCGCACAGGGAATAATAATACCCTCGAACTCCCTGTGTAACACCTGTATTTACCCAATCAAATAAACGAAAGGAGGGGCCTGGAGGATGATCCAGGACTTACGCCCACTAAATGATGTCATCCAGAAAGAGTTCCCTTTGGTCCCGAATCCGGCATCCATCCTATGCAGCATACCAAAAGACGCATCTCACTTCACTGTGGTGGATTTAAAAAACGCATTTTTCTCAATACCACTCGCAGAAGAGTGCAGATACCTGACAGCATTCACCCTAGGGGGGAGGAGGTACGAACACTGCAGATTTCCCCAGGGATATTGCGAAAGCCCCAGCGTATTCAAAAGAATATTGCATGAAGATCTTGAAAACATGACTGCCGACAGCACAATAATACAGTACGTGGACGATTTATTAATTTGCAGCAAAAACGAGGGAGAGTGTAGAAAAGACTCCATAGCCCTTTTAACATTACTATCCCAAAAGGGGTACAAAGGGGACAAAGAAAAGTTACAATACTGTCAACGTGAAGTGCTATACCTAGGGCAATTGATATCAAAGGATGGCAAGAAAATAATCCCAGACAGAGTAGCGGCTATCTCGGCCGTGGGAAGACCAAAGACAGTGAAAGACATGCAAAAATTCCTAGGGATGTACAACTATTGTCGGGCCTGGATATTAGACTATGCTGCATACACATGCCCATTGCTCCAGGCGCTCAAAGAGGCACAAAAGGAAAAAACATAAATACAGTGGGATTCAGAGATGTGCGATGCATTCACATCACTCAAAGAACTAATTTCAAGCGCACCAGAACTCGCGACCCCAGATTATGTACGCGAGTTCTACCTATTCTTGAGCTGAGGAATCAGCCAAGCAAGGACCACCATTTGTCGCCCCACGAGATCGTGACAGGGAGATGAATGCACACAGCCCACTCACCCCTCCGTAGACATTCAGATGCACACAGGAGCGCAACTGTACTAGGAGAAGAATTTAATGATTACCTGACAAAACTTACTAAGGCAGCACGAATGATAGCAAGACAACTTGCACCACCATTTAGAAGTGATGGGGAGAATGAAACGCGCACTCCAGAGAAAGAAAGCCCAACAGGTCAGCTGGAACCAGGTGAAATGATATATGTCAGGAGCTTCGTGCGTAGGTGGAATGCTCCAAGATTTCATGGCCCATACGAGGTGGTGTTTTGCACACCCACAGCGGTGAAAGTGAAGGGCCTGAGATATTGGATACATTTGACAGACGTCCAAAAAGCCTATGACAGCGTGGGATCAGTATAAGGTGCAGAGGACCTTGACGGGGTAAATGTGCATGAATAAAAGACATGTAAAAACAAGAGCATGCAAAATTTATTGAATTGACAACTGTATTATAACAATGTTTATGACAAAGTGTAAAGCAGCATAAAATGATCTCTCTCACTCTCTCTCTTTCTCCTCTCCCTCTTCTCTCTCTCCCTCTTCTCTCTCTCTCCCTTTTCTCTCTCTCCCTCTCTCGCTCTCACCTTAAATGATTACTGGAAACTGGAAAAAGCAAAAAATAATTGCACTGTATGCTTAATGCACCCTTTTTTATGTTTCAACATATAGGAGTAACCATGGCAACGAACAGGCCGCCTGCAACAATTAGCAATAGGGATACTAGGAGTAGATATGTTTTTGATTTGCGAACATACTCATACGAATGACAGGTTGACTGTCTGTGCTATTATATTTTTTACACTCATGTTTGGCTCAACAACATATTACATAATAGCATTTATCTGCATTGAGATAAATGAGGGGGGAGGTAATGGAACTAACATGGAAAATGTAAGCAAACCGTTTAAGGAGGGTAACTATTTGATATGGGATGGCTTTCAGCTGGTATGGGGGTATGGCCCACATCCAGACGAGGTAAAACGTCAGAACGATATTAACAACAAGCCGACCACCCATTTGAAGCCCCAAAGCCATACCACAAATTTTAGTGTACATGAACTAAATGATCGACACCCATCTGTTATGTCATGGTTATATGGCACCACTGCTACCCCGCCCACAACGACAATCAGGCCTCCTAGAGGAAATTATCACACCACAGAGAGAATGAAAGAAAATATTAAAATGGCTAAGAAGTTCATTACTCTGTATGAGGAATGGGAGAAGGAGGGGCCAGGGGAGAGGGAGTCCCTGTTGCACGCAGCAAGGCATGCTAAAACATTCCTTAAAAACAGGAGGAAGAGGGAAACAGGTAGGAAGAGATATGATGTCATGCCTGCGCCATGGGTGCATACATTTGCGATCAATATGGACTTTATTTTCCATTTGCGAGACTTTGGTGCTTTTCTATTTTTCCCAACAAACTACACTTACCACAATGCACTTGGCTATAACCATCTATTCCTGGCCATTCCTATTTGTTATCTTCGGAACTACAATCCTCAGAAGCCCCAGGGTTCTCCTCTGCTTCCACCAGCTCAGGAACAGAGAGGGAGGTGGCCGATTGTCTGCGGGTGTGCTGAGCCAGGTGCAACCAATTAGCCTGCCTCTGTGCTGGGCAGGGCGGTATAAAAACTGCTGCCTGCAGGGGCTCAGTCTCTTGCATTAGGAGTCTTTCCGGCACCTCTTTTCCTTCGAGCTTCGGATCTTGTATACGGTTCCTCCGTACTCCGGCTTAGGATCCAGTGCCCTGCGGGGCTCACTACATTGCAGCCGATCTCGCTCTGCTGCTTTCCAGCCTCCTCCAGTGCCCTGCCGGGCTCTCTACATTGCAGCCGATCTCGCTCTGCTGCTTTCCAGCCTCCGCCTTTGCCCTTCTGGGATTCTGCCTCGCAGCCGATCACGCTCCGCTGCCTTCAACCTACAGCCTTCGTCCGCTGGACTTCCAATCTAGCAGCCCTCTACAGTCCTCTGCAGCCTGCTACAGTCATCGATCCTGCTCCTCTGAGCTTACTCCTTGCTGCCCGGTCCTTCTGGCTCCTTGCCGCGCAGTCTGCTTCTCTCCGCTGCCAACAGCCCTTGTCTTCGGGGCTCCCTACCTTGCAGCTGATCACACTCCGCTGCTTGCTACCTACAGCCTTAGTCCGCTGTGTTCTCTGCCTAGCAGCCCTCTATAGTCCTCTGCAGCCTTCTACGGTCAGCGGCCCTGCCCCCCCAGGGCTCACTCCTTGCTGCCCGGCCCTTCTGGGCTCCGTGCCGTGCAGCCTGCTTTACTCCGCTGCCCTAAGCCCTTTCCCTCTGGGCTCCCTACCTTACAGCCATGCTTCTGTGGGCTTGCTCATTGCTTTCCTGCTCCTCTGGGCTCTCAACCTTGTTCCATACCGTCCTCTGCTATTCAATCCTGTTATTCAACTTTCCCTTCATTTCCTTCTGCTAGTTTGCTATCAACTTCCTTTTCCTGGATTTGTCTGTAAGTATCTTCTCTTGTACTGTTTGTAGACCCTTTTGTACAGAGCTTGTCTGTTGGTTTCCATCAGGCAACCTCTGCCCCTTCCCTTGTCTCGTTTCTACGTTACAGACACCGATAGCTGTTGTTCCAAGCCATGAGCAAACAGCGTGGGCCTCTGTTATAGCAAACTGTTCAGAAGGCTAGAGTTTTTCCTAAGGTCCGTGGAATACTCTTTTCCTATATCTGCATACACCCCTAGAGGGAATCCATTCTGTTGTACCTTATTCCTTGCTACACTTGCCTACTTGTCTTTCTCATTACTTTCAGCTGTGTGTGTACGTATCTGTCCACCTTACTTCGGCACAACCACCCAAAACCCTTCCTGGGTGTCCTGTGCCTCTCTTTACAGGGTGTCATCCCGTGACATATGACGAATACTATGGCCTGGGACTAGACACGATAGAGGATCACAGGCACCCACACCAGTCGAATAAATGGTATGCAGACATGAGCTCCACAGCCAAACGAACAACTAATGAAAGTTGCTACGTGTGCTCCCTGAACCCCCCCATGCCTCAGGCACACCTAAAGTTTTAATGCCGCAAGAATTGCCTCTTGCAGACGCCCAGTGTCTCCTCCATCTCACTCTGTGCAGAAGTAAGAACACCTTCCAGGCACACACGGTATCTTTTGAAATGCTGCAGAATGAGAAAACGTGCTACTCAAGAGCAAAAGGAGTGGTATGCTTAAAAGAACCATTCTTAGTAATAAAAGGAACACTATTTTCAGAAAACAAATGGAAAGATGATGCAGTAACGTGCAAAGCTGAAGCACTGCGAGGGCTGTCTACCGAAAAACTACAATGGATTGCAAAGACGTGTACCGGAGTGTGGTCAGAACATGTGGCAAAATTGACCCGGGTGAGCGCTATAGAAAAAGCATTGAAACTACAGAAAGAAATCTCAAACGAACTTTGCTTCCTGGGAGAGGGGAAAATCGACATGGGAGGAAGCACGAACTGCAGCAAGAGCCTAATGATCCCAGATATGAAGAAAAGAAAAGCAGCCCTGATGGACACTTACTGGGTCTGTGGCAAGCGGGCGTACATGCACCTCCCACCATCATGGAGGGGCACGTGTTCCCTGGCGACACTGCACTCAGCCTTAATGGTAATACCGGAGAGCCACCTCGGCCAAGAGGGCCGGAAGACGACACAAGCTACAACCAATTCCTCACCCACTGAAGAGCCACCACTTTACGCCCTAGCAGAAGGAAACGCCGACGGAATCATGTCCAGAAAACGGAGGTCATCAAACTACATCTCAAAGGCCTCCTCAGAACTCCTGGCACAGATCCCAGACAGGTACAGGTTATTCAGCTCACCGGCAAGCTTCTTCGCCTCCCTCATTCCAAGCATTCAGGCCCGAGCAAATGCAAAATGGCTGCAGATCACGCGGTGGGAGCTGATTCAATTGCCCAATGACACTGAAGAAGGGTTCAACGTGATCAAGTTGGAACTAAGGGCACTGAGACTCATGACAATGCAAAACGGGTATGTCCTAGACCTGTTGACAGCGATGGATGGAGGTGTTTGCCGAAAAATTGGAAGTGCCTGTTGCACTTTTGTACCTTCTGAAGATGCTGATAATGGAACACTATCACACGTCATCGCTGCAGTGCACAACCAGGGGAACGAATGAAGCCGGAAGGTGGCACCGACCCAAGCACGTGGTTCGATAACCTTTTTTCCTGGATGGGGCTCGCTGTGAAACTACTAATGCCCTTCATCGTGTTTTAACTTGTGATTTTTTTGTGTGTGCCAGTTGGGTCTTAGATGCTGCGCAAATGTAGTCCCCAATGGAGCAATGATGATGGTGACAATGAGCAACGCCGGAGGAAGGGCACGGGTGCAACAGGAAGCACACGTACAAACTGGAGAGGCTTCAGAGTCCAAGTATAGAATGGTGCCCAAATATTATGACGGGGATATAGTGGACATGTTATATCATACCACAATAAAGAAGCCCCGGGAGCTAGAGTGGTACACGGAGGTATGGGTGGACCTGGAGGGAGATATGGTATGTATATATATATATGACCTGCACCCCAGACAAGTATGCTAGAAGGGGGGAAAGCCTCTGGGGGGTGTGCAGAGCCTGGATGCCCATAAAAGGAACGCCAGCTGGGAGGAGGCTGTGTTGGCTGAGAAAGAGCGCCAACGACTGGGGGAGCTAAGGTATTCGTTATTTAAGTAACTAAAGGGGGGAAATGTAGGGAAGGGTAGGTCAATAGGACCCCCCCGTCCCACTGCATGTCCCACCCTGGTTAAGACCCATGACTCGTCGGCAGCCCACCGGCCGCCCCAGCACAGGCGGCAGGGCGGCTGCGGACCGACACGTGGGGCTGCACCACCACGTTATGTGGCAGAGCATAGACGCCATCTTGTATTAAGCCATCCCCATCTTGTTAGAAATGTGCAGATCTAATCCAAGGCAGAGACACTGAACGCTGCAGAGTGACCCCCACTTGACCGCGCTCACAGAGGCCCACACTTCCCCCACCTCCCACTGCATGGCAGATCCGCTGAGGACTCGTTCTCACGAGTCACTCGACGCGAGCAAACAACAAAATAAAACACTGTAGCTGTTAACCTTCCGCAGTACATCATTGCCCCAGCCATGAATGGGAACATTAGGATGTAACTGAGACCAGCCCAAACCCTGCAGGCCCTGACCCTGCACCAAGCCCCCCAACTATAGACGGCGTGGCGCCTTGCACCCATACCCACCCCGAAAACCCTTGCAACATGTAGGAACCATTTATGTAATATGTGCCTTGTTGACTAACGTTTGCTGCTAATGTAAAGGAGAATGGGTAAAGAGAAAAATGTGCAATCGATATTGTATATAATGAAGAGATGTACAAAGACTGACACTACCTCATGTTCGTATGTCAACTGTAGATGTGAAATGCTATGTAAAAAAGTATGGTTCCCCGCTAGTATCCCATGTTAATGCAAATACATATGAGCGCCTTTTAGAAACCCCATGTGTTGTTAGTCGCCCCTCACCCATACGACAGTAAACCGCCTTGTGCAAAATACCATGCACGGAGCTGAAAGGCCATTTCTCCCTCCTTCTGCCCAGGCCCTCTCGAGACGGTGTTCAAACAGCACAGCTCTGCCTTCCCTCCCGATCCTGCTGGGCCCGTTTCAAGCATCCACCAGCCTCCCCCGTGTCATAGGCCCCCACAGCCTGACTCCATGACTTACGAGCTACCTGGTCCTAAATCCCACCGCCTTTCAGGCACCAGTCACATGCCCCCCACGGGCCAGTAGTACCTCCATAGACCCCGAGTTAACAACCCTAGAAAGGGGGGCGCCCACACGTGTACCAACAGATCGTAATACCATCCCTCACCGAAACTGCCAAAGATGGTTAGTCAAGCACCCCCACCCATGCCCCTGACTATGCCCATGAGACCTGATTGTTTGAACCTGAGGTATCCCCCAAACTGATGTATTGAGACAGTCCAGATCGCATATCAAGGGTCCTGGTCATGTATTGATCTAAGGTCAGCGCTTACAAGAGTTGCAAATCAACAGGACACATGAAGTGTGACGAATGGGTGGGAATGTGTGGCCAAAAGGGCAAATGTTAGTTTAGTTATCAATCGTTGTTACAAGACATGTCCGGCCCGGCGATACACCCTGATGAGCCCAGCTGACCTCCCACCCAACGTGGCGCAGCACCAACATCTGCCAATCCTGGAGAAGCAACTGTATACATTGTATACCACCTAGCAATCACCACCCAATCCCTAAGAGTCTGTGGCCCCTATAGCTTACCTCATGCATGACGTGTATTTGTAATACAACTGACTGTCTTTGCTATTGTCAGACAGAGCGCTCTTGGAGTTTGCAGAGTCCTTTGCATGCCCTATATTGAGTTATATAAAGCTCTTTTGATCTCACCCGCACTTGGTCCTGGCCTCATTCCCCTTCTGGGGTGTGTCCATTATTGCCTCTCAATAAGGGGGCTGCGTTTCTGGGGACACTTACATTCAGTGGTGACCCCATAGACGTGATCTGTTTTGTTAACTTTAAACTGTCCCCTTGGCACGAGACGACCCCGGCTGCAGTGGAGACGCACGGCGCGCCCGCTCAACAGAGCCGCCCACCTACGGCAACTGGTACGCAGAGACGTGCGCACGTAGTTAGGGCGAGAGGGTACGGGTCCCGTTTGAAAAAACCCTTAGTACCGCTCGCTGGTGCCGGGTGGGTCCATTGAGTGCGAGGCCGCGCTGCTTGGACAGACCAAAGGGGGTGCAGATGGTTGCTCTTGCCCTTTGGCCTCCAGTCCAGGTTTAATTATTTTGCCTACACTGGTTGTATCCACAGAGGCTATATTGGAAGGACTCCGATGAGTGTTGGGACCATAGGCCTCTGACCTCATGACATTGATCAAGGAGGGGCCACTGGCTCCTCTGTTACAGATTCCTTCTATTATATTACTTTTGTTTACTCCTTCTGGTCTTACGTCTCTATATTCCTCCCAACCCCTTTGGGCTACGAACCCTATTGCGGCTGGTGGTTCTTGACCCAGACATTTATCTGGCTGCCTTATTAGAGGAGCATGATGAGGAGGCCTTATCCATCATTGAATGGATGGTCCCGATACAGGAGGTCTGTGTACTCACCCCTAGTTTACCTTCTAAAGCTGAGAAGGTGGGCACTGCTATTCAGATGGGAGGTACTTCGGTTTGCAGATGAAATAATGAAAAATCTATTTTTTCCCTGCTCAATCATTGCACTAGGTTCATGCAGATGCAGGATGCGACCCTACATTTCAAGGTTCTTCTTTTCGGTCTGATGAGTGGTGGCTGTGACATGTGAAAGGGCCATGAAGAATTATGGCTCACAATAATGCAAGTAAATAGATTTCTTTTGCCCTATTGTTGGTGTCTGTGTCCATGTCTATATATAGCCTTCAATTACATTTTTAGGTTTAAGTCAATCTCTCTACATGAGTGCAGGGATATGCCCATAAGGGGGTCACTTGCTCACTGTGCCATAGGAAAACATGCTTCACTTCATTGAAGAGGCCAAACAAGGCTGAAACATGTCTGAGGTTGCTTGTGATCCTCTGCAGAGGGGATTTGAGATGACCTAGCAGTTGAGGCTGCACTGCTCCCATTGGTCACCATACCTATACTACTTTGCACATGGCTGGTCCCCTTTGGGCTAACAAATCGTGGTCTTGAAGGTTGTCCAGAGTAATGCCAGTGCTTAACATTTATTCAGAACCTTCTATCTCATTTTTCGTTTTTAGATGGACCTTGAAATGAGTGCCTGAAGAAAATGTGGTCAACCTATTTCCCAGAAGTTTACGATAAGGTCTCTGACCTCTCACGAGAATTGTGAAGGAACCTTTCAAAATGGAGAGGGACTGGTTCACTGCAAAAAAGCCCACCAGATTGTTTTTCACCACGTCTATCTAAGATGCTGGCAGACAGTAGCTTTCCAAATACAGGGACTTATCCCCCAGCTAGTAACCTATGAAAATGGAGAACTGGTTCCCTGTTTTGGGGGTTCTCCACATCCAAAAGAAAAAAAAAACACCTTCCCATAGGGGGGTAGGGTTACCATTCCGGATACAGGATTCTCAACCTTCCTTTTCCTGCCCCATCATTTAACTGGAAACACAAGCTGATAGCAGCATCCATGCCCTACTAAATTTGGATGCCATGGAATGGGTAGGGTCTGTGCTTTTATTCACACTTCCTTGGAGCAGAGACGACAATGAGGACTGTCCCCCACTTCAACTGGCAATAAATACGCAAATGTCCCTACTGGAAACAGAATTCAAACCATTGTCAACTGTTTAGACAATTCTTAAAGGTTAATTGAATATTCATTAAATCAATGAATACTGGATTTGAAAGGGTCACACGGTCACCACTTCATTATGAAAGTAATTTTGAATTGCAGGGTTGGAATTACATTAAAATCATGAATATTTGCAAAACCAAACCTGAAACATCCAATATGAGTGTATAAACTAAAAAAAAAGCTTACAACTAATTTATATCTGAACAAGAACGCAATACATGCAACAGTCAGTTAATTTGAAGTTACAGTTGAATCATGCCAGGTTGTACATGTAGATTCTTGGGTTGAGGTATCAAACGTTTAGGCGTCATATTAATCTAACTCCATCAGTACCTATATATCATTAGACCATGACCATCCTAAATGGAAAATCGACAAGAACGTGTGTTAATTGAAGTTATCTGCATCTAGGAATATCCATTAAGTGATTCGTCAAGAGTTTACTTGCATGGAGATAGCCATGCTCATTTTATTGGAAGGGGAGTCGCATATAAGAGAGTAAAGGTGAATTTATATGCAGTGTGGAGTATCTCTAATGGGATGACAAAAATATAGCAATTCTTGCTAAAACTCCATTCTGTGTTATGGGGATATACCTAAAGTTTTAATCTATTTTAGAATATTGTCTTTAAACAAAACAATTGACCGATTTGAATTCTTATTTCCAATAGGAACATTTGCGTTGTTATTGGCACTCCCCCTCCCCCGAGTTCTGTACAGTTGTAAGGGATTTACCTTTTCTGGTATACCCTCCCGGTCAACTGGTGCAGTTCCTGACAAGCAGTTCAAGATAGTGTTCCTAGCAGAAGCTAATCCCATCATTGCAGTAAAAAGCCTGCCTAGACACCATAGATCTTAAGACAAAGTATCATCACATCCTTTCTGGGCCAGGACAGATTTAGGCTCTTCCCATCAGTTTCATGCACAAGGGATGCCTGTGGTGGTGGCTCAAAAACAATCAGGGAATCTGATTGGTATTAGCAAATGACCCTAAGTGTTAAATAATGTATCTTGATAAGACACAAAAAACACTTCTAAGGTAGAATGTATCTTCTAATCTTATTTCTTCAGTACAGTGAATGTGTAGTCTCCCGGAAACCCTAGACAAAAGAACACCCTTTCCCTGTATGTGGTGCCTGTCCCTAGGAAGGAGGTGATGGACCGCCTATCTAATAGGGAAAGCGAGGAGGAAGCTGTCCCTGTATCTACAATGTATACAATTCTGACTTCTCTCTTGCTAGTTATAGCCAACATTTTTACATGGATGAGTTAAAAAGGGGAACTATGTCCCCCGTGGCCATTTCATGGAGGAATTATTCCGTTGGTGTATGTGTGTCACCTACTATTTTTATACACCGTCACAGGAAGTGTGTCCACAGTGTATAGGTAGAGTAGTGATTAATAAATCCGTCCTAATGGTACGGATAAGGCAAAAGATAAGAGATAAAAATATGTTTAATATCCTACATGGACTAAAGCCCATATGTTTGCAAATATTTCAGGGCAATGTTGATGGTTAGAGACCAACTCAGCATTTTGATATGGGCCAACGTGTGCTTCAAAGGTTAAAAAAAGGGAGACAAAAACGCTGTTCTCTACTACAGCAATAGTGTTTATATCCCGTATTTCTTGAGGAAAGGACAGATTTATTAATCACTACTCTACCTATACACCATGGACACACTTGCTGTGAAGGTGAATAAAAACAGTAGGTGACACACGTAAACCAATGGAATAATTCCTCCATGAAATGCCCACGGAGTATACAATAGAAGGGACATAGTTCCCCTTTTTAACTCATCCATGTAAAAAAGTTGGTATAGCTAGCAAGAGACAAGTCAGAATTGTATACGTTGTAGATACAAGGACAGCTTCCTCCTCTCTTTCCCTATTAGATAGGCTGTCCACCATCTCCTTCCTAGGGACAGGCACCACATACAGGGAAATGGTGTTCATCTGTCTAGGGTTCCCGGTGGTCTACACATCATTCACTGTACTGAAGAAATAAGATTACAAGATACATTCTACCTTATAAGTGTTTTTTTGTGGTGGTGGCTCTTCATCTATCAGAAGGACCTCTCTCTCTTTAGATAATTGGTTGATCCGTAATTAATCTCTGTGTTAGTGACTCCTGGTCTCGTGTCGACCTTGGTTACCAATTGGGCTTCATAATGAAACATTAAAGTTCACATTGATCACACACAGCAAATGTACTTCAGTGGCATGGTGCTGAAGGTCGACCCCTTTCACCAACTCCTGCCACCCCCTAGAGGAATGCCTTTGTGAGGGTTATATCCGTCTGTGGGAAGCGCTTCCATCATCGCCCAGGTTATAGATGTGGCTTGGTCATGTGCCTGTCAGTGTTTAGTCGGTCTCACATATACCGGCACTGATCCAATTCACTTCTGGTTGTCACTGGGCCAGTCAGATGCTCTTCATTACCAGCAGATCTCCATTATGGTGTAAGTGCTGGAGGATAGCCGATGGTAGAATCCCATCTGATTGTCTTAGTTAGATCTCTCCCTCCCTAAATCTGCATCCCCAAAGACTCGTCGTGTGGGGTACGGCCCAGGGGCACTTTCAGATTCACAACTTGTGGTGCGATTAGGATCTCATTCAGCATCAGTTGGCCCGGTCTCAAGGTGATCTTGGCCTAAAAGGCATTTTATTCTGTCCTTGAAGGGCAACGAGGGGAACCTGTACTCCCAAACTGTATGCCATGGCTCTAGAGCGTGTGCATTAGGCTTTAGTGCATGCCCTTTTTCTCTCTTCCACATATTTGGGGAGTGAAATTACTGGGTGGGCTTCTGTGTTTTCTGTTTTATACCTCACATGAGTGGTAACAGCACATACAGGTGGTAGATCCCATGATTTACAGATGGGGGCAGCCTCTTAGATGCTGAGCAGAACTGAAAATGCAGTTGATGCATATTCTGAGGGAACCAGGGACATCTTTCTCTGGGAGTGGCCGTTAAGTTGTAATTCGATCTTTGTGTCCTCTTTTCCTTCTGCTCTGTAACAAGGTTTTCCGCAAGTTCTTGGTGAGTGGAGGATGTTGCAACTCTGATTTGGTGCTCCAACTATCTTCACTTCTGTGCTACCCACCCCTTAAAGACTACAGAGGCTAAGAGACTTGCTGTCATGTTTACAGGGATTGGTTGGTTCTGCAACCCTGCCCTCAACAAGCATCCAAAACAAGCAAAGGTACCAGTTATCTGGATGGTAGATCGTTTTTGATTGATGCATGGTATCGGTATTCAGTAGATCACTCCTTAAGTTGCTGCTACCCCTATGATGCAGTGCCACAGATAATAATTTGAGGGGAGTGTTTTACTACTATTTTTATACTTTGAGAGTAAATGTGATTTTCAAGAGTAAAATTCAATTTTCTCCTTCACAAGAGTAAAGGGTAGGTGACATCCAGCCGACGCATAAAAAAAGTTGTAACTGTATGGAAATCATTATCCTGTGGCAGCAGTCCACACCATGACAGACAAAAGGATTTCTCTCACAATTTACAGGTAAGCACTGTGTGCAGTAGAACAAACACCCTCTCACAAATGGAACAGATGAGCACGAACACTGAGCTTCCCCTCCAATCAAAGAATAGGTGCACAGCAGCATAAGTAGTTCAACGCTTCCTTCCCACCGAACAGGTGTGCTTCAATAGGAGGTGTCCCTCCCACAAACAAAAAAGGCCAATCAGGGACACAGCAATAAAAGCCATCATGTAGAATAGATGGAGTAGGTCAGTGCAGAGTAAAGCAAGGGTACAAGATAACCACCCAGAAAACAGATTGGTAATGGGACTCTGCAGTAGAAGCTCTCCTCACATAGAACAGGTGCAACATAGGCTTCAGCAGTGCACACTCCCCTACTAACATAGGAAAGGTATGCAATCAGGCTCAGTAGATCATACTTTCTTCACATGGAACTGGAATGATTTGGGTCTCAAAAGTACAAGATTACCACGGATAATTAATTGGTCACCGCTGTAGACGTTCCTTTTGCATAGAGAAGGAGCTGCATGGGATAGAGCAGAGCAAGCACCCCCACGCTGAACAGGTAAATGAAGGGTCTCAGAAATGCAAGCTAGACTTGCGTAGAACACGAACAGCATAGGACTCAGTAGTATGAACTTGCCCAGCAAGTGGCTAAGTAATCCAAGCTCCCCATCAAAGATCTCCCACATGGTCAGGGGGTGGCAGCCACTACCTGAACCTGGCAGCAGTATTATGAGGCAGGATCATGTGGGAGCAGACTGCTGTTCGGGGAATGTGGCATTCTTCCATTTCTGAGGAAGAACACCTCATAATATCCACGTTCTTGATGGCTTGTGGCTCAGAAAATCCATCTTTTATATCATTCTAGACAACATTTAATTCATTCTTCAAACACACACAACACATATAGAACATCCCCTGTTTCTGATATCTTTCTGAGAGCAACTGCTAACCAACATCATTCCAGAAATCCCATGATTTCTATGGACTTAAACTAGCAAAAAGCCTCAAGTACTGGGACGAGGAAGAGGAGAAAGGATTTAATGCAAAGTGAAAGAGACTCAAAGTTGAATACATCGACTTGTTTATGTAAAGCATGAGGATGCTGACATTTAAAAATGATGTCTGTGTTCAAGCCGAGAGAGAACCAGATAATGTCGTAGCAGAGGTAGAGCAACAGTGGATCGTATTGGAGGCGTTGCAGGTACATCCAGATTGCAGCTCGCAACAGTGGGAATTACCTACCTGCTTCACCCGGAAGCAGGAGAAACGCAGTGGGCATCTGTGGAGGACTGTCAGAGCTCTGGAAACAGCAGAAGCAGCAGGGTTTTTGGGGTAACTGGTGTGCCGAGAAGCACCATTCCTCTGTCCAGAGCATGGAGAGAAGCCGGCAAACAAGTTTGGGATTGCAGGAGATGCTGGAGAAAGGCCTGCCGTGTGAAGGAGACCTTCACAGAGAAGCTTCCTTGTAGAGATGGGTTGGGCATGGGTTGGGGACGCTAAAAAAACAACCGGTGAGTCTGCCCAGAGCCATTGGGGATCCCGGCACATACTGACAGATATTTAAACAAGTAAATGAAACTGGAGTGTTTAAATACTAACCAGATAAAGCACAAAAGCAAAACTTAAACAAGCCCCCCCGTATATGAAATTTCAATGTGGGGAAAATTGGAGCAAGATTTCAATGTGGGGAAGTTGGAACACGCATTACCCCAAGCCAAAAACTAGACACACAGTGAAGTGATAGTACTGGGTTGTGTTAAAAGAGAGGGAAACGAATAAGAAGTCCTGGTGAAAGGAATATATCGGGCAGTGGACATTTGGGGAGGAGAGATGCTTGGTACAGTATAGTAGGGGATCTGCAAAACCCCATAAAGGGATTCCTGACAGGTCATCCAATTGAACATTTAAAGTTGTAAGACATTGGAAAGATACCTGGCAGGAGAGTATACCAGGGAAGCCTTTTAAAATTGTAGTATGGAATGGCCTCAAGATGGCCGCCGTGTAGTGAACATGCACTCTTAGGAGCTCCCGGCCGTATGACTATTAAGGAGTACAATATAGCCTCTGAAACGACTGGGTGAAACAGCTGGGTCGAAAGCACAAGAATCTGAACAATATATGCTCGACCCGAGGATAATAATAATAATTAATAATTTGGCATTTATATAGCGCTACGAACCCTCAGGTATCTGAGCGCTGCTTATTATTACCCACGGTGTGTGGTGCTCATTTATCGACCTCGGAAGGATGAAAGGCTGAGTTTGGCCCCGCCGGGATTCGAACCTGCGTTAGCAGACTCTGCACTGATGTCAAAGCGAGTGCTCTACTCGCTGTGCCACTTGACCGGCTAAGGGGGTGAAGCGGAGCACGAAGGAAACAACCAGAGTACAGACCGAAGCCGTCGAGTCCCTGTGGCGCAGCAGTCCAACCGCTGCCTAAAGTGGAGCCCGGGGAGTGGACACCCCGCAGTAAGAGGCTGGCAACAGAAGACTACCCTCTGGAATTGAGCAAAGATGAATTAACCAGGACGGTGGAGCGGCGCAGGGAGTGTGATACGTGGATGACCAGATCGACTAGTGGAGCAGAACACCAAGGAACACACTGGGAGAGACCCAGTATGGTGGACAAGTGCTGAAACAGAACGCCCCATTAGACGGCCCGGGCCCGAGCAGGACACCAGAAAGGCGCAGCAGGGGTTTCATCGCCCCACACAGGGAAACAAAGTACCGCATTGGGGGAAGAGAGGAAGCAGTATCAGCGGCATCCAGCAGCCTGGACATTGGAGAGCCACCCCCATCTGAAGAAACGCTTTGCCCACGGATCAAGCCACAGGTGAGCAGAGGGGCACACAGCTAAGAAGGCAGTCAACTAGCAACTTGAGAATTCCGTTCGACCCCGCTCATCCACACAGTGGGGTCCCAAAGAGAGGTGTGGGCCCCTGTGGGCCCCTGCACACAGACTTGGTACAGCCAGAGGAAGATAGGGCCCCCGTCCGTGAAGTAGGAATAAAAGGGCAAAGGACACTTGCTTCCTGGGGGCGGAGGAACTAAAAGTGAAGGGCAAGCTGAGGGGGCACCAGGGATTCAGGACCAGCGAAGGGCCATGCGCCAACAGAGGTGGCCCAAGGCACTCCGAAAAGTAAAAACCCATGGCGGCAACAGAGCTGTAAATCCCAGAGGTGGGAGTAAGCGCACTCCGCCCCACAATCAAGGACTCTTAAACAGGGCACTGAGCATCAATGCAGAATAGGAAGGCAGTCACATACCCACACCGCGGAGACCCACGGAGAAAGGATGCCCCCCTCAAGTAGGCCCAAGTCCCGGGAGAACAAAGATAGGCTCTCCAAAAGAGGAGAGGGGGCAAAGTTACAGCAGACACCACTACTGGAGGCAGAGGGGCCTGAGCCCAATTGCTAACAAGCAGCTCCGCCTGGAGAAGGACCAGCAAGGGGCAACCCCATTGAAGATCAGGGAGGGACCCTACACCACGGCCGACGGCAGCAACAAGGAGAGCCTAACTTGGAACCACTGAAGGACGGAATAAACCACAGTGCTGCCAACGTTCGTAGAACCAACAGAGAAGATAGGGAGGAACTGGTTGATTCCGATGGAGAGTGGAAACAGAGGGTGCACCACAGGTGGCTCTATGGAAGCGGGAGAGCCCACCTGCAGATGCAAGGCCCGAAAGGCAGACATGGCCAAGGTCTCCTGCTCCCCAAGAAAGGTAATGAGAAGGGCCACCTCGAGAGACTCTGGCAGAATGTCGGTGGGGGAATAAGGAGATCCCGGGCTGGTGAACAGAGGCGTTGGAGATATCCATGACTGCAAAGCGATGGCCCTAAACAAGGAAGATCTGCAAAAGTGCCTCCATGGGATGGAGGAGAGGTTGACTTCTTCATTCATGCAACAAATCGGAAGCCTGAAAGAATCACTTAAGGAAATCAAGGAGGGCATTAACTCATTTGGCAATAGAGTAGACGAGACCGAGCAGGGCCTGTCCCAAATGGGGAAAGAGGTCTGCCAAAACTCCACACTTTTAGACCAAATAGCTGTAGCTACACATAACCTCGAAAAACAGGCTGAGCATCTTGAAAATGGCTTGAGGCGCTCCAACATAAGGATAAAAGGCCTAGTGGAATTGATCCAGGACAGAGAGCTGAAATCAACTGTCCAACAATGCTTCGCAAACCTACTCTCAGGCTGTTCCCCAGAGGAGGTCTGGATAGCCCATGTACATCGGGTAGGCCCGAAGAGGAGGGGCCAGAGGAACAGACCCAGAGACCTTTTGGCTGCCCTGTGATCCTATGAAGAGAAGGAGACGATTCTAAGAGCCCCTAGGGGGCAAGACGCGATTACAATAAACAGCTCGACACTCTGTCTGTTCCAAGACCTGGCACTGTCCACCCTGCAAAAAAACAGAAGGCAATGTGCCCGATTACAAAGAAGCTACAAGAAAAGAAAATCCCATACAAATGGACATTCCCCTTCGGATTACTCTTCCCGTGGAACGGGAAACAGCAGAGAGTGACTTCATGCGAAGAAGGAATGTCCGTTCTGGGCATGGAAGAGGAAGGCACAGGGACAGAGGAGAGGGCTGGAGCCTCATGGAGATGGGAAACAAAGAAAATTAGAAGAAGGTAAAGGAAGCACAGATGCAATTGAGGTTACTAAATACTGCAAAAGTTGAGACCGCACTGCTAGGACTCAAACAACAATATTATATCGCAGCCAATGAGGCGGCCAAAATGCTCGCTAGGCTTCTGAAACAACAAAAAGGGCGGCTTCATGTGACCGGTATAAGTGGGGTTCGATGGGACGGTGGAAACCGAAACTGGTGAGGTAGCTAAAGCTGTTCCAACATATTATAGAGCGCTGTACTCTACGGGGAACCCAGATGCAACTCGGATACAAGCATTCCGGGAAGGAATAGAACTGCAGAAAATTAACACAGAAGAGAAAGAGGGACTAGTCAGGGAAATCATAGAGGAAGAAGTAGAAAGGGCAATCAAAAAGATGTCAAACAACAAAGCCCCTGGGCCAGATGGGAATAACGGGAGCTTCTATAAGACTTTCTGCACTGCACTAAAGGGGATCCTAACTAAAGTCTTTAAGAACTTTAGGGAGGGCGGCAGAGTGACGGGATCCATGACTGATGCAAAAGTAATCCTGTTTGAGAAACCGAATAAAGACCCCACTTAATGCGGGTCCTATAGGCCAATAGCACTACTCAATGCAGATGTCAAAATATACACCGGGATACTGGCAGATAGATTAAAAGAGGTGCTCCCTGGGATTATAGGGGAGGACCAATCCGGTTTTATAGAAGGGAGACAGACCTGGGACAACACGAGGAGGGTAGCACATTTACTGGAGAAATGAAACATCAAGCACATACTGGCCACTCTAGTGTCATTGGTCGCGGAGAAAGCTTTCGACAGGGTAGAGTGGCTGTATCTGTTTCAGGCCATGGACCGCATGGGCTGTGGGGCCAAATTTATGCAAATGGTGCAGGTATGCTATAATAACCCACAGATCAGCTTGGAGGTGAATGACCATATTATGGAGGCAATCAGGGTGGAACGTGGGACAAGACAGGGATGCCCCTCTGTCCCCCCCACCTGAATGCCAAATATCTGGAACCGCTGCTAGCGGCAATCTGACAGAATCAAACTATTAAGGGAGTCCCATTCGGGGGGAGGAACACAAAACAGCTGCATACGCGGATGACATGTTGGTGACCTAAGTGGACCCAGAGAATTCTATTCCTGCGCTAGTCGCTATCCTCGAAGAGCAGGAAGGATTGTCGGGGCTAAAAATCAATATGGGGATGTCAGAGCTGTTGGCAGTCTGATTCTCAGAGGAGGAGTCAGAACAGATAAAAAGCTGCTCTGCATTTAAAATAGCGAAGGGCCATCTAGTATACATGGGTATAAAATGAACCAACTCAGTAGATACTCTATATAGAGCAAACTTCCCGGAGCTGATCAAACAAATGCAAGCGGACTTCGCTAAATGGACCCCGATGAACATTCTTGGTTAGGGCGAGTAAACACAGGGAAAATGGTAAACCTCCCGAGGATGGATCCTCGCTAGGTTCCACACCCTCCCCATAGCGATCCAAACATGTTCTCACATCTCTGAATAAAGTGATCTCTAAATTCATTTGGCAAAATAAACGCCAGAGGGTGTCCATGCCTTTGTTAAGGTCCCCAAGACACAGAGGAGGGTTGGGCCTTACAAATCTATTCCATTACTATGAAGCGGCCAAACTTAGAGTGGTCAGAGAATGGTTCTCGGGTAGCATGGACAAAAGACGGGCACGCATGCATAGGGCGGTTGCCGGGATGCCCCTCCTGGGCTTTCTGTGGCTGAAAATTACAGAGAGGCCGCTAATGGCCAAGCATAGTAGAAACCTGCACACAACCTGCAATATCTGGGACTCGAGAATTGGGAAGGGACACCTATCGACTATACCATCTCCCTTCACCCCCATGTACACTAACCCAGAATTTACTCCTGGGTTATTATTATATAATAAGGGGAGCGTTCAAAGGCTGGAAAGAAAAGGGATGTGTTAAGATCAGAGACATGATGTGGGGTCAGGAAGAAATGTCTTTTGTGGATTGCAAGTGGGAATTGGAGAGGGGAAGAGATTTGAATATCTGCAACTAAGACATTGGCTGTGTCAGAAGGGAATACAACAGGCTGCAATCAGACCTGACACACTTAGAAAAATACATCAACTCCCATGCGGGTGACAAGCATCTAGTAGCAGACATATATAAAATACTAAAGGAATGCACGGCTCCAACACAGTGGCCATATCAGTGGGTATGAGAAGGCATACTGTGTGGGGAGATAACCTCTGATCACTGGGAGGAACTCTGGAGAAATATCCCGAAACTCACCAGGTCCCTACAGCTCCGGGGGGCCTGGTATAAAATGAGGGTGATATGATATGATATTTTATTTGTAATGCGCTCGTACACAAGTGTGTGCGATGGCACTACACCCCTGGAAACTGCACAAGATGTATGGATCGGCATCAGAGGAATGCTGGAGGGGGTGCAAAGAGGTCATGGACTAGGCGCACATCTGGTAGGAATGCCCCAGTATAAAAGGATACTGGGAGATCATGAGATGCTTATAAAACTTTGTTTGGAGATCCTACCCCTTACAATACCAGAAGCCATGTGCAGCCTGTTGAGGCCGGACCTACACGTAATCACAAAATCCCAGAAAAGAGCACCAACGACTGCCCTAATAACTGCATGGCTGGTGATAGCCAAAGAGTGGAAGCAAACCTCCAGTCCGACAATAACTGGTTCCGCAAACTGTGGGACATAGTGGTAATGGAGTGGATTACATATAAGACCCAGGGAGACAGGGCCAGGTTTCAGCAAGAATGGGGGGAAATGCTACAATTCCTGAAAAGTGACTTTGTTCAACAATGGTGCCCTCAGAACATTCGGTTTGTAGATATAAACTGTTAAGTTCAGAAAGGTTGAAGTTCATGGAGGCATGGACACAGTACACAAAAGAAGCTACACAGACTGTTGGTTCCTCGAGGGGATAGAATGGGAATGTTTACGAAATGCCAATAAAAACGTTAAAACAAAAAATGGTAGTATGGAATTTCTCATTTGTATAAGATTTATCTTTTGTGAATCCAATTCAATGAAGCCAGGGAAGAACTGAAAGTTACGGAGCCCATTGTTTATATAAGAAACCTTTTAAGCTGAATATACAGTACCAAAGGAACTACGGTTTAAAGGTGAAGTGTTTGCCATCCTCAAGAAAATATTGTTTAAAAGAGACATTTCTTGCCATGCTGCCTAAATATCAAGGGGAAGGGAATCCCCCTTTGAATTCAAGGGTCTCTCGTTGGTAAAGACTGTTTCTGTTGGATTTTTTTATTTACTTTGATTATGATTTTGCCAAACATAGATCAGAACATTTCCTTGCACCCCTGTTTGCTGTTTCTTTCTAGTGTGAGGGTCAGATTACAATGTTTTGGACACAAGGACAGTTTATAAGTTTAATGACTTGACAGACTGATCTTTAGTTTGCTAGGTAAGGAAACTCTTTAGGATAGGGACAAAGAGGCGTTTAGCCAACCTTTTTTGTTTGAATAAAGATGTATGAGAATGAAAACCGTACAACTTTGTGTCCGCATTTCTGACCCCTCACAATGAATATGAATCGCAGACCACTGTGCAAGCACGCCCACATAGAACATGAACAGTTGATTGTCCCTGGAGTGCAAGCACCTCACATATGGAAATTATTTATATAAGTATTTCCATCGTCCTATCAGTGTACAGTATTTTGTTCAACATATCGCATTTTATATTCCAGCAGTCCTACCCACCCTTTTCCCCACTACCCATCTAAACCCCAACCAAACTTTAATGTTAACCACAGCTTAAGATCTACATAAGGTTCACAGGCATTCCCTTTGCGTCTAGGATTCATTTACTCTACTAAACTCCTTTCAACTACTCCCATCTCTTAAATCCTTGCACTCTCCCGTCTTATCGAAGATCTTCAGGGATTCAGGGAGGTCTGTCATGAGGTGAGCTGAACAGAATATGTACGAAGGCATTCCAGACCGTTCTGTCTTCTGAGCTTTCTCTCCTCCCCATTTGTATTGTGTCATACCACACTTCAGCCTCCACCATAGACCAATGCTTTAGATCCTCCCACCATCTATCTATACTTGGACCCTCATGTGACTTCCATGTCATAGCGATTCTACTCTTTGCTAGTACCCAGGCCAGGTCTATCATTCTTCTTTCCGGCTCGGCCCTCTTCGGGCGACAAACACCCCGAGATGGCAACATTCTGGCGCCCATACGTATCCTGTTATGCCCCTTCTCAGTCGCAATTCCATTTCTTGCCAGAACACTTGAATCACTGGCCAGGCCCAGAACATGTGCACCATTCCCGTCCTGCCTTCACATCTCGGGCACCCCCTTTCTTCAGAGCCCGGGAAGCGTGACAAAAGCTGCAGCCTCATGTATACTCTGTGAAGTATATACAATGTTGTCTGTTTTAATCTGGCATTTCTTGAGACTTTTTCGGGTACAATGCCCTGGACTATTCCATTACCGAAAGCTCTTTTCCCACCTCTGATTCTCATGTGCTCGTCCTTCTGGCTATGTCTTTGGGTATTGCCTGTAGTAGCCCTTGATCCTGTCTGAACACTCCATGCCCCCCCTCCAACACATCATATAACAACCCTAGTATACTATTCTCTTCAAGTGGGCTTGTAAAATCCAGCCATTTTTTATTTACTTCATATATTATTCTGGAATACGTCATGAACTGCCCCTTGTGTATACCAAATGCCTCTTCTAACTCTTGGAACATTAAGAGCTTGTCTGAGGAGCACAAATCTCCTATCATCACTATGACTTTACCTTCCCAGTGCGACGTAATCTGTGCCAAGTCTTCTTTGTTCTCCCCATAAATGGCTGCCAAGGGTATCTGGGCAGATTAGGGTTCCCTAAACTTTAGCATTGCCCTGGTCCTGGCCCATATCTTTCTACCCAACTGCAAAAGTCTCAGGGGATCTCTGATCCTATCTTGTCCCAACCACAACACTTGTTTAGTATATATATAAGGAGCTATTCCTGCGCTCAGCAAGGTGTGTTCTAGTTTCCAAATCTGCCATCCACCCTGCCGCATGCTGTAGCTGTCCTGCCAGATAATAGAGCTAAAAATGCGGGAGTCGCATTCCATCAACTCTGTATTCTCTATACAAAATGTCCAGAGCCACCCTTCGTCTACCCATTCCCCATATGAAAAAACGGAAGACGTAATTATTCTACTGAAACCCAACCCGCGAGTGGAAATATGCAGGACTTTGCCTTACTAATCGATCTTCTCGACAACTCGGCAAAATTTGCCAGAACCTCTAGATACGACTCCAAATTATCCTCCGGGTGTCATATGTATAGCAGCATATCATCTGCATAGAACAATATTTCATGATGCATACATCCACATGAAGCCTTTTATCTTTGAATTCCTTCATCAGAAATGTTGCATGGGGATCCAAGGCAAAAATATATAGCACAGGGGATAAGGGGCATCCCTGTTTTGTGCCTCTTTGTATAGGGAACTGCTCTGATATGAATTTGCTGCTTCACACTCTTGCAACCGGGCTGGATCCATCTCATGAACTTCTCACCTATCCCAAAGCTTCTCAGAGAGGCAAACAACCGTCCCCACCTGACAGAATCAAAAGCTTTAATGGCATCAAGTGCTACAACTGCACATCCCTCTGGCCAGTCTCGTGTCTTGTCAATTATTGCATGTAGCCATCTTAGGTTTTCAGTTGTTGCCCTCCCCGGAACATATCCAGTCTGGTCCGGGTGTATCAGTGTACCTATCATCCTTTTTAGTCTCTCTGCTAAGACTTCTGTAAGGATCTTAGTATCCTGGTTAATTTGTGATATTGGGTGGTATGATTCACAGTACTTCCCTTCTTTTACTGGCTTTAAAATCGGGTTTATAGTGGATTCTTCCATACTTTTGGGGTAGTCTCCCTATCTCATACGCCTTTTCGAAAGGGTGTAGTAATTTTGGGACTACCTTATCTATAAATTCCCTATAAAATTCTGCTGGCAGGCCATCCCCTCCTGGAGTATTGCCTGTGGGCAGCATGGCTATTACCTACCGCAATTCTTCTATTGTGAGTGGTGCCTCCAACATCTTTTCCATACTTACATAGGGTGGGCAGACTAATCTCAGCTAGGGTCTCTCCAATTTTCCGCTCTCTAGTATCTCCCAAGTCCTCGTACACGCGTTGGTAGAAAGTCCAAAAGGTCTAATTAATTTCTTTTTGGGACCACCATATTTCCTCATTCATCCATTATTTCAATAATTCCCTCCTGGCAATCTTTGCCTCAGGACAACCAAGCCAATAATTTACTGGGCTTGTCTCCTTGCCTGTGTAGCTTTTCAGACTATTTTATGAAACCATACCTTCCTAATCTCTCCCAGTGTTCCAAACATTCCTGCCTGAGTTCAACGAGCCTCCCTTCTGCCTCCTTTCTTCCCAGATCGGAGCTCTTCCTTCTTAATTTTAACTTCTGTCCCTGTTAACTTACACTCTAGCTCATTCCTAATCTCCCCCTACGTTAACCGCTCCGCCATGTAGAACTGCATGCCTCTCTCATAACTATAAAATGGCGTCTCTTTATATGCGTGCACTATGCATCTATGATGCCCGTGATATTGTGTCTGTGCTGGGTTTTATTAGCACAGCCTTTACCCCTCTAACACATTGTGCAGCTGTTTATGGGATTCACCTCACTATTTCCATCACAACATTCCCCCCTTTCGTTACTTCTACAGTAACAAATCCTTCCCTATATTTGCACTCGTTTTCCCTTCTCACTGTATCTTCATATGGGGTTGTTCCCTTTATTGGCATCCAAACCCTTCACACGTGTCGCAGGCTTACTCCTGCTCACGCATTCTCTTCAGGCATACATGTCATGCAAATGCAGCCCCCATCCCCTGCCAAATACACCCATACTTCTTTATAATGTTCTGGGTCTACTGGTGGGACAATGGTCGCGTTGTACAATCGGTAAACTTCATCTCCGTAGGGGATAGTGACCATGTGGAGAATGGGGTGGTCAGTTTGTACTTCCATCTCCCTTGTGCTGCGAGGTACTTTTGGAACACCAATTGAGTCCATCAACCTTGCGCTATTAGGCACTGCTTTGGCACAACAACAGAGACCCAATTGGCACGTGCAGAAGATGTCCAAGATGAACACAATGATAGGCACCAGTATTTTCACCAGTGTTCTTAGCCAGGACGGGGCCCAACTGAAAGTGAGTGAAAACCAGTCCTCCTCTTGGACGCCAGCCTCTTTTTTTTCATTTTGGCCCATAAATCATGCACTGCAGCGATGACTTGATCCAGAGATGGAGAGATGGACAGATGCAGAGATGGACATGATCCAATTTTCAGCATCTTTGGAAGGTACGAATGTGCAACATGAACTCCCTATCGTTTTGCACACACCAACTTCCATCGCACTCAGCAATTTGAGGCCCTACTGGTTCTGCATCATGATCAGCCTTAGGGCGCGCAGCTCGACCCTTATGAGGTTGAACCCCTGCTTGGTGTCATTAGCCAACTGGACCAGTTCCTAGTGCACAATTTGGAGCCATTTGGTATTGGCTCATGCTTTCACACCGGGTAGCAATAGGGATGCGAAAAATGTCTCTGCTGAGGTGAATAGCTTGTATTCTTCAGGAATTTCTTCAAGCAATTCTGATGAGTCTTTTGATAGTTTGAGGTTCTCTTTTTTCTCTGCAGCTGCCCATACGGTTCTTTCTCTGGGAAAATGCAAAAGTCTGGCGGTGGCAGTGTATGTTATCCTGTGATTGTTGGGGGGGCACTGTAGGTGCTTCATCAGGCAGTGGCCCCCCTTTCAGGTGTTCTTCTGGGACTACTTGTCACTACCCCTGCCCTAGGCCTGGATTGCCAGGCCAGGTGGGCTACTTCTAGTACCCCCATCAGGCCCTCAAGGGCCTTGACATTTGCCCGCAGACTCTCTTGGAGTCAGTCCTGGCGCCTTTGGCACCAGGCTCATGTGCTTAAGCAGTAATCTGGGCCTATAAGGGCATTGCGCAACAACATGGATGCTTCCACATGGCTCAGTTCCTGAACTGAACTATGCGGTCTAGCATTTTGGGTGTGGCAGGCCCAGAGACAACTGGGATGCCTGCAGGCTATATAAGCCACGCCCAGACTCCAGTACATGCTTCGTGTTACTTTGCAATTCAGCAACGTGACGCTCATCGTGTTCAGCTGTATCTGCAAACCTCGGAAGTACAGCATCTAAAAAACAAAAGGACATTGTGAAAAGCAGCAGCTTACCTATGATTCCACCGCAAGCTGCCCTCCGCTCCTGCAACCATCATCCAAGGTACGCCCGGATCGTCGAATCTGCAAAAGGAGAGAAAAGGACATGATGTTTTGCAATTGTGCCGGCAGGTTACCTCACGAGCCGCCCATCGACTAGCATCGCCTTGGGACTTCTTGCTCCAGGTGAGCACCGCAACCTATGAACAAAAGACAACAGGTTAGCAAAGGCAAGGCATCATAGCACTGCGCATAGCGCCTACTTACCGCATCAAGGTGCTCTCAAGACACCATCACCTGTCGGCGAGTCCCAATTCAGCCAACGTTCCAGAGCGAACTTCCTCGCATCTAAGGAGAGAGAAAGACATTATTTAAATCCAAGAAAGGCATACAGTATAACAGTAATAAGACCTACCTGAAAGACTCTAAAGGGCTTGCATCAGTGAAGTAACTAGATCGCATTCGCCCACAAAGGACAACGCGCCCCTGCCAAGAAGGCAGGACGGAGAGCACGCCAAAACCTATAACAAGGTGAGGAAAGGTCCGGGGAGGGGCTGCGGGCATATGAGGTGTTGGGAGGCTCTTACCCCAGTTGCTCAGTCTTGAACATTGCCCACCTATTTTCCAGGCAGAACTTCTCTTGATTATACCTGGGGGCGGCTGAGAAGGGCACCAGAGTCCCCACAGCTGGGTGGCGTTCCCGTGGATACCAGGTGAGCGTAACAGAACGCGAAGCCTGCCAAATCAATCCCCCTGGGCACAATGGAAACATCAGAATTAGACCAATTGGCCCAATTGTTGGGAGAACTTCATGCCGAGGTTCACTCTGTCAGACAGGAGACTAACGCTCTCCGGAGAGACTTATTGGTGACTAAAGAGCTTACCGAAGATATCAGCAGGCAAGTCTTGCAATCACAAGCAGGTCAGACGCCTCTACCTGGGAACAACCCACTGATGCAAAATCCTAGCATGTCATTCACAGTCTCTACTCTGGTACAAGTTGTGTTACCAGGTACAATTCTATTGGCCCTACCGGAGAGGTTTGCTGGTGATCCACAAAAATACGCAGCTTTCATGAATCAGTGTCGCCTTCATTTTCTTTGCAGGCCGGGAGCATTCCCAAATGACCAAGCCCGGGTAGCCTTTGTTTTATCGTTTCTAAGTGGCAGCGCCGCAGATTGGTCGGTACCATTGGTGATCCATGATGATCCTTTATTACATAACTTTGGGGACTTTCAGGGGGAAATGGAAAAACTCTTTGCTCGCCATACCCGAGAACAAGCTGTGGACAATGAACTCCTTTCCCTCCGACAAGGGAATCAGGATTTGTTAACGTACATCGCTACTTTCAACCGATTGGTTGCTGAAGCTAGGTGGCCTGAAAACAAAAGAACCACGTTGTTTCATCGGGGCTTACGAGGCAAATTAAAAGACGTCCTAGCTCAAGTGGTTGATCCTCCCAGAGATTGTTCTGAATTCATAGACTTGGTTGTGCAACTGGACCACTGGTTGCAAGACCGAAAAGCAGACCGTTCTAAAGAGGACCCTCGGCCAGTGTACATTCAACCTAGAGACAATGTAAGCGAGTGCAAGAAAATACTGTGGAGCCCATGCAAATCGGAGGGGTACGACCCCCGCTAACAAAACAAGAGCGAGATAAAAGGAGACAACAACAACTATGTCTGTACTGCGGGAAGTCATTTCGTGAAGGACTGCCCAGTGAAACCTTTCAGGAAGATCGTTGGAGCCACGGAAAAAGATGAAGAGAAGGAGTGTCAGTCGGGAAACTACCCAGCTCGGCGAACGTAGAGGTCAGTTTGTCGAGTGAGGAAAAGGAGCCACCGACCTAACACTTTGCAATTCCGGTGATCTTAATTAATAGCCAACGGTCGTCAAGAATGCGTGCCATTGAAGCATACATCGACAGCGGAGCAGTTGGAAGTTATATAGATCAGGACCTGGCTGCAGAGATGGGGCTTCCCCTGTGTTCCAAGCCAACTACAGACAAGGTAACCACGGTGGATGGGACAGAAATCGCTTCCGGACCATAACCCAGCACACAGCCGAGATAACCTTACTGTGTCAGGACGGAGATCGGGAACTTATTTCGTTCAATCTCATCAAGGCACCTCAATTCCGGCTTATACTAGGAATGCCATGGTTAGTTGCTCACAACCCTTTGATTGACTGGCAGGCAAGAAAATTAACCTTTCCCAGAGACTGCTCTCCGGCCTGTTATTACCAAGAACAGAAACCTGCTTTCAGTATTTCTACGACTCCTGAAGTGGCAACTTTAGGAGTGACTAGTACCTTGCCTGAGGAATACCACGATTTCCAGGATGTATTCCAGAAGGACCAAGCAAACACGCTGCCACCGCACAGGCCCTATGACTGCCAGATCAACCTTGTTCCCGGGGCTCAAGTTCTTTGCGGCAGAATCTATGCTCTCACGGAACCCGAAAACCTTCATCTGAAGGCTTATTTAGACCAGTACCTCGCAAATGGATTCATTCGCCCATCCGAGTCCCCTGCAGCTAGTCCTTTGTTCTTCGTACCGAAAAAAGAAGGGGACTTAAGAACCTGTATTTACTACTGCGCATTAAACCAGATCACTGTAAAGAACCATTACCCCTTGCCACTCATCCTAGAAATGCTGGACCAGGTCAAAGATGCACAAATGTATACCAAACTGGACCTTCGAGGAGCATACCACCTGGTGCGGGTCAGAAGCGGGGACGAATGGAAAACTGCTTTCCGCACCAAGTATGGTTTGTTCGAATATCAAGTCATGCCCTTTGAGTTATGCAACGCTCCTGCAGCGTTTCAGTATTTTATGAATGACTTTCTGAGAGAGTTAATTGATGTCTGCGTCCTAGTGTACATAGATGATATTTTAGTGTACTCAACTTCAAAACAGAATCATATCAAGCACGTCCGTTCAGTCCTCTCCAAGCTCCGGGAACATCGTTTATATGCAAAGCTGGAGAAGTGCTTTTTTCACGTCACCGAAGTTGAGTTTCTGGGTTTTATTCTTACTACAGGAGGCATCAGAATGGACCTGAATAAAGTGGACGCCGTTTTGAAATGGCCATCACCAACATCAGTAAAAGGGGTACAGAGCATGCTGGGCTTTGCAAACTTCTATCGCCGGTTCATACCAGACTTCTCACAGGTCGTACACCCGATCACCATATTGCTAAGAAAAAATAACAAGAAATTTGCCTGGACCGAAGAAGCAGAGAAGGCTTTTCTGGAACTCAAGAAAAGGTTCACCTCCGCGCCAATCCTGCAACACTCACGCCCCGATCTTCCTTATATTGTGGAAACAGACGCTTCCAGCATAGCAATGCGAGCTGTCCTCTCGCAAAGAGATCCAGTTACAGGCCAGCTACATCCAGTGGCCTTTTGGTCAAAGAAATGTTCTCCCCCGGAGATGAATTATGCCATCACAGACAAAGAACTCTTGGCGATCAAATCCGCCTTTAAGGCTTGGCGGCACTACCTTCTGGGCGCCAGACATACCATTACAGTTATCACAGACCACCGAAACCTGCAATACCTTAAGACAGCTAAAGCCCAGTCTTCATGCCAATTGCGGTGGGCCCTTTTCTTTGCCGAATACGACTATGTCATCACTTTTCGACCAGGGGTCAAGAATGGAAAAGCTGACGCACTCTCTCGTACAGGCCCTGATGACTTGGTATATACGCCCCCAGATCCAGTCCCCATCATACTGGAAGACAAGCTCTTGGGCCTAGCTACGGCTTTAACCCAAGTTGAACTGAGAGATAAGATTCAGCGAACCATGAACCCAGATGCGTACCTCGCATGGCAAGCGCGAGGAGAACAATATTTTGTTAAAGATCACTTACCCTTTTTTAGGGATCGATTGTATGTACCCACCAAAGATTTAAAACAACACATTGTTGCTACTTATCATGATTCCTTGATCGAAGGGCACCGAGGAATCACCAAGACTCTAGCCAAGGTAAAACAGAACTTCTGGTGGCCAGCCTGGCGTAAAGATGTCATCCGATATGTTCAGTCCTGCAGAATCTGTGCGCAAAACAAGTTACAAAAACCATCCGGTCTTCTACAACCTTTAGACATCCCTCCCACTCCCTGGCACACTCTTTCCCTTGACTTCATTACTGACCTACCTCCCAGTCATGGGTTGAACACCATCCTGGTAGTCGTGGACTTATTCTCAAAGATGGCGACCTTTTTTCCGCTCAAAGGCCTCCCTGACGCACCCACTCTAGCCTAAGTGTTCCTGAATGGTATTGTAAAGCTACATGGCTTCCCATCAGTCCTGATCTCCGATCGAGGGAGCCAGTTCATCTCCAACTTCTGGAAAAAATGTTGTGCAATGGCACAAATTGACGTCAGACTATCCACTAGCCATCACCCCCAAACAGACGGCCAAACCGAGAGGACCAATCAGACCCTCGAACAATACCTACGGTGCATGTTACACCATGAACTAAGAGACTGGAAAGATTTGTTATGGATAGCCGAGTACGCATATAACAACTCCTTGCGCTCCAGTACCGGACAAACACCCTTTTTATACCCTTTATGTTAGACACCCACGTACCTCAGAACTAGATGTCCCAACAGATTGGGAAATGGCAGCAGTAAAAACTCTCCACACCAATATCACCCAGGCTTTCAAAAAGGCCAAAGAGCATCTTATTTTTGCCAAAGAAAAGCAAAAGCAATTTGCTGACCAACACCGGAAAAAGGCCCCAGACCATCAGGTAGGAGACAAGGTTTGGCTGGCTGCCAAGTTTGTACCCATTAAGGGAACCCGGACTTTTCAACCCAGGATCATACACCATCAAGGCAATTATCAATCCAGCAGCCGTCAAACTAGATTTACCACCTAACCTACAGATTCACCCAGTGTTTCATGTGTCCCTATTAAAACCAATGCAGCCGGGTACACGGATTGGGACACGAGCAAAACCCATACTTATTGACGGAGAACCAGAATTCGAAGTCAGAGGCATCTTGGATTCCAAGTACTCAAGGGGCAAACTGTACTATCTAGTTGATTGGAAAGGATTAGGACCCCAAGATAGGTCCTGGGAACCCTGTGGAAACATTCATGCACCGCGTCTGATCAATAAATACCATAAAATTTCCCAACTAAGCCTGGGCCGGACAGAAGGAACATGTTGAGAGGGGCCTTAAGGGGGAGTGCTGTCACGACCCCTGCCCTAGGCCTGGATTGCCAGGCCAGGTGGGCTACTTCTAGTACCCTCATCAGGCCCTCAAGGGCCTTGACATTTGCCCCCTGTAACGCTCACCTGATTCTCGCAGAGGCGCCGGTCTTGACTGGGCGACTACCGTATCTTCAAAGGTGATGTGTAGCACCCGGTTGGCTCTTTGGGCTGGACCTCTGTGCACTGTATGCCTGACGTGTAGAGTAAGATGTCTTAGGTAAGTGAATGCCGAGCTCTCCATCTGCCTCGGGGCAGGGTGCTGTAACCAGTTTCTTCACTGGATAGGTAGTGCAGGCCTCTTGACTTCAGAGGACTGCTGTCCGTCGTTTGCTACACGAACGGTAAGTTTCGAGTCATTCAAATGTCTGTAAAGTTTTTAGTAATGATGTCTCTTGTTTTGCAGGGTTCCGGCGATGGCGGATGACGGGCTGAAGTGAGTTGAAGATGGAGCCCGTGTGATGAATAGAAGCGCCTGGAAGCACGTAAGTAAGCGCTTGTTGCCTGCTTCACGATGCGCTCTAACTGTCTTTTTATTTTGCAGGTACGAGTTCGGAGCGGCTGCAGGGTGCCGGAATACCCACTGGATTAGATGTGGAAAGGAGTAATGGCACGTGAGTATTAAAGTTCCCCAATGTCTTAAACGCACCTTGTTTTGTCTTTCAGATGCGGGATGCAGCGCCGAAGGCCTCCGGAGCGTGCGAAGGGTTGGTAAGCTTTTGTCTTTCAGATGCCGGAATGCAGTGTGAAGACCTCCGGAGCGCACAAAGAGTAGGTAAGCCTTTGCCTTTCAGATGCCGGGATGCTAACCTGTTCTTCCTTGTCTTTATAGGTGTTGCTGAAGACTGGATTCAGGATGGTAAGCCTTTGCCTTTCAGATCTCGGAATGCTAACCTGTTCTTTCTTGTCTTTATAGGTGTTGCTGAAGACTGGATTCAGGATGGTAAGCCTTTTTCCTTAGGCCCAGGACCGGATGCAGAAGACACGATGAGCGTTCTGCTGCAGAGGTTGCAGAATAACGCAAAGCAAGATTCATCCACCGGCTGTGGTTTAAATAGCCTCCTGTAGTGCTTCGGTGTCTCCTTCCACAGCCACGCCTAGGTAAGAAAAGAGTTCCTGCTTTCCAGAAGAGTTCCAGTGTTCTGAATCTAGGGAGTGGCTCCAGCCCCACCCAACAGGAAAAGTAGTTCCAAACAGAAGGGGATCAGAGGCTCAAATGGCAGGCAAGTAAGCAGCATGGTCTGCTGCAGGTAAGTCCACCCAAGCATTATGAACCCGGCGCTTCCAGCGCTGGGACTGGGCATATTTATGAGCCTGGTGCCACTGGCGCCAGGACTGGGTCCAAAAGGTCCCAATTGGGACTGGTTGGCACTCGGAACCTGGGTTATGGATCTGCTTCCAAGGGAGTTGGGAAAACCCTGACCTTTTGGAAGCAGAGATCATGACAGTACCCCCCCCCCCCCTCAAGGCCCCTCCCAAACCGGGCTTCTCCGGGGTTTTGGCTTGTCAGGAAATGTTCGGTGAAATCTTTTGATTAGGCGAGGAGCGTGGACATATTCAGCAGGTTCCCAGGATCTCTCTTGGGGGCCGTAGCCTTTCCAGTCAATTAGGTAGAATAGTTTAGATTTGGAGATCTTGGAGTCCAGAATGCTTTTGACTTCAAACTCGAGTTCTCCATCAACTAGGATAGGTTTTGGAGATTTGGTTAGTCGGGTTTGAGGTTGCACGGGTTTTAATAGAGAGACGTGGAAGACCGGATGTATCTTCATGTGCGGGGGCAAGTCCAACTTGACCGCTACTGGGTTTACTATGGTAGTGATGGAATAGGGACCAAGGTATCTTGGGTTGAATGTGCGTGGCCCTTTTAGAGATAGATATTTGGTGGATAACCAGACTTGATCCCCTACTTGATAGTGAGGGGCTTCCTTCCGATGTTGATCTGCTCCTTTCTTGTATTGTTCTTTAGCCCTTTGAAGGTGAGAAACAGCTTCCTTAAAGGCTTGGGTGATTGTAGAATGCAGGTAGTCTACTGCTGGTGTTTCAAGATCTTGGAGGGGATCCAACTCCGAGGTTCGAGGGTGACTGCCGTACAAAAGAAAAAACGGGGTTTTCCCTGTTCCCGAATGGACAGAGTTATTGTAGGCATATTCGGCTATCCAAAGGATATCTTTCCAAGTTTTTTCAGTTTGTTGCAGCATGCAGCGTAAATACTGTTCCAGAGTTTGATTGGTCCTCTCGGTTTGTCCGTCGGTCTGAGGGTGGTGACTGGTCGATAGTCTCACATCAATTTGAGCCGACCGACAGCAACTTCGCCAAAAATGAGAAATAAATTGACTACCTCGATCCGAAATTAGAACCGAAGGAAAACCGTGCAGTCGGACGATGTTTTCGAGAAATTCTCGGGCCAGAGTTGCTGCTGTTGGCAAGCCTTTGAGCGGAATGAAATGCGCCATCTTGGAGAATAAGTCCACGATTACTAGAATCGTATTGTATCCGGAGCATGGAGGTAGATCGGTGATGAAGTCCATAGAAAGCGTATGCCAAGGGCGAGGTGGGATGTCAATAGGGCGTAAGAGGCCTGCTGGTCTTTCCTTTTGACTCTTGTTTTGGGCGCATACTCCACAGGACATTATAAAGTCTCTGATATCTTTCTTCCAAGACGGCCACCAGAAGTAGCGCTTGATCTTTTCTGAGGTCTTGGCCATAACGGGATGACCTTCCATTAAAGAGTCGTGATAACAAGAGATTACTTTTTTCTGTAAATCTGTGCTGGGTAGGTATAATCGTTCTTGGAAATACAATAAGTTGTCCTTTACTGCAAAGTCCTTTCCCTGCAGATGCCAATTCTGTATGTCTGCTGGAGTTACAAGTTGCCTGGCTTTATCCTTAACTTCCTCTATGGATTTGGTGGCGATTACACCCAGAATTCTTTGTTTGGGAATGATTGGTACAGGTTTAGGGTTGATCAAGTGTTCTTCCACTCCCATCCGAGAAAGGGCATCAGCTTTACCGTTCTTTGTACCAGGTCGATAGGTAATTATGAAGTCAAACTCGGCAAAGAATAATGCCCAACGGAGTTGTCTAGAGGATTGGGCTTTTGCGGTTTTCAAATATTGCAGGTTTCGGTGATCCGTAATCACAGTAACGGTGTGTCGGGCCCCCAGCAGATAATGCCGCCAAGCCTTAAAGGCAGACTTGATAGCCAGAAGTTCCTTGTCAGTAATCGTGTAATTGATTTCAGGAAGCGAGAATTTGCGGGACCAAAATGCCACGGGATGCAACTGATTGGTTACCGGGTCCTTTTGTGATAGAACTGCCCCCATGGCAAGGCTTGAAGCATCAGTTTCCACAATGTAGGGGAGTTCGGGGCGAGGGTGTTTTAAGATTGGTGCAGAGATAAATTTAGTCTTCAAATCCTGGAAAGCTTGTTCCGCCTCGGTAGACCATTCAAAACGTTTGTTTTTCTTTAACAAGGCAGTGATGGGCTGGACTATTCGAGAGAATTCGGGGATAAACCTGCGGTAAAAGTTAGCGAAGCCTAACATGCTTTGCACACCTTTTACGGAGGATGGTGATGGCCATTTGAGAACTGCATCGACCTTCTTTGAATCCATACGCACTCCGCCAGGTGATAATATGAATCCCAAGAATTCAACTTCAGTCACGTTGAAAACACATTTTTCCAACTTAGCGAAAAGTTTGTGTTGACGCAATCTTTCGAGGACCATTTTCACGTGTTTCCGATGTTCAGATTCCGATGAAGAATAAACGAGGATGTTGTCAATGTAAACAACAACACATACATCTATGAGCTCTCTGAGGACATCGTTCATAAAATATTGAAAGGCGGCCGGGGCATTGCAAAGTCCGAAGGGCATGACCTGATATTCAAATAGCCCATACTTGGTGCGGAGGGCCGTTTTCCATTCATCGCCCTCTTTTACTTGTACCAAGTGGTAAGCTCCTCTAAGATCCAGCTTTGTATATATGCATGCTTTTCTGACTTGGTCCAGGAGTTCAGGGATCAAAGGTAACGGATATCTATTCTTAACGGTGATCTGGTTCATGGAGCGATAATCAATACAAGTTCTAAGGTCTCCTTCCTTTTTTGGAACGAAGAACAAAGCTGAAGAAGCAGGGGACTTGGAAGGACGAATAAACCCATTTGCCAGGTATTGATCCAGGTATTGTCGAAGGTGAAGGTTCTCAGGCTCGGTGAGGGCATAAATTCTACTACAAGGAGGAGTAGATCCAGGTATCAGGTCTATCTGGCAGTCATAAGACCTATGAGGAGGTAGAGAGTTAGCCTGATCCTTCCGGAAAACATCTTGGTATTCTAGGTATTCGGGAGGTAACTGGGGAGTCTCTGAAGAAATTGCGGCCAGTGCAACACCAGGTGGAGGGTGACAAGTAGAGACATATTCTGGAAACTGGACCGTTCTTGCTCGCCAATCGATCAGAGGATTGTGTTTCTCTAACCAAGGTATTCCTAGAATAATCAAACTGAGGGGCCTTGATCACATCGAACACGATCTTCTCATGGTGTCCATCTTGACTTACTAGCGTCACCTCTTGAGTGGTATGCGTTACTGGCCCGGAGGCTATCTCCGTACCATCCACCGTAGTAATGACGTCCTTTACAGCCTTAGGACAAAGAGTTAGATTCATCCTCAAAACCATTTCATGATCCACATAATTGCCGATGGCACCGCTGTCGACGTAAGCTTCAATTGCATGTAATCGATCCGGATTATCAGGGCTAATGAGGACCATCGGTATCACGAAATGCGAGGTCACGGAACTGGTTTTCACGCTCGGCAAGAGGACCTCTATTCTTGTCGGGCGAGGTTGTTTCCCTGCTCAGAGTTTGTAACTTTGGTAACTGCAGCTCCTACTGCCTTCTTGGCAGGTTTCACCAGACAGTCTCGAAGAAAGTGTCCTGAGTTTCCGCAATATAGGCATAATTGCAACTGTTTCCTCCTTTCCCGCTCCCTTTGTGTTAGAGGACCTTTCAGACCCCCTATTTGCATGGGTTCCCCGGAGTCTACTCCTTTGGAAGGAGTTGGCGGTTTGGAAAATACTCGAGCATCAAACTTGGAACGATCGGCCTTCCTGTTCTGCAGCCTGTGATCTATTTGAACGACCAAGTCTATATAATCCGAACAGTCTTGTGGGGATTCACTACTTGGGCTAAAACGTCTTTGAGCTCTCCACGTAGACCTCTATAAAACAGCGTAATCCTTTTGTCCTCAGGCCATTGAGTTTCCACTATTAGTCTATTGAAAGATGCAATATAAGCCAAAAGGTCTTGATTACCCTGTCGCAACGAAAGAAGCTCATAGTCCAACGCCTGCCCCTGTGAATGTCTTACGAACAGTTTTTCCATACTAAGCTGAAAGGCTTGAAAATCATGGAGAACCAGATCATCTTGATTAACTAGAGGGATCGACCAGACTGCCGCATTGCCACTAAGGTACGAAAGTACAAAAGCTACTTTTGCTTGATCAGTTGGAAAGGCTGCTGGCCGGCATAAGAAGTGCAACCGGCACTGATTGATAAATACTGCAAACCTCTTTGGGTCACCAGAAAATCGTTCGGGCGGAGCCAGAGGTACATTCCCAGGTAGGTTGATCTGCACTGGATTCATAGAGGAGGTTGAAGGAAGATTTGCCCCTGATGCGGGTAACGGGGTCTGTCCGGCTTGTGACTGTAGCACTTGTCTAGCAAGATTGTCTGTTCTCTCCTTGGAAATAATTAGTTCCCTTCTTAGAGCATTCGTTTCCTGACGAGCTGCATGCACTTCTGCCCTTAGTTCCCCAAGTAACCGGGCTAGGGGGTCAGTATCCGAGGTTTCCATAGCGCCTGGGCGAGAGTTTTGTGGTAGTCTTTGCGTTCTGTAACGCTCACCTGATTCTCGCAGAGGCGCCGGTCTTGACTGGGCGACTACCGTATCTTCAAAGGTGATGTGTAGCACCCAGTTGGCTCTTTGGGCTGGACCTCTGTGCACTGTATGCCTGACGTGTAGAGTAAGATGTCTTAGGTAAGTGAATGCCGAGCTCTCATCTGCCTCGGGGCAGGGTGCTGTAACCAGTTTCTTCACTGGATAGGTAGCGCAGGCCTCTTGACTTCAGAGGACTGCTGTCCGTCGTTTACTGCACGAACGGTAAGTTTCGAGTCATTCAAATGTCTGTAAAGTTTTTAGTAATGATGTCTCTTGTTTTGCAGGGTTCCGGCGATGGCGGATGACGGGCTGAAGTGAGTTGAAGATGGAGCCCGTGTGATGAATAGAAGCGCCTGGAAGCACGTAAGTAAGCGCTTGTTGCCTGCTTCACGATGCGCTCTAACTGTCTTTTTATTTTGCAGGTACGAGTTCGGAGCGGCTGCAGGGTGCCGGAATACCCACTGGATTAGATGTGGAAAGGAGTAATGGCACGTGAGTATTAAAGTTCCCCAATGTCTTAAACGCACCTTGTTTTGTCTTTCAGATGCGGGATGCAGCGCCGAAGGCCTCCGGAGCGTGCGAAGAGTTGGTAAGCTTTTGTCTTTCAGATGCCGGAATGCAGTGTGAAGACCTCCGGAGCGCACAAAGAGTAGCTAAGCCTTTGCCTTTCAGATGCCGGAATGCTAACCTGTTCTTCCTTGTCTTTATAGGTGTTGCTGAAGACTGGATTCAGGATGGTAAGCCTTTGCCTTTCAGATGCCGGAATGCTAACCTGTTCTTTCTTGTCTTTATAGGTGTTGCTGAAGACTGGATTCAGGATGGTAAGCCTTTTTCCTTAGGCCCAGGACCGGATGCAGAAGACACGATGAGCGTTCTGCTGCAGAGGTTGCAGAATAACGCAAAGCAAGATTCATCCACCGGGTGTGGTTTAAATAGCCTCCTGTAGTGCTTCGGTGTCTCCTTCCACAGCCACGCCTAGGTAAGAAAAGAGTTCCTGCTTTCCAGAAGAGTTCCAGTGTTCTGAATCTAGGGAGTGGCTCCAGCCCCACCCAACAGGAAAAGTAGTTCCAAACAGAAGGGGATCAGAGGCTCAACTGGCAGGCAAGTAAGCAGCATGGTCTGCTGCAGGTAAGTCCACCCAAGCATTATGAGCCCGGCGCTTCCAGCGCTGGGACTGGGCATATTTATGAGCCTGGTGCCACTGGCGCCAGGACTGGGTCCAAAAGGTCCCAATTGGGACTGGTTGGCACTCGGAACCTGGGTTATGGATCTGCTTCCAAGGGAGTTGGGAAAACCCTGACCTTTTGGAAGCAGAGATCATGACACCCCCAGACTCTCTTGGAGTCAGTCCTGGCACCTTTGGCGCCAGGCTCATGTGCTTAAGCAGTAATCTGGGCCCATAAGGGCATTGCACAACAACATGGATGCTTCCACATGGCTCAGTTCCTGAACTGAACTATGCGGTCTAGCATTTTGGGTGTGGCAGGCCCAGAGACACCTGGGATGCCTGCAGGCTATATAAGCCACGCCCGGACTCCAGTACATGCTTCGCATTACTTTGCAATTCAGCAACGAGAGAAAAGGACATTAGACATTTTGCATTTGTGCCAGCAGCTTACCTCACGTGCCGCCCATCGACTAGCATCGTCTTGGGACTTCTTGCTCCAGGTGAGCACCGCAACCTATGAACAAAAGACAACAGGTTAGCAAAGGCAAGGCATCATAGCGCTGTGCATAGCGCCTACTTACCGCATCAGGGTGCTCTCAAGACACCATCACCTGTCGGCGAGTCCCAATTCAGCCAACGTTCCAGAGCGAACTTCCGCGTATCTAAGGAGAGAGAAAGACATTATTTAAATCCAAGAAAGGCATACAGTATAACAGTAATAAGGCCTACCTGAAAGACTCTAAAGGGCTTGCATCAGTGAAGTAACTAGATCGCACTCGCCCACAAAGGACAACGCGCCCCTGCCAAGAAGGCAGGACGAAGAGCACGCCAAAACCTATAACAAGGGGAGGAAAAGTCTGGGGAGGGGCTGCGGGCATACGAGGTGTTGGGAGGCTCTTACCCCAGTTGCCCAGTCTTGAACATTGCACACCTGTTTTCCAGGCAGAACTTCTCCGCTGATTATACCTGGGAGCAGCTGAGATGGGCACCAGAGTCCCCACAGCTGGGTGGCGTTCCCGTGGATACCAGGTGAGCGTAACACTACTAATAGGGCTGAGTGTAGTGTAGCTAGCGAACAATAACCCCTCCAGGAGGGTGGGAGGTGCAAGTACGCAGGTTGGCCACACACCCAATAGTAGTCTGTCAGTGCTGCTGTGCCACTCTTGAGATCTGGAATCAACACTGTTCTGTTGCATCGTTCATTTGATCCGACAAAGACAGTTCCTTCACTGAAAAAGCACAGTTCATAAGTCTTTTCTTGGTGCACTTTCACTGGTTGCTCCATGGCTACAATCCATGTCAGTTTCATGATGTGCTCTGTCCATGTTTGTGCGCACGTCCGTTCTACGAGGGCCACTGTTTTTTCTGGAAATCCCAGGAGTTCTTCGGCTCGGCAGGTGAGGGTTGTTTCTTGCCACTTGTTGTTAACATACTTTGCTCCTTCAATCATTAAATAGGGTTTCTTTAGACAGTTGGTGTTGGTCAGACTGGTTTTGCATTTGAGCATCTGATTCAATAAGTTGTAGATGTACGTTAAGTGCCTGGAAAGTGCCTTTGAGTCTACATAGCGCAAGATGATTCTGGCATTGTGCCTCTATAATTGGTGGTAATTGTGTTCTAGACCTTGGGGCATCCGATGCATGCAGTATTAATGAGCACACGTAGCAACTGCTATTGGTTGTTCGTCTACCCACTCTACTCCTGTCGCAGTACCAACTGTTCAAGTGCTCGGGATGACTGATATCTTCAACCGCATCCAGGCCTATGCCATGGTATGCATCATATTTCAGCCTACGCGCTTGTCTCTTCATTCGGTCATGGCACAATATATATATATATATAGTCTTGGTAATCTACACTTGCTAATCGTGGTGTTATTACTACTATTTGTACTACAAAAGAGGTTTTTGATAGTTGGAAGTAGTATTTGTGCTACAAAAGAGGTTTCTGATAGTTGGAAGTGGTATTTCAAACATTTTACAGTCATACGGATACTGCTGTCATTTGTTTGGGATGTATTACACATATATACAGTTGTGTTTAATGGTTCAGTTAAATTAAAGGGTCTGCTTTCGTACAGGTCACCCCGCCCCCTTCTTCTAAATATCGTGCCCAGATAAAAGATGTCCCCCAATATACTCCCAGTAGAAACATAAGAAAGGTGAACAAAATGTCTGTGAAATGAAGGCTGCACTGGAACGAATACATCCTAGTAGAACTGATAACCTTTCTATCATTATGCAATGAACAATTTGACGTTGAGCAGCGTGATGTGCAACGTGGAGGCAGAGCAGACCCCGCTGATCTGAGGCTCTAGTGGATGTGAGCATGAGCCCGGAATACATAGAGGCCAGCGCAAGAGTGGATACAGAGTGGTCCGAGAGGCACCAAACTGCCCAGTGCATGAGTAGCAGGCGCAATGTAGCGCCTCATGAGCGGCAATACTGAAACAACAGAGGCACTGTATGTGCGGATGGGGAGATGCATAATAAGCAGAAGAGCCAATTCATAAGGAAGTAGAGCACCAAGAGGGGAGTAAGAGGAAGCAGGGTGCCCATGGTAAAGGCTGCAAGTGGCATGTGACAGGAATCCTCACCATGGACATGGACTTGACAACCCCTAACGGAGAAGCCACTTGCGGTTCCGCAGGACCATACTGATCTGTCCCGGACAGAGGCAAGTGGGCACCTGAAATACAGTCCACTGAGTCAGCAGCAAACGCCTACAGCACATAACTATATACACGGACACAACACTAGAGTGGTGGATCCAGCGACCCTGGTGCAGGTAGGGTGCCCTACCAGCACACTAAAACCTGTGGTCTGAACAGCCCATAGCTCAGTGTGACTCCATGCCAGACTATACTAGGCAGCACGAAAGGGAGAGATCACCCTGGGAATAGCGATGGCCGTCTAGGTATTAAAAAGCAAGGGGAAGCAGCCCACAGTGGAGGAGTTCGCTAAGTCCCCACAGACAACAGAGGTGACTAAACAGAAAGGACCCAACATGCCAAACGAGATGGCCCAGTCACGGAATAACCAGCAGATCCTTGAGGCAGACCTGAAGACATCAGGGGAAGCCAAGTTAGACGCTGCAGTGGCTGAACTGAAGGCTTTGTTGGAGTTCAAGATTGACACGGTACAAGTAGATGTCAACTTGCTGCGACAGGATGTGAGGGCGCTGGCAGAACGCACGAGCGGACTAGAGGAGGAGGTGAAGGCCAATACAGCCACCTGCTCGGCAAATGCTGCCGAAGTACACACGCTGCAGCAACAAGTGCGTAACCTGGAGAACAGGGCAGAAGGGCGAGCGCGCAGGAACATACGCATCGTGGGGCTCCCGGAAGTAGAAGAAGGCTCAGACCCAACCAACTATGTAGAATCCATGCTGCTGCAGGAAATCAAAGGAGGGCGCTCACCCAAGGGTTTGCGGTGGAGAGAGCAGATGCGGAGACCACCACCTGGAGCCCCCCCCCGCGGCCGTCATTGCCAAAATATTGAATTATAGAGACAGAGAAAAGATCCTGAAGTTCTTTCCAAAAGGGGGTACGATACACAGGGCGTCGGCGTCCATCACAGCATATCCGGACTACACTCTCCAGGTGCAGAGGCAGAGACTTCATTACAGAGCGATCAAGAGGAGGCTACGTGTAACGTGCTACAAATACATGTTGATGTACCCGGCGAGATGGAAGATGATCAATAAGGGCAAGGCCCTATTTTTTGAAACTCCGGAGAATGCGGCAGATTGGTTGGACACACAGAATTGCCCAGCCGAGATGGAGGTCCAGACGGAGAACAATATGGATAAGTGAACCTGTGTTTCGGGGGCTGAACGAGTGTGAGAGTTGATGACTTTGGGACTTAATTATAATATTGTGTAGTACGGTGCAGAAACGAGGCAAGTTGAGCGACGATAGTTTAGCTGAATACAGGAGACACAGGTGCCGTATTGGCATTGGCACAGAAATTCCCATTATCTACCCTCAGGAGAGTTTCTAGGGATACTGCTAGAGTGGTATCTTCCTGCTGGGTCCTGAGTACCGGGGTTACCGTGAAAGGGCTAGATGCAGGGAAGCCTGAGATCCAGGGATGGAGCTGGGCGACAGTTGGGGCAGTTGGGGATGGGTGGGGCAGGGGGTATGCAGGGAGTTTAAAAGGGGGTTAAAAGTAGAGGAGCAAGCTTATTCCTATACATCACTGCGCAAGGGGAGGGGGTGAGGGGCAGAACAGGGTATGGATAGAATGGGGGATCTCAAGATAGCGACCTGGAATGTCAGGGGGCTCAAAAGTTATTTAAACAGGTTGAAAAGGCAGAGAATCGACATTGCCTTATTACAGGAGACTCACCTAACAAAAGAGAAACGGGAATTGGTGGGGAGTAAGTGGAGAGGGACCATCATAGGGGCAACATATTCGGCGTACGCCAGAGGGGTCATCACGTGGATAGCACCACATGTCCCCTTTAAAATGTTACAGTCTACCACAGAACCAGATGGGAGGATGGTACTAATTAGAGAATTAGTAGGGAATTGTGTATTATCAACACGTATACCCCGGACCAAGATGCTACAGGCTATTTTAGGACCTTATGTAATAAGATCAGTTCATACATGGGAGGAGCTGTTATATGAGGTGACTTCAATTGTACACTGGACCCCCGGGTGGATAGATCGTACATGAAGATGGACAAGCCTACCTCGGCAGCTAAAGCTCTCAGGACCCTATTAAGAGATTGCAACCTAGTGGATTTATAGAGGATGCACCACCCGCAGGATAGAGACTACTCCCACTATTCCGCTCCACACAACCTGCATACAAGGCTGGACTACGTATTTGCTGCACCGGTGTTGATGGGAGAACTAGTACAGTCGGAATACAAAGCGAGAGTCCTCTCGGACCACTCGCCACTGATCATAACATGGCAATACCTGCCACCAAGGGCATGGATCCCGACATGGAAACTAGGGCTGAAGCCTTGAAAGACACAGGATTTAGGGAGGACCTGAGAAGAGAAATTGTGGAATACTTTGAACAGAACACGGGGAGCTTAGACTCGGCTGGCATAGTATGGGAGGCATTTAAGGTAGTGATGAGGGAAGCAGCAATTTATAAATCGAAGGGTATGCAGGGGGGTATCGCACAAGCGCTACACGAAGCAGAGCAGAAACTAGAGGCAATTATGCCTAAGAGCGAGCATTCCCCCGAGGAGGCCAAAACTATGAGACAGTTACAACAGGACTGTGGGGAGACCTGGGAGAGATTGTGTAACCTGAGCTACAAAAAATACATGGAAAGACAACACGCAGGGGGAGACAAACCGGGCAGGCTATTAGCCTGGCTGTATAAGAGTGAGACACCCAGGCAAACAATTAGAGTGGTACGGAGAATGAATGGACAAATACTAGAAAACAAGAAGGGGTGAACAGAGGCTTTTGAGAGGTTTATCAGCAGCTATAGAAGGAGGTTGAGGAGGGTGAAGGGGAAGATGTGACAGAAATATTGGTGGATATCGGCCTTCCCAAATTGGGGACAGCGGAGAGGGAGGCTCTAGAGGTCCCAATCACGGTAGAGGAACTGGAAGCAGTGATTAAGCTTTTACCTACTAGTAAGACCCCAGGGGCGGACTGACTCCCTAGCTAGTTCTATGAAACATATAAGACGGAGGTGCTCCCCCTGCTACTAGCAATGCTAAATGAGGCTTTGGATAGGGGGATGCTGCCAGAATCCTTGAGAGAGGCGGTTATCATCCCGCTTTTTAAGCCCAATAAACCATGCTTGGACTGCGGGTCATATCGACCCCTGTCCATGCTGAATCAGGATAGCAAGAGCCTCACAGCAGTTCTGGCGAATAGGCTGAAACCAGTTATATACAAACTTATCCACCCAGATCAGACGGGTATGTACCGCGCAGAAGCATATCCGAACATTTTAGGAGATTACATCACATCATGGAACAAACAGAAGTGGACCCACAGGAGGTTGCTATAATCTCATTGGATACGGTGAAGGGGCTGATGGCAGCCCTAAAGGAATATGGAGTTGGGCCCACGTACTTGAGGTGGGCACAACTGCTGTACAGTGAACCCCATGCCCGCGTTAGGACGGGAGCAACCATCTCAGAATGATGGCAACTTGGTAGGGGTACTAGGCAGGGATGCCCGTGGTCCCTGATGCAGTTTATTTTAGCACTGGAACCCCAGGCAATATACTTGAGGCAACAATACAGAGAAGTGGGGATCAACACGAGAGGAGGGCAACACCTGATATCAATGTATGTTGATGATATGCTACTGTATTTAAGATATCCTGAGGAAAATCTATTGTATATTTTGGAATTAATGGAGAGATGTGCAGCGCTGTCCGGAATAACAGTGAACCCCAAGAAATCATGCATATTCCCCCTGGGTAGATATAAAGGGATACCACGGGAGGGACTGCCTGCATTACAAATACAATGGGAGACCAAGACCTTTAGATACCTGGGGATTTACATATCAGTCTTTGTCCCGCCCACATGGGCAGTCCAGCACCGAAATGCTATGGCAATTCCTCTCTGAACAAGAGTACCAAAAGCAACCCCATATACATGTTTCAGCCTTGTTGGGCCTCATCAGTGAGGTGAAGCTTTGTCTCTCTGAGTACAGTGAGCAGGGAGTCCACGTCTGGTTGCCCCCAGGTAACTGAGGGTGACCAACCCCAAGTTCCTTTCAAATATTTCAAAATAATTAGCATTTCGGTGCTGGACTGCCCATCTGGGCGGGACAAAGACTAATATGCAAAGGAATATTTCCCATCTGTGAAAGATACAGTGAGCAAAAAGCGTGTGCTGCAAACTCTCATTTCAGAACTGGTTATCGTGCCATGTTTTTTCTGGAGAGGAGCGCCTGCTACCTTTTTTGAAATATTTGAAAGGAACTTGGGGTTGGTCAACCTCAGTTACCTGGGGGCAACCAGACATGGACTCCCTGCTCACTGTGCTCAGAGAGGCACAGCCTCACCTCACCGATGAGGCCCAACAAGGCTGAAGCACGTGTATGGGGTTGCTGGTGGTACTCTTGTTCAGAGAGGAATTGCCATAGTATTTCGGTGCTGGACTGGCCATCTGGGCGGGACAAAGACTGATATGCAAAGGAATATTTCCCATCTGAGAAAGGTACAGTGAGCAAAAAACGTGTGCTGCAAACTCTCATCTCACAACAGGTTATCATGCCATGTCCTTTCTGGAGAGGAGCGCCTGCTACCTTTTTTTGAAATATTTGAAAGGAACTTGGTGTTGGTCACCCTCAGTTACCTGGGGGCAACCAGACGTGGACTCCTTGCTCACTGTGCTCAGAGAGGCACAGCTTCACCTCACTGATGAGGCCCAACAAGGCTGAAACACGTGTATGGGGTTGCTGGTGGTACTCTTGCTCAGAGAGGAATTGCCATAGCATTTCGGTGCTGGACTGCCCATCTGGGCGGGACAAAAACTGATATTCAAATGGATATTTCCCATCTGTGAAAGGTACAGTGAGCAAAAAGCGTGTGCTGCAAACACTCATCTCAGAACAGGTTATCGTGCCATGTTCTTTCTGGAGAGGAGCGCCTGCTACCCTTTTTGTCCTTACTGGGCTGCGTTCGCAAATTGAACAGGGCCAGAGGCAAGTGGTGTACCCAGTTTTTTATTACGGTGTTACACAATTTTGAAAGCCTACTCTTGAGAAGGCTGTTTATTCGTTCCACAATACCATTTGCTTGGGAGTGATAAATGGAACACATGCAGTGCTTAATGCCCAACAGTGTGGTGATTTCCTTAAAGAGTTCATTAAAAAAGTGAGTTCCGTTGTCTGAACTTAAAACATCACACCCCCCAATTGGGGGAATACTTCATGAATTTTGCTGCACACTTGGTGTTTACGTGGGCACAAGGGCCTGCCTCAATCCATTGCGAGAACGGACACACCACCACAATGAGGTATCGAGCTCTGTCACATCTCTAACCCATGTCCATGTAATAAATATGGAGCTCGCGGAATGGCCCAATGGGGCGGGGCACAGCAGAGTGCCTCACAATGTGTGGAAGGTCACTCCCTGAGTTGAGAGGTGTTCTTGGAGATTTGATACAAACCAGTCTTCTTGTATGTCTGCTGCAATGTGTTGTTTAGAGCTGTGGGGCGGGGGATGTGGGGTATTGCAACTGCTCAAAAGCTGTGTGCAATAGTTCCACGGGCATCACTACCTTTCCAGTACCAAATTTCTCATTCATGCTTCTGTGCCCTACACTGACGCTCTATTTGTGCTATGGGCAAAACTGTGTTCGGGTCTGTGTCTGACCTCGTGCTGACAGCTGTGATGACGTTGGTGTTATATTTGTGTGGGCTGCACATTTGACGATCACCACCACAGATGACTCTGCCAGAGCGGAAATTAGGGTATTGAGTAACGCTGCATGTTGCACTGGTGATCCGTCTAAAGCCCCTCCTTTTCCAGCGTGAGAGACCTGCATGCACTATAATAGTGGTGTATGCATAGTCTGAATAAATAGTAGCAGAACACCCCTTTGACACCCGAAGCACCTCAATGAGTGCTATGAGTTCTGCAGCCTTTGCCAAGTAATGTATGGGTAACCTTTTCATTACTAGTGTCTCATATTCCCCTGCTTCTAAGCGCACCACTGCTGCCCCAGAATGTCTGCCCTGTGTCCTGGCCAATTGTCGCTGAACCATCAACGAAAAGTACCTCACCCTCCTCTAAAGGGCTGTCTTTGGCTTTGGGGATGACATCTTTCTCTCCCTCATAAGTGGCGCAGTCATGCTGCTGCATGTCTTCGTCTATGCAGGGTTCACTGTCTTACATCTTACAACATGGATATGTGTGCTTGAGGATAATCTCATATGTTGATGCCCGTCCGGTGGTGAGAGTGTACTTTGAGTGTTCTATGATAGCAAAGATGAAGTGCTCTACGTATAACATTACTGAACACACCATAACAATTGTGGAGCTCTTCTTGATTGCAAAAGCAGCTTCAGTGAGAGCTTGTTTGCATGCAAATTGTCCCTGCATCACTGAGTCTAGCGTACCGCTGTAATACGCCAGTGGCTTGTGACCCATTGTGCTCTTTTGTGTTAGTACCGCTATCATAAGTACCATTTGAGTGTGGAAATATGTAGAACTCCTATGTGTAGTCTGGGGTGGCAAGAACAGGACCTGTCGAAATCACTTCTTTTAGATCATTGAAACTCTGAACCATGTTTGCGGTCCTTTCTATTTCAATTTTTACTTTTGCGCTTCCTTGAGGCACTGTAAGAGTGGCCTTGCGTATGCTGCATAATCCAGAATCCAAGCCCTGCAATAGTGGCACAACCCCAAGAAATCTGCATGTGTTTTATTGTAACTGGTTTGGGTGTGGTGCGCACTGTCTGCCCTGTCAGGGATAATTCTTTTGCCGTCTTCAAAAATTAGCTGTCCTAAATGGATAACTTCATGTTGGCAGTACTGGAGCTTGGCCTTGTCAACTTTATACCCTTTAAGGGCTAACAGTTGTAATAGGGCAATGGACTCCCCGCAACAGTTCTGCTCACTGTCACTAACCACTAATAAATAGTCTACGTACTGAATTACTGTGCTGGGTACCTGAATGTTGCCCAAGTCTTCATGCAGTAGCCGGTTAAATATGCTGGGACTCTCGCAGGACCCTTGGGGCAAACGAGTATGTTCATAGCGCTTTCCACCATGTCTAAATGCTGTAAGGTACTGTGAGTCTGGGTGCAGGGGTACCGAACAGAAGGCATTCTTTAAATCGACCACCGTGAAATGGGTCACTTCCTTGGGGATGCTGCACAAAATGGAGGCCGGGTTTGGAACAAGTGGGAATTCTTCCTGCACTACATCATTGGGGGGCTGAGATCCTGGATCATCCTCCAACTGCCCCTGATGCTTTTTTAAGGGGGTATATAGGGGTATTTCATGGTGAGGTAGAGGGTACTATGAAGGGCTTGTATTGTGTCCCTTATCCACTCTTCTGCCTCCCTGGATAATGGGTATTGCTTCACCCGAGGTAACACTGCTCCGTTCTTTAGTGTGATTCTTACTGGGGTCACTTCTTTCAGCATCCCTACATCGTGTGGGTTGGTTGTCCATAATTGTGTGGGGAGCTGTTGGAAGTCTGCTTGGCTGAATGGGTGTGGCATGACAACAGCCAGGAGGGAGCTCTGTACCCTTCGGTACTGTTCCATGATCTCACAGGGGATGCATATTTCGAGTATTATTTCCCCATCATCGTTGTTGTCCTCAAAAAGTTTGGCATCTGTCAACTCCTTGTGGGGTACAGTGTGATCAATGCATAAAACTGTGCCCCATTGGCATCCCTGAGTATTGATACCTGGGACCACAATTCTTTTGGCCAACACCAACAGCCCCTCTAGATCTAGGGATAGTATAGTGTCTGCCACTAGCTCTGGGGACACCAGGGGCTGAAAAACAAACAGTTGGTACCCTCCAGCAAGTTTTGGTAATCTGGGGCACGGCTTGTGCGAGCACTGTAATGCTGTAAGTGAACATGCCTGGGTTAACAGGGATGCCTCATACCACCAAGGCCCCGTGCCATGGCATGTATCACGAGCATTGCCCTCATTGAGCACATGCCAGGTGTGGCGCAGATGACACCACTGTACTGTCATGTTCAGTTTGCTAAGCAGAACCCTGCCAAGCAAGTTGACAGGAGAGCTCTCAGAATACAAGAGGGGAGCCCTTACAACCTTCCCCCCTACCTTTACATCTAAATATTTTGTGAATGGAACTGTTTAATAGCCCCAGAGAATCCCTGCGTGACGAGAGTTTTGACTGATAACGGGAAGTCACCTTTGCTAATGCACGACCTCTCGGCTCCTGAGTCCGCCATAAAGACACATTTTGTGTTCCCCATCTCTGCCCCCACCTAATGGTTCCTCATCTGGGTTTAGGGTCATTGACAAGACTGGACAGGGAAGTGCTCTCTGTGGGCTGTACTAGTATAGCTATCTGTCTGTCCCCGGGGAACGAAAAAGGGTTTCCTCTACCACTGTAACGCCTTGAAAAAGGGCCACTGTGCCATTGGGTGCACCTCCGAAGACGTTCGGGGTTCCTCCTTGCTGCATGTTTGGGCAGGGTTGAAAATGCTGTACTGCCTGTTGCGGGTGTCGCAGTGAAGGGGGGTCAGGTATCTTCGGGAGTCGCTGCGTGTAGGCTTGATGGAACTCATACGGTATCGAGAATATCCTGGGGGGTGGACCCTGAGTGGTGCCAGGTGGCGGGGGGGCAGTCATTTTGCTGACTAGTTATAGCCATACCCACTGTGCTCGGCATTCCCTCGAAAAATGTCCCCACTTCACACATGTCCAACACTGCCCCATCCCTCCTCCTCTGGGTCCCATTCCCCCAAACCTCCCTTCTCTCAATCATTGAAACCCACCTCAGCCTTGTTGCTGTCCTCCATTCCACTGGGGACCAGAGAATGGTGGGTTTTCCGCCCCAGTGTCCTTGCCCTCCTTCAGCCCATACCGCAGCTATTCTGGCATTCGTAGCATTGGGGGTTTACCCTCCTTCTTCCGTCTGTGTCGGCGTCGGTCCCAATGCCACCACAGCTACTTTGGCTAATTTATTCTGCACTAGTTCTGCTTCCTCTGCCTGTCGCCTCTGAATCGTTTCTTTCTTGTGCTCTTTTATTCTCCTACAATGGTGAACTATAATGCTTTGAATTTTGGGCCACCCTTTTGCGTCGATCCCTGCTATATTATCGAGCACTTTCTGCACTTCATTGGGTGGGTAGGTCCTGCTTTACTATAAAATTGAAAAAGGGGTTGCCCGTTTCTGTCCTCCACATCTCTTGGACCCTGAGCATAAACTGTGTGGCGTCCTCATCATCTCCCATTGTACATTGCATGATTGATTCGAGATCTGGAGTGTCTGGGAACGCTTGCCACAGCGCATCACATACCCTGATCTTGAACGAGGCTCCATCATGGGCGTCTTTGCTCAGTGTTACTGCCGGCTACCCCGCCTTCACCCACCCATCTGCAGCTTAGTCCCCAACTGTGGCAACCAATAGGCTTGGAATGTCTACTATTGCCAAGGGCACCCCGCCGTGTTCTTTTGAAAAGCATATATCCACTTCCCTGCACCCGCCGTAAATTGCAGGAGTGCCTTGAGGTGGTTATTCTTGTCCATCTGTGTCCATGGTACATATTGTGGCCTCCCTGCTCCCTTGTGTATCAGAGGCATTTGCATTCTCATCTTGCTTTTTCCACCCTTAGTTACACCTCCCCTTTTCCTTGCTAATGCTATCCTACCGAACCTCTCCCTCAATCTTCTGTCCCACAAACTTTCCACCCTCGGGGTGTGTTGAGGCATTTGCTCTGCATCTCTTTCCTCATCGTCCTCAACCTCATCGAATTCACTCCACTCTTCTTCATCCATCTCCGTGACCCTACATTTTCAAACCCAAGCTGTCTGTCTCTGCGTCACATTCTACGTGGACGGTTCTCATAGGTGCGTTGTCTATTCTAAATAAGAAGTCTCCCGACTTCCACTCATCCCCCGCGGGTTGCACTGGTGTATCTGTCTTTGTTATGTCACATGCCGCCCATAGCCTGGCTAACTCTGTTCATGTCGATGCCAGTGCTACTTCTATGTCTCTTGCGCTCACCCCAGTGTGTGTGGTTACCTCCGGAAGAGAGACATAAGGTAGAGGTGGAGCTGTGGCGGGTGTCGCTACAGTCTGCCTGCCGATACATATGTTGGGTTTGTGTACCCCTCCGCAGGGCATGTTGATAGTGGATATATTCCTTTTCTCCCTGAAGTTCTTCCCATCTTCTGCCGGGCCTGTATCTTTACCACCACCATGTGTCACTCTTTCCTCATTGTGATCTTCTGAATCCTCAAACATTTTCCAGAGGTTCAATACTTCATTTCTATTCTGTAATGATCTTCCCTTATACTTTGCTGTCAAAAAGGTGGACATAAGTTCCAACATGTATCTGTCAAAGGAGCCCTGATCTGGCCAGGAACGGGGCATTCCCCCTCCCCTAGTCTCGGTCACCCACTGATTGTGATACTTCTTAATCTTCTCACAATATAATGGCAGCACCTTACACATGTACTCTATTGGCGTTTCACCCCCTATAGTCGCATCTCCCGTGTGTCTGGTAGTGGGGCTACGTCTATGCTGCTGCTCCACTTTTATACAGTAGTTCGTCAAAAAATGCAGTTCAGTTTTGTCAACTATGCAGCTTAATCTCATCAAAAAAATCGTCAGTTCAACCCCCCAACCCCTCTATTCCCAGTAAGAGCTTTTTGTATACACAAACATACCATGCTCTCCTCACACGTCCAACCACAACACACACATGTCCCCCCCCCCAGTCTCTTCCTACGCCATGAAATACATTGCAAAACAAGCTAAATTAATAAACTAAAACAACAAAACAACAATCACTACTATTCATGAGCTCTCTAATTATACGGAGCTCATATGTTTTTTTTCATTTCACTTATTGTTTAAACAATGGTTGTGGTGCCAGATGGAGTAGATGGAATAGAGGAAGTGAAGGAACGGATGAAGTGGACAGAACAAATGAAGTAGATGGATCATGTGGAGTGGATGGATCATGTGGAGTGGATGGATCATGTGGCGTGGATGGAACTTATGGAGTAGATAGAATGGATGAGTGGATGGAATCAGATGAAGTGGATGGAACAGATGGAGTGGATGGATCGGTTGGTGTGGATGGAGCGAATGGAATGGATGGAACGGACGCAGTAGATGGAATGGATAGAGTTGAAGGATCAAATGGTGTGGACGGAACTGATGGCGTGGACGGAACGGATGGCATGGACGTGACTGATGGCGTGGATGGAACAAACTGCGTAGATGGAACTGATGGTGTGGACGGAACGAACAGTGTGGATGGAGCGGATGGCTCGGATGGCACGGATGGCTCGGATGGAACGGATGGCTCGGATGGAACGGATGGATGAAATGAATGATAGAACAGATGGAACAGATGGAACGGATGTATGAATGGATGAAACGGATAGACTGGATGGTGCGGATAGATCAGAGGGTATGGACGGAACAGATGAAGTGGATTTAATGGATTGAATGGAGCGGATGAAGTTAATGGATCGCATAGAACGGATGGAGTAGACGGAATGGATGGAGTAGACATAACGGATGGAGTAGACGGAACAGATGGAGTGGATGGAACGGATGGAGCGGATGGAACAAATGGAGCAGATGGAACGGAGTGTACAGAACGAATAGACCGGATGGTGCATATAGATCAGAGGGTATGGATGGAACGGATGGAGTGGACGGAACAGATGAAGTGGATGGAACCAACAAAGTGGATTGAACGGATTGAATGAATAAAGTGGATGGAACAGATGGGAGTGGATGGTACGGACTGAGTGTACGGAACGAATGGATCGGATGGTGCGGATAGATCAGAGGGTATAGATGGACCGGATGGAGTGGATGGAACTGATGGAGTGGATGGAACTGATGGAGTGGATGGAACTCATGGAGTGGATGGAGCCATTGAAGTGGATGGAACGGGGAAAGTGGATGGAACGGATTGAATGGGTGGAGCAGATGGAACACATGTAAAGGAAAAAACACATGTAAGGATGAAATGGATAGAGTGGATTGAACAGATGGAACGGATGGAGTACATGGTACGCATGGAGTATATCGTACAGATGAAGTACATGGAACGGAGGGAGCGCATGGAACGGGGGAGTGAATGTAATGGATGGTGAAGATGCTTCGGATGGTGTAGACACTTTGGATGGGGTAGACACTGCGGATGGTGCGGACGCTGTGGATTCTACGGATGGTGCCGATCCTACAGATGACACAGATTCTACGGATGGCACGAACGATGGGGATGCTGCCGACGATATGATTCTCCGACTGATGGTACATATGCGTATATCCTATATATGCTCTGTACCTGTATCCCCATGTTATCTGTATCACATGTCTACCCTACCCATCCCATCGCTTCATATACGCATGCTGCTATGTACGCCCCTCTGTCCCCCTTTCGTACCTAGTCACAGGCGCTTTACTGATAACCACCATAATACACTAGTATGCTTACTCTCTCCTATACACCATCACTCGACTAGAACACAGCTAAAGCAGGATAAATTTGGGATAGCTGGTCTCATACTAACATGACCACACAAGCACCTCATCAACCTAATAAAACACAGTTAGCTGAGCACATTCCGGCTGGTTTAGGCTTCTCCTCAGGCCTAACGTAGTGAGAACTCAGTCTGGGTGTCCACCCTCCAGACTGAACACATCCAACTGATTTCCTCAGCACCACACCTACCGGTAAGAAACAGCTATCAAGCAAAAACCGCACCAGCTACACACATATCCGGTGCACCCACGCACTATACGATACTCTCTCTCTCTCTACTGACTTGAACTGCTGTTCCCGAGGGCGTTCATCGCACCAGCGCTTTGAGGTCATACCAATGATACATAAGGTGCTATATAATTGCCAAATAACATAACCTACCCCCATCCCCTCACTCTGGGAGGTTCCCTCTCTTCTATTTCCTTTTCCTTAATATCCTTAAAAAATGTATAAAAACCCAAAAATGACCACATTCCACAGGCATGCCACACTCCCAATTTCAGCACGCCGCGTGTTCACACTGCTCCATACATCCAACCCAACTTTGTTATCCCTTGCAGGCTATACTTGCGTGTGTGTGTTCACCCAAACTCCTCCGTTCACTGGATTCCAACACCTGTCTGCACCTCACCTTGGGGCCGCACCCCGCTCCAAAAAGCAGGTAGGATTCTGCAAAGACGGCTCCTGCAGGGCCACTGGGGAGTACGCTTTTTGGAGCTGGTCGCTGTAGGTGGACGCAGACCTTCTGGAGAGGTCGCCTGTATAGATCTGCAGCTACAGGGGGCACTTGGATCACGTCAGCAGGGTCACCAAATGAAGGCAAGTCCCTTTACGCTCATGCAAGAAAGAATACAACCCTCTAGGGAAAAAGGCCAAGAGATTGCTTGCAAGGATAACCAGGTTTAATTGTACAAAAGGTAAATGGGTCAGCAGAGCAGTTTGTTTCTTGAGAACGTTCTGCCTGAATTATCATAATCAGTACATTATAAGAATCCACAGCGTCACTAAGGATATCATCCATAGAGTCTAAATCCACGCAGCTGATTGGTGAGACCATACACAAGATCCTGCTGCGTAGGGGATGCAAGGCTATGATTGGTACCTGTCTCCACCGTCTGTTGGTCTCCACGTATGTCAGTTGGGCTCATCTCTCCAAGGACTTGAAGGGCAGGCACTTCCTATGTTGTTGTTCCAAGGCTACTATTGTGAGCTAATGCTACTACTACATCATTATGGCATGGACCTGGAAGGCTCATGGACTGGAACCAGGGGGAGGGAATCATGCTTACCCACACATTCTGTGCTCTGTCTATATCACACTCCTCGCAACCCAAGGCTTGCACCCTCGTTTTGATCTATAATTTATCTCTCCCTGTACCTCGTACTACAAAGGGTGTTTTCATGGGAAAAGTGACATGGCCATGTGTGTTCAGATCTTTTATGACCATTGGTTTTATTGCTGGTGGCCCGGGGTCACTCACTATCGTGGAATGAAGGGTCTTGGACTGGGTAGGTGGTGGGTGCCATTCCTCCTGGTGGGCTGGGTGGGGACTAGAGGTCTGCTGTAGGCCGGGCTGTGATGAATGGGCAATGCAAGGATCCTGGGGTTGTCTCATGGCCTTGCAGGGCGCATTCCTTTCTGCAATAATAAATAATTGCAACAGTCGGGGGACAAAGGGAAGTTTCTGTGAGAATAAGTAGCGCAGGTTCATCCGCCCTCAGCATTTGGATCTGTTCAGGTTTCACCATCGGGCCTATGTTTACAGCGAAGCCATGTAGAACTGTACATCTCTCTCATAACTATAAAATGGCGTCTCTTCATATGCGTGCACTAAGTCTATGCATCTATAATTCCTGTGATATTGTGTCTGTGCCGGGTTTCGTTAGCACAGGCTTTTCCCCCCGAACTTATTGCGCAGCTGTTTATGGGATTCACCTCACTCTAAAGTGCCTAGGAGGGTGGGGACAGACTCATTTCCATCCCAACACTCTCCCTTCTGCACGATCTTGTAGCAACCGAACCTTTGTCTTCAACTCTCGGACTGTCTCTTGTAGTTCCTTTGTGGATGCTGAAACGTCCTCCATTTTCGTTTCAGTGTGCCTCACTCCGCCTGCTAGACTGCACACATCCTGTTGCAAGAGACCTATGTCACGTTTTATTTCTCCTATATGGGTCTCCAGTGACGCTCTCAAGGCTGCGATTGCCTCTAGTATTCTGCAATTAGCATTGTCTAGCCGAGGCTCCTGGTTATTTCCCTTCAGTTGTTCATCAATGTTTTTGCGTTCCTGCTTCTGTTCACCTTTCTTGGCAAATGCCTCCATTTTAGTTTGTTTCGGTTGCGCTGAGATCTTCTTTCTCCCTCCGGCATTGGTCCTCTATATACACTGCCAGTCTTTTTCTTGTACCACCTAACTTAGGGCGCAACACAACAATGTTCCTTAAAGCTCACCTCTGATATGTCCACACACCTTACGCCTTTGCTTTGTTGACAATTGGCACACTCCAGTACTACCGCTGAGGGTGGTATCAACTGTACTTATAACACCAATTTGTGGCCCCCTGCTTCCCCTCTAGCACGCCAGCAGCTATCACTGTGCCCCCAAGTGGACTGATATTCTTAAGCTTTCCCAGGGGATCTAGAATATGGGGAACCGGGGGATCCAACACTGTTCTGATATGTGGTGGAGGACGGCGGGCAGGTAGTGTAATGAGCAATCTCATATCAACAAACCCTATTACTGTGGTGGCTGCCTCCACATGACTTCTGCCGATATTAATTGCAGCTTCTCGATCTGTGCTCACTTTGGTTTGCCTCAGTCCTGCTTTGTGCATCTGTGTTACCAGTTAGTGTTCCTTTTGCCCCTCAGTTTTTATTCTAACTCTGGGTGTACTCTGATCAGCCTAACCACGTTGTGTACACTTGCATACATGCCTTCCTTTAAGATCCTCAGTTAAGTCACTTAATACTCCTTCCATTGTTCCTGTACACATGTCTGCACATTTGATCTCTTTTGTCTATATTTTAATTTTAAGGACACAGAACAGGCCAATTACACAGTAAAGCAAACATGACTTCTATTAAGTGTTTTGAGGTTTGATGGCAGAATTGTCTGTTGATGATTAATTAAAATCCTCATTGATAAAATGTATATCTAATCTTATGGTCACATGATGGCTGGCCCGAGTTAGCCTTACATCATTCATAGATCAGTAAACGGACTATCAACTGAGCTAATAATAATCGCAGTGCTTAGAAATTGGAGGAATCTGGCATGAAGCACTACATAAACATTTTAAGTGCCTACCTGGATTACCATGACAGGGACTTGTTTTGCTGAGTTTGTATTTAATTTGCAAATGCAACCATTTGATTGAACAGCATTTGTGCTGGCTGTATATTCCGGTTTTGAATGCTTGAAGTGTAGACTAGAAAATGTGATAGAGTGATTGTCATTACAACAATCACTCACCGTTGAACAAAGGCCCTGCTGCCACTGACCATTTATAGTACCATTTACCACATTGACTCCAAGTTAAGGTTTATTGAACGTTTAAACTAGACATTGCATACTTATCCTTGCACCAGATAGGGTTTTGATGTGGGAGTATTTTACACACATTTTTAATAATTAGACTGTACATTAAATTGTAAGAGCAAATATAAATTGACTCAGCAAGATTGTAACCAAAACATTTCTGTAGAAACGATTTCTGCCTTTAAATAAGTTTATTATATTTGTGAAAAATGTTCTCCTACACATTGATGCGTGTGAACACACCGCATAGATGCAGCTTTATGATAAATGCACACAATACAGACACTCCGAAAATACATTTCTGCAATGCAATCATTCACTGAAAAGCATCATCATCGACCTTCACTGCTCCCAATGCATGTACGAATCGCCTTCAAGTCTTGCTGCATCAACTTTGAGGCAGTTGCACTCAAGTCACCCAGCTACCTCGCGCAGAAACTATGCATCTCTGGCGAACAGCGCACCACCAGAAGCCAGGACCCATGCAGACAACATCTGCTGCGGCCAAAGGGAAAGGACCCGAAAACAAGCCACCTTTGCCTATGCCCCAAGACTATGGAACATCCTCCCCGTTTGCATCAGACTTGCCCCCATGCTCCTACAATTCAAAAAGAACTCAAGACCCACCTCTTCAAAGAGGCTCTCATCCTCAACACCTAGGCCATCACGTTGCCCCACGCACCACCTCACACGCTAGACGCCGCCCACCCCTCTCCTCCCCGGTACAGCTGTAGCCCTCCTCTGGATCCTACCACTCGCTGTGTATCTGTTCTGTTGTTACCACTAAAAAGTGCTCTGTTATGCATATGTAATGTTGGACACCTCTGTAAAGCGCTGTGTTGCTTCTCGAAGCTAGGTCTGCACTCAATAAGTTCCATAATAATCTGTTTGTTAAAAGGATACTTCCCAATTGTAACTAAGTTTTCCATTTTACTATTTATATGATACTAAATTGCCAGGAAAATAAACATGCAACGGTAATGCTCCTGTCCATGAGCATAACTGACACAAAACACAGCAAAAGTTGAACAGAAAGAAACCATTGCTCATCTCTCTGTGTGCTGTTTGACATGTTCAATGTACACAGTTCTGAGAAAAAGGTTTTCCACCAATGCAGAAAACAATCAAAAGATGTTCTGGTTTCTGTCAAGTCACCTGGGCTCTGATGTCAGCTGGAGCGACAATGGTATGCATAGAAAGGTTCAAGGTGTCATATTTAGAAGATTTTTAATGGGTAAAAATTCCTGGTACGACACTTATCTGGGAGCCTAACTACATGTACTAACTGCAGAATTATGGAACAATTATCCAGCACTTTTTCCAATTGGAAGACTTGCTAATTGGATTTAACTATTAGTCTATTTAGTCTTAGCCTTCTTCTTTGAGAATGCACTAATGAAAGTAAGTAGTGGCAATTAACAATGATCTTGATTTTAGTTACTTATCTTGAGTACATTTATATTAAATTTACTCAGTATTTGCTGGATCAAATTACTATGATACTGTTATAACATGTTCAATGTAATATGAAGATTTATGTTTGTGCAAATGTACATATATTATAGTTGGCCTAACTGTCGTTCCCATACATATTTCAAGAACTGCTTGAGCCTGGCCAACAATCTTTGTCAACATTTTTACCCTTGACAGCCTGTATCCTTCAAACATGTGTATGTACTTTCCTTTCCGTAGCTACCACTCAGGTGAGCCTATTATGATGAAATGGAATGTTGCATGTCTATAAATGTGTGGCTCTCTGTGAAGCTCTAGGACAACCAAACTAGCAGTGGAGAGGAGCATCTATAAGAATCCACTAATACATTGCAATTGGAGAAAAGCTATTGGTCTGACCTGTCTCCTTCCTACTTCACAGATAGATTTAGATTTTACAATAATGTTAAGAACTTAATTTCTGTTGTGTGCTCAGATGGATATCAGATACTGATCTTCAAACCAAGGGAGATGGCTGTGCAGAAAATGTTCTGTTGAACAACTTGGATGGAATGTTTGGAAAATAAGTAGACTTATCTGTGCTTCTTTTTCTTCTCCAATTTATTTTATTCGTTTTTGAAAAACACAATATACAACACTTGCATTTTCAGTTGAAACATACCAAAATTGGAAGCCCACAACCCTCTCCTCCCATTCTTCCAATATACCAACATGATGTCATTAAACCAAGTTTTCGTTCCCCCCCCCCTTCCCCTGGAACGTTGTCCCCTCGCGTTGATAGGCTAGTTTCCCTGTTCGTGTCCTCTATACTAGTGTGCATGATCTTAGTAAGCACATTCAGAGTTAGTAACTGTCCACTCTTTAACAATTGTGGAAATTGTATCATTTTTTTGATGGCCTTCAGGGAGTAGTCCTCTCCGATATGGGCCTTACAATGTATTTGTAGATGTACACGCAAGGGTAAATCAACTTTCATGTCCCTTCAGATGGTTCATGTGAGGTAGTGCCAATATATTCATTCACAAAGTCGTTCCACAGCATTTAGTATTGTGCAGCCTTCCCGGGGAGGGATGCTGTGAGCCTCTCCATTACACAAATATTAGTGGCAACCGTGATCCATTCTTTCTTACTCGGAAGAGATTCAGTGTTCCACCTAATCACCAGGTATGCCCTCGCCGCCAGGAGCAGCGAGGTCACTATTCTAGTTAACCTTCTCGTCTCACCATCACACTCTTCCAAGCCAAATAGGATTAAGAGGGGTGATACCTCCCGGATGATCCCATCAACCTTCTTAATCCACCTCAGGACCTCGCCCTAATACACCATCACCCGGGGGCACCCCCACCACATATGCCAGTAGTTGGCCTTCTCCCCACACTGACGCCAGCACATGGGACTAGTCGACTGGAGAAGTTTGATGGCATGCAACTTGTTCTGAGCCGCTATGGATGTTTGGGAGGCCCCTCTGCAGATCTTGGTCCATAATTCTGTGTCTAATTCCAATTTCAAGTCCCGCTCCCACTGTTCCCTCAGTCGAGCAGTGGACCCCTTCCCTGCCGCTATCAGTACTTTATACATGTCCGGGACCAAATTTTTGGTTTCTGTCGTAGTATCAAGCAATTTCTCAAACGGGGTAAGGCTCCGCTGTATTCTCTCCTTCCATTTTCTCCTCATGAGGACCCCCTTTAGTTGCAGGAAGGAGAAAACTTATATTGGGTGTATCCCCAGAGATTCCTCAAGTTCATGGATCATAAGGAAGTGTCCCCCTCTCCAGAGATGCCCCACCCTTTCAAGTCCTGCCTCGAGCCATGTCTGGAACCGGTCGGGGTAAGGGATCTCCTCACAGACTCCCGGGCCCATATATGGCTCAGATGAGATGGCCAAGTGGTTACTCCTCTCATATCCACCCCTTCCCTCCATATCCCCCATAATGTGCCCAATATTGGGTGGTTCCGGAGCCTTCTGAGCAATCTATCTCTTGGGACCCATAACCACTCTGAGACGGTGGCCGGTGCCAGGTTGTGATTATCAAGATTCACCCACTGCAACTCCGTCCGCCCTCTCAGGTGGGGGACCATAACCCTTAGTTGGGCGGCCTGATAATATTTTTTGAGGTCAGGAAGACACACTCCCCCTTTTTCCTTAGGCAGGAAAAGGGTATCATAGGCTATCCTTTCTTTTTTTCCCCTGCCACAAGAACTTTAGGATGGCTCTTTTGGTTTCTCTAAAGAATGTCTCTGGAAGTTGTAAAGGAAGCATTTGGAACGGATAGAGGAATCCTGGAAGGCAACTTGACTGCGTTGAGTCTTCCGATCCATGAGATCGTGAGGTTCTGCCATTTATTTAAATCTGCGTGCAAACTGGCTATGAGGCTAGGGTAATTGGCATCATGTAGTGTATTCAAGTCCTGCGTTAGGTTTATCCCCAAGTAACGGAGGGTAGCGCCACTGATCTCAAGGCCAAGAGTGGTTAATCTACTGGTGATTTCTGGGTCAGGTTTCGTAGTGGAAATATTGATTTGGATTGGTTCATTTTAAAACCCGAAAGTGCTCTGTAACTCTCTATCAATTGTATCACCTTTGATATTGACGTCATGGGATTTTTTATACACAGAAGGATATCGTCAGCGTAAAGGGTCACATTATATTCCTTCTCATTCACCTGCAGGCCCTCAACCTGCCGATCCACCCGAAACGTCTGAGCAAGGGGCTCTAGGGAAAGTGCAAACAGTACCACTGAGAGGGGGTGGCCCTGTCTTGTACCTCTCTCCAGATGGAACCACCTTGAGTACTCGGAATTGGCAACTACTGATGCCTTCGGCGAAGTATATACTGCATTGACCCCTTTCCTAAATGTAGGACCAAGTCCCACTTTCTCTAGCACCACCTCTAGGAAGTCCCACTCCCCTCTGTCGAATGATTTTTCCGCGTCCACCGACAGGAGAGTGGGGTCCCCCACCATTTCCGTGGACTCATGAATCAAATGTAGTGTCTTGCGCATGGAATCAGCTCCCTGCCTCCCTAGGATGAATCCCACCTGATCAGAATGTATCAATCGGGGCATATGGATCTCGAGTCTGGCAGCCAGTACCCGTGTATAGATTTTAGCGGCGATGTTCAGAAATGCGATCGGACGGTAAGACCCACACTGATTAGGGTTTCTGCCTTCCTTGGGGATCACCAAAATGAGTGACTCGAAAAGGCGTCTGGAGTTACCCCTGTCAGAAGGATGTAATTAAATAGCTCTACCATAAAGGGGAGTAAAGAGGATATGAACGTCTTATAGAAGCTGGCAGTATATCCATCATTGCCAGGCGCTTTCCCCATCGGTAGACTCTTAATCGCCTTCTCGATCTCATCACTTGTAATTGGGGCATCTAATAATTCCATGTCCTCATAAGAGAACCGTGGCATGTCCAGCCTTTGCAAGTATTGGCCTCTTTCCATTTGTTCCCGTGACGTTTCAGACTTGTATAACCTCTCATAGAACTTTGAGAACGCCTCTAGGATTTCCTTCGGGTCTGTTGTTAACGCACCCTCTTCCCTCTCTATGCTGTGAATTGCTCGTTCAGCACGTTGCCCTCTTAGTGTAGCTGCGAGTAGGGCGTCTGCCTTATCTCCCTTTTCGTAGTGTTTTTGTTTTAAAAACTGAAGTTTGTGAAAAACCTGGGCCTCCTCCAGGAGCCGGAGCTCTTCTCTTTTCTGTCTAGCTCCAGCTACCTTTTCTGCCCGGTCGGCTTTGGACTTGCGGGCAGCGGTGTCTAGCTGTGCAATTTTCTCTCTCAGCCCGTTCTCTATGAGTGCCCTTTCTCGCTTCTTACTCTCCTCTTCCCTAATCAATATCCCCCTCCATGTCGCCTTGCCAGTTTACCAAACTGTTCTCTTGGGTACCTCCCCAGTATCGTTGAGTTCAAAGTATTCCTCTATCCCTTTCTTCATTTCCTCACAGAAGACATGATTTTTCCACAAAGTCTCATAACAATGCCATTCCGCTCCCCTATGTTGTAAAGTTAGCAGATGCACATTGGCAGTAACCATATCGTGATCCGACCATGAAATTGGAACTATTTCTGAAGCAGTTGCAACTTGGCCCACTCCCTCAGAAAGGTATAGATAATCTATTCTGGTGAACGTGGAGTGGGGTGCAGAATAGAAAGTGTATCCCGCCTCGTCGGGGTGCAATGCTCGCCAAATGTCCTGCAGCCCATATGTCCCCATCATCTCCACTACCCCTGTTCGGCCAGTATCTGCGGATTCACGTGACTTTGGGTTACCGGACTTCTTGTCCAACTCGGGGTCTGCCCATAAATTAAAATCCCCCCTAGTATTATGTGACCCTTGGTCTCCAGAATCATCTTTGGAATTGTACGCTGTAAAAACCTCGATTGCCCTGTATTTGGAGCATAGAGTGTCGCAAATGTGCACATTCTATCACATACCTTCCCCACAATCACGAGAGCCCTCTGTATCTGCCCACACCCTGGTCTCTTCCAACTTCAACCCCCTCTTCACTAGTATTCCCACCCCTGCTTTCCGCAGAGGGCCGGAGCCCCAATATTCTGTTCCATATTGGGAGTGCAGGACCCTGCGCTCTTCCCCCCGCATGTACTTAGTCTCTTGGAGGAAGAGCACATCCAATCGTGCCCTTTTAAACCCCCTACAGACCAGTGATCATTTTGCGGGTGAGTTCAGGCCCTTCACGTTGAGCGTGCCCACTCTGAAAGGTCCACCCCTCAGGAAATCAAGTGTTGTCGCCATTTCTTATATGTACCATTCGCACAATAAACCAGCACCGTTATCTTTTTCATCTTTCCTCAATGCCCACAACCCAACTCTGGGGCGGTCTGTTCCCGTCCCCCCCTGCCCGCTCACCTTTCCCCCCCTCCCCCACCCTTCCCTCTCAGCATCCGATCCCACCAGGTCATCTGCACCAGGCAGGTCTCGGACCACCAGCGGAGACCGCACTTCTTGCAGCTCATCACGTAATGTTCAACTTAACCTTGAGCCCCAACTACCTCCCCTCAACATTCTTGTAACAAGTCAAGTAGAGAATACCTCACCCTTAACGCTGTAGGTTGTGCCCTGGACGGGCTTGTTCCTCCTTCAAGATCACGCCCTCCCAACAACGGCCCACAGGGGTGCACATGCCTATTGTTAAATCTCACCTAGCTGTAGAGCTGGTACCTCGGCACTTGGTGTGCCACCTCCATCATCTCCTGTCTGCCTCTCCGAGGTCACCAGCTATTCTATCAACACGTATCCATGTGTGCAAGTCCTTGCTCCCGGGGCACACATGCTATTATCCATTTAGTGTTCCATGACTGGAGATGCGTTCATCCTTCTGAATTTCCTCGACCAAGGAATCTATCTTCGTTTCAGGCCTTTGATTCGCCATTCTCTAAAATCTGCCCTTCTATCTTCACTGTTTGCTTCCTCTGCTTGTGCGCCTAGTAGATCGGTTGTACAGCTCTGGATATCTCCCTCTGATTTTAGTCTAACCGTGCTCCCTTCCCATTCAAATGTTAGTGAAAAGGGATATTGCCAACGATATCAGACACCCTTCTCCTTCAGCCATTTAGTGAGCGGGACACATTTTCTTCTCATTGCCAGCGTGAGGCCCGAGAGATCTTGGTAGATCGACACCCTTGCTGTATCCAAGGATATCTGTGTGCTACGCTTGGCCTTCTCCAGGACCCTGGCTTTATCCGCGTAATTGTGGAACCGTGCAAAGACCGCCTTCTGTCCACCCGCAGTACCTCCGGCACAGCGTATACAATCTATTTTAGGCTCATCCATGGAATAATCCTTAACATGTTCTTCATCAGCGTATGCAATGTCCTTTTTAGACCTAGATCCATTTCACCTTCCCGTTCCGGGATATGAAAAATGCGTATGTTGTTACGTTGCTCGCAATTCTCTAAATTGTCCATTTTCAAGCGGAATTCCTCTTCTCTAGCTTCAATGTCCACGATTCTCTGGTCTATTTGAGATTCCAGTGTGCTAAGAAAGGATTGGTTATGTTCAACCTCTTCAAGTCTCTCCTCCATCTTGTGTATTATTTGCGTTATTTTGTCGACTTTTTTGCCTATGTCGGCCCTCATACTTTTCATTTCATTGAGTAGGTTCTGCGACATCTGCCTTGATTGCGGCTGCGTCCGCTCCCAGGTTCGCCATTCCGGTGTTTGAGGAGCTGGTCATATCTAAGCTGTGTGGGGAGAATCTGTATGGTGCGAGTTTCTCCCTGATGTCCCGATGATCGTGGCACTGGGCACCTCAACCGACTGGTCTCGTTATGGTATGTCTTTCTTCCAAATAGTGTGTTGTCTAGAAGAGTGTGTAGCTCCCCCTAGTGGAGAAGAGGGCACACGCCCCAAGAGTGGGGACCCAACCTTCTCATAGATGAGGTTTAAAGTTCAGAGATTCGTGTGGGGTGTCCCACGTCGCCTCAGGCTCCAATTCTGTGTCCGCAGGGTGAGCGTATTCTGGAGAAGGGAGCATGTCCTGCTACGCAGGGGCCCAACCCTCTAACACCTTTTTGTGATAGAGGCTGAATAGAATGCACACAGAAGCTAGAATCTTTCTACTCTTTCTGATGTTCAGTTCCTTTTCTCTATGGTCTTCTACAATCGTTAGAGTCCGAACATACTCCCCGGGGACGGATCGTACCTCCTTTGGGTGTGCCTGTGGGTGGTTTACACCCTGTAGCAATATCAAATGGAGTGCCAGGGGGTGGGGAGACCTCCCATTGCCGCCCCCGAGTTGCCACTATATATGTGCATGGGATTGTGAGTATCCACTGCCTTGTAACACTTTTCTCCTTAGCTCTGAATAACCAGTACCTCAGAGCAAAAGGGGCATTGCTACGTGGTCCACAGTATCTTCTGATGCTTTCAGAATGATTCCAGGGATTAAAACAGTCTCAACGCACTCTAATTAGGTGCGAATCCGCATGTGGGGTCATCATAAACTCTGCCCCCTATTATGTGCGTTGTAGAGCCATCCTCATCCGCCATGCGCACCTGATCCTCACTTGTCTGCATGCTCTGTCGCCGGCGTGTTGTGGTTAACAGATGGCACTTGTTGCAATAAATAGTCTCATAGGTCGAGGGGCACACCTCAATTACCGTGGGGTTAGATGTACCATTGGGGTAGGTGTGTGGTTAGCCATGTCTCCCTGAACTCCAGTACCTTACTACTCCTCGGTGCAACTTCTCTGATGCTCACCTCCCCCCTCCTCTGCGCGCTGATGCGTTTTATGACGGAGTGGTGTGCGCAGGGTGGAGGAGGCCGTTGCGCAGGCCGTGCTGTATGATGTCAGGGGCCCTGGGGTGCCGAGCAGTTCCACACGGCAATCAGCCTTGGGGGCACTTTGATGTTAATATTCTCCTCCCTTGGTGGAGCGGGATCTGCACACTGGTGGATGCCGCTGTTGTTATCGGTAGCAGACGCCTGTGCGTCCGTCGACCCGCCTCAGTGTTAGCGCGGTCTTGCATCTCTGGGTGCCGTTCGCTGTGGGCCGGGGCCTCGAAGAGTCATGCTCTCTGGCGGTGGGTCTGCAGTGACACACCGGCGGGGGCCGACTCAGAGACAAGCCCATTGCAGGGGCTGGGGGCCAGGTGTTCTTCACAGGCTCACTGTCCGGGGGTCCATATGCCACGGAGCCTCACGTAGGTTGTCTCTTATTCCTCTTGACTGGCTTCAATCTCAGAAAGGTCCGCTGTCCCGCGGGGGCGATGACTTCAGGCGGGAGCAGTGTCTCAGCGGCAAGGCGGTCTTGATGTTTCTCCAGCAGCAACGGCCCAACGTTCTGTGTTCGTGGTGCAGTCTGAGGTCGAGATGCGAAATACAGATTTCTTGATGAAATTCGTGTGGTGGGTGGGTCCCCCAAACACTTGTGCATGCGCTCGCTTCTATCGCGCTCTGAAACACTTGTGTACGAGCGCGATAGAAATAAAATATCAATCAAGCTCACACGGAAGGGATTCTCATCCGTGCGTCCCCTGGTGGCCAGTATTATCTGTGCTTCTGATGTAAAGTCGTAAATGAATCTATCAGAAAAACAATTTGCATGTCCAAGGAATTTAAAGAAGGGTCGTCCAATGTACAAAAAAAGAAAATTACAATCCAATAATTGATGTTCAAATGGTAAAAAAAAAAAGAAATCCATTAGTTTATCTGTGCCACCAAATGAATTGGTTGGGACAGGGTTTGTTGAACGATTACGGGGAGTCTCCAAGTAAATATGAAATGATTGGCATACAAAGGAGCCATGCAGGTCCTAAAGGCAGTTCTTCTGACTGCCAGAAAGAATTGCTGACATTTAAAAAAAATTGGGATGGGAATACAATATGCAAAAGCTTAATTAAGACACTGGTGTTAGAACATCTGTTTACAGAAACAAAAGCTGTTCACCTGCTGTTTTAAATTCTTAATGCAGTATGGTTAAATAAACTCAATCTCTGGAGTTCTGTAAATTGTGTCATAATTAATGCCAAATGCCTCGTTGGGCATTTTATTTGTTTTGGTTGACTGGTGGGCTCTGTCTCAGTAAAAGCCAAACAAGGCTTAGTTAAAAAAAGAAAATAGAATACACTCTGAACATCAATGAAACATTGTGTTTGTACGAATTTGTAGGAATCTCTTAAATATGTGCTTGTATTTTGAGGCTGCAAACAAGCATCCCTGGAGATGGCCAAATGTTTTATCAAACTACCTTTAGCAGTGTGGTTTCTAAAGTGACTTGTGTATTTTCGAAAAACAATTTTAAAACACCCTGTCATAATGGCATGCTCTTTGGCCACTAAACAGTATTTAAAGTTATCCATTCCTAGTCGAAAGCTATAGCAACATGTTTCTAAAATCACTTTTCTTAACCGTCAAATTGGGGTCATATAACGATAGAATGCAAGTGTTCATACCAGAAAGTAATGCCAAACATTCTGTATCATGATGAACAGTACTGATAATAACACTGTCTAATTATCGGTCTACAGGTTTTCATATCAATTTGGAATTCTATGCTAACTCTTGACATTATTTTATGTTTATTTGTTAAGAAATTACATCTTTTTTAAGATAGAAGTTGATTTTTTTTAGTTATTTCTGTTAAAGATGAATTCAAGACCAGTATAATGAATAGCCAGAAACAAGCTGGTTGAATGAAGGTTGTTACAGGGGTAGCAGAACTTTATTCTTCAGTAAAATGCATTTTAAACGTTATCTTATGTAAAAGACCAAACAAATCGATCTTAGTTTTAAAAGGCATAAAAGCAATAACCACTTGCAAATTGGACAAATTATAGTCTGATGACTTCACCACTGGAGTCTTGTGGTAATTGGACTTTTCATTTGGGACGATTCGCTGATTCTTCAAGGGCTCATTATGGGGTATCCCTTGCCTTGTTGCTCTGGAAGATGCCATAAAGAAGGGATGTAATGTCCTACAGCTGAAGTGAATAATGATACTGGTGAATGTGGACTTTAAATAAAGCGATCTATTCCATTTAATGGTGTCACTCGAAGGACAATACTTCAATGGTTGATAAAATAAGGTAAAGCAAACACTTGTTAAGGATATTATGCCAATGAATGACTAACTGTTTGTAAGCCGTGATGCCTTAGGATTTAGACACTTTACAAATGAAAAAAGAAAGAAAGAAATAATTCTTTCCACATAATGTGCGTTGAAAATAGATCTGGAAGCTTCTTGGGATGTTTTGCTTTGTAGTATCTGGCCAGAGTAAATATGCCCCTCATTGCTGCAACTGCATAAAGAGGGCAGTGGAGGGCAAAATGAAAGCTATTCCACAGCATTGTCTTCATGGGGGCCTTCTGAGTTATGTACGACTTCGTGCAATCCTTGGGCTGCATCTTTCAAGAAGCCTTATTTTCATCTTGCAGAACGCTTGTCTAGTGGTTACAGCTGCGAACCTGACACGTTTCGGCCCAAAAGCTTGTAAATAAAAAGCAGAAAGCGCTTTTAGTGCACATCCGGCTCAGTAAGAAAGCGTGGCCCATAATGCCGGACAAGGAGAGCAGCGGTTGCAGTGGTGTCCCCCACTGCCTAGTTCGGCATTATGTGCTGCTGGGGTGTCCCCTGCATACATCAAATATAAAGTGGAGGACAAAAAGGCACATTCGGAAAAGCTTGACTTACAAAATGGGAGCAAGTCTGCTCTGCTATTTTGTAACTCAAGCTTTTTCTATAGTCTTTCAACATAGATCCAACCCAACATACGTTCTGTATTGTTCAGATGCTTTCTTCTGTGTTTATGTAGAACAATTGTTCACCGAAGATTGAGGTGCAATTATATTTCAGTTCCCTATAGCTAAAGCAAGTGAATGTTATTAGGCTCTCCCTGATGATATGCACATTGTGGAGAGAAGTATTCAGAGATTTCTTGAATGAGATACTTTAACTGAAAGTCTTCTAGCGATCCAGTTATAAGAAAGAACCTGGAAAAAAACCTCTACATCTGGCAGATATGTCATACTGTCTCTTGTTAATAAGTAAGATCCTAGGGACACACTCAACAATCACATTGGACAACCCTGAATCTGGATGGCAAGTAGTTCCTATGATGAATATCACAGATGAAAACGGTGTCCCAGATCCACAATACTTGCTAATATTTTTTTTTAAAAACACGACTTCACCACCCTAGGCTACACACATTGGTAACTAAATGAATTGTTGCAACATGAAATGTTTACATAGGATGTCAATGTGTTATGTGTTGTTGGAAGCCTGCTCAATAAGTTCTGTTCATCTGGGGGACTTGTTGAAGATTGTCCAGCAATTGGTAAGGTATGGCCATTTAAAAAATTAAAATTAAAAAATGGATTAGTACTACATGTTAATATCCGATTTGGGGGGGGCAATCCTAATTAAAGGGCACAATATAAGTGTGGCACTGCTTGGGGATTGAGAGCAAGATTCTAGGACTCCGCTGGGAGAAGGTTAAAGTTGAGGGTCTATGGAAATAAGTTTTAATATTGGACAGAGATTTCCTTGCTAGGCTTGTGGTGGAATGTCTGTCTCCACAGTAAAATGTTATCTTCCATGTTACACGAGCACATGGCGTGCATACGTTTGTAAAAGATGCCATGGTCTTCTGTTCTCAAATTGAACAAATCAATAAAGGGATTTCTGTCTTCAGGGCTCTCTTGTCTGGTAAAATATGAGGACATTAAGAACAAGAAAATACTTTCCTTTTTCAATGTCTAGGAATGGGGGGAAAAAGCCTGCTCACCTAGATCTACAGCTCCATGTTCCAGTTGCTCTTGTTTTCTATTGGCCTTTCCAACAAGCCATTTACAGGGCTCTACAATTTTGTTTTCTTGGCACTGTTAATTGAGATTAGATTCCTTTCTGGCGTTGCTGAAATACAGGTGAGCTCAACGAAGTTGTGCCACTGTTGCTTGTAGTACGAGTATATTGGTAATAGTTGGGAAGCTAAATTACTTTTTTCAGTGGTACTTTTCTGTCCAACTAAAGGTTGGCACCTTGTCTTGACCCCTCAGCTGTCACTTCTTTTTTATAGGGATTATTTATGTAACAAGGACATGGCCCCTAATAGCAGAAGAGTGCTTTATATAGTAAAGGGGAGAGGAGAATGTCCTTAAAAATCTTTGGTTACAGATGAAAGCTGTAACAGACCCAGGGTGGATTTATAAGCATACATAGATTGCTAGTAGACGGGGCAGGTGGTGTAATTGGAGAAAAGGAGTGGATTGTGAAGAGAAGGGTTTGAGTTCCTTCCTGATTGAACCAAGAGATAGGCAACGTCTGAAATCAATGGGTAGATTGCTGCAGTGGTTGGGAGTGACGAATGAGCATCTTCCTTTTTCTTGGGTAATCCTGACTGCCTATGAAACTCTAGAAAGGAGGGCTTCAATTCACAGAGTCATCCATTAACTGTATGTGGGCCAGCAAATGGATGTCTGTTAGAGCTGGGTAATGTGCTCAAATTTGCGATGACTGCAGATCAGATGTTCCAACATGGAAAACTGCCATGAGGTGGGTGGGTGGGTGGGTGAGGGTCGAGTTGTAAGACCAGCGAGGAGGTCCTGGTGATGAGAGGCAATATGTGTATGCACTCTGCGTAAAAAGCTAGAAAGAAGGAAAAGTCTTAACGTCTGCAGGAGGCTTAGTTGGTATAAGCTGCCTGGACTTTGGGCTCTTTGCAGAAGAGGCTTGCATCCATGCATAAGCTCAGATATGAGAAAAGCCTAAAAGGGCCTTTCAGAAACCCAATAATTAATTCAGGGATTGTCTGCTCTCTTGAAAAAGATAAATATGTTTTTTGTGGAACTTGAGTTTAAGATTCATGTTTGGATGGTGGGAGCGATTGATGTCGGTGGCTGACTCCACCTTTATATACGTGTAGGTGTCATTGCTATAGGAACACATTTTGAGACTATTTCATATGGCTCCAAATGTAATACAAATATATTAAAAAATCTGATTTAGTGGGTTGCCCCATCCCAAAAAATTGTTGCGAGCTCATTTGTCATGTTTTAAGGCATTTTGTTGTTTACTAAATATTTATTTGTATCTATAGAATCTTAAATGATAACTGTCTGCATTGCCAACTGTCAGAAAAAAACATAAAATGACCACATGTAAATGTGCATCCTAATGTAACAAAGTTTATCTTAATCATTGTGTTGTTTTAGAACTAATTACAAATGTCAAAACTTTACAGTAAAGTAATGTATCAATAAAATATGCATTATTAAAGCACGTAGAGCTCTCAGTCAAAAAGGTTAACTTTGTGTTCGGCTTCTCAATATAAGATCAAAAAGGCTGTTTCTTTGGCTGCCATTTTTTACTAGAGGTTGGGCTACAGACTATTAATCATTATATTAATCATTTTGACAATAAAACATACACGAGAAAAGTTACATGTACATAACCATTACACCAGAGATATGCATTCAATTTGTATAATACTTATAATAACAATTGAGTAAACCTAACCAAACTTCAATCCAAAATTTTAAACCCAAACAAACTACCACAAATCCCTATCTTATAGTAGAAAACCAAACATCTCAAGACAAAAGACAATGCAACACCAACAAATAGAACACACAACATAGATTCTGAAAATAATAAACTCCATCTAACCCAGTCAAAAAATGAAGCATGCAATCAGTAAACCTCAACTGTATAATTCATTGAAGGAACCCCAAGTTCTAAGGTAATGCTCCTCCCACTTCTGTTTCGCTAACATAATTCTCTCGTAATCAGACAAAGTACAGACATCACTCAGCCATTCATCCACAACCGGCTTTTTCCTTGACTTCCAAACTTTTAATATTTGTTTAGCCGCTACCACTAATACCCTATTAATCCATCACGTTCTCAAACTGCCCATGTACCCTCTCTCTCTACTCGACAATAATATCGTTGAGTAAGGTGTTTGCGTTAGGGAGTCCCCTATCACAATATCTAAACTGTTCAAAACATCCCTCCAAAAGATGGACACCCTTGAGCATGACCAAAGCATATGAAGCAGGGAGACCCCACTAAGACCACAACCCCAACAGAGATCATTATCCAACAATCCTAGCTTGGCCATTCGAGTAGGGGTCCAATACATTCTACATAAAATGTTCTGTCTAACATACCTCAACCCTAAATCCAATTTGGACTGCACCCCTATACCAAGCAGACTTTCCCGTTCCCCAGCAGGAATATCCATTCCAAGTTCCTATACCGAATCCCGGCACAATTTTTCCCATGACGTATGTGGACACTGCGCATGGAAGAGAACGCATAACATCACAAACCATAGGCCTCTCCCTCATTGGTTCCCTTAACATTCTCTGTCGTTCAATTAAAAGGGAAGTCAGGTCTCTATATCGTGCACATTCCCTACCCCCAAGCCCGAAGGAATCTCTGAGGCATTCAAAAGATATCATATGATCACCCTCCCATACATCACATATTCTAAAAATGCCCTTATTGATCCAACTTTGCCAACACAGAGTCTTATTTGCTATTTGTAATCCCTCATTATGCCACAAGGAGGCAGGGCAATGCACCCAGATGTTTTCCCCTGTAGCCATCATAAAAGTTTGTAAGGCCCCCCCTAGCTGCACCCAAGGTAGGTAATTTCACAGTAGAATTAGGCAATTTAGACATTGAGTACATGTCACGTAGAGCATAAGGCGAAAACAGCATACTCTCAATAATATGCCAATAAGGCACATCAATATCCGCGTCAGAAAAATAGAACGCTGACTTTTTTAGAACAAACCCAGCACAATAATTCATTAAATTTGGATATCCGAAACCCCTTTTCTTCACAGACCGCATCAAAATGTACCTAGGAATCTTAGGTCTATTTCCCACCCCCCAAAGGAACTCCTGGAAGACTTTGTCAATGCTACCAATGATCTTCTTAGTGAACTTCAACGGAATAGATTCAATAATGTAAAGTACCTTTGGCAAGAGAACCATCTTGATGGCATTTATTTTCGCCCAGAGCCCCAGCGGCAAAACGACCCCATTTTAAAACATCCCTCCGTATCTTTTCCAAAACATTCGAGACATTAAACTCCACCATTTTCCTCAGGTCACGAACCAGGTATATTCCTAAATATTTCATGGCTCCCGTCTCCCACTGACACTCCCACGAACCCATATCCCCCTTGGTAGCGAAACATCTATTGGAAAGACAACCATTTTCCCCCAGTTGACCTTATGTCCAGACAATAACCCCACCTCACTGAACATACGTATTAACTTTTCACTCCCTTCCCGTGGATGGGTCAAAACAATAGTTATATCATCCGCATAACACAAGATTTTAATTTCACTGTGAAAGAATTCTAAACCATGTAGACCATGCTCCTGTTTTATGTATGCAATCAGTGGCTCAATCGCAAGATTAAAAAGGTATGGCGACAAAGGACAACCTTGCCTAGTACCCCTTGACAAGAAAAATGGAGCAGACAAAACGCAATAACCCAAACTCTAGTACAGATAGATGAACTAAGCATTCTTATAACTCTTAAAATAATATCCCCAAAACCCATCTTTCTAAGTGTATAATCTAGAAGGACCAATTTACATGGTCAAAGGCCTTCTGCACATCCACAAAAATTAGCAGTGCATTCTGGATCTTTTCCTTCGGTAGTCCCATTATATCTATTAATGTCCTGACATGATCATACCCATATCTGCCCCTCATAAAGTCAACCTGAGAGCGGCTAATCAGATAACCAATACACCTATCCAGCCGGTTAGTCAAAATTCTAGTGAAAAGGTTTAGATCAACATTTAACAACGATATTGGTCTATAGTTTTTGCATTTTTTTATGGTCTTTACCCGGCTTCAGGATCACCACAATACAGGCCTCCTTCATCGTAGGACACACCACCCCATTTAACATAAAACTATTGTACAAATTGCACAATATTGGTGTTAATACCGGACCCAATGCTCTGTAGAACTCCGCCGGGAGACCGTCTAAACCAGGCGACTTACCCACATTAAGCTGGTCAATGGCTGCCAATATTTCCTCCCCTGCAATCGGTCTATCTACAGCTACAGCCTGGTCCTCCGACAACCTTGGTAAAACAATTTTATCGAAGAATCCATCAAAATCCTCAGGTGCTGGAAACCAATCCTCCCTATACAATGAATCATAAAATTTCCTAAAGCTTTCACAAATCTCATCTTTCTTAACTTTGTACTCCCCACCTTCACCTTCTATCCTCTCAACAAAGGGTTTATCAATCAGTCCATGCAGCCTATTTGCCAGTAGCCTACCATTATTGTCCCCCTGCTCCCAGAATTTCTGTTTCATGAAAAGCATACCTTTCTCATACTGCGTGTCCATCTCACGCTTATAACACTCCCGCATTCTTCCCATATCATCCTTGTCCTCCTTACTTCTTGTCAGCTGATACCTCTTCTGGCATTCCTCTAAAGCACTCTCAAACTCTTCAGCTCAGACACTCCCTTTTTCCTAATTCGGGCCATGATGTTCATCAATTCACCCCTAACCGTTGCTTTAAAGCTGTCCCAAACCATAATATCTGGTGCAGAACCCTCATTTAGCTCAAAGAAATTCTTTGTAAAGTCTTGCAAAGACTCAACCACCCCCTTTTCCTGTAATATATACGTTTTCAGATGCCACTTTGGTGTTCCAGGCCGTTCTAATCCTATATCTAACTACATTTTTATCCGAAATACCTCTCTCCTTAACATCTATACTAGATACCTTTTCGGCAAGCTTATCAGAAATTAAGAAATAATCGATCCTCGAATACGAATCGTGAACTGGCGAGCAGAAAGTAAATTCCCTCTCCCCTGGATGTGTGAATCTCCAAGCATCAACTAAGTCTAAGCTGTGTAGAAACTCATTGAACACTCTGCTCACTGCTTCAGCCGTAGATCTGCAATGAGCCGAACGATCTATCCTTCCATCCAGAACGCAATTAAAATCACCCCCAAGGACAGTATATTCCTCATTCATCCCACTTAAAAATGACTATACCTTTGAAAGGGACCCACTACCCCCAACACACGGGCCATAAACAGATCCTATTATTCTACCTTCAAACTGGGCATCCATCTACAGACTATTAAACGTACTCAAACTGAATAGACGTTGATGTTAAGATTCCCACTTCTGACCAAAACAGTTCCATTTAAACTTCTCAACTAGAACTTCCTGAGAAGGAATCAATATTCAAGTAGTAGGTTACATTTATGAAGTGCAATTTAAAAATGTATATATTCAATTTTTAAACATTTCCACACATTGTGAACAAACAAACCAATGCAAACACAGTGGATGAATCAAGAGGCATCTTCGATCTGGCAGTTACATACTATAAACAATCATCAATGTATGCCCAATGCGGGGTGCTATTCAGAAACAGGAGGGTTCCACTCACTAATTTTATCCTACAAACGTGTTAATGATTGCTCTAAATTGGGCTGCTCACCTAGTGACTGCCAATTGTGTCTGACAAGGACCCAGATATTCCTGTGGTGTTGACTCAAAGGGCAAAGATTGCCATAATTCAGTTCAGCTTCCTGACACCAAACCAGGTCCCTCTGCCATGCTGCAGCCGAGGGGTGCTGTTTTTATTCCAGGACATGAGGATTCAACTTTTTGCCAGGATCATAAGCCTAGCTGGTAGAGCATGGGATTCCGTAAGCTGTTTGCCTAGATGGCATACTGAAGGGTCTCTGGGATCTAAAATCCCAGGATCTCAGTGGCCCCCAATAACATCTGTGACCAAAATTGTTTCTGGAAATGACCACATTAAATGAATGAAATCAGCCATTTCCGCTAAGTGTTTAGGGCAGTTCCCGCAAAAGGCTGGATCAAATTTGAGTTTACAAGCTAGGGAGATATTTTCTTGATGTAGGATTTTGAACTGAATTAATTCCTGATTCATATTGTTTTTTTTCTTACAGATGAAAATCACAGGCAAAACAATGCATTTTTGACACAAAAATGCATACAGAACTTACCATTGATAAAAGAGCAGAGGACATGATTCCTTTACAAAAGGGTGAGAGAATGCGGCTTGAAGAGCAGATGTTGAAGGGCAAGGTGGAAACATATACCAGGGACGAGGACAAGACAGAAAGACCTAGCAATAGGATGGTGCGAAAGTGCTGAATTAAGGGAGGAGAGTTGACACAAAAGTGCTGTAGAGTTCTCCATGAATGGTAGGAAGGGAGGAAAAAGGGGTGATGCAAACGTGTGTAGAGTGCTAGGAAAACGGTTCTTTAGAAAGGAGAGCTTTGAGGTTGGATTTAAATAGTGGTAGAGTTGGAGTAGTAGGGAGAGGGCGAGCATTACAGAGTAGGAACTAGAGGTAACACAGGGGACACGAGTGGTGGCAAGGAGGTGAGCGGAGGATGATCTTAATGAGGGAGGAGGAGAGTAGGGAGTGAGATGAACAGATGGGTAGGGTGGGGCAAGTCCATGGATAGTTTTGAAGATGTTTATGCTTAGCCCTTTGCTTCATAGATAGCCAGCCAATCTGGCGATGGGCAGAGGAGGTGGCGCTAAAGCAAGAAAGGTTGAAAAGTGTGCAGACCGCGAAGGTGAGGAATTTGTCCAGGGGTGAAAAAGCATAGTTGGGAAGGCCATAGAGGAGAAGGGCACAGTAGTCCGACCTAGAAAGTACTAAGGAGATAAGTGGTTTAGCAGTATTGAAAGGAAGATGATGATGGATTTTTCTGATATTGAAGATGTTCATTGAGGCTGCAGTGGCAGATTTGGAAAGGAAGAGTGAGAGGTTGTGTGACGGGTCATCGAAGTTGACACCAAAGTTGCAAGAGTAAGCATAGTAAGGAAGGTAGTGTGAAGGCATTGTGAAGCAAGACACAAACAGATTCAAAGTTCAAACAAATGGTTTATTATATGTGAGGATGGTTGAAGGCCTAACTTGCCCTATGCTAAGGTGGGATTTCCCTACCTACAGAAACTAGTCTAGTCTGAGTCAGTAAGTTCAACTTAAATAAAAGTCTCTGTGTCCAAAACCTATATGTGCCCTAACAACTAAAGCTAAACAATGTGTAGGGATATCAGCAATAAAAGAGTGTTCCAAATAACGTTCTGAGCTTCTTCCAGCTCCTGGCTTAATTTCCAGCTCCCCTTCCCCAAGTTCAAGATAGTTCCACAAATTCTCTGGGTTCCCTTGCCCAAGACAGCAACACAGTTCATAAGGGCTTAGGTTTGCCTTCCCCAAGACGTCAGCTTGTCAACTTATACTGAGTTTCAGTCTCTTAAAATTAACAACCAGGTCCAGATCAGGTTTTTATTCCTTCCAATTCCTTTCCAGTGTATACAGATGGCTTTTTTCTTCTTCCCTTAAGTCTCCTTCATACATTTGACTTTGTTTTCTGTATGTTTCCTTGTCTTCCACATATAGGGTATCCCTGGTCTAGGCGCAGTTGTCGGACCACACGATCCACCCATTACAGGTCACGCAACTGGTAACCCTAGGCTTTCTAGCCCACACAGGTTCTTCTGTCACTGAACCTGTGTTCTGATTCACATTCACCTGGCTTTCTCGTCGCCAGCCTTTTGGTGTTACCACATTGTGTTCTCCTCTTTGCCAGTCTCTTGACGTTGCTACAATGTGTTCTTGCATACAGATCACTCCAAGGCATAAATTAGTTTTAAAAAAATGGATTAGCAGAGTTTGTTAATTAAAATGTTCTTGATTAGCAAACACACCCATTTAATAAGCTATGTTGCACTAATATTTTAATGTCCATACAAATGATTTGCATCCAAAACATTAAATGAGCATCAATACAGCATTTTTGTGTACAGCTGAAGTAAGATATTAGGGAGACGAATCAGGCCTTGCAAATTCTTTAAAATTCTACTAGACCTGCAGGTTAAGTAATTTAGTTTAACTACTCAACCTAAAAGAAATGCACACAACCCACAGTAACAGGTGACAACAAATGTCAATGCGCTTTCTGAAAGTTACCATAAACCCACTCAGGCCTCCAGATAAGGTTCATACTAGGCCTTTTTACACATGAAAATCTTGTCAATACAACAGCATTATTATTTGTCTGTGTGCATTTACCCACAAGTTTAGAGCAGAGGTCAGATTACTTGACAGAAACCAGAATGCTTCCTTTGATTTCTATCTACGTGGATGTAATTGCAAGCCATGGAGAAAAGCCTCTGAAACAGAATGCATTTCTCTGAAGCCCTTCAAATAATACAGTATGTAAAATGATGAGTGTGCATGATCTAGTTTACATCCATTCAACCATGGAGTCAATGGGATACATTACTATAAATGGTCAGTGGTAGCACAAGGGTGATTGATTGTCATTACACCAATCACAGGTGTTATAGCCTCTCAAATCTTCAAGACTACAATCAAAACATCCAAAACCTAACTCTTTAGGAAGTGCAAACGCTGTTCAAAAACAAACAAAAGTAAGATATATTTGTAATTGAAATAGAAACCCAGCAAAACCTGTCCCTGTTTGGACCTGGTTCCTGCCTATCTCCCGAAGCAACATGCGTTGGCTCTTAGTGAGAACGTTCAAGCTTTGATTAATGCCTCACTAATCCAAGGCTGTGTACCACCAGAATTAAAGAAGTCTTACTTCACCCATTTGCTAAAAAAGCCAACTTTGGGCTACACAATATCATCCAACTATCGCCCCATTGCTGGTCTTCTGTGGCCGGGCAAAATTCTAAAAAAAAGTTGTGACGGTTCAACTCCATAAATTTCTCGAGGAGAACAATATCCTTGATTCTTATCAGTCAGGATTCAGGCCAGCTCATGGCACCGAGTGGGATAATCTACTTGAGGCTGCCCATGATGGTGATGTCAGCATGCTTGTCATTGACAGCTTTGGACACTGTAGATTTTAACATCTTAAGGTCCAGACTGTGATCAGTGGCCCGAGTATCTGATGAGGCACTAATTTGGTTTACTTCCTTTCTGACCGACTGTGTTTAACAGGTCAAAGTCGGTTCATATCTGTCCGACCCCCATACCTGCCACTTGTGGAGTTCCACAGGGTTCTTCTCTGTCGCTGCTGTTATTTAATTTGTACATTCATCCATTGCTTGACATTTTCTCCCAATTTAATCTCTGTTATCACTCCTATTCTGGCGACACACAGATCTATGTCAGGCTAAAATACTAAAATATCCTCTGGAGGCGCTCGACCGAATCATCTCTTTTGCTGACAAAATCCAAAAGTGGATGTTGGTGAACAAACTCCAACTAAATCCGCAAAAAAGAGAGATCATGGTTTTTGGTTCCAAAACGAAAGTGGCAAATGTGTTAAAAACCATTCTATGTGCCACGTTATTTGGAGCTCCAACTAAATACACTCAAAGTCAAAAACATAGGCTGCAGTCCACTCTAAGTTGTAATTTGCAGGTTAATCAGACTGTGAAGTCAGTTTACTTTCGACTTAAACTATTAAACCACTGTTGCCTCTTATTTTGGAGAAGGATCGGCCGATAGTAGTGGGAACATTAGTCAATGCCAGGATAGACTACTGTAATGTCCTCTTGGCTGGCATTCCCAAATACCAACTTCAGAGACTGCAAGTAGCCCCGAATTCGGCAGCCCGATTAATTTTCAATCTACCTAGAAAAACCGCTATCTCTCCCTTTCAAAAGAATCTTTATTGGCTCCCGGTACAACAAGGTATTGCATTTAAAATCCTATGCATGGTCTTTAGAAGTGTTCATGATTTGGCCCCAGTTTACCTATCATCCAAGATTAATACCTATTGCCCCAACCGCATGTTACGATCTGTTGGACAAGGATAATTGGTGGTTCCCTCTTCCAGAACCTCTACATGGGGTGACACATGTTTCTTCTGTATAGGCCTCCGAACATGGAACTCCCTTCCAGATAGCTTACGACAAATTCAGTCATTGAGCATGTCCAGGAAAGAATTGAAGACCTACTTGTTCAAGTAAACTATTCTCTAGCAAGTTCTTCAATTCTGTATGATTTGTGTTTAGTGATCATCTGCGCCCAGATGCAAGTTTCTGCCAGGTCCCCACAGGGTATGCGCCTTATAAATGTACAAAATCAAATGTACAAAATCAAATCTGTGATAATCCAGATAGGTATTTAACTTATGTAGCGCTTCATATATGGTTCACTTAACATCTAGCGACTGTGATTATTAAACCTCAGTCAATACTCAGAAGGATGTTAGCCAATAACATAGCTCAGCCGGTGGAGAACTTGTTCCTGCAATCTATGCGTGATCTGTAGGTTTGAATCCCAGCAAGGCCAACTCAGCCTCTCATCCTTTCGAGGTCGATAAAGGAGTACTGACTTCGGTTTGGTAATAATTGTGATAAATATGTTTTATGTACAGTGCTTTGCCAAAAGTGCTATATAAATAACCATTTGACCATGAGATTAGGTATATCATTTAGCATGGAGTCCTTGCCTCTATGCACTGTTGTATCATAAGATTGGCATACCATTAGGTGGTAATAGCTCCAGGATATTAGGACTTCTTTATACACCAAAAGACAATTATCGAACCTCAAAACACACAATACGCTTCATGTTTGCTTTGCTATGCTATGCAATTGGCTAGGTTTTTGTGTTTTCAACATTTAAATAAATACAGCAGAGATCAAATGGCCAGACCTTAGAGAAATAATGGAAGGTGTATTCCGTCACGATGCAGAAACCTGCCACATGGTAATGATTTCCATACAGTTTGTGCACGCATCTGCTCTTGCAAAGGATAAAAGTCATTTTTACTCTCTTGAAATCACATTTACTCTCAAAGTTTAAAAATAGGGAGTAAAATACTCCCACCTCAAAATCTTATCTGGAGCACTGAACCCAGTTTGTTTGGCACCTTGCTGCCCGCTATGCGCAGTGAAACATATATGAAATTTACTGCAAACAAGTAAATTTACATAAAAGTTACAAACATCCCCTGCAAATGGTAATCGCCTTTCATAAAATCTACTTGATTATGCCAGTGAACGTTGTGAGCTCTGGCTGAGTGTCTGTAAAATGTAAAAGGATAAATAAATAGATATGATAAAAAGGCTCTGAAAACAGTTTGTCCAGCTCTCTCCCACAGGTGCTAATATAATGCTATCATAATCAGAGGAAAGTGAGCTCTGGAGGCTAACTACAGAGTGTGGTATTGCAGTGTGCATGGTATGTGTTAGGTGACACAGTACTCCCACAAATCTCGGGAGCTGGTGAACCTTGCCTGGAAATCTGAAGTTTGCTCTTTGTGTCTACTCTTGGAGGTGGAGTGGCTAATTCTTAATCCTCACACCGGCGCGGAGCCTAAACTGTGTGTTAGGTTTTGGGCAGTGGTCAGAGGTCCAGCGTCTCCTTTCTCCAATCCACTGCATGCTAACGAGTGGTCATACCAGTGGACAACAAAGCAAGCAGTGAGTGAACTACCCTCTTTTGAACAAACAGTGAATTATACCAACATGAGAGAAATGGTATACAACCTGAGTGTAGTAGTGGTGCTGTCAATACTCTGTGCGCCAGCATGCTAACGGACGAGGAGATATTGGCCGTGCCAGGACTGCCCCTTCCGCCGCCCCTCTAGACAGTGACTTGCCAATAGTCGCTGCTGTGCCAAAAGCGACTAAAAGCAAACAAATACTGAAAAGCAAGACAATAACTTAATTACTTTGTTTTTCTTTTCGCCAACAAACAAAACGGCAGCATCAAAGTCTGCGTTAAATGACGCCCAAAGCAATGTTGTTCTCCAGCATGGGGTCTGGCATGGATTCACATGCTCATGAATATTCCCCGTCGTCAGGCTGTGAATCCTCGGTAAAAGAAAAAACAGTTTCAGTTTCATTTCTAAACTGTCTTTCTCCTATAAACAAATCACTGAGCTCTGGATCATACTGCCCCCAGCCAATGACTGCCCTCTAGCTAAGCCCCTCCTCTAGCAGCCATCTTCAGATTTTGACCGCACGTTCAAGTGTTGGGAGTCCTCACGTTTTGCTCTTCGAGATTCTCTGCGTTTTTTTTGCTTTTGTGATAGGAAATTTCAAACTTTCAGTCAATCGAGCCCGTTTGCACCATCGCTTATTCTTCCAATTAACGGGGACCCGTTTTTCAGCATCTTTCATCGCCGCTCAAGGGCAGAAATCATTGAGTGTTCTTCTTGGAAGCTTCCAGAAGTTCTTCAGGCCTACACTGCACCGGATCATGTTGGAAGAGAAGGACGGAGCTTCCCTCTTAAAGCTGTGCACCAGCGGCGGTTTGCAGAATGTTTATTCGGATGACAAGCATTCCCAATGCCTGTATTGTCTACACCCGGCGCAAAAAGAAGAGGATTGTGAGATCTGCCGGGGTTTCACCAAGCGCACCATGAAGGATCGACATGTCCGGTTGGCGGTGTGGCTCCAAGCCAGGGCTTCTACCCCAGGTGCTTCTCAGGGGCATGCCTCTTCCGGATCCAGCCAACCTGAGCGGGCTCGTAAGTCCTTTGAGGGCGCCCCATCCGTGGGGGCCCAACACAAGGCCAAGCACCGCAAGTCCACTTCCGTTGGGGTCGCCGCTTCCACGGATCCTGCGATGTTAAGGGCACGTTCATCGTCTCCAACTGCCTCGATCTTCAGCCACCGCTCCGGTTCATCGTCCAAGAGGAAGTCTGAAACCCATGAGAAGCTGCGTGAAAAGGGTAAGGTGTCCGAACCGCCTGTGATGGAGAAGGCCAAGCTGGACAAGGTCATTGAGCATCCCGTGAAGGAGAAGTCCAAGATGGCCGACCTGCCTGTGAAGGCCCAGGTGGTGCAGGCCAAATCATCCTCCTCAATCGAGATGGTGGTGGCCTTTCTTTTGAAGGCAAGAGGGGCCCCCCGACCACGGTGCCCAGTGCGACAGCCAGAATTTCTTTCCCGGCCAGGAGAGAGTCTTCATTCAAACCGATAGTGAAGACCCCAGAGAAGAGGATGCCAGACCTCAGTCCAAGACTGAACCCTCAGGACCTGAAGAAAAGGGGGGCAGAAGAACTCCAGGGCACAGACATTTCTTCATCCGACAAGGAGGAGAGACTTTCCTTCCACACCGTCCATGATGATGATGACGGCAACGATGGTGATGACAATGGGAACGTGGGAACGTCGAGGAGCCGGCTGCCAAAGGCGAAGGCGACAAGGACAACGCCGATACTGATGGGGACGACAACATGGGCACTGGGCCCAGTGACCTGACTCCCCAGTTCCCACCTAGAGATTTGTCACAGAATATCCTCTCGAAAATCCACACGTCGGTGTTGGAGATTCAGCACCAGCGGCATCACCAGTGACCCTGTTGACACCGGGACCACCACTGGTGAAGAAGAGGAGGAGACAGCCTACGCCGCCATCCCAGCTGTCGCTGTCTCCCTCCCCCTAGGAAGACTGAAGACTGGGACGGACACGGCGACGACTGATACAGACGATGACACAGGACTGGGAGACCCTGCATCACCGGCACTGAGAGACTCTCCACCGGACAAGGTGGGGTCCTTTCATTTCATGATTGCCCGGGTGTGGGAGCTCTTCCAGCTCGCCCCAGAGGAAAAGGTGGGCTTCCTGCACCAACGCCGTGAGGCGACGAGGAAGACTACACTGTCGGTACTGCTCCTGGATGACGTCTGGGATGAAGGGCTAGTGTTACTGAAGAATCATGCTTCAGCTCCAGCTAAGGGAGACCACCTTGAGAAAAAGTACCGGGTGCCGGAGTCTGCGCCCAGGTATCTCCGGTCTCAACTGTCACCGGACTCAGTGGTCTCAGCGGCCACCAAGAAGAAGTCATCGAGTTCATCGTCATCTTCATCCGTACCCCTGGACAATGATGGGAAGAAACTGGATTTCATGTGTAGGAAGGTAATCTACTCAGTGGCAATGATGGTGAAAATGGCCAATGCCTTGGTGATTGTGGCCAGATACGACTGGGAGCTTTGGTTCAAGATGGCTCCACTCCTGGATTTTCTACCCGATGACAAATGGTTTGAGGCTTTGGAGATCCTCAAGGAAGGCGAGGTGGCGTCGGACCACGCCATCACAGTGGCACTGGACATCGCAGACACAGGTTTCTGCCAGATGGGCAACAGAGTTTGCCTTCGCCTTCATGGCTGGTTCAAGGCCACCAAATTCAGACAGGAGGTCCAGACTAGGGTCCTGGACATGCCATTCGACAGAGACAACCAATTCGGGAAGAGCGTCAATGAATCCCTGCAGGCCATCAAGACGGACACAGATGGCCTTTGCCTTAGGCACCCTCCAACAACACAGGCCGTCCTTTCGTTCCTCAAGAGGAAAGTCTAGCAGGTCTTTGAAGGGTTTCAGCGGGGGCTCATCCTCTTACCGCCAGTCCTCCTGCTCCTTGTCCCAGGAAGCCAACAGGGGTCACTGTAAGGCCTTCGGGGGTGGCCACCGTCGTCGCCAAGGCTCCCAGGGCAGCGCCCTGACCAACGAGCAGGACTGAACCAGCCAAGACTTTGGACCCCCACTGGTGCACCCCAGTGGGGGGGCAGCTGGCGAACTTCGTCAACGTGTGGGAGACCATCTCCACCGACTGATGGGTGCTGGACGCTCTCGCCCACAGGCACACCCTCGAGTTTCAACTAAAGTGTCCACGAATACCACTGGTGGCCTTACAGGAAAAACACATCCCTCAGCTGCTGCTAGAGGTTCGTGCCATGTTAAAGAAAGGGGCGATAGAGCTGGTTCTAAAGCAACTGCTGGGCTCCGGAGTTTACTCAAGGTACTTTCTCATAAGAAAGAAGACGGGGGGATGGAGGCCCAGTCTCGACCTACGAGGACTCAACAAGTACATCAAGTCCCAGAAGTTCAGGATGGTCACACTGCAGCACGTGCTTGGCCAGCTGGAGGAGGGAGACTTTCCGTCGTACTTCCACATCAACAAAGGACACCGCAAGTTTCTGCGCTTTGCCGTTCAAGGGAAGCATTACCAGTTCAAGGCTCTCCCGTTCGGACTGAAGTTGGCGCCCAGAGTCTTCACCAAGTGCCTGGTACCGGTGGCGGCCCATCTACAACTGCAAGGAATCCATGTGTACCCTTACTTGGATGACTGGCTCATCTGGGACGGATCAAGGGAGATCGCCGTCGTCCACACAGCGAAGACCGTCCAGCTGCTGACGGAACTGGGGTTCTCTTTGAAATATGCAAAGTCCTGCTTGACTTCATCACAGGTCATGCTGTTCCTGGGTTACAGACTCAACAGTGTACTGCCTGGCGTCACCGTCGGAGGAGAGGATTTCAGCCATCCTAGGAAAAGTGCAACGGCTGTTCGCACTGCGTGTCACCGCGGTGAGGACCATCAAGTCGCTACTTGGCATGATGTTGTCATGCATATACCCGGTTCGGCTCTGCAGGTTGTGGATGTGCCCTCTACAGGAGTTCCTCGATGCCATTGGGTCCAGGTGTCCGGAGGCTTCCAGGACAGGATGGCGCTCAACGAGGAGTTCTGTCAAGCGATAAGGTGTTCGGGTGTGCACTCCAATATCACTGGGGGCACCGATTTTCAGAGCCTGCGTATCAGGAGATGGTCACGACGAATGCTTCCCTGGAAGGATGGGGAGCCCACACCGGGCGTCTTCAAGCCAGAGGCCTGTGGCTGCTGGAGGAGAAGACGTTACACATCAACGTCCTGGATCTACGAGCAGTGTTTTGGGCCTTAAGTCAATGTTTTACATCTGGAAACAGGGGGGCACCATATCCCCAGCGCTCTCCAGGGAGGCGCAGGATTTATGGCACTGGGCCATCACCCAGGGGATGTTCCTCACTCCGTTTCACCTGGGAGGAGTAAAGAACACCGTCACCGACTCTCTCAGCAGGGAGTTGCGCTCTTGCCACGAGTGGGAGCTTCGGCAGGACCACGTGGACCACCTCAAATGGGGCAGTCCCCAGATCGATCTGTTTGCGACGACGACAAACACCAAGTGCTGGAGGTTTGCCAGCAGATTCCCCCAGCCACGGAGCATGGGGGACGCATTCTCATTCCCTTGGGAAGGCCTGTTGCTGTTACTTCTTCGAGTCATCAATCAACTCAGACAGTACCGGTGCAGGATGATCCTCGTCGCACCAGCGTGGCGGAGGCAGATCTGGTACCCAGACCTTCTCAGCATGTCAGCGTTCCCTTTAGTCAAGCTGCTAGTGGTTTCAGATCCTCTCGCCAGGGAAGGAGGCGCAATTCTGCACCACAACCCGGGGTCTCTGAACCTGAAGGCCTGGCTCCTGCAGCATTAGAGTTCAGTGGCTACGATCTTCCGGCGGACTGCAGGGCGTCATCTACTTTAAAAGGCTACGGACACAAATGGAAGCGCTTTGCAATTTGGTGCCATTCACAGAAGATCAACTCTGAGGGTCACGGCCCCTCAAGTATTGCTGTATTTACTGTCATTGGCTAAATCGTGGCTGGCTCATGCCTCCATCAAGGTTCATTTGGCAGCGACCTCCCGTTACACCAGATCTCCGGGACGGTCTTCACTGTGGTCGCACCGTCTAGTTAAGGAGTTCATCAAGGGACTGTTCTGCTTGTTCCTGCTGGTGAAGGCTCCAACCCCACCGTGGGAATTCAATGTGGTGCTGACTAGGCTCATGTGGGCGCCATTCGACCTATGCATTTAGCTCTGCTCATGTTTCTGTCATTGAAGACAGCTTTCCTCGTCGCCATCACCTCTGCTAGATGAGTAGGTACGATCCAGGCCCTGTCATGCAAGCAGTCTTACTTGACTGTTCACGAGACGAGGGTGGTGCTGCGGATGCACCCCTCCTTCATGCCAAAAGTTCAGTCAGAATTTCATCTCAACGAGCTCTTGGTGTTACCTGTGTTTTTTTTCTGACGCCTTCGTCGCCGGCTAAAAGGACTTTGCACTCGCTGGATGTGGCTAGAGCGCTGAAGTTTTATGTGACCCGTACGAAGAATTTCTGTAAAACTTCTCAGCTTTTTCGTGAACTTTGGTGGTCATGTGAACCATGGGAAGGCCTGTCCAATGCTTCCATTTCCTGGTGGCTCTCCCGCTGTATCACTCACTGGCACCGGTTGGCAAACTGGCCGCTGCCTGGCCATCCGAAAGCCCATTCTACCAGAGCGATCGCTGCTAAAACGACATTCCTGTCTGGTGTGCCGCTGCTGGACATCTGCAGGGCTGCTATGTGGAGGTTGATGCACACCTACACTAAATTCTACTGTGTCCACAGGGATTCCAGAGAGGAGTCCAGAGTCGGCCAAGCAGTGCTGCACAACCTGTTCGCTGGAAGGTGAGCCTGGTGAGGAGGTAAGAGATTGCACCTGTTGAGCCTTGCCACCTCCCGTGGTTGTGCATGTGTGTACTGCTATGTATTCTTTATTCATGAGCACGTGAATCCATGCCAGACCCCATGCTGGAGAAGGAACAAGTTACTTATCTGTAACTGTTGTTCTGCAGCATGGGTCTGGCTTGGATTCACATGCAAACTCTCCCACCTGCCCCTCTGCGGCTCTTCTCTTGTTACTACTGCCACTTTACGTGCTACCAAATCTGAAGATGGCTGCCAGAGGAGGGGCTTAGGTAGAGGGCAGTCATTGGCTGGGGGCAGCATGACCCAGAGCTCAATGTTTAGAATATACGAGAAAGACAGTTTAGAAACTAAACAAACTGTTTTTTCTTTTACCGACGATTTCAAGCCTGACGACGGGGAATATTCATGAGCATGTGAATCCATGCCAGACCCATGCTGGAGAACAACAGTTACAGGTAAGTAAGTTGTTCCTTGTGCACTCTGAGGACTTAGACTGAAACGTTTGCAAGCATGAACACCCAACTCGGGTGCAAGAAATTGTTGAGTCCCACAAGCTAAACACCCCATCAACAAGTTCATTGATGGCTAATACTTCTCTGCATAATGGTCAATCCGCATAAGGCACTGCCTTTTTTGCTTCATCTCCTGCTCCTTCGCCAACTCCTCTTCCGCCAAGGTGTTTATCATCAGTAATGAGAAGAGTGGAAGGTGTGCTTGGAGGCGCGAATGTGGACCAATTTACGGAAATCAACCAAGGTTTGTGTATTCCTGTGTCCTTATATGAGGGCATTCAGAGAAACCAAAGCTAAAACAACACTCTTGGAATCCCTGCTATTTAAATGTGACCGCATAAATTTACACGCAGCTGCCATGGAATTCCTATTTGCCTGTAAATTTGGCCACATTGAAATTCCTTCAAGAGAACCGCAAGCCACACAGAATCAATTGCTGCAACCTTCAGGAGAAGTGTGAGGGTTATTGTAGAAAACAGCTCCACCTGACCAAAAGAGTGATATGGTGGTGCAACCTCCGGCTGATGAGCAATATCTAACCGACTGACGGCCTCCATGGAATAGAAAAGTGATAGAGGTAGAGAGGGCCTTGGCTCCTACCCAAAGACAACCAGTGCCCACAAATACTTCAATAATGAAGACAAAGCGAGCCAATGTACCCTCGACAATTGCTGAGGTGGATTGTGGGACCGACTCATTAGAAGAGGTTTTGAGCATAAGCACTGTAACAGAAGGATGTGTATGGCACAGTCACGAGTACAACAGGAGAAGAAGTAAAAAAAAAAAAAAAAAAAACATGCCATCAAAGAAATCTGAAAAAGCAGGGTGCTCGAAGCTTCATTCATTCACTAATCGCTCCGCCTTATCTCAGCTTGCAACAGGCATTGGGGCTGGAGGGGATAAATGTATGGCGGTTTAACAGCCAACAATTTCCTCTGCTGTAGTGGTGCAGGACCCGCTAACGAAGGGAACTAGTGAAAAACCCATTGAGGCTGTTCTCGCATCACATGTCACTGTAATAACAAAAGTAACCCCTAAGGTTTTTCCAGCTACTCTGCAGAATTTTGCATGCCAATGTTGCAAAATATTGCTGTACAGAGACAACTAACCAAGCAAGACGGAGTACAATTTAGTGATGCAACATTAAGTCCCCCACAAGGGGGCCTAAATAAGCACACATGCAGCATGCAGGACTGACGTCCCCTCGGCCTGTGGAGCATGAATAATTTCCAAACCACAAAACAGCCAAAATTGCTGAACAATCCATTAATTGTGGAATTGGAAAGCGTAATCCCTGAAACACGCATTTCAGTGCTGAATGGAACCAATGTCTTGTCTCTCCTTCAGGAAATTCCCACACTGGGAGGGATAAAAACTGGTGATCTAGCCAGAGTATTCGTTCCAGATACATCTAGACTTGATCAAGTGGCGATCTATTTAAAATATAAACTGATTATGTATACCCTGCTCAAGGAGCGAGACAATTCAAGACGCCTGGGTTATGACTTGATAGCCCCTAATACTAATCATTGGCAGTATAACGCCCAATTTGGAAGAACCTCTAAGGATGTTTGTATGTCCACGTTACAAGGGGGGGCTGAGAGAATCAATGTAAGACAAAGTACTGACCTTAAAGAGAAAGATACTGGCCTCAGAGGAAACTAGAGATGGGTCCTAGCTTCTGTCTGCAACTGCAAACTAGACTGATGGGGGAAAAGCACCACAAGGGGGTTGGATCAGATCCCCTTAGACAAGGAAATTCTGAATTCTTTTTTTTCACTTGCCTCATTTAATGCTCATGGCCATGCTCATTTATTCAATAATTCCTCTTTATCTTGTAAATTTAGGAAATACAAAGTTGTCAACTTGCAGGAAACTTGGCTCAAAAAGCAGCCGGCTTTTGATGGATATAGAGTTGTACAACAGGCTGCATGGCAAGATGCCAATGGCTGCTCATCTGGTGGTCTTCTGACCTTGGTGAATAATCTCTGCTATCAAATTGGAGGCCTCTGTTAAAGTGCAATTTGGAATATTGGCCACTCATATCAGTTTTGCATTGATCGAGGTTGTAAATGTCCTCGTTATTAACATCTATTGGCATCAAGGCATGCCACCTCGGGCCGATGTAGTTGAATCCATCTTCTCTTGTGTTACTGATAGGCATAACAAGGTGCCCTCTGGGCACTTCTTACTATCAGGAGATTTGAATTCAGTCTACATCTCGGCTACAGGATGGTCCAGAACATGTTTGAGCAATGAATGCTTGAAGATTAGGAATGGTAGAGTTTGGGTTGACTGCCTTAGTCGATCGACTCACAAGGATTCCCCGCCTATGGCGACCTGGTCAAATGGCTTTAGTTCCTCGATCATTGCCTATATTTTTGTGAGCCCATGGCTGATGGACCATTATTCCCGCTTTGAAGTTCTGAGATTAGTGACCAATCATTTCTGGTGGCCCAATTTGAGAGATTAGTTATTACTCTGGGGAATACAACAGCAAACCTTGGATGGTGGTCAGTTGTTCCCAACATACAAGGAATTCATTTACATTGGACACCGCAAATGTTAATAAAAGTAAATAACTCACTTACTGAGACCATCTCCTAGATGTCTAGACAAGAAATGCAAACGGACTTCTCTGTGGAGTACCTTGAATGTTTTATTGCAAATGTAATTCAATCAAAAACTCTAGGAAATATTACTCGGACGCCCCGACTCTCCTCCTGCATGCATACCAATAATTATGTGGTTTTCAGTAGAAGGAGAGTCTTGAGGCGGCAGATTCAGTACATAAAAAATTGTTCCCATCTGAATGACCTAGAGAAGTTGGCACCGCAAAAGAAGGTTCAAAGGGGATATAAAAACTGGCTTTGCTACTCTAAAATACAGCGTTCACAATTGGACGCAGAGAAAATGCCTGATGCGTTGACACAGAGGGACACACAATCCTTCTGGTCCTTGATTAATGCCTCTGGAAAGCTTGAAGCCGGAAGATTGGTTAATACTGTTGATTAGGATGCATGGGTTAAACATTTTGACACATTTTATGCCCTGCCAGTGACAGCTGTCTCACTGGAGAAGGGCTTGATCCTCTCTGATGATGCTTACTTTGAATTCGACCTATAACCTACTAAATTACAAAGCTTAATTGGAAATATTAGTAATTTGCGTGCCCCGTGCCAAATGGGCTCTCAAATTTGATATTCAAGTTAAATCCACCTCTTTGGGCGGAAATTATATCCACACTGTTTGCAGATATCATTAAACTTAACCAAATTCCTATTACATGGGACAGAGCAGGCATCATCCCAATATACAAGTGAGGGGACTGAAACCAGCCAGGAAATTACTGTCCGATGGCCATTTTAGATGCAGACTTTAAAATCTTCTCCTATATCTTACTACAACATCTTGAAACCTGGGCCTGTAGCCAAATTTAATATCTAAGTGGCAAACAGGCTTCAGAAAGGGGATGGGTACCCGCATAAATGGAGTGCTAGTGAAGTGCATCCTGTCTCAGGAGTGGACTAAGGGGAATAATTCAGTGTTTTTGGCATCAATTGACATTGCGGCAGTGTTTGACGGTGTGGACTGATCACTGCTTTGGCAAAAACTATATAAATGGGGTATTCCACCGGGCTTACTGAGATTAATAGTTGCCCTTCACTCCCATTCAAATATTCAAGTCAGCTGTATAATAGAAACGTACAGAGGAGTGAGGCAAGGGTCCGTTCTGGCCCCATGTCTACACAATCTATACATGGCTGACCTGGACAAAGCATTTCAGATTGCAGCCTTTGCAACCCCGAAGATCTCTAGCCTCAGGCCGATTTGGACAGGATATGCAGATGGCCTACAACGCCTTCTAAATGCCTTTACTACCTTTGTGAATGCTAACTTGCTGTGCGTTAATCCTGCAAAGACAATGGTAATGCAACTATCAAGCGCCCAGAAACGAATACCATTCAGGTGGCATGTACAATCAGAGGTGTTAGAAAAGAATAGTTATTTTATCTATATGGGCTTTAAGATTAACTCTAAGCCATCTATTACCCCCACTTGTGCCTGACTGCACACAAATGCTGTTAATTTGGCAGACCAACTACAGAGGGTGGACTCCAAGTTTGGCAAGTTCTCATTACTTCCATGCCTTAGATTTAGTTTAGGGCAAAGTTGTCCCAAATTTACAATACAGCATTGAGATTTATGATCCGGTGTTGATAGATTACTTGCCTCAGTTGGAAGCATTGATATGGAGAAGGGTTATGTACCTACCGCCCTCCACGCCTCGCTCTATTATTCAATATGAACTGGGTATTATCTCATTGAAAGCCAGAGCCCTTTGGCAATATCTGTCATGCTACATGAAAATGTTAGCTTCGCCAGCAAATTCCATGATGTCTGACTTTGGGGAAGCTTGTGAAATTGGAGGCTCTCGAGCATTGTCGGAAATTGGGGGGATTGCTTGATTATGCTTGTCAGAGACTGGGTGTACTATTCAGGACCTTTATAGGTAATACAGATAAGGTAACAAAAGCACTATTTGTAGCAGACTGGGCGAAAATGGTGACAGAATTTCAAGCCTATCCTTCCTTAGTCCATTTAAAGATCATAAAAACAAGGTACTATGGCCCCTTACCTCTCAATCTACTCTAGTAAAGAAGTCTGGTCTACTTTCCTGAAGTTTCGTTTCAATCTGATTCCCACAAAGGAAACTGCATAGGTATGGACAGGCCACAGAAGACACTGTTTTCTGTATATACTGTAATGTTGACACAGAGGGAGAAATAGCAAAGCGCACATATTGTTATCATGTGTATTGTTGAAGTTGTTAAGGGAAAGAGTGTTTCATAGGAAAACAATCTTAAATGAATAAGCTACTCTCTTGATAGATTAAATGTGGAGACACTGGCCCTCATTACAAGTCCGGCGCTGGACCATGGTCCTATTAGCACCATGGTCCATGCCGGAATCCGGCATGGTGGATGGCGGAATTACCGCCCCATTCCAAGGTGAGTGGGGCGGTAATTCCCCATTCACCATTTGCCCTTCCCCATTCCCATTTTTGCCCCATAGGGCATAATGGGAATGGGGAAAGGCGTTAAGTACGGTGCCGCAAATTGTGGCACCATACTTAGCACCAAGGTCACTTTGCGGCATGGGTTTTAACGCCTGCAAAAAGCAGGCGTTAAAACCCGGGACCTCTTAATCAGGAGTTAAGGGTTAACAGCGCCGTTAAACCCTTAACGCCTGACTTGTAATGAGGGCCACTGTCTTTTGGGAGGAACAACAACTGTAAATGCTTTTGTTTCCTTCTTTTGCTCAATCATTCCTGCTTTGGATACTGTGAGAAACCAAAGGGTGTCTCACCCGCTAGTCCTCAGGGACTTGTCATCCAGGAGGCCAGGACACAGCCATCGCCTCGGGATCCAGTTCCTGTGGGTGACGAGTGCGGGAGGATCACCTGGTTGAAGGGTCTTCAGGGTGTGGGGGTGAGGCAGGCGATGGTGTGATGTGGTATTCCCCCCTATTTTGTTTATCCAACCCATTTTATGTGAGGAAAACAGTGACTGAGAGTAACAACATTAACTTTCACACATTGTACTGGACACGTCCGCTAATCGGGTCAGGCAAAGTCAGGCACTTCACTCTAAGTGCATACACCTCATACCAATTAGCTCTCTTCACACGAATAAAAGGAAGAACACAAAGACACACTCTGAGCAAGGTGGAGCACGAGTACGAGGAGGGCTTCTGGGATTAAGGTAAACCTACTGTAGCAGAGCGAAGGACCAAGGGACGAGAGCAGTGGGTCGAGAACCCCAAGATTTCCATACTGGAGGCCGTTGCCTCCAACAGGTCACGAGGGACACATGGAGAAAGCCAGATCCCACAAGTGAAGATTGCATTTAGATACACTAACCTCAACTTTACTGTAAACCATGGGGACAATGCAGTGTTTTACAGAAGCAATGCTGTAGTTATGCATTATGAAACAACTTAAATGGTTAGGAATGGAATTGCAATACTGTTTTAAATGAAGTTACACCTACTGGTCTTTGCCAAGGAGGATATAGTTGGCTTAATAAAAGTATCATCGCTATTACGGTTTTTAATTGTTGGAGAAAGAAAAACAAATCTTGCCTAGTACTCCCACACAGGCATTTAGCACTTAAGAGTGAAGGAAATTATAACTATTGCACTCTTTCTTCATTAGCCCCTTTGAACTTGCAGTGAACAGAGAAGAGGGTGGCGAGATCCTTGAGAGCCAGAGAGGAATTCAGCAGGAGCAGTGCTTTCATTGAACAGGGTAACTTAAATAGCTAACTTTGCTACACAAGTGTCCATTTAATTAGCAAACCTACAGAATCGCATAGCAAATTGCTATGCAGCATTGTTTATTTTATGCCTTGCACTCTTTGATGCTCTTTCTTTCACCACATTGCCTTCACACTCTTCCATAAGTAAGCAATAAGTCCTGAGCCGCTGGGGCATTACCGAGTCAGGTAATGCCCCGGGGCCCCTAGTTGCAGGCCCTGGGGCATTACCTGACTCGGTAATGCCCCCGCGGCTTGGGGCTTATTGCCATTAGTACCCCGGCCCGTAAAACCAGGGTAGTAACAGACATTTTTTTGTGTTCTGAAACGCTCTGGCATTTCGGAACAGAAAAAAAAAGTTACAAAAATTTCCGCCGGGCAGGGTAAAATGGAATCAGTATTCCCGTTCCATGTCGGCCTTCAAAATGTATGCAAAAAGGTAAACAAATAAAATGGCTGCCATGGAAAGGGAGAAGGGACTACTTGTAGTTCCTTCTTCCTTTTCAAGATGGCCTGTCGTGGATTGGAAGCGGACGCGCCGGGGACAGAAGTGTTCCCAGCGTCTCCGCTCCCGAAATGGACCAAAAAGAAGGTAAATGGGTGTCACGATTCCTGCCCCCAGCCCCCAGCATATCAGGCTGGAGCCAGGTCACGGCCACCTAGTCGGCCCCTAAGGGCCTCTCCATCTCCCCAGACACCTACTTGGACTCAGACTTGGTGCCTTTGGCACCAAGCTCACACACAGTCCTGAGATCCACTTAGTATTGGACTTGCAATGTATTATGGGGGAATGGATGCCCCCATGTAATTCAGTTCCTTGAACTGGATGAGCGGTCTAGTCTCTCGGGTGTGGCTCAGCCCAAGGATACCTGGGATACCTACAGACTATTTAAACCACACCCGGCCTGAGAAACATGCTTTACGTTTCTCTGCACCTGCAGCGTGACACTCACCGTGCTCGGATCTCCTGAAGAGGCCCACTTCTTTCTTCAGCGCCAGCGCACCTGCAAGAATAAGAACTTTGTTGCCAATACTCACCTCGAAGAGCATCTAACTTCTGTCCATCTCTTCCCAGTCTTGCGGATTCCTACGGCAGAGTCATCTCCATCTCGGCACACCGCGCCCTACCAAAGGGGAGAAGACTAAAAGAAAAGACGTTAGTAAGCATTCTGCAATACTTAGCTCTCTCGAATTTGCAAATAGAGTTGAAACCTTACCTGAACTCCTGTCGATCGGACAACTTCTGCTCCGGAGCATCCCACCGATCTGAAAAAGGGGAAAAGACACATCAGGTTAGCGCAAAACATTTAAGAGGCGCCGCAAATCGCGCTTTCTCACCGCAGCTCATCTCCTCAGCTCGCTTCCATGCTGGGTTACTGCAGCACCTAAAAGGACACGGAAAAGACGAACATTGATTAGTGCTAAAGAAGCCAATAAGCATCACGCTCCGCATTCCTACTTACTTCAGCAGCGCATCACCATCCTCAAGACCTTCGTCACCTAAGGAAAGAAAGACACAGTATTAAAGGGACTAGATCCATCAGAACCTTTTGTAAGTCTCATTCCAATTACCGGTCGAGCTGAACCTGCAGCAAGCCCCATCCGCTGGGCCCGTGCCAGTGAAGCAACTAGGCATCCTCCAGCCCGCATCACCCAACGCACCCCTGCATCGAAGGCAGAACGGAGAGCGCCCCACATCAAAAAACAAGGCGAGGAGAGGTCTGGGGGAAGGTTGGGACCCAGGGAAGACAAGGGGGGCCAGACAAGCAAGACCAATAGGGAATTGACCTCTGATAATACTGTGTTTCAGGCCCAGTGCTTGGTTGAGCAAATCCAGGGAAGGGTTCGAAGTGGTCGGAAGTCCGGACCAGCTGAGTGGCGTCCCCGTGGATATCAGGTGAGCAGTGTCCGGTCAAAGGGTCGAATGGTCAAAGGATTGACACCAAAGGACCGAAAACAAAAGGATCGATTTTTTTTTTTAAATTACATTTTTTTGGGGGGGTTTTCATTTATGGAAAAAAAGTGTTTTTACCACCAAAAACAGGGGTTGGGGGAGGACCCCCCCAAAAAAAAAAAAATGGAAAAAAATATATATATTTTGTTTTCGATCCTTTTGTTTTCGGTCCTTTGGTGTCGACCCTTTGACCATTTGATCCTTTGGTTGTCAATCCCTTGACCTACAACCCAGGTGAGCGTTACAGAACGCAAAGCCTCACACCAAAAATCCACCTGGGCGTCATGGAAATGTCAGAAACTGACCAGTTAGCCCAAATGTTGGGACAGTTACGCTCCGAAGTACACGCAGCCCGGCAAACGAACAGATGACCTAAGCCGACAACTTCTCCAGTCGCAAGCGGGACATGCACCATTGCCGGGAAAAGTGCCTACAATGCCAGTACCATCAGCCAGCCCTGTTCAGATAACCCTTCCTGTGGCAGTTCCCTTGGCGCCACCGGAGCGATTCACTGGGGAACCTAAGAAATATGCCACTTTTATGAACCAGTGCCGTCTGCACTTCCTTTGCAGGCCCGGGGCCTTTCCAAATGACCAATTACGGGTCGCATTTGTGCTATCTTATTTGAGCGGAAGTGCTGCAGACTGGTCAGTACCATTTGTGACTCAAGACGATCCTCTGTTACGCGATTTCAGGGGTTTTCAACAGGAAATGGAAAAACTTTTCGCCCGTCGTACTCATGGACAGGCTCTAGACAACGAACTTCTATCCCTTCGTTAAGGGAACCAAGACCTATTGACATACAGCGCCACGTTCAACAGACATGTGGTTGAAGCTGAATGGCCTGCAGAGAAAAGAACCACGTTATTTCATAGGGGTCTGCGGGGAGAGCTAAAGGATGTCCTCGCACAAGTAGTGGATCCCCCTCAAGACTGTGCAGAATTTATTAACCTGGTGGTTCAGCTAGATCAAAGATTGCAAGACCGAAGAGCAGATCGGATCAGACCCGACTCTCGCCCTATTTATGTGCGTTCAAGGGACAATGTTTCTCGATCAACAGAAGGCTCAGGGGAACCAATGCGGATTGGAGGCATCAGGTCACCCTTGACTAAGGCGGAAAGAGATAGGAGGAGGCAACAGCAATTATGTTTGTACTGTGGAAAATCAGATCACTTTCTAAAGTAGTGCCCAGTGAAGCCACCGAGAAGGATAGTAGGAGCTACGGACAAGGAAGACCTCACCAAAGAGTCGGAAAACTGCCCAGCCCGGCAAGTGTAGGGGTCCACTTGTCGAGCGAAGAAAGTGAACTACAGACCTCCCATTTTGCACTACCTGTGATCCTGATTGATCACCAACAACCATTGTGGATGCACGCAGCAAGAGCGTACATAGACAGTGGAGCTGTTGGGAATTACATAGACCAAGATCCTGCAGCAAAGATGGGACTTCCTTTATGTCCAAAGTTAACCACAGACACTGTATCCACAGTCGATGGCATGGAAATAGCCTCCGGTCCAGTATCCCAATGCACTGCAACATTAACCCTTCTGTACCAGGATGTGCATCAAGAATCTATCGCTTTCGACCTCATCAAGGCACCTCAGTTTTGACTGATCTTAGGGATGCCCTGGTTGGTAGCTCATAATCCTTGAATAGATTGGCGAGCAAAGGAGCTGGCCTTCTCCGAGACCTGTGCTCAAACGTGTTATTGTCAAGAGAACCGATCAATCGACTCCAGAACCTCTATGCTGGGAATAGTGGCAGCCGGGACCCTACCAAGAGAGTACCAGGATTTTCAAGACGTGTTTCAGAAGGAACAAGGTAATACCCTACCTCCACACAGACCATACGATTGCCAGATTGACCTGGTACCCGGCGCCCAGATCCCTTGTGGATGAATCTATGCACTCACAGAATCAGAAAACCAGCACCTGAAGTCCTATCTCGACCAATACCTGGCAAACGGGTTCATCCGGCCCTCGAAATCCCCGGCGGCCAGTCCTCTGTTCTTCGTACCGAAAAAGGAAGGGGGACCTAAGAACGTGCATCGACTATCGCGCATTGAACCAGATTACCGTCAAAAACCGTTACCCCCTGCCATTGATTCCTGAACTGCTTGACCAAGTCAAAGACGCCCAAATCTACACAAAACTAGATCTAAGAGGAGCATATCACCTTGTCCGAGTTAAAAGGGACGACAAATGGAAAATCGCCCTTTGTAGCAAGTATGGCCTGTACGAATATCAAGTAATGTCCTTTGGCCTTCGCAACCCGCCAGCTGCATTTCAATATTTCATGAACAAAGTATTAAGGGATAAGTATTAATTGATGTCTGTGCTTTAGTATACATTGATGACATCCTAGTGTACTCCGCATCAAAACAAGACCATGTCAAACACGTTCAATCTGTACTGGCAAAACTCTGCCAGCATCAGCTCTATGCCAAGCTTGAAAAGTGTTCATTCCATGTTTCCGAGGTGGAGTTCCTTGGTTTCATTCTTAGTCCGAAGGGTATCCGTATGGATGTACACATGGTAGATGCGATCCTAAACTGGCCATCACCAAACTCGTTCAAGGGAGTACAGAGCATGTTAGGTTTCGCAAACTTCTACCGCCGGTTCATCCCGGAATTCTCACAGATAATACATCCCATCACATCGTTACTAAAAAAGAGCAATACAAAATTTCAATGGACAGAGGAAGCAGAAAATGCTTTCCAGGAACTTAAGGCTCGATTCACTTCGGCCCCAATTCTACGCCATTCTCGCCCAGAACTCCCATACGTGGTGGAAACGGACGCATTAAACATGGCCATGGGTGCCGTCCTCTCGCAAAAGGATCCTGAAACGGGTCAGCTAGTCCCGATTGCCTTCTGGTCACGTAAATTTACACCCCACAAGCTCAATTACGCCATCACAGATAAAGAGCTCCTAGCCATCAAGTCTGCCTTTAAGGCCTGGCGCCATTACCTTCTGGGTGCAAGACACACCATCACTGTCATAACAGATCACCGAAAACTCCAGTATCTAAAAATTGCTAAAGCACAATCTTCACGACAGTTACGTTGGGCCCTATTCTTCGCTGAATATGACTACGTGATTACATTTCGACCTGGAGTCAAAAACGGGAAGGCCAATGCCCTTTCCCGTATGGGTATTGAAGAACAGGACTACAAACCACCGGACCCGATACCTATTATCCCATGTGATAAACTCCTGGGAATTACAGCAACCATCACTCAGAAAGAACTGCACGACAAAATCCAAAACTTGATGAGTCCTAAGCAATCACAAGAGTGGTGCACACAAGGGGAACATTAGACAATAAGGGACCAGTTGCCCTACTTCAGAAACCGCTTGCTCTTACCAAATCGGGAACTACAAGAACAAGTCATGTCCAGCTATCATTCCTTAATCGAAGGCCACCCAGGGATCGCAAAAACTTTAGCCAAAGTAAAACGGAATTATTGGTGGCCCACATGGCATAAAGACATTGTTCAATTTATCCGATCTTGTGGAGTATGCGCTCAAAACAAATCATCCAAACAGAAACCGGCAGGACTCTTGCAACCTTTGGATATCCCATCAGCACCCTGTCACACGTTATCCCTCGACTTTATTACTGACTGACCATCCAGTCAGGGATTCAGCACCATTCTAGTAGTTGTGGACTTGTTTTCAAAAATGGCACACTTCATCCCTCTAAAGGGGCTCCCAAACGCTTCCACTCTAGCAAAAGTATTTCTGGAATGCATCGTACGGCTCCATGGTTTCCCCTCGGTACTGGTTTCGGATTGTGGTACTCAGTTTATGTACAATTTCTGGAGGAAGTGCTGCTCTTTGGCTCACATTGACATCCGACTATCCACCAGTCACCATCCCCAAACGGATGGTCAAACTGAGCGAACGAATCAGACGCTCGAACAGTATCTACGCTGTATGCTCCATCAAGCTGAGGAGAGCTGGTCAGATATATTATGGATTGCTGAATATGCATATAACAACTCCCTACACACCAGAACTGGGCAAACACCCTTCTATACCATATATGGTCGACACCCACGCACTTCCGAGTTGGACACCCCTACGACCTTAGAAATGCCAGCAATTAAAACCTTACATACAACCATTTCACAAACCTTCAAAAGGGCAGCAGAACACCTACTCCGAGCTAAGGATCGTCAGAAGAAATTTGCAGACCAACACCGAATCAAAGCCCCTAACTACCAAGTGGTAGACAAAGTCTGGCTGGCATCCAAGCATGTACCCATTAAAGGGACCCAAACCTTCCATCCAAGATACCTAGGCCCATACACTATCACCTCCATGATAAAGCCAGTAGCTGTCAAACTAGCCTTACCAGCTAATATGCTAATTCATCCTGTGTTACACGTGTCTCTCTTAAAGCCTGTTCAACCTGGGACCCGTGTGACACCAGCACCGAGGCCAATAGAGATCGCAGGAGAGCCAGAATTCGAGGTCAAGGACAACCTGGATTCCAAGTATGTCAGATCCAAACTATACTATCTAGTGGACTGGAAAGGGTACGGTCCCCAGGACAGAACATGGGAACCCTGTGAATACATCCACGCACCTTGTCTGCTTAGGAGGTTCCACCAAAACCACCCAAACAAGTTTGGACCTGAGGGGGAAGCCACCTTGAGAGGGGCCTTGGGGGGGAGTGCTGTCACGATTCCTGCCCCCAGGCCCTGACATATCAGGCTGGAGCCCGGTCACGGCCGCCTAGTCGGCCCCTAAGGGCCTCTCCATCTCCCCAGACACCTACTTGGACTCAGACTTGGCGCCTTTGGCACCAAGCTCACATACAGTCCTGAGATCCACTTAGTATTGGACTTGCAATGTATTATGGGGCAATGGATGCCCCCATGTAATTCAGTTCCTTGAACTGGATGAGCGGTCTAGTCTTTCGGGTGTGGCTCAGCCCAGGGATACCTGGGATACCTACAGACTATTTAAACCACACCCAGCCTGAGAAACATGCTTTGCGTTTCTCTGCACCTGCAGCGTGACACTCACCATGCTCGGATCTCCTGAAGAGGCCCACTTCTTTCTTCAGCGCCAGCGCACCTGCAAAAATAAGAACTTTGTTGCCAATACTCACCTCGAAGAGCATCCAACTTCTGTCCAGCTCTTCCCAGTCTTGCGGATTCCTACGTCAGAGTCATCTCCATCTCGGCACGCCGCGCCCTACCAAAGGGGAGAAGAATAGAAGAAAAGACGTCAGTAAGCATTCTGCAATACTTAGCTCTCTCGAATTTGCAAATAGAGTTTAATCCTTACCTGAACTCCCGTCGATCGGACAACATCTGCTCCGGAGCATCCCGCCGATCTGAAAAAGGGGAAAAGACACATCAGGTTAGCGCAAAACATTTAAGAGGCACCGCAAATCGCGCTTTCTCACCGCAGCTCATCTCCTCAGCTCGCTTCCATGCTGGGTTACTGCGGCACCTAAAAGGACATGGAAAAGACGAACATTGGTTAGTGCTAAGGAAGCCAATAAGCATCACGCTCCGCATTCCTACTTACTTCAGCAGCGCATCACCATCCTCAAGACCTTCATCACCTAAGGAAAGAAAGACACAGTATTAAAGGGACTAGAGCCATCAGAACTTTTGTAAGACTCATTCCAATTACCGGTCGGACTGAAGCCGCAGCAAGCCCCGTCCGCCGGGCCCGTGCCAGTGAAGAAACTAGGCACCCTCCAGCCCGCATCACCCAACGCACCCCTGCATCAAAGGCAGGACGGCGAGCGCCCCACATCAAAAAACAAGGTGAGGAGAGGTCTGGGGGAAGGTTGGGACCCAGGGAAGAAAAGGGCAGCCAGACAAGCAAGACCAATAGGGAATTGACCTCTGATAATACTGTGTTTCAGGCCCAGTGCTTGGTTGAGCAAGTCCAGGGAAGGGTTCGAAGTGGTCAGAAGTCTGGACCGGCTGAGTGGCGTCCCCATGGATATCAGGTGAGCGTTACAATCGGGTTAGGGATGCGGGGAGGGGATTGTTTGGATTGAGAGTGGGTGGGGGAAGAGAAAACACTTACCTCGGTCCCCGGCAGGGGAAGAGGGCAGCCTCCAGCTGTGTGGTGGCTCGGAGAGGGGATTACCCCGTTTCTGAGATTCCTCATTGGCTGAGTGGCTGCCACACCCCCCTGCCAGGGACAAAGGAAAGGAACATTGGGAGAGGGATTCCAGATCGGGTAAAGCCCAGGCGAGGCCCAATACGGTGGATTATTTCACCAGATTCGCTCTTTGCTTTTCAATATATATTACGTGTGCTTCACACAAGCTAGTCTTCCATTCAAAGGTTCGTCAAAAGCTTTCCTACAGTTCTGTATTAAATAGTTCATCATTCTTATTCTCACTCACAGTTTTTCTTGTTTGTTTTGCTCACTACAACCCTTCACTTTGGGTTGACTTTATCTTGCACATCTCATTTCATTTGTTGGAGCACCCCGGTACAAGTGTTCCCTTTTGTTCACTCACCGATCCCTTGCGGTTGCTCCAGGGGCCTGGATTTCTCTTGTGCTATGCATATATTTCTTCGTTGTATTGTGAGCCCAGCTTGCATTCTGTTCTTTCTGTGAGTTGCCTGCAGCTCCTCTTGCGGATGCTGCCGGTATCTTGCCGCAACTGAATTTCTTCAGTGCTCCCGCAGCTCCTGCTGTGGGCACCTGCCGAGGGAGGCTCCCACCACTGTGACTCTCACGGTCCGCCCGGGCCACGGCACCACAGTCTCTCCTGGGTACTTGCTGGCATCCTGACATCCATGCAGGACCCTCCTCGGGAGCCTCCTCCTCAGGATTTCTCTCCCTGCAGGCCCGAAATGCTCGGCCTGGCTTTTCTCCTGCTGGTCTCTCCTTCTCTGCTTGTCGGCCCCACCCTTTATGCACCTGCAACCACCTAACAGGTTGCAGATGTGAATCCTCAAGCCCAATTGCCTGAGCATAGTTACTGGAGTACTCTGGACATGCCTGACCCTTACAACAGTCTGTAGGCTTCTTCCTACTCTCAGTACCAGAGCAGTGAAGTGACATGTTAGTGTGTACTACTCCTAGACGCTTCTTCCTCGTCCCAGTACTATAGTGGTATAAATGAGTGGATGTGACTGGCAGCAGCCTATAAAGACAGAGGTAGGATAAAATTGGTTATTACAAGGAAAAGATGGATACCATGTCTTGTCTGCGGATATCCTCTCCCCAATGACCCTCCACCCAGGTGTTCCTCCCTCGCATCTACACCCCCCCAGCGTCAGGATCCAAAAGCGATGGCCTTTCACTGGCCACCTGAGAATGAGATCCCAGGGCAGTAGGTGTGTGGATACCCTCAGGTTTCTCCCAGTAGTCAGGAGCGAAGAGGAGAAGCGTAAGAGCCTGTTTGGCTGAGAAGTAGAGAACCTCAGTCTTAGTTGAGTTGAGCATGAGTGAGCGAGACGCCATCCAATATTGGATGGCAGAGAGACAGTTTGACATTTTTGACAGCAGCCCGTTGGATAAGGAGGGAAAAGAGAAGAAGATTTGAGTGACATCAGCAAAGAGTTGATAGGAGAAGCTGTAAGGGCAGATAGGGGTACCAAGAGCTGAAGTATAGAGAGTGAAGAGAAGTGGATACCAGCAAGTGTTGGAGGTAAGTTATGGAGCAAACCATATGAGTGCCTTATCTCATATGCCAAAGAGAGAACATTTAGAGAGGTAGGAATGGTTGACAGTATTGAAGGCAGCAGAGAGGTCGAGAAGAATAAGAATTGATTAAAGGTCTGCATGGCGAGTTGAAGAGATGTAGTTGCTGAAATTGAGGAGAGATGTCTCGGTAGAATGCAGAGGTCAGAAGCCAGATTAAAGAGGGTCCCAGAGTTTGTTAGTATCAAGGAACTCATTGCGTCTATTGAATGCTACTCACTTTAGGATTCTGGAATAGTGTCGTAGAAGAGAGACAGCGTGAAAGTTGGCAGGCCAGTTGGGATTTAGACAAGATTTCTTAAGGAGAGGGATTGACAGTAGCTGATTTATAGGATGAGGAAAATGTGCCATTATCAAGAGAGGCGTTGAAGAGGGAGGTAAGATGTGGAGCATTACTGGGAGCCTTTTGCTTCACAATGTGCTGGTGCACAGGAGGGGTTAGCTTTAAGGCATAGGGCAAAAATCTCATCAGGGTTGGTGGGGGCAACGGAAGACATAGCAAGAGAGGAGGGTAGGAGCGGTGGAGAAAATAAGCAGGAGGAGGGGATAGAGGTTAGTTAGCGAGGGTATTGTAAATGGTAGAAATTTAAGATGTGAAGTAGAGCGCAAGATCATTTGCTGAAACAGTGGAGGAAATGGAGGCGGGTTAGGAAAAAAATGAATTGAGAGATATTTGGAGGCAACTAGGTTGGTAGGATTGAGACAAAATGAGAGATAGAAATCATGCTGGGCAGAGTCCAGAGTAGAGGAATATTTTTGAAGAGCAGTGAGATAGTTGGAGATCAGAAGAGTGCCTTGACCTTTGCCCAGTGCACAGTTTCTTCTGCATTGTTGTTTTCAGGGCGCATATGAGAGGTGTAATTCAGCGCTGTGGGGGGCAGGATTTAGTAGTAAGTGTAGTGAGAGGAAAGGGGAGCATAATGAGCAGTGTTAAAGTTAGTGAAGGCTCCTTCGGTGGATGATAAAATGGGTTCAGCGTAGGAGAGAGTGGTGTAGGTCAGAGAGATTATCGGGGAGTTTGGAGGAGAAAAACCTGAGCTTAGTGATAGTTGTAGATGGGGCGAGTGAGGAAGAAGCAGGAGTGAGATATTGGAGGCATAGACTTCAGAGGAGATGGGAATAAGATCGGGGGCATTTCCATTTAAATGGGCGGCAGAGAATGGACAGAAGAGTGCATGGTTAAGTAGCAGAGTTGAAGTCACAAATGACGATGAGGTGGTGATCGGGAGGGAGACAATGATTTAGTTGGGCGTGGTGGTTGAAGAATTGACTTACCAGGCCAGGTGGCTGGTAGAGAGAGGGAATATGTTTGCCATAGGGCGGCAGTGATTGTGGAGATTGTGTATTCGAATGAGGGAGAATTAGCAGGAGATAGGGGAGTAGGAGAGATAGGAAGTTAGTGAGGCGGAGAGAGTGAGTGAATATGTAGGCAGGTTCAGGAAGGGCAGCAAAGGCTTGAGGAGTCAGAGGGAGAGATCCAGGTTTCAGTAATGAGGCCAGGTCAAGCGAAGGAGAAGGTTTTATTGCAGACAGAGCCTGTGCATTCCAAAGAGCAATAGAAAGAGAGTGAGATGTAGAAGTATAGCAATGTTGAATCTGAGAAATTGAGAGGTGCTTGGGGCAGATGCAAGAAGAGGAAGTGTAATGGAAGTTAGGGTTGGAGTAGGGTTTGTGAATAGAAAAAGTAGTAGAGCGAGAAGAGGTGGCATTGCGGAGGAGAGATCATGCTATGGGAAGAGAGTTGAGATGGTTCTGAGCACAGGAGGTTGAAGAGAGGAGTGGGAGGGAAAAGAAGACATAGTATGAGGTGAAGCTGAGAAGCAATAAAGGGATTTACAGACATGTAACAGGACACAGCAAAGCAAAAGCCCATAGGTGAATAGCCAAAGAGGCTGTCCTTCACCCTTTATTGTTCCATCCTTAACTTGGACACCGCTAGGGAGTTCAGAAGGATGACACACTTGAGTGAAACCCTGCATGATTAGCTGCATATACACGTCCAGTCCCTACCCTCGGTCGTGCCCCCCCATGTCCTTTTACCATGAGTCTGGCAGGCACAGATAGAGGGGGAATGAGTCCTGGATCATTTTATGTAATGTAGAGACCATATTCTCACACCAGGCTCAGGTGAAAATTAATTTAAGTAAGGGAGAGGAAGCCGGTTCCTCTGTAAATGTAGGTCACCATTTACAGAAAGCCTCCCTCATTCGAAAATACTGTTAGAAAAGCCGTAAATCCTTCCCTACCTTTTCAACAAATAATGTTCTTTTAACAAAGGTACCTGAGGGATATACATATCACCTAGGTAATGAATACCCAAGCATACCTACGTTCCCTTAATCCAGCCATTGCATGTCGGCTTGAGCTCACCAACTCCCCACAGACACAATTTGGGGGGCATAGGGAAAAGCACAGTTTATCTTTTTATGGATTTTGCTCGAAGTGTCAAACGTGCAACGCACTGGGTCAAAGTTGCCAGGGTCCACTGCCCCAGGGGAGATCAAGAGGGATTGGAGAGGGTGTGGCTGCGCCGAAACACGTTCAATCTGAACATGTGGAAACAATGGGGAGCCAGGCATCCAGTGCATAGCGAAATGAGGCTTGGTCAGCCAAATAGTTCCATGTCTGGGGTCATAGGCTGCCCTGCTCAAAGGGAAGGTCATGATCCCCCAAACCCACCGATAGGCCGCATGGACTCCAGGCTAGATGTATAAGGAGTGATTTTAGATGCTGAAAAGAAAATAACCTACCGGGTAGTTGGGAATGTTTTCAAAATTCTACAAAAACATGGGAATTATTAGCAACTTTGCCAGGGCGATTGGTCCCTGCTGACCATTATACCCAAGTACTTCACATTACAAGGATCCCATCAGTATTCTTCCAGGTAGGGGTGCTGTCTGTTAAAAGACGAGAATGGATTTAAACCAGTTAATACACAACCTTGAGTAGAGCCCAAAGTTCACGACCTCCTGAGTAAGGAATGGTAAATTCCTATGAGGGTCCTTAACATATAACAGCACGTCATTGGCGTAGATAGTCTCTCAGTGCCAATCCTCTGGTAATGCAATGTTATCTGATCTTAATGGCCAGAAGCTGCATCCCAACAGTGAATAACATCTTGGAAGGGGCACGCGACAGGGATGCCCCTGTCTCATCTAATTTAACCAAGTATTGTTTTTTTTTTTATAAATCTGTTTATTGATTTTCAAAACAAACAAAGGAAACAGAACAGCCAACTAGAAACCAAACAAGGTCGCATTGCAAAGGTACAGTATACTGCATTTATAAACCATGAGGGAGAGGTGGGGAACAGGTGAGAAAGGGTCTATAAACCAAAAAAGGAGGGTTGTTGGAGTCTTATGTCCCCGGGTCACTGGGACACCAGAATCCGACCACCTGGGGTATGCCCAAGCTGGGTGTTCATGCATTCCCAGTCCATCCCCCCACACATTCAGGAACTTCGCAGGGCAACCCCATGCATCATATATATGTTTCTCCAGGGACGCACATCGCTCAGTTTCATTGGTCCAGCAGCTGAGGCTCAGTCCATCTGCAGATCCCCACGTGGCAACTATGAGTCTCAGTGCCACTGAGAGGAAAATGTGTTCATACTTGGTATACTCCCATTCTCCCCAGATTTCCAGTATTACCATCTTCGGGTCTTGCGGAACTGGAGAACCCAAAGCCCCTGAGATGTTGTGGATGCATCTGCCCCAGAAGTCTTGTATAATATCAGAGACCCAGATCATGTGGAAGAAGGTTCCCTCTGCCCTTCGACATCGCTGAAAGTCCCCATCATCCACCACCCCCCAACTCATCCTCGAAGCACATACATGATAAGCCTGGTACAGTACTTTATACTGTATTAAGCAGAGTTTAGTGTCTATGCCAATCTTTCATGGGAACATCAGTGCCTCAACCCATTCTTCTGATTCCAGCGGACCCACTACCCTCGCCCATTTCTCACGGAGCTGAGACAGTCCCTGAGCCCTGAAGGCAGTAATTACCTGCTAGAGTGTTGATGTGACCTTCACCAGTATCCTGGCCTGGAGAATGTTTGCTTCTAGGGGAGGGAGAACACTTTGGAATATCACCCAACAAAGGGAATTGGGTACGGAAAGCATGTGTTAATTGTAAGTGTCTGTATTGCTCCTCAGTCGGTAAAGCAAAGCTGTCTTGCATATCACTAAATGACAATAGGTGCCATCTTGTATCACAGCCCTGAGGGTCTGTATCCCCAGCTCCTCCCACCTGGTGAAATGCCCAATTTTCAGAACCTTGGGGATGTGCATATTGTTCCACAGGGGTTGGTCCAGTGTCGCTCTCCCACCCCACCCAATATGATAAAGTGCTTCTGCCCAGATTTTGCAGATTTGCTGTACCATCCCGGGCATGCCGGATAACTCTTTCTCCGTTCTATACAATCGCGGAGGAGTGGAGTTACGCCCATAGCTCTGATTTCACCCCCAATATGCGGGAGCCCTGGATCCCCATGAAGCCAGTCATTCACAACTCCCAGCTGTGCAGCCCAGTAATAATCCCGGAGACAGGGTAGGCCTATTCCACCTTCCCACACAAGAGCGTTGTAGGGTTTTAAGGGCTATGCCGGGCTGTTTCCCTCCCCAGAGGAGTCTTCGGAGGATACCATCTATGGATACAAAGGCCATGTGAGGGATATAGAGCAGAGCGTTCTGGAGGACATACAGGAATCTCGTGTGCGAGAGCATTTTAAAGAGAGCCGCTCTGCCCATTAAGGTTATTGGGAGGGTTTGCCAGTGGTTAACCTCAATTTCAAATCTGTCCACCACCTGTTGCAAATTTAGACGAAGGAACTTGTCGGAATTAGGGCCTACGTGAATGCCCAGGTAAATGAAACTCTGAATAGAAACAGAGTAGGGACAACGCTGCGGGATCACGTCCATCCCGCCATGGAGGGGGAAGAGCACGGTTTCCTGTTTATTCACTTTAAGACCACAGAATTCTTGATATTCAGTGAGGATAGTCGTCGCCACTGGGCATGAGGTCCGGGGGTTGCTCATGTATATGAGCAGATCAACTGCATAGAGTGAAACCAGGTCCTCCCCTCCACACGGCCACACAAATCCAGACCACTACACTGACCCCCTTGAGTCTAACTTTGAGCAGCTATAGGGCCAATATGAATAGCAGGGGGGAGAAGGGGCAACCCTGCCTAGTTCCCCGTCCCGCATAAATTTAAGTACCATTCACCCTTACCACTGCTACCGGGAAGTCGTAAAGCATCTTGACCCAGGAAATACAGTTGGCCCCAAATCCCATGCGATCCATAATATCCCATAGGGCCTCTCACCCCACGGAGTCAAAGGCTTTTTCACAGTCAAACGCCAAGAGTGAAAGTGGATCTTTAATCGCGGCAGCCTGATCAATGGCAAATTGTACCCTTCATAGATTAATCCGGGTGGATCTAGATGCCACAAAACCACATTGGTCCGGGTGCACCAGGGAGTGTGTAACCCCCAGAAGTCTATTGGCTAAGAGGTGGGCAAGAACCTTAATGAGTGATATTGGCTTGTAGAAGGCACAGAGTTCTGGTGGCTTCCAGGGTTTGGAGATCACTACAATGGCTGCCTGTCTGAGATCTTGAGGAGCTGCCCTTCCTCTCGGGAACGCACCAGCATATGGTGCATGTGCCCTTCTATTGGTTCACCCAGGCACTTCCAGGCCTCCACCGGGAAGCCATTTGGTCCAAGAGTTTTCCCGGATTGAAGTTGGGACAGGGCCGCCACCTCCTCCTCTGTGATTGCAGCCTCCAGTTTACATGTCTGATGCTCTGTGACCCTGGGCATCGCAATGGAGTCAAGGAAGTGTAAGCCCTCCTTCCGCAGCGTTGCCGTCGGTGGGGAGTAAAGACGTTCGTAAAAGGTGGCAAAAGCCTCAGCAATTTCATTGTCATCAGAGAGTAAATCCTCCCCAGCCCCTATTACTATCACCTCTTTCAAGCCACGCAAGGGTTTTCCCAGCTTTATCTGCCATTTCATATATCTGACTGCGCACGGCCCAATGGGCAGTCCTCGCATTATCCAATGCCAGGTTCCTCAGGGCCTCTTGGGTGTTAACCAGAACATCCCCTGCATCACCTGTCCCCGATGCGAGGAACTCCTTCTCTGCCCTAGCCGCGGTCTGCTCTGCCTGGGCAATTTTGCTGGTTTGCCGCCAGTGACGGGCCGACACCAGAGAAAGAGCCTCCCCCCGCAGCACTGTCTTGTAGCCCTCCCAAAGCGTTATCGGGCTGTCAACTGAGCCCTCGTTTAGGGAGAAGTATTCTGCCGTTTTTTGGGAGAGTTCATCTACCAAGATAGTATGCGTTGAGAAGCAGCCAGTTGGGTCTGGATTTGATTCAGCCGTGTTTTATCACCATGATCAGCAGGGAGTGATCCGAAATGCCCAGGACAGATAAGTAGCTGTCAGCAGCCTGTGTACCATGTCTTGGGGGATAAAGAAGTAATCTATGCGAGACAGAGATTTGTGGCATTAGGAAAAAGGAGAACCTGCAATCTGTGGGGTGCAATGTTCGGCATACTTCCACCCACCCAAGCGCCATCGCAAAGGAATTTAGTTTGGTCAGGTGATTGGGCTTTCTAGTGCCCATGTGTGTTCGGTCCCTGGCCACTTCCATCACTTATTGAAATCGCTGCACACTACCCAATTATCCGCTTGTTTGTCCAGCATTTTCGCTTGGAGTTAATTCAGGAGTTCAAGTGTGAGTGGGGGGTGCGTACACTGCTATTATCCCCCAGTGTCCCCAGTTATCACTTCAAAGCACCCCCGAGGGTCTGCGTAGACCCCTCCCAGTTGGAATGGAACCCTTTTGTGTATGAGGATCATCGTCCCCCGTGCCTCGCTAGAAAAGCCTGCATGAAAAGCCGTAGTGTAATTGGATCGTTGAAAAAACCTACATTCCATGGCCATAAGATGTGTCTCTGTAAGCAGAGAGATGTCGGGTGAGTGCCTGTACAGGAATCTGCATTTAATACTAGAGCCCAGCCCATTAACATTCCATGTGAGTAAGGTTGGTTGACCTTCATCTGCCATTGGTGTCAAGGGAGATGTTATCTGGGTGTGCGCGGAGTTCCCCCCTCCTTCGTTGTTTCCACCCTGGAAATCCCCCCAGTGGCATGTAGCCTAGTGCCTGACTCCAGACTTCCCGTCTTACCAAGTCAGGACATTCATATGCCCCAGGCCGGGAAGACCATCGTCCACCCCCTGCAACCACCCCCCCTCTCTGAGCATCGCAACCGACCAAAACAACCTTTATAAACAAATACCTGTCAGCTCCTTCCTTGCAGCTTCACTCCAGGCGAAAACTATTGTGTAGAGCAACACTTCCCCCATGCCACCCCGTAATCCCCCCGTCCCCAACCTGAAGCACCTGTAGCCCGAACTGTGCGCCAACCGGCAGCAAAACCACAGAATAAAACATTATGGCGTATTTACCCCGCCTGCGAATACCAGTCCCAAACCTTTAGGCAGCGGCCGCCTTAGTGGGGTCCCCTTGCAGTGCTAGTCCACTATAGAAATCTGAGAGGCGGCAGAAGTGGTCATCCATTCCCGTCTCTGTCCTCTCCATTTCACAAAACCGCAGGTGACTCAGTGACCTGAGAGTCTAGCTGTGGCAGTGAACGGTCAGTCCTTCTTCTCTGTCCTGGTTGTCCTTTTGGCCACTGCAACGGTGTGGATCTGTTCAGGATTTGGGTTTCCAGCCATTCCAATGCCTCTTGCAGCGAATAGAACAGGTGGGTGACACCCTCATGGTGCACTTTAAGCTGTGCTGGGAAGAACACAGCATATTATATGGCATGGGATTGGAGTTTCTTTTTAACTGAGTCAAAAGATTGCCAGGCCCTTTGAACCTCTCTGGTATAGTCAGGGTAGAATCCAATGCGCTAACCATTTAAAGTAATAGGGCTGATGACTTGGGCCATCTGGAGAATGGCGTCCCTATCACGGAAATTCAGGAGTCTAGCAATGACTGTGCGTGGCGGTGCAACAGGGACTGGGCGCCCAGTCGGTATTCTGTGTGCTCGCTCTGTTGAGAAAAACCTGGAGAGTTTCTTAGGAGTGAATAACTCGTTGAGCCATTGCTCCAGAAAGAGCTTGACACTCGGCCCCTCCTCCTTCTCAGGGACCCCGAGGATACGTATATTATTTCAGTGCGTTCACCCCTCGTATTCCTCTGCTCTGCGTTCGAGTTGGGTCACCTTCTAGGTGATTGCGGCCATTTGTTTTTCCATCTGTTTGACTGTGTCCTCAGAGTTCGAGATCATTTGCTCCCACTGTCGAAGCCAAGTTGCAGAGATTGTGTCGTAGAAAGGACACCTCTGCGGACAGGCCCCCTACCTTGCCCTCCAATGAGGACCTCAATTCTCCAATGGCCTTCATGATATCTGTGAGGGAAATGGACGGATCCTGGTGCTCCTTGCTTGTGTCCGCAGTCTCTCTGGCATGGGTCTCTGGGAGGGACCCACCGTTACGATATCCATTTTGCTCTGAAGGGCTAATCTTTTGCTCTTGTCCTTCACCATGTTGCATGCCCAAGTCTGCTCCCGGGGGGGGGGCTTCCATTCAACAGTCAATCGGGCACAGGCAGGCCCCAAGGCGGCAATGGCTGGGCCTCTTGTCAGGCCATGCAGTTGTGTGCTGCAGCTTCTCTTTGGTGCGGTTATGTGCAGCAGTCCCCCCCTGTGGACTACAGCAGGTAATTCAGGTGCTCCTCAGTTTCCCCCTCCCAGGTGGCTACCAGGCCCCAGTTGGGTGATGACAGAGGCACAGGGACGGGGGGGAAGAAGAGGTAGGGGGCCTGCAGCCCACAGTGCACCCTGACTGTTGTTGAGTCTCCTCTCCGGGGTTCTGGGCTCTTCCAACGGGACTATTCAAGTATATGTCCCCAAGAGGAACTACAGTCCTGACACAGGCCCCTGGGTCGAGGCCCGGTCCAGTGCCACAAATATGACCACCTCTGGCCCCCTAGATCCCTCGGTAGTTCTGGTGGCCACACAGTATTATCCCCCACTCTCTATGTCATGTACCAAGTCTGTTGTGGGCCAGATAACGGTGGTGTGTCCCTGTGCCAACAGGGAACCCCACCATGTTCCAAACTCTGCGGGGCCTACCGGGGCATATGAGGCCACAAAGTAAATCCCTGCACCCCTCTAGCCGGGGTGCAGGCAGGGAGCTCCTCCACACCTCCTCACCTCACTTCCATGTTCTTTCCTAGGGCACAGATGCAGGCTGGGGCTCCAGTCCTGCCACCCAGCAGCAGCACCCCCGGCTCTCGCACCGGCCAGCGGTGAGCACCACCTGGGTGGAAAGGGCTGCCAAAAAGTCTGACGGTCTCCAAGACCCGCTCTGGGGAGGGACTGTAGTGTCTCGCAGGCCACTGCAGTGTTCCAGGGGCTGTTTTAGGACCTCCGCAGCCCGCAGGTGAAAGGAGGGGTGGGTCACTCTGCTTCTCTTCCAGATGCCGGCTTCACGGTCCGTCGCTGAGGTGGAGCCTCCACCAGGGCCCAGGGTACCACAAGTTCGCTCAAGAAGGGGGAGTCTTGGACTCTCAGCAAAGGGGGGAGAGGGGGAGGAGTAAGGACACTGCCATGCGCTGGGACCACGGGGGGCTCACAGGCTTATCTGTTTTCTGCTGCACACTGTTCCCGAGCCCTGCAGGTGTCCGCCAACCCGCCATGCAGCGCTAGTTGTGTTGTGCCTGAGCCTCTGTGGCTGCGTGGGGAGTCGGACCAGGAGCCAAGCAGCCAGTACCAACAGTGTTCAAAGCAGAAGTTCGCCTTTACACCAGGCAGCTGCACAGACAAGATGGCGCTGTCGTCCCTCAAAGGAGTCGGTGGGCCGTTCTCCAGCTTCCCGGCACCGATTCACACTCCTAGGGTGTCAGAACATAGTTCTGTTGTTCTGCCACCAGATCACAAGTTTTTCTTCCTGAATGGCACTGTAGGGGACCAGGATTTTAGAGGAGAATGTCAGCGGTTGCTGGAGCAAGAGAGCTCACATCCACATGGGCGCTTCGCGCATGCACAGTCCCTTAACCGAGTATAGTTCAAGCTACACCAAATAGGCTCCTACTACTACTTGGGGACAACATCTACCATTGGTATATAACAAACAAGCCAGGAATTAGGGTATCTACAGCAGTAAATGGGATATAGGGCAACGATTTTTTATTAATACATACCTTTGCAGATTCTTGGACCAAACATACGAACAATACCAAAAGTAGTTGTCTCAAACATTACAGAGAAACAGTGATGCAATATCCCGAATTATGTCTAGTCATTAGCACCTACTGACCAAGAAGCCATCCTCACCATGTGCAGTGGCTTTGATGGAAGAGTCCTGCAATGGTTCTCTTACCTCTCCGATAGACAACAACTTGTCCAGATGAGCCCCAAGAGATCCCAGTGCCGTCCAGTAACCTGCAGAGATCCACAAGGCTCCTTCCTGTCCCCTGCCATCTCTAACTTCTACATGGAAACTCTTGTTGGGTCTCCTCACCAACACTGATAACAAGATACACCAATTTGCAGATGACACACAGCTTGACAAATTGCATTGATATTAATTTTCTGAAGCACTGTTGGTCCAGCATCCAAGCATGGCTGTCAAGTACCTGAAGCACAATCTCACAAAGATTTAATCCATTCTCCTGGGAAACCGCATCAAGCATTGCCCAAGTCAAGAAATGGCTGTTTGATATGAAGCTTGACAGATTCACAACTCAACTTGCACCCAGTACAAAATCACTCAGCTTTACTATCAGCTGTGATCCCATTCAAGACACATACTGCCAAGAAGCATGGGACCAGTGTATGTTTCTGCATAAAGTCAAACCTTTCATGCCTGCCCTGAGTTTCGGAACATTGCCCAAGCCCTTGTCATCTTCCACAAGGAATGGTGGTAATACCCTGCTTGCATGAGTACCAGATGCCACCGTGGGTCCCCTGAAAGCCATCCAGCATTCCTCATCACAGGACAAAGAAACTTCAACCACGTCACCCCTGTCCTCAAAGAGCTCCACTGATTAACATGATGCGTGCTTGAAGGGGTAGAGTGCCTACATACATTATTGTTATTGTTATTGTTATTTTGCACTTATATAGCGCCTTATATACCATTGGTATGGTCTGAAGGCGCTGGTAGGTTGAGCGCCCTTGGGAACCGAAGTTCAGATCAGTAGAGAGAGAAGGGAGAGTCAACAGTCACCACCAAAATACCAGTCTACTTGGCCGAGAATCTCACCATCTCAGGATGCCAGTGCACTGCCAGAAGCCACATCAATACCAGGTTGGAAATTGAGAACTGCAAGAGGGAAACAGGAAACTGCATTTTCCTGTTATGCACCATGTCTCCAGAACAAGTTACCATCACGGATAGGACTACTGCCCACCTCTTTTCTACACTACAGGAGGGACCTCAACACCCTACTCTTTGGTCTCACCCTCCCCTGCTCCCTCTACCCATTCCAACCCTTCTACTACCCCTAAATTCTACTTGTAATCCCCTGGGCGTGTCCCCTTTCGAAAGCACTCTGTAGCTTTCCAGCAAGACTCACACTTTATAAATCCCATACATACTTACTGATATTGCATCTTGACATACATACAAAGTGCACATACACGTTAAATAAAAAGGAAGTCCGTTAACAAAGTGTTGCAGGAGGGTCACATAAAACGAACAATACCTTGCTGTAGCTAAAATGCAGGTTCTGCTGGGTAAACTTTGAACAACAAGCATTGGCAAAGACAATAGCTATGGTTTTTCTTTTTTCTCAAAAATATTTTGATTACATTTTCACAACATTTATAAACACCCCCCAATCCCTTGGCCCTCCCGCCAGGGAGGCCAGGGAGAGGAGTGCGGTAGAGCCACAAGCCTGTTATACGTGACATCTACAATTACAGGATTTCCAGAATTCTCAGCCTGTGTGGGCACCATTGGACCATATAATCGTTTTGGAGGTGTGCTAACACTGCTCTCCAATCCCATTGAAGGTCCGCCCTATTTCCTTGCACTGTATAGATTCCAGCACCACAAAGTTCCATACTTTCTGCAACCATTCGAATCAGGAGCTTGCCTGTGTCCATTTCCGTGCTATGACCAGCCACGATGCTATACGAAACATCATGTACCACCGAGCTCCTTTTTGAAAAATGTTCTATTGTCTGGGTCCCACAAGCCATACTTTCTCATCTGCAGAATCTCCATCCAGAAATATCACCCTCCTCTGGGACTTGACATCCCGCCAAAATGTTTTGGCACTCCCACCAGATATGGGGCCAGTTCCCAGTTGCTGCATAGCCTCCAACATTCATCTGATGCTGAGGGATACATTGCATGCATGCGCGCCGGTGTATAATGCCATTGAAACATTATCCTGTACCACATTTCTCTCAACTCGATGGATCTTGTTAGTATGTTGCCCCACAGATGTTCCCATCCCTCCCCTGCTATTGCGCCACCCAGCAAAGTTTCACATTTCTGCATATGTCTCGGGAGGATAGTTCAGGGGCAATGTGCCCGCCTTGGAAACAAGACGACATGGAGCAACACAGGTTCGATCCCCTGGTCGTGCTTAGAAACCTCTGGGTGTTAAGCGTGTTATAAATAACCTATCATATCATAGGCTTTCACTCAAAAATGTGTATATGTTCCCATGCCCCTAATTGAGTGGGGATACATCTCTCGAATGGGGTTAAATGCCGAGTAGTGGCTGCCTTAATCTGCAGGTCTGACAGCCAATGATGTCATTGGCATTAGCGCAGCTTGTACCCCTCTGTGAGCCGATTCGGCTGTTTACACATCTCAAACGAGATAACATCCTGCCCTTGAAATATGTCCCACAGTTTTGTACATCCACCATGCTCCCCTTTCCATCCCCGGTGTAAATAGGGGATTGCTAAATAGAGGTGTAAAAAGGAGACTGGGATGTGGCCAGGATTCTGCTGGCCATGAGCGCATCCCATATGTCCACTACCAACCCTACAATCCTACTTATGCATACGTTTGGTGGTCTCTGTGTTTCCCCCAGCCACAACACTCCTGGTAAGTGGGTCCCTGCCACTGCCAATCCTGTTGCGACCACACTATATGGGTGTCGCCTGTGAGCCATTCCCCTGACCACCCACAGTTGAGCAACTTCTTAGTATTTCTGAAAATGTGGGAGCCCCTGTCCCCATTTGTTTCTAGGTGCATTCAGTGTGTTCATTGCCAACTGGAAAGCTTATTTTGCCATATATTTGAGATAACCTTATTAAGGGAGCTGAATAAGAGTTTAGGTATCGGAATAGTTAGGGCTTGAAAATAATACAATAGTCTAAGGAGAACAACTATTTTCACCACTGTGATCCACCCCAGCCACGAGACCGACAGAGGGCCCCACCTCTGCTGTTCTGCCTTCGTTTTCAGGAATAAGTGTGGGTGGTTGGGCTCGTATAATTGCCCTAATGTTTTTGTAAGAGAAACCCCTAGAAAGGAAATACCTAAGTGTGCTATTTTCAGTTGCGTGTGGGCTTTTATCCACTCCAACTGATCTGGGTGGACCCTCAAGATCAGAATTCCAGACTTCTGCATATTAACTTTTAGTCCCGCTACCTGCCCAAACATCTCCAGTTCCCCTATAGGTGTAGGCAATTACTGTTCCAATCCGCCACCGCCAGAAGCATATCATAAGCAAAGGCAACAATTTAATGATCCTCCCGCCCCAACCCCATTCTGATTCCCCTGATCTTATCCGCGGTTCGGATTTTGACTAGCAGGGGCTCCAAGTAAATCGCGTATAACAATATGGATAACTGCCAACCCTGCTTAGTGTTGTGCATGATGTCGATGCTCCTGGACAGGGCACTGTTAACTGCCAATCGTATGCAGCGGGGTTTGCTCGGACCATCCAGAGAAACCCTGACCCAATCCCATATATTCCATCACACGGAAGATATACGTCCATTCGACATAATCAAATGCTTTCTCCTTATCCAATGATACCAGTAAGGCCGGTTGTTGTGTGATGGCCATCTTCTCTATCAAATGACAGACCCTAGGTGTATTGTTGTGCGTCTGATTTCCCGGTATATATCCAGACTGGTCTGGTCCAATGAGTCGTGGCAAGAGTGTTGTAAGCCTTGCCACTAGTATTTTAATGAAGGGTGTCCGGTCTTTTGGTCGAAAATAAATGGTTGAATGACCATTTGATCGAATCAAAATGGTTGAATAAAAAGGGTCGAATTTATTTATTTATTTATATATATGTTTTTAATATTTATTAACGCAATGGGTCTGTAGGACCTTGGCAGTGTCGGATCTTTATTCTGTTTTGGAAACACCACTACCTTGGCTTCATTCATGATTTTTGTTATCCTCTCATTGACCCAGAATTAATTCAATAGTTGCGTGAGCCACGGGACAAGCTTCATCCAAAATATTTTATAGAAACCAGCCGGCAACCCATCTGGGCCCAGGCCTTATTCAGAGGCAGTGCCTTAAATGCCTCTGCTAGCTTGCTTTTACTAACTGGACTCTCCAATTCATCCCTTTCTACACAAGAAAGTTTAGGCAGCAGGAGCTTTCTTAAATATGTGTCGTGCTGAACCCCGTCTGGGTTGTCAGTGGAGTAGTACTCCTAAAATATCGCCGTAATAGCTGCAGTATCTTTGCCCATTCCTACTCCTGGAGCCGCCAGCTTTAACACTGTCTGGTCCGGTGTCTTGTTCTTCAGTTGCCTGGCTAACATCCTGTTGGCTTTGTTCGCCCCCACATAAAACTTGTGCATGTGTATACAGCAAGGCTTTCACCGCCCGTTTAGTCCAAAGCAGTTACAATTGCCCTTGCATGAGTTTTAACGCTCTTTGTAGGGCTCTAAATGGACCCTCAGCCAATTTCCCCATAATGTCCTTTTCTCGCTGCCTCATCTGCTTGTCCCGTGTGGCTTTCATCGCTATCAAATCCCCTCTCAATTCCTCCTTGAATGCATCTCACATTGTATCCGGCACCATGTCTGTGTTGCATTGTCTGCAAATGATGTGTATATTTGTCCCCTATTGCCTCTATAATGACCTGATCATGCAGAAGGTCCCCTGGAAACCACCACCACCACCACCATAGCCCTCCCTGCCTCTGAATCTCTATCTTCACAGTTAGCAGTGGAGCATGGGTTGACAGAGATGGGGCATAGTCCTACCTTTTGAACCTTCTAGCCTTGTGGAGACCCATACATAGTCCATTCTAGATAAGGAGTGGACATGGGAATAATGGGTGTACCCCCTTGCTTACCCTGCACCGCTCTCCAGACATGTAGTGCCAACATATCTACCATTTGCTTTAACGCTTTCGACAGTGAAAAAAAACATGCTGTAATGCTAGTGTACTCTCAGCTCGCGTGTATCCCTCCAAGTGGGCCAATAACACCCCCAACCAACCCACCCACAAGAACCCCTCCTAGCCTGCATTGGGGGCATAGACCGAAGCCTACATGTAACTGAGAGCTTCTATTTGCACGTTTAGGAACACAGATCTCCCCACTAGGTCCACCTGAGAGTCTACAACCTGTAAATCCAACCCGTCTCATATCGCTATGAGCACTCCCGCCGTCTTATCCCTGGTCTTTGTCTAATAAAGCCAGGTGAAACCTCTGATCCGAAGCTTCCCTTTATCCTGCTTCTCAATATTGGTCTCCTGAAACATTACTATATCTGGATTTTCCCCTTTCAAGAATGCCCCCACTTTTTTCTTCTTCACCGGAGTGTTCAAGCCCCATACGTATGTGAGAATTTTAAGGGCCCTCGTCACAAGACCTCACCCACTTTCTTCCACCAACTACGTTTCTCCCTGACCCCTGCATTCCATCCTCTGATGGTCCCTCCCCCACTCCACACCTCGAAATGCCCCACCCCCAAACATAACTAACCCCCCTACAACTCCCCCACTCCCGGGGGAGGCAAAGTTCCTGGGGATACTTGCACGTAAAGTCCATAGCCCTTGACCCTCCATCTCTCCCAGAGACCCTCTAGCGGGGTATTCTAAAATCCTCATCCCCTGATTCCAACCAGTGCCCACTGTGTAGTGGTCCCCACCATGCCGATTCTCTATCTGTACGCATCCTCGCTCTCAAGTCGATTGTACAATGCTGTGCCCACTACTGGACTGTCCCAACCCTAGCCATTATGTTCTCTGATTTTCCGGCCTTCGCCAAGGCCAACATTCCATAATAAGTCTATTGAAAAGCCCTGTCTCACGCCATCCCTTTGCCTCTACCCTTCTTGGTCACTGCTCTCCACTCCCATGCCTTCCTTCCAGGTCGAGTCACACTCCTGTACTGCTCTTGAGAGTCACTGCCCTTCTCAGGAAGTTGCAATATCTGTATCCCCCCTCATCGCACATTATGATCCTGTGCTTTCGTCCCTTCCATGTGAACAGGAGTCCGAATGGAAATGTCCACTTATATTTGACAGTTTTCTGGGCTAGGAATCAGACTACCGGGCCCATCGCTCAGATTTTCTGCAGTGTGCTCTGCCCCTATTCCTGAAACAGCTGCACCTCCACTCCATTGGTCCTCGTCGGTACTGACTCCCTCGCGGCTCTCAGTATCTGTCCCTTCTGAAGGAGGTTACCGCAGCCAGCACATCTTAGTCTCGCCCCTGGCTCACTCTGCTGTGGCCCCACCCTATGAATCTGATCCAATGGGACCGTCACATCTTGGTCTCACTCCAGGTGATTGGCAAATAATTGTTGCACTGTGCTCTTTAATTCTTTATCCTCCACTGTTTTCGGCCAAGTTCTTAATTCTGACATTTGTTCTCCTAGATCGATTTTCTAAATCATCCCATTGCAGCTCTAATTTGTGAGATATTCGGGAAATATGTTCCAGGAGCTAATCGTTTTTCTTTGTATCATCCACCTTCTTGGAGGGCCTTTCCCGCCATGTCCGTCCTCTCCTCGAGCTTTGCCACAACTACTCTCAGATCTTGTAGTGATTGTGTCAGCTCTGTTTTCAGTTGCATAAATTGGCCCTGGACGGTCGGCATAAATTGATCTTGAAAGTCTTTGAAGCAATGCTGCAGGTCTTCTTTGCAGACCGCCACACTGGAACTTCCCTGATCACTCAGCCTCACCACGCTGTGGCCCTCTGCCCACTCACTGAGCCTTGTTAGGCAGAATTATATGCAGTACCCTTTGGGAACACCACACACAATTAAGACTACAAGTGACAGTACAAATTCACCTTTGGTACAAGCCTGTACTACACAGTAATGTGGTAGCGATGGCTGAGCAGCCAGACTTATCTCAAGAACAAGTGAGCATTATCAATAGTTACACAAAGGACAGCAATTACAATGATTGAAACAAACAGTGACTCAAGGTTTCTGAGTAAAAGAATATACATTTATTTACACATTAATTATATAGCATCTCACTGAAGTAAAGCAGTTGAAAAAAATCACACTCTTAATACACTGCACCACTCCCAATAGATTCTGGACAAGTTAAACTCAAAATGAATTATGAGAAAAATGGAAATCAAGTAATTAAAAAAAAAAGGGAGGGAAAGGCAAAGTTAGGAAAAAATTGAGCAGCACCAACAGGTAACTAAGCAGGGCAATCTAAAAAGAGGAACTACAGTGATAGAATCAAATCAAAAAGGCTTAGGGCCAAAGTCAATAGGACAAAAGTAATTTGCTCAAGATCACACAGTTCAGTGTAGTTCACGGTTAAGTCTTTGCCAAGAGTTCCGGACGAAGTTGGTCGTCAGAAAAGTTAGTTTAAAGAGTAGAGAAGGACAAGCCCTCGGATTGGCGAAAGGTTTCACAAACCTTCACCGCGGCTGGACGAAACAAACAACCAGATTTGCACAATAACTTTAAATGGAGAAGAAGCTGTAGGTGAGGTAGACGTTCCTGGCAGTTCCTGCAGGCTCACGGTTCCTGAAGCGACTGTCGAACTGACATGAAGTAGGAAGACTGGAGGGTCCTGCACTGCCCAGGGACGAAACCAGCAGCAGAGCTGCACTCCTTAAAACCCAAGCAGGGTCCGACCTTCCTGGCGATCTGGTTCACTGTAGCTCTATACAGCAAATTCAACCAGAGGAGGGAGTCCTGGCTTGCAGTTTAGGCGAACTGGTTGGTCCTCCAGCACAGGGGAAGAAGATTCCTGGTAGATCTCCTCTGTCTTTGGAGTCTGAAGATTCGAACCTGCAGCAAGGCTTCACCGGGCTGTTCAGTCGTTGTAGGGGTCCTCTTCTGTCAGCTCCTTGTCGGTTCTTTCGTTCCAGTGGCAACTCTGCCTTTCCAATACCAGAAACCTGCTTTTTATGCACTTTTCCCCCATTCACACAGCCTGTCTGTCAATCACACAGCAGGGGTGTGACTTGGGTTACCAAGGGAACCCATGGCAGGGGTCCTAAAACCCCTCCCTCACATCATGCCTACCCAGACTTTCAGGCGCCTAAGGAGGGCTTCTGTGGAGAAGCCCGCGAAGAGACGGTGAACAATGGCTCGCGGAGTTAAACGCGAGAAATACATTTTAAAAAAGAAATGGCAAAGAAACCCAGCCGGAACCGTATATAAACGTATACGGTCCAGCAGGTTTTAAGTTCCAGGCTGCTAAGATAGCCTAAAACAATACCAATGTTATTTAAGATAACCACGGTAGGAAAAATAGGATAGTTACCACTACCACCAGCCAAGTCTTGATGAAAAGGGAGCGAAACAATGCTCCAAGAGAAACAGACCAAGAGGGATAAGTATTAATCTTTCCAGTACTCTATGAAAGATAGGGTGTACTGGGTCTGTGGATTTTAAAAGACTAATAAAGTTAATGGCAGCTTTACAGGTTCTGCGAGACAGTAGTCCGTCCCAGAAAATGGAGTCTGAGTTGGGAAGTCTAAAAGACAACCCTGTGTCACTGCACTGAAGGTGCTGTGTAACACACAATAAAAAGATGATGCCTATGGAGTAGGTGAGGCTCCACAGCCTATGAACACAAGAACATGTTAAACACACACAGCAAAACACATGTAAAAGTGGAAAAAGAAGGCTCACACTCTTACCAGGTGAAAAAATAAATCCTAGAAATCCAGTAAAGCTGCTGAGGGACTCAGTAGGTAAGGGAAATTAGCCATTCTTGAGAATTCTCCCTAACAAGCCTCAGCTGTGCTTTACGCCCCCAGAGGTTCACACTACTGCTGTCCATCCATTTCTGGGGGGTTTCTGCCCTGACACTGCTAGGTGGCCGCCTAGATATCATTATGACAGCGTGAGCCGTCTTCAATCACGGTAATGTTCTTGTGAGCTGTTCGGTGTAGTTAAATGCGCGAGCATGAAAAAAACCAGCTTCGCAAAGTTTACAAAATCAAAAAATAGCGACTTACTGTCTTTCTCCAGGGAAAACCTTCGGCAACGCTACACAAACGCGTTCAGGTCATCGTGTTCTAATCACGTGTCTCATAATCTTCATGATTTATAGCTTTTTTACGTATTCACGTGATCATCACGTGTGTTTTTTGAACTTCAAGGCTCTTAAAGCCGCAGTATGCTCTTCTTCCTGGCCGTAGGGAGTGAGGAGCTCCCCTTACGGGCATTAGTGAGTCTATAGATATTCCATGCTTAGTCGGTGATTGATTTTTGTCCATCACATATTACGAACAGGAGGTGTTTTAGGAGCAAACAGAAAAAGGCCTGTCTTGTGGGACGATAAAAATGTAAAATACATACGTGTGTGTGATGATTCCACATGATTTTCTTTTATATTAGTGACTTGCACCCCAAAAGGATAGTGCAGCGATGTATTTCAGACATGCAGCATATATTATGGAACCAGAAGGACAAAGTTAGTACCAGCATCTGCATAGGCACATGTTTCCGAATATCTAAAAAATGTAAAAACATACCGCGAAACAGGCAGTTATTGTGGCAATAGTCACCCATCAGTTGAGGAGATTTTTTATTTAATTTTTAATTTTTTAGTTTTAGCCAATTCGGATCTTGGTTATTTCAAATGTGGCAAATGTGTTGCCAGTGCCTTCACTAATAATCTGAAGGAGGAGGTCGAAGAAGACGTGATTATAGAGGAGAATGGAGTGGGCAGAGGCAACAAGAGACCCGAGAGTCCACAAGAGGGCGATATGGAGGATATGTTTGATCCGGACGGTATTAGACACCCTAAATCCACAGAATGGTCACCGTCCCCAAGAGTAGCCCGGTATATGGCGCATCGGATTTGAAAGCCCTTAGAGAGGGACGTGCGCTTCAGAATGAGGGCAGAGTGTCCCAGACCGGAGCTTCCTGGCAAGATTATGGAAACACCGGAATTGGATGCCAAGATGGTCACCTTTGTCACTAAGGCGAAAGATGTCAGGAGGGGAGTTGACCGAGCCTTGCAGTCCTGCCAGGATAAGCTGTTGGACGTGACTGGGCCTCTCGCTAAGATTATGGACCTGGTGGAGAGGTCCAGGGATACCGGAGAGCCGGTAGAACCACAGACTTTGGCTAATTGGGTGCAGAGGGCCGTCTGTTTTTTAGGTAACGCCAGCTGTGCGATTTTGGCTGAAAGGCGCCACAGCCTTTTGCTAAAGATTGAGAGCAAGTTAGGAGGCCTTGCTAGTTACGAGGATGGCGGAGCGGCTAAAGGTATGCTTTTTGGTGAAGCTTTCGCTAAGGAGATGTCCCGATTCATTGGGACCTACACGGCACTCGAGAAAGCCCAATCAAACATCCGTAAAATATTTCCCAGGCGTGTTTTAGCCGGGACTGGTCGCCTCAGAGGCCGAGCGGCTGGTCGTGCTTTCACAAGACTGCCTCAGGGACCCAGAAACCTGTACTGGGAGAACCGGCAGCAAGATATCTTCTTTGCCACAAGTGGGAGAGGTTTCCGTGGAAGGAGAGGCCGGGGGAATTTCTGGCAGCAAAGCTCAGCCGGCGGTAAGCGCACAGAGCGAGGAGCACCCCAGGGTTGGGGGGCGGACGGCTTTGCATGTAAGCAAGTGGCGCGAATTATCAAAAGATGCTTGGGTTTTACACGCAGTGGTAGGTCTGAGCCTATAGTTCATAGGTATTCCCCAGCAGGCCTGTATTCCAGTGAGCATACACATGTCAAAGGACGAGGAGTTGCTTCTGCAGAAGGAGTTACTAGCCCCAGTGCGTAAAGGAGCAATAGAAAGGGGTTCCGACAGAAGTCGGGGTTTTTACAGCAATATGTTTCTGGTCCACAGAAAAGGGAAGTGGAGACCAGTGATAAAGCTGACAGAATTGAATGGATGGCTAGTTTACAGACATTTCAAGATGGAGGGCATTCACCTCCTCAGAGACATGTTACGCAAGGGAGATTGGGTAGCTTGATTGGATCTGAAGGATGCATATCTGACCATTCTGGTGGCTCAGGAGTTCAGGGACTTTCTCAGGTTCAGATGGAAGGGTCAGAGTCGGCGTTTCACGTGTCTGCCGTTCGGCCTAGCCTCAGCCCCATGGGCTTTTACGAAAATCATGAGGCCAGTGGCAGAGGAGATCAGGAACAGGGGTATCAGGATAATAATGTACTGGGACGATATCTTAGTCCTGGGTCAGAGCAAGGCGACCTTGGAAGCACAGGTCCAATGGGTATCCATGCGCCCGAGTTCCCTTGGATTTCTGATAAACCGAGAGAAATCGGAACCCAGTCCGAAGCAGCGTATGGAATTCCTGGGATTTGTGATAGATACCAGGAAAGTCACGTTGGAACTGCTGCAGCAGAAGTTGACAGGTATAAAGATGGAATTGAGCACCGTTTTGGAGAGATCGTGTATTTCGCTTCGCAGTCGAGCTCGGATAGTGGGGCTCTTGGCAGCGTCCATTCAGGCTATATTTCTGGGACCCCTTCATTACAGGGCGCTCCAGAGACTGAAGATCAGGCATTTGCAGGGTGGAGTGAAGTATCACCAGTTAGTGCCGTTAGACGACGAAGGAAGAGCCGAGCTGCAGTGGTGGTTAGAGAACATAGAGGCATGGAACGGCAGAGCCATTTTCGGGGACGTGCCGGAGCTAGTTATAGGGTCAGATGCAAGCAGGTTAGGCTGGGGCGCCAGGTGCGGACAATTGCAGACGGGAGGGAGGTGGTCAGAGGAAGAGCTGAAACCTCACATAAATTACTTAGAGTTGTTAGCCGGGTCGTTTGCGGTAAAAGCTCTCGCCAAGGACAGAGTGAATTGCTGCATACTGCTGATAATGGACAATATCTCAGCAGTGAGGTATATAAACAAGTTAGGAGGAACAAGATCGAGATTGCTAGCAGAACTGGCAAAGGATTTCTGCCATTATAATCAAGTTCGCAAGTTTTACAGCTGGAGGCTGGATCCCGAAGCGGTGGGGACGGATGTGTTTCTACACAGTTGGCCAGGAACTCTTTCTTATGCTTTTCCCCCGTTCATAATGTTGATGAGGGTGCTGGCGAAGGTCCGTCGGGAACGGGCAGAAATGGTTCTAGTTGTGCCGTGCTGGAAATCGCAAGCGTGGTTTCCGGTTCTGATGGAACTTTCCTCAGATTTTCTGAGGCCGATTCCGGGGGAAGCGGATATTCTATGTGACGCAGGAGGTCAGGTACATCCCTTAGTCCAGATGGGGGCCCTGCAGCTGCTGGCTTGCAGAATTTCAGGAGACGATGGGAGTTGCCAGGTCTTTCGAAAGAAGCTGCAGACTGTATCAATGAATCATGAGCCCCTTCCATGCTCAGGAGCTATGATACAGCTTGGGCAAAGTGGGAGCAATGGTGTGAACAGCAATGTGTTCATCCCGTTTCGGCTCCTGTAGTGCATTACATTTTTTGGCGGAAGCGTCTCGTAGAGGACGGGCTTTTCGTACGCTTGGAGTATATAGATTAGCAATTTCAGCAGGACACGAAAGTTATGAGGGTCGTCCGATCAGAGAGCATCCAGCAGTAGTTAGGTTATTGAAAGGGATCAAGATGCGTAAACCTCCATTTCCCAGATATTCTGTTTTGTGGGATGTGAAGGTAGTTTTTTCGCCTTTTTAAACAGTGGCCAGATAACAAGTTCTTGTCAATTCAGCAGCTTTCCGGCAAGCCTGCTATGCTACTTGTGTTTCATATCGTGCAGGAGAGTGTCTGATGTGAAGGCCTTGGAGGTTGATAGGAAGATTTTCTATCCAGACAGAATAGCCTTTCAGATTGTACAGAGAACTAAAAGCGCATCTTCAGGGATTTCATACCCCTATTTCCCAGACAAACCTAAATTGTGTGTAGCATGTTGTATCAAGGAGTATGAGAGAGTGGCTGGGAGTTTTAGGCCTCCAGGAGTGCAACAACTATTAATAGGAAGCCATTTCATGCAGTAGCTACAGCCACCATTGCTAGATGGGTGAGAGAGGTCATGCGCTGGGCTGGTATATATCTGAATTGTTTTGGGGCTCACTTAGTCAGGGGAGCTATGGCCTCTAAAGCCTTTACTGCAGGGGTGTCATTGCAGGATATTTTGAAGGCAGCTGACTGGTCTTCGGAATCTACTTTTAAGACTTTTTACTTTAAACCAGTCTCTAATGTGGCCAACCAAGTGTTGGGGAGCTTTGAACGAGCATAATGACCGCCTCCAGTCTTGACAAAGAATGAAGATTACCCAGGCTGATATAGCTATGGTAGTCTTGATTCTATTAAAGACTTGGAGGCGAGCAGTATCCCCCTCCCATATACGCAAGGCAATGGAAGAAATGTGATTATTTCTTGGAATACGTTTTTTCTTGAAGTGTATTATTCTGTCTGATGTATTCAATGAAGTATCTAAGTCTGCCTATTCCCTCCCTAATGATGTGTTTTGCTTTGATTCTAGGAGAAGTCGTCAAGAATACTTGAGGGAGTTAGATGTCATGGCTAGGAAGCCGGAGCAAGAAAGCCAGCGTAGGTAGATGGCTTCAGAGGAGTTACTGTTCCACGTTGGAAAGTTCAGGAGTTACGGTTCATGTTTTTTATATCACATCAGAGGAAGAAGTTTGTACAGGATGTGATGCAAGGAATGTTGCTGGGACTGGATTGGTTATGTGTTGAAGGTCAAACTACAGGATCCTGGGGACTTCTGGGGAGTTGTAGTTCAGGATGACCGTAATTTTGTGGACTATTTTGGATCTGTTTTTAGTTTGTATTTTTCTGAGTGTTGAAATTGGAAAAGTAAAGTTTTTGAATTGAGCTGCTGAGAAATGGCATTAAAGAGCTTTAAGCATAATGCTCGCCTCTGAGTCTTTAATAGAATCAAGACTACCAGCGCTATCAGCCTGAGTAATCTTCATTCTAAAGTGCTCTGGGGCTGCAGTATTTATCCCACCTCAAGTGCTAAAAAACAAATAGCACTCAAGGCTTTTCAGTTTAGTGTAAATGAAAACAAAGTGAGCGCTTCTTTAAAAGCACAAATGTGTGTTTATTCTTTAACATCGTTGATCGCTTTGAAAGAGCTGTGTGACATATGCTCAGATTACGTGAACATGATGTCAGATGTCATGTAAAGCCTTTGTTGGTGTGGGGATTATAAAGACAGCTAGCGAAGGGGTGGGATTGCTGCTGGCTGGATGAGGGTGCTGCAAAACAGTGTTTCACTGAATGGACTTCACTGAAAACATTGAAAAAGTGTTTTATCCCCTGAAGTGAGTGACTGCTGGTTGCGCAAACAGTTACACGTTCACGGATTAATGCCTAAATCCCGATTTACAAAACTTTTTTTTAATGGGAAGCACCCACTGAAAACACCTTGTAAATCAGGCTCATAGACACGTTATGAGGGGGGTCGGAATGTATACTTGTACCTCTCCGATCATGTGTAGAAATGGACACCATTTATCTTAATGGATACATTTGACATATTGGATTCAAACCTATGGAGTCTTTGACTGCATTATTCGAGGCAGCTTCCTGTACCTCACGCTAATCAGATGGTGGTTTTATGCGCAAAGGCCTTTGTGCGCTCGACGGTGTTGCTAGAGCAATGGCTGCACTAACCACTGTTTAGATTTTCTCAAGTGGCCAAAATAGTTTAAGGGGCACAGTTTAAACACAGTCTAGACAAACGGATAGAATAAAACACACAGGAAGGATATTATAGCCTAATCTAATGGTAGAATGCTCGTTTGCGCTGCAAGAGTTAAGGTGTTAAAATCCTGTTTTATTCAAAGATTTGTTTGTTTAAATAAATCAACTTTGACACATAATAAGAGGTACAGTTGTGCTATGTTGCTGGGAAAAAGGCAGTATAAGTGTTCAATGTGATATTTATTAAAATAAGCATATACATTTAAAACACTTTTCTGCATTGCTGAGGGATTTTTTAAAGCGAGTTAAACACTTATGTGCTTTATTCCCTGCGTGTCCATATAGTTCAGACATAATTCACACACTAGTGCACTGTCTTGATAACAGACAATACGAATGGCACGGGGCTACCCACCCTCGTGTTACAACAGTGAGAAATCAGATTTGGAATGTGCCCTGGTCCCAGACCTTTTGATAATCCGCCCACCGCTTATGTAGTGCAAGGGGCGCGTACGCGACGGCGTGATGTTGCACGCCACTGCGTGCAGAATAAATAAACAGGGTGTTTCCCGGCCGCGCAGAGCGACCGGGATGCCCGAACCACAAGGACGTGTGCAGCTGAGTCCTTGGGGGAACCGGGGCTTGCGGACAGCGCTGGGGGGGCGCCAGTAACCCCCAACAGTGGCGACGAGTGGGGGAGACGATGCCCGGGCCCGGCGGTGATCATTTTTAATAAAAAAATTTCACTGAAACAAGGTCGGATCACGACTTCGTTTCAGGCCGCGGGTAGTGCATCACCCACGCGGCTGGCGACCATTTTGTCTTCCAGGCCATGGAACTTCACGAGGCTCCGGTTTGGCCTCTGAAGTGAATCCAGACCTAATTTTTGGAACCTATGATAGCAGGCAGCTATACATACACACACATGTGCCCTGTTGGTGATTTCTTCATTTTCTTGGGTCTCCTACGTCGAGTCCAAGCAAGGAGGAGGGCTGACATGGCTGGGCCTGCATAGCCCATTATTCTTCTTGCCTCCATTTTTGGAACAGTCGAGGGCTGGAGCCTTCTTCATCCTCTTCATCATCACAGAGGTGTGTTGCAGTGACTTTATTGTGTTTTATCAGGCTGCAACCATCTTCATCCTCTTCATCATCACAGAGGTGTGTGGCAGTGACTGTTCTTCCTCCCTGGCGGTGTTTTGAGTCCGGGTTGCGGCCCCCATCTCCCACACTGGGGGTGCCTGTGCGCTCGAGCTCATGAGTGACACTGAGGATCAAGACGGTGCACCAGCAGCAGCAGCAGCAGCAGGACTGCAGGTGCAGCAGCCTCTGGGTGGGCAGGCAGGTCCTCCAGGTCTGATACCTCCTGTGCAGCCAGCAGGTCCGCTACCTCCTGTGCAGCCAGCGGTGATGCCCGTTCTCCAGCAAATTCCTCCAGCCATGGCCCAACCTCGTGCACAGGCGGCCCTGCAGCCCATTCCGGAGTTTGATGTGTCGGGCCCACCTTCCAGCTTGGGGCCCAGATGGAAGAGGTGGGTGGACCGCCTGGACATGTACTTTCGAGCCGCTCAAGTCACTGATGATGACTCCAGACTGGCGACCATGTTATATTCAGCAGGGCCCTCAGTTCAGGACATTTTTGAGTCTCTTCCGCCGGGGGATGGGTCCTATGGTCAGGCGAAGGACGCTCTTCAAGCGCATTTTCTACCTCTAGCCAACGCGGACTATGAGCGCTTTGTGATGCTATCCGCCAAACAGAAGGAGGACGAGACTCTGGACACTTTTTATGGACGCCTGAGGCACCCGTTGTTGGCCTGTGCGTGGGGTGATGCTGAAGATATGATCAGGACCATGCTCATACAGGCATGTTCTTCAGGAAAGCTCAGGCGACAAGTGCTAAGGGAGCCTGGAATCACACTCCCACGCATCCTTGAACTGGGTAGGTGCCATGAGGTGTCCGAGGCAAGGGCAGCGAGAATGGAGGCTGGGTCACGCTCCATCAAAACCGAGGAGGTGTGTGCGATGTGGCGCGGTGGCAGGGGCACAGAAGACCTGGCGGTGGCCCCCGAGATGGATCATAAACCGTTGATTCCCATTCTGGCGGGTTCATCCTCCAAGTCGCCAGCACGAATTGAGAGATGGATGCTCGCCCTTTTGGAATATGGAGTCACCCTGGTGTATCGGCCGGGGGCGAACAATGCAGCAGACTATCTCTCTAGACACCCGGGGGCGCCTGGAGCAGAGGACTATGACACCTGTACGGAGGAGACCGAAGAGCATGTCCGGGTGGTGGTGGAGGCGGCAACCCCGAATGCCATGCCCTTAAAGGAACTCGAGATAGCTGCAGCAGATGTCGAGTGTTTCAGGATACTGAGGTAATCCATGCAGCAGGGAACCTGGAAGTCGGTGCTGGAGGCCCTAGCGGGGTGTACCCAGGAGGCCAGAACTGGACTGGAGCAGTTATGGAAGGTCCGGGAGGAGCTGTCGTTCTCAACATCCGGCCTCCTACTCCGGGGAGATCGAATTGTGGTGCCCCAGTCAAAGGTGGGGGAGGTGATCGCCCTTGCACACCGTGGTCACCAGGGCGCGGCCAAGACCAAAGCATGCTTAAGGCTGAAAGTGTGGTTCCCAGAATTGGAGCGGAAGGTGGACGATTTCGTGGCAGCCTGCGTCTGGTGTCAGGCGGCGTCACCCCTGCAGCGGGAACCTGTCATAGAGGCAATGCCTCGAGGGACGCACCAGTGGGAGGTCGTTCATGCAGACTTTGGCTCCACCACGATGGGCACCCACTTCCTCGTGCTGGTTGAAGAATACTCGAGGTACCCCGAGGTGGAGTTCGTAGAGTCAGTGGCGTTTGAGCATGTCGTGATGGTCGTGGAAAAGGTGTTCACGGCCCATGGTTTCCCACATACGGTGTGCTCGGACAACGGGGCGCCGTTCCATAGTGAACGGTTTGCCGAACTGATGGAGAGCTACGGGGTGGTGCACAGGAAGATCTCGCCTCTCTGGCCGAGAGCAAATGGTGAGGCAGAACGGATGATGAGAACATTGAATAAGACATTTCGGATCGCCCAGGACCAAAGAGCCCTCTATCAGTTCTTGAGGGTGTATCGTACCACATTGCATGCATCCACGGGAGTGGCCCAGCAGAGGCGTTGTTCAAGCGGTGCCCTCGGGGGCTACTGCCTGAGGTGGGAGAGAAAGAACCAGGGGTGATTGACAATCACAGGTCGAGGCTGACCAGCAAATAAGGATTGAGCAAGAGAACCTTCGGAGGGGACTTCGCCCACAGCGGCTGGAGCCGGGCGATGAGGTCCTCATTCGAAATAGACATCCCCATGGGAAGCTCTCCCTACCGTACGAGCTGGAGCCGCTGGACGATGTTGCGGTCAAGGGATCCATGGTGACTGCATCGGATGGCCGGTCTGAGGTAACTCGCAACGTGAGTTTCTTTAAGAAGCTGCGGTATCCCAGGACTGATCCACCCGCTGATCCGGACCTGGAGGTCGTCCCTGACGACGAAGGAGAATCACCATGTATGCCCGAGTGAATTATCATGCATGCGCTAAGTGGACACGCAGGGTATCAAGCACATTGATTATTTAATATTCACTTAGCAATGCAGAAAGGTGTTTTGGAAATGTATTTGTATTGCAATAAACATCACATTGAACAATGTGTCTTGTTTATAATTGCAGTTTTGCCGGCAATGGTCAAACTGTATTAATGAGAAAAGAAATAGCTGAATAAAACAGGATTTGAACACCCTATTACTCGCAGGGCAAGCCCCTTGAGCTGTAAAGGCCAGTTGAGAAAATCGGGACATCTGGGGCATCTAACATAATGCCCAAGTTATTTGTGCCCATGCTACACAGTTTTGTTAATGACAATAAAAACTGCTAAAACGCACACAACATTTGCACTTTCAAAGATGCACTTCCACTGTTTTTAATAATAGCAAACTGAAAGGGCTCACACATGCTATTTATTTTAGCGCTTCAGCTAGGATAGAGAATTCAGCCTCAGAAGGTGTTTCCTTCAATTCACTAAGTAGGTATACAGTAAAGTTATTTGCAATTGGTGATTTTGTAATCACCAAAGTGAAAGGACTTTAAAACCTGGTGTTAATTGCTCTCTTCAGCGTGCATGGATAGGGTCGGTGTTGTGTTTGGTCTTTAATGTTACAGTGTTCCCAGATTACTATCAAAAGCGTAGCATTTATGAAACGCCTTCACTATTTCCGCACACCAGAATACAATAATCGTCATGTCATTGTGGAATTTAATATTTTATGACCATGAGCACAGACTCCATCCCTCACCTCTCAGCTAAATGTGGGTGCTTGCACTGCACTGTGCCACTGCCCAGACTTAATGGAGATCAGAGCGTGCTACTTTTCAACCCTTTTTCTGCTACCTTTACAGCACCAACTTCCCCTTTGATTGCTTTCGCAAAATGGATGTCTGTACAGGGGGTTTAAACTGTGCAAGCCTAGCTAGCTTTGTTTTTACATCATGTGCACGGCTGAGGAACATCTAGTGTTAAATCAATGGATTCAGAGAATCTGGTGGCCTTGTCTCCTTCCTGTTTGTAAATGGCATAAATCTTAGAATAAAACATATTTCACTGGCTGTAATCCATTGAATAATAAAAATATGATGGGCACATATACCCACCTTAAAACATCTTTGCAAGCTAGTTGTGCATAATACTAAGTTGTCACCATTCTTGGAGATTTTCTAAGACCGTTGATTTGACTTCCTAGGTGGTACAACATGATATGTTGCATGGTGTTATACTTTTTAAGCTACTTCCCTCTTCAGTCATCATAGTTAATCATGTTTCCTCATTGCACCAAAGGCCAGCATACATTTTCTATTGCATATGTTTAATAAAGGGCAGAAGGTGGTAGGCTGTCTACTCATCCTTTCCCGGAAATATGTTAACCCACTTAAAATGTTACAACTTCAGACTAGATATTAAAGCATTTGGAGGAGAACAGAACATCGATACCACCCTTGAAGTAGAGCTTTCCTTGATATGCTTGATTTGCTCATCACTGCATTACTCGGTTGCGCACATGACTGAAAAACAGCCTGTACACAAGTATTACTTTGCCGCACACAGCCCCAAAAAATTAGAGGGAACATTGAAGCTGCCACCACCAGTGTAACTTAGGGGGGCGGGAATCATAGGCAGCACATTCTTTAGTGTTTTAAGTTGGAAATGGCCAGATTGACATACGGCTGTAACTTGCTTGTCCATGGATAGGGATGCGGACAGCAATATACCCAGATTTATTACCTTATCCACAGGGATAGGAAGAGGACCCAAAGAGGAAGAAGACACCCAAAGTGTAGGATCAGGTGGGTAGCCCATCACTAGTACCTCAGTTTTGTCTCCATTCAATTTGAGCCAATTGTGTTCATCCATTCTCCCACGGCCGCCAGGCACCCCCGCAGGCACGACGACATCTCAGCCTGATCAAGATCTAATCGGATCAGGATCTGAGTGTCGTTGGCATACGAGTAGCATCTGACGCGGAAGGAGCAGATGAGACACACAAGGGCCCAAATATAAATGTTAAAAAGAATCGGAGACAGGGAGGATCCTTGCGGCACTCCACAACTGAGGTTACAGGAAGCCGAGAGAAAAGGGGGTTCCCTTGCCCAAGTCTCAATTCTTAAGTCTAGCTGTTGTAGTTATTCACAGACACTTCTGGGGTTCCTTTCCCCACCATGTGTTCGACTATCAGGCTCTCTCTGGTCTGCGTGCAGTTGTCATTCCGCATGGTCCACCCATTACAGGTCGTGCAACCAGGGGCCTGGGGCTTCTAGCTGTGTCCCACATATATGTAATTTGGAAAAACAACTAGACTGCATGTTGTGCTCCGACCTTTTGATACCTTGTACAAACTCCTTCATCCACCTCATCTCAGTACTTGGGTGATTCTGGCAGTTGGAGTCCAGGAGCGTCATTGGACACATGGGGCCTCATTACAAGTGTGGTGGTCCGGAAATAGCGGTGCCGGTCAGCACCCTTTTCCGGACCGGCACACTAAGTCGTGATGTTGCAAACACTGTTCTGTTGTACGGACTCAGCTGCAGGTTGTGGGATTTTGGTACATGATACACAGCTCTACTGGGACTACTGGCGTGGTGTCCTGACATCTGCTGGGTACGCTGGTATGGGGGAGTGCAGGGGGGGGTCTGTTGGTGTGTGTGGCATTGGGATGTAAAGGGGGGAGTGTTGACTGGGGGTTTGGATGGGGCAAGGCTGGGCTTGATGGCTGACCCAGTTGCAGGGCCAGTATGTGTATTGGGGGGGGGTCTTTGGTAGTTCTGGCAGGGGTGTGGGGGACACGTCATTGCCATTGTATGGGAGAGTGGCCATGTGTGGGTGAAGCTGAGGGATGACATTGTCATGTTCTGGTGGCAGTGGTGGCACACATGCAGTACGCTCTGGCAGGGGGTTGTGTGTCTCTGTGGGGGGAAGATGCTTCTGCTCTTCACAGAACAGAGTGCCTGTGCTGTTTTCAGCATGCATTACAGGCATGGGTCTTTATGAGGGGGCCAGGGTGTATGGCCATGACAGTGCCCTGGTTGTTGGTTCAGGTGTGGGTGCGTGTGCGCCTGCAGGGTGTGTTCTGGGGGATATGAACAGTGGACAGTGCAATTCACATCTCATTGATTTGGTCTTGAGAGCAGGATGACCAGGGGGGATGTTCAGTATATTGTGGCTATGTGCACTCACCGGCCTTGTCGGGTGTCCCAGGCTCTGGCCTCCGCATCGCCAACCCCTTGAATGGCCTCCATGTGCAGCACAATGCTGCACTTCTCCTCCCAGGGCATGAGTTGGATTGGCAAGGAGGGTCCACCACCAATGGCCATGCTTTGTCTGCAGTGTTTAGATAAGAGGTTCCAGACCCTCAGGCGGAGGTTGTTCCACCGCTTGTGGCAATCTCTGACTGTGTGTGGGGTTGTCCCCACTGCCGACACCTTCTGTGCCACTTCATCCCATACAGCCTTCTACCTCTGCTGTGTTTGGCGGCGCTGGTCTGTGGAGAACAACTCCCCTGCATGCAGGACAATGGTCTCTGCAAGCATGTGCATCTCAGCCTCAGAAGCGCGGCTTGCTCTGCCGGGTCTCACGGATGCGAGATGTCATGGTCCTCTAGGGATTTCTACAGTTAGGGGGGGGCGGTGGATGTAGACTGGATGCTGCAGATTGCAATGGATTGTGTTTTTATGATGGCCACCAGCCGGTTTCCTTTTCCGGTGATCGCTTTATTTCCGGTCACAGTATTTCCGGTGCCGCCAGGTCTGGCTTTGTGATGCCGGATCCGGGGTCACCGGCACTAAGGGCGACGGTGCAGATGGTTTTGCCCACTTTACACAGCGTTTCTGTGATGCAGGTTCCACGGTTTCCGGCACGCCCGATAACCCGTGATCATCTGTTGTTTCTGGCACCACGGGTTGCTGGAAGCGGTGGGTCCGGCATCACGATTACAATTTCTTACCGCCAAACCTATAATGAGGGCCATGGTGTTCAAACAGTCATAGGCGGGGGTGTGACCAAAGGGATATTGAGAAGAGTTTTCTTTACTCCCTCTACAGGGGGGAACCAATACCCGACAATATGCCATTAAGGCTTTGGGCATTAGAGGGTCTTCCTCATGGAAAAAGGCTTTGGGTATTAGAGTCTTCCTCAGGGAAGAGGGGGGCATACCAAGTCTCGTTCAACAAAGCCATGACGTTCCCCCGATCGTTGTCTCGTCCCATGTGATCCTCCCTCATATAGCCGCCCGAGGGTCAGGATCAGGTAGCGGCTGCCGTCCTCTGGCCACGTGGGAGGAGGTTACCGCCGGGGAACCCTTAATGACTCCATTGGATTCATCACAGTGCATATTGGTCCAACTTGGCATAGTGACGAGCGCATGTCCTACAACTAGAAAACCATGTATTACAAGGCATAGATGGAGATCATGGAATGGAATTCAAGGTTAACCAAAGAAAAAGAGAGATGTGAGCGAGTACAAAAATGTTGCTGAGTTTTGCCAAAGTATTCAGTCCCTCTGACATGGAGAAAAAGGCTTCTGAATGATGTGGGGCGCAGTTCAGAATTCCGCAGACCTATAAGGAGCCAGAGAAGGCGCAAAACTAGAGACAGGAGACTAGACAAGGGTCCCCGGAACATGGTGAGAGCAGGAGGCTGGGAGGCAGACCAAGAAGGCTGGGGAAAGGAAGAGATATGAGGCTGCAGGGGAGGCCCAGGAGGCTGTAAAGGACAGATGCAGGATGTAAGGGGAGTTAAGAGCCCCAGCATGCTGAGTGGTGCAAGATCCAAAGAGCTGGGAAAAGAAAGGCCAAGGAGGTTGGCAGTAAATTAACCCAGAAGGCTATGAGGTGCAAGACTCCGAAGGATAGGGAGAGGAAGGTCATAGAAGCTGGGAGAAGACTAATGCAAAGGGCTGGTGGAGACAGACCTGGGAGGCTGGGAGAAGGAAGGCCCAACCAGTGAGAGAGATAGTGAAGAAGTAGAAGATAATGACTGTTGTATGAGAGCTGCCCAAAGAGGAGATGAATGTGTCTAAAGGGCTGAAGGTAGGAGTGAAAATAAAAAACTAGAGATCCCTGATCATTACAAGACAGAGATGTAAATGGGTGAAGGTGTAAAAAGGGCAGAAGGTGGGAGAGCTGAAAGAGAATTTGCTATCTTTAATTGTGATACGAGAAGTGCCAAAATGGCCGAAGAAGATAAACACAGGTCTGGAGAAGGTGGGAAGGAGAGTAGATGGCTAGGGTGAGAAAACACTAAGCTGAGGTGGGTAATAAAATAACTTGAGATAGAAAGAGACGTAGAGTTGCTAAAAGAAGTCTAGGATTAGAGAAATGTTGGAAAAGCAAAGAAGGTGATAGAAGTGAAGGGGAAACATTATGCAACATCAAGATACTGAAGGAGGAGGTAGTAGACGGAACTGGTGACATAAACGAAAAGCATCAGACTATAGGAGGACGTGGTAGATAATTGAGAGAACAACAGTGAACAAGAGGTGGTGGAACCAAAGATATCAAGGGGTACACCTAGGTAGAATTCAGGAAGAAGGCTAAGGACAAGACCCATGGGAAGAGAGCGTGTCTGGAAGAGGGGAAGTTAAGGAGGGGCCTAGTAAGAACCCAAATGAGACTTTAGGGCAGCCTTCTTTCATGCTATGACTCTTGACCTTGCTGAAATGCCTGCCATTCATGACCTCATTTACAGAGCACACCAGAGGCTCCAAAGTCTGGAGCTGAAACCCAGGACGGAAAACCCTGAGAACTGTGGCAAAAGGACTTCAGGAACCCCTTAGAAACAAGCAATGAGACAAACTATACAGAGTTTATGACAGGATCCAGTAATTGTGGTGGTAGACCCTCCCCTGTGCACATCCCCGATCAGGCCAGGATATTGTAATCTCTGTGTTCGGTGCATAGGTCTAGATATGAGATGATCAGAATGGATGCATGCTATTACATTTTCTAATGATATGCCAGATCATATTTAGAGTTTGCCATTTGTAGGCTTGGATCTGTTTCATTCATTTACAGAGGAATTAACAAAAAAGACTAGCTTTCAAATCGCAAAATCTTTGGCCTATTTTTCTGAGAGCAGAGCAAGAGATTTCAGAGGCTTTAGGGGTGGCCAAGAGAGGAGAGGGAGACAAACTGATAGATCGAGGGGTTTTACTCGCCCTCTCCTCTTGACATGCCGCTCAAAATAAAAAAACAAGGAGGTTACCGACCCAGAGCAAAAGTCAGTCAGACAATATAGTTAACTGAATCAACCACATGTGAGAGTGTGGCACCACAGTTCATCCAGTTGTCCAGGTACGGGTATATGAGGATCCCCTGGAGGTGCTGGAGAGGTAGGAGTGCCTCTATTACTTTGATAAACACCATTGGTGCAGAACTCAAGCCGGAGGGCAGGACTTTGTAATGATAACAAGAGTTCTGAATACAAAAGCAGAGAAACATTATGTGGGGCTTTCAGAACAGTATGTGCATGTAGGCATCCTACAGATATAAAGTACATAATAAATTCCCCTCCATCGGAGTGGACAGAATGTGCCCTAGAGTGACCACCTTGAAACTCCCTGTTGGAAGGTAGTCGTAAATAAACGTCAGAAGTAAACTTGTGAAGGACTCTCCAATTGAATCTGCTCTATGGTATCCAACTTCATCAGTTTCTAAAGTCCCTCTGAGAGGTTCAATGAAAATTAAAGGGGTGGGAGTGGAGGACAGGGGAAGGGACGGGAAGACTGAATTCACTAGCAATAAAGTCTAGGGGTCATAAGCTATTTCCCTTGAAGACGGGAGATGGGGGGAAACCCGTCTGCCGACCGGAGTTGAGTGCTGCTGGGCCCGGGGGATGTCCATCTTAGGCTTTTCATTCTGGCTTGATGCTTTGGTGTTGAGGACGCCACTGAAGCCTGCTGATGTTCTTTGGCCCTTCTGTTGAGCTGTTGAGGAGGATTTTGAACAGGCCAGAGATGGCAGACAGGCTTATGACATTGAGTGAATGTGCCTTTTCTTTTGTGAGATGGCTGACAGGCTTATAGCATTTAGGGAATGTGCCTTTTCTTTTATAAGTTCCTCATTAGTGCTGGAGTGGAAGAGGGTGAGGCCATCGAAGGGCAGAGCCCTGACCTTCCCCTGTAAGTCTGGTAACAGCTTTTTGCTCTTTCACCAGGCCGTCCTACGAAGGTCTAACTCTGAACTCATTTCCAGTTTGGCAGTGTCCACATGTCTAGCTGTGGACTCCAGCATGTCGTTGGCCACCTTTTTGCTTCCTGCAGAACTGCTAATTTCTGTCACTGCTAAGATCTTCTGCAAACTCCTCCATTTCCTTCCAAGGTTTGTTGTTGCAGGCTGCTAAGATAGTATCAGAATGTGCGCATGTAAATGTGGAGCACTGTTCAAGTATATTTTTTACCTATCCATGACAGTAGCAGTTCTTGAGGGCCTGCCCGACCAGGATTATGAGGATGAAGGCACTTTTCTTTGTGCCAGCACAGATGGGACCACTGTGGAGTGCACTGGTAGATTGGAGCTGACGCAACTGGCTTTTCTCTGCTGGGTACAGCCTATAGAGGGAGCAATCTGCTTCTTTGTGGGTGTCACAGTGTGTAACATTTGCCAGATCATTTTTGTTGTCTCTGCCAGGATGTCTGGTTGCAGAGGGGTACCTGTTTTGTCTGTATTACTCATGCAGAGGTCTGCCAGTACTCCTGTATGGACGGTATTTCTGACATCCATTCATTAAACAGTTGAATGGTGTCCAGCTATAAAATGCTGCTGTGGGTCTGTGGACATTTGCTTCAGTTGGCCAGAGCCTCTGAAGGGGCCGTGAGTGGTTACTGAAGCCGAGAGTCCCACAGATGGGAGCATTTCCCTCATGTTATCTTTTAAGAAGGCTCTCATGCCAGGGCTGGTTATGATGTGCATGAAACCTGCTCAACAGCGGCTCATCTGCAAGTAGAGGAAACACCCTCTGCCCGTTGAATCCACAGCAGGGGATGCAATAAAGTACACAAATTAAACTATGCAGACAACAGGTCGGTTTGTCTTCTTTATTCTTCAAATATCAACTGCGCACTAGGCGGTAACCACGCCTCTATATATGTATGGTGGGCTGCAACCCACATTAACAGTGAAAAGGGACATGTGGACTGTCTGTTCGTAACTGGGCACAGAAAGGGGACACTACATCTCCCCCTTGCTTAACAAACAACTTGGGACCTTAGCCCATTTCTTCAATCCATCTAGACGGCTTGCAAATTACCCTTCTAGATGGGCTCTGCAGGGTGGGAGTGCTTTTGTTTTTTACGGTCACTCCCACTGTCGTCTTTGTCTACATCACCGTCCATGAACTCAAAGTCTGAATCTGACGAGTCCTCACAATTTGTTGACTCTTCTCTCTCTCCCGAGTCTGGTCGCCCTCAAACGATCGGAAGAATCATGAGTTTGGTGAAGGTATCTATGGGACTTGCTGCAGTTATCATGGATCCATGGATGTGGGTCACGGTCATGGGTTCTGGTTTGAACGCAGGTGTTTCTTTTGAGTCTTGTGTTTGATGCACTAGTACTTGATCTCCTACTTGAAAGTCACTGGTCCTTGCCTTCGTTGGGTGATCGGCATACTCTTTCATTTTGCGCTTGCTTTCCCGATCCTTTGCTCTGGCCTGGGTTTCACTATTTTCAAATGTCTTGCTGTTGGGATTATGTGAGAGAGTGGTTCTCACTATGCGACCAAACATTAATACTGATGGGCATACTCCCGTGGAGCTGTGCGGTGGGTTCCTATAATCCCGGAGTAATGTGCAGATGGCCTGCATGAACGATCCCTTGGTGATGGAGCAGATTTGGAGGGTGCGTTTTAGATTGGCCATAAATCTCTCTACTGTCCCGTTGGCTTGAGGCCAGAGCAGCTTGATTTTGCGGTGCTGGAAACCTAGATGCTCTGCAAACATTGCTAAGTTCTACCCGCTGAATGAGGGTCCATTATCCGACTTTACAGTGGTAGGAATACCGTAGTCAGCAAATGTTTTGTCCAGTGTTGGGATAACCGACTGAGCGCTCGTGGAATAGATCAGATGTACTCCGGGAAACCTGGATATCTCATCCATGATTACTAGCACATATTTGCCATTGGAGAGCGGACCAAACCTGTTTATGGCGACCTCATCCCACACTTGCTGGGGAATCGTTGTAATCTTGAGTGGTTCGGGGAAGGTGTGTAGCACGACTGCTTTGCAAGCTACGAAGTGTCCAAGCGTCTGTTCAACTTTAGCATCCATCCTCAGGAACCATACCTTTGTCCTGAGTTGCCGCTTTGTGGATATGATGCTGCAGTGTCCTGTGTGTGCTAAGTCGATTTCTTGATCCTGTAGGCTTGCAGGGATGACGATTCTGTTCTCCTTTAGTAGTAGTCCTTCTGGCAAGACAGACAGAGTGTGCCTTATGAGGCAGAATGTCTGGAGTGGTTTCTCCTCTGCTGCTGTCTTGGCCTACTCGTAGTTGTTTCGGGATAGAGCGTGCATGTTCTGTCCAGCCATGAATGAGTGTACATGCACTGGGTGCCAGGCGGTCGCATCCAAGTACATCCCCCGAATGGGGAATGTTCACTGTACCCGTGGCTCAAAAAATGTAGTATCAGCGCCTATTGCTTGTGCCAAAGGCACCATTGGAGGCATGGTCGTGATCAACTGAAATCGTGGCGTGGGCATACTGTCCTCCTCTGGGTCGAGTGCACGGCCATCTGCAACCGGAACATGCAGGATTCACCCATACACGTCACTCGCACATGCAGCCCCTCGCTTGCCATTAGCAGGGGTGCCTCGGGCTCCACAAAGCACATTCAGGGAAGTGGCACATATTCCCTGAGAGTACGCATGGGTGTCCGTCCGAGCTCCTGGTGCATGTTTAGTGTAGGCCTGTGCTTTTTCTTTTTATGTTTTAATAATATGGAGCATGACGTTGGCACAGGGACCTAGACACAGTCCACAGTGACGATCTTTCTCCATCTCGTTCCGGTGCTCGTGTGAGGGATCACTGTGAGCGCTGTAAGGCTGATGGTAGCTAGGAGAGAGCTCCTTCCCATGTTTGTGTACTACTGAACTCACGCGGGCTGTGGTTTTTGCGCTCACACAGGGAGGCGCAAGCTTCTTCCTATGTCTATTTATTTATTGTTTGCTTGTGAAGCGCATATACAGCAAGTAAATTCTGTTTCAAAGCGCCCACAGGGCAACAGAGAGGGTACATGGGGATGGAAAACATTAAATAAAATACAGTGGGGGGGGGGCAACCTGCTATGCTTGTGAGTGTTCAGACCAAGCAAGTGCAGAAGGGAGGGGGGTAAGTGCTGGGGTGCTTGTGGGTGAGCAACAGGTGAAGTGCGAGCCTCCAGGATAAAGGGTGTGCTAAGGCAAGTGCTGAGGATAAACAGAAGCTGGGGTGATTTGCTGTGGGAGGTCAGGGCCCTGAGGATGCATAAGGGCCCTGCACACCAAACAGGCAGCTGTGAGATTAGCAGAGGAGAGAAGGGGGAAGGAGGAGGTAAAGAGGAAAGTCTTGAGCTTCCAGAATTTGATAAAGTCCTGCTCAAGACGAAGAGAGTGGGGGAGGCTGTTCCAAAGAAGGGAGCAAATGGAGGAAAGCGATCAACCTCCTGCCCTCTTATTGGCGAAACGCTTTACACACAAAGAGTTCGTGCCAGAGGAGCGCAGAGGTCTAGAGGGGGAAATGTAGAGAGACAGAGTTGCAGATAGTATGGTCCCTTGCCCCAGAAAGCCTTGTGGATGATACAGAGGGATTTAAATTTAATCTGTGAGGCAACCGGGAGCCAGTGAAGACTTTTTAAGGCAGGAGAGATGTGGTTCCAGGACTTGAGGCCAAGGATAAGTCTTGCTGCCCTATTATGGATTAGCTGAAGAGGTCGCAGAGTGGAATAAGTTAGATTCAGGAGGAGGATATTGCAATATTCAAGCCTAGAGAGAACCAGGGCTCGGGTAACTTTTAGCTTCTGGGGGAAGGTGAGAAAAGGTAGAATTCCTTTGAGAAGGAAGAGCTGAACGTGGGACTTTTTGGCAATGTCCTGAGTGTGAGGGAGGAAGGAGAGAGAAGAGTCGAAGATGACGCCAAGATTTATGGCTTCAAACGAAGGAGCAGGGGGGAGAACCCATGGAGGAAGGCCAAAGTGAAGGGAAGAAGTCGAGAGCAGGGGTCCAAATGGGCAGGATCTCTGTTTTGCTGGCATTGAGGCAGAGATATTTGGAAGTGTACCAGGACTGGGTGCCAGATAGGCAGTCAGAGATGATAGAAGGTGCAAGAGGGTTAGCAGAAAGTTTGAAGAAGAGTTGTGTGTCATCTGCATAACACTGGGCATTGGGGGAGAAGGAGGAGAGGACGAGTGCCAGCTGAGTAAGGTTGATGTTAAAGAGCCAAGGCGAGAGAATAGAGCTCTGGGGGAACACCACTGCTTGAGAAGAAAGTAGGAAAGCAGAAGGTGCCCAGGATGACTTGGGAGGAGCGGTCAGTTAGGAAGGAGGTCAGCCAGTCCAGTGCCCGCTCTGAGATATCAAGCGTGTCATGGAGGCTTTGTATGAGGATGGAGTGGTTGACAGTGTCAAAGGCAGAGGAGGGATCAAGAAGGATGAGGACAGCTGGGGAGTTGGAATCCAAAAATGCGCGCAGTTCTTCACAGGTGTTAAGAAGAGCAGTTTCTGTTCCTCTGGATGCTCGGAATCCAGATTGATGGTCGTGAAGACCAACAAGTTCAGTGTGAGAGTTGAGTTGGGGCAAGGACAACTTCACCAGCAGTTTCCCCAGGAAGTGGTGATGGAGATAGAGTGGTAGTTGGCTGGGTGTTAAGTCAAAATGGTTGATAGACAAATGGTCGACACAATTTGGTCGACAGGACAAATGATCGAATTTATTTTTAGTTATCCATATTTTTTTAGGTTTTCGTTTAGGAAAAAAAAGAGTTTTTTAACAAAAAAAAGGGGGTTGGGGGGACCCCCCCAAAAAAAAAACAAATGTGAAAAAACAAAAATAAAAATTCGATCATTTGATCTGTCGACCTTTTGTCCTGTCGACCATTTAGATTCGACCATTTGACCTACAACCGTTGGCTGGACAGGTAGGGTCTGCTGATGTTTTTTTTAAAGGGGTGCACAAGAGAGTGCTTGAGGGAGGAGAACCAGTAGCAAAGGAGAGGTTGAAGACATCAGCGAGAGCAGGGAAAAGAGAGCCAATGTTATCCTTGATGGTTCTGGATGAGCAAGGGGAAGCCTGTTTGGAAGAGACCTTCAGGGAGCAGACAACTCTGGTGATTTCTTCAGGTGTGAAAAGGGTGAAGGAGGAGGGTGAGTGGCCAAGGGAGGCAAGGGGGTGAGGGATGGGTTGGGAGGGTGAGTAACAAGGCTGTTCAGGATGTCCTGAGTTTTGGTGGTGAAGTGAGTGGCTAGTGTTTTGCAGTGGGGCTGAGAAGTAATAGGGGAGGAGGAGACTGTGGAAGGGTTGGCTAGTTCCCTGTAGATTTTGAAAAGTTCAGCCGTGTTGTTGGATGCATCAGATACCAGTGCCTGAATGTGGGCCCTTCTCTTGGCACAGATAGAGAGTCTGTATTGCCTTTGGAGCAGGAGGCAGGCCAGTTTGTCAGAGGGTGAGCCTGAAGTTGGCCACTCCCGTTCCGCCATTCTGCACTTTCGGAGTCGTACCAGGTGTTGTGCTTAGAAGGGGGTATCAAGTGGATCCTCATGACTGGGTCAAGAATGTCAAGGGTGTTGGTGATGGACATGTGGAAGTTGCTGAGAGCAGTGTCGGTGGTAGAGTCTTGAGTTGGGGCAAGGGAGGATAAAGGTGGAAGTGAAGGCAGCAGCTGACACTCGTTTCATTGGGTGGATGTTTGAGAACAAGGTTGGCAGGGCTTTTGGAGGTGAGATGACCAAAGGCTCTCAAAGGAAGAGTAGGGCTGGGTGGGTAAGATGAAAGAAGGAACCCACTTGGGGAAGATTAAGGCAACCCCACCACTAGCACGGTGAGGTTGCGGCTTGGAAATAGCTGTCAGGTAGGAGGGAGTCAAAACCAGTGACTGAGCTAGCATTGAACCATGTCTCAGTAAGAGCGAGAATGTCAAGGTCAGTGTCTTCAAGAAGGAGGCAGATGTCAGCAGAGTGTTTGTTGGTTGTGCAGGCTTTAAGAGTCACCAGGCGGAGATGGTCTCTGCCTTTGAAGATTTTCTGAGGTGGAGTACAGAGGTGTGATACTCCAGTCAAAGGGGGCAGTGGGGCAGAGAGAGTGGTAGGGGGAGAGGCAGAAGGAAGAAAGTTAATGAGGCATAGCAGGATGCGTCAGAGAAGGAGGTTGGCCCGAGGACCCTGATCCAGGATAGTTCCAGTGTGGTAGAAATTAATGATGCAGTGTGATGAAAAGAAGCCCGCCAGGAGGACTTCCCCCTTGTGCCACCATTAATGGAGAGGATGTGAAAGGGGAGAGAGTAGAGATGAGATGAGAAGTCCATAGGTGTGTAGCGGGGACAGAGAAGAGGATATTGGTGAAGATCTCCCTGGAAAATGACATAGCTGTCTGCGATGGGAAAGCCAGGATTTGCACCCAGGATATGTTTTTTTTGCTTTTTTTATCCGGATTCTGTGGGAGCGGGGGATAGGTGCTCATGGTATGGGCTTGGGGCGTGCACAAGATACTGCTGTGGTTAGGAGAAGCCCCATCAGACTTGAACAAGTACCGAGCTTGCAGCAACGTGCAGACAGCATGAGAAAACATTCATACATTATCTGCAGTATAACGCGATATGTCTTGTGAAGTTCCGAGTGGCTACATCCACTCCGTCAAAAAATCCTATTCAGTTAACTAGTGGGGGAGGGCAGGGCTGTTTCTGCTCTTCCTGTCATCATCTGTGCCTCGCGCATGTGGGTGTGTGTGTGTGCATCTGACAGGCACATTTGCAGGGATGCAAAAACATATCACCTATATGTGTGGATGGGGTGTTAGTGTAATTTCATATTCCCAGGATGCCCGGAGTCTGCAACAAAAGCAGGTTATGCAGCTCCGCTGTCACTTGAAAAGGGGGCACAATATCCAGCATACGTGCAATAATGTGTTTATAGCCCGATGTATATAGTATGTTAAGAGTGGACGACAGAAGCATGTGCCGTGTTTTGCCAATCAGTTTAATACAATATTAGTGAGCATTGTTGTGCTGTGTTGTGGTGTTGTTTTGTCTAATGTTGTGGTGTTTTATGACTTGACATGCTGTGTTGGGTTAAACGAATTATGTATCACTAACAACCCAATTGTGCCAACACACGTAACATGACTGGGGGCTTCTAGTTGGTGTTGTGACCTTATTTTGTGTACGTGTTAGCAGCAAAAATATGTCTGAATATTTGGAAGAAATGAACTTTATTTCTGCAGTTGACGGTAATGCCAGGAAAGTGATCACAAAAAGTGCCCTCTTTCTGTCACACAGTGCCCACACTGGAGATGTGTGGCGCTGAGGGTTTACATGTGCGCATCTCGGTGCTGCCTCCTTCGTGTGTGATGAGTGGCTTCCATGTTTGCGAATGCTTGCGTTTGAGTGATAGCGCGCTTGTGCCCCATATTGTTCAAAGCATGTCCCGCTGTTTTAAATAAACAGGCTTCTGAGGGGCTATGAACATGTGCGGTTCACCACCAGCTAATCCAACCCAGGATTGAGTTTTACCACTGTGGAAAAAACAGGCAGTGCTTCGTTTACAATGATTGTGACAGCATTGCCCCTGCTCCTTGGGGTCTCCAGCTGGCTGTTCTGTCCCAAGTATGTCCACAGAGGGCAACTAGGTCTTACAGTGTGTGTATTTGGTGGGGGGCACCCCCACAGTGTGCTCAAAGCGCTTGTTCAGATTTGTTACTGCCCTCCTATATCAACCACTAAATAACAAGGCCTGTGGCTTTTGAGATCACACAGGGAAGCGCAAGCTTCTTCCTGTGTCTATGCTCGGTGGCACAGGCTTGGGGCGTGCGCAAGACACTGCCGTGGTTAGGAGAAGCCCCATTGGATTTGAACAAGTACCGAGCTCGCAGCCAGAGGCGTTGCTAGTGGGTGGCTAAGGGGGCTATATATAGACCCGCGTCTTTTGGCTGTAGCCCCAGATAGAAGCTCAGGGGATACAACCAAAAGATTAGCTAGCCCCGAGTCCTGACAGTCCCAACATTAGCCTAGCCCCCAATCCTTTACAGAGCTAGCAACACCCCTGCTAGTCGCAGCAATGTGCAGACAGCATGAGAAAACATTCAGAACTTGTCTGCAGTATAATGCAATATATGTCCAGTGTTGCCAGGTCAAAAGGAAAAAAATAAAGCCCAAAACAAGCTGGCTCCCAACCAAATAATCTGGAAAAACAAGCACACCTCTAAAACACTGTGGACAGGTCTCAAAAGTAAGAAAATAACAGTAACGCAAATATACATAGAGAACACAGATATAATATGTCAGAACAAAAAGCATTCATTAAAATTGCATTTTATTTTTCTAGCAATTAGTGTCTATTTTCATTTTTTGTATGCGTGTGACATATAAAAGCACATCATTGGCTTTTTAGATCCTTGGCTTCACTGGTCCATCTTTCAACTAGTCCTTGATTCGTCACTATCATTCGGTCCTTGACTCCCTTGCATACCTTCCAGGTTTCCCCATGTCCTTCATGACACTGAGCCAGCCCAGCCATTTCCTGTTAAATGCTAGGACTGGTATTTTTGTTCTTCTCTTTATAAATATGGGCCTACAAGGACCACCATGGAAAGAGAAAATCCAGGGCTGGCTCATGGCATCACGCATGACATGGGCCCGCCACTTGGCAGCAATGCCTTTGTGAGTTGCTCCTATTTTCTGTCGCCCCTCTGGTCCTTGACTCCCTAGTGAGCCACTCTCCTCTGGTCAGTTGCCCTTCTGGTCTTGGGTAACCTGGTTGATCCCCCTCGTCTGGTCCTTGGTTAATATGACCCTTCACCCCTCTGGTCAATAGCTCCCTCATGACTTGCTCCTCTAGGCCATCACTCCTTACATTTTGATGTAATCATAAAATATCCAGGTGCTTACCGAGGATAATTTTTGGTGAAATAAGCAAAGAAAAGACATGCAAAATGTTTACAGAGCATCCACTTGTACTCCCCAAGTGAACTAGTGTGCTATGGCAGTACTGGCGACAGGCCTCAGTCACCTGGTTCACACTAGAGTTGGCCTGTCAATGTACTGAGCAAGGACAATTAACCCTACACAAAAAATAACATATGGACAAAAGCACACGCGAGAAGACCAAATCATACCCAATCAGCAGAATAAGAATTGTCAAATGTAATAATCCTGTTTTTATAATAAGCCGTATGTATACTTGTTTGCATGGACAGCCTACTATGACAGATACTGCCTTTTTGTACCATGTACTGGTATTTTACACCAGCACACTGTCAAATGTCCAGCCATTGCCATTACACAAAGAGGTACATCTATTATATGGCTCTTTTATAGTCAGATGTTCCCATCAAATGTCCAAGTGTAGCCCATGGCTACATAAGTAAGCAAAGTTACTACTGCCATATGCCCTGCTACAGCGTCGCACACCCAGGCGTTGCCATCATGTGCCTGATACTGGTTCACATGCCAGTGAAAGCTTCATATGCCTAGGTACTGTCATAATGTAGCTACATCCCTCATATGCCTATGTAAAGCTGTAATCCCCTCCCCCCGCACCCGCTTCCTTTAGTCTCCTCGGCTTAGAAGGGAACTTTCCTTTTTAGTTTAGGTTGTTATAACCCACAACTATTGCATTAGAGTACAGATGGGGAGAAATGGCATATGAGGGACACACAGCTTGTAGGTGTTGTTTGGTAAATAGCCCACCCATTGACCTCCCTTTACCATACTAATCTGTATAGCTATTCCCACTGCGTTCCTGCCCAAAACAAACCCCTTCTCATGGGAACTCTTTGAGCTCTCTTTAATGAGGCCTTAACATTAAACTTCTCACTTGAAGGGCGTGCCAGTGGTTTTCAAAGCAGTCTTCTGAGAGTAAATTACTTAATTTGAGCTGTAAACACTACTGGTGTAGTAAAACTATCTTAACCAGGTCTGCCTTCAGCCGATCGATTTATAAGCACTGCGCATGTCCCTCAGTGAAGTCCTGTTAAAAAAAAGCATTGGCAAAGCCAACAGTTTTTTGGCTGGTGTATGCATATTAGGCATTTGCCAGGCACTGCTAATAGATGCCCAGAATCAGAAAAGTATAAGCATGGGCAGTAATAATTTTTATGCAATTTCCTCAGTTCCCTTTCCTTTTCTTCCTTTAAAGCAAGACTCCCACCTAGTGATTCGTAGCCTGGCATTGTCAAGACATGATCTTATAGAAACTGTATACATTCTTTTCAAAACAATCACTGCAAAAAGTGTAGCTATCTCACAAAAAAAAACTCCACTGTGTCCAGAAAATGCAGCAGTTGACCCAGTGCGCTGTGTGCAATAGAATATGCATGCAGTATTTTTTTTAAAATTTATATAGCACTTATAAATACTTAGCAGAAGCGGTCGGCGCTGCCTTGGTGAAGTGAAGCACAACAATAAGACACAGGGGAGTTACCTCTAGAACATGATTGAAATAGGTGTAACTTCCCCGTGGCTATATTGTTCTGCTTCTTCACTTCATATCTAGCAGCAGTGATTGGTGCCATGAAGGTGAGGGGGCTCAATTTCTCTACAATAAACACCCAGATCTCAGCAAGTGGCCATGCAACAGTTAAGTCAGTCTGAGGTACATTAACTCCATACCCCCTTTCCTCTTGCATCAAAGAATCACCTTCTGGGTTCTGGCAAGTTACAGCAACACATCCCAGGCAAACAAGCCTCCATACAAGGGTTTGCTAGAGCACATCTGAAGACTGTGATACAATGACATAATGAATACTTTTCAATATTGCTATCTGTATTAGAAACCACCCTCACAGGTAGTACTCCTGCTCTAAAGAATATCAGTTATTTGCATTTTTTCTGGTCAGCGATTGGCGTCAAACCATCATCATTGCCACTATATGTGAGCATCCCATCACAAACTCTATCCTACCTCTCAATTCCACTCAACCTTTACTAAGCCTTCTTGTTTGTTTATCCTTGACCCCTTCAATATCCCTCACCTCTGCTGCTTCTTTCCCTTTCCGCTGAAGACTGCGGTCTGGAATACCATGTCAGGGCCACAGTACGCCATTCTTTTCAGTGATGCTTCAGTGCTGCCAGATCACTGCATTTGTAAATGGCACAGTACAAAATTAAACCTTAAAACACTAACACAGCATAACATAACATGCCAAGAAAATTGTCCATGCGCAAAAAAGGGTTCAGCAAGCTGCGTGTTACTGGAAGGACAGGGTCCAGTCACTAGACTCCAGTGCTGTGTCAAATTCCTTTGAAAGAGACTGCTTAAGCAGCGAAGCCCGAGTCCTGAGCTTATGGCAGCAAGGCCAGAAGTGAAGAAGCAAACATTAAGCCAAGCAGACGTTAACTCCGATTTTAATCATGTTCTAAACTAGAACATGATTGAAATATGAGTTAATTCCCTGTGGCTTACTGTTGTGTTAATTCATTTCATTGCTTTGGCGCCGAGTCTGAAAGTGACCCCTGCTGCTAATGGAATTTAGCAGCAGGGGTCTCGGCGCTGACAAAGTTACTGACCACCTTACTCCTAGTCCATAGTTCCCTTTCCTCCATACATTTGGGGACATTCCGTCCATCGGGACAGGACCGTAGCACTTTTTAAGCATTTACAAAAATAACTTTTGTCTTTCTTTTATTTTTACGATGGGCCACCACACGTGACCGTAGCCCCGCCCTCCTGAGCTCCGCCGCGCACATCGCCCTTCAGTCCTTTTCTATTGCCAAGTCGAAGGACCATTTAGCAAAATAGAGGATACTTATTAGAGGGGACAGCGTGCAGGCGTATGGAGGAAAGGGGACTATGGACTAGGACTAAGGTAGTCACTATGGTGAGTAACTTTGTCATACTCCTACGTTCCGTCCCCTTTCCTCCATACTTTTGAGAGCTTCCCAAGCACTGACCAAAGAAAACGGGAGGATAGAAATGTCCCTTATTGGAACAAGTTTTTAAGAACTGCCTGGCTGAACTGGGCATTAGCCCGGGAGCTCCGGCCAAGACAACGACTGCAAAAAGCCGAAGGGGAAGCCCACGTAACAGCCTTGGCTATGGGCTCCCAAAGGACATATTTCTGGAAGGCAACAGTAGTCGCTTTGCCATGAACCAAATGTGCATGAATGCCCTTTGGGGGTTGAAGACCTTGAATTGTTGAGGCCTCGGTGATACCTGAAGTTATCCAATGTGAGATGGATGCTTTCTAAGCAGGTTTCCCTTTTGGGTCACCAAATGTAATAAAGAGTTGTGAAGAAATTCTATGTTCGCTTATTCTGTCGGGGTAAAACTTCAAAACTCGTCTGATGTCTAGGTTGTGCAAAACCCTCTCAGCATCGGAGACCGGGTTCGGGAAGAAAACCGGTAAGGATATTGACTGGTTTAAGTGGAACTCAGAGACAATTTTGGGAAGGAATGAAGGATGAGTGTGAAGCACAACCTTATCCTTGTGGAATGTTAGGAACGGATGTTCGACAGAGAGCTTGAAGCTCACTTATCTTTCTCGCAATGTTACCGCAATCAAGAAGGCCACTTTCAAAGAAAGGTACTTGAGTTTGGTAGTGGCCGTAGGTTCAAATGGCTTATGACGCAAAGCGGTGAGGACCACATTCAGATCCGATTTTGGATGAGGAGGCCTGACTGGAGGAAAGAGATGAAGAAGACCTACGAAATGTCTCTTGAATACTGGGTTTGCCAGTGAAAAGGCGCAACTGTCTGTAGACAGATAAGCCGCAATGGCAGATAGGCGTGTCCTGCATGATAAGAAGTGTATGCCAAAGGCTGCAAGGTCTGATATAAAAGACAAGGCACAGTCAATAAAAGTTTGTTGAGGATCAAGCTGTTTAGCTATACACCAATGACAAAAACGAAGCCATTTGCTTTTGTACTGAGTCCTCGTAGAAGGCTTACGTGCCGCCTGAATTATGTGCAAATTAACCTCTGAATGGTTCTACTGCGCTAAGGACCTGTACTCGGGTACCAGGCTGCCAAGCTGAATGATTGTGTGGAGGGGTGCCACAACTGGTGATTGCTCTGGTGGAGAAGGTCAGGAATCTGCGCAACCCGATCGGGTTGTACACCGACAGGTGCTGCAGCTTCGAAAACCAGAACCTGGCTGCCCACCAAGGAGCTATGAAAAGGAGAGTGCAGTTGGAAGCGCTCCTGAGTTTCCAGAGAGACGATGAATCAAAGGTAAAGGTGGAAAAGCGCAAGCCTTAATGTAGTTCCCAGGTGATCTCGAGAGGTTCCATCAAGGAAGACACTCCAAGACTGTCCCTGGAAGCATAAAGAGGACGTTTCCTGTTTGATGAGGTTGCAAAGAGGTCCACTGCTGGAGAACCCCAGTGCTGGAAGATCTTGGTAAGAACATCGCTGTTCATCTCCCATTCGTAACTCGCTGCAGATTGGTAGCTCAGGGAGTCTGCTGCAACATTGATGTGACCCGGAATGTGCACTGCCTGAAGCCAGACTTTGTGCTGGATCGCCCAATTCCAAATCTGGATAGGTAGATCCACTAGAAGAGGGGACCTGGTGCCCCCCTGCTTGTTGATGTAGAACATCGCTACATAATTGTCAGTGTAAATTCAAACCACTCTGTTGGTGATAGAGGGCTGAAAAGCTTTTAGCACTAGCAAAACTGCCAGAAGCTCAAGGTAATTGATATGGGACATTCTGTCCTGGGGCAGCCACAGATCGTACACCTCGAGGTGAAGTAGTGTGCCCCCCCCCCTAGAAGGGAGGAGTCTGTGGTAACCGTGACTTGTGGGCAGGGCTCCTGGAAGAAGGTTCCCACCGAAAGGTTGCTGGCGGATGACCACCACTGAAGATCCGCCTTCATGGAGGATGGAACTGGAATCATTATGAAGTCCGGGTCCACAGCTTGAGACCATCAGTTCCGAAGAGCAAGCTGAATGCACCTCCTTTTCAGTCTTGCAAGAGGTAGGGCTAACACGCAAGAAGCCATAAGGCCCAGGAGTCTCTGGAACCACCAGGCCGACATGCGGGAGAACTGAAGGAAAAGCTGGCACATGGTTGATAGGTCCGCAATTCTGCCCTTTGTCAGGAACACTTGGGCACTGAGAGTATCCCAACGGAAACCTAGAAAAATCAGGTCTTGAGCAACCATCATAGACTATTTCCGCCAATTCAACGACAGCCCCCGTTGGAACAGGAGCTGGAGGAGTGACTGAAGATTGACTGTTGCAGCTCGTGGGCAAGGACTGCGCAGAAGCCAATCGTCCAAATGCAGATAAACATGAATACCCTGCAGTCTGCGGAATGCTGCGATGACCGCCATCATCTTTGTAAAGACACGTGGTGCTGAGCTGAGACCAAACAGTAGCACTCGATATTGGAAGTGTTCAGTTCCTACGGAGATCACGTATTTCCGATGTGGGCCCCAGATCAGGATATGCATGTAGGCGTCCTGAAGATCTACCACACAGAGCCAATCGCCCTGCAGGAGAGCGGACCTCATCTGGCTGGGCATAATCATCTTGAATTTTTCGTGGGGTAGGAACAGATTGAAGTTGGAGAGGTCAAGGAGAGTGGGCAGGAAAGCTTGGTTGGGTTTGGGCACTGAAAACAGATGGGAGTAATAGCCCTCCCCTTGCTCCCTCCTGCAAGGGAACGGGTTCCACTGCTCTGAGGTCTAGAAGTTTCTGTACCTCTGTTCTGAAGAAGGGTGACCCAGTCTGCTGAAGAGGATGTTGAGAGGGTGGGGTATGAGGGAGGGGCAAGCGGAAGCCCACTCAGGTGACAGACAAAACCCATCAGTCTTCTGTGATGGTCTGCGATGCCTTCAGATGAGACAATATTCGTCCTCGCACCAGAGTCTTGTGAGACTGATGGAAAACATCATTTAGATGGTTTATCGGCGGTGAGACCTCCTGTTGCAGAACAGGAAGCTCCTGACCAAGAGTAAAACCAGCAACATTGCCTTTGCTGTGAGGAGCACCAGAGGGACCCGGCATGCACAACAATCCTGGAATCCTCTGAAACCTGAGAAGGACCTCGTTTGGGTCCCGACCTCTGAGTATAAGCTGGTTTTGGCAAGGACCGAAAAAGATTGAGCCATTTGTGTGCTTGCCTTTGTTTTAGTGAGTTCCTCAAAGGTGGAGGAGTGAAATAGTTATTTACCTTCGAAGGGAAGATCAAGTATTTTGTCCTGAACCTCCTTAGAGAACTTCGTAGCATACAGCCACGCTTGGCGGGAGATGTGTACTCCAACCATAAGACCCAGAGCGGAAGTGTGAACATGATCGGCCCTGGCCTCCAGTAGGTCTTGAGCCAGCACTCTGGCATCGGATAAGCTGTCTTGAAAATCTTCAAGATTGTCACGAGGGATACATTGCTAAAACTCGGCAAGCTCCTTCCAGAGCTTGAGGTTTGCTGCTGCCAGGATGACCTCGGTATTCGCCTGTCGCAGCTGGAGAGCCAAATTGGAAAATATTTTTTTCCCAATGGCATCAAGAAGCTTGTCCTCCTTGGAAAGGACTTTAGAAGCTGCCGTACAGGATGTCGAGGATGGCTTAGACTGGAGCATAGCTGCTGCCACCACCATTGATGATGGGGGTGGGCACGCAGTCAATGGTATGTCTTCTGATGAGTGTAGCTCGTAGCGAGTGTCAACTTTTTCTGTTCTGGTGCTGCCCAGAATAAGGTTTTCCCAAGACCTTGCAGGCTTCAGCTAGCACATCCTTTTGAAGGAAAAGGCCTGTGCACGCCTGTGTCGAAAGAGTAAAGGCTCCTGAAAGTACACCTTCTTGTGGATCTAGCAACGCCATCATATCCACAACCCGGTCATGAAAGGTTCTGACAGAGTGGGGGGCAGGGGTCCTCGCTATCCTGGTCCGCTTGATCTTCACCCAATACGGCGGGAACAGAAACTTGATCCAAAGCACATGGCACCTCAGATCCTGTGGGTACACCTGACTGCGCAACAGGAGTCTTAAGTATCAGTGAAAGTGGAGGCAGTGATGGTAGTGGAGGAGGGGGCCCCACCGGAAGAGGAGGAGGAGGGGGTGGAACTACCAAAACCTGCTCAGGAGTAGCCAGAACAGGTTGCGGCTCGAGAGTCTTAGGATACATTCCTTGATCCTTAAAGTATGCCTTCATACTTTGTGTGAGTGCATAAGGGCCTGGAATCTGTCAAAAAATGCATCCTCAGAGGAAGGTCTATGCACAGGAGTGGGTAGAAGCTGCTCTGAAAGGGCATACCCCCAAGATTTGCAAAGAGGCTGGTTGCCAGGATGGCCCTCCACCACCTGGATCCACGTAAACTAAGGGAGCGGACGTAGGAGGGAGCGAGACTGGGCGTGGCACCGGACAACAAGCACGCCAATCCATTGGAGGGTGGAACGGATTCCTATTGTCCACATTGCGTGGAAAAGGCTGATCAGCCCCCAAAAACAGGCCCCTCGGTACCAGCCGTTGAGAACATTGGTGTGAGAGAGGTAGTCAAAATGGCTACCTCAGACTGAGTGGGTTGGGCTGCTATTTTGTTACTGCCTAAGGTGAACTGCGTCACAGGTGTCAGTGAGACCATTGTCACCACAGGGGTTTCAGGGGACTTTTTTTCTCCATTTTAGCCTTGTGACAGGTAACCTCAGCAGAGGCGGTGCTAGCAGATCTGGAGAGCTTTTAAGACCCATTCGATTCTGCTGAACAATTGGTGAGGGGAACCTAGGTAGGTCTGGTAGTTGAAGACTTCAGGCGTTTGCTTTCCTTCTTTGCCCCCTCAGCAGGATTGGTTTGACCACAGGATTCTGTGTGGGAAGGCTTAGGGTCACCCCCCTGAAAGCCAGAGTCCTCGGGGGGTGCCCCTCAATCTTGCCGGTTTTAATTATAGCCCCTAATCGGGGATCCTCTGGGGTAACCCCGGTGCCTTTAGTCACTGTACAGGAAACCTCGAGACTAGTCACAGTACGTTTAGTTTCAGACATGGAAACCTTGTGAACTACCCCAGTGAAAACAGCCCCATAAATGCCGGGCCCAACTTTGGCCCCAGGATGGAACCTCAGATGAAGATCTTGTCTTGACAGCCCCCTTACTGGGACCTCGGAGCAAACTCCGGAGTCCAGGTTAGATCCCTTTCGGGACACCTCAGGGAGAGCCCTGGTGCCAGAGCCACTTCGGCCCCTCCTGAAACCAGAAGAACCCAGAAAGGAGCCCCCTGGCCAGTGTGCCCTAAAAAGGAAGGAATTTATCAGACATTTCCTTTTTTCTTCGATGAACTGCTGTAAATGCAGAGGAGGAATCCGTTGGAACACCGCCTCCCACCTGACAAGCCGACGCTGGAGTGCACAGACAGAGAGGCAGTCGCAGTAGAAGCAAGAGTTCCACCGGTGTTCCGGGCCCAAGCACTCCAGGGAGAATGGGGATCCGCCCTCGCAAAACGATGTTCGCACGAAGAACAGGACACGAATACCAGACGGTCCTGCATTGATGGAAGAAGGAAGACCGTGGAAATGGTGCAGGAATATGAAGTACAAGGGAACAAAAAGAAAAAATTCCCTTAGACGCAAATGCGCCCGAGCCCGACAGTGCAGAAAAAAAGACTAAAGGGTGATACGTGGGGCGGAGCTCAGGAAGGTGGGGCTCTGGTCATGTGCAGTGGCCCGCGTGAAAATAAAGGACAAAATAGTTATTTTCTTTTGCTTATAAAGTGCTCTGGTCCCGTCCCGATGGACGGAATGTCCTCAAATGTATGGAGGAATGGGGACGGTACGTAGGAGTGTGAACAAGTCTGACGGGCGGCCCAGGGAAGTTCATTCATGTTATGAAGCAGGGCTGCCGCTATGAACTTATTAGAGTACCTGGTAACACTGAATAGGTCTTGTAAAGTTTGAGAGGCCACATCCACTGCATCAAAAAATGCAATCCAGCTAACTAATGACTTAGCATGCGCAAAGACACTACGCATGCTCAGTCAGCAGGGATAGCATTTTCTGACAGATTACAATTTCTGACGTTACACCGGCTACCATCTTGGAATCCTGGCTTTTCTTTTGCAAGGTATTTACAAAAGAAAAGCCAGACCTATTGGCTTTGCCAATGTTGTTTCTCTTCACAACAGTACCAAATGTAGGCTTTACAAACTGCATTATATTCTCCCTTACCCAGATACTTTGTAAAAGCACTCAAACGTGCAGGTTTAACCTATCTGTATAATCTGTATAATTGTCTAAGGATGTCCTTGGGGAACTGGGCATGCAACACAGAAGACCCAACCCTTCCTCTTCTAAATATTTCTGGAAATGAGAAGCAAGACAGCGCTAGGAAACCAATGGAATTATATGTCACAACCATTTTAAATTCAAATTCTAATCCTTAGGCTCTTCGAATGGGTATATGTGGTTGCAACATTTTAATGTTAGGATGCGTGTTGTGAGAAAGTTAATGACCACCAAGCTCATTGTATATTGTGTACTTATTGATTCATGCATACAACCCTTTTACCATATACATATTTGTCAAATATTAAGATCTGTGACCATTCTATTTTCCCATAATGCTCTTGTATGCAATGCAACTAGGAACCCTCATTTCGATTTGCCACCTTCCCATTTCTCGTTGGGGTGTTTTATAAGAGTACAATAGGAGTGTACCCCGGCTGTCCATCTTGGATTTGACAATGCTATATCAAAAACTGTTTTCATAGGTTTTGATAATGCTTTGACCAGTAAGACGAGTGTAGTGTTCTTATTAAAAAAGGAAGTGGGGCACTAAGCAAGAGCCTGAAGCTCTCGTCAGTAAAGTATGTAGACAATCTATATTGATGAAAAAACTTGACGAACAATGTTACTGCTGCGGGTGGTCGTGAAAAAGGGACCATATGCCCCCAATGGCCTACAAATTATGTAATTCGAAAATTGCACAACCACACTGCGCAGAACGGTTTGATTTATCTGAAACGCATACATTTTAATTAAAAAGAAAAACCAAGAGGCTGCTTATATCACGCTAACGGGCACATTAATATAGCTGCATTATACGAACCTTACTGCACTGTCGGATTATAATGAAGTACACTGCAGACTCCAATTAATATTTGCCGCACTGGTAACCAATCAATATATATGGTTACAGCCTGGAAGAAGCCTGTGAGGTCGAAACACGCATTGGCTGTTTTTTTGGGATTAAAATACGTGTTTCAGATAAAGCAAACCGTTCTACGCAGTGTGGTTGTGTACTTTTTGAATTAGTGTTCTAATTATGACCACAGTATATACTGGAAGAAATCATTTCAGAAGAACATTGCAAACTGTTAAAAGTACACCTTTATTATCTTAATCCAATTATGTAGGGTGAAGAACTCAACCCCTGTTCTCTTAAAGGTGTCTTTTTTTCTCTGGTTGCACTTTGTCAGCTAGAGTTGTGGTGGTTCTAACAAATACACGCCTGACAACATGACTCAGAGAGAGTCTGAGATACAGAGACCTAGTTCCATTTCTCGCGCTCTGTTGGTCAGCCACTCGATCAGTAGAGCTGTGTTTAGAAAACTGTGCAGTTATGCAGCACAAATCGAATGGCCGCTTGAAAATAAAATATCAGGTGCTCTTGCTGCACACCTCCATGGTACTCATTTCATTGATTTGCAAAGAATGACAGACTGCTAGTCTTCAAACCTCTGAATGGCTACAGGCTGATCTCTGAAGTAGGTCCATTTGCACACAGAGTTATCTTGTTGTGTTGTTAGAGGGTTGTGGTAAGTCAGGCTCAGGAGGGGTGGACAAGAGGTCATGGTTCAAATGTGTGTTTTATTTAACTCACGCGAAAAAAAGCCTATTCTAACCCCATCTCTAAGGTGTATATTGGCCCGATCTAAAATGAATGAAGAATAAATGGTGCTCGTCAGTAAGTCCTACACACCTAGCACAGTCCTCTGTCCCAAAAGACAAATCTAACCCAAGTATTGACCCTACCACTAATAAAAAGCACTAACAAAATCATCAAAGGTCTCTAAAGGGTTTCTTTCTCAGTAGCTGTAATGGTGGCTGGCGTATGACCCCCACCCAAATGTCTTTCTGGACGTTTCCAGGCCTTGTGCTAATACTAATGTCTTTTAAATCTTTCTTTTTTCCTTGTTCAACAGTCTTTTTTTTTTTTTTTAATTTAAATTTGTATAGCGCGCAAGCAGCCCAGGGGCATTGAGGCGCTGTTACTTGCATGAGCTTAGTTACAGGCATGGTATCAACAAGAGGCATATTAAGAAAGGAACAAGCACGGTTATCATTGCAGATTATGCGGTTGGTCAATACAACTTAAGCAGTGGGTCCTATGGTTGGTATTCATGCTGCTGCGAGGGACCTTATGAGAAGAGGGTGGTTTTCAATGCTTTGCGGAAGGCTAGGAGGGAGGGCTCACTGCGGATGGTGGGAGGTAGGGCATTCCAATGAGTGGGTGCGAGATAGGGGAAGCTAGATCCACCTGCTCTGGATCTTTTTACTAATGGCACAGAGAGCATGTTGGTGTAGGGTGATCTTGTTGGCCTTGTAGAGGCGACGGGGTGGATTCTTTGTGAGAGGTAGTCGGGGGCAGTGAGATGGATGCATTTGTGTGTCAGTGTGAGAGCTTTGAAAATTATTCTCTCCTTTATTGGGAGCCAGTGGGCTAGTTTTCTGGCTTCTGAGATGTGGTCCCTTTTGGCAATACCTTGGGCTGCTCGGAGAGCACTATTCTGGATGACTTGTAGCCTCTCCAAGTTTCTTTTAGAGGTTCCTAGGAAGAGTATGTTACAGTAGTCTAGCCTGGAGCCGGTGATGGCTCTGGCTATGTTTGTGCAGTTCTCTTTGGAGAGGAAAGGCCTGACTGCGTTGATCAGTTTAGCATGATATGCGGCTGAGGAGGCAATGGCGTTGACTTGTCTGTCCATGGAAAGGTTAGAGTCTAGATAGACTCCAAGAGTTTTGACTGAGTCTGATACAGGTATCTTGATGGTGTCGATGGTGAAGTGACTGAATTGGGAGTCAAGTTTTTTTAGCGTTTCGGGGGAACCTATCAGTAGGAGTTCTGTCTTGTCAGAGTTGAGGCATAGTCCATTGTCTGCCATCCAGGCTTGGATGGTGTTGTAGAGGTTGTTAAGGGTCATGGCGTCAGTGTCGTAGCTGCCTGTGAGGGTAAGGAGGATCTGGGTATCGTCCGCGTAGTTAGTGTAGGATATACCCATAGCGTCGAGGATGAGGAAGAGGGGTCGTGTGAAAATGTTGTAGAGTGTGGGGGAGAGGCATGAGCCTTGGGGCACGCCAAAGAGTATGGTAGTGGGTGAGGCAGAGGCTAGGTCGGAGAATACTTGCATGGTTCTGTCTTGTAGGAAGGATGTGATCCATGCTGTGGCGTCAGGGGAGAACTTGGCAGTGGAGGAGAGGTGATGGCAAAGGACGTCATGATCTACGAGATCGAACGCTGCAGATAAGTCAAGGAGTAGGAGAAGAGCGCGTTTGCCCATGTCTCTGGCATCGTCCATTTGGTTTTTCAGGTCCAGTAGGGCGGTTTCAGTCCCATGTCTAGGGCGGAAGCCAGATTGGCGGAGTCCCAGGAGTTTGTTTTCTTCGATGAAGTGCTGAACCTGCAGATAGGCTGCTTTGTCGAGTATTTTGAGGAGGAAAGGGACAGTGGTGATGGGTCTATAGTTGTTGGGGGAGGTGGGATCGAGAGTTGTTTTTTTTAAGAGGGGGCGGACCCATGCTTCCTTGAGGGAGGTGGGGACCTTCCCTGTTGCGAAGGAGGCATTAACAAATGCTGTCAGGAAGGGAGCAAGCGCTTCAATGCAGTCCTTGATGAGAGTGGCTGGGCAGGCATCACCTTTACAGTTGGATGCTTTGATGTTCTTCATTATGTTAATGATGTCCTTTTCCTGTATGGATTTGAAGGAGAAGGGTTGGGGAGGGTCTTGGGCTGGTGGTGGGACAGGGATACAAGTATTGGGCAGGGCTTGTTTGGTAGCTAGTATTTTGCTTTGGAGGCGGCTCAGTTTAGTTAGCATTGCCGTTTGAATTTCGTCGCACCAGGCTTTGTCTTTGGTGAAGTTCTGGGGGGTGGGAGTAGGAGTCTCTAGCTCCCTAAATATTGCAAAGATTTCTTTAGTGCTGGATTGGGCTTCCGAGATTCTGGATTCAAATGATTTGGATTTTGCCCGGGTGATAGCTTTTTTGTACTCCGTAGAGCAGGCTTTAAAGAGCAACTTGTCTTTGTCAGTGTGGGACGTTTGCCACTGAGTAAGTGCTGCCTTTTTCTCGTTTCGGAGTGCGAGCAAGTCTGAGGTGAACCAAGAGTTAGAGTGGGTGGTGGGTTTGTATTTACGGAGTTTAAGTGGGGCAATGGAGTTGATAGCTGCTTTAATGGCAGCATCGTAGGTTGATGCAAGAGTTTCTGGGTCTGTGGAAAAAGGTGGTCTGAAGGCTGGGCCTTGGAGGAAGGGCAGTAGTCTTTCCTTAGTGAGCTGGCGGGAGCTTCTTGTGAGGCAAGATGGTAGGGGTTGGGGTGGCGGGGTAGAAGAGCTAGTGGTGAGGATGCTAAATGTGATGATATGGTGGTCAGACCATGGGGTGGGAGTGTTTCCAGTGATGATGAGTGGGCAGTTGTGCTGAGCAATCCAGTCGAGTGTTCTGCCCTGAGTGCGTTGGGCTAAAGATGGTGTTCTTATAGCCTAGTGTTGTTAGGGCTGAGTCAAAGGATTTAGCTGCTGGGTCCTTTTTATCCTGTAGGCCTAGGTTGACGTCCCCAAGGAGAATGGCTTTCAAATGTTTTTTGAGGTTGTCAGATAGGAGATGGATGAGGGAGGCTTGGAAGTCTTCTATTGGGCCAGGAGGGCGATAGACAATATGAGCGGTAATGGTGCAGTTGGGGGAGAGGTCAATTTTGACTTGGAGGTAGTCGTTGTTGCTGTGTAGGGATTTATCTATCGTTCTAATAATATAGCAGTCCTTAGCGATGATTGCGACACCTCCACCTTTAGAGGGGCGATCTTGTCTGGTGATGGAGTAGCCAGAAGGGAGTGCCAAGGAGAGCGCAGGGCCAGAGACCTCGTGCAACCAGGTTTCAGATATCATGAGCAGGTCAAGGTCATGGGTGGTTATGAGGTCGTGAATGTCTAGAGCGTGGGCGCTGATGGATCTGGCATTGATCATGGCACATTTGAGGTGGGGTTCTGTGACAACTAGGGAGGGGTCTGAGGGAGGAGAGGGTGAGGTGATGGGTATGGTCGGTGTGGGGCTGGGGGCTCAAGTGGTGTAGTGGTGGGGGGCAGTAGAGGCATTGCATATCACATCACGCATTTTGCACTGGGGGGCGCAGTTTCAGTGGTGGTGGGCACAGGTGAGATCACACTTGGCACAATAGCATTCACAATGGGGGTAGAAGAATTGCATATCACGCATTTGGCACTGGGGGGAGCAGTTTCAGTGGTGGTGGGCACAGGTGAGATCACATTTGGCACAATAGCATTCACAATGGGGGTAGAAGAATTGCATATCACGCATTTTGCACTGGGGGGCGCAGTTTCAGTGGTGGTGGGCACAGGTGAGATCACATTTGGCACAATAGCATTCACAATGGGGGTAGAAGAATTGCATATCACGCATTTTGCACTGGGGCGCAGTTTCAGTGGTGGTGGGCACAGGTGAGATCACATTTGGCACAATAGCATTCACAATGGGGGTAGAAGAATTGCATATCACGCATTTTGCACTGGGGGCGCAGTTTCAGTGGTGGTGGGCACAGGTGAGATCACATTTGGCACAATAGCAGCCACAATGGGGGTAGAAGAATTGCATATCACGCATTTTGCACTGGGGGGCGCAGTTTCAGTGGTGGTGGGCACAGGTGAGATCACATTTGGCACAATAGCATTCACAATGGGGGTAGAAGAATTGCATATCACGCATTTTGCACTTGGGGGCGCAGTTTCAGTGATGGTAGGCATGGATGGGGAGAAATTGCGGGTAGAGGAGGTACAATTAGGTGTGGGGTGGAGTGTATCATATGCTACTGTATAGGGGGTAATTGAGAAGGCTTTAGGTTTTGTGGTTAACCGCCTGAGTATGGCCATGTAGGTGGGTGGGGTGGGTTGTGGGATACGGGAACATAGCCGCGCATTGCGGATGTTAGTGGGAAGGGGATTGGAGCTGATGGTGGGTTCCATGGTGCAAGCGCGTAGTCTGGAGCTCCTGGTGGACAAGTCTTGGTGTAGGAAGAGGCAGTGGGCGAGCTCCTTACCTCTGTGATGTTGCATGGTATCGTGGCAAATGGCAGCCGAGCAGCGAAGAGCTGCAAAGAGGAGTGCAGGCCTTGTCCTCTGGCCTTCTCCAACGTTCCTCACGTCAGTTTGTCTTTCACTATGCCAATATGGTGATTTATCCTCTCTGGACTATGGTTTCTTTTAATCATTTTTGGGGTTCACCTGTCTCTCTTGCCACCTTCTTGGGATAGTTTGGCTTTCACCCTGCTGACGGTCTTCTGGCTTCTCACTCTGCCATGAGGTATTGTATCTCCTACCTCTTCTTGGGGTCATTTGGCTTTCACCCTGGCGTGTGGTATTTCCATTTCTCTATGCCCTCCTTCCTGCTCCCAGGAACAGCCGCATACCCCCTGTGTCATGACAGCGTTCGTCAGAGGCTGTCTCTTCAGCTGCCATGTATGCGCAGCTCGGCTTCTTCCAACGTTCCTTACGTCAGTTTGTCATGTTCGCCTCTTCTTTGGACATAAGATTGTCAGTTCTGTGGAATACAGGCACTGGTTAATTGCTTCTCGTCCGGGCAGTGCTCCTCGGTTCGCTCAGCTGCGTCTGACTGACTCCAGGTCTTGAGCTCGTACCGTTTCTGCTGGCTCCTTAGAACCAGATACCTTCTGTGTCGAGCTCTCGCATATCTCTTCCCTCCAGGACGTTGTCTCCTCTTGTGGATCGCTCTGTGGGACTTCCTCTTCCCCTCTGCAGTTACTCCTGTGACGTGTTTAAGGATCAAGCTGAAACAAGATTGGATGATCCATTGATCTTGTATTTCTCGTAACGAGTGTCTGATAAATGGGTCAGAAACCACACCAGCCATGAGTACAGGTATAGGTGTCAATACCCATATAACCAACAAACACATGGGACATTTTACGTGAGGGAAGATGAATAAAATCCCTTACTGAGGATTCCTTGTCCAGTAAGGGGGAGTCGCCACAAGTAGGATCCTGCTTGCCCTGTCCCCTAGAGGGTGCTAAGCTTTGCAGGCTCACCTCCCTAGTCCCAAAGGGGGCGGCTCCCTGTTGGGGAGAAGGGGCTAATTCCCTGTATTCTTCACAGGAGACATATGTACTTAAATGTATTACAATTATCAAACTTATTCTGCATATGCTACACCATTATTTGTAAAAGGAAAATTCTTCTATAGCTGCCCACTGGTAATACTGGTAGCTCTTAAATGAACAGACAGGGTACCTATCAAGTATATTTCAAACTGTATGTATAGGAATTAATCAAGTCCGCACACAATCAAAATTCAACATCGTGTTTTGCAAAAAAGTGCAATGTGTAATATTTATAATCAAACAGATAACAGACACTAATTACAAATAATACATAAACAATGATTGGATGAGAACACAAAGCAATACAAAGGTTGCCACATTTAAATAAACAAAGATCAAAATTCAAAATTAAAAAGATAATTTCGCCCACAAACAAAAGGGATAACTTCATTCTCCTATGGCTTTATTAAGAAAGAAAGAAAGAAAGAAAGAAAGAAAGAAAGAAAGAAAGAAAGAAAGAAAGAAAGAAAAAAGAGAAACATAGTTATGTCTTGTTCTAAAATTTATCCAGTTACAATAAATGTGAAGACCATGGGGAACTGGTCCTCCAAAATGATTTGCAAACTCCACACATTTTTACTCTTATGTATTTTAGTAATATCAGACATGACACATTTCAACCACCTATATAGGCATAGTAATGTTGTGCATGTGGTATTCTTCAGGGACCAAGTTCATCCGTGGCCCATGCCATAGTATGGTTCACTTTGAACAGTCCAGCTTTATGCTTAGAATTGTGCAGATTCCTGTGTTCAAATAAGGAGAGAGGAAAATGTATTCAACAAGGTGGAGCTCTCCCAATAGAGTGGTTATTGTTCTTAAAGGGCCAAAGGGAATTGACATACCTATTTTTGGATCTTAAAGGTCTGTAATCAAACTTAAATTGTTCTTCTGTTTTCAGGGACAAAACGATTACATATTATGAAATACTGTTCATAATTAGCTGTACCGTATGTTGTAATAAAACACAAAATAATGTAAAGTACATTACATTATTTGGTGATTTCATTGGATTACATATTATTTCATCCGTTTATCAAAGCAATAGGGTGAGTTGTTTCTCCACAACTGAATGACTCATTCTTAAATATATAATGGCCCTAAATCAGTTTATCTATCAGAGTTGTATAGTACACAATGTTGTTCAATTGCTATGTTTCGAGGAGAGATTATTTTAAGAGAAACTTAATTGTACATGCATAGTAACAGTTTCTTCCTCACGTGTTTAGTGGCCATGTACCATTTTAAAAGGATTATCTCATGGTCATATGAATATTCAGCTGTGCCCATCTTTGAATAGGCTTGTTCCAACAGGACGAAAGTCAACATAAGCCCTAAAAATGAGCTACTAACAGCATTTTTGCACAATATACAATTATTTTGTTCACTGTTCTGTAAATACTATTTGTTAAGGTGGCAAATGCTCTCTTGTAATGAATCTATGACCATCAAGGTCCCATGGCGAAACCACAGGGCCATCTTGCTAAACAGACCTAGTATTAAGCATCTGTGTAAGCGGTGGCCATCTTTTTAATGTTCATTTTTATAAGAGTTGTCGTATTCAGTACTCGCAGGTATGTTATTCATTAGATGACTGTGATGATTTAGAATGTGTCATCACTTCTCCCAAAGGGGAAGCCCTTTCCCATGAGGCTAGTGAGGTGCAGCCACTACCCAATAGTCCCCCTAGCTGTGTTTTAATGCGGGACCACCTCATGGGAAGGGACTCCCGCTATGCGGACATGGACAATCACCTAGGGTACATCCTATCGCATGTTGTCACTCCCCAACATTCCCAGGCCACTCTCACTGTTCAGAGCCATTTTCCTGAAAGTAAACCTATGTACTGTTGTAACATAGGAGACAGAGCCAAAGCCAAATGTATTAGGACGAAGAAGAGCACAGGAGGCATGCGGGTCATGGACTGTGCTGGTACTGGTATGAGGTGGCCCAGAGGAGGCTTGAGGATTAAGTAATCAACAGAGGTAAAGGACTTTTACAATCCACCAGGGTGGGACTGTCAACATTGTATAAATATATATGATGCACTAACAAACTTGTCAAAACAAGCCGGGAAAGTTGAAGCTGACCGGAATGCAAAGCAGGAGAGAAGAACTGAGTAACTTACCAGCGTGCAGTGATGCTGTAGTGCTGCAGAAACTGGACAAAAAAAGAGCCCCCTGCACACTATCTAGAAGGCCAGAGCCTAATGGTAATTAGAGAGGTAGGTGGCATATAAGACAAGTTACCACCCTTAATTAACAAAGCTGTAAAAACTTTTTAGGTATCTTAAATATATTCGGAATCTCACCAAAGAATTACATTTGACAATTTCAAAAATATATTAAAAAACAATACAATTTATTATTCATACAAAAATAGTTGGCCCAACGCGTTTCGAGTTGCAAAGACTCTTCATCAGGGGCATGTTTTCTTTATCTATAACATTTCTATAAAGAAAAGAAACATTTTTAATGTAAACAATGTATTAAATTAAAATGTTCTACTCAAAAAAAGCAATCTTCAAAAAACAACTCAATTTTGAAGGCATCTCAGAATTACAGAATGTCACCCAATTTCCTAAGTTGCAAACTGTGCAGTACATAGTTTTTATGGACTTCATAATGTAGAAATTCTCTTATCCAGAGGTACCCTGACTTTAGATGTATTTTATTCTATGGCTTGTGCATAGTTAAGGCTTCCTAATCTATAACCATCAGGTGAAAGTCTCAGTGTCCTAGTTATTCTATGTTTATCTTGCTGGTGCATGAATATCAACACTCAAGGCTGATGAACTCACTTTTTGAATATCATTAACTCTGTCAACCTCACAGAGGATTGCCTAATTCTTTTTACAATGGACGTTAATCAGTCTATATACTTCGATACCACATAGATGCCTTCAAAATTGAGTTGTTTTTTGAAGATTGCTTTTTTTGAGTTGAAAATTTAAAACATTGTTTACATTAAAAATGTTTCTTTTCTTTATAGAAATGTTATAGATAAAGAAAACATGCCCCTGATGAAGAGTCTTTGCAACTCGAAACGCGTTGGGGCAACTATTTTTGTATGAATAACAAATTGTATTGTTTTTTAATATATCTTTGAAATTGTCAAATTGAATTCTTTGGTGAGATTCTGAATATATTTAAGATACCTAAAAAGTTTTTACATCTGTGTTAATTAAAGGTGGTAACTGGTCTTATATGCCACCTAACTCTCTAATTACCATTAGGCTCTGGCCTTCTAGATAGTGTGCAGGGGTCGAAGCTTTCCTATTAGGAAAACATTCTCTTTTTTTATCCTTTATCTCCAGCCTAGGTACCAAGGCTGAGCACCTCTCCCCTGCACCTTGACTTAACCCAACATTTGTGACAATCTCTTGATAAAATGTATACGACTAATACGCAATAAGATTATCCACAAAAAGGGTGTGCTTAGTGTGTTATCCATTTTTTCAGTGCTGCAGAAACTGGACAGAGAAGCTCAGTGAATCGCAGATAAGAACCCCAGTCCCAGGAAGTCCTGGTCGTGTGCCGCCATACCTCAGAAGATAATGGAGGTGCGAGAGACCCAGAGGGGACCCTAACATTGGTATACCCAGCATTCGAGGAGAGCTTCCTTGTTGCAGTGGTGACCATAAGCCCAGTGACCACCAGAGACGGATCCGACACCCTAACCAAGATTAACCAAGCATCTGAGGAGAGGTTCCTCGTTGCAGTGTTGACCATAAGCCCCCTGACCACCAGAGACGGGTTGAGGACCCTAGCCAATAGAAACCAAGCATCCGAGGAGAGTTTCCTCCTCATAGTGGTGACCCTAAGCCCACTAATCACCAGAGTCTGGTTGGAGACCCTAACCAAGAAACCAAAGCATCTGATTAGGGCTTCCTCATCACACTGGCAACTATAAGCCCACTGACCACCAGAGAATGGTCTGGGACCCCAGCAAAAGGAAACTGAGCAAGCAAGAAGAACTTGCCCAGTAATCAACATAGAAAGGTATGGGACTTTGCTACAACCAAAACAAAGTGGCAAAGCATACATCAAGCTTAGGATTGTAAGATAGAACGTTTTACACACCAGAAGAAGGGAGTCATTCTCCTGGAGAAAGGGCCAAAGTCCTTTGAACATACTTTAAAGTTGCCAGGGGAAGGGAGGCAATCCCCTTGGCATTGTGAACTGTGCCAAGCAATACCAGAAGAAGGGAGTTCTTCTACTGGTCCTAAACTGGGAGTTGTGTTAAAGATGCCAGGCGAAGGGAGTCATTCCCCCTGGCCTTGTAAACTGTGCCAAGCAATACCGCGGAAGGGAATAATTCCCCCTGGCTTTATTGGAAAGTGTGTAGAGATACACCAGAAGAAGGGAGTCCTGCTCCTAGCCGTGGATTGATATAAAGACTGTGTGTGAAACCCACAAGCCGGGGGAAGGGAGGCATCCCCCCTGTCATTTCTGTTGCAAGAGAACATTCTTTTGAACATTATCGGAGCACCAGGAGAAGGGAGACATTCTCCTGGAGAAGGACATTTCTGTTAGACTAACCTTTAGTTATAGTGTGAGGAATAGAAGTAGGTTGTCACAAAGGACGATGCAGTTTGTTTTGGCGGACATTGTGACAGACCCTATAATATTAGTTTTGGGGAAGAGAATCCCCTTGTAGGGTTAGGAATAGATAGGCTTTTGGTACTGAAAGAAAAAGTCTATAACCACCATCACGCCACCTTAGTGTTTGTTAGCTTCCTTCTTCGACACCCTTACCTGACCCAGTGAAGCCCAATAATTCTCTTTTACCTGAAACTGGTATTTATACACCCTCCATTCTAAGTACGGCCTGCAATTCCCAGCCATCAAACTACTGTTGGTTAAAAAGCCAGAACTGTGTGAATGGGTCCCTCGCGACATTGAGGCAGTTGTCAGCTATGTTTTCACATTCGAGGAACAACACTTGCTCGGACAATATGTTCAAGTATCCAGTAGATCCTGGTAAAGCCTCAAACCAGCAGACCAATTAAAAAAATGGCTTTGTGAGCTTGAGAGTGGTCTTCGCTCTCATGATTTGCACTACATTTCATGTGTTTGTAGCACTAATGCTGTACTAGTTGAATGCATATTCTTTGCAGACAGATGTAACCACACTCGCCGCCTCTCACAGCACGTAAACCATGACAGAGGACATAATTGCTCTTTTCAGAATTTAATGGGCAAACGGTCTGATTGCACTCAAATACATCTTGCTGTATGTGTTAAATGGAAAGCTGCGAAGTGAAAGCGTGTATACTAGCGTTCTCCTTATGTGTTAAATTCTGTTTCTCCAAAGCTACCAACATGACTGTTGTCCTGAGGCTCCTTTGACTGCACCATTTGTTTGAGCAGTTATTTTATTTCGGGTCCTCAATAACGTGCTAGTTGAAGGTGAAATGGGTGGGATGGGAAACTGAGGTTGGGCGAGGGGACAGACGGACTTAAAGAAGGGCATCCATAACCACATTGCCATTTAGTGCAAGGTGGATCGCTTACCCAAGATGACTCCCATCAAAACTACAACATGCATTCTTTACATGATGTAAATACAAAGTTCAAATAAGAAGTACGAATCTGGGTTTTATGAAGACCAAAGAGTCTTGTATGAGTTCATACATTGAAAGCCAGCTGTGTATCCCGTTTAAGTAATAACTTGCCCATTAGACTGGCAAGATATTTTTCAATGGTACATTTGAAGGTTACAATATTGCATTACTAAAAGCGAGGGAAAATGGGACTCTCCAAATGGCTGCCATGTGTGAGAAGTCATAATTGTTTGTGCCTGTATTACAATTCATAGTGCTGTCAAACCAGCTACATATGCATGTGAACTGATTGGAGAGTGCACAGTGTATGCTGCCAGATTGTTTTATGGTGGCTTCATTATATAATTCTCTCTCTCTCGTATTGTGCATTCCTCAAAGTAATCATGCTGTCCTGAAGTCTACAAAACGTGTAGCAGTGTGGGACAGAATGTCTTCTGGTCAGGGTGGGATCGCCTGAACTGTTTTGACTTTTAGAAATACAATAATGTGGGTAATTCTATTTCTGAAATAGGGCCTGCTAATCTGAGCCTCCTTTCATATTGCTGCATGCCAAAAGCATGATGCAACCTTGCTGTGACAGTCTTCTGACAACAGGAGTGCATGGCCTGAAATGGCAGCAGGGCAGATTGAAAGTTCACATGCATTCCTGAACAGCTGCTGGAACACCAAGTTTCAACAGAGAGAGATGGCTTTTAATTATCTGCACCTCTGGTTCAAAACATACAAATGATGTACCCCAGCCACCACGATTCACGTTAAACTGTAATTATAAGCGATGTCTAGTTATGACATGGTGGTTACTGAAGTAATACAATTTTACATTCACAGCATTTAAATGCCATATTATTGTCAGTTGAGCGAGGCAATTCGTTCATAACACGGCTGGGTGTTTATCAGCTGTCTGCCCAGGGTGTACCAGCAACAACCATGTGGGATCCTCCCTAGGAAGCTGCTTCTTTGATCCTCCTGAGGAATGTAGATACATTCTGTCAGATAGAAGGTACCCTGGCCTGGGAAGTGTTGCTTCAAGGACAGCCCTGAAATGGCCATGGTGCTTTCACACCAGGGTGCTGGTTACTGTAGCCCTTTTTTTTTTTTTTTTTTTTTTTTTTTATTTTATTGGTTTAAATTCAAACCTTTAAAATGTTTTACAACACATATGAAAGTTTTAAAAATTACATTGGGTATTTCAAGTCTCTCCCAAATGACCTCTTCTTTATAGTCTCGTGTTCAAGCGTTACTCCGCTTTTCTTTAATGCCTGGTGTACAGTGGGAATGGTGCCGACGTTTAATCACTCATTATTGTCTTTTAGTCTCTCTTCTATCACTGCCAGGAAGGAGGTCAAAGGTATAATTAATTTCATGTCTTGCCCGTTCCACATGGTCTGCCACCACTCGTCCGCGCATGCTGATAAATTATTTTCATTCCATCGTCCCAGGTGAATTGATCTTACGTCTTTCAAGGCAGCGCAGAACAAGACTAGATGTTTGAGAGATTCTAGCTCGTTTTTGCACAACCGACAGGTTGGGATCATATGTGTATTACACGCCCAATGACCAATTCTGTCTTTAGTTTTCATTGCATTTAATCTAAAGAGCATAAATGATCTTCTTGCTTTTGGATTAGGAAATCGAGTTAGATATTTTTGGAGGATGTCATATCCTCTTGCTTCAGCGGGGCAATCTTTCATCGCTTTGACGTTGTTACGTTCGCTGCATGTATTTATCCAATCCCCACGCCATACTTTCTTTTTGGCTGCTGTGGGGTTTGTGAGTAAGGTTTCCAGGGTGATGTTATACATTGTTAACAACTCTTCGCAACGTCTTACCCATTGCGGCAAAATACCTGGCCCTTCAGGCGAGGCATGATGGAAAATTTGAAATTGGACGATTCCTTCTTCTACTCTCGTTTTCCGGAACAATGAGAGTTGGTTCCAACATATCTTGGCGTGCAATGATGTTAAGGCTAATTCATAACGTAAGCAGACTGTAGCAATTCCCGGTGGAAGACTTAGTGCTTTGGTCCAGAACATGTGTTCTAACACGGCCCAGTGAGTTGACGGACAGCCAAACGCGTTTTCGGCTCCGTATGCCAGAATAGGAGACACTTTCTGTATATAGAAATTCCGAAGTGGTTGCAGTGAGAAGCGTCCATATTTTTTATGTATCACAAGGCCTTGGCAGGCCAACTGGCCACACTTGCGCTTGGAATCTATTACCCATGGTTCGTCGCAGATGCTGGAATTCAAGATCATGCCCAGATATTTCACGCTTTTGGACAGTTGCAGTGTCTCGTGATTTAGATGCCATGTCTGTCTTGTGCCCTTTTGTTGCCAGCTTGTTTTTAGATTCTCAAAGATCAATATTTCAGTTTTTGTAGTATTGATCTTTAGCTTGTTCTGACATACATAGTTGTGAACTGCTTCCAATTTTCGTTGGAGCCCTATTGGGGTTAGATCTAATATTACCAAGTCATCGGCGTATAGTAACCACTCTATCTTCGAAGAATTTAGTTTTGGTGAGAATGATCTCACAGATTGAATTGTAGCTCCGATATCGGAGATAAAGAGACTGAAGATAGCTGCTGCTAAGGGGCATCCCTGCTTAACCCCTTTGTGCGTCATAATTTGGGTTGACAGGGTCCCAAGTCGGTCAAGTCTAATGGAAATTGAGGTATCCTTGTGGAGTTCTTTTATGGCAGCGAGTAAGCCTGGAGGACAGGCCCACATTTCTAGCTTTTGCCACAAGATTTCTCTGTCGACCATATCAAAGGCCGTGGAGAAGTCAACAAAAGCCAAATACACTTTCGTGTTTGTTCTAAGGGCCTCCATTTTCAACAGGTTTAGTACGAGCAGGTTCAGTGAGCAGCCAACTGATTTTACAAATCCTGCCTGTCGTGAGTCCACTCTGTTTGCTGTTTTTGCCCAAGAAGTCAGTTTCTTGTGTAACAATGAAGAGAAAATCTTGCCCAAAACGTCAAGTAAGGCCACTGGTCTGTAGTTCTTTGGTAATAATCTATTGCCTTTCTTAAATATTGGTACGATTATTCCAGTCTTCCACGAGGCTGGTACTTGCTTTTGAGTATTAATTCTCGCAAATAATTCGCAGCAAAAGTCAGCCCACAAGTCCGGAAATTGTTTAATCATACTGTTTGACAGCCCGTCAGGGCCAGGTGCCCGGGAGTTTTTTGCTCTCACGATTGTCTCATAGATATCATCTTTTGAGAACTGTAGGTTCCATGTTGTTGCATCCGAGGGAACATTATTTGGCTCAAGGTCTTTGTAATACAAGGCTGTGAAGTGATTCACCCATTCTTTTTCTGACACTGGGCAAGCTTGCAAGACGAATTGTGGCGCTTCCAAGCTGTTGATTGTGCGCCAGAATTCCCCACTATCTTTTTTCATTAGTGTCATCATCATCGCTTCTGCATCATTTTGATATATGGTCGCTCGATGGCTTTTAATCCAGTTCTTATAGGCTTGTCTCACTGCTTTGTTTTTCTTCGATATTTCATCAGTTGGACCTCGGTTGTTTTTGCGGATTTCAGCTCTCATCTTTCTCTTGCGTTGTTTTATCATGATGTCAAAAGTGTGTTTATTTTGGAAGGACCAATTTTTCATTCCAATGTTTTTTGTTTTAAATTGTGACAACATTGGGACGTAGTCGATCTCCTTCCCTAATGACTTGTATTGGGTACATATCATAGATACTTCTTCTTCCTTCAACCTTAAGCGCCGACGGTTTGGTTCCACCAAAATTTTTGTGCACCATGTTTCCCTCTCTATGCCACCAGAGTCTTGGAATGTTAGTTCCAACATATCATGGTCACTATTGTCCATTGTTTGAATTTTCAATGATTTGGTTTTCTCGTGTATGGTATTCGACACAAATATATAATCAATGGTGGAACTTTGACCCTCTCGCTTCCACGTTGGCTTCGGCGGGATGTCTCCTTGTGTGCAGCCATTTAACATAGAGAGACCCCTCACTTCTAATTCGTCGTTCCATGATTTGGCCAGCTGACGTTTAAGGGAGCTCTGTGGGTTGAAGAAGTCGATGTTCAAGTCTCCACAGACAATAACATCACTTCCAGAGTTAGATTCTAGCAAATTATCAAGGATTGTGGTGACCTGATCTATAAATAGCTGGGTCCCAGTTCGTTTATGGTTCCAATATAGGTTAATGATATGGATCACGTCACAAGCCTTTGTAGGAGCAACAGATTTTCCTATCGCCCTTTTTGAAATAGGCAAAAAAGCATGGGGTGGAGTTAAGAGTAGCCCAGAAGACTGGTTCAATCCAGAGACTGGTTCCACCATCTTGGATATTTCCAGGGCTCCCTAAACTTCTTGCCCCCTCCCCTCGCCCTGCAGACAAGGCATTCTGGGCATGATATCAGAAGGCAAAGAACACTTCTTACAGTAGCCTGGCTTAGATACCTGACAACAGGCTTGCTTTTGACCAATCCACTCGTGCATTTTTGCCTTTTTAAAGTGGGGGAGCCCACTTACCCCCCTTAGTTTATTCATATTTGGACTACAAGACATGATTTACTTAAAACTGTTGGAGATAGTTTATTTCACAGTAAAGGTGAAGTAGCAAGAAGATAGCAGCCTTTGTGTGGCAAACTGCGGCGAGTGATTGGATTTTAGTGGTTATTAGTTCTTCTTAAATTTGTTGGTGCTGCCTACATTTGTGGTTTGCTGCTCTAAGGGCTGCACAGCGCTAATAGAAGTACTCAAATGAAGGATACAAACACTGTTGCCAGGCGCTCCAAACAAACATAAAACAGCTTAGTTGCATTTCTTTCTCAACTTAACTTCTTAAGGTTTACATCAATGCCCTCAACACGTGTTTCCCCACTTTACATTAGTGGTTCATCAAGAGGGAAAGTAAATCTGTACAGTCGCTGAAAAGTAAAAATGGTGAACAAGAAATAAAACGTATTTCCAATATTTGTGGTTTAGTATTTTCAAAATATTTATCTAATAGACAAGAATTTTTGTTGCATATATGTGAGTGCTCGTACATTGAAAACTTCATGATTTGAGTTTGGCAAAACATATATATATATGTTTTGCCAAATATATGGGATACATTACTCACCGTAATCGTATTTCTGATGCTTGTATCTGCTTAGATTCACATGCTGTGCATAGGCCGACATCTAGTGGAAGCTGCGGAGTATTACAGTTTGTTTTTCGAAAGTCGAAAATGGGCGTCGACACAGGCGTGCCAGTAATACTATCCCTAGTGTGACGTCCACTGTACCCAAGATCCCTCACGCGTGTAGGATCCTCAGATTGTATTTTTTCTGACATGAGGAAGCATGAGGAGTAGCGTGAGTACAGATAATCCAAGCAGATAGACAGAAAAGGTAAGACTACAAGCAATCATGCGCCTTCTCTCGGAGGGGAGGAAGGGTGGGTCGCATGTGAATCTAAGCAGATACAAGCATCAGAAATACGATTACGGTGAGTAATGTATCCCTTCTGAGGCTTGTGGAATCTGCTTAGATCACATGCTGTGCATAGATTAGCGAGCAGTACCAGAAGAAGGAGGTGGGATGTGAGAAGGGTCATGAGCAAACAGGTGTCTTAGAACCGCTTGTCCCACTTGTGTATCTGTCTTGGAATGAGTGTCAATGCAGTAATGCTGAGTAAAAGTGTGAATAGAGCTCCAAGTAGCCGCTTTGCAAATGGTGTCGAGGGGAACATTTGCAATGAAAGCCAGAGTGGTACCAATGCCTCTAGTAGAGTGGGCCCTTGGCGTAAAAGGCAGAGTCTTGTCAGAAAGAGAGTAACACAGCTGTATACAGTTGATAATCCACTTCGAGATAGCGCCCTTAGAGACGCGATCCCCCTCTCTGCCTGTAGCTACGGAGACAAACAGTTGATCTGTTTTCCTTAGCGGTCTGGTTTTATTTACATAGTATAGGACCGCCCTACGCACATCTAGGGTGTGTAGTTTCACCTCAGCCGAGCTTTGCGGGTTCTGGAAGAAAGCCGGAAGCTCGATGGACTGGTTTACATGGAACTTGGATATGAATTTAGGTGAGAACCTAGGGTGTGTGCGTAAAACCAGTTTGTCCTTGTGGATAGTAAAGAAAGGATCCTGCACTGACAGAGCCTGAATTTCACTGACCCTTCTTATGGAGGTAATGGCTACTAAGAAGGCCGTTTTATAAGTCAGGTGTTTGAGACTACTTTTATGCATGGGTTCGAATGGGGGTCCCATGAGCTTAGCTAGCACCACGTTGAGGTCCCATCCTGGCGGTGGGTTCGAAATAGGAGGGTGAAGTCTCTTTACTCCTTCCATGAAGGCTTTAACCACTGGTACTTTCCACCACGAGACCTTGTTATGGGATGTGGTGTAAGCCGAGAGGGCTGCCAGGTGTACTTTCAGCGAGTTAAAAACCAACCCTGCATCCAGCAGGTGGAGCATGTATGTCACAACGTTGGAAGGAGTGCAATCAACCGGGTTGATTTGTTTATTCTGGCACCAGATAACGAATCTTTTCCACTTATCAAAGTAACAGTGCCTTGTATTTGGTTTCCTGGACTCCTTTAGAATGTCCATACACCTCTGTGGTAATTTGAGATGTCCAAACTCTATGACTTCAGGAGCCATGCTGCTAGGTTCATAGAGTTGGGTTCCTGATGCACTGTTTGACCCTGTTGCTGGGACAGTAGGTTGTACCAGGCTGGGAGTCTGATGGGTTCGCATACCGCCATCCTGCGTAGGTGTGGAAACCATGGTTGTCTCGCCCACATGGGAGCAACTAGGATGAGCGTCATAGATTCCTTGTTCATCTTGTACACCACCTTCCTGATGAGAGGAGTTGGTGGAAAAGCGTACGCAAACATCCCTGACCAGTTCATCCACAGGGCATTCCCTTGGGAGTCCGGCTGGGGGAACCTGGATGCAAATCCTGGGCATTGTTTGTTTTCGCTTGTGGCGAATAGGTCTATAGTGGGGAAACCCCACTGAGAGAAGAGATCTTCTACTACGTCTCTGTGAAGGACCCATTCGTGTTCTTCCGGGAGGGAGTTTCTGCTTAGAGCATCCGCTAGGGAATTGAGCTCCCCTGGAACATGTTGCGATGACAGGAAGATGTTCCGTCTGAGTGCCCATATCCATATTTTCTGGGCAAGCTTGGACAGATTTGGCGAACGAGTCCCCCCTTGCTTGTTCAGATAGAACATGGCTGTCGTGCTGTCCGTCCTGATCTGCACCGACAAGTTCAGTAGATGGGGCTCGAACGCCCTTAGCGCTCGGAATACTGCCAGAAGCTCTAGCAGATTGATGTGGTTCTTGGCTACTGAGTGAGACCAGAGACCCTGAGCTGTGTGGTGGAGATGGTGAGCTCCCCACCCAGTCAGGCATGCATCTGTAGTCACCACGGCTTGTACTTCGGGATCGTAAAAGGGTTTCCCCTTTGCGAGATTCTCTCTTGTCCACCAGTGTAGGCTCTGTACGAGTGTTGGCGAAACGACCACTAGATCGTCCCAATGACCACTTGCCTGAGACCACTGTTTCGCCAACCATTCCTGCATGGGACGCATGCGCAGACGCGCGTGGGGGACCAGGTAAATGCATGACGCCATCATGCCCAGTAACCGCATAGCTTTGCGTACTGTTATCTGTTGACCTGACTGATAATGCGGAATTTGCAGAAGTATATTCCGAATTCTCTCTTCCGAAGGGAAGGTCAATCCTTTCTGAGTATCTAGGATAGCTCCTAGAAACTGTTTTGAGGTGCTTGGCACCAGACTTGACTTTTTCTCGTTGATGGAGAAGCCTAATTCGTGGAGGAGGTCGATAGTCCTCTGAATGTTTGACCTGCAAATTCCTGGGGTTTCCCCCGTTATGAGCCAGTCGTCCAGATAAGGGTACACCGGGATTGCTTCCCTGCGTAGGTGTGCAGCCGCCACCGCCAGTACCTTGGTGAATACCCTTGGTGCTGAAGCTATCCCGAAGGGCAGTACCTTGAATTGGTAGTGGCGACTGTCCACCTTGAAGCGCAAGTACTTTTTGTGCGCTGGGAGCATGGAAATATGAAAATAAGCATCTTTCATATCCAAGGTTGCCATGTAATCCCCCTTTTTTAGGAGGGGGATTACCTCTTGTAGCGTGGTCATACGGAATTTTTGGGGCTTGACATATTTGTTGGCAGGCCGTAAGTCCAATACTGGGCGCATTGTAAAATCTTTCTTTGGCACAAGGAAGTAAGTTGAATAGATACCCTTGTTTACCTGGTGTCCTGGGACGAGTTCTATCGCGTCCTTTTCTAGCAGAATGGCGATCTCCTCGAGAAGGATCCTTTGATGCTCTAGGGAGTGCACTCTTTGTCGTGGAGGATGAGTCCGGGGACGCTGCAGTAGTTCTATACAATATCCTGCGGATACTGTTGACAGCACCCATCTGTCTGAGGTGATCCCTTCCCAAGCCTGGGTGAAGGTGGAAATGCGTCCCCCTACTGGGGTTGCGTGGCAAGGGACCCTGAACTGAGCGTCACTGTTTTGGTGGAGGCGTGCCCCCGCCCTTGTTGGGGCTGCCTCTGCCTCTTCCACGACCTCTCTTGTTACCCCTGCCGTAACTCTGGGTAGACTGCTGGTTGTTATTCCATTGTGTACCTTGTCCCTGGGCATAGTTGCCTCTTTGTGAATTTTGGCCGCGTGGGCGACGAAAATTATTGTTCCCCCTCTGGTTAGGGGGTTTGTTGGTAAGCTGGCCAAGGGATTTGAGAGTCTCATATTCATCTTTGGCATTTTTAAGTGCGTCTTCGACCGCTTTCCCAAACAATAGGTCGGGTTCCACTGGCTTGTCTATTAAAGAAGCCTGGGTTTCTGTCTTGAATCCCGACTGCCGTAACCACGCATGTCTCTTGATAACAGTACCTTCTGCTATCAATCTCCCTGCGTTGTCAGCGGCGTCGAAAGTTGCTTTTAAAATGCAACCAGACACGGCTCTCCCCTCTGCCGAGATCCGAGCCAGCTGGCCCTTTAACGGTTCTGGAGCAGAGGCAATGAGCGCCGCGACTTCTTCCCATTGATGGCAATTGTAACTAGCCAACAGGGTGGTGGAATTCGCAATCCTTGCTTGGTAGGCGGACGTTGAGGCTACCTTTCTGCCAAACCCGTAAAGTTTTTTGCTCTCCTTGTCGGGAGGAGCTTCTGATGAAGATAAGGGCGTGCCAGCCCTCTTTCTAGTGTTGGTCACCACTAGGGAATCTGGTTTAAGATGTCCCTTTATATACAGAGGGTCAGACTGGGCTGCCCGGAAAATCTTTTCAATTCTGGGGTTGACAGCTCTGGTGAGGTTAGGATTCACCAGGGAAGGATCTATTCTTCGTTGGATGGATTTGAGGATAGGGATGGTCTGAGCGACCGGTCTTCTCTCTCCTACAAACTCCTCCGCGAAGTCCCTTTCCTCCTGTACACCGTGGGTGTCGATGTGGAAGTGTTCCGCTGCTCGAGCGAGAACCTCGTTAAGGAGGGGCTGGTTATTAACTGGAGAGTCAGTAACTGGGGCTTCGCTTTGTACTGGGGAATCTACTCTGTAAATTTCCTGCTCATCTTCTCCCTCCTCCAGGTCCTCATCCTCTGCATAGTAATCTGTCCCGGTTTGTTCTTCCATAAATGCAAACTCCTGGTCCTCTTCAGGGAAAACTTGTCCCTGATAACTGGGGAGTGGAGTAGAATATGGAGTGGAGTAAGGCTGAACCTTGAAGGGTTCAGGTCTTTCGACCCGGGGCTCTTTACTTAGCGGGATAGGATCGGAGGAGCCTGAGGGTGTGGCCCCTTGAGGGTTATATGAAAGAAAGTGTTCTGGGTTCTTATCATAAAAATCAGCCAAGGAAGACATCCTAGACATAACCCTGTCTATGTCTTCACTGGACCATTCCCTGGAACAGGGTATTACTTTAGCAGGTGATTTTTCAAGGGTAGACTTGTGTTTGCTTGTCTGCTTAGGCTTTACAGGGGTGGAAGGCTGTGCTTTCCGCTGTTTCCCCCCTTCTCCGTGCGTGGAAAAATGTTTTCCCTGTCCCTTGGGGGCCCCAGAGACTTTCGACGCCTGGCGTCGAGGGTCTGGAGAGGTATCTGTGTGCTTCGGGCGTGGGGCCTCACTGATGTTAACCGCGGTCTCGGTATCTTGGAGCGCGGCCTGGGGGTGGAAGTCGTCTTCGTCTCCCGACGATCGAACTTCCGTTAGTGTGTGTAGCGAGGCACTCTTGGCAAGAGTGGATGATTGCCTTGCGTCGTGAGGCGATCTCGATCGAGAGCGCCCAGAGGACACCGAGTCGGACCGTTCTTTTTGTGCCTCTTTCCGGGAAGTCGACGTCGTCGAGGTCCGGTTGGTCTTAGTGTGTTTAGTGTGTGTTCGGTGTGTAGCGCTTGCGTCGCCGGGGGTCTTCCCCATAGCCGCCTTGCCGGACGACCTTCCGAGGTCGGGGACCTGCGCTCGTCGGCTGTCTTTCGACGCCGTAATGCCCTCGCCGTCCGAAAGTACGGCGTCGCTGCCATCGCTGAAGGCGCCCTCCGCTGCCATGGCCTCCTGCCTGGCGTGGTGGGCCCAACGCTTTGTCGAACGGTCCTTAAGTGTCTTAGGTTTAAACCTACTACACGCTCTGCAGTTCGCTTCGGGGTGATCCCTCGGCAAGCAGAAATTGCACGTGGCGTGCCTGTCGACCCAAGGGTATTTGCGATTGCACTTGGGGCAGAATTGAAAAGGGGTACCCTCCATACGCACCTTAAGGCAGCGGGCTGCTAAGTGTAGGAATATATATAAATGTAACTATATATCAAGAGTGAAGAGTATGTACCACCCCCCACTCTCCCTACTTGTAAGGGCCGAGGCCAGCGGCCTACTAGGCCCGGGCCGAGGCCAGCGGCCTACCGAGGCCCAGATCCGTCGTGCAGCAGTCGACGGTCGATGACTTCTCCAGCCGTCGTCGAGGTTGAGGGTCGACGTTGGGGTGGGGAAGGGAATGAATAAGAATTAAATTTATAATAACAGCAAAAGTATGGCTAAGGCCAGGGAACTCCGCAAGATGCTTCCGACCAGTATGGCGGAAAAAAACAATCTGAGGATCCTACACGCGTGAGGGATCTTGGGTACAGTGGACGTCACACTAGGGATAGTATTACTGGCACGCCTGTGTCGACGCCCATTTTCGACTTTCGAAAAACAAACTGTAATACTCCGCAGCAAACTTCTTGCCCCCTCCCCTCGCCCTGCAGACAAGGCATTCTGGGCATGATATCAGAAGGCAAAGAACACTTCTTACAGTAGCCTGGCTTAGATACCTGACAACAGGCTTGCTTTTGACCAATCCACTCGTGCATTTTTGCCTTTTTAAAGTGGGGGAGCCCACTTACCCCCCTTAGTTTATTCATATTTGGACTACAAGACATGATTTACTTAAAACTGTTGGAGATAGTTTATTTCACAGTAAAGGTGAAGTAGCAAGAAGATAGCAGCCTTTGTGTGGCAAACTGCGGCGAGTGATTGGATTTTAGTGGTTATTAGTTCTTCTTAAATTTGTTGGTGCTGCCTACATTTGTGGTTTGCTGCTCTAAGGGCTGCACAGCGCTAATAGAAGTACTCAAATGAAGGATACAAACACTGTTGCCAGGCGCTCCAAACAAACATAAAACAGCTTAGTTGCATTTCTTTCTCAACTTAACTTCTTAAGGTTTACATCAATGCCCTCAACACGTGTTTCCCCACTTTACATTAGTGGTTCATCAAGAGGGAAAGTAAATCTGTACAGTCGCTGAAAAGTAAAAATGGTGAACAAGAAATAAAACGTATTTCCAATATTTGTGGTTTAGTATTTTCAAAATATTTATCTAATAGACAAGAATTTTTGTTGCATATATGTGAGTGCTCGTACATTGAAAACTTCATGATTTGAGTTTGGCAAAACATATATATATATGTTTTGCCAAATATATATATATTTATGTGGTACCCAGCATAATGTCATATTTTAATAAGACGAGACCAATTAGGGTTGTGCTTCCTGTTTTAGTGATTGTCCTCTTGTTATAGAAGTAGTTATATTGTCATATTTGTCTTGAATTGAATTAGTTCATTTGGCTTGCATTATAATTCTTAAATGTATCCTTTTGAGGGAAAGAATCCCCTCCAGTGTTAGTGTATAGCTTTTTTCCATTAAGAGTATCTAGATTTAGTGATTTAAATATGCTAATCACAATTTAAAACTGAATTGGGCTTAATGTCAAACTAGAAATGCAGCAACTTCCATTTATAAAAAAAAAATATATAAAAATATTATATATTTTTTTTTCCCCAAAATGGCGGCCGCAATGTGATGACGCGCATGACGTCTTCGCGTTGCGAGACGCAAATAAAAGCGGCCATTTTGAATGCCACACTCCCAGTTCCAGCACCACGATAGCAGCATTATCCAGAGGAATCCAGGCAAACAGGAAGCAAAAAGGAGAAATCCAGGTATACTTTTTTTTTTTATTAACACTCCAAACATTACAACATTGAGGACATTTGCATATGAACTTTACATCATTATATTCACATGTTGTGTGTCACAGTCCTCCCCCCTCCCGCCCCCTTAACTTGAGCCCCTGCTTCAATGACTCCAGCTTGCGCATCTCCGAGCTTGTCTTCCTCATTAGTCCCCCTCATATCGTCTTCACTAAGTTCGGCCTGGGAGGGTCCCACCATCGTGGCCACCAGTTGCCTCCATGCTATCAGGGGTCCCGCTTCCTCATCCCCTCCTCTACTGATTGCTTCATACCAAGCTGCCATTTCTGAATCTGCCCACTTCAGGAGGTCAGCCCACCACGTCTCTATTCTGGGTCTTTGGGCTGCCTTCCAGCCTATTGCGATTCTCCGTTTGGCCAGGATGTAGGCCAGGTCTTTCATCTTACTAATGTGCTTCAGGTTGCGTGGTCTGGCAAAACCCCCCAGCATGCATGCCCAAACTGACTCCACCTCCAGTGTGATCCCTTTTTCGGCTAGGCGTAGCTTAACCTCTGTCCAGAATCTACCCACCTCCGGACAAGCCCAAAACATATGTATCATCCCAGCTTCCACCTCCCCGCACCTAGGGCATTTCTGTATCACTGAACTTCCAAACCTGGCAATTTTGCTAGGGGTCATATATGCCCTATGAGTAACATAACTGGATCTGCTGTAGCCTTGCGTTTCGGGACACCTTCTTGTGGTACCTTTGAGCCCTGTCCCATTGTCCATCCAGCATAGGTTCTCCTGCATCCTCCGCCCAGTCCCGCCTCAGTTGGAGCAACTCCTTGCCCACCCTAGTCATCAATAGTTCATATATGCAGGATATTTCGTGCCCTCGTTCCGAGATGAAGTGGGAGAATGGAAGACCAGGCTCCCGTCCTTCACCTCTCGCGCTTGGCCTAGAGGGTCACGGCCCAGACACCCGCCGCGAGAAGAATTTGTCCATCTACCAGACGACCAGGTACCCTGGTACAGGAACATACGGATGTGTCCACCTGCCTGCCCAGCAGCCCGCACTGGCCATGCCGACACCTGCGGCTCGGATCAGCTAGACTAAAAACCACACGTCGTTAGAGATGCCATGACGACCTAGACAACGGGAAGCACATCTGTATAAATATACCCACTTAACATTTCCACACCAATCTACACGAAGAACATACTCAGTGCTCTGACGTAGGCGACAGGCATATTCACGGACGTGCATCTTTATTATTTTTACATAGGCTTTCAGAGTGCAGAAACGCAAGACGCATCATGAACTCATCTATAACGCTTGCTCACGCTTCCCTTGAAACCCGTTACCACCATGAGAGGTATAATGGAAACACGATATTGGTCATGGAAATATATGCCACTATAATCTAAAGCACCCATGCACGAAATGGATCACTTATGCACCAGGCCCAAGTAGGCCTCAAGCAAGAGTTCCGTGGACATTAACAAAGCAAAAGTCAGGTTGCTGATCCTGCAGAATGAGCCTGGTGGAGCAACCAGCCAAGGTCGCAATGTTGCAAACCCACATCCAAGAACAAATCATCAAAGGCACGATGTTGCAACCTCGCACTCCGCGTACCAACGTTAAAATCATATCTACAAATTAAACCAGACACACAGTGGAAAAACAATATTAATTGTGCAGAATTCTGCCTCAAACACGGTCCCGCCTCACGTGACCAAGCCGAACCTGACGAGATGCCAAAACCCAGGAGAGAAAGGGCGTCTGGGTCCCTCACTACGAGACACAGGCCGGGACACTTGAAAGGCTCAATGGACACCTGCTACAGTGGGAACGGTCAGCTCCCACCTATGAATAAATCCTCACATTGTCTGCATGTACCCATATTGAAACATTGTTGCAAACACAGGTACACCGAGAGCTGGGAACAACGGTGGTCCCAGGCTGGGGAGCTCACGGATGCACCAATCAGAACATGGGGCTCTTATCTCAGACGTCAGTAACATTAGCCAATCCTCAGGGGTCTTCATGTAACAATTCTTATGTATCTAATTGAAGGGACAACCCAGATATACCACCTGACTACACCTTGACCACTAATATCATTCTCTATATGTGTACTATACTAACCCTACCACTCGAGCAACCAATTAAGAGTGGCGATAGGTTTTTTGTTAACTTTCTGAAGTGACGCAAGTAGCGCGTCATAAGGTAGTAAAAAGGGCCTGCGAGCCCCACGATTGTGTGTGTGTCAGGACGAACGCGTACGCTCCTTGACCCATCCCTGCCGTTTTGCATAAATAAACAGCAGAGTCGCCTTGCTCCTTGTGTGCGTCTCATACTCTATCTCACACCTGGGATATACGGGAGGTGTTGGGGCCTCCCTGCCCGGAGGTCTGCGGACGGCCCTGCCTACCCCGGCAGAATTTCCCCCCGACAGAGATATCGTACATCGTCTCAATGACCGTATCGGGTTGCTCCGCTAGCACTGCTTCAGGCCACCTTTCCCGCACCCGTTTAATCATTCTTGTATAAGTGATATATTGGCCTTTGTGCACCCCGGTGACCTTCATTAAATCGCTGGAAGTCTAATGCCTCCCCCTCTTGCTATACATCTCTGAGGGTCGCAAGGCCCATCGGTTCCCAATATCTACGGATCCCTTTTATCATTTGGAGGTCCTCCCCACACAGCGCCACTAGCGGCACCTGCAGGGAGTATGGGGGTCGAGTTTCCCACTACTTGCCATGCTTTGCTCTGCTCCATATTTCCCAGACCAGTTCCAGCAGTCTCGCCCTTCCTTGCAACTTTGATTTAGGCAACCACACCACCTCTCTTAGAAAAAAGGGGGCGGTGTCCTTGTACAGTAGCCTGGCTTCAGCTGTCTCTACTTCGGACAACCACCTGGCCACATACTGGAGCTGTCCCGCAAGGTAGTATAACTCGATGTTTGGTAGGTTTATACCCCCCTTGTCGCACAAGTTTTGTAACTTCCAAAGGGCCCCCCTATTCCTAGAGTTATGCCATATAAAGCCCCTGCATAAGCTGTGGAGTTTCGCAAAAAAAAGTTTGGGGAGCATGTGCGGGATATTCGTTAAAAAATGTAGCAATCTCGGCAGGACCACCATCTTAATGAAAGCCGCCCTACCCACCATGACCAGGGGTAGCCTGACCAAAACCCCATGCTATTCTTAACACCCTCCACTGCCCTCTCCGTATTGTATTTGTGTTCATCCTCGGCAGTGTGATATATGTCGATTCCCAAGTATCGGAATGTTCTGGTCTGCCAGGGTATCGGCAAGACCGGTAGGTTCCTATGCAGGGCCCTCCTATATCTCCCTAAAGGGAACATGCTTGATTTCTTGGGGTTTACCGGTATGCCTGAGAGGTCTGCAATTGCTGCAAGGATCTGCTGGTCTTTGCTCGTGGCATCTGTACCCTCGGTGGGGGTTCTCTCCTTGCTACTTGCCCCCTCTGCCACCGGCGGTGTTTTGGCATATTCATCAAGCGTGGGTTGTTTACCCTTTGTTTTGGGCAGTTTATTGGCCATCTTGATGTTGCTTGGCTTGTGTGTACGAGCACCACAGCGTTTGATCTTTGATTCCGTCGAATTGGTCCCAGTTGGCAACGGGACCGGTGAGGGCTAAATTGGGGGTTTCCTTATGCTGCTGAGTCTATGACTGGAGTGGATTGTATCCTCCCACGTAATCGTGCTGGCAGTTCGTCATCCCCCCCCTCCGTGTGCCCCAACTCCCACTGGTCCAGGTCTGTGGCTGCGCCCTCAAGTGCTTGTGGGCCTTACTGGGTATTGTTGCGGGCTCGGCGTTCTTCAGCCGTGGGTACCGTCTGGTCATGGGTGCAGCCTGCTTATGTGGGTGTGGTTGCTGGCTCCCCGGGGTGTGCTTGCCGCCCCACCCACATTGGGTGCCACTGGCGTGTGTCTCAGGTCCGTTTGCGGTGCTTGGTGGGGCGTGCGCCTTTCCGGTCCGCTAGAAGTCTATGCCTAGTCTGGGATACTGAATGGAAACCCTTATTGATATATCTTTATGTCCAGTTCATGAGTTCTGGATGACTACCCCTATATAACACCCCTCTCTTAGAATCCCCCTGACCCCACTGAGCCAAGAAGTAGTTCTGTTTTGCAAGTTTAAAAGGTTTATTTGAGAAATAAGACAAAATATAGATACCACGCTTTTATAATAAATTAATAATCGATATCGCCCTTATAAATATAATGTTAATCAACAATGGGTAATCTGACACTAGCACACTTCTTTATAATCAATGAGGAGTTAGTATAGGATGGATCAAGTAGCAAAAATACTTTTTTGATTTCAAGGGAAAAGCAATGAGGAATAAAATGCAGTACAGAAATACTTGAGATGATTTTAGCAAAAGATAATATAATCACTTTTTCTCTGGCAATTCACCCCCCTCCCCTATGCAATGTAAGACATGGAAGTAGATGGAAAGAGGAGCACACAGTTCTCAGGAATGCAATCAAATACAATACGAAATTCAGTTCCCCCCCAGCAAGCTTAGAGAAAACCAGTATGAGTTTTAAAACACAGACCCAAGTGCTTTGAATGTGGTGGCAATGAAGTGAGAAATATGCTGAAAATGCTTTTAATTTCCTTTAGGAGGTTCAGGGTAAGTGAGAGATACTTGGGATGGGTTCAGGCTCACTTTAGCAATGATTCAGAGATGGTGATTAAGAAGCAAAACATTTTTTAGCAAGGAAAGAAATGACTGCTGATGGCTACACATGGCTGGATTTTTAACCAAATCGCAAATCGCGGTAAAATTCACGAGTGCGTGAATTGTGATTGCGGAAAAAGTATAAGGAGTATGTTTGTTGGAAAGCTTAGATTCTAAGCTTTCAGAGGAAAGTTAAACCAAGTTCGTAGCCCAAACGGTTCCCGAGATATGAAAGTTTTTGTAAAGGTCGTTTTTCGGATTTAAAGTAAACTCAAAATGACAGGTGACAGCTTGCAGCTTCAGAATTGACAAGTGACAGTGGTGCAGCTTTACAATATGACAAGTGACAACTTCTAGGAGGCAGTTCTGGTTAGATTAAAATAGTTTGGATTAGATTATTTTAAACTAAGATCTTATTTCTGTCACAATCTGACCTAAGTACTCACAATATATTTTGGAAGGACTGGACCTCGTCACGGATCTGATCAATCAGGCTAGCGGCACTTCACAGCGATCTGGTCTCTGGGCCTGCAGTTCTGCACGGTCTGGTCTGGCACTGGTCTGTCCGGATACAGCGGTCTCTGCACGGCTCCTGGATCTCTGCACTGGTCCTAGCAAAAGTTCTTGGCAAGGGATTCAAGCAGCTCGCACGGCTGTGAGTAGCTTGCAATGATTTGAGGCCTGCTGCAGAGAACTCAGCTTGTGGTTTTAGGCCTCTGATTTAGGTTCTAAAGTATAAGTTCTAGGTTCTGGAGTCTGTAGCTGGAGTCAGTCTGGAACTGGTATCTTCTGGATGTTGTGTGGTCCAGCAAAACGCTCCGTAGCAACTGGATTTGAATGTCCTCTTTAGCTTCCAGTGGCTCTTTTTATGTCTTTTGAAAGTGGGTGTGTGCGCAGCATCACTAAGCCAGCCCCTCTCTCAACTGATCATTGGTCAAGCTTTTCTCTCTTCCTTGATTGGGGGAAGGAAATGTGAGTCAGAGTGATGCTGTAGGTTTTATGGGTCAGAGGATCCTCCCCTGGTCAGTTTGCCCACAAATCTATATTTGATTCAAATACATCCTTCCCAGATATACAATTTGTTGAAATTACATGTGCACATTATATATTCCTTATGGTCCATGCTTGTCCGCCTATGATCTTCCTGGGGCCTTGCATTCAAAAATGACAACATTTTGCGCTTTTTAACTGGTTTTGCAATATCGGACATTTACCCAAATTTACACACATGTGCGCAAGGAGTATGGACATTAATTGATGAAGTGTCAGATTTTTAACATGCAGACATTTGGAGTGAGACCCTATTTTCCGCTAGCAACTCCTCAGAATACACCACAGGGTCCTAACGCATCTCAAAATGTTCACAGAAAAATCACAAAAATAATGATATTACTTATATAATTCTGACAAGTCCGCACTTTGAGTTATCGATCTTTTTAAAATTATGCTCTGGCCCAGATGGGTGTGGTTTAGGTTCCAAAGCACATGGGGGAAGCTTCTGCCTGTCCCCGCCTCCAGCTCGGGTGGCTCCCAGAGGCACGTCTCCTCCCACTTCTCCCAAGAGGAAGCCACTTTTACGACGCCCCCAATATAACATTTGCCTGAGTCCAGGTTCACCTCCCTGTAGTCTCCAGCTGCTCCACCAGTAATCTAATCAACAGGGCCATGTGACCTCAGGATGCAGCCAGGCCTGGGAACACAGCTGTTGATCCAGTATCAACTCCTGTCGGGGGTAGATGTCAGGCAGAATTCAGTTTCATTAAGCCAGGTTTCAGCTAAAATGTCACTTTTTGTTCCCCAGTTTAAGTCAATACAATTTGTACATATGCAGCTAGAATGCTGATTCTAAGTTCAAAACTATGACATTTTAACAGTTACAAACTATGTGACACTCAAAAGTAGGTCACTCAGTTAATTTAAACATTTCGATTTTGGTGGTTTTAATCCAGTTTCAGTTAGGCTTCTGACATGCATAGCTCAGCCAGTTTTGTTATGAACATTGTTTTGGGCTCTTTATCCTCCCAGATTCTGTATGCACACATACTTCATTCTGCCAGATGTCCGCTGGTGTTCAGTGAGATTTTTGGATGTGTTGCAATGTTTGAAAATAGGCATTTTGAGCTGGCATTCAGAGAAACCAAAGGTAATTTTAAAGCGTTTTTGAGCTAACAGGCGCTGCTGTTTAACCTTTGGCACCCATTCCACTCATGGCACCCTGGCCCATCAGGCTTGCACTGGTGGGTGGCAGGTTAGGCAGCCATTTTGGTGTACGCACAAACTGCGTGGTTCTCCTGGATTCTGGCGCGCATGTGGGCTTTTTGGCCATCTTGGATTTTCTAAGCCCATAGCACCAAATGTTGCAGCATGATAGCTCAAACGTGGGTCAGGACACCCAACAGGTCTTGCCGCACTATTTGCCGCTCATGCCCCCTACCAGGTCATTTCGCCACAGGTGCGCCCGCCTGCTATGCCCCCCGTGGCTCCCTCCAGCACGAGAGCATTCCGGGCAGTCCTTATTCCCTTGCCCCTCGGGCATCCATGTGGTCTCCCGCCCGGGGCTCTGAGGCGCTCTGCTCGCGTCTGCCTCCTCTTCGGGCCACTCCACTACCTGCGAGAATGTTGCTTGAATGTTGTCCAGCGCGAGCACTGGGACCGTGCAGACCCCGTTGGGTCTCCACTCACACTGTCTTAAGCCCCCGGGGAAGCCCCGCGCCTCCTTGGTTTCGCCTTGATAGCAGACCTTGGGTTTATGGTTTTATGTTGTGTCTCTTGGCGTTATGTCCCTCCTCTATTTATGTTTGAACTAATTCCTTGCTGCCTTTTGCACACTTGATGTCCCCCTGGCTTAATTAGCGCACTTCATCATTTGTGTGCGCCTCTCTGTTATCCTCTCAGCTCACTCACTGCACTTGCGTGGCTGCTACCTTGTGTCCACCAGGTTGCGTTGTCAGTTTCGTTTCCTCTGTCAGCCTCCATCAGTGTTATTCAGCACGCAGAGAGCAGCCCATACTTTCGGGTCTCCGCTCGCTGCCTTGCTGGGATTTCACTTGTGTGTTTACTTCGGTGAGCTGGCAGTACATCGTGCCTCTGTGTCATTTGCCTCCGTCCATGGCCGCTCCTGATGGGTCGCCTCGGGCTGCCTGCCCATCTCCGGTGCACACCCTCAGCCCCTGTGTTGCAGCGACACAGACGGGCTGTGGATGCTTGTTTCTCCTACGTCGGGTGGCACGATCTGGTGCCCTGTTTCTGGCTCCCCTTTCGCTGTGCACCTCTTTGGTCCATATTGCGCCTCTACGCTTGCATACTACAGACCCATGCTTCACCTCCAGGGGGGGTGGTTATAATGTCCAAGATCCTCATATGAGTATTGTAAGCCTTTCTGCTCTAGTTTATCAGGCGTGCGGTCTCACACGAAAGCCCTCTGTGTCAGTTGCATCTTTCGGTCCATTTGTTGTTCAGGACCGCCATCTTGATTCCTTTGTCTGTTTGCATCCACTGTACGGAAGGCTTCAGTCCATATGAGCCGCAGCTCCAATGCCCACGCAAACTGCAGGTGATATGCAGCACACCTTCCGATGTTCTTGCCTTCAGTTTCGGAGATGATGGGCAGTATTTAGCATATTATATTTCGGATCAACTACGGATCTGCAGGAGCCTCCCAGGAAAGCATGTCCTACACCATGGCTAGATAGCCATGCCCCCCAGAAATCCAGGTATACTTAATCTTTAACATGCCTCTATCCTAGACCCAACCTCATCATTTTACTATTTACTTGCAGAAATTTGCAAACTTTAAGTTTATAGCCTCTAAGTATAACCTAAAACTTATACAATCTGCAGGAACTGTCTACCACTATAAGAAGCTCACAGGATTCTTTCCCTCAAAAGGATACATTTAAGAATTATAATGCAAGCCAAATGAACTAATTCAATTCAAGACAAATGACAATATAACTACTTCCATAACAAGAGGAGAATCACTAAAACAGTAAGCACAACCCTAATTTATCTCTTCTTACTAAAATATGACATTCAGCTGTGTACCACATATATATTTATATATTTTTCGCCAAACTCAAATCATGAAGTTTTCAATGTTTTTTCCAAACAGAATGTCTCAATGCTTTTCTTCTCTTAAGAAAAATATTTATTAGTATAAAATGCATTGACACTTTAAATGCAACACTCACATATATGCAAAAAAATTCTGGTCTATTAGATATATATTTTGAAAATACTAAACCACAAATATTGGAAATAAGTTTCATTTCTTGTTCACCATTTTTACTTTTCAGCGACTGTACAAATGTACTTTCCCTCCTGATGAACCACTAATGTAAAGTGGGGAAACACTTTAGTAGGGCATTGATGTAAACGTTAAGAAGTTGAGAAAGAAATGCTACTAAACTGTGAAGATAACAATTACTACTAAATAAATGTATGTTTGGAACGCCTGGCAACGATGTTTGTATCCTTCATTACAGTAAAGGTGAAGACTGAAGACTCCAAGGAAGAGGAAAGCTTTTCTTCCTACCCACTTCGGTTAAACTGCTGTGGACCAAGACCTCTCTCCTACCCGTGCACTGGATCCAGGATCCTGCTGACTGAAGAGAAGGACCCTTGCAGGTGCCAGACAATCCCCCTGGAACAAGAGATTATCCTTCTCCCTTGTGACCCAGCAACTCAGAAGCAGCTCACAACCCGGTTTGGTGCCTCAAGTCACCTTCAAGCCAACTCAACCGCTCTTGACTCTTCGAGCCGCTACAGGAACTGTGGTGCTGCTTTTGGCACTCAAAGCACCTCTCCTATTCGAGCCGCCCAGACACCAGCTCAACCCAATTGAAGCAGAGTGTCTTGACCTGATCGCTCGAATCTGTGTAAGCAGTGGACTCTACCTGCTGAAAGCCATGAACTCGCCTGTCTTAAATGGTAACTCAACCCAGCAGAAACATCATCTTGCTGTTAACTGAAACCACTGGAAGACCATCGACCTGACCGTCTAAAACACAGATTTTAGCCACCTGGAGAAAGCACCTTCAAATGACTCACCATGGGGAAAGCATGACTTGACCATCTCTACACCGGCTTGACTTCAGTAAAGTGCCTGGAAGTCTGGTTCAATGTTGTTGAGCCCCAAAGACAAGAAACCATTTATTTGAAGGCGCTCTTTCCTCCTGGTCGCTCTTAAAGGCCCTTACTTAAGCCCCTTTCTTTGTCTTTTACAAGAGATATCTTTGAACAGTGACATTTGCTGCTGAAATCTTTTTGAGTGAGTATCCCTGCCTATCAACCCAGAGTGCCCCCTTTTTTTCTAGTCTGTTTAGTGTTTTTATTAATTGTGTTCATCTATTAGTTTAATTAAAGGTCCTTTTTTGTATTTATAGAACCTCGGTTGAGCATGCTTTTATTTAGATATCACTGTACTATTGTTTGTGTTGCAACTATACCAGCTCGAGCCCCCGTGAACAGTACAGCCTGCTCTTGACCCACGTTACCACAAAAGGGGTTTGAACACTATACTTTTAAAATGTAACTTGGATCTACTAGGCTTTATGGAACAGGTATGAAATGGCTTATTAATACTTCGTTGGTTATAGATAGTTACATTATTTATATATAAATAATGATTATCTCATCAACAATGTACATGTTCTGATAGCACTGGCAACCTTCATGTCACTATGACATTTATTTGCTTTTAACAGTAAACATAATTTGGCAACCCTAATATACATGCAGTTGAGCATCAGAGAAAAGGTGTGTGTTTAGAAAGATCTTTAGTTTGAGCTATACATTAGTATAATTGATTTATGAACTCCTGCTGGCAATTGAAAACACATAACAGTGAAATCCAATTTGGAGACTACAGAGATGAGCACATGGGAAACCCACGAACCAAGGATCTGTGCAGACCGGTATAATTTTGAAAGGAAATCTATGCTTGCAGTGGGAGTTTTTAGCGTACAAAGAGCCATAACGTCGGGTCTGCAAATGCTCCCTGTAATGCTCAGCAGACTGTCTTATTTCAAAAAGGGGGTTTTGTTCTTTTGCCGTTGTAACAGTGCTGCCTTATTTTATTTGCAGAGCAGTCCGACTATGCCTCGATATTTCATTCTAGTTTTCGAGAGGAATGTTTCCACGCACAGTATTTTCTTTGGTCACAAAGGTACGGGGACCTTTTCCAGTAGCACTAATTTTGTTTCCAGGAGTATATACAATGGAGGTAGTATGTCACGGTTAAATCTGTATCCTCCAAAACCAGTTATGTTCGCCATCAATCTGTGGGTATGCTTGTAATGTGATAGCAGAGAGACATTCATTTCCATAAGAATGTGAGTGTACATGAACATTGCTTTGTCTCCTGGTTTCAGGTCCTCTCTTTTGTCATATCTGCAAAGAAAATGTACAAAGATTTGTCAGTAATAAAAACACTCCACGTCTTGATCTTTTATTGCACTAAGATGAAATACATTATGTTAAAATGGTGTAAATTCATAAGATTTCAGATACCCCAAGATGATTTCTTCGGATGCTTTGTCAGCCTTATAAGCACAACAATGAGATGCAACAGTTGGAGACAAAGAACAACACACACCCTCATTTTCCTGACTGTGCGCTTCGCCAGTAAAGCACTTATTTTGGTAATATTTTCTTTATGTTATTTGGGGCCTGAGTGTAAAGTCTGCTCCCTCTCAAACCATGCTCTGTGCAGAAAATATGCCACCATCGAATTCTCAGGTGGCTGGAGAAGCTTGAATCCCTATGGATTCGGATTTATGAATTTATTTTTTAAAAACCTGTTGAAAAACATGCAGAATCATAGGGATTCATTGTAATGCTGCCCACCATACATGTAAACTGGCATTATCACTTGGTTATTGAGTGTTAAAAGGCATGGGTACCCAGGCAGTAGCGGAGGCAGCTTTTGGTGCCAGGGATGGGGAGGATAATAGGGTTCCAGCAGGAGGCTGGGGGGTGTGCAACCGTCACCCATACCCGCCCCTCCCCACTGCACCCCTGCCTGGCTCTGCCACTGTACCCAGGACCTCCTGGACGTCAGTGCGTTTTACCATCTGTAAAGGAAAACAATTGAAAATTGAAATTGCCCAGTAGGGCAGCCGTCCCTTCTGTGCAATTTACAACTTACTAAAAATGAGGGCAATAGTAGAAAGGAAGTACCTTTCCCATATGCTGTTCACTTTGTAGGCTGAAATAAACTTTTTATTGGGTTGTGTGGGGGGAGTTCTGCGCGAACATAAGAAGGATGGTGTGCGACACAGGATTTATCAGCTTACTTCTAGCATGCTATAAATCTCCAGAAGCAAGAATTAAGGTTAATAATGTTACGACCCTGTCAATTTCCAGAGAAGCACGTTCACAATGTGATGCATATAATTTATAGAACCCCCTAGACCGGAAAATCAAGTAGACAGTGGCGTTCCAAGACTTCACGTGTAGAACATTTTCCCAGAAAGAAACCCTCTTAGCTAATGACATCTTTGCTTTCTCTCCAATTGACCCTCCCATGCCCAACATGGGTCCTTTTCTCTCCCACCTTTCTCTCTACTTGTGGTGATCCCCATGGTTCTAACCTTTCACCCTGGCTCTTCAACTATTATACTTGGCTCCTCTTATCCACCCCATCTCTACCTTCCGTTTTAACTTTCAGTGTTATGTGGATGACACTCAGCTCTCTTTCAGGAATGATCTCTGCCTTAATGCCAGTAAGACTGAGATCCTTCTCATGGGGACCCCTATTCTAGCTTTCCCTCTTTCAGTCTGGCCTTCCCACCCTGGGCCCTCCACCCGCATCTTCCTGCAAGGTTGAGAACTTTGCGGTCCTCTTCAACTCCACCCTCTCCTTCTCTCCTCACATCTTGGACATCGCTAAGAAGTCACACTACCAGCTGCACCACCTCAGAGGTATTCTTCCTTTTCTCACTTCCCCCCAGAAGCTCACTGTGTCCAGAATCCTGGTTTTCTCTAGTCTTGACTACTGCAACAGCCTCTTTCTAAATCTGCCCAGGGATCGTATCTCTTCAACCCTGAAATCTCTCAACTGGCTCCCAGTCGCTGCAAGTATCAAGTTCAAGACACTCTGCATTGTCCACAAGGCTTTCTGGGGCCGGGGACCACACTACACCCAACTCTCCCTTCCTAAGCATCTTCCTTCTCAAGCCCTCGGCTCATCCACCTCCAAGGTTCAGACACAGTGAATGGGGGGGTGGAGGGGGGGTGTAGTTCTCTGTCCTCGGCTTGGGCCTGCCTCTGGAACAGCCTCCCTGCTTCTCTCAAATTTGAGCAGGACCACCTAAGGTTCCGGAAGCAACTCAAGACCTTCCTTTTCGTCTTTTTCGTCTGTCTGTCTGTCTCTCTCTCTCTCCCCCCCCGCTGAGGCTCCTGCCTGCTGTGCTAATTGGTTACCTGGCCCCTGAACCAGGCTCCTGCACTACCTGTGAACAGTAGACCCCTGTACTGCCTCTGGGCCTCCCACCCACTTAGGGACTGTATTTGCAACCCTACTGTCCCCTACCCCTCTGGACTTACTGAGCCACCACCCTGGCAGCACTTACCACACTCTTGGCACTGCACTCATTCCACCTCCCCTCACCCACCTGGCACTTCTTCTCTTCCCTCCCCTTAGCACTTGCACAATCTGAATGACCTAGTAAGACTGTTTATTTTGTCCTCCATCTTTCTACCCTTCCTTGTCTTGTCGCACCTAGAAACACTGGTGTACAGGCGCATTGTAAATGACTTCTCATATCGTATCATGATACTATTTCTTCAAGACCAGTAAATAGTTTTAAATCCAAGTACAATAAATTAATTCAAAATTCTCACAGTATGCAATACATTTTGCAAAGTCTCTCATGCCCCTCCAAAAAGAGCAAGACAAGCTTTAGATACCTGGAGATCACAGACTTAACCTTCCTCAGAGGTTCCACAGCCCTCAGGGGCACCTCCGGCAAATCCTCCACAAACGGCGTAGAGGGCGCGAGGGAATCGACGTCGACCGAGGTGCCGATGGCGTCAACGACTTCTTCGAGGTCGGAGCCCCGAGAGAGTCCTTCGACGGACACGGCGCCGACGGCGTCGATGCATTCTTCAAAGGCTTCACAGGTTTCGACGGTCTCAATGGCGTTGAGGACCGGGACCTGGACCTGGCACGGCTATGGCGATCGTCCTTGTCTGAACGGGATCTCGACGACTCCCGATGATCGCGCCGACCGCCCAAGCCCAAAGGCGTGCGAGTGGGGGAACGAGCACGTTCCTTGCCGGCTTCTTTCGAAGGCACGGCCGGAACTGTGCCTTGCGACTGAAAAAATCACTAACATTTGCTGGCGGAATGAATCCCATTCATCCGGCGACGAAGACTTGGTGGGATAAGTCAACCGTCTGGCAGAGTCCTCCTCTGACGAGGAAGGCGTCCAGTGACAGCGCTTCCTAGAGTGCACCGACGAGGCAGAGGAATGGCGGGAACCACTCCTAGACTGAGACCCTCTGGATTTTCGCCGATGCATAGAGTCACCCCTCGAGTCATCGTTTGAAAGCCCAGCGGACTTCGATTTACAGGGCTTAGACACCCTACCTACCTTCAATTTCCCCTTACGCTCCCGCAAGGCCTTAGACTTCAGGGACTGTACGCTCCCGCAAGGCCTTAGACTTCAGGGACTGGCAGTCATTGCAGTCGTCGGTGGCGTGGCTTTCGCCGAGGCACCAGCGGCAGATGTTGTGCGGGTCCGTGATGGACATTTTTGAACTGCAGTCCTGACATTTTTTTAAAGCCCGACCTCGGGATAGTAGAGGAAGGCTAAGACATTGCTTTCGAAGAGAAGAATCGAGCTTGCTGAGATTCCGAAGCAAACACGTTTGCGAAAAAAACGGGACTGATGCTACGGGTGTCATGCGTCCTATATATACCATCCGGTGACATCGACCCTCGATGGAGGCCCTCAAGGGACAACGGGTCGACGCAGGACACCCTCTGCCGAAAATGTTCCAAAGCAGGACAGCTGTGGACATTACCTGTTATAGATGTGGAATACGTCGGAGGACACAATCCCCTCGAACTGCAGTTATAATTGGAGAAAAAAAATGTATTAAACATTTCGGATGCCGATTCCAAGATGGCTGCCGCAAGGAGAGCTGCGTGAAACAGAGCAATCCTTTCTCCCTGGGGCCTACATCACAAAATCATTTGAATGAAACACTCCCCAGGCACGAGTAAGGGGACAGAACGAAGCGGTTCATTGACCAACAGCAATACAAACACGACATTTTGGAATTTGGAGCGAGAGGTCCAGCATCACAGAGAGGGCCCGGCATGCATCGGAGGTAGCCCCTTTCAATAGCGGGGAAAGCAGAGATTGCCCCCCCTGCTGGAGTGGCAGTAAAAGAGGCAGAGCCACAGGAAGAATGAGGGAGGCATCCTGGAAGGGAGCCTGACACCGGCGCACGCATCCTAGTGGAGCACCTGGACCAACAAGCCGGTAAAGAGAGGCAGGGAAGCTGCAAAGGAGACTGGGAACTTGGGTGCGCGTCATCCAGCCCCGGAATGCCGGCGTAAAGAGCAGAGAGTGGAGGAGCGGGAGGGATCGGGAGATGCCCCCATCACCTGTGGCATCGAGTGGGGGGAGTGGCGGGATTCCAGCCTAAAGCCCACCACTAAGGGACAACCCAGGCCCACACCCATGAGATATCCCTCACTGGAGACGTGCTGGAGGGACACCGGCAACAGCAGGGGAAGCGCCGCACACATTGATAAGGGTGCTGGCCCCCCCATGGCCCTGGCGGTCGGGCGGGAAGGCTATTCCATGAACTGCCAAGATTTGTGTAACACAACAAAAGCGAGATCTATCAAAAAACATCCTGCCCAGATACCACCAGTGCTTGCCCTGAGTGAAAAGGAGATCACAGAGAGACCAACAGTTAAACAGACTAGGAGCCATAGAAGATAGTGAGCTGTAAAATAGAGGGCAAAGCTGACAAGAGACATCCCAAGCCTCAGACAGGAGCAACCATAACCCAACGGCCCATGGGGAACGGGGAAAGCTCACACCAGGCACGAACCCAGCACTGAAAAAGGCACTTAAGGGATCACCTGGGAGTCCAATAAGAAAGGAGGACTCCCCCGACCTGAATGGACAGGGCTCATCGGAGCTAAAGAACATAAGAGGTATTCTTCCCTTCCTCTCCTTCCCCCAGAAGCTCACTGTCTCCCGAGCCCTGGTTCTCTCAAGGCTGGACTACTGTAACAGCCTCTATCTTAATCTGCCTGCCTCCACTCTCTGCCCTCTGCAACTTATCCAGAACAGAACTGCAAGACTTGTCCTTGGCCTCAAGCCCAGGGACCGTATCTCTCCAGGACTGAAATCTCTTCACTGGCTCCCAGTGGCTGCGAGGATTAAGTTCAAAACCCTCTGCATTGTCCACAAGGCCTTCTGGGGCCTGGGGCCACAATACCTTCAACTCTCTCTTCCTAAATATCTGCCTTCACGAGCCCTTCGCTCATCCGTCTCCAACTCCCTCATGGTCAGCCGCTTCTCGAAGCAACGAGCTGGGGGTAGATCTCTCTCCGCAGCAGGGGCCTCCCTCTGGAACAGCCTTCCTGCCTCCCTGAAACTTGAGGAGAACCATCTCCGGTTCCGGAAGCACCTCAAAACCTTCCTCTTCGCTTCTGCCTTCTCTCTCCCTCTCCCCTGCTAAACCTGCTAAACTCCCCACTGAAGTTTGCACTAAACCTGCATCTGGGCCACTCTGTGACCTCGGTCCAGGGCCCAGCCACTCTCCACTTGCACTGCCTCCCTGGCTCCCCCTGCACTGTGGGACTGTCACTGCATCCCTACAGCCCCCTTCCCAGCACTTGCTCTGCACTTACCTCGCACTTGCCACCAGCTGGCCCTTTTATTATTATTTATTATTTTATTACGCTACTTACCTTGTACTGCACTTTCCCCCCCACCTCCTCCCCCTGCACTTTCTCCTTTTCCCCTTACCTCTGCACTTGCGCGATCTGAATGACACCTGGCCTAGTAGGATCGTTTGTCTGTCTTCCCCTTGTTTCCCCCCCTCCCTGCCTCGTCGCGCCTTGAAACACTTGTGTATAGGCGCGTTACAAATACCATATCATATCATATCATATCATATCATAACATCGCTCAGTGGATAACGAGGGGCAAGATGTCTAACAACAAAGGAAAAGAAGCCCAAAACCCCTGCAAATCTGCAAAGAAAAACAAGACAGTAACACCCAGAAGCTGGAAGGTGAGCAGGACCCAGAGAAATGTAGTGGAGGAAGGGCTCCAGACAAAGATGGTGAGTGAGCAGATGGTCACTGAAGAGGTCCTCCGTCAATGTTTTCAAGACTTTGGGGACAAAATAGCAAACACTATACAAATGCAAATGAGCAAAATGAGAGAAGATTTGGATATGGCATACCTAGAGGTGAAAGGGGACATAAGCAAATTGGAAGAAAGGGTGGATGAAACTGAAAACGCAGTCCAGGCGATAGCCGACGATACAAAATTGATGAACTTGTGGATCACCTCTCAAGGGTCATGCAAAAATTAGAGATTCAAAGTGAAGACCTTGAAAATCGGTCAAGGAGGTCAAACATAAGGATAAAAGGCCTGGCGGAAGAGGTGGTAGATAAAGAGCTAAGCTCGATGGCCAAACATGTGTTTGCAGACCTAGAGGGTGGTTCCGGAATGAAAATAGATCGCATGCACAGAGTCGGTCCTAGGAGGGGTGATCCGGGAGCAAGGCGACAACACCAGATCACCACTTGCGAGGAAGGGATGGGAATCCTTGAAATTGAAGATGAAGACCACAGGGAGATCCAAAAGCCGACAGAGGAACCGATCAAGAGGAAGCTGTGGGAATGGTCCAAATACACTTAAAGAATCCCAGGATAAAAGGAGCCCTTTACGGCCCGCCTAGGCCCTCCGAACTGGATCAAAGGGAGAAAGGATCCCTGCGGTAGAGGCCAAGAGCAACTCCAATGGATGAACAGAAGCCCAAAGGATCAAAACCAAACCTTGGCTGGGAGGGAGGTCGCAAGGGAGGTACCAGGGCAGGGGTCGGGATATTGACTTGACTGGAATCGCACATGGGTCTGGGGGGACCTGCACAGGAAATCGCTGGCCAGTTGCAGGTGCTCAACTCCCGAGAAGGAAGGTCAGAGCGGGGTGCGGGAGTGGAGGCTGGTTGAGCCCGCCCAGTGAGGAGGAGGAATGGGGTCAGGTGTGGGGGGAGAGGGGTAGGGATGAGCCAAGGAGGGGAGGTCCTAACCGAAGACAGTTTCTCCCGCAGTAGCACCTAGAATGACATACCATGGCTAAATAGAGTAATTGTAATTGTTTATTTGTAAAGCGCTTATACACAAGAGAAGTGCTTCAAAGCGCTTGAAGGCGAGAAGGGAACATAGGAATACAGAGCCATTCTTAGGACTTGGAGTTTCCGAATGATCTAGCAAAAAAGACTAACAAACTAAGCCTGACGCATTACTACTAGTGCAAGTGCATGACAAGAAGGGAGGTGTAAAAGGGGAGATTAGAGGGAGAGGGGCATACAATCCTTAAACAACCGTGCTAGGCCAATGACGTTTCAGATAGTGCAAGTGCATGACAGAGAGTGAGGTGACAAGGGGGTGAAGGAGAAGAATGTACAGGTGATAAGGCGGGGGAGAAGACATACGGAAACAAAAAACTACTGTACTAGGCCTGGCGAACAAGGCCTCATACATTCTAAGGTAATGTAAGTGCCCAGACAGGAAGTGGGAGGAGGAGTGAGCCCAGTCCAGCAGGGCCCTGTGTTAAGTGCAGAGAGGTTACCCTTCCCATGGAATGAATTCCAGAAGTGCAGTAGTGGTAAGCAGAGTGCAGAGGACTGGGGGCAAGTGCGAGGACTGGCAGGGAAGCCTGAGACCTGTGTGGCTCCGGATGTGCATCAGGTGACCAGTCAGCAAACGGAGCAGTGTTACGGAGAGAGGTCGGCTGGAAGTAGGCAAGAATATAGAGGAGGTTAACAACAGAGAGGGAGAGAGAAAGAGGCAGAGAAAAGGAAGGTCTTGAGGAGTGTACAGAACTTAAGGAGATCAGGCTCAAGACTGAGGAAGGCAGGCAGGGAGGTTGTTCCAGAGGGAAGCACCTGCAGAGGATAAATATCTACCCCCAAATCTCTGTTTTGAAAATTGGCTCACACACAGAGAGTTGGAGGAGGATGAGCGGAGGGCTCTAGAAGGAGAGTATTTAGGGAAAGAGTGTTGTAGATAGTGCAGGCCCTGGCCCTGGCCCCAGAAAGCCTTGTGAACTATGCAGAGGGCCTTGAACCTGATCCTTGCAGCGATGGGGACAGTGGAGAGATTTCAGCGCCGGGGAGATGCAGTCCTTGGGCTTGAGGCCAAGGATAAGTCTTGCGGTTCTGTTTTGGATGAGTTGTAGAGGTCGGAGAATAGAAGTAGGAAGATTGAGAAAGAGACTGTTGCAGTAGTCCAGTCTAGAAAGAACCAGGGCTCTGGAGACGGTGAGCCTCTGAGGGAAAGTGAGAAAAAGCAGAATACTTCTGAAGAGGTGCAGCTGTTAGTGGGACTTTTTAGAGATGTCCGAGATGTGAGCGCAGAAAGAGAGTGGAGTCGAAGATGACCCCTTGATTTTTTGCCTCACTAGTGGGTGATAGCACAGGGCCAAGGGAGGCCAACCGACCAGAGTGAAAGTGGGAGCAGGGGTCCCAATGATGACACTCTCTGTCTTGCTGCCATTGCGTCAGAGATCGTTCGCAGCACACCAAGACTGAATTGCGGACAGTCAGGAATGAGCGAGGAGGAGGCCGAGAGTAGCCTGAAAGAGAGCTGTGTTTCATCCGCAAGGTGAAGGCAAAGATCCTGCGGGCTAGAGGGGCCATGTAGACATTGAAGGGGGATGGGTTAGATCTCTGGTGGACACCACAAGTAGAGAGAGAGTGATAGCGGAGAGAAAAGACCCAAGTTTCACCTGGGAAGGACGGTCAGAGAGAAAGGAGACAAGCCACGCCAGGGGCCTGACCTATGATCACCAGGGTGTCACAGAGATGGGAGATCAGGATGTTGTGGTTTACTGTGTCAAAAGCAGAAGAGAGGTCAAGAAGAATGAGGACAGAAGGAGAGTTAGATTTGAGAGCAGGTCTTCAAGGGTGTTCAGAAGAGCAGTTTCCGTACCTCTGGATGCTCGAAAGCCAGACTGATGGTCATGGAGACAACCAACAGATTCAGTGTGGATGGTAAACAGAGATAATTTCTCCAGATTTCCCAGGAGGGAGTGATAGAGATTGGACTGTAGTTTGCCAGAATGGAAGGGTCAGCCGAGGGTTTTTTGAACAGAGGGTGCACTAGAGAGTGCTTGAGAGAAGTGGGGAAAACTCCAGTGGCGAAGGAGAGGTTACAGAGGTCTGCTAACGCTGGAGCGAGAGAGTCCATTTTGTCCTTGATGGTTTTGAAAGGGCAGGGGGCCATCTGTTTGGAAGGGGCTTCCATAGACCAGACTTGTCTAGAGACCTCCTCAGGTGTGACAGGAGAGAAGATGGGGAGAGGAGGAGATGGCCGAGGGGGGCCCAAGAGATGTTGGTATCTGATCGGATGCAGAGGCAAGAGAGGTCAGGATGTCCTGTATTTTGGCAGTGAAGTGTAGAACCAGGGCCAAGCAAAGTGCCTGGGTGGGTGCAGTAGAGGATGACGCTGCAGTAGGGTTGGCCAGTTCCTTGCAGACTTTGAAAAGTTCGGCCATGTTGTTCGATGTCGAGGAGATGCGAGCTTGAATATGGACTTTCTTTTTGGACCTGATGAGGACTCTGTATTGCCATTAAAGAATGCATCAGGCCAGCTTGTCAGAGGGTGCACCCAAGTATCCCCATTTCCATTCTGCTGCTCTGCACTTGTGTTTAAGGGCAGTTATATCGGAGTCATAGCAAGAGTTGCATTTTTTGGCAGTAGTTGGACCCTCATGACAGGGGCAAGAATGTCAAGAGTATTGGAGATGGAAAGGTGAAGGTTAGAGAGGGCTGTGCCATGGTGGGAATCAATCACCGGAGTTGAAGAAGGGGAGTAGGTGAGGCAAAGGCAGCCACTGACATTCTTTTCATGGGTTGAAAGACCTTGGAGGCTGCCGGCGGTGCAGGGTGTGCCGGTGCTAAAGGAGAAGAGAGCTTCAAGTGTGAGGAGAGAAGAGAGTGATCAGTCCAGGAGAGTGAGGTAGTGAGAGGGATAGAGAGAGGGATGTCTGTGGAGATGAGAGCATCCAAGGTATGGCCTGCGGTGTGTGTCGGGCCAGAAGGTAGAAATGAGAGAGAAAGAGAGTCACATAGGTTGTGGAAAGGTCCTGAAGAGTCAGGCGGTTACGCTTAAGATTATTTCCCTGAACACTAGGGGAATAAACTCCCCTGGTGAAAAGAAATAAATTGGAGCATTTTTTAGGGTGCAAGGGGCCAGGAATATTAGTCCTCCAAGAAACGCACATCTGAAACCAAACAAACGTAGAATTGAGGCTTATCGTCAATTACACCAAGCCAATGCAGCAGGGAAGACCGGGGAGGGGTGCTGATAGCTATGTGCGATAACTTGACAATTCAAATCACCACCACAGAGAGAGACTCAGAGGGTCGGTATTTAGCAGTAACCTTTCAAAGGGGTGGGGGTATACACGCGGTCAGCGGCATATGCCCCCAATGTGGGGCAGGATAGGTTCCTAAGGCTAACACTAAGCAAACTGGAAATATTTGCGAAAGGCCAAATAATATTAGTGGGGGACTTCAATATGGAGTGGGACCCCTGCGTAGATAGGAGCACAAGGGTCTTCCATAATCAAGGCAAACCCTCGAAGGAGCTACAAGAAAAAATGTCACTGGTGGATGTGTGGAGGGAAAAACAAGGGAATGAAAAGGGGAACACTTTTTACTCTTATGTGCATAGAACTTTATCAAGGATTGATTACGCTTGGGTTTCGAGGTCCTTACTGGGAGGGGTGATAGACAGAGGTGCGAGTAATCGCTCTTGCCGATCATGCACCTATTACACTGACCTTAGACATGGGAGACGGCTCGCCTGGGCTCTGGAGTTGGCAATACACGGCGCACATCCTTAAAGATGACATCCTAAGGGGTGAGGTAAAGGACAAGATAGTGAAGTATTTCCATAACAACAATTTAGGAAGAATCAGCCATCAAGTTGTATGGGACGCCTTTAAAGCCAGCTTGAGAGGGACGTTCATAGCTTTGAAATCTTGGAGGGATAGTCAACTGAGGTTACTGGAAAAGGAGCTAGAGGGAAAATTGAAAGAAATTATGGCATGCATGGTGCAAGGAGCGGGTAGGGCGATTAGAGGCAAGTACTGGCTGATTAGAGGCCAACTTGAGCTCCTGCATACGAAAGTGGCCGAGCAATCGCTGATCTACCTCAAACAGAGGTACTATACTACTGGCAAAGATGCTGAGAAAGAAAGACGTCAAGAACTATACTACAAGTAAGGACAGAGGGGGCAAGGAAAGCTCAGCCCTCCCAGACATTATGAAGGCGATCACAAGATATTACTCCACTCTATATAAAATGGACTCCCCGGCAGAACAGGCCCAGAAGGATTACCTAGCGGCATGCCCATTAAACAAGATCACTGACCAGGAAAGGGAGGAGCTGGAGAGCGACATCACAGCAGAAGAGGTAGGGGCTGCCATAGCAAGTCTACCAAGAGGGAAGGTGCCGGGCCCGAAAGGATACTTGGCAGGCTTGTATAGGTCCCGCTCTTTAACTCTTTTGGGGAAACGGGTAGAATTACACTATCTATGGAAGACGCCAGGGTAGTGTTGTTGCCGAAAACAGGGAAAACAGCAACCAATGCGACTCATAGACCGATCGCGCTTATCAATATTGATGCAGAAATATAAAAGCAAATTGTGGCGAATAGTCTTGAACGTCTCCTCCCTGGATCGGTCGACCAGTCCGGCTTTATAAGAGGTCGGCAGACATGTGATGACACTCCAAGGGTTAGCCACCTGGTTGAAAAGGTTAACAAGTCAGGGACTCTGGCTCTTATCCTTGCCCTAGATGCTGAAAAAGCATTCTATAGGGTTGAATGGCAGTTCCTCTTCCACACCATGGAAAGGATGGTATTTGGGGCCAAATTCCTAGCAAACATAAATGCTAATGGGGAGGTAATGGGGGGGTAGCAGGGTTAAAAAATAAACGCTCATAAATCATAGGTATTGAACCCGACGGTTCCGTCTGACAGGGCCAAGGAAATGCAAGAAACCCTCCCATATAGTGTGTAGTGATCACTAAAACTATAGGCTTGGAATTTGAGGATAACTACCCGCCCCTCCTTGAGAAAATCCAGAAACTGCTCACTGACTGGGGACCCCTATACATATCATGGTTGGGGTGGATCAATGTCTTGAATATAGTGATCTTCCCCAAACTACTCTATCACTTTGTGGCGCTTCCAATACAGGTACCGAACACCTACTTCCGGTCATTGCAAAAACACACAGGTACATTCATATGGAACCACAAAAAACCCAGGGTGTCGAGACTAGTCATGAGAACTTTGAAGAGCAAGTGAGGCCTGGGGTAATCAGACCTCAGAGCATATTATCTCGCGGCATAAATCAAAGTGATTAAAGACTGGTTTAGAGATGACTGGGGGAAGGAATGGAGATCAAAAGGAAGATAGATGAACAAATATGTATTGCAGTTAAATAGGAGCACTATTAGGAGATGTGTGGGATGAGGCGGTGAGACAAGCAGGGTTGACCACCTTCCCCTCCCCGCTGACACCCTTGTTTAGAAACCCGCAATTTACACCAGGCATAAGGGGCGGACAATTTAATAAGTGGCAAGAAGGGGGATGTAGAAAGCTAAGGGACATGTTTAGTGGGCAGGAGCTGAAATCTTTTAACCAATGTAAGCAGAACTTTGAGCTAGGAGAAGGAGAAAGTTACTGCTACTGGCAATTGCGACACTGGTTGCAACAGCCGACGAACAAGAGAGCTGACCAGGGAGCTCACCCCATTCAAAAAATATGTCTCAACCGACTCGGGAGATAAACAATTCGTGGGGGCAATTTATAGAATTATCAAAGAGGGGGAAGAACCTGGGAAAAGGAGCTAGATGGGGAGATGGGAGACGGCAGTGGGGCACTCAATCGAGGAGGAGCAATGGTCTGTGCTATGGGCACAAATCCTCAAGTGTAAAAGGGCAATCCAAATGCAAGAAATATGGACCAAGCTGATGGTTCAGTGGCACCTCACCCCTAAGAAGTTACATAAATGTTACCAGGCGGTTCGGAGAGATGTTGGAGGTGGTGGTGGACCAGAAATGGAAAAAAAGGAGCCACCCTCGAAACATGAATGGGTGGGCAAATTATGGAACTTTGCCACACTAGAGTGGGTCACTTACTCCATCCAGGGGGACCACCAACGTTTCCTTGCAGAGTGGGATGTAATTCTGAAGTTTCTTCAGCGGGACACAATGGGAGCATGGTGCCTGAGGAAAATGAAACTCTTGGGGATGATCTGACTGCAGAATACAAGACAAACACAAAGAGGCAGGAACTGCCGAGGCCTTGGATAGGGGAAAACACAGAGACGCAAAATATATTGGAGGGCTGCAAGAGGACAGTTGGGCGGGGGGGAGGAGCGACGGTTTTGGTGTAGAAAGAGGGGGGAAAGGGATTGGTCAAATGGGGGGAGACTGGGTTATGGTTGGACGCAGAATGGGTGGAGGGTGGTAAAGGGAAGGAAGGGAATTGTTAAATGTTTTTTCTGAAAATGCCAATAAAACATACTTATAAAAAAACATTTTGGATACCAAGTATTTTCAAAAAGTAATTTTGAGGGCAGTTTCTTCATTAAGATATTACTAGTCGGAACACTTAAACATTTTACAATTCTGACTTGTCAGGAGACTGGCCACAGATGGCCAGACGCATTTCCACTTGCACGACTTCATATCTGAATTAAATCCTGACATGGTGGCCCAGGTGTATGGTCACTAGCAGTCCAGTAGCTCTGTGTAAAATTAACCTACAACTAGAGGACATACATGTCCTAAATGATTGTAAATCTGTAATGAAGGCTTTCGGATCACTGTACTTCCAGGTGAAAGAACCATTGGCAGGCTCCTTTCATTCACATGCCCAGTGACTGGGTCTATCTACATCAATGTACACCCTAGAAAGTTGTCTCTCCTACCTTGAAGGAAGGGGCATTTCTGACTGTAGTGGACTACTCAAAAAGAAGGGTGTGAACATTTAAATTGTTTAACAACAGAACTCAAAGCTTAAAACCTTCGAAGCTCAAGCAGCCCTCTTTGCTGACTTTGCCAGCTCCCATGAAGAAAAGCTTCCTTAGAAATCTGGTTCCTCCTGCGTGTAAACATGACCAGCTTCAAGTGACTTTCACTTCTAAAGGCAGCCTGCCAAAGGGGTCTCTGTCCAAATCACCTCCACCCCTGCAACCAGCACCTCAGGGGCAAGAGAATTTTGAGAACCAAACAGAAGAAAACGTTTTTGAGGAGCTAATGAATTTATCCACTTACTCATACATGGATGAATTAAATTAGGAGGAAGTCGACATGAACGAATCTTATGTATCCATTTTATCCATATTTTCAAATAACATCAGTGATGGTATGGGTATAGCAGGGTACTCCGGAGATGGCAAATCGTCCAGTGAAAGTGAAGCTGAACACATTACTGACACAAAGGTCGCATCAAAGAAGCAGGACACAAGGCTTCTTCCATGCCTAAACGGGGGTCAGGATGGAAGGGGAAAACCAATGACAAAATATATAACTAGAGTACATCGTCATGTTGGGGGGAACACTACTACAGAGGCTAGAGCTTGTACACGCCCTGGGGGGCCCTTCTTAACACTAGAGAAAAGAATGAAGGCTTTGGTCAATAAACAACTGCCTGAGAAGTTGACTAAAAGAACCTCCTCGACCCACAAGGTATCAGAAAAAAGTAAACAAGATAACTCGCTAGAGGATAATGAAACCGACAACAGAAGGGAAACACACTGACTACTCCTACAAAGAGTGCTTATAATTAACGACAACCTTACCCTGAATAGGACTAACGTCTTGAGACTCTTACACTCTATCCCAGCCTTAAGAGTAATAGACTCTGGCGAGATGCATCTGATATAATTACCAGAGAAAGACTGCTTGGATAAAGTTGTTCTTTACTTATCCTCTGAACGAATTAAAAACCGTATTCTAAAGGAAGCCTCTAAGATGCTGCTTATGGGATTCTCGCTCGCATTGTACAACTTAAGTGAGGGGGACCAGGGACTTCAGGCGAAACAAAGCAGATACCCCTCAAAGAAAGCAGCTCCCCTGTCTAGAGTAAAAACCTATGGAAAAACAACACACATCTCAAGTGATGAGGTCCAGGGAACGTCAAGAGAAAAAAGCAGCTTTTGTAACCTCGCCGAAACATTGAATAACACCACAAAGAAGAGTTGTTTTGCCTATGAGAAACAACCCCAAGTCATTGGACAAGGCAAAGCTTGAACTGCACATCACGGTGGATGGATATAACCCATCCAGAGAAAAAAGGCCCAAACTAGAGCCAAATAAAAGAGGCACTCAAGAAGAAGACTGGAGATGGTTGGCGGGTGCCCAGGCATCTGCGCAATCGAGGTCCTAGCGCTGAAAGCATCCATCATTGAGAGACTCATCGGCCCTGACTTTTGGATGCTGGAACACTAGAGGCTTCTGGCATTTATTTGGACTGGGAGACAACCACTTTGCTCAATTCGACATAGTCTTTTTGCAGGAGACTTGCGGGAGCCACCAGTTCTGGAGGGTTTTACATCTTATTTGAATCCTGCAATCAAAGGTGTTAAGGGCAGACCCATTGCCGGGCTTTTAACAAAAATTAAACACACGGGAGGACTGAACGTATTGGAAATTCTTCAACCGTCACCCTCATCGGGACTCTGACGTTACAATTGAATGACCCTTACAGCCATCAATTGAGAACCAAAATGATCCTGAACCTACACTGGAACTTCGCTTCAATTTTAGCACTGTCATTTGAAACTCCAACTCATAGACGACGCACAAGGCAAAAGGCCCAATTTGAACTTCATCGTGTGCGGAGATATGAACATCCAATGCTTTCATCCTTCGGGAAAGCTTATAGATGCTCTCCCATTGAATGCCAGTCCAGCAGAAGTAAGGGGACTTAGATGGAGAGAAAAACTGGCAGCACATAACATATGGCTGGTGAACAGTCATCTGCAAGGCGATATCCCCCCAGTATCGACTTGGAAGAGGGGGGAAGACCAGAAGATATTAGACTACTTTTTTGCCTCAGACTTTGTGTTCAAAAGACTCAAGACTGTGGAGGATGTGAAAACCCAGAACAGTGAACATAACATCTTAAAGGTCTCTTCTGACCACTGGCCTACAAACAAACTAACACAAATGAGGCAGCACATAGAAATAAACACAGGCCTCTCAAATCTCAAAATGACACCAGAGAGCATTACAAAAATGACTCGGGCCATGAAGGACAACCAAGCCAGTGATGAAACAGTCTTAAGAAAGTCAGATGAATATACACGGCTCTTCTCTCCCCGTATGCAGAAAAAAAGACTTTGTGGCATGAAGCCTACATTTGTAACACATCACTCTTTCGATCCAGAGGTGGAAATCAGGAAACTGGGCCTCTGCAGACGTGTGAGACAGCTGGGGAAAATTGCCTCACCTGAATGTATGAAAGATCAAAAAACTGAAGCAAGCCTACAAAAACTGGCTCAGCTCGTACAAACATCTCATCACACAAAGAGATGCAGAGAAGATGCTTAAACTGGTAGCTGCAAAAAACACTGGAGAAATATGGAAAATATTCAGCACCATGAACAATCTCCAATCATCTGCATTAAGCAAAGCGGTATCAGCTGAAACTTGGGCTAAACATAAAGCATTATTTGCACTACCTGGGTCAGGGGAACAGTCATTGGACCGTCAACATTGATAAAGATGAGATTATGACCTTGATAAACTCTGCTAGTAATCTAGGGCAGCCTGACCTGATGGCATTACTAACAAAATGTTAAAAACTGACCAAGAGGAATGGGCCTCATTTATCATGGAATTATTTCTTAACATCAAAGCAACAAAGAGGATCCCCACATCATGGTCCCACTCTATTATCGTACCAATTTTCAAGAGGGCCGATAGGTGTGTTCCTGTTAACTAGAAGCCTATCGCCCTCTTGGACGTAATTGGCAAATTATTTGCTGCAGTAATTCTAAAAGATCTTAAAGAATGGAGTTTTTCTACTAACCACCGAGACATCTGGCAGGCCAGCTTCTTTAAAGACATAGGTACGGCCCTCAACCTGTTCATAATAAATGTCCTGAAAATAAAGGCCAAAAGGATGGAAAAAAGTCAAATATACTTGCCATCCATAGACCTTGCCCAAGCATTTGACCGAGTGGACAGACGCATTCTATGGTCAAAGTTGGTCCGCTGGGAATGCCCGAAGAGTATACTCAAACCCATTAAGGCGCTTCACTCAATACATCTATCGCAGTTAGATTGGACAGCACTGGCAACTTGTCTCAGCCAATTGAAACAGAGAATGGGCTCAAGCAAGGGTGTAGATTAGCTCCTGCTATCTTCAACATGTTTATTTCTGACATCGACACAGCCTTCACGAACACGATATGTTTTCCACCATCGCTTGCAGGAGTCCCCCTTAATCGTCTACTATACGCGGAAGACCAAATCAATGACTTGGAACGTTACATTGAAGCTAATGGTCTAAAAATCAATATAACCAAGTCAAGGATAATGACCCTGGGAGAAAGGAGGGGAAGAAATTCCAAACGACACACTTGGCACCTGAAAAAGGAAACAATTCTGGAGGTGGCCTCATTGAAATACCTAGGTGTGGAACTGAGTAATAGTGTGATGGACGCGTCTAATCAAAATATGCTGCAGAGCCGGGTGAAGAATCTTGCTACGCAGGCTAAAGTCTTCTTGAGGAGATACTATAAATACTCACTTTCCCAGTTATTGACTTCTACCGGAAAAAGGTAATACCAATTCCGACCTATGGTTCAGAAGCACTCCTTGCATTACCTTATACCATCTTATACCATCTGGCCCAAACTTGAAGGGCTCTTTTGGAGGCAGGTTCTCAGCCTGCCTAATGCCATGCCAGTTCAAGCCATAAGAGTAGAACTGGGCCTTAACTGTCTTAATGAGGCGGTGGTGTGGAAGTCCTTGGCCTTTTTCAGTAAAAGCTTGAGCGCTGTAGGAGAAGGCGGCTTTGCAACACTGAGAAAGGTCTGAGTGTCATACAGAGCCGATTCTAGATGAACGGAGTAGGATATGCATTCTACATCTGGAGAGTGTCAACGCTACTGCACAGGTCCTGCTGGAAAATCCAACACTAGTGAAGAAAACATTGATGGACTTAGACTGGATTTCCTCACTGGAGGCTAGGAGCAAATGTAAAATCTATGGAAGGCCTATCCCGGAAACCAGGGCAAGAGGTTGACTACCAATATATTTGACTAAATTCCCTAGTGCACACCTTCGACAACAATTTCTTTGCTTCAGACTTAATCTCTTACCTACAAGAGCAGTCACAGAAGTTAGGTATCCAACTGCGAAGAGAAATTTTAAATGCAGATTGTGTGGCGCGGACAATGAAACCTTGAACTACTTAGTGGTGCTCTGCCAAGACTTAAAGGCATGGTCTAGTAAAAAAAATTATTTAAAAAATAGATAGGCAACATAAAAAAAATACTAGCATTCTCTTTTTTAAAACATTCCTATGTAAAATTTTGAGCTATTCAAGCTCAAAATTCGCAAAAGCAAGCACATGGGCGCATCCATTTTGTGAAATGGATGCCCTCCTGTGCTGGCTTTTGCTTTTGCGGCACTAATGAAGGAAAAGCCAGCCAGCTGTAGTAAACAAAAGCTACCGTTGGGTGGCTTTCCCTTCATTAGTGATGTACGCGGAGGACGGGGACTGAAGACCAGAGCAGGAAAGCTGCAGCTGAATCTTGGTAAGTGCTATTTATTTAAAAAAAAAAAAAAAAATAAGCACTAGCTGGGGTTGGGCTCCTCTGAGCCTGAGAAACTGGGAAAGAAAAACCGCAGCGTTTTCCAACACAATAACGTTGTATTTATGTTTGCGGTCATTAGTGATGTACGCGGAGGACGGGGACTGAAGACCAGAGCAGGAAAGCTGCAGCTGAATCTTGGTAAGTGCTATTTATTTAAAAAAAAAAAAAAAAAATAAGCACTAGCTGGGGTTGGGCTCCTCTGAGCCTGAGAAACTGGGAAAGAAAAACCGCAGCGTTTTCCAACACAATAACGTTGTATTTATGTTTGCGGTCGCTTCAAAAGAGACCGCAAACATAAATACAACGTTTTTAAAGCTGCCGGAAAACTTAGAAAAAAACCGCAGCTAGTGCTCATTTTTTAAAAAAAATAAATAGCACTTACCGAGATTCAGCTGCAGCTTTCCTGGTCTGGACTCCGGTCCCCGTCCTCCGCGTACAGCACTAATGAAGGGAAAGCCACCCAGCGGTAGCTTTTGTTTACTACAGCTGGCTGGCTTTTCCTTCATTAGTGCCGCAAAAGCAAAAGCCAGCACAGGAGGGCATCAATTTCACAAAATGGATGCGCCCATGTGCTTGCTTTTGCGAATTTTGAGCTTGAATAGCTAGTATTTTATTTTTTATGTTGCCTATCTATTTTTTAAATAACATATTTTTTAAGTTACCTACCGTGTAACAAGACCATGGGCCTCGTTACACGGTAGGTGGTAAAATACCGGCACCGCCTTGGTGGAAAGGGGATTTACCGCCCCATTCCAAGGTTGGAGGGGCGGTAAATCCCCCTTCCACCATTGCCCTTCCCCATTACCATTTCTGCCCCATAGGGCTCTATGGGAATGGGGAAGGCGCTAATTACGGCACTGCAATTTTGCGGTGCCGTAATTAGCTCTGAGGTCCCTTTGCGGGTTGGATTTTAACGCCTGCAAAAAGCAGGCGTTAAATCCCCCAACCCGCAAAGGGACCTTGTAGTAAGGCGGTAAGGATTTACCGGTACCGGTATTTTACCGGTACCGGTAAATCCTTACCGCCATCCGTGTAATGAGGCCCCATGCCTTTAAACTTCAGGCTTTTCCATAGGGTACCCCAAATGCATCTCTCCTTTTGTAAGTTAGGTGTGCTGGCATTATATACAAGGCTTGTTTGAAACTTGTATTGCAATGGCTTTGATGCAGGCTATTGTTTGTTCCCCTTGTTTTTCTATAGAAAAGCTATTGATGTTGTGAATTTGTGCTCTGCTGGTAGATCGTGGTCCTAGAGCATCCATGTTAGAACCATTCTTACTATGGGGTATCCGTTGGCCGAAACATCCTCTGTAGCCAAATAAACAAAATACAAGGTATGGCAGGCATATTGGGATTGGGCACTTAATGCTTTTTTGAAAGATCAACAATGACCACAACATTAAACTGTTCTATACCCTTCAAAGAGTACCTGGGCTTTGAACCTCATTTAGATTTAATTGAACTTTTTCTTTTTGTTAAGAAGCTGTAATTGAGGTTACATTTAGGAGTTCCCCTGCTTACCTATTGTACTGCAATTGGTACAAGGGTCACTCGAACAGATGCTTTTCGTGTGATTCCTAAGGAGGATGAAATTCATTTCTTGCTCCTCTGTCCCAATTATCAATTTAGAAAGGTCTGCTAGATCCGATTTTGTTTAAACCAAACCACATTGGTACCTCATCCAGGCACTTTCCCCCCTTAAATCTGCTGAAAATTTTATTGTGGTGATTGCTGTTGCTAATATTTTTTAAACTGGTGTTAGGGAGAATTCTCTTAAAGGGCTAATTTCCCTTACCTTTGCTGGATTTCAGAGGTTTATTTTCATTCCTGCTAAGAGTGAGACTCTTTTTCCCACTCTTAGACATATTGCTGATGTGTGTTTTAGGCTATCTTTTGTGCTTATGGTCTATGGGGTTTTTCTCACCCTCATAGGTATCATCTTTTTACATGTGTGTTACACAGCGCCCTCAGTGCAGTAACACAGGGATGTCATAGTGACCCCCAAACATAGACGCCATACACTGGGACTGACTACTGTCTCCCAGGGCATGTAAAGTCCCCATTGACTTTAATAGTCAATAGATATGAACAAAACCAGTACAACCCATCTTACTATGGAAGTACTGGAAAGGGTTAATAGTTTTTCCCTGGTGTTCATTTTCGAGAGGGTACCGTCCAGTCCCTCTCTCCAAAGTTTCTGGCTGGTGGCAGTGGTTACTACCGTAAACATTCGACCGCAAATATTTTTCTATAGGATTTTCCCATTGTTCGAGGCTACCACTTTTACTGACAGCCTCTAACATACCGCCTGTTTATTTTAATATGAAATTTAATCTGGTGTTTTTTTTGCCAGAACTTTAATAAGATTTCTTTCTTGTGTCTTTCTCTGAAATGCTAACCCAGGTCGGGATCCTTTGTTTGTCCTTTTGGCGGGCTTCTGCACAGAAGCCCTCCACTCGGCCCCACTGAGTCTGGGGTATACAGGATGTGTGGGAGGGGGAATAGGCACCCTGGACAGGGTTGCCTACGCAACCCAAGTCGCACTCTGCCCTGATAAGCTGGGGGGTTCTCCCGCCAGGAGAGCCATCCCACTGTGCGAGTGACAGCTAGGCTGTATGAATGGGGGTTTTGCTGCATAAAACCAGGGTCCTGAGGACTGGAGGACAAGACGTCGCCACTGGAACTAGAAACTCGAAGAGGAGAGAAGCTGAAGACATCTGCAACGACTGAACCACCAGTGAAGCACTGCTGCAGATCCTCACCACTTTTCTCCAATGACTCGAGAAGATCTTCGCCTGCAAGAGTCTTCTTCCCTTGAGCTGGTGGGGCCAACCAGTTCATCAATCGCCTTCCAGGTCCTGCCTTGGTCGAATCACCAGTGCCCTGCACTTGGAGACCAGATAGCCAGGCACCCGTCCACCAAGACCGCAATTTAAAGGAGCGTACCTTTTATTCATTTTGGCAGCACCGCGGCTGGCTTCATTCCTGGGCAGTGCAGTAACTCGAACCTTCCTCCACGACGAGAGCCTCTCTTCCTCTGCTTGATCTCCCGAACTGTAGGAACTGCCAGGAACCACCGCCACCGCAGGAGCCTCTTCCACTTTAAAGGTACATTGTTCCGCCAGGCCTCCCATTTTGTTGGGTATCGCTAAATGTGTTTTAAATCCTTTACTTACCTACTGGGTTGGCCGCCCCTTTGATCTAACATTATCTTTTACCTTTTGCAACCGCCTTTTCAAAATCGTTGAACAAAGACTTGACTGCAGCTACTTGAACAGTTTGATCCTGGGCACCTTGCCTTGTACCATTGGCTCTGGCACAGGCCTATTGACTCTGGCTAAATCTGTTACAACTGACTTCTCTCGATTGCTTTTCACTTAGAAATGTGTTGGTGCACCTAACTCTTATAACCACCTCTTTCCTTCCCCTTTTTAATATTGTGAAGTGCCATTTTGCTCGGTTTTCACCTCAGTATTGCATATGCTAAAGTACTGCCTTGCCTAACTTGTTCACAATCTACTTGGGAAGTGTTGCTGGTGTGTTAAAGAGTCTAAACCTTTATAACTTGTCCTTTCCCTCCCTTCTGAGAAATTGTTAGAGTGCCATTTCTGCTGGGTTTACACTGTGCCGTTTTGCTCAGTTTTCACTCTTGCTCAAACTTGTCTACAATTTAAATAGGGAGTTGTGTATACTTTTCTTGACTCGTTTAACTTGCTTTAATGATAGTGATTTGTGTGTGAACTTAAGAGTGTGTAAAATAAATATATATTCTTTTTGATACAAAGCTTTGGTCAGTGTTTCCTTGTTCCATAGTATTGTAGCCCTATTGTGTAAACCCTGAATACTGCTCATCTCCCTCTTGAGATAAGTCTGACTGCTCAGCCACAGCTACCAACTAAATCTGTGTGGTACAGACTGATACCAAAGGGGATTTATTGCCTATACCTGTAGTCCTAATCTTCTGTAGTGCTCCCTAAGGGAACGGCATAGAATTCTGCCCAACAACTGGTTTGGGCAACAAGGCCAAACTCATGAATTTTTTTGCATTATTATATGTGTTTGACTATTGTGACGAATCTGAGTATGTCATCCCTTCTCCCCTAGGGGGAGACCTTTGCATGGGACCAGGGCCCCTCTCATGGGATTAGGGATGACCATCTTCAGAGAACGCGGTATGCCCCCTCATCAGTACCCCTAAACTCCACTCCAATATTAACTCCTACCCGGGGGGCACTGGTGCGCGGCTGTGTAACGCTCACCTGGTTCCCTCGGAGGCGCGGGTCTTGGCTTGGCGGTGAAACCGTCTTCAATGTTAGGCGTAGGGTTCGTTTGGCTCCCTGGTTTGGCCCCCTTCTCACCGAAAGCTTGACTTGGAGGGCGAGATGTCTACAAGTGGAAAAATCAGGGGATTAGTAGCTGGAAGGTTGGATGAAGTCTCTACCCCCACACTCTCTCCTCCCGTGGTACTCGGTTGCTAACTGTGCTCACCTTAAATAGGTGAATGCCGGGCTCTCCATCCTGCGTCTTTTGCAGGGGCTCTGGGTCCAGTTACTTCACTGGATTTGGGATCAGCCTCTTGATTGCAGAGGGTAAGTAGAGAGCGATGCCGCCGTTAATTGCACGAGCCTATTTTGCATATATCAAAGTCTTTAATGTTCCCTTTTAACGTCCCTTTTCTGCAGGGTTCACTGAGAAGAAATGATGGCGAAAGAATGCCAAAGTTCGTGGAGGCACGTAAGTAGAATGAATGCCACAGTACTTTAATGCGCACCTTAATGTCTTTTCCTTTCAGATGGAGAATGATGAAGGCGCCAGAGATGATGCCCAGGTTTGTGCCGAAGAGTGAACAAGATGATGGAGCATATGAAGGCACGTAAGTAGAAAGTCTGTTCTAGGCCTTTAAACGCACCTTAATGTCTCTCTTTTGCCTTGCAGGTGGCGGAGTGCGGTGCGAGCTGACTTTGGAGCGTACGTCGCACAGGTAAGCCGTTCAGAAACAGAACGTTACTAACCAATGTTCTTTTGTCTTTGCAGGGCTCGATGGCGGAGAAAGAATGCGGCAAATACCTTAAACACTCCGGTTGATCGGGTAAGTTGAAGCGCTGACCTTGACTTTGCTAATCTGTGTTTTTGTTGTTTTGCACATGCTGCTGAAGACTGAAGATTGGATTCTCATCAGGTAAATCAGGAGATTTCGCGTTCACAGGAGCCGGAATGGAAGATTCCCTGGAGCTGACACGGTGAGCGTCCTGCTGCTGATGCAGAATAACGCGAAGCACGTTGCACCAATCGGATGTGGTTTAAATAGTGCACAGGAGTGCTTAGGCGTCTTCTTCCACAGCCTCGCCCAGGTAAGAAAAAGAGTTCCAGTTTCCAGAAGAGTTCCAGTCCTAGGGAGTGGTGCCAGCCCCACCCAGAGGAAAAGTAGTTCCTGCCAGAAGAGGATGAAGACATCATCTTGTCGGTAAGGAAGCAGCATGGTCTGCTGCAGGTAGGTCCACCCAAGCACTTCTGTATTTGCTATGAGCCCGGCGCTTCTTGGGCCGGGACCAGTCCCCACAATGAGCCTGGCATCACCGGTGCCAGGACAAGGCCCAAAAGGTCCCTAAAGGGACTTGCTGGCGTCTGCAATGAATGTTGTGAGCCTGCTTCCAAGGGCGTTGGGCTGCTCCTGACTCCTTGGAAGCAGTGGTCATGACAGCCTGGTAAATAGCCGCTGCCTGAGAGTGCTCCGACAGAGGCCGCATAAATCCTGCCAATTATCCTGCTTTTTGGACAATGGGCCTCAATACAAGTTCGGCGGTAGCCTTGTCGGTAATACCGGCAGGCTGCCGCAGAACATGTAAATTTTTCCAGTGCCCGGGAATGGGGAATTACCGGGGTATTACAACACCAGCGGACCTGGTAATTGGCCATTGCCAGGCGCTGGAAAAAAATTCTCCCCACTCCCATTTGAGCCCCATAGGGCTCAATGGGAATGGGGAGGTCGGATGCACCGGCACCATTTGTAAATGGTGCCGGTGCATCCCACATGCTCTGCTTGCGGGTGCCGGTCCGCCCGCCAGGTCACACCTGGCAGGTGAAAAGGCACCCGCGAGCAGAACTCGTAGTTTGCCGGTCCACCTTCCCTGTTGGAACTGTATAAAACAAACTATGTAGAGACTCTTGAAAAACTGGAACATAAAGTGGATACATGGATCCAATTGCCTATCTCCCAGGCAGAGTGAAGTCACTGGCTAAGATGGTGATTCTCCCGAAATGTCTGTATATTTTCAATAATGTCCCAGCCTGGTCCCCAACGAGATTGTGGTCCCAACTTAGGAATTTAATGACTCGGCTAGTCTGGGCGGGAAGGCAACCCAGGATCTTCTACGACACCCTGACCCTACCGTTTGAACGAGGTGGCCTGGAATACCCAGAGTTGTATGCTTAATTCTTAGCAGCTCAGATACAGTACTCAGTCTGATGGTGGTCCTCTACACCTGAACTCCCCCATATACTACTCGATAGGGTGACCTCATACCCAAATGACGTGAAAGGATTGCTCTGGGGCACCAGGGTTAATGAGGTAAAAACAGAAATACAACCAGTGTCTATCCCCTGTAGAGCCTGGGACCAGCTATGCCGAGTGACAGTTCTGAAGGCCTGGTTTTCACCAAAACTGTCGATTTACCAGGTCAACGGAATCCCTCTCACCCACGAGAACATTTTTCAACATTTTGAGAAAATGTGGACCTACACACTGGGCAATCTTCAAGAGGGGAGCTTCATCGTGTGGGAGGGAATGAGGGAAAGAGGGGAATGGATGGCGATCACCATGCTGTTATATTTCTGACTGCGCGAGGCCCTTAAGACCAAATGGGCAAACTTCCCACACGCACAAACGCCCTCCCCGAGACTTCAAAATGTTGTAGACCCTCCATTCACTAAGAAGCTGGTGTAATCCATATATAAATGTATCGGATCACTGAAAGTAACCCACATCTCTAATAACAAGGTTAAATGGGAAACGGCTCTAGGGTGTGAATTGTCGGAATTACAATGGAAAAACATCGACATTCAAACACACAAAATATCCATGAACAATCGTTTCAGATTGACACATTTCAAATTCATACACCAGGTGTACTACTCTTCAGCCTGTCTGCACAGGTTCTACCCAGACCTACCCACCCCCCCCAGCCAATTTATTAGATGTAGATACGACCCGGCTGACTTTCTCCATGTTTCTTGGAGCTGCCCGCAGCTATGTCCTTTCTGGGACAATATAGAGATAGCGCTATCACAGATGCAAAGTACTCAAAGAAAGTTCAAAATAAATCCTACCCTCCCTCATTGTGATATGGCCCATATCTATTATTGTCAATCTAGTCAATCTAATATACTTGACAAGCTCCAAACCATAGATTATATTGAATGTTTCACGTCTGACTCTCTGACAAATACTGAGAAGATGATGATGATGATCAGGAGTCCAAAGATTACTACTGTAAAACAGAATGAAAATTCTAGCTTTTTAAGGACTGAGAAGAGGAAGCTGGTCAGGAGTCCAAAGATCACTATCAGGAAGACGAATGAGCGCTCTAGTTGTTCAGCTAATGCGATTGGTCCAAAGAGACTCCCTTTCCCTTTTTAAACCTGGAATAGCTGACTTGATGGAACAGATCGATCCGAGGAGGAGGAAACCGGCAAAGCAGGCAGCAGCGAGAACAAGCTGGAGGGAAGCTTAAAGCAGAGATGGAGGAGAACGTGAGCCAGGTCCCAGGAGCTAGAACCGCTCACATTTTTGCCGCCCGGAACCTATGGGGTCCCTGAGTGCCGGCAAAGTGCCCAGCAGAGAGGAGAGAGGAAGTGTCACAGGAAAGAAGCAGGCTCCAAGGAAGCCGCTGCCAACGTGACCGCAGCCTCCAGGGAACATGCAACTTCTCGGGAAACGCAGGTACCATCCAGGCGGAAGCACACAGATACGCGGATGACAGGAGAAGTGCAGGAGGTCCGTGGGAGTGAGAGGACGAAGGAAGAGGACCGAATAAGAGGGTCTGGGACCCCGGCAAACCGCTGCCAGTCTAGGGACATGCATTCATTTCAAAGTCAGAAAGAGAAACCAGTCTGGGACCCACACCCATATGTAACACTGAAACAAAGTCAAACCAAATATTGGGAGTCTGGGACTTGCACCTAAAAAAGACTGTCCATGTTCGAGCTGTTGCTTGGCAGCGGAATAGACCGAGCAACAATGAATGTTACAAGTCTGGGCCACAGTGTCCTCGAGAGGGCGAAGACTTGGCAGGAGACTATACCAAGTCAAATCGAATATTGCGAGTCTGAGACCCTGCACCCAAAGGAGACGTTTTGCTGGGCAGTAGAATATACCAAGGCAAAGTGAATGCTGCGAATCTGGGACCTACACTCATACAAGAGGTTCCACTAAAGCATAACTGCTTGGCAGGAGAGTGAACCAAGCAGTTATATTTTGAGTCAGGGCTCACACCCTGGAGAAAAGACAGTACAAGAAGTCCTGTACTTGGCAAAAGGAGTGTGCCAAGTTTATATAATAAATTAGCAAAGCATATGGAAGAAATTCTGGTGAATTATTTGTTGACATATCTTTAAGCAACTATAGGTCTGGGTGGCGGAGAGGAGCATGTTGAACAAGCAATCTAGGGGAAAGGTTCAGAACCCTAACCATGCAAATGTATAGTTTTGAAGATTCCTTTATTTCTGCCACTATTTTGGTTTTATGTGATAGTTTCACTTTATTTAGGTCGCCTTTCCGGCCGGTTTTGGGCTGCCTACAAAAAGCAAAAACCCACATTGCTGCGCCCCACAACCCCACCCTGCCCTGATGGGATTCGTTCAAAATTGGGGCGTTCACCCCCCAAAGCCACCCATCCTCAACACCCCAACACTCCCCAAAAATACACAAACACACACTTAACCATTCACTGTCGCGCCCGCTTCCGAGTCATTTAGTGCCTGTCAGCCCCTGCGTGCACTCGTGTGCATCGCAGGGGCATGACATTTTGATTTAGAAAGACTGCTCCGTTCGGTCACGGAGCACTCTTTCTAAATTGATTTTTGGGTGAAAAGATCTTTATAAAAAGATCTTTTCACCTAGAATGACTTTTTCACCCAAGAGACTGGGAAGTTTCTGTTGGATTAGATTTACAAAGAAGGAATACAAAGAGGAACTAAGGGAAAAGGATTGCGACCCCGAGCTTGGAATCCTACAGTTTGAGAACATTTCTTTATTTGTCATCCATTTTTAACCAAGAGTCTGGGAACTTTTCTGTTTATTGAACTCACAAAGAACATTTTTACTTTTAGAAGAGGTCATTCTTGCACAGTTAGTTTATGTTATCAGTGTTAGGGACAGAATGCAGTTTTCTTTAGACACAACAGGGACATACTTTATAATTTGGACATTCTGACAGTTTCATTAGTTTTCTTAGAGGCAGGGAAACCCCTCTTAGTTTTAGGGACATAGAACAATGTTTCCAACCCTTTTTCACACAATAAAGGTTTCTGCTCAAAAACCTACCACCTTTGTGCCCGAGCCTTACTTCTGCACATATGGTGTAAGGAGCGGGATCAGACCTGGTTGATATAAACTAGGGACCTAGGGACTTAACAGTTATCTGAAAAGGAATACGGTCATGTTGTACCTGCGAAGGCAAAAGATAGATATTGCACTGCTGCAGGAGACACATCTGACACGGGAAAAGATGGAGATGGTTGTAAAGAAATGGAAAGGGGTTGTGGTGGGCTCGACATACTCTGCTTATGCTAGAGGAGTACTTATCTGGGTGGCGCCGCATGTCCCATTTCAACTATTACAGGAAGTGTCGCAAACGGATGGGAGGATGGTCATATTGAGGGGGTTGGTGGAGAATAAGGAGATAAGCATTGTAAATACATATGCCCCCAACCAGAACACGTCAGCATATTTTAGAACTCTGTGTACCAACCTTAGTATGTGTATGGGTAGTGCAGTGATCTGGGGCGGGGATTTTAACGGCGTACTAAACCCCAAGGTAGATAGATCAGATGGCAAGATTGATAGACCTGCCCCAGCGGCTAAAGCATTGCAGACACTGCTAGACGACTTTTGTCTGGCGGATGTGTGGAGAACGAAATACCCCCAAGAAAGGCAATATTGGCACTATTCCGCCCCGCAGCAGCTACATACAAGGCTGGACTATGTCTTTGCTACGCCAGATGTAATAACAGAGATCACTCAGGCAGAATACAAAGCGAGGGTCCTCTCTGATCACTCGCCCCTGGTTCTCGGGTGGCAATATTGCCCCCCAACAGCACGGATTCCGACATGGCACCTCCGAGCAGAGGCACTTAAGGACCCCGTTTTTAGAGAGGACATAAGGGAGGAGATTATGAACTACTTCGAGACGAATACGGGTAGTGTTGACTCGGCAAGTACATTACATTATGGGAAGCCTTCAAGGTGGTGATGCGAGGGGTTGCCATAGCAAAATCGAAAGGCCTGCAGGGTGGGGTTTTGGCTGACCTACAAAGAACAGAAAGGGAACTAGAAAAGGCATTAAAGGGTGGAAGTGAAGATATGGAGCTGGTATTTAAGTTACAGCAGAAATGTGCGGAATATTGGGAAAGGCTCTGCAACCTCAACTACAAAAAATATATAGAGAGACAGCATGCGGGAGGGGATAAAACGGGACAGCTCTTAGCATGGTTATACAAGAGCGAAACTCCCAGACCCACGATCAGAACAATAATGAGAGAAGATGGTAGTGTAGTGGACACCCAAGAAGGAGTTAACAAGGAGTTTGTGGATTATTATAAACTGCTATATGGGGATGAGGAGGGAAGTAGCCAGGGGGAGATAACGGAAACATTAGAAGACATAGGACTGCCTATGATAACTGTGGAGGAAAGAGAGGAGCTGGATGCACCAGTCACTCTGGAGGAGCTAGAGGAGGTGGTGAGGAAGCTGCCTACTAGTAAGACCCCGGGGGCGGACGGGTTCCCAAGTGAATTTTATAAAGTATACAGAGAGGAAGTGCTCCCCACAATGTTAGAAATGTTAAATGAAGCATTTGACGTGGGACGGTTGCGGGAATCACTCAGAGAGGCGATCATAATACTGCTTCCCAAACCCAACAAGCCTGGGCATAGCTGTGGCTCTTACAGACCTTTGTCGATGTTGAACCAAGACAGCAAGATATTGACGGCTGTCTTGGCAAACAGATTGCGAAGAGTAATTAGCAAACTAATACCCGCTGATCAGACAGGCTATGTCCCGAATAGAAATATAATGCATAATCACAGGCGACTCCAACGGGTTGTCGAATGGGGAAGTAAGAATGAAGGAAAAATGGCGATTGTGTCCTTGGACGCAGTGAAGGACTTTGATTCAGTCAAGTGGCCATGGCTGCTCGCGGCCCTAGAGGGGCACGGAATGGGGCCCGGTTACACAAGGTGGGCGAAGATGCTGTATAGTGAGCCGCTGGCCAGAGTTAGAACGGGATCAGTGCTATCCGAGAGATGGCAATTTAGCAGAGGCACCAGACAGGGGTGCCCATGGTCCCCGATGCTTTACATATTAGCCCTTGAGCCCCTAGCAATATACATCAGACAACAATATGATACGATAGATATCGAGGTGGGAGGGGAATGACACCCGATTTCCTTATATGCGGATGATTTGTTGCTGTACTTGAGGCACCTGGAGGAAAATCTCCAGTACATCCTGGAGGTGATGGAAAGATATGCAGGGCTGTCTGGAATAGTGGTGAATCCTCAAAAATCTAGTATTTTTCCGTTGGGCAGCTATAAGGGAACCCCTGTAAGACGGTTACCGGTGTTCCAAATACCATGGGCGGTTAGTTCTTTCCGGTACCTTGGGTTAATGTGTACTACACGGTAGAAGAGGAACATAGGCATAACACAGAGGTTGCTATTGTGAAAATCGAGAAGTGTATGAAATTCTGGGTGAAGTTGCCCCTAGCAATGATGGGACGAGGTGCAAGGCTGAAGATGGTGGTCCTAACTAGGCTCCTGCATTATTTTGGTAATATTCCATACATGATACCCAAGAAGTTCTTTTCCAAACTGAACGGTATGTGTATGGATTTCCTGTAGCACGGTACGCTAGATCACAAAAACTTAAGCATGTTGGTAAACTGAAGGACCTAGCATATGCACTTGCAAAATGAAGGATTGCCATGGGTTGGAAGACATGTCACAGGCCACGGGTGGAGGTGTGGTGGAAAGAGTTGCAGAAATGGGCGGAGGCAGAAACGATGGTATGGCAAGAGGCAAGTAATGCAAGGGGGGAGGAGGAGGCAGGAACCCTGATGGCATGGAAATCATTAATAGCGGAATTGTTTGGAACAATACAAGATCTGACTGAATCCACGGGAAGCGAGACACCGCCACGTGCGGCAGATGCAGAGTGTGTGGAATAAATAGGCTCATAAAGGGGGCTGGGATGGGGGGAGCAGTGACCAAATTAAGTAGTGAACAATTGAAATGTTGATATATGCACTGCATGTTTGGTTTGTATTGTTGTTTGGTTTGAATAAAATTAATAAAAATGTCTTTAAAAAAAAAAACTAGGTCCCTAGGGTAGGAGTACTACTTTGACAGGGAGTCTTCCTCTACTAGAAGTGATTAAGCCCCAGGACAGTTTGCCTTACGTCCCGACTGCAGTGGTAACACCTTTTAATTCTCCATTACCCAATAATTCAGATAGCGACAGGGAGACTAATGAGAGTTCAGATAATTTGGACTATCTTGAGGCTAAGAACAAGGTAGAGACTGGGGAATCGGCAGACTGGGAATCCTTGTCGGGGAGCTCTGATGAGGATACAATTAAATATCATGTCCCCTTTTGTAGACAAAGAAAATACATTTTAGTGACCCCAACATCACACAATACTTACCAGGGGTTATCACCTTTCCTAATCAAATTGTAAAAGACTAGGGATCTTCACTGCAAATCCTTAGGGACGAAAAGTTTGAAGATAAAGGAGAAACCTCAACAGAACCCAAGATGAAAACTAATCCTATAGAGCTCGTAATCGAACGCCTGGTGAATCCTCAAACACAGGCAGATCTCAGACATCAGGAGGGGTTAGATAGACTAGTGGGGTGAGGCAGCCAGTGTGTAGCAAGCAGTTTGTGACAGTCCGCGAAAGGACGTGAAGGCTACTAATCCTCTCTGCTTCTTGTGAGCAACAAACTGGTAAAGTGCGTCCAGTCCACCCTTGATCATCTAAATAAAAGGAATTACCCATTTTTCTCCCCGAGACAATGTTTGGATGCTCTACATAGGCTCTACGTAGCATGGCCGTTTTACCTGATGAGGATAGTGGGACACCTCAGGCTGTGAGGATGGACAGGCACCCGGCTTAACAGTGCACCCGGTCCGAGCCCATGTGTTTCACGAGACGACCTGGGTAAGGAAACAGGAATTACGAAGAGAGGTGAGGGACCTGGAGGCAGAACAGCTTGAAACCGCTGAATATTAAAAACAAGTGGTTCTCCTAAGGAAGTATTATAGAAACTGGTCACGGGGGCAGATAGCTCTCTGCCTCCAAAAAGACAGAGAATTGATGCTCATTGCAGGAGGTCATCCCTAAAGGCTAGTCTCCAGGGGAATGTGGTTTTAGAGGGAAACTGGTGTAACCATCTTGCACAACTCTACAAAAAGGCTCCTATAAAATCCAGCTTCAGGATCCCCGATATACCATGGGAGATGTACTGCTCTGAGAGTAGTATAGCTGAACTAATCTGTAAGTCATCTTCTCGAGGGCAGCTGGTCCTAACGGCTTGACCTATCAGGTCCTGAAGGAAGATGTGGGTATGTGGTCAAGGCTGTTGTCCCTCTTTTTCTGTAACATCTTGAAAGAAAAAACATTCCTACCGTCCTAAAAAACCTCAATAGTAATACCAATTTTCAAGGGGGGGGAGACTGTACGGAACCAGTGAACTACCGCCCAATCCCCCTCCTTGATGTGGAAAGTAAAATATTTGTTGGGTCGTTGTTGTGAGAGCTGGAACGGTGGGAAAGGCAAACCAATATTCTCTCAAGTTTCCAGACAGGTTTCCGGAAAAGCCTCTCAACGAGCCTGAATGGGACAGTATTGAACATTTTGGGTGAAGGCTCATGGGAAAAGGGTGGCCCCTTGCTGTTCAAAGCCTGGATATATTTATCCAGAGCTTTTAACATGGTAAACGGGGATCGGCTCTGGGGCAAGTTGGACAGTTGGAGGGATCCGAGGCCCCTTTTAGCCATAGTGTTCAGTTTACATGAGTACCTCTCTCTGAGGGCGAGGTTGGACGCAGTGGGACATCTATTTGAGGCGGTTAGGGTTGAGAGGGGAGTGAGGCAGACACCACTCCTCTTCAACTTATATCTGGTGGACCGTGGGGGGGGGCACTGGAGTCATCGGTGTTGGCGAGCCCAAAAATTGGCCTTCGGCCCCTTAAGTGGTTGGCCTACGCCGATGACATTATCCCCGTGGATCACACCGCCATCAGCCTGCAGCGCCTTTTGAATTGTTTGGGGAACTATGCTTTGGCCAATGACTTATAAATGAACCCAGAGAAGTCTAAGATAATGATCTTCAGGAGGCCGAATGTCAGGTCCCAAACTTTAAGCGGGCATTGGGAGACCATAAAATTCCAGTTGCGACAGAGGTGGTATACTTGGGCTTTGTTCTCTGTGCATCCCCTTCATTTACCCGGACTCAGTTGGTCTTCGGCGGAAAGGTTGCACAATTAACAGCACAAATGTGCAAAGTTTCAACCACATTTTTCAATATTGCCCCACAGTCTTGGAAAATGAATTGGGCCAGATTAGAGGGTCAAATATGGAAGAGGGTATTGGGCCTCATGCAGAGCGTGCCAATCGCAAACTTAAGATATGAGCTAGGCCTCCAGTCTCTGCGGTCGTATACAGATTGGAGGGTGACCTCCATATTCAGATTGATTTGGACTCCCAAAGCCAATTCATTATACAAAGACATTGGTGGGCATTTGGTTCAGTGCCCCTCAGCGTTCCTTTCAAAGCACTTTTTTTTTTTAACCGCTTTTGAAAGTGATATGAGACCCTTTTGGACAATCCAATGAAGGTGAAGGCCCTAATGAAACATACAGATTGGATTGACACAATCGACACCATGCGTAGGTCAATTTGGCTAAATCACTTTCCCTCCACAACAAAAAAGTTGGCCATCTGCCCAGGTACTTGTGCATTCTCCTAGCTGGAGGGTCAGGTGTGCCTTTTTAAGAATACGACTGAACCTACTCCATACAGGGGAAGTACTGTACTACCGTGACAAACATGGAGATCCCTAAAGGTGGTGTCCGCATTGTGTGGCACCTGGCCTCCAGACTCTCAGACATATCCTGATTGAATGCAATGGCACTTGGGACCTGAGGGTGAGATTTCTGGGCCAATGTGTGGGAAAGAAAGAACTGTTATTGTTAGAAATGTTCTGGGAGAGGTTGATAGCTGGCCATGAGATCTTGCTAACGATTCAAGTTCTGTATCCCCTCCAAGCTCTTGGTCTTTTGTATACCCAAAGTCTAGATAGGCATATCTCTTTTCTCTTTCTTTCTCTCTTCATTTTTGCACTCCCATCATGTTATACTGACTGTCCTGCCACGGTCTCATTCTTATTTTTAATTATTGATATGGTTAAAATAATGGATTGCAAGTGTGATTTTGAGAAATAGCCAATATTAATTAGTGTTTGTATAGGGATGAATGAGTTATTATGGATATGTAATGTTCTGTTTTCTTTTCAATCCTTCTCATTGTCTTCCTTTTCTTCAGAAATTGTGTAAATTGTACTTGATTTTCTTTCTTCTTTTTTCTATGTATATTGTTATATGTGAAAAGTCGAGGATCGGCTATGACGCAATTAATAAAAAGAAAAAAAAGAAACAGGAAATGGTGGACCAAACGAGGATGGAACAGCAGGAGCAGTGTGTGACTCTGGGGGATCTCGGCAGAGGCTTTGGTACCCGAACTGTGCACACATATTGGAGTTCCCCAGAAGTTTAAACCCTTAAATAATGCAGTATATCCAAGCTGAGAGGGTTTAAAGCATAAAAACGCAGACATCGGGACTAATCGGCACCTCCAAGAACACAATTAATAAACTAAACGTCAGCTGTCCCCTGGCCGCAATATCCCGACCCCAAAGGAATTATCCACCCTGACTGCATGGCCCCCTCTCAGTCGCGTCTCGTGTCGATGTCGCCTATTCCCTGCTGCATCATGTTCACGACCACTCCTCTTAGAATGGAAGAGGAGGAGGACATGAGGCAGCGGGGGCCTACTACGGCCTTAACATCAACACAGACCGCTACTAGGCCTTCCCTGGCCCTACTGCATTCCTCAGGGCAAGCCTCTAGGAGAGCCCTGTCCTCCTGGCCTAGGGAATGATTGAAGGCCAGCCCAGGCCAGCCACACTTTTACTTACCACAGTTACCGGCACTGCATCAGCTGTTTGACGGCCCTCTGTCCTGACTCCTGTTCTGTGGACTGGCTGGCTGGGCAGATGAGCCTCTTCTCAACTACTTAGCACAAAGTCAAGTGTGAGCCTGAGAGAAGTTCTAGAAGGAATGAGGTAACACTGACGTCACCCACACGCCAGCGCCCATCCATCACCCCCAAACCTACCCACCCACACATGAATGTCATTGGCTGGCAAACAGCCAATGACATTCAGTAAATACCTGTTGCTAGTCCCCAATTCAAAGTCAGAAGCTTGCTGGTTGTGCGCTATTTGCGCACAGATTATATACTGGTGGGCCACTAGCGCCCTGCCAGTCTCCTACATTGTGAGATGTAACGTAGAATGCGTGGAGCTACGAGCTCAATGCATGTACAATACAACTGAAGATGCGTAAAAGTGGACGCGCCCCAATGTTGTATGCCAGACCCAGTCATCAACATTGCAGAGCGCTCGGAGTCAGATTGTGCTCTGTAATGTTAATGATTGGGCTTTGGGCTTCTCAGCAATCACAATAATTATTTATGCTTTTGGTTTTTTCCGCTGCCATGTAGATGCAGCTCTGCAAAATAAAATCCCCAAAAAAGAAAAGAAAAAACAAAGAACTTGTTCAGTGTGTGCTCTCTGCAGCACACTATGGGGGGCTCTGGGTGGGGGTGGGGGGCAGCACCCCCCCCTATGCGAGCGGCCACCACTGGTCATCACCAAACCCCAAGCCCCAAACGAAGTCTCCTCCCATGGCCAAGGAAAGCCAGCTGCTACCTGATCCCAACCCTGGGGGTCGTATCAGGGGGAAGGATCACATGGGAGAAGACGGCTATTATGGGGAAGTGGTGACTCCACCAAGAGAGACATGGTTTTCGCCATCTTCTGAGGATGAAAGTGAAATCATTCCCTGATATTTAATGGCATGCTATCAATGTACCAATCCCTCTAATATCAATGTCCAAAGAACCTGTTATAAAAAAATCAGTCAAACAGAACAAAGTTGGTGCCTCAAAGACTAAGGAATTAAAGATGAAAACCTTCTGCCTTAATGAGAAATCCTCACTCTAATGTGGAATTACAAACTCTTTCCACAACCCCCCTCACTCTAATAATTTTCAGTTCATAGAACAGACTGAATAAATTACAAATAACATGGACCAACTTAATGTTACACATTCCTCTATGGACTTCAGTTTAACTTTACTTTACGATATCTATATAGCGCGCTGTAGACCCTGGGGCATGAAGGTGCTGACATTGCCTTCCTGCATGCCACTCCTTTTCACCACTTAGCAAGCCCCACCCACCTGGTGCCTTCCTGCTTGCCGGTCTTCTCTCTACTTAAGGAGCCCCCCCAGCCTCTTTTCCTTTGCAGCTGGGGAGCAGGTGTAAGTGGATCTAGGTCACCTGGCGCCTTCCTGCTTGCCGCTCCTTTTCACCACTTAGCAAGCCCTGCCCACCTGGTGCCTTCCTGCTTGCCGCTCCTTTTCACCACTTAGCAAGCCCCGCCCACCTGGTGCTTGCCTTTCTTTTCCCTACTTAAGGAGCCCTCCAGCCTCTTTTCCTTTGCAGCTGGGGAGCAGGTGTAAGTGGATCTGGGTCACCTGGCCTAAGCCCCGCCCACCTTCTTAGCCCAGCCTCTTCCTTCCTGCTCTTAACTCTTAGATGAAGGGTGTCTCTCGCCCAGGTGTCCAAAGTGAAGGGCAGTCAAAGAAAAGGGCTATTGCTGTTTGGACCAGGAGGATCCAGGGTCCGAACCCCTGCTAAGACAGCAGGTAAGCATGCACCAACATGTGTTTACACCCTCTGTCCCAACAGGCCATCCCCTGTGTTTTTCCCTTGTGCACCCCCCACCCCCCTTCCTGCACACAGGAGTCTTTCCGGATACATTCTGATTTCACCATCACCGTCTTGTGGCCAATACTTTTATGGACTTCATTGATTCACGGTGCATCACCCTTTCTCAACTCTCATGCTGGACTTCCTTTGCATCTTGTACTCATGGTGGCCCCGAATCATGCTGTTCCATCTTCATCTTGTATCCTGGCTTGCAACATTATGTGTTACTACTGACTTCTGCAATTGTATTCACTCTCCTCTCTTGCTTCTACACTCTTTTTGACTGCTTACTCTCTGTTCTCTCCTCCCCTCCCCTCTCCCTTTCCCTATCTCCTCCCCTCCTCCCTTTACTTTCTTCTATGCACTTACTCTATCAGAATTTTCCCTGGACCTACTATGATAGCAACCTCATCTGTCGCTCCCCTATCCCCTTACTGTTGCCCCCCCCCGCCCTCCCTCCAGCATTATCTGAAACGTTGTCAGGCCTAGTACGATGGTCACTTGTTTGGTTCCTCCCCTCCCTTTCTGCACCCCTTTCCCTCACCTTTTGTTTTTCTCCGGCTCTACCAGAAATGTCGTCATGCCTAGTACGGTAGTCCCCTGTCTGTTTCTATTTCCTTCCCACTCTCCCCCTCACTTCCTTATCTATGTCTTAGCACTTGCACTATCTGAAATGTCATCAGGCCGACTACGATAGTTAATTTCGCATCCTTACTGTTCATGGCCTAAGAATGTCGTATTTTCCCGTGTTCCCTTCCTTGCCTTGAAGCGCTTTGAAACACATTATATATAGGCGCTATATAAATAAACTATCATATCATAAGATTACAAAACAACATACAAACAGTATGGTGAGGCTTTCACCATTAGGATGCTATATACAGCTTAGGGGCTTCAGGCAGAGGAGAGTTTTCAAATCTTTTTAAAAAATCTACAATGAGCTTTGGAGTCTCAGCGCAAGGGGAAGCCGATTCCAAAGTTTTAGGGCTACAAAATGGAAAGCTCCTTTCTCAGCCTTTGAGGTTCGGCTCCTAGGAATCTTAAGCTGATTCTGCCCCGAGGATCTTAGTTCTCTGCCCCCCGTTTTTTTATTAATGACATTCTGCAAATACAATGGCATAATGCCCTGTCTGCATTTGAAGGTGATTGTTAGCACCTTGCCTCCGTTACATGGTCTCTTTGAGACAACCCCAAAACCACTCTGACGCCCTGTTCTGCATTGTCTGTAAACTTTGGGTGTCTCCCTTTTTTAGACCTACTAGTAGACTGCCACAGTATTCTCTTTCTGCCCCTATGATGGCTCTGGCAATAGGTTGAGTTTGCCTGTGTAATGAGCGGTCTAAGGTGGTGTAATAGCTTGATGTAATATGCTGATGCCGAGATTACACTAGAGACGTGGTGTGACATGGACAATGTTTGATCTAATGTAACTTCTAGAATCTTAAGTTTGATTACTGGCTTAATATGGTCCGATCCAAGCTTAAAGGATTGATATTTTCTTTCCAGCTTACTAATGGCAACAGAGCTTCCAATAATCATTAGTTCTGTTTTGCTTTTGTTCAATGCTTGGTTATTATTAAGCATCTAGGTTTCAATTAAATGGAAAATTCTATTGAACTCTGCTTCGTCTTGCGAGTGGCAGCCTGAGAGCAGGACGACACATTGAGTGTCGTCCGCATAGTTAGAGAATAAGATCCCCTCTGCCTCCTATTCCGTGAAAAATTGTACCATAAAAAGATTGTATATGCTCGGAGATGTACTAGCCCCCTGTGGGACCACGAACAGAACCGGTATGGAACAGGCTTCTGCTATATCTGAACAGACTCTACTATGTCTGTTCTCCAAGAATGACATTGTCCATGCGACTGCCAAAGGTGAGAAATTTGCTATTTCAGATAATCTAGATTTCTAGTTCCCATAATTCTAAACGTACTGGTACGAAGAAGAGGAGTTCAGAGGCAATGAAGACTCAGAATGGTGAATATTCAAAGGTGCAATCTAGTTGTTGCAAATTAAAGCGCCTGAGCGGAATATTTAAACCCCAAGATGAGGCCCAACTGAGTAATGAAGGAGATGAAGGGAAGGAAGGAGAAGCCAAGGAAACAAGCCAAGGAAACAAGCCAAGGAGCTTTGAATGGCCGTGTGGGAGGCGTAGCTGAGGATGCTGAAACTATCCGAGGTGGAGGAGCAGCCACGGAAAGAAGCCCGCCAGCAGAAGTCCCCATGAAGGGAGAAATCCAGCAGAAATGCAGAGTACGCTCAGCGTACTAAGAAGCAGCCCAGCTGAGGAGGAGATGTGTTTCCAGAGCAGCATGTCAGAACAGTAAAGCCGCAGTAGATCTATGGAGCGGTCATCACTCCCGAAGACCGACATACAACTTACCCGAAGCTCGCAGAAGCGGGAGAGAAAGCAGACGGAATGCTGAAGAACTGCTGCAAAGCCTGACAGGAAGAGGGAGCCGCTGCATAGAACCGGTGAGTTGGCAGAGTCTTAAGGCTGACACTGGGGCACTCCTTACCCGAAAGCTGTTAAGATGCAATCATTTTCAATAGCAAACAATTCATGAATCAAAGCAGAACATATTTTCTGAAAACCGAATAGTTAAAGAAAATTAAGCTAAGTGGCAAAGAAGGAAGTTCCCTTATAAGGGACTACAAGAGGGCAACGTTAATAACCAGTACTACCCACACCCAAGAGGCTGTCAAAAGACTTTGGATGAACTCTGAGTGGGGAAAGCCTCTAACCAATGCTAGCTACAGCCAAGAAGCTACGAAAAATCCTTTTCAAGATAACCACTGGGAAAAGCTCATAATCAGCATTACCACCAGCCAAGAATGTGTCTTAACAAAGCAAGACAAACAAACTTTTATTTGGTTTTTGACCTTTAAGTTCCAATGAACAGTTAATACATTAGTACAAATAGAAGCCCACATACATATAAAAAAGAGAAACAACAAATGGAGATCAACCATAAAACCTTATAGAAAAACACACTTTTGACAATTTAAAAGATAGGCAAAATTACAAATCAATAGTGCAAACAGCAGCATGTTTCATACTTTGCTCCTAAAATTTAACTAGTTACATGGGCTAGTATTTAGTTAGAGCATGGATGATGCACAGCTGGGACATTAGCACAATAGGGGCCAAGGAGAGCACATGCTTACATCCTCAGGCACTTAATTGTCACTGACCATGGTACCAAGATCATTCTTCAGACTCGTGTTTCTCAATAGCCATGCCCCATAGATAAAGTGTGCTGTTCCAAAGACCACGTAGGGAAGCAAACATTCTCTCAGGTATCTGGCAGCGGGAATTACATGACAAATGTCTGCATTATTCAGGATAGGTCGCAAGTACATACATCTTATGTGGTAGGTCTTGCTGCAAATTAGTAAAAAGTGTGCAGTATTTTCTGGAGAGTTGCCACAAATTGGGCAGAGATCAGATTGCATCCCCTGCCAACCCTTGGTTACACAGGCTACTGGCAGAAACCGAAGCCTAAATCGAGCAAAGAGCGACTTCTCCATTGGTGAAAGTATTGTGACAAGATAAACCTTGAACCCTGGTTCAAATGTGGATTCAAGGTATACCACTCCAAATTTCAACTTAATGGCATCGGCTATCAAATCTTCAAACATTGACCTATTTGCCCTAGCTCTCAAGGTATTCAGGTCCCATACCTAGGGCACTTGGGGTTTATTCCATAGATCAGCCATAGCCAAATGAAAGAGACAGGCCTTCATGTGAACAAACCACTTTAAGCCCCCCCCCCCCCATCAGGGTTCATGACATAAGACAAGGAGTTCCTCTATGTCTCTATCCCCACACCATTCCAAACCCTTTCCCAAAACAGTATTGGTTTAAATGAGATCTGAGCCGCTTTCCTGGCATTGTCAAGTTCTAGGTGGACCAAGGCCAAAGGGGCTGCCATGGGTAACAGTAATAATTTGTTTAAGAATTTATTTTCACAGGTGGACAACTCAGCAGTATTAACATGGCCCACAATTCAGAGCCGTACGTTGATGTCGGTATGGCTTGTTTGTGGAACAGTTCGAAAGCGGGGGAAATTTCACTTCTGCCATCTTTATATATAAAGCTGAATGTATGTATGTGTGTATGCTTGTCTGGCTATACAAATCCACACCGTTGAACCCACGTCTACCAAATTTTGCATGGATTCCTCTTTTGTCTGGGAAAAATTGTAGTCTATGTTTGGATGCAAAAATCTTATATGCAAACATTTTTGGGGATGTGTCTGTGTATGTTTGTCGGCTATACAAATCCACACTGTTGAACCGACTGCTACCAAATATTTCATGGATTCCTCATTTGTCTGGGTCAAGACTTTAGTCTATGTTTGGATGCAAAAAATGTACTCCGTAGACACCCTCATTTACTGGTGCTCACCCCAATTCACTACAGTAGGTACTAGAAGGAGGCAAAATTTGGAAAAGTGTCTGAAGGAAAATGTTAGATATGTTGGTTATTCCTTTAAAATGTATAAAGTAGTTTGAAACCATTTATTATAGCATTATTGAAGGGAATAAGAAAAAAAAGAATTAAAACATTGTTTTATCACGCCACTCCAAACATGGGAAATGGCAAGGTTACAGTTTACTTAAGTTCATTCACGAGAAGAGGGCCCAATCAATCAATCTTTCTTGGACATTTTCTCAAATGTGCTGAAGCCATTAAGTGACAAATATGCTGCACAAAAATCGAACATCACTTGGAAACGATCCATCTGATGCAAAGCGAATATCAAGAGCTTCTGAAACACAACAACAAACAGCAGCACGACTTGCCTACCAGAGGATAAGAGCAACTTTCTTCAGGGCAAATGAGATGCCACAGCAAACTGAAGCAAGACTTGCTGACATGAGAACAAGCACAACATCTTCCAGGGTACATGAGACACCACTCGATCAGCACATGGGCAACGCTGGGTACCCCAGCTAGTGTTTAACAAAGAAGGGTAGAATTGTGACACAATATTTAGTCAAAGAAAGTCCTGATTTAGCCACCTATGGCCTCCAGCTACTGGTATCCTCAAAACACACTCCGAGATAGTCGAAGTGAGTAACTTGCTCAATACCAGTGTCACATACACTCAATCTTAATGTTCTGCTTTTGCCGCATCGTGGCCTAAAGACCATCATTTTACATTTTTGAATGTTTAAAGACAAGTTCAACTCAGAGCATTTGGTATAAAAAAATTGACAGAGCATGCTTCAAACCCTGGAGCGTGGTGGACAGAAGGACTGCATCGTCTGCATAAGAAAGCACTAGGTATTTATCTACTCCCATCCTGGGACAATCCTGGCACTCACTTAAGGCATCAATAATTTCCTGTCTATCAACACTAAATAGAATGGGTACCAGGGTACAGCCCTGCCTTACTCTAACATAAACCCCAAAATCCTCAGTCTGTTCCCCCGCACCCCTCAAAGCCATATCGGACAGTAGCTTTGTTGGCAGAATACAATGAACATGTAATGGCCATCAGGCCGGGCGGAGCACTACGCTTCAACAAGACATAAATCCCTTTTAGAGAGTTATACATTTGGGAAAGCGTATATTTCAAATTTCCCCAAGTGAGTGTGAAACCATACTAAGAAGACAAGGGTTCAACTCTTTATTTTTGGGATTTCAATTGGAGGAAGCTTGTAAACCAAACTGCTATCACCGTTTGAGAATAATTATTGTACATTTTATTCTCAGTTTAGGGAAAACTGGAACACAAGATGTCAAGTGTCCAGAGACTAAGAAAAGACAGTAATTGGTTAAACCTCCTTCCAAGAGCGACTGGTGTGGAGAATCTTTGAATCAATATTGCATTCAAGTTTGAAGTTAGATGTAGGGGTTTTCTTCCTGGCAGGCGAGTATACTAGGAAAGGGCTTATAGTGGTTAGTCCAGGCAGGCAAGTGGACCAGGAAAGAAGATCGTGGTTTGATATCTTTGTGACAAAGGGCATGACCAGGGTTCATGCCGTGAGGAGGCGTTAGGCGAGAGCTCCTGCCGAGATCCTACTATAACTTCCAAAAACAAACAGCATATCTCGGACTTTTTTCTTTGTGCAAGCTTTGTGTCCTTGGTGGAGAGATAGTTGAGCCGACAACGATCCCTCTTGTTGGCGCAAACAAGAGGTTTGGGAGCTGTGGAGGAACAGATACTGGGCGGCACAGTGAACAAGATGGCGGCTGAACTGGAGGGCTAGTGGCTCCTAACTGAATCTACATGGCTGACAACTTCAAACATTCATTTGGCATGGAGCGGCCACATAGGAGGAAGGAGCAGTGACCAGGTGCCCCCCATAGAAATAGGAGTCCCGAATCATCGACTGGCGCAGACTGAGGTACTCTGAGCGGAGGGCTGACCAGGACGCGGCCGAGGCTGACAGTGTGGGGCGGTGGGCAGAGAACATTTAAGGAAGGGGTTGTGTGAGCCCTGGAGGAATGCGGAGGGGACGATTGGAATGCACTGTACTTCCTGAAGCGCATCGGAAAGTAACGTAGAAGAGCAACGGGGGCGATCCGAGGGAGAGGCTGCAGCTCGTCCTGGAGCGAATGAGGGGAATTGCACACAGGCGGTCGGTATTGCCTGTAGCTGGTAGCGCTGTAGTAGTTCATGTAGTAGGCACCTGTCTGACCACCTGGGAGCGCAGTATTTGGGAATCCCCCCAGCCCCTAACCTATATTATCTGGAGGAACCTGCAGACAGACACGGGCCCTGCACAGATATTGCTTATCCGGAACCTAGAGGCCAGAAGGTGGGTGATTGTGGATGTGAGTGCTCATCTCTGGCAACTTGGTTGTCTACACCATGGTGAAAAGAACACTTGAGAGAGACATCCCTTTCTGTAAATACCGCACTGTGTCACCTCGATCATTGCTGGGAGCAGAGCCCACTGGCACCCTGCATTACAGCCATCACAACCATTTCACCCTTTGCTGATAGACCTGGATGCTTGCCCGCAACATTGCTAGCAACAAGGAGAGAGAGTAGTAACGAGGCAGCCCGGGTCACAGGCAGAGGGATAGACGTAGAGTCTGGGGGTACGAGAGCCTGTGGAAGGCCTGCACTTGCTGAACTATCCCGTGCATTAGATATTTTCATCTCCGACAATCACAACATGCCGCCTCCCAAGTAAAAGGGCGTCAGCAAGTCACATATTATGAAATCTTTTGCGGCCCAGGGGTTATGCTCCGACCAAATGGGAGATAAAGTTGACAAATCCCTGCAGACACAGCCGACCCGCTCTGAGCATCAGGACAGAAAAATACTAGAGGCGATTCCGGCTCTGCGGTCCTCGCTGAGATGTCAAATCGACGAGGTCAAGATTGATGTGTTCAACTCCTGAGGCAGGATGTTGGATCACTTGCCAAGCGAGTCACCATGACAGAATCGATTTTACAAGACTGGGCCTCCCCCACAGCAGACCTAATGTAAAGAATGAAGGCTCTATAAACCAAAAATGCTATAATAGAGAGCCGAGTGGAGGATGCAGAAGGACGCTCCCACCGGAACAACATCAGGGTGCTTGGAATAGCGGAGAGAAATGAAGGTCCTGATACCACAACATATATCGAGAACCTGATTCTGTAGGAGGGCAGCCTTGGGAAATTGTCGCAGGGATTCACAATTGAAAGGGCACATCGATCCTTGCAGAAGAGGCCCCCGCAAGGATCCAATACAAGACCGATTATAGGATGGGTCCTTAACTTTAGGGATCGTGAGGTCGCACTGAAACACTCAGGGGACGGAGGCGCTATACAGAGGGGGAACGTCAAGATGGCAATATATCCGGACTACACTGCACTAGTCCAGAGGAAACGCAACACGTTTATCCCCACGAAAGACTGCCTACAGCAGCTGTGCCTCAAATACATGCTCATCAAAGTCCTACACAATGGGAAGGTCCACATGTTTGAGACTCCAGAGGCCGTTAATATGTGGATGGACCACAATGGACTGCAGGAAAAGAATATGGAGACACCACTGGATCGAGGGGATAGGTGTACAGTACGCCTACGACATCCCCAAATAAGACTACAAACAGCTTGCATGTGCAGATATGATTAAACGCTTGAGACAGTTGCTTTACGGCAGAGGTGCAACGCCGCTGCACAGGGTGCAGACAATTTGCACCCTCCCCAGGTGGAGTACACCATGAGTACTGGACAGCCGGTACAATCGCCCAAGCTCTGGTGGCCTTGTGCAGCACCGGATGCGGGCGCACCTGTGCCTATGCCCTGGTGGCCTTGAGTTACACCGGTTATTGGTATGCCTGAAAGCTGTTGGATATTGTTACTGTCTCAAGTTATGGGACACACTGTTAAGGTTACAGTTTGTTTTGTTAGTACGGTTAGCCATGAGCTATGTACCTGGGGAGTCTGGAGGGTGGCGGGAAAGCGTTCACACACTATGACTTTTGGTATGAGGAGGGGGGAGAGGGTACTAAAAACGGGTGGCATGGTTAAGATTGTAATATGTAATGCAAGGGGTTTGGGGACATATTTATGCAGCAACCGAGTTAGGACCTTCCTGCGAAGGAAAAAGATCACAAGTGCTCTATTACAGGAGACACACCTACTCCCAGCTGACCAGGATTTGCTGATAGCTAGGTGGGGAGGAGAGGGATACAGCTCTACCTACTCTAAATTCGCCAGAGGAGTTTTAGTGTGCATCGACACAATACTCACCTTCCTCTGACCTTTGAAACTTAAACTAGCCCATCTGAGGGAGGCCTTCTTTCTCTGGGGAGGAGACTTTAATTGTGTGAGGAACACAATCCTTGATAGATAGAACTCATTGCATCCCAGGTTGATGTCGGCGTCCAAGGCTTTGAATGAGAATTAGTGACTTTGCGTTGGCAGATTTATGGCGGGATCAGAACAAGGATAGGAGGGGGTACTCCTACTATTTGACTCATCACAAGCTTTATACCGGCATAGATTATATACTGGTTGGAGTTGACCACCTTGCTGATTTCACAGATGCTACTTAGATGGGACGCACGATCTCCGACCACTCCCTGCTGGTGGCGAACTGGGCCAACCGAAGCCCCCAGACTCCAATTCTGTCATGGCGCCTGTCAGCGGAGACACTGCAAGATGGAATATTCAGAGGCCAGCTGGGAGAATTCCTGGTAGACTTCCTGGAGACCAATGTGGGTAGCGTGGACAGTTGGAGCATAATATGGGAAACCCTGAAGGTGGTTATGACGGGGAGGTAATGGCGGGTGTGGGGGGAGATTAGGAAAATACTGACGGAGGACTTGGGACGTATTGAGGGTAAACTCTGTGTTGCAGAAGCGAATGAGGACAAGATAGTGGAAGATGAGAGGGACCTGTATACCCTAGGTGGCCAATGTGAAGAAACATGGGAGAGACTCTGGGCAGTTTTACTATGCAACACATATAGCACGTATCCAACCAGAAGGCGATAAGTCAGGAAGACTGTTATCATGGCTATGTAGAGCTGAGCACCCCCACAAGCCCATAACACAGATCAGAGATGAGTGTGGGGAACTCTGGAGGTGATGGGGGGGAATAAACAGCGCCTTTAGTACATTTTGTAGAACCCTATACGAACGCGCGACACAAGTGACTCCTAAGGAGCTGCAGGCGGCCTTCTCCCAGATTAAGCTGCCAAGACTCACTGCGTAGCAGGATGCTTCCCTGGAGTCACCAATAACAGAGGAGGAACTGAGTGAGGTCATTAGGTCCCTTCCCACCGGGAAGACGCCAGGAGCTCGGACGGGCTCCCGGCGGAATTTAAAAAAACATTTGCATTGACCCTCACACCTGTGCTGCTGAATGTATACGAGGAAGCCTACGAGGAAGGTAAGCCCCCAGCCAGTATAAGGGAGGCAGTGGTAGTACCCATACCCAAACCAAAGAAACTAGATGAACTGTGTGATTCATATCACCCCTTAGCCATGTTGAACCAGGATTTTAAGATTCTAACTGCACTGCTTGCTGGCAGGCTTAGGAAAGTGTTTGCCTCCCTAATCCACAGGGACCAGACATGGTTTGTCCCTGCAGGCAATACTTCTGTGAATCTGCCCCAACTCCAACATATTATTGATTAGACCAACTCAAGCGTGGCCCCAATAGCGGTGGCGTCACTTGATGCCACCAAAGCATTTGACTCCAACTAATGGGAGTGGATGGTGGCTGCGATGCAAAGTTTTGGGTTTGGAAAGGGTTTCATTAAGTGGGTCCAAGTGTTATACACAATGCCGGTGGCCAGAGTGAGAACTGGGAAATGGGTTTCCGAGGCCTTGGACATACAACGGGGTCCCAGGCAAGGGTGCCCTTTATTGCCCAGGCTTTACATACTGGCTCTCGAGCCCATGGTGGTATACGTAGGGCAGGAATTCTTCTTCTTGCGGGAGTGGTGGTGGGCGGCTCGGGTCAATGTACGCCGATGATGTACTATTGTATGTGTGTGAACCAGAGCAAAATCTGCCCATACTTTTGGGGTGCTGGACAAATTTGCTAAACTGTCAGGTATATCCTTCAACAGGCAAAAATCTTGCTTATTGCCACTGGCAGGATTCAGACATTACGACCCCCGGTGTTTACCGGGGGGAACACAACACTTTCTGATATTTGGGGCTTTATATAGCGTACATTCCTGAGGAAATGCACATGAAGAACACAAAGAACACTAGAGGGGATACAACGGTCCATGATGTTCTGGGGGAAGCTGCCACTGTCCCTAATGGGTAGGATCACCCTGGTTAAAATGATTGTGCTACCAAGGTTGCTTTACCCATTTGAAGATGTGTATTACTATATACCAGTGGGTTTCTTCCGCCATTTGGATTCACTGCTTAGGGGATTCTTGTGCGGTCGAGGCAGGCAGAGAATATCTCTGAACACGCTTTGCATGCTACACGAGTACTGTCACGACCCTCGCCCAAAACCCCCTCTGGCAAACCCATTGGCCAGGTGGAGTCAGGACTCGGGCCTCTAGAGCCTGGCATCCTCTTCAAAAGCCCTCATGGGGCCAGTCCTGGCGCCTATTGCGCCAGGCTCATACACCATGAATAAACAACGTGCTTGGGAACTACTTTATTATTGTCAGCCAACATGGAGGCATCCACATAGCTTGGTTCCTAAGAACCAAGCTATGCGGTCTAGTGTTTTGGGTGTGGTAGCCTAGGGACTACTTTTCCTGGACTATTTTATTGGGGCTATTTAAACCACACCCGAGCAAGACAACACGTTTCGCGTTACTTTGCAGCTTGCAACGTGACGCTCACCGTGTCCAGCTATTCCCTCGAACCTCGGAGAAGCAGAACCTGCAAGGAGACAAAAGGAACATCATTAGCAGCAGCATCTCACCTGCAGTCTTCATCTTTAAACACTCGCAGCTACTGAGAACAGCTTCCTTGAATCCGCACGCCTCCCGGGCAGAACGACCTGAAAGAGGAAGATAGAGGCAACATTAAAGAAAGCAGTAGAAACATTTACAAATTACGAACTGCTCAAAAGGCTTACCTGGCTGGTCGCCTCTCGGCTGGTACCACTCCGGACATTCCACTCGCACTGAAGAACACCGCGACCTACAAGGAATGAAAACACAGGTTAGCAAAGGCAAGACTTTGCAGTGCTGCGCATAGCGCTTACTTACCGCATCATAGCGCTCTGAATGCGCCAACATTTACCAGCAGGGCTCAACCAAGCCAGTTCGCCGCGCTGAAGCTCTGCATACCTAAGGGAGAAAAAAAAGAGACATTTTAAACAAAGAAAGGCATGCAAGATAGCAACAAAACTAAAGAACAGCAATAAGACCTACCTGAACAATATCAAACAGGCCGGCGTCAGTGAAGTAACTGGGCCGCACTTGCCCATGAAAGACAACGCGCCCCTGCAAAGAAGGCAGGACGGAGAGCACGCCTAATTCTACCACAAGGTGAGGAGAGGGCTCCAGAGGGACTGAAATCATACGGGGGTGGAAGGAGGATACTTACCTCAGTCGGACAGTCTTGAACACAGTCCTCCTGTATTTTCAGAATCAAGCAATTGGGCTCCTGGTATGGAACCTATTATACCCAGGAGGGTTAACTGAAGAACAAAGCACACAAGTGAATAGGTTCAAGAACACTATTGCTCATACACACAAAATCCCACCATTTTTTGTGTAAACTCTGCCGTTTCTTCAATGAGACAATATTCATAGAGGTTATATCGTAGAGAAAAAAATCTCTCAGACACAATTATTTTATATATTGGAACTGTGTGAGTGGTATACATAAAAGCACATTTCCAGGGAGAAACAGACATCAAAATGGTTTCTTGGACCACAACAGAATAAACAAGAATATGTTTTCAACACACTGTATCAAGGCGTTTTTCAGGCAAAAATAAAGACAGTGTGTATATAAGAAACCCAATCTGTGTGGGGGTTTGTCAAAAATGCACAATTCAATGGTGTGAAGTTACAAAACAAGGTTCTTAAAACAACATAAAACATTTGCAAGGACACAAAAGAGAAATTTGCATGTGTGGACAGCAATATATGTGCTGTAGTTTCAGGGAAATAGAACCTGCCCCACAGACCACATCAGGGCAAAGCTGAGAAGCATACCAGCGAGTAACCCGGCTGGGTGGCGTACCTGTGGATACCAGGTGAGCGTAACAGTACATGGGTGCACAGTTGCCAGGGTTCAAATTATACTTTCTGTCTAGACAGTTACAGTATGTGACGCACTGGCTGTCCGACACAGCTGAGACGGGGCTATTTCAGGCAATGTCCAGCCCGACTGTACTAAAAGAAGTTGTATGGGTGGGCAGAGGACAACCAGGTACTTCTCATAATGGTAGGGAGAAGGGTGTGGAAGAGAGCGCTGAAAATACTGAAGGTCAGCATCCCAGACGCCTGCATGAAGTTAGAGGAACTTGCTGTGGCCCGGCGATGGGAGGAGTTTGGGTTTAGTACATGGAGTGATATGTACAAGGAAGGGAGGTATAGAGAGCACACAGACTTGCTTCAAACTGACGGGCTACCTAAGAGCCAGTTTTTGTGGTATCGCAGGCTGACATCAATAGGAAAAAGGAAATGGCCAGTCTAGCCAGAGGAACCAGCACCATGCCCAGTGTTAACCCTATTGTATGAATTACAGGACGGCTGGTGCCCTGTATCTAGGATATGTAGTTGTATGCAGAAGATGACCAGTGTACAAATTGTGGGACTGAGGGAGAAATGGGAAAAAGACTTGGTTGGGGAAGAGAGTGACGGCAAATGGAATAATGTGCTGATTTCTTGCAAATTAATTTATTACACAGAATGTACATAACCCCAATCCGCATAGCTGAATTTGATCCAAATATGTCATTAGTTACCCATGATGCTGGACCAATGGGGCGGACGTTATGCACATGTTTTGGCACGGAATTCATGCAGCATCATTTTGGGGTCAGATTAAAATTGCATGCATCAAAGCAGGGGTAACGCTTTAACTGGACGCTGCTCGAGTGCCTGCTGGGAGCATACCCCAGACCTGAGAAAAGGAGACATATTATTAAATTCACTGATCTAGCATGTGTACTGGGCAAAAGGCGTATAGCGATGTCCTGGAGATCCCAAAAGGGGCCGCAACAAGGCCCATGGTTCAACGAAATTTTGAGATGGAATACAGCTGAAACCACGGCATGACACAGGGGCTTGAGACCGAATGTCATGGAACCTACGGAGAACATCATAGCATGGAATGCTCTCGTAGAGGCAATGTTCCGGCCCTCAGACGATAAACCCCTGTCATACTAAGTATGATTTATGGAGGTGCCCCTGCTATGTAGCATTGGTGGAATATTTACGAAAGACAAGATGCACCGCCCCCCCAACCGCCTCCCACTCGTGTGCGTGGACCAGTCTTCCTCCCCCGTGAAAAATTGTATGCTATAATAGACTAGAGACTATGAGGGAGGGGCCCCCTCTACCATTAATGCACACATCTGACCAGTGTTGCCTAGCTCTGTTGTTCTGTTTTGTTGTTTTGGTTCTATGGTTTGAATTAAATCGATTTTCCATGGCTGTATCTGTCAGGATAACTTGATTTATGTCATGCATACTGGTATGTACCATGGAACTATTATATAAGTATTGGTTATGCCAATAACATGCTTCATAAAAAAAGATTTAAAAATAAATTGATATCTTTGTGATAGAAGGACGTGTGGAAAGAACCTTTGTTCAATGAAGAGAATTCATGTACTTTATTATTTGTTTAATCAGCAGTAGCATCACTGAGACAAGTTGCTTTTTCTACAAATGTGTTTTATTTCAAGAAGAAGCACTGAGAAAGATTGAAGTTCCATCCCGACAAAAAGTAGTTCCTTTGAAGAAAGTGTTACATGATAACAGAACAAGTGCATTCGGGTTTTAACCTTTGTTTTTGGGAAAAAATCATGCTTTCGAGATGGATATTGTGGAAGACAATTATTTGTTTTATCAACCAGTTGTGGTGAAAAATACATTTGTTGTTTCGCCAAGAAAGACAGAGTGATTGGAAAAGACTTTTCTATTACCTTGAACAAAACTTTGTTGAATCAGAACTGTAATCTAAGTATTTCTTAATTGATCCATGAGAAGGGAATACAACCCTGGGTGCAAGAAGTGCTTACAAGAATATTTGAGTTTAAATTACAAAACTGTTTCGTTGAACTAAGATTTAGTCATATTTTCCTTTTATAATTCTATTGTGTACATTAGTGCAAGGGTCAGAGATATTTTGGACACTAGGTCATTTGTCTTTAGTTTACTAGGCAGGGACCTCTCTATTAGGTAAGGGAAAGTTAGGGGTTTATCAATACCCCTTTTTACTTTGAATAAATGCCAAACCTTGAGAAAACTTTACTTTTGTGTCCGTCTTGCATTTCAGACCCCTCACAGTATCCCTAAGGTTTCAATCTGCGTTCAAACAGATGCAGTACTATCCTCGGTTGGTGTAGGAACTGATATTATGACTGTGATGGTGACAGCTAGGAATTTCTTAAACTCACAGACCAATTATAATGGTGGATCCAAAAAGTATTATGGTGGTAGACTCACAGGAAGGGGAGGTGACGTGGTTTCATTAAGTGCCTTGATTGGGGAAAAACAGTTTGTGCCCAGACTGGGATCATTTTTTTAAATGAGGTGAGAGGGGTGAATAATATCGCGGAAGTTGATTTATAACAAATAAATGGGGGTGTAAATGGGAATTCAGGATCAGGTAGACCATGTGATGGCGTTAAGAATCTGGCTATGAAAGGGGCTCTATTAGAAAAATGAATTAACAGTCAGAATGCACAATTGCATGATTAGCAAATTAGCAAATTCATGAAGTTAAATGACCGGGGATTGGGAACTATGATACGAGGGGGGAAGAATGGCCACAAAAAGGATAGATCAGAGGCACTGGCCTTTACTGGGACCAACAAGGGTTCAATATTTGCCCATCACAAGACTGAGTGGGATAAGCCCCCCCCAGAAGCATAACTACCCTGAAGTAAGATTAGGGGAAAATTAGAGGAAGCTATCCATACTAGATGATGGCAATAGGAATATTGGTGGAAATCGAATTTTGATGTCTAGCCTATATGAGACCGATCTGAGGTTATGTTTAAATAGGTATGTGTTAGCAATCTTTGCAGAAATCCTCAATTTAAGGCAGCTGTCATCTTTAGACATAGATTGTGTAGAATGTGCAGATCATAGAAGGACAGATATGTTTATCCTGCATATTGGCTCAAATGTAGTGTATGATACCATTGTTAAGGAAATATTACCCTTGAGGCAGTTGGGATTTGAAATCTTGGATTTGAAACTGCAGCATTATCAAGTATGTAGCGTATTAAGAGACCAGAATGTACAATCTAATGGGGTGTGGACCCAAGAGGATAGAAATGTGAGGGCTTCACAAGAACAGGCTATGGGTCAGACAGAGCTGATCAACTGGGCTTGGCTAGCAGCAAAAATGTACATGGCCTGTAAAGCGGAGACCAACTGTTCCCAGAAACATCTTTAGTGACAAGAAGCAGGCGTTTGTACTGTCTTGGAATATGAGAGGTAATTCACAACTACTAGCCAACCCAGACTTGATGAAAATTGTTAGAGCTAAAAACCTGATAATGCTGCAGGAAACTTGGTTAACTAGAAGACCTACCCTTGATGGGTATGAAGTGTTTCCCCCAGAAGACCGGGTTGGCCAACGGGGTCGGCCCGGCTTGTGGCCTATTGACCGCTATTTATAGCGGTCAAGGTATTAGTGCTTGTGTTCCCTATAAGACTCCTTATGGAATCCTTGTGGTTGAGATTAAAATTGTTATGGGCTTCACCACTAAAGTTTTTTTTATTAGAAAATATATGTTGGCATTAAGGGGTGGGAAATTCAGATTTGTTCTTCGATGCTACTGTTTTCGTATATTATAGAGTGGAGAGCTAGGCAGTACAATGGTGTGGTGTTTTTAGCTGGCGATCTGAACTCTACTTGCTTACTCGATGAAGAGAACGAGAAATAGGAGTGGAACTCAGCATTGGTGCCTATGAGTTCCTCGGATAAGAGGTGAATGGTAGAAAATGGTACTCCAATCTTAATGCCTTGGGACTACGTTTATTAAATGGTCGAATCAATGGTGACTGCCCCAGTCAATCCACATGGCATAGGGGGAAAAGCGAGTCTACGCTAGATTATGTGTTCTTAGATTATTCATTTGAAATGTGCCTGAGTATGGAGATTAGACATAATAATTGGAGTGACAATTGCATGTTACTGGTAACTTTGGATAGATCATTGTGCACAGATGTGAAAGGTACACCTGATAATCTACAGCCCAATTGGGGTCTGAAAAGAATAAGATGGAAGCCTGGGATATACGAGAGATGTAACACAAGGTTAAATTCAATGCACTTGGCAACTAACTTGGATTACAAAGATATACATTTAATTTGGACAACAACGCTGTCACTATGTAGGAACTGATAGGGGATGCTGACCGGGGAAAGAAGAGGAATCATTTTAAAGAGGTAGACTAAGGCCCATCGCCATAGGTATGACAAACCAAACTCATTGTGGAGGAAAAGCAGAAGAAAAGGGGGGCTATTCGTTGGATTTTGAAAAACATGAGACAAGAGGAAGAAAGGGTTAGGCTGATTAAAGAAATTAAACAATCTTATGAGAATGTAATTAAACAGCATTGAGCTTGGACTTTGCAAAGGGAGGCAGAATATATGTTAGAGTCCCTGGAAAACAGGAATGTGTCTGGTTTCGGGAAATTATTAACTCGCTGGATTGTTGTTAAGGTGTTAGATAGGGTAATGCAATTCCAGAGGATGCGTGGGTGTGTCATTTTGAAGTTCTATATGCGCAATGTGCCTCAGTACAGTTATAAACCAAGAGAAGAATGAAAGGCGGTTTGGAGAAGTGCGAACTAGAGTTTGATCATGAGGCAATTGTGAAGATTATACATAACAATAGCAACTCACAGGCTCCTGGTCCAAACAATCTGTCAAATTACTTGTTTAAACTGAACCCAAAGGTGTGGGCTGTGATCTTCAGTGTTTCGTTTAAAAATATTGTGAGTCCTGAGAGAGTCCCGGGCATCTTGGAAAACCTCGAATGTTATCCCAATTTACAAAAAGGGCGCGAAGGCCAATCCTAGGAACTAACCACCTATTACAAAGATAGATGCAGACAGTAAGGTCTTCGCGTCTATACTTTTATTACACTTGGAGGCTTGGGCTAGCTCTACAAGGAAGGTTAAATAAATTGCAAACTGGCATCAGGAAGGGACATGGTACCAACGTGAATGGTTGCACAATTAGGTTTCTGCAGCACAAACAAATTGTGGGCAGGATAGAATTTACCTATTTATCTGGCATCATTTTATCTTTTCCTAGCCTTTGACCAAGTAGATAGACGGCTTTTGTAGACCAAACAAGCTACCTGGGGAATTCTAGATCGCCTGTTAACATTGATAATTGTACTACATTATTAATCTGGGATACAGGTCAGATTGAATCAGGAGGGATCCTTGTATTGGAGGATAACGACAAACTCCAGTCTAAGGCATGGTTGCATACTTGCTCCCTGCTTGTTTAACCTTTATGTATCTGACACAGGGGAGTATATGAAAGCGGCATTGTTTATCCCCCCAAAGATGGGTGATTTTGGAGTAACAATGGTTAGTGTACGCAGATGATTTTTTACTCTTCAACTACTCGCCCATTGGCTTTCAAAGACTGCTGTCTGCTTTTTTATAGTTTGCTTTAGCTAATTCCTTGATTATTAACCCTGAAAAAACAAATGTTTAGCAACTGTCAAAGAATAGATCAAGGAGAATTTTTAAATTGAGCTTGGAAAATTCCATAGGGACCAAAAGGGATTTATTTTATTTATTTGGGGTGTCCGGTGTGTGGGCAACCACAATAAGTGCTTTTAGGTAATTTGCTAAGACAAAAAAGTATTGTTCTGGCAAACCAAATAATAAAAATGAATCAGAAATGTTGACGGATTTCTATTAGTAAATCAGAGGAAAGAGGGTGACGCGGGGCAAAGATGCTAGAGAAATCAAGCACAATAGGTAATCATCATGGAAAGAGCACAATGAGGGGATAGGCCAGGCCAAGGATAATATAAAATCAAAAAGTCTTTATTGTTCACATATTAATCTATTAAGCCTGTATTATTGTTCTATGAACATAAGGTTGTACCTAAGCTCCTATATAGGGAAAGTGGTTATAAGATCTGATGTGGAGTAAAATTTAGAGAGTCCCTAATGTGGTTCCAGTTATGGCAATTAGGTTTGAATTGAGGATTTCCTCTCCGAGGGTCAAATGGAGTATATTAAGCTTGCTCGAAAGATCTGGTTTCCTCAAAGGAATAATATTTATGAAGATCTCCATTGTGTTATGGGTATGAAGGATGAGAACTTTGTGGCGGTCTAAAGCAGAGATGGGAGAAATATTTGTTCGAAATTGTGAAAAATGTCAGGTATCTAAAGGATTTTCCAGGACAAGTAAAAACTGCCCTCATGGAACGAGACGGTAGACCGGGTACATAGCTACACTTTGTTGAAGCATTTGAGGTTCGGTCATCAATAATTAGGCACTCTTGCACCTTTCTTAAGCATCTTTCCTAATCATTATAAACGCAAGGAGTATTTAAGTTTCAGATGGAATCTGTACAGTACAAAGGAAGTGTTGTTGAGGAGTACTTATTAGATGCCCAAGATGTTTTTTGTAGATTTTGTAAGGATAAATCTGGGCCCCCTTAATCACTTGTTAATTCATTCCCCAGCACTTTCTAAAACAGGAAAAATATTCTGGGGCATTAATAACAGTTATCACTGTGGCAGAAATGCTTATCTGGGAATCCTACCTTGTGGGAATTCCTGTCACATCCTTTATGAACAGTTTAGAAATGGCTGCTGATGTTTTTAATCACACTGTAAATTTAGTTGTATAAGCTTAGGAAGTTGTTTTAGGGATGGGGTTCCTCTTTTAATACATTGTACTGTTTTAAAAGATTTCATGTTTTTTAGTAATTTAATGATGATTTTGAGAAGTATAAGCTATAATGGATTTTATGTGTATTGAAATATGATATTAATTTTGTAAAGGTTTTCATGTGAAAACCATTAAATAAAGATAGACAACAGAGACCCATACTCTCTCTTGGGGTCATACAACCATACAGAGAAGACGATTTGGGCAGCTTCTTCCTAAAGAAGAGGTTGGCCCACCAATTTCATTGGCGTGAAGATCTAAAAGAGTGCAATTTAGCCCCCTTATTAAAAGGAGAACTACAGGCTTCCTATCAGACATTAAACGCTCGAGGTACGACTTCTTTTGAAGACATAAAAAGTGGTCTGTTACATCGGGTTGGGCAAACAGAACATTTCTACTGCCAGAAATTTTGAGAAATTAGGCTGAACCCAGCTGAGACCCCTGTAAAACGAAGGGCACGTACTCAGAATATTTTGACCCTCTAGTTAGGAAAAAAACCGTCAGTAATTGTTTTTGCATTCCAGAGCCATTTAAAACTCATGAGCCTGTACAAATAAATGGTCATCCTGCATAACCCTTAGTCAACTCTGGAAGCAAACAAACTGCCATCCGACCTTACCGTATGCATGTTAATGTTAAAGATAATTTGTACTGTGCACCATCACCACCGACCCGATCCCCTGGTGCTCTGGCGGATTTGAAAGTTAAGAGTGTGGTGCAGGGGGGTTAGTAGGGTATAGCTGGAATAGGTGAGGCGAGAGTTGTGATGTCCTGTTGACAGCTTCAGTTCAGTTTGCACCTTTCGCCGAGCTTGGGTGTGATTAACAGCTCGGTAGATTCCTGTGTGCTGTTGTGCAGGGCTAAGTGAGGTTTGTTTATCATTGCAGTGTGGAGAAGTGCGTGCGGATTGCTGTGCAGAGAGGAGGTTGTTTTTGTTTTGTGTTTGAGAAGTGTATGCAGAGCTTGAGATTTTTAGGGTTGGGTTAGTAGGGGTTATTCTTACCTTATTGCTTTGGACTTCTGTGCTCATTGTCTCTGTCTGTGCTGTGTGTTCAGTGATTTGTAGGGGTTTGTTTGCCATGTATTACACATGGTGGTGGCTTTCCTCTGTAATCGTCTAGTGGTTTGTGGGCATGAGGTTGTGCAGGCCTCCCTCTGCCCTCGGGCTGGAGATGGCTAAGTTGGGGGTTTGGTTTTATCCCCGGGTTTCTTGTGCGCGGTCCTCACCCACCGAGGACCGGGTGCACTAAGCCCTGCTGGGGTGTCCGTTATTGGTTGGTGTTCCCTGTGATTGGCTCGCGGTTTGTGGGTATGAGGTTGTGTGGACGTCTCCCCAACCCCTGGCTGGAGTTGGCTAGGGTTTGGGGGTTTTGGTTGTCTCCCCGGATTTCTTGTGCATGATCCCCACCCTCTGAGGACAGGGGGTACTAGGCCTCCTGGCGGTACCGTTTATTGGTTAATGCTTCCCCGCCTGCAGCTGGTGTTCCTGATTATGGGGTAGTGACTAGGGTGGGGTATTGAGGGAATGGTTCTTTTTGGGCTCTCTCCCTGGCTTGTTCCTTCCATGAATGCTCTTTCGGTTTTGCTGTTTGCAGTGGAGTCTTTGTTTTGCTTAGTTGTTCCCTTCTGAGTCTGAGTGGTAGAAGTAAGTTTTAAGTAGTTTTCTGAATCTTAGGTGCTCCTTTGTATTGCGTATGTCTTTTGAAAGGCAGTTCCAAGTTTTTGCTGCCAGATGGGTGAAAGACGACCCCACAAGTTTTCTTTTTTGTATGGCTTCGGATCTAGTCGAATGTTGTTGCTTGGTCTGAGCGGTCTTGCCGGTAGGTAGATGTTTATTTTCTTTTGTAGGAATTCTGCTCCTTGGCCATGGATAGCTCTTTGCGTTATTCACATTGTTTGAAACCTTACTTTTTGTTTGATGGGTAGCCAATGTAGCATTTTTCAGTGCTGGGGTGATGTGGTCCTTTTGTGGTAGTTTGAGCAGGAGTCGGGCCGCTGAGTTTTAGATGCGTTGCAGTTTCTTAAGTAGGCGTTCCCCCATTCCTAGGTATAGGCTGTTGGCGTAGTCTATTCTGGACATGAGGGAGATGATGGTAAGTGTTTTATGGGTAAAGGAGAGGAAAGGTAGGATCCTTTTTAGTGTGTGCAAGAGGAAGAAACATGTCTTCACTATTGCATTTACTTGCAGTTCAATTGTTAGTTTGCTGTCCTTTTCGACTCAGGTTTTTGAATGTCGATTGGCGTTGGTACAGTTCCTAGTTCTGTGAGCCAAGGGATGTAGTGGTTTTCTCGGTTTTTGGGTACAACCATTAATTCTGTTTTGCCTGGGTTGAGATTTAGGCTGTTTGTGTTCATCCATTCATAGAGTTCTTGTAGACAGCCTTCCATCGTTGTGTTTTCTTCTTGCGGGACTTCTATTTTGTAGATGATTTGTGTGTCGTCTGCATAGTTGTGGCATGCAAATCCGTGTTGTTTAATGAGCTTCATTAGTGGAGTCAGGTAGATATTGAAGAGCAGTGGGGACAGGAATGATCCTTGTGGTACGCCACAGTTGGTGTCTCTTGGAATGGATTTGAAAGGTTTAATCCAGACGGTTTCCGTTCTGTCTATTAGGAGTGATTTAATCCAGAGTAGGGCTAGGTTGGTGATTCCTATTTCTTCTAGGCTCTTGATGAGAATTTTGTGGCCGACTGTGTCGAACGCTGCAGAGAGGTCCAGAAGTATCAGAGCTGAACTTGTGTTGGAGTCTGCATTTGCCTTTAGACCATCCCAGATTGAGAGGAGTGCCGCCTCATTTCCTCTCTTAGGTCTAAAGCGGACTTGTGCCTGGTCCAGCAGTTGGTATTTTCTATATGTTCCTGTGTTAGTCCACAGAAGTAGGTTTCAAGTCGTTTTGCTGGGTATGGGATATTCGAGATAGGTCTGTAGTTGGAGAGGTCTTCCACGTTGCCTGCTCTGTTCTTGAGGAGTGGTTTGATGCACGCTGATTTGAAAGACTGAAGTACTTTCCCTGTTGGGAGTGATTGGTTGAAGAGGTTTCTGTAACATTCCAAGGGTGCGCCCTGTGTGAGGATTGATTTGTATATGTCTGCAGGGCAGGGGTCCATGGGGAGCCTGCTTGTTTGCTATTTCTTACCAGCTTGATGAAAGTCTCTACTGATATTTGGGGGAAGCTTTGGAGTTTGCTCTGGGGATCCTTGGTTGGGGGGGGGTGGGTTGTGTACATGCGGAGGATATGAAAAGGGGAAACCAGTTTGAGTAACCTGTGTTTATGGCGACCAAGAAATCTATCTCAAAACCCTTGTATCAATGTCTTCCCATGATCAGGGGGTTATTACGAAACTCAACTATTATACCTGGCCTTCCGGAGGATCTTATTATTGGAACAGATTTCCCTAATTTTGGTAAAAATATATCCAACCTTAATCACCTTATGTAATAATATTCTCCTGTAGATTCTTGGGAGGAGATAGAAATTGTAGAGCCCCTACCAGTCTGCGATTGGAAAAACTAGAGAGAGATCCAATCCAATCAAAGTTCTACAATATTCTAGGGGAAGCTTCGGTAGGAGTAGGCCAATGGTAAGGGGAAAGGTATGGGACGAATCTGAGGATGTTGTCCCTTCTGCCATAGGGGTAGACCTTCCCTGTGGGGCCAGTGCAGTGCATCCACAGTACAATAATCCCCTGGGGGTGATGCCCTCGGGGAGGGACCTCCTTATGGGATTCAGTATTAATTCCTAACCTCCCTCCTTGTGATATGGCCCATATCTATTATTGTCAAGCTAGTCAATCTAATATACTTGACAGGCTCCAAACCTCAGATTATATAGAACATTTCACATCTGATTCTTTGACATATACTGAGAAGATGATCAGGAGTCCAAAGATCACTACGGAGAAACAGAATGACCATGCTAGTGTCTAAAGGACTGAGAAGAGGAAGCTGGTCAGCAGTTCAAAGATCACTATCGGGAAGCAGAATGAGCGCTGTAGTTGTTCAGCTAATGTGATTGGTCTAAGAGACTCCCTTTCCCAATGCAGGAGTGTGAACCTGGAACAGCTGACTTGATGGAAGAGATCTATCCTCCGTGGAGCAAACTGGCAAAGCAGGCCGCAGCGAAAACATCGAGAGTGAGCTGGGCGGAACCCAAAAGAAGAGAAGGAGAACGCAAGAAGGTCTCAGGAGTCAGGACTGTTGACGTTCTTGCCGTCCGGTACCTCCGGGGTCCCTGAGCGCCAGTGAAATACCCAGCAGAGAGGTTGTGCTGCCAGAAGAAAGTAGGCACCAAGGAAGCTGCTGCCAACAGTGAGAAAGCCCCGAACGTGACCTGAGCCTCAAGGGCAGCTGCAGCCGCTCGGGAAATGCTGATAGATTCCAGGTGCAAGCATACAGGTACAAGGGGGACTGGAGTAGCTCAGGAGGTCCAGAGGAGTGAGAGGGCGAAGGTAGAGGACAGAATAAGACGGTGTGGGACATCATCCATTTCAAAGTCAGAAACAGAAACCAATTCGAACACCTATATGAAAAACTGAAACAAAGCCAAATCAAATATTGCGAGTCTGGAACCTGCACCCAAAAAAAGACAGTTCATGTTAGAGCTGTTGCTTGGCAGAGGAAAAGACTAAGAAACAGTGAATGTTAAGAGGCCAGGACTGTGTCCTTGAGAGAGAAAAGACTTGGCAGGAGAGTATACCAAGTCAAACCACATATTGGAAGTTTGGAACCCACAACCAATGGAAAGGTTTTGCTTGGCAGGAGAGTATATCAAGCCAAATTGAATGTTGCGAGTCAGGGACCTACACCCAAACAAGAAGTTCCATTAAAGCATAACTGCTTGGCAGGAGAGTGTACCAAGGAGTTATATTGTGAGTCAAGGACTCGCACCCAGGAGAAAAGACAGTACCTGTACTTGGCAAATGGAGTGTGCCAAGTTGCTAGGATAAATTAGTAAAGCATATGGAAGAAATGATGGCGAATTATCTACCAACATTTGTTTAAGCAACCATAGGCCTTAGAGACCCCAAAAGGAGAGGAGCACACTGTACAAGGAGTCTAGGGGAAAGGTTCATAACCCTAACCTTGGAAATGTATAGTTTTGAACATTTCTTTATTTCTGCCACTTTTTCACCCAGGAGACTGTGAATTTTCTGGTGGATTAGATTTAAAAAGAAGAACTACAAAGAGGAACTCTAAGGGAAAAGGATTACGAACCTGAACTTGGAATCCTAAGGTTTGAGAACATTTCTGTGCGTCATCCATTTTACCCAAGAGTCTGGGAATTGTGAGAAACCAAAGGATGTCTCACCTACTAGTCCCCGGGGATATCTCTATCAGGTGGCCAGGCACAGCCATCGCATTTGGATCCAGACTCTGGGGCCAGACCATTGCGGGAGGATCACCTGGGTGAGGGGTCTTCGGGGGGTGCGGGTGAGGCGACCGATGGCGAGACGCGGTATTCCCCCTTTCCCGTACACATGGCCCATTTTATTTGATAGGATTCTCCAATGTCCCAACTCCCCCACCTTTTCAAACAAACACTGGGCCAGGGAAGAGGGCGACAGAGTAAAGAGGCTAACCCTTACATATCAGATTGGACATGTCCCCCTAATCGGGTCAGGCAAAGTCAAGCACTTGACTTTAAGTGCATACATCTGATACCAATTAGCTCTCCCCACACGGATAAAAGGCAGAAATTAGAGACACACTCTGAGAAAGGTGGAACACGAGCAAGAGCATAACTTCCAGGGCAAAGGCAAACCTACTGGAGCAAAGCGACGGACAGAGGGATAAGAGCAAAGGGTTGAGGAGCCCAGGAGTTCCCGGCAGGAGGTTCTTGCCTCCAAAAGGATGTGAAAGACATGTGGAGAAGGCCAAAATCCCAGACAAGAAGACTGCATTGTGTTTTGAGGACACCAGCGACCCTCCCAGGTGAACGGCAGAGTTGGGAAGGCGAGGCTAAGCCTGTGGTATTAACCTTGACTCGTGAATTCAACTACCAAGACAAGAAAAGAATGCACACAGCCGGTGACTTGGCAAGCGACATGAAAGGCCAGTGTGTGTTAAGCAAAATTGAAGTTGCAACAGTATATCACACAATTGAAAGCTGCACACGTATGGATGAGACGCGAAGGAAGGCAGACCTGTGGTGAACTTTGAATTTCTGATAGCTGTGAAACGGATACTGAGTAGCGAAGTGATCCGGCAAAAGGAAGTAGCCTATTTTTGTTTTGTTTTTTGTTTATTTGTTTATTTGTTTTGGTTTGTTATAAACCTTTACAAAAATTCAGAAACAGTATCACAACTGAAAAATAAATACAACTCCATAAAAGGAAATAATAACTACATTTTTACACTAATAACACAGGTATCATAAGCATTAAACAAAGTAACCATTCTATAAAATGTATAACTCTTGAATACTTTGAGAATTAAAATGTTGGTAATAAACTTCCCAAAAGATATTACAAAACCAGTGTCGGTACTTGGATCTCTATGACACATTATACAAAAACACAATATTAGAACAGATCACAAACATTTCTCAGAAAAGAAGTTACACGTATACTTAAAATGATAGAATTCTCAAGCAGCATTCTATTCCAAATAAATTCCCTATTAACTGTTTCAGTTGATTGTACAAATTGAGCAAAGTAAGCAATCCTTTGATTCTTAAGTGCTGGACAGATAAGAAGAATATGTTGAAGTGATTCAACAACCCCCTCTAATTTGCAAAATCAACACCATTGCCAATCTTCTGAACTTCGATTTCTGATACTCTTAATTTGGTTGGTTAAGATCACATTAAATCTAAAACGCATAAAATCATTGCGTAGCCTCTTGCACAAATGTTTATTTCAGAAACACACCATAGGATCCATAAAAACAAATTACACAAAAAACAGTATCAAATATAGAAACTTTAAAATACTGCATACAATCCCTACAATATAGTAAAAAATGCTGCAATCACACTCATAGAAATGTCATTAGATGTTTCCTGGTAAGCAGTGCATTCCTCAAAAAGGACAAAAGTGCCCACCAAACATGGGGTGATTCCGCCCACAGCAAGTAGGTCAGAGCTGGTCAATACTGAACAAACCCCTTCTCCTTCAAAAGTGGTTTGAGTGTAGACCCTCTCACTCTTGCATAGGATGGACAAAAAAATAAATAAGAAGTGTGACAGATCCTCTATGGGTGCATCACACAAAAGGCAATCTATGTTTATTAAGAAATATATATTTTTGGTTCCTTAACCAGTTGTGCTTTTTTATGGGTAATTTTAACCCAACAGTTGCAGGCAGCGTATATGGGAGGTGATGACCTACAGATTTTTGCTCCTCTTAGGCTTCCGAAAGGATAGTGTGTCAGCGGACATTAAAGAACTGCTGGGGTGAAGCCAACACCATGGGTCAAAGACTGTTAACTACCCAAAGGACATGGCAAGAGGGGACATAGGCAATGAGGTTGGAAATCTGTGATCAAGGGAAAATAGTTGGGTTAGGCTGAATCTTGTCACATGATTGGATTTTAATGATACTATTTCACTGCCACCTAGGGCCTCATTTAGTGTTCGGCATAGAGTAAAATCACCTGGGTTTCCAAAAGCAGAAAGAAGCCTATTTAAAGTTAGAATTACAACAGCGTTGCACTGGAATTCCACAGGTGGAAAGCTGTCTGGAAATCCACTGCTCGTATTGCAATTCATGGAGACTGGCAGATTTTCTACTAGCTTTCCGATGGCGGAATTTCAGTGTAAAGCTGGACTAATGCTAACTTTAAATAGGCTTCTATCTGCGGGCAGAAAGCTGGCAGATTTTAGCATCTGCCAAACTTTAAATGAGGCCCAGTATCTGAATGAAGCACAGGCAAATGGCAGAATACTGCAACAAAGCCACAAGCGGGAGGCTAAGTGATAGGGGACAACCACCTTCTCTTCGTTGCCCTTGGAGGTGATATATAGGAGGAAGGTGGGATCACCCATGGCCCCTGCCAAAGCCTCAAGTGGCAAGTCTATGGCCAAATCTCAGAACGCCACTGAAGTCCAAGAATTCTAGTCGATATTCTAGAACCTCCAATTTAGAAAACTCAGACCAGCCCATTTGTGGACCTGGGCACTACAGACCATCGGTAACATCACCATATATCCACTGAAAGACAGACAAAGATTCTGGCAAGCCACCAGAAACCATATTCACTTCTGTCCACAGGAGACCAAGAAAGACACAGACTCATATCGGACCTCAGAACAGGAAACCGATCATGCCACCAGATTCAAGATGATGAAAAGCCATAATGTTGGGTTGGTGCGCACAGCGGGCCTTTGGGCAAGGTGTTTCACCTGGTAAAAGTGTCCTGCTCTCTGACAATCACTGCCCTTACCATTAACTTAAACATAGCTTCCCGCATCTCACAAGTACCAGCCCAGTCCCACATTTTGCTAGAGTACAAAGAAGATAAGTCTAAGAGGACGTGTAGGGGTTAGGAGTTGGACAGTGATGGTGCGCGGCAGGCAAGGACGTTGATGTACTTCGTCTTCTGCATTGCCTTTATTTTAAAAAACTAGCCGTGTTACGGGACACTATAACATTACATATCAAACATTTAAAAAAAACACAAGCCTAACTATCACTGGGGGCATTTATTCTCATTTTCCTGCAAAAGTGTGGCACATTACATTTGACCACCTACATCATAATTTCACAAATGAAGAGAGCTTCACTTTTTGCTTTAGTATGTACCCCCCACTCCACTAAGCGTGGAGAAATCTTATACAAGGTTTAATTCCTTAACTACCACTGGAGTGAGTTACTTACATTCACAACACTCCATGTACAATCAATCCAATTCTTGTAAAGCTTTCTTTTATTTCCCATCTTATGAATGTAAGTTGAGAAAGTTATGTAGGGTTTTGAAGAACACAACATCTGCTGCCAAGCAAGCAACAAAGTGCTATACAAAAGGACAACGTGTTATTCTAGTCTCGGGAGGCTAGCTTAGGTGTAAGTGCAACGCGCTCGCCTTGGAAGCAAGACGGTGCAGAGCAACACAGGTTCGATCCCCGGGTCCGTGCTATAAATAACCAATTATAATGGAACATGGAGACGCAGTTGGAGTTGATGGTCTGCAGGAGGAGGGGATAGTTCAAGTGTGGGGAGAGAGGAAGTGGTCGGTAAACACACCTCAGGGTATTATTTGAAGAACAGTCTTTCCTTTCCTTTCTGAAGTGAAGTGTTAGAGGGAGATAGCTTGCTTGATTAGCTGTTCTAAAATGTGAGTGTGTAGCAGGAGGAAACCTAGTTCCTGGTTTTCTTTTTCTTGGAGTTTCCTGGTAATATGACTTGTGAAAGTGCACAATGAGCACCATGCTATTTTGTTGCTTTACAATATAATCAAACACCACAACAAAAGACATCACTGCTGGACTTTACACCCCTCTTGCCTTTTCCCATTCCAGCCCAAAAAGAGCACAGATGTTTGGTATAACATTTTTTTAAACAACTAAAAATACATACTTCCAAGTAGGATTGCTTTCCAGGAAGCGAGAAATCCCAGTCTGTGCTGCGGCAACATCAATATGAAGAGACACGCCTGTAAATAAACAGAAGGTTGGTAAACCAGTAGGACAAGTGCAGTGGAATTACAAGCAGATAGAAAGTGGCCCTAACCGGAGTGTAGTTATTTATTTAAACTTTACTTAAAAAATTGAATCAAACAAAGGGTCACAAGCGACAGAATCAGCAACATGAGCCTTTCTCATTATTTGCAAGTCAACAAATCATGAACAAATTGTAGACGGATAATAACATTTTGTCAGGATTACAAACTCGAAAAGGAACACCTACATAGCATTTTCAAATATAAATGAAAGGGTCCAAACGAACTATATTGGCTAAAGAGTCACTGCCTTCATCTCAGTCGGTTGTGTACAATCTTCCAGGACCATAAGGTATACCCAAATTTGTGATCACACATCCAATCTTCACCTTTGTCCAGAGACTCATTCAGGGGCTACGTGCCTATTTTGTATCACACCTCTTTAATGAGTTTAGATGCCATTATTTTTACCTGCTCTGCTGAAACATATTGTTATGTATTGACCTATCAAAAATGTTTACACAACAAATTCAAATAAAAAAGAATACTGTAAAATTCTTCGAACCCATCATACTAAATACCACAAATGAGCTAATCATTTTGCAACACATCATAAACTGTATATTCAATAAAAAAACAAAAAAAACAATAGCAAATATTCACGCAGTACAGTCCCATTTATGTAATCCCATAATGACAGGCTATGCGACTGAAAGTCCAACCCAGTGCACTTGGCATTTTCCCCCCAGAGGATCAAATATCATCTGGATTTAGTGTTCCCATGTGCAACGATATATTACTTTTTTTTAAACTGCTGGAGGCTCTAGATTTATTGGCCAGTTTCCAGAATAACACATCATTGGGCCAGGAGGATAGTTCAGGGTCAACGTGTTTGTTTTGGAAGCAGTACAAAGCAAAGCAACACAAGATCAAATTCCTGCCCCGTGCATAGAGACTAGTCTCTAGTATTTAGGGCATAAATAAAATATATTAATCAATCGTTTTCATTATATTACTCATTGGAGGGGGGGATGAGTGGATAGCTCTGAAAACAGCACACATGTCTCCAAAGAGAAGCAGCTGCTGCTTGATCAAGGACTCACTATTACTCTGGGCCAACTCATGCCTTCATCCTTTTGAGGCTGTAACTGGAGTACCACTAACATGGGTGGCAATGATGGTAATTGGTGCACCTGTTATCAGACGCTCTGCTACTGTAATTTGTAGCATGCATCACTATATAATATACTGTGAGGAATCTGAGGGCATCCTCACTTCTTTCACCAATATATCCTCCTACCAGGTGGCCAGTGAAAGGTTGTCGCTATCAGATCCTGACCCTGGGCGGTGGATATCCGAGGGAGGATCACCTGGGTGGAGGAGACTTGGGTAGTGGAGATGAGGCACCCTTGGGTGAGACAGTATCCCACATTTCACTTTTATTCAACTATCCCCCAGGCATTTGTAGGGTACTACCAACCCCATCCCTATTTCCCCTGACCATCTCCCAGTACACACCAGTCAGGACTGAGACGACGAAGAAACATCCCAGAGCCATACATCCTCTTTTTATTAACATGGATGCCGAGTACCAAAACCGCTATGCAGTAAAGGAACATTGCCTGCACCTGAGGCCCAAGGGGTGGTATAAATGGCCCGCTAAGGTGCGGCTAATGATATCGTCTGTGGAACGCTTGGAGGGGAAGACGGAGGTGAAGCCAGGGAGACACTTTCTTGAAGCGCCTACAAGCTGCAGAGTTGTTGCAGCAGAAGCAGATTGTGACAGGAGCATTTGAAAGGTCTCTGGGAGCTGTGTTAGTCTGCATACCTCCTGAGTCAGAGAAACTCCCTCTCCGTAAAACCGAGGCAGCTGAGGTCCTGGAAGAGAGGCGCGCCGAGCCGGGAGCAGCGACAGCCACAGAGCCTGCCGATGCGGAGAACAGCACCTGGAGACAGTGTACCCGGTGAGTCAGAGAAGCCTGAATGACTTTGGGACGCTGCGGTATGGATTGCGTGGTTGCTGCAGGTCGGATCGGTCGCGAGTGAGCGAGGGACCATTTAAGCAATATGAATGCCGGTCCAGCTTGAAATAAATACTTTTGATAAGTACGATAACCTGAAGCTGCTGAGAAAACTGAATGAAAGTGTTTTGTGAATACCGAACTGTAAACAAGATGAAAATGACAAGGCCAAAAAATGGCCAGAGAACCAGAAATCTTTGAACTTGTGAATACGCCTTTGAACAGGGTCCAAATTCCCAGCAGAAGAGTAACCTGGAAATTTGATGTTAGTTTATTCAATGTGACTGAATGGAATGAAATTAAACCTTTTTTATTTTCTTTTTTTTAATACCAAACCAAAAGAAAGTGGCATTGAATACCAATTGGATTGAAAGCAGTTGGTGAAATTCCCTGATAAAAAGGAACTGTGAACTGTTTAAACCAAAGAGAACAAGCATTGGCAAGTGCCATAAGAATATAAGGAATTGTGTAACCTGAAGAAAACAAGCATTGGCAGGTTCCATAAGAATATAAGAAACTGTATAACTTGAAAGAATAAGCAGTGGCAAAAGCTGTGAGAATATTTGAAAGTGTAATAAGTGAATGGTGGCAAAACAAGTATTGCAAAAGCTCCAAGAGGATAAGTCCAATACCACTGTGGCAGTTAACTGTGAAGAAGCAAGAAAGGTGTGTCGGTTGTGTGACCTATAATGGGTGGACCGTGTGGTCCGACAACTGCGCCTAGACCTAGTACACCCACCTAAAGGAAAAGCCACTTACCTCACCCATAAGCTTGTGATTGAATAGCAAGGAAAACTTGTGTGATCTGAATTTAGCAAACTGAACTCTGTGAAATTGGTGAAATGCAATTAAGACAGAAAAGCTGAGACGTATCCTGAGGAATTGTGTTTTGGAACATTGAGAGACTTCACAGCTTGGGGAAGGGAACCCCGCTCTTTGTGTAAAGTGAACTATCCTGAATCTTGGGGAAGGGAAAACTCTTTTCCAACCAAGAGCTGAAAGAAGCTCCAAGAAGCTCTGAACTTTTATTTGAACACTTCTCATTGTGATGACATCCCTACACATTATATACAAGTAGATGTGCGGGCAAGTAAAGGTTTTAGATACAGACAGACATTTGCTTTGGACTTCCTGACATAGACTATCATTAGTTTCAGTTAGGTAGGGATATACCACCTTAGCATAGGGCAAGTTAGGCCTTTTTTTCCACCCCTCTTTTTTGTTTTAATAAAAGTTTGTAATCCACATGTTACTCAGTGGTCTGTGTCTACTTCCTGATGCCTGAACAATACCAAAAATTGGTTTTATTATTTACTCGTACCTTGCTCTAGCTTTCTGTTTCTGATGATCGATGAATAAACGTGCATGTCCTTGTTTTATATTTCAGATGACCTTCCATTTCTCTCGCATGGGGGTTGTGACCCCCCATTTCTCAGAGTCTAAGTCCCTTTTTTAAAGCCTGCCATTTTTGATTTGACCTTTTATTTCAAATTTGGATATAGGGCTTTACAGACCCAATTAATGTGTCCCTCCTGCAGATAAGGATCTTCTCAAATATTTTTATACTCAAATAAGGGTCAGCAGTACATTGGCTTATTATTTTCACCTGCATTCAATGAACCCCGAAAACCCTGTCCACTCCAACAAATATATACAGGAGCCCACTGACAATAGTTTATAGTTATTCCATTTAAAGCAGTTTCCTCTGCTTATTAAACTCTAGGTCAGCCATGGTTTCAGTCCTATATGGAGGTCTCCAATTTCCCATTCATTTTTCAACCAACGGCAGATCGTCACTTTCTGTTCCGACTATAACTTTATAGATAGATAAATAGATTAACAAGGACACTATCCACATTGTCTTTATCTTTTGATGCTGTAATAGGGCAAGCTAAGGAATCAGGGCAAGTTGTTTTAAGGTTATTTTTTCTTTACTTAACTTTAAGACTACACTTAAGCTGAATGGGGTTTGTAATAGCAATTTCCCATATTCCATTTACTATATCGATAGATGGCGCTTCTAAAACTCAAGACTCCTGTACCGCGACTATTTCTTATTTAACTACAAACTAATGTAAATCCTCATCACCAACATCATGCTTGAGGGGCCCAATATTTCATTTCAGGAACAGGACCTCCTGTTTCCCATATGAACGGTTAAAAAGGACTTTGCAATAGTTTTTGTTGCACCTGAACTCGTAAAACCAGGAATCACTCCTAATTGCCTTGGCCTTCGCAAGTGAAACCGAAGCCTTTCTCTTACCATCATCTCAAATGACCATTCGGAAATTAACTAAATCCACCATTGTTGGAGCTTTGGTCCATTAAGTATGGATTTTAAAGTTATTTCATTCTCATTCTCTCTCTTCCACCCTATAGTTAAGTTGATAGCCTTGAGTCATGCAAATCCCAAAATTCTATTGCTAATAACTTTTGACTTGCATGACGGATTTGTATTTTTCCAACAAAATGTTTGTCTAACACCCCTCCCCCCCTGAACCCTCCTGTCCACTAGACTGGACATTTTGGGAAATAGATTTGTTAAAAAATGAAAAGGTTATTAAGAAATAAAAAAACACTGTTTTCGGCCTACTCCCATTCATTTTCCCATAGAGAAAAAGTCCAACGAAGGCCAGGGAGGGAAAAAGCAGCTGAGCAGAGAGAGGGGACCATGGAAAGAGGAGGGTCACACTACACTTGGCGAATGCCTGTGAGGACTGGGACAAGTTTTTGATTTTTGAAAGTTTTCGGAATATTGGGGGAATACTGCAGGCATGGGTAGTTTGTTGCCTCTGTATGTGTAGTTTGATGCCATTATCACGGGAATCCCACAGGAATTGGGAGAGAGTGGGGAAAAAAAGGAAATTTGACACATACAGTGCTCACATCTACTAGGCAGGGGTAATGGGTCTTTGTGCCACTGGCCATTGCCTAAGACCATGGCTAATGGGCCCGAATAAACGTATTGGTGCAACATGTACAGGGGCCACAGCATAGGCTGTTGCTAGCGGACCCCAAAGAAACCTACTGGTGCAATATGTACAGTGGGCACGGCCGAAGCCGTGGCCACTGGCCACGGTTGGTGGGCCCCAAAGAAATGTATTTGTGCAACAAGTACAGTGGCCAAGGACGAAGGCTGTGGCTACTGGCCATGGCCAACGACATGGCTAGTGGGCCCCAAAGAAAGTTATTGGTGCAACATGTATAGTGGACATGGCCGAAAGTCATGGCTCGTGGGCCCCAAAGACACCTATTGGTGCAACAAGTACAGTGGGGAAGGCTGTAGGCCATGGCTAGTGGGCCCAAAAGAAACTATAGTATAACAAAATCATTGAAATTCTGTGAAAAAACCTTTTTAAGAGAGGGTTAATGTGATCAGATTTAATGTGAAAAAACATGGCAACAAAACCTTTGTAATTAAGTGAAAAAACCTTTATTAAGAGACAGTTAAGTTGATCAGATTTAACACAACAAAACGCTTGAAATTCAGCACTTGCATTTGAAGCAAGTCCACCTTAACTTTGCACCCCTTGTTGCGCAGCGTACAACCACAATAATTACATCACAGGTGACACTGGGCCTCCCGACTGGGATATCGCCTAACTGTATTGGTATTACCGCCGGATCACGGGTTGAGCGGTAACCGTTATTCCCCATTCCCGGACCCAAACTGGGAATATTCAACGTAATTACTGCTGGCGGTATTACCGCGTGGTAATTGCACCAAAAATCAGCAATTTTCTGGCGCATTTGCCCTCAGCTTAGAGCTGTGAGTAAATGCTGGCAACTCATGTTTGGGCGTACCCTTAAATGTGGCGGTAATAGCGTTATCCCCACATTTAAGGGCTACAGCCCAACTCTTGATGAGGGCCATTGTATTGTAGGAGTCATTGATATAGCACCTTTTCCTATTATTATTGTCTCAACGTGCTTGTGGTGGGAATGCCCTTGGGAATGCCCTTTGCAACCGCAGTCCAGAGTATGGGAAATTCTCAGAAAAGGTTTAAATGCGTGTGTACATTTGACCAAGATAAGGAATTAGGGGGCTGGCCGGGGTCCAGTAAGCAACTCAAGAGATCAGGCATGCGGACGGGTGCTGAGAGAGGTCAGGAAAATATGAGAGTGCAAGAGAATCTTTGTGTCCAGCTGGACCGAATTTTTGTCATAGGTCGTCACTGCATTCTGATGCGTATCTGTGGGTAGCCATGCCTGCAGCACATGTCCACCAAAATGGTGCGTTTATATGTACCTTGAGGCTCGGATGGAGCTTTGTTATTGATGCCGCTGTTTAATCATGTTGTCCACGTGAGAGAGTCCTCTAGGCGCACATCTAAGTCCAACACATTTCCTGCCCCCAAATACATTGCAAGGGTGCCGAAGTAAGGTTCTGACACAATGGTGGCATGTTTTTGGATAAAGACTTTTATTAAATAAAAAAACTGTGAAAAAAGGCCTCTCTATCCCTAATGCTAAGAGGGGTTTCCCTGCCTCCAAGGAAATTAGTGAAACCGTCAGGAAATCTGAAACTAAAAGGTCTGTCACTTTCGTGTCCCAAAATCTACCTCTGTCCCTAACACTAATGATGTAAGATAACTGTGCAAAGGATAGTCCAGTCTCAAAGTAAAAGAGTGTTCTTGGTGTTTTCAATCAACAGAAAAGTTCCCAGTTTCACTGGTAATAAAGTGATGCAAAATAATTTCCCAGAAATACAGGATTCCAATGCTAGGGTTGTGCTCCTTTCCCCTACACTTCTTGTTATCCTAGGTTGTTTGATAATCCATACAATAACTGTCTCTTGCTCTCACAATTCTTATACCATAACAGCTTGGCACACTCTGATAGCAAGCATAGGATTCCTTTTATCAGTTCTAGGGTCCTTGGCCCTCTTATTATCAGTCTCTCATATGGGTGCGAGTCCTAGACTCGCCAAAGTGGCTTGGCTCTCTCTCTCCTGCCAAGCCAATGCATTCTCATGAATTGTCTCTCTCTTTTCTTTCACAGGGCCCCAGACACTCTTGGCTTTAAGCTTCGGTTTCTCATATGTGTGCAGGTCCCAGACTTGCAAAAGTTTGTTGTATCTGCTTGGTTCACTCTCCTGCAAAGTATACAATTCGTCAAGGGTCCCAGACCCTCTGAATCTCGTTTCCTGGTTTGGGTGCGGGTCCCAGACTCACAAGGCTTTGTTGTATCCCCTCGGTTCACTCTCCTATCAAGTATACAACTTGTTCAGGGTCCCAGACCCTCGGTTTCCAAGTTCATATTCCTGCTGTTGCTTCCCCGGACCTCCTGCACCTCCCGGACACTCTGCCTCCTGCCTTCTTAGAGGCTACCACGGTTCACCAGCAGCTGTATGCAAGGCTCCAGTAGCATTTGGGCTTTGAACGGGGTCTGCAACTGCTCGTTTAGCACTGCGACGCCTCTCAGCTGCACGTTCCTTCTTTTGCCCTGGGACGCCTGGAGGACTGACATGGCAGCAACCCAAGAAGTCCCCTGCTGACGGACCACATTCAGATTCTCCCGCTCCTCCCAACACGGTTTCCCCTGCGGCTTGTGTCTGCTGCTTTCCTGCATGGCTCCCGTTGTTCCTCCTCCGAGGAAATCTCTTGCGCGTCTCAGCCCCAGCTGAGCTCTAACATCCTTGAAACTCCTGCGTGGGGTTGATGAACTGCTCCAGGCCAATCACTGGCATCAAGACGCTAGAGCGCTCGTTCTGCTTCTCATGAGTGATCCAGCGACTCGTGGTTATCTTCTTCGTGCCAGTACTAGCTTTAAAGTTGTCTTCCTGATACCTTGCATTTTCTGGCTTTTTAATGTTGTCATGGAAATTATGTGAACTGAATTAACAATAAAATATCAGTTCGATCCAGAAAGAGGATTTAGAGTTGGAGAAGGGGTTTGGAGGTATTAAAACGTGGTGATACCGCATTCTCTGGTGATGGTTGTCCCCAATCCCAAGAGGGATTAATTCCCCATGTGATGCTCCTTCGGTGTACCACCCTCAGAGGGACTTTTGTACTCTGGATGCACCACCTTGACCACCATGGGAAAGGTCTCCCTCCAGGGAAGAAGGGACGACATCCTCCGATTCATCACAAAATCTAAGTGCAACAGATATCCGATCCCCCAATTACATCATACATGGCATCGCTAATGTCATCATACACAACATCCATGATGAGATCAATAATTACATCAAATATGACTTTTCTGATTATATAAGTTAGAATAATTTTGTTCCCAACTTTTGATACATATTTTAATTACACTTAACAATAATAACAACATGACATGGAGCAATAAAGGGAAATGCACCAAAATGTCGACCATGTGACTGCGACTGCGACTACGCAGTTACAGCGACTTTGGTGCATTTCTTTCTACCGACTCATTACTGCGCCAGAAGCAGAGCAGGGATTGTGGGGGTGTCCCCTGCTCTCCTTGGGCACACAGTAACGGGAGTCAGGGATTGCAGGGGTGTCCCCGGTTTACCATTCTGGTAAGTGGGGGACAAGAAAGTTAAAAAAAAAGAAAGAAAAGCACATTGCTGTGTCAGCTACGACCCACGTAAGTGGGAGGAACTGATGCCGCAGGGATAGCGGGGAGTCAGCTGCACACACCGAAATGTGCCGCCGTAAAGGTAAGTGTGGTGAGGGATTGGGGGGCTGGGTAGGGGGATGCAAGCAACGTGATCTATCTGATCACTGCACTGCACCATAATTGGCATCAACATTGTCGGGGGCGCAGTGATCACATAGATTCCTATACAGTCATACACAAGTATCATATGATTATGTGTGGAGTATTCATTTGTAGTACCTATCAACTTACAAATGGTTTGAATTCCATATATTAGAAAGCAATTACAATACGCAATTACAATACTTCATTGTAGGGAAAGAATGTGACCCAGCAACATTTATTTCAGGTACTTCAAAGATAATATAAAGAGATGTATTAGTAAAAAACAAAACTAATAAGAATAGATAGAAGTAGAAAGATAAGTGTTATATAAATAGTCAATGTTCACACTTAAATTTACAACTCTCCTTACCGTAATAACATTACATGGGCACATTCTTTTCTAGGTGACAAGTTTTATAAAATACAATCTCATATAAAAGAAAGTATGTGCCCGTGTGCGTTGTGATAGTATGGAATCTACGCATTTGAAGTTTGGTTAATGCACACAAAAAATCTGTTACTTATAGTGCATAATTAAATGTATAGAAAAAAAATTAAGTAAATATCTAATTATAGGCAGATTTTCCTCTGGCCAACTGGTGGTCTGTTGGAAGTGGCCAGTGAATGTTCAATCTATGGTGCAGCTTGACAGACACTCTCACGCCTTGAAGTTTTAATGTTGCCTGGTTGTTTCCTCTGAGCTTGGCGAAGCACAACCTCTGTACGGGTGGCGTGGCACAGAAGCTCCCAAATTAGCAAATTTAGCGTGCTGGTCTGGTGATATTGGCGCTGGTACTTGAAGTACGCGGAGTACGGAAGCCTGATCTGTGGCACATTGGAACTCCTTGGGAGGGGGTGGGACTTAGCTCTCCAGCTTTCCAGCTCTCCAGTGCGCTGAGTGTTCAGAAACATAATAAATTGGTAGCGGCGTGCAAGGCAGTTGTTGAAGGGTAGCTGTTGAACCCTGCTAGAGAAACATCATTGGCTCTAAGAGGTTAAGAGCTTTTACTTGTGTTCCGTGCTGCCAGCACTTTACTTGCACTTGGTTATCTAGTAGTTTATTTTGGTTATAATCTGCATGTATATATGCATTCGCCCTCCGCAGCCGACCTCTGCAGGAACTCATTACCAGACTCCAATTTAGGTGCAGAATTAGTTCAAGGATTGCCTATTTCTCCTTCAGTGACTCTTAATATATCTGAAACCAGAATTGATTCTTCCATGCAGTTGGGAGAAGTTATAACCTTAGCTCTTGTTGTTTCTACCACGCCTAACGTCTCGGAACCCGAGCCTCCATTATTGGTGGGTGGCACTGGCCTTTTTGAAATGGCTAGCAGGTTACAGTCGGTGACACAGTAAGACGCAAGGACACTGGGCTCATGGAAAGTTTAGTGCGGACAGCAGCATTGTCTGTGCATTAATTTTCTCATTCTGCCCCCATTTTTCCCCAGGATGATGCCCCTGAGCCGCAGTGACTCTGTGGGTCTCTGGTGCTGTATCCATCCAATTCGCCCAAGTCCTTTCAGCCTTCAGGCTAATCCTGCGATCCCCATCATCAAGGGAACCGTTTAATCCTCAGACACCTCCTTTAGCTGGTAATCAGGATCCAGAGCTGGCATTTTATGCATTGACGACTTTAAGTCTCAGAAGACAACATTATCCATTAGGGTACCCAAACTAAACTTCCATGAAGGCTACATATTCGCAAAGGCACAACATCATGAAGGGGAGGTCTCATCCCAATTAAACCTCCATGCCGACCCCTTTGTTCCAAGTCAACCGAGCAGTGATTTAGGTCTGCCATTATCATTTAAAGTAATCGACGAGGCCTCCACTGCTCCACTAGTTGTTTCTGAAATGGGTCGAGTGGTGTTCAACAAGGTGGTCAACCTTGATAGTGAGCCTGTCTCGCTTGAACCAAGGGATTTCCACAATTCCACATTTTTGGGCGTCACACAATTAGAATCCCTTGAAGCAGTTATTTCGCAGCACAGGTCTAAATCTAAGAACAATTTGAAAAATTTGAAAATCAGCGGCAAAGTGAGGAATAAAGGCTCAAGGAAGTTACTGCATTGTTTAAAGGCAGCTAGAAATGACGACAAGTCATTGGAGGACCAGTCAGTAGTTGTCATTTTTCCCACCGGGAAGAAGGAGCAAAGTAACTCATTGTCAAGGGGCCATGGCAAAAAAGGGAAGAGTAATAAGCCTGCAGCACAGCCAGCATTTGGAAAGAGCGCGATTACATCCTTCCTGAAGTCCTCTCATGAGAACGCGCTGAGGACTTGGACATTAGCCTTTTAACAACCCATTCAGACGAGTATCCTATCAGTTTGCCTAGCCCACCTATATACCAGTTTCTTTTTATGTTGTAGCAGCACCCCCGGAACTCTGTAGTGGAGCTGGGTTGCCTCCCCTTTTGGAGCCTGAGCAGAAGCCTGGTAACTCGGGTGCCCTGGCTATCCATTTTTCCACTGATCAATTCAACGCAGAAAGGGGGCGTCAGGGCACTTGCCATGCCTCAGCCGGGCTTCCTAGGCCCTCGCAGAGCGGGCTGGGGAATGACTGAATGAAAGTTACAGGGAGGGTTGGGGGATGGAGGGGCCTGCGAAAAGATCAGTATATAGTGTCCTTAAAGGAACCAATAATGATCAACCCTTGCATTCCCCCCAAGGTAGGGGTCTAGATCCACCTGTAATCTTAGTAAGGCTGGGATTTATGTTTATGTTTATTAAGTTTATTTAGGCCGGTGAACCAGTTTTTGGATGGAACCTTGGGGAGGAGGGTGGAGTAAATATATACATCGACTCCTATTAGACTTCTTATTTGTGGAAGATGAATTTCAGCTGCTCAATCGTTCCTTTGTTTTGGTACTGTTCAATGAGGTGCCGAATTGAACAGCAATAACATCTCGTGATATCGATTACGTTGAATTCATCAATGATTTTACAACTAATAAACGTATGCTGAACGTCGTCTCAAAAATGGTACGTGATGTGATTCTAAGGGCATTGAGGAAAATGGACTTTCACATTGTACCATACAATGGTGATGTTCATAACCGCTCTACTTGTTCTGTAGATATTCCTTCTGTAACTAACCTTAGTTGTGTACATATCACTGTCTCTAATTCGACTTTTCAATCTAGAGAAGTGGCAAGGGTGCAAGTCCCAAATGTGAATACGGGCAACACGGATTGGTCTTGGTTAGTTTGCCCTTGTGTGAGAAACCTGAAGGTGTCTCACTTGCTAGCCCCCAGGGATCTGTCATCCAGGTGGCCAGGACACGGCCATCGCTATTGGATCTAGTTCCTGGGGGTGGACTAGTGCGGGAGGATCACCTGGATGGCGGATGGTGGGGGGTCCTCGGGGAGTGGAAATGGGACAGCGAAGGTTGAGACGCATTATTCCCTTCCTTGTGAGACCTTATACTTTAGTTTATTACTTGTATAGCGCACCTAACCCAAAGGTAACTGGGCACTTGTACTTGAATGCATAGAATGTTACATTGTGGGTTACCAGGGCTCAAGTCGAAGGTACACGCGGGGGTACGGACTCCCCCCAGCTAAAATGAGAAACATTGAACATTGTCTTTGCATTTAAGAATTAGAGCCAACCTAACCGCAGTCGTCAGGTTTGCAGGCTGAACACTTCACCACTGCACTGTATAACCTGATGAAAAATAACAAGCAACTAAAGGTGAAATGTCCCATTTCAGTACTGCAAGCGCCAGGGAAAACATTTGTATTGGTTCTTGGAGTTCAAAACATGCACGCCTTTTAATGTTTTCAAAAACACTATTAGTAGAAAATATCCTCTTGGTTTTGTGTGTGTGTTGATTTTCTGAACGGCAAATGCTATTTGTCCTGTGCAATTTGGATGGTTATGCCAAGCCAATTTAATGAAATCTACATATTAATATGCTAATTTCTGGTGACATCACATCCCATTGCATTTGTTGATGAGTTCCCCCCACTTTCATTTTTAGGCCTTGACCCCTGTGGGTCACATAGTAAATTACATATAGATTGCATACAGTTTATGTGTTACATAGTGAGTTACATAGTAGATTGCATAGTGAATACAGTTAGGAGACAAGTTTATATTTACAGGATCCGAAAACACAGGTGGAGAATGTATTAACATATAAGTTAAGCCTAGGGAGTTCTGGTTTGTCATAGAAGAGACTACAATCAAACTTGGGCATTATGATTGAACGGCAGCTACATGGTACCTGGTCATAAAAGATATTCCATTTGTGTGGGTAGCATAACAAATATATATAGAAATATACAGGCAAAGTTCCAAGTGGGAGCTGGACTAGTGTTCTAAATGGTGGTTTGGGAGAAGAGCCAGGATTTAGTCTTGGCTCTGAAGTTCCAGAATGAATTTTCAGCTCTAATGGCTGGCGGGAGTGTTTTCCAGCATGTGGCAGCAAGCACTGTGCCCCATTCGGGCTAGTAGGATATGTAGTAACTCTACCACCCCACCCCCTTTTCGTACATGAAAACTTTCTCAGAGCGTGAACAACAACGGACTAATACCTGAGCCGTTTACCTAACATATCCCAACACTAGGGTCAGGCAATTACCGATAACTGCACACCTGACTACCCTTTCCCTTCCCCATAGGGATAAAACGTGGAGCACAAGAGCACACTCCGAGCAAAGCCGAACGCATGAGAAGTAGCCATTCCAGGATAGCAGTTCGAACAGAGAAGAAAAGAGGCGAGACCTGAAAGGACGTCAAGGAGGGAGTTGCCTTTGCCCTTTTAAACCCACACCTGCAAAACCTCTGATGAAAGAAACCTAAGACCTAGAATCGCAGCTGCCCCATGGTGTGTCAGATGTCAGCGGTACATGGCACCCTCCCGCACTGATAGACAGGGCGGGTAGACTAGGTTGCGATCGTGGTACCATCTTTGACTCCCACGCCAAAGCAACCTCCGAGTTCAGCACAGCCGGTGAGTCGGTAGAAGCCGATAGTCACCCGAAATGTGTTGAGCTCAAGGTTGCAGTGGCAACAGTAAGAAGATAATTAGACAAGTGGTGTTTTGTGAACACATTGGTACCAGAGAGAGTGACCCGGCGCCACGTGGGGCTTCCAGCAAAGGTCTCTGGCTGGTACCCTTCTTTGAACAAAGAGACTGTATCGAATATTGGGAAGAAAGAGAACTACAAGTACCAAAAGGCCATAGGGAATGCCGGTATAGAGAGTTAAGGTGGTCATACAAGGGTCGAGCCAAATCCCTTGTATAATCAAAAGTCCTTAACCCCTTGCCGAAGTTTTGACATTGTGAAACAGGCGTTTGCGCCTGGCTGAGGTAAACGCTGTGCGAACTGTGAATGTCTGAAGCTTGACTGGGGTCTAAGAGAAAGCCTGACTGGGAGCTGGAAAACAAAGGGAAGTGAATCCTGCATAGTGTTAAAACACCTATGAACATTGTGACGATGAGTGTGAACCCGGCTCAGAGATGTCCACAGTGAATGGTTGTTTAATAAAGACAATGAGACTCTTGAATGTTACAAGCTGCTGATATTTTGCATGAAAGGCCATAGTGAAACCGACTGAGGGAGGTCAACAATGCAAGAAGGATTGTTAGATTGTTAGCATCAACCCCATTCCCATTGAGCCCTATGGGGGCTGAAATGGGAATGGGGATGTACCGGGTCTGGGTTCCCTGAATGGGGAAATACCGGGCCCTCCGAGGTCGGAATGGCCCGGTATTTCCCCATTCAGGGAACCCGAACCCCGTACCCGGAATGGGGGTAGCCATGCCGCAAAAAGCGGCATGGTTACCTCCAGGGTCATAATGAGGCCCAATGAGTGAAAGGTTGTCCCAAAATTCATTTATGGGACAGATGTTATACAAGTTCAGGTTTTGGAGTCTTGAGTTATGGGAGTCCCTGATTTAGCACAGAGTTTTGAGACTGCCCAATTGTATACCTATAGAAGCCATACGCTATGAGCTTGGTCTCAAATCTCTACTTAGGGCGAAGCGGCAACTCCCTTTGTTCTTTATGAAGATCTTGGCAAATCCGTGCTGGTTCTCTTTTCATAGTGTTATCTAATGTATATCTCGCACACAGGAAGCCTACAGGTAATAGATGTATGGAACATTGTAATGCCATTTTGGTGGAAATGGGACTAACTTCGTTTGATTTGGTGCACAATTCAACTAAGGTAAAGTTGGCCCTGTATCAGCAGATTTGGATAAATACCATAGAAACTATGCCCACATACAATTCATTGTCCCACTTGAGAGAGCATAAACCTGTGGGTACATTAGGCCCCTATCTACAAATATTCCCTAAAAGCCTGTCACAGAGTCATTTTATGCGTGTTAGGTTTGATATTGTATATACCAAATAAACTCTCTTAAAATGGAAATTATTAAAGAAAGATTAATTGTCGCTTCTGTCAGATTGCAATACTGTTGAAACCTTTAAACACATAATTTTAGAATGTCCTGCACTTTATGCACATCACACTTTATATTTTAGTAAATGTGTGGGAAAGCTTGATTTTTTTTGTGTCAAGATCTTTGGAGTGGATTGATATTGGGTTTTCCTACATCCGTTGCTTTGGCTACTGTGGGTTATTTGAGGCACTTGACTCTTATGGATCGTCTATGTTATTCAGACATTGGTGGGCCATTGTGAAATGCAAATGGGAAAGTCTCTCATGAGTTAATATGCTTGGTGATTTGTGATCCTAAGGCTATTTTTTTAATTGTTTGTGAGTATTGTTTAACAAGGTTTTAATTGTAAAGGTTGAAAAGTTTTTTTCAACAGGGACAATAAAATAAAAATATTATAGACATAGCTATTGTATTGGGGGGGGGGCGTGGCTAGGGGGCCATGCAGTAGGTCGTTTTTTCTAGGAACTCCTGTCGATCCGTAAAGATCCTGGGCATAAACAGAAGCCGAAGTGCACGTTTGGGCACAGGAACAAACCTCCAGGCGTATAACGTGGGGGAGCACAGTGGTGAGCAAGCTGGGACTTTAAGGAGGCGAAATGGATGAATGCCAGCTGATCGAAGTCCGAAGTCTGGCGAGATGCTAATGGAACAAGATGGCGGATGCAGCCAAACAAAGAGCCCAGCGGTAACTGTGCAAAGTTGTACGGAACAAGGCTAAGAGTCACCAGCACTTGCATGCACACAGTCCATAACCTGTGTGCGGACCGGCACATAGAGCATACCCAGTCCGGCCGGGGACTGTAATGCAGTATGAACATGTTAAAGATGCCATTTTGTTTGGGATGGCAGTGAAATAGACGTGGAATGCAGTATGAGGTGAGTGGCAGCAGACCCACACTGGCAAGGGTGCCCAGGGACGCACTGAGGCAGACGCGAGCAAGGAGGGACGGTACACAGTGACCTCCGCCAGTACAGGAGGCAGCAGGGCAGGGCGGCTCAGATGCGGTATAAAGCTCATAGAAGTGCAGAGGAGTGGAAGCGGGCATTAAGAGGCTGACCGTCCCCCACAGGGGGCACTAGAGGGACAGCCTACATAGCGGGCTGTCCCTTCTGGCCACCCCCTTCCAGTCACTGGTCAAGCCTCTCTTTCCTCTTCTCTCCCCATCAGCAAGACGGAAGAGGCGTTCCCAGGGGGACTTGGCTTCCGGTCAGGTCTCCCTGGGGACACTGATAAGGACGGGAGCTGCTGGCCATCAGTCTCTTTGCCCAGCAGCTCCCGCCTTGTGTGAATCCCCACCCGCCCACGCCTGAGAATATAATTCTGGGGTAAAACATGTTGAAGCTGGGTAACAATTAAAGCTGGAGTAAACATGCAGACCGGTAGTAGGAGTAGGGTGACGCTTTCGCATCATCAGTAGGATTAGTAGAGTGCCATAGTAGAAGTATTGAAAAAATAAGCTAGTGTGTTGTTTGAGTTGTTCCTAATATTTCTTTCTTTGTTACAGGCGGAGTATCGGGGCGGTCCTAGCCAATGAGGTACTTCATGCTGCAGCTGCAGCGGCTCGGGATTGGCCGGGTTCGAGCCAATCCCTCGACGGGCACTGACTCCCTTCCTTAGGGCTTTAGGCCAACAATCTTCCTGGTCAGTGCCCCTGGTTCCTGCTGGCAGTGCCAGTGTAGCTGGAATAACCAGCAGTGTTGTCAGTTTGGCCAGTGGCTAAAGTGGTGACATGGTTCACCCGTATCTGACTGTTTGTAATGTGTCTGGGGCCGTCCCAAGTTGTTTTGCTCCAAAATAAACTGTGACCTTGTGTTTTTCCAAAGAACTTGAATACAGTTGTCTGTGTATTCCTTTATTCATTTCATTGTGTTATAATACTGACCTAAGGAGGTGGGGGTGTCCAATGGGGATCTCCCCGCTAAGATTCTGCACACACCGATGCTGACCCCGTACATCAGGAACAAGAGGACAACCTGCAGTGTTAGAAGATGGTGAACACTGCATGTAAAAGACGATGGTACGTCAGGATATGCTGCAGTAGTGGGTGGACCATAACAATACTAGTGGCTGCCCTCTCCGACATCTAACCATACCAGTGGGCGTACAGCGGAACAGGCGATGCGGGCAATCAGCACAGGCAGTAGCGGATCAGCTGCCAGTAAATATATTTAAGCACCGCCTGCCGGTATACTCTGTACACCCAGCAAGGGAACCAGCATCAGGAGAAATCGCTCTTGAGATCCCAAAGAAAACAGCATAACTGCATGCAGACGGACGGATACAATGTATCCAGCTACTGGATACAATTAAGCTCACAGAGCACGCGGACACTGCAAAACGGCAGTAAGACACGTTCAAACTCTCCCTCCTGTGAAAAGCAAGACCATGAGGGACACTTAAGGTATACCATTCTGGAGCACAAACTGGAGGGCATACTCCACGGCACACAAGTGGAAGGTGATCACTTAAGATGTACGGGATGGATCAAGGCAGCAACCAGGGGAGGAGCCACTAAATAATGAGTGGTGCAGATGCCCTGGTGGAAAGCAGGGACTCTACATGGAAGTACGAGCGCAGATGCGAAGCAAGCATGGACTGTGGTGATACAACATAAAGTGAAGGGGCCCCTGGATACTGTTGGTCTAGGACTGTAGTAGGGCAGCAGGTTGGAACGCTGTGTTCGTATAGTTCAAGTACAGGATTGAGGGGGCACGTCCAAAATACTGGCCCCTGCGCGGAATGCCCGGATTCAGGGCCGGAAATATACTTGAGGCGGCGCCAGGAGGTGAGCCCGTACATCATGGGCTGGCAGGAGCGGTTGAAGGTGCCGCAAGATAAAGGGAGACACAGTGCAGGATGTGGGGCAATCACATATCCATATAAACATTGCTCAGAGTAAGGTCCTCCAGGGACGGACAAATATACAGTATACCAGTGAAGTTCAACATCAGCAGGTAACCGGGCTGCTGCAGCAACAAACCACAAGGTACGAAAGAACTCTTTTGGTTGCGATGTAGGGCCTGGTTTTGAGGAGCACCTATAAGAACACTGGAAGCAGGTTACAGTAACGCTTGGTCGTGCAAACGCAACCCTGAAGCAGGCCACAACGATGAGTGCAAGGACAAAAGCCCAGGAGGTCTAAGGGGGTGCAATAGCAAACACAGGCCCCCACATGCCTAGAAGGTCCTGTCTGTTGAAGAGAAGAACGGGAGCCATTGATCCCACGGTTACGAACGGGCATGATATGCATTGAGGGGACCCCACACAGTAAGACAGACTCCACAAGAAACATGTCATAAAAGGGGACTGAATAAGTTACCGACTATTGATGCAAGAAGGGACCAGAGATTGTAGACGGTGGGCGGTTCCAAGCCCACCAGCAAACATAATGCGGACAGCGGCAAGTCCATATCGTAACCCCGAATAAAATAGCAGAACCAGAAGGACAACTGCTGTTGGCAACAAGGAGGAAGCGAGATGGAAGGGACCCACTCAGCAGCGACAGGACCCCGGTGAAACAGTGCAGGGCAGAGAGAGGAGTAAAGGGGGCTGCTGCACTATAGAGCCCAGATCAACCATGGCATCAAACGCTCACAAGAAGAAAGCGAAGCAGCCCACATTGGATACGTTCGCCAAACCCACACAGACAACCCTTGATTATTCTACCGTTGACCTCAGCGACACAGGGAGAACAAGTCCAAATAAAAGGAGACCAACAAGTCCTAGAAGGCATAGCTGCTTTAAAGATGGCCCTGGAATCTAAAATGGACGCTATCAGCCTAGACGTGAACCTTTTGAGACTGGATGTAAGGTCACTCGCAGAACGCACGGGAGCTCTAGAAAAAGAGGTGGTGGATAATACATGCAACTTAAAAGACACTTCCAGAGAAGTTGCGATTCTGCAGCAGTAAGTACGGTTGAAAGTAGAGCGGAGGAAGCAGAAGTACAAGCCAGACGGAACAATGTACGCATCGTCAGGCTCCCGGAGGGGGAAGAAGGACCCAGCCCGACTAATTTCTTAGAAAATATGTTGCTGCAGGAAATAGGCCCAGGTACCCTCACTCAGGGGTTCATAGTGGAGAGTGCACATAGAGCCCTGTCGGGAAAGCTGCCACCCGGAGCACTGCCCATCCCGTGATAGCCCGGATATTAAACTACAAGGACAGGGAAAAGATTCTTGAACATTGCAAAGGGGGGACAATTCAATGGGCTTCAGCTAACATCACGGCTTACTCAGACTACACTTTCCTGGTGCAGAAACAGAGGATGACCTTTATGGCGGTCAAGAGGAGGCTACGAGAGGAGTACCTTAAATATATGCTGTTGTAAACGGTGAGACTGAAAGTCATAAATAAGGGCTGTTCTATCTTTTTTGAGACCCTAGAAGAAGTGCAAGTGGATGGACACAGAGACCAGGCGAAAGGGGGGGGAGGGGGCAATGCACTGGGCAGAACTGAAAAGCCATGAAGGAGGACAGCCACTGGACACCCACCGAGCACAGCGGCACCACAGAACAGTCATATGCGCAAATTGTTTGTGTACAATGCAGGAGCCATGGGTGTAGTATCCAGTTGGATGCGCACTGGGAGGAAGCGATCTACACCTGAACATAGTTTGGTTTATAGTAGGAAACTAGCGGTCACGTATCCTCCTGCCGTACTCCGAGCACCAGGACAGCATCTGGATCAGGAGAGAGACACAGGGATGCCTGAGCGCAAGGTATTGAGCTGGGCAACTGTTGGGGGTGAGAAAGGGTGTTGGGGGAGTTAGCCTACAGTTCCACGCGAAGTAGATATAGCATATTCAACACACTGGTAGACTAAGCCAACACATCCAAGCTTGATGGGGGAACTTAAAATAGTGTCTTGGAATGTAAGGGGATTGAATAGTTTTATCAAACGAAATAGAGTAATGTCTTACCTGAGACGCCAGAAAATCGATACTCTCCTGCAGGAGACGCACCTCACTAAGGAGAAACAAAGCACCCTAGCAGAAAAGTGGGGAGGCATGACCATCGGTTTGTCTTATTCAGCATACGCTAGAGGGGTTCTAATATGAGTAATGCTGTCTGTTTCATTCAAAGTCTGCAGGACCTTCCTAGACACAGAAGGCAGAATGATCGCAATGCAGGGGCAGGTAGAACACAGAGAAATATGTATTAACACATACGCACCAAATTAAGATAGGGCTGCTTATTTTCGGTCATTATATCCTAGAATTAGCTCATATAGAGACATCACATTTATATGGCCAGGGGATTTTAACTGTACGCTGAACCCGGTGATGAATAGATCTGACGATAAATGTACACACCCTGCCCCCTCGGCTAAAGCCCTGAATAAACTGCTGCAGGAATTTAAACTGTCTGACATATGGAGGACATTGCACCCGAGGGACAGGGTATATTCACATCACATGGCCCCCATGGATCTCTATACAAGGTTAGATTATATGTTTATGGGAGAGCAAACCCTGGGTGAATGTAAAGGAGCGGAATACAAAGCGCGTTTACTTTCAGACCATGCCCCCTTAGTGCTTACGTGGCAGTATCTGTCCCCCCAAGCTAGGATCCCTACTTGGAGGCTTAGAGGAGAATCACCCAGGGACACAGTGTTTCGGGAACACCTTAGAGAAGGGTTAAAGGAATACTTCAAATATAAGACAGGTAGAAATCGGCAGGCACACTATGGGAAGCCTTCAATGTGGGGGGTTAGAGGGACGACTAGAGCAAAAACTAGTGGAATACAAACCACCATAGAAAATGACCTACACACGGCAGAGACTCAACTGGAAACCATTGAACGCTCAGGGGATAAGCCCAGGAGGTCTCCCGCCTCCAGCAGGAATGTCTTGAACATTGGAGTAGGCTGGGTAAACTGAGCTATACAAAATACGTTGAGAGACAGCATGCAGAAGGCGACAAGCCCTGACATCTGCTAGTCTGGCTATGCAAAGGCGAAACTAAAAGGGAGATGATACGAATGGAGTAGGAGGTGATAAGGAGATGTGTGGTACACAGGAAGGGATACATAGACGTTTTTATGACTTCTATAGGGAGCTATATGCTGACACTTCAGAATGCCAGATGTCTGAGATAGAGGAGGCACGGTCATAAACAGATCTCCCAAAGCTGGATGCGGAGGAGGCTGAGCGATTAGAAGCCCCTATAACTATAGAGGCACTAGAACACACTATTAGGGAGTTGCCGACGGGTAAAGCCAAATGTGCAGACGGGTTACCCAGCGAGTTTTACAAAGAATATATGACAGAGGTCACGCCCCCATTGTTAGCCATGCTGAACGAGGCACTAGAAATAGGTATACTGCTAGGGTCACTGAAAGAGTCAATTATTATACCTCTATTGGAACCTAGCAAGCCTGATAAGGATTGCGGCTCATATAGACCACTCTCATTGCTTAACCAAGATGGGAAAATTCTCACAGCCCTAATAGCCAACAGGCTCAAGCCATCTATATCAAAGGTTATATATTCAGATCAAACAGGGTATGTGCTGAACACAAATATCACAGACAATCTTAGGAGGTTGTACTACATTATAGACCAGACCGAAGGTAGTACACAACGATTAGCGGTGGCCTCAAAGGATCCTGTTAAGGCATTCAACTCAGTCAGATGGCCATGGTTGATGGCGGTACATTGTCTGGGTATGATTGTTGTATAATAAACCAAAGGTGCGGGTCAGGACGGGCGCACACATTTTGGAACAATGGCGGATGAGCAAGGGCACAAGGCAGGGCTGCCCATGGTCCCCCATGCTCTTCATCCTAGCACTGGAACCATTGGCGGTATATCTCCAGAAGGAATATTCAGAAGCAGGTATAGTTACGCCGGGGGGGGCGAAACCGGATCTCCTTATATGCAGATGATATGCTTCTGTACCTGCAACATCCAGAGACCAACTTACAGTATATCCTAGATGTGTTAGAGTGCTATGCCGAGTTGTCAGGTATCACAATAAACGCGCAGAAGTCGTTACCTGTTCCCCCTAGTGGGATACTCGGGGAAACCCGGGAACACTTTGCCGAGACTATCGATTAGGTGGGAAACGCACACGTTCAGATACCAGGGAGTGGACATTTTTCATGATCCTATGATAGAACTCATGGAAAACACTCTGAAAGCTGTAGACAAAATTGCAAACTCCATGACCTTTTGGGCTAGGTTGCCGCTCTCACTAATGGGAAGGGCCGCACTGCTGAAGATGGTGTACTCCCGAGACTCCTGCATTATTTTGCTACTATCCCATGTGATATCCCGAAAGCCTTCTTTAAGATACTCCATAGTATATGCCAGAGTTTTCTGTGACATAACTCACGGTGCAGGCTAGCACTTGCGAAACTCCAGGGCCCCTATGAACAAGGTGGCATAAAAGTACCCAGGTTCGAAGCACATTTTGTGGCAGCACAACTACAATTCGTGGTTAAATGGCTGTCCGTCGAGCAGACCCAAGAGGCACATCTGCTTCAGGCAGCATTCACCCCATTCTTTCTGAAAGAGGTAATATGGACAGTCGCGCTGCACGGTGGTCAGCCCCCTCTGTTACTGAGGGTAGGCAAGGCGATGTGGCAAAGGGCTTGTCAGTTACTAGGAAAAAAGACACCATAGTCTCCTCAGATTCCGCAGGTGATGTTTAAAGGGGAAGATGCACAATTGAGGCTTCTGGTGAGAAAGTACTGGGAACCACTGGGAGTGGTGATGGTGGGAGATGTGATACAAGAAGGAAAGCTGAGAAATGTTATGGAACTAGTGTCGGATATGGGGATACCAGTGGGGCAACATCTCACTTATACCAGGCTCCTTACCAGTTCAAAGCAGAAATGGCCGGGGAGCGCAGGGAGAACTGCATGAAGATGAGATGATAGAAAAGTTTTTCAATATTTCGGAGGGAGGGCATGAGGTTTTGAGAATAAATGAGGTGTTGATGTCGAGGCCTTGGGATATGCTAGCACAGACCAGGCGTAGCTGGGAAGCAGATTTACAAACGTAAATAACAGATAAAGTATGGGGTAGAGCGATGGCTTACCACAAGAATGTGTTCAGAAATGCAAGGCTGCAGTTGATTCAATTGTACGTCACCCATAGAGCATATCTAACCCTGATGAAAATATCCAAATTCAGTAATTCTACCGTACAATCCTGTCCAAAATGTGGACTAATTGATGTTGATTTGGGCCACATGTTTTGGGCTTGCACGACGATCAGACAATATTGAGATAAGATAACCCAACCCTTGGCACGAGTGGACATTACACTGGACACTAGTTCTCCCGTGGCCTGTTTTCTGGGTAGCTCTGCAAGACCGAAGAGGACTAGACATGTGAGTAAGTTGAAAGATCTGGCATACATACTGGCGAAGTGCAGGATAGCAGTGGGGTGGAAAGCGCATCACGGTCCGAAAGTATGGTTATGGTGGGAGAACCTTCAGAAATTGATGTATGTAGAAACCGCAGTATGGCAAGAGGCATCCCACCGAGGTCAGGGAGAGGGTCAGGCAGATCTAGATGCATGGAAATTGTTGACAGCCGAGCTAGCAGCAGCTAGGCACATGATACCATTAATGGGGGGCAAGCAGAGACATAGTCTGGAGCTAGACATTATATTGCGTCACAGTGAGTTGTAAGGAGGTAGCAGGGAAAGAGGTGGAGTAGGCTGGGTTGCGGGGCACAATCAGACACATGTGGATATTGACTGTCACAAGCATTGATTTGTATGTCTGTAAGTTAAGATGTTGTTGAAAATTTAAAAAATCATAAAAAGATTCAAGAACAGGAAATTGACAGACATGACCAAGAAGCATCACACGCGTTAGCGCGGGTAAGGCACATAGAGTACAGTGGAGGCATTCACAGAATGGGTGCAGAGCTCTCACTGAGAGGTGCGAAAACCCACCTAATGTAGTTTTACATAGGAGACCTAACTCAACTCAACGAACACAGTGACACACTAAGCCCTAGGCCTCACTGTTCAAAATAGCAGATATGACAATGCACACATGCAGGGAAACCATACTACTTGATACATATAAAGCCAAAGCACAAAAAGGGAAAAGGAGGAAGCACAGCAGACTTGCTAGTCCATTGAAGCCAGATGGGCTGGGGAGGAGTGCAGAGCAGAGCAGCAGTAGATAGGACTGAAACTGCCAGGCCCAGCTAAGTAGAACTTGGCAGCCGAAGAAGGATATGTTTCATTTGAAACACACTCCGCTCTCAACGTGAGTGACAGGTGGGGGCTTGCAGGGTGCATGGAGACTGGTGGCGTGTAGTATAGTGTAGCATAGCTTAATGAGACATAAAGGTTACACATGCTGTTAACTAATAGAAAAAGTGGTGGTTTTAGTTTATCTATTCAAACATGCTCTTTGCCCACATAGCAATTTTGTTCATAGGTATGATGTTATATCCGCTTTTGCTTTAGCTTGTTTAATGACAATAAGAGCCCTCAGAAGATAGGGCATCATATTAAATGCATTAAAATGATAACTACTGTGTCAAGTGTATAATTCAGAGTAATGCATCAGAGTGGTATCTCTTTGAGTCCAAGAACTTTACAATTCCTGGCTGTATCTGTTTAATCATGTTGAAAAGCACATGAACCTAGGCATGCCTGTCTTTTCGCGCTGACACACAGCCTAGGGTGAGTTTTGACATTAATGACTGATGACCAGGGATATGTTTTCACAGCCTCAAACAAGGTGGAGATAAGAGGCTCATGGTCACGCCTAAATCATAGGCAATGAAGACATTGCATTATTTAGTGACTACAGCTATGTTGGCTGTCAAGGAAAGGTGGGGTTGTTTTTGTAGCCTAAGGACTTTACTACGTGAAGAGTGAGATGTGCGAGTTTGTGGGTTGTCAGTGGTGGTGTCAGGTGTGTCTCTGGGGGGCAGATGAGGAGGCATTAAGTTTTGGAATGGTTGTGTTTTATGAAGTAGGTGTCCATCCAGGTGGTGATGGTGGAGAGGCAGTTTTTGAGAGTGTGGGGATTTGAGAAGGAGATTTGGAGTATGTTTGCATGTTGTCCTGTTACGCTCAACTGGTCTCTTCGGGGCGATGGGGCATGGTTTTAGCCCTCCCAGGAATTAGATCTCCCCCTTCAGGCCTCTCCCCCTGCGGATAAGCTGTTGACGCTGGTGGCACTGTCCCTGCGTGGATATGAGAAAACATAAGTGTGCTAATTGGTGACTGTTGTACCTCCGAAACCCTTCTACCCGAGGTGCGATTTCTGTGGTCACTTACCGGCCCATAAGGCTCACCTGGTAAGTATGGATGATGAGCTCTCCGTCCTGCTACTTCTGACAGGGGCGCCTGTTGATGGGATCTAGTTCCTTCACTGATCCCTGGTAAGTAATAGTCCAGTCCAGCTGTGACTATGCTTCTTCTGGTTGGTGGTAAGAGTCTATCAATGTCTCTTGCCTTTTCCCTTTTCTGTTTTCTCTCAATGTCTCTTGCCTTTTCCCCTTTCTGTTTTTCTGTCTTCATATTATTGCTCTCAATGCTGTTGTTAATTCCTGAATAATGTTTTCTCTTCGGTTTTCTTCCCAATAGCTGGAAATGCGGCCCAAAGCAGCTGTGGAGGTGCGGAACGTGGCCGGGAGAAAGATAACTGAAACCGCAATGTCCGACAACAGGTGAGTGATGGTTTAAGGGAAAGCGCGAGGTTCGGTGGTAGCGCAAGCTTAAACGTAATGTCTGTTTAGTGTCTAACATTGCCTTTTGTTTTTTTTTGCAGGTGCTGCGGTTGCGGGTGAAGCGCGTCGTGCTGCGGTGTCCAGATGCAGATTTCAGCGTCCCGGATGATTCGGAGGTGAGCCGCGGTGCCAAGATGAAGACGCGCACAGCTAAGAGCAGGATCCCCCAGGTGGTAAGTATGAAGGCAGGAGACAAGATTTCCAAAGGTAAGTTGAATTCCAGGCGGCGGTGAGCGTTACACTGCATGGAAGTGCAGAATAACGTGAATCGTCTGCCTCAGGGATCGGAGCAGCTTTTATAGCTGTGATCGTGGGCATGCCCACTACGCTTGGCTTGCCTGCCACACCCTGCCACTCCTAGTGACTCAGCACGTGCCAGGCAATCCAATAGTAGTATCCCCACCCAAGAATACATGTGGGACTGCTTTAAAGATGAAAGTTCCATGTTAAATACAGTATGCACCCGAAATGAAAGTGCCATGTCCATAATAAAAGTATTTCTTACCCAAATGAATGTCTTGTTTATTGTTCTTTATGAGACTGTGTCCATCTGGGCCCCCTGTGTGTGTGGCCCTGTAAGGTCTGCGTCCTTGGCTCGATGACCATGACAGCACTCCTCCTCAAGGTGCCTCTCAAAGGTGGTCTTTCTCCTGGTCCTGGCTTGGTGGGATTGTTGTGATAGAATTGGTTGATTAAACGTGGAGCATGGACGTGTTCAATGGGTTCCCATGTTTGGTCTTGAGCTCTGCAACCTTTCCAGTCTATAAGGTAATACAATTTGGACCGAACTACCTTGGAGTCCAAGATGGATTTAACTTCATACTCTGGTTCCCCATCAAGTAATTCAGGCTCTGATGGAGGACTAATCCGTGTATCCGGTTTCATTGGTTTGAGGGGAGAGACATGAAATACTGGGTGACTCTTCATGTGAGATGGTAACTCCAATTTCATGGCGGCAGGGTTGATTATTGCTTTGATAGTATAGGAGCCCAAATATATGGGGCAGAAGGCCCGTGGTCCTTTCAACAGTATGTGTCTGGATGCTAACCAGACTTTATCCCCAATCTGGTAATCGGGAGCTTCTTTTCGGTGCCAGTCAGCAAACAGTTTTTGTCTGTCTTTGGCGTTAGTCAGGTGATCTGTCGCTTCCTCAAGAACCTGAGTTTTTATGCAAGGTTTTTATTGCTGCCATTTCCAAAGTATTGGGTGGATCAAACACTGATGTCCTTGGATGTCTTCAATGTACAGTATAGAATGGGGTTTGCCCAGTACTCGTTTGAACTGAGTTGTTGTATGCATAGTCAGCTACCCAGAGTATGTTTTTCCAGGAGACTTCGGAGTGCTGTAGCATACACCTTAAATATTGCTCTAACGTCTGATTAGTTCATTCGGTTTGCCCATCGGTTTGAGGGTGATGGCTTGTGGACAACCGAAGGTCAATTTTGGCAATTGTACAACACCACCTCCAAAGGGCGGAAACAAATTGAGTTGCACAGTCCGATATTAATATTGAAAGAAATCCATGCAACCGGACAATTTGTTCTAAGAACACAGTAGCGAGAGTCGATGCAGTTGGAAGTCCCTTTAGGGGGATGAAATGGGCCATTTTGGAGAATAAATCCACAATGACTAAAATGGTGTTGTAACCATTGCAAGGAGGAAGATCCGTGATAAAGTCCATTGATAGTGTATGCCAAGGTGCTGGTGGTACCATCAAGGGACGTAGTAAACCAGCAGGATTTTGCTTCTGAGATTTATGTTGTGCGCAGACTCCACATGTAATAAACTGGGCAATATCTTTTCTCCAAGTGGGCCACCAGTAGTTTTGTTTTATTTTAGCCTGCATCTTGGCTATTCCAGGATGTCCTTCCACTAATGAATCATGATAGTTTGTTATGATTTGAGTTTGCAGTTTCTTGTCCTGGATATATAAGCGTGCTTGAAAATATGGTAGATTGTTTTTGATGATGTACCGGTCTCCCTTTAAAAGCCATTCCTGTTGTGTTGCTTGATTCATCTGGGACTGCAAACAGGTTTTTAAGTCATCTATACACGTGGTAGCAGCAATCGTGGTTTGGATTCATTCTTCGGGAATGATGGCCACGGGATCTGATGTTGTAAAAGCCTGGGGCAGAAAAATTGCGGGACCAGAATGCGACGGAATGCAACTGTCCTGTTTCCGGTTCCGGTTGGGTCAACACAGCTCCCATGGCTACATTTGAAGCATCTGTTTCAACCACGTATGGCAGGTCTGGTTGAGGGTGTCGAAGAACTGGTGCTGTGGTAAATGCTAGTTTCAGCTTCCAAAAGGCTTCTTCAGCTTCTGTGGACCAATGGAATTTCTTGTTCTTTCTCAGCAAGGAAGTAATTGGGTGAACAATTTGTTAGATCCCAGGTATAAATCGACGATAGAAATTAGCAAATCCAAGCACACTTTGTACTCCCTTCATGGATGTTGGTGAGGGCCACTGGAGGATTGCGTCCACCTTCCGTGTGTCCATATGTACGCCCTGTGGTGTGAGCATGAAACCAAGAAATTCGACTTCGGTCACATGGAAGGCATTTTGTTCCAGCTTGGCATACAACTGGTGTTGTCTAAGTTTCTCTAGGACTGCTTGGACATGACCGACATGTTCTTCCTTGGACTTCGAGTAGATGAGAATGTCATCTATGTAGACAAGAGCGCAGACGTCCAATAGCTCACGGAGCACGTCATTCATAAAGAATTGGAACGCCGCAGGGGTGTTTCATAACCCGAAAGGCATGACATGGTATTCGAAGAGACCATACTTCGTGCGAAATGCCGTCTTCCACCCGTCTCCTTTTTTGACTCTCACAAGATGGTAGGCCCCTTGCAAATACAACTTTGTGTAGATCTGAGCGCGTTTCACCTGATCCAGGAGCTCTGGTATAAGTGGTAAGGGGTATCGTTTTTTTACTGTGATCTGATTGATTGCTCTATAGTCAATACATGTTCTTAAGTCCCCCTCCTTTTTAGGCACGAAGAAAAGGGGCGACTAAGCAGGGGACTTGGATGGGCGGATAAAACCGTTTACCAAATACTGATCCAGGCAAGTTTTAAGATGTTGGTTTTCTTGCTCCGTTAGAACATAAATCCGGCTGCATGGAATTTGGGCTCCAGGCACAAGGTCTATTTGGCAGTCGTAGGATCTATCCGGGGCAAAACGTTGGCTTGTTCTTCTTGGAAGACACCTTGGTAATCCAGATATTCAGGTGGTAGAGAGCCAGTGAGGCCCAGCACGATACCTTTCTTGGGTTTCAGGTTAATGACATCTTTGTTGTAACAGGTGTCTGCACAATCTTGAGGAAAGGTCAGAACTCGTTTTTTCCAGTCGATCCTAGGATTATGGGTCTCCAGCCAAGGCATTCCCAATATCATCTGGAATTGAGGAGGGCCGATGAGATCGAAAGTAATGGCCTCTTGATGCCCGTCCTGCAACAGTAGCTTGACTTTTTCGGTGTATTGTGTCACTGGGCCGGATGATAGCTGAGATCCATCCACCGCAGTGACGTTTTCGGCCTATTCAGATCGCCAAATCGTTGTCATTGTAGTTTGCTACTTCCCCACTGTCAATGTATACCTCCAAGGAATTTATCTTTGACGGCTGCTTGTTATTCAACAAAAGTCCTGGAAGGACTAGATGTGAGGTCTGTACGCATTCCAAGTTGACCCCTACGCTTGCCAGGCATTGGAGTTTCCCCGAGTCCTGTACTACTACTTCTTCGTTATTTTTGTCCGTTGCCCCAACCATTTTCCTGGGGGGTTTCACCGGGTATTCACAGAGGAAATTACCTGCCTTACCGCAATATAGGCATAGTTGTTGCAGTCTTCTTTTCTCTCTTTCCGCCTTGGTTAGAGGACTCCGTAACCCACCGATTTGCATTGCTTCTGACTGTTCATTTGGTTTGGCCTGGGTCTCGCGGGGTCGCACATAAACTGTCCTTCCTTCTGTTCTGGCTCGGTTCATTTTCCTATTCTGCAACCTATGACCGAGTTGCACTGTTAGGTCTATGTAGTCCGCACACCCCTCAGGTGGGTTCACAACTTGAGCCAACACATCCTTGAGTTCCCCACATAACCCACGATAAAAAAACATAGTTCTTTTCTCTTCTGTCCAGTTGGTTTGGGCTACGCGACGATTGAAGGTCGCAATGTAGGTTAATAGATCTTGATTGAGTGACAATGACTCATTGTCCAGAGCTTGTCCTTGAGTATGTCGGGCAAATAATTTCTCCGTCGCGTGTTGGAAATCCCCAAACTTCCGAAGCAAAGGGTCATCTTGAGTTACTAAGCTCACCAAGCTCACTCTCTGCAGCTCCGCTGCGAGTGAATCCACAGCTGATTCAACATCCGGCAGCTGCAACAGGGAAAGCCGTGCAGAGCGTCGCCGTAGCACAGGAGTGCTTGGAAATCCCCTCCAACCCACAGCAACGCCCCACATCACCACCAGCTGCTGTCCTTGCCCCCGTAGCACCGGAGTGCTCCAGGATGTCCCTCACGGCCATTGCCGGCCACGAGAGGAGAGGCCAAGATGGCCGCCGCTGTGGTTACCGTAGCAACCAGGAACACAAAAGCCTCTGCTGAGGCCCACGATTGGTCTGCCGTTCCAGCCATTCCCTCCCATCCTGTCTTTAATGGAGGGGGGGCTCACCGCCAGGCGAAGCCCCAGAGGAGCGAAGGCCAGGAGAAAAGGCCAAGCTCACTCTCTGCAGCTCTCTGCTGCTTGATGGCGCAGATGGCGCCTCCAGGCTCTCTCAAGCTCACACAAGGTAAGGCTTCCAGCCTCTTCGCCTACCAGTCACACCCCCTGCGTGCACCTACCCAGGTCACAGCCAGGCGCACCATGGAATGTCTCTACAGTAATGCACGACTATGGTCACGCACCCTGCCTACCATTCCCCTCACATACACACCCAACATAGGGTACCGCAATGCAAGGGTTGGCGTGAGAAGCCAGCCTCCAAACATCACGCGCTGCTTTACTAAGGCCAACCCCAGCCCTTGCACTGCCACGTATTCGGTGGCAACGCTACGACAGACTTTCAATGTCCATACCACCAAACAAGACCTCATGGCTGCCACAAACAAAAGTACCTCTATTAACGTTAACTCTGCACCTCCACTAATGCCCAAACCTACTGGCGCTCCCATGCCCAGTGCTTATGTTGATGCCGCCCCCATGGCCACTCACTGTACTATGTTGCTTATTGCTATGCTTATGCCTACTGCTCATGTTGATGCCGCCTCCATGGCCACTCACTGTACTATGTTGCCTTATGCTATGCCTATGCCTACTGCTCATTTTGATGCCGCCCCCATGGCCACTCACTGTACTATGTTGCCTAATGCTATGCCTATGCCTACTGCACATGTTGATACCGCCCCCATGGCCACTCACTGTACTATGTTACCTAATGCTATGCCTATGCCTACTGCACATGTTGATGCCGCCCCCATGGCCACTCACTGTACTATGTTGCCTAATGCTATGCCTATGCCCACTGCTCATGTTGATGCCGCCCCCATGGCCACCCACTGTACTACATTGCCTAATGCTATGCCTATGCCTACTGCATATGTTGATACCGCCCCCATGGCCACTCACTGTACTATGTTGCCTAATGCTATGCCTATGCCTACTACACATGTTGATGCCGCCCCCATGGCCACTCACTGTACTATGTTGCCTAATGCTATGCCTATGCCCACTGCTCATGTTGATGCCGCCCCCATGGCCACTCACTGTACTATATTGCCTAATGCTAGGCTATTGCTCATGTTGATGCCGCCCCCATGGCCACCCTTGACTCCACCCCACTCACTATTGCCGAGCCACTCTCCACTCTGGCTAGCCCGCCCACCTCCACGCCTCTCTCTGCCTACACACTCAGGTGCCCACTGATTAATGCCCGATCCATACCCGCACACGCCCTTGATGTCAACGACCTGCTCATCAAGGACGACCTCGACTTCCTCATCCTTACTGAAACTTGGCTCAATGAAACGTCAGGCCCAGCCCTATCCCTTGCCATCCCACCTGGGTATTCCATCTTCAGGAAAGACCGCACCTCGCAGAAAGGTGGAGGCATTGCCCTCATCGCCAGGGAAGCCATTGCCATTAGAGAAGTTGAAGGCCTGCTGGACAGCAACAGCGACTACCTCCCTCTAAAAATTGACGTTTCCCCCAACTGCTTCATAACCATGCACATTGTATATAGACCCCCAACTCATCCTCTGACTTCCATGACACCCTTATCCACGCACTAACCAACAACATCAAAAAAACACCACGGGTCTTACTTCTGGGTGACCTCAACCTAGGGCTGAACGACCCTAAGGACCCGCCTGCGAAATCTCTCAAGAAAGCCCTGTCCAACCTCGGCTTCATACACTCCATCTCCGAGCCCACTCATGGGCTCAGTCATGGATCAGTCATCACAACTGCTCCCTTCTCATCACTGCCAACACCCCCATCCCTTGGTCGGACCACCACTACATCCAATTCACCCTCGGAACCAAGAAAGTGGCCTTCGCGCCCCCCCCACCCACTGTGCCCAGCAACCTACACTAGGAGCTCTCGCCTTCTCACAGTTGAGAATCTAGCACCTTACCTCCTCAACCCTGCCCTCCAGGCCCCCTCCTCTAACAACCCCGAAACCTTAGCTGACACCTTTAAGGATATCATCACGTCAGCCGTTGACGCCATTGCTCCATTGACCCTAAAAAATGCAAAAAAAGCCAAACATGCCAACTCATGGTTCTCCAAAGAACTTCTTAAAAAACGAGCCCAAAAAAGGACTCCCCTCTCTGCCTGGAAAGCCAGCCCCTCTGAGGCCACCAAACAGAAGTTCAAAACCATCTCCAAATCCTACAGGACTAACATTACCATAGCCAAGGCCACCTCCTTTAACGCCAGGATCGCTGAAGCCAAGTCAGGGTCCAAGGAACTATTCACCATCTTTAGGGAACTGGAAAAACCATCTGCCCCCCCTGCCCCATCAATCATCAAAGATGACAAGTGGTGTAATAGCATTCAGTCTGCCATGCTGGACAAGCTCAACACCCTCCAAACTAAAATCCGCGGCCACCAAAAAGCCCTCTCCAACATTATAGCCAACTTGCGCGCTGAGCCACCCATCAAGACCAGCGACTCCCCTTTATTTGAATTCAAAGATATCACTGAGCGAGAGGTCATCACCCTGCTCAACTCCATCAAATCCTCCAATTGCAAGGGCAACGCCTGCCCAGCTAGCCTCATCAAAGACTCAGCACCTACCCTAGCCCCCTTCCTTACAGCTTTTATCAACTCCTCCTTCCAGTCAGGCCATGTCCCGTCTGGACTCAAGGAAGCTTGGGTGTGCCCACTCCTTAAAAAACCCTCGCTTGACCCCACAGTCCCTGGTAATTACCACTGTATCCTTCCTGCTCAGAATTTTGGACAAAGCAGCTTACCTGCAAGTCCAGAAGTTCTTAGAGGATAACCGGCTCTTAGGCCTGCGGCAATCTGGATTCCGCCCACGGCACAGCACCGAAACGGCCCTTCTAGACCTTAAGAATCAAATGGACGATCTTAGAGATGCAGGCAAACCTGCTCTCCTACTGCTCCTTGATCTATCCACGGCCTTTGATCTCGTGGACCACAACACCTTGTGCCACCATCTAGCCACCTAAGCCAACTTCTCCCCGAAAGCCTATCAATGGATCACCTCCTTCCTCCAAGAAAGGGCCATGAAAGTCTTCTCGGAGTCTGCATCCGCCACCCCGAGCCTCCTCACCTGCGGTGTTCCCCAGGGGTCCTGTATAGCACCTACGCTTTACAACCTTTTCACAAGGCCCCTGTTCAGCATCTTGGATTCCCTTGGCATATCGTACACCAATTACGTGGATGACACACAGGTACTCATCCCACTCTCGGGCGATTACCTAGCAGACACTAACACCCTCACCACTATCTACTCCACCATCCAATCCTGGATGGCAAAGAACTGGCTTTGCCTCAATAGTGAAAAAACTGAACACCTCCTCATAGCATCACCTTTCACATTGGGCAACCTTGGAGACCAGTACTCCTCCTTCACCATCGATAACATTCCTATCAAGGTCTCAAAGCATGTTAGGACCCTCAGAGTCTACCTTGACTCCGACCTTTCCATGGACAAACAGGTCAATGCTATCGCCACCTCTTCAGCCTATTACTCTAAAATCCTCAACGCTGCTAGGCCCTTCCTGGCCCGTCACAATTGCCTCACCATTGCCAGGGCAATTATCGGGTCAAGGCTAGACTATTGCAATGCCCTTCTCGCTGGGACCTCCAGCAAAAACGTGGCCAAATTGCAGCTAGCTCAAAACAATGCGCTCAGGCAGCCACAGGTACTGCCAGAAGAGACCACATCTTTGAAATCAGAAGGCAAGCCCACTGGCTCCCTGTCAAAGAGAGAATTGTCTTTAAAACGCTTGCCCTCACCCACAAATGCCTCCACAAGCTCGCCCCACCCTATCTGACCGACAATCATCAGGCACACAGCCACCAGACCCCCAAGATCACGCTATGCCAACACGATTGTCACACCTACCTCACGAAAGGTGCGCGCTGGAGGTTCCAGCTTCCCCACCCAAGCAGCCACGCACTGGAACGCACTGCCACCTCACCTAAAACTGATTGAATCACAATCACACCTAGCCTTCCGCAAGGCTATCAAAACTAGACTCTTTGTCTAAACCGAATATCTATCACAAATTGGTTTGAGCAATTCCCCGCATATTTGTTCGTTACTGTGTAATCATGAGCCTGCCTGTAATTCAAGTCTGCTTATCCTCTGTAACAGCGCCTCAATGCCTCATGGGCTGCAAGCGTGCTTGATAAATGCAAATAAATAAACTAATGGTATTGACCAGTCTGCCGCGTTGCCTCCTAGGTATGAGAGTACAAATGCAACTTTGGCTTGATCATTAGGAAAGGCTCCTGGTCTGCATAAGAAATGTAGGCGACATTGGTTCATGAATATGGCAAACTTATTTGGATCGCTGTTGAAGCGTTCTGGCGGGGCTAGGGGCACTGCCCCTGGAAGAACCTGAACCACCTGAACCAGTGTTGATTGCTGTGGCGTAGAAGCGTGGGTTGCCCCAGGCAAGGGAACCTGTCCTGCTTGTGCCTGTAGCATCTGTCTTGCCAAGTCATCAGTTCTTTCTCGAGTTACAATAAGATCCCTCCTTAATGCACTGATCTCCTGCTTTGAAGCATGTACTTCAGCCCGTAATTCCCCCAGTAGTTGAGCCAATAGATCTGCCTCTGAAGTTTCCATAACGCCCGAGCAGAGAGTTGTAGCGCTTCGCGTTCTGTTACGCTGACCTGGTCTCTGCGGAGGCTTTGGGGCACGGTTGTATCCCTCCCAGAAAAAAGATCCCCCTTTCTGGTCTCTTCCCCTCCAGATAAGCTGTGGGCGTGGCCAATTGTTGCCACTGCTCCTGCCCATGCATATCCACATATGAGAAAACTTGAGTGTTCTAATTGGTGACTGTTGTACCTCTCAAACCCTTCTACCCAAGGTGCGATTTCTGTGGGCATGTACTGGCCCATAAGGCTCACATGGTAAGTAAGGATGATGAGCTCTCCATCCTGCTACTTCTGGCAGGGGTGCTTGTTGATGGGATCTAGTTCCTTCACTGATCCCTGGTAAGTAATAGTCAGTCCAGCTGCGACTATGCTTCGCTTGGTTGGTGGTAAGCGTCTATCAATGTCTCTTGCCTTTTCCCCTTTCTGTTTTTCTGTCTTGATATTATTGCTCTCAATGTTGTTGTTAATTTCTGAATAATGTTTTCTCTTCTGTTTTCTTCCCAATAGCTGGAAATGCGGCCCAAAGAAGCTGTGGAGGCGTGGAACGCGGCAGGGAGAAAGATGACTGAAACTGCAATGTCCGACAACAGGTGAGTGAAGGTTTAAGGGAAAGCGCGAGGTTCGGTGGTAGTGCAACCTTAAACGTAATGGCCGTTTAGTGTCTCACCTTGCCTTTCGTTTTTATTTGCAGGTGCTGTGGTCGCGGGTGAAGAGCATTGTGCTGTGGTGTCCAGATGCAGATTTCAGCATCCCAAATGATTTAGAGGTGAGCCGCGGTGCCAAGATGAAGACGTACAGAGGTAAGAGCAGGATCCCCCCAGGTGGTAAGTATGGAGGCAGGAGAGAAGATTTCCAAAGGTAAGTTGAATCCCAGGCGGCGGTAAGCGTTACGCTACATGGAAGTGCAGAACAACGCAAAGTGTCTACCGCAGGGATCTGATCCGTTTTATAGCTGTGATCATGGGCACGCCCACTAGGCTTGGCTTGCCTGCCACACCCTGCCACTCCTAGTGAGTCAGCACTTGCCAGGCAATCCAATAGCAGTAGCTCCACCCAAGAATACATGTGAGGCTGCTTTAAAGATGAAAGTTCCATGTTAAATACACTATGCACCCAAAATGAAAGTACCATGTCCATAATAAAAGTATTTCTTACCCAAATGAATGTCTTTTTAATTGTTCTTTATGAGCCTGGTGCCAGGACTGTGTCCATCCGGTCCCCTGTGTGTGTGGCCCTGTAAGGTCTGCGTCCTTGGCCCGATGACCATGACATGTCCTTTTATTGACTAAAGTAGATGTTGTGTCCATTAAGAATTTGTCTGAGGAATTGAACATACAGATTGAACAGGAGAGGAGATGGGTAGGATCATTGTGGTACCACACAACTGACTCAGTGGGATTCAATTTATATGAGGGAATGGAGAAAAAGTATACTCTGTCAGTGGGGAAGGAGGTAAACCAGATGAATAGTGCCTGAGAGTTTCACCCTGTGGGAGAAGGTATTTAGGAGGATGGTGTGGACAATGGTGGAGAAAGCTGCAGTGTAGTTAAGGAGAACTAGGTTTGTATGTTTTTTTTAAGTGATATTATGGAGACCATCCAGGATTTGAAGATTTGCACCTTTGGTGCTGTGGCCTCTGTGAAAACCTGATTCAAAGCTTGTCGTTTGTGGTGATATGCTGTTGGGAGTTGGCTTGTAACAAAGCATTCCATTCCATGTTTCTGGTGAAATATGGCAGGACTGTGATAGGATGGTAGTATTTGAGGAGTGTGGGGTCGAAGGAGGTTTTAATCCAGGAAGGGAGAGATTTATGATTGAAGCATTCAACCAGACCATCAATCTGCGGTTGGTAAACCGATATCTTCAATGTTTTTATATTCAGTACCTCCTTCACCTCCTACATCAGGCAAAACATACAATTCGTGCCCTTTTTAATGAGAGGAAGGGAATAAGGTGTTCAAGGATTTGTTGGCTTGTATTATTTTTCAAGAGAAAGGTCTCAGGATAGCAGGTAGCATAGTCCAGAATGATTAGTATATATTTGTTGCCCAACATAGATGGTTCAGAGGGCCCACTATATTCAATGCGATTCTCAAACAAGGTACCTCAATAACCGGGAATGTTTGTAAGGGAGCTTGTGCTACGGAGGTTGCTGAGGTCTTTTGACCAATGTCACAACTGGCTACATAGGTCTTAACATCGACGTATTTGCCCAGCTGACCTGATCTTGAGTCTTTGAGCCTCATTGAATGCACTTCCTTTTTAACAAACTATTAATATTTAATGCTCTACCCCATAAACTTGGAACATTTAAAAATTGCCAAAACATGCTGCGGTTGTCCCTCCCCATCCTCCTGCATTCATTCCCCCCCCAGGACCCCTTAACCCCAACAACTTGTCACCATTTCCCCTACTGCACCCTGGTGTGAACCATTGCACCTGGAGTACCTACATCCATTACTTCTCCCTCGTGGATCACCATTTCCTCCAGGGTTCCCCTAAGGGTATTTGAAAACCCTCAACTCCTCCGCTCCGTTGATTCCAAGTGGAACATTCCGTACATGAGCTATACATTTTGCAATCTGGTTGGCATCGTAATCAAATAGTTCCCCTCGCCATTATTCCTTTTGTTTAACTTTTTCCTCTCTAGTATCGTGCCCCGCAAACGAGGGTTCCAGCGAGACCATTCCAACCACCTACCCTGTATGTTGCCGATATCTCGGGTAAATCTTCCCTGTGAGCCATCTAAGATCTGACCTTCCACTTGCGATTGTAATTTTCCTGCGGTTTCTCCTTCATCCTCATTTATTTTCAACACCGCCAATCCTTCTGCCAGAGGTAATCCTGTGTTGCCTCCCTGTCAAATGCAAATGTGACTGTAAATGGAAATGTCAATCTGTATCTTATTTTCCTTAATTGCAGCATTTTTATCACAGGCTGCATTTCCCTGTGTTTTTGGAGGTCATCAGGGAGAGATCTTGGTACAGTTCTATCGATGCGCCATTATACGTGATAGGATCTGTTCGTCTAGCAGCCTGAAAGATTTGTTCCTTTTGCAGGTGTAACCTGCGTGCTGCCAGCACGTCTCTTGGGCGTGAGCCTGGGTCCATTCTTCTCAGGCCCACTCTGTGAACGCGATCCAGTAGGATCTCTTCCTTTTCTGTTGCGCCGAGTAGCTCTTTGAAGATCGTGACTATTGCCTCTTTCACGTCGGAGTCCATGACTGATTCAGGGAGATTCCTGACCCGAATATTTGTCCTGCGAGACCTGTTCTCTAAATATTCACATTGGATCTCGAGATTATGGGTCGTACTAGCCAAGTGTTCAAGCAGCTCCTCCGATTGCCGGTTGTCGACAGTCAGCTCCTGTATTGTTCTTTCATTTGCATCAGTGCGTTCGTCCAACTCAGATGGATCTTTCCTGAAATCCTTAATTATTTGTTTAATTTCCGTTGTCTGAAATGACGCTGTGAACATGGTTTGAAATTCCTAAAAGCTCTTTACAAAGTCCTCTTTGGAAGTTGCCATTTTTGTTAGAGCGACGTCAGGGCGAGTTGGGGAGCTAACCTGTTGAGCCCGAGATGATCTGGCACAAATATCCCGTAGAGGGCTATCCGTGTTAGCCTCTATGTTTTGGCAAGTGACCGAGGATGTCTTCTTTTTTGTTCCCAGCATAGTGTCTCTGCTGCCCAGGTGGGTCCCCTGATTTATCCAGTCCTTGAAAGAGCCTAACTGCCTTAGAAGGTCCCATATCCACCCAAGTTTATGGTTTTGATGGGGTAGTTATCACTGCACACTTCTGTAATGTTCTGGGGAGTATGGAATTTGATGATGTGATATTTAATCACCTAGCTTTCCCTGTATTAGTGCCCATTTGTCTCTCGTTTATGGTATTGGGGTCATATTGTTTTAAGTATGATTGCTTGTTGCCTGTAACGCTCACCTGGTATCCACGGGGACGTCACTCAGCCTGTTCTGACCTCTTACGACCTCGAACCCTTCCCTGGAGGCTATTCGACTAGAGACTGGGCCTGAAACACAGGATAGGAAGAGTTTAACTCCCCATTGTCTCTGTGTGCTTGAACCCCTTCTTCCCCGGGGTCCAACCCTTCCCTTTGATCCACAGCTCACCTTGTTTTCTTGGATAGTGTGCTCTCCATCCTGCTTTCAGCGCAGGGGCGCGTAGATTGATTCGGGCTCATTGCTGCCTAGTTACTTCACTGGCAAGAGTCCGACAGGTAAGTATAATGAGTCTTTTGAACAGTTCTCTAACTTCGTTCCTTTCCTTACTTAGATGATGGCCGGCGTCCGGGGATGGCGGCGTGCTGCTGAGATCAGTAGTGCTGAAGGTGAGTGAGAGCGCGATGCACCCCTTTCGTATTTGTATTGAACTGAGTTCTTTTTCTGTCTCTTTTAGGTGCCGCGACATTTTCAGTGTGGATGTCGGTTATGAAGAACAAATGCGGTGAGTAAGCGCGGTATGGGGCGCCTCTAGATGTTTCCACGCTAACCTGGAGTGTCTTTTCCCTCTTGCAGATGGATGAGAAGTTCCGGAGACAGAGTTCCCCCAGAGCGGCTGGGATTCAGATAAGCGTTTGAAGCTCGAACAGTATTTAAAAATAAGCAAAGATATGCAGAATGCTTACTAATGCCTTTTTTCTTTTCTTTTCCCTTTTCCTTAGGAAGCGGAGTTCCGGGATGGGAATGACACTGCCGAAGATGCCCGCAGAACAGAAGGAGCGATGAATGATGGGCAGAAGGGCTGCAAGGTAAGGCTGTTGCTATGGGGACATGAGGGGCAGGAATCATGACATTGCCCCAATTCGTATCTTTTTAATTTATTGACCTGAGTCAGCATGTGTTTGCCTCCTTCAGCAAGGTTACAACTCTCTCTGTATCTCAGTAATACAGCTGCCTTTATTGTTGTGTCAGACCTGCCTAAAATACACAAGAGTTTTTATTCAGCCCTGCTTATCTTAACCACCTTCCACCAATCTGGTATTGGCTTCTTACAAAGTCCTTGTCGTACCTTCTGTGTCTGTATCTTCCACGGCTCCAGAGAATATTAACGTGGTTCAGCCATTAAAAAGAAATCTTTGTGTCCCGTGTACCCTTCAGTCTGTAAGCTGTCTGGGCACCCTACCGTGCGTGTTCGCCCTCGAATTGTCTCCCAGATCCATCTCGGCATGTACAGCCTTGCTCAAAACCACGCCTCCCTGGCCCGGTGGAATCGTTGCACAACTGCCAGACAGATATCCCTCCTTCGCTCTGTTAATTGATATTGCGTCAGCTTCCCCCCCTGGCTCGCGGGCATATATTGAGTCTCATGTTGGGGGTAAAAAACATGCAGTGTATCTGTTTATATGCAGACCATGGCCTTCAAACAGACAATCGCACCTGCGCCTACTGTTGTCCCGCGCCTACTGTTGTCCCGCAAAGTCAGTGTTACGCCATCTGGGTGCACTCTCCCCCGCCATGCGCAGCTCCTGCTTCCGACTTCTTTCCACTTGTAGCTGCCGAATTCCGGGAATTTCCTCAGCTGCGGGACCATGGAAGCACCATGCTGCTTTCACTCACGCCTCCCCTCGGTTCTCTGGGGATATTCAGATGTGGTTCGGGTTCTCAGCCCAGCCCCTGCAGGCAGACTGAAAGCTTGCCCTGTTGAATTTCAGGCATTGCCAGGTCATGAGCTCTCCTCGTCCGCCAACTCTTCTTCTCCTCATCTTCCTTATTACAGCTGCAGGGGGCAATGGTTCTTCGCTTACTCGTTCATCATAGCTTCTGAGGAGGGAAACTGTGAAATATGCTCTATTCCAATGCCATTTACATTGCTTCAGGTACGGAGCTCTGCCTGCACCCTTCCTCAGTGCACAGCGGCCATCTCGGAATGCCAGGCTTTCACAAATCTTAATGTCTTTTTAAACAGTTTCCTGTGGACTGCCCTCTGCCGGGTTCACTTTTGTCAACATACTGTTTCTTGGGACTTTAGACTTTGCCCCTCTTTATTGGCATCCCTTCTTCGGGTTGACTCTTGCCACTTCATATTTCCTTTTGCTTTCTCTTGATGCGGGATTCACTTCCCTTGCTTTCTCAACAGTTTGTAGGTCAAAGATTTCCGACTGTACAGTGATTTTGCTAGACCCCTGTATGACCACTTTGACCTTTCTTGGCGGCTCTCCTACGGCCTCATAGTATCAGTAGTTTCAATCAACATGGGATTGAGCAGAGTCTCGCGTGAGCACCCAAATGGTGCTGATTCCCTCTGCATCTGGTCTTCCCTTAACGATTTACAACTCCTAGAACTTTTCCCAATGTGCCATTTTGCAACTTTCATTCAACACAGTTTGGTTTCTTATCGGTTCTCCCCTCGACTCCCCGGCTGTGATGAACCGCTTGGCTTTCCTTGTATCTGGAGTAAAGGCCGGTACCACAGTAGTAGACGTCTCCCTCGGTCCTGCTCATCAGCGTAGGCATGCTCTGTGTAACGTTGACATCTGCTGCAACACACTTGAGCTATTGTCCATTGTCTTACAATTCCTTCTGCGGAGGTCTCGTGGGTCTGGGTCCGTAAGGGCAAGGTTGTTTCTCTCCTCGTTAGCCTTCGATATTCGCCGCCTTTCTCCTCCTCTTGAACTGCCGTGCTTGGATAGCCATCTCGTCGTGAGGTCTGCCTTGCTCGTATTGTGCTCCACCTTTTATCCCAGTGGGAAAGGGAAAGGGCCGTCAGGTGTGTGTGATCCTGATCAATTGCCTGACTTTGCCTGACCCTGGTGTTGGCACATGTCGGGTAAACGGCTTTGGTGTTTGTCCATCGTCTTTCGTGATGTGCCAAAGTGTTGCTGTTGAGAAAGGGGGAGGGGGTTAGAGTTTGAGCTTCTTGTAATGCAGGATGGGGAAAATATATTAGAAAAAAGGGAGATACTGCGTCTCATACGTCACTGTCCCACTTCCACTCCCCGAGGACCCACCATCCAGGTGATCCTCCCTCACTGGTCCAGCCCCAGGAACTGGATCCAATAGCGATGGCCATGTCCTGGCCACTTGGATGACATATCCCCGGGGACCAGTCAGGGAGACACCTTCAGGTTTCTCACAAGCCCCACCCAAATGTGCTGATTCTTTCTTCCAGCCAATCGGCCTGGCTATTCTTTTCAAACAGTTCAAACTCCAAATCTATCCAATGCCTCTTGTGGCAGATCAGAAGAAGGATGAGGACTCTAGTAGGGCACCTTTAGAATGAGTTTATTAAATGATATGGTGAAGACACAACTATGCCTATTGCTATGGGGTATTCCCTACATACTTTACCAAGGTGCTCGTCAGTCGTTCAAGTATGTCCATAAACAATTAGTCCAACATCCCAAATCAAAAACGAATGGTATCTGATCCCACCGCTAAGTTGAACCAAAAAAAGAATAAGGCCAGGAGAATGTCTCCCTTCTCCTGGCAGGTGCTTCTTATACTGTTCTATTTAGTCTTTTAAATTCCAGTTCAATATGTAATTTTCAAATAGTCTTTCGTGACTCCTTGTATTAGCTCATACAACTCTCTCAAAAAGCTCTTGCTGCTACCTTTCTTTGATGCAATTACTTTCCTTGAGTCTGTTGAGGTAATTACTTTCCTTGAGTCTGGTAGGTTCCTTAGGTTAATCTTGAAAGAGTTTGCATATTCAGGCAAACTAGAGGTCTCTATGGGATTCTTATTCCTCTTGGTGGTATATTTCCCATTTCTCTCCTCTGTATTCTCTTGCCAGTCATTATTTGCGAAGGCTACTTAGGCATTCTGCTTCTGGTCTTCTGTGATTCTTATATACCCCTCATTCACTTCACACACAGGGTTAATCATCCCTTCTTTCCAGGAAAATACTGTACTTTCTTAAAGGTTGTTATCCTAGGGGCTACCCAGCCTTTCCCACTTTCTTTGAAGTGTATTTCAAACTCTCTTACAGTTCTCTTTCTTTCCTTTTTAGGATTAGTTATTATCATCTCTGTGTAAATTAGGCAGTTCACGTTTAGCAACAACTCATTTTCTCTTTAAACTCTATTGGTTTGCCTTTTAGGGTGGGTTATGATTCTCTTTCTTTCACACACATGATTAATCTTCCCTTCTTTCCAGGATGAGGTTGTACTTTCTTGTAAGGTGTTTATCATAAAGGTTTCCCTGCCTTTCCCATTTTCTCTGAAGTGTGTTTCAAACTCTCTTACTGTTCTTTTTCTCTTCCCCTTAGGATTAGTTATTATTCTCTCTCGGTCATTTAGACAGTTCACTTTTGCAACAACTCCATTTCTCTTCCATCTCTATTGGTTTCCCTTTTAGGGTGGGTTATGCTTCTCTTTCCTTCACCCAGGCAGTTCAAGTTTGTCAGATTCGCCGTCTCAATTTCTTGTTTCTACTGGGACGAGTTTCAGCGTTCTTATGATTCTCACATTGGTTCCCGTTCCTCCCCAGTTCCCTGTTACCTTCTTGTTCCGGTGGTAATTAGTCAGGGTTGCTTATCCTTCGGGTCTCTGGCCACTCTCTCTTCTTCATGGGTCTCCTTGCCGGCATCTTTGTCTGACGTGGCTCATCCCCTCTCCCAACTTTGGTATTCCTCACTGGCGAACCACATCAGCTGTAGCAGTCTCCCTTTGAAGGTCTCAGCGTTGTTGCCAGGTCAGCCTGCCCACTGCTGTAGTCCTGTGGTCATGCCACCACCACCACTACTGTGACTCCGCTGTGGTCGAAGTCTCATCTTGTTCAATCTCCACGCAGCTCTCTTCTTGGTTGCCGGCTTCCAGCAACTTTGGGCATTTGCAGTTTCCGCGCTTGTCCATGGCCCCACCTCCAGATACAGTATTGTTACCAGGGGACCTCCCCTGCCTCACCATGCAATCCTCTCTCGTTGCTCCCCCTTTCCTCCTCAAGGTTAACAAACACTCCTCTTTAAATCCACTTTTCTTAGTGGATCTAGGAACAAACACTCCTCTTTCAATCCACCCGTCTCAGTGGATCTAGGCTTTTTAGTTAAAGAGCCAGCTGCTCTTTTCTCTTGTTCCTTCTTAAAGTCTTGACAATTGGCAGTATTGGATATGGGAGACAGTCCCATATATGCTGTTATAGGGCATGGTTTTGCAAGTCCTCCCAGGAACAAGAGTCCCGGTGAGGTCCCACTTTCCTCGACCCCTTGGGAGGGTGTTGCGGAGCGGGCTCACCTGCCTAGCCTCACAGGGAAAAGCTCCCCCTTGGGGAGAAGTGACAAGTTCCCTCAATTCATCACAAGTTCCCTCAATTCATCACACTCTGGATGTGTGCCCCTCGTCAGAGACAACAGGCCCTAGTGGTCTGGGTTTGCCTGTATTTCCGTAACTGAAAATGCGTTTCAACCCAGCTCGAGGTATCTTGGGTCCTGTCAAAAATGATGATAGTCACAATAATCATTACAAACTTTAACAGCTGGCAGGTTACACCAAGGACTCACCGTTACCTCTCTTCCTATCCTGTGACTGACACCTTCCAGCAGGGGAAGACTCTCCTTGTTCCAAACGGGGAGATGAAAGTGAAAGCCTCCCAAGTACCTCTTCCCCCACCCAGATAACCAGGTAGGAGAAGAGGTCCCAGGGAAACCCTCCGGGGAAGAAAACCCTGTGTCGAAGGTTGCGGGAAAGATGTCTTCAATTGCTGCGGAGATTCAGGTGAAGTCCGGAGGACGTTCGTCTTGAAAGAGAAAGAAAATGATAAGTATAAGCAGGTAAGTGAAATATGGAAATGTAAGAGGTTTAGGAATGTAGATTACCCTTAAACAGGAACGATGTGTGGAAAAAGGTGCCAGTCAGAAACTTCCGAAAACCTCTACGATAGTAAGGAAAGGTTGTGATTAGAACTAGTAAGAGAACTAGATCGAATAGGGGAAAGCCACGGGGGAATCTTTACCTGAGAGGCAAGAAGGGCGGAGCTAGGAGTTGTTTCGATAGTGCAGGTTTTTGCACGGGCGGTCGCAATACCGGTGTAACATAAGCCTGTAACTATGAGAAGGAAGATAGAATAGTGAGTCGGGAAAGGTAGAGAAACGGGAAATCAATATGCCGGAGAGTCCCGAATGAAGCTTACCGCGCTCCGGAACGAGACCGGTGGGCAAACTTAGGTGAGAAAGAGATGGAGTCCGTGGAATCGCGAGACAGAGAGGCGGTGAGGAGTGCACTGAAATTGAAACAGGGTAGGAATGTTTAGAATGCCGAAAGGTTAGTGATTAGCAAGACGTATCAGGCTACCTAGATGCGAACTTACGTTGCGTTGTTGTAGCAGAGTAGCAACGCATTCGTGTGCTGATCACAGGAACAGATATACCTACACTCGGGTAGGGAGACAGCACTTCCTGGATACCGAGTCGTGCAGAGGCTAGACCCGCATCTCTAGTTGCGGTGGCCATCTTGCTAGTAAAAATGGCTGACACCCGCCGTCCTAAGGTCCAACGATGCTACAAGGACCACCGCCTTCGGAGGGGCGTGACAGGTCCTACTGCCTTTTGGTCATTTTCTTTGCTGAGGTTGTGGGATTTCCTACCCCCTGGTAGGGTATCTCATGTCTTAGCCCATCTTGGGCTACCGGGCTCTTGACTCCTTGGATAGGTTGTCTCAGCCCGTTGTAGGGATGTCTTGATTCTCAGCCTGGAGTGGGCTTTGCGACTTCTCAAGCATGATTTGTTTATCGGTTTTCTCATCACCTTGTCGGGTATATGGATTTTCAGTCACCGTGGGCTATGTTGTGGCCTCACTGCCCTCCACCCACTTCTCGGTCTGTGCTGCATACCTGCTTTTTGGCGGAAGTGCTTTTTGTTGGGGGGAGGCAGTCTCTTGCCAGCGAATAACCACGCCTCCATCTTCCTTCGGATCTTTGTGGTCGGGTCTCTTGCATCAGTTCCTCCAGTCTTGGACTGACAGCATAGGTTAGGTAGGATACCAGCAAGCCACTTTTGGCGCTGCTTCATTTTGCTTCTCCTCAGCGGCTACAAGCTCCCCTCCTTCCTAGTAGTGACAGCATTCTGCGTGCTTCCTTGTCCTCGACCCACCACACCATTTGCGCGACTCTGCCTGCAGGCTCCTCCAGAGAAGAAGTTCCCTTCTCTGCTTGCCTTTGCAGGGCAGTTTCTCTCACCCTCTGGTTAGCTCTGTCTTCGTGTGTCCGAGTCCTGGGAACTTCATGTTTCTCCCTGGAACGAGATGGGAGAATCCATTAGTTCTGCTCTTCGTGCAAGGACTGCAACAAATACGGCTCTGAATCCAAACCATACACTTTTAAATTGCCCCCTACATTAGTGCTCTGCTCATTCCCATATAGCCAACAAACATTTGGGAGTCCGTGTTAAAGTGAGGTGGAGTAAACCCATGTTTGGGGAGTCCTTGCCTCCTAAAATGGCATCACCCCCAGTGGGATCTTGCTTGCCCTGTCCCTAGGGGGGTTGAGCGTAGCTGGTTTACCTCCCTAGCCCTAAGGGGCGTGGCTCCAACTTCGGGAGAAGGGATAAATTCTCTTGATTCCTCATAATGCCCATGCATTGGACATCCTAAGGAAGTAGTTTGGGGATGTCATGATGCCTACCCCCGGGCATCCAGACCAAGTCCAGCCACCCCGGAAGCAGGCATCATGTTATCCAGAGAAAGCCCAGCAACCCTTGTTAGGGGCTATATGGGTACAGTCCTGGCGTCTATGGCACCAGGCTCATATGGGGGAACAGTCCTGGCGCCATAGGCGCCAGGCTCATATGTTAAAACTTACCTGATGCAGACCATGCTGCAAGAGATCCAAGCCCATGTGAGGCTTGGAAGGGACTACTTTACCTAGGGACTATTTTGTTACTCAGGTGTGGTTGTGGAGGAATACTTACCTGTAACTACTTTGAAGGCTATTTAAACCACGTCCGAAGGGCAGCACACGCTTTGCGTTATTCCGCATCCTGCAGCGTAACGCTCACCGTGCCTGCAGTCAGCATCCAGCCTCGTGCCACGCCCGCCTCGAGTCCAGAGTGCCTAGAAAGAAGGGAAAGAAGAAGAAAGGTTAGAACAAGAACATTATTGGGATTCTTACCTGATTCATCGCACCTTAGAACGAGAAAGACTTTATTTTAAACACGTCACATCGCAAGAAGCAGCGCAGCGCCATACTCGCCGTTCCTCGCAGCATCTCTACGATCTGGTGCTGTCTTCATCATTATGTTGCCGCATTCCAGCACCTAAGGGGGACAAGAAAACAACAAGGTGAGCCGAGGGGAAACAAACAAGAACAATCTCTTGCCACCATATACTTACCTGATTTTACCGCCGGAGGTATTATTCATCAGCACGCCAAATCTTCTTACGCCGCACCTGTAAGAAAAGAGAAAGTAGCGAGTTAAACTTTGGCATCATTTAACGGACAGTGTGGGATAGCGCAGACTCTTACCTGAACGCTTTCAGCTGCCACAGAACTATCTTCTTTTGGGTCTAAGCTGCAAGATAAACAAAGGAATTGGACAAGAGTGATTATTCAGACATTTTTGAACTATATACTTACGGTCCTTCGCCAGGAGTTTTGGAGCCAAGATTTGTCTAGAACTCTTCCAATATCCTGAAGCCAGTCAAGTAACTGGCCATCAACGCGCCCCTGCGTTCCTCGCAGGATGGAGAGCTCATCATTCAAAACTATAAGGTGAGCTTTGTGAACGGGACTATCAGGTGATAAATGGGGACGCAGTGAGGGGCTATTACTCAAATCCACGGGTGGCTAATTCCCTTTCTCCGCCTTTAGGAGACTACTTCTATGGGTCAAGCAGACAAATCTAGGTGGGCCAGTCCAGTCAGTCATCTCTGCACTACGCATCACGTTGGTGGAGACTGTGGCTGTCCAGTTCCGCCCAACACCCCTGTGGGAACCAGGTGAGCGTAACAGAACGCGAAGCCTCTCTACAAATCCTCACCCGGGTGTCATGGAGACCTCAGAAACTGACCAATTGGCCCTACTATTAGGGGAATTTAGGGCTGAAGTACATGGCGCTCGTCAAGAAACTAATACCCTCAGGAGAGAACTGATTGTTTCTAAGGAACGCACCGATGATCTTGCTAGACAATTATTGCAAAACCAAGCTGGGCAAACACAATTACCTGGACTCGGGGGGAATTCAACTCCTGTTTCATTGAGCAATCCTGTGCAAGTGGTTCTACCAGGGAGCATTCCTTTAGCCCCGCCGGAACGTTTTGCTGGGGACCCGAAAAAGTTTGCCGTGTTTATGAACCAATGCCGCTTGCACTTTTTATGCAGACCTGGAGCCTTTCCAAACGATGAAGCATGGAAAGACTATTTGCTTGGCACTCCCAAGGACAGGCCCTGGATAACGAACTTTTGTCCCTACGACAGGGTAACCAGGACCTTCTAACCTACATTGCAACCTTCAATAGGTTGGTGGTGGAAACTGGATGGCCCGAGGTAAAACGGATTACGTTATTTCATCGAGGACTTCGAGGAGAACTCAAAGATGTTTTGGCTCAAGTTGTGAACCCACCTCAAGACTGTGCTGAATATATAGAATTAGTGGTCCAGTTAGATCACAGACTTCAGAACAGAAAGGCCGAACGAGCCAAATTCGAGAACCGGGTGTTGGTTAAACCCAACGCTACCCCCAAAGGAGCAGATACCTCAGAACCCATGCAAATCGGAGGGGTTAAAGGACCCTCGACTCAGAAGGAAAGAGAAAGGAGACAGCAAATGCAATTGTGTCTATACTGTGGAACTTCGGGACATTTTCTACAGGATTGCCCTGTAAAACCACCCAAGAAAGTGGTAGGAGCTGCTGATAAAAGCCATATGGAGTCTGACTCGGGAAACGACCACGCCCGACAAGCGTAGAGGTCCGCTTGGCGAGCTTGGAGAAGGATACTCAGACCTCGCACTTCATCATACCAATGGTCCTTATAGATCCAAGGCAACCATCACGTATGCACGCAGTAAGGGCATACATTGATAGCGGGGCCATAGGAAACTATGTGGACCACGAATTGGCTTCTAGGATGCATCTACCTCTCTTTGGATGTCATCACCACAGTCGATGGAACTGAAATTGCCTCTGGGCCTGTAACTCATTCCACCACAGAGATGACACTATTGGGTCAGGGTGGGCATCGAGAGACTAGTATGTTTGATTTAATCAAAGCCCCGCAGTTCCAAATAATACTAGGGATACCTTGGTTGGAAACACATAATCCTTGTATTGATTGGCGAGAGAAGAGAATAACGTTCCCGGATTGTGCACATACTTGTTACCCGAAAAAAACCCTTGAACGAAGGCCTGGCCGCAGTCGCTACTCCAGTTGTGCAGTTACCTCAGGAATATAAAGAATTCCAGGATGTTTTCCAAAAAGAACAGGCAAACACCTTACCACCTCACAGAACATACGATTGTCAAATCGATCTCATACCCAGCGCACAACCTCCATGTAGTAGGATCTACGCCCTTACTGAACCTGAAAACCTTCACCTACGACAATACCTGGACCAATATCTTGCCAATGGCTTCATTTGTCCATCCAACTACCCTGCATCTTCAGCTTTGTTCTTCGTGCCAAAAAAGGAAGGTGACCTCAGAACGTGCATAGACTACCGCGCATTGAATGAGATCACGGTTAAGAAACGATACCCATTGCCTCTGATCCCCAAATTACTAGACCAAGTAAAGGACGCTTGCATCTACACTAAATTAGAACTCCGAGGGGCATATCATCTAGTACGTGTGAAGAAAGGCGACAAATTGAAGACTGCTTTTCGCACTAAGTATGGATTATTCGAATACCAGGTGATGCCCTTCGGGTTGTGCAATGCACCAGCAGCCTTCCAGTATTTTATGAACGATGTCCTTTGTGAACTCATTGACATCGGTGTTGTCGTATACATAGACGATATTCTAGTGTACTCCTCTTCAGAATCAGAACATGTGAAGCATGTTTGTGCAGTCCTAGAGAAACTACACCAGCACTAGTTATATGCAAAATTAGAAAAATGTGTTTTTCATGCTACGGGAGTTGAATTCCTTGGATTTATCCTGACTCCAAAAGGTGTCCGAATGGACTCTCGAAAGGTGGACGCAATTCTCAAGTGGCCATCACCCAGCTCAGTTAAAGGAGAACAAAGCATGCTCAGATTTGCTAATTTCTACCACAGATTCATTCCGGAATTCTCACATGTTGTACACCATATCACAGCACTCTTGCGAAAAAACAAACGCTTCTTGTGGACCGAAGAAGCTGAAAACGCCTTCCAAAAGTTGAAAGCGAAATTCACGTCTGCACCTGTATTAAAGCACCCACGCCCTGAACTTCCATACATAGTTGAAACTGATGCATCCAGTTTAGCCATGGGAGCTGTCCTGTCCCAGAAGGATCCTGAAACTGGTCAACTTCACCCAGTAGCATTTTGGTCCAGAAAGTTTTCGGCACCCGAGTTAAACTATGCGGTTACCGATAAAGAGTTAATAGCCATCAAATCCGCCTTCAAGGCTTTGCTGCACTATCTTCTCGGTGCCAGGCATACCATTACTGTAATCACCGGAACTTGCAGTATTTAAAAACAGCCAAGGCCCAATCATCACGCCAACTTCGATGGGCATTGTTCTTTGCCGAGTTCGATTTTGTGATCACTTATCGACCAGGCTGTAAAAATGGCAAGGCAGACGCTTTATCCCGAATAGGGATGGGAGAAGCATATGTGAACCCAGAACCGGTACCTATAATTTCAGAACAAAGAATTCTTGGCATAACTACTCTACAGACACTAGAAGATGTTCAGGTAAAGATCCAACAACTCTTTGATCCAACAGCCCTGCAGGACTGGGTAAAGAAAGGCCCGAACTACTCAGTCATCAATGATCTACCTTATTATCAAGGGCGACTATTTCTGCCACACAAGGAACTCCAAGAACTAGTCATCTCCAATTATCATGACACCCTGATGGAAGGGCACCCAGGTATCGCAAAGACTGAAGCTAAAATTAAGAGACAATTCTGGTGGCCCACCTGGCGAAAAGACGTAAAGTCATTTGTAATGTCTTGTGACATTTGCGCCCAAAACAAAAGTCAGAAGAAAAACCAGCTGGACTTTTACAACCTTTGGATATCCCGCTTACACCATGGCACACCTTATCGTTAGGCTTTATTACAGACCTACCTCCATGTAATGGATTTAACACCATTCTAGTTATTGTGGATCTTTTTCCCAAGATGGCCCACTTTATTCCTTTAAAGGGATTACCTTCTGCTTCAATTCTGGCCAGGGAGTTCCTCGAAAACATTGTTCGAATACACGGATTTCCTTCCATATTGGTCTCTGACCGAGGTAGTCAATTCATTTCACATTTTTTGAAAAAATGTTGTCAATTGCCGCAGATCGACGTGAGGTTCTCAACCAGTCACCACCCCCAGACCGATGGTCAGATGGAGAGGACCAACCAGACTCTTGAACAGTACCTGCGTTGTATGTTACACCAGACTGAAGGTAATTGGAAGGTCATTCTATGGATTGCCGAATACGCATACAATAACTCTGTACATTCTGGAACTGGACAAAGCCCCTTTTATAGCATGTACGGGCACCATCCTCGAACCTCAGAACTTGACTAACCTCAACACTTAGAAATGCCCGCAGTGAACCATCTGCATGCTACTATTACACAAGCCTTTAAGGAAGCAACTGAACATTTGAAGCAAGCGAAAGAAAAATACAAGAAAAATGCTGATCAGCATAGAAGTGATGCTCCACAATACCAGATTGGGGATCAAGTTTGGTTGGCCACAAAACACATACCTTTAAAGGGAACGCGGACCTTTAACCCTAGATATTTGGGACCTTACTCTATTAAGGCCATTATCAACCTGGTGGCCGTCAAATTGGAATTGCCTGCTAGTATGCGGATTCACCCAGTCTTCCATGTGTCGCTTCTGAAGCCAGTACAACCTGGAAAAAGACTAACCAGGCCACCTGACCCCATCCTTGTAGACGGGGAACCCGAATTTGAAGTTAAAGGTATCCTGGACTCCAAAATGGTTAAGTCAAAACTTTTTTTATTTAATCGACTGGAAAGGTTACGGACCACAAGAAAGGTCATGGGAACCTAGTGACCGCGTTCATGCACCTCAGTTGGTGAGAAGATTCCACCGGAATTTCCCAGACAAACCAAGACCAAGGGGAAGAGCGACTTTAGGAGGGGCCTGGGGGGGAGGGAAGTGCTGTCATGATGCCTACCCCCGGGTATACAGGCCAAGTCCAGCCATCCCGGAAGCAGGCATCATGTTACCCAGAGAAAGCCCAGCAACCCTTGTTAGGGGATATATGGGTACAGTCCTGGCGTCCATGGCACCAGGCTCATATGGGGGAACAGTCCTGGCGCCACAGGTGCCAGGCTCATATGTTAAAACTTACCTGATGCAGACCATGCTGCAAGAGATCCAAGCCCATGTGAGGCTTGGAAGGGACTACTTTACCTAGAGACTATTTTGTTACTTGGGTGTGGTTGTGGAGGAATACTTACCTGGAACTACTTTGAAGGCTATTTAAACCACGTCCGAAGGGCAGCACACGCTTCGTGTTATTCTGCATCCTGCAGAGTAACGCTCTGCCTGCAGTCAGCATCCAACCTCGTGCCACGCCCGCCTCCAGTCCAGAGCACCTAGAAAGAAGGGAAAGAAGAAGAAAGTTTAGAACAAGAACATTATTGGGTTTCTTACCCGATTCCGGATTCATCGCACCTTAGAACAGGAAAGAGACTTTATTTTAAACACGTCGCATCGCCAGTAGCAGCGCCGTGTCATACTCACCGTTCCTCGCAGCATCTCTACGATCTGGCGCTGTCTTCATCATTATGTTGCCGCATTCCAGCACCTAAGGGGGACAAGAAAACAACAAGGTGAGCCGAGAAGAAACAAACGAGAACAATCTCTTGCCACCATATACTTACCTGATTTTACCGCCGGAGGTATTATTCACCAGCACGCCAAATCTTCTTACGCCGCACCTGTAAGAAAAGAGAAAGTAGCGAGTTAAACTTTGGCATCATTTAACAGACAGTGTGGGATAGCGCAGACTCTTACGTGAACGCTTTCAGCTGCCACAGAACTATCTTCTTTTGGGTCTAAGCTGCAAGATAAACAAAGGAATTGGACAAGAGTGATTATTCAGACATTTTTGAACTATATACTTACGGTCCTTCGCCATGAGTTTTGGAGCCAAGATTTGTCTAGAACTCTTCCAATATCCTCAAGCCAATGAAGTAACTGGCCATCAACGTGCCCCTGCGTTCCTCGCAGAATGGAGAGCTCATCATTCAAAACTATAAGGTGAGCTTTGTGAACGGGAATATCAGAGGTGATAAATGGGGACGCAGTGAAGGGCTATTACTCAAATCCACGGGTGGCTAATTCCCTTTCTCCGCCTTTAGGAGACTACTTCTACGGGTCAAGCAGACGAAGCTAGGTGGGCCAGTCCAGTCAGTCATCTCTGCACTACGTATCACGTTGGTGGAGACTGTGGCTGTCCAGTTCCGCCCGACACCGCTGTGGGAACCAGGTGAGCGTAACAGGGGAATAACAAGCCAGTCCTCTTTCAGTTTCCCAGAAGCAGAAACACAGGCTGGAGGTAAGGAGTTGCAAGAAGCGTGGTGGAGGGAGCATCCAGGCTACAATGTGGTGGCTATTGGGGATAGGGTGTTAGTTCTCAACCCTACATATAAGAAGGAAAAAGATGAAATCACAGTATGTGCATGGGGATTATCCAGGCTGCAATATAGTGGGTGGAGAGGAGGGGTGAGTCAGTGGAAGTGGAAATTTAGATGTAAGGTGCCAAAAGGTACATATGTCCTCCTGGCACCATATTCTGTATGGTCTACTGCCATTGGATAATGTGTAAGGCGTTTCACACTCCCCTTCTACTTTCAAAATTCCAGTATAGCGCACCATCATACAGAACAATTACCCAAGTTTTTCCACTTTTCTAAATATGCACTTATGTTTTACTGATGTTGCAGCATTTACACACCGGTCGATGGCATGTACCTTTTGATATTGCTTGAGCTGCTGCCATTGAGACTTGCCTTAGTACTGCTCACTTTGAATGCACAAACAGCCGTCTGCCCCTGTGCCATTCTCTTTCTGATAAGTGACACAATTAGAAAGGCCACTGTAACCAGTCAGTCCGTATTGTAGACAGTAAGTGAATAGTTGTCCTCTTTTTTTTTCATAACAATATTTTATTGGGTTTTACAGATAGACACAATATCAACAACATTACAATGATCATTAATTGCTTCAGCTCAAAAACGCAGATTTATATGAATGTCAAGGGAGAGTCTGATGGTAACTTGCATGCTATTTTCCGCGATCATGCTCAATCGTGGTGATTAGGTGGGGATCCATACATTGGGTGGCTTTGGCTCAAGTCTGTGGGTTAATAGAGTGGGCTGCTTTGTAGCCATCTAGTGAGTGGTGGCCTTCTAGTAAGCGCTGGGAATATGGCTGCGTGGTTCATTAATGGATCCCAGGTGTTTAAGGTCCTGTTGAAAGTGCCTGTTTGGATTGCAGTGACCTTTTCGGCGACTGCGATGTCCCAACACTTGGACCACCATAATGCTACTGAGGGTCCATCTTCATTTTTCCATAACCGGGCCAATGCAATTTTTGCTGCAAGGAGTAAGTGCGTACACAAACGGGGAACGTGCCCTGAGATTGGGAGTGCCCCCCACCCCGTTTCGCCCAGGAGAATAACTCCAAGATCCCAGGATATGAACAGGCCGGTAATTTCCCCGATATGTTTTATCACCTCTCTCCAGTATGCCTCCGCCTTCGGGCAAGTCCATACCATATGAAATAGGGAGCCAGGGGTGGGGCAGCCATGCCAGCAGCGGTTGAGGATATTGAGCTGGACTGGAGTCACGTAATATCTGTAACAGAGCTTGTAGCCTCGCTCTCTGTTTGTAATGCATTGTGAACTCTTGTGCAATCTGGTCCAGATTTTTGCCCATTCTTCAACCTCTAATTCCCGGCCCAGGTCCTTCTCCTATTCGAGCATGTACCTTTCTTTTTTCGAGGGGTCGGCCCTATCTAGAAGACGGTACAGAGTGGAGGTTTTGCTTCTTTTCGTTGGAGTTGTGAGGGAGATTTCCAGGGCTGTCGGCTCTCTGGCGCATCTCTCCCGCACCGCCCTGTGAGACAGCCAGTGCCGGATTTGGGTGTAATGGAATCTTTCCCGCTCACCCACCCCAAATTTTGATTTGCATCTTTCGAATGAGATGGGAGAAGCCTCCTCCAAGAAGTCGCCCTTTTTTAATAGACCACCCTCCCTCCCAAGCTGAAAGCTATTGGGGTGACAACCTGGTGAAAAATCTGGGATGTTCCAGATGGGAGTTAGGGGACCCAGAACTACTCGGATACCCTATTTCCAGGCTGCTGCCTTCCAGCATCGCACAATTGTGATTGTCGCGGAGAGGAGGCCACTATTTGCTTGGGATTTTATCTCTGGCAGGTGTGGGAGATCCACGGGGTTGCCCGGGCACCAGGCCTCTTCGATCTGCGTCCATTTTGGTGTATCGGCTTCTTGTACCCAGGAGAATGCGTGTGATAGCTGAGCCGCTAGGGTATATCTAGCTATATCGGGTACTCCCAGCCCTCCCTGAGCCTTTCCCTGGGTCATTATTCGTTTGCCAATGCGAGGCTCCCCCCGCCAGACAAATTCCTGAAGTTTCTTTTGTATGTCCACTAGTACTGGACCCGGGATACGGGTCGGTAATGCTGTACAGTAGTATATCCATCTAGGGATCAGATTCATTTTTATGGCGGTAATCCGCCCAAACCAGGAGATTTCTTGGGATGACCAGTTCTTTAGGTCCGTTTTAAAATCTTTAATCAATTGTGGGAAGTTGGCTGCGTACAGGTGGGATGGGTCTTTAGTGATATATACCCCTAGGTATTCGATTGCGTCCTTCGCCCATGGGATCGGCATTAGGGGATTGAGGGGGTTTCTTTCCTAATTAGAGATATTGATAGCCAGGGCTGACGACTTGTCTAGGTTTATTCTGAACCCTGATAGGGCCCCAAACTCTTTAACCTCCTCCCATAAGGCCTCCAGGGATGACGCCAGCTTTGACGCTGTTATTAATACGTCATCCGCCTATAATGCAATTTTATATTCACGGTTTCCCACCGTAATCCCCTTTATCTTTGTGTTCTGTCTAATTTTGGCTTCAAAAGGCTCCATGGAAAAATCAAGGGAAAGAGTGGACACCCCTGCCTAGTGCCCCTTGATATATGTATTGCCTCGGATCTGATGCCATTAACCCGCAGTTGTGTAGTGGGAGTTTGGTAATTGGCCATTATCCATGTGATAAAGTTTGGGCCAAAGCCGAAGTGTTTCAAGATCGCCCGAAGGTACCCCCAGTCCAACAAATCAAAGGCTTTATGAGCATCTAACGATATCACTGCCATCCTGTCCCCAGATCTATGGGCACTTTCGATGATGTCTATTGTTCTCCGAATGTTATCGTGAGTCCCCCTCCCTGGTATAAAACCCGTCTGATCGCTGTCGATCAGGTTTGGCAGGACCGCACCCCGCCTGCCCACTAGAACTTTAGCAAAGATCTTACCATCGTTGTTCATAAGCGTAATCAGGCGATAAGAGGTGGCCAGTTTGGGTGCTTTCCCGGGTTTGTGCAGCAGAACTGTTAGTGATTCCGCCATTGACCCGGTGACAGAGCCCGATGACAGAAAAGAATTGAAAAGGGTAACCATCTGGGGAACGAGGATTCTGGAGTATTTCTTGTAGAAGACTGCGGATAAGCCATCTGGGCCAGGGGCAGTGGATTTAAGAGATTTGATGGCTTCAACGATTTCCTCGGCCGAGATGGGTGATTCGAGGTGATCAAGCTGAATCGAATTCTGAGTGGGTACGGAACGTAAATACACTGTCATGATGCCTACCCCCAGGGACCCAGACCAAGTCCAGCAACCCCGGAAGCAGGCATCAAGTTACCCCAAGCAAGCCCAACAACCCCCGCTAGGGGCTATTTCGGTGCAGTCCTGGCGCCTATGGCGCCAGGCTCATATGGAGAGTCAGTCCTGGCGCCATAGGCGCCAGGCTCATAGATTAAAACTTACCTGATGCAAACCATGCTGCAAACTTACCTGATGCAGACCATGCTGCAAGAGCTCCAAGCCAAACGAGGCTTGGAAGGGACTATTTAACCTAGGGACTATTTTTTACTCAGGTGGGGCTGGGGAGGGATACTTACCTGGGACTACTTTGGAGGCTATTTAAACCACACCCGAAGAGCAGCACACGCTTTGCGTTATTCTGCATCCAGCAGCGTAACGCTCACTGTGCCTGCAAGTCTGCATCCAGTCTTCTGCCACGCCAGGCTCGAGTTTGGAGCTCCTAGAAAAAGGGAGAAAGAAGGAGAAAAGGTTAGACAAGAGCAATACCTTCGATACTTACCTGAATTCCCGATCCATCGCGCCTTCGAGCTGGAAGAAAGAAGTTATTTTATGCGCTTCGCCTCGCCTGCTGCAGCGACGCGCTGAACTCACCGGCCTTCGCAGCATCTTCACATTTCACTGCATCCTCCTGCATGTTACCGCCACACTCCGGCACCTAAGGAGAAGACAAGAACAGCAAGGAGAGCCAAGGGAATACACAGAGGAATACCCCCCATAGACTTACCTGATTTTACCACCGAGGGTACTATTCTTCTTCACGGGTCGGCGCAGCTTCCACTGCATCCTAGCCGAACCCCGGCCCCTAAGGGGAAACAAAAGGACAGCAAGGTGAAACAAGGGACTAACAAGGGGAACCCTCCTCAACACAAAAGACTTACCTGATTTTACCGCCGGAGGCATTATTCCCAGGGACTTCATACTTTCTCTCAGCGCCTGAATAAGGGAGAAAGCAACAGGGTACATATGGACATTATTTTATCGAACTGAACTGTGTTGGATAATACAAATCCTTACCAGAACATTACCGGTTGCCACGAGGAACTCTTCAGTAGGGTCAAGCTGCAACCTGCAAGGAATCGGACAAGAGTGAAAGTCAGGCATTTGAACTCTTACGAACTACATACTTAAGGCGTCTTTCCGGGAATATCGGAGTCAATATTGTCCTGGATCTCACCAATTCCTTCGAGCCAGTGAAGCAACTGGTTATCTACGCGCCCCTGCGCTCACTGCAGGATGGAGAGTTTGTCTTTTCAAATCATCAGGTCAGACTATAAGAGGGAACATCCAAGGTGATCAGTGGGGAGAACAGCGGGGTGGGGGGATTTACGCTCAACTCCACGGGTGGTTAATTCCCTTTCTCCACTTGCAGAATATTTTTACGGGCCAAGCAAACGAAGCTAGGTGGGCCAGTCCAGTCCGTCATCTCGGCCCTGCGCGCCACATTGGTGGAGACCGCAGCAGTCCAGTCCAGTCCAGATCGACGTCTCTGTGGGAACCAGGTGAGCGTAACATACACTGGCATGTTATCTAATACTGTTGGTGTCCCTTTCATAATGTCTGAGTGATACCTCGATAGTTCGTCAATTTTGTCCGCTTCAGAGTAGAGTATTTTCCCATCGGCCCCGGCTAGTTTGAGGATGTCGTTTCTGCTGCAGATCTTTTACAGTTTTTGCACTAACACTTTGTTCGCTTTGTTCCCTTTAATATAGTAGAACTGCCTCGTGAAGGCTAAGGATTTGGTGGTTCGATCAGCGCAGTGCATTTCCAGCTCTGTTTTGGCCTTTCTCATATCTCTCTCTACTTTCCTGGAGTTGCGCAGTTTCAGTTCAGCCTCTAGTTGGTTCACCTTTTCCTCCAATTTTGCTGCAGCAATGTTCGAGACTCTTCGCTGCTCAGCCCCCGGGCTGATCAGGGAGCCTCTGACGACTGCTTTCATCGCATCCCAGATTATATTGATAGGAGAGGTCTCTGTGGTGTTCTTCTTAAAGTAATTGGATATGGTGTCCTCGACTTCCATTCTAATGCATTCGTCTAGTAAAAGAGTCATTCAACTTCCAGTGTTCCTGAACTGGGCGCTTTTGACCCGATATGGCCAGGTTTGCGGTCACTGGGGCGTGATCCGAAATCATGCAGGTGTGGATTGCCGTCTTATTTAAGCATGGATAGAGGACCCAGAGATCAATATGAGGTTGATTCTCAGGAAACCTTTGTGAACACAGGAATAATGGGTATAGTCTCTTGAGGACCCACTGAAAAGCCTCCAGGCGTCGACTGATTCCGTTTCCCTGAGTAGCTTGGCTAGTGGTAATGCTTGTACGAAGTCAGAGTTTGTGGGTGGTAGAGTCTTATCCATTTGGGGATTTGGCATGGAGTTGAAGTCTCCGCCCATGTTTAGGTGGCCTTCTTGAAAGGCTAGGATAGTTGGGATTAGCTCTGAAATAAAATTGGCTTGGGCCATGTTGGGTCGATAGATTGAGGAGATGGTGATGGGGTGTTCCTCAAATAGCCCCTTGAGTAGGAGGAAGCGCCCGTTCGGTCCCTTTTTATTGTGATTTCTGATAGAGAAATCCTGTCAATCAGGAGTATTGCCACCCCTCTTTTCTTCTGACCGGAGGTGGAAAAGTACACTTTTTTGTATCTATTGAATCTTACTCGGTGTTCGTCTTCTTGCAATAGGTGAGTTTCTTGGAGAAATACAATGTCTCCAGATAATTGCCCCAGCCTGTGTTCGACTGATTTCCGCTTCCTTGGCGAATTAAGACCTTGAACATTCCATGAAAGGATCTCTATCTCGCTTGTGTTAGCAATCACCTCCTTCTTCTGCTGAGTTTGGCCTTATGCCCGCTGATGGAAACTGAGCTTCCAGGTCCGAGGCTAAGTCGTTGCATTGGTGATGCTTCGCTGGTGTTGTTGTTGAGACGTGTTGTGATGTTGGGCGGTGGGTCGAGCCAATGTTGCTCCGAGACCCAGGATTTATGTTTGTCTTTTGGTAACCCCCCCCCCTTGAATTGAACTAGTAGGAAAAGCGACATCCTACTGCCACTGGGAAACTGGTGGCGCCAACGCACCGAGAATGGCCAACTGAGCTGCCAAACAAAATGTGAAATAGAACTAGACCGATGTACCCGCACTGCTAGGGTATTTGTTATTATCTCTCACTGAGGATCCTTCCGATTATGAGGTTCCTGGCTTCTTGGGAACTGATAGATTCCCTCCGCCTTACATTTCGCAGGTCGCTATGATTCGTTGCATGAGTTTCGGGGACCTGCATTCTCTGATGAAGCTGAGGATTACTCATCCCAGATTGGGGTTTTTCTTGGGGGGGGCCGCGAGGTCTGCGTCTTTGGCCAGGTCTCGACCAGGGTCCATCTGAGGGCTTTCTGTGCTGAGTCTGGGTTGATTCTTCAGAATCCGATTCCCCCTCTCTCCTCCCGATGCCCAGAAATTTATCAGCCTCTTTCGGTGAGTGGATTTGTTTCTGGGCACCCTCCCATGTGAATCTGACTGAAGTCGGGAACCCCCAGTGATATGAGATCTTTTTTTCACGCAGCCATTCCATGAATACTCGCATGGATCTTCGCTTCTGAAGAGTGGAGTTCGCCAGATCTTGATACAGCGATATTGTAGATCCTTGAAAGGTGATTTGGCGCATTTGTCTCGCTTCCCACATGATCTCCTCCTTAATTTGGAAGAAATTAACCCTCACCAGGACGTCCGGGGGAAGGGTAGATGCCAATCTTGGAGCTGTTCCGTGTACCCGATCCAGCTCCAGAGGTGCTTCGTCCGGGAGGGTTGTTCTGAACCTAACTTCTTAGCTCAGCATCTGGTATGGATGATGGCATCCCATGAAGGTGAATATTGTTTCTTCGAGAGCGATTCTCTGCGTCCTCTTGTTTAGCTTCTAGGAGGTCGCATCTCGCTTCTAGGGCTATGATCCTGTCCCTATCGTGCTTGTCTTCGTATCTTTGGTCGCATACCTCTGATTCGAGTTCAGCTGTCCGTCTTTCCACCTCAACCACTCTTTTGTCCAGGGAGTTTATTTTTTTGGTTACCTCTTCCGTAATCTTTTGAATTTCTCTCGTTAGTGCGGCGAGTAGCTCTTGAAGATCAGCCTTGGTAACCATTTGTGATTGACTATGAGCTGTTGCGGAGGTGGTGGATGCGGTATTACTGGCGATGTCCTCTTGCAAGTCCCCCTTTTTTGGCCGTTCAGTGGAGGAACTGGCCATTAAAGCCACAATGTCCGTTTTTTTGGACGTCTTCGTGCTCCTAGACATTTTCCTATTGCTGAATGCTTTCCGCTCTTCCCCCTGATGATTGTTTTTGTGTACCCAACTTGGTGGGGGAGTCAGGGGCCAGGCCCGCCTCTAAAGTCCAAGTGGGGGGGACTGGATAGGATAGCCTCAGCCTCCGAGAGATCCTGGTGATTTGTTGCTGATGGTGCTGTTGCTTAAGGTCGCCGGCCCCGGGACCCAGTTGTGGGCATTCAGGAGGGATTGCTCGTTTGGAGCCCTCAGGATATGGGGACGGAAGCTTCCGATGGTTCACGGACTGGGAGCCCAGTATGATTCGGTTGGGCCCCTCCGATCCCGACTCCTCACCTTGTGCTAGCAGGTTTATGGGGGTCTGTGCGGTTGTTCCTCTGATGCTCCAGGGTGCCCCAGAGATGTCAAGCTTGTAGTGACACCCGATAAGTTGATGGCTGGCTGGATGTGTATTGTAGCTCCGGTATCGAGGAAGTGCCGGGGTTCACATGAGCGGGCCAATCCGCTCGATTGTGTGGTCCGGAGGATAGAAGGCTGCGCCGGCTCTCAGCCAGGGGACTTCCCCCAACTGCAGCCAGGCCGGGCAGAATATCTAGGCCGTACCGCGCTACTGCAGCGCCGCCTCTCCGGGTCTCCAGAAGCTTATATCAGTGGGAGAGGAGGCCCAGATGGGAGCGGGACGGCACTCCGCCGCGGGTGTTGGTCGCGGTTCCCAGCCCATGAGGTCGCGGAGTGGTGCCGTCTGCCCCGATCAGAGCTGCGGCAGCAGAGGGATGTTGTGTGGCTTTGGGGCCGATAATGGGATGGGCGAGGTGCGACGAGGCCCCGGCCAAAGGTGCGCTGCATTGAAGTGCTGCTCGCTGGGACCCCCCCTCAGCTCCGTCGCCGGGCTCCTCCGGATCTCAGCTAGGGTGCCCAGTCGGGCATTGCGTAACCTCTCGCCGGGACCCGATTTAGAGCCTCATCAGGATGGCTCGCTTCTTTAGGGCAGTGCAGGTGAACAGTCTCAAATAATTAGGCAACTTGTGCTGGTTGCTTCCATACGCCTGCTCCTCCCCCTCACCACAGCTCCATGTAGCCTGGGGTCCCGGCCGCCATCTTGCCGCCGGATGATTCCTGGACGCAAAAATGGATCCGAACTCAGAGATCCGGTAGCCAGTCTGGGTCTAACTCTCTGGGCAGCTGCAGCGGACCTTCCCCCATGCTGTGTCTCGCTCGCAGCGCTAATCCGAGGTAGGAAACAGCGTTTTTGCTTTCGGCGCATTGGGCCAGGCAGGAGCTCCTAAGAAGGCATGCCGATCGCGGCAGCTCCGAGCCACGCCCCTCTAGTTTCAGAAGAAGAGGGAACGATGCAAGGTGTAGGGCTCCAGCTGCACTTTACTTTATCTTTTCATTTACAGTCATTTGGCCACTGTGAACAGAAGCTGTATGCTATTTTGTAGCTCTCGAGATGTTTTCTCCTACAGCTCCCATCATCCGTCAGCAATGAGAATACAGGCTGTGGCTGATGAGTTATGGGAGATTTTATTCCCTAATTTCTTTTGCTTTGGAGGCAGTAATTCAGTGGAAAGGGGTGCTGTAGAGGAGGAGAGGACCTGTAGTATCCCACAGCCAGGTGATCATTTGGTCAACAGGTTGCCTACCCCTGATGTTTATTAATGTCATGTAATGTGACCTTATTTTCAATTTCCGACAGGCTTGTGCCTTTACACTCATGCCTCCAGAGAGAAAACGCTCACACAGTTCTACCATTTATTTTATTTAAATATATGCTGACTAAACATGAATTTTGTTATAAGTAAAGAAATGAGTACACATCGATTGGGGTGATTAGTCAGGGGCAGATTTGTTTCTGGAAGAGACTTGAAAGTTTAGGGGTAGGATGTGTGTTAGCCAGTGGTAAATGAGATAGACTTGCCTGATTAAGGGGGGTGGGAAGGGAGGGTTAGGGTTACTGCTGCGGATAAGTGCACTGACAGCGAGGCATGTCATCACTGCATCTTTACGAATTCACTGAGCTTTTCCATGCAGAGCTGGGTGTCAACCATTATGAACCCTTAGTAGACAAAGGACAGAATCATGTTTATCAAATTAAGTTGATTTTTGTCCAGCCCATCAAAGTTAACTTTTATTTTCACCTTTGCTGATATTACGAGAAACTGACCAAATGTTTGAACAGAATGTGGAATGTGGAATATATCACCCATAGAGTGTTTGCAATGCTAAGAATGATCTGCTCATTGTGAGGAGCCAGGAATGAGACGCAGACACAGAGGACTCATGGTTTTTGGTTATAAACTGTTATTGAAATCAGGAAGCGGTTGGAAAATGCCTCACAATCCCTTACCTAGGAGGGATATCCCTACCTCAACCAAAAACCAAGGGGTCTGTCCTTTGTTGAGATGCCCAAAGCAAAATATGTCCTGTGTCCGTAATCCTATTCTGGCCCTGTGAGGAGTCAGAAATAAAAGTCGGAGACAAGTTGCCATATTTTTAGTTACAGACTTTTATTAACACAAAAAGGGTTGGGAAAAGGCCTCTGGCTGTCCTCTAAGAGGAATTTCCCTACCAAAAACTAAAGATCTGCCTGTGTCGGGCTGTCAAAATCAAAACTGTCCTTGTGTCCAAACGTTCTATACTGACCCTCACACTACAAACCAAACTATAAGGTGAAAAGGGAAATGTCTTTAACCTGGTGATTTTAAAAAGAGTGCATAACGGAAAAATAGAACAGCTCCAATATAAAAGTTCTCCAAGGTCAAAGAGCCCTTGTTCCAGTGGGTGGCCCTTCCCCCTTGGGATCTTTCTCAAAACCTTTCATTGCAGGGGAAATTACCTTCCCATGGATTCTTTCTCAATGTCAGTGATTCTTCAATACAATGTTCTCCAAAGTCAAGTAAACGATCTTTGCTCCACAGGGATTTCCTTCTCCTGGACTTTTTTCTTACTGCAATTCATTCTTCAATACAAAATCCACTAAGTGTAGCAAGCCTTGGTCTCAGAGGTTGATTCTCTTCCCCTGGATTCTTCCTTTTATTCCAATGATTCTTTGTCTAACAGTTCTTTGTATCTTTCTTGGCCCAAAACAATACTTTTAGTTGTAAAGATACTTAGCTTTGTAATTCTTTATTTCAAAAGTCCTTCTTGTTTAACAAACACAGTTTTGTATCCTTTCTTGCGACTTTCTGTAGATTTGCAAATGCCTGGCATACTCCCATGCCAGGACTTCTTATACACTATTAACTGTCTGGTTTACCTGCCTGCCAGAACCTCTTATAGTTTCTCTTTCACTTCCACAATTGCATAAATATATTGTACATCTGGTTGAGTCAACATTTTCTCTGGGTTCCCCCCATATTTGCATTCCATACACTCCTATATGGCTGGGGTCCTTATCTGCAATATGCCTTCTTGCTTTGCAAAAAGTCTGTTCAATGTCTCTGTTTCTACGGCTTTAAAGTTTACAGTTTGTATTTGGCGTTGGTGCGGTTCCCGAAACGCCCCAGTGTCCCCACTTTGCTTGGGTTGCCTCACTGGCTCTGTGTGGCATCTTTGATCTGTTCGCGCGTATGCGGCCAAGCTTTGTTGCCCGCTTTCCACTCTGGGCTGCTTTCACGTTGTTCTGGTTTCTCTCGCATCTTTGCTACAGCACGCCTGTCTTGCTGCAGGTCCCAGTAGGTGAAACGCTGCTTTCTACGGTTGCCGAACCCATAGGAATCTTCCCTTAGTGCCTGGCGTGTCTTCATCATGCCCTACTTGCCCAGCGTCCCTCTGCCTCCTTGTTGGAGAGCTCCTTGGCTCCGCCACTCCAGTTTGTGCATCCCAGTTCCACAAGCCTCTCAGAGAGGTGCAACGACTTTTTCCAAACAGCAGCAGCCTCTTGAAGTTGGTTTTCAATCTTTAAATGTCCTGCACACAGGTGCATTTTGAAAACAACTAACGTGTTCATTGAGCTTGAGGCTCCTTCTGCTCTGCATTGTTCCCTTATTCCTCCCCTTCTTCCTCCTCTCCTCATCCAGTACTTGGGTAATTGTTGTAGATGGAGTCCATTGATGTTAACTGATGATGTTTATTAGGGAAATCACCTTCAATGGTTTCAAATGAAGAGACAGTCCTATATGGAGGATAATTCGAATTTAAAAAGGTAGCTTTTACCCTTTAGACCAGGGATGGAAGTTTGGCCTGAAGGGTTTTGGGAAAAGGTTCTTCTATTTTCCCTAAAGGGGAGTATAGATGCATGGACATAGGCCTTTGCAGTATTGGGTATCAAGGGGTTTCTTCATGGGCAAATGGGGGATACCACGTCTCATTCAATGAAGCCGCAACACCCGCCCGGAGGCTGTCTGCTCCCATTGATCCTCCCTCATGTAGCTGCCCCCAGGGTCAGGATCAGGTAGAGGCTGCCGCCCCCTGGCCACATGGGAGGAGGTTACCACTGGGGAATCTGTGATGATTCCACTGGATTCATCACAGGCGTCACACTCTAAACTAATTCTAAGGTGCAAAGGATTTTGGGCCTCATTACGAGGTCGGCGGTAACCCGCCGGTGCTACCGGTGGGCTGCTGCCGACCTCGTAACACTGCTTCCGCCACCAGCATATTATAAGTGCCGGCGGCCTGGGATGTCAGATGGCGGCAACTGTAAGTCCCCATCCCCGTGGAGTCCCATAGCACTCCACAGGAATGGGGACACAGAAGCACCGGCACTGTTGCTAACAGTGCTTCCGTGGAAACCATGCCTTTAGGGGCCAGTGCTCCTGGCAGGTCAGACCTGCCGGGAGCACTGGCACCTGCAGGCATTTTTGTAGTCTGGCGGTCTGGAAAGAGTGCCGTATGTTCCTACTAGCACCCTTATTTCCAGACCGCCAGACTTGTAATGAGGCCCATTGTCTCGGATTCGGAAAAAGTGTTCAAATGTGGAAATCCAACATAAAGGTATGATTCAAACTAAATAGTTCCAAATGGACAAGGTTTATAGCTCAAGGGAATAGATCCCTTTCCCAGCTTCCTTTTCACCAATATGCAAAAGTTCAAACAATGAATAAGCAAGTTCCTTGCAACCCAAGACGGGAACTCCCTCCTCTCGGTGTGCTCACATTTGCATGGAATGGCTCCCTTCCCCAGATTCCTCCTTATATTCAAGACAACTCAAAAATCCCCAAAATCCTCCTTGGGTTTCCCTTTCCAATATTTACATTGAGGGTGTGGATCCCAGGTCACCTGGTATAAACCCCAGCCAGGTTTTCTCTCTACCTTGAAAAAAATTCACAATTTCAAGGACATGGGTCCTTGAGATTCTCTTCCACTGTAGTTTATTACACACCTTTGGATTTTGCCTGGTGTACACTCTCCTGCCAGATCTTGGATGCAGTCTTCCAAACATTTAATTTTCGCTGGTATACTCTCCTGCCAGGGTTTCAACCCTTGACCTTGCCTAGTATACTCTCCTGCCAGGTCTTCTATGTAATCTTTCAACCACTTGACATGCAGTCCCTCTCAAATGCTTTACTTTGCCTAGTATACTCTCCTGCCAGAACTTCTATGCAGTTATCTTTCCTTTTACCAACAAAGTGACATTTGTCCACTGTTGGCTTACCACCTCCGGTTTCACAAAGTTCTTTCAACATTCGTACTTGTATTTGTTGTATTTCCTCTTTTCAGGTATGGGCTAAGCAACCAGTTTGTGGTATGGCTTAAGACCATGTTAAACCTTTCACAGGTTTCATTCAGCATTTCTCTCGCTACTTTCATGCAGCGGCATGTATTCTTAGGCACCCTGGTAACCCATCCATCATCCCTGGGTTTAATGGGTATTTTGAACGCTTCTCGCGCCTCTTTGTTTCTTCCTCATACAGGTTGTTGGCTCAGCGTGAGTGTCCAATCTGACACAGAGAGGTTGGGGAACCAAATATTTATACTGCCCCATGAAAATCGGCCCCTAACTTAGGTAAACCTATATATAGTATACAAAGGGTTTGGTAGACAGTGTAGTAACGCAGATGCAGCATCACCCTTGCGATGATTCAATAATTAAAATATGGGATAATAACAACCATAAAATGGCCAGCCAGGTTACCTCTGCACCATACACATTAGGCAAAATTGAACACATATTTTATTTAATTCATTAATAATCGTTAAAAATCAACACCTTCAAATGGCTGTTAATATTCAGAAGTACAATACAAATTGCGAAAAGTAGACAGGAGAAAACTAAAAATCAAAATACACAGGGAAAGTGGGAGTAAAGGAACCACCTTAAATCTGGTTCTACAAACTAGAAAACTAAACAATAATTATCTTAGGATCACACAGAAATGAATCATGTTAGCCTATATTAAACTAGAACTGTAATCAATTTCAAATTCACACTCACACTTCATCACACCCAATCAGCCCAACATGTTTCATTCCTCATACATTCACACCAAACACAGTAAAGGGAAATTCATCAGGGGCGTGCACTCAGATAAAAGCAACAATTCACATTTAAAAATTGTTTGTGCAGTATTGAAAGCTGTACAAAGACGGCTTGTGACATTTTTCCAAATGCAGGGTTTCCCGGTCTAAACCAGATACAATCTAAACACACACTATTAATGTGATGTGACGGCTGAATACTAGAGACGTAGGAGCGGCTAATTCCTGCTGTGGCCGTCAACTTGGCTTCTAATCCAGCGTGAGGTAGATGCAGTACACCTTACTAATGATGAACCAGCAAGGTCTAGGAGGATTCTACACGTCGACCAACACCTTCAGTCTGTCATCTGAATAGCAGCGTCAATCCAGCTTAGAATTGCGCTGTACGTGCAGCCAAGTCCGGTCTGCATCCAATAACACCACGAAGCTCACGAAATCCTCTCCCAGAGCTAAATCTTCCTCGGTTGAAACTAGCGGGAATCAGCCGGTCTACAAATCGTCAGATCGGCATGCCGAAAAATCCGGCTGCTGTAAGCGTCAAGCGCGAGGGTTGTAGTACCTTGTCTAAGCAGGCTGGGCTCCGTGAGCGTCTGGTGTATTCCTTGAAGTCGTGCAGGGAAACCAGCATGACTGCCATCAGCAGCTGAAGCTTCGCTGCATTTGGTTCCACACAGGCGGTGAGCCTTCTGCCACGGTTCCCTCTTACGCTGTCTGGGTTCACTTCGGCTTTGCTTCCCACAGCATGCTCTCATGTAGCATGTTGTCCAGTCTTTGCGCGGCTTGTGGCATTACCCAGCTTCTGCACTTCTCCCTCATGCCATCTGTCAACTGCCATGAATTTAAAGTTCCCGGCAGAATTAAGCAATTTCCAAAGACTAGACCAGTGAGTTTGCTTGTTGGTTCCAGTCATCTTCATTGCTCTATTCCTCTTTCTTGTCTCAGTTGCCGTCACAGTGTCTTTAGTATAATATTGAGGAAGCCAACAATGGATCGGATTGGAAGTAATCTGTATTGCTCCCTGCCACTTCCGCATCTCAGTTATTAACATATCACTCCCTGTCTGATGTTGGGGACTGTATGAAGTAGACCTGGCAAGGGTTTGAGGGAGAAAGTTACACTATGACATTAAGGCATGAGGGAGGGAAGGAACATCTCTAAAAGGGAAAGGGGTATGTGACTTACTCTAACATTGCTGTCTCATCTCCCTGAGGGTCGCCTCCCCATGTGGTCCGCCCCTAGGGTCAGGATCAGGTAGCTGCTGCTGTCCTCATGTCACATGGGAAGAGGCTATCCCAGAGAAAGGTGTGATGACATCATCCGATTGATCACATCATCCTCTGCAGTAATGGCGGCTCTGAATGGGCGATCAGACCGAAAGGGCACTTCTGATGCTCTTAAAGAGTGTGGGGGTGGAGAAGGAATCTGTGCTTCAACAGGGAACAACTGTGGCAGAGGGGACAAAGGGGCATTAGGGATTACTGGGGTGCTCATGTCCTGTACACACATGTCCTGTACACAAGGTAGTGGTGAGAACCTCTTATGGGCGGTGCCATCAAGTTGACAGGGGTCACAAGAGTTCCAAGTCCATTCAGGCGGACAGGGGGTTGGGCATTATGTTGGCAGCTAAAGATATGGAGAAGACAATCTGAGGAGGACTGGCAGCAATATTTGAGGGTTATTTGGTACGAGGCACGTAAGGCTGTGTTAGAAGTTATGGTTTCTTCCTCCTGCAGTTCTTGCTCAACGATGCACTGTATATCAAAAGAGATTACCATTGCCAGTGCCCCCTGTTTTTCTCCGAGCCGCTTGACCTTTGCAAGCAGCTTCCCATGTTCTCTTGGTATGGTCACTCCTAACAGCCACATTGTTGCTTAAGATGCGGAAAGGCCACTTCTGGCTGCAGACTTCAATGACACATGAGCATAAGTGGTTAGGATCACCTTGCAGGTGTCAGGTTCCTCCACTTTACCACCTGTGCTGCATCACCAAGATCATAGGTAGTTTGTTCTAGTTTGCGACCCTTCTCCAACCCGATAATGATGTCCAGTGGCATGGCCTCCTCCAAGGTGAGGCCCAGGACCTGTAAGGCAGGAGAAGTATGGGCACTAAAGAAAACATTCAGCATGTTAATGTCATCTACCCCAGCAAATGGGAAAACCAACACCGAGTACTGTACCCCCATATCAAACTCTTACAATGCCAATATAAAATGAATGACACCATCAACATTTAGAAGAACGCATCATTCAGTACTGTACACCCTTTTAAAATTCTTCCAAGGGTAATGGAAAATGTAATCGTTTGCAATCAGAGGAACAGAAAAAGTCCCCCTGCCTCCTGTTGAAGAGGATTTTATTCTTCCTTGGAGGAACTGAAACGTCCTTGGAATTTGGAAGGAGGTAATGCTCCTCTTCTCCTTTTGGGGGTGGTTTCATTTTCATGGCAGGCACCCCATGTTCCAACACTGGTCGATTAATATACTTGCGTTGTTAGCATGGCCCACCTGTTGTATAACTAGTTGGCTTCCATTTAGAGCTTAATGTTTTTAAAAGATCGGGTCTTGGCAAATACAGTAGTGTGTTCAGGCTTGAACCGGCAGTGAGGGTGAAACTTCCAAATTCTGTTTCCATTTTAAGTACTTCAAGAAACACTGCCATATCAGCAGAAATTCTATTATGCAAATTAACTACTTTTTCCCCCTATGAAGTGCCACCATGGTATGGGGGGGGCCAACTTGCAGATGTCAATTCACATTCTGCAGGGAAAGTATTGCGGTCTACTTGGGATGCAAAACGGTGCAAAGTACCCTCGATTTCCTCAATACTGTAGCTCTCTTTGGTGAAGTCTAGTTTGAATAAGGGGCGCTTAAGTTGAGCAGCGATTTTACAATAGCTGCTGCCTTTGCACATCCGGCAACAACTGGGGAGTGTGGGGTTTACTGAGAAGAAAATTGTGACAGGGGAAAACATCCTCTACAGGACCTAGTAATAATGACATGCCCATACACAATTAATAATTATTTATTACGGATGGAAGGGCAGTGCTACACAAAAGCAAAGGATAAGGGCATTGGGGGACAATTTTATTTATGGAGCCATTATATTGCTGGACTTTTCTGGTTATACAACCAGCAGTGGTTCAATGTATGGGTTACTGTTGTCCAGTTCCCCGCATCAATTGGTGCCCTGTACAGCTCAGCAATTTAGGGTTTTTAATGCCTACCGTATACACATTTACTGCAACAGAACCCCATGTTTCTTTCAGAAGTGGAGTACACCATAAAGTAATCTTGAGTGAAAAATAATTTAGAATTTAAAAAATAACACTCACCTGGCCACAGTGAAATATACTGGGGGACAAATATTGGTGTGGATGGTCAAACATAGAGCTCCTAGTTCCCAACTGATCATATTAACCTGTAGTCACCCAAATTAACGGGAATGACGTGCGACTGAATGCATAGGTGCCTGAGAAAGATATACCATTGTGGGTTGTAGACAGAGTATGCAGGTGCTTCACCTATTGGCGAAATGATAGACACCGTTCTGCACAACTATATTGTCTCTGTGCCACTGACAAAGCAGGGCCCAAAAAAGTGGCGAGTTATGATGAAATGGCCGTTAGAGGCGATAACAAAAAATATATAGAAATGTCTTGGGGACAAAGATAAACCCTACTTGACAAGGGACAACAGAAGTAGAATGAAGCTATAGGCCAAGGATAAAAAGTCACTAACTCTTGAGGGTTGTCTATCTTGTAGGAAGTGCTGTTGTATGCATAGCTTTATCAACCTAAGAAAATGAAGCCTTTTCTCGCGTTGACCAAAAATCTATGCCTTGTAGTTTATTTGCATACCCATTACACATTGCTCAGTGATTCAGAACTATAGCTGACCGTACTTACCGGAAAGGGAAGTGGGGTTAGCTGCGACATGTGCTTGTTAGCAGAAAAGGGCTATTCTACTGTCACGGTTTTAACAGTTGCATGCTGGTGAGTGTGGGAGTAATATAGCAACACGCCTTTTATCAGGCTATTTTCTATCTGTTCCAAGAAAATTGCTATGCCACGTCACACATCTGCCGGAAAATATCCATGACTTTGACTTCACATTTCCAACACAAAACACCCATGTCACCTTCACATGCCGTTGCTCGTCAGTCCTGTGCTCTAGTGGAGATTAACTGAGGGGTGCCTCTGGCACATATACAGCACAGGCATACTGTCAGACAGCGATCCTACATATTAATTACAAATGAAACAGAACACCGCAACTCAAACTGCATTCAGTAGAATTGTGAGACAGGCACGATCTCCTTAATGCAACTTTAGTTGCAATGTGTCGCGACGCTGCATTGTCCCAAAACTATTTCAACTGGTTATGGCAGGGAGTGGGATGAATCCATCTGCCTCATTTGAAGCGCTGCTCCTGTACATTTATATAGACTTGTTAATACTGTAAATGTGCAGAGAACACACTAACAATAATAATAGGAGTTTCTATTTGCAGACTTGATGATGCTCATTTGATCGTATTCATGATATCAAAAGGCTGGTGCAATTCAAGCCTACCCTCTGTAGTTACAGACACAATTCTTCAGTGATCATATTAATCCACGGCACCATCACACTAACACATTAGGTTACATTTACACATGCACACAAAAAACATACCCACAATATAACTTCTTTGAATTAATGTACAGTTAGGTAACCACATCTCTTGTAATGCATAAGATTAAGAATCCTCTTCACTTTGAGCATGACAAGGGTCAGAGGCTCGTTTAGTTATATATTTTTGTTTACAAACCTGCGTTTGGGGGCACTAGCTTGTGCATCTCTTGCATTGCACGTCCTCCGGGGTAGTTGAAATGTGATACATAGAGTGAAACTCCAGAATAAGCAGTGTTTGCCAACAGGTGAGCCAACACACACAGAGCTCCTACTTTATACATCCAGGATTTATGGTAGTTATGCAACCTAACAAAAATAGAAAAGGCATCATACACTGTAAACACGATGCATTGGATTATTGTACATATCTGAAGTAAAACAATTGAGTTATGTAAATCTTGAGACAATATATAGTTGATTTATGTAATGTGGTTTCCTTGTAGCACATATGTTGCACACAGTTTGGGCAGAGGGATCAACACGCAACTCAAAGCCTTGGCCTCTAGGTTCTAGGGCCTTGATTAAGCAACAAAACAATGTTAAGTTTAAACCTAGTGGGAGCTTCAACAATCGGGCATTCTGTAAGGCCATAGTCTGTCCTTCCCGACTTCCCTTAGGCTGTCCCAACTCGTCTTTCTTGACCTTTAAGGTAGATTGCTACATCAGACTTTTAAATTAGGCTCCTCCTCGTTGCCCTTTTCTTTCCGGTTCAATTGCCACGTAATGCGTGGCTTCTGCCCTCTGGCCTGTACAACTGGTTGTCGTCCCCTTTTGGGGACCATTTATTACTTTTCTGCTGTTCTTATTATCCTCATCACCTATTGATGTCTTGCTACCTACAGTGCTCCTTTCACCTCCACCATCGCCCCTACTCTCTCCACCTTCTCTGCAGGTTAACTTGCCACGTCTTTTTTATTCAAGTTCCCCTCTGTGTCCCTTTCCACCTCCTCAGTTGTATCTCCCACCCACCACCTCTTCTGAACCTCTCTCCACACCCTTCTTTTTCACCTCCTGCTTCAAGATTATTGCTGCTTTTCCATGAAAGCTTCGGCTCACTCTACCCATGAACTGCAGTGGCCACACATTTCTCAACCCTAAGTACCTTTTTGAGCAGGACATCCTGGAAACACAAACATTGGGTGATCATTCTCAGCTGGGGCTCTGTGTTATTCAAGCACTGCGATTGGCTATCATGTGTTTGAATTATGAAACCCTTATCTGCTTTCCATTGCTCAGAGTTGGCAACAGGGCCTGGTTAGAAAACAACATTTGGCTTTCACACAGTTGTTCTTTCTGGATCTCACCTTTACTCAAAAAATCCTTGCTGGGCCCTTTTATTCTGACTAACTACTGGCCTATCACTACTGCCCCTTCCTCCAGAAAATTATCGATCGAGAAGCCTACCTCCAAATCCAACAATATTTGGAGCACCACCACATCCTCAGCCCCCACAAGTCCAGCTTCCGCCCTGGCTACGGCACTGAATCTGCTCTGCTAGATCTAAAAAACAACTTGATGACCTCAGAGACCTGGGCACTCTCGCCCTCCTCCTGCTCCTAAACCTCTTAGCCGCCTTCGACTTCGTTGACCACCCGACACTATACCATCATCTCACTACCGCTGCCTACTTCTCTCCTGAAGCCACCAAATGGAACACATCCTTCTTGGCTGACGGAACTTCTCAAGTCATCTCTGGCGATGGACTTTGGAGTCTTCACGTCAGAGACAGGTAGGCACAGCATGTAAAATACGCATCACACATCACTATACTAAAGTAAAAATGGCAGGCAACGGACAGGGTGCTACAAGTAGACGAAGGGATAGGAAAATGTTATGACATTTCAGGTGGTGGGATGCAGTATCCAGAATATATAAGCTATTAATGTCACAGAGTGGTGACACACAGGCGTTAGGCAGAATTATATGCAGTACCCTTTGGGAACACCACACACAATTAAGACTAGAAGTGACAGTACAAATTCACCTTTGGTACAGGCCTGTACTACACAGTAAAGTGGTAGCGATGGCTGAGCAGTCAGACTTATCTTAAGAGTAAGTGAGCAGTATCAATAGTTACACAAAGGACAGCAATTACTATGATTCAAACAAACACTAACTCACGGTTTCTGAGTAAAAGAATATACATTTATTTACACATCAGTTGTAAAACATTTCACTAAAGCAAAGCAGACGAAAAATCACACTCTAAATACACCACACCACTCCCAATTGATTCTGGACAAGTCAAACTCAAACGAAGTGTGAGCAAAATGGCACTCCAGCAATTAAAAAAGAGAGGGAAAAACAAAGTTAGACAAAAATTGAGCAGCACCAACAGGTAAGTAAGCAGGGCAATCTAGAAAGATGAACTACCGTGATAGAATCAAATCAAAAAGGCTTAGGGCCATAGTCAATAGGACAAAAGTTTTTTGTTCAAGATCACACAGTTCAGGGTAGTTCGCGTTTAAGTCTTTGCCAAGAGTTCCGGACGAAGTTGGTCGGCAGAAAAGTTAGTTTAAAGAGTAGAGAAGGACAAGCTCTCGGATTGGCAAAAGGTTTCACACACCTTCACCACGGCTGGACGAAACGAACAACCGGATTTGCACAGTACCTTTAAATGGAGAACAAGCTGTAGCTGTGGCGAACGTTCCTGGCAGTTCCTGCAGACTCACTGTTCCTGAAGCGACTGTCGGAATGACATGAAGTAGGAAGACTGGATGGTCTTGCACTGCCCAGGGAAGAAACCAGTAGCAGAGCAAAGCAACGAATAAAAAGGTGCCCTCCTTAAAACCCAAGCAGGGTCCGACCTTCCTAGCTATCCGGTTCACTGTAACTCTGTACAGCAAATTCGACTAGAGGAAGGAGTCCTGGCTTGCAGTTTGGGTGAACTGGTTGGTCCCACCAGCTCCAGGGAAGAAGATTTCTGGAGGATCCTCTCTTGTCATCGGATTCAGAAGATTCGGATCTGCAGCATGGCTTCATTGGGTAGTTCAGTCGTTGTAGGGGTCCTCTTCAGTCAGCTCCTCGTCAGTTTTTTCATTTCAGTGGTGACTCTGCCTTTCCAGAGCCAGAGACCTGCTTTTTATGCAGTTTTCCCCCATTCACACAGCCTGGCTGTCAATCACACAGCAGGGTGGCTGTCCTGGCGGGACAGTCCCTATGGCAGGGGTCCTAAAACCCCTCCCTCACATCCTGCCTACCTAGACTTTCAGGCGCCTAAGGAGGGCTTCTGTGTAGAAGCCCGCGAAAAGACGGTGAACAAAGGAACCAAACCTGGTTTGGCACGCAGAGTAAAACACGAGAAAGACATTCTTAAAAAGAAATGGTGAATAAACCCAGCCGGAACCATATAAAAACGTATATGGTCTAGGAGTTTAAGTTCAAGGCTACCTATTTAAGATAACCGCGGTAGGAAACACAGGGTAGTTACCACTGCCACCAGCCAAGTCTTGATGAAAAGGGAGCGAAACAATGCTCCAAGAGAAACAGACAAAAATGGATAAGTATTAACCCTTTCCAGTACTCTATGTAAGATAGTTTGTACTGGGTCTGTAGATTTAAAAGACTACTAAAGTTAATGGCAACTTTATATGTTCTGGGAGACAGTAGTCAGTCCCAGAAAATGGATTCTGAGTTGGGAAGTCTAAAAGACAACCCTGTGACACTGCACTGAAGGTGTTGTGTAACACAAAGTAAAAAGATCATGCCTATGGAGTAGGTGATGCTCCACAGTCTATAAACACAAGAAAACGTTAAACACACACAGCAAAACACATGTAAGAGTGGGACAAAAGGCGCTCACTCTTACCAGGTGAAAAAAAGAAATCCTAGAAACCCAGCAAAGCTGCTGAGGGACTCAGTAGGTAAGGGAAATAATCCATTCTGGAGAATTCTCCCTAACAGCAGGGGCAGGCTAGGCTCAGTTGGGAGTTGGACATGCAAGAGAAATTGACAGACGCAGTATGGAGCAGAACATTGGCTTATCATAGAAAAGTGTCCAGGAACGCCAGACTCCAGCTAATCCAAGTGTGCATAACACATAGGGCATATCTAACCCTGGGAGAATAGCCAAATTTAGCAATGCCACCGAACAGTCTTGCCCAAAATGTGGATTCATTAATGCCGGTCTGATACACATTTTCTGGGCATGTGGAAAGATCTGTCAGTATTGGGACGACATAGCTCTAAATTTAGCCAAGGCGGATATAACATTGGACAGAGGTTCCCCCAAGGCCTGTTTGCTAGGCATTTTTGCATGGCCGAAGATGGGCCAGACACGTGAACAAGCTGAAAGACCTAGTTTGTTTCCTAGCGAAGCGCCGGATAGCAATGGGCTGGAATGCACCCAAAGATCTGGACATAAATCGGTGGTGGAGCGACCTCCAGAAATGGACACTGGCAGAAACCAGTGTGGCAAGAGGCAGCCCGCAGAGGCAGGGGGAGCACAATGTGGATTTAGGTTCATGGAAGCAGATGGCCTCAAGGTACACTGAAGCACAAAGGGCAGAGGAAGCCCAAGCATAATTGGCAGATTGAGACAGTATATATAAGGAACAGTCGATGCAACGGGAGAATAAGGGTGGTGAGGGTGTGGGTATTTGGGGGGCGAGGAAAACACAGACACAATTCGGCAATGTATGGTTATGTAAATGTATACGTTACATTGTGGTTAATAAAATAATATATATATATATTTTTTAAAGTCACCGGCGACTCCACCGCCCTGCCAACTCCAATCGCCTGTGGCATTGCACAAGGCTTCTGAGCCTCCCCCACCCTCTACAATGTCTATATGAAGCCTCTCTTCGATCACCTGGAGTCACTTGACATCACATATAAGAACTATGTGGATGACACGCACATCCTCATCCATCTGTCTGGGCACCACCACCAACCAGACACTGTCAAACCTAACACCATTTATGAAAACTATTCAAGTCTGGATGGCCTCTCACATATTCTGTCTAAATGACGACAAAACGGAAATCTTGCTCGTTGGGACCCAAGCATGACTTGTCAAACTTGATCAAGCCTACCGAGCATTCACAATCAATGTCTTACAATGACAGTTTCACCTACAATTAAAACCCTGGGCATTGTGAGACAGGTATGGTATCAAGAGAGACTCAAAAGTAACAGTTTGAAAACCTTTATTATCAAACTTTGTGGGTTTGGTGTAATGCCTAACTGGCCCTAATTCTAAGGGGGTTGTTCCCTCAACTGATCGTCTAAGGGACGTCGATGTCAAGTCCAAAACCAAAGTTAGTCTGTGTCTAAACCTATGCTTACCCTCACTCTTAAACTAAATGTGATAGGGGATCTTCTTAAAGTAAAAATAGTGATTCAAAAGTAAATGTAAACCACATCTGGTTAACCTTCCAAGTAGGGCTCTTGCAGCAAGTCAATAGATTTCACAAGTTATCTGGTTATCTTGGGGTTCCCTTCCCCAAGGTTTGTCCTTCCAGTTCCAAACAAACAAAATGTTCCTGTTAGGCCTCTCAGGGTTCCCTTCCCCAATATTAGGCCTCTCTTCATGAAGTTCACCCATGTCTCTTGTAGGCCTCTTAGGGTTCCGTTACCCAAGCCTAGGCCCCTCTGGTTTCAAACAAACAAAAAGTTCTTCTTGTCAGTATGTACCTTTCACTGTACAGATCTTTCATGAGAGTAGTATCAGAGACTTTAGAGAACGCCAGGTGCTTTGCTCCTCCCAGGCATGACCACTCTGACTTCTAACCCCTCTCCTTATTCTCTGGCACCTTTTCCTCTTCTGTGCCTCTTTCACTTTGTCCTTTTCCACTTCACTGTGTTTCCTGCACCTTCTTTTTCTGTAAAACAATATAGTCATGGGCACCCCTCTGCAAGAACAAACATGGCTAAGTTATCTGTTTTTTGGGAAGGTACCCACTCGGGAGTCTGCAGCCACAATTTAGCTCACTGTACCTTTCACAGAAGGGAAATATCTATTTGCATATCAATCTTTGTCCCGCCCACATGGGCAGTCCAGCACCGAAATGCTATGGCAATTCTCTTCTGAACAAGATTACCAACAGCAACCCCAGACACATGTTTCAGCCTTGTTGGGCCTCATCAGTGAGCTGGAGCTGTGCCTCTTTTTCTGTCATGCACACTTGCACCGTCTTTCCACCATTCTGTGCTTCTTGCACACTTCTTACTTTTCACTGTGCTCTCTTGCACCTTCTTTTGCCCTTTAATGTGCCTCTTGCACACACTGTATTTCTTTTGGGTCGTTTGCACCCTCTTTTGACTGTGTTTTCCTTCTCACTATCTCTTTGCTGTCTCTCTCGGTTTTGGGTCGCTTACACCCCTCTCATTATTTTCAGGTCTCTCTTGCACCCATTCTTGGCGGTTTCTGAACCGGCAAGGCACTTTGCTGCGTTTTATTAATTCTGCGCCTCTAGCGCACCTTTTCTGTCATTACGCTTTAGTTCTTTCACCGCTTTCCAGCTTTCGCCTGCTTTGCTTTTACCTCTCTCTTGCTTTGCTTTTCTTTCACTGTTTTCCAGCTTTCGCTTGCTTTGGTCCCTCTTTTGCTCACCTGCCTCTTCTTTCAACAACGCTCCTGCTCCCGCCTCCTGCTCCCGCTCCAGCCACCCGCATGGTACCGAGTTTCTCTCTGTCACATGAAACACACCAACAGTAGCTTGGCGCCGGCGAGAAGGTCAAATCGGTTTGGGTCGAGGTCAGGGTCTCGTCACCTGCCCTTCAGCACCCTTGGGACTGGCACACGTTTCAAAAGGAACAAGCATTTCCCTGAACACCACTGGCGGGATACAGGCGGCCTCGCTCCGGCTCTCTGGAGACACGGCTCCCTAGCCATGTTGCCGCCCTTCACGAACACCGGGCCAGCATCTCAGCACGCCGTTATCCTCTGGATCACCCAGGCTTCTTTTCCTGCAGCTGCCTGTTCCTTGGCTCCTCCGGTCCAGTCAGCAACCCCAGCTCGCTCAATGTTTCTGGCAGAACCATCCTTTTTATATTGCAGGTAAGAGTCAATTAGAGTCAGGTGGGCACAGTTGGAGTAAAGTGCCTGACTATTAGTGGGACAATTCAAAGGTGTTAGATGGTAGGCCTCACTTTATATCCCTATTTTGTTTCTATGGGTGATACTCATTGCTCCCGATCACCTCTCTCGTCCCAGTACTGATTGGAAATGGCAAAGGGGAGATGGGGCGTCATTGGAAATACCCCATTAAGGCTGAGGGAGAGTGGGTTGGTATATAATTGGGAAGTGGGGAATACCAGGTCTCACACTTGGGCATTCTTCTCCCAATCCCGCGTGACAATCCACTCAGGTGATCCACCCTCGCTAATCCACCCCCAGGATCAGGATCCAAAAGCGATGGCCTTTTCCTGGCCACCTGAATGGAAAATCCCGGGGGAGTAGGTGGGAGAATACCGTTGGGTGTCTCTCAGCATCCACCTTGACGCCACCCTTAACATGACACGCCATGACAATGCCATTGCCTCGTCTGCAGCTCACACCAGAAAACTCCAACGCCAGTAAACCGTTCCTCTCCATCGACAACCGCCTCACCATTGCCCGATTTATTATTGGTTCAAACCCCGACTACTGCAACACACTCCTGGCTGCACTACGGAACAGAACTTCAACAAGCTGCAAATTATCCAAAATAACGCCCTGCACACTGCCTTCAGCCTCTCTAAACACAATCACATCACAGATGCAAGAAGAAAGGTCCACTGGCTCCCCATGAGGAAACAGATCACATTTCTTTTTTTAATACTTTATTTTTGCATTTTGCCAATACACATCCGGCACCAACAAAAAAACAAGGAGTCCGTTCCGGTAGTGACCCAGCGAATCATAATACTATACATTACAGGTGTTCTGACCAGGTTGTTATACAAATACATATTCACTCGCAGTAAGTAGGTATTGAACATACGGATCCCATACATCCAGCGGGCAGGCCTGCAGTGGTAGAGTGCGAAAGAATGCCATTTCCACGTCAAGTCCGTGCAGCTGCAGAAAAAATACAGTCAGCAGAAGCAACGGAACATTGAGAAAAAGATAAAGGAGCTTGGGGAGTATGATCATTTTTACTATCCAGATGCGTCCGATCAGGGTGAGAGGGAGCAATCGCCACCTCGCAACCTTATCCTGGAGGCACGAAATCGCCCAGCCGTAGTTGTCCCGAGCAACCTCTCACAGTCACGTGCCACCTTAAGCCCCAGGTACCGGACCCCGGATGACTGCCACCGAAACCCAAACACATCTGCAAACTCGTCTGTCCCGTCTGTGAGAGGAAAGATCACCGATTTACTGTGATTGATCCTCAGGCTGAAAAATTCCCCAAATCTAGTCACCTCCTGCATCACTGTGCTGAGATTGCGTTCCTAGTCACTCTGAAATAGGGCGACATCTGCGTACAGGGATTTAATCAATCTATGCGGCCCCAGTTGCAGTCCACGCTACATGGGACGCTCCCGCAGAATGGCATCGTCAGGGCAAAGAGGAGCAGGGACACTGGGCACCACTGCCTTGTCCCCCCACTCCATGTAAAAACTGTCAGACTGCTGCCTCTCCACCAATATTCCTGCCGATGGATTGGCGTAGAGAAGGGTGACCAAAGAGAGAAATCGGGCTCCAAGTCCAAGTTTTCGTAAAACCGCAAATAGGAAAGGCCATTCAATTGAGTCAAATGCCTTTTCAGCATCACAAAAGATCGTGGCCACCCACGCCTCTGGTTCCAGCGCCGCCAACACCCAGAAAAAAGCAGCACAAACCATATGTAGTATACCTCCTGGGCACGAAGCCGGCCTGATCCGCCAGCACAAGGCCAGGCATCAGGGGGAGAAGCTGGTTGGCCAACACCTTGGCAAAGAACTTGTTATCAACATTGATTAAGGAAATCAGTCTGTAAAATGCACACTCATCAGCCGGCTTTCCCTTCTTGTGTATCACTATAACAATTGCCTTCCTCAGCAAGGGGGCGGGGGGAAGAGTGTTCCCGTAATCAGGGACTCATTATATACTGGAACAAGCCGGGGACCATAGTGGAGGCATATGCCTTATAAAACTCTGCCGAGAGGCCATCTGGGCCAAGGGACTTAGACCCGGTAGCTCCCTGATCACCATCAGAATCTCCTCCACGGAGAGCTCACGATTAAGTGCCTTGCAAAGCTGGGATCCAACAATACAGCTCCACCCCATCCAGGTAGCGCTGGAGATCCTCTGCACCCTGGGAGTGCCTAGACACAGAGGTGCTGGTAAAAGGCACAGAATTCCGCAACAATATCCTCCTCGGCAGACAGCAGAGCCCCATGGGGTCCCTGATGCAATCTATCTGTGGGGGTCGCCTGTCGGCCATCAAAAGCCGGGCCAGCATGGCCCCATGGTTCTGACCTTTCCCATATAGCCAAACCGCATGGCCACAGTTCAAAATCTCCCAGTCCGCCCCCTCCTGGAACATGACCAGCTCCCACTGCAGCTCAGCCAGCACAGCGGGGTCTGCCGAGGGTTCATAGTCACTCTCCAAACGCTTCACCCGCACTTCGCTAGCCCCCAATTTGCTCCTGATCTACCAGAGGATCCCGTTTTCCTTGGCCATGCAGATACCCCTTATAAAACACTTGAAACTCTCCCACAGCGCCCCCATTGAGGAGACCGAGCCTTTGTTGTGCAAAGAAATGCCCCCATTTCGTCACGCACTTCCTCGTAGAACACTGTGGCCTGTAACACAGTCGGCTTAAAGCACCATGAGTAGGCCCCACTACACCCCCCACCCAGTAGGCACTCCAGGATCACCGCTGAATGGTCAGACAGGGTCTGCAGAAGGATCCGACAGTCTCCAAAATTGAACCCCTGTGGCGGGACACAAGGGGATAGTACAGTCTGGAGCTGGACCCTTGAAGTATAGCAGCACTCATCCCAGGGCTGCCTCCTCAATGCATCAACCAAGTTATAAGTCACACAGATATCAAGTTATAAGTCACACAGATATCATGCACCTGCTGACTCGCCCTGGACGGGGAGCCCCGACCAACCCCATACCTACTTAGCAAAGGGTCCTTTACCAGATTGAAATCCCGAACCCATGTTATTGTCGCACTCTGGCATCCGGCCAGCTGGACCATCACCCAGCTGAAGGAGTTGGCGCCATCATAATTCAGCCTGTATGGGTTGATGAGAGCCAGCTCCACCCCCTCCAAGATGCAACGGACCAGCAGGGCCCTCCCTTTATCGTCCAGAGCCACTGAGTCCAGTCAGAACTTGGTTCCTTTTGCAATTAGTATGGCCACCCCCCTGGCTTAAGAGGAGTAGGACAAGATGGCAACCCCAACGGGACACTGAGGCAGGGGTGAGATGAGTTTCTTGAACAAAGGCCACTTCCACCTTGTGCCTGCAAAAATATGGCACCACCTTCCTAACCTTAGAAGGCTGATTCCCCCCTGATGTTCAAGGTAGCTACCCTAAGGAACATCCAAACAAGCAAAGACTAGCTATGGGCCAAGCATCCCAAGCCCAACCAGATTGCACCCTATGCTTCCTAATGCAAGGCTGCAGGCCACACATTGTAGGACTCAGACTCCCTCCCCCCCAACCCCATGATGTCCCTCCACCACCCGCCCGAAGATTCCCCCCCAGATCCAACAGCTCCAACCCCAACCAAAGCAGGAGCATTGCCGCTTCCATGCAACCCCCCTTCAGAACACCCCACCCACCCCCGCCAACTCTGGACGCCCCTCACCCACCACACATCTACCCCCCCCAACAAAACACCACCAGTAATCATGTTGCGCTCGGCACACAAGTGCCAGCCCAGGGCGGGTTGGATGTACTCTAGAAGATCCATCAGTCACCTAAATGGGGACTGCCTGCTGTCCATACTAAATGTTCCCTGTGCAGGTGCTTCAACAAAGTCTTGGGCCAGTTCACCAGGCGGAGCCTGGCTAGGCTGGGACAACATCGATCTCAGGGGTCCTCCTGACCCTCCCCTGCCATGGTTCCTGGCACCATTTCAGGGACGCTGATGATTGAGCCTATGTGCCCTGTAAATGCCATCAAGAAAGGAGCTTGCGGACTCCCGAGACAGGAAGAATTGCGTCTTTCCACTGTGTTGGATCCTCAGCTTTGCCGGGAATAGCATGGAATACTGGATGTGATTGTCCCAGAACTGGTGCTTCACCCCCACAAAGGATCTCCTGGAAGCCTGTACTGCCGCTGGGAAGTCGGGGAACAGATGGATAGTTTAACAGACGGGCGATGATGGGGTGAGGAGGGGCACCGGGCGAGAGGCTGGTATGCAGTGTGCCCTCTTGACCACAAACAGCAAAGAGAGTTCTGCGTCGCCAAAGACCGCTCTACACAGGGATTAAAAAAACTCCATCTTGACCTGCCTCTGGTGCTCCGGGATCCCGACCAGTTGGATATTAATCCTGCGTGCCTGCCAATCCAAATCCTCATTTTTAGCACTAACTGCCTTCAGCGACCCTGGCCGCGAGAGACACTGCACCATCTTCAATCCCAGACACTCTTCGCTCCATCGTATCAAGATGGTCCCCATGTTTATGCAATCTAAGTTGGAGCATATCCACCTTGGAATAGAGTGTGTCCAACTTGCCTTCCAGCCCATCAATTCTTATCAAGGGAACACCGGGGATCCAGTAGAACATTCAAAGTGAAGACAATAGCCTGTTCTGACCATGATATGGCTGTAATGACATTAAACATGGCTTTTCCGGGGTTAGAGGCTCCGCAAGTGTTGAAATTACTCCCTCCTCCGGATTACAGGGTTTAGGGAATTCATGGAGAGGGAAATCTGGTTCTTTTTTTTTTTTTTTAAGATAAATGACACAGGAGAGATTTCACAGCGGCATGTTTGAGAGGCAGCAGAGGCTATGTTTAGGGGTCTCTTTATTGGGGCTAGGAGAAAACGGAAAAACGTGAAAGGGCCTGATAAAGAGTAGGTTGGGGGAAAACATTGTCCAATTGAGAGCCAGTCCCAAGGAGGATCAGGGTGCGGTGGAAGCAACACTGTAGTCTATTAGGGAGAAAAGGCAGGAATTGCATTTGTTACTTTTGGGCGAGGTCTAGAGGACGATGAATTTCATGAAGCAAAGAAATTACGAGAAAGAGGATAGAGTGGCATCCATTCTGGCTCACAGACTTTGGGCTGCTAGGAATGAGTGAAGGGCTGAGCAGATTAGGGATACGAAGGGGAACAATGTACGAGACTTTGAGGGGATTCTCCAGAGATGCGCAGAATTTTATGAAGCCCTATACAGTAGTGAAAAGAGGCCGAAGGGTACTTGAGGGATATCCCCCTCACATCTCTGTTGTCTGAAGATAGGGAGACCTTGGATACAGAGATCACATTGGGCAAGGTGAAGCGGGCCATTCTGCATATGAAGGCAGGGAGGACCTCAGGAGAGAACAGCTTAAAGTCTGCGTTGTATAAAATGTTTATGGACCTTCTGGCTCCTCCCCTAGTCAGGGTATTCAATAGTATTAAAGCAGGTGGTAACGCACCCTGCTCCTTCCTCAGTGCCTTAACAGTGATCCTGAAAGAGGGAAATGACCTGACCCACTGCTCGTCTTATAGAGTGGAATCCCTCTTGAATAAATAGGCCAACGTTTTCACATGCGTAATGGCACTGAAATTGGAGCTGGTCCTCCCAAAACTGGCCCATTCAGATCAGACTGGCTTTGCGTGGAATAGGCAAGGGGCGGATAACCTCAGAAAAACACTGGATCTTCTTGCTTTCCCAGAGGCTAAAAATGGAGGAGCCCCAATACTTGGATGCCGAAAAGGCATTCAATCGGGTTAGCTAGTCTTTCATGAGAGTGTAGTGTTGGGGAAGGTGGGCATGGGAGGACTGTAGATGGGTTGGCTCTGGGCACTATATTCGGTACCCCCCACCCAAGTGCTTGTCAACAGGATGGAGTAGCAACCCTTTCTCTCTAGATGGGGTTGCCGGCTGCCTCCCTTGCTATATGCATTAGGGATAGAACCATGGTGTCTTGACTTGACGCGTTGTGAAGAATATATGGGCCTCTGTCCCCAAGTTCCACACAGGGAGAGAGAAAACTACTCCCTGTGTGAGCCTTGAGGCCACAGGTGGTTGTTGTTTCACAGTATCAGACACCGCCCAGGACCCCAGAGCTGTTGGAATGAATTCAGGTATTAGCACAAACAAGCACAATTCTGTAAACAATGTAATTGTATTGAAAAGGGGCTTACCTAAGTTTAATGGAAAGGTGCTAGGAACTCTGATGCTGTGGTGCAAGGAAGCGTCAGCAATCCATAAAGCCAGGCGCCAGAAACTCAGCGCTGGCTACACACCTGATGATCTTGTAAGAATTTGTGGCACTATGGTACTCGTGGATTACTTGGAGGCACCGTAGCAGTTCAAGGAACATCGAAGACAGATGAGTAAGTAACAAAACAGAGAAGGGTAATCCGAAACAATCCGTTAACCATTAGCCAAAATCCAAAAGTCTGTGAATCCGAGCAGAAACCAAAACCACAAATCCAAGGAGCAAGAACACCAGTCCGTTATCCGTAAGCTTGAGGTCTTTTTCCAATGAATCCAAGACGTGAATCGAGAACGCCGAACAGTGTCGTGAAAACAGCTGTGAAGCGGCGAATGATTCAAATTGCGCGGTTTTTATGTCTGCCGACTCCCGATCACATGAGCGGAGCTCAGGGCACGTGATCGGGAAGTCGGCCTGAAACCAGGAAGTGGTTACGGTCGGCTGCCCCAGCCCTCTCGCAATTTCCATGGCAGTTGCCACAGGAAACGAGGGAACAAATGAAGGCGCCCTCTGACAGAGCCTTGGAGCTGATGACGCTTCCTCCGCACCACAGGTAGCACGACATTATGAGGGGCTGACTGTGACTTGGGGAGTCTAGCTGTGTTATGTGTCGGGGAGTCCCCGGGGGTATGAGTGTTATGTAAAACGGTGTGCCTGAGGGGAACCTTCCTTCCGTGCATGACAGATCCCCCCCCCCCCCCCCCCCCAATGGCCCACGACCACGTGGGCAGGCGGGATGGTCCAGGTTTAAACGAGAAACCAGCCGCGGGGCATGGACATCAGCCGCAGGAACCCAACACCGTTCCTCCGGGCCAAAACCCGCCTAGTCCACAAGATACTGGAGACCACCCCTAACCACACGGGACCCCAAAATGGTCGACACCTCATACTCCTCAGAACCACCCACAGAAACGGGACCAGGGGCAGACTGGAGACGCGTAGGAGTGGGACATGGTTTCAATAGGGAGGTATGGAACACAGGATGGATGCGCCAAGAGGCGGGAACAGAGAGGTGATAGGCCACCGGGTTGATCACTGCAGAAATCCTATAGGGTCCTACAAAACGGGGAAGCAATTTGCGACAGCCCGGCAGTCGGAGGTGACGTGAAGAAAGCCAAACCCTGTCCCCCACAACATAGGAAGGCGCCACAGCCCTCCGTCCATCAGCCGCAGCCTTCGCCGACACCTGAGCCTCGCGAAGATGAGTGAGCGTCTGGGCATGGACAGCTGACAGGTCTCAGGCGCATGCAACCGCGGCAGGATTAACAGAAAGCGTGAAATCAGGAATAGGCAAGGTGCGGGGGTGCTGACCATACAGAACATAAAAAGGAGAAGAGCCGGTAGAAGCGTGCAAAGCGTTATTGTATGCAAATTCAGCAAGGTGCAAGACACTTAACCATGATTGTTGGTGCTGTAAAATGAGACAACGTAAATACTGCTCCATGGCCTGGTTCACCCTCTCAGTCTAGCCATCCGTTTCCGGATGATAGGCGGATGAAAAACAGGAACCAATGCCCAGAAGACCTGTGAGCACCCGCCAGAACCGAGATGTGAATTGCGGCCCCCTGTCCGAGATGATAACTGTGGGTAGCCCAAAAAGACAGAAGACGGATTTAAAGAAAAGGTTGGCCAACACTGGGGCGGACGGAATGCCACAACAGGGAATAAACCGAGCGACCTTAGAGAAAGAATCCACCACCACCCAAACTGTGTCGAAGCCCTTGGTTCGAGGCAGGTCCGTCATAAAATCCATCGAAACCGCGTGCCAGGGTCTAGGAGGTACAGGTAAGGGATGTAAGAGACCCCCTGGGCGCCCCCGGCGATGTTTACACTGGGCACATATTGCACACGTGTTCACATAGCCTTCGATATCGCGTTTCATGGAGGGCCACCAACACCAACGTTTGAGGAGGTCCAATGTCCGCTTTTGTCCAGGATGTCCATTAATGGCTCTGTCATGGGACCATTCCAGAGCGAGGTTGCGGGTGTCTGCTGTTGGTAACCATAATTTATTCTGGATGAATGGTAACCCATCATGAAACACCGGATCCCACTCTGAGACTTGTTCAGGATGTAGTGAAACCCATGTACTAATTGATTTCAGTAGTGGTAAAGGAGGTGTACAGAGACAAATGACGTGTAAGTCTAATAGGGTTTCAGCGAAAACGGTTAAGGAGACCCCAACAGGGTAACGAGACAATGCGTCTGCCTTTCCATGGGACAAGCCAGATTGATGTTTGATCTGGAAGTCCAAGGCTGCAAAGAATAAATGCCACCGCACCTGCCGGCTATTGATACACTTGAGCGAGGCCAAGTCCTGGATATTACGGTGATCTGTGAATACCGTGATTGGATGTTTTGCCCCTAACAGGTGATGCCGCCAGACTTGAAAGGCATCCTTGATGGCCAGTAATTCTTTTCTGTAACAGTGTAATGGTTTTCGGTAGGGGAAAACTTTCGGGAATGAAATGCCACCGGATGTAGCTGACCTGAAAAGGGACAATGCTGGGATAACACTGCGCCAAGAGCAAATTAGGATGCATCTGCTTCCACTATGAAAGGGAGTTCTGGGTCGGGATGATTTAGAACGGGGGCAGTGGTAAATGCTGTCTTTAATGCATCAAAAGCTGTCTGGTATTCATTTAGCCACACAAAAGGCATCTTTGGGCTGGTTAATGCACTAAGGGGTGTTACAATGGAGGAAAAATACTGACTAAAACGCCTGTAGTAATTCGAGAAGCCCAGAAATGATAGTAATGGCTTGAGGTTACTGGGCTTTGGCCAATCTAACTCAGCACGGACCTTGGAATGGTTCATGGATAGACCCCCGGGTGTAATATGGAATCCCAGGAATTCCACACTGTCAGTATGAAACTGACACTTCTCAGGCTTAGAGAAGAGTGAATTTTGATGAAGACGAGACAAAACCTCGCGGACGTGTATCACATGTTCTTTTAAGTTTTGTGAGAAAATGAGGATATCATCGAGGTATACCGCTACACATACATCCAGCAAGTCATGGAATACCTCGTTCATAAAACGTTGAAACGTGGCTGGGGCGTTACAAAGCCCAAAGGGCATAACCACGTATTCAAACAGCCCATAACGACTACAGAAGGCAGTTTTCCACTCGTCTCCGGGGCGAATCCTAATCAGGTTATATGCTCCACGGAGATCGAGTTTCGTAAAGACATTGGCGTGACTTAGTTTATCCAACAACGGGGCGATCAAAGGGATTGGATACTGATTTTTTACGGTGATGGAGTTCAAGCGGCGGTAGTCCACACAGGGACGTAAGTCGCCCTCCTTCTTGGGAACAAAAAAAATAGGGCTGGCCGCAGGGGAGGTAGAAGGGCGTGTGTGACCAATTTTTAGGGCCTTTTGGATGTATTCCTTGAGAGCCTGTTCCTCCGAGGGAGACAGTGAATAAATGCATCCCGAAGGAATGATGGAATCAGGAATTATGTCAATGGGACAATTGTAGGTGCGATGCGGAGGAAGAATTTCGGAAGAGCCCTTATCGAAAACGTCCTGAAAATCCTGCTATTCTGCAGGAATACCGGTTGCAACAGCCCCCACCAGGTGTGGCTCTGAAGGAGAAGGAATGTCATCGTTCAGTGTGAGCTGTGCGATGGCCCCCAAAGCACGTGGGGGTGATTCAATGCCTTCGGGTGCGGTGAGGCAATCATTTTGACATAATTCTGACTCAAAATGAACATGCCCAGACTTCCAGTCAATCAGCGGATTATGTTGTTTCAACCACGGAATACCCAATATCAAACCAAACTGTGGCATTGAAATTGAATCAAAGGAAATCACTTCCTGATGGGTGTTCTGTATATTCATGGTGATTGGGGCACTTTGTTGTCTGATCGGACCGGAAATCAGTGCCGTGCCGTCCACTGCGTGTACAGGTTTTGGGTGTTGTTTGGTAACCAGGGGTAGATTCAATGACTTGGCCAACATTATATCGACATAATTGCCTGTGGCACATGAATCAATAACAATGGACAGTGTATGAACAATATCTGGTGTGGGTTTTAAAGTAGCCTGTACCACCACTGGCCTAACCCTCCCAAAGGCGGGTATCATTTCCGAGGGAGTAGATGAACTGCTCGATCCGGCCCTCGGATCTAGGGTCGAACAGTCCGAAAAACTGGATTTTTTGTCTTGGGACGCCGAGGACAGGTCTTTACAAAATGTTAGTTTAGGCCACAATAGTGGCATGCGTTGTCAGTTCTTCAGCGTTCTCACTCGGTTTGCGAAATCGGGCTGCGGATTCCGCCTATTTGCATGGTTTCACCACCTGTATCTGTGGAAGGGGAGGTCTGAACTGTATTAGGAAACCCTGCTTCGGATTTGCGTTCGGAACGCTGTGCGTCTATCTGTAGGGCGAGGTCTACTAATTCAATGTGTTGTGTGGGCAGAGAGGGGACAACGGCCATAGCATCCTTCATGGAATTACTGAGTCCTCTATAAAACACCACTGCCTTTTTTGTTTCGGGCCAAGAGGTCTCAGCAGCCAAATGATTAAATTGGGCAATGTATTCTGTGAGTGAGCCCTTTCCTTGAGATAAGTCCAATAACTCGAGATCCCGGGACTGGGCCTTATGACGTGTGTCAAATACATGAGATATTTCTGTGACTAGTAAATCGAAATCATAAAGAACGGGGCAGTTATTTTCCAATAACGGGTTAGCCCAAACGGCAGCTGTACCAGCGAGATGGGATAGGGTAAACGCCGCCTTGGTGATGGAATCTGGGGAAGGCCTGAGGTCTACAGAGGAAATGCAATTTGCATTGGTTTAAGAATGTACGAAACCTTCTGGGATCTTCATGGAATCTTTCTGGAGCGGTCAAGGGAAAGGGTGTGGGCACGAGAACGGGAACCTGAGGTGCTGCCGTGGGGACAACAGATGGTGCTACAGGGGGTTGGGCAGCAGCATCACCGAACTCTGCATTAGCGGGTAAGGGATTTTGAGCACTTTGGATGAGGTCTAACCGCTGATGTATAGCGGTATTGGCAGCTGTCATATCTGCCCTCAACACGGTGATTGCCATGTACCAACGCAGCCACAGGGTTGTCGGCTGTGGCCTCCATATTCAACACAACACAAGGCTTCACAGTCTGTTTTGACTTGACGCATCGTGAAGAATATATGGGCCTCTGTCCCCAAGTTCCACACAGGGAGAGAGAAAACTACTCCCTGTGCGAGCCTTGAAGCCACAGGTGGTTGTTGTTTCGCAGGATCAGATGCCGCCGAGGACCCCAGAGTTGTTGGAATGAATTCAGGTATTAGCACAAACAAGCACAGTACTGTAAACAATGTAACTGTATTGAAAAGGGGCTTACCTAAGTTAATGGAAAGGTGCTAGGAACTCTGAGGCTGTGGTGCAAGGAAGCGTCAGCAATCCATAAAGCCAGGCGCCAGAAACTCAGCGCTGGCTACACACCTGATGATCCTGGAAGAATTCATGGCACTATGGTACTTGTGGATTACTTGGAGGCACCGTAGCAGTTCAAGGAACCTCGAAGACAGATGAGTAAGTAACAAAGCAGAGAAGGGTAATCCGAAACAATCCGTTAACCGTTAGCCAAAATCCCAAAGTCTGTGAATACGAGCAGAAACCAAAACCACAAATCCAAGGAGCAAGAACACCAGTCTGTTATCCGTAAGCTTGAGGTCTTTTTCAAATGAATCCAAGACGTGAATCGAGAACGCCGAACAGTGTCGTGAAAACAGCTGTGAAGCGGCGAATGATTCAAATTGCGTGGTTTTTATGTCTGCCGACTCCCGATCACGTGAGCGGAGCTCAGGGCACGTGATCGGGAAGTCAGCCCGAAACCAGAAAGTGGTTATGGTCGGCTGCCCCAGCCTGCTCGCAATCTCCATGGCAGTTGCCACGGGAAACGAGGGAACAAACGAAGTCACCCTCTGACAGAGCCTTGGAGCTGATGACGCTTCCTCCGCACCACAGCTAGCGCGACATTATGAGGGGCTGACTGTGACATGGGGAGTCTAGCTGTGTTATGTGTCGGAGAGTCCCCGGGGGTATGAGTGTTATGTAAAACGGTGTGCCTGAGGGTAACCTTCCTTCCGCGCATGACACATGGGCCTCTAGTGTAAGGGTAGATCGATATATTCAGGGTATTATGATCCAGGGGCAGACATACAGATTGGCCTTGTTTGCCGACGATGCCTTGTTGTATGTGATCAGGCTGAGGGAGTCGATCCCGCACCTCCCGAAGGGATTGCAGGAGTATGGCAGGTTCTCTGGATTTAAGATAAATCTCACTAATTTGGTAGTTTTCCTGGTGGTACCAGTGAGGGACGTCGAATTGGAATACCTTCCGACCCTACCATTTGTGATCAACGAAGAGGGCTTCAAGTATTTAGGAGTGCAGATACCCAGGGATCTGAATGAGTTGTTCAATGTGAATGATCTGCCCTTCTGGGCTAGAAGTCAACAGGATCTGGAGAGGGGGGGTAGGATGCAGTTATCTTGGGTTGCAAGCTTGAACTGCACCAAGATGACTCTCCTTCCTTATTCCTATTCCAGATGTTTCTCAGAGTGGTGCCGGATTCCTTTCTCGAAACGGTCAGGTCTGCTCTTCTGGGTTTCCTTCGGAAGAGGGCTCATCCTAGGCTTGCCTATGATACGCTCATACTTCGTAGAGAGAGGGGTGGGATGGGACTACCCAATTTGCCACGGTACTACAGGGCGGCGCAGCTTCAAGTGATGGTGGACCCTCGTCGCCCGCTCAAGTCTAAGCAATGGGTGGACCTGGAAAACGCTGTTTTGGCACCAGTTTCCTTCAGGGACTGGTTGTGAATCCCTAAAAAAAAGAGTCCTGGAGCATCCTGTCCTCTCAGTAGTTTGGAGTAAGTGGTATGAAGAAAAACATACACAATGGCTCACATGCTGGCCCTCTCCACTGAGCTGCATATGGGCCTCTCCATTGCGAGATCTGATCAATGAACCTCTGGGGTTCCAAAGGTCGTATGAGGCTGGCATGGAGAAAGCAGGGATGTTGTGGGATGGGGGCAGTTTATTTCCATTGAGCTCCTGGGGGAGTACCTACAGATTGGTATCCTTTCTATATTTCATTGGATAGAGCTGAAGGGTATGCTCCTTGACGCAAAATGGGGGTGGGGTGGGTGGATCGGCGTTTGAAAAAAGGAGCAGGGAAACAAAGGGCCTTTTGTCCAGTATTTATAAAGAGCTGCTGTTGGCTGAACTAGGGCTGGATGGGCAAGGAACCTGGGCATGGACATTTTGGATTCGCTCTTCTTTAGAATGTGCCACAAGGTATCCCAAGGTACTGTATCTGTGCAGTATAGATGGCAGGCGACTAAACTTTTACATAGGTGGCATTTCCCCCCTAATAAGTTAGCAAAGTTGTACCTTGGAGTACACCCAAATTGTTGGCAGTGTGGCCATAAATGGATGTACTTCTGGCACATGTGATGGAAGCATGAGAGTATTTAGAAGGTCTGGACAAAGGTTATGCTCTGGATAGGAGAACTGGATGAAATTCCGAGGGCTTTCTCCCCCTTGCTGATGTTACTGGGGGTGAGCAAAGAAGGAGAGCAGGAGCTAAACATCAATCGTATTTCTCATACCCTGTTGATAGCTGCCAGAAGTTGCTTTCCGCAGCAATGGAAAAAAGCTTTCGAAGCGAGTGGTTTCAGAGGACAAGGGCTAGATATTATCTTGCATACCTGATTGACGAGTCCAGATGCAATATAGAGGTGTGGTGGCTTCCTTTCTTTCACAAATATGGGAAGAATACTCGTTAGCTAAAGCTGTTCTATCTCCGATTGTTGAGGCTATACAGCGAACCAGTGTGTGCGTGGGACACTTTACCCAGAAGGGCGAGAGGACGACGGGGAGAAGGGGAGGGCGGATTTGGGCGGAAGGGGCTGAGATTCCTGAAAAGTTACTGCTTAAAGAGTTTAATTGCATTGTTTTTGATTCACCCATTTCTTTTCACCCTGAAAACTCCCAAAGATTTAATAATGTAAAAAAAAGGTTAGGATGCAGGCTATACGTGCAAATCATTAGCATATGCTCTTTCAAAACGGACACAAATGTCATACACGGAACAAGTTACTTACCTGTAACTGTTGTTCTCCAGCGAGGGTCTGGCATGGATTCACATGCTCATGAATATTCCCCGTCGCCAGGCTGGGAATCCTCGGTAAAGAAAAAATCAGTATCAGTTTCGTTTCTGATCTGTCTTTCGTAGTAGTAACCAATCACTGATCTCTGCGTCATACTGACCACAGCCAATGACTGCCCTCTACCTAAGCCCCGCCTCTGGCAGCCATCTTCAGATTTGGTAGCACGTGAAGTGGCAGTATGACCAAGAGAAGAGCCGCAGAGGGGTAGGCGGGAGGGTTCGCATGTGAATCCATGCCAGACCCATGCTGGAGTACAACAGTTACAGGTAAGTAACTTGTTCCTTCTCCAGCATGGGGTCTGGCATGGATTCACATGCTCATGAATAAAGAATACATAGCAGTACACACATGCACAACCACGGGAGGTGTCAAAGGCTCAACATTAAGCATTACATCAAACTCAACATTAAGCAATTCTTACCTCCTCACCAGGCTCACCTTAGGCGAACAGGTTGCGCAGCACTGCTTGGCCGACCCTGGACTCCTCCCTGGAATCCTGATCGACGCAGTAGAATTTCGTGAAGGTGTGCGTCAACCTCCACGTAGCAGCCCTGCAGATGTCCAGCAAGGGCACACCAGATAGGAACGCCGTGGTAGCTGCGATCGCTCTGGTGGAATGGGCTCTCGGACGGCGAGGCAGCGGTCGGTTTGCCAACCGATGACAGTACATGATACAGCCGGAGAGCCATCTGGAAATGGAAGCCTTCGAGAGAGCCTTCCCCTGATTGACAGGTCCAAAGTTCACAAAGAGTTGTGATGTCTTCCGAAAACACTTTGTGCGGTCCACGTAGAACTTCAGCGCTCTAGCCACATCCAGCGAGTGCAAAGTCCTTTCAGCCGGCGACGAAGGCGACGGGAAGAAAACAGGCAACACCAAGGGTTCGTTGAGGTGGAAGTCCGACGGCACCTTGGGCATGAAGGAGGGGTGCGTCCTGAGCACTACCCTCGTGTCGTGAAAAGTCAAGTACGGGGCCTTGCAGGAAAGGGCCTGGATCTCTCCCACCCGTCGTGCGGAGGTGATGGCCACAAGAAACGCTGTTTTCCACAACAAGAACTTCAACGGAGCCGAGTGCAGAGGCTCGAACAGAGGTCCCATGAGCTTGGTCAGCACCACGTTGAGCTCCCACGCCGGGGCCGGAGCCTTCACCGGCGGGAACGATCTGAACAGTCCCTTCATGAACTCTTTCACCAGACGATGAGACCACAAAGACGTCCGCCCCGTGGTTCTGGTGTATCGGGAGATCGCAGCAAGATGAATCTTGATGGACGCGTGCGCCTGTCCAGCCTTGGCCAGCGTCAGTAGGTACGGCAGTACTTGGGGAGCCGTAATCCGTAGAGGGTTAATCTTCTGTGCGTGGCACCAGACAGAGAACCTCTTCCATTTGTGTCCGTAGCATTTAAGAGTTGAGGACGCCCTGGCCTTTACAAGAACCTCTTTGCAGTCGGCCGGTATGTCGTATCCTCCAAACTCTAACGCTGCAGGAGCCAGGCCTGCAAGTTCAGCGACTTCGGGTCGTGATGGAGGATGGCGCCTCCTTCCCTGGAGAGAAGATCCGTGTCCACTGGCAGCTTGATTGACGGGGACGCTGACAAGTCCAGAAGGTCCGGGAACTCTATCTGCCTCGGCCACGCAGGTGCGACGAGGATCATCCTGCACCGTGACCTCTTGAGCTGGTTGATGAGCCGGATCAGCAATGGCAATGGAGGGAACGCGTATAGAAACAGGCCCTCCCAGGGGAACGAGAAAGCATCGCCCATGCTCCTCGGCTGGGGAAACCTGCTGGCGAACCTCCGGCACTTGGAGTTCGTCGCCGTCGCGAACAGATCGATCTGGGGTGTGCCCCACCGTCGGAAGAGGCGGTCCACTAGGTCCTGTCGTAGTTCCCACTCGTGGCACGAGCGCAGCTCCCTGCTGAGTGAGTCGGCGATGGTGTTTTTTATCCCTGCCAGATGAAACGGCACCAGAAACATCCCTTGGGCGACGGCCCAATGCCACAGATCCTGTGCCTCCCTGGACAGGGCTGGGGTCCTGTTTCCTGATGTAGAACATGGTGGTGGTGTTGTCGGTGAAGATCCTCACCACCTTGCCCTTGAGGGACGGAAGGAAGGACCTGAGGGCCCAACACTGCACGGAGCTCCAGGACGTTGATATGGAGGGACTTCTCCGTCGGGAGCCATAGGCCTCTCGCGTGCAGATTTTCGGTGTGCGCTCCCCACCCTTCCAGGGAGGCATCCGTGGTCACTGTCTCCTGGTGGCCGGCGGTCTGGAAGTCCATGCCCGCTGTCAGATGCGCGCGGGTGCCCCACCACCGGATCGCTCGCCGGAAACTCTCGTCGAGGGTGATCCTCTCCTCGAAGCTGCCCGTCGTCTGGATCCAGCGTGCGTCCAGGAACTCCTGCAACGGGCGCATCCGGAGCCTGCACAGGGGGATGAGGTAAATGCAAGAAGACATCATTCCGAGGAGGGACTTGATGGACCTCACTCTGGCCGCGTCCGCAACCAGCATCCGCTGCACCTTGCCCAAGATGGCCCTCGTCCTTTCCTCCGACGGAGAGGCCAGAAGCGACACTGTGTCGAGCTTCGCTCCCAGAAACAGTGCGTCTTGCGCGGGCACCAGGTGGGACTTGGCGTAGTTTATGGAGAATCCCAGGTTCGTGAGAAGTTGGACGGTCCTTGCCGTGTGCTCCACGGCGAGCTCCTTCGTCTTCGCTCGGATGAGCCAGTCGTCCAGGTAGGGGTAGACGTGGATCCCCTCTCGGCGCAGCTGCGCCGCCACCGGTGCAAGGCACTTGGTGAACACCCTGGGCGCCGACCTCAGTCCGAAGGGAAGGGCTCTGAACTGATAGTGACGCCCTTGGACCACGAACCTGAGAAACTTTCGGTGTCCCTTTAGGATGGGAATATGGAAGTAGGCATACTCCAAATCCAACGACGACAGGAAATCGCCCTCCTCCAGCTGACCCAGGACGTGTTGGAGGGTGACCATCTGGAATTTCTGTGCCTTGATGAATTTGTTCAGTCGTCGTAGGTCCAGGATGGGATGCCATCCTCCCGTCTTCTTCTTCACAAGGAAGTATCTTGAGCAAACTCCGGAGCCCCGAAGCCTCTTTGGGACGAGCTCGATGGCGCCCTTCCTGAGCATCGCCTTTACCTCCAAGAGAAGTTGAGGGACGTGATGTTCTTTCTGGCCACAGGGGGGACGCGCAGGCACCTCTTTAGAAACTCGAGCGCGTGACCGACCCTGGGCTAGGGCGTCCAGCACCCAACGGTCGGTGGAGATGGACTCCCACACACTGACGAAGCTCGCCAGCCGGCCTCCCACCGTGGTGCTTCGGTGGGGGCCCGACCCCACGGCTGGTTCAGTCCTGCTTCAACGAGGCTTTGCCGCCTTGACCTCCTTGGCGACGACGGCGGGGTCCGCCTGACTTGCCTCGTCCCCTGTAAGCTTCCTGCGACGACGAACGGGCCGCTTGACGGTAGGTGGAAAATCCGCCGCCGGAACCTTTGGAGGCACCCTGTTTGCCTCCGCCGCTCCGAAAGGGCGGCCGCCGTTGCTGGAGAACCCCAAGAGCCCGGGCCGTCTCCGTGTCTGCCTTGATGGCTTGAAGGGAATCGTCCACTGTTTTCCCAAACAGGTTGTTTCCGTCGAACGGCATGTCCAAGACTCTGGTCTGCACGTCCTGACGGAAGTCAGTAGCCTTGAGCCATCCACGCCGCCTAAGGCACACGCCGTTGCCCAACTGGCGAAATCCAGTGTCAGCGATGTCCGTCGCAATCGTAATGGCGTGGTCCGACGCCACCTCTCCTTCCTGCAAGATCTCTAGGGCATCCGCCCTCTTGTCGTCCGGTAGGAAGTCCAGCAGGGGGGCCAGTTTGTACCACAACTCCCTGTCGTAGCGGGCTACGATAGCAAAGGCGTTGGCCGCCTTAATCGTCGTCGCTGCAGACGAGATGACCCTGCGTCCCATCGTATCCAATTTCTTTCCCTCGCCGTCCGGCGGGGAGGTCGACGTAAAGGCCGCGCCCCCCCCCCGCTTTCTTCCTGGCCGCCGCGGAGACGACCGAGTCCGGGGTCGGCTGTGCCCGAAGGCACAAGGGGGCCGCATCCGGGACCCGGTACTTCTTCTCGTACCGATCCCGGATGGTTCTTGATGTCGTGGATGGGTTCTTGAGGAGGGCGAGGCCCTCATCCCAAATATCGTCCAGTAGAGGTACGGAGAGGACTGTCTTCCTCTTGGCCTCGCGCCGTTGATAAAGGAAACCTTCCTTCTTCTTCTCTTCCGGGCAGAGCTGGAAAAGCTCGGATGCCCTGGCGATCATGGAGTGAAACGATCCAATCTCGTCGGGCGGGGAAGCCCGGGTGGGAGGTGACGATGGCAGATCCTCGTCATAAACCTTGTCGTCCGTACCCGTCGCGGCCGTGTCAGTCCCCGTATCATCCCCACGAGTCGTGGACGGGAAGGAGGGCTGAACAGGGCGCAATGGCTGAAAAGGAGGTGGAGGATGAATCCTTCTTCTCTTAGGGGGAGGGCTCCCAGAAGGGCCCGGCTCCGGGTCCCCCATCGGGAGCGGTTCCTCCGCTGGTGGTAACGGCAGTCTCGTCCTTATCTCCGAGCATAAGGACTGTTTAGCCAACAAAATGGCCGCCGAGTTGTCTTGCGGCACTGGTTGAGGGGATTCCGACGGGCGGTCAGGGGCCCCGTCAGCACCCTCGACGTTATCGTCGTCTCCCACGTCGGGGTCCCTCCCGACGGGCTGGTCTTCTTCCACGCCAACGCCGTGGCTTAAGACTTTGATCAGCTCTTCCTCAGAGGTTGAGGCCGAATCCACGACGACCTCCTGCCCCCCCTTTTTCTTCTCTGTCGGAGGTTTCACGGGGGTCCTGTCGATGGGCATAAAAGAGGACTCCCTCCGCGGTGGCAGGGAGACTCTGAGCCCCGAGGTCGCCACCACTGGTGTAGCCTCCACAGGCTGAGCCAGGGCCGCCGCGACTGTCTCGATAGAGGCCTTGGCCGGATGGATTAAGGCTTTCACCACCTTAGGTGCGCTCACCGCCTTCTCCTTGGGGGGAGGGTCACTGCCTCGCTCTCCCTCCGATGGGGCCTTCGAGCTCGACCGGGGCCTCTCCAGGAGCTTCGCCGGGTGCTCGGCCTTCCTCTTACCCGAACCAGAGCGTTGGCTCGTGGTTGATGGTGCCGGGGAGGATGCGCCCTGCCTGGCGCCCGTAGAGCCCGACCGTTCGGCGCTCCCGGTGCCAGCGGACTCGCGGTGCTTGGCCTTGTGTTGGACCCCCGTCGCCGGGGCGTCCTCAAAGGTCTTAGAAGACCGCTCGGATTTCTTCTTCTTCTCGCCTGATGGGCCCTTCCCTTCCAGCCAGTTGGCGAGACGTTGATGGCGGTCCTTCATGGTCCGCTCCGACATATTGCCGCAAAACGCACAGTCCTTCTCCACGTGCGTCTTGTCCTCATGTAGGCAGTACAGACAAAAGGAGTGTTCGTCCTCCTTAAAGACATTCTGAAGCTGGCATCCAGGGCAGACCCTGAACAGCTTTCCGGGCGTCGAGCTTCCCTTCTCCTGGGCCATGTCCGAGATGGGCCTGAGAAACTTCTGGAGTCCTCCAAAAGCGTGGCTCGACGAAATGTTCACCCTTGAGGGGCGTAGACGAATCCGACACGGGTCCCCGTTGACCGGATGTGGAAACGGTGGAGCTTGAGGCTCTTTTGACCGAAAAATCGAAGTTTTTGAGAAAAAAACGTGAAAAAATAGCACTAACGCTCGAGAGGAATAGCACGAGGATCCCAACACTTGAACGTGCGGTAAAATTCTGAAGATGGCTGCCAGAGGCGGGGCTTAGGTAGAGGGCAGTCATTGGCTGTGGTTAGTATGACGCAGAGATCAGTGATTGGTTACTACTACGAAAGACAGATCAGAAACGAAACTGATACTGATACTGATTTTTTCTTTACCGAGGATTCCCAGCCTGACGACGGGGAATATTCATGAGCATGTGAATCCATGCCAGACCCCATGCTGGAGAATAAACGTTTATTGTATGAGAAGGAACAGTCACAAGACAACAGCAATGAAAATTATAAAAAATTCAGCGAGAGAGATGATATATTACACATGTGCATGTAGTGATGGTAGAACGCAGTCCACAAATACATGGTATTGGACTGTGTTCCACAAACCTGTAAAGGAACTAGCCTTTGTGTTTACTTTCTTTTTCCATTGCAAGCTGGCAAACACATCTTAAATCACTAAATGCATTGTGGGACTATTCCAGGGAGACCGTCCCCTCTCCCCAAGGGGAAGCCACTCCTTTGGGACTAAGGAGGTGAGCCGGCTACGCTTAATACCCCTTGGGATACAGGGAAAGTGGGATCTCTCTGGAGGAGACTCCCCATTCGAGGACAGACTCCAACAGGTGTATAGGTCTCTATCCCCCGTCCCCAGGCGCTAGCAAGTTTGCAGGATATGCAGTGGTTGGATTTTGCAATTAACATGTACACCCTTTACTGATGGCTGGCTTGGCTCCTGACCATAGATATACCCAATCGCATGTGAAGACTAAGGATAAACGAGTCAACCAGTCCACTGGAGGAGCGTCCCTGGCACAACCAATCGGGGAAGAGGCTAAGCATGCCCACAGGACTTAACTAAGCCAAAGACACCAAAGACAATGTTGCCGGAGAGAGAGAGAATGAACTGTGGTCTCGGTAGAATAGTGTGGAGCACAGCAGAGAAGCTGCATAAGCAGCTCCGCCCCAACTGAGCTGAGAGAGCGTTTCGGCAGGACAACACAGATCCCAGCAGAGAACTTGCAAAAGCGATTCCATAACGACCGAGCTACGAAAGAAAGATAGAAGGGGATTGACGTGGAGCCCAGCTAAGGGACTCTGCACCTACAGAGCTGCAGGAACAAGAAGGTAGCGTCTCTGACAGCCGACTCAGAGCACAGGGGAAAAGTCGCATAAAAGACTCTGTGCCAACCTACTGGCCAGCACGAGAGAGTCCAACCCTGGAAAACCAAAACAGAGGCTGGCAGAAGCAAGCCTAAGCGGCTTGCAGTCGAACAGTCGAACAGAGAAACCCTGCTCGAGACATTCAGGTACACGGTGGCCCTAGTGGAGAGGCAGTCGGGCGAAGGAGAGAGTAAGAGAGAAAAAAGCCCAGACTGAGCAAAGACTAAGGAGAACCCAGGGAAGGGGAAGAGCCCAAGAGGGGGGGCAGCATGAAAACACCACAGAGTCGGGAGCGAGAGTAAGAAGTGTCTCAGAGTAGGGGAGAGTGTGAAAATGACCCAGAGTGGGGCATGAGAAGAAGAGCACCAGAGTGGGGAGAGCATAAAAACACCCCAGAGTGGGGAGTAAGAAGCAGAGCCCCAGAGTGGGGAATGAGAAGCAGAAGGGCCCCAGAGCGGGGAGACATTTAGAAAACCCCAGTGTGGGGAGTGGAGACTAAGAGAACCCCTGAGTGGGGAGTATGAAAGATTAAAAGAATCCCATAAGGGAGTGTGAGAACCCTGGTGGCTTGGCGGCCATGCGAGAGTGAGTAGACTCCGAGAGGCTCCCACCAGATCCGACCAAAGATCCTGAGAAAGGCGTATATTAGGAAAAAAAAAAACCAGAACAAACACCAGGAAAAGGCGTCGGAAGACCCAAGGCACACACGGGAGAAGACCCGAGGAAAAACGGAGGCCAGAAGAGCGAAAACGAGAAGAGGGAGAGACGCGCGGCACCACCAACAAAATAGCGGGCGCGCAACGCTGAAAAAGAGACCCGCGTCTCAACACACGAAGAAGGCCGAAGGGAAGGAGTAGAACCGGGCGAGATAGCCGATCAACATCCAGCGCAGGCAGGACCGAAGTACCACCAGAGTGGCAGAAATCCGAGACGCCAACTGCAGAGATAGCCGCGCGACACCGACCCAGAGAAGGTGAAGACGGCGCGGCTCAAGAACAGGAAGCGGCCCACGGACCGGGGCTGGAGAACAGCTTTCCCCAGCCGATGCGGAGACAAGCAGCAGCAGCGGAGGCCTAGCGGAACAACGAAAGAAGCTGAGCGGTGAGGCAGCGGAGGCGAGGGGCGACCCATAGACCGAGCCTCAGAAGAGCGGAGGTGAGCGTCAACGGCGGAGAGCCAACGGAGCGACGTGGGACCCCGAGAGACGAGGCGGCGGAGACTGGGAGACGACCCGTGGACCGGACCAAGAGAGCCCTCCCCTGACGCGGAGGAGTGTAGAAGCAGCGGAGGCCCAGCAGAATAACCGGAGAACCCGGAAGGCGAGGCAGAACGGATCGAAAGCGGCCTACAGACCGAACCGAGGCAGATTCCCTCACGTCGAAGCGGAGGTGAGCAGCAGCAGAGCAACGAGGGATCCCACAATGAGAAGAAACGGAGAACGAAGAGCGATCCATAGGCCGGACCACAGAAGAGCCTCTCCTGGCCGACACGGAAGTGAGCAGCAACGACGGAGACCCAGCAGTGCAACGAGGGACCTCGAGAGGAGAGACAGCGGAGAACGAGAGGCGGCCCACGGACTAGACCCAGAAGAACCCTCCCCTGCCAACGCGGAGGTGCGTAGCAGCAGCGGAACCCGATAGGAGAAGCAGTGAAGAATACGAGGCGGCCCACAGACCGGATCGCTGAAGAAGAGCCCTTACCTGCCAGTCCGGAGCGGAACCGAGGGAGACAGCAGATCAACGCCCAGCCCAAGCAGGATCGGAGCATCACCCGACCGGCAGCGAGACAAGGCACCGACGGCAGCAACAGGAAGAGAAGCCCGAGACAGCACTACAGAAACAGCGCGACACCAAACGGGGAAGGAAGAAGGCGTCGAGACCCACGGACAGGAAGCGGCCCACAGATCGGACCGAAGAAGAGCCCTTCCCTGCCGACGCAGAGGTGACTAGCAGCAGCGAAGAGCCGGCAAAGCAGCGGGAGATCCCGAGAAGGGAGGTAACGCTGAGACACAGGAACCAGGCCCAGGGAACAAGAGACAGACCGCGGGGCAGGTCAGGAGAGCCGAGACCTAACAGAGACGACATAAGAGAAGAAGGTAGCCGCCGTCGTAACGAGGAGAGCAAAAGAATTACACATAGACCCGGACACCACCCCAACCAGCTGCCTCACAGATGACCAGCAAGCGGGGGAGAGAACGTAACAGTCACTACGAACCACAAATCCATCCAGCACAAACAGACCCCCCCCACACAGGCAGAAACTGGGGGATGAGCCGCCTCACGCAAGGCACAGACTCCAACCACCCAAAAGCGAGAGGGAAGAGAACACCGGAGAGAGACACGGCAAACGGACAACGAGGGTAAAGACACAGAGAGAAATCGCTTATTAAAAAGGCAACACACGCAGGAAAGAGTGGAAGCGAGTGAGAGAATTGAGCAAGGACCCACTGAAGCACAAACGAAACCAGACTGAACAGGGCCCAACTACAGGCCAAGAGCAGTGGGTACTAACATGCCAGACAAGCCTAAAAGCGGCAGAGGGAGACAAACAGTCATGGAGACATTCACCCGGAAGAACGACGACCAGCAGCCAGAGGCTGGGGAGAAAGACACGCCGGAGTCATACGCCACGCAAGGAGAGATCAGGCAAGTGGAAAGCAGCATACTGGAAGCCATAGGGGCGTTAAAGACGTCGATAGAAGGCAAGTTGGACGCAGTGATGGTAGATGTGGGACTCCTTAGACAAGATACGAGAAACCTGGCGGAAAGGATGACAACAGTGGAACAACAAGCACAGAGCAACTCAGTGGAAGTGTCCGCCTCGCGAACACAAATGTCGGAAGCACTGGAAAGAATTAATATACTAGAACGCAGAGCTGAAGACGCAGAAGGCAGGGCCCGGCGCAACAACGTACGAATAGTGGGGCTGCCAGAGGGGGAGGAAGGAAGGGACCCCACAAACTACATAGAGAACCTCCTGATCCAAGAAGTGGGAGCAGAGACCCTATCCCAAGGCTTCGTGGTAGAAAGGGCACACCGGGCGCTGACTAGAAGACCGCGCCCAGGAGCACCACCAAGACCAATGATCGCAAAAATTATGAACTTTAAGGACAGGGAAAAAATCCTGACTTTCTCGAGAGAAGGAGGGAACATCACAAGGAACGGGGCCAGGATAACGATATATCCAGACTATACGGTACTTGTGCAAAAGCAGAGAGCCCAGTTCTGGCAGACCAAAGAGCGCCTTCGAGCGGCAGGGGTGAAATTCATGCTGCTGTATCCAGCCAAACTAAAAATACTGCATGACGGAAAAACACAGATCTTCGAGACAACGACCGACGCCCAGGAGTGGATGGACCAGCGTGGGATTCCACAGTCGGCAGAGAGAAACGAGCGAAACAGAAACCACCCCCGGCAAAATAGAGACTAGAACCGGGCACGACAAGTACACCCAACGCTACAGGAGCAAGAACAAGACGGTAGAGATGCCCTACCGGGAAGTAACGAAAAGGAGCAACCGACAGCCACCAAGTTGAAAAGCCCACAGTAAAGAGACTTACAAAGGGAGCACAAGACTCGGGGAAGGGGAACCGCCAAGACCCACAGAGAAGCCCCAGTAAAAACAATGTTTATAGTGTCAGTTTCAAGACACTACGCCGCGACAGGTAAGGCCGAGGAGGAAAAAGCGGCACCTGGAAAGCGGTGGAGCCCGAGCAGAGGAGGGGAGGCTGGGCGTTTGTTGACGTTATTTGGGTTAACAGTTATAACAGTTGGGAAGTTAAGGCAAAGCCCGCAAAGAAAGGAGGAGAGCGGAAGAGGAATTAACAGTTGTCACACACAAAGAATCGGCAAAGAAAACAAATTCAGGGGACAGTACCCACAAACAAAAAGCTGGCGGAAAGCACGAGGCAAGACCGCCCACAACAAAGAGCGGCCAACAGAGAGAGAAACGATCCGAGATAGAAAACGAACGGACGATTCAAAACTCAACAGCCAGAAGAAGGGACACAGATCCCCGGCAGGAACACACCGAGAGAATAAGACACTGAGCGAGCCCATGGGAAAGAACAGGCCGCAAGCGCTAGTCCCCACAAGGACCGAGATGTCTTAAGAATTGTCACGTGGAATGTCAGGGGGATGAACGCATACGTCAAGAGGCTAAGGATTTATACCTGGTTAAACAAAACAAGGACCCACATTGCACTGTTGCAAGAGACGCACCTGACGGCGGAAAAACAGGCCAAAATAAAGAAAAAATGGGGAGGCCAGATGTATAGTGCAACATACTCCAACTACGCCAGAGGAGTCATAACCTGGGTCGCCCCGGGCGTCCCATTCCAGCTCATCCACCAAGAGAAAGACGCGGAAGGGAGAATCCTGGTAGTCCATGGGATGCTAGAAAATCGGGAGATATGCCTCGTGAACACCTATGCCCCTAATCACGACGCTACAGCCTTCTTCAGGACGCTCCCGCCCCGGCTGGCCCCGTACAGGAATGCAACGATGATTTGGGCAGGCGACCATAATTGCACACTGGACCCCCGGCTGGACAGGTCGGACAATAAGCACAAGAGAGCGGCGCCGCCAGCGAGAGCACTACAACAGATACTAGACCAGCTCGGACTCGGGGACGTCTGGAGGAAGGTACATGGGGAAGAGAGGGGTTACACGCATTATAGTGCCCCACACAAGACATTCACACGGATAGACTACCTGTTTACGGGCAAGGAGACACTGGGGGAATTCACTGAGGCATACATACACGCGCGAACCCTATCTGACCACGCCCCCCAGACGATCACATGGGCGCACACACACAGGAGAGCCCCTATACCAACATGGAGATTGAGGGCAGAGGCATTATTGGACGCGGGCTTCCAGGAACACATCCAAAGCGTAATAGAAGATTATTTTGAACATAATGAGGGTAGTGTGGAAAGCACAGGAACGGTCTGGGAGGCCTTCAAGGTGGTAGTCAGAGGGGAGGCGATGGGGAAAATGGGAGGTCTCAGACGAGAAACCCTAGCACAACTAGATGAGTTAGAAAGGAGAATCGAGAAGGCTGAGAGACAAGCGGGGGAGAAGGGGGCGGAACAAGAGAACCTCACCACCCTGCGACAACAGTGCGTGGAGACCTGGGAAAGATTGGGACGGCTAGACTACGGGAAATATATACAGAAACTACATGCTGAGGGGGACAAGCCTAGCAGACTCCTGGCCTGGCTAACCAAGCAGGAGACTAAGCGGGAGCCAATTAATGAAATTCAGAACAGAAAGGGAGAGGTGATAAGATCCCAAGAGGGAATAAACGAGGTGTTCTCGCAGTTTTACGAGGACTTATACTCCAGGGTCCAGGAGGCAGAGGAGGGGGACCTGAAGGAAGCCCTCGCGGAAATTAGACTCTCACAATTGACGGAGGAGCAGGCCCAAATATTAGACGCCCCTCTCACTGTAGAGGAACTAACGGAGGTAATCGCCCAGCTCCCGACAGGGAAATCTCCGGGGCCAGATGGGCTCCCGGGGGAATTTTACAAACAATATAAAAATGACATAGTCCCGAGACTGCTAGAAACACTAGAAGAAGCATACGAGAAAGGAAGACTCCCGAGTAGTATGTCAGAATCTATAATAATCCCGATCCTTAAACCAGACAAGCCCCCCCTTGAATGCGGTTCCTACAGACCGATTTCCCTAATAAACCAGGACTCCAAGATCCTGACGGCGGCACTAGCCAACCGCCTGAAAAGAGTGCTACCCACCCTGATCCACACGGACCAGACAGGGTACGTGCCAGAACGGAACACGTCCTGGAACCTGCGCAGACTCCACTATGTTATAGAAAGGACAAACCAGGAGGGAGGAGAGTGTGCTGTAGCCTCACTGGATGCAATCAAAGCATTCGATTCGGTGGGATGGGACTGGCTCCTGGGAACGCTCACTCACTATGGGATTGGACAAGGGTTTACAAGATGGATAGAACTACTATACAAAGACCCGAGAGCGAGAGTCAAGACGGGTAGACAAGTTTCTAGGGAATGGGGCATAGAGCGAGGCACAAAACAGGGATGCCCCCTGTCCCCAATGTTATATATCCTGGCCCTGGAGCCGTTCGCAGTATTCCTAAGAACGGATTACAAAGACACGGGCATAGAGATAGACGGGGAAACACACCAGATATCCATATACGCAGACGATATACTCCTTTACATACAGAACCCACGCACCCACCTGCAGGACTTACTAGAGGCGCTGCGCGCATTTGGTAGGTTATCTGGAATAGTGGTCAACAGAGAAAAATCCGTGCTGTTTCCCCTGGCAGGCCTACGCGCAGTGCCGTCAGATCAATTACCGCCTCTGGGCATCACATGGGCCCCGAACACCTTCAAATACCTGGGAGTGGACATCTATCACGACACCATGGAAACACACGCAGGTAACACACAAGTAGCTTTAGACAAAATTGAAAAGGCTATGAAATTCTGGCAGACGCTACCGTTGGGCATGATAGGCCGGGCGGCACTACTAAAAATGACAGTCCTACCCCGACTCTTATATTACTTCACGAACATCCCATACAACATACCAAGGCCCTTCTTCAAGCGCCTACACACTATGGCGAGAACCTTCCTATGGGGAGGGGGGCGAAACAGGGTGGCACTAAGCACACTACAGAGAAGCTATGAGTGGGGGGGCATCAAACTCCCAGATTTTGAATATTACTATTTGGCAGCACAACTCCAATTTGTGGTGCGATGGCTGGGCGAGGAGACCTCAATAGATGCAATAATTATTGGGCCAACACTCCGGAGGTATTACCTGAGAGAATTATTATGGGTCAATGCCGCCCAAGCCAAAGACCTACCCAAAATAGCCCAACTAGGCCGAACACTATGGAAAAGAGCCTGGAAGACACAGGGCATACGAGACCCCTGCTCAAGACATATCCCACTGGCGGGGCTGGTGGACACCCGAGTGGCCAGCCTGACCACGTACAGGGCACAATGGGAAGACAAAGGTGTGGCCCAAATTGGGGACCTGTGGCGTGACGGACAGTGGGCTGAATTCCAGACCCTGATGGACGAACAAGATGTACACAGGGGCCAATTCATCCTGCACAATAGCCTAGTTCGGACAATAAAGAAGAGGTGGAGCACTATGCCAGAGCCTGAGGACACCGAAGGGGAACTAGAGGCATGGTACGATATATCCGAAGGAGGTCATACGGTGTCCAGACTCTATGAGCAAATACTGGGACACACCAACAAAAAGACACTAACAGCACGGATGAAGTGGGAAGAGGAACTGCAACAACCCTTCGAAGACGAGGAATGGAACAAAGTCCTCATGTACACAAAAAAGGTGTCCAGAAACGCCAGGTTCAGACAACTGCAGATATACATAGTACATAGAGCATATCTAACCCCCAAGAGAATGTCAAAGATGGGAGAAGGACAAACCCGGAGCTGCCCGCGGTGCGGAGACGAACAGGCCGACATGGTGCACATGTTCTGGTCGTGCCCGCAAATAGCAGACTTCTGGAACACGGTGAGAGAAAAGGCGTTGACAGCAGACATACGGATGCCAGCAAGAACGCCAGCAACATACCTATTGGGCCTGTTCCCAAGGGGGCACCGGCAGATGACACACGTGGCAAAAATGAAGGATTTAATGACAATACTAGCGAAACGCCGCATAGCGATGGCATGGAACAAGAGCGAAGGCCCCTCGAAGGAAGGATGGTGGGCCGACCTACAAAAATGGGCAATAGCAGAGACGGCAGTCTGGGCGAGAGCTACACAAGGGGGAGAGAGCGACAGCGGAGCCAGACTACAAGCATGGAACTCCCTGGTGCAAGACCTGTTTGGCAGCGGAGGCGAGGATGATACGACTGACAATAGCGATCCAGGCGACTCAGGAAACGAAGAAATTGAACCGCCCACGTCGGGAGGCACTACATAATTCAGAGGAAGAGAACTAACGGGAAGAAAGAGACGAGGTCGTGACCAGCGCGGACTCTGAACAGTGCAACCCCAACTGGGAAAGACCAGCAAACACATGCAAAGACAAGACCAAGGGAAACTCCCAGGGAAAGGAGGGAGGCCACCGGGAGACCGGCCCCTCCGCTACGAACTTGACAACGGCCGGCGCCGGACCCGAGGCGGCAACGGACCACGAACATACTGCGGCAGCCTTTGGGGAGAGGGAGGGGGGGAGGAAGGGGGAAAGGAAAATGGGAGGGTGACTTTTGTTTCTGTTTTGTCTGTTCTCTCCCATTCCTTTTATGTTGTAAAACCAATAAAAAGAAGTTAAAAAAAAAAAAAAAAAAAAAAAAAAAGGGAGTGTGAGAACCCTGAAGGTACCTCATTCGCTAGTCCCTGGTAATCTGTCATGCAGGTACCCAGGACACGGCCATCGCTATTGGATCCACTTCCTGGGGTGGAGCAGTGAGGGAGGATCACCTGGGGTCTTCGGATAGTGGAAGTGGGACACTGAAGGGTGAGACGCAGTACCCCCTTCCTTATGAAACCTTTTCCCATCCTACAATGTAGGATATTTAGAAACTCAACCACCCCCCTTTCTTGACACAGACACTTTCTCACAGACCGATTACCATGAAAAACCACGGATTAACACCAGAGCTGTATACCCGACATGTCCCAACACCTGGGTCAGGCAATTGCTGATAACACACACCTGACTTCCCTTCCCTTTCTCCATAGAGATAAAAGGTGGAGCATGAAAGCACACCCTGATCAAGGCCAAACGCACGAGGAGGCAGCTATTCCAGGATGGCAGTTCAAAAAGAGGAGAAAGGCAGCGAGACCTGGAAGGATGACGAGGATGGAATTGCCTTGCCCTTTTCAACCCAGACCCGAGGAGCCTCAGAGATGGGAGACATAAGACCGGGAACTGCAGCTGACGAATGGTGCAAAGCATGTCAGCGGTACATGGGACCCTGCCGCACTGATAGTCAGGGCGGGGAGAAGCTGTTGTCATTGTGGTACCGTCCTTGACTACGCTAACAGAGTTCAGTAAGGCTGGTGAGTCGGAAAGAGCTGATAATAGATCGGACTGTGTTGCGCTCAAGGTTGCGAAGAACAACATTATATGAAGAAAGAAGACTAATGGACAAAAGTCCTTTGTAAGCCAAATTGGTATCAGAGTTAGAGTGGTCCGGTGCCACGTGGGCGCTCGATCGAAGGACTCTGCTCCTGAACAAGGAGAATGTCTTGAACTAAGAAATCGAAGTGGCCCTGCAGCAGTTTTTGCTAAATCCTGTGCATAGTCGAAAGTCTTCGGGTTGTTGTAGAAACTACAATTAACAAGAGGCCTTAGGGGAGACTGGCGAAAGGTGTCAATGTGGTAATACGAGGGTCAAGCCAAACCCCTTGTTCAGTCGAAAGTCTTTGGCACGTTGTGGAGGCAAATGTGAACCCAGCTGAGTGATGCCGGCGTATAAGGGTGAGCAGTAATACTCCCGTGAACATTGTGACGACAAGTATGAACACGACTGAGGGATGTCCACATTGAATGGTTGGCCTAAGTCTGACTGAGGGAGGCCAAAGTTGAGGGAAGGATCAGAGCCCGGCTGAGGCAGATCCAAGGGTGAAGCGTCATCACCCGATGTAAAGATTAGCAGAAGGAACATTTGTTTTGTTGTTAATGGCATATAAGGCCCTCTCAAGCAAGAGATATTGCATGAAAGAGACTTCGACACAGAAGGTCCTGATATTGAGAAAAAACATGTCAGAGGAGACCGGGAGTGTGCTGTGTTGAAGAGTCCTGCCTTGTCCTGTGCTAAAAACGTGGGGAACGGAGACCCCGGCCATAACATTATGACTTATCTTTTTGTGAACACTTCTTTTATTTCTTCTGAACATTATCCCACACTTTTTTGTAGCATAGTGGTAAGGATTGCAATAGGGTTTTTAGTATACGCCCTTTTTATTTGACTAGACTCCACTTGGACAGTATCATTATTATTTGATGGTCGTAGCTTGCTCCCATCTTAGATTTAGATTAGGCATATATCTCACCCATTTTTACAATTTAATAAACACCCTTGAACTCTGATCATTTGTGTCAGTCTTACTTTGATACCATGCCTTCCTTGCAGGAGAAAGACAGAAAGACAGAAAGTATCCCAGAATGGGAATAGACAGAGACCTGGAGTGGGACAACCTACCAGCCCACTAACAACTGTCTTTCTTGAACTTAACTATGGCCAAAGGCCTTTTCTAACAAGGGACACAGTTGGGGTTACAAGCCAGCATCCATCCCTTCCAGAGTCCCACAAAGTGTGTGTTTGTTTTGTGTGTTTTCTTTTGGAGGATAGGATAAAGTGGTTGGGTTAGAGTAGAATTCTGACTGAGTACTTTTTATCACTTTTAGACATCTTGACGATCACCCTTTTGACTTCCTGTAGTTATAGAATAGGGCTTGTGCTTGCAGATTTAGGTAAAGATTAGGCAAACTTGATAAAAAATAAAACCCTTAAAACAAAAGCCTTGGTGTCGGAGTCCTGATTCCGACCTACCACAATTTCTAAATGTACTGTTCCTTAATGCAGTATTTGAAGTTTCGGTTTCCATTGCCAACTCCATTTCTATCAAAGAAACACAGTACATATATTTCCTTTACAAATGAACAAGTTTGACTTTCTTTAATGAAATGTATACTTTTTCAAGCTTGGAAATCTTGGTATGTATTCCGAGTTACTTTCCAATATTTTTCAGCACAAGTTCTATTCTTTGCAAGGAAGTTGAAATTCATTTTGCGAGGTTGCAATTTTGTTCAACTAACACACACTCACATTGCTTCCTCGTAAATAAAATCAATGCAACTCTGGTTTCACATATATTATCCAGTGCTAATTTTAACTTTTGCACACCTGTGAAAAGGATAACAAAACAGGGATGTATGACTGACATGGTCCCTTTCTAAGGTGGCCGCTGTTAAAACTATGCTTGACAAGCAGAAGCCCTATTTTGCTTGCTTTGAGGTCAGTAGAGGGAGTGGGGTCCACAAATGAGGACGATGGGATGATGAGGGGGAGCCAACAAGAATGTCAGATCGCCAGTGTAGGGAAGCAGGAGGGTGGGTGAACTGCAGCAGGCGCAGATGGCTGGTCAAGTCACAATGCTCGGAATACAGTCTTTAAACCACATTTGGAGCATTCTAACTGGCTAAGCCATGGGCAAAAACTTGAAACAAGGATGGAGATTGAATTTAAAGTGATTTATTTCCCCCAATTCAGGGTAGATTAAATATCAACTGTAAAACATTCAAGCATTTCAGCACGATTCAGCCGAGACACACACAAGGCATAATATGAACAATATGCATCACGTGAACATAGGTTGACTAATCGCATAAATATTGTCTAGAAAAACCAAAGAATAAGCTTAAGATATTATAGAAGCCATCTACTATAATCAGGAATTCAAAAACAGTTTTAATAGCAAAGCTATATGAAATGCAATTAAGCATTCAAAATAATGAGCAGTGAATATAATGGTTTTCATTTATTATTATTATTTTGTCTTTTTCTTTAATGAGCAGTGAATGCTATGTTTCGTATTGATTGTTATTATTTTGTCTCTTTCTCTGTGCATATTTTTTCACCCCAATTATCCTCCCCTTCGCCCATCCCTCGTTTTCTCTGTCTCTTAACAAAATTGTGTATTTAACAATATTCATGTTGGCATAATGCTGAATGAAATGTTTTTCTGATAATTTGTTTACACTGAACACTCACTCTATTATTGTGTCATATAATATGCTTTATTGTTTTCTCACCATCAGCCCTGGTTTGAAAAAGGCATTTTAGTATTGCCGAAACATGTGTAACCATGAAGGGCCAGCACAAACTTTGTTAATAAACCTTAAGTGTTGAGACACAATTTAACTCAATCTGGCGCATTTGTACGAAGGGGAGTTGCAATATCATACTATGAGTTCCTGTGGGCAGTCTCCATTTTGTCCCACTAATGAGGCCAGGCAAGGTCAGGCCTCAAGTTACAATCATTCCCACCTGAAAGCTATTAACCTTCCCAGTCAGTATAAACAGCCAGGCAGACTTGCGCACTCTGAGCGAGCTGGGGATACTGGAGGGTGCAAAGAAGCCAGAGGAGAATTTGAGCTGGAGTGACCCTTGGCGGCCAGGAGGAGGAAGGACTCCCCATGCACTGGACCTGTGAGTACAGGGGAGACTGCAGTGTTGAGTGGCAGCTGTGTCTCCAGAGAGCCAAACCAAGGGCATCTGGGGTTGCCTGGTGGTACCCACACCAGGGCTCCTCCCCTGGGCAAACCAGGAGAGCCCAGGCTTCAGAGGGGCAGGCGCTGAAACCATGACCGCAACTCATCATCCCCTTGAACTCCTGCAGCTCACAAAGCACTGGAATGCTGTTCTGAGGAGCTGGTGAAGTGGGAGCAAGCAAAATGAGAGGTGCATTCTGGGACATGAAGTCCAAAGACTTCAAAACTTTACAAATCCAGAGGGAGATCTGTGTGAGTGGCAAAGTGGTCGGAGCCTGGCTGAGGGATGAGAGGCAGAGCTAAGCTGGTGACACCCACGTTGCAAGATACCCACCGTTCTTGCACACTAGAGCAAGAGTCGGGGAGGTGGAGCAGACGTTGTGGTGTCGACGTTGGATCCCTGATCAAAGCCGCAAATGCAGCCGGTTAGTTGAAGTAAACTTGTGCAAGGCCGGGCTGCATAGAAGCGGCAGAAGTGTAGATTGAAGTATGAACTGAAATTACCTGTGATTAATGAACTTTGATAAACGGAGAATGCTGTGGAGTGACAGAGTGGTCAGGCATATTGCAAGTACCCAGTCAAAGGTCTCTGTCTGATGCTTGCCAATGTCTACGGAATGAGAGTTGTGAATCAGAGAAGTGAAATAATCGAAGTGGTCATGCGAAGGTCTAGCTAAAACCCTCACAGTCGAAAGTCTTCAATTTCATGAACTTGTGAATAATATCCAATCCTAGCCCGACTGAGGGAGATTGGTTGGGGTTAAGGAATTTGTGATTGAAAGGTCTGACCCCGGTTGAGGGAGACCTGGGACAGATTAAGAAACAGAGTTGAAAGCAGGTAAAGTTGTTAACAGCAAGTCCGAGCCTCGCTAAGGGAGATTTGCGAACGTGTGATAAAAGGGGTCTGAGCCCAGCTGAGGGAGACCCTCGGTGAACAGTGGGCAACTAGCAGGTTGCTGGTTGGCTCAGGGAGATCTGTGAAGTGGTGTAAACTTGAATATGAAATGTCTGAGCCCGATCGAGGGAGACCTACGGCGAACCTTTCACCATGAAGAGAAGGAATATTAGTTTGTGTTGAACTGTGAACAGAACTTTGTTTCGTCCACACCCAAGACACCCTGCAAACAAGAGACTATGGCATGAGAAAGAGATTTGCTTGTGGAAGGCCCTGGCTTGTGTCTTGAACTGCATGCTCATGCCCCAGAAGCCAGAGTGTATTATAGAGCCTGTGTTTGCCCCCTTGTCCTGTGCTGAAAACGTGGGGGAAGGGAACCTGAGAACTCAGTAATTCTGACCCATTACTTTTTTTAACACTATTTCTTTCAAGACGCAGGCCACATTTATTGTACTAGAGTAAGGGCAGGAAATAGGTTTTTGTTAGTTTAGGCCATCTTGTTCTGACGGACATTACTAGGACTTTTTTTATTTATTATTTGTTTGTTGAGCGTGCTCCCATTCTTAGAGATAGGGCTAGTTAGGCATTTTTGCCACCCTGATTGTTCGAATAAACACCCTTGAAATTTGACTCACTTGTGTCTGTCGTGCTTTTGATACCATGCCTCCCTTACAGATGAGGTAACATGCAAGATAAAAGTTCCCTGGGGGACTTTTTTAATTGTTTTTAACCTTTATTGGGCATTCAGCTTTAAAACAAGTTAGAACCTTGCACAAATTCATCGCATTACAATAAAAAATACAATACAAACATTTCCTTTTTTTGAACTTATTAAAAACCTTACATGAAACCAAACTTCATTATTGCACAAGTACATAAAAAAATACTTTAAAAATCCATCTTAAAAAGGCAATTGACACCGTTTACCCATAGCGGTTGAGCTCTTACTTTACTATCTAACATCCCTTCTATTCCACTAACTTAATCATTGTTAAAAATTGGAAGAGAGATTTACTCAGTTGGTACAGCATCTTCGACCAACACATACTCCAGACCACCTATCCTGTTTTACTTCCATAACGGTCTATGAATTTCTTAAAACATGTTAAGCATTGTGCAATTAATACTTCATAGTGTAATAATAAGTGCTGTATCAATTTGCTAGGTGCTGAACAGAATCCACAGCACTGAAGATGACAATCTCCTTTCTTCCTTTTTGCCCAATGTACCCTAGTCTGCAAAATGTCTAATATAAATTTCAATAGTGTATAGCCCACTTTCCAAGAAGGGTATTTACATAAATACTGTGCACAAGTTCCCAATGTGTTAAGGTCCAGAGTACTGTTCTGATATCTCATATAGCCTCCCACCGAGTCACATGTTCTGCACCAGTCTGCACGCCACAACCTTTGTTTATAAATACACGGGGGTACAATTAGCAGCTCTCCCTCCAGCCCCCATTCTTCCAGTGTCTAACAGTCTCATTGTTAGGACTGTACAGACAGCCTTCCCCTCTTTAAATTCTGCAAACATTGTTTTTGCGGGAACAGTTTTAAATTTAAAACATAATAGGATTCTCTTCTACACAATATGTACTTCTAAGGATAAAAGTCCCATTTCATATCTGATTATGCTAACTGGTATGGCCTGGGGAGGGCTTAATACTTTCTTCCATATATAGCCTTCAAGATGGCAAAAATCTTCTTGCATCAGACTGTGGTGAGTCTCTGCACCATAAATCAGTATAGGTACAATTTTCGATTTATAAAATTTCAGGAGAGGAACTATAGAAAATGTACAAAATGTATGGTTAAAAGTCCTCATCTAAGCAACAGCTTTTGTTGCCTTTAAATAAAAACCTTCCATTACTGCTTTCTTACCCGGCGTGCTAAAAATATGAAAACCCAGATACTTCATACTGTCAACCTCAACCACTTGCTTGCCTCCCAGCCATGCCAATTTTTCCTTTACATGTTTTCCTGCTGTAAACTTTATCACCTGTGTTTTTCAAGCATTTATAATCAAATCATTTTCTTTACAGTACGAGTATAGACCCTTCATCCATCTTTGTATGCCCACTTTAGAACAGTTTTGTGCCCAGAACTTTTGGGGCATTAAAGGAGGCATACTTCAGGTGTTCTCCCAGATCTGCCAAATAAGCATCATTTATTTATTTATTTAATATACATATAGCCAAATTAGGCTTTACATATGACACTCAAAGTTCAACATAACAAAATACATCACATTAGACACTGTAAAAGGTAAAATACAAAATTAAATATACATATAAGCCACTGTAAAACGTAATAAAAAAACCTCCTGAGATAATTGTTTTAAAATTTCCATGCAATACACATAAAAATTCATCCTGTGGTAAAGGATATTAAGATCATGACCTTGTAGAAGTTTCTCCCAAATCTCATTCACATTATTTAAGTCACAGCTATTATTGTATGCTTTGATATGTTTAGTCTAATATCACGTAGACTTTCACACACACAGATGAGATGTTTTGCTGTCTTAATATGATCCATCCCACATAGTCGACACCATCTCTCCTTTCTCATGATACCAAATCTAGTCCCTATAATTTCTAGGCATTCAGACATATTAAACTTAAAAATTAAGTAGCATCGGATTGTGTTGGCATTAGGAAATGCAATTAAGTAAGCCGGAATACCAGAGATGTTCTATCTATATTGCAAAAACATTCTACTGTTGCTTTTCAACGCTAGCTTTATTATATCTCTCTCTTGACCAATAGCATGAATTTCTTTTTTCAACAAGTACTTCACTGTAGACGTTGCAAATGACCACCATCTCAGTGCATTCTCTTTCACCCATTTATGATATGTGGATTTCATCAGGTCAAGTGAATATAGTACCTTGTTAGACTCTATTACATTGAATGCCTTAATCATGTCAACTATCAGTGTCCCATTAACTAAAAGACATAGCTTTGTGTATAACATAGCAGATCTATATTCCATAACATCACAAATCCGCACCCGATTACAAATAAGCATCAAATAGGAATGGTGCAAGGATACAGCCATGGCGAAGGCCATTGTAGGTGTCAATCCCGTCAAGTCTAGTCCTAATTCGCAAATGTTTGTGCAAATAAATATCAATGGTGCCAACAATCCTTTTGAAGGCCTCAGTCTGCAAGTTTTTTCCATAGTTTATTCCCATTTACACCGTCAAAGGCAAAGGATAGGTCGACCGATACAACATAGATCGCTTTCTGGGCTCCTTCCCAGGCAACACGTTGGGCATATGTTATCACCCAGCCTGCCAAGCTGGTGCCCACGTCAGGCCGGAATCCCAGTTGATTAGGCTTAAGGATGTCATTCGCCCTAGCCCATTCTTCCAAAGAAGAGAGAAATACTGCTCTGAATATTTTGGAGTCTGTATCAAGGAGAGCCACAGGTCTATAGTTTTCAGGAGCCTCTCTGTCACCTTTCTTAAAACTAGGCACTATGTGCTTCCTTCCAGGACTCAGGAGTGCACTTGGCTTGGATAATTGACAGGAAGTGACTATGTAAAATGTCTGCCCACAGCTCTGGCTCTGCCTTCAAGACTTTATTACAGAGACCATTCGGGCCAGGAGCCCTGGAATTACTTCTACCACGGATAATCAATTAAATTAATTCTCCAGAAGGCGACAAAGCCCAATTTTCGGATTTGAAATTCTCCCAACTTATTGCGGTATCTACCGGTCTTTCATATAGCGACGGGAAGTGTGAAATCCAAACTTGCTCAGGTATAGGGTTAGATTGGGCTTCGACCTGCATGCTCTCTTTGTTTTATCTATTTCCAATAATTTACATCCCTTTTCATAAGCAAGCAAGCATTTTTTCTCTTTCCCTTTGATAATCCAATGCTTTAATGGCTTTCAGGCGATGTCTGTAACCCTGCTTTAAATTCCTCAGCCTACTTTCAAGTTGGAACAGACACTTTCCCGAATGGACCTTCTGATATTTCTCTTGTGCTCCCTTTTAATTTGTTGGATATACTGATTGTAATTTGGCCTGCTATTTGGCACCTTAGGCTTCCTGGGGCTCAGAGGTTTTTTTAAATTGTTTTTTAAACTTTTATTTATTAAGAGAGCTGCTCCACAGTGGGGCCATTACACATACATTACATTCAGGCTCAGACATAATTCTGACACATATACGTACAAAAACAAGGTGATCGATACATTAAATCATGGGGAAGGTGGAGGCGTCATGTCAGCCTCGGGTAGCAGATTACATAGATAAAGCTGCAGTAGTGACCATATATCCTTGGGGCGGCAGGGTGTTGGGACCGACAGTACAAAGAGTTCATCATCGTCATTTACCATACATAAGTCTCTCAGGAAGTCCCCTCGAGCTGGTCTCGCTGGGGATTTCCAACATTTCAGGATACAACGCTTGGCGATGACGCATGAAATATTAAACAATCACCTTGTGGTTTCTTTCACCTTACCAATATCCCCAAACAAATATCTTAGGGCGGATGAGGTCGCTGGGATCGACGTGATTTCCTCAAGGAGCTCTGCCACCTCCTGCCAGAACTCTACAATCAAAGGGCACGACCAGTACATGTGGTAAGCCCCAGCGTCTGGGGTGTCGCATTTGGGACAGAAACCTGTACAGTCCTATACAAATTTGGCTAATCTGGCTGGGGAGTAATGCAGTTGATTTAGGATTTTGAATTGTATCAGTCGCAGTCCAGAGTTCATCAAGACAGTTTTGGTAAATTGACAATAGTGGGTCCATTTGGTGTCCTCAATCACAGTGCCTGTATCACGTTCCCAGGTCTCTTCAATAGTGTTGCATGAAGTGGAGTGTGCCTCCACAAGGGAATATAGCATTGGGACCCCCTTGCCATGACCATCCGCGGAAACCATGGCTCCGATACATTCATGCTTTGTGGGTTCCAGTGGGAATGTTGGCCATCTAGCAGCAAACGCAGCCCTCATTCGGTGGAATTGAAAACGTTTAAGCTGGCCCCCGCCCACCGCACTGATAAAAGTCTAAGTTCACAGAATGTGCCATCAGGGAACATGTCCCGCATTTTGAAGAGTTTGTCCGGATCCCATGATTGCTGGAGAGACCTGTCGAAGGTAGGGGCAATGCTAACGAAATTCCACAAGGGGACCTCTGGGTCGTATGGCGTCTCCAGGCCAATTCTCTTATATATCCTGGACCAGGCATGTATGGTGGTGCGTACCGGGTCAAATGGGCAGGTGTCTTTGTAGGTTGAGTTAAAAATAACGGAGCGTATGTCATTGGGCCGGGCAGAATGTTTTTCCAGGTGTATGTGGGTAGCTGTGTCCTCTGAGTCGAACCAGTGTTTTGCTCAAAGAGTTTTCTATAGGGGCAGGGAATTGATTCACTGAGCAAGCATGTACGTCAATTTCTCCCTGTGCATTCAGAATTCTTTTCTCGAGTTTTCCATTAAACTCACATATATCCCTCTGGGCCCAGAGCAACCTACTTTTTCCACTAGAAACTGTAACTTCAACCATTTTCCATATGGTTCCTATTTGGTGAACTAAAGGTAAGACTGTTGTCAGTATTGCATGATCGCTCGGGAAGCCGCAATTCACTTTATAGCTATTTCCCAGCGGTCCTAATTCTTCAGACACCAGTATAAAATCAATCACAGAGGATTTAGGTCCATTACTCCAAGTATTCCAATTAGTCATCTCGTGTTCTTTCTTCCCACTCAACATACTCAAATTCCATCCCTCAAAGAAGGCCCATCATCTCTTCCCCTTGGGGTCCTGTACAGACTTCTCTTTATGGCACCTGAAATTATAATAAGCCCCTCCAGTCGAGCTTCTTTCCACCACATTAAAGTCTCATTAATATGATCTGGCAATACACACAATATACATCAAAAACAAGCAGATGGGAACATCCATCCTTTAAAAAGTTATGCAAGCAGCCAGGACCACATACAATGAATCGTCCATTATTCCCAAATTCAGAATATATTCATTCTTCATGCCTATCAGGAGCCCTCCCTTCAGATGCCCTTTTGACCCACAAACTGCCATCTGTTGACAAATCGAATAGTCATCCATGATCACATGTTATAAGAAGGTCTCCCGTAAGATTACAAGTTCATATTTATTCAGCTTTCTACAGGAAGCCCCCGAACCATAAAGATGGTAAAAACCTCTCGTATTCCAAAATTAGAACCACCTCCCTGCTCCTCTCTAATGTACGCACCCGGAGGCTGTGCCAGCCACAACCAATCCCTTAGATTTACTTTCTTACTTTGCCCCGGACCTTCTCTCCTTCCCTCCCACATATCATTTCTTAATTTTTCCTCCAAAGAAGATGGTCTTTTCTGATTCTTTGTCACCAAACCATTCCCATTATCCGTGCATGGGGAGGTACATACTGGGGTCCAGTGCGTGGTAAATATCAAACCCTCTCTGTCGAATTTCATAGACAGAAAAATTAAAATTCTCTCTTGTTACTCATGAATTAACCGTAACCTTTGCCACATCCCACCTCACTCAGTCGCAAAATTCTATTCGGTCAATATCACTAGAAGAGATTTTGTTTAAGCCTGGGATGTGATTTAGAATTGCTAAGACCCAAGGTCTATTTAAATACTTCAGGTCAGGGTCTGCAAAAATTACTTCCTGATGAAGCTTTCTAAAAGTTCCTCGCTTGGCTTCTCCTCCAGAGAGTGTAACCAAACATTAGAGTTAAGATAATTTTTCTTCAATGAATCAGTGCGTTCAGTCATCTGGTGCTTCATACTGGCATTAATAGTGGGTATCCCCCATAATTTAGCCCCACAACCCTCTTAAGCTCAGTCGATTGTGCTGCAATCAGCTCAGCCAAGTTAAACCCCCCACTTTTTACCTGATCACCAGTTTCAAATCCCTTGCCGATAGTCTCACAATCATTATAGATACTCTGACCCTATGGCCTTCTGATATTGACAGACTTATAGAGAGATTCTGCGGAGACTGGCAGGTTCTGGTACGGCATTCCGGTTTTAATTTCCTCATCGGTGAGGGGTAGAAGGGATCATTCAAATCTGTGTTTCCTCCAGGACCGTAGGGGCTTTTAGTGTAGAAATTAGTCAGGCCGCAGAGCCCCCCCCCCCTCCCGAGATGCCTGGTCCTCCCTAGCTTTCGGGCAGGGGGCACGCTTCTCTCGGCCCAATGAAAGAAGACCTCTTGGTGACTTCTCTGGGGCTTTAGCAGAGGCAAGAAGCCAGTCATTACTCTCCAGATTTTGTAGAAAGGTGCCTCCTGACTGACTTAGTAAAAGTTATTTCTATGCTGGTCCCAATTGAGGGTTTAAAGATGTTACATTCCCCTGAGAAGAACAAGTTACTCTCTTACCTGGTAACGTTCTTTCGATGGGATGGTCCGACGACGTATTCCATATCTGACAGTACCACAGCTGAAATCGAGGGAATAGTGACGTACAAAAGTATGTACCAAAGCCCAGGTGGCTGCATCACAGATGTTGCGAATAGGAACACCCCTCTGCAGGGCAGTAGAGGCAGCCATACCCCTGGTAGAATAGGCCCGTAAGCCGACCGGTGGGTCCTTACCCGCCAAGCGGTAAAACTCAGATATAGCCAAAATAATCCAGCGAGACAAAGTCTGTTTCGTCACAGCCTGTCCCAAACGCTTTCCAGCGTAACCAATAAAGAGCTGATCGTCCACTCTGACCCCGGACATGCGTGAAATATAAAAGCTTAACGCTCTCCTAGGATCAAGCCTATGGAGCCTCTCCTCTTCCTTATCAGGATGTGGAGGAGGATAAAATGCCGGAAGAACAACCTTCTGGCCTAAAAGAAATTCCGACACCACCTTCGGAGGAAAAGAAGGACGAACTCTAAACTCTAAGGACAACCCTGTCCTTATGAAACACAGTGAAGGGTGGCTTAACTGAAAGTGCCTGTAACTCACTCACTCTGCGAGCGGAAGTGACCGCAACTAAAAATACCGTTTTCAGAGTTAACAGTCTCAAAGGGCATGAATGCAAAGGCTCAAACGGCCCATCAGAAACTTGAGAACAAGGTTCAAATCCCAACCGGGCACCAGGAAAGGTGACGGAGGGAACACATTAGTGAGCCCTTTCAGAAACTGAGAAATTAAAGGAATTTTAAAATAGGAACACTCTTCAGACAAGCGCTTAAATATGGACAGCACCGCCAGGTAACCTTTAATGGTACCCACTTGAAGGCCCCTGTGGGCCAAAGAAAGCAAAAAAGACAGAACCATGGGAATTTCACATGCAAAAGGATCCACATTCTTAACCCGCCACCAGTCGCAGAACTTCCTCCAACGGCAACGGTACAGGGACTTTGTTGCGGGCCTTCTGGCCGAAAGCAACACCTCCATCACGTCTTCAGGGAGGTCCCAATCCTTATACCTCAACCTTTCAGAAACCAAGCGTGAAGGTTGAGGGACCTGACCTCTGGATGGAGAACCTGACCCCCCTCCCGTGAGAGCAGATCGTCTCGGTAGGGAAGACGACGTGGAGGGCAGATGGACAAGTCGAGAAGCTCCGGGTACCACGTCCTCCGGGCCCACGCCGGAGCAATGAGGATCATCCGGGAACCAAACCTCTGTAAGCTCCGCAGTACTTGCGGCATGACTGGGACTGGAGGAAACGCATACAGCAGTGGGAATGACCACTCCACCACGAACGCGTCTCCTAAGGCTCCGTTTGGAGGAAATTCCCGCGAGCAGAACCTCTCGCACTTCCGGTTGACACTGGAGGCGAAGAGATCCACTTGAGGGGTCCCCCAAAGGGCGAAGATCTCCAGGAGAATCTCCTGAGCCAACTCCCACTCGTGAGAGATCGTGCTCTGCCTGCTCAGAGCATCTGCCGTCTCGTTTTCGTCTCCTGCCAGATGAACTGCCGAGATCGAAACTTCCTGCTGGATTGCCCAGAACCAGAGCTGCATTGCCTCCCTGCACAGAGGAAGTGACCCTGCCAACCACTTTTTGTTGAGGTAGTGCATGGCCACCGTGTTGTCCATCAGGATCAGGACATTCTTTCCTTGCACAGTCGGCAGAAAAGCCTTCAGGGCTAGCCTGACGGCCCTCAGCTCCAACAGATTGATATGGAGTCTGGACTCCAACGGAGACCAACGACTGCTGACTGTCAACTCGTTGGCATGAGCTCCCCATCCCGTGAGGGATGCGTCCGACACGATCGTCACCTCCGGCCAGGGCAGCCAAAATGGAGTCCCCCTCATCAGATTTCCTTTGTTGGCCCACCACAGAAGGTCCCGGGCGACCGAAGACGGCACCTGAACAGGGTCCGACATCCTGCCGGAGGCTGAGACCACTGTAGCTTGAGTGCCCACTGTAAAGATCTCATCCGCAACCTGGCCTCTGGCACCAGAAGAATGCAGGATGCCATGAGGCCGAGCAGTCTCAAGAACCCGGACGCTTTGAGAGTCTGGGCAAGTTGAAACTTGTGCACCATCTGCTGAATGTGATGAGCCCTCACCTGGGGAGGAAAACAGTGCCCCAGGGACGTGTCGAGCACTGCTCCGATGTACTGGAGCCTCTGAGTTGGTGTCAAATGGGACTTCTTTAAGTTGAGGGAGAAGCCCAGCTTGTGGAGGGAGTGGCAGGTGACTGACAGATGATCCAGGACTTGCTCGGGAGAGCAGCCCTGATCAACCAATCGTCCAGGTAGGGGTAGACATGAATCCCCCCTTTCCTGAGGTGCGCTGCCACCACTACCATGAGCTTGGTGAAGACCCTCGGGGCGGAGGTCAATCGGAACGGCAGGACCCGAAACTGAAAGTGCGAGTCGCCAACCACAAACCTCAGGTACTTCTTGTGCTTCGGATGGATCAGCACATGAAAATAAGCGTCCTTGAGGTCGAGAGACACCAACCAGTCATGAAGTTGAAGGGCCTGGAGGACTTGAGAAAGAGTAACCATCCTGAACTTGTACTTCCTGAGGAGTTTGTTCAAACCGCGCAAGTCCATGATGAGTCTCAATCCACAGTCTTTCTTGGAAATCAAAAAATAAGGGGAATACCATCCCTTGTTCCTCTCCGCTACAGGTACCAGTTCTATGGCGCCTTTCTCCAGCAGGGATTGAATTTCCTGCGCAAGGAGCGGATCCGGACTCTTCAAATAGAGATTCCCCGGTGGATTGTCTTGAGGCCTCTGCCAGAAAGGAAGACAGTAGCCGTGGGTTATGATCTCCAGAACCCACACATCTGAAGTAATGGCGCGCCACTCTGCAAGATGCTGCGCCAGCCTTCCCCCAACCGGCGAACCATGGGACATGGCCTCATGACTGAGCTGAAGCGGTTGCAGCGTTGCCTGGGGGCAAAGAGAAAACAGCCCGAGCGGCCTGGGCACCTCGAGTACCTTGTTTTCTACCTCTGGCACTCCTACGGTGGCCCCTTTGACTGGCAGCTCCTCTCGCTTTACCAAAGGATGAGTAATAACGAAAGGAACCTCCCCTCCATTGCTGTGCCCCAGGACGAAAAGGCGGAGGCTGTCGAACTGCAGCGCCCAACGACTTCGCTGCAGCTTTTGAGGTCTGCAACCTCTCAAGGATCTCGTCAGCCTTGTTGCCAAAAAGATGTTCCCCGTCAAAGGGCATGTTGCGGAGCCGGGCCTGCAAATCAGGAGCAAACCCCGACTTCCGCAACCACGCAAACCTGCGTATCACAGTGCTCGCCGCCATGGACCGGCTAATGCAATCTGCCATGTCCAAACCCGACTGAACGGCCTCACACACAGCATCCATGCCATCCTGCACCATGGCAAGGAAACCATCCCGTTCGTCCCCTTCGGGAATATGTTCAGCCGCCAAGGAAACACAGTTCCACAGAGTGTGCGTGAAACGAGACAAGGCACAAATGGAGTTGGTCGCCTGAAGCGCCATACCCCCTGCAGAAAACACTTTCTTCGCGCAGCTGTCAAAACGCTTGTCGTCCCTATCAGGAGGGATGGTAGGGTACGACGCCTGCTTTGCCGGGGCCGTAGACGCCTGCACCACCAAACTCTCCGGAGTAGGGTGCTCGGACAAGTAGCAGGGGTCACTACTGGCTGGGCGGTATTTTCGCGGCAAAGACTTGCTCACTGCTGGGAGACTCTCCGGAGCAGTCCAAGCCGCTGCCACCCTTCTTTGCAGAGCCATATGGAATGGCAGTACCGGGTCTGTTGGTGGACCAATGTCGAGGATATCCGTAAGGTCATCCTGAACAAACTCTCCTGGGGGAGCAGACCATCCTAAGTACTCGGTGACCCGTGACAGAAGGCGCCGGTATGAAGAATCGGCATGAGTGCCAGGCTCAGGCCTACAAAACTCCACCTCCGGAGAGGTGTCCAGCCCACTAGCATCATGCAGGGACTGCCTCAGGTCTTCAAACTGGCTATGGCCCGAGAGAATCTCGTCAGGCACCGTGTCAGGCACCATGCCATCATCAGAGCCCTCATCCACCTCTGAAATGAACTCCAGATGGCGGTAAGAAGGCACAGAACTGGAACCAAAGCCATGCTTGACCTTGGCCAGAGCCTTTCTAGGTGGTTCCCCCGAGCCACGGGGTACCCCCATCGACACAGCCCCGAAAGGCGTCAAGTGAATCGGCGCCGGCGTCGACGACAGACGCGGTGCCGTCGACACAGGCCTCGAAGGTGGAGCCCCGAGCGTGTCCCTCGACATCCTGGGCATTTTCTTCCCGAAGGAAGCCCATTCCTCTGGTGTCGCATGCTTGGTGGGGTAAGGGATCCGCCGACGGGCGGAGTCCTCGGATGAGGACGGGGAAGGCGACCGATGACGGCGCTTCCGTGAGTTCCTCGAAGAGGCAGAGGAGTGGCGAGACCGACTCCGGGACCGAGACCCACTGGACTTCCGACGACGACGCGGAGAGTCGCCCCTCCAGTCGTCCGTCGAAAGCCCCGCAGACCTCGACTTCCGGGGCTTGGACACCTTACCTACTGATAACTTCTTCTTGCGCTCCCGCAAGGCTTTTGACGTGAGTGACTGGCAGTCGACACAGTCATCCGTGTCATGGGCCTCCCCGAGGCACCAGAGGAAGGCGTCGTGCGAGTCCGTGACCGACATCTTGGACCCACAGTCCCCGCACTTCTTAAAGCCCGGACGCGGTGTGGAAGACGAGGTAGACATCTTCACGAAGAATAACTTTACAAACTAGCAGGTTCGAAGAACCGAGATGAACAACAGAAACTCCAAAAAGTCGAGGCGTACCGAGATTTACGAAGCGAACACGTTTGCGGAAAAAACAGAACTGAAGCTACGGGCGTCGTGCAACCTACTTATCACATCGGGTGACGTCGGCCGTCGGAGGAAGTCCTCGAGGACGGCGCATCGACGCAGACGCTGAAAACTTTCCGAAGCAGCACAGCTGTGATGATTACTGTCATAGATATGGAATACATCGGAGGACCCAACCCCCTTGAAGCTACCATACTGCTAGATGGACTCTCCTCATCTTTATGAAATAAATCGCCACCCTCAATATAATTTAAAGAATATTGGGAAGCGGTTTCACTGCATCCATTAATTTTTGTAGTGATCCCATGTTTTAAGAATATCGGGGCAATGTTCACCTCTTTGTCATTATATAATTGTTTGTTCTTCGTGAGGGGTCTGAGTCTAAATGTCCATTCATTGCTTTCGCAAACCCTCTGGATGCATTGCTATTCACCTTTTGAATTTTTTGGTTTTTAGTATTTTTTCTCCAGCTGTGCCACAGAGCTTCTGGTTCTTTTCCCCTTAAGTTTGTTGCCGTAACTAGTCTGTTTATCTTGATTCAATGGGTTTATTTGTAGAAGGGGAGACTTACTTATCACTTACTGGTCTAGGCCAAATTCAATTGCTCCCATCCTCAAAAGTTACTCTATTACTTCTGCATCCGGAGGGGTATCTGAGAATGAATGTTTAAATCGGATTGCAGGTTCTACCTCCCGCCAATACTCCAGATAGAATCTGCACACTTAAGTCTGCCCCATTTGATTCCACTGCGAAGGGGAAGTACATAGCTTCACCGGGGGACTTACAGCCGGAGGGAGGCTGGTCACTTGCCATTATAGTGATTTTGAATATCATCTATGTTTGGGGCAGATTCGAACACTTTTTCATGGAAGGGTAATGAGGTCAATTCTTTTTGGATGTACAGTACATTTGTAACAATGCCCAAAACTTAATTCATGAAGAAGCACTTCACTTCCTCCCTTTTTGGCAAGGTTTCCATAAATATTAAGATATTGTTCATTTGTTCAGTGTTTTTCCTGGACTCTTCTTTGAGAATATCAAAGCCCTTTACCGTGGTAGATAGCACGAAATGTAATGCTGCCAAGTTATTAGGACCCATAAGGACCGACCGGGTTAGAGTAATCTGTGTAGCTCAATTGGGAGGATATGCCGCAAGTACTGGATATCAGGGCTTCCGTTGTGGTATTGAAAGGCTAGGGAGTATTTGAGAAGGAATCTTGTTCCGGGAAGTTCACAGATATACTGTCACTTTCCTGGTTTTCAAAAAGCTCTACTTAATTCAACTCTGTAGTTGTACTTTTCTGGTCTCCATTATTCAAATCAAAAAACGAGGGAGACACTTCTGAATTCAATACAGGATTATAAGGAAAACATCCCCAATGTTCTACTGGATGGATGCACTGTTCATTGTGAAGTACAAACCAGGCTTCCCAACAAGGAGAACATCCTGATCTTGTATTTGGACAATAGTTTCGAGGTGTACATCCAAACTTGCTATACAAACCGGGTGGCGGTCAAATTCATTACATATTAATTCAGTCTCTAGCGAAGGTAGAGGGTGCAGCGAGTTTAATGAGTCAGCTGGAAAGGTAATCCCCCCCTTTGCCATGACTGCCTAGGTTCATATTAACAGTACAATTCTTTAGTTAGTTTGCCTGTTCTTGCACTCATTCAGACTCTTCCTCGTTAGTCTGCGTTTAAGTTACCTTTCTCCAATCCACTTGTTAAAACTGCTATGCCAGAGTCCCGAGCCCAGAGCCACAGAACACACTGCAGGCAAACTGCACGAGCTCCGCGCTGTCTGCAGTGTTTTAAGTATAATCAACAAAAATGGATCAGGGGCAGTGAGGTTGGATTAATTCAACTAGAATAAACTCTTCATAACATAAAATTTAGCAAAAAAATATTTTTTATTCTGTTTCACAACACAGCATGTCAAAATTTTATAAGACTGCCATATAAACTGAATACACCATACTTTAACCACATCTTTCACTACCACCTTTCATACACATTCATGCCTTGACACACTCAGGTATTTACCACATATTCTAACACATATAAACAATCTAATATACACTGTAGTTCTTTTTCCTCTTTGCATATTTACAAAAGTGACTTTGGCCCCAGATTCTCTCAATCTTGCCCATAAATCTCAGGACCTTCATCAGGACAAACTATACAAACAAAAAAGCAGTGCAATCTCTGCTTATGCCCCAATATAAGGTGGTAGAATGTCTTCACAAATTCTACAGTTTTCAATCACCTCCAATTTTTCTAATGGAGGATCTTGTAAGTATTGGGCAATCAGTCCCTCAGGTTCTAACGGACCCCGTCGTGGTCTTTGAACCTCCTGTATTCCTCCAAATAGGACCAACTCAACCGCAAATTCCTTGAGGCGCTGTCTACTCGCTCTTTATGCCAAATTTGGTACATCATCCACACAACCGCAGGTCTATACAGCTACTTGTTCATCACTGCATCTGATGCTACTTGGAGACTGCTTTTCAGTTTCCAAGTAGCATCAGATGCAGTGAAGAACAAGCAGCATCTGAAGAGTACAATATCAGAACACAGAACAAGACATTAGAGATCTCGGTCCAATATGGGTTGACCAGCGCTATTGTGGCGCACGCCTTGGGGACTAAGACAACCTCCTGGCATCCTACATTAATAGGGACTCACCAATGCACTTTTTTAGCTGAATGTTTCAACTGCACAGACTCTGTACAACAATAACTTTGGACCGTGCATGAAGAATTTTGGTTTGTTATCAATAGAGACTATATAAAAACAATTGATTACAATGATATATTGCTCATAATACCCCCTTTGTCTCCCCGATTTGGTTCCTGCCCCTGAATGGTTATTTTTTAAACTGATTTGGATCTGGGTATGCACACCCTTACTGTTAATTTTCTCTACATTTCTAACTCTTCCTAAAATGTACGGATTGACACAATTGCTGAATTAATATGAACAGCTATCTATCTACTTGGGTGTATGTAACCCAACCATGTGATTCCTTGTTCTGTTACATATTGTCACTTTATGATTTCAAATTTCTGATTATAATTTATGTACATGTAATCTCATAATTGGGGCGTGGCCTAGCAGCCATGGATTAGGCTGCTCTCTTGAGAAGCTCTGTGGATCCGTCAAGGAATTTAAAGCAGCACGCTGAATAATAGCAAGAATCCAACATCAAAAAGATACCAGGGCAGCATGAATATGAGGAGCCTCTGATGCCCGAGGCCGTGCGGAAAACGAATGCATATTGACAGACTTGTTGAACATTGTTGCTCACAGCGAAGTTCATGGCTGGATACAAAATGGCGGCCGCTCAGTGACTGAACAAAGAAACGGAGTCAAGTAAGCTGATGCGAGGGCCGGCGAAGACGGAAAGAAGGACGCCCTAGTGCGAGGAGCGGCAGCTGCAAAAGGACAGCGCACACTGGAAGGTGCTGTTCGTGAGCTTGCCCGCATTGCATCGGCGGCCCGGGTGTCCCCGAGGCCGGGGAAAGAAAGAAGAAAGTTTCGGGGTGCCCCTGCGGGCACCGAGGAGATCCCTCTGGCACCCAGAGCATGACGGGGGTGCGGGAGCCAGAACCGGAGTAGCCCGCTGGGAAGCGCGGTGTGCTGCAGGGCCCAGGAGCCGTTGGGCAGAGAGTGATACAGCACAAGCTTGGAGCCAGGTGCAGGCGCCCGCAGCCGCACGGAGACCCGGGGGCGAGATTGCGTGCTGCGGAAGCACACCACCGCGGAAGAAGACGACTGCGGGGGAAGATAAGGGCGTACATAAGCCCACGCAAAGTAGGAGCTTTAGACTGCGCGGCCCCTCAGGAGGGACGCAGTGTAGTTGTGGAGCCCCCCCCCCACACAGTGAACGCTACAGGATGAGCAAGGAAAACAGTGGCAGAGCGCTATGCCTCAGAGTGATTGAGCGAATATAATTGAATGCATTCACAGGCCACATTGCCCAATATGCTACAATCCTTCCTAAACTGTTAGCCAGAAATTGGTTGTTTTAAAGATGGAGGAAAGAGGAGGAAGGACCAATCACGCAACGTGGGGTGAGAAGACAATCAGGTGGTGCAAAACAGAACAAGCAGCTCCCCCTTCAAGACAAAACAAGAGGTGCCCGGCGGCAACAGTGGAGCCCTCCCCCGTGGCAAGTGGGGACCAGCAGTAGCAGCTTGCAGCGTACTCAATCAACACACATTGCATGGGAAAGGCGAGCAAGGGCGGTCCACGACTGAAATTGCGCACAATAGGACACTGGTGGTCCGATCAGACTGCAACGACCCAAGGGTGCACTGCCCCAAGCTACATTGCAACAGTATGATGCTGCACTGCCTGGGGAGGTAAGGCCGAAAGTCGGATCAAGGCGCATCATACAGGGTGGCATACGATTTATGCAGCGCGTACAGGAACTGCCAAGGGAGTGCTGAAAAAGATCCGCGCCATGGTAAAAGTGCTGCGCCAGAGCGCATATTGACCCCATAAACAAGACCCCCAGAAAACAAAAGTTGCAACCCCCCACAAGGCGCACTAGAACAGAGTGCAAGTAAATACAAGATAGGCAGTGCTACAGTAGGCCTGCAACCTCGAAGAAGGAGCAGCGGAAGGGCAAGACTCGCACGTTGCAGGGGAGCCGGACCCTGAAGTAAAGCCAAGGTGGTACAATGTCGGTAAGAGGAGGCAAAACCAAGGGCAAGCAGCCCACAACGGACATCTTTGCAAAGTCGCAACAGGCCCCCACCACCCCAGCACAAGGTATGGCAGACACAGCTTTGCCGGGAGAAGATTACTTGATCTTAACAGCCATCACGGAACTGAAAACCTTGTGGGGAATAACGATGGCAGATCTGAGAACCGCACTGGAAACCAAAATAGATGCAGTAGGGATAGAAGTCAACCTGCTGCGACAAGATGTGAGAGCGCTGGCAGAAAGAACGAGTGGCCTAGAGAGTGCAGTGAAAATGAACACGGATACCAGCACAAACAATGCCAAGGAAGTCCACATACTGAAGCAACATGTGGCCAACTTGGAGAACCGTGCGGAGGAGACCGAGGGGAGAGCGAGACGTTATAACATACGCGCAGTCGGCCTGCCGGAGCGGGAGGAGGGCCAAGCCCCCACGGACTATGTAGAAAATATGATTCTACAGGAAATAGGAGCCAGCAAGCTCTCACAAGGATTTGCAATTGAACGTGCGCATAGGGCCCTGATGAGGAAACCACAACCCGGAGCCACCCCCCGGGCAATTATAGCGAGGATCCTGAATTACAAGGACAAAGAGAAGATCTTGGAATTCTTTCGGAAAGGAGGGACGATAACAAGGGCATCTGCGACCATCGCTGCATACCCTGATTACACCATGCTGGTGCAGAGACAGCGCTATAGCTATGTGGCGATCAAGAGGAGACTGCGCACAGCCGGGATCAAATATATGCTTTTGTACCCCACAAAGCTCAAATTCTTACACAAAGGCAAGGCTGTCTGGAGCGGGACGAGGAGCAAGATCGTGAGGAACACGATAAGTGATTGGAAAACACCATGTATGATAAGAGACGGGGGGGGGGGGCCTGGGGAAGAGACTGTAGTACAGATAACAGGGGCGTGGCTAGAACAGATAATAATGAGAAAATGTAACATGGGACACTTGGACTTGTTGGACTAGAATATAAAATGCAAAAAGTAAATTGGGTAGCGTCAAGCACGCTCAGCTTGATGTGCAAAACAGGAACTACAAGATGGAGACAACCTACCCCCAGGAGTTAGAGTAGTAGGACCGCCACTAGGGCGATATCTCCCTGCTGAGCCGCAAGTACGGGCAATTGCTGGAAAAGGGCTAGATGAGGGGGTGCCTGAGATCCAGGGATGGAGCTGGGCAACAGTTGGGGAGGGAGTTGGGGCGGGGGGGAAGGGAGGGGTGTTGGGGTGAGAAGTGTGTGGCGGGTTGGGCAGGGCAGAGGGAGGGAGGGCGGTTGGGGAAGTTGAAGTGTGTATAGTTAGGGGAAGTTTATGTTGGCGATCGAGCCTACAAATAGGGGGGAAAACCTAGATCTGGACTGTAGTTGCAGAGGGAGGAGCAGGGTCCTAATGCATCATGGGAGACCTTAAAGTAATCACTTGGAACGTAAGAGGGCTCAATAGATATCTAAAAAGGAATAAGGTTATGATGCATCTGCGCAGACAGAAAATAGACATTGCCCTGATACAGGAGACTCACCTCACACAAGAAAAGTTGGAGGTGGTCTGGAAGAAGTGGAAAGGGACCGTTGTAGGCGCAACATATTCGGCCTATGCTAGAGGAGTGATTACCTGGGTAGCACTGCATGTCCCATTCCAGCTATTACAATCTAAAATCGAAGTGGATGGGAGGATGGTTATAATAAGAGGGATGGTGGAAAACAAGTAAATAAACATCATAAACACATATGCCCCGAATCATGACACAGCAGCATATTATAGGACCCTATACAACAAACTCAGCATGAGCTTATGGGGGGGCAGTGATCTGTGGAGGAGACTAACTGCGCACTAAACCCGAAAATAGACAGATTAGATGGGAAAATACATAGACCCACCCTAGCTGCCAGGGTGTTGCAATCACTGTTAACAGATTTCGGGTTCGAGGACGTATGGAGGGTGCGTCATCTACGGGACAGACAGTATTCGCATCATTCGGCTCCACAAAACTTACCTACTAGGCTAAACTACATGTTTGCCACGCAGGAGTTAATGGTAGACATAGTGCAGACTGAATACAAAGCAAGGGTCCCATCAGACCACTCACCGCTGGTATTAGTATAGCAGTACTGAGCCCCGAGAGCAAGGATACCAACGTGGCGCCTCAGAGCAGAGGCGCTGAAAGATACAATTTTTAGGGAGGATTTGAGAGATAAAATAATAAGTTACTTTGTGATCAATACTGGTAGTGTTGAGACAGCGGGTATGCTCTGGGAAGCCTTTAAAGTCATAGTGAGGGGGATAGCCATAGCTAAGTCCATGGGACTACAGGGAGGAATATTAGCAGAACTACAAGATGCAGAAACAAAACTAGAGGCAGCGCTAAGAAGAGAAGGCAATGACGAAGAGGATAACGAAGCAATACTCGGGCTGCAACAAAATCGCGTGGAGCACTGGGAGAGATTGTGTAATCTTAACTATAAAAAGTACATAGAAAGACAGCATGCAGGAGGGGATAAACCAGGGAGGGCCCTGGCATGGTTATATAAAAACTAGACGCCCAGACCCAAAATCAGAACTATAACAAAAGAAGGTAGGCGCACAGAGGACACCCAAGAAGGCAAAAACCAAGAATTTGCAGACTATTACCGACGCCTGTACGAGGCGATTGCAGGAAAATAGGAGAAACATTGGAAGACATCGCCTACCGCAAATAATGGCAGAGGAGCGAGAGGAGCTGGATGCTCCAATTACTCTAGAAGAACTAGAAGAGGTAGTGGTGCAACTGCCCACCAGCAAGACTCTGGGGACTGATGGACTCCCTAACAGGTTTTATAAAATGTATAAGAATGAGGTGCTCCCCCCTGCTCTTGGCGATGTTAAATGAGGCGTATGAAGTGGGAAGGCTACCAGAGTGTCAGAGAGGCAGTTATCATACCGCTCCCCAAACCCAATAAACCTGGTAATGATTGTGGCTCGTATAGACCGCTGTCAATGTTGAATCAGGAAAGCAAGATGCTAACAGCAGTCTTGGTGAACAGAATGAAAAGGGTTATCAATAAATTAAAACACTCTGACCAGACTGGTTATGTCCCCAACAGGAATATATCTATTAACCTCAGACGACTCCATCGAGTTATTGAGCATGCGGACGAGGACACGAGCGAAATGGCAATTGTATCGCTGGATGCAATAAAGGCCTTTGACTCAGTCAAATGGCCCTGGCTGATTGCAGCCTTGACTAATTACGGAATAGGACCTGGGTACCTCAAATGGGTCAAACTATTATATAGCGCACCGCTAGCCAGGGTAAAAACGGGAGCAGTAATATCAGAGAGGTGGCAACTCAGCAGAGGTACTAGATAGGGATGCCCGTGGTCCCCCATGCTGTATATACTAGCCCTAGAGCCCCTGGCGATATAACTGAGGCAGCAGTATGATAAATAGGTATCAACATAAAAGGGGAACCACATTTAATCTCTTTGTATGCAGACGATATGTTGTTGTATCTATGTTACCCTGAGGAAAATCTCCAATATGTTCTAGAGGTGATGGAGCGATTTGCAGAGCTGTCTGGCATAGCAGTGAATCCCAAGAAATCTTGTATATTCCCACTGGGCAGATATAAAGGGATCCCATTAGATCAATTACCAGTTTTACAGATACCGTGGGAGGTCAACACATTTTCATATCTTGGGATAGACATCTACCACACAGTAGAAGCAGAGCACCAACATAACACGGAGAAAGAGAACAAGGGGCCGATTCATGGAACAAACGTGCGCCGAAAATCCATGCGCAAGCAGGCGCAAGGGAGCGCAAGCGTGAGAAACGCCGAAAATCCATGCGCAAGCAGGTGCAAGGAAGACGCTGCGCGTGTTTCCCGCTGTCCGTGCGCCCAATCCAGCCATGGCGCACGCAGGCATACACAGCGTACGCTACGTGCACAGCAAAAGCGCACATAGCGCAGCGCACACAACCAAAGTGGGCGGAACAGTGGGCGTAACACGCGGAATGGGGAACATGCATGCAAGTCACACACAGACAAATACCCAAACCCTAACAATCTCAGCTATTATCACCTCCCCAGGGGACAGTGCCTACCCTCTGAGCAACCACATGATGACACCAATCCGGAACCCCACCACACCACCCCAGGTAAGATACAACGCTGCCCATATTGCAACCAGGGCCATAGTGGAGCGCACATTCGGAGTGCTCAAGTCACGTCTCCGCTCCCTTGACCGCTCTGGCGGGCAACTACTCTATGCACCACCAGTAGTGTGCAGGATCATTGTGGCAGCATGTGTCCTGCAAAATGTTGCAACACGGCAGGGCGTACCGGTGGACATGGTTGTGCCCCCACACCCCCAACCACAGGCACAGGCGCTGCCCATGGGAGGGGACAGGGCACGTGGCGAGGAAGCCCGGACCCAGCTTGTGGCCACATTTTTCACCTAAACTCCCACCCCTGCGGAGTGCACACAGGCCTGGCACATACCAGCTGACAAACGATGATGACAAAGAGACAGTCAACTGTCACAATCCTACCACCCTGAGAATGTTGCCATGGAAGTGCCACATCGTCTGCATCCCTAGCTACTTAAACACAAGCTATCCTGTGTGACCAAAAGACACACATATGACATGATATGGCCTATACACAAGTATTTCAAGGTGCGATGAGGCAGGGAGGGGGGAACAAGGGAAGACAGAGAACGGTACAACTAGGCCAGGTGTCATTCAGATTGTGCAAGTGCAGGGGTAGGGGGAGGGGGGGAGTGCAGTACAGGGGAAGTAGACCAAAAATCAAATACACAGGTCAGCTGGTGGCAACTGCAAAGGTAAGTGCAGACAAGTGCCGGGAAGGGGGGGCTGTAGGGATAGAGAGAGAGTACCGCAGTGAAGGGGTTGCCAGGGAGCCAGTGCAAGTGGAGAGTGAGTGGCTGGGCCAGGGACCGAGGTCGGTGAGAGTGGCCCAGTTGCAGATCCAGTGCAGTTCCAGTGAAGAATTCCGCAAGGGAGAAGCAGAGAGAAAGCAGAAGCAAAGAGGAAGGTCTTGAGGTGCTTCCCGAACCGGAGGTGGTTCCCCTCAAGTTCAAGTGAGGCAGGAAGGCTGTTCCAGAGGGAGGGCCCTGCCGCAGAGAGAGATGTACCCCCAGCTAGTTGCTCTGAAAAGCGGATGACCCTGACATGCAAGGTGTGCATCACACACACCTGCACAACAGGCCATAGCCATCACTGTTATGTCACTCAAACCCTCCCAAACCACAACATGACATGGCAAGCAATACCCATACACCAACACAGCAACAATAAGGTACACATTGACATGTCCAAAATGTACAGTGGCATCAGACAATGATGCCTGACCAGGAATCAGATGAAATGACAGACCAACAACCTCCCACTCAAAATAAGTCATTTCCAAATGCATTACAAGAGTTGTAGACGTAACATAACAATGAATGCCTGTGTACATGCACATTGTGCATTGCAAAATCAACACTGCAGCTTCTGTGTGCTGTGTCCTACTCCTGCAACACACTGCTCAGCGCACAGCACAGCACAGTGAACAGCCATTGTGTGTGATGCACACCCTGAGCATCACATCTAAGCGACAGACCACATCAAAAACCAAATTAGGCATGTACAGGATCCATAATTGGTCACACAACATGTGCTGCAGGGACACAGTGGCCACCAGAAGGCAAACAGTGTACACGTGGATATGCAAGGGTGGTAGTACATGTAGTGCATCAGAGTGCAAGTGTGTGGGTCTGCAAGGACATGCACTCAACATATACATGTGCACTCAAGTGACCATCAGTGTTCTCTACACATCACATGTGAACATTCACCATGTGTACACCCCAGCATGTCAAACCACAACTATCCCCTTGCACCTGAAAGCTAAACACAACACATTAACAGGCATTGATCAGCAGAACACAACATCTACATAGGATACCGCCATTACAATGTCAGAGTTCCCATCACCCTGCAGGGCAAGGCAACTATTAACAACAACCCCCCCCCTCCCTCACAAATGACCATGACCCACTGATCAACTGCACCTGGGTCATGGAGCCTTCAACCCTCAATTCCACCTGGCCACAGGATCACCTTTACCCTTCGTCACCATCTCCCACCTTGTGTGTAAAAAGATGCCTGCACCCTCAGAAATCACACTCATTTCCAAAATCACAAAATCCAAGGCATAAAAACGAACCCAAACACCCTCCAGTAGATGACTTGACGTAGCAGTACCTCACAAAGGCCAAGTACTACCACAATGATGCAACAACCAAGGTAGCACAGTAAAACAATGTCACAACAGGATGTGAACCATGTGTGGTACATAACATAGGATGATGCATCATGAACGGATGTGTATTGTCACAGGTCCTGTGTACAGGCGCGGGAGTGTCACGAAACAACCACCCCCACTGTGTCCCGGGTGCCTGCAAGGTCAAACTCACACAGGCCCCGGAGACCCTGGTGGGGAAGGAGGTTCAGGGATATGCAGTCGGGACAGGTATTGGCACACTGGATAACTGGAATGAGTGGCAGGAGAGGGGAGGAGGAATGACACATGAAAGTAGGGAATGCACAAAAATGTACTACCTGCATGAACACATACACAATCCAAACAAACCTGGACATCATTGTCATGGCCTTCGGTAGTCCAGGCTTAGGAGTGGTACGAACCAACCACCCCCTGTAGGGTTTTGGCGCCTGCAAGTTCGGGGCTTACACAGGCAACCGCAACCCAAGCGGGGAAAGAGGGTTAGGGAATGTTGCTTGGATAGGTACGGGAAGCAGGAACACCGGGTAGAGGGTACAGGGTTCAAAATTGCATAGGATTCCGGGTGATTAGGGGGAAAAAACATACCAAATTGAATCACGCATACATCCATGCATTAGTGCACCCCCCAGCAAGCCTATGCAGAGCAGTTTGAAAGAAAAACAACAAGACACTTAGATCTGGTTTTGAGTGCTGGCCTCCTGCCTGCGCACTCTCAGGTCCGGTTACAGGAGCACTGCAATGCTGCAAAGAGAGCCACAGTCAACAACCTGTACGTGCCAATTACACAAAAACACACCACCAAACATGCCCCATAGCAACAAACTACTCTACAAACAGACAATCTGGTGTAGATGCTTCGTACCCATATATAACATTACCCCTGTGACGGGTCATACACAGTCAATGCAGTAAGTCAGCCGCTGGTGGGTGCGTGGCAAATGGAACACCAATGTGTCGCAATTCACACAACATGCAATGTTCCCTGGGTAAGCAGACAGACCCATATAGCAAGCCATGACTTCAGAGCAAGTTGCGTACTACCATGACCGAAACAAAGTTGGCAGTGCATTTATCATAAAGTACATGGAAATGAAATGCACTGCACCCGAGTATGTCCCTTGCTGTATGTCCCTGTGAGCTGCCCCTTTCCATGTCTCGGAAAGGCTACATGGTTGATACAAGTGCCTCAATGGACCTTGGTGTACCGGAGGGCATGTGCCACTGCCCCTGCAGGTGTCCCAGACAACCCTACAATCAACAGCCATCAATCCACCAACACATCTGAGCTGCATTGTGTGCTTCAACACCAATATTCGTCCAAGCTCACCCTCAGTGCTGTGACTAAGCCTGCATGTGCAACTCGCCTGGTGCAAGCTTTGCTGTGTAGTGGCCCCCCTGTGCTGCTCACCTTGCCTGGAGTTCCTTGGAACATGTCAGCAGTTCTAGGATGTAGGTCTGCAATCCCTGTGCCTCTGCTTGTGCACACATGTGCATGTGGGCACCAACAAACGTGTCCAGAATTCCGTCGTCCAATGGGCCATGTCTGCTGGCTAAGGTGCTCTGGAGGCTCATCCCCCTGCAGAAAGGGCATGAAACACATGATTAATGCTTCAAAGTCATCTGTGTGTGTCTCTTCAGGCATCTCATTACTTGACCATGTCAGAGAGTCACAGCATAAATCACACCATCAGTCCGTCTTTCACATCCAAAGTGTGTAACACTATCTACAGCATGAATTGCAACAAGCACGTGTAGAGTAAAGATAAGAAACATACTACACAATGCATAGCAATGAATGTACACATTAATCATGAAACACCCCATCTAGCAAAAGCTGAACAGTGGACAATAACACCAAAATCATCCCCACTAGGGGTGTAAACACAAGTCACACAGCACCAGACATGCCACAGATATGACAGTCCAAGGCCCTTGTGTAAAATTTTGTAACACCGAACCATCCTTGCGAGACCATGGATAAGGGAGGCAGGAGTGGCATATGTGAGTCAAGGATCCCAAGCAGCAAACACATAAACAAGACAAGCCTGAAGGGCCCAGCTGGAACAGACAGTGGATGCCTTCAAAAGCCACAAAGCACCGCACCATCACATGAAAGCACAATAGACAGGCAGTTTTAAACTATAGTAACTATTAACTAATTACACTAACTATGGAAAACCTACATTACCTAATTAAACTAACTATCAAACAGAAACTTAACTAACTAAACTAAAAGAAAAATCAAAAATGGCCACATACGAACCGGGGAGGGAGGGGAGGCACCCAGGAGGGGGGGAGGTACAGGGTGCTGCTCAACATCCACATGCGATGATGCTGAGCCAAAAAAAAACCCTCCATGGGCTCAACGCCTGCACAGCCCGACTTATGTGGGAGATAGATGGTCGTACGAGTCTGGCACAGTAGCCTGGCCACGCCTAGCCGCAGCTTGCCCCTCGTCGGCAGCAAGTCTGCCGGACGGGTGAGCCTGGTTCTGTGTGGCGATGTGACGTAGGTCTGCATACAGAACCTCACGTGATACACGTGCTTCCTCTTGCAAGGTAGCACGTGTAACACGGAGTTCCTCCTGCAAGGCCTGGCTGGACAACCGCTGCACCTCCCGGCAAGCCTGTAGCTCAGCCGAGATGGTACGCTCAAGCTGTGCAAACCTCTCCTCTGCCTGCTGCCTCTGGGACATCATAAGGACACCCAGAGTGGATCTGAGGGCAGCATACTCCTCCCTCAGGGCATCCATGTGCGCCTCTGCGTGAGCAGCAATTGCTTAACGCAGAGACGACATTTCAGCCTGGCGTGCCCTGTCTGAGGCCGCCATGCCCAGCCTGAGCGAACGGGCCGTGGACCGTGCCGCCTGCTGCTGGAGAAGCACCTGCCTAGCAGGGGGGAGCACAGATCGGGCCACACGCTCCATGCTCTCAGCGATGTTCTCCATTCCTGCCCCCTGCCGTTCTGAATTGGCAGCCATGTCTTGCTCCCACTCAGTATACTGCGGTTGCGCGTGGCGACCATGTTGCCGGGCTTGACCCCTGCGGGACCCAAGGTCCTCGCTGTGTTGGCACCGCCCGCGGCTGCACGACTACATGCCCCCGTCGACGTGATGTCCCAGGCACATCAGTGACTGGTGTGGAGGGTGACCCTGCGTCCCGATCCGCCACGGGCGGAGGAACCAAGACTGTCTGATCCCTCAGTGCAGGTGTCGCAGACAGAGGAGTGTCCACATCAGAATCACTCACCCCTGACACATGGACTTGATGCTCATCCAACTCAACATGGACGTCAGAGTCGTCATCAAGGCTGGACTCATAGGCAGCCAGAGACAAGATGGACTGTAGCACTTGGGGGTTTTCGTGGCCTACCACCCCACGACCCCCACTAGTGCCGGGTTGATGTAGCGGTACCAACCCTGTGTCTGGCATGACAACACCATCCTCCGCCTCCATTGCGTCATCACCTGAAAAATAGAGAGAAAAAAGGTCACTACACATGTCAGAAGCACACAACACACACACACACACACCGACAGCAAACGCATCAGGCAGACATGTGACACACAACATATAACCTGCCATGCATGCTTGGTCAACTTTGAATTGCTTCTGTGATCAGACCTGTTGAAAGGTGGCAGTTTCCATGGAAGTGGGACTATGCAGTGCAGAAAATGTGTACGCCACTCACTACCTACATGTACAAGGACTCCATGGTATGTGCCAGGAAATGTGAAGGCAGTGCAATGTCAAATTCAGACATCACGTGCATTCAATGTGTACCATATCTAGAAGCCAAGCACCCCTCCACCCCAGTACCAAAGCAGGGATGCCTAGCATGGTATCAAAAGGCTGACCATACACCTGTGTATTGACAGGCAGTGTTGACTGGCATCAACAGCTGAATGTGATTCAAGTGACAACACTGCAAATGATGCAGGGACAGTAAGCAGGACACATGATGAAAACTCTGGATTCTGCCCATGTGTGAAGAAGACACAACAACAGTTGGACAGAGTCATTGGCCATTGAACAGGCTGAGGCCTGTGAGCCACACAGATTGTCAGACCCTAAACATGTGCGCAACGCAGGACTGAGCCACAGTTGACATGGGAAGGCTGATGAGATGGCAGGCAATGTATGTAACCAAGGACTTGTATTACAGTGATCATCCAGTCAAGGAAACATAGGGGCATGCGTGCAATGCACATGGAGCATGAATGGGCACTCATGTCCCTCCGGGAGATCTGACCTATGCACAGTACAAGTGAGATACCCTGCATCAAGTACTAAGGCTGTACCACACGGCATATGTTTGGCAGATTCTACGCTGGAAGTTAGCATCTACACAGGACGCATGAACAAGAAAGTACACATTGGCAAGATTGAAGAACACCAGTGCAAAGGTGGAACTGGGGTGCAGAGTGGCAGAGGAGTGGCAAGGGAGCATGCCTACATGGAGTCCCCGCATGCAGGCAGAGGAGACATGCATGACGGAAGCATTGCATTACTTACACATCAGAACCATGTACACGTCACATGTAGCGGCAATCATGCACAACACATCCCACAAGTGAAACACACACGTCCTCAACAAACACGCATCAACACTCACTGGACTGGGCATCAAAGTCCAGCATCTCTCCCACTCCTTCGACCAATTCAGGTGGTATAAACTCCGCAACGAGTGCCTCATGCGGAGAGAGCTCTTCCTCCTCTGGTGCAGGCCCACCGCCAGTCACCAGAGTCAAGTTGTAATTAGAGGCACGCTTAGCCTTAGTGCTGCGTTTGATGTCATTCCAACGCTTTTTGCACTCTTGCGCCGTGCGCACCTCATGGCCGAATGAACTGACATGTTCCGCAACATGCTTCCAGTGAGTGTCACGTTGGGCAGCTGTAGTCTGACTATTGGCACCCACTAGCATGTCACGGCTGTGGCCCTGCACGTAGTCCACGAGGAAGTCCAGTTCCTGCTTACAGAAAGGCTTCTTCCTCGACGTGCAGGAGGTCGTGGCTGTGTGTGGGGTCCCAGCCTGTGCTGCAGGTGCAACCTTCCTCCTCTTGGACTGTGGCACAGACCCTGGCTGGCTAATGCCGCCCTGACCAGTATGGCCAGTGGGTTCGGTGGATTGAGCCAAGGGAGTGGCAGGTGGAGGGATGACCAAAGGCCTGACTTGTGTCAGTGGCAGCTGGGTGCCCACTAATGGACCCTGCGCCGCAACACCAGCTGCGGCAGGGTCATTGACCGCAACGGTCCTGGTTGGCAGACTCACAACCGGGGTGCTATTGGGTGCATCTGCCCCTGCACTTGCCAACACCCGGCTGTTCGGGGCAGCAGATGACATGACTGCCCCAGGGACACCTGTCTTGGTCTGAGCAGCCCGGCCTGCCCCTATGGTTTCCCCCCTGGCCTGTTGGAGATCTACCAAGGGCTCTTCAAGTGCCAACGCAGCCTGCGCTGGCAGACCCCGAGCCTGGGTGGCGGTGTCCACAGCTGCACCTGCAGCTTCCACTACCCTTGGGCCCGTGGCAGTCGATGGAACGGACTGCCGGGTCAAACGGGCGCCAGTGCCAGATGCAGAAGCTGCATCCCCCGGAACCACAGGGGGTGGTGGCATGACTGCACCGACACATGGCAAAACATTGTGCTCAAGTGGCGCACCCCTGCCTCTTCCCCCTCTGTGGCCGCCCTGGACACCCTGGAGTCCCCCTACTCCCTGGTCACCACGGCCACGTCCCCGACCACGCCCGCCACGAGAAGGACGCCCAGCTGAGGCGCCCCTCACCTTTGGTGCCCTCCCAACCATGGCACAGATGTAGTGCTGGCACAGATGGAGTGGTACAGATGGAGTGGTGCCAATGGGAGGTGTACACCACAATTGACCTGGGCAATTGGGGTGAAGGGGGTGGGAAGCAAGATGTTAACAGCCCCCATGCACCTGCAAGGCTGTATGTGACCCCGCTGATGTGGTGACGGGTCACGCAACGCTCAGGCACCCCAAAAACTGCAGTAAAACCGTGCACGCAACCCTGCAGCCTACGTGCGTGGATTCAACCTCCCGCAGTACGCGGTGGCACCCAGTAACACGAATAACGTGTACGCGTGGGACACGCAGGCTACTATGACATCGAAAATGGGTGCGATACACAGGGGCACCCGCAGTGGGAAAAAGAGCGTGTGCGACTCACCGTCTGACTAGCGCGATGCAGAAAAACACGCGTAGCCAATACCCCCGCCAAAAGAAGAGATACGTCCTTGATAGCTGTGAAGTTGTGATGGCGCGCAAAACAACAGGAAGCAGTAACACACGTCGGTCTCCACGAAAGGCACGTACAGCGAACTGCTGGGCCCGCTCACCTTTAACCCGTGCTGAGGGAAACGCACGCGCGCGTCACGTCACTTACGCGCATGGGCCCTTTCCTCGTATTACACGCGGATGCGCAGTTTTTCACGCGCACTGAAATGCCCATGCACGCCTGTGCGCGTCACGTCACAGGGGCGCTTGCGCTTCGGGGGCCTTCTGTCCAATGAAATTGCGTATGCGTGCAGACGCGCTTACGCGCTAAGGGCCTTTCCTCGAATTACACGCTGACGTGCCGAATTTTCACGTGCCAAATCACTCCGTATCAAGCTGGCCACGCGTAAGCACACGGAAGACCACGCTCCTGCCCAGAAGGCCGAACTACTGCCCCCCAGAGCCCCGAGCACGCTCCCACCTGCCATCTGTTGCTGCCTGACTGCCTGCTGCCCACGTGCCCTGCCATTTGCTGCCTGCACATCAGCCAGGGGTGCTGTTGCTGTGACCACCCCTGCTGGAACCGAAGACTCCCGACTGGGATTCCATCGCTCCACAGCCCAGCCCCAGGACCCAGTTGCCCACCCACTCCTGCCTCTGGGGTTATCATGTCGGGCAATGCAACATCTGGCACCACTGACAACCCCCGGCCAGAGAGGCAGAGGGGCACCAGCTTCAGTGCCACCGAAGTTGGTGTCCTGGTGGAGCAAGTCCTGGGGCAGTATGATGCCCTCTTCGGAAGTTCCCGCGCCGACAAGGAAGGACGGACTCGGATCTGGACTGACATCGTGACTGCCATCAACGCGGAGGGGGTGGCAGTCCGCGACTTCCAACATGTCAAGAAGCGCTGGGAGGACTTCAGGTCCAGGACCCTGACCAAGGCCCGGTGCCTCTTGAAGGCAGCGGATGCCAAGGGGCGCCGGGGCCACCTGTCGGAAGATCAGATGAGGGTCCTGGAACGCATATCCCCAGCGCTCCACGTCCAGGTCCTTGAGAGGCAGACCCGTCTGGAGTCGAGTGGTAAGTGTACATGCATCCTGTGCGTGTGGTGATGTTTCAGTAGTGTGCAGGTTGCACATCTGTTTGTATGGGGTCGAGTATGGGTGAGGGTGCACAGGGCCGTGGTGCTAACACATGCGAGGGCTGGAATGTGTGAGACATGCATGGTGCTTGTGTGTGTAGGCTTGCATGCCAAATGCAGTTGTGTGGGCACACATGTTTGGATGAATGTGTATGTAAGTAGACATGTCCGTGATGTCACGCATGTATGTTGTTTTCAGCTGCATGTATCAGCACTGTGTACATGTGCATTTGTGTGTATTTGACAAAGGTGCAACAGTGATGCAACATGGATGCATGCGACAGCCGGATGTGGAAGCCTGATTGGCAGATGTGACATGGATGCCCATCTGAGCACTGCGACACTTGGCAGAGGTGTACACATGCATGCAACTGTGGTGGTGTGTGTACATGTGTGGTGCACTTCCTGTGTTGCATGTGATGTCTGGCTCAGCTTTGCCTGCTCATGCTGTTGTATGGGTATGGATGGTGCTGGCAGTTGCGATATGGCTGTGGTATGGCTCATGTGTGGGAGTTGAAATGACGTGTGTTGGGGATTGTGATGGCATGCCTGAAGTTTGCCAATGCCACTCATGTACAACTGTCATGTGTGTATGTGTCCATTGTACAGTGCCCTGATGCCTGTGTTTCATTTCTCCCTGTCTGCAGCGTCAACTGATGAAGAGGGCGGAGAAGGTGCTGTGGAGCACAGCGACGGGGATCCCACCGCCAGCCGGAGACGCAAGGCCCGGCTCCCCTCCCATGTTGTCATCTCGTCGGGGAGTGAGGAGTCCGGTGCCGCGTCCCAGGCCGCAGCTGCCGGGGGGAGGTCCAAGAGGCGGAGGTTGGAGTTGGACTCCTCGGCAGCAGAAGGGGCAGCTGGGACCCCACAGGGCCCAACGGGGGAAGATGGCACGGAGTCGTCCAGGTTGGTGGGGGGTTTGGTGGAGGAGGAGGCCATGCAAGCAACAGAGACGGGGTCTGGAGGTGGGGATCCCACTGGTGCTAGTGGCGCAGTGCAGGACCAGGGACAGGAGGCAGCACAGGCCGCCGTGGAGGTGCCTGTGTGCAATCCTGTCCCTGCATCATCTTGCACCAGCAGGGATGCCTACGTCCAGACCAGTTTTCAGGCAGGGGATGAGCAAACGACAACTGGCCTTCCTCTGCCTGCAGACGTGGCTATCCGGGTCCGGGTTGAGCCTGTCCTGACTGGTGTGGCGTTGCGTCAACGGGCCATGCGAGGTGACCTGCAGTCTTTTCATGAGGAGACTGCACGTCATCTCGAATGGCTCGTTGACCACGTCAGCCTGCTGGGACAGGTCACCCAGGCCGGATACCTCCGTTTGATGGGGCTTGCTACGACCCCCTCCTCAACTGAACCCCCTACGCGCCAGTCGTCCTCCGTGCCATCTTCCCACCCAGTCAGTCACCTGGGTGCCCTGTGGAGCTGCCTCTGACGGTGCGGCCAGGCTGGTGGAGGAGGCATCCCTGCCACAGTCGGGAGTCGGACGTCCAGCAGGGGTGGCCACATCAACGACTGCACCCCAGCCGGCGGAGGATGTGCAGGCAGCAGGAGGCAGTGCACAGGCAAAGGCACAGCAGCAACGTGGTGGGAGCCATGAAGGCTCGGGGCCTTCAACATCGGAGGGGCAGGCATCGGCCGAAGGGCAGTAGGACCCAGGACAGAGAGTGTCTTTCGTGTGGCAGTGGTTGGGCCACGCCATAGATGCGGAGCGGCAGCGGGCGGAAGAGGCACGGCTCACAATGGTCAGGGCGGAGAACTCCATGCGGAGGGCCCTGAGGCGGGCCGAGTGCCTCGAGGCAATCCGCAGGGGGTTGGAGGTGGACACGTCGACGGCCCTGCGGACCCTCGGGGCCATGGAGGAGGACCGCCTCCGGGACATTGAGCAGGAGTTCGATGATGCCCTGGCCCGGGACATCCAAAAGTGAGCCGTCAGACTAGCCCGCTGCCCTTGTACATAGTTATGTAGGTAGTGTTAGGTTTCCTTTTTTTATTTTTATTTATTTTGGACCTTTTGGACATTGGCCACATTTTTGTATATAGTTTATTTTATTAGTGTAGTTAGATAGGTTTCATTTCTTTTGTTGGGATAATGGACCCTGGCTTGTTCGTATGTACATAGTTCACTGTTGGATTGTATTTTTCTTTCCCAATTTACCCATGGAGCAATGGCTTTCAATTATTATTTCCCATTGGATTTTCTTTTGTGGACAGTGACTTTGGACACCATTACTTTGGATTATGATTTTTGGTTTTGCTTTTTTTCACGGACATGCTTCTTTTCATTTTTGTACATTCCCATTTCTGTTTCTTTATTTTTTATTCTATTTATGTTCCCTTTAATACATATTTTTTTATCGAACTTCAATGTGTAGTATCTCATTGGTTTCATGCATATCATGATATGGGTTTTGAGATTCACTGACACCCATTGGGTGTATGTGAGGGAAATGTGTTTGTTTCGAAACTTGCAATTGGTGTTCTGTCATGTAATTGCCAATTATGAGTGGGTGGATGCAATACTCGGGTGGGTGTTTTGCATTTGGAGGCTGACCATAGGGACCAGGGATCTAGATTGTGATGACATGTTGGCTGGGAAACATGATTTGGGGCCTGCTGGCAGGTGCCCCACAGTGCTGGGGGGTGGGGGTGGTGGGGAACATGAGTTGGACATGGGTGGGGGCCTGCTGGCAGGTGCCCCACAGTGCTGGGGGATGGGGGTGGTGGGAGACATGGGTGGGGGCCTGCTGGCAGGTGCCCCACAGTGCTGGGGGTGGGGGTGGTGGGGAACATGAGTTGGGCATGGGTGGGGGCCTGCTGGCAGGTGCCCCACAGTGCTGGGGGGTGGGGGTGGTGGGAGACATGGGTGGGGGCCTGGTGGAGGGTGCCCCTGCACTGCTGGGGGATGGGGGTGGTGGGAGACATGGGTGGGGACCTGCTGGCAGGTGCCCACAGTGCTGGGGGGTGGGGGTGGTGGTAGACATGGGTGGGGGCCTGGTGGAGGGTGACCCTGCACTGCTGGGGGGTGGAGATGGTGGGAGACATGGGTGGGGGCCTGGTGGAGGGTGACCCTGCACTGCTGGGGGGAGACATGGGTGGGGGCCTGCTGGCAGGTGCCCCACAGTGCTGGGGTGTGGGGGTGGTGGGGAACATGAGTTGGACATGGGTGGGGGCCTGCTGGCAGGTGCCCCACAGTGCTGGGGGGTGGGGGTGGTGGGAGATATGGGTTGGGGCCTGGTGGAGGGTGCCCCTGCACTGCTGGGGGATGGGGGTGGTGGGAGACATGGGTGGGGGCCTGCTGGCAGGTGCCCCACAGTGCTGGGGGGTGGGGGTGGTGGGGAACATGAGTTGGACATGGGTGGGGGCCTGCTGGCAGGTGCCCCACAGTGCTGGGGTGTGGGGGTGGTGGGAGACATGGGTGGGGGCCTGGTGGAGGGTGCCCCTGCACTGCTGAGGGATGGGGGTGGTGGGAGACATGGGTGGGGGCCTGCTGGCAGGTGCCCCACAGTGCTGGGGGGTGGGGGTGGTGGGGAACATGGGTTGGACATGGGTGGGGCCTGCTGGCAGGTGCCCCACAGTGCTGGGGGGTGGGGGTGGTGGGAGACATGGGTGGGGGCCTGCTGGCAGGTGCCCCACAGTGCTGGGGGGTGGGGGTGGTGGGAGACATGGGTGGGGGCCTGCTGGCAGGTGCCCCACAGTGCTTGGGGGTGGGGAACATGAGTTGGACATGGGTGGGGGCCTGCTGGCAGGTGTCCCACAGTGCTGGGGGGTGGGGGTGGTGGGAGACATGGGTGGGGCCTGGTGGAGGTTGCCCCTGCACTGCTGGGGGATGGGGGTGGTGGGACCATGGGTGGGGGCCTGCTGGCAGGTGCCCACAGTGCTGGGGGGTGGGGGTGGTGGTAGACATGGGTGGGGGCCTGGTGGAGGGTGTCCCTGCACTGCTGGGGGGTGGAGATGGTGGGGGACATGGGTGGGGGCCTGGTGGAGGGTGACCCTGCACTGCTGGGAGGAGACATGGGTGGGGGCCTGCTGGCAGGTGCCCCACAGTGCTGGGGGGTGGGGGTGGTGGGGAACATGAGTTGGACATGGGTGGGGGCCTGCTGGCAGGTGCCCCACAGTTCTGGGGGGTGGGGGTGGTGGGAGACATGGGTGGGGGCCTGGTGGAGGGTGCCCCTGCACTGCTGGGAGATGGGGGTGGTGGGAGACATGGGTGGGGGCCTGCTGGCAGGTGCCCCACAGTGCTGGGGGGTGGTGGGGAACATGAGTTGGACATGGGTGGGGGCCTGCTGGCAGGTGCCCCACAGTGCTGGGGGGTGGGGGGGAGACATGGGTGGGGGCCTGGTGGAGGGTGCCCCTGCACTGCTGAGGGATGGGGGTGGTGGGAGACATGGGTGGGGGCCTGCTGGCAGGTGCCCCACAGTGCTGGGGGGGTGGGGGTGGTGGGAGACATGGGTGGGGGCCTGCTGGCAGGTGCCCCACAGTGCTGGGGGGTGGGGGTGGTGGGAGACATGGGTGGGGGTCTGCTGGCAGGTGCCCCACAGTGCTTGGGGGTGGGGAACATGAGTTGGACATGGGTGGGGGCCTGCTGGCAGGTGCCCCACAGTGCTGGGGGGTAGGGGTGGTGGGAGACATGGGTGGGGCCTGGTGGAGGTTGCCCCTGCACTGCTGGGGGATGGGGGTGGTGGGAGACATGGGTGGGGGCCTGCTGGCAGGTGCCCCACAGTGCTGGGGGTGGGGGTGGTGGGAGACATGGGTGGGGGCCTGGTGGAGGGTGACCCTGCACTGCTGGGGGGTGGTGGGAGACATGGGTGGGGGCCTGGTGGAGGGTGACCCTGCACTGCTGGGGGGTGGTGGGAGACATGGGTGGGGGCCTGGTGGAGGGTGACCCTGCACTGCTGGGGGGTGGGAGACATGGGTGGGGGCCTGGTGGAGGGTGCCCCTGCACTGCTGGGGGGTGGGGGTGGTGGGAGACATGGGTGGGGGCCTGCTGGCAGGTGCCCCACAGTGCTGGGTGGTGGCGGTGGTGGGGAACATGAGTTGGACATGGGTGGGGGCCTGCTGGCAGGTGCCCCACAGTGCTGGATGGGTGGGGGTGGTGGGGAACATGAGTTGGACATGGGGGGGGCCTGCTGGCAGGTGCCCCACAGTGCTGGGGGGTGGGGGTGGTGGGAGGAGACATGGATGGGGGCCTGGTGGAGGGTGCCCCTGGTGGCTGGGGGTACAGGGGGACATGCGTTGGTGGGCAGTAGTGCAAGTTGACATGTGGGTTGGCTGGGGGGCATGGCCATGGTGGATGGGGTGCCTGCAGGACATGTGCAGGGTAGGCCCCTGTGGTGTGAGCCACCTGCAGGGTCCATGGAGGGTGTAGAGGGAACGCCTGGGAGGACCCACACGTGCAATTCACGTGTGGTGCTCCCCGCGCACCCCTGTAATACACGTACCCTGATGGAATCGCGTGTGGAACTTCAAGCGCACCCCTGTGATACACGTACCCTGCTGAAATCGGGTGTGGAACTTCCCGCACACCCCTGGAATACACGTACCCTGCTGACTTCGCGTGTGTGACTTCCCACGCACCCCTGGAATACACGTACCCTGCTGATATCGCGTGTGAAACTTCCCGCGCACCTCGAAATACACATAGCCAGGACATTTGCGTGTGGAACTTCCCGCGCACCCCTGATATGCACGTACCCTGCTGAATTCACGTGTGAAAATTCCTGCGCACCCCTGATGTACACGTACCCTGATGGAATCGCGTGTGGAACTTCAAGCGCACCCCTGTGATACACGTACCCTGCTGGAATCGCGTGTGGAACTTCCCACGCACCCCTGTGATACACGTACCCTGCTGAAATCGCGTGTGAAACTTCCCGCGCACCCCAAAATACACGTGGCCTGGACATTTGCGTGTGGAACTTCCCGCGCACCCCTGGAATACACGTACCCTGCTGATATCGCGTGTGAAACTTCCTGCGCACCCCGAAATACACGTAGCCAGGACATTCGCGTGTGGAACTTCCCACACACCCCTGGAATACACGTACCCTGCTGACTTCGCGTGTGTGACTTCCCACGCACCCCTGTGATACACATACCCTGCTGAAATCGCGTGTGGAACTTCCCGCGCACCCCTGGAATACACGTACCCTGCTGATATCGCGTGTGAAACTTCCCGCGCACCCCAAAATACACGTGGCCTGGACATTTGCGTGTGGAACTTCCCGCGCACCCCTGGAATACACGTACCCTGCTGATATCGCGTGTGAAACTTCCCGCGCACCCCGAAATACACGTGGCCTGGACATTCGCGTGTGGAACTTCCCGCGCACCCCTGGAATGCACATACCCTGCTGATATCGCGTGTGAAACTTCCCACGCACCCCGAAATACACGTGGCCTGGACATTCGCGTGTGGAAGTTCCCACGCACCCCTGGAATGCACGTACACTGCTCATATCGCATGTGAGACTTCCCGCGCACCCCGAAATACATGTGGCCTGGTCATTCGCGTGTGGAACTTCCCGTGCACCCCTGGAATACATGTACCCTGCTGATATCGCGTGTGAAACTTCCCGCGCACCCCGAAATACACGTAGCCAGGACATTCGCATGTGGAACTTCCTGTGCACCCCTGGAATGCACGTACCATGCTGATATCGCGTGTGAAACTTCCCGCGCACCCTGAAATACACGTAGCCAGGACATTCGCGTGTGGAACTTCCCGCGCACCCCTGAAATGCACATACCCAGCTGAAATGACGTGAGGTACTTCCCGCGCACCCCAGTGATACACGTAGCCCGCTTGCCGTGCTGGTACAGGGTTAGCGCAGCCCTTTGCGCTGGATTGGGGATTTTGATGGCTTTTCCCTGCGCGAGAGGCTTTCTTGGGAGCATAACTGGCGCTGCTGCAGGGTCGCTGCGCCACTGTGCGCCACGGCTGGTTTTGGTGGCTGGTATCCATGAATACGCTGTGCGCGGAAATGGGTTTTGGCGCACGCGGCTGGCGCAGGGATTCGCACGTGCCCACTGTGCGCCAGCCGCGTGCGCCACTTGTGCGCTGAATTCTATGAATTACCCTCCAAGAGTATTGAAAATAGCATGAAGTTCTGGGTAAAGCTCCCATTGGCGATGATGGGGCGAGGAGCAATGTTGGAAATGTTGGTCCTACCAAGACTACTGCATTATTTTGGGAATATCCCATACCTGATAGCAAGGCGATTTCTTGCTAAAATACATGGCATTTGCAGGGAACTCCTTTGGCATGGGACAAGGAATAGAGTAGCCCTTTGGAAGCTACAGAACTCATACAAGAGAGGAGGTATAAAGCTGCAAAACTATGAAATCTACTACATAGCCAGCCAGCTACCATATGTAGCAAAATGGCTCTCAGAAGAACCAACCTCAGAGTCCAGGCTGTTCCGACTTGACTGTGCCCCATTCTTCTTAAAATAAATGATGTGGTTGCCCAGATACAAGGGCTCTCAAAGATGATGGTACTGGGGTGGGAGATGTGGCGCAGGGCCCGTCAGGCAATGGAGAACCCATCCCCGTGCTCCCCGCAGGTGCCTCTAGTTACATCGGGGGGAAAAGAAAAGCAACTAAGAATGATGATCAGAAAACATTGGGAACCGGTAGGGATAGAAACAATGGGTGACTTATGGCAAGAGGGGAGTATAAAAGAATTTGAGATTTTGGGGGAGGAAACGGGGTTACATGCGGGACAGTACATTACATACCACAGGGTGGTGCAGCGAATCAAAGAAACATGGTCTGAAGTAGTACCAGAAGATGACCCGGATGCCACCATGGATACAATATGTGACATAGCAGAAGGGGGACATGAGATATCTAGAATGTATGAGCTGATGATGTCGAAAGTGGGGAAAGATGTGGGACTGGGAAGAAGTGGGTGCCCCAATGTGTGACGGGATGTGGGAGCGAGCCCAAGGGTACCATAAGAAGGTGTCAAGGAATGCGAGGTTACAGCAGATACAATTATATATAACCCATAGGGCTTACATGACACCCCCAGAGGATAGCTAAATTCAAAAACACAGGACGCAATCATGTCCCAAATGTGACTAAGAAAATGCTGGAATGGTGCACATGTTTTGGTCATGTCCTGTTATTGAAAGATTCTTGGGAGACGTGGCACACAGGCTGGAGGAAAAAGGGATCAAGGTAGTGGTGGAAACAGCGTGGGCATGTCTATTGGTGGGATTTCCCAGACCACGTAAACTTAGGCATGTAAGTGAACTAAAAGACCTGGCATACATACTTGCTAAGCGAAGAATAGCTATGGGGTGGAAGGCAAGCCATAAACCAAGAATTGAAGTATGGTGGAAAGACTTACAAACATGGGCGGAAGCTGAAACTATCGCATGGCAGGAAGCTAGCAATTTTGGAAGAGATGAGGAGACTGAAAGCCTGGAAGCATCTGATAGCTATGCTATTTGGGCCTACGCAAGACTGGTCAGGTGATCGGGACCCAGCAGAGACCACAGGAGAGGAATCCCTACTGCCAGATGAAGATATAGTGAATGAACGGGAGTAGGCACGAACGGGGGGGAGGGAATGGGAAAAGCAGTGGCCACGGATGTAGTGATATAAATTCAAAATGTTAACATATGCACTCCAAGTTTGGTTTGTAATGTTTGTTGGAATAAACGTAATAAAAAGTGTTTTAAAAAAAAAATTACCTCATAATTGAAAACTTATGATGACTTATAACAGCCTTGAGGACAAACTTGTGGTCGAAATACGTGTCGGCCGTGACTGCAATAAATCACAAATTCACACTATTGGACGATCATTTTTTGCTTACTCAAGATCACTTGATTTTCCATATTAATACTAAGGAACTGAAGATTTGAATATCGAGTCCTCTGCGCAGTTTAGCTGCACAACCAATATTTTCATGTAAAATACCTGGCCAATATGCTGCACCACCTTTTGCAGATTAAAAACACAAGGACCTGTGATGAATTCTGTAGAGTCATCCCTGATCCCCATCTAAAGTCTCCTCCCATGTGGCCAGGGGTAGGCAGTCACTACCTGATCCTGACCTTGGGGGTGATATTATGAATGAGGATCACATGGGAGGTGATGGCTATGAGGGAGAAGTAGCGACTTCCTTCAGGAGACACTCAGTATTCTATTCTTCTTTCTGTGAAGATGAAGATCCTATAATAGCCAAATACTTGATGGCATGCTAACACTGTGCAAGCACCTCCCATGTGAAAACCCAAAAAAAATTATATGAAAGACCCCATAAACAGAATAAGCTTTATACAGAAACGGATGGGTCACAAGCATTTGAAACAGAATAGATTTGGAAAGCATAAAAACAACATGGACTTCAATTCTCATAATACCTTTGGTATGGGGACGAAGAAGAGGAATGAAGAGTCAATGTGCAATAGCAACAACCTTAAGTCAAAGATGTAGACTAGTTCAACGAATCATCAGCTGTGCAGGAGATTTAATAATGGTGCGTCTGACTATGCACCAGGATGTTAACCACAAAAGGGCCAACCCCTACTCTGCCCAGGACATGGGTAATATATAATCAAATACGAGGATGTATCATGGTAGGGAAATGACTTCTAAAAGTAGCCGAGTTCCTTATTGCTTACTGTGTCGGTTATACAAGAGTGCGCTACGAGATACAGTGACTCCCTAATAGTTTAAATCAGTATTTCGGGAGAAATTATTAATGAAGAAAAGAAAACCCACATCTGAAGACGTGTTTGTATTTGTCAATTTTGCATATTGCAAACATTATTTAATCTGCATTTATTATTGCAAGGTTAATACCTTTATTCATAAAATTAAGACATAAATAGCTGCATTTCTTTACATGCAAAACAGGATTGTTAAAAGTGATATACAGAGGAACATTCTCACAAACATATATGAAACCATAAAGAGTCCTATCTAATAGACATCAACATCCCACAATTGAATGTTAAAGAGCACAGGAAAAAGTCCTGTGCAATAGCCTTAACACTTAAGCCTGGATTATGTTCAGAAATGCCTCTCTGTCTAGCGGGACATAGAATATCACTTAAAATACTGTCACAAGGACAACATCAGGGGCTCAGGTGTCTACACAAGGCTCAGCACTCTTCACTGGGACTGTGCAGCCACTCTGTTGTGTATTTTCCATTAAAGCACATGGGGCTATACGTTTTGGCGGTGATGACCAATTAGTGCCACCTTCCTCAGGACCAGAACAGGATGTATGGGTGACCCCTGAGAAAAAAGGAATAAAAAGCCACCGTAAGGGGACTAGGTAGGCTCACCATCATTAGCCACCAGCATGTGAATAGCCTGTCTCCATTTATAAATAACCAATTATTATTATAATTATAATATATCTTGGATGGTCCCAGCTCTTAGAGTCAAGCTGTGTGGGAGCGTAACCGTGGAGCAATGCAGCATCCAACTGGGGGTAGAATGAAAGTAGAAAGGGGGTCATCCCTGTGATCCCCTAACTTGCATTGAAGAGATAGCAGTGGCTAAAGTTGTGTGCTTGCAGAAGGACCTGTGGGCACCTATAGGGAGGTGTCTCCAGCTTACTGAAAAATCAAACGGGATTCCTTGTTTGTTTGTTTATTATATTCATAAAGCACACCAAACCCAGAGGCATCTGAGCGTGTTACATAGTTGCATAGGTTCCATACAGGATGGGAGAAAAATAGTTGAATATATTTACAGTAAATTACAGGAAGGAAGCAAAATAGTTTAGACTATTTACAATAAATTACAAGTATTTGCAAATGTTAGATACAGAAAAATGCAGAGATGTCAAACTGGTACATTCATTTGACACCAAGAGATAAGAGCCAAGATTTTGTATTGTTCCTAAAGCTGCAGTAGGAAGATTCTGCTCTTAGGTTCACAGGCAGTGAATTCGAGAGTTTAGAGGCCATTACTGGAAGGGTACTTCCGCCTGCTCTCTGAAGTTTAAATCTGGGGACCTTCAAGCAGTGTGAATGTGCAGCTCTAGAGGGTCGTCCCGATGTTTTTTGGCAAATTTATCAGCTAGATATTTAGGGGCAGAGTTGGAGAGGCACTTGTATGTAAGGGTTAGGGCTTTAAAGTTCATTCTATCTTTAAGGGCAAGCCACATTGTACTACGTCTGACTGCTGAAATGTGCTCAGTTTTTGGAATGTTGAACACAGTTCTTAGAGCATTATTATGCAATATTTGTAGATTGTTCATATTGTATTTACTGGAACCTAAGTATAAGGGGTTACAGTAGTCTAACTTTGATAAAATTAGAGCTCTGACCAAAGCGGTGCAGCTATCTGTCGAGAGCAAAGGTTTGCAAGCATTAATTAATTTATAGGTGTATGCTGTGGCCGTGGCTGTGGCATTGACTTGTATGTTTAGGTTTAGAGCTGAGTGAAGGTAGAAACCTAAAGTTTTCACCACCTTGGATACTTCAATATTGATGCAGTCAATATTGAAGGATCTAAATTGATCACTCAGGTTCTTTAGTCTTACATTCGAACCGTTGAGAAGAAGCTCAGTCTACTCATCATTCAGGCAGAGGGTGCGAGTGGCCATCCGTGCTTGAATGACTAGATATATTTTGTTTAGTAAAGTTGAGTCAGTTTCATAGTTACCAGAGATGGGGATGAGAATCTAAGCGTCATCTGCATAGTTGGTGTAGGTGACACCCAGATTGTCAAGATCATCAAAAAGGGGCTTGGTGAATATGTTGTACATTGTGGGCGAGACACATGACCCTTGTGGGACCCCACATGTAATAGGTATAGGTTCAGAAACGTTAGGCGAAAAGACTCTCATGGTTCTATGGTCCAGGAATGATTGAATCCAAGCCGTGGCTTTGTCAGAGAAGTGTGCAGCTGAGGTCAGGTGATTGCATAAGACCTTGTGATTAACTACTTTGAATGCGGCTGAGTGATCCAAAAGGAGAAGTAGGGCAAGCTTCCCTTTGTCCTTTAGGTCACCCATTTTTAGGTCTATTAATGCGGATGCTATCCCTTGTTTGGGTCTAAAATCAGATTGATGCAGACCAAGGAGATTGTTAGTTTCGAGGTAAGACTGTACCTGAACGTAGGCTGCCCTGTCTAGAATTTTCAGAAGGAAAGGGACAGTAGTAGTTATAGGCCTCTAATTCGTGAGTATGTTAGGGTCGAGATTGTTTTTCTTTAAAAGAGGAAGGACTCAAGCGTCTTTTAAATTAGAGGGGATGGAACATGAAATAAATGAGTTTATAAAAGGTAGCGATGAAAGGCGCTAATTCTCTGGCTGTCTCTTCGATAATTGGAGCCGGGCAGGTGTTGCCCTGGCATTTGGATGCTTTTAAGGAGGAGATTATATTCACTACTTCCTGGGTGGAGACAGGGGAGAATTTGAAGCGGTTACAAGGTTTGATGATGGTTGTGGTTGGCTTTGGTGAAAGCAGGTCCCTGGAGAGATTTTGTTTTTTATTTTCAATTTTCTCTTGTCTTGTAAGAGAGATTTTATTGGCTAGTGCAGTTTGAATATTTGTGCACCAGGTCTTGTCCTTGGTGCAAGTTTCAGGTGGGGGTATAGGTGACTAATTCCTTTAGAATGGTGAAGAGTTCTTTGGTACTTGATTTGGCTTTGTTAATCCTGTCATTGTATGTCTTTTTTTGTTTGAAGTATCTCATTTTTATATTTTTTTAGCTATGTTGGCCAATTTTTCCATATTAGCTTCCATCAGATTAGACTTCCAAGCGGTTTCTGCACTTCTTTTGGTCATTAAGTAAGGCTTTGAGATTGGGAGTAAACCAGGAATTGAGATGCGCTCGACGTTTCTCTTTGCACATTTTTGGGGGAGCTACTTTATCAATAGCTTGATTAATCGTATTATCGTATAGTTCCACTTGAGCAGAAGGATCTAGGCTAGTAAGTGTGGGATTCATAATGGGTTGGAGCAGTTGTAGTAAGTTATCCAAAGTTATATTGCGCTTATTGCTAGTTAGCGTTGGGGGAGCTACTATGTGTTAGGCAGAAACCTGTGCAGTTCCCTTAGGGACCACTGCAAAAAGTTTAGGACTACAGGAGTAAGCAGGAAACCCAATTGCTAGCAGTCTGCACCACCCAGATTTACCTGGTAGCTGTGGCTGAGCAGTCAGACTTCTCTGAAGAAGAGTTAGGCAGTATATAGAGTATACACATTAGGGCTAAAAATACAGTAGAACAAGCAAACACTAACCAGAGCTTTGGTATAAATGTATATCATTATTTATTTAAAAACACACTTATGAAAATACACTGGCAATAATATATCAAGCAAGTTCAAACACAGTAACTATAAGTATATACACCTCCCTAATTAATTATTCGACAAGTCTAGGTTAAGACAGCACTTATTTAGCAAAACAGAGGTGAGCACGTAACCGTAGATGGCACTCCAATAATTTGTTTAAAAAGGGAGAGAAAAGGCAGAGTAGGAAAATAACAGTACCAACACTTTTAAGAAACCCCAGCAAGTCAAGAAAGGCAGGGTCTACTGTAGAGCAAAAAGTTCATAGGCCAGGCCCACTCTTGGAGAGAGCAAGGCGGAATGTGCCCAAGATCACACAGTGGAAATGCACTCAAAGTCTTTGCAAAAAAGTCAAAAAGAGGTTGGATCAGTTCAGAAAGGCAAAGTTAGCAGGTCTGAGGTCAACCCAGTTAGAAAGTCAAGGATTTACGGGACACCTTGGACAATCTGTTGCAAGGGAGACCAGGCGGGACACAGTACCTGAAATGGTGAGAAAGCTCCAGCGGTGGCAGTTGTTCCTGGCAGCGGGTGCAAGTCGTGGCTTGGACCAGAGGAAGAGATGATCTCGACGAGGAAGAAAGCTGGAGGTCGTTGCACTGCCAGGGAAGAATCCAGCCGTGGAGTTCCGATTAAAAGGTACAACCCTTTTATTCGCGGTAGTGGTGAAGCGTGGCTATCCAGCCGCCGGGGTGCTTGGCACGGGCGATTCGACCAGGAGACGTTCCAGGAAGGCGAAAAAGGCGGACTGGTTGGTCCCACCAGCTCAAAGGGAAGAAGACTCTCCGGGAAGAAGATCTCCTCGGTCGTCGGGGAAGTGGCGAGTTCGTACAGCAGGGCTCCACCGGTGGTGTCGTCGTTGTAGATGGCTCAGCTTCTCCCCTCTTCGGATTCTTTAGGTCCTGTGGCGACTTCTGAAGTTCCAGTCCCCATTCAACAGCCTAGCTGTCACTCAAACACGCTAAGTGGTGAGCCGGGCGGCTCACCACTGGGCCAATCACACAAGAGTGCGACTTGAGTTGCCAAGGCAACTCAGTCCATAGTGCCTAATCCCCCTCCCACACATCCTGTAGACCCCAGACAGAGTGGCACCATTTGGAGGGCTTCTGTGGAGAAGCCCGCCAAAAAGTGGAACAAAGGGCTCGACTTGGGTTAGAATTTCAGAGGCGAACACAAATGCCATTTTAAAACCGAGTCCTGGCAAAAAGACCCAACCAGGGAATATATATTAAATAAATAACCCGGCGGGATCGTTAACATTGCACCAAAAAGTGGTACGTTTAAAATCAATGGGAAAATCCCATAGGAAATATTCCGGTGGAATAATTTGCGTGGTATCCACTGCCACCAGCCAAAAACTCGACAAGGGGGGACTGGACAGTGCCCCCTTGGAAAACAGACCCAGGGGCAATCGAATTACCCCTACCAGTACTTACACAATATGACGGTTTGTACTGGTTCTGTTCACAATTTGAGACTAGTAAAGCCAATGGTGACTTTACATGCCCTGGGAGACAGTAGTCAGTCCCAGGGTATGGAGTCTATGTTTGGGGGTCACTACGACACCCCTGTGTTACTGCACTGAGGGTGCTGTGTAACACACATACCAAAAACACATGCAGCCCTATGGAGTAAAAGACCCCATAGCCCATAAAACACATTCACAGTCAAAGGACATACTCAAATCATGCTTAAGAGTGGGAGAAAAAGAGTCTCACTCTTAGCAGGAGAAAAAAATAAACCCCAAAAATCCAGCAAAGCTGCTGGGGTCTCACTAGGTTTGGGAAATTAGCCTTACCAGAGAATTCTCCCTAACACTATGTTAGGGCTAGGTTGAGATTTGACTGGTAGGATGAACGAGATCAGGTGATGGTCCGTCCAGGTACACTGTTCATTGGCGATGATTATAGTCTTGCAATTGAGGTCGGCGAGCCAGTCTAGAGTTCTTCCTTTGTTGTGTGTTGGCAGGTTGATACAGTGGGTGAAGCTTTGTTATGTAATGGTATTAGCAAAGTTGTGGCATTGTTATCATTAGCGTCGTTAAGTCCTCAGTTGACGTCTCCTAGTAGTATAATCTGGGAACTAGGTTTCGTATTGACGGTTAGTAAGGACGTGATATCTCCCTCGAAGGATATGGGGTCAGGAGGTTGATAAATAAGGTGCAGAGTTATGGTGCGTGATGGTGAGAGAGGCAATTTGACTGTCAGGAGTTCTCCTGAGGGGAAAGGGAGTTGTGGAAGTACTCCAAGTCCCAATTTAGTTTTGGCAATGAAGGCAATGCCGACTCCTGGTGTTGACAAGTCTTAGTCTGACTCAGTGTTGTATGCGGGCCGCCAGCACCCTGGTGGGAGATGTCAGCATATCTAATGCATAACAATTTGGGCCATGACATGAGGAATGGTAGATTATGTCCCAAGCCTCTGTGTTGGCATGGACAAGCCCCTTCTCTTCCCCTCGATAGATCTAGTCACTCGGGCGTTCAGTGGAGAGCAGCGTGCAGGAAACTTAGCAACACAAATGCTGGCGTGCTGCTGAAGGGGACTTGCGCTGTCAGGTACACATCTGCAGATGGAGGAAACTGTATTAAAGGTTACTCCCAAGATACCAGTATCTATATATACGGAACAGCAGTTGCAGTAAAAACAGCAAACAACTTACAGAGTCGCAGTCGAGCGAACAAGCCTCCAACCATGGTAACAATAGGCTTGTTGTGCTGCGGGAGTCTAAATACCTAGACTCGCAGGGCTACACTGGTAAGGTACATCAGGTCCAGGAAGCCAGTTTGCGGGAGCACCATGTTGGAATGTACAGGCATTAATGTACTAAGGCTGATAACTCCATTGTGAGTCCGTCGAGGCGCCATAGGCTTAAAAGTAATAAGCCAGAAATTATAATATAATGGTGGCCTAATCTTAGAAGTTATTTTAAGTTGAGGATTGCACCTGTGACGCTAGCTGTGGGCACCTACCAAAAGGTGGGGGACGGTCTACGTAGTGAGTCAGACCCTCTGCATGTTCTACCACAATAAAGGGCAGGACTAGCTAATGAGTAAATGCTAAAAGGAGCAAAGACTAGCTGGCATGGGAGAACATCTGGGGAACAATAGTACTCATGTGGCCTGCATGTTTTGTGAGCTGTGGGTCTCACACAGCTATTCAGAGACAAGACCCCAGGACTATCATAGGGTCGAGGTATGATATGTGCAGTAGATCTTATGCAGCCAGACAAGGATATATTCTTGAAGCCGAAGATATACAAGGGGATCTCCATGTCACACGTGGATCGTAGTGCATTGGCATCTCTTTGTTGAGTCCTTTTTCAAGAGTGTTCAAACAATGTATCCAACAAGCCTCTTTATTCAGAAGGGTTCTTTGGCGGTTTGGTGTATGCTGTACTACATCCAAACCCACCATTTGAGGTCCTCCACTGAATGTTGGTGTTCTAGGAAGTCGGACAAAAGGGATGCTGCTGTGTTTTTACAGTGGATTCTTGATCTGAGCTCATTAATTCTGATATGTACTGCTCTTGTTTTCTGTCCCACATACCTTAGGCAACACAGATGCTGCTCTGCTCCACGGTTACCCTCCAACACAGTTTAACTCTCTGAGAGAGGGGATTGTCCAAGATGTACACCCCTCGAGAGGTCTAGACTCCCCACTTGATAGGTTAAGCTGGTACTTTCAGGGCAACCTCTCACATAACCCTTAGAGAAGTAAATGACACAGCTACGGTTTAAGGTGTTCTATTTTTAGTTGTCGGTGGAGGTAACACTAGTGTGCCCTTTCTCACTTGTTAGTTTTGTTTTAACTACTCCCTGTAGGGGATAAATGCACGCAAGCTGATCACATGCTGGTGGCTAATGATGGTGAGCCTAACTATTCCCCTTACGGTGGCTTTTTTCCTATTTTCCTCAGAGGACACCCATACATCCTGTTCTGGTCCGGAGGAAGGCGCCACTAATAGGTCATCACTGCTGAAATATATAGCCCCATATGCTTTAATAAAAAATACACAGCAGAGTGGCTGCCCAGTCCCAGTGAAGAGTACTGAACCTTACGTAGACCCCTGAGCCCATGACGTTGTCCTTGTGGCAGTATTTTAAGTGATATATATTCTATTTCTATCTAGACAGAGAGGCATTTCTGAACATAATCCAGGCTTAAGCGTTCAGGCTATTGCACATGACTTTTTCCTGTGCTCTTTAACATTCAAATGTGGGATGTTGATGTCTATTAGAGAGAACACTTTAGTTTCATGTATAGGTTTGTGAGAATGTTCCTCTGTATATTGCTTTAACAATCCTGTGTTGAATGTGAAGCAATACATCTATGTATGTCTTAATTTAATGAATATAGATATTAACAATGCGATAATAAATGCAGATTAAATAATTTTTGCAATATGCAAAGTTGATGAATACTAACACGTCTTCAGATGTGGTTTTTTTTCTTTTCTACATTAATACATTCTCCCTAAATACTGATTTAAACTATTAGGGAGTCACTGTATCCAGTAGAGCACTCTTGTATAACTGACAGAGTAAGCAATAAGGAACTCGGCTCCTTTTAGGAGCCATTTCCCTGCCAGGACAGTTCCTCATATTTGATTATATGCACCGGGGTGTAGCAGGAGAGGAGGTGGTCGCAGTTGGGAGGAAGGAGCAGAAAGCCACGGACGGCACGAAGCGGGAGATGAGCTCTGCAGCAGTTACAGCAGCAAGCCATGCTGAAGAAGGACGATGCTCACAGGCACCTGTCTGGAGGCGTTGCGTATAGGAGGAGAAAGAATCTGGGGAAAGTCCACAGCTACAGGACCCGGTGAGACAAGGTCGTGCGGAACAGCAAGGGTTCCATTGGCAGAGATGTGAGGGACCGACATGGGAACCGAGAGAGACTCTGGGTGAGCAGAGAAACCAGCCCTATGATGGTACTTTATTTTCGATACACGTTAAGCCGGTGAGTCAGTCAAAAGGAGCTGGGGCCCCCGGGACTTGCTATAAAGTTAAAGGACACTTGAGCAGGCAATTTGAACACCAAGCCAGTAAAACAGAAGGGCAACATGGGTATAATTCCCCCCACACAGGACCACACAGGATGTCAGTTTGGGGAAACCAGGGACTTGCATTAGCACAAGTCAAGAGACTTTGAAGAAGAGAAAAAAAAAGGCAAAAAGGGCACAATTCTCCTAATATGGGATGTCAGTTTGGAGAAACCTGTAACCAGCATTGCCACCAGCCAAACATTTTGAAGAAGAGAAAGAAAGGCAAAAGGGTGCAATTCTCCTCAACTGAGATATAAGTTTAGGGAAACCTGGAACCCTTATTGCCCCAAATAAAGAACTGGGCAAATATTGTGCAATTCTATTCATATGGGATATCGATGTGGAGAGGCCTGGAACAAACATTGCCACAAGCAGAGAGAGAGACATTAACAGTTGTGTGAAGTAGAAACTATTCCTATCCGGTGAGTAAACCAGAAAAGGAGCAGCTGTGTAGAGTGAAAACTATCCCTGGCAGGCGAATAAACCAGGAAATAAAGTGTTGTGCAAACAAAACATTTATTTTATCACTCTGACAAACTATTGTACAGCAAGAGACATTTGTTTTGCCATTCTGACAGATGTATTCTATGAGGAAAACATTTACTTTGACCACCTAAGAAAAACCTTCTATGAAACAAACATTTGTATTAACATCTTGAGAAAAGTATTCTATGGAAAAGACTGTTGTTACATCCGCCTAAGTAATGATTTTGGCATCTTAAGAAGAATATTGCATAAGAGAAACTGCTGCTTTGGTTTGGAACAAGTGTTCTATGGAAGAGACATTACAGTTTGAGGGAAGTGTTGGATGAAAGACATTTTTCGTTGAACTCAATAGAATATTGTTGGAATAGAACTCTTTCAAAGGTTTTCCTGAATTGATTATGGGGAACAGAGTCAAACCCTGGACGCAAGGATTGCTTGGTTGGAGTCATACTTGTGAACTTTTACACATTTTTGTTGAAATTAAAACAGATACATTTACCTTACACATTTTACTTGTATATTTTAGTGTGAGGGTCAGATATATTTGGACACGAGGTCAATTTTCTTTAGCTTTGGTTTGATAGGCAGGAACATTCTCCTTAGGTTAGGGAAAGATAGGCCTTTATCCCATCCCCCTTTTTATTTTAATAAATATGACAAATGTTGAGAAAGTTAAAACTTTGTGTCTACCTCTTATTTCAGAACCCTCCCGCATGGTGTCAGGAGTTGGATCGGGTACAGTTGATGCAGACTTAGCATCCCACATAAGTATGATAGACTCTACCCCTACCTAACTTATGTTTACTGAGGAAAGTCAAGTGAACACTCCTCTCATTACCAGGTCTTACTCCCAAGAGAAAGAAACACATTCCCTTTCCTTAACTTCTATATCTGGGGACCAATTCCCCCCAGATCCCTTTTCCATTAGGGGAATGGGATCTTTAAGGGAAGACTATGGGAACAAATGTTTTTCCCAAATCTACTATGGGGATGAGTTTTCAGTTATTGTCTAATCAGGCTATTATTAAAACCGTAGAAGGTAATATTTAACACCTTTTCTGTCCTCAAAATGATCTAATAACTGCAAAGATAACGTGATAATTTCTCTACAGTTGAAGGTGGAGTTCTCTGTTAATCTATCCATCTGCATGATTCCCTATAAAGAAGGGCCAGTGAAAATGTTTCCTCTACTATCTTATGGGGAAGACTTGAAATGGGTTCTCCTGAATGTTTCTCCAGTACCTATTAAAATCACTAGAGGTAAAATGTTGGGGAATCTGGTGTATGAGGTTACTTGGGAACCATCTAAAGACAAACCTAAACATTGTTTAAAGAAGAATGTTCCAAAGATTATTTTTTCCAACATGGCAAGAGAAGCCGAATGTCAAACTAAAAAGGGAGCTACTTTGTCGAAAGCTGGCATAATAATTCACCTGGAAAGGATGGCCCCAAATGCTAGAAAATCTGAAACCCCCTGGGCATAACAACGCAACTGGAGGGGGCTTCTAAAAAATCCTTAACATTTTAAACCAGAGACCCCGAAGCTTTGTACTTTGAGGAATCAGGTTTCTCTTGGGAGAATTCCTAATCTTCATTAGATATGTGATGTTTTATATGTGGGAGATTTCAACATTTAGACAATCACTGTCAGTTGAATTACCCAAGAATCTGTAAAATACCAGAAGAGCAACAAAAAGTGAATGTTAAACCCTCCTGTGAAAGTCCTATATCTTTTAATTCTAAGGAAGCAGAATCCTCAGAATCACTTGATAGTATGCTTTGCACTGGAGATACAAATCTGTATCGGCTAACAGTGTAATTACAAGGAAAAACAGTTTGGGCCCAATGAGATCCAGGAAGTAAGGGGTGTGCTATAAAAGCAAGTCTACTTCCTCAGGGCTGGAAATCCATAGGAAAAGGGACTGTAGGTCGTGTTCATGGTCAAACAAAAGGACACCCATTAACTCAGATTCATGTTACCATATTGGGGAGGGAGGTTCAGCTATTAGTGGCAGTAATATCTGAACATTTGGGCAGTGGAGTACCCCACTTTGATCAGTGGGTCTTCTGGGTGGCCCAAATGAGTTTTAAAACACCTGAAAAGACACCTCATCAGGCCCTGTTTGTAACTGGGAAACTTAAACCCAAGAACCTTCTTATATCGGGGTGGGGGCTATTGGTTTTGTTCAGGCTGGATCTTTAAGGCAAGGGTATGTGATGAATCCTGCAGAGCCATCCCCGATCCCCAGCCTAAAGTCTCCTCCCATGTGGCCAGGGGAAGGCAAGTGCTACCTGATCCTGACATTGGGATGGTATTAAGAGAGAGGATCACATGGGAGGAGATGACTGTCGGAAGAAGTGGTGACTCCCTTGGGAGAGAAGGAGTATTCTTCGTTCTGTGAAGATGAAGATCCTATAATTCCCAAATATTGATGGCGTGCTGTCACTGCGCAAGTCCCTCCCATGTTAAAAAGAACATTATATGAAAGACCCCATAAACAGAATGAGCTTTATACTTCAGAAACACGTGTCACATTTAACATCCCTTGATTTTAATGGTTCTGTACTGGGTAAGAGTGCTTAACACAATATCACTACACATACGGTTCACACAACAGCTCCGATTTCTGACTAACTCAATTCCAAAAAAGCATTTAAAACAGAATAGCTTTGGAAAGCATAAAAATAGCAAACAATATGGACTTCAATTCCCATAATACCTATGGTACTCGGACGAACGGTTCTTCGTTTTCGATACACGTTAAGCTGGTGAGTCAGCCAAAAGGAGTTGGGGGCCCCAGGACATGTTATAAAGTTAAAGGACACTTGAGCAGTTAATTTGAACACCGACCCAGTAGAACAGAAGGGCAACAAGGGTACAATTCCCCTAACATGGGATGTCAGTTTGGGGAAACCGTGAACCCACATTGCCACCAGGCAAGAGCCTTTGAAGAAGAGAAAGAAAGGCAAAACAGTGCAATTCTCTTCACGTGAGAGATCAGTTGTAAAAGCGTGCCGTTACATCCTCCTAAGTAATCATTTTGACATCTTGAGAAGAATATTTCATAAGAGAAACAGTTGCTTTAGTTTGGAACATATGTTCTATGGAAGAAACACTTACTTTGGCAGTTTAAGGGAAGTGTTGGATGAAAGACATTTCTTGTTGAACTGGATATTGTTGGAACAGAATTCTTTCAAAAGTCTTCCTGAATTGATTCAGGGGAGTCAAATCCTGGACGCAAGGATTGCTTGGAGTCATACTAGTGAACCGTTGCACATTTTCTGTTGGACTGAAAACAAATGCATTTACCTTACACATTTTGGTTGTATATGTTAGTGTGAGGGTCAGATATATTTGTACACAAGGTCAATTTCCTTTAGCTTTGGTTTGATAGGCAGGAACATTCTTTTTAAGACAGGGACCGATGGGCCTTTATCCCATCCCGTTTTATTTTAATAAACATGACAAATGTTGAGAAAATTACAACTTTGTGTCCGCCTCTCATTTCTGACCCCTCACAGACCACAGGGAAACCTAAACCAAGAGACTATGTGCAGCCAACTCTTCAAACTCTTCATTCGTTGAAGGAGATACTGAGGCTCAATATTTCAAAACTGATTTAGAAAGCTCTCAAAGTGTTATGCACTGTCCGGCTTGAGCTTCATTCGCAACAAACCTCCAAAGAAACCACGACAACTTTAACCCTAAAATCATCAAACAGATGACCACAGGTTCCACCAAAAATCTGTCTCACAAGAAAAGACGGTCAAGCCTTTAGTTCAGTAATCTCCAAAATGGGCAGGCAGCGCCTGTTAAAACTGCGTTTTGCAGCTACGCCTCCTTGCTCTGTGATTTTGGGCCCCTGATCCATCTTCGTCTGGGTGCTTGCTTCCCCAGTCTTGTTCCTCGGTTAGCGTCCGCTGCTCCCTGTGCTTCCCTTTTCCTCCATGAAGGCTGCCTCGCGGGTGTTTGGGCATGGTGCCTGTGCTGAACCAATTAGACTGCATTTTCCTACAGACTTTGCTGGAAAAGACATTAGCAGTGCCATTTTAGGGAGGGCAATAGCCCTGGTGTCTTTTCTCTTTCCAGACTTATGAATCAGCTTGGTGGTCATCTTACTTTGCCCTAAATCTATTTAACGCTTGTAGTTTGTGATGAAAGCTCTCCGCAACCGAGTAGCTTTCGTTTAATATGGCTATTACCCCCGCATCGGGGGGCGTATATGGCCGGTAACTGCTCGGCAGCCCAATCTTAGACAGCCCTGAGTGAAGAGAGGGCTTCGGCAAGGGCTATGGGTTCTAACTGGCCATGTACGCCGCCCAACAAAGGGCGATTGTTATTTGCGCCCGTCCAAGGTGTGAATATTTGTTTTTGTTTTCATGGGAGAACCGGGCTCCGCATGTATTGCGCAAGCTCAAACTCCCATGAAAAAAAAACAAGGTGGCACATGCCATGCTGTCCCTTTTCTATTTCCATGGAGGGCACGGATGACAGGAGGGAGCACCGGGACCAGAGCACAAAGCTCTGGTCCAGCAGGTAAGTGAGGAGTGAGGGACAGGGGAAGGGTTTGGAATGTCTCAAAGGGGTGCAGGGAAGGTGGGGGCATAGGGTGGCAACAGGGAGATGCTCCCTGTTGCCTCCCCACAATCAAGATGGCACCACCTGGGGGAAAGGCCTCAGGCAGCTGGAAAATGTGCTCTCGTCTGTATACACGCCACCCGATTGGCTGAGCACCCTTCTCCAGGTGCGAATTTCCCTTAATGAACTTTGCTACATTCTGGATTCTGTCCCTTGACTGCTGTGTGGACCTTCTTCGGATTTCTCCTGGATTTAGTTATTGTTTGCTATATCCTTGTCCATTTGTGATTGTCGTCTCTGGCTCGGTGATGAATCTGTAGATAGCGTCCCTTCTCGCCTCAGGGGAGTCACCCTCTTTGAGGCTAGGGAGGTGAGAGCATGCTCAGCAAAACCCTCCCTAGGGGTTTGGGGAAGTGGGACCTCACTGAGAGGGACTCCCATCAAGGGGACAAGGACTCCCATGGGTAAATACCAAAGGAATTATATGCATACATGGGAATCAGAGAAAATGATGTTATATTCAGCTGTGGGAATCAAATAATACTGTCAGTAGTCTCTGCGTAGGCTTGACAGCTGAAGATAAACAGCATGCCCCTTTTTGGTCACGGAGCGAAAATAAAGGGTCACTCTTGAATGGAGGAGAGGGAAACCATACGCAGAGGCGACCTTCCGACGTGAGCAGTCATTGAGGGGCAGAGACGTACTACACAGCGGAGCCTGCTGTGGTGTGGAGAGAAGTAGGAGAGGAAGAGAGAAACAGCCGACCCGACAAAGAGCCACACAGAATCGGCAATGCCAATGCAGAGTAAAGCAGACCTTACCTGGAAGCGCAACCATGCAGAGGATGTAGAGGGCCCGGTGCCTGAGAACCAACCCCAAAACTAGAACTCGAGGGAGGAACGAATCTTCTGCTTGCAACGCAAGAGCTAAGGAGCGGAGAGACGTTCAAACAAGCGGAATACAAAACTCGATCGTGTCCAGAAGGGAGGACCAAAAAGCTGTGGAGAACGCCACCACTACTGAGCAAACCCTGCACATCAAAGGTACCCGGGTTGCTCAGAATGGAGAGTGGAGAAGAGAAGAGAGAGCAAAAGGAGAACAAAGGATTATCCTAAACCATACATAGGGCATGAAGGCTCAGAGATAGAGAAAGAACCAAATAACCATAAGGGTTACCGGAGCCCAAGAAACCTGAATACTGCAATCATATAGACGAATCACAGAAACTCTCAAGAGGTAAGAGAGGCACATGGAAAAAGGGGTTACCAATATCCCATGGAGATAAGTGAGACATTCGGAAAGAGGAATCCAAGGGATCCAGAGGGGCCCAATAAGATAAGTGAAGAGCAGATATAAGGGGGCACAGAGGCACCCAAGACGTGAAGCAAGTGAGGAGAAACCAACCCAAGTGGTGGAGAGTAAGCAGGGAAATATCGCTCTACCTAAGACAACTTTGATATTTTGTCTTTTCAGGAACTTGAGACTTTATTTTGTAAACTTGATGAACTTTTGGAACTTTGATAGACTGCCAAGAACTGTTAAACCAGGGACAATTGTTTTCTACGATACCATTGGACCAAGCAACCCCAGGTAACAAGACCTCTGGAAGGTCACCGGGTTGGAAAAAAGATCGGAAGGCATACTGACCATGTTCCAAAAGAAAACATGCATTAGTGCATGAAGACTTTACATATCGATACAGGTGTTCAGCCCAGTACTCTCTCTACGCTTGTTACAGAGCCCAGGTCCATGATGAGAAGTGTTACATAATCAGAAAATCTACGCTATAATCACAACATTTTCCAGAGTTTAAACCAGGAACAATAGCCAGAAGTCGTGAAGAGTATCGGATGGATTTTCAGAGCACTTCAACAACCGCTGTTGAGAAGCAGGTTGCATGGATTGTGAATGCTTTCTTCTTCTGCGTACAGAGAGGTGCTGCATCCTGGCTATGCCGTGCATGCTTTCCTAGACAGCCACTACAATTTACGTAGTGCTCCAATCAAGACACTCTACAAGCCGCCACAACAGGCACCAGGAAATTATAACGCCTGGTCACTGGGAATCTGAGGACAATTGTTAAGTGTGGGTAAAGACATTCTTGAAATCTTGATCTGTGTATAGCGTCTGCATGCCATGGGGTTCATAGATGATTTTGTTAAAGACTGTTGTCTCTCTTTGGAGGCCTTCTGCTAGTCCCCACATTATAACCAGGGAAGGCTCAGGTTAGCTCCAGGTTTTCGGGTGGTTAGCTGGTGCCTAGTTATGCCTTCATAAGGCCTTCAGTTGTTCAAGTGTTCTCTTACAGCTCGAGGGATTTGATGAATACCTGTACTCTGGTCCACCTGCTTCACTTCTCATCTTTCACCTGACTCCTTTAGGACTCTTTTCCAGTTTACATAATGTTATGCAATTTATTGTGAGGTCATCTTGGAGTAAGACACAGGCAACAGATTGTGAATTAACAATAATACTTTATTAACTTACAAGTCAGGATGGAAAAACGCCTATCGTGTCCTATACTATGCAAACCAAAACTAAGGAAAGTCAAAGACTCAAAGTTCAACTTGGAAATCTGTCTGTGTTCAAAACCTATACTTGCCCTCACGACTAATCTTACACAATGTGTAGGGATGTCAGCAACCAACAAAACAGTGTTCAACACATAGTTCAGAGCCCTGGCCCGCTTGCATCTTTCTTTCAGCTCCTTCCCAAACTATATAGCAGTTCCAAATGAAAGTCTCAGGATTGTCCTCAGTTAAAAAAGCCCTCAAGTTAATGAGCAGGTTAAACCTCAGGTTTCCTTTCCCAAAGATTCACCTTCACTGTTTAAGGACATTTTCCAGCTTTCTTAAAAGTCTGCGTCCCATTTGCGCCCTCTGGGTTGTGTTGGTCCTTGTACAAAAATGTCTTGACTGAAAGTTGCAGTTTATTCCCTTGTTAAAGTTTACCTCCAAAGTTCCATTCACTCTGGAGTCCAAGGTATATTTGGCACGCTCGTATTGTTGAAATTCTGTTGACTTTAATGTTCAATAAGGATTGGTTTCTTAGATTCCAAGTTGTATTTACTTGTAAATTCAACATATGTAATTTGACTTGTAGTTACAGTTGTGTTCACTTTTGAGTTTTCCACATTATGCATTTAAAAGCTTCTTTCATTTAGGATCTTCATAGGTAAAACTTTTCTTTCAGTTTGGTATTTAACAAGTATGAAGATAAGTTTGATATACTTTTCATGTGGTTCGGAATTCAGTAAGTGTTAAATATCTTAATTCATATCACCTCGTTGGTATATATCATTATAGAATGTCTTTAATAACATAACAATTAAAAAAGGTTTTATTAATTTCATTTAGTTATAAGTCTCTGTAAATTGTCTTTGTAATGTGCCCAGCACTCGGAGACCATCGAAAAGGTGTCTTCATGTACATGCAATCACTTTGCTACAAAGTATACTCATTTATTCAAAAGTTGATGACTTCAATCGAAGACCTTTGAGAACGTGACTTATCATGCATGAAACCACTCTGATACAAAGTAATCCTCCATTTAAGTTCAAACACATGCATACCGGGTTTCCATTCATATAGAAACTCACTGGTTGTTTCTTTCGGCGTTCCTGCAGCGCAGATCTCTCGTCCTTCAGTTTGCTGCCTCCGGGCTCCACCTTCTGCCTCCCAGGCACTCCTGGGTCAGCTTCTGACTCCAGGAGGACGAGTGCTCCTTTGAACCCCCAGCGCGCCACACACCGACAGCTCTTTGATGCTTCCTTTGGCCTCTCTGCTGCTGCTCTTCCATGAACACGATGGCTTCTCTCGTCGCTGCTTCTCTCCCCACAGGCTCTTCGGATTCTGTTGGGCTGGGCTTTTTATACAACTGCAGCACATTAACAGGCTCCAAGTTAGGAATGCAGAATTAGCCCTGCCTGACCATCATTAAGGGGACATGCACGACTTCTACGACTCTCAACAGGCCTTTTCCTCGTCCCAGTACCAGAGTGGTAAACGCACCTAGTCTTCATAAAACCTGGTTGCCTCTTCCATGCCCCAGTACTGTTAGTAGTTATATATGAGGAAGTTCGAGGAGTTGATTCATAATAACCCAGGAAGGCGTGAAAAGGGTTTGTCATAATTAGTAAAAGGGGGATACCACCTCTCTACCAAGGGGATCCTTCTCCCAGACCCCACAGACCCCCCACCCAGCTGATTCTCCCTCACTTGTCCACCCCCAGGGTCGGGTTTCAAAAGCAATGGCCTTTCTCAGGCCACCTGTGTAGAGGACCCATGGAGAATAGGAGTGAGGATACCTTCAGGTTTCAAACATGTGGCTGCATGTTAAAATAGATACCTGAAATAATCAATGAGCTATCTATAGGAATTAGAACAGAGCATCAAGGGACACAATGTAAGATGTAATGATGAAATGACTACTGCCCTCAGGAGTAGAGGGATAAGGAACAAGTTACTTACCTGTAACTGTTGTTCTCCAGCATGGGTCTGGCATGGATTCACATGCTCATGAATATTCCCCGTCGTCAGGCTGGGAATCCTCGGTAAAGAAAAAACCAGTATCAGTTTCGTTTCTGATCTGTCTTTCGTAGTAATAACCAATCACTGGTCTCTGCGTCATACTGACCACAGCCAATGACTGCCCTCTACCTAAGCACCGCCTCTGGCAGCCATCTTCAGATTTGGAAGCACGTGAAGTGGCAGTATGACCAAGTGAAGAGCCGCAGAGGGGTAGGCGGGAGGGTTCGCATGTGAATCCATGCCAGACCCATGCTGGAGAACAACAGTTACAGGTAAGTAACTTGTTCCTTCTCCAGCATGGGGTCTGGCATGGATTCACATGCTCATGAATAAAGAATACATAGCAGTACACACATGCACAACCACGGGAGGTGGCAAAGGCTCAACATTAAGCATCACATCAACTCAACATTAAGCATCTTACCTCCTCACCAGGCTCACCTCAGGCGAACAGGTTGCGCAGCACTGCTTGGCCGACCCTGGACTCCTCCCTGGAATCCCGGTCGACGCAGTAGAATTTCGTGAAGGTGTGCGTCGACCTCCACGTAGCAGCCCTGCATATGTCCAGCAGGGGCACACCAGATAGGAACGCCGTGGTAGCTGCGATCGCTCTGGTGGAATGGGCTCTCGGACGGCCAGGCAGCGGTCGGTTTGCCAACCGGTGACAGCACATGATACAGACGGAGAGCCATCTGGAGATGGAAGCCTTCGAGAGAGCCTTCCCCTGATTGACAGGTCCAAAGTTCACAAAGAGTTGTGACGTCTTCCGAAAACCCTTCGTGCGGTCCACGTAGAACTTCAGCGCTCTAGCTACATCCAGCGAGTGCAAAGTCCTCTCAGCCGGCGACGAAGGCGACGGGAAGAACACAGGTAACACCAAGGGTTCGTTGAGATGGAAGTCCGACGGTACCTTGGGCATGAAGGAGGGGTGCGTCCTGAGCACTACCCTCGTGTCGTGGAAAGTCAAGTACGGGGCCTTGCAGGAAAGGGCCTGGATCTCTCCCACTCGTCGTGCGGAGGTGATGGCCACAAGAAAAGCTGTTTTCCACGATAGAAACTTCAACGGGGCCGAGTGCAGAGGCTCGAACGGAGGCCCCATGAGCTTGGTCAGCACCACGTTGAGCTCCCACGCCGGGGCCGGAGCCTTCACCGGCGGGAACGATCTGAACAGTCCCTTCATGAACTCTTTCACCAGACGATGAGACCACAAGGACGCCCGCCCCGTGGTTCTGGTGTATCGGGAGATCGCAGCAAGATGAATCTTGATGGACGCGTGTGCCAGACCAGCTTTGGCCAGCGTCAGCAGGTACGGCAGTACTTGGGGAGCCGTAATCCGTAGAGGGTTAATCTTCTGTGCGTGGCACCAGACAGAGAACCTCTTCCATTTGTGTCCGTAGCATTTAAGAGTCGAGGACGCCCTGGCCTTTGCAAGAACCTCTCTGCAATCGGCGGTATGTCGTATCCTCCAAACTCTAGCGCTGCAGGAGCCAGGCCTGCAATTTCAGCGACTTCGGGTCGTGGTGGAGGATGGCGCCTCCTTCCCTGGAGAGTAGATCTGCGTCCGCCGGCAGCTTGATCGGCGGGGACGCTGACAAGTCCAGAAGGTCCGGGAACCATATCTGCCTCGGCCACGCAGGTGCGACGAGGATCATCCTGCACCGTGACCTCTTGAGCTGGTTGACGAGCCGGATTAGCAGAGGCAAGGGAGGGAACGCGTAGAGGAACAGGCCCTCCCAGGGGAACGAGAAAGCATCGCCCATGCTCCTCGTCTGGGGAAACCTGCTGGCGAACCTCCGGCACTTGGTGTTCGTCGCCGTCGCGAACAGGTCGATCTGGGGTGTGCCCCACCGTCGGAAGAGGCGATCCACCAGATCCTGCCGTAGTTCCCACTCGTGGCACGAGCGCAGCTCCCTGCTGAGTGAGTCGGCGATGGTGTTTTTTATCCCTGCCAGATGAAACGGCACCAGAAAAATCCCTTGGGCGACGGCCCAATGCCACAGGTCCTGCGCCTCCTTGGACAGCGCTGGGGACCTGGTTCCGCCCTGTTTCCTGATGTAAAACATGGTGGTGGTGTTGTCGGTGAAGATCCTCACCACCTTGCCCTTGAGGGACGGAAGGAAGGACCTGAGGGCCCAAAACACTGCACGGAGCTCCAGGACGTTGATATGCAGGGACTTCTCCGTCGGGAGCCAGAGTCCCCTTGCGTGCAGATTTTCGGTGTGCGCTCCCCACCCTTCCAGGGAGGCATCCGTGGTCACAGTCTCCTGGTGGGCTGGGGTCTGGAAGTCCATGCCCGCCGTCAGATGCGCGCGGGTGCCCCACCACCGTATCGCTCGTCGGAAACTCTCGTCGAGCTTGATCCTTTCCTCGAAGCTGCCCGTCGTCTGGATCCAGCGCGCATCCAGGAATTCTTGCAACGGGCGCATCCGGAGCCTGCACATGGGAATGAGGTAGATGCAGGAAGACATCATCCCGAGGAGGGACTTGATGGACCTCACTTTGGCCGCGTCGGCCACCAACATCCGTTGCACCTTGCCCAAGATGGTCCTGGTCCTCTCCTCCGACGGGGAGGCCAGAAGGGACACTGTGTCGAGCCTCGCTCCCAGAAACAGTGCGACTTGCGCGGGCACCAGGTGGGATTTGGCGTAGTTCACGGAGAATCCCAGGTCCGTGAGGAGTTGGACGGTCCTTGCCGTGTGGACCACGGCGAGCTCCCTCGTCTTGGCGCGGATGAGCCAGTCGTCCAGGTAGGGGTAGACGTGAATCCCCTCGCGGCGCAGCTGCGCCGCCACCGGTGCGAGGCACTTGGTGAATACCCTGGGTGCCGACCGTAGTCCGAAGGGAAGGGCTTTGAACTGGTAATGACACCCTTGGACCACGAATCTGAGGAATTTTCGGTGCCCCTTTAGGATGGGAATGTGGAAGTAGGCATCCTCCAAATCCAACGACGATAGGAAGTCTCCCTCCTCCAGCTGACCCAGGACGTGCTGGAGGGTGACCATCCGGAACTTCTGCGCCTTGATGAACTTGTTCAGACGTCGCAGGTCTAGGATGGGGCGCCATCCTCCCGTCTTCTTCTTCACGAGGAAGTATCTCGAGTAGACTCCGGAGCCCCGAAGCCTCTTTGGGACGAGTTCGATGGCGCCCTTTCTGAGCATCGCCTTTACCTCCAGGAGAAGTTGAGGGACGTGAAGTTCTTTCCTGGCCACGGGGGGGACGCGCGGGCACCTTCTTTGAAACTCGAGCGCGTGGCCCCGGGCCAGGGCGTCCAGCACCCAACGGTCGGTGGAGATGGACTCCCACACGCTGACGAAGCTCGCCAGCCGGCCTCCCACCGGGGTGCTTCGGTGGGGGCCCGACCCCACGGCCAGTTCAATCCTGCTTGGACGCGGCCTTGCCGCCTTGACCTCCTTGGCGACGACGGCGGGGTCCGCTAGACTTGCCTCGTCCTCTGTAGGCCTCTTGCGACGACGAGCGGGCCGCTTGACGGTAGGAAGCGAAACCGCCGCCGGAACCTTTGGAGGCGCCCTTGCCTCCGCCGCTCCGAAAGGGCGTCCGTCGTTGCTGCAGGACTCCAAGGGCCCGGGCCGTCTCAGTATCCGCCTTGATGGCCTGAAGGGAATCGTCCACTGTCTTCCCAAACAGGTTGTTCCCGTCGAAGGGCATGTCCAGGACTCTGGTCTGGACGTCCTGCCGGAAGTCCGTAGCTTTGAGCCATCCACGACGTCGAAGGCAAACGCCGTTGCCCAGCTGGCGGAACCCAGTGTCGGCGATGTCCGTCGCCACGGTGATGGCGTGGTCCGAGGCCACCTCACCTTCCTGCAGGATCTCCAGGGCCTCCGCCCTCTTGTCGTCCGGCAGAAAATCCAGCAGGGGAGCTATCTTGTACCAGAGCTCCCTGTCGTAGCGGGCCACGATAGCCAAGGCGTTGGCCGCTTTAATCGTCGTCGCTGCCGACGAGATGACTCTACGTCCCATAGCATCCAATTTCTTTCCCTCGCCGTCCGGCGGGGAAGTCGATGTGGAGGCCGCACCCCCCCCCGCTTTCTTCCTGGCTGCCGCGGAGACGACGGAATCCGGGGTAGGCTGCGCCCGGAGGCATAGGGGGGCCGTGTCCGGGACCCGGTACTTTTTCTCGTACCGGTCTCTTCTAGCTGGCGTCGTGGAAGGGTTCTTGAGGAGGGAAAGGCCCTCATCCCAAATGTCGTCCAACAGAGGCACTGCGAGGACCGTCTTCCTCTTGGCCTCGCGCCGCTGATAAAGGAAGCCTTCCTTTTTCTTCTCCTCAGGGCAGAGTTGGAAAAGCTTGGAAGCCCTGGAGATCATGGAGTGGAAAGATCCGATCTCGTCGGGCGGAGAAGCCCTGGTGGGAGGCGACGACGGAATATCCTCGTCGTATGCCTCGTCGTCCGTACCCGTCGCTGCCGTGTCAGTCCCCGTATCATCCCCTCGGGTGGACGGGGAGGAGGGCTGGACGGGGCGCGACGGTTGAAAAGGAGGTGGTGGATGGATCCTTCTTTTCTTGGTAGGGGGAACACCAGAAGGTCCCGGTTCTGGATCCCCCGACGGGAGAGGTTCCTCCGTCGGTAACGGTAGCCTCGTCCTTATCTCGGAGCATAAGGACTGTATGGCCAACAAAATGGCCGCCGAGTTGTCTTGCGGCGCTGGCAGAGGGGAATCCGACGGGCGAGCAGGGGCCCCGTCGGTATCCTCGACGATGTCGTCGTCGTCACCTGCGTCGGGGTCCATTCCGACGGGCTGGCCTTCTTCCACGCCTAGGCCGTGGCTTAAGACCTCGATCAGCTCCTCTTCTGAGGTTGAGGCCGAATCTACGACGACGCCCTGCCCCCCCCTTCTTCTTCCCCACAGAGGGTTTCACGGGGGTCCTATCGATGGGCACAAAAGAAGACTCCCTCCGAGGAGGCAGGGAGATTCTGGGCCCTGAGGTCGCCACCACTGGTGCAGCCTCCACAGGCTGAGCCAGGGCCGCCGCGACCGTTTCGATAGAGGGCTTGGTCGGATGGATCAAGGCCTTCACCACCTTAGGTGCGCTCACCGCCTTATCCTTGAGGGAGGGGGCACTGCCACGCTCCTCCTCTGCCTTAGAGCTCGACCGGGGCCTCTCCAGGAGCTTCGCCGGGTGCTCGGCCTTCCTCTTACCCGACCCAGAGCGTTGGCTCGTGGTTGATGGTGCCGGGGAGGGTGCGCCCTGCCTGGCGCCCGTAGAGCCCGACCGTTCGGCGCTCCCGGTGCCAGCGGACTCGCGGTGCTTGGCCTTATGTTGGGCCCCTGTCGCCGGGGCGCCCTCAAAGGTCTTAGAAGACCGCTCGGATTTCTTCTTCTTCTCGCCAGACGGGCTCTTACCCTCCAGCCAGTTGGCGAGACGTTGATGGCGGTCCTTCATGGTCCGTTCCGACATGTTGCCGCAAAACGCACAGTCCTTCTCCACGTGCGTCTTGTCCTCATGAAGGCAGTAAAGGCAGAAAGAGTGTTCGTCCTCCTTAAAGACGTTCTGCAGCTGGCCTCCAGGGCAGACCCTGAACAGCTTTCCGGGCGTCGAGCTTCCCTTCTCCTGGGCCATCTCCGAGACCGGGCCTGAGAAGCTTCTGGAGTCCTCCGAAGTGTAGCTCGACGAAATCTTCACCCTTGAGGGGCACAGACGAATCCGACACGGGTCCCCGTTGATCGGATGTAGGATCGGTGGAGCTTGAGGCTCTTTTGACCGAAAGAATCGAAGGTTTTTGTGAAAAAGCGCGAAAAATAGCACTAACGCTCGAGAGCAATAGCACGAGGATCCCAACACATGAACGTGCGGTAAAAATCTGAAGATGGCTGCCAGAGGCGGTGCTTAGGTAGAGGGCAGTCATTGGCTGTGGTCAGTATGACGCAGAGACCAGTGATTGGTTATTACTACGAAAGACAGATCAGAAACGAAACTGATACTGGTTTTTTCTTTACCGAGGATTCCCAGCCTGACGACGGGGAATATTCATGAGCATGTGAATCCATGCCAGACCCCATGCTGGAGAAGAAGTGATTTCTAAACTCAGACTGAACTCAACCCCACACTAAAACAGCAGTGATCTCAATCACAAAGGTGAAACAGGCACACTGTGAATGGCATACTCCCTTTGTCTCTTTAAAGGTAGCATGGGCCAGGAGCAGGCTATACTCTTGAAGATGGTGTTAACCAGCATGGAAGCATTCAAAGCAATAGTACAATAAGTACTAGAATAAAATAAAAGCCCAAACATGATTCCATACAAGTAGGAAATAAGGTAAAAGGACAGATAAACTATTAAAAATACTAGCAAATACCCCCCCACCCCATGCAATGAAATGCATAGAAAATGCAGACTTTGGGGAAAAAGAGCACTCACTCTGTTTATCTGCAAGCACTGTTCTTCGTCTTCAATACCCAGTTTTGCAGAAAAGTCAAACAAGTTCAGTAATATGTCTAAGACATACAAGGGGGCCTTCATTGTCACGTGGGCCCACAGAACAAGGGCAACAGGACAGAACAAGAGATATATACTTTGTCTTCTTTCAGGGGCCCAACAACATCGAGATGGGTTTCTGGGTGCTTTCTGGTACGTCACGTCAAGTTGGAGCTGGCTCGACAGTGTTGAACGCACCGATGTAGTTCAACCAGCACCAATGGCTCTTGGCTTGGAGAAGTTTGGGACAGGCAGACGTAGCTGAATGGTTCGATGGTGTTTCGATGCGAGGAAAGCAGAGATCTAACTTCAGCAATGGGCTGACCCAACAAACTGATGCAGTTAGACCAACGACTTGTGGCTCAAAGAAGCCTGCTTTACTTGAAGTTGCTCAAAGTTGAGAGAGCGTCAAAGGCAAAATCGTCGAGTCTTTGGAGAGGCTCAAAAGCATTAGGAGCACTCGCAGCAGCTCACAATGGCGCAGGGAGCCAAAGACAGCAACCTTTGGTACTTGGAGTACTGTGGGAACCTTCACCAGGTTTCAGAGGAAAGGCAAGTGTCTTCTGCCCTTCCCAGCCATGAAGGCTACCAGGCACACTTGTAGGGCTTGCTGCTTCAGCAGGTAGAGTCCCGTGTACCAGCGTCGAGCTACAGTCATGCTTTCTCCCAGAAGGTCACTTTAAATATTCCCCTGAAGTGGTTAGGAAGAGGGTCTACACCCTCAGTGGAAGTCCTTGTCTTAACCCAACGGATGGACACTTTGGGCAGCCTTTGTCACAACAAAGCTCCAGTGAAATCTTATTTAAGATGTTTCCAAAATGATACTTTAAGATTGTTCTTCCCGATGAGGATACAAGAGGAATCTCAGAAATGACTCAGTTAAAGGGGGGATCTCACTGCTTTATATTGTCAGTTTGGCACTGCATACAGGTCCATTCCAAGCCTTCTTTAAGAGGACAATCCTTGCTGTTGTAAAAAGAGTTATTCCTTGTGATGTCAGCTTGAAGAATGCCTTGTCTCTAGGACATTAGGAGGGGTCTCAGGAAGGAACTGGGAGCTCAGCATATCCAAGATGGTTAGCCCCTTCCCCAATTTGCATATCATCTCCTAGCTACACTGTCCTTCCGCCCTAGCACCTGTCTACCTCAAATCAAACGGTCTCCAGTAATTATTTCCCTAATGTGACTTCCCAATTGTGTTGAAGAGGCCCCATTGAAGCTCCCTGCTCCCACATCGCTTGTAGAGGATGTGTGTGCTGTTCTTCAGAAAGGCGTGACAAACCTTTGCAGCAGAGAATAAAGAGCATCTTGAACAAGGCCCTCCTTAGGTTGCTTGTGAAACTTCCCAACAAGACACAATACACAAATGGCCCTGCATCGGCAAGCACGGTAGAAATAGGTATATGACATTGGATTGTGTTTTTAACTGGGCTTCCTAACCAGCCACTGTATCAGAGCTCGATAGCTTTATATTTATCTGTATTCAACGCTCTGTCACCCGACAAATGAGGTTCTGCAGTTAAAAGGTATTGAGAATATTGGTGTTAGTATTTATTTATTTTTTATTTTGATTTAGCTGAAAGATACAGCCTTTCAAAATGACAATTTACAAATTCATAGAACATGTATTAGCACAAGTTCCAATTAATACACATATACAGTCACTATTATTACAATAAAAATAGAATTAGAATGAGATGAAAACCCCCAATTTAATTAGCAAACAACCATCAATTTTAAACAGATAAAAGGCAAATTAGGGGTGGGAGGGCACCTAAGGGTAAACAATATAAAATGATTGCATAATGTTTCCACAAGCATTTGCAAAAGCCACATTAGAAGGTCCCACTAAAACAATTAGCTCACAATACAAAAATTACAAATTGCATCATCAAACAAGAGGTGGAGTTATATTCAGAGCACAACTCTTTAGGGTGTTCCGAAAGATTCAAAGAATGCAAAAAGGATATCATTGCTATGTTCATACGCAACTTGTGACTATTATAGAGACCATCCCATAAAATATCAGAATCTAAAATTAAATAACCTACAAACAGGTATCGAAATAATGTCACTCTCAGAGGCAGTAGGGCAGAGCATTCAGCAATCAAAAATCGACAGCAATCATCTTGGCTGAGATTCCGCCTGAACAAAATTTCTTTGGTATGCCATAGATTCATCCTCAGCCTCATATATTGAGACCTTCGCTTTGAATCGGGGAATCTTAAAAAATACTGCTCAACCACATGCAACTGTTTTACTGATATAGGGTTGCACCCTAAACAACTGTAGTTGCAAGCATATTGGTGCTATTACCTTTAAAGGCACCCATGGCTGTTGGAATGCATTTGGTTCGAGCAGGCTACTTTGGGAAGGCGTTTGTCCCGAAAAGGGGAGTCTCTCTGTGTGGGATCCCGTTTTCCGCCACCTCTAGGGGGGTTATTGTGTAGCAGGCTCCCCTCCCTACTCTCACATGCAAGGGCTCCCCTCTGAGCAGAAGTGATGAGAACCTGTGAATAGTCACATACCCTTTCCCTTGGACCGTTGCCTTCCCCATTTTAGCCAAGAGCAAACTGTGATGGTCAGAAATGGGAGACCGGCAAGAAGATAGAGTTTTCTCACAAGTAGCCATTTTATTAAATAATGAGGGTGAGACAAACTAATCGCTTTCCCTAACCGAAAAAGGAATTCTCAACCTAATAAACTAAGACTAAATGAAAAACACTCTAATATCAAAAGGTATCTGTCCCTCATGTACATACAACAAAATTATACAGGTATCATACAGCCGTTTCAAATCAACTAAATAAAAGTTATATGGAAACAAACTGTGTACACATGTATCCTTGTAACCAGGGTTTGGATCCACTTCCCCCAGAGTAATTCAGGATTTTCAAAACCAAAGTTCGAATTAATAAAGTTATGCTCACTGTGTGATTGGCGGTCTTTACTTAATTCTGATTTTTCACCAGTGCTCAACAAAAATTCAAATACAATAAAATAAATAATAATATATATTTTTTTTGTTTTGTTTATTTGTTTTGGTTTATTATAAACCTTTGCAAAAAATGGTAAAACAGGTTACAGTATCAATAATTACAAAAATGTAAGAACATTTTAAGAACATACGCAATTCAATACATGTTTGCACAAGATGCAGAACAAAAGATATTTGTGAAATGTCAAATTTCTCGAGAATGCGAAAAATGCATAAAATACATGAGCAGGTCGTAAAACATTACTTGCTACAATATTGAGTTATTTCCAAGACACGGCTTAGACCACAAAACATTTTTACACAGACAAAAGAAAATAGTGACTACCAAATCAAAGCCTAATATAAGCCACATACTTTTCTCAAAAAGGAGGTTACCCGTATATATATATAAATTGGCAGTGTTGTCATGAAGCATTCTATTCCAAATAAATTATCTGTTTACATTTTAGGTAGAACGTACATATTGCGCAAAATAATTGATCCTGTGTGTCATCAATGCAGGACATACAAGAAGAATATGTTGCAGTGATTCCACTACCCCCTCTACTTTGCAGAATCTGCACCCTGGCCAATCTTCGGAATTACATTTTCTAATGCTTTTGATTTGGTTAGTTAAAATCACATTGAATCTGAAACGCATAAAATCATTGCGTACTCTCTTAGATACCTTTCCATGGCAGGATACCATGTTGCGCATGTGTATTTGTACAAATTGGATTCTAAAATTCTGTTTCTGGTTTTCTGCCAGTCAAAACCCATAAGGCTTTCTTTAATTTTTCTGGGTTTATTAAGCAGAGAGATAACAGACATGCCTAGCTCATTGCATGGTCTCCGAAATTAGATAATGTATAAAAGGATTGGTAGATTCCTTGCCAGCACATGCATACAAGTCACCCTCAGCCGCCATTTTGCATTTTTGCCATAAACTCATTCTTTTCCAAGTTGCATACGTCGACAGATTGTAAGCCGAATTCGTATTTTATCAATTCCAATGGAATACTTTTGGGTAAAAAAAATAACACAGACCTCCAAATGTTGCTTTCTAAATGCTTCAAGAACTCCTTCAGTTCCGTTGAAAACAGTTCAATACCATATGCCAATCGAGGTATGACTTTTTTGAGGTAGAATTCCCTAAGAGGAACCATAGAAAATTTATCAAATTTGGATTCAATGGCAGGCATTTGCCTAATTGCAATTTCTGCTTTTAATTTGAGCTGGCTCTTGATTAGGGCGGTGGTACCAACCCCTGAAAAGTGGTAGCCCAAATATTTAAGAGCAGGTTCTACTTTAATCTTATTTCTACCACATAGCCAAGTGAAAGCATTTTCTTTCTTGTTCGATCTACCAAAACGAATAATTACTGTTTTTGATGGGTTTATTTTGAGTGATAAACCAAGAACAAAACCCTCAAAAGCTTTTAATAGTCTTTGTAGGCCAACCCTAGTGTTGTCCTTCAATATAAAGTTGTCTGCATAGGCCATTCATGACAAACATTACTCAGTCTAGGGGAAACTAAACCCTCGTTAGTCAGGGCAGTGTCTGCACCACTCACATATAAAGTAAATATGGTTGAGGCCAACATACAACCTTGGCGAAGGCCATTTGGAATTAAAAGTTCTCTAGAAAATAGACCCTTAGAGTTGAGTCTAACCTTCAACCTGGTATCAGTATATAAAGCCATGACAATATCCAAAAGATGGATAGGCATGTTGAGATCTCTTAACACATGCCATAAAGTCTTTCTGTCAACGAGGTCGAAGGCCGAATCCATTTTTGTATATCCTTGAGAACCACAGAGGCAAACAATTTGGACTCTGGATCGTCTATGGCGATCGGCCTGTAGCTAGAAGGGCACTGTCGGGATCCATTTTTGAAGATTGGTATAACGATCGAGATCCTCCATGATTGTGGGATATATTTGAAAGTTAGGATATTTTCAAATAGGAAAAACAAAATTTTAGCCAGAATGTCTGGGTCTAACTTCAATAGTTTGTTTGATAAATTAGTAGGGCCAGGGGCACCTGCATTTTTAGATCTTTTAATGAGACCCGCAATATCTTCCATAACATATTCCAATGACCAGGTTGATCTCACTGTGGAGTTTATTACTTCAATTGGATTGGTATTAATATAAAAGGTTAGAAAAATGTCCCAGCCAAGTGCCTTCATTTATAAGATTCAAAATTGCATCTTTCTGCAGTCTTTCTAACTCATTCATTAGGTTCCAAAAGTTGGAGGAGTTGGGTCCACGTAATGGCTTTAGCATTGCTTCTCCATCAAGCGGAGTACGAATACCTCTATGGTGTATTATCCAGTTTTTGTATCGTTGTTTAATTTTCTTTTTCATGATCAAGATGTTGGATATAGAAAGCCCCGATTTACTTATAAGTCTAAGTTCTTTCCTGAGCAAACATTTCCGATCATGTACTTCAATGTCATTTTGATGGGTCTGTGGTTTGCCTAAGCCTATCTTATAACGTGAACACTCCTCCAACTTTGAAATGGTAGTCGTTATATAATGCGTAAAATTTTTCGGTGAGTAATGATCCACCCGTTGATAGTGGGAAAGTGTATGATAGTCTTTCACCATAGTAGCTGTGAATTTAACATTTTTTTCTGGGTCCACTTAGTCCTATTTCCCTTGATATTAGTCGACAATCCTTGATTGTACACATGAATAAAAGATCTTTGGGGATGGACAGATAGTTCAATAGTAAGCATACTGTGATCGCTACTTTTAGATTCTATAATATCAAATTTACCCATGCACTTCGACAATCCTACTGATAGAAAAATATAATCAATAATAGACTTGTAGCCCCTTGGTTTCCATGTATAATGATCACTAGACATATCAAGTCCCCACACTTGTGCAAAATGTGTTCATATTCTCCCAAGCAATTTGGAGCTTCCCCCCAATCTGACCTGCGTGTCAATATTGGAGATACTTATATTCTCTGCCATGCGATCACCAAAACAGTCGGCATTCATGTCCCCTGCAATTACGAACTGGCCCCCAGAATTCTCTTGTAGCCATATTTCAAGATGGTGTCCAAGTTTGTTCAATTTATTCTGTAGTTGCTGGTCCGACTGTTCGGTAGGACTCCAGTAGACATTTACTATAAGTAAAGGGGTATCAACTGAATTGAGCTTCATCTGATAAGAGACCACCAGAAAATGGTTGGAAAAACACCAATCCCCAGTTTTAATCAAATGGTTAGAGGCTTTAGCAGCAATAATAAGCCCACCCTTAGGCCGACCCTTGATCCCACCCTGTGCACAAAGTGATGACACAATAAAACCTTCCCAACAAAGTTGAACTTTGGACCAAGATTCATGTATTTGGACAAAGTCATCGGACATCGATTTTTCATTATACATCAAGTTGAAGCAACCTCTGGAGTTCCAGCACACTAATTATAGATTGGTGTAAAAGCTAGAGGGTCTTACCTAACTGTTTCAGCGTGTCTATGGACTCCCGCAAAGATAGAGCCAACCACCTCCAGTCCTGTTTGTCAGTGTTGGATTCTATTCTCGGGTTAATCATGTCCAAGGGCAAGTCTGAGTAACCCCTTTCTTGTATAGTTGGCCTCGAAGCATTAGTTTGAGTAGTGGGCGTAGTATGATTCTGTTCAAAGATGTCAAAACCTCTACATTGCAGATGTTCAGCTTCTTTCAAAAGAAGAGTTCTTACTAAAGGAGAGCTTATAACCAGACGTATATAGTCGTATCTAAATTTATGGATGAAATCGACTAACTGTATGTCTGCTGACGTAATTAAACTTAACTAGGGAATGGTAGCAAATAGTGATAAGATATAGGGTCTATTCAATGATATGCTACCAGTATCCCTGAATAATGTTCTAAAAATTAAGCCAGGTAGCTCAGGGTGAACCAGCAGTCTTAGATCAGTGTCCTGATATGATGCGATTGTTTGTTCCCTACCACTGCCCAATTTGTTCTCATTCTCGTAATTACCCGCAACCTTGATACCTTCTACGTCCTTACATTTTTTTTTTTGTGTAGTCTGTAGTATAGTCTGTAGTATATTCTACAGTCTTAATTAAAGGAGATGGATCTACCAAATGACCCCTAGTTTCTAGGGGGAAATTGTCTTTAAGAACCTTAAAGATCAGTTGAGGCAAATCATCTTCCTTAGTCATTTGGTCCTCCTTATCCGACCCTTTTTGTGCCTCATTTGTTAGCTTAGATGGTAAGGTCACATGCTTAGAGCTATTCGATTTCATTACACAAATGTATCGCTGGCACACCAGAAGAGGCTTTCCAGGCTGGGTTACCAAGACCAGAGTTGACGGTGATTCTGACAGACTTCCTCGGATAATCGATGGTTGCCCTGATTTTGGAGGGAGATCTGCCTACAGTTATGTCAGAGGTCTGCACAGGAGTAACATGACTGTTCAGTCCCCATTCAAACAATGGATTAGAGGGAGCACTGATATTACTAGACAGAGTTTTATTTAAAAAAAATTCGAACATATCTTCCCTTTTCTTTTTCATTACATCGCATAGAGTATAATCCCCCTCAGAAAATATACTCTGCAATGCTTGATCATTAGTTTCTTTAGGATCTAAATGCTCATCATTTTTTGCCACTACTTCGCACCTAGATACTAGAATTACGTCAGCAGCACCCGGAATAGTGAGTTTAAGAACACAATCCCTCAAAAATGTTCTAGATGATTTTGATGTGCCTCGTTGATATTTTTTTTCTTAATTTTTGCTAGTTTTTTCCCTGCCTTTTGGACACTTAATTCAAAGTAGTCAGTGTCCATCTGTTTGTGTGCTTCTCCCACATCACTGGCTTGATGACCTATCTCATCGAAAGCCATTTTATTTCCTTAATTACAAATTGATGGGAGTTCACTAACCTCTTCCTGTATAGTTGGAATAATTATTATCTCATCAATTCGCTCAGAATGCGTTCGCCCACTATTCACTTTTTCGGAGTTGTGTAACCTCACGTCTGAAGGGCCTCCCCTCGGCTCAATTTTATTGCGTCAGTTAATGCATCGGTAAATCTCGATGGTAACAGCCGAATTTCAGCAGAAAGACTCATGATAGCCGTCTGCTTTCTTAGTTCCGACAACATCAGTCTATTGAAAATACTCATCATTACTGCTAAATCGGAGCCCGTTGCCGGGTGAAACTCGGGCTCCCAGTACAATTGGCTACAGGAGTATAGTCACTTGATGGCAGGGTGTGTGGCAAATCAGTAAGATTGTCATAACTAAAGTTACTTGACTTGCCTATGTCATTCAAAACATGTGGCATCTCATTTTCATTATTTATGATAGTTTTTTTTTTTATTACTGTGGCGTCAGGTGACGCTTCTTCAGCAAAAAGTGGCTGAGAGGGATCAATTTGATCCTCCCTTGTTTTACCCATTAGGGAACAGTTTTGCGCACATTGCAGAAGTGCGTCTTCATCATCATTAGATTCCGGTAATGGTAGAGCCGCTGCTTGAGCGAGACTAGCACGTCTCGTACTCACAGCTGCAAAAAAGTCCGCTCCCGCATCTTTTCTCATTATGGAGAGTTTATTCTTCCTCATTTTCAAGATACAGTGCACTAAACCAAAATTTGGAGAAGCAAATATTAGGCTACATGCAGACAATATTAGCTTACAGTATATCAGCACTTACTTCTAAGGTAACCAGCTCCCCAGCCCCCGCCAGCCCAACACTTTCGTACACTTCCGGATGCACGCGCGAGATGCATGTGCATGTGATGTGCACCGGGTGGATGTGTAAGTAGGGCAAATGAGTTGTGAGGAGGGCGGGCCACTGAAAAGCAGCGCTAGAAAGTAAACAAGAACAATGTGAGGATTCAAGTCGAGGCACCAATCACGTGCCAAAATACGCGTGTCCTCGCAGAAGCGGGCCACTGAAAAGCAGCGCTAGTCCCTCCAGCTTATTGCGATTTTTCGATCCCGCAAAATGCCGCGAAAACGGCCGTTTTGCGCAAAATGCCGCAAAAATGGCCGTTTTGTGCAAAAACAGCATCTTTTTAAAAAAAAAAAAAAAAAAAAAAAAATTTTTTTTTTTTTTTTTTAAGTAATCTGCAAAAATTACTGTTTTGAAAAAAAGAATCCTCAGGGTGCCAGGTGCTCAACTTTTTTTTTTTGTTTTTATTTACACAAGAAATGAAATCACTTGCGCCCCAAAAATTGCAGCCCAATCCACAAGGGACACATGAATGGGCACATTTTATATGCGCGCCCATTCAGATGGCCTTTTTCACCTCCTTGATCAAATAAAGTGTCAATTTAAAAGCACATCCCTCATTTCCAAGCAAGATGCACTTTTAAATGTGCAGAAATTGTAGGCAACCCTACGCGCACGGGATGTGGGGCTGCCACTGCATGACAGGGTCTTTCCTCACCTGTCATGCATTTCTTTTAAGGTATGAACCGCTGCTGAGTCGCTTGCATTTCTGTTCCTCAAACAGGATAAAAATGCATTGTTTGGGTCACATTTTACAGCGGCAGGCACCTAGAGTGCCTGTCCCTGTGAAAGGCGCTGGGAGCTTGCAGAACACTGTCGGGAGAGCGATTCTATTCAAAGTACTCCCCATTTTGATGACAAAAATCTATCGAATGTTACAATTTGACCAATTATGTGCAGTACTATTCGATCGATTTTTATAAATACTGAACATGTGTTGCGGGGGTGTCACCTGCTCCCCTTGTTTAGTATTTTTGGTCTAGGGTGGTTGCAGAAGTGTTTTCCCCTTTTTCCTCAAAATTGGAGGCGGGGACAGAAAAAAAAGGAAAATAACGAAAAAAGGACCCTGCAGAGTCGGATCCGACCCGCGTTAGAGGGACGGATCCGACCCGCGTTAGAGGGACGGATCTGGCACCGCAGGGTTGCAGGGGAAGCTGCAGCGACCAAGCGGTTAAGTAGGGGAGGGGGTCGGGTGGTGGTGAAAGGTACATTTTGGGTTGTTTGGCTGAAGTGCAAATCAATTTGCAGCAAAATTGACTACGGTCAATTCCGCCGCAAATAATTACACTTCGGTCAAACAACCCAGAACACCATTCAAGGCAGCTGCCAGCGCACAATTTGCGCTACAGCTCAAGCCTGTGGAAATGCGCCGGTCACCTTTGAGAATAAGGTGACCTGCTCATTTCCAAAAATGGGTTGTCTAAAAATAGCATATCCTCCGTTCTTTTTTTAAATGCCCCCTCATTTGAGGAACTGGGACAAAATCTACATTTAAAAAAAAATAATAAAAATGGTTACACTATGAGAGAGAGGGAGAGTGATGGGTGAGATGTGAAGTGATGGGCAAGAAAGCAGAGGAAGAGCAGTGGGTCAGAGGAGGAAGTGCTGCACAAGAGAGCAGAGGAAGCAGTGATGCGGTGGGCCAGAAATCTGAGAGCGAGCAGAGGTACAGAAAGTAGAGGAAGCGGTTGGCCAGAAAGAGGCAGTGAGCTGCAGATTGGGAAAAAGGATGAGGGAAGAATGTGATAGAATGGGAGAAAAGATGCAAGATGCAGAAGCAGCACAAAAGAATGAAGGACTGTATATTGAGGGAGGAATTGTAGAGTGTAAGGTGTGAGTTGGGAGTATGATTTGGAGTGTGGCAGGGGCTGGGCAGTGCAGATTGTGACTTGACAGTGTGACATAGCACGTGAGTATTTGTATGACAGAGTGAGAGGTTAAGGAATGTAAGTTATGATGGAGAGTTGGTGAGATGTTTGTGGGTGTTTGGGGGATTGGAGAACATAGAAGGGGAATATTTTCAGCATTACAATTGATAATGATCAATTTAGTTAATACTATTAAATAGGCATGAACATTAAACCAGAAATGTAGCCAAATCAAACACTGTTCTGCCAAGCCAGAGACATCTGGGACTCTTCCTATTAAATTAATACAAAAGACACATAATAATGATACCCTGGCTCTCTTCTAGCCTTGCACTCTACCTATTTCCTGCAATGTGGCAATCTTACACCCTCCAGTTAATACAAAATGTCCTGCAAAAATGCCGCAATAAATAAAGGTTTGTGCCGCAATATTTGCCATTTCATGCCGCAAAATTTGCCATTTCATGCCGCAAAATCCTGGAAGGTCTAAAGTAAACAAGAACAATGTGAGGATTCAAGTCGAGGCACCAATCACGCGCCAAAATACGCGCGTCCTCGCAGAAGCGGACGAGCCCCAATCCCAGTCCAATAATATTTACTTGTTGAAGTCAGGAGGGCGGGGCACTGACGAGCAGTGTTGTAGACGTGAAGTGGGCAAAAACCCGCGTTTCCAAAGTCGCACACTTCTTCTTGCCGACTAGCCCAAAGTCTTAGAAAAGGTAGCAGGCAGCACAGAGCACTGAATGCAGCCCAACACTTTCGAATATCAATTACACCTTTTATAGGTTTAGTTTATTTTCTAGGGTTCATAAGCAGTTTCAAGTAAGCATGCTGGCGATGCACAGAATACGCACCTATCGATATGAAACTGTGTCACAACAGTGCCAAGCTAATTGCAGCACTAACTATGCAAAACGTTCATAACTGTGGCCTACAAACAAAGGCACAAATGGCCACAGGTAAAATTAAGTTCAAGACTGAGACAGCAAGGTCAAACATTTTTTTAAAAACAATTCATACTTACAAATGTGAACAACCTCTTGCAGCTACAATATTGAGCACTGGAAACGTGTAGATGATAAACCGCAGCTCTTTATGAGGTAGAAAAGAGTACAAGAAAATGAAGCCAAAGGTTGGCAGCATTAAATGATGTGTTCTTTTATCCATAGCACCCAACGGTAAAAATAGAATACTAAATGCTAAAGCACGTGGCAAGGCTGAAAAGAAATACCAAAGAAAAGGCGATGTCTGTACGAATAGGGTTAAGGAAATCTTTAGAGCAGTGCATAATTACAAAAAGTTCATATTTAGCTTAGTTTGAGCAACACCTCTCAATATTTTCAATAGAGCAACACTTATTTAAATACCTAAATAGGTTTTTTCTGCACAAAATCATTCAATTTTCTAGGACTATTTAAATGAACCATGAAATCTATCCTCACAATATTTCAGACATGGAAATGCAGGGAGATTATAATCAGTAATGCAGTGAAAGCGTATGTCCTCCGTTGTATAGACTTTTGTCTCATACCACTGAATAAGGAAGGCGTAGTATACCACTGAATAAGGCGTAGTACCTGGGATTCAATGTGGATCACAAACTCCCCCTGGCTCTACAACCAGCAAAGTAATTAGCAGATTTGTTTTCAAAACTATGTGTAACATTTAGCCTGCTCCCTCCTTCTATGATAGTGGTTCTGCGGTCAACTCAATGTAACCACAATGTTATTGAAAGGGATAAAATAAGAGGTACTTCACAGAACCTTTGTAAAGTAAACCCTAAAGTGATTAATCTTCGCCAGGCTTTTAGGTGCTTACTTTCATCTTTACTTATTGATCATCCAGCCTATTGTTTTGTGCAAACACTACGCAGCAGCCATTGGGAAGAATTTACCAGAGGATTATAAAAACCATGCCGCCCTCACAGTCCTCCCCATTGCTTTTCCATCTCCACAACAATGGGAGGAGCAGAGAACTAACCAGGTTCATTTTTTTACTCGGTGTGCTTGCACCAACATATTGGCTTTCATCCCTGTTGTAACTTTGTCTCACTTGTTCCTCTGAGCCACAAACTGCTGGAACTTGAGAACAAGAAACGAACAGAAGAAATCCCATCCCTGCTCAACCAACAGACTCCAAGAGGATTGTGAAAGGGGCATCTTCATGCCCTGTCTTCCAACTTCTTTTTATTATTGCTTGAACATGAAGACCATCAAACATTTAACCATGGAATGCCCCCCACACCACTCACACCCTCAGTAAATAACCTGCACCGTTCATCAAATATAAAATACAAGTAAGAGACGTCTCATAAGACATAATTCAGTTCCTGATTTGACATTAAACCAGTTCACAGCACTCACATTTGTGGACAATTATGATTCAATAGTCTTGTGGGGCTAATTTCGGGAAGTGGCGACCATTTCACATGGACATTTCCAAGGGTACTGTGTCCGAAATTAGTCATTTTTTGCATTGTTTGGACACACCAGCATCTAGTTAACCACACAGCCTTCGTTGGTTGATCCCTCCTCCCCCTAATGAAGCTATGCACCATTTGGTCACCAATACTATATTACCCACAAGGGCAACATCACCACTTTGACCCACCTCATCCTTGGCATCAGGGATTCCCAAAAGCAGGAATCTGAGCATTAAAGAAACGGAGTAACGCAACATCGTTCTAATAGTTTATCTATTTTCTAGCCAGAAGTCTCAGGTGCGGGCACTGGACACCATAACGAGTTTGTTTTCGATGTCACTTTCCTCGTTTGCACTTTATTTGTGCAGTTTTCCTCAACGTTTTCTTTTAATTCTTTTATGATATACGTTATGGGAATGGAAATATATATTTCAGAAATCACGTCCTACACGAAGATATTTCAGTTAAAAAGCTCAGTTTCGTGCCTTTGACCCTGAATCCAGAGACATCTTAAATCCTCGAGATCACTTACCCTGAAACTTGTATACTGGAATAGTTGTATACTGGAATAGTTGTATACTGGAATTAATGTCCGATATTCCAGTAAACCATGCAAAGATAATTACCCATACATTCATCAGCTAACTTCCTCCCATTATATTTGTGTTGTCAAAGTAACATGAGAATTTTTAACTTGCTTTACAGTATATGACATAAAGCGCAACCCACGACCATACATCTAACAGTGGCAACTACACCACCAGCAATCGTGATGCTAAGGCAAAGGACCACAAAAGTTACATTGCAAAAATGATGAAAATAAGTTGCGCTTTTGCAAGTACACCCGGCAAATAACCATACGCCGTTGTCGAGGATACATTATTGCCCTTCAAACTTCAATGCATGGATGGGAGACACGTTGTCTTCGCCAATCTTTTGGGAATATGTGTGTATAGTGGCATAAAGGAATCGCCATATCTAAAGTGAGGATTGCTGCAATCAAAAAACATGCAAGCTACTCTCATTCGCTGGTCCCTTCTTTTTATTTTTTTTAAACTTTATTTAGGTTGCTTGACAGTTTACAGGAAGATCAGTGTTCATACATTAGCATTGTTACAACTTTACACAGAACATACATTAATTTTTGTTGCTCTAGTCTCTAATATACATGCCCCAGCTTTGTGTCATTGTCCATCTCGCAGATATTCCCGGAATGGTCCCCAAATGTCTTTAGGCCTACTTGTTGCTGTCACTGTTCCCAAAAATCCCTCCTCCGTTTCATTCGCGTATGTCAATTCTCCAAGCCATTCATGCATTGTCGGTGCTGATTTTGATTTTTACAGAATACATTTCTTTTCTATTATACAACCCATGGATTTTAGTATTGACCTTAACAATATCCCCAAACAAATATTTTTTAGAAGGGTGTAGGAGGGATCTTGGTTATTGCATGCAATGCTACGGTCACCTCCTGCCAACATTCCGCCAACTCTGGGCAGCTCCAGAACATATGTATTGGGTTTGCTCCCTCTTGTCTACACTTTGAGCATTTATCTACTGTATTAGGGAGAATCGTGCTACTTTCGCTGGTGTATAGTGTAGTCTGTTCAGCACTTTGAATCGTATGAGTCGGAGTTGTGCATTGAGTGAGACCTCTTTGGTTAGGAGACAATACCTTTGCCATTTAGTCTCATCTACGTTTGTCCCTATGTCTTGCTCCCAATTCCTCTTTGCTATGTTGGGTCGTTCACTTCCATCTTGTATTTTCCCCATATAGTCTAGACAGCAGTCCTTTGCAGCCATCACCCTGCACCACCATTTCGATGCTGTCCAAGGTGCCGGTTCCTGGGGAAATTATACACATCTCTTCCTAACCGCTGCCCGCATGCGATAATATTGTAGCATCCCAACAGGGTTGTCACCTAGTTTCGATTTGAATTCTTCCTCTGGTACAAATCTGCCCTCAGGGTACAGATCTCCTAGTCTCATAACATTCCCTGGGTCCCATGCTATCCGAATATCACTGTGAAAAGTGGAGGGGGGGGCGCCCAGGGCAATTCCACAGCGGGACTTTGTTGCAGTAGGGGGGCGTCTATGCCTAAACTATTGAAAATTCGATTCCATGCATTCACCATTGTGCGCACTGGGTCGAATGTACATGTGTCTACATAGTGGTCATTTAGAATGACCGATTTAAGATCGGCTGGGGACGCCCCATAGTGCTCCAGTACCCGGTGTGGCAGGCTCTGGTCCGGTCTATACCAGAATCCTGCGTAATGTGCCTGCGCGGCCAGGTAGTACAGTTCCAAGTCCAGAGCCGCTAGGCCTCCTATATCCTAGGGTTCCGTCAGGGATACCCAGTTCATACGGGCCACATCTCCTCCCCACACAAACCGCACCGCCAGTGTCTGGACCTGGTGACCTGGCCATATTGGAACAGTATTAAAATAGTATAGTACACAAATGGAGTGTGCGGTGTGCTCCGTCGGCTCCACCTGTATCGCAGAAGCGGCCTCACCCTCGCGCGGGAATAATGTGTGCCGGAATAGCAGTCAGGGTGTCTTTACAAGCCAAGGAGCAACTCCATACCAAACATCCAGCTTCAGATTTGTGTTTAAACTACAGAGACTTGCACTGAACGCACACGGCTCGCCTCATCTGGGAATTCCCCTTTCAGTATACAGAGGTGAATGTGGTAGATACAGTGACTCTAAGGAACATCTTGCCCTCTGGAGTGGTCCCGTAGTATCAACATTCATCTTAAGCTATTGGGATTCGAAGCTGGGTGAAAGCTACGTGCCGTAAATTTAAATCCCGCTAATATCCCGAGTGTTCCGATCAGAACGTTTCCTATCGCCGAGGCATCAACCAGCAATTACGCAAATCCTCTGATACACTGCATGCTTCGCCGAGGACCTGTGGTGATCATCGAGCGTGGAAGGCAAAAGAAGCTCCATTTCAGACATGCTTCTGTCTGTGGGTTTGCTACAGATCCTGCTTCCATAAGGGTTGTTCCTTTGGCTCTGGCCCTCCTGTCTCCAGTGTATGTCTATTTGTCCGGGCCCTTGTAAGCAGATAACTGGAGGGGGAAAAAGTATCTAAAGGCTACAAATAACACTTCTGCACTATAAGATCTGATGACATTGCACAGGAAAGGGAGACAGCTTCTCGTTGCTTTCTTCATATTGCAAAGGGGACTCATTCTGTACATTCTGCACGTGAAAGCCACATAACTGTCATTTACATTTTGGCTGAGGAGACAGTTGGACATGGGTCTTGCTGCCTCCTTCAAGGGATAACAAAGCTCTCTGCGGGAATCTACAGCACCAGAGGTTTTTGTGCATATATCTTAATAGACGTGGCATCTGGTTATAAAAACTGAGGGGCATAAAATAAGGAGATACGGATATGTGGAGCTCCCGCTAATGAACACTTCTAAGCCTAAGCATCCACCCCCCCGCCCCATAGCATAGCCATGCTACAGTAGATGCCAATTGTTACTGGACAGTGCTGGGCTACCCCCGCTGATTACGGGCTATTCTCCTTTCCTACTTAAAAAGCACTCACGGGGAACCCAGAAGGCGTGCAGTCACCAGGCAATAAAATAGGTGCACCTGAACTATCTCACCTAGGTCTGGCCTCTGGCTGATGGTAGCCCCTTGCCATCCTCTCTACAGTGAAGCATAATCTTTACACACTCCCTGTTTATCTGTGATCCTTCAGTAGTACACTGGTTTGTCATATGCCGAGGGGGAAAAAGAAGCAAACCCAAATGGGGGATACTGGGGAAATCCAGCCTAAACAGAATACAATAAAAAAACTCTGGGGTACTACGACCCAGGCGACAGCAGCAATTGGAGTCACAGAGAACGGAACTCAGCCAGGAAAATCTGATCCTCCTACAGCAAGGATGGCAGCCTCCAAGGAAAACTTTGCGGCAAGCTGCCAGCAATTACAAGAAAAGTGTACGGATTCATTTCAATTACAATTCACTTCCTTCCCGTCAGAAATACGACAATCGCTATCTGACTTTAGCAAGTATATTGCGACCCTTTGAGAGTGCACAGAAGTCAATGAACAGGCTATCCAGGAATTAACAATGGAGTCTAGGCAAGCAGATATAGTGCTTGAAGAGCTAGTCAGAACCAGCCGCAACCTCAAATTACAATGCAAGGATTTAGAAAACAGATCCCAAGGCTGAAACATCTGGATACAAAACCTTCTGGAAACCATCCCGATTTGGACTTGAAAGATGCAGTGACGCAGATCTTTGCTGATCTACTTATGGGCGAGGAGCCCGCCACAATTTCCTTAGATCGTTTGCATTGCACGGGCCCAAAAATAAACAACCCGGGTACGCCCTCGAGATGTGCTCGAAGCATGTGCGTTGTACCTGCAGAAAGAGCTAATTCTGAGGAAAGCTTTTGACCAATCCTCGATCACTTCTAATGGGTTGGAAATCCAATTCTTCCAGGACCTTTCCCAGATCACACTCCAGAAAAGACAAGAAATTCAGCCGGTGGTCAGAGTATTGAAAACATGTGGGATTAAATATAAGTGGACATTTCCTTTCGGATTGGTCTTCTCGCTACATAGTAAACAGCACAGGATTAAGTCTCGAGAGTCGGGTATGGCTCTTCAACAAATCGAAGAGGAAGATGCAAAAGCTACATCTGAAATGGAGGCTCGTCCATCGACATTTCCGCAGAAACCCTGGGATTGGTTGATAGCATCGCGCTGTGGGAGGAGGCAAAACAATCAACGAGAGTATTGGAAAATGCGACTTAGGGCCCTAACACCAAGCCTTCAGAATGAAAATTTGCCAAACTAAACTATCAACAACAAACGGTCTGATCAGGCAGCAACAAAAACAACAGAAGGAGCAGGTGGAGCACAACCTCTTGGGACATATCTTTTCAGGTAACAGATGGGGGTACTAGGTTGCCCCGCACGTAGCCCGGTGAATATTGTTGACTCACGGCCGGGGATGGTTTGCCTGGATAATGTTAGGTACCATGGCTCCCACCAGGGGACATTACTTTGGGTTTATTGCGGGAAGGTTGGGGTTAGAAGGGGTAACATGTGGGAAGGGGAAGTTGGAGGTTAGATCGGGGGGGGGTTGTCTATGCATGGAATACATTTGACAAGAAGGCAACAATGGAATCATCATACTGTTTTCATATTCTCTGGAGAATAATGTGCACATTGAGTAAATGGGTCAATTTAAGTGTTTAACCCGCAATGTTAGAGGGCTGAATGCGCCGGCTAAACGTAGGAAGCTGGAGGCTCTATTGGGGCGCCACCAACCGGATTTGATGGTGCTCCAAGAGATGCTTTTTGCCCACAGGAAGGTGGCAGGGGCGGTGATAGCACTAAAATCTGCCCCCATATCAAAGTGCTTTGCACCAAAATCCATAAAGCAGGACGCTATGTTTTTGCGATTTTGGAAATAGACCTTGCTAGAATAACGGTGGCCTCAATCTATGCCGAAACCGAAGTCAAGAGGGTTTTTTGAAATCAGTCACCACTCAATTGCTAATCTTTAGTGAAGGGGAAATCATTTTACTAGGTGACTTCAACTTGTACTTTCTACTCAAATCTTTATTGTTCTTATAATCCAAATGAACAATCTTAGCAGAGGTATCTAGAAACGGTCATCCTCCCCCAGATATCAGTTGAGGACCGCCTATCTCTCGAAAAGGATACAACAATATAAGAGGTAGCTATGGTTATAAACTCTCTTCCTCTTAACAAATCCCCAGGCCCGGATGGCTTCCCCGCGATATTTTGTAAAACACACGAGAAGCATTAATACTGAAACTTGTTAATCTCTACAACACATTTATCAAATCTGACAGTATGACTCCAACAATGGAAGAAGCAAAGATAGTGTTGTCCCTTAAGCCGGGAAAGGATCCGAGTAGATGTGGATCCTAATTGCACTTATAAATTTGGATACAAAAATATATATTAAAAATGTTTATCTAACTGGATGGTAGACTTACTCCCTAAGATCATACACCCAGATAAATCAGGCTTTATACAAAAATCAACAAACCCATGACAATATCTGGCGCACCTCACAAATTTTAGAAAAGGTGGGGAAAAAAAAGACGTGCCCACTGTCTTGTTGTCATTGGATGCCGAAAAGGCTTTCGACCGTGTTGAGTGGTCGTTTCTTTTCCGAACCTTGCTTGGGATGGGTTTCGGCCCCCAATTTATAGCTAGCATAAAAGTAAATAAGCCTGTCTCCTGATAAATGGGCAACTCTCGTCTCCTATAGCTCTCCGAAGGCGAATAAAACAAGGATGTCCGATGTCGCCATTATTATACGCAATAGGATTGGTCCGACAGACAGGGGACATCCCTGATATAGAATTCGGAGGTGGGGGGGGGGACATAACATCATGGCCTATGCGGACAATATGGTCTTGGCTATATCTGAAACGGCTGCTTCTTTACCTGCAATAGAACGAGAGCTTGGGAGCTATGGCGCGGTAGCAGGGCTAAAAAGTAATCTGCCAAAATCACAAATTCTGAATCTATCTCTCCATAAGGAAGTGTTAGCGTTGCGGTCCCAAACCCAATTCGGCTGGGAAAAAGCCCAAATTAGATTGGTGGGGGGTTAATATATCTCCCGATATAACGAGTTTGTACGAAGCAAAATATTCTTTTCTACTGGAAACTGTAACAAAACAATTAGCAAATTGGGGCTCCTTGACAATATCGTCGTTGGGGCGGATCAATGTAATTAAAATGGCCATCCTCCCCAAAGTACTTTACTTCTTCCAAGCACTCCCTGTTCGGGTTCCTGTCTCGTTCTTCAAGAAACTTCAAAAAAACAATATCGGCATATGTTTGGAACAATAAAACGCCAAGGGTAGCATACAAGGTTTTAACCACTTCTGTAGGCAAAGGTGGCTTGGGTCTACCCGATTTCAAGAAGTTCTACCAAGCAGCACAGATTCGGATAGTGAAAGACTAGTGAGAGGTGGAGGGCGAGAAGTGATGGGTACAAATGGAACGTGCATTGGGTGGCCCGCATTTAGATGAAACTTTAAGGCTTCCCAAAAAAGATTGCCCTCCAAACATTCATGAAAGTAAAATAACGGCTCTAGTGGAAGACACTGGGGATACTGCAGCCAAACATTATGGTATAATGACCTTTCCGTCTCCCTGCATGCCACTGTTTTCTAACCCAGACTTCCCACCAGGCATGCCTCTCCGTGCCTTCGCTAAGTGGAAACGTGTGGGCTGTACAAAACTCTGAGATGTGTTCTGTGGCTGGGGCATAAGACTTATGCTCAGTGTAAATTAGAATCGGTACTAAATGAAGCTGAACATTTTCAATACTTTCAGGTCCACCATTGGATACGCGCCGCGGAAAAGTTTGACACAAATTTTTCGTTTGGCTAAAATCTATAACGTGTAAAATAGCTTTTTATTGCACCCGACCTAAAAATTAAGTTTTCAACTTGCTTATCACTCTTAAATCATTGCTAGCGTTTGTCTGATACCGTACATCGTTCAGAATAAAAGAACTTAAGACACAAATAAATAATTAAGGGTTTCAGTTGTGCATCCCACGCTAGGCATCGACTTAGGTGAAGTGCCAGATTGAAATCACTTACATGTCTCAGTTATGAATTGTCCATCTGGTCCCTCTATGCCAGTGATGTGCCGCGTCCCCCTCTCGCCTCTAGCTATTCCCGCCAGTAGGTGTACTAGTCTGTCCTCACCATATCTACGGGCCTGAACTTGTTTAACCATAAATCATATTTCTTGGTCTGCTAGCTCACGGAATCTTAACATGTTTCCCTTAATAATCCCTAGGAGTTCCCCATCTCCGGTCAACCCATATTCATTTTTGAGTTTCCTCAACTCATGCTGTATTTTGCTCAGATTCCCTCTGGTGCTCTTGAGTATTCCAGATGTGGAGGATATCATCGTACCCCTCAGCCATACCTTAAACGTCTCCCACACCATTGCATAGCATGTCACTGATTCTTCGTTTATTGTGAAAAACCCTTCTATTTCTTCGCATAGGTTTGACGCCAACGCAGCAGCAGATAGTGCCGCTGGTGCCATCCTCCATAATCATCGAGGTCTAGCTTTAGCAGTTAATAATTGGGATATCATCACTGGTTAGTGGTCCGATAGGGTGTGTGGCAACATTTTACCCCTGCGCAGTCTTTACGATCATGTTGCTGATATCAACCAAAAGTCGATTTGGGACAACGCGTCATGCACCGTGGAGTAGTATGTGTATTCAGTAGCATTTGGGTGTTCTTCCCTCCAAACGTTAACCAGTACATGCTGAGTCATTGTTTAATTGTTTGGGCTGCGGCTGTAATCCACGGTCTCTGGTGCTAAATCTACCTCTAGCTAGGTCGAGGATTGTGTTGACGTCCCCGCCCCATAGGACGGGGATATCCATCATCTTCCCTATTAATTTTGATATTTGAGCAAAGAAACTAGGGTCATGAATGTTGGGGCCGTATGTTTTCACTAAAATAATTTCTTCCCCCACGACTGTCCCGGTAACACTAATATATCTCCTCCCAGAGTCTATCTGGACAGCCCCAGCTTGGAACATTAATGATTTATGTATTAGGGTGATTACCCCTCTGGCTTGCGACGAGTATGAGGTATAATATCTTTGTTGCCCCCATTTTGGTGCAAATTCGTGATGTACTGGCCCCAGGGCATGTGTTTCTTATAGCATTACAATTTTAGGGGAACGTCTTTTGAGATAGGACAGAATCATCCTAGCTTTAATGAGGTTATTAAGGCCTTGCACATTTCAGAACATTAGTGTTATTGGTTCACCCATTTGATTCTAGTTCGAGCATATTGTTTATGTGTGTCCTTCTGAACACCAATATTTGCCTCTTGGTGTTGCGTCAACCCGTTTACCCATATGCAGGCCTTTCCATTCCAACTTCTCTCCCCAAAACCTCTGTGGGACCTTCTTGGTCTGTCATCCAAAGCCCCACCACCCTTCCCAACCTGTAACTGGGTTCCCAGCATCGAACCCCAAACTTCTCCCCAAATCTCCCTTATCTACCCCAACTAGATGATGTATCCTTCACGGTTCCAAGGAACTTTCCTGTGGTACGGTGCGCATGTCACGTCGTCAGTTGGCGGGCCCACTGGTTGCACGCCTCAATTTAAATTAACAGTTTCACGTGCCTGCTAACTGCACCATTTCAGCAAAAACAAATTCAAGTGTCAAAACTTCACGTTCAGTCCCCCATGTCGTGTTGTCTGGCCTCTCCCATTGGGACACGATTGTGATCGCGCCCACGCTCCGGTACCGGGAGTGAGCCTCCACAAATGCCAGAGCATCAGTGGGATTTTCAAAAAAGTGCACCCTACCACTATGTTGAAAGCGTAATTTTGCAGGGAACATGAGGGCGTACGGGACATGTCTAGTCCAGAGCAGTCTGTTTGCGGGGTCATATGATCTTCTCATGGTCTGGACCCCTGCTGCAAAGTCTGGGTAGATGTGGATATTATTAGACTTGCAGCAAGCATTCTCAGTTCCCTTGATAGTTTCAGGATGATATCTCCATCTCTGTAATTTAGCAGTCTTGCAATAACAGTGCACGCAGGAGTTCCAGGTCTTGGCAACTGGGTAAGAGTGTGATGTGCACCGTCAACTAAAAAGTGGGTGGAGAACTGAGCCTTGCAGAATAGAGTTTTTAAAAGATCTTCGAGTCATTTTTCTTTAGGCCCCTTTCAGGCCGCTTCGGGTACTCCCACAATGCGCACGTTATTCCGCCTTAAGCAGGACTCTAGGTCATCGCATTTCCATTGGACCTTGGCAAGATCTGCTTTCAATGTCGCAATATCACAATCATGTTGGCCCACCCGATCCTCAGCGTCCCCTATTCTGGACTCAGCTGCGGTAATGCAGCTGCTTTCTTTTTCAAGTTTGGATTTCAGGGATCCAATCGTTGTCACAATGTCATGCAGCTGGACGATGACAGCCATGAAACCACCCTGCATTGCCATCATCAGCTGGTCATATCGGGATTCAGAAACACCTGGGCTCACTGGCTGTTCCGGATCTGCAGGTTCTACGGGTGATGTTTGGGCACTGGTGAAAAAATCCATTGGGCTGCGTTTCTTTCTGGCCTCCTTACCACCGCACCCCTGTCCCACCAAGCCCAGAGTGACAAAAAATGTGCCAAGGTCCATCGGACTGGGCTCCACATCACTGGTGCCATGCTGCTTACAGTGTTACTACGCCTCCCAAACCACGCACTTTCAGGGCAGAGCAGGCGATTATGACAAGAAGGGGTGGGTTTAGGCCTCACATTATCACAAGTGCCCCACAGTCAGTTATAAGGAAGAGCAGGGCTAGAAAACAACAGAGTCCCTCCACCGCGGTGACCTCGCAATGCCTCCCAGTGTCATGGGCCCCGGCGTGTATGCCCGCAGCCATCTGGGGAGCTCTCACCTCCGATGGATCAGATGTCGTTGGGAACTTGGCTGGTTCCCGCGATGTTCATCCACGCCTGGCGCCCAGCTGTGTCAGGCCCACAAGCGCACAGGGAAGCAGTAGCCTCTGACAAAAGGCGGGCCATCGTATCGCACCCACCACCGGAGCCACACACCTCCGGCCCGTTCTGTGTGCAGCAAGCACTAAGGACTAAGGATGTGCGGTGCCCCCGCAGGCATCCGGGCTCGGATGCTGATAGAAATGCCAATGGGGATCCAGCACGAGCCACCAGTTCAGAGAGCTCCTCCCATCCACAGCACTGAAGCCGCCGTCTCCCTCGGAGGCACCAGGACACGGCAGATCCAGCTCTTTGCCATTCAGAATATATCTGGGTTCAGGATTTGAGGATGGAGCTCACAGTCAGGCCTCCATTCCTCTTCGCTGCTCAACAGCACCCTCCCTCAACTTGTCAACATGTCTAAACTTCCTACTCATTCCCCAATTCTCATATTGTAACAAACTGATAAATATGACAAATATGAGAGCCTTATCTACCCTCCAAACCACCCCTGTAAGCAGATAACTTGAACTCATTAGAGGACTCAACACCCCACTCAAAACAAACAGTGTGCTACAGAGTTTTTATCAGCATTATTTAAAGTTGCCCAAGTTCAGATCTAGAATTGTGACACTGAGTCTCTTCATGTTGACTGTAGGGTGGGACCATATCCACTGCAATTTCCTTCTCTTACGTTTCCAGGCCAAATGCTCCCTCATTGTCAGATCACCCATTTCTAATCCAGAGGACCTACTCTTTTGTTCTACCACCTTCGTGGCCTAACAACTTTATGCCTTCCTCTTAAGAGGAGATGCAGACATCCCTTCAATATATGTAAATCTCAGTTGTAAGGGGAAATCCTGCTAGTGTCATATCTTTCTCGATGTTATAATCTTGGTCACAGGTTTAAGTCTCTTCTGCCTTGCCAAGTTGATCGGTAAGACATCTTTGTAGATCTGGATGAGTGAGCCTACATACTCAAATCAGTGATCATTATTTAGGCTTTGCAGTATTGTTTCCTTCAATTTATAGTCATGGAATTTTATGAGAATATCTTGCGGTGAGGACTTTGGGTCTTTGCTGGGTGGTAACTTGGCCCAGCCTGGCCTCACCCTGCGGACCCGTCAATGTGAATGCCACAATTACTTCTTCTTTCAAGAACTCTGACAGAAGGCCCTTCACAAACTCTTGAATGTTACTGCCCTCAGCTCCTGCCTTCATACATTTAATTCAGATGTTCTCCACACGCAATCTATTTCCGAGATCTTCATATTGCTCACAAAACTTATTTTCCTTTTGAAGTGATTCAACAGTTGTTCTCAGCAAGGGCAACTGGTATAATATGCTCATCACGTCATTTTCACAAGAGCAAACTCTGCCTTTCCTTTATTTCAATGCATTTGTAATGCGCAATCCATGGACCCGTAGGCATTAGGGCACGGACAAAATATAAGAAAACAAGATGAGATTCTGCACTAAGGCAGTATTATTTAACCAGACACAAAGTCAAGCAAACAGCAGCGTTTTCAGTTTCTTCTTGAATGGATCTAAGGCACTCTAAATCCAAGATCCAGGGACATGTTGTTTCAAGCTTCAGGAGTTGCAATAAAAAAAGCTCCCCTTTCAAACTTCACCGTCCTGCATCTGGAAATCGTCAACTGTTCCTGGTAATTAGATATAAGGGATCTCCAATGTACTTTTTCAGAGCTGAGATCCTGCAAATAGCGGGGCATTAAGCCTTGTCTGCATTTAAAGGTGATAACTAAGAGACGAAAGAGCAGACTGGCCTCAACGGGTAGCCAATGCAAAGCTCGCATGGAAGCCGAAACATGGTCTCTGCAGGATAAACCCATAACCACCCGCACTGCCCCATTTTGCACCACCTGGTGCCTATTACAGTCAGCCTCTAAGGGGCTCCATCTCTTTTCTATTTTCAATCATGGCTCGTGTAAGGCTAGTTTAGGCTCCACTTTCTGACTGTAAAATCAACCTAACACCCTTGAGTGACTTCAACGGCTCCTGTAGGGCAGGTTACGAGCTAAAGAATTTATACAGTATTTTCATTGTGCAATTACTAACACGTAGTATTGGGTGCAACATGTGATACTAACACACAGTATCTGGATAAATAGAGTGGATAGGATTGTTAGGCCACAAAAGTGCTGGCATAGCGGAAGGCACATTTTCATGCAGCTTTAAAAGATAAAGCAGAATTAAAAAGCTGAACGTGGAGGAAAGATTCAGAGCGCATGATTTAACAGCGCGCATTGGATGTGCTTTTGAAAGTGCCTGTTGTCTCCCGAACCTGCCGGGGACTCTGCTTCATTTGGACTAATTATTTCAAACAACAAAGGTCAGTTTCTCTGCAAAAGACATTGTTAGAGCTTTGATGTGCCGCCATGTGTTGTTTGGCTCTTTATACTATACAGTCTAGTCAGTACACTTATAAAGTCCTATTTCATTGTACTTGCAGATACTGCCGGATTATTAGTGGACAGGAAGCCCTGCCTCTTTGAAGCCAGAGCTACTTCTTTAAGTACTGTGTGCGTGCACTTGCAAGTGTTTTTGAAAGTGCCTGTTGGCTGTTCGCTGCTTCGCTGATGGCAATAGCCCACAGCCCTTTTTTGGCACATTTCGGGTCGGATGGTTTCAGGGGATTCGTCCGCTGTATATGCTTTCAGGGTACTGCCGTAGTCAGATGAGGTAAGGAGGTTCTGTGGAATCATATTGGTTTGTCCTGCATTGCACGTTTGTCTGTGCGGCCGTGAGCCGGTCGCTTGGTAGCATACAGTTAGCTCTCTGCGCTGTGAGTCAGCCTGTTTCCGGGAGAGCGATTAAGCGTTGGAGCGTTTGGTACGTGCAGTTACCAATGAAACTATTGATAATTGTGAAAGAAGCAAGGAGGGTGTGAGTGGTTCTCCAATAATTAAACCAGAGAAATAAATTATAACTGAGTAAGAAAGCATTTGTTAACATTGCTTAAAACAATGAAGAAAAAAAAGCGACGAGCAGTCGAAAAGACATTTTGGGGGCCCGTTGGTATTCAGAAATGGGAGGAATATGCTATCGAGGGCTATAGCCATGCCTCTTCCAATATCCCCAGAAAATGACTCTGAAACCGAAGAGACACGGCGGGGATATGCCGGATCCCCTAGAGGGAAGCAACTCTCGACAAAGGGAGGGGGATGTAAGGGTTGATATGCCTGAACTAAGCTGTGTGGAAAGGGGGGGGGGTGGCGACTTCTGGAGGGATCACGGTTCACTCCCAATCATTATATAAAGATGACCAGAAGCCAACTGTTATGGGGGATGAAGTAAACGATCCACAGGGGAGATGGGGAGAGGGTGTAAGAGGTGTACATGATTATTCATTCTTGAACATTCCCCCCTATTTTTTTGTCTGCTAAAATAACTATGTTGGCTATGTCTGAACACCTAAAGGAGGAGGAGACCGGAGTGGGGGAAGGCTTAGAAATAAAAGACCTCTCTAATTCTTTCAGGGATCATAAGGTGATATTGGATGCACTGATTGGAATGAACATTTGGTTAAGTAAGGAAGGGAGTCTGCATTCAGGCTTTCAAAAATAGATAATCAGTGGCCTCTCTAAAAGGGATGTAGTTCTAAATGAGTGTTGAGAGGAAAATACGGAAGGGGTGGTGGGTCTGCCAGGGAATGGGATCAATGGGAATTGGGATAAGGGGAGAAGGGAGGAGATTGGTGAGGTTGTAGTGGTGGAGACAGGAGAGACTGAGGAGATCAAACAAGTTAAGAAGGGGAAGGCCTTGTTTATTATAGTGGCATCTAAGAATTCAAAGAAGAGGTAACAAAGGAAACAGAGAATTAAAAAAGTTATTGGAACGAAAAGTTTCAAAAGCATCATCCCGTAAGTATCTTTGTAATGTGGCTATACAAGATTTTTTTTTTTTTAACAATTTTTATTAATTCCAATGTGAAAACCATGCAATACACAACAGGAGTACATTCCAATTCTCATGTGCAGTTTTCATTTCCCCTCCCTCCCCTGTCCCGAGCCTACTCCACTTCACCGCCTCCCCCCACCATCTCTGAGTGCGCCCCTCCCTCCGCTCCCTTTGAAGAGCCGTAGTCTTCCAGGCTTGCCTGGTCAAACCCAGACAGAGTGGGTACTAAGTGCCTCCAGGCTGTCAAAGTCTCTGCTTACTCTTCCCCGCCTCTTCCTACTGCTTCGTTCCACACCACCGTTTCCGCATCTGCCCATTTCCGAAGATCATGCCACCAGGCTTCTACTTTCGACCTGTTGCTTGCTTTCCAACTCATAGCTATTCTGCGCTTCGCTAGAATGCAAGCCAGGTCCTTAAGTTTACTTATGTGCTTCAATTTGGGTGGCCCAGGGAACCCCCCCTACCATGCACACCCACATAGATTCCACATCCAGATTTATCTCGGTCTCTCTCTCCACCAAGAGGTGGGCTATCTCTTCCCAGAATCTCCTTATTTCTGGGCATGCCCAGAACATATGTACCAGTCCCGCATTCACTTCTCCACATTTAGGACATGTTTGTGTCTCTGCATTTTTAAACTTTGCTATCTTCTTAGGAGTCATGTACGCTCTATGTGTAACATATAACTGGATTTGTTGCGTTCTCACGTTCCTTGACACTTTTGTGGTATCCCTGTACCCTCCCCCACAACCCGTCCCCCATTGATTCTCCGGCTTCCTCCTCCCAGTCCCACCTCAACTGAATCACCTCCTTCCCCACCTTTGACATCAACAGTTCATTTATTCAGGAGAACTCATGGCCTCCGTCCGACACATCATAAAATGTTTCTATGGCCGTATCCAGCTGTTTAGCCAATGCTGTTTCCGACCACGTGTCTTATCTTCCGCACCAGCCTAGTATAAGTAATATATTGTTCCCGGTGCAAACCGGTGTCCTCCACCAATGTGTCAAACTTCAACACCTTCTCGTCTTGCCACATATCCCCCAGAGTCGCTACGCCAATCGGTTCCCAATGCCTTCTGACTATTTTCCTCATGTGCTCGTCCACCCCTTGCAGTGGCACTAGTGGCAGCTGTGGTGAACACAGGAACGGGTTCTCCATAACCCGGGCAGGCCCTCCGGCAAATTTTCCTACCCAAATCCAACATTCTTGTCCCTTTGTCTCGTTGTGATGCTGGCAGCCATATCCATTCATTAAAAAAAAAAAAAGAAACGGGCACATTCAACCTTCAACAATCTGGACTCCGGTGTGGAGTCTTCCGATAATCACCTTGCCACATACTGTAGTTGGCTGACCAAATAGTAAATCTCAAAGTTGGGTAATTTAATGCCCCCCTGTTCGTATGCATTCTGCAGTTTCCATAACGCTCTTCTATTCCTGGAGTTGTGCCATATGAACCCCCTACACAAACTCTGGATTTTTACAAAGAATCGCTTGGGTATCATGTATGGTATGTTGGCAAAATAGTGCAATAGTCTAGGCAGTACCACCATCTTTAACAGCACCATCCTCCCCATCATGGTCAAAGGGAGCTTGGCCCAGAACCTCATGTTACTTTAAGTCTTGATTTCCCCTTGTATTTGCAATACCGGCAGTTTCTCCCGTGGTATCCCTTTATATCTACCAAGCAGAATTATGCACGATTTCTTGGGGTTTAATGTTATGCCAGACAGAACCACATATCGCTCCATTACCTCCAGAATATATTGTAGGTTCTCTTCGGGGTATCTCAAATATAGCAGCATATCATCAGCATACATCAATATCAGATGATGCTCTCCTTTTGTGCTGATCCCCACTTCTCCATATTGCTGCCTCAAGTATATCGCCAGGGGTTTCAGTGCTAAGATAAACAGCATCGGGACCATGGGCATCCCTGTCTACTACCCCTACTAAGTTGGCATCATTGTGAGATGGTCACTGCCGTTCGGACTCGAGCCAGCGGTATACTGTACAGCAGCTGGACCCACTTCAAGTATGTGGGCCCAACCCCATATTCCTTCAAGTCCGCCATTAACCATGGTCATTTAACTGAGTCGAAGGCTTTCACTGCATCTAGGGAAATCATGGCAACCTCCTGGGAGTCCCTCTCGGTCTTTTCTATAACATAGTGGAGCCTTCTAAGATTGTCGGATATGCTTCTGCCCAGAACATACCTGGTCTGGTCAGGGTGTATGAGCTTATTGATAACCGGTCTCAACCTATTTGCCAGCACTGCCATGAGTATCTTGTGGTCTTGTTTGAGCATGGATAGTGGTCTATATGACCCACAGTCCATGCTTGGTTTATTAGGTTTAAGTAGCGGGATGATGATTGCCTCCCTAGAGACTTCGGCAGCGTCCCCTTATCCAGCGCCTCATTTAACATTGCTAATAACAGGGGGAGCAACTCCGCCCTATACGTTTTATAAAACTCGCTAGGGAGTCCATCTGCCCCTTGGGCTTTACCACTAGGTAGGAGCTTGATCACTGCTTCTAATTCTTCTAGCGTAATTGGGACCTCTAAATTCTCCCTCTCCGCTGCCTCCCGTTTGGGAAGGTCAATTTCCATCACATCAATCTCCTCCCCCTCGGTAACATCCATATTCAGTCACTGGTAGTACTCTAAAAAGCCTTTGTTCACCCCTTTCTGGGAATCTAGTGTCTGCCCATCCATCCACCGTACCGCTCTAATTGTTTGTCTGGGGGTCTCATTCTTGTACAGCCAGGCTAAAAGTCTGCCCGGCTTATCTGCCTGCGAGTGCTGCCTTTCGACGTATTTTTTATAGTTCAGGTTACATCATCTTTCCCAGTACTCCCTGCAATCTTATTGTAATTGCCGTATGGTACCAGCCTCCTCTGGGGAATGCCCACCCTTACGCAATATTGTCTCTAATTTCCTTTCTGCTTCGTGTAACTCATGCATTATTTCACCTTGTAGGCCTTTGGATTTGGATATTGCTGCCCCCCTCACCACCTCCTTAAATGCCTCCCATATTGTGCCAGCTGATTCTACACGCCTGTTATTGTGTTCAAAATAGTCCCTTATTTCCTTCCTCAGGTCCTCCCTGAACACTGTCTTTCAAAGCTTCAGCCCTAAGTCTCCATGTCGGGATTCACGCTCTAGGAGGCGTGTATTGCCATATCATCAACGGGGAGTGTCTGAGAGGACCTTCACTTTGTATTCCGACTTCACTAGTTCTCCCGTCAACCCTGGTGCAGCAAATACGTAGTCTTACCGAGTGTGCAGGTTTTGTGGGGCAGAGTAGTGGGAGTATTCCCTGTCCTGCGGGTGGTGTGTCCTCCATACGACCACTAATCGAAAATCGCTCAATAGGGTCTTCAGAGCTTTAGCTATTGGGGTGGGCCTCTCCATCTTCTCATCTGATTGGTCGGCCTTAGGATCCCGCGTGCAATTAAAGTCCCCTTCCCATATAACTGCCCCTCCGATATACGGGCTGATCTTACTGTATAGAGTTATGAAATAGCTGGTGGCATCTTGATTCAGGGCATACGTGTTGATGATGCTCAGCTCCCGGTTTTCTACTACGCCCTTTTATTATAACCACCCCCCCCCCATCTGGCTCTATGGTAGACTGTAATAGCTTAAAAGGGGACGTGTGGCGCTAGCCATGTAACTACCCCTCTAGCATATGCCGAATATGTTGCTCATATGGTGGCCCCTCTCCATTTCCTCCCCACCACCTCATGTTTTTCTTTGGTCAGGTGAGTTTCTTGTAGCAGAGCAATATCAGTTCATCCGTCTCTTCAGATACATCATGGCCTTATTCCTCTTCAAATAACTATTGAGCCCCCTGACATTCCAGGTCACTATCTTGGAGGTCACCCATCTTATCCATACCCCATTCCACCCCTGTCCCCCTTTATCCTCCGCTCCATGCGCAGTGATTTATAGTTGACTGGCTTCTGATTGTAGGCTGTTCCCCCTTCCATCACTCCAAACTCCCCCCCACACACACACCCCAACTCCCCTAACACACTTCTCCCACCTCCCCCCAAACTGTGTATACCTGTAAACCCCCCACCCTCCAATACCCTCAACTCCCTCCACCCCAGTTTCCCCGACTAACCCAGGATCTCAGGCTACCCGCGCATCTAGTCCCTTTCTCGGTCCGTACTGATACTCGGGGCTCCACAGGGAGATACCGTTCTACCTGTATCGTAACTATCAGGGGTGTTGGCGTGTTCCCTAGTGCTGCACACTCCAGAGCAGCCCTTGTGTCTCCTGCTTCAAGCTAACATTATGTTGCGCAGCTTATGCATGTCTAAACCACTTGTGCGTATTGCACTCCATTTTCAGAATGGCTATTCTGAATATCTGTCATATCACATGGCTGCGAGACTCTAACTCTGGCATCGCCCATCAATGTTCGTTCCGTCAGTGGCCCCACTGTCCACAGTTCCGGCTCCGCAAGGATCCCCGCTCACTTCTCATGACTTGTATCCTCTTGATCGTCGGCATCCGCTGGGCAGTTCATGTCCAACCATGTAGTTACCTCTTCCGGGGTATCAAAAAAACGTACTTTAACCTTATGCAGTACAGCAAAATTTACTTAAAACCAGACTCACGCAGCCTTCTTTTCACCGACACGTAGCTCAGGCGTTGCTTCTGTACCTGGTAGGTGTAATCTGGGTATGCCGTGATATTCGCTGATGCTCTGCTTATGGTCCCTCCTTTGCAGAAGCGCTCCAGGACCTTCTCCCTATCCTTATAATTCAATATCTTGGCAATGATTGGCCTCGGCGGGGCCCCCAGTGGCGGTCTTCTGGTCAAGGCTCTGTGTGCTCTCTCCACGTGAAGTCCTGGGTAAGCACCTCAGTGACAATTTCTTGCAGCAACATGTTTTCTATGTAGTTTGTTAGATCCGGATTTTCGACTCATTCTGGCAGTCCCACAATGCGAACGCTGTTTCTGCATGCACGGCCTTCCGCCTCTTCCACTCTGCTCTTGAGATTGTGCACCTGCTGTTCAGCGTGTGGACTTCCTTGGCGTTAGTCGTGCAAGTGGTCGTATTTGCCTTCACTTCTTTTTCCAGTACGCCTGTGCGTTCGGATAATGCCTTTACATCTTGTCTGAGCAGGTTGACGTCCACACCGACAGCATCTATCTTGGATTCCAGCACCAACTTCAATTCCGCAATGGCGGTGTTGATCTTGGATCCCCATGATGCCTTCAGCTCTGCAATAGCTGCTAGGATCTGTTGATCGTCCCGCACTAGAGTTGCTCCTCTTTGCGTGCCCTGCTCAGGAGTTTTCTCACCCTCTGTCGCCTGAGATGATTTAACAAAAATGTCCATTGATGGCTGTTTCGCCTTCGATTTAACTGATTTAGACGCCAACACACCTCCTTCGTGTTACCCTGTTCAATTGGTTTGACCTGCAATGTCTTGCCCCAGTCCCTATGTTCACTCGTAGATTTTCTGTGACCTCCACCTCAGTGTGGCCCTCTGCAGCCTTCTGTCACCAGGGCATGTGGGTACAGACCTCTTGTCGTAGAATAGTAATGTGCAAGCTTTACGTGGTATTCCCTGCCAGCGTGCGTGGGGTCCGATCTTGCAGCCTGTTTCGCTGCGTCAATTCTGGAGCCAGAACCGCAAGCATCTCAAAGGGGGCAACACGGCTGCAGTTGCCTTGTGGGGACGCTCTAGTCAGCAATTGGTGTCTATGCAGTGCCGCTATTTATCTCCTCTCCACTCAGGAGTCTGATGGGCTGATCTTCCCTGCATATTCGGTCAGGGCGCACCTGGCACCCGTATTATGACCTTTGACCTTGCATCTGTTTCAGACACCGAATCTAGGATGCGCAGGTCAGTGTAGTGTGCAGGCGTTGGTGTTCAATTTGTGTTTCGCTGCATTTCCAGAGGAGCCTTCCGTATGTGCCACCCTGCATTGGTCACAATATTCTGGGCCCTCCTGTTATTGTCTATTACTTTGCAGTGAGCATCTCCTGTGCGTTCTCTGGCCCCACTTTCATTGTGTGCCCCCAGCTCGCCTTTCACAGTGTCCCTCCAAGCCTGCCTGCCTGTGTTGTGCATGTATATAGTTCCTTTGTTTTGCACGAATACCCTTTCCTGCGTTATTGTCAATTACACCTCTCTCCTCTGTAGGCTTTTTCACTGCGATCCTGTACTGGCCACAATGTTGCCTTCAGCTGCATCCATCAGCGCAGTTCAGTGATTCCGATCACTTCGGAGCTGATGTGTCAACCTTCATTACGCCGCAGCTGGTCAGGCGACTTTGTCAGACTCACGGCGGCAAACAGTTAACTTGCTTTTTTAAAATGTATTTTGTTTCCTCACCCCTCCCCGTGATGCAGTGCACTGTTAATTCGCTAAACAGCACTCGCAATGGAAAGTCCACCGCACACGAGTCTGATGCTCGCGGTCATGTTCTTTAATTCCTACAATTCTGTCCGCCCCTTCCTGCCATCTGCCAGCATTATTCCATCTAACTGCAGGCTTCCACGAATCGGGCGGTTCTTCTCCCCACCGCTTCCTTGTTTTGTACAATGCGTTCCATTTTCAGCTCCTCCTCACGAGAAAGGGTCACTTTGCCTTCGCTGACTGCCACTTTACCTCGCAGCGATATAGCTCTTCGCCGGTCCAGCTCTTTGTTTAGAGAGCACCATTTTGCTACCACTCACGGCCCGAGCTCTACAAACTGTTGTGGCACCCAGTTCGTATTCCTTACTGCCAATCCTCTGGGATTTCAGATCACAGCATACCCAGTGCATTCATACCAACGTAGGTATTTTTTTTCCCACATAGCCAGCATCAAACGCAACCTTTCTCCAGGATCATGTGCGAATCTGCAGGAGCACTAAGAAAGCAAGTCCTACTTCACAGCCATTTAGCCACGCCCCTGGTTATACAAGATCTGGATGAACAATCATGGAAGGGGGAAGAGGAGTTGAGTAGTGAAGTAATAGGGAGGGAAAAAGGGGGTGTGGATGAGCTGGAGGGAATGGAGAATGGGGAGGGGTATAGGAAAGACAGGGAGTCCCTACAACGTTATCCTGCGAAAAAAACAAATGGGGTACACAAGTATGTAAGTGCAGATGTCTGACTGGTAGATACCTTGAACCAAAAAAGAGGGAGGGAGGCAATGATAAAAAAAAGTTCACTGTTGAAACTACTAAACAGAACTACGATATCTTTAATCATGCTGTAAACCCTGAGACCCATGTGACTAGGTCTCATAATATTAGTCAGCGCGTAGATAATGAAAGTATCTGGAATAGGAAGAAAGAGGCTTGGTCATTAGGTCAGGCATTGGTAAAGAATGTAGAGAACTTTCATGGAGGATGGAAAAAAACAGCGGTTGTGAGGGCAAAGAATATCTGAGGGCAGGTCCTGGTGAAGTGTGGATGCATTTGCACCTGAGACTCGGTAGAATCAGAGGGTGGGGGGTTTGGTCATGTAAGTGGCGTGAAGGGAGATTCCTTGGAGGGCCCGGCCCTGTCCGAACTAGATGTGAGAAACATAGTTAGAAATATTCTGGCTGAGAACAACATTGAGGAGTCAATTGTAAATGATGAAAATCCGAGCAGAGTGATTCAGGAACGAAAGAACTTAAAAAGGAGCTCCTCACATGGAACACTAGCGGTTATAGGAACTTGGTGTCCAGTGGAAAGCTATACGAGGAGTTAAATGGATAAGACCTAATTTTTTTTCAAGAAACTTGGGCCAAGGTAAATTTAAAATTTGATAGCTATGAGGTATTCAATATTCACGCCCATCAAGGGTTGAAGGACAGACCCAACGGAGGGCTGGCAGTGGCCATTAAGCAGGGGAGAAATGTACAGAAAGTAGGGAAATGGAGGATTATGGATATAATTCTAGTTATTGGGTTGGAGGTGAAGATGGATAAAACAGTTACCTATATACTTCTAATCAATGTATATTGGACCTTGGAGTATAACTTGGGAGAGAATTTTGGAAATGTTGAGTTACAGCATTGAAGAGTGGTACGGGATATTATATTGTGCCTCTTTTATTGTATATATTGGCCTAAACCCAGTCGCTCTGCGAAGACATCTGCGTTGCAAAGTTCCGATCTTAGATCGATTTAGCCGCCATTTTAGGTTCATACGCCATTTTGATTCTCACTCCAAAGTCACCCTGTGTTCTAAAATGGTGGACAGTGTTCTTCTGTTTCTAACTTGGCCGTCCTGACCTCTACATGTAAGTTAATGTCTAAACTGCCCGCAGGCCAAATGTTAGGGTCATGTAATGAGACCTTGTCCTTCGTTGACCTGTAGATTGAGGATTACCTGTGCCAACAAAACTGATCCGCGAGCATATATTAAGCACAATGTTGTTTAAATACTGAATGTGAACACTTGTTGAACTGCATTGTGTAAAACATGTACGAAGGCTTAATGTTACATCCAAAAGTACACTGTTGCCATTGTGACTTATTTGTGTATAAACTAGGAATAATCCATACGCATATAGGTGAATAAATCAGAAGTGAACGCGGCACAAACCCCTAGCCCGAGGAATGATTAACCTGTAGATGGGCTGGACATCATGTTAGAAATTGTATAAAAAGAGTGTGTGTTCTGATGTACAGTCCCACTCAATTCTCACACCGAAAGGGCTGGTATTCGCTGTGATGTACTGAGGGCCAGATAGCTATCTGATACTTTGTTCCTTTGAAAACTGTTCAGTTATAGAATAAATATCAGTGTATCTTTGTAAACCCGTGTTTGGTGTATTTCCTTTTGGGGTACTCAGCCTCGATATTCTCTTTTTGCTTTTACAGATGGCGCCCGAATAGGGACCCTCAAGATTGATGCCAGATGGCTTTATGATCAATGAAATCCACCCCTCCCCATTGCCCCTTCCCCCCTCCTTCCTTCCCCTCCTCCCCCCTCCCCATTCCCCCATTCCCTCCGCCTTCTACCCTCCCTTCTTGCTCTCCCCCCCACCCTTCCCTCAACTTGAAGACGTCAGACGCAACCAGCTCTGCCAGCATTTATTTGTCTCACAACCGTCTCATGGCCCTTCGACCCAGCATTGCCAATGCCGCTATCGATATTGCCTTGTCTTTCGGATGAATGCCTATGTTTATTTTTATGTTTTTGTGTGCTGTTTAAATTCAATAAACAGAGTTATAAAAAAAAAAAGATTGATGCCAGCTCATTGAAGGTTGACACATCTATCGGACGGTATAAAGGGGGCCCCTTTCTTGGATGAGACGCGACACCTCAGCAGCGCTGCACGACCCGATTCCTGGACGGTGAGCACGCGGTCTGAGTCGGCATCTTGACGAGGGTCCATATATCGAGGCGGGCAGATGTGCTGAAATCACCAACCACGAGGAAATCTTTGTTAGAAAACTGTGTAATCCGATCGGACCTCTTTAGGATTTGATCAGATGAGTCATGACCCGATTAAGTATCCTGATAATTAGTTTTGACGCATTGCACTCGCGAGTTCAATTATTGACGAGGTAACAACAGTATTCTGATATGCCTGGGAAATTGTCTGCCTGCTTTAGGGCATTATTCCGCAAGGACAGACAATCTTTGGAATTTGGCCGACCGGCACCAATGGAGGGGTCGCCGGCGTGTACTATGTACTGTAAGCAGGGCATTGGTAGTATAGTACTTAATGATATTTGGCACAGACAAACTAGACATGCTTCCGAACTTCAGTGGCCAATCAATGGTAGTTTGGAAATCCCTCATATTGAATACTTAGAATCTATATTATTGAAGAAAAAGACTAGACCTGCAGCATTTGATGTATTACAGAATTGGAAGAAAGAAGCTTTGCAGCAGCTCAAGAGTAGAGAAAAGCATGCGCGCCGTCATATGATGAACGCCGAAAAAGCATTGTTGTATGACCAAAAAAAAACAGTCTGAGTCAGTTAGGAATATGGATATGGCTTTTTCACTTGGGATTCACAATATGTTCCTCTTCCTGCTGTTATTCCTCCTCCCATAGTTTCTCCTGCTCCTCCTATTGTTCCTCCTGCTGTTCCTCTTCCTCCAGTTATTGTTCCTCCTCTTGTCGTTGCTCCTCCACCCGTTCCTCCACCTTTGCCTGCTGTACCAGTAATAGCACCTCTGTTCCCCGATGTTCAAAACTTGCCTACTCTCCCTCTTCCAAGTGGTTCGACACCGCTTGTAGTGATCGGGGAGCGGGATTGAGGGTGTAACTCGTAATACTGTGTCTTTGGAGAAAAAACGTAAGTTAACTGCGTGGGCAAAGCATTGCATGGAGAAGGGTGAACAAGCTGATGTTTTGCCACATTTTCTAATCTAGACAATCTTCCTGAGAAAAACATTTTTATTGAAGGATTAGGAATTCATTTATGTGTATTGTGGAACAGGCTGAATGATATAGATCTCCCACAAGGATTGAGGGATAAGAATACTTTAGCGTTCTCTAGAGATACTGCGGAGAAGGTGCTAGATCATGTTGAGAGGATTCTTGAGTATAGAAGGGAGCTGGAAAGGTTACGGAATGAAGATGAAGATGGTGATAGCTTGGATGTTATGTTCGTACAGAAACGGTTCATTCCTTGTCGGAAATCGATAACTGAGGAAACACGAATTTGTACGAAAGATGCGATTAGATGGATCTCAGACATGTCGATAACTCCTGCAGAAGTATATGACACTTAGGGGGGGGGCATGGCTTGAGCAGCCATGGAGTAGGACGTGCTTCCCGTGGAGCTCCGGAGGATCCGACGCATGATCCGTAAAAACTACCTTTAAAAGTGCGCCACTGGTCCCAGAATCGATCACACACGCATGGGAATGGATGCTTTGCTCATTGTATAAAGATCGAGAAAATTCGTAAGCGGGAGTCTGGAGGAATTGCTCGACGACAGACGGCGGCGGCTCGGTCCATTGTCACACAAGATGTCCGACAACAAAAGAAACAAACCCAGGGTACCCGAAGAGAATGAATAGAGGCGGCGGCCATGGGGAAAGAACGACAATGGCGAGGTGAAGACGGAATACAAAAACCCCCGGGGGCCGTAGGTCTTGAGTCGTGAAAGCTTGGGTGCTGGCCCGAACGGCAGGGGGCCGAGGTGTGAAAATGCAGGCCGCACCACGACCAGCACGAGAAGCACTCGCTCGGCATTGAACTAGCAGTGGCGAGAGGAGGTGGAGTTTGCGACTGCCTGGAGACCACCGCGACAGTCGGTAAAGAGCGGAAATTGCAGCTGGGGAGACACTCGGTCGCTGAATCGTGATAGGGAGACCCAACGGTAACCAGAAAATGTCGGCGCGAGGGGCCGTGGGCAAGAATAAGAACAAACAACCCACGATCGACATTTTTGCGAAAGCACAACTGTCTCCTGCGGCCACCTCAACCAAAGGCCCGATGGCACAGGCTGAGGGCGCAACAGCGGCTGATAATCATCAGATTTTGGAAGCCATTACGGAGCAGAAGGAATCTTGGGGGGTTGCGATGATGGACCTATGCACTTCCCTGGAGGTTAAAATTGAAGCAGTGGGCATCGAAGTCTCCCTGCTGAGACAAGATGTCAGGGGACTGGCGGAACGCACAAGCAGCCTGGAGGGCGCGGTGAAATCTAATACGGACACCAGCGCCAACAATACAAAAGAGATCCATGTCCTCAAGCAACAGCTGGCCAACTTGGAGTCTCGAGCAGAAGAAGCAGAAGGGAGAGCGAGGAGAAACAACATTCACGTGGTTGGTCTGCCGGAAGGCGAGGAGGGCCAGGACCCGACTGATTATATCGAGAACTTACTCCTACAAGGAATCGGGGGCTGGTACACTCTCGCAAGATTTGTGGTCGAGCGTGCACATAGAGCCCTCATGCGGAAGCCGAGACCGGGGGCCCCTCCACGAGCGATAATTGCCAAAATACTGAACTACAAAGACCGGGAAAAAATATTGGAGTATTTTCGGAAAGGCGGAACAATCGAGAAGGCCTCAAGTACTATCACGGCATACTCGGATTACACTATGCTGGTCCAGAGGCAGCGGTACAGCTATGTAACAATCAAAAGGAGGCTGAGGGCGGCTGGGATAAAATATATGCTGCTGTACCCTGCGAAATTGAAGGTCGTGTAAAAGGGCAAAATGCATTTTTTTGACACTCCGGAAGAAGCGACAACGTGGTTGGATCTGCAGGGCTGCCCGGATCAAGACACGGAGGAGACACAAAATGGACGTGAAAAGTGACTCAGACACGGTATGCATTTTGCTATGGCGGCGAGCGAACATCCCAAGGGCGCCTAGGCGAAGGCTGAGAACGATGGGCCTGGCTGTAGGAGGCAGATATTCGATAACATACTGCGGATTGTGAGAGACTTGATGGGCTTGAATATAGTGGCGGTTACATATATTTAAACTGTATAGCAATGTGTAGTTCGTTGATGTGCTATTGGAGCGGCAGGGCGGTAGCACCCTACCCCCCGAATTGTAGTTGTGGTTATAGTAGGTTGGCCACTAGGGCGGCCTCACCTTGCGGAGCTTCGAGTACAGGCGAAAGCCGGAAAGAGCGAGATGCAGGGGCGCCTGAGATCCAGGGATGGAGCTGGGCAACAGTTGGGGGGGAGAGTGTTGGGGAAGGGTTGGGAGGCGGGGGAGAGGGAGTGGGAAGTTCGGTGTGTTTTTGGTTAACTGGGTTTTAGAAAGGGGATACCGCACTGGGGGGGGGGGGGGGGGGGGGGGGAAATGGGATCATACCAGGCCATGGTGGACCTTAAAATACTCACATGGAATGTGCGGGAGCTTAATAGCCATTTAAAAAGGAACAAAGTTATGCTGTATCTGCGCAGGCAGAAAATAGATCTTGCATTGCTACAGGAAACCCACCTTACACGTGAGAAGATGGACACGATTGCGGGAAAGTGGAAGGGGGTGTTGGTGGGCTCTTCGTACTCGGCCTACGCAAGGGGAGTACTTATATGGGTGGCGCCACATGTCCCGTTTCAGCGGTTGCAAGTGGTGGCTGAGACAGAGGGGAGGATGGTTATGCTGAGGGGACTGGTAGAGAATAGGGAGATAAGTATTGTTAACACGTACGCCCCGAACCAGAACACGGCGGCGTACATTAGGACACTGAGTGCGAACCTGAGCGTGTGTGTGGGAAGTGCGGTGATCTGGGGAGGGGACTTCAACTGTGTATTGAACCCGAGGGTGGATAGATCGGATGGGAAATTGGATAGACCCACCCCTGCAGCCAGGGCGCTACAGACACTGCTTGATGACTTTGGGTTGGAAGATGCATGGAGACTGTGGCACCCTGGGGAAAGGTATATTCGCATTATTCTGCCCCACAGCAGTTATCAACAAGGCTGGACTATGTCTTCGCATCACCTGAAATGATAGCAGAGATTGCGCACAGAGTACAGGGCCAGGGTCCTCTCGGACCACTCTCCCCTGATTCTTGCGTGGCAATATTGCCCCCCGAGGGGGAGGATCCCGACATGGCGCCTACGAGCAGAGGTGTTGAGAGACCCCTTCTTTAGAGAAGATTTACGGGAGGAGATAGTAAATTATTTTGAAACCAATACTGGGAGTGTGGACTCGGCAGTGACACTATGGGAGGCCTTTAAAGCTGTTATGAGGGGGGCGGCCATGGCAAAATCCAAGGGCCTACAGGGTGGGATTTCAACTGAACTGAGGGAGACAGAAGCAAAATTGGAAGAGGCCTTAAAAGCCGGTGACGATACAGCAGAGAAACTAGATTTGATACTTAAGCTGCAGCAAAAATGTGCGGATTACTGGGAGAGGTTGTGCAACCTTAATTATAAAAGGTACATAGAGAGACAGCATGCGGGAGGTGACAAACCGGGGAGACTTTTGGCGTGGTTATATAAGAGCGAGACCCCCAGAGCCACAATCAGAACTATAGAGAGGGAAGATGGTAGCGTAGAGGACACCCAGGAGGGGGTTAATCAAGCGTTTGTGGATTATTATAAAGTGCTATACGGGGAAGACGGGGAAAGTAGCCGGGCAATGATAGAAGAAACGCTTGAGGATATGGGGCTGCCCAAGATAAGTGAGGAGGAAAGAGAGGAATTGGACTCTCCGATTACCCTGGAAGAACTGGGGGAGGTGGTGAGGCAGTTGCCTACTAGTAAGACCCCGGGGACAGACGGGCTCCCAAGTGAATTTTACAAGGTATATATAGAAGAGGTCCTCCCCCTGTTGCTAGAGATGCTAAATGAGGCGTTCGAGACGGGCCGCCTGCCGGAGTCACAGAGAGGCTGTTATAGTACCTCTCCCTAAACCAAATAAACCAGGGCGTAGCTGTGGTTCCTTCAGGCCTGTGTCAATGTTGAACCAAGACAGCAAGATATTAACTGCGGTCTTGGCGAATAGACTGAAAAAGGTCATTGGTAAGCTAATACATCCGGATCAAACGGGCTATGTCCCCCATAGAAATATCACCAACAATCATAGGCGACTTCAGAGGATCATTGAGTTTGGCAGCAGAAGTGAGGAGGAAATGGCAATCGTGTCCTTGGATGCGATCAAGGCCTTCGACTCCGTCAAGTGGCCGTAGCTGCTGGCGGCCCTGAAACACTATGGTTTAGGGCCTGGCTATGTACGGTGGGCGGAGATTTTGTATAGGGAACCGCTGGCCAGAGTAAAGACGGGATCTGTGATATCAGAGAGGTGTCAGCTTAGTAGGGGTACTAGACAAGGATGCCCGTGGTCCCCTATGCTCTACATTTTGGCCCTGGAGCCTCTCGCGATCTATTTGAGGCAGCAATATGACACCATAGGCATCAAGGTGAACGGGGAGCGACATTTGGTCTCCCTATGTGCGGACGACATGTTGCTGTATGTGCGGTATCCGGAGGAGAACCTCCAGTACATTTTGGAAGTGCTTGGGAGATACGCTGTGCTATCAGGAATAGCGGTGAACCCCCAGAAGTCTAGTCTGTTCCTATTGGGGAGGAGGGGGGGCATACAGGGTTTCCAGCGGAGAGGTTACCGGTCTTACAGGTACCGTGGGCGGTTAGTACTTTTCGGTACCTGGTGATAGATATATATCACACCGTGGGGGAGGAGCATAAGTGTAATACAGAGGTGGCAATCCAAAAAATTGAGAAATGCATGCGGTTTTGGGCGAAGCTGCCTTTGGCGATGATGGGGCGGGGAGCGATGCTAAAGATGGTGGTCCTGCCAAGGCTCCTACATTACTTCGGGAATATTCTGTATCTGATTCCTAAAGGGTTTTTTACCAAACTGAATAGCATGTGTAGGGACTTTCTGTGGCATGGCACGCTTAACAGAGTGGCGTTATGGAAGCTCCAGAACTTCCATGACAAAGGGGGTATAAAGCTGCCCAATTACGAGGCGTACTATGTGGCGAGCCAGTTGCAATATGTTGCCAAATGGCTATCTGATGAAGAGACCTCTGAATTTAGGCTGTTTGGGCGGGATTGTGCACCATTTTATTTGAAAGAAGTTATGTGGGCACCCAGGGCAGAGATGGTGGGGCGCCCTAAAATGATGCTGCTGGGGTGGAAGGTGTGGCGCAGGGCATGCCAATTGATGGGGAACCCGTCCCCATGCTCGCCGCAGATGCCATTGGTGGTATTGACAGGGGCAGAGGCTGAGCTGCAACTGATACTCCGGACCCACTGGGGGCCGGCTGGGGTGGCAATGATGGGGATATTTGGCAGGGGGGCACTTGTGTTACCTTTGAGGAGCTGCGGGAGGAGGCTGGGTTGCACGAAGGCCAGTACATCACGTACCACAGAATGGTACAGAGGATTAAGAGAATGTGGCCCGAAACTGTGTTGGAGGAAGAACTGGACGTCACCATCGACGTTATATATGATATAGCTGAGGGGGGCCATGTGGTCTCCAGACTGTACGAGATGTTGATGTCTAAACTGGGGAAGGAGGTCACGTAGCTGAGATTGGACTGGGAAACGGAGGTTGGGGCCCAAATGGGAGATGGGATGTGGGAACGGGTGCAAAGGTATCATAATAAGGTGTCTAGAAACGCAAGATTGAAACAGATACAGCTTTACATAACACACAGGGCATATATGACGCCTTGGAGGATATTGAGGTTCGAGAATGCAGGTCAGCAAGCATGCCCCAAGTGCAATGAAGAGAACGCAGGCATGGTGCATATGTTTTGGTCATGCCCGATCATAGAGAGGTTCTGGAGGGGTGTAAATGAGAAACTAGAGGGAAGAGGGGTCAAGATAGTATTGGACACCGTATGGGCCTGCCTGCTGGGGGGGTCCCCAGACCACAGAAACTCAAGCATGTAAGCAAACTAAGGGACCTGGCTTATGTGCTTGCAAAGAGAAGGATTGCCATGGGATGGAAGTCATGCCATGTGCCGAGGATAGAGGTGTGGTGGAAAGACTTGCAAAAATGGGCAGAAGCCGAAACCATAGCATGGCAAGAGGAGTGCACCAACGGGGGGGCGGAGGAGAATGAGTCCCTGATGGCCTGGAAATCACTGATAGCTGGACTGTTTGGGTCATTAGATGACCCGACTGAACCTGTTGAGGAGGAGACCGAACCACAGGGTGTGGAATCTGATGACTCAAGGTGATAGACTCGCAAGAGGGGTGGGGTAGTGGGAGTAGTGGTTAGGAAATTTAAAAAGTGTAATGAAACTGTTGAACATGCACTGTTTGTTTGGTTTTATTGTTTGTTGAAAAATGTAATCTTTTAAAAAAAATAATAAAGTATATGACACTTATAGTCAGTATACGCTAGAAATGCAGAGGAAAGTGATACAGGTAATGGTAGAGTACCTACAGGATGAGTGTGTAAAAAAGAAGATTTGTTGTTCCGCAGAGTTATTGAGTATTTATAAGAGGGCTTTTTCGTTTGACACTTCTTCAGCTGCTTTAGCGCTCGATTTGGCTCTGTTGCTTAGTAAGCGTTCGGAGTTGCCTATTCCTCAGTTGCCTATGAGAGAGGTCCCTCTGACATTTGTCCCAAAAGTCAAGGTTCCAGCGGATACCGGAATGGGTGCGCAGGCTTATGATATTCCTGCACATTATGTGTCACAGTTTGTTCAAGTCCCGTTCTCAAGACAGGAAGTGAACACCATTAAATCTATTCCCGACATTAGGAAGTATCCGACAGGGTTCTATAAAGAAATAGAGTCTGTCTTGCAATCATCGGTATTCACCTTAAGTGATATCGATTTGTTATTTCCCGTACTCCTGACTGTCGACTTGTGGAAACAGATTATAACTGTAGATGATGTACCAGGGCTAGGAGATACATGGACTAACCTAGTTAGACTCGATGGAGAAAGGCCAGCTGGCGAAAGACCGCCTCAGGTAATACTAACTTCGCCTGACAGAATAGTTACGAAATTGAAAACTATAATTCCTGAAAAGAGAATTATTTGGGACAAGCTTACTGCCTGTGTCCAAGGGAAGTCTGAGGGTGCTACTGAGTTATTTAATCGGTTCGAACAGGTATTTTCAGATTAGTGTGGACTAGACTTAGGCACAGAGTCTGGGAACAGATTATTCATGGACAAATGTGTGTGGATTGCTGCCTGACATCTAGTTGCAAATGATGTCCTCCGAGAGCGCTTGGCAAGCAAAGTCTCAGTCAGAAGTATTGCACATGGCTCAGTACTACGATAACCGTGTCAATAACGAAAAGGAAAGAGTTGAACAGAGAAAAGGTGACTTAAAGATGAAAGTACTATTGTAGCAAATTGTTAGAGGCCCTAGAGGGGGTAATTCGCAATTTAGAGGTCAGTACGTTCCGCAGGGAAATGCGCCCTTGGGTCCTCTAAACATTAACCAGTGTGCTTTTTGTAGACAAGAGGTTTATTGGCGTGTACAATGCCAGGTCCTCCAGCAGAGGTCAAATAACACATTTGGAAATATGGGTAGACGATCCAGAGGTCACCCAGGTGTAGGGGGTCCTGGTAGAGGTCAGTTTTCACAGGATTCACAGAAATCTTTTTCGCAGGACAATCAGGCATCGAGTGTGGATAATAGAAACATTTTTGATCATCCCTCTGCTGCTTACTTATCTGAAGAACTTCCTTTTGACGACATTCTGTTTCGCTAGGATTGCCTGAAACAGGGTTTGGAACCAACGCCTATTCCCGTTAATCAGAAAGGTCCCTGTTGGTGGGAAATAGGAAACATCTATTTTTGATAGATACAGGGGCACAGAAGTGCTCCATTGACCATTCGTGGGTTCCAAACATTCCACTGTCAGGGCAAACCAATGTTTCAGTTGGGTTTTCTGGCATACCAGTTGTTTGTCCGGTTTCTTCGCCGGTACCGATTGCCTTGGGTCCATTTTCGGACCATTGTCCATTCCTTTTGATTACGAATTGTGGAGAGAATTTGTTGGGGTTGAATCTGTTGAAGGAATTAAATGCGGTAATTCATTGTTCTTCTGATGGAGTGCGTTTGACGATTTCACCACAGCAACTTTCTGTCTCTCAATTCTTGAACAGGCCTTTTGCCGCCGGAATTTAATGATGTTCCGGAGTGTTTGTGGGCTTTTGATGATAATGACGTTGGTGTCTTGCAAATTGAACCTGTTAAGATTATCTTGAAACATGGAGTAAAGCTGCCACATATTCCCCAGTATAAGATCTCGGTCGATAATGAGCAAGCCTTGAAATGCATTGTCTCAGATTTTGTGCATCGAGGGGTGATTGAGGAAATTGCAGGTAGTTTGTGCAATAGTCTGATTTTACCCGTGTACAAGAAAGGCGATAATGCAATTCCTTTTCGTTTCATGATTGATCTACGTGCCATCAATAAGATTGTTGCTCCACAATTTCCAATTGTGCCTGATGTGACGACATTATTAACCATGATTCCGGCTTCAGCTACTCATTTTAGTGTTGTGGATCTAAAGAACGCTTTCTTTAGTATTCCTATACACAAAGACAGTATATACTTGTTTGTGTTCACCTTAAGGGGACGTTTGTTTACCTTTACCCGTGCACCGCAAGGTTACACAGAAAGTCCTAGTATCTATAGTAGGGCTTTGAAAGAGCAGCTCGATACCCTTGAGTTGGCCTCTGCTTGTACACTGCTTCAATATGTTGATGACTTGCTTTTAGCTGCTGACTCAGAGAGCGCTTGTAAGGAGGGCACTATGTTGTTGCTTATACATTTGGCTAAACATGGACATAAAGCTTCGCTTAAAACATTTCAATACTGTTGTCAGGAGGTCGCCTATTTAGGCTATCTCCTGTCAAAGGAGGGAAGAAGGTTGACGCCTAAACGGAAAAAACTAATTCCTAGCAGGTCTGTCTCAAATACGCAGAAGGAAGTTAGAGTCTTGATAGGTATGGCTTCTTACTGTAGGCAGTGGATCCCCAATTTCTCCCTAGTGATTAAACCAATGTTGGCTTTGACGAAGAAAAGCATTTCTTCGCAACTGCAGTGGAGCTTGGAACACCAGCAAGTATCTGATCTGCTCAAGACTGCATTGTGCTCAGCACCAGTTTTGGGCACACCAAACTATGAAAAGGCCTTTGTGTTGTATGTGCATGAATGTGATGGATGTGCTTTGGCTGTATTAACGCAGGAACATGGAGGGAAGAATAGGCCGTGCGGCTACTTTTCTTCCGCCCTTGATCCTGTAGCATGCGCTTTGCCAAGATGTCGGCGAGCAGTCCATAAAACAGAGCGATGTAATGCTCCTAGGCCATGCTTTAACCCTGATGGTACCTCACTCTGTCGATGTTCTACTGAATAGAACACAAACGCAACACCTCACCTCTGCACGATTAACGAGATATGAATTGATCTTGTTTGCACCGCACATACAAATTAAGAGGTGTTATGTTCTTAATCCGGCTTAACTTTTACCTTTCCCGCAAGGTACTGCTTGCAGTGACGAAGAGTCACATGACTGCCTTTACACTACCGAACAAGAGACTGAAGGCAGAATTGACCTAAAGGACACTCCTTTGAATAATCCAATAGGGGAGCTGTTTTGCGATGGCTCCTGCTTCAAACTTCCGGATGGTAAATCCACAGCTGCTTATGCAATCACTACATTGAGCATGGTTGTGGAAACCAAGAGAATCATGCATAACTCCGCGCAGGCTGCAGAGATTATAGAATTGACCCGAGCTTGTGAACTTTCGAAGGGCTTACAGTAAACATATATACTGACAGTCAGAACGCCTTTGGGGTGGTTCACAACTTCGGTAGACTTTGGGCAGAAAGAGGTTTCTTGACTTCACATGGTACAAAAATTCAACATGGCTCCTTGGTAGTACGGTTGCTCTCAGCGCTTGCACTCCCTACTCAGCACATCAGAAGATTGTAGATCATGTAGGAAAAGGGAACACTTTTGCTGACCAGATGCCAAACAGACTGCCACTGATCTCTCTTCAGAAATGTATATTTCAAGGGAAGCCACAAATGCCTGTACTTTGGATGAGGGTATTAATTCCGTAAGGGATATCCAAGCCGATGCCACATTAGAAGAAGCTAAGAAGTGTGCTGAGGGTTTGGGGAAACTGGATGATGATAGGTGTTGGGTGGACAAAGTTGAAGGGAAGTGGTTACTGCCTGACGCATATATTACGATGATGATTGTTATGGCTCATGGTCCCACCCATATATGTGCTCATAAAATCACTAAAATGTTGCAAAATGTGTGGGTAAATGACAAAATCCCTAAAGTAGCTGAACGCTTTGTTCAGGGGTGCATGATTTGTTTGCAGCATAATGTGGGAAAGGGCACATCAACTCCTAGGGGTAGTTTTGGTCCAACTTCTGTCCCCTTTGAGGTTATTCATTTTTATTTTATTGAGATGGAGCGTTGCAATAATTTCAAGTATGTATTAGTCGTCATCTATGCTTTTAGAAAATGGGTTGAAGCCTATCCTGTCAAATATGCTACAACTATGACCACGGCAAAGACTATGTTAAAGGAATATTTTCCAAGATTTGGGTTGCCAAGAGTCATCTGGTTGGACAATGGTCCACACTTTATCGCTGCTGTAATTCTGCCGATATGCGCGGGATTATAGATCGATAAGCGGTTCCATTCGGCTAGACACGCTGAAAGTGCTGTACTAGTAGAAAGACCCAATGGCATCATCAAGAACAAGCTCGGTAAGACGTGTGCCGGCACCAAACTAAAATGGCCGGACGCCTTACCGATCGTGTTGTTGTCTATGAGAACGACCCCTCAAACTAAGACTGGGCTCTCTCCTTTTGAGGTAGTCATGGGTAGGCCAGCTAATATTTGGAATGCTCCGAAGTCTCGTTCTTTACGAGACATCAAAAATGTACTTCTCTATGACTATTGTGGCCAGTTAACTAAAAATCTGTATTTGATTTATCACCAGGTGTGGGAGGCTTTAACTGTACGGTAGGAGGGTCCCGGTCACAGCCTACTACCGGGAGATTGGATCCTCACAAAATCGTTTGAGCGATCTTCTTGCCTCGCACTTCGTTGGCGGGGCCCCTTCCAAGTTTTGCTGGTCACACAGACTACTGTGCGGGTAGCAGGCGGGAAGCATTGGATACACGCGTCGCACACCAAGAGGATTCCACACCCAGTGCCATACGATACAGAAGATACAGAACCCCTCACCAATGCTGTAACCAACCAATGATCACGAAGCAGCAACCAGCATCGAGAGTGCATCAGAGACATTCCCTGAGCCTGTGAGGTCTGGGGAAAACAGCCATTTCATCTCCACACTTTCCAACAGTTTTGTTTCCGGAAGTTGTTCCGGATTTTGTATCTGATCTTGCTTCCGTTCATTCGCCACTTCCAGTGGGAAGTGACGACACGTTGTTCACAGATCACTAAGTGCCAGGTACCACAGTTCGGCTGTGCCATCAAGGAAAATCATCGAAGGGCTTGTCTTTTTGGCCTGATCATTTGTACATAAGGGGATTCTGTTGGCTAGGGTTTGTGGAAGGACTAAGAAAACGCTCGGCCTGGAGGTCGCCAGCAAATAACATTGGCGCTTTCGTTTGACAAATACAATGCCTGCAACCGCTCCCGCATGCACAGAACAGATAAGAAAATGTGTGACCAGCTGCAAAAATGAACAATCCAATGTATGGGCCCCGAAAACGTATTGCTGTCTTGTGATAATGTTAATTGGTTTCACAATAGTCATTGTCTTAGGTTTCTGGTATCTAGAAGAAGTACATCCGTTTGAGAATTTGTTACCTACTGAAAATGTACCTATTGTTCCCACTCCTTTCGTGCATCTGCATACTCTATCTCCTAAAGACTCTCAGCACAGACAGAGTTATCACAACAACACACCATTACTCATCATGAATGCTACACATGCCATTTTTAACAGATCTAATTATTGGGTCTGTTCATATTTACCGCAACACGGGGATAGGGGGCTAGGTTGGTATATTCATCCTTTACCTGTCATGATCTCTGCTTCCAAAAGGTCAGGGTTTTCCCAACTCCCTTGGAAGCAGATCCATAACCCAGGTTCTGAGGGCCAACCAGTCCCAATTGGGACCTTTTGGACCCAGTCCTGGCGCCAGTGGCACCAGGCTCATAAATGTGTCCAGTCCCAGCGCTGGAAGCGCCGGGCTCATAATGCTTGGGTGGACTTACCTGCAGCAGACCATGCTGCTTACTTGCCTGCCAGCTGAGCCTCTAATCCTCTTCTGTTTGGAACTACTTTTCCTGTTGGGTGGGGCAGGAGCCACTCCCTAGATTCAGAACACTGGAACTCTTCTGGAAAGCAGGAACTCTTTTCTTACCTAGGCGTGGCTGTGGAAGGAGACACCTAAGCACTACAGGAGGCTATTTAGACCACACCCGGTGGATGAATCTTGCTTTGCGTTATTCTGCATCCTCTGCAGCAGAACGCTCATCGTGTCTTCTGCATCGGATCCTGGGCCTAAGGAAAAAGGCTTACCATCCTGAATCCAGTCTTCAGCAACACCTATAAAGACAAGAAAGAACAGGTTAGCATTCCGGCATCTGAAAGACAAAGGCTTACCTACTCTTTGTGCGCTCCGGAGGTCTTCACACTGCATTCCGGCATCTGAAAGACAAAAGCTTACCGACTCTTCGCACTCTCCGGAGGCCTTCGGCGCTGCATCCTGCATCTGAAAGACAAAACAAGGTGCGTTTAAAGACATTGGGGAACTTTAATACTCACGTGCCATTACTCCTTTCCACATCAACCCCAGTGGGTATTCCGGCACCCTGCAGCCGCTCCGAACTCGTACCTGCAAAATAAAAGACAGTTAGAGCGCGTCGTGAAGCAGGCAACAAGCACTTACTTACGTGCTTCCAGGCGCTTCTATTCATCATACGGACTCCATCTTCAACTCACTTCAGCCCGTCATCCGCCATCGCCGGAACCTGCAAAATAAGAGACATCATTGCTAAAGACTTTAAAGACAATAGAATTACTCGAAACTTACCGTTCGTGCAATAAACGACGGACAGCAGTCCTCTGAAGTCAAGAGGCCTGCGCTACCGATCCAGTGAAGAAACTGATTACAGCACCCTGCCCCGAGGCAGATGGAGAGCTCGGCATTCACTTACCTAAGGTGAGAGCGTTAACCTTTGGGGGTCTACAGGAGAGCAAAAAGGGAAGAGATAGGGACACCCCCAATAACCCCAGTTCATTAATCCCATATTTTCTGTCTGCAGACATCTTACTCTTGAAGTCAGGCATACAGTGCACAGAGATCCAGCCCAAAGAGCCAACCGGGTGCTACACATCACCTTTGAAGATACGGTAGTCGCCCAGTCAAGACCGGCGCCTCTGCGAGAATCAGGTGAGCGTTACATTACCTTTGACAACTGCATGCTATGCTTCTCTTAGAGCACTAATCTTTGGCCGATGGAACGATAGCATCTGGGGGAACTTTGATGGGACTAACTTGATCGAGTTTGAAAAACGTGTTCTGACGCCCCTGGAATGCTCGCTTTTTGCAAATAGGAGTAAGCTTAATGTTGCTTCTATAAGACCTTCTGATTGACTGTCCCGCCCTTTTCAGTCTTTGATCTCTTTCAAGAAAGCTCCTATAGGCAATAGGGATGCCACGCCTCCTTCCTACACTGCTAACCATAGCCCCGATTCAGTTTCTTTCTGCATACAAAGGAATGGTACTCCGTTAATGGGTGATTTTAAAGGTTGCGCCAACGTTGAGAATTTGACTGGCGAGGACAGACCTTTGTATGTAGGTGAAACGGTCTACTTTGTTTGCGGTAATATAGCATTTCCATAGTTACCCAGGGATTGGCAGGGAACTTGTTATTTAGGGATTCTGTTACCCAGGGTATTTATTGCGAGTACTGTAGAGATTTCAAAGGCTCGTCCGCCGTGAGACGAGAATGGTGACACTTCAGCAAAAGTCCTGGGCGATGTAGCTAAATCCTTTGTGCCATTTTGGGGGCAAATAATGAACTCTGAAGATATCAGGAGACTAGTGAGAGTACTGCAGAGGACCATCAACCGAATTCTTACTACCCAAGTAGTAGCTCTACCTTTTATCGGGGGAATAATATAATTATACATTAGAGGTAGTTAGCTCATATCAACAACTTACAGTCAACATTCATTAAATTTGCGCTGTAAAAATTACAAAATTATTTTTAATAATCAATTTCAGGGCCATTCCCCAATCACTTGGCATAAAAGAATTATACGCTGTATAAAAAACAGTCAATTTAGTCGTGACACAATACCTTAGGAGCAATCTAGTAACATCTGTCTAGTTGACGGTATTTGATTCGGAGACCAGGGCAGTGAGCATTCGCCAACTTGCACTGTTCATAGAACCTGTGTTAGGGTACCTATTTCGTCAGTCTAGTAATTTATCTACGTGGAGAAAACTCGACATGTTTCAGTTCTCTAGGTTTTATACAGAACTTTCTTCAGGAGTGGTGTTACTGTATCTGAAAATATTGCAGTAAAAAAACAGCAACAACAACAACATTGGAGCGTGCTATCAATGCATCTCTCTTAGGTTGATGAATCTTGTTGGCAGTGTTTAATATCAAACTTGAGTGTTCTTTCTGTAGCTGTTGATATAGAACAAAGAGACACAAAAAAGAGAGAGGTATAACCTATAAATGCTAGTTACTTCTTTTTGATAAATACATTTATCTGACGTGGCTAGGTTAAATCATTACCTAGTCTTGTTGGGGCGAGTGGTTCTTTAAGAGGTAGAGTTCCTGTAGAGTTCCTGTATAAGGCAGGATATTGGCCTCTTGGTCCGTAGTTGGCTTCAAAGTGAATCTACTGGGACCTGCAATATTATTTTGCAATCATTAGCATACTGTCAAAGTAGGCAGGCTGACTCCCACATGACGCACGCGGTGAAATTAGTGGTGACTTACCTCTATTGGAGGGTCTCTAGCTTTGTAGATTAACTTTAAGAAGAAATTCTCAATGTTTCAGTTGTTGTCTATCCTTCATTGTAGTCTAACTACTCTGGGAATGGAGAAGTTGCTCAGTTGTGCCTGCAGCGAATGAACTTTCATTACTACTATAGAGTCAATCTCGTTTTGATTTTGTAGACCATTTAGTGGTTATCGTAGAATTAAAGCTCACCTTTCTGGTGAAAATTAGTGGCCAACACAATAAAGAATCTTATTTAGTTAATCTTGATTCAATCCTCTTCAGTGAGGTGAACGGATCGGGTAGCGATCTAGGAGCTCCGTGGGAACATTTAAAGGGCACAGTCAGGGTTGTAGTTCCATTTGAATTTACAAAAAACGAATAAATCGATCGTTGAAAGTGCGGTCGATCGCGTGATTATTAACTGGGGTTCTAAACTTAGAACTAAGGTCACCTTGCTTTCTAAGTTTCCTCGTTTGGATCACTCCGATCGTGAGGGCTACAGGACGCCATCTCGATGTTAATTGCGGTCGCCATCTTGAGTGAGGAGCGCTTTATAGAATGTGTAGTCCTTTGTTAGTTATCATTACTGGGTCTATTACACTAGAGATTATCGCGATCGGTGCAGACTGTATTGCATTAAAGGATTAGTACATCAACAATATGCTTCAGAGATATTTACTTGAGGTTGCTATAATTACTGGAGTTGCAATCTAAGAACTGGTGTCTTATTATCGGCGTCCTGATTGCGGTCGCCATTTTTAGTGACGAGCACTAGGTATAGTGCATAGTCCTTTGTTTGTTATCATTACCAGATCTATCATACTCAGGACTACCGCAATTGGTAAATACTGTATTGCATTCAAGGATTAATACATCAAAAGTATGCTTCAGAGGTACTTATTTGTGGTTTATATAGGTAATCGAGTCGCAATCTTAATACTAGTGTCTTACTATCAGCGTACAGTCATGAGAAGTCGGGCCATGTTAATAGGAAGAATGAATGGTGGGTATGACTAGAATAAAGATAGCTACTTTCCATTATTAACTATATTGTCCCTAGTGAGCTATAGATTAGCTCAATCTCAATATATAAATTGAGAAAAATCATACAAGCAAGAAAGGCTAAAGGATCAAGTTTAATCCGTAAAGAATATCACGTCCAGATAGACATGGTTTACTGGTGGTAGTCCCATGAGTCTAGGCTGTCCTATTACATTTTGTGCCGTTCAATGGCTTCATTAAGCCCCCTTTGGTCGCTTTTAGCCTGGAAGATAAGTCTTTGCTCTTTTTCTAGTAGTATGTTTTTCTTTTTGGTAGGGTCGTTACCTTTGATTGTTAATAGGACGGTCCATTTCAGTTCTTCACTCAAGTGGTTCTGTTCTAGATAGTGTTTCACCATTGGTGCCATTAGGTTTTATTTCTTATGCAGCTCCTGTGTTCTATGATGTGGGTTTTTATTTTCCAAATAGTTTACCCTATGTAGTTCAGATCACACGGGCATGTTGTCATATATACTACATATTCTGAATTGCAATTAGTTGCATCTGTTTCCAGGGTGTGTTGAGACCTATTGTTAAGAAAAGCGTCTCGTGGGCGCTGAGTACCTGAACTTCCAGTTGATGGTCGTGGTGAAGTAGCCAGGCTGTCCGACTGATGGTTGCTGAATGTGTAACGTGAGGAACCAGCGCAACACCCACCCTGAATTCAAACAAGGTCAGTGGTGAACCAGCTCCCAACGCCACGGATGCGCACTTCACTGATTTGAGTGACGTCGGGACAGTGCAAGCACTGACAGGGAAGGCGGGTCTTGACTGGATGGAAAACCCACAGCAGGATACAACAGCAAGGCTCCAAGAAGTAGCAGTTGACCGATGAAGAGAACTGAAGTTGGCAGGAGCAGTAGATGGACAAGTAGGCAGAGTAACTCCAGAGAAGGCAGGAGGCAAGGCACTGAACCAACAGGCAAGGAGGAAGGAGGGACTAGGAACCGTGGGGCAGAACATGGAGAAAGAACTGGAAGGCAGGAAGGGAGCTGGGAGAGGAAGGCCCAGGGAACCTACTGGCAAGGAAGGAAGGAGGCAAGAAACTCTCAGAGGCAGACAAGGGAAGGAGACAACAACAGGGAAGGACAAGGAACTAAAGGCTGGGAAGGCTGACAAGGTGCTACTCAAGAGTAACACAGGTGATGACGCGATCAGGAAACAAACCGCGTTGAGACGCGGTTTGTTCAAGCAAACTGGCCCTTTATATAGGGCAGGCAGCACCCGGGAGGCTTGGAACACAAGCCGTGCTGTCCCCAGGTGCTGACGCGCCCGAAACGAGGCTTGGGAAGCAAGCTTGCGACTTCCCGAGCGCTCTGTGGACGGCGCATGTGCGGAGGGCGAAACACGGCCTTCCGCACCTGCGCGAACCACGCGAACGGGAAATCCCGGAAGCGACGTGAGCCGCAGATGACCGAGATCCCCCAACCTGTATCGGGGGTAGATGCGCCAGGACGGGAGGCGCCGGGACCTGCAGATGCGCCTCGCACCCCAGGTAAGTGGCATGACACCTATCTCTATTTCTTTTGATTTGTTGGTAAATTTACACACTGAGCCTTGTCCACAAGGGTAGTGACCAGTAGCTTGGCTCTTCCCCCATGTTTTGGTAAAACTTTCATACTCTTGTTGTTTACCTCTAAATTTGCTACTACTTACCCTGTTTCCAATGGTAGTTGATTTTCTATAGGCGAAAAGCGGGATAGGAAGATTGTTGATAGATTGATCGAAAATCTTCCAATGTTTACGCAGTATATTAGTGATCGACAAACTCAGGTTCTTGAATGCATGAACACTCACTATTCTTTCTTCTGTAGGTTTTTTCACCTTATCTTCAAGTAGGGATTCCCGGTTATTATTATGGGCTCTTTTTGCTGCCTTTTTTATACGTTTTTTGGGATATTCTCGATCTTTGAGTCTTTTAGAAAGATTATCTGCTTCTTTTTCGGAGGCTCCTTTAGTGCTACTATTTCTTTGTAGCCACAGAAATTGGGCATACGGTAAGTTATTTTTCAGGTGTTTAACGTGGTGACTGATAGAGGAGAAGTTTTTGTCAGTGATTTTATGGTAGGGTCGTACTAGTAGTGTTCCTTGCTGGTGGAAGATGGTCAAGTCTAGGAAGTTAATTTCCTCTCTTTTAATCGTAATAGTGAATTGTAGATGGCGATTACGTTGGTTCAGCCATGTTACAAAACTCACAGCCTCTTCTTCAGTGCCTATCCAGATGACTATAATTTCATCTATATACCACGCCCATGACTGTAGATGACTCTCAAATGGATTATTTGTGTAGATATATTTTTTCTCGAAGAATTCAACGGTGGTCGGTCAAAATCTCGAAAACAAAATATCGAAAAAAAAAATCTCGAATACAAAAGGCCGAAAAAAAAAAAAAAAAAAAAAAATCGAATTTTTTATTTATTTATTTATTTATATATGTTTTTGGGGTCAGGTAAGTAAAAAAAAGGGGTAAAATAAAAAAAAATGAAAAAAGGGGGGTTGGGGGGGAACCCCCCCATTTTGGAAAAAAACACATTGAAAAAAAAATTCGATATTTTTTTTTTCGGCCTTTTGTATTCGAGATTTTTTTTTTCGAGATTTTGTATTCGAGATTTTGACTATAAACCAATACTGGCCTTGAAATTCAAAGAAGTTTTTAGTTAGGGCTACTTCTATGCACCAAAGGATAAAGGACGTAGGGACAGGGTCCTCGTTTAGACGTGTTAGTAATATTTCCTCTAGTGTTTTGATAGTTTCTTGCTGGGGGATATTAGTATACAGAGAGACGATATCTAGAGTAATTAGATACTGGGCCTCATTACGACCCAGGCGGTAACCATGGTGCTATTAGCGCCATGGTTGCTGCCGGAACCTTACCGATTCCGCCATGGTGAATGGAGCAATTACCGCCCCCATTCAGAGGTTGGCGGGGGCGGTAATTCCCCATTCACCATGGCCTTTCCCCATTACCATTTTTTCCCCCATAGGGATCAATGGGAATGGGGAAAGCGGTAATAACGGTACCGCAAATTGGTAAAACCAGGCATTAAGGGAGGACCCGCAAAGGGACCTCGGAATAGGGCAGTAAGGGATTACCGGCACCAGTGCCCTTGCCGGTAATCCCTTACCGCCCGGGTCGTAATGAGGCCCATTGAGTGTTAATATCGTATGGATGGTTTTCATAGCGTTTAATGACTTCTTTAGTGTCCTTAAGATATGATTCCATTTTGGTGACATCATTTTTCAAATAATGGTCAGCGAATTTAGAGAGTGGTTCTAAAACTGAATTTATACCAGCTACGATGGGTCGTCCTGTGGGTTTTGTTAAGGTCTTGTGTATCTTTGGTAGACAGTAGAAGGTTGGAGTAGAGGGGTCGGAATTAGTAAGGAATTCACTTTCTTGATGACTTATCCATCCCGTCTTTCGCTTTTTCAGCTTTTAGCTCAATCATTTTTAGAAGATTAGTTGGATTTTCTGACTTTTTTTGTAGTATTTAGCATTGTTGAGCTGACTGAGACATTCATTGACAGTTTTATCAAGGACCACTATACCGCCTCCCTTATCAGCTCTTTTTATTATGAGGTCATCATTTTTAGCGAGACTATTGAGTGCGTTAATTTCTTGATGGTTAAGATTCTGAAAGACTGGGTTATTTTTCTTTTCCAATTTCTCAATATCTCTCAGAGCTTGTTTTTCAAATATCATAGATTCCGGAGAGTGAGAGTGGCTCGGTGGGCAAAAATGTGAAGGATTTCTTAGACCTGTGCGATTCTTGGTCCGAGGAATCATGGCCTCATTAGTGGTGTCGGAGAAGAATTCTTTAAGATGTATCTTATGCATCAATTTATGAAAATCATTACGAAAGAGGAAAGGGTCGTGCTTCTTAGTGATGACATAGCCCAAGCCTTTATTAAGGACAGATTCTTCTATGTCTGTAAGTTTGTATTTTGATAAATTGACTAGGAGCGATTGCCGCTCCTGGTTTGGCGTTTGTCGTTGTTCCAGTTGCCCCGATTGGGGCCTTGTTGTAAAAAATTCTTTGATTTATTTCCCTGGTTATTTTGTCCTCTCTTGTTATTGCCTTAATTGCACCAATGGTGAAACACTAACAGAACCACTCGAGTGAAGAACTGAAATGGACCGTCCTATTAACAATCAAAGGTAACGACCCTACCAAAAAGAAAAACATACTACTAGAAAAAGAGCAAAGATTTATCTTCCAGACTAAAAGCGACCAAAGGGGGCTTAATGAATCCATTGAATGGCATAAAATGTAATAGGACAGCCTAGACTCATAGGACTACCACCAGTAAACCATGTCTAACTGGACGTGATATTCTTTACGGATTAAACTTAATCCTTTAGCCTTTCTTGCTTGTATGATTTTTCTCAATCTATATATTGAGCTTGAGCTCCTCTATAGCTCACTAGGGACAATATAGTTAATAATGGAAAGTAGCTATCTTTATTCTAGTCGTACCCACCATTCATTCTTCCTATTAACATGGCCCCGACTTCTCATGACTGTACGCTGATAGTAAGACACTAGTATTAAGATTGCGACTCGATTACCTATATAAACCACAAATAAGTACCTCTGAAGCATACTTTTGATGTATTAATCCTTGAATCTAATACAGTCTTTACCGATCGCGGTAGTCCTGAGTACGATAGATCTGGTAATGATAACAAACAAAGGACTATGCACTCTACCTAGTGCTCCTCACTGAATATGGCGACCACAATCAGTTTTGTAACATGGCTGAACCAACGTAATCGCCATCTAAAATTCACTATTACGATTAAAAGAGAGGAAATTAACTTCCTAGACTTGACCATCTTCCACCAGCAAGGAACACTACTAGTACGACCCTACCATAAAATCACTGATAAAAACTCCCTTCTCCACTATCACAGTCACCACGTTAAACACCTGAAAAATAACTTACCGTATGCCCAATTTCTGTGGCTACAAAGAAATAGTAGCACTAAAGAAGCCTACGAAAAAGAAGCAGATACTCTTTCTAAAAGACTCAAAGATCGAGAATATCCCAAAAAACGTATAAAAAAGGCAGCAAAAAGAGCCTATAATAATAACCGGGAATCCCTACTTGAAGATAAGGTGAAAAAACCTACAGAAGAAAGAATAGTGAGTGTTAATACATTCAAGAACCTGAGTTTGTCGATCCCTAATATACTGCGTAAACATTGGAAGATTTTCGATCAATCTATCAACAATCTTTCTATCCCGCTTTTTGCCTATAGAAAATCAACTACCATTGGAAACAGGGTAAGTAGTAGCAAATTTAGAGGTAAACAACAAGAGTATGAAAGTTTTACCAAAACATGTGGGATGAGCCAAGCTACTGGTCACTACCCTTGTGGACAAGGCTCAGTGTGTAAATTTACCAACAAATCAAAAGAAATAGAAATAGGTCTCAACACACCCTGGAAACAGATGCAACTAACTAATTGCAATTCAGAATATGTAGTATATATGATAACATGCCTGTGTGATCTGAACTACATAGGGTAAACTATTTGGAAAATAAAAACCCACATCATAGAACACAGGAGCTGCATAAGAAATAAAACCTTAATGGCACCAATGGTGAAACACTATCTAGAACAGAACCACTTGAGTGAAGAACTGAAATGGACCGTCCTATTAACAATCAAAGGTAACGACCCTACCAAAAAGAAAAACATACTACTAGAAAAAGAGCAAAGACTTATCTTCCAGGCTAAAAGCGACCAAAGGGGGCTTAATGAAGCCATTGAACGGCACAAAATGTAATAGGACAGCCTAGACTCATAGGACTACCACCAGTAAACCATGTCCATCTGGACGTGATATTCTTTGCGGATTAAACTTGATCCTTTAGCCTTTCTTGTTTGTATGATTTTTCTCAATCTATATATTGAGATTGAGCTACTCTATAGCTCACTAGGGACAATATAGTTAATAATGGAAAGTAGCTATCTTTATTCTAGTCATACCCACCATTCATTCTTCCTATTAACATGGCCCGACTTCTCATGACTGTACGCTGATAGTAAGACACTAGTATTAAGATTGCGACTCGATTACCTATATAAACCACAATTAAGTACCTCTGAAGCATACTTTTGATATATTAATCCTTGAATGCAATACAGTATTTACCAATCGCGGTAGTCCTGAGTATGATAGATCTGGTAATGATAACAAACAAAGGACTATGCACTATACCTAGTGCTCCTCACTAAAAATGGTGACCGCAATCAGGAAGCCGATAATAAGACGCCAGTTCTTAGATTGCAACTCCAGTAATTATAGCAACCTCAAGTAAATATCTCTGAAGCATATTGTTGATGTACTAATCCTTTAATGCAATACAGTCTCCACCGATCGCGATAATCTCTAGTGTAATAGACCCAGTAATGATAACTAACTAAGGACTACACATTCTATAAAGCGCTCCTCACTCAAGATGGCGACCGCAATTAACATTGAGACGGCGTCCTGTAGCCCTCACGATCGGAGCGATCCAAACGAGGAAACTTAGAAAGCAAGGTAACCTTAGTTCTAAGTTTAGAACCCCCAGTTTGAACGATCGATTTATTAGCTGTTTGTAAATTCAAACAGAACTACAACCCTGACTGTGCCCTTTAAATGTTCCCACAGAACTCATAGATAGCTACCCGATCCATTCACCTCACTGAAGAGGATTGAATCAAGATTAACTAAACAAGATTCTTCATCGTGTTGGCCACTAATTTTCACCAGAAAGGTGAGCTTTAATTCTACGATAACCACTAAATGGTCTACAAAATCAAAACGAGATTGACACTATAGTAATAATAAATAATAATAATAATTTGGCATTTATATAGCGCTACGAACCCTCAGGTATCTGAGCGCTGCTTATTATTACCCACGGTGTGTGGTGCTCATTTATCGACCTCGGAAGGATGAAAGGCTGAGTTTGGCCCTGCCGGGATTCGAACCTGGGTTAGCAGGCTCTGCACGGATGTCAAAGCGAGCGCTCTACTCGCTGTGCCACTAGACCAGTAGTAATGAAAGTTCATTCCCTGCAGGCACAACTGAGCGCCTTCTCCATTCCCAGAGTAGTTAGACTACAATGAAGGATAGACAACAACTGAAACATTGAGAATTTCTTCTTAAAGTTACTCTACAAAGATAGAGACCCTCCGATAGAGGTAAGTCACCACTAATTTCACTGCGTGCGTCATATGGGAGTCAGCTTGCCTACTTTGACAGTATACTAATGATTGCAAAATAATATTGCAGGTCCCAGTAGATTCACTTTGAAGCCAACTACGGGCCAAGAGGACAATATCCTGCATTATACAGGAACTCTACCTCTTAAAGAACCACTCACCCCGACAAGACTAGGTAATGATTTAACCTAGCCGCGTCAGATACATTTATTTATCAAAAAGAAGTAACTAGCATTTATAGCTTATACCTCTCTCTTTTTTGTGTCTCTTTGGTCTAGATCAACAGCTACAGAAAGAACACTCAAGTTCACTTTGAAGCCAACTACGGGCCAAGAGGACAATATCCTGCATTATACAGGAACTCTACCTCTTAAAGAACCACTCACCCCGACAAGACTAGGTAATGATTTAACCTAGCCGCGTCAGATACATTTATTTATCAAAAAGAAGTAACTAGCATTTATAGCTTATACCTCTCTCTTTTTTGTGTCTCTTTGGTCTAGATCAACAGCTACAGAAAGAACACTCAAGTTCGATATTAAACACTGCCAACAAGATTCCTCAACCTAAGAGAGATGCATTGATAGCACGCTCCAATGTTGTTGTTGTTGTTGCTGTTGTTTTCCTGTAATATTTTCAGATACAATGACACCACTCCTGAAGAAAGTTCCGTATAAAACCTAGAGAACTGAAACATGTTGAGTTTTCTACACCTAGATAAATTACTAGACTGACGAAATAGGTACCCTAACACAGGTTCTATCAACAGTGCAAGTTAGCAAATGCTCCCTGCCCTGGTCACCGAATCAAATACCCGTCAACTAGACAGATGTTACTAGATTGCTCCTAAAGTACTGTGTCACAACTAAATTAACTGTTTTTTATACAGTGTATCATTCTTTTATGCCAAGTGATTGGGGAACGGCCCTACGCTTTTTTAAGCTAATGTGTGTTTTCTATGAAATTGATTATTAAAAATAATTTTGTAATTTTGACAGCACGAATTTAATGAATGTTGACTATAAGTTGTTGATATGAGCTAACTACCTCTAATGTATAATTCAAGTACTCAGTATGACATTTTCCGGCTTTTTGGAAGGAAATATGACAAGGGTGTCGGTACAGGGTCGTGGGAAAAGGGGGGGACAACAGAAAGATAGGCATGTATTCAACCAAGAGGTGAAAGAGGGAAAAAAGAACTTCATAGGGAGATTAGAATTACCAAGATGGGTAATGGATCTAGAGTATTGAGTGAGGAGAAGATCTGTAAATTGAAACAAGCCTAAAAGAACTGGCTGAAATTTGAACATGTCAAATTATACCAAACAGATGGTGAAAGAATGTTAGCTTGAAAGGGAACACCCCTAGAGGCTTTTGGGAAATGGTAAACCAAACTGAGGGAAAAAAAATCAATTAGCTACAAACCCTATTTTAGAGGATGAGTGAGTATTGCATTTTAAGAACATTGATAAACCCCCAGACCTGGAAGAGTTTGAAGATTTTGGGCGGAATTATAATTGGAGGATTGATACTTCTGTAAGAAACATTGCGGCAAAGATCATTAAATCCAATCCATCAAGAGCAGGGGGGCTGAATACTTTAACAAATACTCTTTTGAAACAACATGTGGGTCTCTGGTCTAAAATCCTACATATTCAATTTAGAAACATAGTGGAGTCACAAGACATTCCTGAGTCTTGGAGATTTTCATATGTAATACCGATTTATAAGGGCTCTAGACTTCTACCATTCAACTACAGGGCTATCTCATCGATGGATGTGGACTCGAAAATCTTTGCCGCAATAGTGCTGGACCATATAGAGGAATGGTATACAGCGAAACACATTTTGGATTATAGACAAATGGGTTTTCGTAGAAACATGGCTACAGATTGCAGGGGAGAGGGGTTACTGCTCAGCTGTTTACAGGGCATGGCTTGGTCTACGCCTAGCTCTTTGGTGTATATTGCATCAATGGATCTCAGTATGGCGTTGGACACCATGAACAGAAAGCTATTGTGGAAAAGGTTCGATCATTACGGCATGCTTAAAGGGATACTGACTATTCTGATGCATTTACATAGGGATTCGAAAATGAAGGTTAGATTAAATTCGTAAGGTTTGGTGCCTCTGGCATTCCCCACATTCAAGGGTATTCGTCAGGTTTGTATTCTGGGCCCCACATTGTATAATTTGTATGCGGCAGATGGGTGTGGCCCTGGACCAAATGTCTCTAGTATCCCCCAAAATTGGGTCTTTAAGAATAAATGGGGCGGCTTATGCTGACAATTTTATTTTGGCGGATTCCACACCCATCTTATTGCAAAGATTGATTTCTGCTTTTGGTGAATATATTAACTTGATTGAGTTAAAAATTAACCCTACGAAAATGGTAATAATGAGATTGTCCAAAGGTAAATGTGTAAAGAAGGTCAAGTTTCAAATGGTATTCGGAAAAGAGTGAACACGCTACTAAAGATTATATGCCTACAATTTTATGTTTTATGTTCATCTCTGTCTATGTGAGCGCCTTGAGGCCTATGGGCGAATGGCGCAATACAAAAAAATAATATAGATAGATATGCAATACTTAGGATACCCAATTGTAGCAAAGAATAAAAACATCTTTTTCAGAAACTATTTGAAAGCCAAGGCTTTGGGGTGGAGTAGACAAATGTGTGTTATAGACAGAAAGTATGGGAAATTATCCCGTGTGCCATGCCGTGAATTTTACAGAGTGAAAGTGTTGCCCTGTATGTTATGGTTAATGGTGACTCGCGCTCTGCCTCCCTAAAGTTCATAGGCTTTGTGACAACATCAGATTGAATCAGAATCTTCCAGATAGATATTCTCAAAGTTTCACTTTATTACTCAAGTGGTCAGCCGACACGTGTTTCGAGCTTGGTCATTCTCAAGGCCCTTCTTCTACTGTTTGTGTGTATAAACCGCAATGTTTCTGTCGTCACTTGATCGATACTTATTTAATATGATAGAGACAGTCTCCAGTTCAATTGATATTGTTAATCTTTCAAAGCCCGGGCTTTGTGGAGGGGGTGAATGTCACGCATGCTGTATACCCCATGCCATGCATCCAGTGCGCCCCAGTGCCACTAATACACGTCATGTTCCCTCCACATCACGCTCATGTGGTACTCAGGGTGACACCCCTCCAGTCCGCAACGTGGGGGCCAAAGTGTGCGTTGCCTTCCTCACTTTCTAACACAGAGGTCTGGTTCGTTTCAGCCACGCCATACCTGGCGGCTTCAATCGCATCGTGATTGGCAGTTGCCTTGGAGATTGAACCACCTCCAGAGGACACGGTTACGCGATCATGTGAGAGGAACACAAGCGCATGATCGCATTACCATGGTTATTGTATAAACGCCGGAAGCACGGTACGGTGCTTCACAGCTGCGTTCCCACACCAGCTCACAGCGTTCATTCTAGTTGCTACGAACTTTTGTAATCACAAACTTCGACCACGGCTTTGAATTATGGACTCACTCTTGACTCCTCCTCAACTACTACGTTTCACTTTCCGGCTCGGACCCTTTGAATTGCTCCGAACTCGGAAAGTCTATACAGACTGCTCTGTTGCTACGTTTTGGCTTTGCCACCTCGGAATTGCAGAGTTACATGCTCCGGACTTCGGTCCTTGCTACTGGACTGCCTTCATGCTCTGAACCTTGGTCCCTGCTACAGGATTGCCTTTGAAATCCCACTCTGTGCTACGCTTATCATTCAGATTCCTACCCAAGCATCCCTCTGGTTCCACGTCTGATACCTTCCAGTCACAGGTGTTACAATTTCTGGACAGACATCATTCCTTCAGTAGCCCCACCCTAGTGGGGGGTGTAATCAGGTACCCTGTCTACCCTCTCCACTTGCAAGCCTTCCCCAGCATACCACCTGGTAGGTGCCACTGTCATTATTAGTGATTGGATTTCTTGCACATATTGTACCGTGATTGTCTCACGTAACCCTCGTTTCCATTGCAGCTACCTAGGGACCCAGTGCATTGTTCCAGCCACATGTGGCCTCAATGACTGGTCAGTGAGTACCATAACTCTCTCGGACGGTACTTGGGGACAGAGGTGTACATAGTCTTCGCACAAACCAGTACGGACAATGAACGCAGCTTGCAACAATCCAAACAACAAGAGTGGTCATTAAGCGCACTGGTACAATTTTGAACCCATTCACTATGTCCGAATTCAAGGCAACTGAGAGCATGATTTGGAGATCTGCTCTATATTAAATGTGTCCTCCTACAGATCAGTAGATATGAGCTGGGCCTTCAATCGATTAGAAGTATTGTTTTGTGGAAAAAACTGTTGTTATTAAGAAAATGTGAATCTGACCTGATTGGGCCTTTAATGATAGTCTCATTTGTGTATAGGCCCTATATATAAATAAACGATGGGCCTCATTACGAGAAGTGCGGTAAAAACTGGGTCACTACCGGCATGGAGGAACTAGCGGGTTAGTGCTCGTTTGATGCCGCTAATAGCGCAAGCACGCGAGAACCCCCATGTCGGTAATGGCCACACCGCCATGGCGCTAATGGCCATACCGCCATGGCGCTAAACGCCCTCCAACCCCCCGATAGCGCCTTCACGGGACCCGCCGATACCGCCTCCGCCTAGGAGGCACCCCTTAATACCGACCCGGTAATAACATCATGTTAATACCGATTCGTAATACCGGACCCGGAAGTAACGTCATTGCGTCGGAACGGGAAATGCGCCGGCTGCCATCTTTAAAAACACAATCCATTGCAATCCTCCCAAACCACCAGTTGTGTACAGGAGAGACCAGTGCCAATCTATTCAACATGTCTAAGGCTACAAGGAATCAAACCCCCACCTGTGCAAGAAGCGTATTTCGGACGAAGAACTCAACATGTTGGCAGACACCCTTGCTGCCCATGCTGAGGAGATTAACCAGCACAACCTCAAAAGGGAGGTGCAGCAGAGAAAAAGAGATTTGGGAGGAGGTAGCCCGCAAGGTCTCGGCAGTCGGCACCACCGCACGGACAGTCAAAGACTAAGAAAAGGTGGGATGACCTCCGCCTCAGGGTATGGAAAATCCTGGCCAGCAAAAGGAGGGAGGCCATGGCCACAGGCGGGGGTCCCCACTCACCCACAAAACTAATTCGCTGGGAGGATACGTGCAGTACCTTCATCCAGATGGAGTCCATCGAGGGCTTCGGGGAGATGGAGACAGGTGCCGCAACAAATGGAGGGAGATGGAGGCGAGTGACCCTGCAGATCCTAGTAGGGGAAATCATGACGTAGCACAAGTGATCTGGAATAGAGTCTAGGCAAGGCAATGCACGTCCCAACACACACATCAACATATCCTTGTCCAGATGGAGGCCCAAACCCTGCCACACTGAAATGCATCCCATTACCCATTACCAACAGACAGCAAACACACACACGGACCGTGCCCATGTAATACATCACACAAACCTCAATACAACGGCATGCCACCTGCCATGCAGCATTCCTGAATTGAGACATCACAGCAAATGCCAAAATGCCCCCTTCATACTACCCTGTGTGACACACCTGTATGATATGAGTGCATGATAAATGAAATTCTCCACAGCACCATATAATGCATCTTGCATGTAACACCATCGCTGATTCCCTGCATCTCTTTTACCCCCATACCCCCAATGGAGAGGATGCCAGTGAGGAAACACCCACAAGGGCATCCACGTCCTGGCACAAGACAACTCCCACAGGCAAGACCACCTCCGGGGCAGCCTTGCAGGCCACACCAAAACCCAGGGCGAGTGCCCAGGCCATAGCCGCACATGAGGGCCCCACATCTATGCCTGAGACCGGGACCACAGAGCTGGCAACACCAGTGGAACGTGAGGCCAGTGGCACACATTCAGCAGCAACAAGTTCGTTGGGCGAGGCAGCAGCCACTGCCCCACTGAGCGACATTGAAACTCCAGTGGAGGAGTATGTGGACGAGGATGGACTAACCCATGTGGCATGACCACACTTCCCAAGCCCTGTGTCCACCCCCAACCCCACACTCAGGCCACACCCACCAGCAGCATTGCGGATCCTTTACTCCATGATTCGGACCTCAGCACCCTCTCACCCCCCCTCAGAGGACAGCCCTGCCAATGCACGCCCTGTCGCAGCACCCTCAACCACTGCTGCTCCCACCAACGTTGAGGCATGGCTAGCAAGGGTGGAGGCTAGATAGGACTCAATGCTGGACCTTGTCTGACAATATGTTGCGGAGGGAGAGGACACGAGGCATGAGACTGCGCAGGCCATAGCGGCGAACACAGCTGCAATTAATGCCTCTGCGTTGATGATGCGAGACAGTCTGGGGGCCATCACGCAGGTCCTAACCTCAATCCTGCTGCACATGCAGCAGCAATAACCCGCACCAGCCGTGCCAATCACCACAGCTTCCACCCCATTCACCACACCCCCATCCTCCACACCCGCTTCCTCTGTACCCTCCAGCCCTGTGCGTCTGATGAGACGGAGTGCGAGGCAGTCAGAAATGCTGCCCCCAGACAAGAAAGCAAGGAAATAGTGTGGGACAACAATGGGAGTGGGTCAGATGGTGTCGGAGGTGTATAGGTGTATTCGGGGGAGTTCATTGGGGGTATGGGGTGTTCATGTGTTGTGGGGGGTTGGGGGTAGCACATTTCTGTAGTTGATATTAATACACCAGTTGTGTGAAAAATCTTTCAATGCCGGACATTGTTCATTTCGTGTGTATACATTTTATTCATGCACACTGAATGGTGCTGGGAATCCCCTCACTCTGGACTGGGGTATTAATGTAACAAGGTATACTGAAATATTGTCCAGAGGAAGTTTTAATTTTTCAAAGTATCAACATTTATTTATTAAGGTACATCATTTTCCACAATGAATTAATCATCAATTATTACACACATTAAATTACATCAATATTGTAGGAAGGCATAATACACCAGGCTAAGAAAGCCCATACACAACCATCATTCCTCAACAATCAAACAATCATTTACACTTCACATCAATCAACCTCATTCAGTCACAAATTGATAAAAATTGAACCATACAATTGGTGCAATACATATGTAGTGGCACTTCACTAATTATCCCTACATAATCTTTATCATTTCATCCACATAAAATATGTACAAACACAATAATTGTCAGAAATGTGATCTGTTGCACGGGGTGGGTACACTCAACAATAAATGGCTAATCCCATCCCCAGATGTTCTTCTCAACCGGTTTTGACGTTTGAAAGCAATTGAAGTAACGTCTTCATCAGGAGAAACAATAATATTACGAAAAGTGAAAAAAATAAAAATACAATAATATACTATAGTCTACTTGCCCAAAATGACCAGCTCAAACTGACAACATACAATTGTTTACACCAGAAGTTAAATCAACACAATTAATTCAATTAGAGGCACCACGTGGGGGTGAATCCCAAAGTATCTCTACTTTTCCAGAGTGTCAGAAAGGGTATGTGAAGCCCTAAAACCAAAATAAACGCTGTGTCTCAAGTGAGGCTGAACCGACACTGTGGCTAAAAACAAAAACAAAACCCAATGAAGCCACACTAACCTGACCCACAGGGTCGTATGCTCTCGGCAACCAATATCCTCGGTAAAGGAAAAAATCAATATCAGTTTCGTTTCTGATAAGTCTTTTTTAGTAGTAACCAATCACTGGTCTTTGGGTCATACTGCCCCCAGCCAATGACTGCCCTCTCCCTATACCCCGCCCCTGGCAGCCATCCTCAGATTTGGTAGCACGTGAAGTGGCAGTATGACCAAGTGAAAAGCAGCAGAGGGGTAGGAGGGAGGGTTCACATGTGAATCCATGCCAGACCAATGCTGGAGAACAAAAGTTACAGGTAAGTAACTTGTTCCTTCTCCAGCATGGGGTCTGGCATGGATTCACATGTTTATGAATATAAGAATACATAGCAGTACACACATGCACAACCACGGGAGGTGGCAAGGCTCAACATTAAGCATTACATAAAACTCAACATTAAGCATCTCTTACCTCCTCACCAGGCTCACCTTAAGCGAACAGGTTGCGCAGCACTGCCTGGCCGACTCTGGCCTCCTCCCTGGAATCCTGGTCGACGCAGTAGAATCTCGTGAAGGTGTGCGTCGACCTCCACGTAGCAGCCCTGGAGATGTCCAGCAGGGGCACACCAGACAAGAACGCCGTAGTAGCAGCGATCGCTCTGGTCGAATGGGCTCTCAGACGGCCGGGCAACGGTCGGTTTGCCAACCGATGACAGTGCATGATGCAGCCAAAGAGCCATCTGGAAATGGAAGCCTTCGAGAGAGCCTTCCCTTCGTTAACAGGCCCAAAGTTCACAAACAGCTGTGATGTCTTCCGAAAACTCTTCGTTCGGTCCACGTAGAAATTCAGCGCTCTAGTTACATCCAGCGAGTGCAAAGTCCTCTCGGCCGGCGACGGGAAAAAGACTGGTAACACCAAGGGCTCGTTGAGATGGAAGTCCGACGGCACCTTGGGCATGAAGGAGGGGTGCGTCCTCAGCACCACCGTCGTCTCGTGGAAAGTCAAGTATGGAGGCTTGCAGGAAAGGGCCTGAATCTCTCCCATGCGTCGTGCAGAGGCGATGGCCATAAGGAATGCGGTCTTCCATGACAGAAACTTCAACGGAGCTGAATGCAAGGGCTCGAACGGCGGGCCCATGAGCCTTGTCAGCACCACGTTGAGTTCCCATGCCGGGGCTGGAGCCTTCACCGACGGGAACGATCGGAACAGTCCTTTCATAAACTCCTTCACCAGGCGATGAGACCACAGGGACGACCGTCCTGTAGTTCTGGTGTATCGGGAAATCGCTGCCAGATGTATCTTGATGGAAGCGTGAGCTAGTCCAGCTTTGGCCAGCGACAGTAAATACGGTAGCACTTGAGGGGCTGTAATCCGTAGAGGGTTAATATTTTGTGCGCGGCACCAGACACAGAACCTCCTCCACTTGTGTCCATAGCACTTGAGAGTTGAGGACGCCCTGGCCTTTGCAAGAACCTCTCTGCAGTCAGCCGGGATATCGTACCCTGCAAACTCTAGTGCTGCAGGAGCCAGGCCTGCAAGTTCAGCGACTCCGCGTCGTGATGAAGAATGGCGCCTCCTTCTCTGGAGAGAAGATCTGCATCCATCGACAGTTTGACTGGTGGGGACGCTGACAAGTCCAGAAGGTCCGAGAACCATATCTGTCTCGGCCACCTCGGTGCGACGAGGATCATCCTGCACCGGGACCTCTTGAGTTGGTTGATGAACCTGAGCAGCAACGGCAACAGCGGGAACGCATACAGGAACAGGCCGTCCCAGAGGAACGAGAAATCATCGCCCATGCTCCTCGGCTGGGGGAACCTGCTGGCGAACCTCTGGCACTTGGAGTTCATCGCCGTCGCGAACAGGTCGATTTGAGGTTTGCCCCATCGCAGGAAGTGTTGATCCACTTGATCCTGGCGTAGTTCCCACTCGTGACAAGAGCACAGCTCCCTGCTGAGCGAGTCAGCGATGATGTTTTTTTATCCCTGCTAGATGAAAAGGCACCAGAAACATCCCCTGGGCAACGGCCCAGTGCCACAGATCCTGGGCTTCCTTGGATAGGGCTGGGGATCTGGTTCCTCCCTGCTTCCGGATGTAGAACATAGTGGTGGTGTTGTCGGTGAAGATCCTCACCACCTTGCCCTTGGGGGACGGGAGGAATGACTTGAGGGCCCAGAACACTGCTCGGAGCTCCAGTATGTTGATGTGGTGCGGCCTCTCCTCCGTGAGCCACAGGCCTCTTGTGTGAAGATCTCTGGTGTGCGCTCCCCACCCCTCCAGGGAGGCATCCGTCGTCACCGTCACCTGGTATGCTGGGGTCTGAAGGTCCGTGCCCGCGGTGATATATGTGCGCGGGTGCCCCGCCATCGAATTGCCTGGAGAATACTTCGTTGAGCGAGATCTTGTCCTCGAAGCTGTCCGTCGCTTGTGTCCAACGGGCGTCGAGGAACTCCTGCAGAGGACGCATCCGAAGCCTGCCCAGGCGCACCAGGTAGATGCAAGAGGACATCATCCCGAGAAGGGACTTGATGGACCTCACTCTGGCCACGTCCGTGGCCAGCAGACGCTGTACCTTGCCCAGGATGGCCTGCGTTCTTTCCTCCGACGGCGAGGCCAACTGCGCTACTGTATCGAGCTTGGCTCCCAGAAACAGCGCGACCTACAACGAAACCAGGTGGGATTTGGGGAAGTTGAGGAGAATCCCAGGTCCATGAGCAGCCGGACGGTCTTTGCCGTGTGTTCGACGGCGAGTTCCCTTGTACCTGCTCGGATGAGCCAGTCGTCCAGGTAGGGGTAGACGTGGATCCCCTGCAGGCGCAGCTGCGCCGCCAATGGCGCCAGACACTTGGTGAACACCCTGAGCGCCGACCTCAATCCAAATGGGAGGGCCTTGAGCTGGTAGTGCCGCCCTTGGACTACGAACCTGAGAAACTTTCGGTGTCCTTTTAGGATGGCGATGTGAAAGTACGCATCCTCCAGATCCAACGACGCTAGGAAGTCTCCTTCCTCCAGCTGTCCCAGCACGTGCTGGAAGGTGACCATCCGGAACTTCTGTGCCTTGATGTATTTGTTGAGCCGACGTAAGTCCAGATGGGACGCCAACCTCCTGTCTTCTTTCTGACGAGGAAGTATCTTGAGTATACTCCAGAGCCACTTTGGGATGAGCTTGGTGGCTCCTTTCTTAAGCATCACCCTCGCCTCTAACAGCAGTTGAGGGATGTGATTTTCCTTCCTGGCCACTGGAGGAATTCTGGGGCACTTCTTTAGGAATTCCAGAGTGCGTCCGTGGGCCAGGGTATCCAGCACCCAACGGTCGGTGGAGATGGACTCCCACACGCTGATGAACTTCGCCAGCCGGCCTCCCACCGGGGTGCTTCGGTGGTGGCCCCGACGCTACGGCCGGTTCAGTCTTGTTTCGAAGCAGCCTTGCCTCCTTGGCCTCCTTGGCGACGACGGCGAGATCCACCGGACTTGCCTCGTCCCCGGTAGGCTTCTTGCGACGAGGAACGGGCCGCTTGACGGTAGGTCGAGGAGCCGCCACCGAATCCTTTGGAGGCACCTTGCTTGCCTCCGGAGTTCCGAAAGGGCGGCGGCCGTTGCCCAACTGGCGGAAACCGGTGTCAGAAATGTCCATGGCCACAGTTATGGCATGGTCCGACGCCACCTCACCCTCCTGTAGGAGGCCTCTGCCCTCTTGTCGTCCGGGAGGAAGTCCAACAGGGGGGCGATTTTGTACCACAATTCCCTGTCGTAGCGGGCCACAATCGCTAGGGCGTTGGCCGCCTTAATCATCGTCGCCGCCTACGAGATGACTCGTCGTCCCACGGCATCCAGCTTCTTTCCCTCGTCGTCCGGTGGGGAAGTTGAGGATGAAGCCGATAACCCCCCCCGCTTTCTTCTTGGCCGCCGCTGAGACGACCGAATCCGGGGTCGGCTGCGCCCTAAGGCACAACGGGGCGGTGTCGGGGACCCGGTACTTCTCCTACCGGTCCCTCTTGGCAGGTGTCGTGGACGGGTTCTTGAGGTGGGCAAGTCCCTCGTCCCAGATGTCATCCAGCAAGGGCACCGCGAGGACCATCTTCCTTTTGGCCTCGCACCGTTGGTAGAGGAAGCCTTCCTTCTTCTCCTCAGGGCAGAGTTGAAAAAGCTTGGATGCCCTGGCAATCATGGCGTGGAAGGAGCCAATCTCGTTGGGCGGGGATGCCCGAGGAATCGGAGACGGAAGGCCAGTCCCGTTGTCACCGCCATCATCATCCATCCCCATCGTGGCCGTGTCCGTTCCCGTGTCGTCCCTCGGGATCGGGGAAGGCGACAAAAGGCTGAGAAGGCCGTGAGGGATGAAGGGGCACTGGATGAATTCTCCTCCTCTTGTTCGGAGGGCTTCCCGATGGACCCAGCACTGCTGGGTCGTCCGTCGGGGGTAGGAGCAGTCTCTTCCTCATCTCGGTGCATAAGGCTTGGATTGCCGTCAAAATGGCCGCTGAGTTGTCCTGAGGCTCGGGTTGCGACAGGCGTTGCCACCCTCGCTCTCGTCGTCCCCCACCTCAGGGTTTCCTCCCGTGGGGCTGGGCCTCTTCCGAATTCTCAGTCAGTTCCTCCTCAGAGGTTGTGTTTGTGTCCGTAACAGCCACGCCCCCCCCCCTCTTTTTCCACCGGGGTCTTCATGGGGGTCTTCTCGATGGGCTTAAAAGAGGATTCTCTCCGCGGAGGCAGGGAAACTCTGGGCCCCGAGGTCGCCTCCACTTGGATAGCCCCCACAGGCTTCACCAGGGCCGCAGCGACTCCCTGGATAGAGGCCTTAGCCGGGTGAATCAAGGCCTTCACCATCTTGGGTGCGCTTGAGGCCTTCACCTTAGGGGGAGGGCCACCGCCTCGCTCCCCCTCGGCCGGTTCCTCCGAGATCGACCGGGACCTCTCCAGAAGCTTAGCCGGGTTCTCGGATTTTCTTTCCCCCGAGCCAGAGCGTTGGCTCGTGGTTGATGGCGTCAGTGAAGGTGCGCCCTGCCTGGCAGCCGAGGAGCCCGACCGTTCGGCGCTCCCGGTGCCCGCAGACTCGCGGTGCTTTGCCTTCTGTTGGGCCCCCTGTCGCCGGGGCACCCTCACAGGACTTAGAAGACCGCTCAGACGACTTCTTCTTCTCACCTGCTGGGCTCTTGCCTTCCAGCCAGTTGGAGAGACGGGTCCGACGATCCCTCATCGTCCGATCCGTCATGTTAAAGCAAAATGCACAGTCCTTCTCCACGTGTGTTTTGTCCTCGTGGAGGCAGTAAAGGCATTTCAAATGCTCGTCATCCTTGAACATTTTGAAGGTTGCATCCGGGGCAGATCCTGAACAGTTTGCCGGGAGCCAAGCTTCCCTTCTCCTGTGCCATGTTCCTCTCGTCCACGAGGTAGGCCTCAGAAACTTCTGGAATCCTCCAAGAAGCGTAACTAGATGAAAACTTCACACTTGAGGGGCGTAGATAAATCTGAAATGGGTCTCCGTTGATCGGAAGTAGAAATGGTGGAGCTTGAGGCTTGATTAAACAGAAAAAATGAGATAAATCTCTTTGAAAAAGCACAAAACGCAGTAAAAGCTCGAGAGCTATAGCACGAGGACTCCCAACACTTGAGCGTGCGGTAAAAATCTGAGGATGGCTGGCAGGGGCGGGGCTTGGGGAGAGGGCAGTCATTGGCTGGGGGCAGTATGACCCAGAGACCAGTGATTGGTTACTACTAAGAAAGACAGATCAGAAACTAAACTGATACTGATTTTTTCTTTACCGAGCATTCCCAGCCTGACAACGGGGAATATTCATGAGCATTTGAATCCATGCCAGACCCCATGCTGGAGAAAAATAGTATATAGATGGTTACCAAATGATTTAAATTTGTGCTGCTGACTATCAAAAAATTCACAAAAAGGTCTAATAATTAAAATAATTTAAAAACCTTTAGTCAAACAGGTATGAATAAGTTAAGTGTACACCCAATATTTAGTCATGCACTGACTCCTTCTCGGGCAAGCAGTCACCTTTTATAACATCTACTGACACATGTCCGCTCCGTTTTGTTGCCGAAGCAATTAAATACTGAGAGATTGACATTATTATCACATCTAAAGTGTACCAAATTTAAATTCACTCAATTACTTACTATTGTTACCGCTGAAAAACTGTACGCGCTATGAGGGACACAATCCGCTGTCGATTCGCTGCAGTAATAAATGCGCGTTTAACTGTGGAGGCGGAAGTCCCCCCGGATATCTACTTGATTACACGTTCCGGCGTGGTCAACCTGACCGACGTGTGACAGACTCCATTGAAGGCTGTGTTATTTATATGATGGTTGGTCACGTGGATAAAATATGTGTTGTTGTTAAAGGGACCAATCTTATAATGCCACCAAAATAATGATATTTCCCAAGGAATTGTGCAGGATATTACCAATGAAAATCCCTAAATATGCACCTGCGTCAATTCGCAGTTTATTTCTGCTGCTGGGACAATGCAAAATTGCAAAATAACACGGTGTGAAATTTAATTAAATTGAAGTCAACACGTAACTTACTGGGGTTCAATCATTGCCCTACATTTATTGTTTTGGGCATGTAACTTAAAAACCCCACTGTGGATATTCCAATTTGTGTGAAGACAATTGCTGCATTGTGCTGGGACCACAAGAAAGAGAGAAAAGAAATCCATGTCAAAGCGAGTTGAACTCCCAAGGTTCCAGCGTATTAAGCCCTTTGTCTAATGTTTTAAGATTGAAAATCCACAATTGTTCTTTATATGCCAGCTTGTTCCTGGTTTGGACAAGTCCACTAGTGACAATTTTCTCCACACAGAACCACATTAGGTCTTCCACACAGTGGCCTGTCTCCATGAAGTGAAGAACCATAGGAGCATTAAGGTTACGGGTTCGAATTTTTGATCGATGTTTATTAATACGAACATGAACCTCTCTTGAGGTTTTTCCTATGTACAACATATTGCAAGGGGATTGGACCGCATACACCACATTTTTGCTTTTACAAGTGGTGAAAGTACGTAAATCCCATGTTTTCCCTTCCCCCAAAAAAGAAGTCATTTTTTTTTTAGTATTTGCAAGCTGTACATGACGTGCAAGGATAATGACCTACTACTGGGTTCAAATTAGTATCTCTAATGTGGTGACACTTAGGTGGAAGTCGACTTGCACAAGTAAGTTTTTGTCGCAAATTCTTGCCTTTCTTAAAGGCAAACAGTGGTTTTTGAAGTTTCATTCCTGTCAAATTCAAAATTCTCCAATTTTTTAAGATAATACCTTTAATCGCTTGACTGTGCTGGCAAAAGGTGGGAGACACACACCAGCTGATCTTGATCAGGAGTTTAAGTCTGTGGGCTGAAAAGTGCTTCACGATTTGTGTACCGTACTCACATCCTGGACTGTTTGACTAGTTTTTTGGGGTACCCTCGTTCAATGAGCCTAGTTTCCATGACTTCTGTGTGTTTATTGAAGTTCGCCACATTTGAGCAATTCCGCCAAAGCCATAAGAACATTCCATGTGGAAGGTTCTGCAACAGGCTTTTAGGATGGTGGCTGGAAAATTTCAATGTGGTATTTCTTTCTGTTGGTTTCCTGAATAGCTCCAATTGTATATAGCCCGAATCATTGTAAATGGAGAGGTCCAAGAATTACATTCTTGTGGTGGAAAATTCAAAAGTAAAGTGTAAATCGTCATCCACCTGGTTTAACCAATTCACAAACAGGCCAAGTGGGTCAGCATTGCCTTCCCAGATCAGTAAGATATCATCTATAAATCTTCGATATAACTTGATCTGTTTGACAAAATGGTTGCTATGATGTAACACTATGTCCGAGTTTTTGTGTCAAGTGGCTGAACTAGTCCTGGCCAACAGCTTCTTTAAATTTAAAGAAACTTTTTTTCTGCAAAATAAAGGAACTGCAATGGGCTGCACTTCGCCCCCAACCTGGCGATTATTTTCATGGCCCTGTTTGAAGAAAATAAAGTGTTACATCATATCAACCCTTTTGTCAAACAGATCAAGTTATATCGAAGATATATAGATGATATAGACACACAGTGTTTATTTTGGTTTTCGGGGTTCACATACCCTTTCTGACACTGTGGAACAGTAGAGATACTTTGGGATTCACCCCCACGTGGTGCCTCTAATTCAATTGATTGTGTTGATTTAACTTCTGGTGTTAACAACTGTATGTTGTCAGTTTGGGCAAGTAGACTATAGTATATAATTGTTGTATTTTTATTTTTTTCAGTTTTCGTAATATTATTAATTGTTTCTCCTGATGAAGACGTTACTTCAATTGCTTTCAAACGTTCAAACGTCGAAACCGGTTGAGAAGAACATCTGGGGATTGGATTAGCCATTTTTTGTTGAGTGTACCCACCCCGTGCCACAGATCACATTTCTGACAATTATTGTGTTTGTACATATTTTATGTGGATGAAATGATACAGATTATGTAGGGATAATTAGTGAAGTGCCAGTACATATATATTGCACCAATTCTATGGTTCAATTTTTATCAATTTGTGACTGAATGAGGTTGATTGATGTGAAGTGTAAATGATGGTTTGATTTTTGAGGAATGAAGGTTGTGTATGGGCTTTCTTAGCCTAGTGTATTATGCTCTCCTGCAATATTGATGTAATTTAATGTGTGTAATAATTGATGATTAATCCATTGTGGAAAATGATGTATCTTAGTAAATACATTGTGATACTTTGAAAAATTAAAACTTCCTCTGAACAATATTTCAGTATACCTTACATTTTATTCATGACAGTGCACAGTGCCCAACTCCCCACATTCCCTGGGTAGCATGTCCACATGGACCCAGTGTACAATACGTTACTGACACATATCCATCAACGTCCCTGTGGGTCAGAAGTATTTGTCAATCAGTGATTGCCATACTGCATGGATATCTTGTGCATCATATAATGGAAGGGGTGCTGCTTCTCTTCTGTCTTCATCCGCATCATCCTAACCCAGTGCATGCATGTCAATGTCAGGTGGCAGTGGTACATTTCTCCAGACGCTCATGTTGTGCAGCATGACACAGGCCATGGTGATCTTTGCCACCTTCTCAGGCCTATAAAGGAGTGCTGCACTAGACCTGCTTAGGCAGCAGAACCGTGCCTTCAACAGGCCAACGGTCTGCTCAATCACAACACAGGTATGAACCCGATTGTACTCCTCTTCATGGCTGTTCCGCGGGTTCCGCACAGGGGTAAGTAGCCACAGCTTCAAGGTATATCCTCCATCACCTGCAAGCGAATACAAATAGGTCTGTGTGAGTCACTCTGAGCTGCCACATTCAGGATTCACAGCAATGGCCGCAGCAATTTGGTGTTGACATGCACATGTCCCTGTACGTATGCACAAATATTTAGCTGCGTAGTATATTGCAATATGGTGTGGTTGTCAGGATGGCGTTGTACAGATGAGGCGGGGTGATTTCTTGCATGCTGATGCGGATTTACTGTGGATGCAGGAAAATGTTTTGCCTCCCATTATTGCTGTGTATACTACACTGTGCATGATCACACTAGCCACATTAGCACAGTTGCAATCATGTTTAGTCATGCATTGCTTGACATACACATGGTGGCTAGGGTGTGCGTCTTACATGTTGTCATTGATCTACGGCATTGGTCCAATGTGTGGCAGTGATGTGCCATGTTCGGGTTGGGAGGTTCAGGCCAGGAATGTTTAGCTCTGCATGCATTTTCCACTCACCGCCCATTTCTACCCTGGTGGAGTAAGCATCCCCCCACCTCACAACCCCGATGCACTGCCATGGGCCTGTCAGTTCACTCACCAAGCAGACAGGCACGTCGTCCAGCATGTCGCTCCATGTGACGGGGTAGCGTGGAGTTACGCAGCACCATGGCATCATGTGTCGATCCGGGATATCGGGCGCAACAATGTGTGATCTTGCTGGAGTCACATACCATCTGCACACTGATGGAGTGGTATTGCTTGTAGGGCATGGGGGACTACCAATTCTACATGGGTGCAGTTGAGGGCACCAATGCAATTGGGCATGCCTGCTAGAGCATGGAAGCCTACTTTGGTGTCGGCCATCTCCTGGGCAGTCCGTGGTAGGGATATGTGGGTGCTAGCATGCTTCAGGAGGGCATCCAGCACTTGGGTCAGCATGCGTGAAAATAGTGGTTGTGAAATGCCATGCAGCTGGCCCACTGTGTGCTGGTAGGTGCCTGTGGCCAGGAAGTGGAGCACAGACACCACCTTTAGTAGCGGGGGAATGGCAGTGTGTATTTCTATGAGGCTGACAATGTTGTCATGCATCATGTCCACAATGGTGGTGATGGTGTCCCGGTCCAACCGATACAGGGTGTGGATCTGCTGCGGAGTTAGGTTGAATGGACTGGGTCCGATTCAAGAGATTGGTGGCTGCCTACGAGGTACTACTGGCTGCACTGGTGGTAATTGCTGGCCCTGTCTCACCCTCCTTCTCCTCCTTCATCTCCTCTGTGCTGCCTGTTGCTGTAGCTGTAGTTGTTGTAGTTGCTGTTGTTGCTGTAGTTGTAGCAGTATAGGCATGTCCTCCAGCCCCATGATTGCAACAGCTAGTGGTATCATTTTGGTGTAGGAAGGGGTGTGGTGTGTGGGTGTACTCCTTTTATACTGGGACAGGCTCCATTGACTCCACCTGTGGTGATTGTGTGCACCTGTGGCAGTTGCCTTGACTGCATGTTGCTGTTTACTGGTGGTCCGCGATGGCTGTATGGTCGCCATCGTGCAGGCCCTAATTACTGCCTTCGGGATGCCGGTAATTGCATGCCTGCGTGAGTTGTGATCCTCCTATTACCGGTATTTACTCCGCGAAGGGGCGGGTGTACGCGTGCGTGCCGGTATGAAGGGGCACTGTACGAGCGGTGGCGGTATTGGCGGGTTGTCAGATCGTAATGGCCCGGACCCGTTAACGATGCCAGTATTACCATTCCCCCCTTCCTTTTTCCATTACCTCCATTCTCGTAATGAAGCCCTATGCGTTTCAAAGCGGTTCAAGGCAAGGGAGGGAACAAGGGAAAATACAATGACATTCTCCCAGGCCATGAACAGTAAGGATGTGAAATTAACTATCGTACTCGGCCTGGCGACATTTCAGATAGTGCAAGTGCTAAGACATAGAAATGCTAAGACATAGATAAGGAAGGGAGGGGGAGAGTGGGAAGGAAATGGAAACAGACAGGCAAGTACCGTACTAGGCCTGACGACATTTCTGGCATAGCCGGAGGAAAACAAAAGGTGAGGGAGAGGGGTGCAGAAAGGTAGGGGAGGAACAAAACAAGCGACTATCGTACTAGGCCTGACGACATTTCAGATAGTGCTGAAGGGTGGGGTACGGCACAAGTAAGGGTGGGGGGAGGAGACAGACGCGGTCTATCATACTAGGTCCAGGGACAATTAGAGTAAGTGCATAGATGAAAGTAAGGGGAGGAGGGGACGAGATAAGAAAAAAGGGATAAAGGGAGAAGGGGAGAGGAGGCGAGAACAGAGAGTAAGCAGTCAAAGAGTGGAGAAGAAAGAGGGGAGAGCGAATACAATTGCAGAAGTCAGTAGTAACACAATGTTGAAAGCCAGGATACAAGATGAAGATGAACAGCATGATTCAGGGCCACCATGAGTACAAGATTCAAAGGAAGTCCAGTATGAGAGTTGAGAAGTCCATAAAAGTCAAATCCAGCATTGGCCACAAGACAGTGATGGTGAAACCAGAATGTATCAGGAAAGAAGCCTGCAGAAGTAGGCTGGAGGAGGGGGAGAGGGAGCCGTGTAGAAGAATCAAGCAAACCAGGCAACACCTGTGTGCGAGAAGGGTGGGGGCACAAGGGAACATCACAGGGGCACCAGAGGGGGTGGGGAAGGCCTGTGGGGACAAAGGAAGGTAACACATGTTGGTGCATGCTTACCTACCAACATAGCAGAGTTTCAGGCCCTGGGTCCTCCTGGTCTGAACAGGTCCAAACAGGAATTGCCCTTTTCTTTGTCAGCCATTCGCTTCAGACGCCCGGGCGAGTTACAACCTTGATCTAAGAGTTACGAGCACGAAGGAAGAGGCAGGGCTAAGAAGGTTGGTGGTGCTTAGGGCAGGTGACCGAGATCCACTTGCACCAGCTCCCCATCTGCAACGGAAAAGTGGCAGGAGGGCTCCTTCAGTAGAGAAAAAGAGCGGCAACCAGGAAGGCACCAGGTGGGCGGGGTTTGCTAAGTGTGGAAAAAGAGCGACAACCTGGAAGGCGCCAGGTGGGCGGGGCTTAGGCCAGGTAACCTAGATCCACTTGCACCTTCTCCCCATCTGCACAGGAAAAGAGGCTGGGCAGCTCCTTAAGTAGGGAAAAAGAGCAGCAACCTGGAAGGCATAGGTGGGCGGGGCTTGCTAAGTGGGGAAAAAGAGCAGCAACCTGGAAGCTGCCAGGTGGGTGGGGCTTAGGCCAGGTGACCTAGATCCACTTGATCCTATAACCGGTTGGGGGTAATTGACACAGTAAACTTTAGGAAGGATCTTCGCGAAGACTGTGAAAGGGCATTGGTTAAAATGGGTTTAACAGTTAGTATTCTTATGACCAGTCCCAACTAATTTATTTATATATTTATTTAAATTTGTATAGCGCACATGCAGCCCTTGGGCATTGTGGCGCTGTTACTTGTAGGGATCTTAGTTACAGGGAGGGGTAACAGGGATACATGACAGCAATGCTGGTTTGGTTACATCGCATGAATGAATACAGGACAGGAATACTTTTCATTGACGTTATGATAATGGTCAGTTTATTACATTTACAAGAATTACTAAGGTCAAGAAAATTATTAAGAATGGATTGGGGTGAAAATAGGCTGGAAATACTGACTTTTCGTATTCATGCGCAAGTAGTTTCTCCACAAAAACTGCCAGGTTCAATGGAGAAATACCTTATACAATATCCAAGCAGACGTGTGAAGAACAATATAATGAGGTTCAGATTTAACGTTATGAAAAGGAATATGATATGATATTTTATTTCTATTGCGCTCGTACACGAAGTGTTTCAGAGCGCGGCAGGGCAGGGGAGGGGAACAAGGGAGAACAAAACAACGTTCTTACTAGGCCCAGTGACACTGAGAACGTGCAAGTGCATGGGAGAGGGGGAGGGTTAAAGTGCATGGAAGGGGGAAGAAGTGGAAAGTGTGGCGCAGAAACAGATAAATAATAATAAATACATAATAAAGGTAACAAACAGTGGTAGTGCAGCCAGCAAAGTGCTGGGTTTAAAGCAGCAGACAGGGTAGGACTGATAAGTGCAGGAAGATAAAAAGGGGGGGCTGTATGGGTACAGATACAGACCCCAGTGCAAGGGGTGGCCCGGAGGCAGTGCGGGTGGCAGGGTGAGCAGGTTCCTGATGGTAATGTATTTAATCATTTTTATTCGTAACCCTCAGGATGAAACAAAGGGATATTGTAATGGGTCAGACTTGGAATCCCTAATACATCTATTATTATTGTGCCCAGTCGTTATACTGTATTTTAGAAATTTTGTAAATTTTGAATGGATTGCTCAGTATCAGTTCTGGTTAACCATATTGCATGGGGACTCAATGTCCTTAAAGTTAAGGGTGTTGTCTTTCTTAAAAAGGGTTTGTAATATAGACTGAAATTCTATAGGATTACATGTTTTATTATGAAAATGTTCTTGTTAAAGAGTAACTTGTTGGTTTTTATGTGGTTAGTATAGTTTTGTATGTGTTGTATGAAATTTCTTTATGTTATGTACATGAGGCTGTTTATTTTAAACCTATTTTTTAATGAAATTTATTTCGCATACAAATAAAGGAAAACAAAAATTAACAGTGTGATGGCGCTTGAAAAGAGCACGCTTATTGTCCATACAAAGGCAAAGGCAGGAAGGATAGAAGGAAGTAAACATGTTGCACATTCCTCCAGGTCGCAGGATGGGGTGATGAATGAAAATGCTGTAGAGGGGTCGCCAGAGTAAAGACTGGAAAAGTAGGAGGGGGGGTGGCAGGTGACATCACGGAATAGGAGGTAAAATGTTAGAAAATACATACAGAGCCATATGAGGGGGCAGTGTTGGTTGATACGTGTTTAAACAGTGCAGTGAGAGGGCAAGAAAAGAAAAAAGGATTTTGACTTCGGTTTGGGCTAAGTTGGCTCAGGCTTTTGATAGAGCGAGTTGAAAACCTTTTTGGTTTTGGAGCAGACTTGCTCCGCTGGCTCAGAGCAAATCGAGTGAGAAACCTTGGGACAGGCTCATTTATTTTGCTACTTCTGAATATAAAGTCTTTGGTTTTCTTGATATTCCTGGTTGAATATGGGAGGTTGTGACAGGCTGGGGCCTTGGGCTGGTGGTGGATGCGACTACTCCCCATCTTTTGGAAGCTGGCAGAGAGAGCAGCACTGGGGATTTAATTGAAGGCAGTGTCTGAACTCGGGCATGGTGACCTAACAAGAACGAGTCCTGAAGACTGCAGGTGTGACTCTTGGCACAGTTTGGGCAATCGAGGGATGAGTCATGCATAGCTGAGAAGAAGGCAGGTCATGCCCCATGGCGCGAGAGCAAAGGCAGACCCTTCTGAAAGGCAGAGAGTCCAGAAATCATTTCAGGTGCGAGTATAAATAGGTGAGCAATGAATTGGTACCCTTCCTGCAGGCTAATTGGCAAGGTGTCAGACTGGACACAAAGGGCATAACTTTCTTAAATCTTTTAAGGTACCAAAATATTAATGGAGTACCCAGTTTCAAAACCTTGAAGGGGAGTTGGTCCTTTTAGTGCGGGACGGGTATCATAATCAAACAACCCCTCCAATGATAAGCAAGAGGAGGGAGAAATACAACAATCCCAAAAAGAACTGAATCCATAATGCTTTTATAGGGCTTGCATAACAGCTGAATATTTGGGGATCTTCTAATCTAAGAAAAATATATGTTTATTCTAAAGTTGTCATAATAATGTAAGGTGTGTTTTGCGCATGTACCCCATGATAAAGGTGTTCTTTCTTTATGAGTATGCTCATGCATGCAGATGATATAATGACAGTACTTGTTTCTTGCTGATGAAATAGAATATGTAAAGTATTTCACTTTAGACGTATGCAGTGGTTTTCCTCCGGTCCAGAGTGTGTCCTTTTTCTTACATATAAAGGTATTTGGGCAAAATGAATAAAATGCACATTATGAAGCCTGAAGATGCCTAGCTATGGTCCAGTGGTATAAATGAAGATAAAAAAAAGAAAGGGAGAGGCAGGCAGGCTAATTATTCATACAGTCCTTGAAGACGTGCTGCATATGTTCAAGGCCTTCAGAGTTGTGGAGTTAAGCTTGTTGGCCATCTTGACATCACCAACATCTTTTAGACCCTCAAAGTGGTTTTCAGGAGATTTCAATTCGTCACTCAACAGTGAGGTGATGACAGTGGTGCTGGCGTCTGAGGTTTCGATTTTCTTTACTTTCTTAGTCATTGCACAGACGACAGCTTTGCCAGCTAAGAAACAGATCCATTGGCCACAGGGTCAGGAAGTCCCCTACAATCCCTTCTATAAATAGCAAGATATTATTATTCGAACTTGCAGGGGTTAAGCAGAGTGGAAGAATAAGCAGGGTCAGAGCAGTGGTACCCCAGAAGGATTAATTTGTTATCAAGGAGACATTTAGCCCAGAATGTCAATCTTGTTCCTTTGCTAGAGACTAACCAATAAGCGCTTGCAACTCCAAAGTGGAGGTCTTCAATTTGTTGCTGCAAGCCCCTATTTCCTGTATGCGTGTTTCTTTAATTTCATTTTTTTATTTTTCTTGGGGTCAGACAAACGAAAATTCACCCCTCGCAGAAGACCCCCTTTGGATGCTTAGATAGTGGATGGAGATCCATCCAGTTTCGCACTCTAGCTATTGTGAAAATAAATAAATCGGGATCCTCTGCATGCCTCATCTGTCTGTGGACTGCTAACACCAAGGGACATCTGATTTCCGGATCTGTGTTTATGAATGATCACCTACATTCAGTTCAAATACACCGCACCAGAGGCCAGCAAACCTCCAGCATTGGCACCTGTAAACCTGTGTCCCCAGAGATCCCCTGTGCCTCATCAAGTATCATCGATTGCTTAACCACACCCCAGATGCAATGCATCCAACACCAACAACTGATCCTATCAACTCAAGGCCTCCTCTTGTCTCTTCAGGGTAAACTGTGGGCCCACTGCAGCTCCCTGGTAAACTCTCACCATGTGACAGGGCGTGTACCTGCCATTTTGTTTGCCTGCATCAATCCCTCTGTGCGATCAATCGGTCTGCCACTTTAACCAGGGCATTTCACTTGGTCACTCAGGGCTTACGAGTGTCCCCCGCTGTTACTGCACAGGACTGCATCAATGAGATGGCATCGGGAAGGATATCAGCTGGTCAAGGGGAATGAGGATCAGAGCTGCTGTGGATCCAGACCGCCCAGCACACCATTATGCCTCTGCCACCCTTCATGTCCTTTCAGACAACAATGGAGAGACATAGCAACCTGCATGGACTCATGATTGGGACTCAGAACCTTCCAACTCCAAGCTCCTTCTAGCTAGAAGCTGCTACAGCCCACAAGCTGTGAAAAGATTTCAATTCAGAGCACGATTCTTGTGCTTTTTAGGGGAGAAGCCGAGGGTCGACCTAGTGTTCCTGGAAGTCGCTGTCTGCCAGTTTAGCTCAAAGTGGAATGCTGAATGAAACAAGACACATTAACCACCCCCAAGAAACAAGAATCAATAGTAGCTGGAAAGGAACGGATCCTGGTTATACCCGCTGTGCTCCAGAGATTGGTTTGAGGCCCGGTCTGACTCACTCAAGCATCAAGCACATGGCCAGCTCCATTACCTAGCACCCAGTGGGACAATGTACTGAATAAACACAAAACGGCAGGAAATCCGGCAGCACCAGACTTTCAACATATCAATTGTAAAAGGTACTGTCCCACCCATATCTCAATCTCTATTGGTTAGTTCCACAGAAGACTAGTGTTGTGGTGGGACCTTACCAATGCCCAGCCAGCCTTTGTGAAGACCTTGACTCATGGAGCACTTCCAGTGGATAGATGTCTAGGTGCACGCCTGACCTTGCATATTTTTGGATTATTTTTATGAGTAATTCCTGGTGTGAGTTTCCCATGTTAAAAACCTGTTAATGTAATAATTTAAGTTAATATATTTTATCTACAAGTCAAAATATGCCATTGGCACAAAATCTCTATAAGTTTCAAAACCTTGCAACACTAACTCGAAATATGTTGCTATAGTTCTTTATATATTTAGTTAACTGGCTTTATTTCAACACATTGGCCCTCATTACAACTCTGGTGGTAGCCGTGCCGTTATAAACGGCCGTTAAAAACGGCACGGCTGCCGCCGGAGTTGCATTTTTTCCGGCACCTGTGAATGGCCAAGAACCGGGTCATGCCGAGTTCGGTGGACCCGGTAATTGCCCATTTTCGGGTGCCGGAATCAAGGGCCTCCTCATCCCCATTCTGCCCCATTGGGCTGAATGGGGATGGGGATGTGGGATGCACTGGCACATTCAGAGTTGTGCCGGTGCATCCGACGTGCTCTGCTCACGGGTGCCGTTACACCCGCCAGGAAAAACCTGGCAGGTGAAACAGTTCCCGCGAGCAGAGCCCGTAGTATGGCGGTCCGGGAAGTACGGTACCGGCATACTTTTTTTTTTTATAAACGTTTTTTATTATATTTCAACCAACAAAACAATACAGACCAAATATATAATACAAGATGCATAATACAGTTTCGAATGTGTTCATTATACAATTTGATCTCCGCTCCCCAAAACCCACCCCCCCCTACGAGCCCGTCAAGTCTGTTCACTCTGTGTTCACGCTGCGCGGTGGGGTCTGTTCTCCATTGGAATCCGCCAGGTCTGGCATCGTTCCAAACAATTCCGCTATCAGTGATTTCCAAGCCAGCAGGGTTCCCACCTCTTCTTCCCCTCCCCTTATACTGGACTCCTGCCATACCATTGTCTCTGCTTCCGCCCACTTTTGCAATTCCTTCCACCATATCTCCACCTGCGGTTTATGACAGGCCTTCCACCCCATGGCAATCCTTCTCTTAGCCAGCACATATGCCAAGTCTTTCAATTTGTTCACATGCTTCAGTTTCTGAGATCTAGGGAACCCCCCCAATAAGCAGGCCCAAGCTGACTCTACAACCAGTGCAACTCCTTTATCTGCCAGTCTCGCCGCTATCTCGCCCCAGAAGCGCCCAACCACAGGGCAGGACCAAAACATGTGTGTCATGTCAGCCTGTTCTTCATCACACTTGGGACATGCTTGTCTACCTGCATTTTTAAACCTTGATATCCTCAGGGGTGTCATGTACGCTCTATGCGTAATATATAATTGTATCTGTTTCAACGTAGCGTTTCTCGACACCTTCTGATGATACCACAAAGCCCGCTCCCACATCCCATCCTCCATTGGGGCTCCCACCTCAGTTTCCCAATCTAATCGAAGTTGCATTGGTTCTTTCCCTATCCTAAGCATCAGCATATCATACAACCTTGAGATCTCATGCCCTCCCTCTGTTATGTCATATATAGTGTCTACAATACCATCCGGCTCTGCTTCGAGGACAGTTTCGGGCCAAGTCTTTTTAATTTTGCGCGCCAGTCTATGATATGTAATATATTGGCCTGCGTGTAAACCTGTTTCCTCGCCCAACTCCTCGAAACTTAGGATGGATCCCTCCCGCCAAACATCTCCAATCGTTGCCAAACCCACTGGCTCCCAGTGGCTTCTGATCCTCTTCCGCAGTTGCTCATCTCCAGTAGCCAGTGCCACCAGCGGTATCTGCAGGGAGAGCGGAGCTGAGGTTTCCATCATCATGCACGCGCGGCGCCAAATCCTCCACCCTAGCATCAACATATTGGGGCGCCCTTGCATATCTGTTTCGGACAACCAGATCACTTCCTTTAAATAAAATGGGGCACAGTCTGCTCTAAACAATCCGGATTCGGGGGTACTTTCATCCGAGAGCCATTTAGCAACATACTGCAGTTGGCCCGCCACGTAGTAGGCCTCATAGTTGGGGAGCCGTATCCCCCCTTTTTCATAAGAGTTTTGCAGTTTCCACAATGCCATCCTGCATCTAGTCCCCTGCCACAAAAAGTCCCTGCGTATGCTATTCAGTTTGGCAAAAAACTTCCCAGGTATGAGGTATGGAATGTTCCCAAAATAATGCAAGAGTCTGGGCAGGACCACCATCTTAAGCATTGCACTACGCCCCATCATAGCTAGCGGCAGCTTTCCCCAAAATTGCATACTGTGCTCTATCTTTCCCACAGCTACCTCCGTATTGTGCTTATGTTCTTGTTCAACCGTATGATACACGTCTATCCCAAGGTATCGAAAGGTGTCAACCGCCCAAGGGGCTTGCAATACCGGCAACTGCTCTGCAAGGAGTCCCCTATAGTTACCCAACGGGAAAATTACGGACTTCTGAGGGTTCACAGCTATTCCAGACAGCTCCGCGTACCGATTCATAACCTCTAAAATATACTGGAGGTTCTCCTCGGGATGCTTTAGATACAATAACATATCATCTGCATATGAAGAGATTAAGTGTCGCTCCCCACCCACTTCAATGCCTATGGTGTCATACTGCTGTCTGAGGTATATAGCCAACGGTTCCAATGCCAATATGTATAACATAGGGGACCATGGGCATCCCTGTCTAGTACCTCTGCTTAACCGCCATCTCTCTGAAATAACTGCACCCGTCTTAACTCTAGCGAGCGGCGCACTGTATAACATCTTTGCCCATCTGACATATCCGGGCCCCATCCCATACTCCTCTAACATCGACAGCAACCATGGCCACCTAACAGAATCGAAAGCCTTTACCGCATCCAAGGACACTACTGCCATATCACCTTCATTCCGCCCCGCCCATTCAAGGACTCGGTGGAGTCGTCTGTGATTATGAGTTATGTTTCTGTTTGGAACATAGCCCGTCTGGTCCGGGTGTATGAGTTTATCTATGACTCTTCGCAGTCTGCTCGCCAAAACGGCTGTTAATATCTTGCTGTCTTGATTCAGCATTGATAGTGGTCTGTAGGAGCCGCAACTGTGCCCAAGCTTATTTGGTTTAGGGAGCGGAATTATAATTGCTTGCCTTAGCGACTCCGGCAGCTGTCCCGCCTCAAACGCTTCATTTAGCATATTCAGCATCGGAGGGAGCACCTCTGCCATGTATGCTTTATAAAACTCGCTCGGAAACCCGTCTGCCCCTGGGGTTTTACTAGTAGGCAATTGTCTCACCACCGCCTCTAATTCTTCTAAAGTGATTGGTGCATCCAGCTCTTCTCTCTCTTCAGCACTTATCCTGGGTAGGCCTATATCTTCGAGTGTTTCTTTTATCCTCTCTTGATTATCCTCTTCAACATCCCCATATAGTTCTCTGTAATATTTGGCAAATTCCTGATTAACTCCCTCCTGGGTGTCCACTACACTACTGTCCTCCCTTGTTATCGCCCTGATGGTGGGTCTAGGGGTTTCGCTCTTATATAACCACGCTAAAAGCCGTGCTGTTTTGTCACCACCCGCGTGCTGCCTCTCTATGTATTTCCTAGAATTCAGTTTACACAACCTGTCCAAGTGCTCTCCACACGTTTGTTGAAGTTGAAGTATCCGCTCCGCATTCGGACCAGTATCGCTCTCCTCTTTGTGTTTTTTCCAAATCCCTCTCAGCCTCCCGTAAATCAGCCAGGATACCGCCTTGCAGACTGTGGGACTTCGCTATGGCCACGCCCCTCAACACTACTTTAAAGGCCTCCCACAATGTGCACGCTGAGTCTACACTACCCGTGTTCTCCTCAAAGTAGGTTATGATCTCTTCCCTTAACTCTTCCTTGAACACAGGATACGTAAGCGCTTCCGCTCGGAGCCTCCACGTCGGGATCCCTGCTCTTGGAGGGCAGTACTGCCAGGTAACAATCAAGGGCGAGTGGTCCGACAGGACTCTCGCCTTATATTCCGCCCGCACCACTTCCGTTATTAGGCCTGACGTAGCAAAGACATAGTCTAATCTGGTGGACAGCTGTTGTGGGGCCGAGTAATGCGAGTACTGTCTTTCTTGGGGGTGCTTCGCTCTCCATACGTCAGTCAGGTCAAAATCATTGAGCAGTGCTTGTAACACCCGTGCCGCCGGGGCGGGTTTTTCCATCTTCTGGTCTGATCTGTCCACCCTTGGGTCTAGTACGCAGTTAAAATCCCCACCCCATAGTACCGCACTTCCCATGCACATACCCAGGGTAGCACTCAGGGTTCTGAAATACCTCGCTGTATTCTGATTGGGAGCATATGTATTGATTACACTTATCTCTCTGTTCTCTACCAGGCCCCTGAGTATTACCATTCTCCCGTCCGCTCCAGCAGTTTCCTGTAACACATGAAAGGGGACATGTGGGGCCACCCAGATAAGGACCCCTCTAGCATAAGCCGAGTATGTTGAGCCCACCACCACTCCTTTCCATTTCTTCTTGATCATTCCCAGTCTCTCACTTGTCAGATGGGTCTCTTGTAATAACGCAATGTCTATTTTTTGTCTTCGCAAGTATAGCATAACCTTGTTTCTCTTCAAATAACTGTTTAGACCCATTCCACATAATCATTTTAAGGTTCCCCATGGCTTATTATGTTTTCCGCCCCCACCTCTGCCACGCAATCAACTGTTTGTACCCGTTTTTGTCTGTTTAGGCTCGTATCCCAGTTCAAACTCCCCTTAACTACACACACCCCTGACACTCCTCCCTTCCCCTTCTCCCTCCCAACCACACCCAACTCCCCACACCTCCCACCCCCCATTTTCCCTCCCAACCCCTCCGCCCCCCTCCCCAACTGTTGCCCAGCTCCATCCCTGGATCTCAGGCTCGCCCGCATCTAGCACTTTTCTGGCTTCCGCCTGTACTCAATGCTCCGCGAGGTAAGGCCGCCCTACTGGCTAGCCTACTAAGACTAGTATGGGGGGGGGGGGGTAGGGAGCTCGCGTTCTGCCGCTCCTATTTGCTAAGAATTCAACACACTTAACTGTACAATTACCACATATGTCTATCCTCTTTGCTATATTCAAGTCCTTGTGTTCGCCATGGGATCTGCTTCAGGTGCCACCCGTACCCATTACTACCCCTCAGCCATAGTCATCGTTCATAATTCTAATGGATACCCACTGCACATCATGTCCCGCCACATGTAATGTCCCAGCCACTTATCGTATTACTTCTGCGCCTGATCCACCTCCTGTTCCGGGCACCCCTGAAGGTCTAGCCAGGTTGTCGCTTCTTCGGGCGTGTGGAAAAGAAACATCTTGCTCTTATGTATCAATTTTAGCTTCGCGGGATACAGCAGCATATATTTGATCCCCATCGCACGTAGCCTTCTTTTGATCGCCACGTAGCTGTACCGCTGCCTTTGGACCAGCATCGTGTAATCTGGATACGCCGTGACGGTGCACGACGCTCTCTCAATGGTTCCACCCTTGCGGAAGTATTCCAAAATCTTCTTGCGATCCTTATAGTTCAGTATTTTCGCTATGATAGGCCGGGGGGGGGAGCCCCCGGTTGTGGCCTCCTCACGAGGGCCCTATGCGCCCGCTCCACAGTAAAACCTTGTGAGAGTTTTTCGGCCCCGATTTCTTGCAGGAGTAAATTTTCGATGTAGTCTGTGGGGTCTCGGCCTTCCTCTCCCTCTGGGAGTCCGACGACGCGAATGTTGTTTCTCCTTGCTCTACCTTCCGCCTCCTCCGCCCGATTCTCCAGGTTAGCTACCTGTTGCTTTAGCACGTGGACCTCCTTTGCATTGCTGCTACTGGTGTCCGTGTTGGTTTTCACCGCACTTTCCAAGCAGCTCGTTCTCTCTGCCAACGCCCTGACATCTTGCCTCAGCAAGGTGACATCAATGCCCACTGCATCTATCTTGGCCTCCAGGGAAATGCGCAAGTCAGCCATCGCTAACACCCATGAATCTTTTAGTTCCGTGATAGCCGCCAAAATCTGGTGGTTTTCGATCGTTATGGCGCTCTCCATCGGTCCTGACGCTCCCTTGAGTGCCGTGGTCGCTGGAGACAACTGCGCCTTGGCAAATGTTTCCATAGTGGACTGTTTATTCTTACTCTTGGTTATGGTCCCTCTTCCCGCCATCTTGCCTGTGGGTGCTTAGTCTCCGACGTGTCTGCTCCGCACTTCTGTTCCGACGCACACCCAGGGCCAAGAAAGTTGACCAGGAGAGCCTCCGTACTGGCTTACGTTCGCCGGGCTATTCCTGGAGTGGGTTGTGCTCTCCCACGTATTGGCTCCTTTTGTTGATCGCAGGGGCAACTCCTTATATCGCTGGCCCCTGACTTTTGGGCTCTCTGCGCAATGTGCACCGCTGGGTATATCTTCAGCCGTCTTCCCCGCGCTCCACCATATACCCTGGTGCCGGCTGCGTTTAGGCACTGTCCCATCCCACTTCAGTGTACCACTGGGCAGCACCTACCAGCATAACAGTTCTGTGCACCATGCCCCCCTGGCCTCTCGCATGTATTCTCGCTGGCTCACCTTCTCGGTCTTGTCGTAGGTGGGGTCCTGGCATCAGACACCCTGTGAGCCACTATCCCAAAGTCCATGTGGCATATCACTGCGCTTTCACCCTTCCGCGCAGACCTGTTAATTATGCCCAATTTAGCGCTCCGTCAGGGGCTAAGAGCTCCAGGTCCATGAGTCCCACTCGTTGTAGTGCGGCGCACATTCGTTCTGTGCAATGTTCCAGTTATGGCCTGCGGGGAGCCCCACGCTTCCAGAACAAAGTGAAGTGTTTCCCTTCCAGTTGTGTGCCAGTCCTTCACGGGCCTCCTGCTTAAGCTGCCGTTCGCTGGTCTCCCCGTGTTATGCCAGCATCCACAATGCTGGTTGCAGGGCCTTCAGTCCTCCTCTGAGCCCGCCGCATCCACTTCCAGCTCCGTGTCACAGCAGCTGTTCTGTTTGTTCGGCTGAGCAGCGGAGCCTCACCATGCATTCGGCTTCCCCGCATAACACGCCAGCCAATGGTCTGAGTGTCTGAGTGTCGCTCCTCACGTCCTCTGCTGCTACATTGTGTCCATCTTGTCCATCATTTCGCGCGCATTTCCATTTGAGGCCCCCGATGCTTTTGTTTCGTTTCCTGCAGGCAGCAGGAGCCGCGCATCGAGTCAGCTGGTGGCCGAGGAAAGCTACCTCGTCTCCGCTCTCATTTACTGTCCGCTTCGCGTGTAATTCTCCCTCCAGGTCGTTAGCAGGGGATCGGCCCGTCTTCTCAGTGGCAGGGCAGCAATGTGCGGTGCGCTTTTATCCGTACTGAAGTTACGGCCGCTCATCCTTTGTTCGCCGCCATTTTGGATACAATGTATCCATGCAGCTAGGCTCCTCGGGTTCCTCAATCTCGCCGATAATTGCCCAGCAAGCTGAAATCTTCTTGGGTCTAGTAGCGTATACGTTCCCACGCACGCACATCCCTTCTGGTGACAATTTTGGCCGGTATTACGTGCATTTCCTCAAGGATCAGTGTCGGATCATGGGAGCAGCTCTAGCCTGCACGTCCTACTCCATGGCTGGTAAGACACGCCCCCCGGTACCGGCATACTTACCGGTACCATACGTACTAGACCGCCATGCTCGTAATGAGGGCCATTGTTTGTTAATCTTGTTAAATATGTTTGTGGGTCTGAAATTATTGTTAACATCTTTGAGCCAGCCTATCTAGTCTTCAGAGATTTTATATCCAAACTACCATGTACCCTGCGCAAGGCCTGAGCTCTGGAAACAAAACCTTTGCAAGCAGATTTCCTCAAAGATATAGCTTTTACGGCAAGACTGCAACACCAACAATTGTAGAAACAACCATACCATGAAGGTCACTAACGGCCACAACAATAGTTAGCACTGCAGAGCGCAGCAAGAGGAAAACTGGGTTTCACCACCTCATACTAAGAAAGTACCATAACAAGAGCAATGCACTCAGATTTCAAACAAAGTCAGATTAATTCATTATTTTTTCAGGTGTTTAATTTTGCTATCTTTTCTCTAGCACCGCTCATGACAGAGGGATCTGGGACGCATACACTGCTGGGAAGTGCACAACAAAGACATTGAAACCATCATAGATAGAGTATAGCCAATACAATACCATTCACTAACACCAGGGAAACAGTGGGCAGCCAATCAACTGCTCTGGAAAGCAGGCATGGTCTATTGATCCAAGCCCAAATTCCATGCTTCTGGCTCCCACATCCCTTGGGATGCACTGTTTGGCTTAGACCCTTATGACGAATACTCTTGCCTGGCTCTAGGCACTATCAAGGGATGACTCCTCAGGGGACCGGGTGCCTCCTAGAGCAAGTGAAAGGCCCGGGGCGTTATGCTGATGATCCCCCTGGTCACCCTCTCTTTGCACCCGTTGCATGTTAGTGGGCAGTCACAGAGTCCACTTCTGTGGACCTCCATCCCAAGTGAGATAGCCTGGAGCGTTCTCTAGGGAAACCCAAAGCCCTAGAAAGAAAAGAAGAAACAGCAAAGTAATGAACACCACTTACTCTCACCACTTTGGCACTGGGACGAAGAAGATGACTAAAGAGGCACACCAGTATACTGGACAGACCTGTCCCACTAATACGTTCAGGCAAAGTCAGGCAATTGAAACTAAGTATGCCCACCTGCAACCTATCAAAGTCTCAGAAGAGTATAAAAAGAGCAGCAACAGGAAGGAAGGCTAACGAGTTGGGAGAGCAGCTGAGACGGCAGAGTTGCCCAGGCACCAGCCGGTGGAGAACGAGACTGAGACGTTGAGAGTCTGCAGAGTGAGGCAGCGAGAGGAAGCATGGGGAGGGAGCCGTGTCTCCAGCGAGCCAGAGAAGTCCAGAGAAGGGTGTCGGGAGGCGTGCCGATCCTTTATGAAGTGATTCGGAAGAAATACTTGTTCACCAGGACTGGGAATGGAGACCAGGAGTGTTTGAGGGGCCGCTGGTGAGGCCCTGACCTCAGAGGAAAAAGACGTTTTAACAGAATCCAGCTGAAAGCCAAGAACACAACCCGGGGAGTTTCAGATAATGGGAAACCCGGTATGTGAAAGGCGTGAGTGAATACAATGCAGCAGAATAATTGAGTGTGAGGAAATGCACGTTCACAATGCCTGAACAATGATAAAGAATGAATAATAATGAAATGGGTTAAGTAATACTAACAGAGTGGTTGCGTACCAATAGATAGGTTCTCGAAAGTCTCTGTATGAAGAAAGAAAGCCTTTTACAAAAAGGGGAGCTACGCGAGGTGGCGAATTGTGAGCAAAACAGCATTTAACGAAAGGAGAGCCATGTGAGAGATGAAGTATGAGCAAAATCCCCAGGAAAGATGGTTTAGAATGAAAATAAGCAAACTGTTAATACTGAATACCAAACAGTGAAAATAAGCAAGCTGCTAACATTGAATACCAAACTGAATGAAAATAAGCAGCCTGCTAATATTGAACTGAATGAAACAGCAAGATTGCTAACCTTGAATACTGAATTGTTTATTGAAAATTGAACTACACAAAGAGAACTCAAGATTCCTGGTTGCGTGACCTGTAATGCATGGATCGTGTGATCTGTAAGGAAGACATGGTAACAAGTAGTAGACACAGAAATAATAAATACAAGTTTTGAAAACCTTTATTTGGTAGTTTGATTGGGTTGGTAGAATTCCTAACTGACCCTAACTCTAAAATGGGAGTAGTCTCTACCCTTAAACAAATAACAAAATAAGTCCAAGTCAGTCTAGTCAAAATAAAAAGGCCTGTAGTAAAAAAAGAAACAAACCTTGCCCTCCTTCTAAAATGAAAAATGTGTTAAAGGGAATACAAAGGGAAAATAGTGACCAAAAGCTCCTTTTCTGTTTCCAGGGAACATCAGGGCATATTCGCAATTAGAAGGTAGTATAAGGAGATTCTAAGATGGCCGCCAGGACGCGAACACTGTGAGGAGAGGGCTCGCGCCTGGCGCTACCTAAACAAAGAAGATATTGCATTGTTGACACCCCTCTGTGATGGTTAACCCGCGCATCGGCCCAGGGGATGTTGCAGGACTTTGAGAAACATTTTACCAAGATCGGTCCCCCCGCTACTGAGCGATATGCAACGTGTTCCTACAGTGGAGCGGTGATCGCAATTTTAGAACTAAAGGCCCAGGAAGCAGCAGAGTGTAAATTAGTGTAAATTGTTACTGTGGAGCTGGTTTTCAACACATTGCAACCATATCTCCATTGAAGGTCAACTTTTTTCGGCACACCCGGGTCAGACTATGCAGTGACACGTGGGGCAGAGGGCAGAGACGGACGAGGCAACCCGGGGAGTGAAGGTGTTCGGCAACAACAAGAACCTAAGCAGAATGGAGCACGTCACAATCAGGATGTATTCTAAGGTGAGATACAAAACGGAAGGTAAAATCAGTGCGCAGATCCCAATGTTCTTATTGAAAAATCCATAAAACAAAGTACAGATATGGCTTCAAGTCCAATTTATTGTTAAGTACGAATCGGTAATACTGGGGTCAGATCCCCATCTCCAGGATTTCTTCCTGGAGATGGGGATCTGACCCCAGTATTACCGTGGAGCTACCTGCACCAGAAAATTCGTACTGGCACAAAGACACATACCCATTGGAGGGCAGCAAGTGTGTTACTTGACATACCACTTTGTTCATTACGTCATCGGAATAACGCCTTGAGAACGACCTAATAGGTCGAAACATGTGTCGGCTGTCTAATTACCTATAAATTGGACTTGAAGCCATATCTGTATGGATTTTTCATTAAGAACATTGGGATCTGTGCACTGATTTTACCTTCCGTTTTGTATCTCATGTTTACCCGTACTGGTGTTTGTTAGGGGACATCAGTGGAAGGTTACCAGTGCAGCAAGCCATCATACTTTAGCTAATTCTGGTATCAACTAGCGCACTGGCTACTCACGACCCCCAGCCTGTCTTATTGTGTATTCTAAGGTGGGTTTGGAGGGCAAGAAAGCATAAGGGAGCCCGCGGATGGTGGCAGCGCTTTCAATTACAAGTGGCCATCTCGAAGGAGGCTGAATCAGAAGGCAAAGGCGGAGGGGGACCGTAGGGAGATGCGCCCCTGTCAGCAGAAAAAGGGAAGGTGATCACCAGACAAAGCTTGGCTGTGGTGCCAGTGGAGGGGTATCGGTGGGCCCTAATTGAGCGAGAGAGGGGCGGTGGCCTCAGCCTCGCGGAAGCTCTCAGGAGTAGCAGATTACAGGAATAAAGAATAAGTGCACCTAGGTGGACTACTAAGCAATTGGGACAAGAAGGATCTCCCTACTACTTTTACAGATGTCTAGGAACAAGCTTAAAGAACCCAAGGAAGGGGCCCATTCTCCCAAACTGGCATAGAAACAGCAAGATGGAGTGCTACAGAACCTCTGGTGGAAGGAAGGGGAGATGGTGTTGGGTGAAGAACACACTCCCGAGGAGCAGGAAGGTCCCCAATTTGGACAACACGGCAAGCGGTAACTAATGACGTGTTCCAACATTACTTCAAAGAGTTCAGCGATCAGATGATACAGACTCTGCAGTCACAGTTGAGTTTGATTAGAACTGATCTAGCTCAATCCTTGCAAGAGGTGAAAGGGGACATTATTGAATTAGGGCCATTCAAGAACTAGCTGAGGACACATGCAAGAAAGATGCATTAACTAACTGACCAGCTCGCAATGGCTCTACACAATCTAGAGATTCAGATTGTGGATCTCGAAAATCGCTTGAGGAGAACTAAAATGATGGTGAAAGGTCTACCCGAAGGAGTGGAGGACCTAGATTCAAAGGACACAATGCAACAGGTTGTTGCTGATCTTCTGGAACTGGAGGCAGGGGAGAGGTACCCCTGGATCGTATTCACCAGGAGGGCCCTAGAGGGCCAGAACCAAGTACCAGACCTTGTGATGTGGCAACGGCTTTCCAAAGATGCAGACAAAAGGAGGATGATTCTACAGGCGGCTAGAAAGGCAAGTGCCATCAAAGTGAATAGCGCCAAAATACAATTATATCAAGATCTAGCGCCATCCACATTGGTGAAGCGAAGAATGATGGGGCCGGTGGTCAAGGCTTTGTCGCAGGCTCAAATACAATATAGATGGACATTCCAATTTGGATTGTTGTTTTCATGTAAGGGACGCCAGCACCAGATTACCTCCTGCAAAGAAAGACTTAGGATCATGAAAATTGTGGAAGAAGGGGGTGTTCAAAAAGACTTCAGGCTGCCACAAGAGACAGTAAGGATTAAACAATGGGAATGGAGAAACGTATGAGAGCTATCGTCGCAGAAGAGGCCCCCCAAGTGGTCCCGGTAAACCAATTGACAAACTCACTTGCCCGTGAGGGCAAAGAGGTACATTATGGTACAGGTCCGGAGGGAGGGGGTATGACCTGGAGTAGCCTGGGCACTGTCTGAGTAATAACCTACAGGGAGGTCGATCAGTGGAGTGATGGTGCTGAGGAAGGTGGGGAGTGATCCTAGTGCTTGGAATTCGGGGAGGGAATGTGTCCTAGTAGACCCGCACAGTTTATCTCCGGGTGCTTAGTGGTGGGGCATGGGGGAGGGGATTGGTTGAGTCCAACCGGAGTGTTAGGGGGAGTGGGAATAGGGATGGGATGCAGGGGGACAGCAGCCATTGAAAGAATGAATGCACCATGGCAGGTAAAAGAGGGTTCCAAATGTTGACACTGAATGTTAGTGGTTTAAACTCCCCCCTTAAAAGAAGTAAGGTCGAAGATTTTTTAAGGCAGGGAAACCCAAACAATGTGACCCTGCAAAAGACCAACATACATAAGAGTGATAGCCACAAATTAAGGATCAAGGTGTACCCACATATAGAGCAATCTAACAATAGGCGTAAAATAGGTGGAGTCCTTATAGCCTTTAAGGGATTGGTAGGACTACATATAAGTGCAAAGGAGTTGGACAAAGGCAGATATATTTTTGCCCATATTCAGTGGGGGAGATTACAGTACACGATAGCCAACCTATAGGCACCTAATAAGGGGCAAGGTAGATTCTTGCGGGTGGTGCTGGCCAAACTTGAAAAATGTACAATGGGACAAATCATAATAACGGAGGATTTTAACAGAGCATGGAATCTGTTAGAAGACAGGAGTGTGACAGTACATTCAACTCACAGGGGCCCCACACAAAAATTGCAAGCATGTATGACCCAAATGGCTATGGTAGATTCCTGGAAAGAAACAAGAGGGGAATTAAAGCGTACACGTGCTATTCTCATGCCCATCGGTCATTTTCGTGTATCGATTATATATGGGTGTAAGGCATGTTACTGGATCTCAGCCCCATAAGTCTATCAGATTCTGCACCCATATCAATAGATATAGAACAGGAACTAGGAGGGTCTGGGCTTTTGTGCTTTTGTGCTGGAAATTTCTGAATCATCTATTAGGAGACCCGGTCATAAGGAATGAGGTACAGGGTAAAATTGGGGGAATATTTTGAAATAAACCAAACTCCGGGAATGCAGGAACAGACTATGTGGGACGCCTTTAAGGCAACCATGAGAGGCGAGTTAATTGCAAGGAAGGTAGTACGGGAAAAGCAACGCACCTTAATGCAAGGCGAGTTAGAATCGCAACTGAAGGGGGTGATGAGTAGAATGGAAACACTTAGGGGAGTGGCCCTAAATAGGGAACATAGGTGCATAAAGGGACAATTGGATCTACTACAGACTGGGCAGGCTGAGAATTTCTTTTTCTTAAAACAGTAGTACTATATTAAGGCAAACAAAGCAGACTGTATGTTAGCGTAGCAAGTGAGGAAGGAGGAGGAAGCAAGGGCCATCCTCCATATCAGAAAGGGACCGGGAACCTTTAGATCTTCGTCAGAAGATATAATGCAGGTATTCACGGAATGCTACACTGCGCTATATACTACAGATTCCCCAGATAAAGAAGCTCAGGAGGCATATTTGAAGCATTGCCAGCTAAATAAAATTGACCCAGGGGAAAGGGAAAGGGGAAGTACAAGCAGCTACCATGTCTTTACCAGGAGCAGATGGTTTTCCGGCACTGTTTTATAAAACGTATAAAGACATATTGACCCCATTGATGAGTTCTCTTTTTAACTCCTTTACTAGTTGGTGATGTATTACTCAGACTAATGAAGAGGCAAAGGTTGTGATATTTCCCAAATCTGACAAAGACCGAACAACGTACGTGGGTCATATCGACCCATTGCTCTTATTAATATCGATGCAAAAATATACACTAAAATATTAGCATCAAGAATGGAAGCTAACACCCAAACTCATGCACCCGGATCAGTCTGGTTTCGACAATGGAAGACAAACATTCGACAACACAAGACAGGTGTGTCATCTGATCAAGAATGTAAACAAATCTGGCCTTTCCGCTGGGGTATTAACTTTGGATGCAGAAAAAGCATTTGACAGGGTGGAGTGGTCTTTCTTGTTTCGCACTATGGAGGCAATCGAAATGTATACGAATGGTTAAGGCAAATTATCAGTCACCTGTATTGCGGCTGGCCATTAATGGTTCTGTGTCACAGGGAATCAAGGTGTCTAGGGGTACAAAACAGGGATGTCCGTTGTCTCAGATTCTGTACACTTGGAGCCATTTCTATCTAAGATCTGGGATGAGAAAAATATTAGAGGCATACAATTTGCAGGAGTGGAGCATACAGTGATGGCGTTCGCCAATGATTTGCTTCTGACAGCAACGGATTTGGCTAGTTCATTACCAGGTCTATGTCATGATGCCTACCTCCAAGGAGCCAGACAGGGCCCGGCATCCTCAGAGGCAGGCAACATGTATACTAAGTCCCAGCCACCCCAGATAGGGGCTCTTTGGACTCAGTCCTGGTGCCGTTGGCATCATGCTCATAAGGGATAACAGTCCTGTCACCATCGGCGCCAGGCTCATACAAGATATGGAAGGAATAGTGTTTGGTGCAAACTTACCTGGCAGACCATGCTGCAATTTCCTTACCTGGCAGATCATTCTACAACTTCCAGATGAAAAAGGAACTACTTAACCACACGGGTGTGGCTGGTGGCAGGATACATACCTTCAGTCGAAGGATACATACCTGGGACTACTTGAAAGGCTATTTAAGCCACGCCCAGACAGCAAACCACCCTTCGCGTTGTTCTGCTCATAGCAGCTGGACGCTCACCGTGCCTGCTCCTGCTCCAGCCCTCGACCATGCCTGCCAGCATCCTGGAAACACCTAAGGATAGAAAAGGGAAGAAGAAACAGGTGAAAACAAACCTTACCTGTTAAAGCTGCATTCCGGATTCAGCGCGCCAACGTTCCTGCAAAAAGACATCATTTTAAATACTCACCGTGTCGCATACATCTCGGCGCACTTCTCTTACCTGCACGTGGCGCCTTCGGCTCTGCGACGCCCATCCGGATCTCCTGCAGCATTCCAGCACCTACGGGGAGACGAAGAGAAGAAAGCAAGATGAGAAGGGGAAAATAACCAAGAAGCACTTACCTGCCAAGCTAATTCTTCTTACCTTCGGGTCGATGCCATTCCTTGGGCATTTCAGCACCCCGGCCCCTATGGGGAAAAAGCAAACATCACATTAGTGAATGCAAGAACCGTAGCAAACAAACTATTTAAAACTTACCTGCTTACAGGTCGGACTCAGCTTCTGCTTCGTGCCGGCTCCATGTCTTCGGCATTCTCGAACTCCGGCCCCTAAGGAAAAAGAGACAGGAAAAGACAGTAGTGGGCCTACACCAAAACTCACCTGAAATCAGGTTTTCGACGGAAACCGCCCTCAGCCCGGAGTCTTCCATTACCTGCAAAAGAGAAGAGGAACAGTTTAGACTCAAGCTTGCCATAAACATTTACGGTACTTACCGGAACAGAAGAGCGAACTTGAACTTACTATCCAGTGACGTAACTGGATCCCAACGCGCCCCTGCATCAGAAGCAGGATGGAGAGCTCGCCTTTTCAATCCCTAAGGTGAGTCTCCACAGGTAATTACAGAAGGGTTGCAAGGAGGGTGAGAAGGGGAACGGGAGATCTACACAAAACCCGCAGAGTATTAACCCTTCCTTTTCGCTCACAGAAGGGTATTCATCCGAGCCAGACAAGCCAGATTTGGGAACCCAGCCCACTCCATCTTCAGAGTGCTGAACATCTCCTTCGAAGAGGCCACTGCCGTCCAGACCACGCCCGCGCCTCCGTGGGAACCAGGTGAGCGTTACAGTCTATCCGTAGAACTTGACAAATTTGTTGAAGTGGCAAGCCTGAAAATGAATACCCATAAATCGGAAATGATGGTTCTTCAGGGGGGGAGCTGTGTCAACAGAACGGTCCTTAGAGGTGGGTCAGTATAAGAGGACAGATAAAGGCCTACGATATCTGGGAGTGAAGATAACCAATTCCTTGGAATCTACATATCAGGCTAATTATCCCCCTTTGTTAGACTCAATTAGAAAGTGGCTGGTGGAGCGCAATCCCCTTCCAATCTCATGGAGAGGTAGGATTAATGTTATTAACATGGTAGTGCTTCCAAGGGTATTGTACTACTTCCAAGCTTTACCATTAGTAGTCCCTTATGAATTCTTTAAGATTCTAAATGGGATGGTGGGGATTTTCATATGGGAAGGAAAACAATCAAGGGAGGCTTGGAAAGTACTGACAGCGCCAATAACGAGTGGTGGGATGGGGGCTCCAAATTTCTTACCATCAAGCGGCCCAGTTACTGATAACACAGGAGTGGTTTGGGGAAACCAAGAGAAAACGTGGCTGCGGATGGATAGAGCGGTAGTTTGTAGGCCCCTAGAAGAAGTTCTATGGTGTCAGAAGGCTGACAGACCTGCTAATATGTATAGGAGTAAAATCACAGCTTTTATAGGTGACGTATGGGACGCTGTGGTATGGTGAAAGGGGACCACTACGCTTCCTTCTCGGTTTATGCCCCATTTTTGTAATCCTCAGTTTACACTGGGGGTACAGCAGGAAGCCTTTAGGCAATGGGAAGAAGCTGGATGTCAGAAGATGGGCGATATGGTGGAGGGCCAGGAGATTAAGACATTCCAACACTGTAAAAAGTTATTTGCTATACGCGAAGAGGAAAGGTTTCGATATACACAACTGAGACACTGGCTACAGGAAATAAACTTCAGGAAGTAAACAGTTGACAATGAGGGGCCTCACCCCCTTTGAAAAGTATCCAACCTCAAATTCAGCATTGTATAGGCTGTTCACGGATGCCCCATTTAATTTGCACTGAGGGTATATGAAACAGTGGGAAAAGGTCTTAAGCAACTCTATATTGGACGTGCAATGTCAGGAGGTGTGGCAGGGGATTCCAAAACTCATGAGGACACTCCAGATCTGAGAGATGTGGGTCAAGGTAATGGTGCAATGGCACCCGACACCCGAGAAATTACATACATTTTACCCAAAAGTGTCTGGGGAATGTTGGCAGGTTGGACATGGGGGCATATATGGTGGGAATGCCCAATTTTGAAACCATTTTGGAATAGTGTTAATATGGCAATGAAAGTGATATGTGCACCCCGGAATACACAGAGACTTCAGGGAAGCAATGTTGGGCTTGGGTGATGCATTGGACACCTTACTATAGACAGGCTTCCCTCTGCCGGGCTCGAGCCGGTATTTCTTTTCGTGGGGGTTCCCTTCCCCACATTTTGTCTGAGGTGTCTTTTCACTGTCGACGCCTTTCAAAACTGCAAGGATTTTAGGTACACCTCTGCATGACCACTTCATTTTCTCTTTCCACAATTCCACAATCAGCAATCTTCCTCATCTTGCAACACCAATGCCTCTTGGTACTTGCCTCTTGGTACTTGTTTCGTATTCTCTTTTGCCTTCTTGGCCTCTTTCAAAATTCAGATGCAACACCAATACTTCTTGGTATCTGTAATTTCTTATTCTCCTTACTTTGCCCTCTTGACATTTTTCAAAGTTCATATGCAACACCAAAGATAATTGGTATTTCTTTCTCTTGGCTTTGCCCTCTTGGATTCTTGCTATTTCTTTCTCTTTGCTTTTTACTTATTCACCTTTCTTACAGGGATCACTTACTTTTTTGCCTTTGAATCCAGTTGCAATATTCACTTTATCACACAGTTCCACTTCAACTCCGAACATTTAACACAGACATTCAAATGTGCGATTTCACCTCGCACGACCACTCTGTTACTTTGTATCCTTTCCTATTACAATTCAGCAGTTACTTTTGCTTTTAACATAAACTGGGCTTTTTTGCCTTCCATAACTCACTGGTCGTGTTAATTGGTCTTCTTTTATCATCTCCTTTCATGCAGCAGTCAAGGCAGTTGCCAGCGCCTCCTCTGCTCCTCCACCTGTCACCTGGGAGGGTCGCGGGCCGCTTCCCAGCACCTTGAAGGTTTCTTTCTTCCGCACACCCGGTTTCTGTCTTGTGACGTCTTACGGTTTCCCGAAAGTGTGGAATCCTTGCCTGGCTCTCTCTCGTTTATCCCAACTGCCGATCAGCCCCTTGGCCTTCCAACTTCCATAGCATGATTTGCATCAGCCCTGAAAGCTGTTCCTTCTCGTACTCAGCCTCGCTCAGAGTGTGCCCGTTCGTGCCATCTTTTATCCTAACAGGGAGTGTTAACAAGTGGCAGGTGTGTGTAGATAGGATTACTTGCCTGACTCTGCCTGGCCTCATTACAGGGACAGAGCCATTGCGAGTCAGTAGAGGTAATCTTTCTGGCCTCATTCCTCATCTTTCTCGGCTCAGTAGTGTGGTCAATGTAAAGTGGGGAGGAGTTATAAAAGTTGTAGTTGCCCATAAAATAAGCAGTGGTAGGGTTTGGATGGGTCATGGAAAAAGGGGGATAATCATCCCTCACCATCATGTGCTTCTCCCCCACACCCCAAGGACCCCCTACCAAGGTGATGCTCACTTGCTTGTCCACCCACAGGGTCGGGATCTAAAAAAGTGATGGCCTTTCCCTGGCCACCCGAGTACTGGATCCCTGGGTATTAGGTTGTGAAAAAACATCTGGTTTTTCACAGATCCAACAACTGTGCCAAGACCAGAGGACTCATAGATGTTAAATAATGAACTGCTGGAAGAGAATTCAAGGTTCCTGGTTGCGTGACGTGTGGATGGACCGTGAGGTCTAACAACTATGCCAAGACCAGAGAACCCCTATATGCTAACAAGGAAACCTGCGATTGTGTCGAAAGGAAAACTGAAATTGGTGCATATGAGACTTGGGGAAGGGAACCCCGAGCTGTGAAGAAATGTTGAAACTCAGTTTTAAAGATAAAGTTTCAAGATACTTCTTTTTGTAACATCTCTTGATATCTAACTTGGGAAAGGGCATCTTGACATTTACAAAGGTGTGGAACTTTATGACTTTAAATCCAAAAGAAGGTAACTTGAACATTGTTCTGAACTTGTTGACATTGGGGCAAAGAAGCTGAAAAGTAAACCCAGGCTGGAAATAGCCAATAACTTTACTTTTCAAAAACTATTTAGTTTATGGTTGAATTCCCTACACATTGTTTTGTCTTAGTTGTGAGGGCAAGCATAGGTTTTGGACAAAGACAGAATTTTCAGTTGAACTTACTGACAGAGACTACCCTTAGCATAAGGCAAGTTAGGCTTTACACCATCCTGATTGTTTAATTAATAAAAGCCTATTGTTATATATTGAATCTGTTGTCTTTGTCTCCTTCCATGATGCCAACCTCACACTCTTCAAGGTATCCGGTAAGATTATCCCCATATATATGGTCACCATACATATGGTCGTAGGGAAAAGGCAGCGGCGACTTTATATTTGGTAACCATATATATGGGGTCAAGGGGAGCAGAGGGTGTGGGGGTGTCCCCGGATCCTCTTGAGAAAAAAAAAAGGTTTTGGGGGGTGTCCCCCGTATGTTCAAAGTAATAATGTCCCTGCAAACCACAGCCATTTTATGGCAACATTTTTGTCAGACAACATTTTTGCAGGGACATTATCACATGGAACTCTCTTCACAGTCCCAGCCATACACACATGCAGATAGGGTGTTTGCTTTGCACACCTAGGCCTAGGTTGATAAGCCACACAATGCATATCCTGGGTCAAATATCGATCACACAAGGGTTTGGTCACAACCCAACAACACCACAAGAGATGGTCTCACATGGCTTTACAAACCTGTAACCTGTACATCATCTTTACTTACCTTTTATGAGATTTGAAGTCCATATTACCTTTCTGTGGCCATTCCTCTATTCCAGGGCTCTGCAACCTGCAGCTTCCCAGATGTTTTGATTTACTATTCCTATAATCCCGCATCACTAACTGTGCTGGATAAGGCTGATGGGAGTTCTAGTCCAAAAAAACGGTTGCAGAACACCGCTATATTCAAATGAATACTGTGTTACACCGTATTATTTGATGCTCCTGAACCCCTACTATAATTATTTTAATTGTTTTTTTATAAAGCGCTTAATACTGAAGGTTTCTAAATGCAGACCCGGGATTCGAACCTGTGTTGATCTGCGTCGTCTTACTTCAAAGACCAGTGCGTTGCCACTGAGCTATACCACCTGCGCCAGTTGACCTTTATTGCTCAACCACAGAAATCAGTAGATGAGACCGGGACAGCTTAAGGATGGTTTGCTTAGCGTTAGGAAGAGAATCCCACTTTGAACAGGGCTGACACCATAGTTTCAACACCCCACACCCCCACTCCAACTCCTTCCACATGCAAGAGTTTGTCCTTCATGCCTTATCAAATGCCTTAAATGCACTACAGACAAGTGAGTTCTGTGATGTGGCAGCAACATATGCCAACGCGCTCACACTTTTTCGGTTGATGCTCTCACTTTCCAACTGTGATCCTTTCAATTTCTTTACACTCTATTCTGGGCTACATTTAATTTTCTGTATATGTGATTCTATAAACACCCTGAAGCGATACACTGCTCGAATTATTGGACAATCACCTACCTGACCTATACCAATTACAATTTGATATACAGCAACTTTGCAAATTCCCCATCATCATTGAAACCACACCAATTACTTTAAATAAATCAATTAATGAGAAATAGTTGTTCACCTGTTTTAGACAACACTGCTGATAAAGATAATATCACACATACTACATGCGTTGAAGGAACTTTGCCATCCCTTATAAGATAGCATTTCCCTTACACTCTAAAATGTACTTTGGAAAAATGATGCACTCAACATAGCTGATGTTTCGAATTGACATTCTCTTTCAGTGAACTTGCCACGCTGCACACCAATGACAAACTGTTGAATAGTCTGGCACAAGTAGTGTTGCACGGAAGGCTCTGGTCGAATAATGAAAGCACAAGAACTTCAGTTTTGAAGGCACGCTTCTAAACATGAAACAATATGCAGTAACTATGCGAACAGAAACACACCTTAGGTTGTTGTTGGTCATTAAACATCTTTGTTTCTGACCTTGTACTTAAAGGATACTCCCCAATCAGAACTCTTGTTGAGAACCGTATTGTACCAAAGCACTTCACCTTCTGGCCAAACCAGGCGCTGCCAAAAAAAAGAATCCACTGCAATCGTTACTCCTAGGGTAGAAATATTTGATTGTGTTAACCAACAATAACAATCTAAAGTGGAAAAACAAAATTGAGATTGCCTGGAAGAATGTGTGAATCATTACATTTGTATGTGACTATTTTGTGCCCTTCTGTAAAGGTTTGTTGCTTTCATGTCAACTCCAACTGTCCACCAAGAAATCTTCATCCAATACCAGCCTCATCATTGAGGGAAATCACCTCAATAAGCCTTGGCAAATTCACTGATGCATGAGGTCATCAGCCAACGGGAATACCAGGACACACAGCGGGCAACAAACTACAGTTTAACACTGCACCAGCCAGTGTGGTGCTGCTTTAGATATTAATAAAGTGATGATCACCTGCCTATAGATGGAACTCAGAAACCTTCCAATTCAGTAATAACTCTACCTCTAACTAAGGTAACGGATGATGCCACAGAGCGTGCTCAGCACTTTGTTGTGTATATTTGCAGAGGATAAAAGCCTTCAAATTCTTCTCTCTCACAGAACATAATGTCATTACGGCAAGATAAACATAGGAACATAACCATATTAGTTGTAATGCCTGGATATAACACAAAGATCTGAATTAAAATGATTTTAATGGTTTGATTCAGTGTATAGGGCAGTACACCCTCCAACTACCACTGCTCTTCAACAGAGGAATAAAAGCTGGTTATTTGCTCCAGCTAGTCCCAAGAACGCTTCAACCACTGGAGACTTACACTGTGTCTCAGAAAATCACCAACACATTCATTCTTCGCCATTTACTTGCAGGGAATGTCAGTCTTATTTTATTGTTTAACAAAGATCAAGCTCTAACCTCACTAAAAGCATTTGAAGCACTGTGCAGAGTAAAAAAAGACCATCAGATAAACATGCAAATGAGAAAGAAAACAAGAAATAATATACCCAGCGTCTGTTAACTGCTTATAATCCATGGTCTAAACACATTGCATAGAAACAAAACCTAACGATTTACTTGTACGTAGGATGCCGAGAAGTGATGCACATGAGTCAGATAGATGCTGTTGGTCGGGTTTATTTGAAAGTTTTGGAAAAACAGGGTGAGGATAGACAAAGGCTTAAGAGTACTGGGAGTTAGGTCTAAAAATAAGAAGGGACAACGTGGGGAAAGGTGTAAAAGGAAAGAATAACATGAAAGTAGGGTTTGGAAGGTGTTGTCCCAAACTGGAAGATGATCTTGTTGTTGTGGAAAATGGTTGAATTTTACTTCAGGTTCATGGACAGAGAAGAGCTTTGAAGGGTGCTGAACGACAGTCATCATTACGGCAATGACTTAAGAGCGGCAGCCATGCTAAGGGAGGTGGCGTGAACAGTGTTGGGGCGGGAAGAGCACAATAGCTCATAAGGCTGTTGGAGGATGATGTAAGTCAACCTTCGACGTGCAGGTATGCCCACCTACACACCCCAGGCTACATCATACAGGAATGTTTAGCAAACTAAAAACTGGAACGCTAGTCAAGTGTCTGCGGTTAAATACCTGTAGGTGAAATGGAAAGCTACTGAGAAGACAGTGGTTTATGTCACGTCGATGGGCCGAGTGAAATTACACCATGCTTGGATGGTCCTGTAAAGCCATGCCCCAGAATGTACTGTAAGGAAGGTCATGTTTTTTGTTTTAACTTTGTTTATTGTTTTTTTTTAAAACACCAACACTTCCATAAGATCCCTCAAAGTGCATCATCCTATCGCAATACAATGCCAACACTCATTAATCAAATATTCTACCCCTTAAATAATCAAAGTTAGGGTATTGTATCCTCTCCACTTCGCTCTGTGGCCTCGATCAAACAACATCTATATGCTGTCCATATGCCAGATGGTCCCCATCATGTCGATAGCGTTTGTATATAGGTTGTTTCCATGTCGTAACAACAGGCCATGTCCATCAACCAGTTCTGCCTAACTAGTGGATGCCCTTTCCACCATACTATAGATATCCTACACCTCTCCAATTCTAGCATCAAGCTCACCAATTTCCGAGCATGCTGTGAAATCAATTTGGCAAGTCCCAGCTGTCCAATTTTTGGTGACATCTCTATAGGTTCATTCACAATCCTCTAGAGTCCCAAGAACCTTTACCCAAAACTCTTGCATCTTTGGGCACTGCCACGCTAAATGGAAGAAATCAGCAGCGTCTGCCCAGTATCTACCGCATACAGAAGATGTATCACCATAATACTTGTGCAGCTTCGCCAGGCTATATTACATCGGATGTACATATTTAAAATATAGCAGCTTAAATCTAGCATTAAATTAAATATGATTCTGTGCACATATATAATCCCATTCCAACTCAGTAATCACTTGATCTACAGCTTTTTCCCCAGACCTTCTTGGCCTCATTCATCCCCCTCACATTCCACTTGATCAGTTTCACATATCATAGACACCAGTTTACCTTTCCTTTGGGCCATAATCATATCCTTTAATACTTCCATAGTGGTACGTTGCTGAGGAAAGGAACAAAAGGCAATCCCAAATACAATCCGCATTCGAAAATATAGAAATATATACAAAGGTGTACCACTCCCTGCTCCCATCCCGATGCTTTAAATGGCTCTAATGCAACGAGCATCCCACCAGGAGAAAGATAGCCAAATTTGCCAATCCCTAGTCTGCCTATCACTGCCACATATTTGTCCAAGTAATCAGAATGCCATGAACATGCGTTAACTGTAGTAATGTAGAGTAACAATCCACAGAACCACATTTCTCTGCAATTCTTTCCCACGCATGACATTTGCATGCTACTACATTCATACCCACCACCCTCTTCTTAGTCCTCTGCATCACTATCGATCTTAGAACCGCTGGCGCAGCTATTGCTCTTTCATTTTGTACATGCAGCCTATCCGGGCCCAGCGTGTACCAACACGACAAAAAATGTGCCAGGGCAGATAAATAATAGAACTCAAAGTCTGGTATCAACAGACTTCCCATTTCAAGAGGTGCTACTAATTTCTGCCACACAACCCTGGCCTCTTTCCAGCCCATATAAACTGCAATAAAATACTCTGTAAATTCTAAAAAAAAATGTCGATAGAGGAACCAGAAGAATATTTTTAAAAAACATTCAAAAACATGGCAGTACCACCATCTTAATGAACACAATTCTCCCCATTAAAGATAACGCAAGTCCCTTCCACCTATCCATCAGAGTCCTCATTTTCCCCTGAATAATACATCATTATCGCAAAATATTTCTATTTCTAAGTATCGAGTGCTAACCGTACCCGACCTAAATCCCAAACCATCCTCTTATGTCTCTGTGCCATCTGTCAGGGGGGAAATCACTGATTTAATTAGGGTGATATGCAGACCGGAATCAGTTCCAAAACTATCAACTACCAGCATAACAGGAACCAGATTCTCTGGTGGGTTCTTAAGAAATACCATATTGTCTGCATATAGCTGATCACCTATAGTGATCAGCCTATGAGTGTAAAATTGTAGACCACGCTGCATATGATGTTCCCTTGAGTATATTGCCAATGGGTGTATAGCGATAGCGAATAGCAAGGGGGAAAGTGGGCATCCATGTCTGGTCCCAATTGGGAAACTGTTAGACAAATGACCATTCACTTTAATTCGTGTTTTTGGTGCAGCATACAGTAGACCCATCATTGCAAGGAATGCCGACCCTTCCCCCATCCTTTTGAGCACTGTAAAAACAAAGGGCCATTCTACCTAATCAAAGGCCTTCCCAGCATCAAGTAATAGAGACAGCCTGCATACTCGGGTCCATCAAATTAAACAGTCCAAACGAACAATGTAATCCATAATACCTGCATGGCAAAACCCTGACTGATCTACCAAGACGCAATTCTGCATATATGGAAGCAGTCTTTTCACAAAAATCCTAGTATATATTTTAATATCCACATTAATCAAAGATATTGGCCTATAAGATGTACAGTATGCCGGATCATTTTTGGTTCTGAGCAGAAGAGTTATACCTGCCTCCTTCATAGCAGCAGCAACTCTCCCCGCATAATACTCTTGATAGCTCTTCCCTCTCCTCTTGTCCTAGCCAATATCGGACAATCTCATTCAAATACTAATCAATCTGTCGAGTGATACCACACATTTAGATACATGTAGTTCTCTGTAATATTAAACAAAGGTTTCCAATATGTCCGAGTCATTGTAGCGTAAATATCAGTACTGTATCTGATACTATGTATACATGTCCGACAACTCTTTGATTGCAGCAAACATGCCAGAAATGCCCCTGGTTTTTGTCCTTCCCCATAATGACGTACCACCCTGTAAAATACTTTACTTTATGGCCTCAGCATGACAATCCTGCAGAGCATCCTGAATGGCAGCTAGCAAGGTGGAGTCTTTACAAACTATATACAAAACCTCTAGCTCTTTAAATCAAATCATCCCTGATATGTGTTTAACTCTGCCGTTATAGTTCACAAAATCCCATCCTCCTTAGAGACACAAATTCCCCTGACATAGCACTTAAATGTCTCCCACAGAGTTGTCAGCGAGCCCACAGATTCATCATTCGTTACAAAAATCCCATAATTTCTTTATGCAGCACCATTGTAAAAAAGCTATCCGAGAGTGCCCCAGATTTAAACCTCCATCCCGCAGTGTTAAACCTACCGGCCAGTAAGCTAAGTAGCACCTGTACCGGTGCATGATCTGATAAGGTGTATGATAATATCTCGCAGTGATCAACCCAATGAGCCACCCTGTCTGATACTAGGATAAAATCTATCCAGGATGCTGAATCGTGTGCTGTGGAGTAACAGCAAAAGTCCCTGATTGCCAGACTCCTAATCCTCAAAATATCAATTAGTCCAAAAGTCTCACAGATCTGCTGAACTCTATGTGCTGTTTTAAAATTAGGCTGTCGAACTGAGGAAAGCCAATCCATCTGCGGATGCAAAACAGTGTTGAAATCAGGCCTCCCAATCCCAGATAACCTCACTACCTAATAACATAACCAACTGATCCACAATCCAACCATAATATTCCAGTGAGTCGACATTTGGTGCATAGCTGACAACCAGGGTGATATGACATCCACCAACCTCTCCGCTCACCATCAGAAATCATCCATCCCCATCCCTCTTCACATCATGCAATTTAAATTTCAATGAGCAAGGAAAACAAAAAGGAACAAGTTACTTACCTGTAACTGTTGTTCTCCAGCATGGGTCTGGCATGGATTGACATGCTCAAGAATATTCCCCGTCGTCAGGCTGGGAATCCTCGGTAAAGAAAAAATCAGTTTCAGTTTCGTTTCGGAACTGTCTTTCTTAGTAGTAACCAATCGCTGGTCTCTGGGTCATACTGCCCCCAGCCAATGACTGCCCTCTCCCTAAGCGCCTCCCCTGGCAGCCATCCTCAGATTTGGTAGCACGTAAAGTGGCAGTAGGACCAAGTGAAGAGCCGCAGAGGGGTAGGAGGGAGGGTTTGCATGTGAATCCATGCCAGACCCATGCTGGAGAACAACAGTTAAAGGTAAGTAACTTGTTCCTTCTCCAGCATGGGGTCTGGCATGGATTCACATGCTCATGAATACAAGAATACATAGCAGTAAACACATGCACAACCACGTGAGGTGGCAAGGCTCAACATTAAGCATATCATCAACTCAACATTAAGCATCTCTTACCTCCTCACCAAGCCCACCTTCAGGCGAACAGGTTGCGCAGCAGTGCCTGGCCGACCCTGGACTCCTCCTTGCAATACCAGTCGACGCAGTAGAATCTCGTGAAGGTGTGCGTCGACCTCCACGTAGCAGCCCTGCAGATGTCCAGCAGAGGCACACCAGATAGGAATGCCGTAGTAGCAGTGACTGCTCTGGTCGAATGGGCTCTCGGACGGCAGGGCAACGGTCGGTTTGCCAACCGGTGACAGTGCATGATGCAGCAGGAGAGCCATCTGGAAATGGAAGCCTTCGAGAGGGCCTTCCCTTGGTTCACAGGTCCAAAGTTCACAAACAGCTGTGATGTCTTCCAAAAACTCTTCGTGCGGTCCACGTAGAACTTCAGCGCTCTAGCTACATCTAGCGAGTGCAAAGTCCTCTCGGTCGGCGACGAAGGCGACGGGAAGAAAACAGGTAACACCAAGGGCTCGTTGAGATGGAAGTCAGACGGCACCTTGCGCATGAAGGAGGGGTGCGTCCTCAGCACCACCCCCGTCTCGTGGAAAGTCAGGTATGGAGGCTTGCAGGAGGGAGGGTCTGGATCTCTCCCACTCGTCGTGCGGAGGTGATGGCCACAAGAAACGTTTTCCACGACAGGAACTTCAAGGGTGCAGAATGCAGAGGCTCGAATGCCAGCCCCATGAGCCTGGTCAGCATCACGTTGAGCTCCCACGCTGGTGCCGGAGCCTTCACCGGCAGGAACGATCGGAACAGTCCCTTCATGAACTCCTTCACCAGGCGATGGGACCACAGAGAGGAGCGCCCCGGAGTTCTGGTGTAGCGGGAGATAGCCGCCAGATGGATCTTGATGGAGGCGTGGGCCAGCCCCGCCTTGGCCAGCGATAGCAAGTACGGCAGCACTTGAGGGGCCATAATCCACAGAGGGTTAATCTTCTGTGCCCGGCACCAGACAGAAAACCTCTTCCATTTGTGTCCATAGCACTTGAGAGTTGAGGACGCCCTGGCCTTTGCATGTACCTCCTTGCAGTCTGCCGGGATATCGCACTCTCCAAACTCTAGTGCTGCAGGAGCCAGGCCTGCAAGTTCAGAGACCCCGGGTCGTGGTGGAGGATGGCGCCTCCTTCTCTGGCGAGGAGGTCCGCATCCGTCGGCAGCTTGACTGGGGGGGACGCTGACAGGTCCAGAAGGTCCGGGAACCAGATCTGCCTCGGCCACGCCAGTGGGACGAGGATCATCCTGCACCGGGACCGTCTGAGTTGGTTGATGAGTCGCAGCAGCAACGGCAACGGTGGGAACGCATACAGGAACAGGCCGTCCCAGGGGAATGCGAAGGCATCGCCCATGCTCCCCGGCTGGGGAAACCTGCTGGCGAACCTCCGACACTTGGTGTTCGCCGCCGTTGTGAATAGGTTGATCTGGGGATTGCCCCATCGTTGGAAGAGTAGATCCACTTGATCATGATGCAGTTCCCACTAGTGGCACGAGCGCAGCTCCCTGCTGAGTGAGTCGGCGATGGTGCCCTTTATTCCTGCCAGATGGAAGGGTACCAGAAACATCTCTTGGGCGACAGCCCAGTGCCACAGATCCTGGGCTTCCTTGGATAGGGCTTGGGATCTGGTGCCTCCCTGCTTCCGGATGTAGAACATCGTGGTGGTGGTGTTGGTGAAAATCCTTACCACCTTGCCCTTGAAGGAGAGAAGGAACGACCTGAGGGCCCAGAACACGGCTCGGAGCTCCAGGACATTGATGTGTAGGGACCTCTCCTCTGGGAGCCAAAGGCCTCTTGCGTGGAGATTTCCGGTGTGCGCTCCCCACCCCTCCAGGGAGGCATCTGTCGTCACCGTATCCTGATGCACCGTGTTCTGGAAGTCCATACCCGCTGCCAGATGCGCGCGGTTACCTCACCACCGGATCGCTTGGCGGAAGGTCTCGTTGAGCGAGATCTTGTCTTTGAAGTTGCCCGCTGCCTGCATCCAGCGGGCGTCGAGGTATTCTTGCAGTGGACGCATCCGCAGCCTGCACAGGCGCACAAGGTAGATGCACGAGGACATCATGCCGAGCAGGGACTTGATGGACCTCACCCTGGCCACGTCCATGTTTGACAGCCGTTACACCTTGCCCAGGATGGCCTTCGTCCTTTCCTCCGACGGAGAGGCCAATCGCGCCACTGTGTCGAGCCTGGCTCCCAGGAACAGGGCGACTTGCGACGGCACTACGTGGGATTTGGGAAGTTGATCGTGAATCCCAGCTCCGTAAGTAGTTGGACGGTCTTTGCTGTTTGGCTCATCCGAGCAAAGACAAGAGAACTCACCGCTGTGCAGTCATCCAGGTAGGGGTAGACGTGGATACCCTGCAGGTGCAGCTGCGCCGCCACTGGTGCTATGCACTTGGTGAACACCTTGGGCGCCGACTTCAATCCGAAGGGAAGGGCCTTGAACTGATAGTGCCGCCCTTGGACTACGAATTTCAGGAACTTTCAATGTCCTTTTAGAATGGGGATGTGAAAGTAGGCATCCTCCAAGTCCAGCGACGATAGGAAGTCGCCTTCCTCCAGCTGTCCCAGCAGATGCTGGAGGGTGACTATCTGGAACTTCTGGGACTTGAAGTACTTGTTTAGACGACAAAGGTCCAGGATGGGTCGCCAGCCGCCGGTCTTCTTTCTTATGAGGAAGTATCGGGAGTATACTTCGGAGCCCTGGAGCCTCTTTGGGACGAGCTCGAGGACTCCTTTCTTCAGCATCGCCCTTACTTCCAGCAGCAGTTGAGGGATGTGGTTTTCCTTCCTGGCCACAGGCGGAATGCGGGGGCACTTCTTTAGAAACTCGAGTGTGTGCCCGCAGGCCAGGGCATCCAGCACCCAACTGTCAGTGGAGATGGACTCGCACACGCTGATGAACTTCGCCAGCCGGCCTCCCACCGGGGTGCTGTTGAGACAGACTGTTGAGAAAAGAACAAAAACCTATCTTCTTAACCAAATGTGATCAAATAGGGATGAATGAAAAGATCAAATGGCACAAGATAAGAAGATAAAAAGAACTGAAAATGGTATCCTGTGACAGTCTGTTTATAGTATCATGGCATGTAAGCACTGTGTACGGCCCATTTTTTTGACAAACTGTCAAAATTACGAAGTAGTTTTACTGCTAGCACTAGAGTGTTTGTACAAGCATCAATAGAGTATCTGTAGACATCTAGAATAATGCTGGGTTTAAAGGCATGGTCTAGTAAAAATGTTTATTGTCCCTACGGGTCGGCCATGTTTTTTTAAGCCTAAGTGGCACAATTTTAGAAAACTTTCCTATGGACCTTACTCGAGTTTTCATCCATTAAACGCACGCGAAAACAAGCACCAGGGAGCCGCCATTTTCTGATAATCCTATCTTTTCCCCGATCGCCCTGGCTGACCTGCTTTTGCGGCACTAAATCAATTCCCCCGCCCCTGAGCCTGTCATCAGCAGACTCGTACCGCCCATTTCCCAACGCCAAAGCACGTCTCGTGTCAACATTCGCTGCGCTTCAGCTAATGACGTGTCGCCATGGAAATGGCAGGATGCCTCTCTCCTCAATAAGTATAAACAGACTGTTTCACAACACACAGCAGCAGATTTTCGATTCCATTCCTCTCTCTGTGTTACTTTGAGTATTCTGTGACTCGTTTCAGTGCTCTTGTCAGCTACCTTCGCCGCTTGTAGCCCGTGTGAACAGATACCAGTACCACCGCTATAAATTATTTTAGTTTGTTTAACACACAATGGCTACAATAATGCCCTACATGTACGAGCCCGAGTATACTGAGGAGGAACTACTGGAAAGGGAAGCACGCGAAAACGATGGGGATTCGGACAGCAGTTGGCAGGACGAATCAACAGATGAAGAGCCTGGGCCTAGTCGAATGGACAGCGTCTCCACCTGGTGCACATGCAATCGGTGCGAGCTAATGCCAACTGAGGACGAGAACTGCTGCTGCTGAGAAAACTCGGGATGCCTGGCCTACATTTCGGAAGGCGAGCCACGACCGCAATGCATCACCGAGCTGCCTGACTTCAGGGCAGCCTGCCTCACACGGGCCGTGTTGAGAATAATGATGGTGCTTATGCACAAACTTCGAGCAACTATTCGTCCTCGTAATCCGAGTAACGAGTAAGTATACTCTGCTTGTCATGCCACTCCTATTTCATGTTCTTCTACTATATCCAAAATTACATCTACATATCATTGTAACGCATGTAAGTCGTTCAATAGTGTGCATTGTCTAGATAGCATTTGTCCGTGTAAAATGCCATTAGTTACAAGAATTGTCATTGACAACAAACGTTTATTAAACTTATCTTGGTCATTTAAAAACAGTTTGTTTCATTCCTTTTCACAGGTGGTACAGGCTGGTGGCCTATCGTTCCTTTACATGGTGGCTTCGACACCGCGTTCGAAGAGTGATACCCGCCTGTGCCGTTCTTGCCATTAGAGAAACGTTCCCGAGTGACAGCGGTAAGTACAGGGGATTTTCTCTCGCTGTGCTGCAACCTGACCTGTATAATCTTTAAAGTCTTGTATTTTTGTGTCATGAAAATAAGATACAAAATAAAACGCCACATATATTTTAACAACGGTTGTCTCGATTTTTTAAATGAATCAAGTGTGTCTCCATTCAAGGATGGACGTCAGACATCTGTGATCCGAATGGGTGAAGGTCTGGTCGCTGTGAAGCAGGGTGGTCACTATCTATCTAAGCTAACATAACATATTCTCGATAATGCATGCACTAAATAACACTTGTTCAAAGTCTTTCAGTAGGTTTTGTCTCTATAAAAGTCACACATATATCTATACTAACAATTACCATTGGATTATACAGGCCTTTTGACTACTATAATACACCGGTTGAAGTGTGGGTCTGTGCTCACAAGAATCTCTGGTATGTGGCATTTGTTATTGATAAGCAACAATATACTATCATTGATATAAAGGCGATATACTGTATATTGATATAAAGGCGGTTCGCGCCGGTGGATGCGCGCTGGCATGGGGGGCTGTCAGGGGCGCGAAAGGCCAAGGTGCCAAACTACATGTACACTTCAAAAGGTGTCTCACGCCAAGGGGCCATTGTTCACATGGTCTCCTCAGACCCCGTGTCTCCAGGCAGGCCTCCCCTGAGGCAGGCCGCCCCCCTGCAATCCACATAAGTGTGTCTCCATTCAGCAGTCTTCCTGTGCCTTATCTGCACGCCCCAGGCCCATCCATCCCACCACCCTGTATCAAAGGCGGTTTGCGCCGGTGGATGCGCGCTGGCATGGGAGGCTGTGACGGGCGCAAACGGCCAGGGTGCCAAACTACATGTACACTTCAAAAGGTGTCCCACGCCCAGGGGCCATCGGTCACATGGCCTCCTCAGACCCCGTGTCTCCAGGCAGGCCGCCCCCCTGCAATCCACATAAGTGTGTCTCCATTCAGCAGTCTTCCTGTGCCTTATCTGCACGCCCCAGGGCCATCCATCCCACCCCCCTGTATCAAAGGAGGTTCGCGCCGGTGGATGCGCGCTGGCATGGGGGGCTGTCAGGGGCGCGAAAGGCCAAGGTGCCAAACTACATGTACACTTCAAAAGGTGTCCCACGCCAAGGGGCCATCGGTCACATGGCCTCCTCAGACCCCGTGTCTCCAGCCAGGCCTCCCCTTGAAGCAGGCCGCCCCCCTAATACCACGACATACATACGTCATTCATTCACAAACACACCCCAGTTTCTAATACTTTAAAAACCACTCGATATGTCTCATGAGAACATCTTTGTGCTTTGCAAGTCAACTCCTGAACGTGCTACCTGGGAACCACTGAGATCTATGCTAATCTGCTCGTCGTCGTGCTATCCGTGAACTTCTGTGACCGCTTCGAGCATACCCATCAGTGCGCTACCTGTGGCCATCCACCTATTCTCCCGCAACATACTGCTCTGCTTGCTGAATCCAACTGTCTGTTGGTCAAGGTAAGGCCATGCATCCTGGTCATATTTTGCAGATTTTTAAATTTCTATCTATTTGCGAGTAGAGTACCCAATAGTGCTATGTTCATTGGTCTCATTGCTATTGACTTGAATTTCCATTGCTATGCTATCAATAGATCTATTTATTTTCATCTTTGCCTATTGTCATTGAATTGCATCCTTCGGGGGTCCAGTCTATAATGTAAGCATGTTTCCTTCTCGTGCAAGACAGAACATCCAAGGGACGAGTCACATGTTCAGATTTCCGTCACATCAATTATACATTTCTGCAACTTATGCAAATACTAAGCCGCACATAATTAACTGGTATAGTTCCTGCGACCAAAACAAACCTTGCATTGATCATTGTATGATTCATTTACATTTGTATCAAATCTTTATTCTTGAAGATTGTATAATAATGTTGATATTTACTTTTCAGATTTATCAACAAAGCCTGCCTGTTCGATTAGCGGTTGCCCTTCGAAGACCCATGCGAAATCTGAAGGCACTACAATGCATGTATTCCCGAAAACTGTTGATCGAATAAGAGAATGGGTCAGACATTGCGGATATCCACTGGATGAGCTGGAAAGTAGAGTCCAACAAGTCTTACAGGACAAGAGGGGTGATCGATACCGCATCTGCAGCCGGCACTTTTCCTTGGACATGTACACAACTTCTTGGGTAACAAAGAAGAATAAACGGCGAACGACACGGAAATTGCGCGAAAACGCTATTCCCACTCTATTCGTCCACATTCCGCCACCGGTGAGTCAAGTGTCCGGATTTAGCTTTAGGCCTTGCGGTAGTGTGTGGGTAGCCGAATGGATTAATTGATATTGTAGGTGTTCTATCCCTTGTAATAATTTCGATATTGATATGAGTGTATAGTTTTTTGAATAATGACATTTATCAATATATTCTTTTTCGATTTCATAACCCACAAACGCAATGTATATATATATATGGGGACAGGGAACTGTGCTGTATTGAGCATTTTTCAAGTATTCTGTCGGCTTACATGACTATTTTTAATATTGGCATTTCATTATCAATCATTAATTGACCTTTACAACTTCTTGACTATCCCTTCAATCTGAAGCAAGAACATTCTACATCCTTGACGTGGTCGCAGTTATCAACCACTTCTAGCGCGTATCAGGTAATCTTACTAGGCTAATCCGCTACATACTTGTTTTATGCATGTCAAGTAATAGTTTTATTCTATCGTGTAATTACTTCACCGAATGTTTGGTTACTGCTTTCCAATTGATATACACCTTAGTTATCGTCCACTGGTGTTTGTTTTCAGTTCTAATTAGTGGTATCCATACTAATGCAAGTACTGTCTTTCAGGGAGATGCTGAAGCGTCAGCCACATCTACAACATTTCTAGATGTTCTTCAACAGCAGGAGGTATGGATACTGACAGCTCCATCGAGCGTCATCATCAGAGCTGGAATTCTTGTCGTTTGATTGTTCTACACAATGTTTCATTCGTGGTTAGCCGTTGATATGTACCTGTGCTGTCGCCCCCAGGTGTGTGTTATGTTTTCACAATTGTAATCCTCACTAATGCAACTACTATGTTTCAGGCAGTTGATGGAGCGTCAACCCCTGCACTTGATGCAGAGCCTGACATTCAAGTGTACGAATCGGCGCAACAGCTTTCGGAAGTGCGCACTACATTTGCAACATCCATAGATATTCTTCAGCAGCACGAGGTATGGATAATGACAGCTCCATCATGCGTGATCATATAACATGATTCCATTTGCTATACTTACTTCCCTATTAACGCAAGTGCTGTGTTTCAGGGAGACGACGAAGCTTCCACCACAATCACAACATCTCATTTAGATGATGCAGATGTAAAGGAATCGTTGAAAAAAGTCGATGAAATGTGATCATATTTAGATTTTCCTTGATTCTTTTGGACAATGCATCATTTGCGGTTATCTCTTTATATGTACCTCTGCCGTCGACCCCAAGTGTGTGTTGTGTTTCCAATATTGAAAAGCATACTAATGCAGGTACTGTGTTTCAGGGAGATGCGGATGCCTCCTCTCCAATACAACCATTCATGGCAGTCCATGCAGAGCCAGAGGTATCACTGGTCGAATACTTGTCGTTTGATTGTTGCACACAATGTTTAAATCGTGTTTGGCTATTGAGATGTACCTGTGTGTTCGTCCTCACGTGTGTTTTATGCTAACAATATTTTGATACATAGTAATGAAAATACTATGTTTCAGGGAGACGATGGAGCCTCATTCCGTGCTGTCTATGCGGATACAGAAAATATAGTCGTTGCAGCGCAAGAGGAAGGGAGGACATGCAGAAACGAATCGGAGCTACAGCGTGCAGATGTTGAAGGTCGAGTCAAAAAAGTTGCAAAGAAAAAAAAACAAAAAAGGTTAGTTACAAACAGTTCATAACTTTAAAAAAATGTTTGTGCTGGGGACTATTTTATGTTTTTTTCCAGTCAATTCTACTACACTCCATCTTGTGTTTAAACTGAACATCCCTTTTCCAATCTCTCCTCCAGTTACCCGTGGGTGTCAGAACTATACACACACAGACAGTGAAGCGAATGAGAGATGTGGCTTGCCAGACCGTGTACACTATGGAGGAACTATTAATTGAGGCGAGGCGTGTTCAGGCTCGAGATGCTCATGTCCAATGGCCAGAACATGAATTAACTGTGTTTGGAGACTACAGCAAAGTTGCATTGGACCATAGCTACAGTGCGACTGCACCACCACAAGAAGATGTTATTGAATGTATTGTAGATAGCTCTGAAGTAGTTGCAGATCAATTCACACAATCTACACCCGCCAAAAATTTGCCACCCAAAAACCTGTCGACATTGTTGTGTTCTCCCATCAATGTTGAAGTAATAGATGTCGAAATGACAGAATGAACCAGCCGCAGCATCCATAGACGCATCAGAACTTGATATCAGCGATATTACTTTCCAATGTGTTGAAATCTCCGCAACGTCACAGGCCGAAACAACGTTGACGCAGGATGACAGTCTAATGAAAGAGAGCAAATACATTGTATTCGACAGTTGTTTGATGGAAATTATAAGTATGCTGAAATGTGTGCATTCCATTAGAGGGAAAGTATGTGGGAAGCCATTGATTAATGTGACTCGTCAAATAAAAGGCAGTGACGTCAAAATAAATGCCGCCTGTAGATTAAATCATAGGTTCTCATGGTCTGCACAACCGATGCTGGGGAAACTGCCAGCAGGCAATCTACTGCAGGCATCACTTTTTAGTGGCTCCAGTTTTAGAAAGTTAGAGGCTTTCTTTCAGTTTGTGGGACTCCATTTCATTTCTAAAGCGCTGTACTACATATACCAACGTGATTATCTGTTTCCGGCCACTAGTGATGCTTGGAAAATTGAACAATTGTTTCTAGCAAGTACATTCGAAGGCAAACGATTCAGGCTAGCCGGCGATGGACAGTGCGACAGCCCTGGATTTTCTGCCAAGTACTGCACCTACCACTTTCAGGACATATATAGTAAGAAAATTGTGAGTTTGGTGGTTGTGCAGGTAACACAATGTACATCCTCAGTGGCCATGGAGAAACTAGGATTTATAAAATCAGTGGAATATCTACAATCGAGGGGAATGCACATCAACCTCATAGCCACGGATAGACACGTTTCAATTGCCAAGACAATGAGAGAGCAGTTCCCACATATTAAACATCAATTTGACGTATGGCATCTTGCTAAATCAATCAATAAGAAAATCTCGGCTGCAGGGAAAAAAAAAGGTTTTGAAAGTATTTTGCAATGGTCACATTCTATCACCAACCATCTTTGGTGGAGCTCAAAAACTTGTGAGGGGTCAGTGGAAATACTACTTGAAAAATGGCGGTCACCGATGCACCACTGTACCAACGTTCACCGCTGGACAGCAAATGAACATTTCCACCAATGTGAACATGGCCCTTTGTCCCCAGAGGAGGCACGGAAGAAGAAGTGGTTGATTCCATCTTCACCGACACACAAAGCCATTGAGAAGATTGTTTTCGACAAAACTCTATCAAGAGATTTGAGAGGACTGACAGAATTCTGTCACACAGGAGATTTGGAGGTGTTCCACAATATGTGCCTAAAGTACAGGCCAAAGCGCTTGCATTTTAGCTTTCGGGGCATGAAACATCGCACTCTACTAGCGGTCTTGGCCCATAACAGCAATGTCGGACGTGAACAATCTAGGACTAGGGGTAAAGTAAGGATGCCTCGCTACACTAAGGTGTTTTCAAAACGAAGTAAGCAATGGGTGATCAAACCAGTCTATGATGAAATGCAGTTCGACTTTGTGAAAGGCCTTATTGTTGCTGTGTTAGAGAAGCACAGATATGTAATTTTGGACGTTTCTGTGCAGAGCAGTGAAGTACAAATCCCGGTTTAAATAATTGCAATACGATTGTCTTTTTGTAAATAAATGTTATTGTACAGTGTACCTGTAAACCTAACCCCTACCTTCACCATCATGGGTGGCGAACAAGCTGGGTGTCATCTTTGAATTCTCTCTATTCACCTCATATATGTGTATGTATATATTTTTCTCATGTCTCATCTCATGTAAATGTAAATGCTGCGCACTGTTAACGGAGGGGAGGCTTGCGTATTGCAAATAATAAAACAAACAAACAATAAATCTCACTTTTAACTCAACTTCTGTGGTACTTTATACTTTCCCTGACCTTCCGCCAAAAATTAAATGTCTCAATTTGGGCTGCAAAGCTCGCAGACAACGGGGACAAAATTGGGGCACTTAGAACGCGCCAGCCAAGCCGTGGCATTTGGGAGAGAAGCCAGTTCGCATTTGCACATTGAGGCGCACTACATAGACGGATTCTAAACTTCAAGTTCTCACAGATGCCTATACTACGTGATGTTGCAAATAAAGAATGCGAAGGACAGCGTCCAGATGAGGCCCACAAGTCGCACTGGAAGTATAAGGGTCTATTGTTTTTTGACCTTGAGACAGGGACCATGCCGAAAGAACTACATTTGAAGGGAGTGCGCAATAACGTAAGAGACAATAAGGCAGAAAATTCAGAAACTAGACCGAGTTTCAGTTTTAGGTCAGTATACGAAAAATCATTGTCAAGAGCACGGTCCGTTTTACAGACTGCATTACGAAGAGACACAATGGAAATTTCAAATATAATGTAAGTAAATCTTTACACGCTTTTATACCGGAATGAAGATTTAATGAATGGATGTATGAATAAATGAATGAATGAAGAGCTAGGAAAAGCAACTAAAACTGTTCGTAGTGGGCACATGGGCATGCAGGTCCCCTAGTCTCACCGATCTCGGTCCTTGGCCCAGCCACTTTTCCCTGCACTGCCTACCTGCACTACGGGACTGTCTCTGTATCCTTCAGCCCCTTCTCCCGGCATTTACCTTGCACTTGCCACCAGCTGGCCCTATTATTTAATTTGTATTCAACTAACCATGTACAGCCCTTCCCCATGCGGGATCAGAAAGACACCTGGCCTAGTAGGATCGTTGTCTGTCTGCCCTTGTTCCCCACCTGCTTCGTCACGCCTAGAAACACTTGAGTATAGGTGCGTTACAAATGCCATATCATATATCATATCATTCCTCACGCATGTAGACTGTCGTTTATCATTGTGTGTTGGCCTCGATTTATCTCGTTACTTTTCGCATTGATTTTAGAGACGAACATACTCCATTGAACTATCCTTGCAAGCAAATAGTTTCTGATCGGCCGTAATAAATAAAATGAGTAATATTAATGAAGTTCGGCTAGCGAGACTAATTGTCATTTTCATAACAGGTATTTGATCCCTTTCTGCCACTGCCATCTGTTTGAGACACCGGTGGATGGATTCTTCAGCAGACACCTGCAGCTTTGTGTCAACAACTGGAGCACGATCACCATATTATGGGACGATCGCCAAGGGCCCACATGCCCTTACGCTATACTAGTGGCTAGAAGCAACATATCAACCTTTAGGCTGGACTAGTGCCTAGTTGATGGAACAGCCTTGCGGTTCACCGTGCTTCCAAAGTGATTCTTTTTACGAAAATGAACACCCTGTGTACCATAAAGGAACAGCGCGTGACTCAAGATGAAACGGAACAGTTATTGTGGATACAGATAAAAGAAAATAAATGGCTTCCGGAGTTCATATGGCAATTGCTGAATATTCTCTAAACATTTAATGTCAAATAAATGTACTTTACCAAATGTACCGTGTTGCTGTTTCATTTTAAAGTACAGTTTCATATTCCGAATTGTGGCGCGCTGTGTTGTGAGATGGTCTGTGTTGGTTTCCGGGTTCTGTGTGGAGTCGCGCAGAAGACGACTGGCCGCGTTTGCCTACGCAGCACAGTAACGTCACGGGGAGAGGCGGGGAATATGAATGTTTTGATAATGTCAGGCTCAGGGGCGGGGGAATTGATTTAGTGCCGCAAAAGCAGGTCAGCCAGGGCGATCGGGGAAAAGATAGGATTATCAGAAAATGGCGGCTTCCTGGTGCTTGTTTTCGCGTGCGTTTAATGGACGAAAACTCGGGTAAGGTCCATAGGAAAGTTTTCTAAAATCGAGCCACTTAGGCTTAAAAAAACATGGCCGTCCCGTAGGGACAATAAAAAATTTTACTAGACCATGCCTTTAAGAGACATAGGACAAGTATGTACTGTCCGGACGTTCGACACTAGTCTAAAATAGAGCCCGACAAAGCGCTGCTGTGCATATCATTGGTAGGTAACCACGTGATCCGGTTACCCGTGGCAACATGCATAAATTAAACATGCATCCAGCACGGTGCTGAATGCTGCAATCCAGAAACGCAGCACCCGGGTACCGGTGGCGAGATAGAATCAACTGACATACCCGCTCGAGGATTAGAAGTAAGATCTTGTACACGTTACGTATGCTACAACTACACTGAGGTGAAAAGCCAGCCCCTTAGCTGATCCACAGACATTGTTTTACAGGCAGGAGAGGCTTCAGTAACAATGTCACGCAGTGCCTCCTAAGCGAACACTCCAAAGCGCGCCTCACGCAGTCAGCATATTAAGTAAGTCTACCGAATAGACAGCATGTTATACACACCCAAAGGAGACTCCCTAAAAATATGAGTCGATTAAATGACTATGCATACAGATGTGAAATTGGTTACAACCTGTATTATTATAAATGGCACAGAGTAGAATGTCAGCTAGATGTCATATGGTAGATAGCATAATGTCAGCCATACATACATCATACAGATCAGTAAGTAACGGCCAGTTCATTTCTGTGTTTTACAGGCTTGGACCACCTACAGTTAGAGGGCGCCCTAACTCAAGAAGAGGACATTCTTGTTTTTGCTAAGTATGTAGTGAGAAGACAATGATACACATAACAGTTGCGGTATGTCCAACGCATATCTAATAGATTTCCATCGATTTCATATTCACAGCAGGGAACGGATCCCTGTTCCACAATGCAGGGCCGATATAAAGGGCCAGCTCAAGTCAAGAAGAATAAAAATAGAATCACGGAGTATAAACAAGAAACGTTTGGGTCAAGAGCGTGAAACCCAACTTGGGTGCAGGCGAAGACTTTCAACCCTAATAAAGAGGGTGGTAGACTAAGGCTTAGGAGCATAGAGCTGCACGAACTTGACAAACATGTACGTTTACCGGCTGTCGCACCGCAGACAACTGAAAGAATTTTAAAACCCCTGATGAAGTTCCACAGATTCAGTCTTATGTAAACGAACAAAACATGTTGACTATATGAAATGGTGCCAGATCTTGTAGAGATCTCATGCTTGTTGTTTAATTTGCATGTTTAGATTGAATAGTTTCACTATCTGAGGTTTCAGTACAGGAACACTTTACTGTTGCACCTGGTACTTTATGATACTAGCTACAGCTTGGATTTTTTAATTGATTGTAACTATTTGTCATATGTGAAGATGGTTTTAGTCATTGTATGTTACAGTACTTTCAGTAGAATCTGGTGGCGATATATATATTTGTATAAATAAACAGATAAGAGATTTACTTTCAATAGTAGCATTTTCTTTTGAATCACCTACGCTAGCAGTCCAGGAAAGTTTGTGTCTTTATAACAAAATCTCATAACTACTTCTGGGATAGGGGTTTCCTTCTGCAAGCAGGATGTGGAATACCGTGCCTTACCTAAGGGCATCCCATCTCCAATCCCCAAGGACCCTCTATCCAGGTGATACTCCCTCGCCTGTCCACCCCCAGCGGCAGGATCCAAAAGTGATAGCCCCTCCCTGGCCACCTGCATAGAGGATCCAGGGGGAGTAGATGTGGGAACAACCCTAGGTTTCTCAAAGAGCCTGGAAGGGTATTCCATTCGATGAATGAACATCGAAACGACAAGGCATATACTGACGGCTTGCCCCACACTTCACTCAGGAATATGTGAAAGGTTTTGCAAATTTCCCCACTTACAGGACTGACCAGTTTTGGGCATCCGTCTTTAGGGCAGCATCCCTAGTAATGACGGTGGCAGCACATTAGATTGGGATCCTTGCAAAGAAAAATCTTCACTCACTTCTTATTTGACTAGGATTTTTCTTACCTTTCTATATAATCTTTTAAATGTAATGTATTTAATTCATTACAGTAGTTTTTAGGCTGAATTATTGGCTATTGTATTCCTTATAATAGCAATGAAAATTGATGAATTATGAATTAGGTTTTCTAATGTGAATGTCTTTTTAATTGTATACAGTGTAAAAGGCTTTTTCCCCAAGCCATAATGCACTTAATAAAAAAAGGAGCTCAGATAAGAACATCAGCCTCATCAGCTGGAGTACAAAGACTAGAAAAGAGCCTCAGAAATGCAACCACAGTCAGAAGAAAACTGAATTCTTGGAAGAGGATGTAGACATTGTGAGAAACCTGACCATATCATCCTATCCAGTCCCTCTAGATCTTCCATTCAGGTGGCCAGGGAAGGGTCATCGCTTTTTGATCCCGATCCTGGGGGTGGGAAGCGAGGGAGGATCGCCTGAGTGGAGGTTTGGAGAAGGATGCCTGACGGCGCGACATGGTATTTTCCCAATCCTGAAAACACCCTACCCTACTCTCCTTCAGCCTTTTCAGGGTGTTTACAATCTCACCTCATCTCCCCTTCCCCATTTCCAAGGAATACCGAGACGAGGAGGAGGCCACTAAGATCAATGAGGATTACCCATTGGAATAACATGGGGAAAGTAAGGGACACTAACTTTAGAGAAAACCACTGTCCCACTAATTGAGTCAGGTAGAGTCAGGCACGGGTAGGTAACCATTCACACCGGACTCACTTGACTGTGTGTGCAGCTATAAAAGGTGTGGTCCATCACAGTGACTTGAACGAGCTGGGAATGCAGTCCGGACCAGTGAAGCCCAGAAGTGGAGAGAAGCTGGAGCTGCAGGCAGGAGTAAGACCGTGTGCGGAGACACTGGCCTGGTGTGTGTGGCGTGGGAGCCGTACCTGCAGGGAGCCGGAGAAGCACTGCCTTCATCAAATAGAATGCTTTTTCTCTTGGGGCCAGTGCCGACCCCAAGGGTGCATGAGGGGCAGGCGGTGAGACCGCGACCTCAATCCCGCATTGCCTGAAGGAGACACCTCTCTACGCGACGCTGCCTGGGAAGTTTCATGAGGAGTGTAAGAGAAACTCGGGAGCGTGCGTTTAAATGAGAGCAGAGCGGGAGAAAGGCACGAACATGAAAAGAGGCACAGAATTGGAAAGAAAGAAAAGTGTGAACGTTAAAAGTGAAAGAAAAGCAAAAAGGCTGAAAGGGCAGCAAGGAGACAGAAGGCAAAAGAAAAGCAACGAGAAAATCCGATCTGGGCAAAAGGCAAATAAGAAAAACGAATTTGTGTAGTGAATATTTAAGAATTTAAAACAAGTTGTAAGTTGCAGTGTGTGCCCTTGTTTACACCTCGTTTTCCTCGAGGTGCCTATCTCTTTCTCACTGTCTATATCCAGTAGCACAGATTTAACAAGGAGCACCTGGAAGTGTATTTACTTAATGATCTAAACTCGCCATCAATTGCTAAAAAAAAACCTGCTGAATTTGAGTGTACCTCTGCACCCCACTAAAAGAAAAGGCAAATAAAAGCCTGATCAAAGCGGAAGGCGAGAAAAAGTGGGAAGGAAGCAGCGAGTGGGCCATAGTGAGGTAGGGGCACGCGAAAGGCAAAGAATAGTGACTGGGACACGCAAAGGAAGGTACAAGTGTGCAGGGAACAAAAGAGCTTGCAAGTGTACATGGAAAGGACATCAGATCAGTAAAGTTACATTGGCACGTTAAAGAAGGTGCGCGTGTGCACGGCAGGAAAAGCAAATGATTTTTTTAATTCTTTTTTTATTGCCATTTTTCAACACACCTGCACTGCCGTGCTAACAATCAGCAAGCAATAAAAGACATTTCTGGTCTTTAAGCATCACAGCCTTAGATTTCAAACAAAATTATGATCTATCACAAAAAGGGTAGAACGCCTGAACTCCAAGCTATTATTTCAGTATCCTATTGCCACTCATATAGCAGGTGACCCTATATCTCACATTATTGTCTGTTTATGGGCTTCAAAGGGGCAGGGTCTGTTTCTCCTGTGGTGTTTGGGACTGAGAAATAAAGTAATGAATGTATGGTCCCCATAGGTCTCTGGGTTTACACTGGGGATGTAGTAGTCTGCTATATTCCACCTCCATGCCATTACAGTACAGGGGCGTCGGAACTTCACTGATCTAGTCTTGGAGATTGGGTTCCGCCCCCCACCATCGCCTGCGTCTCTTGGCCAAAAGTAAAAGCAACCCTGTTAAGTTTCCTCACACCTTTGGGGATGGATTTGGTGTAGCCCAATAATGCAGTCATTCGGTTAGGGTCCAATCACTCGACCACTTTGTCACAGTGTGTCTCAAAATCCCCCTCCCAGACGGATAGAATCTCCGGGCATCCCCATGTTAATTGCAATAAATCGACGGTTATATTACTGCATCTTGCACATCTCTCAGAGGAGTCTGGGAAAAACCTATGTAGCAAGGAGCAAGGCTTGTGTGTAGTAAAACTGATTTATGTATTTAAAATTCATCAATTTAAAACTGGCATTGAGTGCTACCCGTCTCTTAACAACAGTACCTCCAAGTCTCATCTGATATAGTACATCGCAGAAAGATTTTCTCCCGGGAGGTAGTACAGGCTTTCATTTTAGCTTTAAGGCATATACCATACATAACGGAGACCACTCTACTCTTGTGCCCTCCCTGGCGCATTCTGTCAAGTATTGGGGCCACTTCGGATTCTTTGGGGAAGGTCGAAAACATCTGCCCTATAGAGTTCCTCAACCTAAAGTATAAGATGTAAGTTCCCCCTACTCCTCATCTCTTCTAACGTTATGAACTGGCCATTCGGGCGGAGATCACTCACTTCATAAAGGCGACATAGCTTCTTTCACTAGTCAGCGGGACTCTCGGTATGCAAATGAATGGTAGGTCAGGAGAGTATATGACCTCACCTTGGATTTGTGCTCAATTCGGATCTGCGTGATTTTTCTGTCACGGAAAAGACAGCGACGGAAAGGTTTGCGAACCACAAAATGTTCACACATTTCCCATGCGAACACGCATTCAAAACCCCTACATACCCACACCCATACCCACAACACTCCCCACCCACACCCCCAACATAAACAAACCCTACTTATCTGTTTTACACGCCGAGTCCCTGCGGCGGCAATTCCGAAAAGCTGCAGGGGTGTCCCCCGCAACCCCTGCTCACTATACCACACAGTATAGTGAGCGGGGTGTTGCGGGGGATACCCCCAGCACCACCCGTTTTTTTTTCTTTTCTTTTTTCAGGTGTGCTGCAGGGGTGTCCCCCGCAACACCCGCTCACTATACCACACATTATACTTACCTACAATGCTACCACCAAAAGGTTCGAACTTTCGGTGTTCGAACCTTTGGTGGTAGCATTTTTTGGACTTTTTGTACTGTCTGAAGTTTTTTTCGGTCCGATCGTACAATTCCCTCAATTCGGGTACACGCTCTGCAGGTCAGTTCCACCATGTTGTCCACTCTGTAAATCCTATCGGGTGCCGTCAAAATGACCAAACGTAAAAGGAATGGTGTCGTGAGTGCTCTCTCCACCGCTACATGTCCTCTATCCACTTGGTACCCAAACCAATAGATGAGGAACCCTGCTTGAGCTATATCGTAGTAAGTTTCAAAATCCGGTAATGCCAAACCTCCCTCATTCATTGGTGCAACTAGCTTTTCCCATGAGATTCTGGCCTATTTCCTTGCCCAAATGAACCACAATATCACAGATCTCAAATTCCGAAAGTATTCTCTAGATAGCATCAACAGGATATTGAGGAACACATAGAAAGCAACAAGGGAAATTCTCCCATAGAGATTAAGAGGTAAATCCTTCCACCTTACCACCGCTGTTTTAGCCTGTTCCATTACTCTCTCTGGTGGATATACCTATACAGGACATCTGATGCTTGGCCAATATTTATACCTAAATACTGCGCAAAATCCCCATGCCACTGAAACCCCCACCCCATCAGCATAGCGTTCGACACGGTCTGTTAGTGGGAAAAGAACCGATTTTGTGGAGTTAATTCCAAGGCCAGAAAAATCCCCAAATGCTAGTGCATCCAGCAAAACTGGATCAAGGTCATGTTTGGGGTCAGCTACAAAGAGCACCATGGCATCTGCATAAAGAGAGACTACTACACTAGGTTTGCAAATTTGAACCCCTCTATGTAGGGGGCGTTCCCTGATCATCTCCGTTAACGGCTCTACCGCCAATGCCAAAAGCAACAGCGATAGAGGGCATCCTACGTAGTACTGCAAACAAAGAGGGCCACAAATGAATTGTCTTGTTGTCCCACTGACATCAATCCAAACATCCTACGTAGTTCATAGGAACTGGAGTGCCCTGGTATAAACCCGGATTGGTCTGCCTTTACTAACCTGTGCATCAGCGGTGCCAACCTGGATGCCAGTATTTTGGCCAGAATCTTGTTATCCAAATTGATAATGCATATAGGCTGGTAGGAAGAGCAATCGGTTTAAGCAACACCACTACCACTGCCTCCCTCATGGAATCGGGTAACTGGCAGTCTGTCAGACTCTGGTGGTACACTTGTAATAGATGGGGAGTCGGTTTCCCGACTTCGGTATCTAAGTTCGATGCAAATTTGCTTTAGCACACCAGCTTCTTTCGAGATGCATTCCCCTCTAATTATGCATTTAAAAGGTTTCCCACAGTGTCATACATGACTCCACCGATCCAACATTGATTTAAAAAAAGGTGTCTATAGCTTTGGTTAACCCCTCACGAAACGCCCCATATGTCAACCCCTCACTTTTAAATACCCAAGGTGTCCTCCCCATTTCTCGACCCATTAGTTCAAAGGCCATCAACACAGGGACATGATCCGATAATGTGTGTGCTAAAATGGATACCTCCGTTACCTGGCCTACTAATGTGTGGGAAACCAAGAAATAGTCTAGTCAGGATGTTGAGTTATGAATGGAGGACTGAAACGTATATTGCATTTTCTCTGTGTTCCTGGTTCTCCAGACATCACTGACCTCCCATAAGCAGCACATATCTTGCAACTTACATGTCACCGTTGACATGGAGCAGTGAACCCCTTCGGTGCGATCCCGGTCAGGCTTCATGAACGCATTAAAATCTCCAGACCAGATTATTTCCCTGGATGGCAACCCTTCTAATTGGTGGCCAATCCACCCTAGGGTCTCTACCGAATCTTAGTTCGGGCCGTAGTAGTTAACCAGTGTATACAACCGAACCTGTATGGTTCCTTGCATCACCAGGCCTCTTCCCTCTTGATCTTTAGCCATGGTGATTAAGCAGAACCCGACAGATTTGTGCAAAAGAATACACACCCCTCTGGAGTACGAGAAGTAGGAAGAGAAGTAATAGTGACATCCTCAGTTCCCCCTAAATCCTGATTCCCCACCTAGTATTAGATGCGTCTCCTGTATAAATGCGACTTCTACATTATGTCTCTGCATATACAATAATATCTTGCAGCACTTGGATGGACAGTTCAGGCCTCTCACGTTCCATGCATGCTCTTAAGTGACTAACATTTTGTATCCCCTTCATCCTTACAACCAGGCATTTTTCCCTTTTTTTAGTTTGTGACGCTGTGTCATCCCATTGCCCAATAAAGTAAAGCGACTCTCGAATCCTCTGTGCATCCTTATCGTTAACCCCTTTAACAATTCACCCTCTTCCCCCACCAGCAACCCCAACCTGCCAGTTCCCCCCACCCCTTCACCAAACACCAAACATAAGTTCACGCATGGGGGCTCATCAGGGCCAGTCTTCCGGGCAATCCTCAAAACGCTATAGCCCCTTATCTGCGATTGTGTACCAACCATGTCCCACCTGCAATTGTCAATACCGTATTTGTGATTGTTTATGGGAGATGTCTCCCTAGTCATTATTTCCACAGCGAAGCGGTGCCCTTGGCAGAGTTTCTAGTAAAGTATTTACACCGTCAGGGGTTGCAAGCACCGGGCAGTACTTCCAACGCGGGAGTCCTGCCTCCAGGACTGCATCTGCCTCGCTATCTCCATCTTTGGGGCACTATTGCTCTTTGGGATTGATCCAGGATATGCACGAGACGTTCCGATTTCATGTGGATCCCAAGTGGACGGTGTGGCAGCTCGAGCAATGCAGGATAAAGGCTGGATATTTTCAGATTGGCCAGGAGCTCGCGGCCATCTTGACTGGGCTCTCTAGTGCCCCCTCAAGGAAAAGCAGATTAGTAGAGTTAAAGAGGGTGCAAGTGTGCATGAAAAAGAAAGCAGAAGAAAAGGGGTGCAGAGAGCATCTGAAGGAAACAAAAGGGTGTGCAGTCAAAATATCGAGAAAAAAAATGTTGAAACAAAACAAAAAGAAAAATAGAGAAAAAAAAAGTCGAATCATTTATTTTTTTATTTATATTTATTTTTTGGCTCTTGTATGCAAAGAAAAGGGGGTGGGTGGAGGGAACCCACCCATTTCGAATAAAAACATTATAAAAAAGAAATCCGACTTTTTTTTCGACTTTTTTTTTCTCAATATTTTGACTTTCGACTTTGTTTTTCGATTTTTAGACTATGAACCAAACAAAAGATAACAGAAGAACATGACAGCAAAGAGAGGGGCAAGAGGGTCAGAGTGGTCACGCCCAGGAAAAGGAAAAATCCTGGCATTTGCTCGACCCCATGAAAGAATGGTTTATGAATTCAAGACAGTAATAAAACATGTGTAGTGTTTAGAAGCTGAAAGAGGCCTATGGCTTGGGGATGGAAGGAGACTCTGAGAGGCCTATGTAAGAAATCACAGTACATCCCTATAAAGAACCGATTTTGTGTTTCAAAGTTGAAAGGGGCCTGTGCTTGGGGAAGGGAGCCCTAAGAAACCTAACCAAGTTAGAGACTTGTTACATTTTTGTTGAACTGGTGAGAGGATTGAAGCGTGGTAAAGAGAACCACGAGATGCTCACAAAAGGAACTGTGTTATTATTATTATTTTCAGTGGTGTTTTGGGAAAGGGAACCTTCAAAGAACTGAAAGACACTGAAGGTAGATGGAATAACTACAAGGGACCTGTGGAGAAGGTCTTACAAACATCTATGTGGATTGAACTTATTTGTGTGACATTGACCCAGCAGCACCTGGTGAAAAGACCACTTGAAACCAATCCTGGTTTCCATTTTTGCTGAACCACTATTTTTCAAATTTTTTAAAAGACTTCCTACCACATTTTTGTATAGAGTGAGTGCAAGCATAGGTTGACTGTTATATTGTTTGCGTTGTCCTTGTTCAACCCCTCATTGTTTTATGTATATGTGCTGACTATCACATGCCATCACCTCACTATATCCACTAGTTTCCTTCCCAAGGACCACTCACTGGATGTGTAAGCATTTAAAAGACGTTACAAATATTTGAAATTTGTCACTCACAAACTGGTTACTATACCTACAAAATGTGTAAATACTGTTGTATCTTGTGTCACTCTCTATCAAGTGTATCTAAAAACACGTAAACTGCAGTTTCATTAAAAATCTAACTGCAGCACCCAGAACTGTCCTGATATATTTTTGTCAGAAGTCATTCACAGTTACTTGTACACATTTACTAAGGTGTAACCCCCATAGGTGTGTGCTCACCCTTCGTTAATAGGCCAGGTAATCTATGACCTTGCTCAATTTTGCTCTTTAATAGGTTTAGACACAGACAGACTTTTACTTTGGACTCTTTGACAACGACGGCCATTAGAAACATCAGTTGAGAGAATCATCCCTTTAGAGTTAGGGCCAGTCAGCCATTACACCAACCCAGGAACCTTAGTAAATAAAAGGTGGTTTTCAAACGAAGCCATTTGAGTGTGTTTCTCTTTTGATAGCATTTGAAATTACAGTGATTTTAAACGGTTGTGTGTAAAAAGCATTCCCAGCCATAGTGAAGACAACTTTGAAGACACCTCAAATTGTGGCCATTTTGCTAGCGCCATCTGCAACTGTAGCTTTAGCGCCCCTTATAGAACATGATCTACGAGTATTGGCTTTGAGTTCTTTCTTCCACCCTGTCTTCAACCTCTGCTGCTGCATTACAGCATATGCAAAACTAAGCTTAGTCAGTAATATGGGGAGGGAAAGCGGGCATCTGCAGAGTGAAATAATAATAACTTCCAATCAACTAGAACAGGTGGGTTCATTTTACAACTAAGCAGCATTTACAATTTCGATGTGCAACTCCCTGAATATTTTGCACATCAACATTTCTCAGCATTCAATAGAGGTCAAATATGCTACGTTTATCAATAGGCATTGCTTAGACAACATAGAGGTAATTATTGACCATTATGAACAGTAGGCAAACCGTAAAACGTGGCACATAGTGGTTTGTTTCTAAATTGTGCAACCTGAAGACATCTGAACAAATAACAGACCACAACAAAAACAAATTTAAGAATAAATGCAATTGGTCATCACCTCCCAAAAGGCCTAAGGTGAACATTGACAACGACAGTAATTCACTTACCGAGCCAAACAACGCCAGCTGGAACTGCATGTAGTAAGACGTCGAACACAGATATGTTTTTAGAAAGAATTATCATCAGCAGCATGAGACCAAAAAACATGCACAGCTCCGTTCTAAAGATGATGATTGACATTGCAGAGAGCCAGATGAATGAGCCGTACCTTCGCTTCATCCATGCTGTGAAGGCGAGTAAGACTGGAAGAACAAAAGAGGACATTCCTCTTACAGCTAGCCAAGTATGGAATATCATAAGTTAGTGCAAGTCATACAATTCATCCCCCCATACGTAAAAGGAAGGTAAGTATTAGACAATTGCACAACAGTCCACAGGCATAGGAACCCCAACTTGAAACGTCCAAACCTGAGCTGATTTGAGCCTTTTGCCAAAAAGGTCAAAGTTCTTTTTTTTTAAACTCTTTTTTTTATTGATTTAATACAACATAAACATGACAGCAGTGCACCAGTCACAATATGAACCTCACAAAATAATAGTGATCCTGTAAGTAATTGTAGGCGTTAGGAAAACGTTAGGGACATGTTCCTGTAGACGTGAAGATTAGTCTAGAAGACTGTCCAAGGAGTTCACTGCTGAGTTAAAGACTTGTTTTATCTTCTGGAGGGCTTTTGCAACAAGTATTGGCAAAGCCAAGTGTTATGAAACAAATCAAAGTTGTTCAACAAACTTTTAAAGGGTGGAGATAGGCGCACCGGTAAATATCGTTACTACTCACCACCCATACTCCGATATTTGCTCAGACTTGGCATGTCGAAGAAGGGTCACTGAAGTTAGGTTTTCTCGCTGTTGGTTCCGGTTGAAGATACCCCAAAGCTGCGGGTGCTTGCCAAGTTTTGGTTGGGTCTAGGAGCTGTGTGCAATCCTTTCCAGTGGAGAAATGCAGCAGGCACCATTACAGGATACTTCAAGACACTCGGCCAGATGGGGGAAAGGCGGTTCCAGAGACAGCCACCAGGGCACAGTGGCAGGAAGCCTCTCACTAGTCGTGGTAAAATAAAGCCTTCCAGTCCAGGAGGCTTTGATGCTGGGATGCTGAAATCTTGCAGGAATGTCACTTACCGGACTAGCTGGAGACCCCCGAAGTTCTGGATGAAAACGCAGAACAGCGACACTTCTGGTGCGGTAGCCCAAAAGGGAGTTAGTCCACCCGCCAGTTGACCCAAGGACATTTCCAAAGACTCCAAACTGCAGGGCCACGAGAAGACATTGAGACTGGTTGGTCCCACCAGTTCAAACGATCGAAGCCCCAGCGAGGGTCTTCTGAGATCAGTAGCCAGACACGGCTCCACCAGGACAGCAGCAAGAAATGGTCATCAGGCCTCTTCAGGACAGGTTGTAGGGTCTTCCTTCATCTGCACAACTACACAGGATACTTGGCTCCTCTTCAGATCTGCTGGATTGACTGCAGGACTCTCTTCTTATCCGAAATGCAGGAGAGTGCAGAAACTCAATCACGTCAATAACAAGATATGCCCCACACACACCACAGCAGTGTTCCATTCAGGGACCACTGTGGGCAAACTCAGTATCCTCATTGCAGCAAGCTCATGCTAAAACTGTTCCAATACAAACAAGTTTGCAATTAAAATGCTTTTCTTATATATAAAAAAGGACAACCTAGCTATTTAAATATTACAGAATGAAACCATTTTAAATTTAGTTATATTTCTTGTGTACTTAATCATCATTAAACTATATTTGTGCGTTACTCATTATTAATCTAACATGTTTTTTTATCACCATCACAACTCCAAAACAGTCATTGCTGCTAGCACTATGTGCTAATAGCCTTCTAAGCTTTGGGCGGGGTCATTATCTCCTGGGATAATGAACCTTTCCCAACAGACTGCCCTGGGCGTCACCTCAGGCTGTAACCAACGATAATGACCCTCCCTTGGTCTACAAGGCTAAATTACCATGGTGTACATCACGGGTAGATGGTTTACTTGCTGCATGTAATGACCGGTGCTTTGATGGAATCTTGCATTTCTATGTTAGTTTACACCATCACTTCCTCTCTCGCTGGATCATCCGTGTGCTTTTCTTATTCCTCAAAGAAGAAACATTCCCCATGCGTCTCATACTACTTTGGACCCCATAACATTTACAAGATGGCCACGCCCATGCAGTGCAGCAAACTTTGGACACTTTTTGAACACAAAGAACAGAGAAATAGTGGCTCCGCCAATGTTCTCGACATGTTTTTAAATGGAAACGTCAGTATGTTTAAATTCAACTTGCTGCACGCCACAGCCCAAGGACTGCAAGGTTGTATTGTTTGCACTCTACAGGCGTCTATTCATCGCTTTGTTTCAGCCAAGCCATGCTGGCCAACTCAAGGAAGCTACACAATTTCAAGTTTGTATAAGACAGTTGCATAGAGAAATCTGTTCTTTAAAATGTAACACTCCTCACAGTGTTGCTCAGGTATGACTTGCTTCCAAACGACATCAAACAAACTTCATTTCGAAATGTAACCAAGATAAAGCATTCAACTTTGGTTTAATTTCGACTGCTTTATAGCTAGCATTTGAATTTGGCAGCAGGAAAATAAAAAGTGAAAACATGGGCTGCCCGAGGCCACTAATAAGAAAAGACTGTGCATGGAAGAGAGGTTACATAACGAAGTCAAAGTAAAATAAAGATTAAACAGCATACATGATAATTCCAAAGAATGCTGTGCCACCATCTTTCTGACATTTCTAGCCAACACAAATGTCCCCAAGAAAACGTCAAGTGTTGCCACGTGACAGAAGCCGAACCCACACCTTTTAATTAGCAGTAATCTGTGAGCCAGTCTCCGCCACTTCAACAACAATAGAGCTTTTCGAATTCGGTCTCTGACCGGTTTCAAGAGCCTTATATGCTGCCGTACCACCATTGTACTCGTCAAGGTTAAAGTGGGACAAACACTGGATTGGTGGTGGCAACTGATTAACAGTATAATGGAAGCACTAAAAGCAATCAGCTGGAGCTATAGCGTGCTAAAGGCCTAGCTAACCAAACAGCTGTGCTTTTGTGTGCATATCTGGTGATCAGTTTGTTTAAAATGCTTGCTCTGTGTTTGTGTAGCGGGGACACGGCTAGGAAGAATGGAGTGCTGCTGTGCCAGTAAGGTTCTCTCGCTTTGCCGTCCCGGTTATGAGCGAGTCCTCTGAATGCCTCGGGGCTGCCCAAGCTACCTAGGAGAACCCTACAGCGAGTCACGCATCTGATGACTTATTTTGATGTGAGGATATCCCCTCAAAGCTAGGATAGCAAAACTTGCATGTGAAGTATACTTTCAGATGTTCGCGAGGAAGCCCGTGTGCGACCTTTGCTTGCCACTTCATTTTGATGGCACATGATAGCGGGCTCGGTGCGTGAAATAAGGTCTATTTGTGTGCAAGTCATGCTGTGCATGTTCACAACATGCTGGCTGGGTCAGTCTTTCCTGGGATGTATGAGCAGATTCGTGGTATCAAATTCGACTGCCGATGTGTGTACTGAAAACCCCTCAGATTGTATGACAAAGGATTGCCACGCAGTAACCCTGTTCTGCTTAGTTAATGAACGGGACACTCTTGCCATTCAATGAATAATGTACAAATTCCTCTACCTTCCATTCTTTCAAACTCCCTATTTCTCGTAATAGGGGGTATCCCACAACTCTCGTCTCACCCGGGCCCGCTCCGGACCCCTATCAAACATGTGACAACCATGTTGGGTGCACTGGCGGAATTCCAATTACATTTGTCTTGTAATAAAGGGAGATCTTCCTCCATTTCACTGAAAAGCTAGCATTGCCGTATATTGCATGTTACATTTGCAGGTTAGAATGAAGTAAATATTTGGGTTTTACTTACCCAGTAACTCCAAACGTGTCTGCAGGTTAGTGTTTGCAGAAACAAAGTGAAACATAAACATAGTAGAAAGACATTTCCTCATTCCTGTGTTCTGAGATTTGTTAACTATTTGTACTACTGATACGTGTCAGAAAACTAACTTGCAGACATTTTATAACTGTTAAATTAAGCATGGCGATTTTAGGGATGATCTAAGGTGCCAGGGAGAATCGCCAAGCTATTAGTAGTATTATGAGCATGTTAGGCATGGTGCAGTAGGGTGAGTAGGCAGGAATGAACCAGTGTGTGTGTGTGGGTTGGTGGGGATAGGCAGGGGTGAGCATGGGTGAGTGGGGCTAGTAGGCAGAGATGAGGTAGGAAGGCTGAGTGTGGGGTGTGTACATTAGACTGGACATTGGGTGGGTGAGTTTGGGAAGGAGGGGTGAGGCGTAGCCGACTGGATGTTGTGAGTCTGGGTAGTGGTAGAGTGGGGTGGTGGGTGAGGGTAAACGTCACCAGTTGGTTAGAAAAGGATACGTTGCAGATTAAGGGAGGACAGGTAGAGAGGGATGGGGTGGGGCAGGGGTACAGCATGAGGTACAGTGAGGCTTCAGAGTGTGCAGGGGAAAAGTGGGTGGAGGTAGAGTGGGTAGGACAGTCTTAGGGTGCGTTATAGTAGGGCAGTGAGTGGGGTAATAGTAGAATGGGGTGGGTGCTGCTAGAGTGGGTGGGCCTGTTAGTGGGATGATGTACGGTGGAACAAGGGTAGAGTGGGATGGAGTAGGGTGTGTGGGGTAGAGTGGTGAAGGGTTAAAGATAGAGTTGGGTAGAGGTAGATTGAGGTGGAGTAAAGTGGGGGTAGGGTGGGGTAGAGTAGCGGTTAAGGGTAGAGAAGTGGTGCAGGGCTGAGAAATGGGGGTAGAATGGCTGGGGTAGTGTGGGTAGAGTAGTTGCATCGCTTACAGTATAGTGGTGGATTCCAGTGGGGTGGGCAGTGGTACAGAAGGGTGAAGTATGGTGCCCCGAGGTCGATAAATGAGCACCACACACTGTGGGTAATAATAAGCAGCGCTCAGATACCTGAGGGGTCGTAGCGCTATATAAATGCCAAATTATTATTATTATTATTATTATGAACCCGAGATACCCATCTCATGGATATGTTGACACAAGATCAAATGGTCAATTTTGTTAAAACGCAGCTGATAAGTGCAATAGTATCAGAAGGCCAACTCTGCCCTGGCCACTAACAGGGATGTCATTTAGGGGTCGCCAGAGGTCGAAAATGCGACCTCTGAGGTCTCCCTTGCGACCTCTGAGGTCTCCCTTTGCGACCTCTGAGGTCTCCCTTGCGACCTCTAGAAAAAAAAGATTTTTTTTGTAGTAGTAATGCAAGCTCATGGGCTGTGGCCAGCACCTGTGGCTCTTTAGTTCTGGAGTGGCTAGCTTTTTTGTTAAAGCCCCTTAAAGAAAAGAAGAAAAAGAAGAAAAGGAGTGACACAAGTCTAACACTTTCAGCACTGACCCTAAACAAGAAAGATTAGGAATACAAAATAATGTGTCTTTCTGGAATTCTGTACAATAATTGCTAGACTCATTAAAGGTTCATTTCAGGCACACTTCAGGGGGTGAGTCACTGATTTAGTCTGTTCTTAAACGCCTCAACTCAACCTTTTATCCTTCTGAGGTCGATAAATGAGTACCAAAACAGGTTGGGTGATATTGGGTGTATATTTTTTCTATATAAAGCGCTTAAGCGTAAGTGCTACATAATAACACATTATCATTTGGTCATGGACGTCTGCTTGCATTCACAGTAGTTTGGTAATATGGGCCTATACACACTGATCTTAACGATACATATGGCGATCCATTCTCGTATGAAATGTACATCACATTATAGAGCTATTGTATCCATATTTTTGTAGTGTAGAATGCTATGTAAACAGGTGAAAGGTCGAGTTCGATCGCATCCCGCGATATCACTTCGGGGTGGGGTCAAGTGACATCACTTCCTGTGATGTCACCAGGGGGGTCAAGGGTCACCAGGGGAGTGCAATGTCACTTCCGCTACCCCTGGCAATTTGGTGAAATGACGTCCCTGGTCACTAACCCAGGTAATGTCAACAACTGTGACAATAACTGACTCAGTCTCCATGAGAAGGCGGAATCCAGACTGGAACAGGACAAGAATTGAGGAGTACTCAAGAAATGTTCTAAGCCGAGGTGCAACAATAGCCTCAACAAGCTTCATTAAAAACCTGAGCAGTGAAATGGACCGGTAGTTGGCTGGTAACGCTGGGTCGAGGGTAGGCTTCTTCAAGAGCGGGAGACTACTAAAGCATGCTTAAGGACCATTGGAACCAACTCTTGGGACAATGAGTTGTTAACCGCTGAACAATCACTGGAAGCAGGTCCATACCGCTATCCTTCAGGACATACAAAGGGAGCAGGAAAAGTGGGGAGCAGGACTTAAGGCGTAAAATGACTTCTGAGAGATGCTCAGCAGTAATTTCGACAAGTTGGGAGAATAATTTACCATGAGCTGGAGGACAGGGAACAAGGATAACAGTCGGAGTTACATCAATGACAGTAGATGCCATGATGTTAGTTCCGATAGTCGAGATTTTTTGGATAAAGAGATCTGATAAAGAATCACAGAGATCCTATGTAGGACGAACTGGGGTAGAAATCATATTGGGAGAAGATAGTTCTTTAACTATTGAGAACAATTATTTTGGTTTGTTTAGCGCCATCTGGATCCTTTTGGTAAAAAAGAAAATGTTGCTGCTTTGATAGCAGGGTGATACTTTATCCAGAGCTAACATCCCGACATCAACCCACCAATCCACCTACACTCCACCCCACCCTTTTCCTGTGCTCTATCCCACCAACTTTCCCAAACCACTCTACCCATCTGATTCTACACCACCCAACTACTCTTTGTTAGGCAGAATCCACTGCAGTTCCCTTGGGGAGCATTACAGCAGAGTAAGACTACAGGTATATGCAATAAATTCCCTTTGGCATCAGTCTGTACCACAAAGATTTAGTTGGTGGCTGGGGTTGAGCAGTCAGACTTATCTCAAGAGGAAGATGAGCAGTATTCAGGGTTTACACATTAGGACTACAGTACTATGGTACAAGGCAACACTGACTAACGCTTTGTATTAAAAAGAATATATATATTTATTTTACACACTTCTAGTTCAACACATAAATCACCTTTATCAAAGCAAGTTAAAACAGTCAAGAAAAGTATACACAACTCCCTATTTAAATTATAGACAAGTTTGAGCAAGGGTGAAAACTGAGCAAAATGGCACAGGGTCAATCAAGCAAAAATGTCACTCTAGTAATTTCTCAAAAGGGAGGGAAATGACAAGTTATACAGATTTAGCCTCTTAAACACACGAACAATACTTCCCAAGTGGATTGTGAACAAGTTAGGCAGGTAGCATTTTAGCAATAGTTATACATAGGTGAAAACCGAGCAAAATGGCACTTCAGCAATAATTAAGAGGCAAGGAAGAGTGGTTATAAGTGTTTCTGGTGCATCAATACAGTTGAGGGTGAAAAGCAATCTAGTGAAGGCAGTTGTAACAGATTTAGCCAAAGTCAATAGGCCTGTGCCAGAGTTAGTGGTACAGGGCAATGTGCCCAGGATCAAACTGTTCTAGTAGCTGCAGTCAAGTCATTGGTTTACGATTCAAAAGGAGGGATGCAGAAGGTAAAAAATAATATTAGTCAACAGGGGCGGCCAAGCCAGGAAGTAGGTAAAGGATTTCAAACACCTTTAGCAGTACCCCTCGAAACGGGAGGCCTGGGGGAACAATGTACCTGAAAAAGTGGAAGCGGCTCCTGCAGTGGCGGTGGTTCCTGGCAGTTTCTGCAGTTTGTGTTGTCCAGCAGACGAAGAGAGGCTCTCGTCATGGAGGAAGGTTCGAGTTACTGCACTGCCCAGGGAAGAAGCCAGCCGCAGTGATGTCGAAACGGATTAAAAGGTATGCTCCATTAAATTGCGGTCGTGGTGGACGAGTGCCTGGCTATCTGGTCTCCAAGTGCAGGGCACTGGCGATTTGACCAAGACAGGTCCTGGATGGCGATTGACGAACTGGTTGGCCCCACCAGCTCAAGGGAAGAAGACTCTTGCAGGTGAAGATCTTCTCAAGTCGTTGGAGAAAAGTGGTGAGGATCTGCAGCAGGGCTTCACCGGTGGTTCAGTCGTTGCAGATGTCTTCAGCTTCTCTCCTATTCAGTTTCTTAGTTCCAGTGGCGACGTCTTATCCTCCAGTCCTCAGGACCCTGCTTTTATGCAGCCTAGCTGGCACTCACACAGTGGGCTGGCTCTCCTGGCGGAAGAACCCCCCAGCCTATCAGAGCAGAGTGCGACTTGGGTTGCGTAGGCAACCCTGTCCAGGGTGCCTATTCCCCCTCCCACACATCCTGTCTACCCCAGACTCAGTGGCGCAGAGAGGAGGGATTCTGTGCAGAAGCCTGCCAAAAGGACGAACAAAGGATCCCTGACCTGGGTTAGGATTATAGAGAAAGACACGAGAAAGAAATATTATCAAAGTTCTGGCAATAAATACCTACCGGAGTAAAGTTAGTATTAAAATATACCTGTTGTATGTTAGAGGCTGTCAGTATAAGTGGTAGCTTCAAACAATGGGAAAATCCCATAGGGAAATAATTGCGGTCAAATATTTACGGTAGTAACCACTGCCACCATCCAGAAACTTTTGAGAGAGACTGTACGGTACCCCCTGGAAAATGAACACTAGGGAAAAACTATTAATCCTTCCCAGTACTTCCATAGTAAGATGGGATGCACTGGTTTTGTTCCTAAGAATTGACTAGTAAAGTCAATGGGGACTTTGCATGCCCTGGGAGACAGTAGTCAGTCCCACGGTATGGAGTCTATGTTTGGGGGTCGCTACCCCCGTGGTACAGCACGGAGGGTGCTATGTACCACACATGTTAAAAAGATGATTCCTAGGTCGGCCGCCAGGGGGCGCACGGATGCAGAACTCCTCCGTGTGAGCTCCGCTCCCCTAACCCCCAAAAGTGCTTTGAGCCCCCACTTTTGGCCCCCCCACCCGAACAACAACGACGGACGGAGCCCACTGAACCTGGCCCCCGACTTCCGGGCGAAACTCCGACGAGAATCGGAGCGATTTTCCCTTTGAAATCGCCCCGACTTGAGCCGCCCCCTCCGGGCCTCCTACGCAGCACCTCCCCGGAGCACTGGAGCCGCGGGAACCCGTGAACGGCCTCCCGCACACCAACGCACCACCCCCGCCGGCCCCCCCGGATCACAGAACTTTCGCGGACCCCACGGACTGGCCACAACTGGGTCGGGTGAGTGTTTCCCGCCCGCATTAAGCGCGGGCGTCCCAAGGCCCCCGAGAGGCGCTCCCGCCCCCGAGTACAGGGACTGCCAGCAACGCCACCCTGCCTGAGGAGAGACGGCGCCCCCTCCCCCTGGAACCAGCCCCCTACCCGCGCCCCCGAAGTTGCGACAGGCGCCGACCAAGGAGACTAGGAGCCCCCCTCCTCCATCGAGGCGGACCCCCGAGGCGCCGACTGGGAGGTGAATTGGAAAAGTGTGGCTGTTGGGGAGAAAAGAGGGGAATGCAATATAAAGGAACCAACAAAGGGTTTGGATGGGGATTATAATTGGTTATTCCTGCATTTTGGCTGACCCTCACACCTGGAGGATACGAAATTCCTTGCTCCCCCCCACCCAATAGGGAATTGCTCCCCCCCGCTACAGAGCGCGGCCCACACATTGAGGGCCTGGCGCGGAGCTCCCTCAGCAGTCAGGCAGCATTTCGAACGGGGCCCTCCCCCCACAAGCCGGATCCGGGCCTTCTTTAGCCCCGAACTGTTCACACCGGACCCCCACGAGCTCAGTTCAGTCCAGACAGGCCCCAAAGGCTACACCAGGACAGTGCAGTGGAACCTGAGTGGCAGAGGATCCCAGGTTGGAGGCCACCACCGGGGACGTACAGTGCGGACAGAGGGTAGTGCCCCTGACCCCAGGGCGTGTGCCTCCTCTCGTCACCCGCTCCAGTTCGACGGGACACCTGGGTCACCATCCCGCATCCCACGCCGGCAAGCAACCAGAGCCTCGGTGCTGAGGGAAAGGCCCCCACCATAGGGGCGTGTGCCTCCTCGCACCTACACATCGCATGAGCATCCGCAGCAAACTCGCCAGATTCGCATACACCCCCCCATACCCGGACCCCGATACCAACGAAACAATGTCAACTGAGCCCCCCGAAGCGGGTGCGGCAGCCACCAAGGGGGACATAGCCGCCCTCCTAAGCGAGATCAGAAGCATGGGCGCGAACCTAGGAGGCAAGATAGACAGAATGACCCAGAGGGTCGATAACATAGAACAGAGGCTTGAAGGAGTTGAAAACAACCAGGCCTCGATCGATGTAACGGAAGCCCAACTGAACCTTAGAATGAACAACATAGAGAAAAGAGAAGAGGACATCCGGCTAAAAATTGACGATTTAGAAAATAGGGAGCGCCGCAACAACCTCCGCTTTTTTGGGATCCCGGAGCGCGAGGGTGAAACAGAGTCAGATCTTAAACACACCATACACGATATCATCAGGATATTAGTCGCAGATGAGAATGTGGACGAGCTCGCAATTGAGCGAATACACAGAGCCGGCGGCCCACCAGGAGGCCCAAGATCCGTCTTAGCCAAGTTCCACAGGTACCAGGATAGAACAAGGATTCTCACGAAGGCTCGATCGGCAGACTCCCTCACCCTCAGCGGGGCCCAGATAACCATTTTCCAAGACCTTTCATCGCTCACGTTGGCTCTACGGCGTCTCTGCAGCCCTCTCACGAAGTGGCTCACGGACCGAGGCACAAGGTATAGGTGGGGATACCCCTTCTCCCTCAACTTTGAACACGAGAGCAGGCGGATAACGCTCCGATCCGAGGACGACATCCGGAACTGCATGGCGGATCTCGTGGGCCCGGACCCACGGGAGGAATCACATGGCGACTCGGCACGGGATGGAGCGAGGAGGAGACCCCAGGGCCCGAAGCGGAATAAAGTCAAGGGAGCAAGAAAATACAGACGTCCTAACGACTCCCCGGACGTAAATGGATGAGGCGGCACCCACCCGTCACTCGCCCTGAGGAACCTAACTCGGGACCCATGGGCCAAGGAGTTGGTACCTAGCGGTGGGACGTCGTCACAAACCCGCCGAACACCCCACATTGTGCGCTTTCCACTGATTTCATAGCGGAGGGTCGACCGGCGAATGACGTCCCTCGAACTCACACGTATCGTTGCATTTCTTTTCTATCTTTTACCTGTAACAACAGTTCTTGTTGCTTGTTATTTTGTGATTGATGTTCAGCAATCAAATTGGGGGGGAGGGGGCTCAAAACCATAATACGCTACCATGTGGGGGGGGTTGCGTGGCTATAACCCTCACGGGCGGTCCGCTGAAAGACCGGCTGAGTACATCTGGTCCAACGCGGACGCCATCACCTTTAAGACTCAGTTTCACATGGGTTTGAAAGATGCAGAACTTAGATTGAAACCGGGAACACTGGGTATGATGACCAATACCCAAAGGGAAGGGGAGGTGGGTGGGATGATCGCAAATTCAATGCCTCACGAGGCACGAAACACTTATCAGAGTACTTCCACTGTGGCAACTAATCTTCGAAGACGACGCGACACACACGACGAACACACTAAGTGCAGCAATGTCCACGAAACGTAACGTAGCGGGTGACAGGCACGGCACCCTTAAAATCGGCACTCTCAATGTCAAGGGCCTCAACTCCCCCACCAAGAGATCTCTAGTATCCCGAGAATTCAAGAGGGCAGGCTTTGATATTCTCTTTCTACAAGAGACTCGATACTCCAGAGGCGAAGAACGGAGAGTGTTACACCCCAAACTAGGCTCTGAGCACTGGGGTTCTGGCCCCTTGAAAAAGGCGGGAGTGGGCATCCTGATCAACAAGACCCTACAATTCGAGTTAATGAGATCCTGGTCCGACGTGAGCGGTAGAACTATTGTTCTTGTAGGCAATATACAAGGCACCACCGTCACGCTCGCATCCATTTATGCACCAAACACCGGCCAATCTCGGTTTCTTCACCAAGCAATCCCCAAGGTTATGACTGAGGCACAAGGCGAAGTAATCCTGGGTGGGGATCTCAATACGTGGATGGATCCTGAACTCGACAGGCAAGCCGGCGACCCCTCCGCAAGCACCCCAGTGACCAGCGCACGCTCGAGGGTGGCAGAACTGATGGATATATACAACTTAACAGATGCCTGGAGACATCAGAACCCGTCACGCACAGGCTACACCTTCTATTCGACTCCACACGCCACGTACTCCAGGATAGACTATATATACCTAACACCTGCACTCACAACGGCAATGACGGAAACCAGTATATCCCCGGTCACCTGGTCGGACCACGACACGGTGACGGTCACATTGGATCAAATGGCCCTTCCCCAGAGGTCGACCAAATGGCGCTGCAATGAATCGCTTTTTAGAGACTCGGTCTTCCGTGAGCAACTCGAACAGGACATCACCCATTACTTTGAAGAAAACAACACAGGTGACGTCTCCACGAACACAGTCTGGGAGGCGGGCAAAGCCACCTGGAGAGGGGTGCTCATCAGGGAGGGTGCAGCTAAAAAGAGGGAACGACAACTCATAGAGAATAGGCTACGGACCGAAATCACTCAACTGGACCAAATGGCGCAAACCGCGACTACGGAGAGGCTACACAAGATAGAACAAGCCAATGCCAAAAGGGAGGAACTGCGCCAGCTCGAAACAGGGGCTATTGAGCACCGACTCCAATGCCTAAAGCAGAGGCACTATGAACACGGTAATAAGGCGGGGGCACTACTCGCTGCTAGACTCCGAGGCCAGCGTCGCGAGAGGTGGGTGCCCACTATACAAGAAGAAGAACCACTCCGAGTCCGTTGCCCCCCCAATATCCCTGAAGCCTTTGCCACTTTCTATGAGAAGCTCTACACCTCGCAAGAAGCTCCCGGATTGGAAGCAATTACGGATTACTTGTCGGCAGTCTCCATGCCCTCTCTTCCAGCAGACATTGCACAGGCACTGGACTCCCCCATCACAGCAGAAGAAGTAGAAAACGCCATTAAAAGACTTCCGACAGGGAAGGCCCCCGGGAATGACGGCTACACGGCAGGATTTTATAAGACCTTTCAAAGTGCCCTCCTTCCCTTTATGGTTGAACTCTTCAATAACATTCTTCTCTCCGGAGTGGCCCCCGCGTCCTTCTCAGAGGCTCTGATAGCAGTAATCCCCAAAGAAGGAAAGGACCCGAAGTATTGTGCCTCATATCGTCCGATATCACTGCTGAATACAGATGCCAAAATTTACACAAGAATCCTCACAGCCCGCCTAGAGACGCATATGCCCTCGATAATTCATAACGACCAGGTTGGCTTTATTCTGGGTCGACAAGGCGCTGACTCCACACGCAAGACCCTCCACCTTATACAGGAATCTAGAACATCTCCAGATATGCCAGCATTGCTGTCAATTGACGCGGAAAAGGCGTTCGACAGGGTCGAATGGCATTTCCTAGAAGCCACGCTGAAGCACATAGGCCTCGGCCCTGTCCTCCGCCGAGCGATTAAAGCTGTCTACTCGACCCCGAAAGCCTCAGTAATGGTGAACTCCCAATTCTCGCGCTGGTTCCCACTAACCAGGGGAACGAGACAAGGATGCCCCCTTTCGGCGATACTCTTCGCACTGTCCCTGGAACCACTTGCCAGAGCTCTCCGGGCGGACTCCACCGTGGAAGGTATCCGAGTGAACGGTAGGGAATACAAGATGGCCCTGTATGCAGATGACATCCTGCTGCACGTACTCAACCCCCTGTCGTCAGTCCCGCGGGCGATTCATCTCATTGAAGAATATGGAACACTCTCCGGCTTCAAAATCAATAGAACTAAGTCCATCCTCTTCCCGCTCCACGTACCCTCCCTCGAACAACAAAGAGAGCTGGCACACCTCGGCCTAACCATACAGGAATCCACACTACGCTACCTGGGGATTAATATAACAAGAGATCTTTCACAGCTCTACGAGGCGAACTTCCCCCAGCTCCTAGCTGCCCTAAAGGCTGACCTACTGAAATGGAAGCCACTCACAATCTCCTGGATGGGACGCTTGAACGCTATCAAGATGGTGACCCTCCCACGCTTCCTGTATCCATTCCAGGTCCTTCCCGTCATGATCCCAGAACACTTCTTTAGACAGGTCAAGAAAACTATACTCGATTTCCTCTGGGACGGAAGAAAACCACGAATAGCATATGATATTCTGATACTACCGAAGGAGCTGGGAGGAGTAGGTCTTCCGGATATAGAAATATACTATCAGGCAACACAATTGAGGATTCTGGTCCCACACCTACGAGACAGGAAGGACCTCCAGTGGGTCCAGCTCGACAATGACTTCCTTCGCAACGTGACCCTCGCAGAATGGCTATGGGTTCCCAGATCGAAGCTTGTAAAACCACTGCGCGAACACCCGATATTGGGCACCATGTGGAACATCTGGAAGAAAGGAAAGGGTATGGCAGGAGTTACAACATGGCCCTCACCCCTGAGCCACCTCTGGTCACCTGGCATCCGTGAGAGGATCCCCGAACACGCCAGGTATCAAACCTGGTTTGATGCAGGACTAGAAAGAGTCGGTCAGCTGTGGAGGAAGGAGAAATTCATATCAATCTCGGAACTGGAAGATGCCCTCCAAATCCACCCGATCCCGATCTTCCTGTACCTACGGCTGAAAGGGGTGCTCTCAAGAGAGGAATGGAAAGCCGCCACGCGCAGAGAATTAACGCCCTTCGAAACGATCCTTGACACGACCAACGCGACCAAAGGATTGATATCCCGGATGTATAAAGCTCTGATCACCAAGGAACACTCCCCGATCCTCCCCCTCAAAGGAAAATGGGAAAAAGATTTCGGCAGGGAATTTGACCAGCAGGCCTGGGACCAAATATGCGGTACGCCCGCCAGAGTGTCTATCGCCACCCAATACAAATTGCACGCTGTAAAGCTACTCCACCGTTGGCAGTATGACCCGCATAGACTTTCAAAGATGTTCCAAACCTCCAGCCCCAGATGCTGGCGCCACTGCGGAGCGGAAGCCAACTACTGGCACATGTGGTGGGACTGCCCCAAAGTGCGCATTTATTGGCAGGAGGTCCTAGGATGGATCAAGCGTCTAGATGGCATAGACAGAGAATCCTCCCACCTTCTGATGTTGTTCGGTCTTGAAGATGATGATGACGAGCTGGTGCAGGTGAGGGGACTGGTATCCCCCCTCCTATTGGCAGCCAGGGCAGCCCTAGTTACGAAATGGAAATCCCCACGGCTGCCAAACGAAAAGGACTGGCTGAAAGTCGCCACCAATATCTACACTATGGAGAAAATAACGGCAGCCCTGCACAACAAGGCTGCGAAACATGAAGAAGCGTGGAGTGACTTCGCAAGCCATTACATGTCAAGATCGAACGCCTACCCAACATCTAGTCAGTAAAAGCACTCACCAACTGCCTTGCATGATGTATGAAAATTGAGACCCTTATCAATCAAACGCCTGTGCCTGTCACACACCCGATCACAATGCTAACGATTCACGATTCACAATGACAACTACCTTCGGACGTTGCCGCGTCGCAAGTTTCTTCGGACTACAGCAATCATCATGCCACGGAAGTGTTATGAGCAATAAAAGGGAGGGGAGGGAGGGAAGGAAGGGGAGTTATATAGTTCACTCGTCGGGAGTGGACCCATGCTTGACTGTACTGTCATTATAGTTATGCTATTTGAATCTGAGTTGGGAAAAGAGGCAGAAGCGATATATGGTTCCTATGTATGTTCGAATGTGCTTCTACCTCATGATTCACTTTTGCTGTTTAAAACCAATAAAATTGAATTTGAAAAAAAAAAAGATGATTCCTATGAGGGTGAGAAAACCCCATAGACAATAAGCACACAAGATAGCCTAAAACACACACTAGCAATCTGTCTAAGAGTGGGGAAAAAAGGGTCTCACTCTTAGCAGGGGAAAAAAATAAACCCTTCAAATCCAGCAAAGCTGCTGGGGGACTCTATAGGTAAGGGAAATTAGCCATAGACTGAGAATTCCCCCTAACACTCTTCCTCCACTCTACCCTCACCAACTCAACCTCTGCCACCACCTCTCACTATCCCACCACCCTGCCACAACCAACTAACTCAACCCACTAGTCTACCGCATCACACCAAACTCCCACTCACTATTCTGCTGCACTTCTCTATCCCACCTCAAAATACTACTTTAGTAACCCACTACCTTAACCCCTCCTGCTACTCTACACACAACTCTACCCCACCCTAGTAATCTATCTCCTCTATCCCGCCCACTGTAGAGTGGGGTGGGTGGTAGTGTGGGGAATAGAAGCAGGAGGAAATCAGGTGTGAAGCATTATAATAACATTTCACATTACTATGGCATGCTTGGACTTGTAGTGCCGATTGTCCTGTTAGATATATGTACCTTTAAGCCCCCCAGCATGCTGCGGCTTGCAGCGTGTTACCGCTCAGTTCTGGCTCTTATTCAGCCTGGTATGGCCAAGTAGTTACTGTGGCTTTCAACTCGGTCATGAGCACAAGTGCAGTGGAGGCTCTCGGGGATGAATTTAATTGAAAAAAAACATAAGATACACAAGAAAATTAGCCTGTTATGGAATCCACGCTGTTCTCCTTGCAAACTGACAATTATTTGAAAAAACATATCAGAACTCAACTGGATTCGAACCTTTGCGGAGCTAGGCTGTGGCAATCTGCTGCCTTAACCATTCAGCCACGGAATTCCCTGCATTAAGGTACATGTTTTTTTTCTTTTTCTAAACGCTACCACGTTTCGAATACACATGTTTCGTTTACTATTCGCTTAACAGGCCCGCAGCGTGCACGAGGACATATCCAAAGATGTCTTTCCTACTGGACGCACATGCACAAAGCCTACCATCCATGCACGCAATTGCATTCGACCACAGTCTTTTTGTCTTTTTTTTAAGCATTTATCCCTATGCGCTAAACGGATGGCCTGGCTCTTGCCACTACCGGTCCAGTGTTTCTCTGGGGCTCACCTCAGCGTCGGGAGAGGGGAAGGTGTGCCATTTAGCAGACCACTCTGGAAGGGGTACGGGGGAGGGAAGGGGAGAAATGTCATCGAGGAATGATCAGATAAGTGGTGAACAGAACACTTTGAACAGGAACTGGTCTTCCACACAGTGAGAGGCCGTGTTGTGAAACTAGCTTAAGAAGGATCACGGAGCGGTCTGCAGTGGATGAAAGCACGTGAATTATACCAGGACTCCTGATTGGTAATATCTTTGTACAACTTCCATTCATTCGTTTAAAAAGCAGAAGGAGGCAGAAAATAACATTGTGTCATGCGGCCAATTAATGCTTGAGCATTTTCAGTTCTTATGGCAACCAGATATCCTGCTTCTGAGATCCCCCGCTTCTCTCTTTTGTATTTGCAATGATTTGCTACATAGGTGGCGCTAGCACCTTCAAATATGCCAAAACCAAACCATTAAAAATAGGTTCAATTGCTCTACCCAGCCCATCCTTTTTTGTAATCGTTCATGCTCAGCATGGAAACTTCTGTTTTCGACTGCGCAGCCCTTATCCCTGGCTCCTTTCATGCACCAAAAAACCCATAAGAGACAATGGCTCTGTGCCCTTGTCATTTCCCTTAGGAGGTTGATGTCCTAGGGTCATCGACCACTGGATGCAGAGGCAATGCTCTTGGTTTTGGATCCTAAAAAGAGATGGATGCAGTGCCTCTGCACCGCTCCCCCCAGCTTCCATCCAAAATATGCCTACAAATGCTATTTGCATTCACTGTCATTCAGGGAAAGAGGTACTGGCATACATCCTTAAAACTCGCATAGTAGAATAGGTTAATTTCTTGTATTTCACATTTTAAAACATAGGTCAGAGCTTGGGTAAAGATAATTTAAAAAACGAAATATGCAAAAACTGCAACCTACAAGTACTCACCCCCAGGAAGTGCAAGCACATTTGGTAATGTCCGAGTGCAGTAAAACATCACATGAAATTGCGAGGCAGTAATGAAACATAAGAGAGTTGCCACGGTTCGTCCATGCTGCCGTCTCACTTCTTTCTGTAACTCCCAGAGTGCATACATGACAAAGAGTCCCAGGATTCCTCTGGCTTGGGATAAAAAAAAGTAAACAAAGGTATCTTAATGTATTCACATCTTCAGTGGATTTGACATTTTCCAAATACTTTGGTTTAAAGGCTGTTATTTGAAGAGAGCTATTCATATTTTGGTCACAGTGGAATGAAATGACATCTTTCAACTTCATAACGATGTCACTTCTGCGAGATAGTTTTTCTTACAATACCAATTCTTGGGAACCTCCTCTCTGGCACGATTGACATGAACAGGACTTGCACGGTACGGATTTAAATGAAAGCGTTTGCTCCACTTATGCACATCGGCTTCGGAAATGTAGTTAGTTGAATTCTGTAAACCCTTGAGCCCAAAACAATACTTGGAAAAGAGTGTGCCTCTGTTCAAATGAAGAAGCTGTTACTAGGCACATTGAGGTGTCTAATAAAGTAACCTTCAGTTACTCACGTTGTACCTATTACGTTTTCAAACCTTGGCCACAGACTACAGAGCACGAGGTGCTGGTAGATGGTGACTATAGACACCGTTTAAAGGGAACATGGTGTGAAGATCAGCTGAACCGAACTCAACATTATTTCCACAACTCTAAGAGAGTAGCTTACTAAACACAGGCAGACAAGAGTAGGCAGAGAAGCCGATTAACATTAGTTCTACGATAGGGACGCGATCGAGAAAGTAACCGAGGTCAAAAAGGTGCACACCTCGCAGCATGGGGCTAACAGACTGAGTAGGGCTAATAAACAGGGCTAGGATTTCCATATGAAATTCAAATGGTTTCAACTAAAGGTCTACATAAAGTTTGCTTTCCAAATGTGGCATTTCATTGTATCAATTTCACTGAAAAAAAGTGAACAATTAAAAAAATCAACCTATTTTAGGAAAAATATAACTACATTCAAAGTTACACTGGGTCTACTTTCCAGACAATAAGAACGTGAATGTCCCCCTGTTAACAAGAGGAGACCGCTCATACAAGCATCACAAGAAAAAGGATGTTGTGCTGGGCCAAACTCTGATGGGAATTTCTCCTGGTAGATTTAATTGTTTGTAACCCGTCTGCGACACATACAAGAGGGACAACTACGTGAAAATAACCTTGGTCCCACCACCAAAGGGAGCATTCCAGGCTAACAGCCAGGTCACGCCCCCTCTGCACTCGGACCAATGGAAAAAATACAACCAATACAACAGTCATGCAGGAGTGGCAATTTGGAACAGATTTTAAGAGTAAAAGAGACCCACTGGATCACTGTTGTAGATCACATTGACGAGAAAGTGAATCTGTACTAAAAAGATGAACACAAAAACATCACATCGTGTATAGAGCCCATATAATTGGTTAAACTAAGGTCTGTATGACCAAAAAAGAGCCTGCGTGAGTTAAATAAAAATTAAATAAAATTACACATTTGATCATGTGATCTCCTGTATTACCAGCAATAATCTATGCAATGTTACAGAATATTCATCTGCCTGGCTAAGGATCATGCTAACCATAAAAGTGGTGAGATGGAGTTGAGCCAATGAGGTTTTGTCTACTACAGAGATTTCACCAATATGGACATGTGATTTGGAAAAAGAAAGACATGGATATATGTGTATACGGTTTAGAGTTCTGGTTAATGTGTTTCCATTGAGCAATGGCGCCATCTGTGTCCTGCAGACCTGCAATGGGGACAAAGTGGCACTGGGCCTGGCGTTGGACCAGTGGCCATTTCAGAGTCTTGGTGGAGCCCGATGCATGGCCATAGGCCATGTCCCTGGTAGAGGGAATACTGGCTACAGACCAAGACCAGTGGTCTGTGGACTGCCAGTGGGGGAAAAGTAGCCACAACCGCCGCTTTGGGAGATTTGGCATGGTCAAAGGCAATTATTTAGGCAATATAGACATTGACCTGGCCCAGTGACCACTTCAGATGGCTCGGCAATGGCCTGGGTAAGACCAAGAGCCAGGCTCCATACAAAGAAGCCACAGGCCATGGCCAGTAGCTCCTGTCTCACTTCTTGGGGTCCAGGTGTTTCCAGATCACCTGGTCCCTGATTGCACTTTCCTTGTATGATAGTCTCTCTCTGTACAGCTGCTTCTAAGGGAAGGAGGCTTGCACCCCAGGCCACTCCTGATTAGAGGTCCATGACATTGTTACACATGCCACCAAATTGTATGGGCTGACTCTCCTCTTTGTAGCCCAGTGATCATGATCATGCTCAGTTCCTTCCGTTTCATCAGCTTCTCGTCTTGTATACATTGTGACCAGTTGATTTGAGCTCAACTGGTACTGAGTTGCACTTTTATGGGTCAGCGTCTCCCCCTTCATGCCACTGCCAAGGACCCACTTCTCACTGGGGTAGAGGTCTATGGCATTGTATTTGTATTCACCGATTTATAAAGTGCGCTTGCCAAAGCCCTATACAAAATTAAAACTGTACAAAATTATATAAAATAACTAACAAAAATCCATTAAATTAACCAATTGCAGAAAAGAGAAGAGATGAGCTTTAAAAGTGCAGCGGAACAAAGGACGATTAGTAAAGGAACTAAAAGCAAGTAAGGACTTTCAATGTTCAGGTGCGAGACGGAAAAAGGAGCGGAAATGGGATTGTGCATAGGAAGATTTAGGAACTGACAAGAGAAAGTCGGAGAATATATGGTACGTGCTGGTACATGGAGACAAGAGAGGAAGGTTAAGATGGAGCCCAGAGAGATAGTACAAATAGCAGAGTTGATGACAGACTGAGGACAAGTTGATAGGCTGGAAGACTGTCTAACAGAGCAGTAATAAAGACGGGCAAGGAAAAGGGTGAAGATAAGCTTGGTTTCATGAAAGGAAAGAAAAAGGCCGAACTTTGCGGATGTTATAAAGTTGGCAACAGCATTGAACTGGATGATCTCTTAAACAGCCCTTTAAGATGAGTAGCAGTACCCTCAAGATAGATGGGGATGTAGATTCATACTCCTGCATCAAATAACTATGACAACTCAATAGTTTGGCAAAGGGAATCCGTTTAATGAAGTTCATAAAACGGGGCGTACACCGAACATCAGCAACCGCTCGATCTTCTCGCTCTTTTCACTTTCAGAAAAAACACAGTATTTATAGCAATAATTTGTCATTGCCAACATCATTCTACGTGGTAATTCGTAAAAACCTGACATGCAACGTGATTGGTTATAGGAAGGTAACTTTAACATAGGTACTATATCTGTATGTGGTAACGGGGAGAGGGGATCAATGTCAGTTGGGGCAACTAAGCCCTCCCTTCAAAATGGCCACTATGAACATCACTAAAAGTACGACTTCCATTGGCTCTACTCACTATAGGACCCTAGATTACATGGTCCACTAAGATTGGATTGGCATCAACCCCACTCATACGTTTCCATCTATATCTAGAAGCACGCAGAAAGAACTCAGGTGCAGAGGAGCTCACTTCACCCCAGCTCCCCACCAACTATGTTACAATCAATCATCACTTCCGTAGCCATGTGTCAATTAGTGCTTTGTATTTTGTCCTTGAGTCTGCTCTGTGGCCTTGAGAACTTTTAAGGAGTATGGGAATGGCCGGGATCCATGCATGTATGTGAACATTTTGCTCTTCCAGCCTGCCTTGTCACATGACTGTTTCAAATAATAAGGGTACCTGTAATGCCGACGGTCCTCCAGTTAAGTAACATGAAACAAAGATAAAGTGTACCTCAGCAGGTGAGATTGGAGGCGCTCTAATGCATATGCGCATATGCTATTTGATTTGTGTTTTGGACACCTACTGAGTATAGACATAGATGTTTTTGTCAGGGTTCTTAACCAACCCATAGTGTGAAGATGTACATTTATGAGGGTATGAATGAATAGTGGTGTAAATGGTGGAATTGATGTGCAGATGTCGAATAAATATGACAAACACTTAAGTCAAGCTTTAATAAATATATTTTGTGATATTAAGCATAGTGTACTTGCTTGCATTAGAGAGTCTCCAATCTCACCTGCTGAGGTCCACTTTATCTTTGTTTCTTGTCACATGACTGGACACTGCAAAAATCGGCTTTTTCTCTGTGTCTTTTTATATATTTGATTTAATTCTACCAGTCCTCCGCAATCTGGGGCTTATCTTAACCTTTCTGAACAGGATCTTCTGTTCTTTTCTCCTTAATTGTATCCAATGTCGGCCTTTCCCAGCCAGATAAGGCCTCAGCTTCTTGACATGATCCTCCTCAGCTGGGTTTCGTTCTTCCTTGATTCTTGATTTTCTTACTGCAACATACTCCTTCTGAGACCTTTAGTAACCTTTGTTCAATTCTGCTCATGTGCGTAGTGGAATTATATTTATACATAAAGTGCTTTTGAGGTACATATTTGTACATGTTGGCGCTTTGCCGCAATTTATTAAGCATAAGCAAGCTTCACAATTTCTTAGCCTCTTGCAGTTACTTGCATCTGTACATGTTTAAACTGACTGAATATCGTCATCATGTATGTGGCATAAGTTTCTTCATTTTGACATCCACTTCTTCATCGTGGGCTCAAGACGTCATTCATCCATAGTCTCTCCTTACATTATTGCCCTTTATCGTTATTCTCAGGTCATTATATCTTCTATATGTGCGTCAGTCCGATTTCTTATGACATCACCATTCATCTTCCTTCATTATTTTCTTGGTTTCTTCAGGTATTCTCTTCTGACAACCGTCATATTGTCTCGACTGTGAATAGGGCTTTCTCAATGGATACCTTACTGTCCAGGTTTACTTAGGTGTCGGTACGTCAATAGGTGCTGTTATTCTGATATGCATTGTGTAGAGCCCATGTGTGGCTCTCTGCTGATTTAACTGTGCTTCATACGTCACATATTTTGGCCTGAAGTCAATAGGTAATGGGAGGGGGCAGCTGGAGTGGGGGCGAAACTTGGCACTTCCTCTTCACTCCCCCCTCTTGGCGATTCATCGACCGCTCTCTTCTTTCTTTGCATCCAATCTTGCCTTGTCCTCTGGGTACAGACATTTTGACCTGAAGAAATGCTTCCTTGGGGTCCATATCTGTAGGACTCCCGTCAAGCATCCTGCTGTTCTTACATGTTCATCCTTGTTCTAGGTCATCAGCTGGCATTCTCCACTTGGACTGCAATAGATCCATCTTCCAGCATATTTTCTATGATTCTTTAGATATAGGAATTTTGTTCCCTCTGGTGCATAAATGCTGGCCTTCACAAAGTCTCTTATTTCTTCATCAGTCAGGTCCTTGGGCTTCCATCCTGACTCAACATCAATCATAATCTTCATCCTTATGGCTTTCTTTGCAGTCTTCTGGCATTGTGAGATTATTAGCTTGATCACACAGAACCCAAGTAATATCACCAACAGGGCTCCTAAAAACTTGAATGCATCTGCCGTCCATTGTGGAACCCATGAAAACAGTGCTCCAAACCAACTGTCACCGTCAACATCTATCATCTGATTCTGTAGTTTTGTCAGCATGCCTATGGCTTCCGTTAAGGTTCCATTCTCGTTGTCACGTGAAGGTATAAATGTGCAACATGATTCTCCGATTTTTGCACAAACACCTCCATCCATAGCTGTCATAATTTCTACGACATACCTGTTCTGGAGTGTCATCAGTCGGATTGCTCTCAGCTCTTCTCTGATTGCATTGAACCCTTTTGTGGTCGTTTTGATGGTCTGCAGTAACTCCCATCTGGTTATCTGCAACCATTTAGTGTTTGCTCCAACTTGAATTCTTGGCATCAGGATCGTCTTGAACACCAATGAGGTCAGGCTGAACAACCTATGCTCATATGGGATTGCATCAAAGGCTTCTATCGATTTGGCAGAGAAGTAATTGTCTCGCTTCATTCGGCTTATCAGTTCCACAGATCTCTTCCTTCTCAGGTGAGCATCTGCTTTCGGGAAATTGTCAATATTCAGATAACTTTTTGGAATCACCAATGCTGGTACATGGACGTTTAACAATGTACATATACCTCCCCAATTCTTTGGCAATCTGATATATGCTTTGGATCCACATGCCCAATAGTGATCCATGATCACTGCATTTCCATGCATCATTCCTGTTGCATCAAATATACGTCCACAGTTCTGATTCTCTCCCATTTTTATTGCACCATTGTTTCCGAAGCATAGCTTAGAACTATCCAATGGCACTATCTGCAAGGGTCCTCCTCGGTCTTCGACCCGTGTTAGCAGTCTGGCAAGCTTTGGCCACAATGGCTTGCATATCATTGATGCATTTTCGATTGTTTCTTTGTGGTATCCAATGATCATCCATGCTCTGCAGATCACCACTCCTTACTCCCAACTGTCTGGTGACAATACTGTTCCCCAGATATGCATTTGTCATCTGTTCTTCCATCTGCGAACATCTTCTGCAGATTTTCCTTTGATGTCCAGTTTTTTGTTTGCTTCTCTTCTGATCTCTGCTTCTTTTACTTCAGGCTTCTCGTATCTGATCACAGTATTCTTTGATTTGCCATTATTTCTCATTTTTATGTCTTGGACATAATTATATTCATTTGGATCAGTTGCTTCAGTCGCCCATTTGAGCGAAGCATCACTTCCCATAAACTAACCTCTAGTCGTGCACATTGCTATATGTGACAGACAGTGTGCTGTCTTAACATCTATTTCAACAGCTACAAAGATTTTTGACTTCCCCATGTAGTACGGTAGGAGTGTACAAATGAAACATTCTTCATCTGAAGTTCGCCTTCCAACTTCCTTCATATGTTGGTGCCATATGTTGTTTCCCAAATGTGCTGCGCTATCCAGGTAATCATTCAGTTCGTTAGTGCCTTCTTGTGTGCTCCTTTTGGCTCTTATCCTTTTGATATGAGCTTCCAAAAGCATATCATGTAATACTTCTGCATAGCTTTTTCTTGCTGGAGGATTCTCAGGCATCTCCATCACTGATCTGGGCATTTGCGTCTGTATTATTTGAGTAGGAGAGAGTTCAATAAGCTTCATCCTTTCAACATACAAATCTGGCATGAAACTGCCTCAGAATGTCTGCTTGTGTCTTCACAGGCACTATCCTGATATCATATCTCACAGGATCCGGTGTGCTTGCAGGGGTCATCTTTGTTGGTTCACTCTCTACAGCTTTTTGACTCTTAAATGTTCAGCTTTCTCCATGTGGCTTGTAACACCCTTTGGCAAAAAGCTTCTCATTGTGCTTTGTCCAAACTCTCCCCATTTTCTGGAATGTGATTCCGAAGTAATTGATACTGGGCCAGGTGTGGTTTCCCTCATTCTCTGTGTAGGTGTAACTTTCATCAATCCCTTATCTGATTTGCTTGCCAATCCGGTCTCCGACGTTTCAACTAATTTGTTAACACAAGTGTCATGTGTGTGCGTCATTACTTACCTCGTCCATTTCAAGCTCAGTCACTCGATCCTTCTTTCTAGGAACATGAATGACTAAATGACTATGTAAGGCTGGGTACCTTTGTAGGTCTTATGCTCGCATCCTTAAGTGGATGCTCGGGGTCTGAACACTTTGTGCACCTATATAGAATGCATTTCTAATCGTTAATGACAACAGTATGATAATGAATACAATGCAGGTGTAAATTATACACCTGTAGGTGAGTTTACAACATTTGTTCTTGGGGCAATATGAATGTCTCTCCTCATGGGGGAGAATGATGCTGCTGTTCTGGCTTCCCATCTCGATCATCTAAGGAAGCAAAAACTGGTTCTTTAATACTTTTTAAAATCATTATCACTTCCTCTGGACTCTGCTGTCTGTGCTCATAGATCAATAGTTCTGGACCAATTGTCCTCTTGATCTGAATAATAGACTGTCTCTTGTCTCTGGAAACAGTTGTCTTTTCACAAACTAAAGTTCCAAATGAGGCAAAGGTTCAGTAAGTCTTAATGAGGCAATACGTTCAGTAAGTCTCATACTGCATACTCCATATAGACTAATTCCCAGTCAATGCCTCTAATCTGCTTCACTCCAGACGACATGATGCTTCCTCATCAGCATGAACAAAAGTGAAGTCTTTGACAACACCTTCAGGATCTGTCCCTCGAAGTAAAGTTTCTACACTCTTCTGTGATTTTGATGGTGATCAGAATGTGCAACCTTTATCACAATACTGTGCCGAAGCATACTCAGATGCGTAGTATTAGCTGGGTCTCGGATGAAAGTGAGGACATCAACATTGGCATGTCTCCCCACAAGCTCTGGAAAGTGTTCGATTAAGCGAAAGAACACTGCATTTGCTAGTCTATGATTCTCTTGAGATAGGGACATTTGTCTTGTCCTCGCTGCACTCCAGAAGTAAAAGAAACTATTCTGTGATCACTGTGAGCAGCCTCTTTATAGTCTTTTCGCTCTCAGGATCTTGAAGAAACTGTTATGCTTGTGAGTCTTCCCACCAACGACGGGTAGGACCTCAATACCAATAAGAAATAGATCAGTATGTTTTTTGTGAGGTCACTATTGCGTGACACCATAAGTAAGTCCAAACAAAGATTCTGTGTCGAAGGACTCCGGATACTGTATTCTTTTCCAGTTTATATATCCTCGATCAAAATTTGGCATAGCTTTTCTTATCAAGGCTTCAGTGTGCCTCAGTCCAAAGTCAACATCTATTTGTGGCTTATGCATGTCATTCTCTTTATTTCACCCTGCAACTAGGATGCACAGAGTTCATTTTATGTCCCTTTTCCCTTTTTTTTTGCTCAAAGGAAATGTCCAGAACTAAGCCACAACCTAACATAAAGGTTCCTTTCTTTTCACTTGACTGGTCATGTGTCCTTCTTCCCCGTCATGGATATCGTCTGCACGTGCTGTGGTTCTTCCCCATTGTCTGTAGTCTCTTCGCGGTGGGGTGCAGACAGGGGGGTCTCTCCGATATATGGCTTGATATCTCCGAGGAAGATCCAAGCTCTTCTTACCTGCAACTTGACTGCAGATGGCGTTATGTCCACCACAATGAACAGGCCATGGAACCTTGGGTCGTCCCACCTTTGTGTGATTCCGAACTAGGATAGTGTCCCCAGGGAATAGTGTCCCCACGGAATTATATGTCATTCTGGAACCTTAATGAAATTGAAATTGATATTTTATTTCTATCACGCTCATACACAAGTGTTTCAGAGCACGGCAAGGCAAGGCAAGGGAGGGGAACAGTGGAGAACAAAACAGCGATCTTACTAGGCCCAGTGACATTGAGAACGCGTAAGTGCATCGGAGAGGGGGAGGGGAAAAGTGCATGGAAGGGGGAGAAGTGGAAAGTGCGAAGCAGAGGAGAAACAGATAAATAACAATAAATAAATAATAAAGACAACAAACAGTGGTAATTCAGCCAGCAATTTGCAAGTGCTAGGTTTAAGGCAGCAGGCAGGGTAGGTCTGATAAGTGCAGGAAGAAAAAGGGGGGGCTGTATGGGTACAAATACAGTCCCCAATGCAAGGGGTGGCCCGGACGAACTTGTCTGAACATAAATGATATCAAATCCTGCAAATCTTTGTGCAATGGGATTGAGAAAAACACATTTTTCAAGTCACTCACAGTGAAATACTGTGCTTCAACAGGTATGTTACATAGAATTGTAGACGGGTTAGGCACTAGAGGGAACTCGGCCTCCACTAACTGGTTTATCGGGCGAAGATCTTGTATAAGCCTCCAAGACCCTCCCTTTGATTTTTTTAATCGGATAAACCACAGTATTACATGATGATTCTGACGTCACTAAGATGCCTTGATCCATCATGGCAGAAATTGTCTTAAAAATGCCTTCATCTGCCTCCCTAGACATGGGATACTGTTGTACTTTTGGTAAAATTGCTCCTGGTTTCAATTTAATCTTCACTTCTCCAACTCCTTTCAGTAAGCCCGAGTCATACGGGCCTCTAGTCCATACTGAGACAGGCACCTTTGCCATGTCATCATCAAAATATTCAAGACGTTTTTGTGCCAGCATCATTCTCTGAGGCAACTCTCATTTAATCATTTCCACCGAATAAATGAGATTTACCTCAAATGTCATCTCATCCTCATCTATTTGATTTGTTCTTCAAATAGATCGTCATCAGTGACGTTAGTCAATCTGTAACCTTCTCCAATGGCAATAACTGCATACCATTGTCTGCCTACATCTAGTACCATACATTGGGCCTCATTACAAGATTGGCCGTCCGGTAATAACGATACCGGTAAAGGAATGCCGGCATCGTTTACCGGACCGGTGCACTACGATCCGCGATGCCGGTGCTACCAGCAACCACAGGGACCCATTGTGACCAGGTAGCACCTACCCGGTATGGGCTGCGGGCACGCGGCAGCCGAACCAGCAACACTGGCTTGCCGTAAGGAAGTGAACATTACGAGTTGCATGGCCATGCACTTACCAGCATCCAAATGCTGGTAAGAATGGTTACCATGATGCCGGTAACACCAGCATCGGGGGGCAGCCGTTAATAGCAATCTACTGTGTTCCAAACTGCAACAGGAGCACACAATCAGCACAGGTGGAGGCAATGGAGTCAGGCACAGCACAAAAGGAGCACACCCAGACCCCTTCCAAGTCCAAACTGATACCACTAGCAGTTGCCATATAGGAGCTGGAAGACATGCCTGCACTGCTACTATTCCAGCAGTAATTAAACCAGGAAATTCAGAGGAGGCGCAGAAGGAGAAGGAGGGTGAGACTGGGCCAGCACATACCACCATTGCAGGCAGTGGTAACCCACAGGCCGCCACCAATCCCTTGCATAAGGGCCAGTCCTTTTGATTTATCCCCTGCACAGATTCACACCCTGTTCCGCCTGGACAGGGACAAAATACGCACAATTGTGGATCTCATTCATGATGACCTGGTCAGCCTGATCAACATCCGTACCGCCATGCCCCCTCTGTTGAAGGTAGTGTCTGTGCTCCACTTCCTTGCCACAGGCACCTACCAGCACACAGTGGGGCAGCTGCATGGCATCTCACAACCATCTTTCCCACGTGTGCTGAACCAGGTGTTGGATGCACTCCTGAAACACGCAAGGCCCCACATATCGCTACCACGGACTGCAGAGGTGGTGAATGCAACCAAAATTGCATTCTATGCACTGGCAGGCATGCCAAACGTCATTGGTGTCCTCGACTGCACCCATGTGGAGGTAGTGTACCTCAACCGGAAGCAGTACCACTCCCTGAATGTCCAGATGGTGTGTGATGCAAGCAATATAATTACGCATTGCAGTGCTAGATACCCAGGATCCACTAAGGACGCAGTGGTGCTGTGCAACTCCACGCTTCCCTGCTACATGGAATTACACGCTGCACAACGTGCCTGGATGTTGGATAAGTCCAACCACAGGGCCATGGGGGTTGTCATTTGGGGGGACCACAAACATATGCAACCTGTCTGCTGGCTGGGCCATGGGGGTTGTTTTTTGGGGGGGGGGAACACACACCATCCTGGGTGCCAAACACTTTGACCCCAATGACCACGACAGGATGTGTGAGACTGACACTGGATGCAGACGTGCCATTGCCGCACAGCAATGTGTAAATGGTAGCAACAAACACAGCACTCAGCCCTGCACACGGTACATCATCAGACCTGAGCCACAGGTACCACAATGCACCAACCTGCAATCAGAATGCATAACTCACATAAGCAGAGCAAAGTACATTGCAGGTCATGCAGCCATGACTGAGCGAAATCCAACTGCCTCTCAGGAAATCCACTGTCACTGCCCCTGCCCGACAGGTACACCACAGACCACCATGCCATTCCGTGCACCTGAAGGGACACTCAAAAAAACCAATGGGACATGGATGTAGAAAAAAGAATTCAGCAAGTAGTCAACACCACTGACGTATGTGCGAGTGGTGGAGGACCAATACACAGTACCCCAGTTCCAGCATGCCAGTTGACACCCGGCGCCATCACAGAAACATCTCCCCACACTGGCAGACCATACCACCAATTCCATTGTGCCACGGTCACATGGGTGAAGGCGATGACGGACATGTACATGGTGTTATCAAGTAGTGGAAAGCATGATTGGCAAAACAACGTGTATCATGTTGCACATCAGGGAAATGCATCATACAGTGCCCTACTTGCATACTGAATCCTCCTCTACAACACAGCCATCACATGCGAGTACATCATGGACCTACTGACTTCATCTGTGTGAGTGCTGTATTGGGTGCTAAGGCCCCTAAGACCTGAACGTTACCCATGCTGCCCTACCATGGATCAACATAAAGTACACCAACCTGAGTGTTGCTCTAATGAAATGGCAATAGCTGGCAATGGAAATCTCTTGCATTTGACCACGAACAATGTACAGACAGCGTACACAAGGAATACCAAAAGCCCTCACAATCAAATGGTCATTTGCTCCCATACAGGTGATTCTGGGTATCCCCTGAAGCCGTGGCTCCTCACCCCTGTCAGGTATCCACTCAACAGGCATGAAGAGGACTACAACCGTGCACATGCACGCACCCGTGTGATGATTGAGCAGACTTTTGGGCTGTTGAAGGCACGGCTTCGCTACCTCAGCAGGTCGGGTGGGGCACTCATGTACGGGCCCGATAAGGTGGGTAAAATTGTTTTGGTATGTGCCATGCTGCACAACATGTGCATCCGGCACAATGTACCCCTGCCCCTGACATGGACCAAATTCCACGGAAGATAATGGGAAAGATGCTGCATATTGGCCACAGCACAATGAGCCTGAAGGATATGCTGTACGGCAATCTTTGATTGCACAGTATTTCTGATGAACTGGGTTACACAAGGCACTGGGAATGGTGAACACTGGGCACTGTTAAGAAATACATTTACAGACACTCAAAAATCAATGTCCAGTCATGTGTTTTTCATATGCACACCAGGTGTATTAATCAAATGTGAACTATGTACAATGAACAGGTATAAATGTGGACCTCAACCCTTTGACGTCCTACAAAGAACCACCCACCCCCCCCCCAACAACCCCACACACCCACGCTCCCCACCCACCACCCCATCCCTCAACAACCCCACACACCCATGCCACCCACCCCCATCCCTCAACACCCCCTGCACCCAATCCAAGTCCAACCAGACTCCCTCCTGCATGTGTGCCCGGCTACTGACTGCCCCTTTTAGATGGAGGGTGTAGCTCCTCTGGCCGGCGCATACTGCGCAGCGACCTCTGCACCGGGCTCGTCTGGGTCGAACTCGCCAGGGTTGTGCATGCCAATGGTGGGAGTTGTGGCTCTGCCCGTGCAGCATGATGTTGGGCCATGGTGGCAGCCAACTGTGCGAGCGCCTGCGTCACGGATGCCATGCCTTCACGCACTCACCTGGCCACACGGTAGACAGCACGGGTGACTGTCTGGGTGTTGTCATGATGGGCCCAGCGTGTGGCTTCCCCTTCTGCAAGGTATTGCTTCACCATGTCGTGCATGGCCTGCTGGCGCTCCTCCATGCGGCTCATCCGCCCCTCAAGGTCCAGTATGATACGTGTCATGGCCACAGAGCAAGGACCACAAGCTCCCTCACATAAAGGGTCCAGTTGGACCCAGTCCTGGTGCCTTTGGCACCAGGCTCATGAGAAAGTGTGCTCTGCACACTTTATTTCTGGTGCACGTGTTATTTCCTCCCCTGCAGGGCCCCCACGTACATCCAGGTCAGGCGTGGCCATAGGAATACATTGGGCTGCATCCTCTGGGAGTGGCAGGGTGGGGCCACAAGACACAGCAAAGGGGTGTGGCTGGGACCAGGCTATTTAAGCCTGCCCCGAAGAGTTCAAGCGCTTCGCGGATCAGCATAACGCTCACCGCCGCCTGAAGCGCTTCTTACCCGATTCCTGATTCCAGTAATACCAACGCCCGAAGCGCATCTTACCTGATTCCAGCAATACCATTGCTTGCGCGCATCTTACCTGATTCCAGCAATACCATTGCCTGCAGCGCATCTTACCTGATTCCAGCAGGCAACGCTGTCGGAGCGCATCCTTACCTGTTCCGGGCATCCAACGCTTACTCGAGAGCTCATCTCTGCCAGCATCCTTGCGGATCCACCCATCCATCCATCACCCGCCGGCATATCTTTGGATAGCTGCTTCTCGTCCGACTTCGCCAGGCCATCCATGCAGGAGAAAAGGACAAATAAGGTTAGAAACAACATAAAGACATTACGCGCAACACAATCCTCGCGCTTGACCATAGAACCAAACGTACCATCCATTTGGGACATCGTAAACTCCTCAGGCCTCCCATTGAGCTCGCTTCCAGCACGGCGACTCCGCTGGGCCTTTCATCACCTATTGGGGAGAAGAAAAGACATTACAAGGGATACGGATAATAATCACGGAAAAAAGACATTTCAAAAGAATACGGACAATAATCCTTGTTGAGGAACACTTACCTTTGAAGTGGATCAGCCACAGCCGGTCTGGGCTGCCAGGCACATGGACCAGTGAAGAAACTAGGTCTATCTAAGGCTCCCCTGCAGTTGAGAAGCAGGACGGAGAGCTCACACTCATAAATAAACAGGTGAGACTATATGGGTAGGCGCATGCTCACCACATTCTGGGAAGAAGGGTTTGAGTGAAACCACAGCATTCTCCCGGCCTCTCATATTCTCACAGGGGCAGTATCAACAACCAGCGCAGTCCTGAACACAGGAGCAGGGGAGGAAGCCTGACCGAGGGGAGCCAGTTCCAGGGAGGGCTGTAACCGTGCCCCAACATCCCCACAGAGACCAGGTGTGCGTAATAGTAGGTCCAGCTGGTGGTTGCACGGGAGGTGGAGTGGGACTTCTTTGAGGGCTAAATAAATCTTCGGGCATCTCCTCCCCAGAGCTGTGACCACCAGATCCATGTCCCAAGGAGTACTGTGGTGTGTGCAGCCTCTGACATGCAATGACCTGCTGTGTCCGCCTCATTCTGTTGCTTGTCCTCCGCGCTATGTTAGGCGGATTGAGCTGCCTCACCGAGGTCACTTGTGGCCGTTGACTGCGGCCCCTCAGCAACGCTGCCTGCTGGTGATCCCTCCTCGCCCACATGAGGTGTCTGCTGTGGGGCAGGGGTTTTCTTGGCTGTGACCTTTGGGGCCGGTGTGCCTTTTGGCATGTGTGCCTTGATGGCACCAATGTTTTCTGGCTGGGGCACATTACTAGGTGTCGGAGCTAGCTGCTCCTCAGGTTCTCCGGCCTGTGCGCCCTGTTGGCTGGGGTGCTGTGGCTTGGGAGTGGTGGTTTGCCTCAGGCCAGCCCTTGACGTCAACAGCCTGGTGCCGTCATCATCCCCTCTGCTCCTGCGTGCTGATGTTGACTTGGTTGTTGCGGTGTGTTCTGCATCGTTGTCTGATCCTGTACCTGTGGGGGATGGAGAGACCGGGCATCAGTCATGGGTGAAGGTACATCCTATATTCACTGATGTTAGTACATTTTGAGTCCTGTGCAATGTTGTGTGTATGTTGGAGGGGCGGCCATGGTGCTTACAGGAGTTGGGGGGGTGCAGTGTTTGGGCATCCTTCTGGCACAGCCATAATGTCCATGGTGTCTGTGGGGTGGCCTACAGGTGTGTCGTGGATTGCGTGCTGTAGCCATGCCTCAGGGGCTGTGTGCCATGTGCTGTTTGGTTGAGGATCAGATGTGTAATCGGTAGTGGCGATGTGTGCACCATGCAATGAGATGGCACAGTGATGAGGCCTGCATCTCTATGGTGATGCATATGTGTGTGTCTGCATGCAGATGGGGCTTGTGTTTGGGGACTCAAGTGGTATGTGTCAGTGGGGTTTGTTGTGTGTTTTCGTGACAGGGATGTAGCATTTGTGTTAGGGCTGACTTTAGGTGGGAGGTAATGGGCAATGTATTTGCTCTCATCTACTTGCTATTTGGACTCCACCATTGTATTTGGGGTGTTGTGTGTGTCTTCACTTATGTATTATGCTAAGGGTCACTACCGTCATCAGCCGATGATGGGACTCCCATTTCAGAATGCCCGACTCCTTTGATGGCCTTCATGTCAATCACAGAGCTGCAGGTTTCCTCCCACTGTGCCAGCTTTATGGGTGAGGATGCTCCGCCACCTGTTTCGTGGGCCTGGCTACAGTTAGCTGAAAAGATGTTGCGGACACGCAGCCGCAGATCGTGCCACCTTTTTCGGCAGTCTTTTACACTGCGTGGGGTTGTCCCCACCGCGGAGACCTTCTGGGCCACCTCCTCCCAGATGTTTTTCTTCCTTATTTGTGCGGCACAGCGCAGGTCTGGACAGAACATGACATCGGCGCGCTCGACCAGGGTGTCTGAAAGCATATTTAGCTCTTTATCGCTAAAACGGGGCTTACGCAGCCAAGGTGTGCCTTTACGGGTAGCCTGAGACATTTTCTTACTGGCGGGGTACACAGTTTGCAATTCCAGGTCCTGTAGGCAGAGGATTGCAATGGATTGCGTTTTTCAAGATGGCAGAGCATTTCCCGTTCTGGCACGATGATGTTGCTTCCGGTGCCAGTATGTATGGTACCGGCATCAACGGTACTGTTTTGTCCGGCATCTATGATGCTGGTGCCCATGTCTGCGGCATGGATGATGCTATCAGGGGTATGCAGGGCCTTACCGGCATACCGGTGCAGCCGTTAACGGCATGCTGGTATGCGCGTGCATGCTAACTCGGAATCAACCGTTGATTCCGGCAGCAGTGCAACATGGACACGGTTGAACCAGCATGCCGGTAATTTGCAAATTTTACCGGCCAACTCGTAATGAGGCCATAAGTCTGGTCTAGATATTGCCATCACTTAAATGCTTTGCATCAACATGCGTAGATGACTCCTGACATTTTCACTTACACCTAATTCTTAGTTAATCACAGTTAAGAAACATGCATTCCTACAATTACAAACATACACCCATACCATCATTCCCACTGAACATTTCTCGTCTTTTGTCCAACCACTTAATCTCCTCTCCCTTTTTATCTTCTTGACGTGTAATGAATTTGCTAATTTTTTCCTCATTAGTATCTGGCGCGTCGATGCCACAGGATACTCTTAATGTGGATTGACTAGATTCCGAGCCATACCACAGTGTAATCCTGTGTACGCATATGCGTGCATCACACGCCGGGTCGTGTGAAGCTTCCTCACTCACCTCTCCATTCATTACTACGGATCACTGCTTATGTGATAATTTACCCCTGTGATCAAGCGCCATTTTGCTTTTTTTTCTTCCCTCTGGCTGCCATTGATCAGTACCTCTTGTAAGGGTGCAGAAGTAAGAGTCTGACAAAGAGATGACATAATGGTTGGCATAGATTTATCTACAATAATGAAGGAAAAAAAAATCCTATCTTACCCAACTTTCTATGAGGGGTTGCCCTACCTCAACAAAAATACTAAGGACCCAGTCAGGATATCCGTAAAGTAAAGTGTCCACTGTCCTGTGCCTAAACCTATTTCCGTCCCTTACACTTTCAATCTAACTAAAGAAAAAGGGATGTCTCATTAATCCAGAAGGGGGACCTTCTCATTCTGGGTGGAGACTCCAAGCCACAGTTCTTGTGAAAGAGTATGTAGTTAACTGTTCACTGTTTGAATGTTCAGACCAACCTAAAGAAAACACAGTTCCTCAGTCTCCTGGCAGAAACCTCTTCCTTGGTCCTTGCTTCCACTTTTAACCAAAACACAGTTCTCCCAACCTTCTGGAGGAATCCGCTTCCTCTGTCTGTGAAGCAAAAATGTACCTTTCCAGTCTTTCATCACGCTTGGTGTACTAACCTGCCAGATCTGGCCACAGACGTTCCCATTGGTGTATAAAGTCAGGTTCACTAACCTGCCAGATTTAATTCCATAGCTTTTGAGTTCCAAAGATGTTTGCCATTTCACTGTTCATATTTGTAAGTCTTTTTGGGGTCTCCCCGACTGCTTCTGGGCTCCAGTCCATTAGTTATACGCATCTTTTCATTGATGTGGGTCTTCGACCCCTATATACATTATTGCTGGCCTTTGCTAGTTTCCATTTGGGTCCCAGAACCTGTTGCACACTGGTAAGGCTTCCCTGCTTTCATATGGGTGCCAGACCCTGCCTCTGCGGGATCCCTTTTCCTGCTTTACCTAGTGTCAACTTGGACAGACCTGGTATATTCTCCTGCCAGGTACTATACCACAGAGTTTTATTCTCAACGTGCATGTCAGCGTGTATGATTCTTCGGCTGTCCCTGTGTGCTCTTTGGGATGTGTTTGTTTGGTTTACAATGTTTGTATCAAGTTGTTCCCTTGTGCTCTGCAGGATATATTCACAAGGCTTTTCAGGGTATTCAGCTCCCTCAGTGCCCCAACAACTGGTCCAACCCTTTAAGGGCGGTCTCCAGTCTCTTTGGGAGGTGTAGCAGAGCTTCTCTCTTGCTGCCGTGCTCAGCATTCTCTTCTTCGCGGCTACGCAGCTCCAGACTGTCCCTCACATCTCTGGCTGCTCGCGTCTTCCCTCAGTTGGCTTTTTGCCAGTCCATCTCCCTTTCTCTCTGCCACCGGCCAGGTCCCCCTCGCTGGGACCTCTCAGATAGTCACACCTCTCTGAGTCCCGGTTTCCAGTCTTCGGGTCGCCTTCCATGGAGCGAGCGGCTCGTTACTTGCTCCACCAGGGCTGATTCGACAGACCATTGAGTCATTCTTTCCTTTCTATGATTGGGACTGCCTCTTGACAACTGTACTGTGTGTGTTGGTTCCACAGTGGGCTTTTGCTTCCTTGTTCCCTCTTCTTCATCTCAGCTGTATTTAAGTTTGGGAAAGTCTCTCTCTTCCTCATATTGCCAATGACAGTTTCTACTCTACTATAACATACAGAGGTATGAGGGACCAGAGGGGCCTGAGTGGGGGATAAGGAGAGTGGGGATACCAAAGGGGTAAGTGAATAATGTGTTCTCCTAGGGCCATCTTCACTGGTCCCATGAAGGATTTCCCTCTCCGTGACATCCTTCTCCTGAGTACCACCCCCAGAGAGACTATCGGGTAGCGGCCTCAACTCCCTGGCCCCATGGAAAGGGGCTTTCCAAACAGAAGCAGTGAAAATACCCTAGAATTTGTCACACTCTCCAGCCCAACGTTTTATTCCTGAATCACCAGAGTGTGGTAAGGTCACTCCACTTCTTTACAAAACACATACCCTTAACCCTCAAGGTCTTCTACAATCTCGTCAATTATGTCTTCTACATTTTTGGGACAAACCTATGCAGCATGCTTTGCGACCAAGCTGTTGTACTCAAACCACCAACCTGCTGTATGTGCGCGATGTATAGGGCACCTCCCTGTGGGTTTTATGGTCTCTTTATTGTCTCTTGTGTTTAACACATTTGACCACTGCATTCTGTCTAATATCTGCCACCAGTGAATTGGAATTACTGGTTCTGTGTTACTTTGAATTCCCTCTTTTCTCTCATTACGTGAGCAGAGTTGGGTCAACCAGGTCCCGACTGATCCCTACACCCTTCAGCATGCCTCAGGAGTCAGTAGGGTCCCAGCTACTCGAACATTAATTTGGAGCCACAGAGATCTCATAAGAGGTTTTTGTGTCCCTGGCCTCTTTGGATAGCATAGTGGGGTGGGCCATGGCCAGGGCAAACTGACCACTAACCATGGCCTGTGGGTTTTGCCAGTAGCCACTTGCAGTGGCATGTTTTTTTAATGATATTTGAAATTGAAATTTGAAAGTGATTTGTATCGCACACCGGACGAATTCAATCGTAATTGAGTGCTGGCGTTTCTATTACTGTTCATCTTTGCCTTGATCCACTTAATCATTTGAGATTGATATGCACTAGCTCAGATCCAAAGTCTCTAACAAAACAGTCGAGTCTTCAGCGCCCTGCGAAATGCCGCAAGGGTTTTAATCTCATGAATTTCTCTGGGTAGTTTATTCCATACTCTTGGGCCATAGACTCCAAATCTGCGGTCCGCCTTGCTCACATACCTAGTGCGTGGTATCTGAAGCAGATTCTCATCTGCTGAGCGCAGCTGCCGAGTTGGAACATGCCTCTTGATTTTATCTGATAAGTATCTTGGCCCTGTCTTATTGTCACACAAATACCAGACAGAGAACTTTGAACTCAATTCTCTCCTTTACTGCCAACCAATGTAAAGCTCTTCTTAGATTAGAGGTTGGGGCAGATTTTTACCCTATACGCTAGCCTAACTGCTGCGTTTTCGGCCACTTGCAATCTTCGCAGCCGATAGGCTGGTATACCTGACAGCAGTGCATTTTCATAATCCAGTCTTGAGTTGACCACTGTGCCAATAACCACCGCTCTTTCTTCATTCGCAATAAATGGTAGGATATGTCTCAGTAAGCGTAATGAGTGGAATGTCGCTTGCACCTTCATGCTAAAATGAGCTCCACATCCCATATTATCCTCCCAGACACAGCCCAAATTTTTAATTTTCTTAGCGAAATTCAGCTGTGTCCCCAGGAAGCATGTTGATTGTAACTGCTCCCTATGTTGCAGATGGTGTTTTGAGGCGAATAGAGCCACTTCTGTTTTGCTGGCATTCAGCAATAGCCGATTGCCACACACCCAGGCATGTATTTCTTGTAGGCACTGTTCCACTTTCTCATACGTCTCCTCTAAATTATGTATCCACATGAACACCTGATTATCATCTGCATACAGATGGAAGTGTATGCAGTGCTTCCTCAGGATGTCCATGAGTAATTTGACATATAAATTAAAAAGCAGTGGGGAAAGGGAGGATCCCTGTGGGACTCCACCGTTTACATTAAGATACCTGCTATGCCCACTTGTTTGGCTTTTGGCATAGTTGGTCCATGGGCTACCATGTACCCCCAAAGAACTAGTTTGCAGGTTTGAACTAGACTGGATATGTTGAGAGTTCAAACTTTCTGGGGGGGGCATGAAGTGTGTGTGAAGAAGGGATTGGATATAGCCTACAGGCAGCCCCACAAGCTCCTAAATTTAGAGGTTTAGGAACCCAGAGATTTGAAAACTGCATTTTATTTATTTAGGGTCATGTGAAAAACTGCCTTTCCTTTGCCACAGTCTTTCCTCTGGGGTGCCTGCTCATTGCCCCACCTGTTCAGATGCCTGCAATATGCTCCTTTTCTAACTTGCTGCAGCATGGTCTGCAAGACCCCATAGATGGTCCATGAATAACAATGTCAGCAATTCAGATATATTTCCAGTCCTAAACCTATCACATTGGCTGTACTTTGGGTCCATAAACACAGATTTGCCAATCAAGACCCTGTGATTGGCCCTGTTGGCCAAGGATAGTACTGGGCACAGATGGTTTTTCGGACATTTTAAAAAAATGTCAAACTAACTATTGGACATATTTGTGCCAAAAAAAGGGAAAGCCTGTTTTTGGGACCAGATAGCCATGCCTCATGAACGTTTGACACAATTCCTTCTGGCTTTTTTAACAGTAGGTGAGAGCTAAGTTTGCCGTCTGAGAAACTAAATGGGAATCACCCTTATTTCATTGCCGCCTGCCAGAACTCCTCAAAACGTTCCATCGAAATTCAGGGATGGCCTATTTTTGTTTGTGAATGTTTATCAAATGGTGCCAAAGCAATACGCATGTGAAAGAAAGCTCTTCCCATGTGGTGAGGGGGGGCAACTTAACCATGATGTGCCGATTCTGACACACTCAATCAGTGACAAAGTACACAGCAGACTCGTGTGAAAGACTAGGGTTCCTTTTCATTCATACAAGTAGTAGGAAACCATGCTGTCACCCAATGTTTCGCCAATGCCATACCTCAGTGACAAACACTGTCAGCACAACTTCAATTCATATATACGTTATGATGTATTACTAAACACCCAATTATAAATATAACTACATAAGTGTTCAGGAAGATGTCCTTTCGTTGTTCTAGGCTTTTAACAGTATGATACGTGGAACAACATGATGCTCAAATGTTTCATGTGATAGTTTACATTGTTCTGTGTATCATTTTCACAAAACATATGTAATCTATAGCAACATTGTAATCCAAAAAATAGAAAACGTTTTCAGCGAATCTTTCTTCTAATAAAATCAGAGAGTCGAGTAAAAACCGAACTACCCAGAGCCCAAAACCAAACATGAATGGCAAGCGAGAAAAGGGGGCGATGCCTAAAGGGGCTTATAAAGACTTGCAGTATAAAAACCCATGCCAGGGAAAACAGTATACATAGAATTGCCCATTAGCGCCTGGGAATACAGTGAACCAACGGGCAAGGCGGGGGGGCGGAAGGGACAGAAACAGAAAGGAAGGTGTGTAAAATACTGGTAAAGGAAGGGTATTTGGGTGGGGTCTGGAAGAGAGCGTAGACTGAGAGACTAGGTGGAGGACGGATGATGGAAGGGAGCGTTGAGGAGTTTGTGGCAGAGATTACAGGTGAGGTGTTGGTAGTGTGAGGGACTAGGTGTTCGAGTAAGAGAAGGGGAGAGAGCAGTAGACATGAGATGGGAGAAAGGAAATAGGAAAGGGGGAAAATGGAGATGAGAGGCGAGAAAGGAAATAGGAAACAGGTGCAATGGAGATGAGAGATCAGAGAGGAGAGAAAAGGCAATAGGATAGGTCAGAGGAAAGTGTGTAAAAATTGGAGTGACAGATGTGGGGAGCGGGTAGAGAGAGGGAGGGAGAAGAGCAGGAATAGAGCAAAGCAGAGAGCAGGCAGAAGGAACATCAGGGAAAGGAATGGAAGAGAGCAAGTGAGGAGCGATAAAGGAGTCAGTACCTGCTAAGGCACCTTACCGACAATACATCATTCTATAATTAGACCTCCATAATTAGTGCTAGGATAGGGAACCCTTCTCGGAACCCTGGAGGGAGCAAGATAGATAAGGCTATGGCTTTTAGGCCCTCATGTTGGCTAGTTTGTAGACAGTAGGGGTCTCCATTCACTAGTTGATAATCTCAGGTTTAATGACACCTGGGCTAAAATAGTGGGAGGTCACAAGAAGACGAGAGAGGGACACCCGCCCACTATTGCGCCCCAACCCGGGATCAATCCATTGCACGTCTGAAGATCTTATCTTGCGTTCAATAAAAACTCTCGATCCACACTGGAGTTTGTGAGGCCATCCTTGACAATAGGCAATGAGAACAAAGCCCTTCACCGCTAGATCTATCAGCATCTGCGCCTTCATTGAAGACAAACTGAACCACACAAATTCTCCCTACCCACTTTAAAGTGTCTAGTTAATTTCATGTTCAAACAATGACTACAAGCTGATTACCTTCTCAAGCAGTTCCTTTTGTTGTGCAACAGTCTTGATAGTATAGTTGCAAAATGCACAGCTCTTTTAGGTTCATTTTACATGGCATTCAGATACTTGACTTCAATTCAGGAGGGGAAAAGCTTCATTCATACTGTTTCGGCTTAACATATTGCTATAAAGATATTTGTCGGGTTGCCAAATGATATGCAAATTACGGGTCCTTGCAAGTCCTCTGCCACATAAGACCTTGGAAATCCTAGAACCAGCCCTTAGCCGAATGGAAAAAGGTGAGAAAAATGTAAACACCATTAAATGAATCAATTCTCAGGTTAGCTGCAAGAAAAGTCCCTGAAAGCAGATGAGGTTGGAAGGGAAATTAGGGGCGGTCTGTTTGTTAATAGACATCAGGGCCTCAGTGAGTCATAACTCAATGGAAGACAGGGAAAGACTATCCTAAATAGAGAAGAGATCACATGAGCAACAAGCAAATTGTCATGATTTTCATCATACCCTGAAAAACAAAGCCTAACCTCCACCCCAAAAGCGGTTTAAATGTCTACTTGGGGCTGTGGCAGGTTTTGCGGCAGAGAATAGTGCTGTACATGAAGCAAGACTCTGTAGAAAGTTGGGCCTCTGCCCTTCAATGCAAAAGAAACCACTATAACCAAGCACCTGACAGGAACACTATTGGACAACAATATTTCTGTGGGTCCACCTTCTGTGCATCAATGCAGGGGTCTGCAACCTTTGGTTCTCCTGATATTTTGGACAACTTTTATAATCCCCAGCCATGATAGTCAATGTTAAGGAGTCGTAGTCAAAACATCTGGAGAGCTGCAGGTTTCAGATCCTTGCAACAATACTTATTACTCTTGTATGATACACCTTGAATGTTATCAATATCTTCTGTGCACTAATTTATCACCAAACCAATAAGTGTTTTCACTTCAAAATAGTGTTCTTCCTACTAAGCAGAAACACATTAATATTGTCTCCACTCTCTTCTTTAGCATTTATGTATATTTATTCACTTGTAGAGATAATTTATGAGCATTATAAATAGAATAGTCAAGCAATATACCAATATTAGAAGTGGAGTAGATACCCAGCATCATACTGTCCCAAAATATAAAAACTACTGTAAGGGAGGCATGGTATCAAAGCGTAAGACAGGCACAAGTGACTACAGTTCAAGGGTGTTTATTGCACTTCAATATCTAATCCTAAATCTAAAGATGGGAGCAAGCTTCGACCATCAAATAATAATAACGCAGTCCTAGTGGTGTCCTGTCAAAATAAAAGGGCCTAGGCTAATAAAACTATTGCTAATCATTACTCCTAAATACAAATGGTGTGGTAAAAGTGTTTAAGAAATGATATGTCAGGATAGTTGAGCCGTTAGCTTCCCTTTTCCACGTTTTGAGCAAGGGACAAGGAATGCACACTTGAGCTTAGCACATACTCCGTCTTTTCTAGAAAGAGGATACAGTTCAAAATTTCAGTATCAGGACCTTTTCTGCCAAAGTCTCTTTGCCATTCAAAGTCTCTTATTTCAGAGGACCTGATGTGACAAACATTCAAAGTTCCTTTCTCCTCAGGATTCTCATATGCATCTGATGATTTACCGTTCACCCCGGGTCCCCATCTGCCGGACTCAGACCCACTTTACCAAAAAACCTTCAATTGGTCTCCCTCTGCTAGGCTCGGATCCAATTGATCTAATTTACAAAACATTCTGGTATGACTCAAAATCGAAGACTTTCGACTGTGCGCACGATTTTGCTTGACCCATCACAGGACCACTTCGATTCACAATTCTTTGTTCTCTACTTATTACAACCCTTTAACTATCACCTCTGCACTTCTCAGCTGGATACCTTACAGAGACCTTTGATTGAGCACCCACGCAGTGCCGGACCACTCTTTCAAAAGGTATCATATCTTGCTTTTCAAAGTTTAAACACTCATCAGCAGTTCAATTTCAATTGCATCTTATATCACACGCGTTTTAACAATGTTCATTCCAGCGTTCGCCATACAGTGCTGCTGCTTGCAACCTTGGCTTCAACACAGACCAGTCTTGTATCGGTTTCCCCAACTCACCGGCAGTGTTGATTTCACTGACACTGCTTTGTTCTTGGAGACAAAGACGGTACCACAGTGGCTGCAGCTTCTCCCCGCCTTGATTAGTGACGCGGGAGGGCCATGTGTATCTCCGACACACAATACAGGGTTCTTTAGCCTGGTTTCCTAGTCTTATGCTTTCTAATCTCGAGGGCTCTTGAAAGTAACAGTTTCTTGTCAGAAAGGTCAAGGGAACTTCTCACCTTGCGATCTCCTTGCCATCATTTGTCTCTCATTCAGCTGCTGTCTCGAAATTCGGTTTCCTCGTGAGCTTTGCCTCGCTCAGAGTGTGCTTTCGCGCTCTGCCTTTTATCCCTGTGGGGAAGCTTAACAAAAGTCAGGTGTAAGTGATGGTCAGTAATTGCCTGACCTCGCCTGACCATTGCATTGGTCGGCTGTTAATCTGTTTTCTCAAAAAAGTGTTAGTACAGGAAAAGGGCGGGGGGTAGATTTCCTACATATCCTATCTGATAGGATGGGGTAAAGGTGTTACAGGAATGAGAGGGATACCACGTCTCACCATCCGGTGTCCCACTCCTGAGGACCCCTCACCCAGGTGATCCTTCCGCACTGGTCCACCCACAGGAACTGGATACAAAAGCGATGGCCGTGTCCTAGCCACCTGGATGACAGATCTCCGGGGACTAGTGGGTGAGACCCCTTCTGGTTTCTCACACTACCCACTACCAATCACAGATGTGCATGTAGTCATTCTGTCCCAATAAAATGTAAAATCATAATCACAATTGTGTTGCTGTGGATTGGCAAACAGGGAACAGGTGAGGTTATACAGACCAACCTCTGGATACCCCCTTAGGTAGACAGGGTTATAAATGATGTCTAAAAGTCCATGGCTTCTATGGGGAGTTAACTAAGAACAGCCTAAAAGTGATCTAGAGCTATGGATCAAAACATATTACAGGTAAAATATCTCAAATTTGCCTGCAAAGGATTCCTCTCGCCCCTTCCCCTCTGCTTTGATGGATTCATTTGTTCAAAGAAGTACGAGTGGCAACACAGGTTATATATGGACACTATGTCGAGACTTAATAGCACCATAAACTCGGTGTCACCAGCACAGGAAAGATTGAGAGGGTAACCTAACAAAAATTATGGTGTCTCTTAATAGCTCTCCCATGGAAAAGAAAAATATATGTTGAAAGAAATGGGCAAACATGGTTTATTTTAGCCAACAAAATATTGAAATAGCCTAGTTTTAGCCCAATGAATATAATTATAATCTTGGTGTACTCATTAAATCTGCGTGTTTTTCTTAACCAGGCAGATATTGTGGGCCTAGTGTGTGTTACAGATCTATTCTGCACAAGCTTTAGCAAAATATGCTGAGAAATTCCAGGCAGTATGAAGAATCTTAATCAATGTTAAGGCATCAATGCAATCCCACCTCCCTCTCTCACATATTAAGTACTGCAATAATATCTAGTCATACTGGTGTAGCTCTTGAAGATTGTTCTGTTGGCTTCTCCTTCATGGAACCCTGCAGGATAGAAGAATCTGGGAAGCGAAGGCCAGAAAGAGCCACGCACAAGGCCCCATGCTTTATGACTGGTCATGGATGGAGGGCTTGCTCCACCAGTATTGGAGTCAGTGGAACTTCAGACTGAAGACAAAGAGTGAAGTAATGCACTGAAAAAACCTTAGTTAAGCTGCAGTTAAGTTGTGCAGATTTAATTAAACAAAACCTTTGAAATACAGCGGATGTGGGAATTCATGAACAGCTTAACTCAGCACGCTCCTGCTGATGTCCTTCATAATGCTATGTTCCCCATAATGCAATTTTGTATGTCATTTTTAATCCCTCCTCTTATAATGTGCTCCTAGGCTTTGCAACAGGAAAGTGCTGAGTTAAGCTGGTCTGCTGAATTTCAAGGGTTTGGTTGCATTAAATCTACACAACTGCACCATAAGTACATTTTTTTCAATGAATTTCGGCCATGGCCAGTCTGCCGTGGACAATATACATGTCTTTTGGGCCCACTAGCAAAAGACTTTGGCCCTGGCCAGTGAGCACATCCTTCGGCCGTGCCTACTGTGTATTTTTAAACACTACCTTTATTTTTTACCCACTAGCCATGGCCTTCGCCCATGATCATTGGCCCCGGCCTTATAAAATCACTTAATGCAGGAGGTCGAAGGGATGTTGCATATCAAAACCTTAAGGACCTCAGTATATCACACCCAGACCGTTGGTCTTGTAGAATACTTAAACCAGACCTTGAAGAGAACATTTTGGAAGCTAGTAGAGACAGACGGGAAGAACTGTGACGTGATGATACTCTGGGCCCACTTTGCCGTCAGGAAAACACCTCAAGCTTCTCTGGGGTATTTGCCATTTGTGCTTCTGTATGGAAGGGAACCCTGCAATGTCACCGACATGTTAAAAGAGACATGGGAAGAGAGGGAAGAAGCCTTGTTGGCACTTTCTCAAACTGCACAAAAATTGAAATCACACATGACGGCAGTGTGAGAAATTGTCAAGAAAGATCTTGGACATTCCTGAAAAACAGGCAGTCTATAAAAAACAGGCAGGAACCCAAACCAGATAGCGTTAGTACTCCTACCTACCTCAAAAAATAAAATGATTTCCTGCTGGTATGGCCCTTATAAAATTCTGGAGCAGAAGGGTCCATTAAATTACTTAAACCTGCTTAAAGAGTGGAAAGTCGACTCCAGTGAAAAAACCACATTCACTATTGCAACCCTACTCAACAATTCACCTCAGGAAAATAACCTAATTTCCCCAGGATTTGTCAACCTTGCAACAGGCTGATATTCAAGATTTACTACATCAATTTCAAGAGGTGTTCTGAGAACAACCAGGGAGGAGTGGCTAACCCCAGCCGGAAAAATGATAAACCTCAAGCCCTATAGGATCCCTGAGGCTCGAAAAAAAATATTCGAGCGAGGAATAGAAGAGATGCTTAGGGCAGACATGACTGAACCCTCAGAAAGTCCCTGGTATTCCCCAAAGTCTTAGCCACGAATCCTGATCAGTCTTGGCGCTTTTGCATGGACTTCAGGAAAAATAATTCCATCTCCCTATTTGATAATTATCTGATGCTCTGCATCGGAGAATTGATAGATATATTTAGCTGGTCCCAACTTCTCTATCTATCTATTTTTTTGTATCACGCCACTCGCCCAAAGGCCGCAGGGCGCTCACGAGACAGACAACAAAGAACAAAAAATGGGATGCAAACAGTATTGGTGTTGTAGAGTTATAGCAGAGTTCATGCGCTTATTTAATCTATCGCTCCATCAAAAAGAAGCATTTTCTTTTGTTTTTTTAACTCGGTTGTGGATGCACATGCCCCCGAGATCCAGAGGAAGGGAGTTCCAGATGGTAGGTGCCCATGCATTAAAGCCAGCAGCACCAATTTTTTTTTTTTAGGAAGACAGTGGTTGGTATAGCATCACGTTGTAGTTTGAACAAAGAGTCCGCCTAAAGGGAGTTCTTTTTAATCTCAAAGATAGAGAGGGGCTTCGCCTGAGAGGTATTTAAACGCCAGGACGGAGCCCTTGAACTGTATTCGCTGCTCAACTCGGAGCCAGTGCAACTTCCTACGAGATGCAGAAATCTGGGATCGATGACCCAGCCCACATACAGCATGAACAGCTCCATTCTGTGACACTTATAACTCCTTTATGTTAGCTTGGGAAGTGCCTACCAAAAGACTATTGCAATAATCCAGCTCTGTATTTACAATAGCTGCTGCAATCAAAGCTCTATTAGCCTCCGACAGATACGGGCAAATCTGCCACAACAGATTGATGTATTAGGAACAAGATGAATTGAGGTATGAGACATGTTTCTTGAAAGAAAGGTGTTAGTCAAAGAAGACTCCTAGTGTTTTAACTGAATTGGACACCGTGATGGCATTACCATTACCTATAAAAAATGTGCACCCTGTATCTAGATGTTTTTACTTTTGTTGGGTACTAATGACAAGCAGCTCAGCTTTTGAGGCATTCAGAGCCAGAGAATTAGCAGCCATCCATAGCTGCATGGCTTTAAATACTCTGTTCACTCTGTCCACATCTTCACTATAGACCCCAGATAGTTTAAAACACTATCTGGGTGTTGTCTGCATGATTTGCAAACTGGACCACCAAAGAGGGAAGAAGGTGACACAGGTTTAGAATACACATTGAAGAATAACGGTGAGAGGCATAATCCCTGTGGAACACCACAGGTTAGAAGTGTTCTGACTGGGCATTACCGTTAACCACACTAGCCGTCCTTGGTCCGAGAAAGGATTTGAACCAGCTTGCAGCCAGGGGTGTACATTTTTCTACCTTAACCAGTCTTTTTGCCAGCAGTGCCTGGTCAAGCAAATCAAATACTGATGAAAGGTCCAACAATAAAAGTAAAACTGCACTACCTTCCTCGATAATTCCCTTAATGTTTGATTCTAAATCCAGGAGGGCAGTCTGCGCCCCATGATTCATACGAAAATCAGATTGTTCATTAGCCAGAATATTATTTTGTTCCACAAAGTTCTGATATTGAGCACAGGCTATTTGGTCAATTATTTTTAGTATGAACGGAACATTAGTGATGGGTCTATAGTTTCCATGGACTCTTGGATCAAGGTTCTCCTTTTTTATTAGAGGAGTCATCCATGCCTCCTTGATATATTCTGGGGTATGAGCCTCTTGAAAGGAGCAATTAACACATCTTGTAACCAATGGGACAAGCTTTCTAGCAAAAAGGCGTTGCCAGGAAAATATCCCCCATACAAGATGTGGGTTTCATTCTTTGTATTGTCTCCATTACCTCACTTTCCGATACTTCTTTGAATGCAAAGAGAACATTATCTGGATTAAAAGTATTACAGGAAGATATTGTATTAGCTTCAGCAGGTTGTAACAACTTAACTTGATCTAGAATGCGTTGATGTGTTTTTTAAAAAATGTTCTTTATTAGGTTTTTCATCCAATTAAACAACAAGAAACCAAGACCATGCACCAGTCATCACAACCCAGGCCCCACAACCCTTTCCCCCCTACCCCTAACTGCTCCCACGCCTTGCCCGTTGGCCGACCAAGTCTTTTGCCTTTTAGAACGAGGAAAAGGAAAACAAAAAAAACAGAAGTCTTGCCGTTAAGTGGCATCGAGAGGCAAGGTAGAGTTTTGTGGCGATTCGTTTTGACTGTGTGTTGAGGATGGAGTTTGTGGGTCTAGTTCGTCGTCTGTGGACATTAAGTAGGCTATATTTTATGTTTGTATTTGTAAAGTGCCTAGCAGCGCAGAGGCATCGTGGCGCTGTTTCAAGAAAGTGTCTTAGTTACGAAAGGTACATGGAAATGCATGGGTTACAAGTATCAGGTGCTCAGCATGAGATCAAGGGTAAGAGTTATACAAATAGTCTTGTTTTGATTGCTTTTCTGAAGGCAGTGTGGGATTCAATATTTCTGATTGTGGGAGGGAGAAGGTTCCAGTTGGTGGCTAACACCGGGAAGCTTCACCCGCCTGCCCGGGCTTTGAGGCTTTTGGGAATGGCGAGCCGGTTGGTGTAGCTGGCTGTGGTGGGTCTGTTCGAGGTGGGCGCTGAGAATCTCCGAGCGAGGTATCGTGGTGCGGTATCATGGAGACATTTGTGATTAAGTGTGAGAATTTTAAAGAGGATGCGTGCCTTCACGGGAAGCCAATGGACCGATTTCCTTGTGGCAGAGATATGCTCTCTTCTGGAAATGCCTGTGGCTGCTCACAGGGCATTGTTTTGCACTGTTTGGAGTTTCCTGAGGTTCTCTGCTGACGTGCCTAGTAGAAGCGCATTGCAGTAGTCGAAGCGAGAGCTAATGATTGCTCAGGCGATGGTGAGGGAGTTTTGTTGCGTTAGGATAGGTCTGGCGGCTGTGATAAGTTTTGAATGGTAGGCAGCTGCTGGCGATATTGCGTTCACTTGTCTGGTCATGGTGAGATTAGAATCCAGATAGACTCCAAGTGTTTTGACTGACTGAGATATAGGGATGCGAGTGTTGTCGATGAGAAAGGAGTCATATTGTAAACCCATCTTTCTGATTATGTTCGGAGAGCCAATGATTAGGAGTTCCGTCTTTTCACTGTTCAGACAGAGCCAGTTTTCAGCCATCCAGGACTGAATGGTGGTGTAGATGGTGTTGAGGGTTGTCTGATCCACATCGTAGTCACCCGTGAGAGGAGTAAGGACCTGCGTGTCGTCAGCGTAATTGGTGTATGTGATGCCCCTGGTGTCTAGATAGTTGAATAGTGACTTTGTGAAGAGGTTTACAGGGTGGGTGAAATGCCACATCCTTTTGGAACTCCACATTTGATAAGTTGGGGTTGTGCGCAAGCCTGGTCTAAGAAGACCTTCATTGCTCTACCGCTAAGGAAGGAGGCGATCCATGCCGTGGCATTGGGTGAGAAGTTGCTGGCAGTTGTGAGATGGTGGCAAAGGGTGTCGTGGTCAACCAGGTTGAATGCCGCGGATAGGTCAAGAAGTAGTAAGAGGGCCGGTTTGCCTGCGTCCCTGAGGTAATCAATTGGTTCTTGAGGTCCAGGAGGGCGGTCTCTGTGCCGTGGTTGGGGCGAAAGCCTGACTGCCGGAGACCAAGTAGGTGATGGGTGTCCAGATATTTCTGGACTTGAAGGTATGCTGCTTTATCCAGGATTTTCAGTAGTAAGGGTACCGATGTGATGGGTCTGTAGTTCCCTGGTGTTTTTGGATCCAATGTGGGTTTCTTCAGCAACGGGCGCACACAGGCTTCTTTGAGGCAGGAGGGTACTAGGTTGGATTTAAAGGATGCATTGATGAAGGAGGTGAAGAAAGGTACCAGTGCCGGAGCGCTGTTTTTGATGACCTGAGCAGGGCAGGCATCGCCTTTACAGTTGGACGGCTTGATCGAGTGGAGTATAGCTAGGACGTCCTGTTCTTTCATTTCTTGGAATGAGAATGGTGGTATTTCTTCTGGTGCCTTTTGTTTTAAGTCTGATAGTTGTTGTTTTAGTGCTTTTTGGTGGCTGATGATTTTTTCTTGGAAGGTGTTTAGTTGTCCAGCATGGCATCCTGGATTTTGTTGCACCAGTCTTTGTCTGTGGTGATGGTATTGGGTGTGGGGGTGGGTGTTTCCAATTCTCTAAAGATGGCAAAGATTTCCCTGGATGCAGACTGTGCGTTGGATATCCTGGAGTTGAAGGAGTTGGCTTTGGCTGAGATGATGGCGGTTTTGTATTGTTTGGAAATATTTTTGAATGCCAGTTTGGTGGTATCGCTTGGGTTGCTTTGCCAGGCAGAGAGGTCTGACCTTTTTGTTTGTGCGCAGCTGGAGGAGTTCCGGGGTGAGCCAGGAGTTGGTTTGTTTTACGGTTTTCGCTTTCCTTAGAGATAGTGGGGCGATGGTGCCTACAGCTTGAGAGATAATGGTTGTAGGTAGTGGCGAGGGCGTCCGGGTCATCGGTGCAAGGGTGTATGCGTTCAGGAACCTGGAGGTGCGTTAGAAGTCTTTCCATAGTGAGTTGCTTGGCACTTCTGGTGAGGGTGGGCATTAGTGTGGCATTAGTGTGGTTGGGGTGGTGGTGGAGGTTCTGGCGTAGTTGAGGTTGAAGTGGATGGCAGCGTGGTCAGACCATGGAATCAGTGTGATGGCAGAGATAGCGAGATCACAATTGTGATGGGAGATTCAGTCTAGTGTGCGACCCTTGTTATGGGTGGGCTCTGACACTGCTTGTTTACAGCCCAGTATGGAAAGGGCATTATCGAGGGATGCTGGATTTCCATCTGCAGGGTAATTTAGGCCGAGATTCAAGTCACCCAGGAGGATGGACATGGTAGATTTCTTGAGGTTATCCCCCAGGGTGTGGAGGAGATCTTCTTGGAATTCTGAAACAGGCCCCGGTGGGCGATAGGTCACGTGGGTTGTAAAAGTGCAATAATTGGGTGAGGGGTTGATTTTGATGAGCATGTAGTGGCAGTTGGGGGGTGATTATTTTTGGATTTTTCTTATGTTAATGGTCTGCTTGGTGATCAGGGCAACCCCTCCTTCTTTCTGAGCTTGCCGTTCTTGTCTAAAAATGGTGTAGCCATCTGGTAGGGGTAGGCCGAGGGCTGGGCCAGAGGCTTCGTGAAGCCAAGTCTCGCTGATGAACAGTAGGTCAAGGTCAGAGTTACAGAGAAGGTTGTGGATCTCAAGGGCGTGGGCTGCGAGTGACCGAGCATTAATGAGGGCACACTTGAGCGAGGATGTAATGCTAGGGGAGACAATCACAGTGTCGGTGGCAGCAGCCACATCTGTAGCATTGGTAATCAGAGTATCAGGGGTAATCACAGTGTCAGTGGCAACCATAGTACTAGTAGCAAATACAGTATCAGGGGCAATTGTGTATCAGAGGAAATCACAGTAGTTACAGTATTAATGGTAATCTATAAATAGGCCCCAGATGTCTGGAGGACGAGCATGTAGGGGCAATGTCCTAATGTACAAGTTCTCCACAATATGTGACATCACATAGCCACTGCTGTAGGTTCGCTGGTGGACTCCTCCCCCAGCTGCATGCAATTCTCCTGCATGCTGGGACCAGCAATAGGTTAGTTAATAACGGCGCAGGGTCGGGTATCTGGTTGGTCAGACTTAGAGTCAATACCGGGTCGGAGTTAAGTTGTATTCCGATTATTGCTGATGCTTTCTCCAATACAGTTTTCCAGAACGCTGCCACTTTGGGACACAGCCATGCAAGGTGTACAAAGTCTGCCTCTGGGGAGCCGCATCGGGTACATGCAGCGGATATCATTGCTCGCTGGGCGTATAGTTTTGTCGGAGTGCAGTATACTTGGTGAACGTAGTTGAAATGTATCTGCTTGTATCTTGTGTTGATCGCATCTTTTTGGTGTGTTTGAGGATATATTTCCAGTCTACTTCAGGTATTGTGATATTTAGAGACCTTTCCCATCTTCTTCTGGGGTTTGCAGATGGTGGTGTTTTTTCGGCCAATAGGGTTTTGTAGATGTTTGCTCCTAGTCTGCCCTCTCCTTGAGCTTGGATTACGCCATGCAGCAACGGCCAGGTGGGGGAAGGTGGGGATGACGGCCTGCAGGGTGTGCCGGAGTCTGTAGTAGATGAATGTGTCAAGGACATTATTACATCCCCTGTCCTTGGCCTGTTGCATGGAAATAATGAAAGTGCCTTCTGGGAAGAGGTCACCTAGGGTGTTGACCTGTAGTTTTTTGGTCCATGGTTGGAATACCTTTTCTGAAGTGATTGGGATACCTGGTATGCTTCTTGCCGGGAGAAGCGGGGAGAATATTGTTTGGATTCCGCTTTTCTTGGCCATTCTTTTCCAAATCGTGAATGTTGTGGACACGACATTCATTGGTCTTGAGGGTGTTTGTTGACGGCCGAAAGATTATAGCACGGAGGAGGTGAGGAGTTTCCAGTGCTCTTTCAATCTGTACATGAGGTGGAATGAAGTGTACGGTCTACCAGTAGCTGAGATATTGAGCTTGGGCTGCCCAGTAGTAGCGTTCTATATCTGGGAGGGCTAGACCTCCCTGTGTCACAGGGAGAGTAAGAGTGCTGTGGGCTACCCTAGCTAACTAGCCTGCCCAAACCAGGTCGAGAATTATGCTTCTAATTGGATGTATGAATCTTTCTGGCAGTATTAGGGGGATGTTCATAAATAGATATAGCAACTTCAGGAGGATCACCATTTTAACCAGGGATACTCTGCCCCAAAGCGTCAACGGGAGCGATTTCCACCCATTCACTTTGCTTTGGATTGTTTCCAATGTGTTTTCGTAGTTGTCTCGCATTATGTCAGTGCTGGATCGGGACATTAGGATAACTAGGTATCTGACTTTTGAGTGCTGCCATTTAAATCCAAAGTTGTCTGTGAATTCCTTGGTTGACGTGGTGAGGGGAAAGATTTTTGAATTTGAGTTGTTGATTTTTAGTCGGTAGAAGTTTCCAAATTTGAGTATTGTTTGCATCACAGGGTTTAGATTTTCTTGAGGGTTCTGTAGAAAGAGTGCAACGTCATCGGCATATAGAGATACAATCATTCTATGTGGTCCTAGGACAAAGCCTCTGTGCAAGTGACATAGCCCGAGTTCTGACCCCAGTGGTTCCATTACTAGGGCAAATAGCAATGCTGATAGCGGGCAGCCTTGCCTCGTTCCTCTTCGTAAGAATATGTCGGAGGAGCGCTTGTTGTTCAGTATTATGTTGGATGATGGCTGTTTGTACAGTAGGGCGACCATGGGTATAAACCGTTTGCCTAGGCCCATTCGTTCTAATATGGCATAGAGGAAGGGCCATTCAACCGAGTCGAACGCTTTTTCGGTGTTGAATAATACCACCACTGCCTGTCTTTCTGGGTCGAGGGCTCCCATCATCCCGAACATCCTTCTCAGGCCAAATAAAGTGTTCCTGCCTGGGACAAAGCCTGCTTGGTCTGCCAATACCATAGCGGGCATTAATGGCATCAGTCTTTTGGTAAGAATTTTTGCAAAGATTTTATTGTCCAGGTTGATCAGTGAAATGGGTCTGTACGAAGCACACTCCTCTTTTGGTTTGCCAGGCTTGTGGAGGAATATTATGTTGGCCATGTAGAGTGTTGGGGATAGTTGGCCCTTAACTACGGCTTGGTCATATACTTGCACCAGTTGTGGAGCTAGGAGATATGCAACGTATTTGTAAAACTCATCTGTTAGGCCGTCTGGGCCGGGAGCCTTTGTGTTTGGTAGGTCCTCTTTGGTAATGGGTTTGTTTAGTGGCTCTCGGAGTTCGGCTCTTGTCCAATAGAGTTCGATTGCATTTAGGTATTGCTCCAGCGCGTTAGGGTCCGCTGTGTAATGGGAATCATACAGATTTTGATAGAATTTGCAAAATGATTCTACTATGTCCTCTTTGGAGTGGACGGGTTTGCCTGTGTGGTGGTGGACCGATCCACATTGTGGGTTTCCTCTCTGTCGCAGCTAGTCTTGTTAGGAGAGCTCCAGGTTTCTGTCCCTTGCCATATTGACAGATTCTGTGGTGACTAGATAGGAATTTGATTTCTCGCTCTGCTGCTGCTCTGAAGGATTCTAGTTCCACTTTGAGTGCCGCCAGCATGTTGGGATTGTTCACGTTCAGGAGAGATTGTTGGAGTGATTTTAGGCGGGTCTCGCTTGCAACTAGTTCTCTCCTTATGGTCTTGAGGATCCCATTTTTCGCTGAACATACTCCTCTCACATAGCATTTTAGCGTTTCCCAAAGTGTGCCCGCTGAAGACACGGAGCCACTGTTTGTTTCGTTGATTGGGGCCGTCTGTGTTTGGGCCGTAGGAGTTGATCAAAATTACTTCTTCCACATGGATAGTTCTGTGGACCATAGTGATCTACCTTCGGAGTCTTTCTGGGTCTGAATTAAGATGAAGTTGGGAGTTTTGTTGATTAATATAGCAACTCCTCTGGTGTATGAAGAGAAGGAGGCGAAGTACCTGTGGCATCCCCAATCTTTTGCCCAGTGGTTCTCGGAGGCGGGGCGCAAGTGCGTTCCTGGATTAAGGCTACATCTATCCAGTGACGATGTAAGTATTGTGATACTTTCCTCATTTTGCTTAATTGATTGCCACCTTTAATGTTTCCAAGCAGCTACATTGAATATGGCGTATTTTCTCAATTTTTTTGGCTACGTTTTTGGGAGTTGGTTTACAGAGCGGTACAAAGTGGTCCATATTTGCTGTCCATTGGGTGAGAATTGGTTGTCGTTGCATTAGACGTGGGACAGGTGGTTTCAAGCGGGTCAAGCGCGAGGTGCCCCGGTTCCGGTCGGTGCATGCTTCACATAACTAACTTGTCTGAATTGGGCAATCTCAACTTGCCAACTGTTTCCCTCCTTGGTTCGCGAGCAACCCCCAACTTGCTCGTCCTCTTTACCTTCCCAAATAACATCCAACTGGTGAATCATAAGTGGGCTGTGCCAGGGGCGCTTGGAGCTTCCCAAGCTGTGTGGCTCTCGTTTGATTATTTATGTGTTTCGTCCGGCGGTTTATTTTTGGAGTCTATAGGGCGTATCCATTTCCCGTCCTTTGATCCTGTGGGCCCTCTCAATGACGAAGAGAGGTGATAGCTTATCAGGTCCAAAGAGGTCTGAACATAATTTCTCCACGTGTTCTTCCATTCTTGATTGTAATGGTTGTTCCGACGCCTACTATCCTAGCGTTGTTTCTCCTCGAGCACCCTTCTAGGGCTTCATTTTTAGCATTCACCATCTTCATTTGTGTTTCCAGAACTGACACCCGGCTCTTCCGGAGTGGAGGGCTGACTTTCTTGCTGGGCTATCAAAGATTGGATTTGTGTGGCCCCCCCCTCAGGCACACAACACCGGCGGAGACCAGACGCAGCGGAGCAGGGCGCAGTCCAGCACCAGGCGGCCAGCCAAGGTCCTTCCCGAACACTCCCAGGTGACCAGGTGTTTGTTTCTGGAACTCCCCCGCCGATACCGCGCCACGTGCGGCATCGGCCCCAGGCCGGCCCGCACGTCCGGGACGCCACAGCCGTCAGGATTATGCGCTGTGATACGAGGTATTCGTTGGGGTTGGGAGCGCTGCTGGCTGGGGCGCATTCAGGGGTACAGTACCTTGGGCGGATGAGGGTCACTGTGGGGGAGTCACACTTCTCTTCTCCTCGGTCTGTGGCTCTCTGGACAAAGAGGGTGAGATTTCTTCGGTTCTCCACCGGCTGTTATTTTGGAGCCTGGGACAGCAGAGGAGACGTGGTGCGTTCGCCGCGGCTGCCAGGTCCTGCCCTGGCATTCCTTCTCCGTCACTATGCCGCCTGGACTCGAGTCCCGGACAGGAGGGCTCCCAGGTTGGTAGTGGCTGTTCACTCCACGGTTGCGGCAGGAGGATGGCCCCTCCGTCAGCAGCCACCGGCATGTTGCGGATGGGCTGGTGATCTTCGCCGTGGTCCGGGGCCCAGTTCTTGTAGGACTGTAAATAGTTCTTTAGGTTTGATTTAGCCTTTTCTACTCTTGCATTTAAATTATTTTCTTTGGCTTTAAACACTTCTCTATTAAAAGCTCTGGCTGCAAGTTTGTAAGTCGCTACTATCATTCGACGGATGTTTCCGCCAGTTGGGTTCCACCTTGCATTTTACCACCCTGGCATACAGAACCTCTGGGGTAAACCACTGATTGAAGCTGACCACTTTGTTCTGTTTTACTGATCTTAATGGAGCCAGAGAGTCAAAAGCTTGATTTGTAGCCAATACGCCCCTTTAAATCTAACTAAAGGATATGGGGAGGTACCTCTGAATACAGCTAGTAAAGAAAAAAACAGCCTTTTCGATGCCACAGGGTCTGTTTCAATTTAAGATCTTACCTTTCTGCCTCCATGGAGCCCCAGCTACATGTGAGCGCTTGATGGATCCAATATTAAAACCATATTCAACCTATTGTGGAGCTTACCTGGATTATATTGCGTTACATAGTGATACTTGGCCTGAACATATTTCCCCATCTGTATGAGATCACCCAAGCCCTAAGAAAAGCCGACCTCAGAGCCAACCCACAAAAATGTGATCTCAGCCAATCACCTGTCAAATATCTAGGGTTTTTCATTGGAAACTGCTTAATCCAACCTCTGACTGAAAAGGTAAAGGCGGTCCTAAGAACATCTAACTCAAAGTCCAAGAAAGTACTTTGCGCCTTTTGGGGGTTGAGAGGATACTATAGGAGGTTTTCCCTAACTATTCAAGTATCGCCACCAGCCTGACAGACAAGTTGAAAAATGTGCAACCCTAAAAGCTAAACTGGTGTCAAGAGGATCAGGACAGTTTCAATGGCTTGAAAAACATCCTTTGTAGTGAACCCATTCTTAAGAGGCCGGACTTTAACAAAGAATTCCTGATACAAACTGATGCTTTCCTGATGCAAACTGATGCATCTAAAGTTGGGTTAGGAGCGGTACTCTCACAAGAATACGAGAGAGTAGAACATCCCATATTGTACACAAGCCGGAAATGTTTTCCCAGGGAACAGCCCTATAGACTCTGTAGTGGCAATAGATGGGTTAGAGACTTGGTCACTTAATTTTGTGATTAATTTTAGTGTCCCTTGGTTTGTGTCAACTAGGTCAGATCCCACTTCTACCACCATATGTAAAGGTGCAGAAGGAGGAGACAAACACAGGTGGCATAGTGATTGCAATACACTTTAATTCAGTATAAAAATAAAGAGAAAATCTATCTTTCCTTATATCTATGAAGGGTTTCCCTACCTCAACTAATGAACTAATGGGTTTGTCAGAATTTCTCCACAACCTAAAGGATTTTCGATTAATTGGATCTTTTTAATTTTAGACTGTTTCTAATGTATTCATCAATTTTAGAGGTGTACTGGGGGACTGCTGGCTCATTGTACTTCCACCTTTTTTTAGTGGAGTCAGGGGACCGGGAGTCTGTATTTCAGCCTGGAGCGGATGCAGAGTGAGCGCACCCTGTGGGTGCACCTAGAGCGCGCTTAAGGCAAGCTAGTCTGGGCACATCCGGGTGTCGAATGGGCTCTGGGCTTCACCATTATGCCAGACTCATGAGGATCCATATGAGGAAGGTAACAATATGGTAACCCATGAAATGAGGTACACACGTACTGAGCTTATCGACCTGGCACCAAGAGGGACAAAGCTCTTTGGAGAGAGCTCACTGCTATGGCTAGATAGGTGGGCGAGCAAACTCACAGGGGAACGGTAAGGATGGGATGGAGGTCACAAGATCCCATGGGCACTCTAAGTGCTTGATTATCAATGTAAGATCAGCAGGAGCTCACCATTTTGATCTTCATACTACACTGGTAGATGCATTTCTGCGTATCACAGAGATGTGGTTTTCTGCTAATTCGGACCCTGATTTATATCAGCTGTTACAAGATGCTTACGTGGCATTGCGTTTAGATAAGGCCCCCCTTCCACTCCCAAGGTGGCCTTGCAATAATTTATCTTGCTTCGTTCCAGTGGCAGCGGGTTCCAGTAGAGCATTTGCTGCCCTTTGAACTCTTCCTGGTTAAAGTGCATGTTAATGTTAATATGACTGTTCATCTCTTACTGGTATACAGACCCCCGTCACTGGGCTGAACAAATTTTTCTGTTAATTTTGCGCAGCTGGCTGCCAATTTAGCTGTGGTGCATCCTAATTTAGTTGTGCTAGGAGATTTCAATTTCCACCCAAACGATCCGACTGATCGGTGTTCAAGTAACTTGGTAACCCGCCTGTTAGATCTATCTTTAGGCCTTCGCAATCATCTTCCCAATCATAAAAGTAGCAATCTGCTTGATCTGATTTTCTCTGAAGAAGGTCTGTCTGCTAGTTTCACCCCTGTTCCAGTTATCTGGTTCAACCACTTTCTGGTACCTTTTACTATTAAAGTACCACCTTGTCGTCTGGAGAGCTCTCATCGGCCTCAGGCTATGGCATACTATGGCGTAAGGTGGATATGTCTCTCATGACTGTTCAATTACTTGAGACTAAGAATAAGTTTAGGGAAGAGGGAGCTGACCATTGTACCTCTCTCCTCAAATAACTTGTAAAGGTGGCAGATGACCGGGCGCCTATTGAATCTCATTTCGGAAGGACTAAGCCTATTGCGGCCTGGTTCACTCCTGATCTCCTGACGCAAAAGAATTCGTGCCAACGTCTTGAAAGAAAGTGGTGGCTTAGCTATGATGTGGAAACTCCTAATGTATACAAACAAACTGTACTATGTATAAGGAACTTATGGTGGCAACAGTAAAAACCGACACAAGTGATCACAGATCAAGGGTGTTGATTAAACTGCAAAAGTGGGTGAGATAAACACCCAATTTAAACCTAAACATAAGATGGGAGCAAGTTTTGACCATCAAATGAGAATAAGGCAGTCCTAGTGGCGTCGTATAAAATAAAAAGGACCTATACTAAGAAAAACCTATTGCCAATCCTTACGCTAATTACAAAAAATAAAAATAAAAAACAAAGAGTGTGGCATTCAATTCATAATAAAGAAAGAAGTGTTCACAAATTATATGTCAGGGTGCAGTAGTATGGGTCTTCCTTGCCCACGTTTTGAGCAAGGGATAAGGTGGAACCTCTGAGCACAGCACACTTCTTGCGCTTCCCCAGCCCGAGACAACAGTTCCGCTCTCAACCTTCAAGAACCTCGATGGCCAAGTCTCTCTTTCTTGCAAAACGTCTCTTGCCTTCGAGGTTCTGAAAATAACAAACCACAAAGTTCCTTTTATACGGTAGTTAAGGTGATAATGGTCACCCCAGAGACCCCTCTTCCGGGCGCTGACCATTCTCAATTTTCAGCCTCCCGCTTTCGGGTTCACTATGGCTTCTCATTGGTTCACAAATCTTAATGTCTTTTTAAACAATTCTTCAGGCTTTGCCCATTTCTGTCGACATCCCTCTGTCGGGTTCACTTCTGTCAAAACACTGTTCATGGGGACCTCATTGCCACTTTTATCAATCATACCCTTCTCAATCACCAGTCGGTCAAAGACTTTCGACTGTACAGGGGATTTTACAAGACCTCTGTATGACCACTTTGATCGTTCCTGCGTGGCCTTCCCAAGGCCTTCTGGTATTTGCAGTTTCAACAAACACAGGATTCACCAGATTCTCTTGAGTAATCACCCATGCAGTGCTGGATCCCTCTACAGGTGGTCTCCCCTTTTTCCTAAATTCATTGAACTTTCCTTAAGTTTCTACTTTGCGACTTTCGTTCAACACAGTTCAGTTTTATTGGTTCTCCAATCGACTCGCCGGCTGTGATGAAACGCTTGGCTTTTCAGTATATCTGGAGTCAAGGCCGATACCGCAGTAGCAAGTGCCTCCCTTGGTCCTGCTTATCAGCGTAGGCAAGCTCTGTGTACCGTTGATATCTGCTGCAACACACTTGAGCTATTGTCTGCGGTCTTAAGATTCCCTCTGCAGAGGTTTTGTGGGTCTGGTTCGGAAAGGCCAAGGTCGCATCTCTCCTTGTCAGCCTCTCGATTTACGCCACTTTTCTCCGCCTCTTGAATTGTTGTGCCTGGATAGCCATCTCGTTGTGCGGTCTGACTTCCACGCACTGTGCTTTTGTGCTCCACCTTTTATCCCTGTGAGGAAGGTAAAGGGCCAGGGCCATCAGGTGTGTGTGATTCTGGTCAATTGCTTGACCATGCCTGACCCTTGTATTGGGACAAATTATGTAAACGTCTAATTACGTAAATGGTCTACACCTGGGAGAAGGGGAAATTGTTGGGGAGGTGGAGGGTATAGGTAGGGGGTGGAGTGGGAAAGTTGTGGGGGCGGTACACAGAATATGTGACAAAGACAAAGGAAAGAAGCGATTAGAACTGCATTTCATAGGTACCGGCCCCGTACAATGGCTTTACATTCCGTTGTCTGACGCTTAATTTAAGGGGGCTTAACAACCTTGGAAAAAGGAGGAAATTGGAACGGCTACTTAGCATACATCAGCCTGATCTTATAGCTCTACAGGAGATGCATATTAAATATCAGGATCGTCATAAGTTAACACTAAAGCAATGCCTGATAATTAGGCAGGCAAACGCAAATGGGAAGATAGCGGGAGTACTTACCGCTTTTAAGGCGAACTTGCAGGCTTCAATTGTGAAGGTCCAGGCTGATAAAGAGGGCTGCTTCCTTTATATGTTAGTGCAAATGGGTTTGGTGACCTTATTCTGGCATCTCTGTATGCCCCAAATACAGGCCAATAGGCCAGGGTGAAATAATTATGATGGGAGATCTGACTATCACATGGGACCCTTTATGAGCCAGAAGTTCTAACACCATACACGCTCGTCCCCTACGCTCACTAGCCCTTCGACAGAAATTTGATTAGTTGACACTTAAGGACATGTGGCCTACCTTGAAAGGTGACGAAAGGGCGTATACATAATATTCCCATGTCCACAAATCCTTTTCTCAGAGAGATTATTTTTGTGCTTCAATTAGGCTGTGTTGGGTGTCCTGGCCCACGTTTGAGCTATCATGCTGCAACATTTGGTGCTGTGGGCTTAGAAAATCCAAGATGGCCAAAAAGCCCACAAGTGCGCCAGAATCCAGGAGAACCACGCAGTTTGTGCGCACACCAAAATGGTTACCTCACTTGCCACAAACCAGTGTAAAGAAAGATCTTTGTTAACAAAATCCACTGTTACTGATGTCAAAAAGTTGCTGAACTCGTGGCTCACCGGACCACTTTAAAGATTCAACCCTTTTGTGGGGTTCCACATAACCATTTTACTGTAAGGAGCCCCATCAAAACAATGTTAAGCAAGGATTATTTACTACCATGTAAGAACCATTCCTGTTTGGAATGCATTAATCCAAGAAAGATCCCAAAAATGGATGCAGTAACAACAAAATCCTCAAGGCGGCGCTAGCGGTCTAAACTCTGACAGGAGAACTAAGTGCAGTTGCTGACAAAGGGATTTGACTCAGCTGACTTCAAAGGCTGCATTTTAATTCAAAATTAGCCACCTGCTGTTCCCAGAGGCCAGGAGCTTGGGAAACCCTCTCACCTCAAGAGATTCATACCACAGCCCAGGATATCACATGGTCATAATAACCAAATGCAAAGTGACCCCCTGGTCTGCTGACCTCAACCTCCTGGAGACCACACACTAGGCTATTGCACTTGAATAGAATATGTTGATTTTGACTGTTTCCTGTCAACAAAGGCCTGCCTGCCAGAAGACACATGTGATCACTGACCCACCCAAGTCTTGGAGGCGGACTCCAACACTCTGAGAACTGAATTGAAAGCAAAATATATATTTTACAGAAACACTGATAACTCTTTGTAATCAAATGACAGGAATGTGTAACTTTGAGAGCCCTCATTTAAAAAATGTACCTTCGATTCAAGCCCAAGCTCCAATTTGTGCGATGTTCTGGGGCAAAACCCTGCTATTTATGTATACTACAGACTCTGTGTTTAAGCTAGAGACATGGTAATTTACTGGAGTATGTATGCACAGGCCGTGTACATGTGTATAAATCTGGAGAAAAATCCGATGTTGCAAAACCCACTAAAAAGCACCAAAGGTTGCCATTTCTGAATGCAAGCCCCCAGGAAGAGCAGAGTTTGAACAGGGTATATCTCATGTGATATGTGATGGGTGCATGTAATTTCAAACCACTGTGTATCTATGAAATATGTCTTTTGGATCAGATATAGATTTGGGTGTCAAGTTGACAGGGGTGGGTTCTCTGTATCATAAACAGACCTCATCATGATGACACTTCATTTCATTCCCCCAATCAAGGGGAAGAGGAGGAAGTGGCCAATGACAAGTGGAGAGGGATAGGGCCTAGAAAGCTAGCCTCTCCACCCACTTTCAAAACACATAAAAGCAGACAGTCAGGACAGATAGGGACATTCTATTCCATCTGCTGCGGGACGCTCTGCCGGGAAAATCCATACTTTACCTCCATCAACCTCCAGAGAGCCAACATAGAGACTTCAATCTATCCACCTTCAGAGACCAAGACTTTACTTCAGAATTTATAGCAGAGAGGTCAACTACAAGCTAAATCCCTCTTTTGCAGGCCTCAAATCATTGTAAACTATTCACAGCCAGGCGAGCTGTTTGAATTCTTTGCAAGAACTCTTGCCATTTGCCAGAAAGCAGTGTTGTATCCAGAGAAAGCTGTGCAGAAAGATCCAGAAGCAGTGCTGTACCCAGAGAAAGCAGAGCAGTATCAAGAACCAGAGGCCAGAGATCCAGAGTGACCCAGACCGCTGTTAGCAGAACCAGAGATCTGACCCAGATCACTGAAGTGCCGAGACCAGAACCGGAGTCCAGTCCGAAAACCTGACCAGATCCGTGGCGAGGCCTATTTCTAAATATATTGTGAGTACCTAGCAGAACTGTGCAGAACCAATCTCTTAGTTAAAATAATATAATTCAATCTATTTTAATCTAACCAGAACTGCCTCCTAACTCTCACCTGTCATTTGCAAAGCTGTCACCTGTCATTTTCTATCTGCAAGCTGTAACCTGTCGCATTGAACTTTTAAAATTTCAAATCCGAAAAACTACCTTTATTTAATCGTTCGTATCTCCTCATACTTTTGCCGTAAACACGATTCTCGCACTCTCGAATTTTACCGCGATTTGCGATTTGGTTAAAAGCAGCTTCCTTGCTTTCCTTGCTAAAAATTTGTTTGCCTCTTAAGAACCATCCCTGAATCATTGCTAGAGTGAGCCTGGACTAATATTAACTAGATACCACTCACCCTGAACCTCTAGAGGGAATTAAAAGCATTTTAGCATATTTTTCACTTCATTGCCAGCACATATAAAAGCATTTTGGGCCTGTGTATCAAACATCTGTAGTCTAAGCTTGCTGGGGTGAACCGAATTACATTTGATTGCATTTCTGAGAACTGTGTGCTTTCCTTCCATTTCCTTGCATTGCATAAAGGGGGGAGTGGATTGCCTGAGAAAAGTGATTACATTGTTTTGTTGAAATCATATTGAGTATTTCTGTACTGCAATTTCATTCCACCTTGCATCCATTTGAAACCATAAAAGTATTGTTGCTATCTTATCTATCCTATAACTACTCATCATTGATTATAAAGAAGTGTGCTAGTGCCGGACTATCCATTATTGATTACTGCTCAGATTAAGTGTGATATTCAATTATTAATTTATTATAAAGTGTGATATATATATATTGTTTAAATTATCAAATAAACCGTTTAAACTTGCAAAACAGAACTACTTCGTGGCTCAGTGGGGTCAGGGGGATTCCAAGAGAGGGGTGTTATATAGGGGTAGTCATCCAGAACGCATGAACTGGACGTAAAGATATATCAAAAAGGGTTTCCATTCAGTATCCCAGACTAGGCATTGACTTAGCTGTAGTGTTGAATTGAATCCTCTTACAAATTGGGGGCTCGAGCCGGACGTTTGGGTTAGATCTATCACTTGTGCAGATTAATACAGTGTGCTGTAAGGATATTTGGCGTGTTACAGCACAGAGTACAGCACTACTGCACAGGTAGCAATTTTTTTTATGCAGCACCACCACAAGGGTGCGGTGCATTGCTATATGTGTTACCAGATTAACAAGGAAAGACAGGCTATTCAGTCAAAAACGATTTTAACATATAAAATGCAAATCTATTTTTACAGTTAAAAGCACACGTGCACATTCAAAAATGCACACTATTTTTCACCTGAAATGCCTATGGTGCAAGAGACACATTTGAAAATTAATAACTAACATTACTCATAACTAACCTGACTAATGAAACTGAAGTTAACATAATCCACTAATAAAAATGTGTCTCCACTGCAGAAATAGGCCTACTCTGAAAGTGAACTTTTAAAACGCACATTCATTTTTTTTTTTTCGTTTTCTCTGCTGCTCTGTCCACATAACTACAGGAAGCAAAAGGGCTCGAAAGAACAGGAAATCAGTTGGTTACAAAGTATTACTATAAAAATGAGCCATTGTGTAGAGAGGGAGGAGATGGCATGATTGATTCTGATTGGAGCAGCGTCATAGCAAGTATCATGCTAGAGGCAGTGATTAGGGTTTTGCTGGGGGGAGTTTGAGGAGAGAAGGACAGTGGAGATTTGGAGAGCTGGGAGAAGAACCTGTTTTTTCCTGGTTGGAGCATTTCTGCTGAAAAAGCTGAGAGTTCCAGTCAATGACCCCGGTTTGAGAATGAAAGGCGCTCCTTTTCACTGGGGTTAATCTTCAAGGGAGCCACATTCAGAAAGAGAACAGCTGAAGAAAACTCGGGCTGAACAGATAAGGTAATTACATAAGTGTGGGAGCTGAGTGTGTACGAGAATATTCAGTCAGAGTAGGAAAGGAGATTCCGGTGCCTTAATCACATGTTAATGTTGCAGATCGAGTTCTTTTCTCCGCCACTCTCTTTTCAGTGTATCACAGACAATGCTGTTACTGTGCTATTTTATTTATTTCTGTTAAGAGTGAGATCGTGTTTAAATGCAATTTTTATAATACAGAAAAATATTTGAAAGCAGACGGGTGGTGTATTTTATATTTACCAATACAGTGCTGATGATGAGGGGAGATTTTTAAACAGTGCAATTGTCATTTTAAGACAGATGTGTGCATGATCATATTCAGTATGGACAGTTGAGAGTGATTGTTTGTAGCATAGCTCGTTGGAGGTACATGAGCCAACGGGAAGAGGGACTCTCTGGACATAGTTCCCTACCGTATATAAGGTAGTGGAAATTACCACAAAATTACCACATATAGCTCTCTGTCGTAAATAAGTCAGTGAGATCGCCCATGGTGGCACACTAACACTGAAAATGTGGTATTCCTGAAATGTAGGTCTGAGGTCTCTCTAGTGATTACACGAAAAATCTAAGCAAAGATAAGGGATTCTGGACATTGGGGCCACAAATAAAACAAGGGAATTATGCTCACCAAAATACCACCAACCACGCATACCAAATATGCATGTCTGGGTGCTGAAATAATGCATGTCCACTGTATTATATTGCACATGGCCCAATCTGAATACAAGGAGTGATTATTGCTAAATTATTTTTCGGCGGTAATAAAATACCGTCAGGCCCCAAATCTCCACAAAATACCCTACATATTTATGGTGCGTTGCAGGCCGGGAAAGTGATCATAGAGTACCTACTGGGCGTGGCAAGCGTGTCTCACACTGCCATTTGCACATTAAAGGGAACCCATTTTATAATAGCAGTGTGCCACTAAAAACGAATTTCAGAATGTCACAAAGGGAAACCACATTCTCAAATCTAGTGCAATATTTAGAGGCAAAGTTGTTTGCACATGGGAATTGGTCGTCGAATAGCACGTTAGAATGGGGTAACCGCATTCAGGGTGAGGTGCAGAAAGAAAAACTAGACAATATTTTTGCAGAAGGCAGCATAATTCAGGTCTGCCTTACAAGATTATTGAATGCAGCCGATAAAAGTGCAGAGAAAGACTGTTTAATACGGCTATGCGGCAAAATATGGTTTATTTTAAACAAGTCCCTGCGAATGCAAGAGAATGATACTCAGCTAATTAACAGGTTAAAGACTGAATTAGATGGGGCAAGTAAAAATTAGGAAATGTTGAGAGCAGAATTGGATGTATGCCAAAAAGACATGCAATTAAAATGCAGAGACTTTGATACTCAGTTATCCAAAAGCAAGAAACAATTTGAAGATAGTGAGCAAGAATTGGCACACTTAAAAGCATTAGTGGATCACATTAGACAAGATAAAGATGAGGTTGTTTCAGAGATGCAGATTTTACAAAAAGAACATTGTGAAAAAGAAGGTGATCTCCAGAGCGCAGAACAAGAAATGATTAAAATGATTCAAGAAAGAGACAAGAGAAATAAAGAGTTCAATGAATGCCAAATGCAAATGTGCGACATGCAGGAGGTGATTAATAAGATGAATGGTGAAAACAACTATTTGCAAGATGAAGCCAACAGACTCCTTAAAAAGTGTAAGGACTTAGAACAGCAAATGTGCATTCCCAGGTCCCAGGAGAGGCGGCAGGGTACCACATTCAATGGAGTGGAGGTGAATTCTAGCTCTGCCCAAAGAGCTAGTGCTCCAGTGACTGGGCCGGTGACTGAACTTGGTTGCAGCGCCCTTGGGGGATTTGATACTCCCATTGGGGGCAGCCACCAATCTCATACACCTGAAAACAGGATTGAATCACAAAATAGTGCAATTCCATGCATTGCAACAAGTAGCCCCATAAAAATAATGAAATCCATTAAAGCCCTCATCAAACCATTTAAAAAGGGAGGTGAATGCTGCATTGAGGATCACTTAGAAGCGGTGCATGACATTTTTAAAGCACTCCAGATACCTAAGGAACAGTACAGACAATATTTTCATTTAACTTTAGATGCCCCGACGGCCAGCATCATAAGGGGATTAAATGAACAGCAGAATATGACATGGTCGGAGTTTGAAAAAGAAATTAGGCGTCATTTTTCTCCTTTTCAGTCATTGCAGGAGGCAAAGAAAGTCGCGTACACAATTACTGCTGGACCTAATACATCTCCTCGCCAATTTTTACAAGACTTAAAAAGAGCATTTTCTCGCTTTGATGTATCTTTTGACTCAAATTCCAATGAGTTTAAAACTGCATACTTCTATGGGCTACAGAAAGACATCATATCCCAATTGGTCCGTGAATTTGACCGTGACAAGTCCCTTGAATGGATTGTACATCAAAGCACAAAACTATATGAGGTACTCTATTGTCAGGGTAGAGAAAGTGATAAAATGAAAGATACTAGACCTAAATCTAAAGAACCCTCAGCCACAGTAATGGAAATCAGGTCAGCCAAAATGTCCCTTGAGTCTGCTCAAAGCCAAGGTAAAAATGTGACACCTGAACAAAGGGGTAATCAACAAAGATCGCCATTTCCTGTACCAATGTTCCAATCACATGATCCTAGTAATAGAGAGAGCTACATCAGCCCTAGGTATTTAGGGGACAGACCCCGGGTAGGATACCGGCCTGATATGGCAGGTATGAACAATAACCAGAGACAAAATCAAGATCAAAGAAATGATGGTCCCTACCAGTCATTGGGGACACAGAGCAGATTTGATCCCAGCACCATGATACATGGTAATCAGGATAGGCCCCGATATGTGGATCGATTTACTGATAATGGAAATCAACCTAGGGGCCAGTACCCACAATCTGAGAGACAGGACATGAGGCAAAACGTGAACTACAGTCCACGCCAGTACAATGATTCCCCACCAGGGGACTATAATCAAAGGATGGGTGCAACCCGCTCCCCTCCACAAATGAATCAAGAGTTCAGAAACCATCCCAACCGACATCAATCACCTGAGAGGTATCCGAATAGATCCAATCAGGGGGAAAACAACCAATATCGACCTAGGCCACAGAAAGAGGATCCTAGAGAGATGGAAAGGTTCCAATGCCTTGAGGCCCAAGTGAAAATGTTAGCTGAGCAAATAGGAAAGCTCTGTACAGCGCAAAAACAACCTTCCAAAGAGGGGGCTGATGGCCATAGCAATGACCGGGGGGCTTCCGAAAAGTGACTAAGTACTCATGCTAACTGCAGTGCCAAAATGACAGATTGCTCTGATATAATTTTGCATAACGACTCTGAGATGCCTAATGGATTAAAAATGAAAGTGCCAGTAAATGAACTTGTGACAGAAAGTGCAAATACTTCTAAAAAAGAGGTACGGTTTAACCTGGAGCTAAATAAAACAGTAAATATTTGCACAAATGAAAAAGAAACATTAGGAATTTCAAAAGAACAAAGGGACAGATTTAAGAAAAATGACTCATGCGTGGGGAATACCAGTGAACAGGGAGTAAGTGGGGATGCTATAGCTACTTCCCTGGGCAAGCAAAACAATGACCAAACACAGACAGAAAAAGGAAATACTCACAAGGAGGGTACAAGTCAATCACCTGAAGAATTCTTTCAGCCACATATTTTTGAAGAGGCTGAAAGGGCTGGTATCACACTAAATGATCACAAATGCACAGAATTAAAAAATGACAAATTGCTGAATGATGTTGTTACACATGTTCAGTTGGAGGATTGTAATGTGGTCTCTGATGTTACCCAGATGGATGGGCGAACAGTGGCCACACTCAAAAAAACCTCTGATCATGGAGAAATGAATAAAATCTCTCGCGCAGAAATAGGTAAAAAGGAGGGAAAAATGTCTTTCCATTTACCAATGTGTTTAGCCAAAAGTGAAAAAGACCTGAGAAAGGTGAGCCCTGAAATCAGTAAGAATTCACATTTCTTATGTGTATTAGAGGAAGTTGAGGACAGATATTATGCACCCATCACTGTAGAAGAAAAATGCCACACCTTTGCTCTGATTGACACTGGCGCACAGGCCACAATTATGTCCAAGGAGCTGGTAAAGAGTATCAATGAAGGGAGACCCCCACAGAGTCAGATCACAGTGAAGGAAAATCAAGGCCCAGTGCATAACTTTAATGGGGAGGAGGTGCCCATCATAGGTGTAACTGAGGTTGACATAAAAATAGGAAAGCACAGAATGAAACAAGGGGTACTGATCACATCTATTTGTGAAATTCCATTTCTGATGGGGACAGATTGTCTGAAAAGATTGTCTCCTCTAATAGATGGGGTGAATGGAGTGCTGTGGTCCTTAACCAAAAAACCATTGAGGCCTAAGAAACTAAAATCACAAAACAGCAATATAAATGAATGTCACACCGTTGCCAAAACAAATGATGCTGTGGAGGTATATCTCCAGAATAGCTGCATACCTAGTGTCACTGTTATATTAATGTGTCAAGACAAAATGCAAAGCGACAATGAAAAACTACCTGTACAAATATACTTGGACCCAAGGAAAAATTGGCAGACTGCCATAGATGAGCACACATTACGTTTTTATTTAAAAGAGAAAACATGCAAACAGAATATTACTCCTAAAACAGACTCAGAAAAACACATTACCACTCTGGCAGAAATACACATGGAAGATAAGCAATCATGGGTTCATGTTGGTATAAATGACTATTTTAAAACAATAAAAGCCATTTTAGCGCTTGAACATGAAAGGAGTTTCATTAATGAGAAATTGTTGCAAAAAATAATGGAGAGGGAAGAAATCCCGAGATTTAGGATTAAAAACCACTATGTTTCTGAGTTGGACAGTCCAGACTTTGAAAACCGAATTGCAGGCAGATGCATGCTTAAAATTAGCATTGGACAGAAAACAATTTACCATAATGTATGGATAGTGAGTGGAGCACAAAATGAATTTTACATGGGAAATTACATCATGCACAGAATGTGTATGGTGTTAGATTTCCTTAATCAAAAAATATGGTCACGCCTAGGTGGTCCGGCACCTGAATTTGAAGACAAAAGAAGGGCTTATCATTGTGCACAACTGGTTCCTTATGCAATCGAATTACAAATGAGGAAAGATACTATTATTCCTGCATTTACAAAACAGTTTGCAATAGCACTGAAATGCAAAAATGGACAGCAGATGAAAGGCTCTGATGCATTTGTATGCCTGAATGAATCCATAAAACAGCAAGGCCTGGATTATGAATACATTCCATTGGTAGATATTGGTGAAGGATCTGTAAAAATTATGGTAAATAATAAAGGTTGTCAGGATATTCATTTAGAGGAAAACTCCCCATTAGGAATGGCCATACAAAAATCACATTATACGGCAGATTTAAATAACATGGTGGTTGGAAATATTCCTGAAAAGTATGTAGATGCCAAGGGTGAGTTACCAGAACACCTGGACTCTCAGCCCATAGGAATATTTAAAATTCATTCTGTGTATCCTTATGATTCAAATGAGACAGTGTGCTGCCATCAAGAGGATTGCATAATATTTAATTTAAATGAAAATGAAACAGAAAATCAGCCCATTGAAGTGGAAGCTGATATGCCAAAATATTTAAAAGTGGCAGCTTTACAAAAAGACACAGCCACACAGTTAGAGGAAAGCGCCGAGATTCCCTTACCAGAAGATTTTCCAGAATTTTCCAAAATGGTAGAAGAGCAGATCTCCTTAGCGGATGCATGTGAAAGCAATGAAGAGAGGGACAATCTGAGGGAGATATTTATGGAGTTTAAGGATGTATTTGCAAAAGATGCTTATGATTGTGGTTTAACTGATTTACATGTGGCCACACTACCAGAAGGGTGTAGCAGAAATCCAGTGTTTGTACGCCAGTATAGACTACCGCTGGCATGTTTAGAATCATTGGCAGAGATTATTAAAAATTTGGAATCACGGGGAATCATCAGGCCCATTCATAGCACATCCAATATACCTATTTTAGGTGTGTTAAAGCCAAATGGTCAATGGCGGCTGTGTGCAGACTTGAGAGAGTTAAACAAAAGAGTACCAATATCTAGATGGCCACTGCCATTCATTGATCAGGGCCTAGCTCAGGTACATGGTTCAAATGTATTTACCACATTAGATCTCACCTCTGGATATTGGTGCGTGCCATTGGCAGAGGAGATACAACATTTATTTTCCTTGACATTTGACAGGACTCAATATGCCTGGCTTAGAGCTCCGTTCGGGTACATCAATATTGGGAGTGAATTTGGCATATTTTTGAGAAAGGCCATGCCGGATGCAGCGGAAAGAGGAACAATAGTTTATGTGGACGATGTCCTGATAAAAAATGAAAGCCTGAAAAGCCATTTTGATGAAATAAGACATGTACTTGGCCAATTGCAGAAAGCAGGCGCCAAAGTATCTTTGCAAAAAGCACAATGGTGCAAGAAAAAAGTGAACTTTCTAGGGCATGAAGTGACTGAACATGGGCTAAATCCACAAAAGAAGAAAATAGAGGCCATACAAAGATTAAAAGATCCTAAAAATGTGAAAGGAGTAAAAAGTTTATTAGGGATGACAGGCTATAACAGAAAGTTCATTGAAAATTATGCAGAAATCACTCAACCATTGACTAAACTGCTTAAACTGAATACTCCCTGGAAATGGGAAAAAGGGCAGTCTGATGCAGTGGCTAAATTAAAGGAATGTCTTGTAAAGGCACCATGTTTAGCATACCCCATAAAGGACAGGGATTTCTTTATAGAAATAGGTTTTTCTGAACATTGTATGTTAGCAGTGTTATCACAAAAACACTATTTGAATCACAAAACCATTGCATATGCAAGTAAGGCATTTTCCCAAGTTGAAATGAAATTTAATGAATGTGAAAAGGCCCTATTAACCACTGTGTGGGCGCTACAACATTTCCGCCCCATTGTTCAGGGAGAAAAGGTAATTATTGAAACAAATCATCAACCTTTGCAATTTTTAGAGAGTAAAAGAATTAGATCAGGTAATCTAGCGCAATCCAGAATCACTTCATGGACGCTGGCATTACAAGGTTTTCCCGTAGAAGTGAGATATGGACAAAATAAAAAGAACCCAATTGCTCAAGGGTTAGCTGACTTACATGACTGTGCAGCTGAACAAATACCAAATGAAATGGAAGTAGAAACTAGTTTGCAGGAATTTGAACAATCACCACACAAAGCTTTTGATGAAAAAACATGCAAGGATTTGCCAACTGTATATGTGGATGGTTGTGCTTTTCACATTGAAAATGACAGTAATAAACAGTTAGTGGCAGGAATAGGAAATGTCTGGTTGAAATGTGAAGGTGTCCCCAGTATAGGGATGAGGATTGGAGATAGGAGCAGTCAGGTGGCGGAATTGGCAGCCATTTATAAAGCAATTGCTACTGCAGTTGATAAAAAGTTCAGTGAAATTGTCCTGGTGACTGATTCTGACTATGCACGGAATAGCTTTGTGGAGTATTTGCCTGGTTGGAAAGCAAGAGGCATGGTTACATATAACAAAAAGCCACTTAAGCATGGAAAAATGATACAAGCCATAGACAAATTGGTGTCAGAGAATAAGTTAACAATATACTGGAGAAAAATTCGTGGGCATTTAAAAACACAAGGAGAGGATAAAGGAGGGAAATGATAAGGCAGACCACCTAGCTAAGATTGGGGCTGTGATGGGAGAATTGCTACCTATTGATTATTTAATGGGTGAAATACAAATTGATGCAGTCACACGTTCTAAAGCACCAAAGGAGGTAGATCAACCGGTGGTGCAGTGGAGTCATGACACGCCAGACCAAGATTTGATTGAGGCACAAAAGAATGATCAAATTTTGGGAATCTATTATAATCATTTGATAGATCCTGAACAAAATCCTTTAACAGAAAATGATTGTATGGGAAAAGAAGAGTTGAGGGTGCTATTAAAGAGCAAAACACGAATTAGATTACAGGATGGACTCATGATTAGAGAGTCCATAACAGGACAAATACAGTGGGTAGTACCCCTTTCATTCAGAGGACTAATGCTACACCATGCACATGATGCCATAACTGCAGGCCATAGAGGTTCACAAAAAACATTAGAAATACTAAAAGATTATGCTTACTGGCCACATATGTCCCAAGATGTGGAATTATATACTAGAGGATGTCTAGTATGCGCCCAATTTAAACCTGCTTCACCAATGCATAGAGCACCATTGATGAAAAGAGGCCTAACTCTCCCATGGTCAGATTTGCAAATAGACTATGTAGGTCCTTTAAAAAGGTCGAGCAGGGGACACCGTTATATTTTGAGTGTGGTATGTTTGATGTCGAAGTGGATTGAATGCATTCCTGCACCAGATTGTAGTGCGCAAACAGCAGCCACATTGCTGGTGAACCATGTGTTCTCAAGGTTTGGGTTGCCACAAAGAATTGAGTCAGACAGAGGAAGTCATTTCACAAGTACTCTAATGAGTAAGGTATGGCAAATACTAGGTGTGAAAAGCAAACTACATATCGCATATCGGGCGGCGTCTTCAGGTACAGTTGAAAGAAGCAATAGGTCTGTTGTGGATATTTTAAAGAAATTTGTGGCAGAAGCAGGTTCCAGCTGGGATTTACGTTTACCGTTGGTTTTGATGACAATCAGGTCCATTCCTGCCAAAGCAACAGGTGTTAGCCCCCATGAGGTCTTGACAGGTAGGAAAATGGTGTTACCACAACACCTACTATATAGAACACAGGAGCAGACACTTGTGAGTGCATCCACAGTTCATGAATATATTGATGAACTGAGGAGGCATTTGCAACATGCATTTGCTTTTGTGCAGAGAAATCTGGAAAGAGCTGCTGACAGTGCAAAATCTTATTATGACAAAAAGGCATCAGTAAAGGAATACAGTGTAGGGGATCAGGTGTACAAGTTTCATTTTGGAAAAAGTAAACAGAAAAATTCTAAATTTCTAGCAGCCTGGCAGGGGCCATTTCGAATTATAGATAAGGTCTCTCCTGTAGTTTATAAAATTTTGAAAAATGAAGGTGAAACGGCAATAGAGCAGTTTGTCCATGTAAATCAAATCAAACCATGCCATCCCAGACATGAGATCAGGCAGCTTGAGCATGTAGAAACAGATAAAGTCCCTTGAACACAAAAAGAGAAAATAAATGGGTGCAATCAGGAGGCAGCGACAAAGAAGTTAAAAAGTTGATTGTTATAATGGCACATAAACACTGTAATATATGTAAAAATATATAATAATAAATAAATAAATATATAATGGAAGCCCATGGTTGGTGTGCGGAGAGAAAATTTATTAAATATTGAATGCTGTTTATACGTGCTTATTTTCTTGTAACTTGTGTTTAATTTCAGAAAAAAAAAACGAAATATTTTTACCAAGCATGTTTTATTTTTGGCAAAAGGGTGAAATTAGTATTGTGCTATGTACTTAATTTGTTTATTTTCTATTTGATTTAGAAAATTAACATTATTTGGTCGGAGGTTCCGGCATCAAAGGCCACGGGAGACGATGGAGTCCTGGAGTCCCCTGGATGAAGACCAAAAGATGCCTGCCTCCAGGTGGAGGTGAAGACAAGATAACCAGAATGCTAAAAAAGATGACTTCTATGGATCTAAGATTGCTAAGATGAAAGTGTACTCGAATGAACCAAATAACATCGCTGGTCGGGACATATCAGAGGCAGACAAGAGTCCTGACATATGGAGTTCCACGTATTTATTATTTTAATTATTTATTTTAATTTGTTATATTAATTATTTGTTTTAGTTAGTTGTTTTATTTCATTGTTTTTAATTGACTTGTAAATCGAAACTTAGAGTAATGCCACTTCCACTGAGAAGGCAAATGTAGAACATTTTGTAAACTAATGAACCCAGATGAATTCTGTGTTGATTGCAACTTTTTCATTGATGCACATGAATATTCATTTTGTTGGATTGCTATATTGTGAAAAGAAGAAAAAGAACAAATTGTTTTTAGGAATTGGATTGGATCGTAGCCAAATTCTAAAAACAAAAGGAGGGTATGTAAGGATATTTGGCGTGTTACAGCACAGAGTACAGCACTACTGCACAGGTAGCAATTTTTTTTATGCAGCACCACCACAAGGGTGCGGTGCATTGCTATATGTGTTACCAGATTAACAAGGAAAGACAGGCTATTCAGTCAAAAAGGATTTTAACATATAAGATGCAAATCTATTTTTACAGTTAAAAGCACACGTGCACGTTCAAAAATGCACACTATTTTTCACCTGAAATGCCTATGGTGCAAGAGACACATTTGAAAATTAATAACTAACATTACTCATAACTAACCTGACTAATGAAACTGAAGTTAACATAATCCACTAATAAAAATGTGTCTCCACTGCAGAAATAGGCCTACTCTGAAAGTGAACTTTTAAACGCACATTCATTTTTTTTTTCGTTTTCTCTGCTGCTCTGTCCACATAACTACAGGAAGCAAAAGGGCTCGAAAGAACAGGAAATAAGTTGGTTACAAAGTATTACTATAAAAATGAGCCATTGTGTAGAGAGGGAGGAGATGGCATGATTGATTCTGATTGGAGCAGCATCATAGCAAGTATCATGCTAGAGGCAGTGATTAGGGTTTTGCTGGGGGGAGTTTGAGGAGAGAAGGACAGTGGAGATTTGGAGAGCTGGGAGAAGAACCTGTTTTTTCCTGGTTGGGGCATTTCTGCTGAAAAAGCTGAGAGTTCCAGGCAATGACCCCGGTTTGAGAATGAAAGGCGCTCCTTTTCACTGGGGTTAATCTTCAAGGGAGCCACATTCAGAAAGAGAACAGCTGAAGAAAACTCGGGCTGAACAGATAAGGTAATTACATAAGTGTGGGAGCTGAGTGTGTACGAGAATATTCAGTCAGAGTAGGAAAGGAGATTCCGGTGCCTTAATCACATGTTAATGTTGCAAATCGAGTTCTTTTCTCCGCCACTCTCTTTTCAGTGTATCACAGACAATGCTGTTACTGTGCTATTTTATTTATTTCTGTAAAGAGTGAGATCGTGTTTAAATGCAATTTTTATAATACAGAAAAATATTTGAAAGCAGACGGGTGGTGTATTTTATATTTACCAATACAGTGCTGATGATGAGGGGAGATTTTCAAACAGTGCAATTGTCATTTTAAGACAGATGTGTGCATGATCATATTCAGTATGGACAGTTGAGAGTGATTGTTTGTAGCATAGCTCTTTGGAGGTACATGAGCCAACGGGAAGAGGGACTCTCTGGACATAGTTCCCTACCGTATATAAGGTAGTGGAAATTACCACAAAATTACCACATATAGCTCTCTGTCGTAAATAAGTCAGTGAGATCGCCCATGGTGGCACACTAACACTAACACTGAAAATGTGGTATTCCTGAAATGTAGGTCTGAGGTCTCTCTAGTGATTACACGAAAAATGTAAGCAAAGATAAGGGATTCTGGACATTGGGGCCACAAATAAAACAAGGGAATTATGCTCACCAAAATACCACCAACCACGCATACCAAATATGCATGTCTGGGTGCTGAAATAATGCATGTCCACTGTATTATTGTTGCACATGGCCCAATCTGAAAACAAGGAGTGATTATTGCTAAGTTATTTTTCGGCGGTAATAAAATACCGTCAGGCCCCAAATCTCCACAAAATACCCTACAGTGCCAGCTGACCAGATACACATATCCGGTCGGATCACCACGCTGTGTTACGCTGTAAAGCAGTCCTCAAAGGAACGCTCTAAGGAAAAGGTCTGTTTTGCAAAAATAAAATATAAACTTCTGTATGTCAGGAAGGAACTCAAATTCCAGAATGACGACCTTGGTAGATATGAAAATAGCCAGAGAACACTTCTTACATAAGCTATTTGTGAGAGGTGAGTGGAATCATCAGGACCAAACGGTCTGGTTGCAGGCAATCGCGCAACAGGTCACTGAAACAGGGTCAGATATATGGGGAGATCAGGGTCCCCTACATGTGGCCCTGAGTGAACTATACATGGCCCCGAAGGCCAAGGATGAGCACCACAAGATTGCCAGGGTAGCGGCATATTTATATTTACATATGGGAGCCATGCAGGACAAATGTGCTGAAGGCCAAGATCTGGCGAGTAGGCAACTGCTGGCACTACAGAAGGCCCAATCTGATCTGGACTCTTCTGAGCAGAGGCTGCTCAGGAGCCAGGAGTCAGAAAATAACAGCAGACGGTACATCACTAAAATAAAGGAGGATATGGATGTGCTGCAACAGGAAAAGGCGGACCAGGATACCAGATTTCTGGCCTTGCAGAAGGAGCACCAAGAAGGTTTGGACTCCCTACTGCAGAGCCAGAAAAAACTGGAGCAACAGTTAGACTTCAATAGGGCATGTGCTGAGCAGGTAGTCACCCTGCAAAGCCACCTAGATAGGGAGAAGGCAGAGAGCAATAAACTGATTTTGAAAGACCTGGATACCCAGGCAGAGTTTGACCAGGAGCGCCAGAAAACTGGTGCCTTCCAAAGGCAAAGGGACGACCTGGCGGCACAGATGCAGGCTCTTAGTCAGGAAAGGGATACCTTAGGCCAGGAAGTCTGCCACATAAAAAGGAAAATGGAAGAAAATCACCTGTCCCTCCAGGGACTGGGTGACCTCAAAAAAGAACACCATAACTTGGAGCACACCAGGCAGGTGGAGGATGCTCTGGCAAGAAAGGAGCAGGCCAATAGGGACACAGCTCAGGAGGTAACCTTCCTGCAGCAAAGACTGGCCCAGTGCTCCAGGACCAATCAGGAAACGCAGAGAGAGAATGAGGCTCTCTGCCAGCACAATGATAGGCTCCAACAACAGGTAGCGATGCAGGAGAGACTGATAGAGTCTAATAAGGCCTTAACTGAGGAACTGAAGGCGCAGGCTCTTGCATTGCAACAGGGAGCAGGGGCGGATAGAGACCAGGTTCGCTGGGAAAGGGAAACTCCTGAGCATAACCTCAGGAGCCCTAGTACCAGAGGCCTTTATCTCTCTCAGTCCCTGGACTCTGCCACCCCCCTGTCCCCTGGCGCACATGAGCACCGGGCCACAGGGATGGCAGATTACTATCCAGCCAGAAGCATGGGGCTCATAGGCCAGTACCTCCCAGGAATGGATGGGCAGGCATCCGGGTATGGGCACCCAAGCACAGTGCAAGTTAGTGGGGAACCCCAGGAGAATAGGCCCCTTAAGGGCATCCTGAAAACTTCTGCCCAGTTAGGTCAGTGGGGGGTACCCATCAAATCCTGGCAGCAAGGAGGAGTCTGAAGACTCCTCTGAACGGCGCAGGACACAGGAGACCAGGTCCCCACATTCTGCCAGCCACTCCCAGGCTCGCAGAATCCAGGAAAACCTGGAAGAGCAGACAGGAACCTCTGGGAGCAATGCCTCTGAGTCAGAGGATGAATGGACCAGGGTTACCCGAACCAAAAAGGCCAATAAGGCAAAAAGGGCCTTGCTTAAGGACCCATTGAAAAAGATTAAGGCAATCAGGAGTGTCATCACGCCTTATCATAAGAACGCCAAGTACTTTGTTTGGGAACACTTGGAGCTCTATGAACAAATGATGGAGACTTTCCATTTGAAGGACAGCCAAAGCTGTATCCAATATGTAAAGTGGACCTTCTCACCAGAATACTCCAGTTTCTTTGCGGGTCTGGAGGACCAAAATCATTTAAGATGGTCCACCTATAAGGCGGCCATCTTGAAACATTTTTCTGTTCACAGAAATCCTCAAGAGACTCGCAAGGCAGCCTACAATTTGCAATGTGGGGAGGATCAGGCCCCACAAGAATTCGTGCAAGAACTGAAACGTGCCTTTGTGCAGACCACCAGAAGGGTGCGCACAGACAGCAGAGAATTTGTTAATAGTTTTTTCCATGCCTTGCCCAAATACATGATGACCCAGCTCGTGAGAGATTTTCATGAGAAAAGATCTTTAGAATGGGTCATTGAACAAGCCACCCGCATCTACGAGGTGCAGAAACCGGTGGAAAACAAAAACCAGCCCAAAAACCCCAAAACCAACAGCACCCCTGCTGCTGCCAAGGTGGCAGAGGTAAGGGTTGCCCCTGTTTTTTGATTTGGAGATGGGGGGCCTAAAAACCTACCTGCACCTAATAATGCTAGGCCCAGAAGGTCCTCGGGCCACAAACAGGGAGCCAAGGAGGCAGCCCCACAAATGGGGTCCCTCGCTCTCCTAATTATGTAAGTCCCCGTTACAAGGGAAATCGACCCATCCTGGGTTATGTGTGGACTCCTCCAGCCCAAGGGGGGGGGATCCAGCCAAGCACCTAACCCAGGGAACTTCCCTCCTAACTTCCCCCAGGAGGGCAGAAATTCTCCAAATCCTGGGCAGAACTTTTTCCCCAGGTATCCACCCAATTTCCAGCCCCAAAATCATCCATCCTTCTTTCCCCAATTCCCTGAGCTCAGACAACCTAATCCGGGAGAGGGGAGGCCAAGGGTGGAGGGGTACCAAAATCTTCCCAACCAGGGGTACTACCAGAGAAGGGATAGCTACCCTTCCCGGGATCAGCCCAGGGGAGAATATAGAGCCCCGTATCAGCCTGAGCGGGTTTCCCAGTTAGAGCGCCAGGTCCAAAATATGGCACGGAATCTGGGTCACATACTGAGGGCTCAACAGAACCCTCAGATGAGCGTGCCACCGCAGAATGCCCCAAACTCTGGACCTGGTACTCCAGAACAATGACGGGGGCAGCACCCCGATAACACACCGGTTCCCAAGGAGGAGGCACAAGGGGAAGGGGGTGTAAAGCCTTGGAGGAAGCTTCCTTCCCAACTTGTAAACAGCCCCTGGATTACCAGGAACCGGAAACAAAATCTCCTGCCCCTGAAAGCCTGCCTCCCAAGGAGCAGAGGGGGGCTAGGAGAAACAAAGGACCCAAACAGACCCACTTTGTGGAGGAAGTACAGGTCTTCCAATTTGAGGGAGAGGGATCCTCAGAAGTTCCTGGGAAAAGGATCTTCTCCTTCAGAGATGGGGGAACTCCTCCCAAAGAAAAATGGGTCCCAAGGGATGTCAATTCAGACTGGGGAGATATGGAGACTGAGCTACCGCCGCCCATCATCTCATCCCAGAACCCACAATACCGAAATCCCCTGGTTCCAACCCGTCCTGATGACTGCCTCCAAAAAGGGCGGGGCGGCCCAGAACCGGAACCAGGGGAACCCACAATGGGTCTGATCTCCAGTTGCCATTTCTTTCAGATTCCCAAGGCTCTCCACAGAATTCTGCCCAAATTTCCTCTCTTGCAATGTCCATAACCAGAAAGTTAGCCCACCAGTTGTCCAAAAATGTGCATTATCTGTGCCCCCTTGAGGAGAAGGAGGGAAGATATTATGCCCCGGTACAAGTACAGGGGCAGGGTACGATTTCAGCGCTGGTGAACACGGGATCTCAAGCTACCTTTCTGTCCAGAAGGGCCTTTGATGAACTGAATGCAGGAAGGGGAGGGAATTACCAAATTCCAAATTCCTCTCACCTCACTTCCTGGACAACTCCTGAACTTTGACGGGAAGGAAATTCCCGCCGAGGGGACGGCAGATTTGGACATTAAAATTGGGCGACACAAGTTGAAACACCCGGTCATAGTTGTGACTCCAGAGGGCACCCCTTGTTTACTAGGGAATGTCCTCCTGAGAAGGTTGTCACCCCTAATAGATTGCGTAAACAAGGTCCTCTGGACCCAGACTATCTGACCCATAAAATTAAAACAGAGTGTCAACCATGTTAGTTTAAACGGCACATGCCACATGGTTGAACAAAAATCTGACCAAGTAGCATTCCACTTCCAGAATAACCAAATTCCAGACGTGACAGTAATAGCAGTAGGACAACAGACTGGGGATGGGGGGTCCTCTCTATTTCTGAAAATCAACCTCCATTCCACACTGGAAGGAAACACCCTGAAATTCTTTACTAATCCACAATCAGAAACTCCCACTCCTATAGTCCAGAAAGATGTGAAATCAGCTCAGAGCATGGCTGGTATTCAGCAAATTGGAGAGCAGTTGTTCATCCCTGTTCAGTTAAATGATGGGAAGGACTCTGTTCTCGCTCGAGTGTGTGTGAACAACGGTAAGAGCTTCATCAGCGAAGCCATGTTCCGCCAACTGCCAAAAGATCCAGCCATTCCCACATTCAAACTGATAGACAAATGGGAAATGGACCTGGAAGCACCCAATTCCAAACATCTCCTGCCAAGCAGGTGTATGCTAAAAATCTCCATTGGCAACAAGAGCATAGTCCACAATTGTTGGGTCGTGCGAGACGCCACTGCCGCTTTTTACTTAGGCAGTGACATTCTCAATCGCTTTGCCATTAGTTTGGACCTAATAAACTTCAAAGCTTGGTCCCGATTAGCGGATAATCCCATGGGCTTTAATGATCCAGAAAAAGCATTTAGGTCAGCTCAACTGCTACCTTATGCAGTTGAGATTCAGATCAAAGAGAAAGTCACCATCCCAGAAAGGACCCGACAATTCTCCCTGGAAGTGAAAGTTAAAAGAGGACAACATTTGAAAAACCCTGATGCTTATATACACCTAAATGCTTCTCTCCAACAGCAAGGGTTGGGGGTAAACCCAACACCATTAGTCAACATAGAACATGACACCATTCTAATAGAGGTGTATAAAAGCGACTTAAAGAGTATTACTCTAGCCGCAGGCACCATTATTGGAATGGCGGTTGATGACCAACATTTTTCCATTGATTTAGGAAATGAACTGTTAGGACCAATCCCCAAGGACTGTTTTGACAGTGACAGTGATGACAATACAACACCAGACAGGATTTTTACCCGGCATGGGGGGGAACTTCCTGGTGTACGCTTCTTGCCCTTATGGTAAGGAAGATGTGACTTGTGACTTCAGGAGGGATGAGGTGATTTTCCAGGTCCATGAGGGCTGCCTTTCCCACCTGAAGCCTCCAGTCCAAATCAGCACTCTGACCAGGGACTTCTCCACCCAGCTGGAGGAGGCCGCTGAAATAGCCAAACCAGAAGTCTTTCCAGGCTTCAGGCAGATGGTGGAAGAGAGAGTCAACCTAGCTGATGCCTGTGTGACTCTTGAACAAAAGCAAAAGTTGAAACAAGTTTTCTTGGATTTCCAAGATCTCTTTGCGGTAGACTCATATGACTGTGGTCGCACCGACATCCACACAACAACAATCCCCACGGACCCTGGCATGACTCCAGTGTTTGTGAAGCAATATCGTTTGCCTCTCGTATCAATGGAGTCCCTTACTGAAATAATTAAGAACCTTGAGTCCCGGGGAATAATCCGTCCAATACACCGCACCTTCAATAATCCGGTGCTGGGAATATTAAAGCCAAACGGCCAGTGGAGACTCTGCGCCGACCTTAGGGAGCTCAACAAACGGGTCCATACTTCCCGATGGCCTCTGCCCTACATTGACCAAGGGCTGGCCCAGATCCAGGGGTCACAGGTATTCACTGCAATAGACCTGACCAATGGATACTGGACCGTGCCTGTCAGTAGGGAGGACCAATACAAGCTGGCTTTTACCTGTGGGGGCCAGCAGTAGACATGGACCCGGACTCCCTTCGGATACCTCAACTCCGGCAATGAATTTGACATTTTCCTACACAAGGCCCTGCCCGACCTGGGTGCAAGGGGTAACCTGGCTTATGTAGATGATGTCCTCATCAAAAGTTCATCTGTGGAGGAACACATAGCGGAGATCCGTTATGTTCTGACCCAGTTGAGGGCCGCCGGAGCAAAACTTTCCTTTCAGAAAGCACAGTGGTGTGGAACCCGTGTTAATTTCTTGGGGCATGAGATTACTCCTCAGGGTCTCTGTCCCCAGGAAAAGAAAGTGGAAGCACTTCAGAAACTGAAAGACCCCACAACTCTGCGGGAACGAAGGAGCTTCCTTGGACTGACTAATTACAGCAGAAAGTTCATTGAGGGCTACACAGAGATCACCAGACCCCTGATTCATCTCCTGAAGGGGGGGGGGTCAAGTGGGAATGGGGTCCAGAACAAGCCGAGGCGGTAAAACAACTCAAGAGAAACCTCTCACAAGCGCCTTGCCTAGCTTACCCTGTCAGAAACAAGGAGTTCTTCCTGGAGACGGGGTTGTCTAATACATGCTTGACGGCAGTATTATACCAAAAGCATGACAAGGTCAATAAAGTAATCTCCTATGCGAGCAAAACTTTATCCTCTGTGGAGGAGAAATTCAACGATTGTGAGAAGGCACTCCTGGCAACGGTGTGGGCATTGAAGAATTACCGCCCGTTTATCCAGGGGGAACACATCATAGTGGAGACTCCACACCAGCCTCTGCAATATCTCCAAAGTGACAGAATCCGGGCCGGAAATGTGAGTAATTCCCGAATTACTTCCTGGATTCTGTCAATGCAAGGCTTTCCTGTGGAGGTCCGATATGGCCAAAACAAGAAGAGTCCCCTCGCGCAAGGTCTGGCTGACTTGCATGATTGTGCCAGAGAAAACTGTCTCGAGGACAAAAGTCTAAAAATCAAGGACAACACGGAGGCATACCTTAATTCCCCACACAAAGTCTTTGAAGAGGACAAGTGTGAGGGAATGCCCACTGTCTATGTGGATGGATGCTCGTACCATGTTGACAACGACGGGGAGAAAGAACTGGTGGCTGGCGTAGGGAATGCATGGGTGAAGGAGTTCCCAGAACCCTCCGCTGGATACAAAATTGGTCCCCGAAGTAGTCAGGTGGCAGAATTGATGGCTGTTCATCAGGCCATCCTCACTGCTGTCCAGCATCAACTCCACGAACTGGTCATAATCACAGATTCGAATTAGGTACGGAACGGGTACGTGGAGCACCTTCTTAATTGTAAAACCAGAGGCATGTTATGTGCTAATAACAAACCCCTAAAACATGGGAAGTTGATCCAAAACATTGATGATCTGGTCACCTCGAATGAGATGACCATCTATTGGAAAAAGATCAAGGGTCATTCCAAAATAGAGGGACCAGACAAAACTGGAAATGACTTAGCTGATCAGCTGGCCAAAACCAGGGACATCCAAGGGGATCTAGTTGAGATTCCCCCTGTTGGGGGAAATCCAGGTCACTGCTATCACTAGGTCCCAGACAAAAGCTCACAATGACCTTTCAATTGCACAATGGAGCAAGGAGACCCCTGATGCTGATTTGATTACCGCTCAGAAGGGGGATCCAATAATTGGTACATTTTACCAACACATTGAGGACCCTGAGAACTTTCCCCTGACGGATACCGATTACATTGGGAAAGAGGACCTAAGAGTGTTGATGAAATGTCCAAAAATGTTCCGAATCCAAGACGGTTTGTTGGTAAGGAAATCCAAAGCTGGCCACGATCAGTGGGTGGTTCCTACCTCATTCCGAAGCCTGATGTTAAGTCACGCCCATGATGCGGCCACTGCCGGTCATAGGGGGTTTCACACAACACTGGAAATCTTAAGAGAGGTTGCATACTGGCCACACATGGGCCAGGACCTCAACCAATATTTGAAGGGTTGTCTTGTGTGTGCACAATTTCAGCCAACATCCCTCACACACTGGGTGCCTCTCCAAAAGAGGGGGATGACACTGCCCTGGTCAGATTTACAAATCGACTTTGTAGGCCCTGTGATTCGCTCGACTAGAGGAAACAAGTACATATTGACTGTTACACGCTTGTTTACCAAGTGGGTGGAATGTCTCCCAGCCCCAAATTGCAAGGCAAAAACAGCAGCTGCCCTGATGATTAACCACATCTTTTCCCGTTTTGGTCTACCTCAAAGGATTGAGTCAGACAGAGGTAGCCACTTCACCAGTGAAGTAATGACAAAGATGTGGGAGATACTGGGGGTCAAGAGGAAGCTACACATTGCTTACAGGCCAGCTTCTTCTGGGGCAGCAGAGAGATATAACTGAACCATTGTGAGCATATTAAAGACGTTTGTGGCAGATTCTGGGCCAAGTTGGGATATCCGATTACCTCTGGTCCTAATGGCCATCAGATCTACCCCTTCATCTGCAACCAAAATGTCACCATTTGAGTTGATGACTGGACGCAAGATGGTGCTTCCTCAGCATTTGCTCTACAGAACCCAAGAGCAAACGTTGATAAATGCCTCCACAACTCATGAGTATGTGGAGAATTTAAGGAAACACCTTCAGCATGCTTTTGCCTATGCTCGGCGGAATCTAGAAAGATCAGCTGAGAGTATGAAGACCCACTATGACCTGAAAACTTCCAGGAAGGAATATCAGGTGGGAGACCGGGTCTATCTATACAATTTCCAAAGGAACCAGGCCAAGCAGCGAAAATGTTTGCCTACATGGAAGGGATCCTATGAGATTATAGACAAGATCTCTCCTGTGGCCTACAAGATCCGCATCCCCAAAGGCGGTTTGGCAGAGGGGGAAGACAAGTGGGTACATATAAATCAGCTAAAGTGTTGCCATCCCAGGCACACTCTGCAACAACTGGAGGAATCCTCTGGAATCCTAGAGGGTACTGTCTCAGATTAATTCAGTTCTAACTTAAAATATCCTACATATCGCCTATCAAATTCTGAGTTTCTCAATGTGGGTGTTTTTGTTTTTGAATGCAAAAAGAAATGTGCATGTTCATATGTTTTGACTATAAATTTATATGCCACCCCCTATATCAATGGTGGGGGAAAAATGTCTATGAATAGGTATTGCCGCTCTTCCTTTGTCGTCCTAGGAGAAAGAAAACCTTGAGACTGGCCAGGGAGGACGATCCGGAGACCGGGAGCAGAGACGCGAGGGGCCCAGGGTACCCCCCAATATTCCAATCAGGACCGGCGAGGAGAACCGATCGATCAGTACCGGATGGAGGAAAAGATGCTGAACTGTGCCATTTGCAGAATTGGAAGAAGATTATGCGGACAGACCAGTGCGTGGGTCAAAACCCTTGTGCACCCGACTCCCCATCGACTCAAATTCAAAGGGCAGTCACGTGGGGGGATTTGTTGGGTGTCCTGGCCCACGTTTGAGCTATCAGGCTGCAACATTTGGTGCTGTGGGCTTAGAAAATCCAAGATGGCCAAAAAGCCCACAAGTGCGCCAGAATCCAGGAGAACCACGCAGTTTGTGCGCACACCAAAATGGTTACCTCACTTGCCACCCACCAGTGTAAAGAAAGATCTTTGTTAACAAAATCCACTGTTACTGATGTCAAAAAGTTGCTGAAATCGTGGCTCACCGGACCACTTTAAAGATTCAACCCTTTTGTGGGGTTCCACATAACCATTTTACTGTAAAGGAGCCCCATCAAAACAATGTTAAGCAAGGATTATTTACTACCATGTAAGAACCATTCCTGTTTGGAATGTATTAATCCAAGAAAGATCCCAAAAATGGATGCAGTACCAACAAAATCCTCAAGGCGGCGCTAGCGGTCTAAACTCTGACAGGAGAACTAAGTGCAGTTGCTGACAAAGGGATTTGACTCAGCTGACTTCAAAGGCTGCATTTTAATAAAAAATTAGCGACCTGCTGTTCCCAGAGGCCAGAAGCCTGGGAAACCCTCTCACCTCAAGAGATTCATACCATAGCCCAGGATATCACATGGTCATAATAACCAAATGCAAAGTGACCCCCTGGTCTGCTGACCTCAACCTCCTGGAAACCACACAATAGGCTATTGCACTTGAATAGAATATGTTGATTTTGACTGTTTCCTGTCAACAAAGGCCTGCCTGCCAGAAGACACATGTGATCACTGACCCACCCAAGTCTTGGAGGCGGACTCCAACACTCTGAGAACTGAATTGAAAGCAAAATATATATTTTACAGAAACACTGATAACTCTTTGTAATCAAATGACAGGAATGTGTAACTTTGAGAGCCTTCATTTAAAAAAATGTACCTTCGATTCAAGCCCAAGCTCCAATTTGTGTGATGTTCTGGGGCAAAACCCTGCTATTTACGTATACTACAGACTCTGTGTTTAAGCTAGAGACATGGTAATTTACTGGAGTATGTATGGACAGGCCGTGTACATGTGTATAAATATGGAGAAAAATCCGATGTTGCAAAACCCACTAAAAAGCACCAAAGGTTGCCATTTCTGAATGCAAGCCCCCAGGAAGAGCAGAGTTTGAACAGGGTATATCTCATGTGATATGTGATGGGTGCATGTAATTTCAAACCACTGTGTATCTATGAAATATGTCTTTTGGATCAGATATAGATTTGGGTGTCAAGTTGACAGGGGTGGGTTCTCTCATAAACAGACCTCATCATGATGACACTTCATTTCATTCCCCCAATCAAGGGGAAGAGGAGGAAGTGGCCAATGACAAGTGGAGAGGGGTAGGGCCTAGAAAGCTAGCCTCTCCACCCACTTTCAAAACACATAAAATCAGACAGTCAGGACAGATAGGGACATTCTATTCCATCTGCTGCGGGACGCTCTGCCGGGAAAATCCATACTTTACCTCCATCAACCTCCAGAGAGCCAACATAGAGACTTCAATCTATCCACCTTCAGAGACCAAGACTTTACTTCAGAATCTGTAGCAGAGAGGTCAACTACAAGCTAAATCCCTCTTTTGCAGGCCTCAAATCATTGTAAACTATTCACAGCCAGGCGAGCTGTTTGAATTCTTTGCAAGAACTCTTGCCATTTGCCAGAAAGCAGTGTTGTATCCAGAGAAAGCTGTGCAGAAAGATCCAGAAGCAGTGCTGTACCCAGAGAAAGCAGAGCAGTATCCAGAACCAGAGGCCAGAGATCCAGAGTGACCCAGACCGCTGTTAGCAGAACCAGAGATCTGACCCAGATCACTGTGAAGTGCCGAGACCAGAACCGGAGTCCAGTCCGAAAACCTGACCAGATCCGTGGCGAGGCCTATTTCTAGATATATTGTGAGTACCTAGCAGAACTGTGCAGAACCAATCTCTTAGTTAAAATAATATAATTCAATCTATTTTAATCTAACCAGAACTGCCTCCTAACTCTCACCTGTCATTTGCAAAGCTGTCACCTGTCATTTTCTATCTGCAAGCTGTAACCTGTCGCTTTGAACTTTTAAAATTTCAAATCCGAAAAACTACCTTTATTTAATCGTTCGTATCTCTGGAACCGTTTGGTTTAACTTTCCTCTGAAAGCTTAGAATCTCACCTTTTCAACAAGCCTAGAACCGACTTCCTACTCCTCATACTTTTGCCGTAAACACGATTCTCGCACTCGCGAATTTTACCGCGATTTGGTTAAAAATCCAGCCACGTGTGAAAACAGCAGCTTCCTTGCTTTCCTTGCTAAAAATTTGTTTGCCTCTTAAGAACCATCCCTGAATCATTGCTAGAGTGAACCTGGACTAATATTAACTAGATACCACTCACCCTGAACCTCTAGAGGGAATTAAAAGCATTTTAGCATATTTTTCACTTCATTGCCAGCACATATAAAAGCATTTTGGGCCTGTGTTTCAAACTTCTGTAGTCTAGGCTTGCTGGGGTGAACTGAATTACATTTGATTGCATTTCTGAGAACTGTGTGCTTTCCTTCCATTTCCTTGCATTGCATAAAGGGGGGAGTGGATTGCCAGAGAAAAGTGATTACATTGTTTTGTTGAAATCATATTGAGTATTTCTGTACTGCAATTTCATTCCACCTTGCATCCATTTGAAACCATAAAAGTATTGTTGCTATCTTATCCATCCTATAACCACTCATCATTGATTATAAAGAAGTGTGCTGGTGCTGGACTATCCATTATTGATTACTGCTCAGATTAAGTGTGATATTCAATTATTAATTTATTATAAAGTGTGATATATATATATATATATTGTTTAAATGATCAAATAAACCGTTTAAACTTGCAAAACAGAACTACTTCGTGGCTCAGTGGGGTCAGGGGGATTCCAAGAGAGGGGTGTTATATAGGGGTAGTCATCCGGAACGCATGAACTGGACGTAAAGATATATCAATAAGGGTTTCCATTCAGTATCCCAGACTAGACATTGACTTAGCTGTAGTGTTGAATTGAATCCTCTTACAGCTGATAGGAAGAGTGACACAAATTGAAACAGACAAAATCACCATCTCAGACTATTAACTTCCCCGAAGTAGTTCCCACACTCTGGAGCTGGAAATTCTCAAAAGAATACTATACCCGATTATCTGAAAAGAAATAGAAGGGAAAATTGAGGAGTATTTTGATTCTAATTTAGATGGAAAAGCAAGTTTGGATGTGGTATGGGACGCATTTAAAGCGATCCTTCGGGGGGAACTTATCGCGATACAGGTATTTAGGGGGAATCTTAGGCATAAAATAAAACTAGAGTTGGAGCCTGAAGTAAAGGATGTCTTAAAACAAATGGAATTAGACACTTCCCCGAGTCTTCAAAGGCTATATTGTAATGCTAAGGGTAAATTGGATTTAATACGTATTAGACAGGCAGAAAAAAGCCTATTGTATTTAAAACAGAGGATATACGATAAGACAAACAATGCAGACAGAATGTTAGTGAGACAATTAAAACAGGAATTTGCATACAAGAGGTAGAAGATACAATGGGAAAGAAAGTAACGTCGACTGAAGACATTATAGATCAGTAATTATAGACCAGTTTTGAGCATTTTACTCTACTTTATATAAGTCATATTCCCCAAATCAGGCCGCACAAAGAAATGATTTGCAATCAACCCAATTGGAGAACATTTCGGAAGAGGATAAAGTAAATCCAGATAGCGGCATTGCCCGGGAGGAAGTATTATCAGTTATAGCTAACCTTCCAATAAATAAGGCCCCGGGACAGGACCAGTACATTGTCTCTTTTTATAAAATGTTTTGAGCAATTCTAGCCACCAAATTAACAGATCCTTTTAGCTCCTTTATTAAGAGTGGCAAAAGAACAGCTTCAAAGGAAAAGGCTAAAATAATTGTAATTCCGAAGCCAGGGAAGGATCTAGCTAAATGCGGTTCATATTGCCCGATAGCGGTCATGAACATTGACACATAAATATATACAAAATTTCTAGCAACCCGGCTCCAGAATCTTAGGACACATCTTATCCATCCCGACCAGACAGGATTTACAAAGGAGCGACCTACCCAAAACACAGAGCGAATCCGTCATTTAATGGGAAAGGTGGCTGAATCGGAGGACACAGCGGTTCTTGTGTCATTAGACGCTGAATAAGTATTTGACCGAATGGAGTAGTCCTTCCTTTTTAACACCTCACAAGTTATCTGGTTTGGTCCCAAATACTTAGCAATGGTAAAGGCCAATTATGTACATCCCGCTGCTAGATTGCTCATAAATGGTCAACTTTCTCCACAGGTTTCTCTTTGCAGAGGTACGAAACACAGTTGTCCCTTTTCTCCTCTTCTTTATGCATTGTACTTAGAACCATTATTATCACGGCTCTGACAATGGGAACAAATAGAAGGTATACCCTTTAAGGGTGGGGGGGGGAGACTCATAAACTGATGGCATATGCTGATATGCTCCTCACGATTAGTAACCCAAAGGTTCGGTAAAGTGGCTGGTCTTAAAATCAACATCATGAAGTTTGAAAATGTTAAGCTGGGCCTCTCGGGAGGATAGCTCAGGAGCAATGCACTTGCCTTGGAAGCAAGACGACACAGAGCAACACAGGTTCGATCCCCGGGTCCACACTCAGAAACCTCTGGGTATTAAGCGTGTTCAAAATAACCAATTACAATTGCAATTACACATGGCGCACTCAAGCAATGAAAGAGACACAGCTCAGATGGATACCAAAGAGCATCGGGGTCTGGGGCTTGGAGGTGAACATAACAAGTTTACTCTGGGAATTATATTCGGCTAACTTCTGCCCTTTATTAGACGGAATTCAGAAGCTTGTCCAGTCCTGGAGTCCTTTAATGATTTTGTGGCTCGAAAGGATTAACTTAATTAAAATGGTGATTTTACCTAAGGTGCTGTACTTGTTTCAGGCTCTGCCGATCTGAATCCTGACTTCCTTTTTCTGAACGCTGCATACTATAATATCGAAGTATATATGGAAAAATAACCCCCCCCCACCCGCATTGCATTGAAAACAGGAATGCTCCCTCCAAATAGAGGAGGGGTGGGTTTTCCCAAGTTTAGAGTCTATTATCGAGCGACGCAGCTGCGAGTAATTAAGGATTGGTTTAGAGAAGACACAAATAAATGATGGACACAGATGGAGAGAGCTATAGTGGGTCCTAGAATGGGAGAGAAACTATAGTTACATAGACCTGATGGACCTCGAAATATACATCACAGTGGGATTACTGGGCTGGTAGATGACACACGGGATCAGGCTGTCTGCCAACATGATTTTACTTCATTTCCCTCCCCTTTCACCCACCGTTCGCAAATCCTCAGTTCCCCCCCCAGGAAACTCTGATAGTTCCTTCCCTGAATGGAAAAGGGAGGGCTGTATAAAGTTTCGGGTTATGTTCCTAGACCAAGAGATTACATTGTTTGCTTTATGTACAGAGGAATTGGCCCTTCAGGAGAGGCACTCCTTCCAATACTTTCAAGATCGTCACTGGCTGATGACCCGCACCCAACAAGCGGGCGGCATTAAGACCACTTAAACCATTTGAGCAATTTGTAACTTCTAGTTTGGGGGATAAACATTTGATCTCCAGATTATATAGGCTTTTAACTGACAAATCTTCACTGAATGCGCTTAAATTTCAGCTGGCCTGGGCAAAGACCCTACTGTACAGGCCTACAGAGGAATCGTGGTCTTGTTTATGGTAAGGTATCACGAGAATGCCAAGATCCATACAGATCAGTTAAAAGCCTATATAATCTGGAGATCAAATGTTTATCCCCCAAACTAGAAGTTACAAATTGCTCAAATGGTTTAAGTGGTCTTAATGCCGCCCGCTTGTTGGGTGCGGGTCATCAGCCAGTGACGATCTTGAAAGTATTGGAAGGAGTGCCTCTCCTGAAGGGCCAATTCCTCTGTACATAAAGCAAACAATGTAATCTCTTGGTCTAGGAACATAACCCGAAACTTTATACAGCCCTCCCTTTTCCATTCAGGGAAGGAACTATCAGAGTTGGTTCAAATTAACATATCAATGGCACTACACCCCCAAACGATTACATAAAATTACTACATTGGTTCTGGTCTTATGTAGGAGAGGTTGTGGGGGGAGAGGCGATTGGTTGCATGCATGGTGGTCATGTCCCAAGTTGTCTCAATTCTGGGAAGAGGTGCATGGAAATATTAGGTCAAGGTTTGCTTTCAAGCCAGACCAATCTCTTGGGGAAAGTCCATTAGGCCTGGCACAACAAGATAATGAACAGTGGCCGAAATACAAGATACAAGATGAAGGCATTTTATATTCTTCAACTGGAGGCATTACTGGTAATAGCACCAGAAACGGAAGTCTCTTATCCTCCACACATAAAAGTCTGCTATTATAAGCTATGGAATTTCGTGTCTTTGGAGTGGGTCACATACACAAGACAAGTTTGTTTTCTCAGGTGGGTAAAAGGACCAGTACTTTCTGTCCTATGAAGAATGATCTTAAATCTACTTTTTTATCATAAGCAGCTTTTTGTTCGCTCTGGACCTTCCCCAAAGGAGGACAAACTACGTCTCGGACCACTTTTATGTGTTCTCGCATTTGAGTGGCGGTTTGTGAGATTGGAATGGGGGCCTCAGCTCATTCTTCCCAAGTTTCACGGAGCAGGTCCAAGACATCTCTGGGTTTTCTTCCGTAAAGCAATTCAAAGGGAGAGAAACCTGTGGAAGCCTGGGGTGGGGGGAGGGGGGTTCCCTATGGCAAATAATGCCCATGGGATCATTCGGTCCAAGTGCTTCCTGTCCTTGTCTACTAATTTCCGTAAAATTAATTTTAGGATCTTATTGAATCTTTCTACCAAGCCATCAGTTTGGGGTGGTATACAGAAGTTTGCAAGGTGGTTATGTGGATTAGCTCGTTTACTTCGACCATAAACTTACTCATAAAATGTAACCCCTGGTATGTTAGTATTTCTTTGGGAAAACCAACCCAGGAGAAATAAGGTAGAAGATGCTTAAGGATTTGCTGGGTGGTGTTATTTCGCATTGGGAATGCCTCAGGGTATCGAGTTGCATAATCTACGATCACCAGTACATATTTATTTTCCAATTTAGATGCCTTTAGAGTTCCTATTATGTCCACGCCAATTCTTGAAAAGGGGACTTCTATGATCGGTAACAGGTTTAGAGGGGCAGGTAATGGGATGTGCGTGCTGGTCTTTTAACATATTTTGGGTGTCTGGATGAAAGTGTTACAGTAATAATTCTGTTGAGATTAGTACCTCTCGGTATTGTATAACCAAATCCCAAAAGGATATTTTAGGAGTAAAAACACTAACCGGATCGGATGCCAACTTGTTCGGAGCAGCAACTGCAGAGGAGAAGGATCACCCCAGAATCCCTGTTCCCCCCCTAGCACCGAAGATAAAAGAATCGGCAAGGGGAAACACGAACCCCAGGGAAACCCTCTGGGGGGAAAAACCCTGGAGATCTTGACTCAGTCTTCTTGAAGGAAAGACTCCGGACGTCAGGACTGGCTTTCTCACAGGATGGCCCTTCTCTAGGTGGTGTAGTGGAAAGAGACCTACAGGACGAGAGGATAACAGGTGAGTTGTAAGAAGAGCAGAATGAAGGGAAAATTGATGTGGAGAGTACGAAAACTAACTTTAGATATGACTGGAGTTAGATCCTTCGAATGGGTCTTTCTTGGCAGTTGAAGGAGTTGTAGTCCAGAGAGGAGGAGAACAACTGACAAGGGAAGAATGATAAGTATGGTTCTAAACAAGGTAAAGATAAGTCAAATGTAGGAACGGGACTTACTTCCGCTAGGCGGACTTGCTGTCTAGAGCGGGATATCAAATGGAGGGCCCTGCTTGAAGGAACGGGAGAATCCCCTGGACTAATAGAGGGAGAGGAAGTGAGCAGCCCGAGATGAGACAATTCTACAACCAAAAGGAACGTTAGTGAGAAAAAGAGAGTTAGATATTTGTCGATGGGATGGAGTTCGGGGGTCAGAATCTCTGCGAACTTACGGAGCATCACATTCAGCAGAAGTGACGTGCCTTAAGAGGGATCAGATGACTGATCACGTGTTCCTGACGGCAACGTGAAACAACTAGACTGCTGGCACAGGTCTCCCTTGCTATACCGTAGTTTCCTCGAACCATAGCTCCACAAAGGGACCAATGACGCCTAATCTGCCATCGGCGAAATGGTGTAACAGAAAGTTGTTATATCGGTTTGGCTACCAGGCCAATAATAATTCCCACTAATGTACGCCTGTGTTTTAAATTGTCCTAAATGCCCCCCGGTAAAATGGGAATGCGCAGTCTCTAGCACAACCTTTCAGTGACTCTTGGATATTACCAATTGGGTTTTTACCAGACCTTCGGTGGAGGTTTCTCTTTTGTAGAGTAACCCTTGTTTTAAGAAGAAAAAGGGACTTCCCTTCCCTCTGCCTTCGTCCGGAAGGGATCATTTCACTGGGCAAAGGCTAGGTCGGGATAGATGGTGGGTTCTTCCCCCTTCCTTTCTCCGATGTTAAGAGATTTATCAGCTTCCCCAAAGCCTAAGTTAAATCTTTCTGTTTTATCTGGTTTGCTCTCCTTAAAATGAGGGAATAAAGCGCTTTCCAAAACTCCCTGAGCAATCTGATTCACACGACTTACCTCAAAAGGGTTTTCTCCAGGATTCTGTAAGAGAACGTTCACATCTCCCTGGAAGTTGGGATCAATAACGCCTGCTAAGATATCTATCCTGAACTTCCATACTAAACCAGATTTTGGTGCTAATCGGATGCAACACCCTGGAGGGGGTATCAAAATTAAGTCCGTAGGAATCATTCATCTTTTCCCAGGGGGAAAAATAGATTCCCTACTGCTACAGATATCAAACCCTATTGATTCATTGGTGGTGATGGAAGGGTTAAAGGCTCTCGGACTACGTTTTTGAAATTGTGGTGTTTCCCAATTTGTTTCCATTGAGTCACATCCCACTGTTGACACCATATGTAAGGAACTCATTGTGGCAAAAGTAAAGACAGACAAGTGATCACAGTTCAAGGGTGTTTATTAAACTGCAAAAGTGGGTGAGAAATGCCTAATCTAAACCTAAATTTAAGATTGGAGTAAGCTTCGACTATCAAATGAAAATAAGGAAGTCCTAGTGGCGTTGTGGTTAATAAAAAGGGCCTATACTAAGAAAAACCTATTGCCAATCCTTACGCTAATTACAAAAAGAGTGTGGGATAGGATTCATAAGAAAGAAAGAAGTGTTCACAAATAATATGTCAAGATGTAGTAGTCTGGGTGTCCATTCCCCATGTTTTGAGCACGGGATAAGGTGGAACATCTGAGCACAGCACGCTTCTCGAGCTATCCCAGTACGAGACAGTTCCGCTCAACCTTCAAGAACCTCAGGAGCACTGTTGAGCATCCGATTAAGATAGCTGCCTCGTCGGCGAGGTCTGCATAACAGTGCCAATATCCTGCAAGGAAGTGTCAAACGCTGTTACTATTCTTCCTGCTGGGGGGCTGATTGTTCCCCTATGACACTAGTGCTCCCATGATCAACCTTGCAAGCCTATGGCTGTTCAGGTTACGACACGGGGAGCTTGCAATGGAGACGGGCTGTAACACACGTCCGTGTAAGGAGGAGACCCGTGAGACCCGATCCCTCTGCCTGAGAAATCAAGCGATTCGCACACACCCCACCGCCCGCCTACCATATCAGGATTGACAGGTTGGCCCAGCGCCATGGGCTGCCGCGAGCCGCCTGGTTCCTCCCGGCCCGGGTCCTGTGACAGCAGCTGGCAGGATGGGCCCGCCCATCGCCCTCATGCTGTGCCGGTGCCACGGGCACTGCGTCTAGGAGAGAGACATGCTGCGTTCCGCAGGCTGGTCTTGAGGATGGCAGCCTGGACCGCAACGGGAGATGCTTGAGAAGAACCCCAGGGTAGGCAACGGCCGCACGAGGTGAGGAACGCTACCCCCCACGGCATTTACACAGCAGTTCCCATGGGAGACATGTACATTATAAACTGCACGTCCCCTGGCAGCCATTGTGTAATGCATGTTAAACGGCCCAACCCCCTCTGTGCACACATCAGCATCAAAAGAGAAATGTGGGACCCCCCCATAACAAAGAGAGACCACAGGGGTCCCCCCTTGTACCGCGGTAGCCCAAGGAGCAGGCTGCAGGGTGTCCTCATAACCAAAGCTACCCCCTGATCAAACTGCTGGATAGGATCCTTGAACTGGGAGGCTGCAATTCATCATAACAAAAGGAGCCGGTGGAGGGTGGGGAGGGAGAAAAGCCGGAGCAATGGACACATTTACAGGATGTACTCCTCGAGGTGAGATGGGACAGTTGAGCCAGGCCCAACCGGACTTGGCCCTCACGACCCACGTGATTATACTGGCACCAGATCTGGGAAATATGATGGGGGCCATGGAGAAAGGATTTGCTGCTGTGCATGAAAAGCGTGACGACATAACAGCAAATGTTGTGTCCATGCGCTCAACATTGGCACAGGAAAGGGTCTGAATTACAAGGATAGGTGCCACTGAAGACAATGTAACCGCCCTCCAAGACACTGTTGCTACCCTCACGAGGGACATGAAATTTGTCAAAAACAAATGACACGATCTAGAGTCGCGATCACGCACTAACAACATCCGTATAGTTGGAGTCCCCAAAGACGCCCTGAATGAAGGCATGGAATCATCAGTGGAGAACCTACTGATGGACCTTCTGGGTCTCCCGGAACCTTCTCCCTTCTTTGCTGTAGAACAGGTTCATCGTGCCCTGACCCCGAGACCCAAACCGAGTGACTTCCCCAGGCCCATCATAGCTCCGGAAGCGCAAACAAACAACCAATCAAACAAACAAGTAACACAGAATATGGAATGCTATTCCCAGCGAAACTAAGGCTGCAGTTCTGGGGTCAACTCTACTTTTTCCATAGTCCCGAGTGAAGCCGTGAAGTTCATTGAACTCATATCCCTATAAATAAAAATGTTGCTGACCCTGCTGAGGTTCCCTGTCCCAATTTTGCTTTTGGAAATCTTAGGTCAGCATATGAGTTGTTAGCAGCAAATCAGGTGTATCCGCCGCCTCAATACTCGGTTCATAAGGAATGTGGCATCCCTCGCTAATGTGTAAGGTACCGTCCGGAAACAGACAGCCCCAATGCAGTTGCTTTGTGTGAGTTGAGGAAAACATTTCCCCTTGGGCCCGGTTGGAATTTGGGGGTAGTTGGTAGGAGGGGAGGGAGAGGTCCATACACGGCAGGTTGGGGGGGGTGGCAGTGGTGGTGGTTGTAGGGGAAATATGGTCCCGTTTTTAAAACAGACCTTTACGGTTGAGCGCCATTTGCGTGGATCAGGAGGGTTGGGGGAAAAAAAAAAACTATAAAAGTATTGGCAATTGAGTGCTCAGATGACAGTTCTGGATTACACAGTAATCTTAATCCTAAATGAACACAAGGTTAATCACATGATAACACATAGGATATGGCACAACAACTGAGAGTAAGGTTTTGGAAAATTCGTGGTCTGGGGAATTTCACTAAAACATGGGGAATTTCACTAAAACATGGAAAGTGATGGCCTACGTAAATAGGAATAAGGCAACTGTTCTTTACTTGCAGGAGTCCCATGCTAAAGAAGGAAGATGCCGTGGTAGTGCCCCTACACGGGAGGAGGAACAGGCATTTCACATCTTACTCCTCACAGTCCAGTGGAGTCATGATACTGATATATAACGGTACTCACAAACACATATGTACAAATATCGACTCCCCCGAGTTCTTTGATCTTATCGGGGGGATTCTGTCCAGATACTTTGGGATACCTATAATATGGGGGTGGGTGGACATGAACCTAATTCTCGATCGTACACTAGATAGAACGAAGTTAGCACCCAGGCCCATACCTAGAGCCGGCGCCGATTGCGGTCTCATATACAATCGCTGGCTCTATGTGACCCGTGGCGCACGACACACCCACAGACAAGGGAATATACTTTTTACTCCTCAGTGCATGATATGGCCTCCCGGATAGATATGCTCCCGATCTCCAGCTCATTTATGGGGAGAGTGCTAGACATCGACATAAAACCCTGCACATTGTCTGACCACTCCCCGGTGACATTATAATTGAAATAAGGCAGAAGCATCACAGGTTGCGCATGGAGATTTAAATTGGAACCTTGAAAAGATATAGGGCCTCATTACACGGATGGCGGTGAACCATGGCGCTATTAGCGCCATGGTCCATGCCGGTAAAATACTGGCACCGCCTTGGTGGAAAGGGGAATTACCGCCCTATTCCAAGGTTGGCGGGGCGGTAATTCCCCCTTCCACCATTGCCCTTCCCCATTCCCATTTTTGCCCCATAGGGCTCTATGGGAATGGGGAAGGCGCCAATTACGGTACCGCAAATTGCGGTACCGTAATTAGCTCCCTGGTCCCTTTGTGGGTTGGATTTTTAACGCCTGCAAAAAGCAGGCGTTAAATTCCCCAACCCGCAAAGGGACCTCGTAGTAAGGCGGGAAGGATTTACCGGTACCGGTAAACCCTTACCGCCATCCGTGTAATGAGGCCCATAGTGTTTCGGGCTGAGATTAAGGTTCACATTGAGAGCTTCTTCACTTGTAATACTGACAATTTCACCTACCTGGGTACTAGATGGGAGGCCTTTAAGGTCTACAGCAGGGGTATGGTGATATCTAGGGAAGCTGGAGCTCTTAAAAGTATTAGGAGGGCCTTGGAGCAATGTGAAACCGCTAGAGATTGAATACTCTCGATCCTCAGATCCCCTGGTGCTGGCACAAATATGGACGGAACTCAAAAAAAATTTGAGGTACATGCTCAGAGGGAAATGCGCTACTTCTCACAGGCGGCCAGGAAATACGGGAAAGGGGACAGACCATGTAGAAAATTAGCGAGGTTGGTTCAGACAGAGAGGGGGCAGGTCCAGGTAGACTGCATTCTGGATGAGCAAAGCAACCCCAGATGTGTTGATTCAGAAGTGGTCGGTACATTCCGTGAATTTTATAAATCCCTATACACAGCGGAACTGCTACGGGGGGGGGGGGATCAGGCCATCTATTAATTATTAGTAGATATCCGATTATCACGCCTTAGTGCCTAGATTAGGGAAATACTCGAGACCCCCATAATACTAGAAGAAATAATGGCAGTTATTGTCAACTTGCCCAAGGTAAAGGCTCCAGGCCCAGACGGTCTCACTGCAGAGTTCTATCAGGAATATGCGGCCATGGTGGCCCCCAGCCTCCTTGGCAACTCCCTAGTGTCGAAATCACTCCGGGAGGCTACGATCACGGTACCTCTGAAACAAAAAAAAAAACAAGCAGTTCTTACAGGCCCCTTTCACTCATGAACTACGACACCAAGATCTATGCTAAAGTCCTATCCAACCGCCTTCTCCCATTGATGCCTCATCTTGTGCACTGCGACTGGGCAGGGTTTGTGCCTGGACGATCTACTGCTCTCAATATTAGGCAGCTATTTGACTTCATGGCTAGAATAGATCCCGAGGCTTGTGCAGTTGCAGTGGCTGTTGATGCTGAAAGGCCTTCAATATGGTATTGTGAGACTATCTACTGGTGGTGCTGGGGAAGATGGGGTCGGTCCGGCCATGACACATTATATTAAATTACTATACACACAGCCATTGGCCATGGTACCAGTCAACTCATGTGCATCTGAGCAGTTCCCCCTAGAAAGAGGCACCCGTCAGGGTTGCCCCCTCCCCCCGATCCTTTTTGCCCTTGCCATGGAGCCCATGGCAGATTTTATCACAGAGCGCCACGGGCGACATGGCGTCCGCTTGTCTGGCACTCCCGAGATAATCTCCCTGTTTGCTGACGATGTAATGTTGTATGTTAGAGATTCTCCTATTAACTTGGACCCAATCCTTCACGATATTAAGTAAATCGGTGAATTCTCCAGCTTCACCATACATTTTTCCAAATCAGAGGTCTTCCCGCTCACAGATAATGCACACGAAACCTGTAGCGTCTTCCACCTTCGATGGTCCCAAGACCACATTAAATATCTGGGTTGGTGATATCCAGAACATGCACCACCTTGTTGCGTGACAATCATGAGGCAGCTATAACCTACGTGGAAAACAGGCTCAGTAGATGGAAATCCCTCCCACTCTCTGCTGTCGCTAAACTCTCCCTGATCAAGATGATATTACTACCCAAGTTGCTGTACATGTTCATCAATATTCCACTCTGGCCAGGGAAATCTTATTTTTCTAAAAGGCAAGGATTATTTGCACAGTTCTTGTGGCACTCCGGAGCAGTCGGGAAAAAAATTGGCTAAGATGACCCTTCCATATGAGAGGGGAGGGTTCCTATCCCCCATCTGGAACTATATTGGGTGGCCGTGCAGGCCCAGTTCGCCACATTCTGGTATGTAGGGGGAACATCCTCCACTCCATGTCAAGGTGGAGAGGCTGGCGCAGGGTTGTTCAGATCTTAAGACATTGCTGCTGGACCAACACTATAAAGACACTTGCCCATACGACCTAGTTGCCTCCACGATTAGAGCTTGGCGGTCAATCTTTGCCTTTACAGGGACTGACCGACCTTCCTACCGATGGCTTCTATTGTGGAGATTCCCTGAACTAGGACCCATGTGGGATGGAGCAGTACAGTCAAAGTGGGAGGGTTTGGGCTATAGAGCACTGGCACATCTATACCCAAAAGGGAAATTCACCATGCCCACTACATCGAGGCCCGGGCATGTGGGTATTGGAGGGGAATTGCTTCAATACTACAGGATTCAATCAGCAGTGACAACCAGATGGCCGGGGTACCCCAACAAACCCCCCGAAATGTCAGAAGTGGCATATATAGCCAACTCTAGCGCTTGTAGATACATCCTCTCTACCCTCTATAAAATGGTGTTGATAGCCCCCTCAGCCTCACATGCACCCATTCGCTGGTCGGAGGAAATGGGTATGGAACCTATGGACGCTCAGTGGACACACATGTGCACCCATACCAAGTTCATGCAATTCAAAATATTGAGCAGATTCTATTACACCCCGCCAGACTAAGCAAAATGTTTCACCTTGAGGGACATGTCTGCCCTAGATACCGGTCTGCCCAGGCAGATCACCTACATATGTTCTGGGAATGTCTCCCCACTTAATAAACCTTTGGGACAAAGTCTTAAGATACCTTATTCAATGTGGTGGGTTCCCTGTTAGAGCGAGCCCCTCTTGGAGCTCCGTTTGGCATGTGGGCAGATCTGCCGAGCAAGAGGCATCAAGCATTTGTGAATATGGGTTGCATGATGGCCAAAAGATGCATTCTGCTGAAGTGGAAAGATAAAAAAACGGCTGGGGAGCGAGAGTGCGTGGTGGCTCTGACCTGGGCTCAAGAGCATGAGGTTGGAGATCTGGGCCTACTAGGCTGCGGTTACGACCACAGAATAGAAGGTGAGTCGGCTGCAACAAACAATGGACACTTTACTATCGCTTGTGCTGATTACATGGGCTATGCTTTACGATTCCAATGATCTGTGATTATCTGTGTATAAATTGCATTTGTTTGATTCCATAAGTAATCTGTTGTACTCAACCAAATTGCCAATAAAATCAAGGTAAAAAAAAAAAACCTTCAGGAACCTTGGTGGCCAAGTCTCTCTCTCTCTTGCAAAAAGTCTCTTGCCTTCGAGGGTCAGAAAATAAACCACAAAGTTCCATTTATACGGTAGTTAGGGTGATAATGGATCACCCGAGGGGCCACCTCTTCCGGGCGCCGACCCTTCTCAATTTTCAGCCTCCCGCTTTCGGGCTCACTATGGCTTTTCCTTGGTTCACAAATCTTAATATCTTTTTAAACAATTCTTCAGGCTTCACCCATTTCTGTCGATATCCCTCTGCCGGGTTCACTCTTGTCAACTGTTTCTAAAAAGGTCACTGCGAACATCCCTTAGTCGGGTTCACTTCCGTTAACACACTGTTCATGGGGACTTCATTGCCAACTTTATCAATCATACCCTTCGACTGTATGGAGGATTTTGCAAGACCTCTGTATGACCATTTTGACTGTTCCAGGGCCTTTTGGTATTTGCAGTTTCAACAAACACAGGATTCAGCAGAGTCTCTTGAGTAAGCACCCACACAGTGCCAGATCCCTCTGCAGCTGGTTTCCCCTTTTTCCTAACAGTTGTTTGAACTTCCCTTAAATTGCTACTTTGCGACTTTAATTCAACACAGTTTGGTTTTTATTGGTTCTCCCCTCGACTCACTGGCTGTGATGAACTGCTTGGCTTTTCAGCATATATGGAGTCAAGGCCGGTACCATGGTAGTAGGCGCCTCGGTCCTGCTTATCAGCGTAGGCAAGCTCTGTGTACCATTGACATCTGCTACAACACACTTGAGCTATTGTCCGCGGTCTTACAATTCCTTCTGCGGAGGTTTCGCGGGTCTGGGTCGGAAAGGGCAAACTCCTGTCTCTCCTCGTCAGCCTCTCGATATTCGGTGCCTTTCTCCTCTTGAATTTCTGTGCCTGGATTGCGGTCTCGATGGCTCGGGTGTTAGTCTGTTGTCTGTGGTGTGCGAAGGTGTCTGTCGGAAAATGGGGGTAGTGTTTCGGACTATCCTATGTGGTAGGAGGGGGGAAAAGGTATTGAAAGAAGGGAGATACTGCGTCTCACCCATCAGTGTCCCACTTCCACTCCCCAAGGACCCCCCATCCAGGTGATCCTGCCCCTCACTGGCGCACCCCTAGGAACTGGATCCAATAGCAATGGCAGTGTCCTGGCCACCTGGATGAAAGATCCCTGGGGACTTGCTAGGGAGACACCTTCAGGTTTCTCACATATGCTATCATAAGATGATTATGGTGGAAAAATCTAAATATTATGCAAATTGGATAACAGAAGCATATTGCTCTGCTAGGCAACTGTTTACAGTGGCAAAATAATTGTCGATCTGCCCATCTAAAAGGCTAGTGAAACTGCCAGATGTGCAACTGCAATGTAATGTAATTAGTGCATTATTCTGTGATAAAATTCGAGCTATCCGACAAGCTATTACTAGCAGTTAAGCGGCAATGGAGGTGGAGCGGCTCCAGGAGCTGCCCGCCGGAATACCTATCATTCCTACTTTGCAAATATTTTCTGTCTACAGCCTATAGATGACAATGTTATACTAAAGGCTCTCCATGGCCTGAAAATCAACCTCCCCGTTTGATGTTGTACCACTCTGTATTGTGAAAGCCCTTCCACAGAGAGCTATTTGCAGGTTTACAGCGGCCTTATAGCACTCTTTTACCATAGGTGAAGTTCCTGCCCCACTGAAGCATGCAGTGGTTATCCCTCTTTTAAAAAAATAAAATCTGGACTCCTGTGTGGCGGCCAATCATAGGCCCATTTCTCTTCGTCCGGTTATTATGAAACTGATGGAAGCCATGATTACTCCACAGTTCATGAAATTCTTGGGGGAAACAGTGGCTGCATCCAATTCAATCTGGTTTTCATCCCACAATGGGTACAGAATCAGTTATGATCTCACTGCTGAATGATTTAGCTCTGCTTTAGGACCGCAGAGGCGCCGCAGTGCTAATTCTCCTGGACCTCTCTGCAGCATTCGATACTGTGGATCATGACACTCTAGTGACCCGTATCGAGCAAGCTGGCGTTGCCAGGCCCCTTCTGGCATGGTTAGTCATTTCTTGAAGGGCATTCCCAGACTATTTCTTTTCAAGCATGCCATTCTTCTACTTCTAGTTTGACTTGTGGGGCTCCACAATTGTCAGCCTTGTCTCCTCTTCTTTTTAATTTATATGTGCACTTATTGGCTGATCTAATTGCAGAGTCAGGAGTCCTTTTTTATACCTATGCCGATGGCGCACAGTGTTTCAGCTGGACTCGTCCCAAACTGAAACCCCCGAAAAACTTTGCGACTGCCTGGACAAAATAGGTAATTGGAGGTCAGCGAGTTGGTTAAAGCTGAATGGAAATAAAACAGAGGTTCTGGTGTTCGTACCCAAACGGTGGACAACCTTTGGAATTCTCAATATTGGCCCGACTCACTGGGCCCGTGCCCTGCGGTCTGTGAATCTGTTAAAAGCCTTGAGGTGAGGCTCCTACCCAATGGCTCACGAGAGGTGCAGATCTCTCCAATTTGTAGTGCAGGGTTTGGAAAATTAAAAATATTTAGGAAAATTCTCTCCGTTACCCCCAGCCAGCCGAACAATGTTGGCAACATCTACTATAATGGGGTCAGTGGACTACTGCAACAGGATATACCTCGGACAGCCCATATTCAGTGTATGCAGGCGCTCCAGAGCTCAGCAACAAGACTGGCACTTATGGTACCTCATCTGACCCCTTCAGCAGCCCTTCTGCATCGCCTTCACTGACTCCCGGTGGCAGCACAGAATGAGTTTAAGATACTCTGTGTTATCCATCGCACAGTGCATAATGTTGCCTCAGAGTACCTGAAGAATAAGTTAGTGCGGTATTGTCCAGCCAGACAGCTACGCTCCTCCTTGCAGTTACTCCTTAAAATACTGAGGTGTCAGCGGGAACGGCTGGGAGGCCGTTCATTCTCAATTATGGCTCAGGTGTTGTGGAATTCACTTCCGCTATCACTAAGAGTCATGGAAGAGCATCTCTCCTTTTCGGAAGGCACTTGACTCATTTGTTCTAACTCAGGAACTGTACAAATTTGAGTAGGAGACGCCCTCATACTACTGACAACATCAGCGCCTAGACGCCCTTGGGCCTTACTTGCGCTTTATACATTTACAAATAATAATAATGTTCTTCATCCAGGAGAATGAGTCCCTCCTCCTGGACTTGGTGGCACAGTTCTGGTAGCAAGTTCCTCACCAGGGAAAATGACTCCCTTGCCATGGTTTTAATATGTAACCAACAATGAATTGCTGAATCTTTAACACTTTGCATCAGAAAGTTTACTATTGATCACTGGTTTGATCCTCCTTGCAAGCTCAACAACCAAGAGAATGACTCCCTTCTCCCAGCCTTCCTTGGCTTTGTTCTCACAGTCCACAACACCAGGGGGAATGTCTCCTTTCCCTTGACCTTTCTCAAACTTGTTCACAATGTCTTCCTTCCCCTGGCCTTTCTCAGGCTTTTACTTTCTACTGTTTTTTTCTGGCAGACCTGGTTCACTCTCCTGCCAGGTACTGCCCCGAAGAAGACGACTTATACTGATATTCCATTGTGCATGCAGGCCCCAGACATGGATTTCTCTGTTGCTCTCTTCTGGCAGACCTGGTTCACTCCCCTGCCGAATAATGCCACAAGGAAGATGTCTTATACTGATCTTCCCTTGAGGGTGTGGGTCCCAGACATGATTTCCTCTGTTTCTTAACGGATAATTATCTATGTCTTTAGATATCAATAAGGGGTCTTCCCGCTTGCCCCCATGTTAAGGGAATTCCATATGGTTCCCTTCGGCCGCCTCTGTGACCCTTTTGTGATCCCATCAACCATCACGAGAACCCTTGTTCCTTTAGGGTTGAAGCCGTCGTCTTCGGTTGGTCCCGGGTTTCTCCTTTTCTTCGTGTGGGTCTTATGCAGCTTTTGAGGTCCCCTGGCGAACTGTGGTGTCTCTGCAGTCATTGCTCCCCTGCAGGCCGAGTCCCTTCGACCACGCGGTCTGGCTCCTGAACTTGCCTGCCCGGACCTCTGTTTCGACAGCTTCTCGCCCGGTCCTGGGCCGGGTAGAGATGCCTGGGCTTGTTGTTCGTATCCAGGTCAGCAGCATTTTCTTCTTCCCACGCCGGACAATCCTCTTGCTTGTGGTTCCTCCTGGGACGGTCTGACAAAAGGGTAAGTCCTTCCTTGCTCTTGATGTTGAATGATTGATGATATCTAGAATGCTCATTTAAGTTTTTAGGAGGACTATTATTCCGCAACCTCATCCTCATGTCAGTACCTATCAAGGTGTCTTCATTAGGCCATCCCTCCTCTTCCTCGTCTCAGTAACTGTAGGGTATTCAGTCTCACATATATACATGTGTGGTATGGAAGTGAGGGATGTGAAGGTGGGACTCAGACTGAGGGGAGGTAAAGGAAGTGGGTGGAGGGTGAAGGGTGTTGTACCCCGTTCTCCTAGATGGTCGTCCTTGTCCCCAGATGGGAAGTCTCTCCCCATGAGATCCTCCCGCTATGTACCACCCCCAGGAGGACGAATGGGTAATGGCCTCACCTCCCTGGCCTTATGGGAAGGGGCCCCCCCTTGGGAAGAAGTGACGACATCCAAGGATTCATCACACTTTGTTCTAGAATCTCCTGACTGCGGCCACTTTCACTATGAGTCTCGTGGATTCACCCGACCCGGAGGAACACAGGAGACTCCAAGCGATAGCCGCCGTAGTCAGAAATACAACGCTGTTGTATTTGTAAATGCTGCTGTCTTTAGAAATACAACAACATTGTATTTCAGACTGCGCTGCTTTCGCTTGGAGTCTCCTGGACTCCCCCGACCCAGGGGAGCCCAGGAGACTCCAAGCGAAACCCGCCACAGTCAGAAATACGTTGTTGTATTTATAATTGCTGCGTCATTTCTTTTTTCACTTTCATTTTACATTTTTTGTGCTTCCCTGGGCTTGGGGAGCACCGAAAACATAAAATGAAAGTGAAGGCAGCCTCCCAGCTTATGTACAGCTCTGCTCTGGGTGCAGTAAGCAAAAGCTCCCAGCATGGGGCTTTTGCTGCTTGTTTAGTTCCGGCAGAGCTTAACATGAGCTCAGGAGGCTGCCTGAAATGGCAAAATGGATGCTCCCATGTAAACTCTTTGAGCCTTGTTTGCTCAAAAGTTTACATAGGAACTTTCATTAAAATTATGTTTAATGCATGTTTTTCATTATTGCCCACCTGTTAGGACAATAATATTTTTGAGCGCACTATTCCTTTAAAGACTCACGGGTGCCCACAAAAAGAAATCAGTTGAGCAAAAAATCAGATCAGTGTCACAAAACAGAAAGCAAATATGCCGGAGGTCCCACTGACATTAATGGTAAAGCTGCAAAATGTAAAAGCTTCCGACGAGCTACTCTGACTGCTTTTTCGAGTCCCAATTGCACACCAATCAGATAAACATTACTGGACTCAACTTAAATGTGCCTTCCAGCTAAATGTAAAACAAAAGACATGATGACCAGCTACTGCAGTAGTGAGGCAGGATTCCGGATCGTATCTCAAGCAGAGAGGACAAAAATACTTGCTTTTCTCAGAAATGACCATGTTTCATGCGATTATCCTTTGGCAATAGACACAGAAGAGACCGAATATTCAGATACCGTTCCAACAAGGATGAACACACAGCTGGGAATATTTCAGTGAACAGCAAGTGAAGCTCTTCCAAATGTCATATAAACTCAGCACAAGCATCTGTGTATAATTCACTTCTTCTTAGATAACAGGATGAGCAACCAACATGCACATTCACAAAAGCTCTCATTAGGACTTGGTAGTTGATAATATCCAAATGAGTTTGCTCTATGAAAGATCTGAGGTACACACATTCTGAAAATCTGCACCACAGGAGATGCTGTGCTGCATTCACCCCCATGTATCTGGAAAGCATTTGCAGCCAAAGGTCATGCAGCTTTCTCACAATTATTTGTATAAACATGAATAATGAAATTCGCTATCAGAATAAAAAAATAAATGCGCATGTACATGTTTCGCTGTGAATATTTGCATTACTTAGCAGTCTCAAAAACTCGATCCAGATCACTTTCATACCTATAATCTGTGAGTAAAATTTCGACATGTCCAGCATAGAAATAACATTGGCAGCAGGAGTGGAAAGCGCAGCGATAAATATTGGTCCCAGAAAGGTTCTTGGCACAACACCTGGAAACTCATGATGGTCGTACTGAAAAAAAGCAACATAAAAAAAACACAAGAGATGGAATTTTTAAAAAATGCAGAAGCTCCCACCAGCTGCCATTCTTCCTACAGAAACATGACCACACATCCTCTTTGCAAGTAACTAACTTTCTATTAGCACCCTCTGCGGGTGCGGCAGCCAGTCTGTTTGCTCCAAACCCAGGCTGAATCTACCAATGCATGCCCGGGTTTGGAACAATCCAGGTGGTCACCGCATCCGGCACTGCTGTGTTTCCGCCTCAGCCTCCCTCACCCTGATCCAGCCCCTCCACCCATTTTACTGCACCCAACCCCCACCCGGCCCCCCCAACCCTAAGTCTCCTTACCTTCCACTACAGGCTCCGCTGCACGGCTTCCTGATGAAACCACGGAAATGGAAGAGGGACTCCAAGCAGAGCCTCACCTTCCATTTACAAGGAAACCCTGCCTGACTCTCCCCGGCCGCTGATGCGAACGAAGCAGCGCAGGTGGATTTTTTTTGTAATTGCCATTAGCACCTCAAGGGTTTGCCTCGGGTGTTAATAGCAATAATCTTGCATTCTACGGGCTACACCGGCCCGGTAATGGCACCGGGCCCAGGCGTTACAGCCCTCACTTTGTTCAGGCTTGTATCGTGTGCTCTGGGATGTTACTGGCTAGTGTAGCCTGCAGAACGCAGGATTATTGAGGCGATATGCTAGGTAACAGCCCGCCGCCAAAGTTAAGGGCCCGAGCGCAGCGAGGGTCCCTTAACGAGGGTGGACAGCCGTTACCTACGGGGTGGCCCCACCACTGAGGGGCATATCGCCATAAGCACCCGTTAAGTGCGCTACACGGGTGCTAAAGGTTTTAAATAAAAATGGAAGTATTTTTTCTGTGAGAGAAAATACTGTACCAATATGGCCACCATGGAATTGGAAGGCAGGGCTCCATTTCCATGCAGTCCACACTGGGACAGGAGCTGCTGCAACGGGGACCTGTTGCTGAAATCAGTTAAATGGGATGGGGAGGGAGAGGGAAACAACGCACAGTCGGGCGGGTGGGGGAACCGGCCATCAGGCGGCTTAGAACGCAGGCGGTCACTATCAGTGTCAGCCCACATTCTGAGCTCTCCGATTGGCTGGGTGCTAATGCTAAATTGATTCTGCTGCCTGCACACAACTTCAAATTTCAAGTTCCTGGGACCAGGCATAATGCAGATCTAATATTACACATCTTCATTTAATCGCTTTAACCCAAAAAGGGGTTATACTCCTGTAAAAGTGCTCACCTTGTTCAGATGCAGGCCATGGTACATAATGTCATGCGTTGCTTGCAGGTTAAAACTTTCCTCCACCTTTGTGAACGGGCAAATGATTAAATGGGTGAAAGCCACTGTTATGAGCAGGGCCAGCAGCCAAAATGACGGTCTGTCTACTGTACTCTTCATAGCCATGCTGGACTAATCAAACACCTACAAATGAACAGCATTGGTCAGAGCAAAAAGATCAACATGCTTCAAATCAATACGCAAAATGGCACAATTTGAGGCAAGATGAGGTCTTTCAAACATTAGTATACATATCCATGATACATAACGAAATGGATGTCATATCAACATTTTCATTCACTAGAAATTCACCAGTTTACACGAAAAAACGAATTAATTGGGAATTTACTTTTACAACGCCATTCAGCGGGGAAAGGTAGAATACATAAATGTCCATCAAAATATCAAACCACTGTATCCACCGTAGACTATTATAATAGCTTTTTTACCTGCTGGTCTGGCATGAGGTCAGGCGACATGTGATTTTTCTTTTAAAAAGAGAAACTTTATAAAACAACTTTTTTTATTGAAATGATATGATGTGGCATTTATAACGCGCCCATACACAAGTGTTTCAAGGTGCGACGAGGCAAGGGAGGGGGAACAGAGGGAAGACAGACAACGATCCTACTAGGCCAGGTGTCATTCAGATCGCGCAAGTGCATGGGAAAGTGCAGGGGGGAAAGGGGAGGGGACAGTGCAGTACATGGGATAAAAGAATAAATAACAATAGTAAAAGTAAGGCCAGCAGGTGGCAAGTGCAGGGGTAAGTGCAGGCATCAGGTGTCAAGTGCTGGTACTGAACAGAGCAGCTTGAAAAGTATGCAAAGGGAGCAACTAAGGGCACACAGACAATGCCCTGTCATCAAAAGCAGTGAGTCTGTGTCAAATGGACACAGTGGTTTGTGAATGTTTTCCGAATAGTGGTGGGGACAAATTGGCAAAGGACGCCAATCAAAGTAGATTTGTATGGTTAAAGGAGTATTATACAAGCTTCAATACTGTAACATTGTAATGCCCATTACAAAAGTCAGCTTCACGAATAATGAGCACAGCAATTTGGAGTTGGGAGTGGATTAGGATTTACCTTTGAATCCCATGCCTTTATAAAGGGACTAGCAAATGCTAACTGTGAAGGACCAGACTATGCTGTGAATCATTGGATTGGTTGCAGGGATTTTTTTTTTATCTAGAAGCCTGAGCACGTGGAGTGCAATGTATTAAAGGGGAAGTTCTATCAAGAATGTTATTGGCCCAATGACTAGGGCATGTATTTTTGAGCATGTATCAATCGGTCAGAATTCTTTTGCAAATGCAGCTTTCCTTCGATTTTCTGACATTTAGACATGCAAACCTCACTGGTTGTAAACCGCCATCTCGGGATAATTTTATCCGTTGACATTTGTGCACAGCGTAGCCAAACATATGCGGTCATCAACTATGCCATCACGTTACCAAAAACGCGGAAGATGCACACGCACGCACACTCGCACACACACACTTTCTCTCTCTAAACGTTTACTTGCTTTTCACAAAAAGAAAACAACTTACACTTTTCAATAAATACTCAGAGTTGGGAATTTACAAAGTCATTTTATTTCTTAATGGAACTGACACAGTTGAATACATCCAACCGAGACATTAAACTTTTGTCACACTTAATCCTTGAAAGAACATCATGTTTACTCCAAGCCATAGTAACTATGTTTAGGTCAACATTTCATGCAAACTTTCTGGTTCCATTCTTCGATATTTTAATCCCAGTACATGAATTGTGCAAGTCAAAGGTCTGCAGAGTAAAATAGAATTCCATTCAGTTCCATCATCTATTTTCGATCAAAGCACATGGCGTTACGTTTAAGTGAAAAAAGGCTTTGTTACACATTGGCAACAAAAGGTATGTCTCTACTGAATAAATGCTGGCACGTTCATCCGGATGAGTGACATCACAAATAGGCAAACTGGGGTGGCACGATAGTCCCAGAAGAAGGATATAATTTTTCCGTTTGTGATTGTGATACTCCAATTCTGGTTGAAGAACCCATCCATGGGTAGATCGTTGCAATGACATACACACATCTTTATGATGTAACTATGTAGATTTGAGAAAAGAAAAATATATTTTAGCACCCACTGTCAATAAAAATAACAATTAAGTACATTTCAATAAAATACAAGGTTTTTATGTATATGTTATGTTTAAAATTAAAAAAAGGTATGTCTTTGCATCAACTTGAATATAAATGTGGCACATGGTTTCTCATCAAGCACCCATTTACATCAATATTATAATAATTCTGAAAACATTACATGAATTGTTGACTTTCTATTCTAGCAATGTAAAATAAAGGTAATTCTCGTTCGACAGCTCTTATGAATAGAAACTTGAATTTCGTCCGTTCTATTTCTTTAAACTCCATCTTATCTTTTCTTTCAGTTTACTTATTAGATGTCATCCTTGGAATTTTTACTATGATGGATTCAGGGACAACTTGCAAATAGCCACTTCTTTCAGTGCTCACAGTTCGAAGGTCCCCTTTGCTTTTGGTTTCGCCTTTATCGTAGAAATTACAAATATTATGTTCCTATTTCAGTTGTGACCTCTACATAAAAAATAAGACAACATTTTTACTCTTCACCAGAACATAATATTTACTTCAAACATTACTGTTAAAATACACATTCCTAATAAACCCATTTTAAATGATTATTAGTTTATCAAACAAGACTACATGCACACACGGGAGAGTGTTCTTGTGTTATTTCCATTCTGCCACTTGTACCTTGCAAAGATTGTATTAATGTATTTCCCAGTTACATTTATTTGTTTATTAATTTATTCAGATTTGTAGAGCGCGCAACAGCCCGGGGGCATTGTGGCGCTTGGGTAAAATGAATAACGATTAACTTATTTTAACCCAATTAAAACAGTGTCCTACACTAACAATGAGAATTCCATACAATATTTACTGTTATTTGAATAAAATAGTAACAGTTCACAATATGGAGTCATCTTGGTCTGCAATTGCAAAAACCAAGTACTCTCTTACACAGTGTCTCCTCTAGGGTAGGGCCATGGAGGGGACCCTCTTCACCTACAAAATGTTGAGCTTCCCCTTGTGTCTTCCCCCACACCCCCAGGTGGGAGGTGTGGGCCTGGGTTGCTGAGTTGGCATCCTCTATATGGAGAAGGCCAGCATAGAACGGAAGCGGAATGCACTTAAGTGCTGATGCTTTGGGACAAACCAGTGCCCAGCAGTTTATGCTCTGACTCCTGGTGTGGGGGCTGGGGGGGCAGGGTCCCATTTATGGGCCTTGCAGTCTTGGTGATATTGGGAAAGATTACATTACATCAAAGTCCTTTTCCTGTACTATGTTATGCTTATGAATTCATAACACAACTACTTCCGACAAAAAGATGTTTTATATGTATTTGATTTCTCCCCCATACATCTCAAAGAGAAAATTGCCAAAAACAACACACCACACACGGGATCAAAACTCAAACGGAGACTAAACAAATCACTGCTAAACCTTTACCAAGTGACTTATGTGCAAAAATGCATGAACTACAATTCACGTGAATCCCACATGTACCATAAATGAAAAAACACAAAACTACAACATCCATGAAAAGCTCAATGAAAAATATCTATAGAATTTGAAGCTCTAAAAATAGTGAACACTGCAACTGCAAAATAGTTGCTGTCCAACTGCCCAACACGTTTCTGTTCTCTACTTGTTTTGAAACATTCTTCAGGGGAAGATAAGGTTCATTCATTTTTTTAATAACAACAAATGTCAATAATATGATTGGCGAACTTCTCGATGTTCTGTAATGTAAAAATAACATTCATATTTGTTTTCAAGCTGGAAGTTGTGGTAGAAATATCTTCCACAAGTATGTTAGTTCATATTACTATCATGTACATCACCATTAAGTGTGTGAGGTATTGAAATTTGATTATGCGCGTCTAGGGTTCATGAAAAAAAAAAAAAATCTCAAAGTAGGTGTTCACATGCAAGCCCATCCTCCTATGAGGAAGATAGCAAAGTGAAATAGACCTGAATGGAAGAAAAAATGCCTGCACCCATGGAAAGGATGCCAGGTATAGGGCTTGTGATCTGGATGGCGAGAATGCAGGATGCCAGATATGACTTTATGTTCTGGGTAGTAGGGGGCATGATGCCAGGTATGGAACGTTCTGGGTAATGAAGGGGCAGGATTACAGGTATGGGGATTGCAATCTTGGTAATGGGGGCTGGATGTTGGGTAGGGAGTTTGTACACCGAGTGGTTTTGGGGGCAGGATGTGAGGTATAGGGTTTGTGCTCTGGGTCTTGGCAGTGTTGGGTCATTGGAGTTCAGACATTTGAGGCTTTACCCTACATATGGGGACTCTACCAACCATAAAAAGGCATTATTGGGGCATTTGAGGCTTAACTTGGCATAATTTAGCAGGATACACATTACACATTGTGAAAGACAATACTTCAGACAGACAGGCATACATACATACATACAGACAGACAGACAGAGGGTAGGGGCGACAGGTTTAGGGAGCAGCCACGTTACTGAGTAACACAGAGTTTGAACAATATATGCATACATCCAGAGAGATATGTATAGAGATCTAGACAGATGCATAAAGAGAGATGGATGGATGGATACATATGTATATAGAGATATGCATAGAGACAGATGGATAGAGTTATATATAGTGATGCACACAGGAAGATTAATAAATGTAGATGGATATATTATAGAGCGATCAATGGATGGATTGAATTGTATGAAAAGAGATATACAGTCACATTTGTATGGAGAAATAGATAGAGCCATAGAGACATGCCTACTTTGCAATTTATGAAGGTATATAGACAGGGATGGCTATGAAGATTGATGTAGATAAAAGAGATACATAGAGTAACATGAAGAGCGATATGGATAGGCATAGAGAAATGCATTGATCGAGATGTATATAGATCTTTAGATGTATACATAGACAACTCGGTAGTGTGAAAAACCGGAGGGTGGTCTAACAAGTAGTCCCCAGGGATCCATTGATCAGGTAGCCAGGGAATGGCCATCACACTTGCATCCCAACCCTGGGGGCGGACCAGCGAGGGAGGATCACCTGGGCATGGAGTCTTTAGGGATGACATCTCAAGGCAAGACATGCTATCCCCCTGTTCCTTGCCCCAATCCATCCTACCCACCCTCGTTGTTCATGGGATATTGTCACCCAAGTCCTATTTTACCCATCCACCTTCCCTCATGAAAAGGGAAGATAAAAAATCCTGGATGGCTATAGAGCACACACCCTTTTACAATTCTTGACCCCAACAGTGTCTTTCCTTCTTCAATACTATACACATAAGCCATCGGCAGACATGAAGAAGGGGACAACTTTCTTCTTAGGGTAAGAACGAACTAGGAGATTTTCATTTTACTCCCCGTCAATATCTTGATAAGATAATTAGAACTCAATCTAAATCTCATTATACCTCTAATCTCTTTCCCTCAACCTAAACCTCAACCTCAAGGGGGCATTTTCAAACTCATACCATCACCCCTCTCCATTTCCAACAAATACTGAGACGAGGAGGAGACAATTAAGATCAGCAAAAATTACCCATAGGAATAAAATGGGGAAAATAAGGGAAACCTACCATAGAAAGAACTCGAGTTGTCCCACTAATAGAGTCAGTAAAACAGAAAAAGAGGGTTCCCAGTATTCTAGATGTTAGGAAATGAAATATAGAAATCTGAAAAAGTATATCTAGAACAATAAATAAGTACATCAAACAAAACAACATTTAATTTGTCTCAATTCATGATCATCAGTATTACATCATCAATACATACAGTAAAAGAAAAACACACATAAAGACACTTAGGAAACTGGTGTAAAACTATCTACCTATAACATCCACAACATACATGGAAGGCTAAACCAGTCAGCCAAACACAACAATGGGCAAGAGAAGTGGCAAGATTGCACGAACACAAAAGTCCAAAGTTCTATTTTTTTGTCTAATTTGAACAAAAGTGTAGTCAATAGGAGACAAAAAAATAGCATCAGAGTAGTAGTGTTGTCTTCCGGCTACTTCTATATACACCGACCGGTTTCGACATTAGCAGATGGATTTCAACGTCGGGAAAGAAAGTTTGACAAAACCTAAAGAAATATATATATAAAATATACAAATCCACGTATGGCCAAAAATGATGCTGGAATATTGCTAACCTAGCAAACGTAATACTTACACAAAATATGGGCCAGGCATTATTACAGGGCCTTTACAATGGCTCAGGGTGCTAAACAGAATGTATGCAACCCTGCAACAAGATAATCAATTCATACGGGTCAAAACCTGAGTGTGCACTATGGACAGAACACCCTTCACCCCACCTGATGTGAAAAACAACACGGCTGGGAGTAGTTACAGACCCAGCAGCTTAATTGGACCATCATGCTCCCCAGCGAGAAGTGCAGCAAATTGAAACAAGAACACTAAAAAGTGGCATTATAATAATATCAACACATGCACATATACCAAAGAGCCCAAAGGGACTACAGCTAATGAATGGAGTGAACTCAAACATAGACATAAATGACAGCAAATTGCCTACTTCATCCAAAAGCATGAAAAGACATGGAGAGACAGGCAAAGCCTGTGCCCGCATCTGTTAGTTGCTGGGTTCAGCACCCAATGAATGTCAGGAAGCAGAAAAACTAAATAAGGTGAGAAAAGAAACAAAAAGAATTGAACAGCCAGGAGGACATGAGTGCCAACTGGATTGGCAGCCAATCAAACCCACTACAAACCATTAAAAAAATAAATAAAGTGGTGCTCACCATGCGTGCCAGGAGGCATGCACTAAATTAATGAACGAACTGACTTGTAAACTGCTCAGCGGGACCCCTTGTGGTCAAATTGACTGCACACACCAGAAAGGTTTGAAAAACACAGGGTTTGGGAGAGCTAATCACTGTCCAGTATGATCCACTAAGATAGCACACAAGTCTACAGACAAGCATGCATGGCTGCAGTGTGCCGTCAGGCTAGCTATAAACACAGCACAATTCTCGCGTGACCTCCGAACAGCGCAATCAAACAACGTTAACATGCGGAAGCCACACATGCGCATAAGAATGAAATGACGGTCCTATGCACTCGAGGCTGCGCTGAACATTAAAAAAGGACCAACATGGATTGAAGGCAAACACCCATGTGGGGAGGAGAAAGGCAAGGGAAGCCCTGAGAAATATGCAGTGGGGAGTGTACAATGCAACATCGAATGGCCCAAACAAAATGGGCACAATTGAAACCCAAGGCTAGTCCAGGAAAATGTTGTGGTCCACTAAGAGAGTCAGGCATTTAATTGTGACAATTTACACCTGACTCCACTTACCAAGGTGTGGTCTTACACAGATGGATGAGCGAGCTGAAGAGGCATTTTGGACCAGAGAAGCCACAAAGCTGGGAGCTGCAGGAAGAAGGATCCGGAGAGCGGCGTGCTGCGACGCTGGCCCAGTGTTTGCGAAGGGTTGCAGCGTGGCTGGGGTGCCGTGTCCCTTGAGAGCCGGAGTGAGGCAGCTGGTACCCTGCTGGCAGTGTCCGTGCAATTGCATGTTCCCTTTGGCCTTGTGCCAGGCCCAAATGTGCCTGAGGGTCAGGTGGCGAGACCCTGACCTTGACCCAATGCATCCTGGTGCGACCGCTCGCCAGCGCTATGCTACTCAGCGAGTCTCGCATGAGAGAGAAAGAAACCCCTGAGCTTGTGGCTGGAACGGAAAGGGAGGAAAAAGCAAGATTTGTAAAACGGCAAGAAGCAGAAAGCAAGAAAGATAGTTTTACGAAACAGAAAGTAAGAAAGGAGAGTGCGTGCTAGTGGCACAGAAGAAAAGAAAAAGTACATTAACAGCGCAGAAGCAAAAGTGAAGTACAGAACAAAAGGAAAGGGTGTAAGCAACCCAGAAAGAAGGAAACAAGTGCAGGTGTGCACGGAAGAGTAAAGTAGTGTGCAAGGGGAACGATAGGAGAAAGACAGTGCAAGTGTGCATGACAGAAGGAGGGGGCGTACAAGAGGCACAACAAAGTGAAAGGAATAAAAGACAATGCAAGTTTGCATGACAAAGGGAAAGGAAGATATGAAAGTGGTGCAGGAGGCACCTGAAGATAAAAAGTACAAAGGAAAGTAATGGTAAGAAATAAAGAGAGGGGGAAAGGATCAGAGAGGTTGCGCTTAGGAAAAGCGAAGAGCCTGGAGTTTTCAAAAGCGTCCGATTCTACTCCGTGCAAGGATTGTGTGTAAGAAAAGCTGTATGTAAGGAAAAGCTACATCCTGACCAGCTTAACTTGTGTTTGGAACTAGAGGGGCCTAAGCATGGGGGGGAAGTGCACCCGGAGAAACCAAAAAGGAACTTCGATATATTTTGTTTTGTGTTGTGTTGAAAGCTGGAAGAGGCCTGGGCTTGGGGAAGGGAACCCTGAGTGGCCTACACAAGACAACAAAGCACATCTTGAAAAGGAATTGTGATAGGTTTCATTTTATTTTAAACTAAAAGCGGTCTAAGCTTGGGGAAGGGAACCCCCAAGAGGCCTTCCAAAGAAAGCAGAGTGCATCCTGATAAGACTGACTTTATGATGAAAGCTGGAAGGGGCTTGAGCTTGGTGAGGTGAACCCCAAGAGGCTTATTGAGGAAAGGTCAAGTGCATCCTGCTAAAACTGACTTTGTCTTAGAGAGCTGGAAGGGGCCTGAACTTGGGGAAGCGAACCCTAAGAGGCCATAACCAACTTGGAGACTTATTGGTTTTCTTTATAGTGTTGAAAGGACTGAAATCTGGGGAGGGGAAGGGAACCCAGAGAGACTTCAGCATCGAGAGGGAAAGGGAACCCAGAGAGGCTTCAAAAAGAACTGCGTTCCATTTCTTTTATGGTGTTTGAAACTTGAATACGTTGAAGCTTGGGGAAGGGAACCCCAAGACACTGAAGGTATTTGAAATCACTGCAAGGGCCCTGTGGAGAAAGTCTTACGAACCGCCCTGTTGATTGAACTCATTTTTGTGACACTGACCAAACTACATCTGCTGAGAAGACCACCTGAAATCAACTTTGGCTTCCCACATTTTGTTGAACTACTAGTTTTCCTTTGTAAAAAACTTCCTATCACTTTTTTGTAAAGAGTGAGGGCAAGCATAGGTTTATACACAGGTGGACCTTTATTTTGGACTATTAGACAGCAACAGCCATTACAAACATCAGTTAAGGGAACTATCCCTTTAGAGTTAGGGACAGTCAAGCATTACACCAACCCAGGAAGCTTCCTAAATAAAGGTTTTAAAAACGAACACCTTTGAGTCTGTGTCTCTCTTGATACCATGCCTGTCTCACAGTAGATATGAGAGATGCATTGAGGGTGCTGGAAATAGACCTACAGTCATTCAAAAACATAAAGAGATGGATATATACACAGTAAGAGCAAATATATAGAGGACTATGAATATTCTTGTGGGCATAGAGATGAATGTAGATAGAGAGATTGATAGAGGGAGAGGTATGGATGCATGGAGATGCAGAGCCATAGATGCATTTAGGTAGATGAGATTCATGTGCATATGGAAGATTACTAGAGATTTAGACAGACAGAATGATAGAGCTTGATGGAAATGGTCATATACAGAAATGCGATGACAGCTTGGCATGGACAGACAGAGAGCTGGATACAGTGAGATAGAGATGCATAGAGATGAAGAAAAAGAGATGGATGGATATAGAGGGATGGAGATCATTATATATAGCCAAAAGAAGAAGCTGTTGTTGTCATATATTGAAGTAGAGCGAGGGAAGAGTCAGTCTATAATGCTCCAATGTCTTTGAATGCTACTGAGAAGATGCAATGATTTCAGCAATCTTTCTGGTGCACCTGGTCGGCAACACCACACATGGGCATACACATTGACTAATAAGGATGCAGAAGAGCATATGCCCCAGTTGTATAGTTATTGCACCCAGTATCAAACCTTTTGGGTAATATCGGCACCATTGTGTGACATATGCTATTGGTCTCTTTCAATCCTCATCATGTTCTAACTACACCGACTTACCAATGAAGTCACAGTCTACTCATCTTTTGGTTGGTTTTGTCTTTCATTCTTTAAAAGGGAATTTCACTGAAAAATGTTATTGTTTCAAAAGATGGACCATAATCAGAAACGTATATTAAAAATATTTTTTTATGCTTCTGTTAAGCTCTGCCCTCACAGCAATAATGAAGCAAAAGCCACCTAATGGTAGCTTTGGCTTATTACTGCCAGCTTTTGCTTCATTATAGCCGGAGTGGAGAGAATGCAGTCAGGATCCCTCCTGCTGTCTGCTTCTGTTAAGTGCTTTTTTTTTTTTACGTAAAAAGAAAAAACAGTACAACTATAAATACAACCACGTTGTATTTATGATTGCTGTGGCTTTCTTTTCATGTCTCCCGGGCTCCCCCGAGACTCAAAGTGAAAGTACCAGCAATTATAAATACAATGTTTTTATAATTTAAGATAGCCGTGGTTTTCTTTTTAAGTCACACCGTAATTATAAATACAACTTTGTTGTATTTATAATTGCAGTGGCTTTTGTTTCAAGTCTACCAGGCTCCCTGGAGCCAGGGGAGCCAGGGAAACTTAAAAAGAAAACCACAGCAATGTATTTATAATTGCTGCGTCTTTTGTTTTAGGCAAGTCCAGGCAATTATGAATATTTCGCCGGCATCCTATTCATAATTGCTACAACTTTATTTTTCAGTTTCCCGTGCTCAGGAAACTAGAAAAGAAAGCTGCATCAATTATGAAAACTCTGCTGGCAGCTGGCAAAGTATTTATAATTGCTCTGTCTATCATTTTACGTTTTCTGTGCTTCCTTGGGCTTGGGGAGCACAGAAAACACAAAATGAAAGTGAGGCAATTGTAAACACTGGCTTCATATCACAAAATGGATGGCCCCATGTAAAACCTTTCAGCCTCATTTGCTCAAAATTTGACATAGGAACTTTCTTTAAAAGTGTGTTTTATACATATATTTTTGATTATTGACTATCTTTTGGGACAATACAATTTTTGAGTGAAGTTGCCCTTTAAGATAGCTTCAGCAATGCTTTTTAAAAAAAAATGTATTGCTCAATGGTGACTTAATTACAAAAATAATGTAATATAATCTTCAATATGACCCATCCATGTTACTTTATCATTCGTATAGAAAAAATGGAATATATTAATGTTACATTCCAGCAAAACAAATTTCAATTTGTATTCCTCCTCTTGATCAATGTAGTGAAAAATAAGCAGATTCAAAGCAGAAGTTCATCCTATAATACAGCTCCAGAGTTCCATGTAATGCAGTAAACAAATAATTACTTTTCCAAATTCAATTCATTTCAACATTACCAACAAATTCTGAGCAACTACCAAAGCATTATGTTTAATGTCTTGTCCATAACAGTGTTATGTGACCAAAAAAAGGTACATTTTGAACATCATAAATAAAAATAATAAAATACCTAATCACATGAACAGATCTACTTTGCACATTTACAATTTTACTCCCAACACATCACCACGGTCTGACAAAAACAAAATACAAACACCCACAAACAGACCCACACTATGCACCTTCATTGAAAATATAAATAAGCATCATAGGTCCCGCTTGATTCCTCTACATTAAACTGGTCCTTTGTATACTCTACTCACAGTTAACTCTGCGTCCACGTACTTCAATCGGCGGCATACTTTACAATCAAGTGCATGTTTGTTGCATGATAAAAGCAAAGTACCCTGAGCCTCTTTGCTCTGCATTGTCCAAGCACAGACACATACCCACAATTACTGGCAATGCCATAACCAATGCTTCTATTTCTGGCTGTCCTTGTTCGGTCTGTTATTTACTTCGTAATGTGTGCGTGGTGTAGAGTTTCTTATTGAGTGTAATTGTTATGGAGGATGTGGAGGCTGGATTTTCCATTTATTGACACCGCACCATCTTCCAAAGTATTTTATTAGCCCTATGGGCCAAATGTTTAAAGTTCTCCCTTGTGCATGTTTTATAAGATTTACATATGTATGTATATATATTTAAAGGTGGGAAATACATCTTCTACGATTCTTTAAACATGCATTATGAAAAACAAATAACAATTTAAAGACACATCTGTCATCTCTTTGACTAATGATTCGAATGCATCAGTGCTGTCCTTGGCACCTACATGCCATTATCTTAAAATTAAAAAAATAACCCATATGTAGGTTTTATTTCAACAATTAATATACTTGGTAATGAGTGTGACCAATAAGTACAGAAACAACATTTTTTCCATTAATATTTATTTGTATAATAGAAAAAAGTACTATTTGAGAAGAAAATATGCTAAAATTCATACAAATTCACATTTAATAAGAATAATAGACTCACATTTCTTTTACGGAAAAACCTAACTGATATTTCTTTTAAATATGTATAATAAAAAAAAATGTAAAATACTTTCAATTTTTTTCAAACTAATGATTTAAACTTTAATAGAGAGACATTTTAAAGTCCACACCTCTATCTAGAAGTCAACTTTTCAACAATAACAGCTTTTTGAGGACAAACCACATTAGCAATGTTCTGTGGCATAGACTGCCCCCTGTAAACATAATCTGGTGTCAGTCCGTGCATTTGCATGGTCCTCACAGTCAAAGTCAGATATTTCACAAAGTCAAATTCCATCTCCTCGAATATTGCCTTGCAACTCATTACTTTATTCTTTTTGTAAATGCCATGGTCTAACAAAGCATACCAAAAGCACCTCCGAAACCATGGTTTCCAACCAATGTGCTAATTGTGAGCAAGTACAGCCAGCCTTGTTCTGGCCTCCACAACGTCTATGCTGAAGTGTAACCTTTTAGGCTTGTACTCCTAAGCACATATTATGAGAAGCCTTCAAATCACCAGTGTGGCAAAATTCAGGTAGGCCCTTCAAATCTCTGGTAAGTGTTTTGTCGCACATAATCGTTTGTAGGGCAATGTGAGGAGGGAAGCCTTGCACCAACCACTTTTTTCTTATGATTGTGCTCTTCATTCAAAAGGTCCAAGCACACACTTGTGAAAATGCTCATTATCCTCCCATGAGTGTGTTTGAACTATGATGGAGAACTGAACGCCACTTGTCAACCAGAATCTAGACGGAACCCTCACATGTTTCTTAACACCACCATAAATGGTTGCTGATGGACTGTGACCATTTTGAAAGGTCTTCTGGCCCCTTTTTATTAACAGAAGCTTTTTTTAAAATATATTTGATTTGATGATGTGCCATCCATCAAATTGATGTTTTATGTGCTGGAACTTGCTCTCGTATGACCTTTGCTATTCCCAAATGTCCGTCAATGGCTATCAATTCTGTTTGCAATCTCTTGATTGTAGAAGCTCAATAGGGTTAATGACACCATATTTCTCCATGGCAACCGAGGCTGTCCATTGAAACACTTGCACCATGACCAAACTAGTGTTTGGGTATCCATGTGCTGGAAGTGGTAAGTGCAGTACTTCGACGAAAATCAAGGACTGTCACACTGTCTATCCCCAGCAAGCCTGACCCTTTTGCCTGCAAGAGCATGGTCTATGGTTATCTGTTTGAGATTCTGTGCCTAACCAATAGCAGGGAACCAGAACTGTCTCCGATATTTGTAGTATGCAGTTATAGCAATGAGCTCAAGGTTGTGACTCACTGTCTTAGTGGTTGTCAATACCTGGAGAAGTCTGTGAGCGTCCAGCTGCCAGAAGTATGACGGGACAACTTCGCAAGTAGAGGAAGAGTTCTTCCTATCAATGTACCCCACTGATTAGTAAAGTATACAACCAGAGGAATTAATCAATTGGAAGATACGGGAACATGCCACTCGAAAACCACCAGCTGTAATATAAAAGACAGCGTGGTTAGTAATACTGACAAAAGGTCCCTTTCCAATTGGTAGAGATGGTAGAAATGAGCTAACCTCTAGGGCAAGTGCGTTGCTCCCAGTCGAGCAAGGTATGCTGCAGCAGGGGTCCCTTGTGTTCCCAATACGACCAAGGATATCCAGGGATACAGGAGTATAAGTGAGAAAGACACATGGTGGTTTGGTAGAAGGAAAGGGATAATAAATGAAAGTCTTACCAGGTGTGAACAGGCGAGAAGCGACTGGAAATAGGAATATCCCAAAACAATCCAAGGTAAGCGTATGTAAAAGGAACGGGGTTGGTTAGTGGGGACCTGTCCCGAAGGCACGAGGATGCCTGAGCCTACGGGGTGGTGCAGTACAGCAAGTGTCTCCAGTCCGTGCACAACAGTGAACAATAGTGAGCACAGAAATATTCTGAGAACTTGGTGCGGATGTGAAGTTCAGCAGAGCATCTCTAACGAAGTGCGAGAAGGAAAACAGCAGCATGGGAATCCAAAGAACAGAGGCTTATTGGCAATGTGCGGGCAGAAATGAGGCAAAGCGGCAAGCGAATCAATCCACAGACAAAACAGAAGTCAGCGTTGATCAGGCAGCATGAAGCAAGACGTGTGACAAAAGCAGTCCGTTGGGTACTCCGGGTCGGGATTACATCAGAGTCAAAGCGGGATGAAGCAAAAGACGAATCCGGAAAACAGTAAATCGGGTCAGCAGGAAGAATCTGGCAGAAACAAGGAAGACAGTCACGGAAATGCTTTAATCAGAAGCGCCACTTTGTCGGCGAAGGCATACATATTTCCTGGGTTGTGTAACGTGCTGCGCATCACGTGTCCGGGAGGGCAGATCTTCCCATTGGAAGCCATCCATCCGGCTACAGGACTACGTGTATACAGAGGCTTCCAATGTCGCCATGGCAACCTCCACAGCTGTGCTCCCTGACTTGATATCTTAATAAATGTTGAACCACTGAATAACAGAGCACAAGAACAAAGTACATTTCCAGCTGGTACTTTTCCAAGAATGGGTTGCTCGCACCACGAATAACTAATGGTCGTGCAAACAGCTTCCTTTGATTTTCAGGTCAGGGCCTTTGATTGCTATAGTAAACTTCACCAATGGCCCCCCACAAATCTTCCCACATATGCCATAGTTGCATTTAATCATGTGTATGATCTGTAGCAGGCAACTGTCAAAAACAATGTGTTGTGGTTCCCTTAATAGGCAATCACCCTGCTATATAGTTGTGGATAAGTCCTGCGCAATACCCCTGGTGTAGTCAGGGCTATGCACATTGTTGTTGAACAATTCCGAAGAAGCCTCAGTGATTTCAATCTGGGATATTTTGCCATTTTCAGAATGTATTGGGTAAACTGGGAAGATTATGTCTTTCTTTGACAGAAATTGTTTCGAAGGCATGGATTGGGGGAGAGGATCAGCAAGTAATGATGAAGCATCTTCTGTGTTATTTGTCAGTTATGTTGGATGTTGTGTGCTGTAACAATGATCAATCCTTACTTTCCATGACTCGCTGGTGATCTTCAGTTCAAATTCCGGCCACTGCACATCGGCATCCCGATTCCGAACATTAGGATGAGCAATTTGCACCCTCAAATATCAGTTGCTCCCAAGTGACATTGGTTTGGCAAGCAAAATCATTTGTTAGGGGTGTGGTCCGAGTCTTCCTGTTCTTCCTAGGCCTCTAATAGATTAATAAAACCAGCATTTGTTTTGCCACACTCACAAAACATAGGAATATCAACCTTTTAATCGAATACTAACAAAGAAAACTGGCAAATAACTACTTTGAAAAAAAATGTAAAAGTATGGATCGTTTTTACCCTGGTTTTCCGAGTGCGTTTTTATACAGTCAATCTTGATGTTCCTTTTTCATTTCCCATGTCCAACAGAACTATCACAATAAGTATGTTCAGTTTTAAGAAACTTAAATACAATTACAAGTAGACTATTTCATTTTCATAACGTGTTTACACAATGAAGGGAACATTAAAAGTCAAATGTATGGCAAATGATGACTCTCACAATTATTTGTATACCTGTGGTCCTTGTGTCGTTTCACTCTCTGCCGCTTCAGAAGTAGACTCCTTGTACATAAAAACACATGCAATAAACATGGCATAACAATGAGCAAATCTAATGTTAACTTGTTCGATATCAAAGATTACTTCTTGATAAGTGACCTTGTATCCTTGACACATTTCGAAAAGTGATGCAAACACCAAGGAACAGGTAAATATATTGAAAAAGAAACACCTTTTTCAAATAAAGAGAAATCCAACCATTATAACTAACTAAAAATGTTAACAATAATTCAACTTTAAATGTACCTGTTGAACTTCACTGGTGTCACATGGAATTGGCGATAGAGTAGCTCAATTATTCTGATCCTTTAAAAAAAAAATGAATACACTGTTTGCACCAAAAATATGTAGCATTATAATGTTAATTTTTTTTGCACTTGTACAGCAACAGTATATAAATACATGCATTGAGCATTTGGAGAATGGAATGAAAGAATCAATGTCATTGATATACCATCAGACGTTTAGGAATGGATTACTGTTAATGTTGCACGTTGGAAGGTAAATGATATTGCTACATTGATGAGTACATGCATTCACAATTTCTGAAAATGTAAAACTTTCAATTATTTCCAAAATCCAAGATAATTTGATTGTTTTTCAAAATTATAAAATGTACAAGATAATATAGTTCCAATGTAAATTAAGATCATTCAATAAAGCATCACGCGTCATACCTCCTCCGCCTGACTGGTTGCAATTGAAGGAGATTATGTTACCAAAGTACAGGCATCCTCCTGTATATAAAATTCATTTTTTACAATCGTAATGTTTGAAGAGAATTTTATCAATAAAAATTAAAATAAGAATAAGTATCGTCATAAGATTCAACATTCAAATTATAGTCAGACAAATAAGGATCAATGTGTTAAAAGTTAAACCATAGACATCAATAGTATACATGTAGACACAATTAGAATTGAAAAAATATTACTTGAAATGGAAGTGATCTTTCTGTTGATTTCATAATAATTGTCAATAATGAAGCTTGATCCTTTATTCAATTGATATATTCATAACAATGGTCAATAGAAAAATATATTATTTATAAAACAGATTTTTAATACACTATATGCCAGTTTCTGTGCATCTTAGTAGGGCTCACAGTTTGGTTACTGGAAGGGTATGTCTTCTGAGGTGAACAATAAGCATAGTGCAGGTACTGCTATTAACTTTTCATAAAGGCTCACATTATAATGATCTTTGTGTGTATACCAAAATTATGTATATATCCAAGCTCAAAGTAAAATATTTAAAAAAATTGTAAATGGAAACATAATTGAACATGTGACAATAAAATGTCTATACCAATATTTTCCCAACACTTCCAGCCTATCATCTCATTAGCAATTGGCAAAAAAGCAGCTCAGAAGCAGCTCCAGATCATGTCCACCGTGTCAGCCGGGGAAGCAGGAGGCCTGCAGCCGTCCACCTGCTTGGAGTGAAAAAAAGTAAGTGTGATGTGAACAGGGGGGCAGCAATCACTGCAATCCAGCAAACTGACCCACCTCTCTTAGTACTCTTATCTCTTACCTCACGACCCATAAGCCTACAATCAAATGCATGCACCCACAGTCATATGACAACCTCACCTTTCGGAGCCCATATGTGTTAGCTTCCCACACCTAGGCTATTTGTAATGTTTATCAATTTCTCACACCATAGTTCTTAGTCTACTCTTACATCTAGTCAAATTGTGTTGCTTAGCCATTTCTCAAATCTAGGTGAACTGTGTTGCTTAGTCTACTCTCACATCTAGGTGAATTGTATGGCTTAGCCTTTTCTCACCTCTGGGAGAACGTATTGCTTAGCCATTTCTCAGATGTAGGTGAACTATATTGCTTAGCCTACTTTCACATCTTCTTCCGGGCTTAAATCCACCAAATGTTTCTAGTGATATCAGGGCCTTCAATGGTTCAATATCTTGTTTCTGAGGGCTTAGGATACTAATAAACAAATGTTATTTTCTTATGTCACTTAGGGCAATGAATCTTCACCCCTGGGTCCCCCTCTTCCGGGTGCAGACCCCTCTCGAATCTTAGCCTCCCTCCGTCGGGTTCACTATGGCTACTTTACATAACTTGACCTGTTACGTTCATGTGTCTGTGGGTGTTAGCTTTTCACCCCCTGATCCCCCCTCTTTCGAACTCAGACCTCTCTTGAACGACAGCCTCCCTCCATCGGGTTCACTATGGCTTATTCATAAAACACTCACTTGTTGCATTCACAAGTCTTAATGTCTTTTTAAACAACACACTGTGTGTCATCCCTCTGTCGGGTTCACTCTTGCCAACTACATAGCTGTTTCTCTTTCTCACTATTCAGGATTCATCTCCCTCAGATTTCCTGCAGGTCAAAGATTTTCAACTGTACAGGGGGTTTTGCTAGACCCCTTTATGACAACTTGGAACTTGTCCTTGTGGCTCTACCAAAGCTTCCTGGTATCAGTAGTTTCAACAAACGCGGGATCAACCACAGTCTCTTGAGTGGGTACCCGTGGTGCCAGACCCTTCTTCATCTGGTTTTCTCTTTATATAAAAATTTCTTTGATTCTTCTCTTAAGTTTCTACTTTGCGGCTTTCATTCAGCACAGTTCGGTTTCTTATCGGCTCTCCCCTCGACTCAACTGCTGTGATGAACTGCTTGGCTTTCTTACCACTGGAGTCAAGCACGGTACCACGATAACAGATGCTCAGTTTACCGTTGACATCTGCTGCAACACACGTTGGCTATTGTTCGCGGTTTTACGATTCCTTTCAGGGACGCTTCGCGAGTCTAATTTTGAAAGGGCAAGGTTGCCCGTCTCCTGGTCACCCCCTCGGATCTTGCTGCCTTTCTCCTCCCCTTGAACTGCCATGCTTGGATAGCTGTCTCATCGTGCGGTCTGCCTTGCTCGTATTGTGCTCTCTTGCTCTACCTTTTATCCCTGTAGGGAAGGGAAAGGGCAGTGGGATGTGTGTGATTCTGGCAAATTACTTGACTTTGCCTCACCCTTGTATTGGGACATGTCGGGTAAACGGCTCTAGGGGTAGCCTGTTTTCCACAGGGTGAGAAGTGTTTGTGCTGGAAAAAGGGGGGTGTCATGAGGAATTATATTCTTCGTCCTAGGGAGTTTGGTAAATTCAGAAGGATGAGATTGGTAGGGTTTGTGAAACAAATGGGAATGACGGGATTATTATCATGAAATGAACATGGGGGTTGTGAGAATGGTAGTGTTTTGTCTGAGCAGATTGGGAGTGCAGGAAATAATAAGAGGGACAGGAAGGAGAATGACTGGGAGTATTCGGGTAGGACACAGAAAAATACTGATTCTGGGAGATGTCATTTCTGAATGCAACAGGGTTTGGGATCCTAAGGAATTTGTTATATATGGAGGGGTTTTTCAATTTGGGCAAGAGAGATGTGATGAGAGGAAGGGTGGAATATGTGGTACAGCCAATAAAAGCCTCAGGGACTCCGTCCTCCTCACCTTCTTCTTTGGTATAATACCGCGTCTCACTTGGGGTATTTCCCCAAGCACAACCCCGGGCTCCCCTACCCAGGTGATCCTCCCTCGCCCACACCCAGGGTTGGGATCTGAGAGCAGCAGCCCTTTCCTGGCCACCTCAAAAAAGGATTCTAGAGGATTACTTGGGAGAATACCCTTCTCACACTATGTGGAGGCATCTATCCCACTTCCGCCACCAGAGCGTAATAACAACCGCAACCACATCCCTGGGTCCAGGAGAGGGAGTGGGCCGGATGATCTGGGAGACCTGTAGTGATATTTAGATGGCACTCAAATCTAATGTTTCAGTAACGCCGGGTGGGTGCCACATGGCTGTCATGTTTAGGTTTTTGCTGCTTGCAGCGCACCCCAGGAGTATTCCATGAGTGTTATGGGACTACATTATCAGGTTGGGGGTGATGATGAGGGAGAGAAGGAAGGGTGGTTGTTATCAGGGCAGGGGGTGGGAGTGTTGAGTGGGGAGGGCTTGATTGAGGTTGGTGTATTGCACACCAGGATTGCGAGTGTGGGCTTGCGATGGGGGGAGGGAGGTTGGAGAAAGAGGGGAGCTATGCTCCAAACTTTAGCAGATGTGTTGCTAGTTAAACGCAAATGGTATGACCTGCAGTTATTGGTGGGATGGCAAGTGTAAATAACAAGTTCCACCGACAGACACAGGTGAAAATGTATGAATTACCTGGAATGTCCGGGTTATCAACAATCCCATTAAGGCGAGGAAGATTCTCGCATATCTGGACCGTCAACGGCCCAGAATAGTAATGCTTCAGGAAACGCATGTCCGAGGGGCGCTGAACAGGGAGTTTGCACCCAAAGGGGGAGATCAACGATACTACACAGACTACTTGACACAAATCAGGGGTGTGCTGACTTTAATAAACTGGGCACTGCACTTTCAGGAGGAAAAAAGGGCAATTGACCCGCAGGATTGCTATGTGATTGTGTGGGGAGGCTGCTGGGCACAATGGTGGTATTGATTAACACATATGTGCCAAATATAGATGACCCCGATTTCTATGGGGACCTAGGCGAGATACTTTTGAAAGGGATAGCTGCCCCAATAATATGGGGAGGGGACTTCTACATGGTCTTGGATAGCATATTGGACTGATCCAGAACCACACAGTGAAGTCTGACCGTGGCAACACGCATGGCCACCCATCTTATGACTGAGATACAGTTGGTAGACGTCTGGAGGGACTAATCCAGGGGTGTCCGGTTATACTTATTACTCGGCAGTCCGTGACGTGCAGTCCAGGATAGACCATTGGCTACTATCCAGTACATGGCGACACGGGTGCTGGATTGTGGGATCCACCCAAGGATCATTTTGGATCATTTACCACTTGAGATTACGTTAATGTGAGAGAGTCTGCAGTGCCTCGACCGTTGTGGAGGATGGCCCCTTCAATGATATAGGACAATGAATTGAGGCTTTCATTGCTGAACAAAACTGAGGGTTTCTTTGGGAGGAATGAAGGATCTGTACTCCGCTATGCACACTGTGGGAGGCCTTTAAGGTATAGATGAGGGGAGAAATTATGTCCATGACCATCGGTGTATTAAGGGAGGTTCATTGTGACATGCATGAAGTTGAAGTAAGCTTGAGGCAACTGGAGAATGAGCATGACACCACAAATGATAGGGAACTGTTGGGTCGCATCAAGGGAAACTTATTGAAATTCCGGGATCTGGTGGATAAAGAGGTCTGATGCATGGCGAGACCGTCTCAGGCGTGCAGATACAGAGAAGCTGACAGGCCAGGATGTTTCCTGCCCAGTGTGGTTCGGGGCGAGAAGGGAATACAGCATATCGCTGGGATGAAGTTAAGGTCGGGGAATGTGCCGACTACGGACACGGGTATTAATGCGGAATTTCGAGACTACTATGAGACCCTATATACGAACATAGACAGGGGTTCGGAGGATGAAATTAATCGATCGAGGACATTGCTCTCCATGGTCTATCTGCAGAGGCACATGCTGCCCTAGATTCGCCAGGTACGGTGGAGGAGGTGGCAGACGCAATAACGGCATTAGCCTCTCTCTGGGAAGGCCCCAGGTTCCGATGGCCTGAGCATTAAATTGTATTAAGAACTTGGGTCGACACTTGCACCAAGACTGTTGAAGCTATGGGAGGAATCGGACAGGCTTCCACGAACTCTGTCTGAGGCGATCATAACAGTACTGTTGAAGCCGAACAGACCGAAACAGGACATGACCTTGTATAGGCCATCGTCATTGATCAACACAAATGCAAAGATATTTGCGAATGTTTTGGCCACCCGGCTGCTACTGCACATGCCGACGCTAGTTTGTCCGGACAAGTTGCGATTTATTCTGGATCCTTCAACCCCGCTAAATCTTCGGAGGCTGTTCGGCATTTTATCACAGATCAACCTGCGGGCCAGGGCAGTTGCTGCTTCCCTGGATGCGTAAAAGGTCTTAGACTGCATGTGGTGGACATTTTTGTTTGAGGTCCTGTGCCACATGGGCTTGGGTGAATACTTTATCGGCTGTGTACAGCTTCTGTATACTGACCACTAGGCTAAGGTCTGCACTAATGGCAGACGGTCAGCGGCCTTTCGGCATTAATGATAGAACCATTTGCATGACTGATGCGTGAACGCCATAGTCAGAGGGATCCAGGTCCCTCCCCCGCTAGTCACACACACCTGCACTGCCTGCCTGGCAACCCCTGCACTTGGAGACTGTTTCTGCATCCATACAATCCCACTACCAGCTCTTGCCACCTGCTGGCTATTACTTTTACTTATTGTTATTATTCTATTCCCATGTACTGCACTGTCCCTTGCCCTCCCCCTGCACTTTCCCCCTTCGCCCATCGCCCATCCCTTGCACAATCTGAATGATACCTGGCCTAGTAGGATCACTGTTTGTCCTCCCTCTGTTCCCCCTCCCTTGCCTCATTGCGCCTTGAAACACTTGTGTATAGGCGCGTTATAGATGCCATATCATATATCCAAATAGCAGGTCTGCCACAAATCATATTGCTATATGCTGATGATACCCTACTATATATCTGGGATCCGGAGCGGAATATGGTACCAATATTGGAGGAGGTCTGTAAATTCACTTACTATTCTGGCTAGAAGATAAATGAAGCCAAGTCAGAGCTGTTCCTGCTGACAGATAACACGCCAGAACCTGCTGGTTTGATAGGGTTCAAGTGGGTTCCTAACAGATTTAAATACCTGGAAGTGGTGGTATTTTGCTTGCACCGATCCCTATGTCGACAATCACAAAGTTTATCTTGACGCTTTAGCTCCTAAACTACAACTTTGGGCCCGGTCGCCAATGTCATTGTATGGGAGGCGTTCCTTGCTCAAGATGGTGGTACTCCCTAAATTATTGCATTTCTTCAGCACAATCCCGATATAGCCCGGAAGATTATTTTTTACTAAGCTGGGACCTCTGGCTATAGACTATGTGTAGGGGAAAGGGGTGGCCTGGATGAGCTGGGAGGTGTTAGTGGAACCATATAGCCAGGGAGGCCTTGCGGCACCTGACCTTGAGTTATATTATATTGTAGTATAGGCGCAACATGCTGGGTATGGTATACCTCATCCCCGGCCCGATTTGAGCTTTGGAAAACCTACAGTGCAGCACTGACGAATCTGAGATCGGTCATGCTCTGCCACTGTCACGCTGATTCCTGTACCTTCGATCCAGTCCACGCAACAGTGAACGCATGGTCGAGGTTGTTTAAGACTAGGGGTGGCCGCCCTGTATTGTATTGCGGTGCAATTCCCTTTTTTAACTGCCCGGGTCTCCCCTCCAACATTTGACCTAGACACCCGAAGGTCATGGGATATTGACAAGTGCATGGCCCTATGAGACGTGTACCCAGAAGGGCGGTTTGTGAATGCAGAGGCGTTTACAGCAAAGCTAGGTGACAGTCCCATCAAGACACTACAGTATTACATAGTAAGGGCAGCAGTTTGCCGGCGATGGCCATCATTCCCTCGAGAACCAGACACAGATAAATGCTTGCAAGAAGTGGCCTCCAGTGGGGACACCAGGAGGCTGGTATCCAGTGTGAGAAACCTGAAGGTGTCTCACCCGCTAGTCCGGGGGATCTGTCATCAAAGGTGGCCAGGACATGGCCATTGCTTTTGGATCCAGTTCCTGGGGTTGGGCCAGTTGGGAGGATCACTGTGATGAGGGGTCTTTGGGGAGTGGAAGTGGGACACCGGATGGTGAGACGCGGTATCCCCTTACCTGTAACACCTTTACCCCATCCTACCAAGTAACCAAGTAGAATACTTAGGGATTCAACCCCCGCCCCTTTACCGACATTAAAACTTTCCCACGGACAACTCACTGTGAGCGAAAATGGACTAACACCCGAGCCGTATACCTGACATGTCCCAATACAAAGGTCAGGCAGGGTCAGGCAATTACTGATCATTACACACACCCAACTTCAATCACACTTCCCCACATGGATAAAAAGCAGAGCACGAAAGCACACTCTGAGCAAAGCAAAGCACACAAGGAAGCAGTTTGATACAATGTGGAAGACATCAAGACCGAAGAGGATTGTAAAGAAGCAAGTGCCCTTGACCTTTTCACCAAAAGACAGCATCTTTCATGAGCCTTCAAGAATAGGAAACTTAATGCAGGATTCTTCAGCTTTAATTCCAGGTCTTATGTGTCGAAGATACCTAGGGCTCTCCTGCGTCGATAGCCAAGGCGGGGAGAAAGTTTTTCTGCTGTGGTAGTGTCCTCGACTCCTACAACAAAGCAGCACCAGTGAAGACAGCACAGCTGGTGAGTTGGGGAGACTGATACCAGATCAGTCTGTGTGAAAACCGAGGTTGCAAGCAGCAACATTGTATAAAGAAGATTATTGAAACAGCAGATGAGTGAATGAACTTTGAAACTAAGATACAATACAATAGAGAGAGTGGTCCGGCCTCACGTGGGTGCTCATTCGAAAGTCTCTGTTAGGTATCTAACCGAAAGTGTGCAAACGTTAAAAGAAATAGAATTGTGAAATCTAACTTGCCCTGCAACGGGTCAAGCCAAACCCCATGCACATTCGAAAGTCTTCGATAGTTGATGTAAAATTGACATTGGTGCGAGCCTGGCTGAGGGGGACTAATTGTGTTGAAGGGATCTGAGCCTGGCTTAGGGAGGTCCGGGGTGATCCGTGAGTCACCTGAAAAAGAATAACCTATGAACATTGTGTGATAAAGTGAAAGGTGAAAGACATGCTAGAGGCAGGCAGAGGGAAGTGTGGGAAACCTAAAAGGTGTCTCACTTACTAGTCCCCAGTATCTCATCCAGGTGGACAGGACACGGACATCGCTATTGGATCCAGTGCCTGGGGGCGGACCAGTGCGGGAGGAACACATGGATGGGGGTCCTTGGGGAGTGGAAGTGGGACACCGACGGGTGAGACGCAGTAGCCCCTTTTTGTTAACACCTTATCCCCATCCTACTCCGTAGGATACTTAACACCTCAACCCCATCTTCTTAACACAAGCACTTTACCACAGACTGATTACCCTGAAAGACAACTGACTAACACCAGAGCTGTATACCTGACATGTCCCAACTAAAGGGTCAGGCAGAGTCGGGCAATGGCCACTAATTCCACATACCCGACTGCCCTTTCCCTTCCTCCATAGGGATAAAATCTGGAGCATGAGAGCACACTTTGAACAAGGCGGAACGTACGAGAAAGCAGCGATTCAAGGACAGCAGTTCAAACAGAGGAGAAAGGCATCACGACCTGAAAGGATGTCAAAGAAGGAATTGTCCTTGCCCTTTTCAACCCAGACCCGCAAAATCTCTAAACAAAGAAACATACGACCGGTAATCGCAGCTGGCAAATGGTGTGACTGATGTCAGCGGTACATGGGACCCTCCCGCAATGATAGCCAGGGCGGGAAGACAAGGTAACCAATGTGGTACCATCCTTGACGCTAGCGGCATAATAAACGCCAACGAGTTTAGCACAGCTATTGAGTCGGGAGGGAACCTGATAAAAACCAAACTGTTAAGTTAAGGTTGCAATGGCAGCAAGAAAGAAATGTAAAACTGAAAATATATTGAGAGGCCGACGGAAGGTGTCAAGGTGGCCATACAAGGGTCCAGCCAAATCCATTGTACACTCAAAAGTCCTTGACACGTTGGTAAAGAATAAAGAATTGTGAACGTGGCATATGCACCCGGCTGAGGGGTACGCCATATGAACTGTTTGAAGCCTGACTGGGGGCTGAGAGAAAGTCTGAATGGGGACTGTGAGAAAGCCTGATTAGGGGATGAAAGAAAACCTAACTCGGGCCTAAAAAGAAATCCTGACTGGGACTGGATAAGCTAAGGGAAGGTCTGAGCCCAGATGAGGGGGGAGTTAACTAAATGACGTGATGGTTTAAAAAGATATCGAGACTCTTGAATTTTGCAAATGAAGAGAGTATACATGAAAGGCTGTAGTGAACCCGACTGAGGGATGTCAAGAGAAAAGATTGTGAGAAAGCTAAGTGAACTGCACTGTGGGAACAAAACGTGAACCCGAATGAGGGATGTCCAACGTGCTCTTGGTTGATCTGAGCCCGACTGAGGGGACTAATTTTGAGAAACAGATCGGAACCCGGCTGAGGGGCATCCACTGGTGAAGAGTAATCACCTGACAAGAAGAGAATTAGAAGGAACTGTTTTTTAATCGTTTACGATGTATCAGGCCATCTGAAGTAAGATACTTTACTTGAAGTAGTCTTGGACACAGAAGGTCGGGGCATTGTTGAACGGAACTGTAACCTTGTACAGGAGAAAACCCAGGAGTGTGCTGTGCTTGTGAGTCCCGCCTTTGTCCCATGCTAGAAAATGTGGGGAAGGGAGAGCCCAGCCATTACATCCCGACCTATCCTTTTTGTGAACACTCTTGTGAACACTAATCCACACTGTTTTATACTTTAGTGATAAGGATCGGCAATATTTTTTTTAGTATAGGCCCTTTTATTTTGACAAGACGCCACTAGAACTGCTTTATTATTTGATTGTTGTAGCTTGCTCCCATCTTAGATTTAGGTTAGGCATTTTTCTCACCCATTTATACAGTTTGATAAACACCGTTGAACTGTGATCGTTTGTGTCCGTCTTTACTGTTGCCACCATGAGTTCCTTCCATATGGTGTCTGGAATGGGATTTGATTCAACTGATAAAAATTGAAACTCGTGCTGATAAAAATCAGGGAAATAGAAAAAATATTTGATGATTTCAGATCAGCCACGTTGACCAAGAAAACAAAAAAACTTAAGACATACAGGAATTCAGAACAGAAAAGGAATTTACCCATATTTAAGTGCTGAGTTCCTGGAACAAAGAAACACAGATCGATCACAACAAATACCAAACAGGAGAGGAACTTTTTCAGACACTAGTAGACATTCAGCCAGAGACGACCCATATGGCTACGGATATCAACAAGTTCAAAGAACAAAGGCCTTTTCTAGGCAGAGGCCAGCCCAGAGGGTACCCGGCAGATTTTTTCAACCAGGATTTCCAGCCATGGGGAGGCAGGCGGTGACAGAGACAATGCCGGAGAGATCACAACCAATAGACAGAACAACTGTACACACGCAGGGTAGGCTTGAGGATAGGGCAATCCCAGTTTCCAACCTCTCCGACATCAACGTTTCACCCATGCAACGAAAACTGCAAGAGAAGGGACTTTCATTTGTCCCCACCAACCAGACAGATTGTTGCAATACAGAAATAGAAGTCAAAAAGATTTTTTGGAAACTTAGACTGAAGCATTTCTTTGCAGAGCAAGATGATCCTGAAACCCGACAAGATACGCCCCTTCCATATTTATGCCTCTTGACAATCAAGTAGCCAAAGAAATACTCCTGTTCGAAAAGTGTGTCCTTGGGGACCTAGAAAGATTGAAATCCACCAATCAGAACTCTACGAATAACCTGTCCAACAGCGAAAAAGGTGCACTGGAACTCATGTCGGACCCCAGGCTATTTATTGAACAAGGAGATAAAGGGGGCAGCATAGTTGTCTTTCCCCAGTCACAATACAATAGGATGGTTTTGGATCTGCTGGGTGATGCAGAGAGCCATAAACCATTGCAAAAGGATCCATCGGTGGAAATCAGAGAAGAAAAACGTGAAACCACACAATTTGGAGCGATTAGAGGATGGATTACGAAGGAGGAACTGGAATACCCGAACTATTCACAACTGAGAATCGCATCCTTCTTCGCACTCCCCAAAATACGTAAAGACCCCAACAGACCAGCAGTCAGACCTATTGTATCTGGATGTGGGTCCCTCCTGGAACCTCTCTGTAAATTTGTGGATCTATTTCTACAGCCCATCAGCAAGGGGACAGCAATTTATCTCAAAGACATTACGGCTACAATTAAAATATTGGAAGGCCAGAGCTTTGATGTAGATACAAACTTGCTAGTAACCATGGACATTAAGACCTTATACACAAATATACCACAGAAAGAAGTAATAGACATAGAACAAGACTTTCTGACTCACCGGAGCACACAACAAAGAGTACCAGTGGAATTTATTGTTGAACTCATGAGCATTGCTCTAAGAAAGAACTTTTTTCAGTTTGCAGGCCAGTTCTATTTACAAATTCAGGGAACAGCCATGGGTGCAGCATTTGCACCAAGCCTGGCAACACAATTTTCGGCAGCGGTGGAAGGAACACATCTTGACAGACAACAATCAATATAAACCACAGATCAAGAAATGGCACAGATATATTGATGATGTCATCTTCATATGGGAAGGAAACCAAACAACTTTGTGTGATTTCCTTAAGTATATCAATGACTTCCACCCATTGATACAATTCACGATGGAATGTGACAAACACCGTATCAATTTCCTGGACCTGACTATTAAAGCAAAACCTGGGCACATGGCGTGTACATTGTACAAGATACTGATGGATCGCAACACCACTTTGCACTTCTCTAGCTTCCACCCCAGTTCCCTTAAAGAAAATCTACCATACAGTCAATTTCTTAGACAGACGGAACTGCGCTTCCATAGCAGACTACTACTTTATGGCAACATATTGAGCTCCGACCTAAGAGACTGAGGATACCCCAAGAAATTGGAGACCCATGCTCTCAAGAGAACGAGATAGACACCAAGGGAGACCTTACTAGAGTCAAAAGACAAGAACAAAACACAGGACAGGATCACCTGTGTTACTACCTATAGCACCAACTCCTTTGCAATCAAGAAAACCTTATTAAAATATTGGCCAATGATCTCTACTTGTCTGCCAAATACACAGGCACCACTGTTCGCCTTCAAGCGATCCAAAAACCTCAAAGACCACCTAGTGCACTCTAAAATAAAGCAGACAAGGTCAAACATCAGCAGTTGGGACTTACGCGCCATTGTGGGACACTTCCCATGTGGAAACTGCAGAGCGTGCAAATTTACCACTAAAAACGCTCAATTTTCAGATCGACAATAAAAGTTGGGAACTACAGTTCATGTCCAATTGTAAGACCAGCAATGTTATATATTGCATAGAATGTCCATGTGGGCTGCAATATGTTGGACAGACCACAAGACCGATAGACATCAGAATAAACAAGCACAGATCTAGAATTCGATGCAGGAATCATGCAGCACCACTAGTCTCACATTTTTTGGAGCTGCAACACTCCCCTAATGCATTTAAGTGGTGGTTTATTGATATAGTAAAAAATGCATATAACCACCAAAGGAGTCTTATCAATAAGGAAGCAAGATGAATACACCGCCTACACACACTAGAGAGGGAAAAAGGACTCAATGAAGAAACACCTGTGTACTTTTGAGTCATCCACACTTACAAATCAACTGATTCAGTCAGACAGGTATTAGCGCACCCTTGTAGCACCATATATCTAGCTGCACCTCTTACCACACGTGCACTATACACCTAACAGACATTCCAACGCCATGTGGCCATGCTTCCGCCCCCAACTGCGCGGTTGTTCCGACCGCAACTCCCCTCCAGGTCTCCCAGGGCACATGCTCTTCCTACATGATGCACTGAAGTGTATATCCTGCCAAAGGGGCACTACACCCCTTAATGCAAGCTCGACATGAATCTGACATGCCATCCTCCTTCCCATTGCTACTCATATTGGGCAATATCCTAGACTACTTGCAATATTCTGCACAATGCACTTACTTGTGCATCCTGCAAAACAGACACAATATCCTTAAATGTCAGTTGACATAATTTTGACATGCCTCCTCTATTCCTTTGTTACATGCATTGGGCAGCTTCACAGATACATCTGCCTACCAGTTTCTACAGGTAGTATGAACATTCTACTACCGCAGCTTCCATTCTGTTTGTGCACCTAGGTGCAGCCTGAAGCCACTGAGCCCCAGGGCCCTAACACATGCACAAGACTCATACATCAACTTTAGGTGCTGTTCTGTTTCCATCACTTAGGCAGCATGGCGTCACACCGAGACGTAATTCTTCATTCACATATTGAGTCCTCGAGCGAAGCACGACTCGAGGCTCGCATTACGGTTGTCTAGGCAACACTACAACAACTTGCCAGACACTCCGCGATAGCGTTAGCAGCCCGCTGGACCAACGCTGCGGCACCCCCTTACATGGTAAGAAGCCATGGCTTTGACTTCTGCATACATTCTGCCTGTGCTATCCCTCGAGGAATGTGAGCTATAAATACCTACTCTGGCACCCTGTTCATTCATGTTTAGGAGCCCACGACTGCCAGCACCAAAGGAAACGCCATTTCCCTGCCACATTCACCAAAGTCACCCACCTTTTCGCAAGAAGCAGACCCAGCTACCAACTACGTTTGCATAGCCAAAGGCAGCCACAGGTAAGAAATTGCCCTTGCACCCATAACAGCCTCGTATAACATTCCTCTGCATTGAGGCTGTTTCGCCTTTTCAAACACCTGTACCCTGGTTCCCTACTGGCAGGCAACCAAATACTGTAACCACTAGGGCTACCATGGGCCCCCTCTAATGCCTCAATGAATAAGGATATGCTTCTATCCACCATAAGAACAAGCCTGAAACAATAAGGCCCTGTGCAGCTGCTATCGAGGTACTACATTAAGAGCGCATGTGTTGCCTTTCCCTTTGCTTGTTTCACACAAACTTGCCTCGACCTTGGCTAGTGCATGCATTTTAGGGGATCATAAGGGTACACCAGCCTTGCCTCTCCCCTTCCCGCCACTTCTCAACCTCCTAGCTCGGGCTTGCCCTTTTAAGAACCAGCCCTATCCACCACGGGGCACTGCATTGCATTAGCATCCCCATCGCACTTTCTTGCTAATTTAATGTGCACAAGCTATCTCTGCCTACTTACTGCTCAATACGTGCTCCTGCCCAACCACCTCCTGCACGCGTTGGCCTCACCTGCCTTATCACTAACACTCTGGTCACTTTGAATCTTCACTCTGACCTGCATATCAGCTTAATTACAGGCCTTACTACCCAATAGAAGTTTTTTGTTCTTTGGTTTTTACTTTTCCTCAGGGGTCAGCACACAAGTTCCGTACTTTGGTCCTGAGGAAGGCGGCCCACTCAATCCAATTGCCGAAACTTAACACCCTTGCGTCCTGATTTACACACACAAGTGGCCTGCCCCACATGTTGACTCACAGTGGCACACTACATAGACCCCTGAACTACAGAATCATTGACAATTCAACACACACGTCCCAACCTACTGTATAATTTATAGTGTTTTATGAACATCATAACAGTAACACCATGTCTCAGCTAATGTGACAATAGGTTATGTGTCAGTTTGAACCAGAATAGATTGATATATATGCCATTCTTGAAGAGGATTTTAGTCTTAATGTCTCCCACTTTGTATGTACTTTTGCTTTATGTCTAAACTTGGATGTTTTTCTTTGTTTTTTGTCACAGATGCCTCCAGCATACCTAAATGTGTACAGCAATTGATGTATGTGTTCTTTTATGAGATTACCTTGACTTTTACTGAATAAATGTGCAATTTATACACATTTTGGAGATTTAGCATGAGTGCTCTGTTCTAATAAATTACAGAACACATGCAACGACTTGTAATATGTAAAAAGAATATTACCTAATGCCTAGATTACTCCACACAGACCGTGATTTAACTCACGTGTAGTAATTTCTTGTTTTTCCTGTCGGGACTCCTTTTGTTGCATTTGATAATTGTTGTACCACCAATAGGGGAAAACAGAGTCATTAAACTCCTTGACTGTGACCGCCTATCCACACTAAAAAAGGTGTTCTCCCAACTTCGTGTCCCAACCGGTCAACAGGATTGGTTCTTTAAAACACAAGCCTCTCTCACACTATCACATACAACAGTGGGATCAAAAAATATTGACAGTTCAATCCCTCTCATTAGACCTAGTGCTCTAAACCCCCCTTCTTCTGAGTCTTTTTATTTTTGGTTCCCAAGCATCATGTATCGCGGGACCATCAGGGTTAGAGCTTGGCTCCCAGTGGTCTAATCCTTTGGTGGACTCAGAGTCAGAAGACTCAGAGGATTTTGAGACCTTGTCTGAGTGAGTTGAGAGTTGTTTCTGGTCTGATTCAGAACCATCGACTGAAGGAACTCTCGCCACCCATTCGATCTAGGCTGAAGCTAGACTCCAAGAAAATGTGACTAAGCTGATTGAATTGCAAGCGAGACCCTTACAACCACAGGGGCTACTGCAACCATATCTTGAAGGTGAAGATTTAGGAAATGTGTTCTTAAACTTTGAACGCCTAGCTGAACAACTAGGATGGCAAGAGAACCTTAAAAAGATGCTATCTGGCCCCTTTGTTGAAAGGCGAATTACAAACTTTCTATCATCTTCTTAATCCTGCACAGGGTGCCACCTTTCTATCCATCAAAGAAGGGCTGTTAATAAGTGTGGGGGAAACCTGAAACTTATCAGCAGAAGTTGAGGGCCATTAGATTAATTCTCAGAGAAACCCCCCTAGAAATGGGTGAACGTGTCAAAAACACTAGGGCCCTGTGGATCAATAGTAAATCCCTAGAATAACAGATGGAGATGTTGTCTTTAAAACAATTCACTAATTCCGTAACCCCTTTTTTACAGAAAGCTGTCCTACAATTATTTGCATTTTGCATTTTTTTTAAAGGGCTCACACAGCCCGCAGGCATCAAGGTGCTGTTACAGGAATTATTAGTTTTTAGTTGCGTAGTTGTTTTTTGTCTTAGTTGCGTATTTAGAACGCTCTTAAATACCCAGAGGTTTCTAAGCACGGACCCGGGATGGAACCTGTGTTGCTTCGTGTCATCTTGCTTCCAAGACGAGCACGTTGCTTCTGAGCTATCCTCCCAGGACTACTTATATCGGCCAACCCTACCCACGGCCATTGAGGCTGCACAAAACCACTCAGATGCAGCTTAAGAATTCCACTCGGCCCATCGTTGGGAAGAACGGAAGGATCATAGATCTATCCATCGGCCCCAACTTCAGGGAATAGATAAAGAGGGGTCTCATAAAACTAAAAGGGATCCCATGAGGCAAACTCATCCCAGAACAAAAGATAAAAGTAAAAGGGAGGAAATAAAAAGAAATTAGACTACCGCCTCCCGTCTGTTTTTCCTGTAGAGGAACAGGACATGTAGCTCGATACTGTCCAAATAACCTAAGGGACGAACCTATGGAAATAGGATGCTTAAAAAGGGAAAGAATGGGGAGAACCCGAAGAAGAGCCGGAGACGTTTAGTATATGCTTGTGTCAATCCTCTATGGATTTTACCTACGAAAAGGCTTGGGTAAATGGGAGACAAGTCAGGGCCCTCATTGATTCAGGTAGTAAAACTGTTATACAGGGCGATTTAGTTACAACCGAAGACCTGGAAAATGTGGCCCTAGTTAGCGTTGCATGTGTACATGGGGACAATGAAGTGTACCCCAGAATACCTGTACACATTATAATCCGGGGCGAGTCCTGTGAAATATAATCAGCCATAATTCCTTAGCTCCCCAAAAAAGTTATTCTAGGACAGGATTTCCCTACCTCCTCTACTCTCTTACAGGAAACAATCTCCATTTGGAGATTTCCTACCCCAAAATTGTTGGCAAGCAAACTGCTTTTCCCAAAATTCGCCAATATGGGACTGGGAAAACTCTGAGCCCAGTATGTCAGATCACCCTCTTAAAAAAACTATTCCTAGGCTACTGTATAGAAACTAGTAAGAACACTACACCTCTACCGATACTGACCACAACAAACCCATGGAATATTTCCGAGCTCTTGGACATCTCTTGGCCTTGTTCTCTCCCAGGTCCTAAAAACAGAGAACCCGGACCAAGAACAGGTGTATTCACCTCGCAGAGGGGTAGGGTATGTGAGAAACCTGAAGGTGTCTCACTTACTAGTCTCTGGGGATCTGTCATCCAGGTGGCCAGGACACGGCCATCTCTATTGGATCCAGTTCCTGGGGGTGGACCAGTGCAGGAGTATCACCTGGATGTTAACACCTTTTCCCCATCCAACTCCATAGGATACTTAACACCTCAACCCCCACTTTCTTAACACGAGCACTTTATCACAGACCGATTACCGTGAAAGACAACAAACTAACACCAGAGCCGTATACCTGACATGTCCCAACTGAAGGGTCAAGCAGAGTCAGGCAATGACACTAATTTCACACACCTGACTGCCCTTTCCCTTCCCCATGGGGATAAAAGGCAGAGCACAAGAGCACACTTTTAGCAAGGCGGAACATACGAGGAAGCAGTAATTCCAGGACAGAAGTTCAAAAGGAGGAGAAAGACAGCACGACCTGAAAGGACATCAAGGTGGGAATTGCCCTTGTCCTTTTCAAACCAGACCCGTGAAACCTCTAAATAAAGAAACGCAAGACTGGGAATCGCAGCTGCCAAATGGTGTGACGGATGTCAGCGGTACATGGTACCCTCCTGCACCGATAGCCAGGGCGGGGAGACGAGGTTACCATCATGGTACTGTCCTCGACTCCAGCGGCAAAAGAAATGCCAACAAGTTCAGCACAGCCGGTGAGTCGGGAGGGAACTGGATAAAAACCGAGCCGTGTGTGATAAGGCAGGAAAAGAGGAGCGAGTTCAGAGCCTTATTCAGAGCCAATTAAATAACTGTCGGGGAGTTTTCTCTGCCATGAACTAGCGTCTCTTAAACTTGATCCTGCACGCTTCTTCGTCATGCCCAAGCCGCTCAAGCACTACCCGCTTCATGTCCGCATAGAAGGTGTCTCCTGCCGGGCTAGCTGCCTGATAGGCGCTCTGCATCTCCCCGGTCATAAGTGGTGTGATGTAATGGCGCCACCTCTTGGCAGGCCACTGAGCATTCCTGGCGACCCTCTCGAAGTTGACAAAGAAGTGTGCAGGGTCTTCACCGCTGGAAAACATTTGAAGGACCGAGGTTGGCACCGGCTTGTGATTTCTCATGTTTGTGGCTTCTAATATCTGGGCTTGCTGGACCTGCAGAGCCTGTTGGAAAGCTTGTCTATCGGCTTGCGCCTGCTGGCTTTGGAGTTGTAGGGCCTGCTGTAACAACTGTTGGCCCTCACTCAAGGTCTTTATCAACTCCTCCATCGTGTTCCGGTCTATCCCACCGCTGCCACCAAATGTAAGAAAGAGCGTATAGGAAACAACCACTCTGGACACAGGTTGATTTAAAATTAGTTTAATTTCTTAAGTTTTAACTCTAGTAACAAACTGTATTTCAACAAGTAGGACAGTCTCCGTGCTCTCTCCTTTGGCCGCCAGTCTTTGGGTTATTTAGTGAGACCTTCGGACTTGTGGGGTTAAGTCTCTTTTTGGGCGTTAGCCATTAGATTAGAAACTCCACTCAGCGACCACTTGTGACTGGAGATCTTATCAAAAATATTCACCTTCAGTCTTTCAAGATGGAGGAGGAAGTATGATGAATACTGTCAAAGGCTTGCCCACTCACACTCAGGTGCCTTAGTTTTCTACTTGTAGAATAATTGTTGACAAGACTTTCTCTAAATCCCCATTAAAAGTTCAAGTTCTCTTTAAACTCAGCCCTTGTCAAAGGTTTCTGTAACTTTACCCAACTGCGCTGTAAAGGCTTCCCCCTCTCACCTCTTATCCCGAGGGTTCTGTATCAACCGGCACTTCTGAAGGCATCCGGTTGTTCCTCTTCTTGCGCCACCTTTGATCAGCTGTCTGGGAGAGAGGCGACGGCCTCCGAAGTCATCCGGCCCCTCCTCCCTTGTGTAAGCTTGGATCAGCTGTCGGATGACAGGCAGTGGCTTCACAAGCCTGACTGGAGCCGCACCGCGGAGATTCCTCAGCTGGGCTCAACGACTCTGTCTGCCTCGCTGCATAGGCTCCTCCCCCGCAATGGTGGGACTGGAGCGAAGATGCAAGCTCTTCCCCCAGCTGCTTTGACAGTCCTTACTCGCCAACTAAGCAGCTGGAGGTGCGTCACTGATGCCTCAGCTTTAATACCTTTCTCCGTTCGAGCATTCGGCCTCCATAACGCCGACAAACACCTTGCTTCGCTTGAACGTTTATGAACTTCTCTTCGTGGCTCACACAACACTCTTTAACATCTACAAACGTTGCTCAACGGGAGCGTTTTTCTTTATCCTGGGCTAGACTTTTCTTCTAGTAAGCCCATTCGTAAATGGCATCTTCTTCGGGCGGAAAATGAATAACATACGAAGTCCAGTATTAAAAAAAAGAGTACCGTTTTAACCCATTCTTTTCATTTCCCATTGGCCCAGAGAAATGTCTTTCTTACAGAGGCCCTCCTTTCATGACACTCCCTGACATCATAATCACCTCAGCCTTCTTGGCTTGCTGTACAGTTATTTAATTGGCTCGGAATAAGACTCTGATCTCGCTCCTCTTTTCCTGCCTTATCACACCGTGCTAAGCTTAAGGTTGCAGTGGCAACAAGAAAGAAGATTAAAACTGCAAATATCAAGAGGCCATAGGGAGGCGTCAAGGTAGTCATCCAAGGGTCCAGGCAAATCACCTGTACACTCGAAAGTCCTTGACACATGGTAAAAGTAAAAAATAAAGCATTGTGAAGGTGGCATATGCATCCGACTGAGGGGAAATCTGTATGAACTGTGTGGACCCCGACTGGGGCTGAGAGAAAGCCTGTGGGGGCCGAGTGAAATCCTTCCACTCATCTCCTACCATACATCCAATCTCCATGGCTTCTTCCTCCATTTTATTTTGGGCGCAATTCCTTGCTAGATGTCCTGGCTCTTTGCACGAAAAACATATAGGGATTACTGGTTTTATGGGTCTACTTTCTCCCACTGTCTCTCGATCTGCTTTCTTTACTAGTATCCTTTTCTTTCGTCTTTTATGCTCCATGCCGCTACATACATTTTCTTCTCACTGCTCTGCTTCAGTCAGTCGCATGCTCCCAAGTCTCTCTCTCTCTCGTCCCGAGACTCACCCTGGTAGCAACGCGGTGACAAGCGGGCCCTCCTGGTTGTGCAGGCCTGAGGTCAGGGTCTCACTACCTGCCCCTCAGACACCTTTGGGGCAGGCACAGGTCCCAAGGGAATGAGCAATGTTTAACCCGCCAACAGCATCCTGCAAGATGATTTGCTCCGGCTCTCTGGAGACATGGCTCCCTAGCCACGCTGCAGCCCCTCAGAAACACTGCGCCAGTTCTCCTCTCCTCTGAGCCATTGATCCTGCTGCTCTCTTCACCGTGTTTTATCTGGTCCAAACAAAATCCCCAACTCGCTCATTCTGCTGTGCAGAACCACACCTTTTATAGTTGGAAAAGCAGTCAAGTGGAGTCAGGTGTGTGCGATAAGAGAATGCCTGACTATCAATGGGGCAATTTAAGCTCTTTCTAAGTCTGTTTTCCCTTACACTCCCCATGTTATTCCGATGGGAAATCTTCACTACTCCTGGTTGCCTCTTCCTTGTCCCAATTTGTTGGAAATGGGGAAGGGAAGATTGAAAATGATCTTTATGGGTGGAATAATCAAAGGGTGACTGATGGAGGAAAGAGGGGAATCTCCTGGCTCTGTTTTTTTATACCACTGGAATGATTCCCCTTTTGTTAAGTTGTTTCCTACTCCTGGTCCCCTGCCATAAATGTACTGATCTTGACAGTGTCCCCTTTGGTCTAAAAAGTGGAGAGATATATAGGTGTTGGGTTAAAAGTCATATTGCTGTTTCCAAGACCCACCTCCCTGCCTACTTTTGTTTTAATAGGGTATTCCTGCCGCTCTCTTGGTACAGGGACAATGGGGCCTGCGTATCCCATAAAGGCTTAAGGGCCTTCTTCCCCCTTGCCAATTATCCTGTTGGGATACTGCGTCTCACTTGGGGTATTTCCATGATCACAACCCCGGACTCCCCTACACAGGAGATCCTCCCTCGCTCGTCCACCCCCAGGGTTGGGATCCGAAAGCGACTTCCCTCCCCTGGACACCTGAATAGAGGATTCTCTGGATCTACATGGGACAATACCCCTAGGATTCTCCCACAGGTTAGGTTTGCGGAGGATCACCACAAGGTTTTCTGTCATACAAATTGGGATTTTATATCACGCTTCATGCTGGAGTCAAGCCTTTAAGTGCGCGGCCGGGTATTGAACCCATGCTGCTCAGTGTGGTCTTGCTTCCAAGACAATGAAATTGCCCCTGAGCTATCCTTCCACCCTATCTGATGAGAATTGTGGAATTCAGAGATCTAAAACGTTGTTGTACAAAGCAGAAATGATCTCACAGTGAAATCATCCCTGGCACGTGGAGGGGTGCATTATTGCTATATATTAAAACATTTTGATTCATCCTGTTTGACTTTCACATAGATCACCAAGAATGTAGTGGGTGTGTTTGCCAGCAGCATGGTATAAACGTGAGCATTAAAAGTGTAGATTTAGCTTCACCTTTAAAAATATCATTAAACTAACAATGGCTGGTCTTAAAGCCCTAGGGGTACCTTTATTACTACTGGCAGTGCAACTATAATACAGGTTTTCTTTTTTTTTGGTAGTAAAATTTACACCTTTACAAAAGATTTTATCAAATAACATCTCTAAACACTTTCCATAACCAATATTAAAATAATATCTGTAGTATTTACATGGCACATAAAACAAAATACAAACAGACAAGTATATGCATTCACTACAAATTAAAAGAACGCAAGATAACGTAATGAAGCGTTACATTGCAATCTTCAACAGTTCATCACACAATTCATCAGTATACCATTTAAAACAAAAATTCAAACAAAGATGCAGGTTCAATTTCATTATAATACCAATGTCGTTTGAATTCCCAACACCACTTCACAAGATTCAATAGAGGGGGTCTGGCATCCGTATGTTCCATAAACGAATCAGAATACTTGGTACCATACAAATCCCACCAAGGCTCAACCATGTTAAACCGAGATTACTTCAAGTTCATGATTACATTCAACCTGGTACCAGACACAATAAACGCAGTTACAGTTGTTAATAAACACCTACATCACATTTAGCTTTTGCAGCATACAAGATATCATTTAAAATTGAAAGATCATCCTCAATCATGTTTACAAGTCTCACTGTTGCCAACACTATTGGGGTGCACTGGCCCCACATGCAACGCAGACAAATCATGTTACGCTCAAAATGAGACTTGGTCACCAAAAAAGAGCCTAAACAGAGGAGCCTTTGTTGCTCAAAATGATTGCAATATATGAACAAGTGTTCAAGAGTTTCGGACTCCTCACAATTGGAACAAAACCTGTCTTTAATGTGCCTCACCAAATCCATTCCATGCGCATTGGAAGTAATGTGGGAAATGTGCTAGGTGGGAGATATGCAGGCCGCAGAGTGCGAGATTTGTAAGCATTAGACATGGTCTATAAGGATTTATCGTATGTAGAGGTTGGGTGGGAGTCAGACAAAAGAATTGCAGAAACTACACTGAATTATGGCTCCGAGTTTAGGAGCTATGTAATGTAATGTAATGGGCATTTGCATAGCGCCTTTCACCATTGGTATGGTCTCAACGCACCGTAGGGTGAACCCCCTTGGAGACCGAAGTCCAAGTATGGGAAATTCATCAGAGAGTTATAGAATGCGTGTGTGTTTTTTAGCCAATACAAAAAGGTAGGTAGGGGTGGCCAATCCCCTGCTAGTCACCCATGCTGAGCAGGTATGTGGGTGGTGTAAGGAGTCAGAAATGCGAGACAGACACAAAGGTATAGTTTTCTCACAAGTTGCCATTTTTATTAAATAAAAAAAGGGGTGAGACAAACGTCTATCTTTCCCTAGCCTAACAAGGATGTTCCTGCCTAACAAACTAAGACTAAAGAAAAAAAAAGTATCCAAAAACATTGTTTCTCACACTAAAACACACAGCAAAATCATAGAAGGATTGATTGGTTATCTTCACTTCCACAAAATAATACATCAATTCAAACTCAAAAACTTTAAAGAGCATTCCTTGTGACCAGGGTTGGTTTTCAGGAATACTTTCATTAAAGTTTAGATTAAAGAAAGCTCTGCATAACAACAAAGTTCCATTCAACGTAGCACCAAAAGTCTTTTCCATTCAATATATCTTTCCACTTGTACGAAGACTTGTTCATAAATCAAATCAACTTACTTTTCACAGTCTCCTACACCAGTTTGTAAGCCAAGACACGTAATCTGTTCCCAAAGGCCAAGCAAATATTAGCAAATCATACTTCTTCACAAGAAATACTTTAGTCAGGATAGCTTGAAATTCACTTTATGTAATGTAACAGTTCATCAAGACAAGGTGATGAAATTTAGCAAGTTCCTTTTCAACACACCTTTTACCACAGCCACAATACTTTACATCATCTTCTTTCCTGGTCTACTCGCCTACCAGGATAAAAACTCCTACTACTACAATTGCATTCAGCTGTAATACTTGTTCTAAAGCTCTCCACATCAGGATCCTGAGTGAGGAGGTTTGAACAACAACTGCTTCTCATTATAGTCTCTTGACTTCTGTGTTATTCTTTTGTTGCCCTTTGGCTGTAGGCAATGCAGGTTACAGTGTTCTCCCAATTGGTATCTCGTAAGGTGGATAGTGCTCCTGCAGCATTTGTACTCTTATGCAACCTCTTGGCTGCTGGCAATGAGGGTAACAATTATCCCCCAATTGGTATCCCTCATTAGGAGAGTTGCACCTAGTATGCCGCATTTCATTGGTTCTGTATTCAAAATCATCAGTTCAGTTTAGCTGTCTTTTTCAGAGTTCCCTGGGGTCACCTGCCTCAGGCCAACTCACTGGTCTTCCATTGCTTCTCCGTCAGACGCGTTGGTGCTGCAGCGGATCTATTTGGGTCCCTCTATGCTTCTCGCCCCTGCCTGCTCCGGTCTGACTGCTTCAGGTTCTGTGTGATCTCTGGTTTAACTTCTTCACCAGAGAAGTGCACAGTGTATCGGGAGCCCATCTCACACACGGTGTAGCTTGCCTCATAGCTGCTTACAGCTGTGCATTCTCTGCACAGCCATGCTTCTTCTCCGGCGCTGGTCTCAGCTGGTGCTTCCACTGCCTCAACAGCCTCTCCCACATATAGTCCCGCTGCCGCCTCGGTTACACCGTAAGCGTCTCCTTATTCTGCTTCACACACCTAAAACGCATTCTTACTTTGAAAAGGTCCTGCTCAGGTGCTTTATACCACAACAGCTAGACCGGTCATGATGGTTCATCAACTCTGAACTCCTCTTCTTCTTCCCAGTACGCCAGGCATTATGGGACTTGAAGTTCATAGTTGTTTTTATGGAAAAAAATATCAGTTTGTTTAGAGTAAGCCGTTAAGGCTTTAGGAACATTAGGGGAATCATAGGTTAGAGAGGACCCAAACTCCTTCTGATAAGAGTCCCCTCCCATGTGATCCTCCTGCATATTACCACCGCGAGGGTTAGATCAGGCAGGGGCTGCCTTTCCCTGGCCTCATGAGAGGAGGCCCATAATTTGTTCTTAAGGATCATCTCACTACATTCATCACAGTGGGTGCAGAGAAGTAGTCTGAAGAGTATGCGAGAGAGATATCATGCATGCCGCTAGACTGAATTTTATCGTGGAGGATAGCATGCAGGTGTTGTGCCATGTATGTGTAGCAGGGGAGACATTATGTGTGCACCATGACCAGATTTTATTGTGGGTGTAGCTGCAATTTAATGGTGGAGGTGTTGTTCAAAAGGGTGAAGGAGGAGAGACATTATGTGTGCAGCCAAACAAAATTTTATCATGGAGGATAGCTGCATTCTGATGGTAGAGCAGTTGTGTAAATGTGTGAAACAGGAGAGAAATGAGGTGTGCAGCTAGACTGCATTTTAACGCGAGGAATAGCTGCATTCCATGTCAGAGGTGTTGTGCAGAGTATCATTAATTAGTGCATGTAGTGGAAGGGTGCAGAGAGGTGGTCTCGGATAGGCTAGTCTTCAATTCTATCTAAGTGAAACATATTGTTTACTCCAAAATTCTTCAAATTGTGACACATCGGCTAGCTTTGGAGCGCAGCAAGAATACTGTATATGCTCTAAGAGTGCACTGAGATTTAATTGGTGGCTATGGACTACATGTGTACATGCCTTCAATACAGTGGATATACATTAACACCTAACAAACTTCAAGCACCTAATTTAAGCTATGTAGCTTGCATTACATTAAAGAAACAAATGTCGTAGTCCCATACCTGAAGGTTGCTGCAGACAGCTTTGCGGCTTGGCTGGGGTGCCCTGGGCGAACAGGGGCAAACATGGGATGGGAGCTGAATCAAGCCTCCATTTGATGCATTTGTAGGAAAGTGAGACCCAAGCATGACATTACTGAACAGGGGCTTGATCAATGAGAGTTAGAAACCCGATATCTGCCTGGACAAGGGATGAGAAGTGCGTTTTACTGGTCATAACAAACAATATAGACAGAGTTATGGGGTGTGAAATAAAAGTTGAATCTATGTCTTAGGATGTGAAATACATCGCATGTTAAAGCACTATTATGATGAAGAATCTAAGGGCAGTGTAGTCAAGTGAGTTGGAGAAGCAAACTGAAAATGCCCTATGCAGTTGTGGGTCAAACGCCAGTTTGAATTCCCCTACAACAATAGGCAAGGCAGCTAGAATTAAATGTTCTTGACGTGGACACTGAAGGCCAGAACGTAGTTTCCCTAACCTGCAAGATTTGTGGCTTCAGGGAGATGCCAATTATGACTAGAGATGCCACATGGCAGACACAGAGAGGGTAAGGAACTTTGAAGGGTAGCGCCTGCACTTCTGTATTCAGTGTAATACATGCTTTGAGGCACATACATCTTGAGGCATAGCACCTTTAGGAATACGCGCATTAGGGAACAGAAGCCATAAGGAAAAGGTATACTAAGGAGCAGACTAATTGATCATGGGGAAAGGCGCAAAGTATTGTAAAAGGAAAGTAAGGGCAAGATGGCAGATGCTTGCCTGTTGGCAGAGCAGGTGAAAATGACACTCACTTGGATTGAACTGTTCTTGAAAGAAAGATACAGGGGGCACAGTAAAAAGTATAGATATAGATTCACCATTGTAAGTTTAGCAACATTTTAGATGATCTCATCTACTTGGGATGCTGAAGTATCTAAAAGGAGAATAGAACTGCAGTAGTGCTGGCCACTGTCTGAAAAAGCCTGGATTCACAAAGGAGGAAGCTCAATTAAATCCTGGGACTTTGGGTCGGATCATAGAGCAAGAATTTGCCTTAGAAAATTACATCTAGGCTGCAGGCAGAACTTGCCTTCCGTTATAGACAAATTGTAGGACAATGTTTCAGAACCACAAAACATTTTAGGGAGATGTCTGCATGAATGTTGAGAATAATCTAAAATTAAAGAGGTATCTGAATCGTATCCTATCAGGGCTACGAGCATGGCAAAGCACATCATACTACTACCAAAGGCCATTGGGTGGTGGCTATATTTACAATTACTGTGAAGCAGAGTAGAGAGACCTCGAATTGTGAAATAGAACACAATGGACGAGTTAACAGTAGATTAGAAAAGTTTTGCTTTGGTGGATAGGTACTCCAAAGAGATATTGACTGAAGGATAAAGAAGCAGGGGCGACAGACATAGAATTAAGAGAAGCGCTTGAGAAATTAGAGTTAAAAGAAGAAAAAGATAAGAAAAGCCACTGAAGTGACGAGGCAGGTATCGAGAAGCTTACACAAATGTGGACAAGAAACCAAAACAACAGCGACATCAAACTATATGAAAAAAAGGGCAGAATTGAACCAGGTAAGTCAGCCTTATAAAATGAACCACCCAAGAGATTTACTTTGGCCCTCATCAGGTGATCAGTTGAGGGGCGAGGCAGAAATGAACAGGGAGGCAACTCGCTCATTTTTTATATCAATAATAAAATCCTGATACAAGACGCATGTGGGGTGCAGTGCTCTGTTTTTCTAATGTGAGGGAGGGATGGAGAATTAGTATAGAGACAATGGGCTTCATTATGAATTTGTCGGTCCGGAAATAAGGGTGCCAGTAACAACGTACCAGCACCCTTTCCGGACCACCAAACTACGAGTCTGCCGACAGGGGCACAGTACTCTCAAGAGCCCTGACCTGCCGGGAGTTCACGCCACTAACGGCAGTGTTGTCACTGAAGCACCAGCACCGTTAGCAATGGTGCCAGTGCTTAATTTTCCCCTTTTCCGTGGAGTGCTATGGAACTCCACGGGAATGTGGATTTACCGTTCAGCCGCCACTTATGATATACCGGTGGCACCGGGATGTCAGCCGGTGGAAACAGTGTTACTGGGTTGGTTGTAGCCCGCCACCTACCAGCGGGTTCTACCATCGACCTCGTAAGGAGGCCCAATATCTATTTCATGCAAGGATTTTGCCATCAAATATTGGTCAGTTATTGGCTAGATTCATTCTGAAGGAAGGTCAATGCCAGATGTACACACAGGTTTGGACTAAAACTATTTATGAAGAGAAGCAAGCTTTGTTGATGGAAGAAACATGGATTCGCTGGGCGACTTTGCCCCAAGTGGTCCAGGAAAAAGTGCAGAAGGTGTTCAAATAGGACACATGGGAAAATATATTGGTAAGGGGATATAAGGATCAAAAGGAAGGATGTACTTACTGTTTGGGAATCCGAATTGTGGGCTGACTGAGGTTCCCACAAAGAAGTTAGGAAGGAGACTTGGTTTGAGAGATGTGCAATGTACGAGGGGAGGGCAGGAGCAGAGGATGTGATAGAGGGACAGTGATCTGGTATAATGAAGGAAAAAACATTTCTGGAAAAGCAGAATGTCAAGTAAGACCGTGGAAAAACTTTTACAAATTGGAAAATGAGGTGAGGGGTATAGAAGAGATTAGGGAAAGTTTGGGGCAGCACCAGTAGCAAAATAAAAGTCATGAGAGGCAGAATCAGCTTCAACAGTAAATAGATACTGAGAACAGGACGAAGCCATGCTGCTTGTAGAGCAGATGGGGGGGGGGGGGCGGGGGAAGCACAATTAGGATAGGTGCAAGACACTGCCAGGGTGACCATCCATTATACAAAAATGCAACAAGACACATGGGGCAGGGCCCCTGTATAGTGCACTTTTCTTTTATACATGTGGAGTCAATTATTTAACAAATGCATTGGTGGAGCTACATTTTCTTTAAAATCGGCTACATTTCCAAAATGATCAAAATGCCAGGTTTGGGAGGGAGACCCAATTCCCCCAACCATACAAAACCAGTAAAGATCAAATATGCTATTTGGGTTTTGGGGGGTAACAATCGCACATGTTTGGGGGATGAAGATATCATGTGAGCTGATCGGAGAGCAGAGGGGTCATTTTAGATGTTGTCAATATGTAGCTGTGGCAGCCAGCAGGCAAGGGCATACTGAGGGTGGTCTTATGCGCCATGTACCGTCCAAGAGAACAAAGTTACGATTAACACAAATTTGGGTTATGGCAGAAAGAGTCATGATTTGGACACAGCATGATTTTGGGAGTACTGAGGAAGGTATAGAATTGCACATCACCAGAAATTCAAAAGATGTGATTCCATACAGTGTGCCACAGGAGATTGCCACTTCCAATACCACATCTACTAAGGAATTATTGGAAAGGGGAGTAATTTTAAAAGCAGAACAGGTCTCATTGTTTGTACATTTTTGGCCTATAAAGTAGAAAGACGAGGGTGGCTATTAGCGATCAATTAGAAGGAGCTGGAAAATGTACCACACAATGGGTTTCACCATTGCCAGAAACGTTTGCAGGAGTGATAACTCCTTATGTAAATAATTAGATTTAGGTGTGCCCCTTACACAAAGAAAGTCAGAAGTACTACGCCTTTGGATGGGAAGGAGAAATATTCTACTGGAAAGTATTGCCCCAGGCATTGCAAGATAGCTCCACATTATTTCTCGGAGTAATATACTGTATATATTAGATTATCTAAAGTATGCCACAAACATAGCTCAATATGTGGATGACATTCTGATTTGTAGCACAAATGCGGGAACATAAGCATTTGTGAGAGGAGCTGATCAGGATAAATGAAGGGGGTTTGAAATTGAACATGGAGGAAAGAGGAAGTAATATTTTTGGTCATGTGTTTATTAGCAACGGGCAAATGCATGAATATCAACAGACTACATTTAATAATGGCACAATAATGAGCCCCATAACTCACAAATCATTGCAATTACATATTTGCAATTTGAGGTTATTCCAGAATCCTTACCCCTGTATTTACAGAATTTGTGGAGCCCTTGTACGATTACCTGAAGCAGAAAGAATTCGAATGGTTTTGGGTGAAAAGCACTGACAAGCCCTTGAACAATTGTAGCAAGCCTTATACTACGAGAACGGGTAAATGGCTAGCAACTTATTGGATTTGGAATTGCAGGAGTAGGGAGGCAAAAAGTAGCAAATTAGGAGTTGGGGTGTCAGAAGGGCAAGACAAATGTGGCATTACACGTACAGAAACATTGCATCCGTAATATCAGCTCACCCACAAGACCAGGATCCAGACATTTATTTTTGGGATGGCAGTGCTCATATGGCTGGGGAGAGGGTGGAAGATGGAGTAGGGGTAGTAATTAAAACAAATGGCGCTCCCGAATACTGGCTCACTTTTTACAAGAAATGGGACGGATAGAGTGCACAGTTTGCAGAGGTTCAAGCAGCCTACATGACGCTTGTGCACACACATGAACGTGTACCACCAATGGTCCCTGCAGGATTGATCATAGATTCCAGTTTTGTGTTTAAAACAAAGAATCTCAGTTTACAGTTGTGGAGAAATCAACAGTTAAAGGTATATATAGGTCTGCAGTTAAATTCCTTGCCATAATGAAAAGAATTTTTGGTTAAGGATACGAGTAACATTTGTATTGTGTACGTTATGGCACGCTGCAGGCACCTCTGGTCCCTTTCACCAGAATAACTTTGCTGGAGTTTACTAAACATGCCTCAATGCTACAACCACAAATCTGTTAAGACTGTACTACACTGATTATCTCTAACAAGGGTGAAAACAGTTATGCAGTAGACTACAGCCCTGAGAAATGTCAGTCTTCTGTTGATTAAGCTATGTATAAAGTAGCACTGCCCTGTGAGACAGTAAAAGGCTTGCATTTGTGTCACGTTTCATATCCCAATACTTTGCTGATGTGGCTCTGAACTGGAGGTGAACTTCCAGAAATGGTTATTAGGTGGCATTCTGGTATGTGTGACTTGGCTCAAATGTATTATTCTACGTTCACATTTCAGGTGAAATGTTTATTTCAAGCCTTTTTAGACCCACCATAACTTTTCTGGTGTTTGATCTATATATATAATCTAATCTGCCTGATAGGATCCTTATCATAACATTTGTTGGTATGCATGGGCGCTTTGGGCCAAAATCCTTTTAAATAATTTCTGCCTCGAGCATATGCATCATCTTAGTATGCATCTTAATTGGCATCGCCAGGCATGCTGATAGGAATCCTGGTAGAAGGTAATTCTTTTTGTTAGTCGCCTCGGCCAGGAAACGTACTGGTTGTGAGACATCTTTCCATTTCTCTTATGAGCTCTTGAAATAAAGTTAGAAAATTAATCCTATAGGAGGTTCCCCAAATCAGGGATACTTTTCACTCCTAGATTGTCCGTGGTTTCCAGCAGAACTGCTATTTCATCTCAATTTCAGAAGGAACATCTGAGATATTTATATATTGAATCCCATAGATTTAGAGTAATTTACCCGAAACGCTCTCAAATTCCAGCAATTCTAAAGTATGGTGAGGAAGCTGTGTGGTATGCTGGCTGTGCTCAAATGGAGATTTCTATAAAGGGCCATTTTACAAAGAGTTTGTTTCTGGAATCCCTCAGATATCGACTCTCTGTATCCCCTGGATATTTTTTTATAAGGGAGTGAAGGTTCCATTTATCCAGAGTCTAGTGGACAGGTTTTTAAAAGTTAGGCAGGATGCATGAGATAAACTTGAACCCAAACCAAAAAGCTAGATGAGTTTCATAAATTAACTGCCAGTCTACCGCGTTGAAGGCACTGTTTGGGTCTACTTCTAGCACCCAGTTCGGGATACCCAAGGACGTTCCCATATCCACCAAATTCAGGACCTGGTATGAGTCATGTGCACTATGACCATTAATGAATCCTATTTGGTCTGGTTATATTAGTGAGAGAAGTGCCATTGATAGACATCTGGCCAGAACTGAAGTATATTTTCGGGTCTTCATTCAACAGGCTTGTACAGTCACTCGCCTCTTTCCCTGGTTTTAGTAGCAAAGTAGTTCTCGATCCAACCATAGGTGGGGTTACTGCATGGAAGGAAAGAAAATAATTTAAGATTAATACCATAAGGCCTACTAACTGTGGTTTAAATGTCTTATAAAAGAAGGCATAGAACCTGTTGGGGGCCGGAGCTTTATTCTTCAGGAGTGTAGAGATCGCATAGCTAATCTCTTCTATGGTGACAGATTGCTCGAATTCTAAATGTTTGGGCTCCCCAACTGAGGTAAAACCATGGAGTGAACATATTCCCGTTTAAGTTCCTGTTCCTGCATTTCCCCGTGCAATGAGGAGTACAACATCGGTTTTCTCATTTTCCTTATACCCTGGAATGCCCTTTCCATGCTTTAAGCAAACAATTACGTTTTTAGATCATAGCAATGTGCATGCTAGCAAATGATTAGCTTTGTTCCCTTGGACATAATAAATGTGCTTAGTTCGCAGCAGGTTCTGGGAGTTACCAAGTTATTATTGTTTTTTGTATTGTGCTTTTTAGTTTAACATTTATGGACCACCATTATACACAAAATGAATACCATTACATATACAAAAGACAAACAATTTTTATAAGAGCACCGTAAAACATTAATTACATTCTTAATCAGTTAGATAGAACTAAAAAAGACATCAACATTAAAACGTAATACTCAAAACAGATCATCTGTCCATTCATGAGGTACAAAGGCATACATTCAGAAAATCGTCTCCTCGAAGTTCTCTCAGTTATGATACAATTTAATACGATTCAGCTAAGAGAACCTAAACGAAAACCTATTTGTAAAGAATCAGTTTGTTAGTACTGTCCTTCTAATCCAACATGCAGGAAGAGCATAGGTTACGAGAGTGATCTATTCTCAGATGTTCTTAGGAACGATGTGCCTGAATGTTATAAAAAAATTACATATATAAAATGTACTAACATTATTCATATGTTCTTACACAGTTGCGAGAATATTTGTCAATTGCATACTGCCCGATTTCATAAATTGCACGTGCCAATGAATAATTTTTCATGTTAAATATGGATTTCCACAGTGCCCTATTTTTGTCCAAACACCTAACCTTCAAAACAATACACCATAGATTTTCAAGGAATGGTCTTCCAACACAGTGCAGCCTGTCAGTACACGTGCAATAGTTTATAACTTGAGTTTACATAGCCTATATAGACTTTTCTGTAGGCTTATTATCGGGCCAGTTCTCATTAGAGTTGGTGTTAGATTAAATCTCAGTTTTATAGCAGAGTCTCATCCATGGATCAACCCACGAGATAAGGGAAGGAAAGAGTCGAAGGAACGGGAAACATTGGTCAGTATAATTCTGGAACGTGGACTTCCCCTGCAAGTGGTCAATATTGGCTATGCGGTCGCATTCATATGCTTTCTTAGTTATCCTGTTGTCACAGTCTCGTACTCTGTATAATCCACAGTGAGGCCAAACTCGTTATTTGCATCAGACTCTTTCATTTGCTCACAGATAATGGTATGCCCCCACCCCTTGTGCCAGTGTACCAACTATACTGCGTCTCACCGTGATTATTTAGGATTTTATGATTCATCATACTTCTCCTAATGTTGAGGTTCGTAATTAATTAAACTAATCCTAAGCAGCTAGCCTCTAGAGGGGTGCCAGGGAGGAGACCTAGCGCCCACCACCAGATGTTACCTTCAAGCGTCTTAAGCCACAGCACCTCCTTTTCTTTATGCATATCCCATCTGTATAGAATACTTGGGATCAAGCTCGAGCGGTATACCTTTATCAAACCTTCCAAGGAGCAGCCTGCCCAAGTACTAAGTGTGCTTCAAGCTTGGCCTTGGTGATTCTCAAATCCCCGAGCGCTCTTGATTATCTATTTACCTTATGTTCTTATTATTTAGCCTCTTTTCTAAGTGCAATCATAAAGAATCTAACAGGGTAATTCATAGAATTTCGCAGAAAAGTGTCGCAAGCGGCTGGCGCAGAGTGTCCGCGTGCGATTGTCTGCGCCAGGCGCGTGCGCCAAAACCGATTTCCGCGCACAGCGTATTCATGGATTTTAGGCTCCCAAACCAGCCGTGGCGCAGAGTATCGCAGCGACCCTGCAGCAGCGCCAGTAACGCCCCCAAGAACGCCCTCGCGCAAGAAAAAGCCATCAAAATAGCTAAATCATCGCAAAGGGCTGCGCTAACCCTGGACCAGTTGATAGGGCTGCCAAACAAGGAACGCAAAGCGGGTAACATGCATATCAGGGGTACGCGGGAAGTTTTACATGCGATTAGCCAGGGTACGTGTATGACAGGGGTACGCAGGAATTTTCACACGCGATTTGGCTGGGTACGTGTATGACAGGGGTACGCGTGAAGTTTAACACGCGATTAGCCAGGGTACATGTATTACAGAGGTGCGCGGGAATTTTCACACGCAATTTGGCTGGGTACGTGTATGACAGGGGTACGCGTGAAGTTTTACACGCGATTAGCCAGGGTACGTGTATTACAGAGGTGCGCCGGAATAATCACATGCGATTTGGCTGGGTACATGTATTACAGGGGTGCGTGGGAATTATCACACGCGATTTGGCTGGGTACGTGTATTACAGGGGTGCGCGGGAATAATCACACGCGATTAGGCTGGGTGGGTCCTCACAGGTGTACCCTGTACACCCTCCACGGCCCCTGCAGGCAGCCCACAAAACAGGGGACTACCCTGCACACCTGCTCATGTCTCCCACCACGCCCACCCCCCAGCAGTGCAGGGGCAGCCTCCACCAGGCCCCCACCCATGTCTACCACCAGCCCCACCCCCCAGCCACCATGGGCATCCCCCACCCATGTCTCCCACCACCCCCACCCCCCAGCCACCATGGGCAGCTTCCACCAGGCCCCCACTCATGTCTCCCACCACCCCCACCCGCCAGCAGTGCAGGGGCAGCACCACCAGGCCCCCACCCATGTCTCCCACCACCCCCACGCCACCATGGGCAGCCTCCACCAGGCCCCCACTCATGTCTCCCACCACCCCCACACCCCCAGCAGTGCAGGGACATCCCCCACCAGGCCCCACCCATGTCTCCCACCACCCCCACCCCCCAGCCACCATGGGCAGCCTCCACCAGGCCCCACTCATGTCTCCCACCACCCCACCCCCCAGCAGTGCAGGGGCAGCACCACCAGGCCCCCACTCATGTCTCCCACCACCACCACCCCCCCAGCAGTGCAGGGGCAGCACCACCAGGCCCCCACTCATGTCCAACTCATGTCTCCCACCACCCCCACCCCCCAGCCACCATGGGCAGCCTCCACCAGGCCCCCACTCATGTCTCCCACCACCCCCACACCCCCAGCAGTGCAGGGACATCCCCCACCAGGCCCCCACCCATGTTTCCCACCACCCCCACCCCCCAGCCACCATGGGCAGCCTCCACCAGGCCCCCACCCATGTCTCCCACCACCCCCACCCCCCAGCCACCATGGGCAGCCTCCACCAGGCCCCCACTCATGTCTCTCACCACCCCCACCACCCAGCAGTGTAGGGGCAGCACCACCAGGCCCCCAAGTCATGTCTCCCACCACCCCCACCCCCCAGCAGTGCAGGGGCAGCCTCCACCAGGCCCCCACTCATGTCTCCCTGCCCACAGGCCCGGACAATCCTCAAGCATGGGCCTCATGGCCAGCCACCACAGCCCAAAGACACAACCAAGTATTACATGCACCCATGATACTACTCCAATGGAAACAATGTAAATCAACACATGTGTCTCACACACACACACACACAATGGTTGCAAGTGAACCTGAAAACCCATATCATGACATGCATGAAAACAATGAGATGAAACCACACATTGAAGAATGAAAAAATCCAAATAATGTATTAATAACAACAGTAATGGCAATCAAAATGAAACAAAATACACAAGTAAAAAAAAAATTAAGCTGGCTGTCTCTTTTCAAATTAAAATCAATAAATGATAATCCTAAACAATTTCTTCCAAAGTTCAAGTCCATAAAAAGGAAAAGAAGGGAAAAAGAAAATGAAAACCATTGCTCCATGGAAAAAAATATCCATAGTAAAAAAAATATCCAAATCCAAAGTCCAACTATGTACAAGTATTCAGGGTCCATCATCCCAACAGACGAAATGAAACCTACCAAAAAACCTATCTAAAATGGAAATGTATGCAAAAAGTGGAGCAGTGTCCGTCGACTCCAAATAAAAATAAACTATAAAGGAAACCTATCACTAAATAACTATATACAATGGCGGCGGGCCAGTCCAGCGGCTCACTTAGTGGTGTTCCGGGCCAGGGCATCATCAAACTCCTCGTCTATGTCCCGGAGGCGGTCCTGTTGCATGGCCCCGAGGGTCCGCAGGGACGCCGACATGTTCACCTCCAACTCCCTGCGGATTGCCTCGAGGCACTCGGCCCGCCTCAGGGCCCTCTCCGCCCTGACCATCGTGAGCCGCGCCTCTTCCGCCCGCCGCCGCTCCGCATCTATGGCTTGGCCCAACCGCTGCCACACGGAAGACACTTCCCGTCCAGGGTCCTCCTGCCCTCCGGCCGATGCCTGCCCCTCCGATGTTGAAGGCCCCGAGCTATCGTGGCTCCCACCTACAGCCTCCTGCTCCTGCAGATGCTGCTGTCCATGTGCCCTGTCCGATGGTGCCTGCACATCCTCCTCTAGCTGGGGTGCAGTCGTTGATGTGGCCACCCCTGCTGGACGTCCGACTCCCGACTGTGGCAGGGATCTGTTGTCCACCAGCCGGCCGCACGGTCGGAGGCAGCTCCACAGGGCACCCAGGTGACACATGGGTTGGAAGATGGCATGGAGGACGACTGGGGCACAGGGGGTTCCGTGGAGGAGGGGGTCGGAACAAGGCCCAGGAAACGGAGGAATCCAGCCCTGGTGAGCTGTCCCAGTGGGTCAACGCAGTCAACGAGCCATGCAAGAAGACGTGCAGACTCATCATGAAAAGACTGCAGGTCAGCTCGCATGGCCCGTTGACGCAACGCCACCCCACCCTGGACAGGCTCAACCTGGTGCAGGATAGCCACATCCGCAGGGAGAGGAAGGCCAGGTGTTGTAAGCCAATCCACTCCCTGAGAACGGGTCTAGAGGTAGGCATCCCCGCTGGTGCAAGATGATGCAGTGACAGGAGCAGGGACAGGATTGCACACAGGCACCTCCGCGGCGGCCTATGCTGCCTCCTGTCCCAGATCCTGCACTGCACCACTAGCACCAGTGGAATCCCCACCTCCAGACCCCGCCTCTGTAGCTTGCACGGCCTCCTCCTCCTCCAAACCCCCCACCAACCTGGATGACTCTGTGCCATCTTCCTCCGTTGGGCCCTGTGGGGTCCCAGCTGCCCCTTCTGCTGCCGAGGAGTCCAACTCCAACCTCCACCTCTTGGACCTCCCCTCGGCAGCTGCGGCCTGGGACACAGCACCGGACTCCTCACTCCCCGACGAGATCAGAACCTGGGAGGGGATCCGGCCTTGCGTCTCCGGCTGGTGGGGCGACCCCTGCCGCTGTGCTCCACAGCACCTTCTCCGCCCTCTTCATCAGTTGACGCTGCAGACAGGGAGAAAGAAAATACAGGCATCAGGGCACTGTCCAATGGACTCATACACACATGACAGTCATACATGAGTGGCATTGGTAAACCTCAGACATGGCATCACAATCCCCAACACACATGTCATTTCAACTTGCACACATGAGCCATACCAGAGGCATATTGCAACAGCCAGCACCATCCATTCACATACAACAGCATGAGCAGGCAAAGGTCATCCACACATCACATGCAACATAGGGAGTACACTACACATGCACACACACCAAACTTGCATGCATGTGTACACCTCCGCCAACTGTCGCAGTGTTCCGATCGACATCCATGTCACACCTGACCATCATTCCTCCACATCCTGTGCCATGCAAGCCCACACACACAAGCACCATCCATGTGTCACACATGAGACCCCTCGCATGTGTCACCCTCATGGCCCTGTACACCCCCCCTACTTGCCCACATAAAAATACATGTTCAACCTGCACACTCCTGGCACACCACACGCACAGCTTACAATCAGTATGCATGTACACTTACCGCTCGACTCCAGACGGGTCTGCCTCTCAAGGACCTGGAAGTGGAGCACTGGGGATATGCGTTCCAGGACCCTCATCTGATCTTCCAACAAGTGGCCCCGGCGCCCCTTAGCATCCGCTGCCTTCAGGAGGCGCCGGGCCTTGTTGAGGGTCCTGGATCTGAAGTCCTCCCAGCACTTCCTGACACGTTCGTAGTCGCGGACTGCCACCTCCTCCGCGATGATGGCAGTCTCGATGTCCATCCAGATCCGAGTTCGTCCTTCCTTATCGGCGCGCAACCTTCCGAAGGGGGCATCATACTGCCCCAGGACATGCTCCACCAGGACACCAACTTCGGTGGCAGTGAAGCTGGTGCCCCTCTGCCTCCTTGGCCGGGGGTTGCCACTGGTGCCAGATGTGGAAGTGCCCGACATGGCAACCCCAGAGGCAGGAGTGGGTGGGCAACTGGGCCCTGGGCTGTGGGGCGATGGAAAAGCAGTCGGGAGTCTTCGGTTCCAGCAGAGGTGGTCACAGCAGCAGCACCCCTGGCTGATGTGCAGGCAGCAAATGTCAGGGCACGTGGGCAGCAGGCAGTCAGGCAGCAGCAGATGGCAGGTGGGAGCGTGCTCAGGGCTCTGGGGGGCAGTAATTCGGCCTTCTGGGCAGGAGCGTGGTCTTCCGTGTGTGAACGCGTGGCCAGCTTGATACATAGTGATTTGGCACGTGAAAATCGAGCACGTCTGCGTGTAATTCGAGGAAAGGCCCTTAGCGCGTAAGCGCGTCAGCACACGTCTGTACATTCATTGGCCCAAAGGCCACCAGCGTATGCGGGTCTATGAAGTCACGTGCACGTTGAATATGGCACACGTTTGAAATGTTGCGGGTTAAAAAAATGAAAGACACGTCCCAGTGTCAAAGCGTGTAATTGGTGGAAACAGCGGGTACACGCGGAAGTGACAAAGCGTGTAAATGGTGGAAATAGCGCGTACACGCAGAAGTGACAAAGCGTGTAAATGGTGGAAATAGCCCTAGCGCGTACACGCGGAAGTGACGCTGGACGTGTGGGCCTGCATAAAAGGTACGTGTAGAACACCATTTCCTTGTACGTGCTTTTCGTGGAGAGCGAGTGGGTGAATTCTGTACTTCTTGTCGTTTCACACGCGATTTACTTCACGGCGTTTCAAGTTCGCACTCCCTGTTACCTGTTACCTCTGACAGCTTTTTCTCTTTTTTCTCTTTTTCTGGTTTTCCTGGGCCTGTTCCCTGTTCTAGGAGGGGTTGCGTGCACGTCATCTCCCTTTTTTGGGCTTCCTGTGCATTGCGTGACCCGTCATCTTTCCCCAGGGGTCACATTCAGCCTTGCTAGAGCACTAGGGTACAATTACCATCTGGTACCCAACCCCTTTGACCCCCAATTGCCCAGGACAATAGTTTACAGCCACTCCCATACGCACATTAACATCAGTGCCATGGTTGGGAGGCGAGGAATCCGTAAGGGTGGCAAAGGTGGACGAGCCACAAGTGGTGGCCGTGGTGGATCCGGTAGTGGACGTGGTCGTTGTTTGCAGGGTGAGCCTGTCCCCCCATGTGTGGAGGACCAGTCAAGGGCACCCATAACCCCCCCCCCGGTTGAGGCTGATGTGGCTGACACCATCCATGCTCAGCCCTTGTTGGACCAGCCCATTGTGGCACCAGACCTGGCTGACTCCATGGCTGACTTCCAGGTCAGTAGGCCTATGACACGTGCGCTGGTGCACGTTGATGTCATCAGGCCACGTGGATCAGGGGCAGCAAGGTCATCTGCTGCCCCAAGTAGGCAGGGTGGAGAGGCTGCAGGGGCAGCTGCGGCTCCATCCACCCCAGCTCTCACACACCCAGCCAGGACAGTGTCGGTCCTAGTCCATCCTGCTGACATTCCCCCTGACACCATTACACTTGAGCCAATGCCTGCACCAACTCCCATGCTGAGTGTGCAATCCCACACTCCTGATACAGAGTCCACCAGGGCTCCTGCCCCTAGTGTCCAGAGCGGCGCAGGACACTCAGGATCACCACCACCTTCCAAGCGGAAGAGGAAGAGTGCTCGTCCGGCACAGGCTGATGCCCCAGACACGGCTACACAGTCCGGCCCGTTGAGGAAGCCCAGCTTCACGGATGCCGAACTGAATGCACTTGTCGAGTATGTGTCCGCACATGATAACGAGATGGTCATTGTTGCAGGATCCAAGACCACACCTGCACAATGCCAGGCACACTGGCAGACCGTTGCGGACATCGTAAGTGCCCTTGGAATCGTGAGGCGCACAGCCAATGATTGCTATAAGCGCTGGAATGACCTAAAGCGCAGGGCAAAGAATAAGCTGGCCTCAAGTCATGCCGCAACTCTAGTGACTGGAGGTGGGTCTCCAGTAGAAGACATGGAACTCACTCCACATGAGTCAGTCGCTGGGACCTACGTCACGGAGGAACAGATCCAAGGTGCGGGAGATCTGCCTGATTATGAGGCATTGTCCGGTGAGTGCACATGCATGTGTGCGTCATCCATGTGCATGGTGTGTGTGTGAGGGCTTCTGTTTGTGTGCCAGGTGAGGGTGTGTGCGCCTGAGTCTTTTGGGTCACCCATGTGCTTCATGCAATACATTCTGCGCACCAGCATTTGGCCATAGCAGTATCCCTTCTGCCAACAGTAGACATCTAGCCCAACAGCACGCCAGTTGCCCTTGAAGTGTCACCTTGCCACAACATTGTTGCTTATTTTTCTCTGTTCATTCCGGCAGATTGTTTGCATTCCACCACTTTTACTAGGCATTTCTCAGTCCTCTAGTCACATGTCTGACATGGCTATGGTAAAGTGGAGTGACTTTGTTACCTGGATATCATTTGTTCACACATGTCCCTGTGCAATCGGACCATTTTGGACTGGCAGCTCCAGGTGAAAAATCAGACCTGTTTGAATTAGAAAAGCTATTACATGAGGGAACTGGACTGGATGAATAAGTGCTGCCCTCCTCTCCATCTTTACTCAATAGCAATGGTACATGCCATCTGTGTGATGGCATGTGTATTTCACCTGGCAATCACAGGCCAATGTGTGATGCCACTGCCAGGCAGCATGCAGAAAATGTGCTCATCTTCCATCTTGGTGTCATCAGTGTGTGCCATTTGCCTGCCCTTCATACGCAGTGAGGGTGCATGCATGAGAGGGTTTTATTCATGTGGGACATGTGTCAATCAAGTACTGGCTCTGTTGCTTCTCAGCCCTCATTGTGTGTCATGGTGCTAATGCCTGTTTCCATTTGTTTGCTTTTATGTCTTTGCAGGGGAAGACGCACCTGATACTGCTGGGGTTGTGGAGATGGTGCAGACCCAGGAGTGGTCAGAGGGCCGACCGACCACCAGTGAGGGACGTGGTGTGGTGGTGGGTGAGAACCCACAACTGCTGCAGGTCGTGCTCTCAAGGGGTGTCTCTGGCTGCACCTCCCCCGAGCTGTACTCAGGTGTTGATTCGGATGAGACCTACGTGCCGTCGCAGGTGAGTGTTCCTGGGAGGGATTCTGTTCTGTCCCACCCACCTGCACCAGGGTCAGAACCCTCAATGGGGATGTCAGTGTTGGCAGCTACGCCTTTGGTGGTTACGGATGCAGGGTCACACTCCGCGACATCTGATCCTGTTCCTGGGCCAGCAGATCAGAGGGGGAATGCAGTCCTGCAGCCTCAGGCAGTGCCGGCACAGCAAGGCGCAGTTCGCCTTGCCCCAGACAGGTGTGGTGCCCGCCGACGTGGTGGCCGTACGCCACCTGGCAATACCGCATGGGAGCAATCCATTTACGGTATGGCAACCCAACAGGCAGCATCATCAGAGACGATGGCTCAGGCCATGGATAGGGTGGCCACTTCCATTGTCCCCCCCGAAAGGCTGATGGAGCGACTACAGCAGGCAACCGACTCCATCTGCCAGTCACACAGGGAGGACATGTTGGCGTCCAACAGGGACAGGCGGGTGGCACTGGCGACTCTGCAGGAAGCCATCTCCATAGAGTCCCAGGGCCACAGGGAAGCCCTGAGGCTGGAGCTCCTTCACCTCAGGACGACTCTTGTTGAGCTTGAGGCTTCAACAAACCGAAGGACAGAACAGCAGCTGGAGCGTCTCACCCGTACGCTCTCAGCTGAGATGCAGGCAACTAGGGCGGAGGTCCGGGCATCCCGTGAGTTGTTGCATGGGGACCTCCGCACCCTCATCCTCCAGAACGAGACCTACCACACCGGCATGCTTGCAGCCATGGAGGAACAGACTAGGGCCTTGCGTGGGCTGCCTCCCATAGTGCAACCACCTCCGGATGCAGCTGCACAGGGTGATAATAGCCACAGCAGTGATACTCCCACAATAGGGTAGCCGTGTGGGCCATGAGCCCATGGAGGCGTTTTCTTTTTTCGCAAGATCCACACAGGTGGGTTTTGGTGTGCACCCTGTCCTCGGACCTCCTGGGTGGCCTCCCCAACCCCCCCGGGCCCATTAATGGCCATTTTTGATTTTTATTTTTATCTTTATTTTTTTTGGGACAATGTGTTGCCTTCTGTGGCTCCTGTGAGCATACGCTGCATTGTGGCTGGGCACATGCAGGCTTGTCATGTATTTGGTTCAGATGCTTGGGTTTTTGTCACACACACCCCTCCTGCTTCCCGTTTCCATGGGCTTGCCCAAGTGACATTGACGTACATGGTGACATTGGACTCCCACTACATGTGTGGTTAGTCTAGTCAATACTGTGTATACATTCCTAGTGCATATTGCTGTTGTGTTGTACACTGCATGTTGCATTGATGTGTAACTCATCATCCGTGTCTACCTCCTAATTTGCAGGTCCTTTCCTCATGTCTACACAAGGCCCTCTACTTTGGAGATGGGTCCATGTTGGCAGCAGTGCACCTACAACTCTACATGGCGGCAACACTGTACAGTTGGAAGTGGTGGGAGTGCAGGCATTTCCAGGTGGTGAGACTACTAATTCCTTACATTGTTAATGTCATGTTAATGGTAGTTTTGAGGGTCAGTAGCTGATAAGTGTTATTGCTAAATACCTGCTCAAGTGTGTTGTTGGTCCTGCATTACTGTGAGCATTTCAAGTGTCGCGAGTTTCAATTAGGGACACTGTACATTGTGACACTTGTGTCATGTTGTGGGGATTACTTTGTTTACCTGCACATAGCATGACATGGCACGGTGTGTCATGTGGCGGTGCTGGGGATGGGTTGGGTGACATGGCACTGTCCTCATGTTGCATTTTGCAAGTGGGTATTCATTTTAGCTGCATGAATGCGTTTTTTCACGAAACTGCATTGGTGGTGTCTGTGTAGGTAGGGATGCACACATTGTAACACTTCCAGGTGAACAATCTCAGGCTGATATGGTTTGGACGGTTGATTCTCCAGACATTCAGGATCAGTGTCAGGTTGAGTCATCATTGATTGTCAGATGGTATGTGCCAGGGCAGTGTGCACTCCACAGGGGTGTGATTTCTATGTGAAGTAATTAGCCACGAGCTGTGTACGGGCTGCCTCCCCCCGTGCCCTTTCCCCTCCCATGCGCAGCGGCCGTGCATGTGGTTGGGGATGTGGGGCCACCACATGTCCACGGCCAGGCCCCGGCGTGTTGCAACGTTGTGCAGGACACATGCTGCCACTATGATCCTGCACACTACTGGGGGAGCGTATAACAGCTTCCCGCCAGAACAGTCAAGGGAGCGAAAGCGTGACTTCAGCACTCCGAATGTGCGCTCCACTATGCCCCGGGTTGCAATGTGGGCTGTGTTATATCTTACCTCGGGTGGTGTGGTGGGGTTCCGAATTGGCGTCATCATGTGGGGGCTGAGAGGGTAGGCACTGTCCCCTGTGGAGGTGGTGATTGGTATCATTGGTGGGGCTGTGACCTTGCTCAGTATCTGACATGCATGCATGTACAGTGGCATTCATACTCACCAAGCAGCCATGTATCGCCATGCCGCCCAGCTTCTAGGTCCCGGCTTAGGGTGGACATTCGGTAAATGAAGCTGTCGTGGGTGGACCCGGGATAGTTGGCATATACTGAGGTGATGATTCCCTTGGCATTACATACTACCTGCACGTTGATGGAATGCCAGTGCTTGCGGTTCCTATAGATGTGCTCAGATGCCCTGGGGGACGTAGAGCCACATGGGTGCAGTCGATGGCACCTAGCACTTTGGGGAATCATGCCACACCGTAAAAATCCAGGGCGGCAGCATGCCTTTCTGCAGGTGTTCTGGGCAGGTATATGTGCCTGCGGACTGATGGGCGTGCAGTGATGATGTTCAAGACCTGGTGTAGGCAGCGTGTCTGCGTGGCCTGTGACACCCCACCCACTATGGCACTTGTCCGCTGAAATGATCCAGTGGCTAAGAAGTGCAGTACATTGAGGACCTTCTCCAGGGGGCTGAGTGCTTGGGAGCACAGGGTGGGTGATGTGAGGTCATCCTCCCACTCACTCACCAGGTCCAGTATTATGTGTGGTGGAAACCTGTACCTCCCATACACCTGGTCATTAGGCATCCCAAAAAGGATGGTTCTGGGTGTGAAAATTCTGGCCCCGACTATCCTCCTCCTCCTCCTTTGGTAGCCCACGGCCACTGCTGCTAGGAACGGTATATTCATCCTGGCGTCTGAGCTTGTTATTTTTTTGCGCGCAAATTTATGCGTCGCGGGTCGACGTATGCCTGCTTCCTACTGGCGTACGTGTTTCTTTGCGCGTGTTGTAGGCGAGCGTGTGAAACTTCCCGCGCACCCCTGAAATCCAGTACCCAGGCCAATAGCGTGTGGAAATTCCCGCACACCCCGGTATACACGTGCGCTGATGTACTCGCGTGTGTAAGTGCCCGCGCACCTCTGAAATACACGTACATAGTCCAATCGCGTGTAGGCGCGCTTTTGTCCAATTACACGCGATGACACTCTGACGTGCAGTCTTTCCACGTGTGCTCCGTCATCACGTGCTATGAGGGAAACACCCGTGCGGGTCACGTCACAGACGCGCTTACGCGCTGAGGGCCTTTGGTCCAATAGAATCGCGTATGCGTGCTGACGCGCTTACGCGCTAAGGGCCTTTCCTCGAATTTCACACTGACGTGCAGGATTTTCACGTGCCAAATCACTCCGTATCAAGCTGGCCACGCGAAAACACACGGAAGACCACGCTCCTGCCCAGAAGGCCGAATTACTGCCCCCCAGTGCCCCGAGCAGCCTCCCACATGCCATCTGCTGCTGCTGCCTGCCTGCTGCCACCGTGCTCTGCCATTTGGTGCCTGCACATCAGCCATCTGCAGGGGTCCAGTTGCTGTGTCCACCCCTGCTGGAACAGAAGACTCCCGACTGGGATTACATCGCTCCACAGCCCAGCCCCAGGACCCAGTTGCCCACCCACTCCTGCCTCTGTGGTTGCCATGTCGGGCACTTCCACATCTGGCACCAGTGGCAACCCCAGGCCAGAGGGGCAGAGGGGCACCAGCTTCACTGCCACCGAAGTTGGTGTCCTGGTGGAGCATGTCCTGGGGCAGTATGATGCCCTCTTTGGATCGTCCCACGCCAGCAAGGAAGGACGGGAGAGGATCTGGGCCGACTGTGTGGTTGCCATCAACGCGGAGGGGGTGGCAACCCGCGACGTTCAGAAGATCAAGAAGCGCTGGGAGGACTGGAGGTCCAGGACCCTCGTGAAGGCCTGGCGCCTCGTGGAGGGGGGCCGGGGCCGCATGAGTTCCGTCCAGATGAGGGACCTGGAACGCGTACGCCCAGCGCTCCACGCCCAGATCCTTGAGAGGGAGACCCGTCTGGAGTTGAGCGGTAAGTGTCCAAGCATTGCTGTGTGAGTCAGGGCATGTTGCGGTGTGCTGGTTGTCCGATACTTGCCTGTATGTGTGACATAGGCCATGTATGCATGTATGTGTGCAGGGACATCATGGTAATGCATGTGCGACCAGTGATGTGTGAACCACATGGTTGTTGAATGTGTTTAAACGCGAAATGGGGAACCCTATGCAGATTTTACACATGAGAGCATGCCAGTCTCTGTTCCTGGACATGGGTTGGGGGTGAGGGATGGGTGCTGATGCCAGGTACATATATGGTAGCCATGTCTGTGTGCCTGACCTGCGTGTCTGTGACTTGTGAATGCCATGGATGCATGACACGTGTGTGACAATGCACAGATTCACTGATACAGCGGATACAAGGGTAACTAGGCTGCGTTTGGGGTGTATGAGGCCAGATGGATGTGACTGAGGTGAAGTGTGTGCATGTGATAGGCATGACCCATGATGCATGTGAGTTCCATATCATTGTATGTTTCAAGAGTCCATTGGACATGTATGGAAATGTCCATGGCATGCACCATGCCTGTTACTGTGTGTGTTTTGCCTGGACTGACCCATGTGTTGTGGAGGGACATGATGGAAGTGTACTTTGAGACAGTGGTACTCATCTGCTATTGCTTCCTGTCTAGGGGACCATTGAACAGTACCCTGAAGCTTGTGTTCTATGTCTCCCTCTACGCAGCGGCTAGTGAAGAAGAGGGCGGAGACGGCGCTGTGGAGCAAGGCGGCGGGGATGCCCCCACGGCTGCAGCGGAAGGGGTGGGTGAGCCCCCACAGGGGCCTGCTACGGCGGAAGACGGTGAGGAGCCATCCAGGTTGGTGGTTTCCACAGCGGAGGAGGAGGCCGCCACTGAGGCACACATGGGGCCTGGTGGGGGCATCCCTGCTGGTGCAAGTGGTGCAGTCCAGGGGCAGGGGCAGGAGGCTGTCCCTGACCCTGTGAGTGCACCACCATGCACCAGCAGGGATGCCCTGTCCCAGGCCCGTCCGCAGGTAGAGGGGATGTCCATGTCACCTGACCCCCCTCCACCTGCGGACAAGGGGACCCGTGTCCGTATGGAGAAGGTCCTGATTGGGGTCGCGATGCGCGCGGGTGCAATTCGTGATGACGTGCGTGCTTCCCGGGAGGAGCACGCACATCATCACGAAGAGCACCGTGCCGACGTGGCCCAATTGGGATCTTCCATGTTCGGGGGTTTCCTGCATGTGTCGGCCAATCTGGCGGCCCTCTCCTCCTCTGTGGAGGCTATACGCCGGTCGTTCTCCTTCCCGTCTTCCGGCCCAGATGCCACCAGGGCCCCCTGTGGACCTGCCCTGACCAATGCAGCCAGCTCGGTGGGGATCCCATCCCTGCCACAGTCGGGAGTCGGAGGTCCAGCAGGGGTGGACACCACAGCAACTGTACCCCAGCAGATGGAGGATGTGCCGGCATCATCAGGCAGGGCACGTGCACGACGGCGTCGGTGGATTCCATCAGCCTGGATGCCGTCGTGCTGGCAGAGGCAGTTGCGTCGGAGGCAGCAGCAGAGTCAACGTGGGAGGCATCATGGCTCGGGGCCATCAACATCGGAGGGGCAGGCATCGGCCGGAGGGCAGGAGGACCCAGGACAGGAAGTGTCTTCCGTGTGGCTGCGGTTGGGCCAGCAGATAGGTGCAGAGCGGCGGCGGGCGGAAGAGGCGCGGCTCGCGATGGTCAGGGCGGAGAACTCCATGCGGAGGGCCCTGAGGCGGCCGAGTGCCTCGAGGCAATCCGCAGGGGGTTGGAGGAGCAGATGGCGTCGTCCCTGCGGACCCTCGGGGCCATGGAACAGGACCGCCTCCGGGACATAGACGAGGAGTTTGATGATGCCCTGGCTCGGAACACCACGGAGTGAGCCGCTGGACTTGCCCGCCGCCTTTGTATATAGTTCTTTAGTTTTAGGTTTCCTTTGTTCAGTTGTGCTCATGGACCCTTGGATGTTTTGTACATAGTTCTTCATTGGATTGTTTTGTTTTTTTTGGGCGGACATGCAGCTTATCTTTTTTTCATTGCCATTGTAGTTTGTTTCATTTCATTTGCATTCAATTTTTTTTAATACAATTTTTGTTTCCATACTTCACTGTGTGGTATCATCTCATTGGTTTCATGCATGTCATGTTGGGTGTTTTCCCATTCAATTGCAACCATTGTGTGTGACGGACATGGGTTCATTTGCTTTATGAACATTGGGGGTGTAACATGTAATTTCCATTTCCATGTGGGTGAATGGGTTACTTGGTAGGGCCTTTTGGCTGTGGATGCTGACCATAACGCACATGATTGGGGATTGTGAGGACCTGGGTGCAGGGGGACATGAGTGGGGGCCTGGTGGAGGGTGCCCCTGGATGCTGGGGGGGTGGGGGTGGTGGGAGACATGAGTTGGACATGAGTGGGGGCCTGGTGGTGCTGCCCCTGCACTGCTAGGGGGTGGGGTGGTGGGAGATATGGGTGGTGGCCTGGTGGTGCTGCCCCTGGATGCTGGGGGGTGGGGGTGGTGGGGGGCCTGGTGGGGGATGCCCATGGTGGCTGGGGTGTTGGGGTGGTGGGAGACATGAGTGGGGGCCTGGTGGAGGGTGCCCCACACTGCTGGGGGGTGGGGTGGTGGGAGACATGAGTGGGGGCCTGGTGGGGGCTGCCCATGGTGGCTGGGGGGTGGGGGTGGGAGGCATGAGTGGGGGCCTGGTGGGGGATGCCCATGGTGGCTGGGGGGTGGGGGTGGTGGTAGACATGGGTGGGGGCCTGGTGGGGATGCCCCTGCACTGCTGGGGGTGGGGGTGATAGGGGCCATGAGTGGGGGCCTAGTGGAGGGTGCCCCTGGATGCTGGGGGGTGGGGGTGCAGGGGGACATGAGTGGGGGCCTGGTGGGGGATGCCCATGGTGGCTGGGGGTAGACATGGGTGGGGGCCTGGTGGAGGCTGCCCCTGCACTGCTGGGGGGGGGGTGGTGGGAGGCATGAGTGGGGGCCTGGTGGGGGATGCCCATGGTGCCTGGGGGGGGTTGGTGGGGGTTCTGACATGAGTTGGACATGAGTGGGGGCCTGGTGGTGCTGCCCCTGCACTGCTGGGGGGTGGGGGTGGTGGGAGACATTAGTGGGGGCCTGGTGGGGGATGCCCATGGTGGCTGGGGGGTGGGGGTGGGAGACATGAGTGGGGGCCTGGTGGGGGATGCCCATGGTGGCTGGGGGTGGTGGTAGACATGGGTGGGGGCCTGGTGGTGCTGCCCCTGCGCTGCTGGGGGGTGGGGGTGCAGGGGGACATGAGTGGGGGCCTGGTGGGGGCTGCCCATGGTGGCTCGGGGGGTGGGGGTGGTGGGAGACGTGGGTGGTGGCCTGATGGTGCTGCCCCTGCACTGGTGGGGGTGATAGGGGCCATGAGTGGGGGCCTGGTGGTGCTGCCCCTGCACTGCTGGGGGTGGGGGTGATAGGGGCCATGAGTGGGGGCCTGGTGGGGGATGCCCATGGTGGCTGGAGGGGTGGGGGTGGGAGACATGATTGGGGGCCTGGTGGGGGATGCCCATGGTGGCTGGGGGTAGACATGGGTGGGGGCCTGGTGGAGGGTGCCCTTGGATGCTGGGGGGTGGGGGTGGTGGGAGACATGAGTTGGACATGAGTGGGGGCCTGGTGGTGCTGCCCCTGCACTGCTGGGGGTTGGGGGTGCTGGGAGACATGAGGGGGGGCCTGGTGGGGGATGCCCATGGTGGCTGGGGGGCGGGGGTGGTGGGAGACATGAGTTGGACATGAGTGGGGGCCTGGTGGTGCTGCCCCTGCACTGCTGGGGGTTGGGGGTGCTGGGAGACATGAGGGGGGGCCTGGTGGAGGGTGCCCCTGGATGCTGGGGGGGTGGGGGTGGTGGGAGACATGAGTTGGACATGAGTGGGGGCCTGATGGTGCTGCCCCTGCACTGCTGGGGGGTGGGGGTGGTGGGAGACATGAGTGGGGGCCTGGTGGGGGCTGCCCATGGTGGCCGGGGGTGGTGGGAGACATGGGTGGGGGCCTGGTGGAGGCTGCCCCTGGATGCTGGGGGTGCTGGGTGACATGAGCAGGTGTGCAGGGTAGTCCCCTGTGGTGTCGGCTGCCTGCAGGGGCCGTGGAGGGTGTACAGTGAATACCTGGGAGCACACAGCCAAATTGCGTGTAGAATTTCCCGCGTAACCCTGAAATACACGTACCCAGCCAAATCGCGTGTGTAAATTCCCACGCACGTACCCGGCCAAATCGCGTGTGGAACTTCCCGCGCACCCCTGAAATCCATGTACCCTGCCAAATCGCGTCTGGGACTTCCCGCGCACCCCTGAGATCCATGTACCCAGCCAAGTCGCGTGTGTAAATTCCCGCGCACGTACCCTGCCAAATCGCGTGTGAGACTTCCCGCGCACCCCTGAGATCCACGTACCCAGCCAAATCGCGTGTGTAAATTCCCGCGCACGTACCCTGCCAAATCGCGTGTGAGACTTCCCGCGCACCCCTGAGATCCACGTACCCAGCCAAATCGCGTGTGTAAATTCCCGCGCACGTACCCGGCCAAATCGCGTGTGGAACTTCCCGTGCACCCCTGAAATCCACGTACCCTGCCAAATCACGTGTGAGACTTCCCGCGCACCCCTGAGATCCCCGTACCCAGCCAAATTGCGTGTGTGAATTCCCGCGCACGTACCCGGCCAAATCGCGTGTGGAACTTCCCGCGCACCCCTGAAATCCACGTACCCTGCCAAATCGCGTGTGAGACTTCCCGCGCACCCCTGAGATCCACGTACCCAGCCAAGTCGCGTGTGTGAATTCCCGCGCACATACCCGGCCAAATCGCGTGTGGAACTTCCCGCACACCCCTGAAATCCACGTACCCTGCCAAATCTCGTGTGGGACTTCCTGCGCACCCCTGAGATCCACGTACCCAGCCAAATCGCATGTGGGACTTCCTGCGCACCCCTGAGATCCACGTACCCAGCCAAATCACGTGTGAAAGTTCCCGCGCACCCCGGAATACACGCACACATTATTTTTCAGTCAGCGGGTGTCCGTGTTTGTGGGTACCCCTTTGCACGTCATTTGTCCTGGAGGGCCACAGTATAGGACATTCATCATGGCTGTATAGAGGTGCCATTTGTTGGCGCACCTTTTGGCGCACATTTATTACAGGCGCTGAGACGCTACCGCCTGCTTTCTTGTGGCGGTCGTGTTTGTGCCTGTGCGCTGGTTTGGCCGTGCTCTTTTCTGCCCTATTCGATTCCATGAATACGTGTTGTAGGCGAGCGTGTGGGCGTTCCGCGCACTTGCACCCTGTACTTCCCCCCCCGTGACGCCCACATTTTGGCAAGTTGTTCCCCATTCCGAGTGTTACGCCCCGTGTTCCGCCTACTTTTGTTGTGTGGCCCGCGCTATGTGCGATTTTCGCTGTGGCCTGGCGCCCGCCGTTAGATGGCCTGTGCGCCAACGTGCATCGCGCACTTTTTTAGCGCACATCCGATGGTTTTCTCGCGCACAGCCTTCCATGAATCGATGTGTGCTGCTTTTCGTGCGATTTTCGCACTTGCACTGCGATTTTCGCTATTCCACTGCGAATCGCACGTTTTTGGCCACTTGCGCCGCGCTAATTATTCCATGAATCGGCCTGTAAATTTGTAACATATGCTGCTGAACGGTTGATCGATTCTCACCTTACCACTGTTTCAGGCCAATCCCAAACTACCCATCCATTTTCTTGGAAGGAGTTTCCACAGCTATTTCCTTACGTATATCTCATCCATCAGAATGGGGTCGTATAACGACATTAGAGGTCTTTGTGGGGCTACCACCCAAACTAACATTAATATAGCAGTAACAAGTGCTTTGTCAGCTAGAACACTGTTTGATCTCTGCCAGGTGTATGAATGGTATGAGGGTGGAGAATATTGATAAAAATCGATAGGCGAGAAACCTCTGTATGTGTGGGGAAAGGGAGTATAATCCCTTCACTCCGAATGAACACATTTCCATATTTTTCGATCAATTTCCGCTTGCATTCTTGTGAGAGCAAGAGCGTTTCTAAAAATCAGACAGGAGAAAGTGATTTGTCAGTCGTTGGATCAGGCACCATATAAAAGCCCCCACCTATGAATGCCTTTAACTCCATAAATGCAGCAATTTTCAGAATACATCCTGCTTTTCATTAGGGCATACATTGAACATAAAATTATTAGATGGATCTTTTGTACCTCTCCTCTTTCTTTGTCCCTTCTCGTAAACACTCTCAAACGTGGCTACCGCAAGCTCTTCATTCACTCCACACTACCCTTCGAAAAGCCAAGAGCCGTTGGAAAAAAAAATCTCACTCTCCCGAGTATCTTTATCTTTTATCTGCTATCCATTCATCCTATGACTGATCTCTATAAACTGCTAAAAAACTTGATCTCTCCTCCCCTACAACTTCTTTCCCACCACCCGCTGCGTCTTTTCCAACTCATCACAAAGCTTTTCTCCACCTTACCCTTCCTTTTCTGCCCCTCTGTCTATGTCCAACTTCACCAAATCCAAAGTCTCTACGCTCGGTTTTTCTTTTTCTGAATTAGTTCCCATGACATCTGCCACTCCTATTCTTGAGCACAAGTCTACCCAGATTCCCTTTCTCCTCAGTGACTGATTCTGATACTGATACTGCTACCGTTCAGGTGCTCATCCAACTGCCTCACCTCTTGATCCTTTCTCGGCTTCCCTTGTTCCACCGGTCTACCCATTACTTTTACCTTACCTTACAAAGATCATTAATGCTTCTCATCTCCCTTCAATTTTTCCCCTATCATTTTTAAACATGCAACTATTATTCCCATCCTTAACAAGCCTTCTTTTGACCCCTTTATTGCCTCACATTTCCATACTATATCCACTATGCTTTTTCTATCTAAACTTATAGAACAAGTCATCTATGCTCAGATTTTCTCATGTACAACACCATTCCCTTCTTCCTTTCACTCAATCTAGTTTCCGTCCCACACATTCTACTGAGATTGCTCTTCATGTGTCTGATTCCACCCTTTCTGCTTGGCATAACAAACGTTCCTTCATTCTGATTCTTTTGGATATTTTGGCAGCTTTTAACGTGCTTGATCATCCTACTCTTCTTCTTCCCTGGGCTTCTCTGGGTCAGTCCTTTGCTGGCTTCACTCCCATCGTTCCTCTCTTAGTTAAACTGTTTCTGGTCAGGTAACATCTTTACTGTACAGCGTCCCTCGATGTTCTGGGTGATCCTCTTTTTTCCATGTATACTAGTCCTTCTCGATTCACTGATCACCTCTTTCAATCTCTCCTGCCATTTCTCAGGCAATTCTCAGATCTTTCTTTCTTCTCCGATTCCCTTCACACCCGGATCTCTTCTTGCCTCTCTGCAATCCAATCTTGAATGTCCTCTCGCTATCTTGTCCTTAACCCGTCCAAAACAGAAATTCTTTATTTCCCCCTTGCGTCCCTAATTCTTCCATCTTCTTTACCCCACCCATTATCCCCTCCCCCCTCTCCTACTGCTCGTAACCTTGGTGTGATCTTTGACTCTGAACTTAATTTATCTCACATATCACCTCTACTGCTAAAGCCTGCCGTTTGCCACCTTTTCAATTTACGCAAAATGCAGCCTTTTCTTTTCTTACATTTTTTCATGCCTTGATTGTTTGGCTTTGTTACTTGGACTTCCTTTTTCTTCTCTTGACCCGCTCTGCTACATTTTTTATTCTGTAGTCATTCTTCTCTTTCAACTACTCTTTTCGCTCTACTCTTAAAAACGTGTTGCTTTCTATTTCTCTTCCTTCGTTTGATTCCCGCCTTCACTTCCACTATCTTTTTATTATTTTCAAATGTTATAACATTCCTACTCCTCCTTATCTCTTTGCTCTCATCTCTCCCTATTTCAGGCACTTTGCACCTTCTTTCTTCTCTGAAAACCATTTTGCTCCCTCATGTTTCCATTGATTTTCCATCCTGGCCTCTGAAAATCTGGAACGGCCATCCCCCTAATATATGTGCTTCTCCCTCCTTCCATATCTTTCTGTCCTGCCTTAAGGCACATCTTCTCCTTCTTTTCTCCTCATCTTGATATTTTCCTCTTCACATGACCATTTAATTGTACCATGTTGTTAGTATGTAAATTGACTTGGGGAAGGTGCTTTATAAATGTCAAATAAAATAAAAAACCGTCATCTTTGAGGAGGTCTATCATTTTAAAGGGTGGACCCAGTGGGATAAGAATGGCAGTACCACTTGTCCCACCCTCCCAGAGGCCAGTTATTGTAATTGGAAACACTTACGTTGTAATAAAATCTCACATCTGGGTCCTAGAACTGGTCTCTTGAAAGAGAACTACCGATGTATACAAATTCTGTAACCACTTAAATGTCGGCTTCACATTAAACTGGTGAGTTGAGGTCCTGAACATTCAAGGTGGCAATCTTAAAGTCTCATTTAACCCACAGAACATACATTTATATATGTGTAATTTGAATACTCCTATGCCCACCGACAGCACCCTAGATCTCCCCTCCACCCCAACACTTTCTTTTTTTAAATTGTGTTTATTTTATTTTAAACAAATGCAAATTTACAACAACCAACCTCTTAGGAGGTAGCAAAAATTATACCAAGAAAGTCCCTGAATAAATATCTCCCTCCCCCCAACATGTCCCTTCTAGCTTGGAGCTTCCCCTCGTGTTCAGCCTTCCTGGTCCGTGTAGGGTGTCCTGACCCACGTTTAAGCTACCCTGCTACAACATTTGGTGCTGTGGGCTTAGGAAATTCAAGATGGCGGAAAACCCACATGTGCGCCGAAATCCAGGAAAGCTGCGCAGTTGTGCGCACACCAAAATGGTTACCTAACTTGCCACCCACCAGGGTAAAGAAAGGTCTTTGTTAACAAAATCCACTTTTACTGATGTCAAAAAGTTGCTGAAATCGTGACTCATTGGACCACTTTAAAGATTCAACCCTTTTTGTGGGGTTCCACATAACCATCTTACTGTAAGGAGCCCCATCAAAACAATGTTAAGCAAGGATTTACTACCATGTAAGAACCATTCCTGTTTAGAATGCATTAATCCAAGAAAATCCCAAAAATGGGTGCAGTACCAGTACTCACCACTATCCAAAAGCCGGCGTTTTAAAACCCACTGTGTGTTTTTCTGAAGGCAAGCAAAATGCCTATTTCAAACCTTGCAACATGTGCAAAATATTCACTGAACACCAGCAGACATTTGGCAGAATGGAGTTTTGTGTGCCTACAAAATCTGGGAAATGAAGAGCCCAAAAACAATGCTTATAACAAAAATGCTATGGAGTCAGCAGCTTAAGCCTAACTGCAACTGGATTTAAAACCACCAAAATCGAAAATGTTAAATTAAATGAGTGACCTATGTTTGGTGTCACATGCCTTTGTAACTGTTGAAATGTCATAGTTTTGCACTTAGAATCAGCATTCTAGCTGCATGTGTAAAATTACAAGTTATTTTAAAAGCAACAAAAAGTTAGCTGAAGGTCTGGCTTAAGGAACTTGATTTTGCCTAGCAACGGATCCCATCAGGAGGGAAACTTGAGTCACAACTATGTTCCCAGGCCAATGTTCCTTTTGCTGCCCACACTAAGGATATGCCATCTATCTGATAATTGAATTTCCTGTGCTCTGCCAGAGAGTGAACAAAGCCCTCTCCACTCAGGCAAAGGTTTTTATTACAGACGTCGTAAAAAGTGGCTTCCTCCTGGAGAAGCTGGGAGGGGCACTGCCTGTGAGAAGCAAGCTGGCTTGGCAGAAACTGGAAAGACTGGTTTCTGTACCATGTGACCTGAAAAGACACACCCCTGCAGCAAGGATATGGTTTTATAAAAAGGGGGATAATTCATAGTGCGGACATGTGAAAATTTTATAAATGATAACATAATTCTTGTGATTTTTCTGCCCACAGTTTAAGACGTGGTAGGAACCGGTGGTATGTTCAGGGGGGTTTTAGCGGAAAAGTGGATATTACTCTAAATGTGTGCATGTTAAAAATCTGAAATTTCATCAGTTAATGTCCCTACCCCCTGCACACATGTATGTAAAGTTGGGTCCATGTCGGAAATTGAAAAAGCAGTTAAAAAGTCAATTATGTACACTCTTTGAATGCAAGCTCCGAGAATGAGCAGATTTGGACATAGACATGGCTAAATTCAGCCACACCATGTATATGTAATTTCAAACAACTGTGTAACTCTGAAGTATGGATTTTGATCATATATATATATTTGGGTGCACAGATGATAAGGGAGGTTGTTTCAAGAGATCATAAAATGACATCAATCTGACTCACAGTTCAGTTTCCCAATCAAGCGGAGGAATGGAAGCCTGACCAATGACGAATGAGAGGGGCAAGTCTAGTGATGCAACACACACACCCATTCTCAAGAAACAGATAAAAGCAGAGAGTCAGGACACATAGAGACATTCAATTTCATCTGCCGCTGGAAGCCCTGCCGGAAAAATCCATACTTACCTCCATCAAACTCCAGAAAGCCAAACTAGAGACTTCAATCTATCCAGAGCAGAGACCAGACCAGAGAGAAAGCAGTGCTGTGCCTAGCAGAGACCAGACCAGAGAGAAAGCAGTGCTGTGCCTAGCAGAGACCAGACCAGAGAGAAAGCAGTGCTGTGCCTAGCAGAGACCAGACCAGAGAGAAAGCAGTGCTGTGCCTAGCCGAGACCAGACCAGGCGCTGTGAGCAGAATCCGGAAAGACCTGACCAGACTGAAGATCGTGACCAAGTCGCTTTCCTGTTCAAAATCTCTTGTGAGTACTTAGCAAAACTCAGAACACATCTCTTAGTTTAAATTCATCTAATTCAATCTATTTAACCTAAGTAGAACTGCCTCCTATCTGTCACCTGTCATTTCTAGTAAAATTTGTCATTTTGAAAAAGTGTGCGTTTAAAATTTACAAAACCAAAAACGACCTTTACTAAATTACTCATATCTCCGCAACCGTTTGGGCTAGAGACTTGCAATAACTTTCATTTGGAAGCTGAGATCCCAGGCTTTCCTAGGACCCCAAAACGGTAGAGCGAGTCCTTGCGGTTCCTTTGTAATAGCGCTCGGCGCATCCGCGAATTTTGCCGCGATTTGCAATTTCTTCACATGTAAAAAAACTGCTGCTGCCTGATTTCATTTGCCAGAAATTCGTTTAACCTGCTAACTATCCCTGCATCATTGCTAGTGTGAGCCTGGACTAATATTAACTAGATACCACTCATCCTGAACCTCTAAAAGGGAATTAAGAGCGTTTCCAGCATATTTCTCATTCATTGCTAGCACCTATCAAAGCATTTGCCTGTGTTTTCAAACTTCTGTTTAAGCTTGCTGGATTGAACTGAATTACAGTTGATTGCATTTCTGAGAACTGTGTGTTTTCCTTCCATTTCCTTGCCTTGCATCAAGGGGGGGAGGGGAGTAGCCAGAGAAAAGTGATTACATTGTTTGGTTGAAATCATATTGCGTATTTTCTGTACTGCATTCATTGAATATTGCATCCACCTGAGCCTACATAAAGCATCCTCTACCACATTATACTTTTGTTCCTATTTACCAGTGTGCTACCTTATCCATTTCATGTCAACTCATTAGTGATTAAAGAAGTGTGCTAGTGCCAGATTCTCCGTTGTTAATATTTACCATATCAGATTAAGTGTGATATTCAATTATTAATTTATTAAAAAGTGTGATATATATTTTAATTTATCAAATAAACCTTTTAAACTTGCAAAACAGAATTACTTCTTGGCTCAGTGGGGTCAGGGGGATTCCAAGAGAGGGGTGTTATACAAGGGTAGTCATCCAGAACGCATGAACTGGACCTAAAGATATATCAATAAGGGTTTTCATTCAGTATTCTAGACTAGGCGTTAACTTGGCTGTAGTGCTGAATTGAATCCTCTTACATCCGTTCCGGGCTCCGTCTCTTCCCGGGGCTCCCTCCCAACTCCGAGGACCCTCTGGGCATGCCGGGTTTGAATGTTAGTGCCGGAAATGCTTCATCATATTCCAGGAAGGAGGCCCAGATGTCTAAGAAACGGTAAAGAAGTCCCGCTCTTGCTGCCGTTACTTTCTCCGCTATTAGAATGTCCCACATCTTCCCCCACCATATGATCATTAGGGGGCCCTCCATAGTTTTCCAGGAGCGGGCTACCTCAATTCTCCCTGCAAGAAGGCACTGGGTTATCAACTTGGATTTCCTTCCGCATCGGTGGTACACCTCCGGGCTTGGAGCTCCCAGAAGTACCAGCTCGGGCTCCAGTGGGAGTGCCACATGGGTGATATTCTCAATGGTGGCTAAGCATTGTGTCCAAAACTGTTTTACCCTGGGTCAGAGCCACCACATGTGGTAGAAGGAGCCCGTGGTCGCGGCCGGCAGCACTTAATTTTGAACGCATTGCGCTTTCTGCTTTGAACATTAACATTCACAGCAACTCCAAACAGAAGGTAACACGGGAGTTCACTTACATGAACCCCACATTTTAATCACTTCTACAACAACACGGATGTGTAGTTTGAACTATATAACTTTAATTTCCTGATTCTCTTCTGTTCTGTTTTTTTGTTATTACTGCCTTTCTTGAACACGCCATTACACAGATCTACGGCACTTATAGTTATAAGGTACACTTATATCCTTCAACTTTGGTATTTAACAAGCCTGAAATTTTAGCATGACTATGAACTAATTTGATTTATGTATTCTTTTTCACATATTTGAAATTCTGCGAATGTCGTACGTATGTGCCAACGGTATGTATTACAATCACTTGCATTATGTGCTATGTAACAACGTTTTGATCGTATTTGTGTCCAATATTGAATGATTTACGTCACTCATTGCAATATTAAGTGTTTAGGCCCTGAAGAAGGAATTGTATTCCGAAATGCATAGGCAAACACTGTTGACCATATTGGGTCCCAGGAAATGCTTCCTAGCATAACCATATATCACATGAAGAGAAGTGTTATACTCAAAACTACTTATTAAAGTAAAACTATTATGTATACAGCAGTGAACAGAACTCAGTTCAAATAATTTCTTTTTATGCCTAATACAAAACTAAGCTACACAGATTCCTAATGGAATATATATGAAAACAGAGCTCAGTTACTGAGCACTCGTGAGAGCACCAGACTTAGCTGGATAGTGCTATCCAGCTTCAATTCGGAAGAAGGAGCCCGGTTGGCCACATAGTCTCCAGCAGGCAGGGTTTAAAGCTCTGTTCATATGGTGGCACCTCGGGGGAGGGTAGTAACAGCGCAGGAGGACTTTGTAGGCACATTCCCTGTTCATTATGCAAGGAGAGGAGGCGTGGATTCTCGTCCATATGTCCACCCATTCTCGGTTGTCCATGTGTCGGCCCAAATCGGCCTCCCATTGTGCCATATAGGGCGCCTTTGCGGAGAGAAAGTCAGGCTGCAGGCGTCTATATAAGGAGGAAATTCTTCCCCGCGTTGGGGGCTCCAGCAGGGTAAGTTTGAGAGCCGTTGCAGTGCGTGTCGCAGCCTGTCGCGTGTGGGGGTTGGAGCTCCAGTGGCAGAGTTGGATGTAGGGGAACTGTCCGTCTCCAAGAGGTGAAAGGCCTCCTTGCATTGTTCGAATGTGCGGGGCTCGCCCCCTACAAAGAGTTGGCTCAGAGTTGTTAGGCCTCCCGCTATCCAGTTTTTAACATTTTGGGGGATGGGTGCCAGGGGAGAATGCTGGATTGTGAAAGACCAGGGAGGACGGGCTCAGCCCCTTGAAACTCCCCTACGTTTCAAGGCCCAGTCCCACAGCCGTAAGGTTTGGGTAGTAGAGGCTAGTAGTTTTTCCCATCGCTGGCGATGCAGGGGTTCAATGTGTGGCAGGAACCACAGCAGGAGGGGGAGCCGCGATTGTTCAGTTTCTTATCATCTGGGGGGGCAGGGGGGGGTCAGAGGTAAAAATCCAGACGTGAGATTGGGCTAGCTGAGCCGCCACTTGATCGTAAATTGGGACTCCAGTCCCCCTAATTTGGCACCTCCTATCCTCCTGTTCTTTGAGATCCTTGCTTTTCTTCCTCTCCAAATGAACCGAAGCATTTTCCTTTGTAATGTCCGTATGGCTGGGAGGGGGAATTGCGACGGCTAGTGCATCACTCGCATATAGGACCCTGGGGAGGAGGTTCATTTTGCAGGCTGTAATGCGTCCCATCAGGGAGATTTCCTGTCCTGCCCAGCGATCTAGGTCCCTTTCGAGCTCTGTATGTGTCCTTCGGGTTTGCTGGGATCTGCACTCCCAAGTAAGGAATCGACTTCTTTTCCCATTGGATGGGACTGAGGGAGCTGAGGGCTTTTATTTCCCCTGAGGACAGGCCAATCCCCAAGGCAGCGGATTTGCTAAAATTGATAGTAAAGCCTATGACCATCCCAAAGGCGTCAAGTTCCACTCAAGCCTGTTTCATTGAGGTGAGCGCTTTGAGATGGTTAGGAGCACATTATCTGCGTAGAGGGCTATTTTGTATTGAGACATGCCCACCTATGGGCCCTTGATGTTAGTGTTCCGTCTGATCCTCTGGGCGAAAGTTTCCATTACCAGGGCAAACAGTAGGGGAGATAATGGGCACCCTTGCCTCATCCCACAAGTCAGCGCAATTGGATTGGAAAGTGTGCCATTAACCTTGAGAAGGGTTTTCGGAGATCTGTATTTGGCCATGACCAATACTCGAAAGGCGGGTCGAAAGCAGAATTCCTCCAACGTGTGCTGCATAAATGCCCAGTCAACTGTGTCTAATGCCTTGGTGGCGTCTAAGGCTAGGCGTGTCATCTTCTGTGAATCCTGGGATGCAATATCTATTAGGTTCAAAGTTCTGTGTATGTTATCCCCCGCTGACCTGTTTAAGATGAAACCAGTTTGGTCGGGATTGATTATGTTGGGCAGGATCTGTGATAGACGGTTTGCAAGGACTTTGGAGTAAATACTGGTATCTATATTCAGGAGGGCTATCGGTCTGTAGGAGGTTATATCCTCCAGGTCCTTGCCTGGCTTGGGGAGGAGAATGGTGATCGACTCGTGCATGGAGGGAGATACTGCACCCGAGTCCCTAAAGGAATTGAAGAGTTGGACCAAGTAGGGGGTCAGCTGAAGGGGAAATATTTTGTAGAACATGGTGGAGAAGCCGTCGGGACCTGAGGCACAGGGTTTAAGAGCCTTGATGACTGCCTTGATCTCCTCCCCTGCGATAGGCGCTTCTAGGGCATCCCGGGCCGAGTCATTCAGTTGGGGCAGGGCGGCCTTTCGTATGAATTTGCGCTGTTCGTCTGGGTCTCGCAGTGGAGCAGCCATCACTTGTTTCATGTGGTCTATTGCAAGTTGTAATTTCTCATGTTCCGAGTATCGCACCACCCCTTGATGGTCCCCGAGTCCGGTTATGGTGTTTCTCCTGCGCACTTTAGCTAGCTTTGCTACCATTAATTTATTTGCTTTGTTGTTTTTTGTGTAGTAGAATTGTTTAGTCTTCGCCAGCAGGTGTGCCGTATGTTCTGCATAATGTGCTTCCAGCTTGTTCCGGGCGGTACGCACCACTCGTTGAGTTTTTGGGGACCAACCCTTCTGTTTGTGAATCCCTTCCGCTATTCGGAGTTCCTCCTCGAGCATCTGGCGTGCCTGGCGTAGGCGTTTATGATATGCCGCTCCCTGCACGATCAGCTCCCCCGTATGATTGCCTTCATAGCATCCCAGGTGTCGCTGGAGTAGTATCCTCGTAGGGGTTTTCCCTGAAGAAGCTCTGAATGGACCTGGCGACGGAGTCTCTCAGTGCCATGTCATTAAGCATGGGGTCGTATAAGGACCAGCTGCGTTGGGGGCTCGGGGAGGCATCATGCGCTCGGAGTGTCATGGAGACCGAGGAATGATCTGACAGAGTCCTCGAGCCAATGGAAACATCGTCGACATAAGACAGGACTTGCGGCGATACCAGGAGAAGATCTATCCTTGAAAATGTTCTGTGGACATAGGAGTAGAAAGAGTAGTCCTTCTCAGTAGGGTGAAGCATGCGCCACGCGTCTACCACATCCAACGACCTGAAAAGATGAAGGTGACTGAGGGCCTGCTTGAAGTCCCTGGGGAAGGGCGAATGTGATCTGTCTTTAGAGGGGTCTGGAACTCCATTGAAGTCTCAGCCGATTATGACATTGCCCTACACAAAAGAGGATAATTCCTCAGCCAGGGATTCGTAAAAGCTGTTTTGCCCCTCGTTCGGTGCATACACGGAAACAAGTGAATATAGTTGACCCAGTAGAAGGCACTTAAGTGCTACATAGCGGCCCTCATGGCATAGTTTGTATCCAAAATTTGAGGGTGTAGGCCTTTTGCAAAGAGAATCACGGTTCCCCCTTTTTTAGTTCCGTTGGATGTTAGGAATTGATGTGGGAAGTGTTTATTACGCAGCCGCCCAAAGTCCGCCGGCAGGAGGTGGGTCTCCTGTAGGAATGCCACATCGGATTTGTTATCCAATAGTAATTGCAGTATGGATTTGCGCTTGGAAGGGGAGTTCAGCCCTCTGATATTGTGGGAAGAGAACTTCAAGGTGCGGAGGGTTGGGGTGGGCTCTGAGGCCCCCATGGGGCGCTGTCGGGAGGCAAATAGGTCAGGCATTATTTCGGGGGTGGGGGGGAAAGTAGCTGGATATCACCCTGCAAATGAGAGTTTAACTTTGGCCACCAACGGGCGGCCAGACCTGTAACTGTCCGAGGAGCCAACGTTTTGGGGTTGGCTAACCTCTCGGCCAACAGGGCAATGTGTGTCCACCCCACGCCAACGTGCCCCAGGTGGTTGTAATGCCTTGCAAGGACATTCTGATTGTATGCACCCTGGAAGTGGGAATGGGCCGTGGGGAGCCCGAGGCAGCAATGCTTGATCCATGTGCCTGCGTCACCGGAATTTCAATGACCAAGGTGTAGGTTTTCTGGGTATGTCTCTGCGGATCATCTTCCCGTCCTATTCTCATTACTTAGACCACAAGGCCTGTCTTGGCTTCGGCGATGTGGCAGCTGTTCCTCCTTCCTCGCCCTCAGATGTCGCGGACCGCGAGGCTTCAGGGGAGCCAGGATGTAAGATCTTTTCTGCATCTTCTAGGTGGCTGATTCACCGGGATGTGCCATTATGTGTAAATTGCAGCGCTGTTGGGAAGAGCCATCTAGAGCGGATCTGTTTGTCCTGCTGGAAGAGAGTCAGTGGCCGAAGGGCTCTTCGCCTCTGTAGGGTGAGAGGGGAAAGGTCCTGATAAATTTGGAGCGGGGAGCCCTGGAACGTAAGGTCATCTCGGGTCCGGCCAATTGCGGAGATAGCTTCTTTCGAAGTATAGAAGTGGACGCGTGTTGTGACATCGGGGGGGGGGGGAGCATCTGAGTCCATTCCGTGGTGGGGGAGTAATCTGTGGGTGCGATCCAACAGGAGTTGATGTTGATCCAGCTGCGGCAGGAGGGACTGGAAGAACTCCCCCACATATCTCGCCAAGTGTTTGTCTGGATGGAATGCCTCAGAACCTAAGATTGTTGCGGCAAACCCTATTTTCCAGGTCCTCTTGCTTGTATTCGAGGATCTCACACCTGTCCTGAAGTGCCCGGATGGTGCGCTGGACCTCCCCTAGAGTAGTGGAATGGTCCTGGGAGCGCTCCTCTACTTCCCCAAGCCTCTGCTCCACCTCCGTAAGCCTTTGGTCGGTGTGTTCTAGCTTTGCTGTGAGTTCAGTCATGCAGGATCTAAATTCAGTTTTGATATCGGCCATGAATGTTAGTATGTCTTCTTTGGTAGCTAGAGCTCCTCTGTCATCAATGGTTTTTGGAGGCGTATGTTTTAAAGGTTCCATTTTCTTTCCTTTGTCTGATGAGAGTAGCATGACAGCGATGAGTTTTTGGTGGTTTTGGCTTATCTGGACATCGTGGTTAAGGTGCCGAGGGGGGCGGGGGCTACTGCAGGAGACAGCAGGGACCTTCTTGCAACAATTCCCGGTGAGGGGTTGACTCGCCTCGTGGGGACCGGTAAGCGTAGCATGTGGATATGTGTGGAGAAGGCTGGAAGGCAATAGAGAGTGGGGGGTGGGGGGAGGAGAAGCACCAGAACCGATTGTGTAGGTCAGGGCCGCTGGTACTGTTGCCCACCCGGAGCCTGACTGGGTCCCACGGTGATTGCCTGGTGCTCCCCGGCTGGTGGTGCCAAGAAGAGTTGGAGTGGGCTGGGGCGCCCCAGGAATGGAGAGGTGCTGCACCCCGTGAGGGGTAGTAAGGAGGCTCAGTGAGGAAGAAGGTGTGGGTCTGGCTGTCTTACCGTCGCTTCTGGTGGCAGTGTTGAAGGCCCAATGAGATCAAGCAGGGAAGCTGTGTGGGCAGGGGTGCCCCTGGATCCTGGGGGAGCCTAGGAGTAGGGTGTTATCCTGGTGATTACGTGGAGGAGCCTCTCCTACATTAGGCCGCACAACAGGCCCAGAGGGATCAATGCAGTGTCTGGTTAGCTGCTGCAGTGCCTGGGGGCCCCTCTGCTGGACCCTCCCCCCATGCTGTATAGGCGCGGCAGAGGCCATGTTGAACTTCAGGATTGGGGGGAGCAAGGCTCACACATGCTCCTCCAAGTTGTTCCCAGTTGCAGGGTGCAGAGACCCCCCCCCCCCGAGCCCACCCACGCATCCGCATCTCCAGTGGCGGGTGGGGAAGCCCAAGGGAGCTCAAGATCTTGCCCAGCCCGTGAGATTTCGGGCCGCAGTTGCGGACGGCCAGACCCCCGCGGCACCCTCTCACCATGACCACGGGCGGAGGCGAGCCGGTCCCTCAGATGGTTCCGGCGTTATGCTGGCTCCGGGTGGCGCAGAGGCGCTGCTGCCGGGGACCTCAATGGCAGAGGACAAAAGCTCCTGGAGTGTGCCGCGCGTCCCCGGGCCATTCCCGACCCGACCGTCATCTTGGTGAGGTGTGATGGCGGGCCCACAGTGCCTGCCGAGCTCGAACTGCAGGGTCCTGGGTCCGCCCAGCCTTGTAAGTTCGTCTGGAGGGGCGTGGGACTTCACCACCCCGGACTGCGAACAATGCTGCAGAGGTGGACTGCCGTTATGTTTTTAAACAGGGTGCTGCATTGTGTCCCACACGGAGGCCCTTAAAAGAGTGTCTGCAGCGCCGGCGCTCTTGGCCACGCCTCCCACCCCCAACACTTTTAAGTGCCCCCTCTAAACTAGGGAGAACTAGAAAGCCAACCAATAAACATTCAGGGCCAGTCCATTAAGGCCTGAGAATACCTTGTTAGAAACCAGAGGGTGTTTCACTATCCCTGAGAATCTGTCCTCCAGGTGGGCACGACACGTCCATCGCTTTTGGATCCAGTTCCTGGGGGTGGGCCAGTGCGGTAGGATGACCTGGGTGAGGGGTCTTCGGGGAGTGGGACACCTGATGGCAAGATCGGTATCCCCCCAGCCCCTTGCAACACCTTCACCCCCTGGGAACTTTATCTCCCCCCAAACACTTTCACACAGACAGCCCGCTCTGGGAGAAAACAGACTCATACCCGAGCAATGCACTTAACATGTCCCACTGCTATGGTCAGGCAAAGCCAGGCAATTGCTTTTGATAACTCACACCTGACTTCCATTAGGTTTCCCCACATGGATAAAAGGCGGAGCACGAGAGCATACTCTGAGCGAGGCAAAACACACGAAGGAGCAGCGTTTTCCAGGCAGCAGCTGAACGAGGGAAGAAATGCCGCCAACCGAGAACGAGAGGGAGATACCCTTCACCTTGTCGGCAAGAAACTGTTACTTTCCAGAAGCCTTCAGATTAAAAGGTGTAAGGACAGGCAACCAGACTGAAGAATCCTGCATGGTTTGTCGGAGATGCCCAGGGCCCTCCTGCATGACTTGCCGAGTCGGGAGGAGCAGCAGCCACTGTGCTACCATCCTGGGCTCCAGGATCAAAGCAGCGCCAGAGAAATAAACACAGCCAGTGAGTTGGGGAGACTGATACAAGATCAGTCTGTGTTGAAGTCATGGTTGCAAGGGGCAACGTTGTATTAAGAGCAAAGAATATTAACGCGTGTGAAGAAAGATGCGACTAAAGCTCAATTGCCAATGGATGTTTGAACTTTAATATGAATCAGAGAAGTTACAATACAAAGAAACAGAGTGGTCTGGCATCGCAGGTGTGCTCAATCGAAGGTCGATGTTTGAGGTATCCAGCCAAGAACTGGTAGAAGCGAAAGTAAAGTTTAAAAAGGTGAAACTTAAGTGAATCGAAGTTGTCCTGCAACGGTTTAAGCAAAATCCACTGCACAGCCGAAGGTCTTTGATTTTTGATAAAGAGTGGAACGCTATGAAAGTGAGATTACAAGGTCCGAGCCCGGCCCAGGGAGACCTGTGATGAACAGTGAACCTGAGAACTGGTGATTGTGAAAAACCTAATGAGAAAGGAACTTTGGCATTTGTTTGTTAATCCATGCACTTTGCAAATGAAATAAGAGACTTTTACTGGGAAAGACACTTTGGCGCAGAAAGCAGGGATATCTATGTTCTGAACTGCATCGTTGTGCTAGAGAAGCCAGAGTGTGTGCGAAGCTCGAGTGTGCCACCATGCCCCGTGCTGAAAACGTGGGGAAAGGAAGCCAACTGCTCAACTATCCTGCCATATTATTTCTTGAACACTTTTCTTTTGCATACATGATTGTCCCACAATATTTGTTCTTAGAGGTAAGGATTGGCAATAGGTGTTTTAGTATAGGCCCTTTTATTTTGACAGAGACTCCACTAGGACTGCGTTATTTATTTTTTGATGGTCGTAGATTGCTCCCATCTTTAGATTTAGGGTTAGATAGGCATTCAACCAACCCATTGAAGTTCAATAAACACCCTTGAACTGTGATCACTTGCGTCGGTCTTCACTGTTTGATACCATGCCTTCCTTATAACCTTCACTCATTGAGCCAATAGAAGGAACAACAGTTACCAGGGAACAGCTCATCAGAGTTCTATATATGTTGGAACTGAATGAGTAGCCATGCTTTCCATGTAATTGTGTTGTACTCGGACAGCTAACACTGATATTACTAAGAGCAGTTTCTCAGTAACTGATGGTCCATGTAAACCACTGAATCTGTGAAGAAGTCCTATATCATAACCCCATACACAGAGGTTACTGTAACCAATGTTATCCTAATCCTGCTTACCCATACCAGGAACCATGTTTAATAAGCTGAAGTAAGTATCCCACCTCCTCTGGCAGGCCTTGCCCTCACACCTTCCCATACTTTTCCTCCCACTCAGCTTCCCCGTTCTAGACCAGCCATTAGGATGAGGTCCTGAAAAAAATAGGTCAGCTTCCACTTCAAGAACAGTTAGCAGGGGGGAGGGGGGCGTCTGCTCCTTGCATCCTTGTGGTGAACTATGGATGTCCCTCATTTTTGAAATTCAGAGAGCATGGAAGAAAGTCCCACCTGCATTTGATTTCTTTGACAAGAAGCTAAGATTTATTTGATTCTAAAATGTATTTTATTGGTTTTCTTGTTAACACGGTACACTTAATTTGTAGAATCAGTCTTTGTTCATATATAGTCACAAGGTTTTCAGCAGCGCATAACAGTATTTCACAAATGACTACCTTTTAATGCTTCATGTGCTATTCAAAACCTGCACATTAGGTCAAATAACCAACATTTCAACAAACAACAAAGAGCACAACTTAGTCCTCCTCACTCTATCTGGGCTTCGGGAAGGGGTATGTGGCATTGGTGTGTGCAGCCATGTAATTGGTGTGGCCGCAAGTATTTCCGGGCACTTCAACAATAGCATTTGCATTTTATGCACCTTCAACATTTTAGTTTTTACATTTACAGCGGTCATTTGAGGGCGGCAACATTGATACATACAGCCCCCTCCATGCTTCGAATGTATCTGAGTGTCCATCATCCCAGCCCCCCGCCCCCCATGACCCCAGCCCACGCGTTTGTCTCTGCGAGGTACCAACCCTCAAATGCCCTATGCCATTGAAGATACTGGGGGCCATGCTTGCATTTCAGGGACATAGCCATGCATCGTTTTGCCAGTACGCATGCCAAATCCATAAAAATAGTCACATGTTTATATTTAGGGAGTCTAGGGTACATTCCTATTAGACATTCCTGTGGACTCAATTTGAACCTGGCAACACCATCCTTCCTACACGCTTGTTCCACACTATGCCAGAATGTCCGCACCCAGCTACATTCCCATAGCATATTTATCAAATCAGCTCAATCTCTGCTACACCAAGGGCACTCAGATGTCTGTGTTTTATTAAATGTGGCCAGTCTACAGGGGTTCATGTATGTACAGTGCAATATATTGAATATATATTGAATTAGGCGGAATCTAGCATTCCTGGACACATTTTTAACATAGATCAGGGCTTGTTCCCACTGTAATTCTGTAATCTGTGATCCCCACATCTACTTTCCAACAACTTTTCAGCTTCTCATGTGTAATGTTACTCATACCCGCGAGGCATTCATATAATCTAGACGTCGGTCTGCATCTTTGAGATCATACAGTAGTATTAGAAGAGAGTCTTCCTCAGGTTCAGCAGGCCAGCCCACCCATTTTTGTTTGGCAGCTTTCGTCACCCTTATGTATTGCAGGGATTGACCACCTGGTAATCCTTCGTTTTGCATCAGGTCGCCTAGTTCCCAGATGCCCATTTGCAAACATATCTCCCCATGTATATACGCTGTGCCTTTCCCAGATTCTGTTTACTTCAAGTTCTGTCGGGTTCATACAGGCGTCTGTGGCAACGGGGATATTTTGGGAATAGCAAATGCACCAGTTTCAATGTCCTGGGCCAAACTTGTCTGCCCAGCCTCATCACCAAACACTGGGAGCCCATGCAGGACCTCGGTAACCATAGTATTTCTTTACGTTTGGCAGGTAGTACTGCCACCTGTAGTAGTTTTTATTCAGTAGTGACTTCATCTGGTAACCATAGGGTCAAATATCGCAACTGAGCAGCCAGGTAACATAGTTCTAGATTCGGGAGCTGTACCCCTCCTTCACTGTACAGTAAGTATAATGTTTTAAGCGCAATCCTGCGGTGGCCCTTGCCCCATAGGAAGTCCCGGATTTGGGTTTGCAGGTCTATAAAGAACCTTGTTACAATAGAATAGTGTACATTTGCAAATGCGTATAGCAGTCTCGGAAGGATGATAATTTTGGTGATAGACACTCTTCCCATAAGTGAGAGCGGTAAACGGACCAGAATTTCATGGACTTCTTCATCCCCTTTACTATTTTGACTGTATTTAGTCTGTGCATTTCTTGCGGCTTGTGTGCTATCTGGACCCCTAAATATTTGAATGTGGTTGTTTCCCATTTCAGCCCCAACTCTGGTAAGTCCTCATTTACTTCTTCACAAAGAGTGGCAAGAGGGAACAGGCACGACTTATGTTTGCTAAACATAATCCCCAATACCTTTGCAAATTCATCCAGGACTACTAAAATAATGGGGAGGTTATGGGAAGGTTCACATAAGTATAGCACGACATTGTCAGCATATAACGATATAAGGTGACTTGTGACATACATCTATCCCGGCCTCCAAGTGTTCCTGTCTGAGGTATGCCACTAGTGGCTCTAGTGCTAGTATATATAGCATCGGTGAGAGTGGACACACCCTTTGTATATCCCACATCTCCGAGATACATCTCCCAGACTTCACCCTAGCTACTGGGTTGGTGTATAGTAGTTTCCTCCACCGAATGAATGTGTCACCAATCCCGAAGCCTTTTAGTGCTGCACACATTGCATCCCAGTAGACAGAATCAAAAGATTTAATAGCATCCAGTGATATAACCACCATTTGTGCTGGCATTCCTTTAGTTTGGTCTATGACATGTTGCAGCCTGCGTAAGTTGGAAGCCATACTACGGCCAGGTACAAACCCAGTCTGGTCAGTGTGTATGATTGTAGCTATGACTCTGCGGAGGCGGCTTGCTAATATGGTAGTGAGGATTTTAGCATCGTAGTTCAGCTTGGGCGGTACGAATCACAGTGCTCCGTGGGTTTCCCTGGTTTGGGCATAGGTATAATCATCGTCTCTCTCATACTCAGCGGGAAGATGCCTTTCTCATACGCTTTCTCATAAACCTTTAATAGCGGGGCAGCCAGTAGTGAACTATACGTCTTTAGAATTCTGTCGGGAGCCCGTCATTTCCGGGGTATTTGCCCATAGCAAGTGTTTTTAATCTCCTCCTTCACCTCCTCCAACAAGATAGGTTCATATAAGGCTTCGGCCTGTTCCTGATTTAGATGTGGAATGCGTACATTTGCTGGGGTCTCTTCAATCTCCCTATTGGATACCAGTTGGTCGTGACTATATAATTTAGTGTAGAATGTTGCAAACATTTCATTTATGGTCATCTGTGACCTCTAGGGGGCACCACATTCATCTAGCAACAGTGTGGTCAGCTCTCTGGGCAGTTCTCGTTTGCATAACCATGCAAGCAGCCTGCCAGACTTGTCCCCTTCTGCATGTTGTTGCGCATTCCGTGTCTCATAATCAAATTTAGCAAGCCTACCCAGGCCACTGCAATCTTAGTTGAAAGAGGTCCTTTTCTAACCTCTCCGTCCTAGGTCTCTGTCTCTACCCGTGTGACCCTGTTCTCAATGGTTTCCATGTCCATTCTCAATAGCCTTTGAATGCCCCCGGCCCTTCTTATAATATCAAACAGGACCACTACTTTCATTGCCTCCCATACAATACCCCAGATGATCATGCTACCAATATTGGTCTCAAAGTACTTTGCTAGGGTTTGGTGTAACATCTCCCTAAATATTTCGTCTAGCAAGGTATCCGTGGACATACACCATGTCGGGATGGGGGATTTAGGTCCACTCATTTTCCATGTGACTATCAGTGGTGAATGGTCAGACATAGTTCACCCACATATTCTGTGTTTGTAAATTCTAACAATTATTCCACCCCCACGAACATGCAGTTAATTCTTGTATGTAGTCCATGTGGTGACGAATAGTAAGAATATTCCCTATTATCCAGGTGTATCTCACGCCATATGTCCCTCATGGCAAGCTCTGAGGTGGTTATATTAAGAATCTTGGAGGCAGGCAAGGAGCCTCCATGAAGGGGCAAGACCTGTCCAAAAGCATGACCTCCACATAGTTAACGTCCCCTCCCCACAGCAGCATCACATCCCTTCTTCATGTTATTACCTTGCTGAGCATACGTACATGTTTCAGAATAGCATTATTGGGAAAGTAGGAAACAATACACACTTTTCTTTCTCCCAGGTGTCTGCATAGGATGACATATCTTCCCTCCTGGCCTGTCACCATCTCTGACATTTGTAGGGGAACAGTAGCTTCTACCCATATGAGAACTCTCCTAGCGAATTGTGAAAAAGTGGAGGCAAATTTTTTCCCACCCCATCTTGACAAAAGTTGCTCCTGCCCTTCAGGGAGCAGATGGGTCTCCTGCAGAAGACATATGGAGATCCTCTTGCGGTAAAGGTATGACCATACCTATATCTCCTAATGTAAGATCCCAGTCCACTAAAATTCCAAGTCAGAAGCTTTATTTGCACCATGGGTGTGTTTGCTTCCCCTCCCCCATTCAGCCTGGTACATCAGCATCTTTGCCCGCTGCCAAGCCTTGTCCCCTTTCCCACTACGACCATACCTTATGCATCAAACACCCCGCCTTACGACCATACATTAAATTCCATTTTAACCCTGCCACGTTTCCCTTTCTGCGCTTCCTCATTCCCTTACTCCGTTTACTTACATTGTGCTCTATAAAACTAATAAAACCAAATGCAAACTCCCCTCAAACTCTGGCGACAAAAATTGCCCAACAGTGTGTCTCAGTTCAGGCAAACCCGTACCTCCAAAGCTATGCTTAGTCATTGTGTATTGGGTGGGAGACAGCAACGGCTGGAAACTTGTAACAATAATTTTGGGGTTGTTTGAGCACCACCTAGAAGTGGCACTGTGTGGCTCCGCCGTTCCCAGCTTTCTTGCGGCATTGTTCCGGCTTATGTGTGTCGTTTCTGTGATTCAGGTCGGGCTTATGATGTGCGCTGTGGCTCAGTTTGTTCAGTAGCCACAACGCACTGCTAGTTCAAAACCCAGCTGTGTATCCACAAACAATAGAATAGTTATAGTGGCGGACAGGGGTTCTTCCCCCTCAGTCTTTGTAGTGTAGTTTTCAGTATCCCTCAGGCAGGCGGCTCCTGGCGTCCTCAATTCGTCTCTCCATCTTTGTTACCCAGATTGTTGTGATCAAGCCACATGTTTGCTGCTTCTGGCGTTTCCAAAAACAGTGTTCTTCCATTATGCATGATCTTCAGTCTGGCTGGGTACATCAACATATATTTTATATCTATCTGCCAAATCTGTGCTTTGATGGGCACAAACCTGTTGCGTCTCTGTTGCACAATGGGCGTGTAGTATGGGTATATTGCAATTTTGGCGCTATCCCGTTGTATTGTTCCACCTTCCCTAGAGAACTGGAGTACAACTTCTCTGTTCCTAAAATTTAGGATCTAGGCGATGATCGCTTATGGTATGATCCAGCCGGGGGTTTCTTCTGCAGGGACCTATGTGCCCTTGCCACTGCGAACCCTTGTGAGAGCTTCCCTGGGCCAATTTCTTGCAGGAGTAGGTTTTCGATCTATCCCGTCGGGTCTCTGCCTTGCATGGCTTCTGGTCAGCCTAGCACCCTTATGTTGTTCCTCCGGGACCTTGCTTCACTTTCCTTTACTCGTAGTTCCAGTGAAGCATTCCTTGATTCCAGTTCTTTCATTCTCATTTTCAAATCGTCCGTGGAAGTGGTCGTTTCCTTCAGGGTCTCTTCCGCCGCTGTAACCCTTTCCACTAGCGAGCAGACTTCCTGCCATAGCAGCTGTACATCGATGCTTACTGCGTCTATTTTGCCCTCCAATTAGGCTCTTAAATCAACAAAGACTGCCAGTACCTTGGACTCTTCAGGGTCTAATTGCGTCGTTGGTGTGTCGCCCATTACTAGTCCCGGATCCTGGGACTTTGTCCGTCAAGCAAATTAGTCCATTATCAAGCCCTTTTGTTTGTTTTTTGTAGATGACATTCCCAATTGTGTACCACGCGCAGCATGGTCTAGGCGGTTGCCCCACCTCGTCGCTTGTCCAGTCAGTGCTGTCTGCTTTGCCTTGCAAGTAGTCCACCTTTAGCCTCGATCGTCGCTCCGACTTAGTCCAGCGTGTATTCCCTTGCTTGGTGTGATTGACAGTCCACACCAGTAGTCAGATAGCTGTGTTACTGCCTGCTGCGTGTGCCAGTTGTGGAATGGGGAGTGTCTCCAGTTGTTCCTCAGTCAGCCTGCTCCACCGCCAGCATGGAGCTGCTAAATCGACTCATAAACCGTCCCACCATGGGTATCACCACGTCCACCCCAGAACAGAGACAGTCACGTTCCACCTTGTTCTTGGCACCTGTACTCCTTCATGTCTTTGTTGGATGTAGGGCCAGCTCCTGTAGAAGGGAGGGCAGTGTTACCAAGATGGCCACCAGTGCTGACCCCGTGTTTTGCTATAGTCCAGGATATTCGCAGCATTCCTGGCCACCTCACGGCACAACAATGGGACTGAATGTAATCTGTGATAGGATTAAGGCGCTATATAAATAACACATCATTATCATTATAGTGCTGGCCGCAGCACCCATGTCCAGCACTCCATTTAGGTGGTCCCCATCATGCACCCAAATGGTCACTTCTCATACTGGGTTGTCCAGCGTCCTTCACTAGTCATTCCGTCCAATTGTGCAGCATGTTTTAATGTGCACAGTTTGCATGGGACATTAAGAGTTGTTGCGGTGCCAGCTGCACATCGATCGTGTAATATTGCCAGTAGCCTGCAAACCGCATGCATTGAGCTTCTCTTCCTCACCCCCCAGTGTTGTTCGTGCCGAGACCTTCGATTATCTTAGTCTATGCCTTGTGAAAAACCGGAGGGTATTCTCACTCATACTCCCTGGATCCTCTACGCAGTTGGCCAGGGAAAGGCCATTGCTTTTGGATCCTGACCCTGGGGATCACCTGGGCGGAGGGTCAATGGGGATTGAGAGTGGGATGCCTTCAGGCGAGACATGATATCCCCCTTATCCTAATGTCAACCAATCTAGCCCTCCCCAACCTTTATGGGTCACCGTAGGTCAACTCCCCTTCTTTCCTCTCTTGGCACACACTCTCCCCACTCTGGTACAGAGACCAGGAAGAAGCAACTAAGAATAATGAAGACCATTCACTTTCACCACTTAGGTACTGGGACAAAGAAGATGCAAGAAAGGTATCAAGGTCAGTCATGGCCTCTTAATCAGAGTCAGGCAAAATTGACTGATGGAATACACCTGCAGCCCACTGAAGGACCATAGGTGTATAAAAGGCCAGGACATGCAGGAGTAAAAGAGAGACCTGGGGAACTTGGATGGAGATTGTGAAACCCAGAGACTCTGGAGGCAGCCGTGGTGGAACCCAAGACGAGACGCCGCCCAACATCCCCAAACTAAGGCAAGCCTCCCTTATGAAGAAGGTAAGTCTCCCACATGAAGTGGCAGCAAAAGGAGCTGCAGCGAGGCACAAACGACAGGAACGCCTTCCCACCCTTGCAGAGGCACTGAGCTCATTGATGCCGACCGAACTCCTGTCCCTACACGAGCGGGGCTCACAGAAGCTAAAGCAGTGGCCAGAGAGGATGGCTGGAGTAAGACGCTTGCAACTGGTGAATGCTGGGGAAACGACCCAGAGACCGTGCCGCTCTGGGCGGGCTACGCAGGTTGCAAACAGCACAAAGGGAATAAATACTGGCATTACAAGTGAAGTTAAATGAAGGAGCGAAGGTGACTGGGACATAAAATCATAAACTGCTAATATTGAATACCGAATGAACGTAAACAGCAACACTGCCAATATTGAATACCGAATTGAATGGAAACAGCACATTTTCTAATCTTGTATAAGAAACTGAATGAAAAAGCAAACATGCTAATATTAAGCTGATGTTTCATCATGTACTGAAAGAAACTAAAAGTGAATGAAAAACCCCAACTGCAAAGCTGAAATCCAGTCTGAGAAACTGTTTGGCTTTCAAGCTAACTTTGAGAAACCACTTGTTTATTGAATATTCAAACTGCTCAAAGGGAACTCAAGATTCCTGGTTGTGTGACCTGTAATGGGTGGATCGTGTGGTCCAACAACTGCGCCAAGACCAGAGAATCCCTATATACTACAAGGAAATCTGCTATTGTGTCAAGAGGAAGACTACTATTAATGCATATAAGGTTTGGGGGAAGGGAGCCTGAGCTATGAAGAATTGTTGAAACTGAGCTCAAAGAGAAAGCTTCAATATATTTATTTTTGTGACATCTTTTGACATTGAACTTGGGTAAGTGTATCCTGGCATTTGAAAAGGTGTGGAACTGTACAAACCAAGAGAAGGTGACTTGAACATTGTGGTGAACGTTTGGATATTTGAGGAGAAGAAGCTGAAAACTAAGCTTCAGCTGCAAATAGGTTTAATTTATGGTTCGTATCGCTACACATTGCTTTGATGTTAGTTGTGGGGGCAAGCATAGGTTTTGGACACAGAGAGACTTAAGTTGAAATTACTGACAAAGACTATCCTTAGTTTTGTTAGGTAGGAAATCCTACCTTAGCATAGGGAAAGGTAGGCCTTACACCATCCTGACATTTAAGTTAATAAAAGTATTTTCATTATATTCAATCTGTTGTGTGTCTCTTTCCATAATGCCAACCTCACAGCCTCCACAATAAATCAAATTGGTCGTCCCAAGTTCATAAGTGTGAAAAGGCCTCCACAAGTAACGGTTGTGCAGTTGCTAGCTTCGTTGCACGATCTGGCAGAAAAACGTTATCCAATGAACTAGAAATATATAAAGGTGCGAGTTATACTAGATGCTACCTATAGTGCAGAAACATGGGGCTAATTGCAAATCCCCTAGTTTACAAATAAGAGATTATTATCTTGAAATATTTCATGGGCCATCTATTATAGTACCCCTTCCATCCCTTTAACTTTGGAATTGGGAATTCTAGGATTCAAGTACACGTTTGTGATCCAGGCCATACTGTAATGGGCAAGACTGTGGAATGACTATCAGTTGTATTCCTTTTATATGGGGCTCAGTGACATTCTTGAAAACCAAGGAGGTATATCCTTAGCATGGATTAAGTATGTCAAAAAAATGTTTACTACCTTGGGCAGCCTGTCCTTTTGGGGCCATCACTGTAAATATGCAAACCAAAAGCTATGTTAATTGCTTTTTGTAAAGAGAAGGCACTGAAGGACCAATTGCAATATTGTGTGCATCACCATTTGGCCTCAAACTATCTGGCAACCAAACACACGTTGGGTCCTAAAAGGTACATTGACTTCCCATGCAAGAAATTCCGTTAAATAGTTTTTGTGAAGTTACGTATGGGCCTATTGCCAACTGCAATGTTTACCAGTCATTGGGATCGCAATGATCCTCAAAATGCCCCTATTGTGAAATCTGGGTTGAAAATGAAGGCCATGTGCGATTCAAATGTCCATTTACATCTAATATCAGAATGCAATGGACTACCAATAGGTAATTCATTTGGCATTAGGATGAGATATGAAGCCTGTAGTTCCTTAAACCTGATGATTCGATTTGTGCATTTGATACAGTAAACAATGCTTTAATGATAGAATGTGCTCATAGAATGAAATATTCCTAATATTACTAATGTACTTGCATGGCGATTCTAGGTATACAAACACAAGAGACAATGTACACATTGTCAAGTTTACGTGTTCTTATAGGTGATGATAAATGTACTTTGATTGCAACTACTATGTTTGCATAACACTGTTTGTTATTTTACCACAAATGGTTTTATATGCAGTGTACGCTTTGATGGGCTTTTAGCCAAAATGAAGTCGATTTTGATTGACATTCCTCTGTACCATGTAATAATATGCACATGCAGAACCCTATGCAGCTTTGCAAATGGCATCTCATATCGAATCTACCACCATAACTCCAAACAGATTTTTAATAACTTAGTCAATGTACCACTCTACATAATAGCACGTGCTAAATTAATTAAGCAGGATGTCCACCATTGTTGGCTGTTGAAGTCTTAGTTGACGTGCCAACAGTCCACATTTTACCCTAAAATGAATTTGCCAAAAGGTATGCAAACATCGGTGGTATGTTAATAAATGCCCCCAACAGGCACAGTGTCTCTTGCTTGTCAAAGGAAGACAGCGTAAATCCACACACATTTGTGACTAACCATCCAGCCTAGAAGACGCCCCACATCACCCTGACCAACATACAATGGCAGTAACCAAAAGAACAACATTTCTGCAGCATGTTACACAGGGAGGAGTGCTCCATATCCAAGAAGATGACACAATAGTCCTCTTTTTGCAGTTAATTTGCTAATCAAATGGATGAAATTTTCAATAGCATGCAAGTATCTGCCTCTACAGAGTGTCTCTTAATGGTCAAATGCAGACTGGCGAAACAGAAACATATGCCCAGCAACCACCTTCAGCTCGCCTTGATTCAACTAGAGACCACTGCAAATACTAAAGAATAGCATGACCCAACTGATTTTAGCAGGATGTTATAATGGGGTGTGCCATCAGTCCTAGAAAATTCAACACTACAGCCATCACATGAGCCACAGTGTTTATGATTTTCCTTTAAATCACAGCTGACATTTGTTAGGGTAATCTCCATTTATGAACTTTGGGCAATGCTTGCACTTGAGGGCTCTCTGGCGGGCATGCGCTGTAGGGATTACCGAGACAGCGCCTTGGGAGACTCGAGTGCAAACGTTGAAGACCATACAGTTGCCATCTTTGGATCTGGCCATGGAACAGTAGTTCCCAGCGGAAGGAGGCGGTGGCTCGACACCCATCACCTGAGGGGGTAGACACCTTGAATTGTCAAACTGAAACTGTTAGCCAGGAGGAGAGCACCATGTGACTACTTGTAAGGAACTGAAGACAGAAGGACTCAGGCGGGTACAAAGGTGCCCATTGTGAGGATGAGGGCCGGGAAAGGTTAATTGGAAGAGATAGGATAGGTGTCGGAACACAGGGAAGTTGGAGGGTGGATGTCCAATGAATGGAACCCGATTAATCCATTTCTTATAAGGCTTTTCAGTTACTTATTTCCTTACTTCGATAACCCATTCCAAGTCAGATGGCAAATTGAATTCTCCCAAGTTCCATATAAAAACCTCCCTTTGAGTGATCTTAAATGTTGGCATGTTTGTTTCGCTTCACTCTCACTTACATCTTCAGCCCTAAAACAAAAGCATACAAAAAAAATGTTGTTTCAGGAATTAGCAATGTTACATTCAAGCTGTTGAAAAAGTGACAAGGACACGCGCATACATGCCAACATTTAGCAGCACCTGGATGGGAGACAGAAGCAGGAGAATTTACATTTTCCCCATAACATCACTTTGGGGTTAGAATTGTTTTAGGTGGGAGAACGTAAAAGTGGGAAACATATCTGATGAAAAAATCGGGAGGGCTGGCATTTTGTCACGAACACGGGTGTTTAAATCGCAGGTGGGAACGTGAAAAATGAGCAACTCTGAGGAGACGCTATTGCATCAGCTCTTGCACGAACAAGGACACAAAATGCGCGAACCCTTAGTTGCTCTGGCAGGATTCAGGATAAGGAATACAGGTTGATGGAACGCCGCGCGTTTTACATTCTCAGAACATACCGGGCACTTCTTGGTCTTTACGGCTTCCGTCGCTGGCGCCGCTGGGACGTCACAAGGGGCAGGACGTGAAGGAAGCGGCAGCACCAGCAGCTCCACCGAGCACCTCCTGCCGGGGACGTGGGTTTTGGATTGGCCCTGGTCGTGGCTCGCCTGCATTGGCTCCAATGAAGAATTACAACGTTAGACCACCAATCGTATCGTTGCGCGTCTATAGGCGGGTCCGGGAGGCGGAAGCGTGCTAGAACTGGAGGAGACTCGGTGTTTGAATGACTCTGAAGTGCTTTCTGATTGCCGGCGGCAGAGGCAGCAAGCGCAGCTTCCAGGACCCGCCAGGCTCCAGGTCTACAAGATGAGCCGAGTCTCTCTCTCCCTGGCCCTGTGGCTCCTTCTGTCCCTTCACTCCATCCTCAGCCGCCCCGAAAGCACAAAGCAACCCTGCGAGACCTGTAAGAAACTGGTGCAGAGATTTCATAAGGTGAGAACCAGGGCGCTTTATGTCGCCATCCTGTTTACCTTTATTTTACTTGAGGTTTTGCTTAACTGTAAAAGTGACCCACCTCCTCTACCCAGCAACGTTTTAGTGGCCTTTTTAGTGCTGCAAAGTACCTTTAGCCACAATAATCACTAGTGCAACCCCGTTTTGAATTCCGGATAGCTCAATTGAACAATTGGTTTTATCCTGGTCATATTCGTTTTTGGGGGAAAGAACACTTCTGAAGGCTCTCCCTAAAACAGCCCATCGCTGTTTCTGGGATGTACCTCACATAACGGCACCCTTTTAAATGCACCATTAAATATCCATTTGTTGCACACATTGCTTTGTGACCCATTTTACTCGGATCCTTAATAGTTAGTCATATTTGAGAATACGCATCTATCTAGTCCTTATGTGTGACTGCATTTTGAGGTTTCTAGTCCCGCATTTAATGTTTGGGGGTTGGTGGGTGTTCGGTAAGAATTGGTGCAGTCCAACTGATGAGGACTACACAAGACTTAACTGCTTGGTATTAATATAGGCCTGCACTACACACGTTGGTAGTGTGACTGAGCAGCCAGGCTATCTTAAGAGGGGTAATGTGAGCTGTAGATCTGTATAATTTAAATCAGTAAGTAAAAGTAGACAAGTAACACACACTTAAAGTTATATATAGATGTTTATTTATAATATACACAAGGTATAAAAAAGCTTTTTAAAGAATGCTTAATCTACTAGTAACTTTCAATCAAAATTTGCATTCAGTTTGTAAATGACAACAGTTGGCTCATACTTTTTTTGCTAACACATTTTCTAGCACACGGATATGACTTCAGTTAAGGTCATTATTGCACTTTTTTTCAGTTATTGAGTTTGTAAAGGAAGGAAAGGTTAGAATACGACTGAGAACATACTTTCAATAGTTTGTAAAACAATTAAAATCTAAAGAGAGGCAGGTAAACTTTTATCCCAGCAATAATAGTAATCACAATTATAACCCATGAGGCAACACATATTGCCAAATTCAGTAGGTCCAGAGGAGTGCCTTTAGGGAGCTAGGACAGACAAAGTCCATAGTTCTGACTCACTTCTTCTTAGATAAAGTCCCGACAAAGTTAGTAAGTTCATAAGAAATTGCAGTAACCCAAGTCAGCTACTTTCTAGAGAGCACAAGCTGTTAGGCCAGTGCAGGTGAGTTAGTATCAACTCTAATGTGGAACAAAAGCACTTTGCAGGATAGGAAGCACTACATATGGCTAAAGGGTGAACACTCCAAGCGCTACAGTACCTTTTTGATTCGAAGAAAAATGTTCCAGCTGGATTACTCTTTGCTACACTTGGCAGACCCTTGTTCCTAGACCTTGGTCGTGGTGACGAAAGGGAGGACGTCTGGCGGGCTCCTCAGCTACAGATTTCCTTTGTTTCAGCGGCACTTCAGTGTTTTGGTGCCTTTTTCTCTGCATCAATGAAGAACGAATATCTCTGGTTGGAAGAAGCTTGCTCCCTCGGTCCTGGAGTCGGGTGAGGGGACTCTGGATCAATATTTCCTGTCTCTGTAGGGTCCTCGGGAATGCCCATGAAGATTTGGCTGGATTCCGACTTCACAAGATGATGCACTCGTCAATGGTCACAGGACCCCAGGCATTGATCTTCTGCCTCTCTGGTGAGGCACAGCAAGTCGGGGTTTGCACCAGATGGAAGATTGGCTTGAGGCTAGTTGGTCCCACCAGCCCAAGGAAGGAAGTCACCCCACACTGGTCTTCCCAGTCGATATAAAAACAGGGTCAGCAGAGCTGCAGGGCTTCACCGGGCACTTTGCGTTCCAAGAGGGTGCTGCTGGCGTCTTGTCATGTCGTCTTCTTCGGTTGTTCCTCTCCAGTGGTCGACTCTGCCTCTAGTCCCAAAAATCTCACTTTTTATGCGATTCCGCATTCATTCAGAGCCTATGCTATCACGCAGCAGGGTAAGGACAGCCACCCGGCCAGTGAATACTGGTTTCATTCCGGCATACCTAGATACAAAGGACAGGGAAGTTTCGGGGCCTCCCTCACTTCCTGCCTTTCCAGACACACTGGAGCCTGGGCAGGCCTGCCAAAGGCAAAACACACAAAGGACTCAAACCAGTTTGAACTAACAGAGTAAAAGCCCAAAAGTAGCTAACAAACAGAAAATGGCGAAAAAAGAAGACGGGCCATTTTGAATAAATGGACACCCATGTGTGCTGTACCTTCGCTGAGTGTTCAGCCTTTGGTAAAGATGCACACTGGTAGTAAAATTAAACCACTTCAACCAGCCATTTAAAGTAAGCTAGTGTAACAAAAAATGTTAAGTGAGAAGTGGAATAGGAATTGCGAAGTAGCCCCCCAGAACTCCAAATAGGGTGGTGTGTGCTGGTCCCACAAAAGAGAAAAGTAAGACTGGGATCATACTGCTATTCTTGGGAACGGTAGTTCACCCAAGAATATGTCTTTAAACATTCAGAAAAGTCCAAGGGACTTTTCAGTGACACTGCACCTAAGGTGTTTTATGTCACTATACAAAAAGTGCATGTCTATGGAGTTTGTCAGACTCCCATAAACAGTAAAACACAAAAATCTCAGTCAGGAAAAACACATGAGGCAGTGAGAAAAAGGTCCTGCTCGCTCAGGAGGAAAAACAAGCCCTGAAAGCGCTAGGTGTTTCTAAGGTTGAAGGGAATTAGCACAGACATGAAAATTCTCCTTAAATGGGCATGTTGGAGGGGAGTTGGGGGGCAGAGGGCAGGGCGCAAAGCTGCACATTCGAAAATGCAAATGTTAAACCAGGACTGGATGATCTACTCACACATGTAATTGGGTCGTTTGAGAATCAGACCCTTCATGTTTCTATGTAACTCTCAAGTGACACTTCTGAAGGTCAGTTCTTTAAAGTGATCCTTGAAATCTCCCCTAAGCCACCATGGTTGCTTCCATAAATACTCCCCTGCCACTGCATGTTCTGTTGCAACCCAGTGTTTGCCACAGTCTACCTTGCCTCATTCGACCATTGCACTGATTTTGCGCTGCTTACACATATTTTTTAATATGTGGGGTATCCCTCTCTTCTGTTTGGGCTGAAACAAAATGTGCCTTGTGTTTTTAGGTTTTCTCACTTCCAAGTAAATCTCAGTCATTCTATAATCCTGAGAATTGAGGTTGATACTGGGATGGGGAGGGATGCCTGAAAAAGGTGTAACCCGGTTAGTGTTTTCATTTTAACTATCACCGCCAACCGTGAAATTTATAAACCCCTCCATCAATTTAGGTCCTAAAATATCTCTCTCTTTGCGCTACTACTTCTTCAGTACTATTCTCACCTCTTCACTCTACTACTACTCAGTCACTCTCCTCCCACTCCTATCTTCCCATTACTACTCTCACTATTTGCACACACATTCAATAAAGAATACCACTTTCTCTCACCAACAAGTACCTCACTGAAATAACAGAGGAGACCGGTATAGTTTAATCCATATTGAAGTTTATTTGGTTAAGTCTGCGATAAGGAAAACCCCATCGACAGCCGGTGCCAGCAAGAATATGACAGTTGAACTGTAATTTTAATGTGACGTCGCTGCTTCAGTGCACAAGGATGACTTGCACGGGGAAGCTAGGCGTGAGTCATCTCGCACACCGAAGTATACTACATACGATCCCCCTTATGGATAGCTTATAAACAAATTTATACATAGACCGTTTTATGGAGAAAAATGTCAGTCAAAAAATGAGCTTGGGTGCATGAGGTATTGGAACGGTAACATGAACATCTGACCTAAACATTAATATATTAGAGAGATGTAACATGCACATGTCTTACTCATGAAGCAGTAAGAAAAACATCATTTATATATTTCGTAATCATTACATTTCACTGGTCTTTTCCTCATGGTGCATGTGTTGTCCATACTGCTATCCTGACCATTCCAACTGATGACACGTCCTTCGCTACATGTAGGTTGAAACCTGTTGGCAATAACCTCATCGGGTAATATTCTCTGATCACCAGAGATTATCCCATCCTCAAATTGAACTCAATGCTGGTGGGGCTATTTACTCAATTGTGGCTAAAGGAGAGTTAACAACGACTATGACAGAGGTGAAAGGGGTGGTGTTCGGAAACCGGGCAAGAATTTGACCAAATGTGGGTCGTATTGACCTATTGCGTTGATGTATATAGACGCAAAGGTATAGGCTGGTGTGTTGCTGGCAAGATTGGCATCTCTTCTTCCGAATTTTAATTGACATAGACCAATCGGGGTTCAATTTGGGGAGACAGGCCTGCGATAACACAAATTGAGTTATTCATTTGATAGAAACGGTTAATTCAAAGCAGATCCCATCGGTATTGGTGTCGCTAGGCGCTGAAAAGGTTTTTGATCGGGTAGAGTGGTCTTTTTTTTTTTTTTTGTTTTTTTTACTACTATGGAGCGTATGGGGATGGGGGCCAAGTTCATACAGATGGTACAGGCAAATGTTAAGGCCCCCATGATGCGCTTCTTGATTAATAGACAATTGTCCTGTAGAATAGAAATAGGTTGGCGTACAAGGCAGAAATGTCCCCTGTCGCCACTGCTTTACGCAATATATTTAGAGCCACTCCTGGTCAAACTTAGACAGCGGTCAGTGATACGGGGCATCCCCTTTGGGGGGAGGAGCATAAGATTGCCGCCTTTGCGGACTACATGCTAATAACATTGACACACCCCGAGACATCAATACCTGCACTGGTGGTGGAATTGACAGAAATGGAACTAGTGGCAAGCCTCAAGGTGAATATGGGGGAAGTCAGAGCTGTTGGTATTGGGGCTTTTTGCAGACACGGACGGAAGCTCTGCCTCTATACTTTCCATTTGCGTTGGCAAAGAGTAGTATAAGATATCTAGGGGTTAATTTAGCTAGTGTGATATTGCAGCTGCATGATGACAACTATCCGAGATTGTTTCAACAAGTGAAGGAAGATTTGAGGAAATTGACCCCACTTTGTATTTCATGGCTGGGAAGAGTGGCCACCATAAAGATGGTAACACTTCTGAGGGTACTCTACTACTTCCAAGCTCTCCCGATACCTGTCACTCATACATTTTTCGTGACATTGAATAAGATGGTTATGAGATTTTTATGGTGAAATAAAACCCTGTGGTTAGGATTGTGCACCTTATTGGCTCCCAGAGATAAAGGGGTTATGGGACTCACAAACTTTATAAAATATTACGAGGCTGCACAGCTGAGAGTACTGAGGGAATGGTTCACTGGAGACTTTTTCGAAACCCTGGGCAAGGATGGATAGAACGGTGGCAGGGTGCTCCCTGGAGGGGGTCTTCTGGCTACATAGACGAGGTAGACCCCAGAACATACAGATTAGTCAGGGTTTAGCAGTGGTGTTTGATATATGGGACGGCCTACTTGAGAAGGGATGCCTAACTGCGCACCGGCCCCCCTTCACCCTGCTATTTGGGAACCCGCAATTCCAAACAGGCACCCTACAGGGTGCTTTCAGCGGAAGGTCGGGTGTACAAAACTGCAGGATAAGGTGCAGGGGACAGAAATTCACACTTTTGTGGACTGTAAACAGTGTTTGGGACTATCTGAAACAGAATGGAATACTTTCAGATGCAACCTTGGATAGCCACCTCAGGGGGGGGGGGTGGCTGCATGCAGGGAGAGAATTCCGTGTTTGAAAAATGTATTACTACACATACTGGCAATAAACAGCTGGTGTCAAAGCTGTATTTGATTCTGATGGAAGGGGAGTCGGACCAAACATGTGGATATATGCATAGAAGGGAAAAGACACTTTGTGGGCAAACATTCCTAAATTGACGAGGTTGATCCAGGTTAGAGGATTTAAAGAAACAGGGGGTACCCAGCGAGCTACCTATTAATGTCGCACTGAAGGTGGGGGGTTAAAAACTCACATTGGGTGAATATAAATGATCGTCTTTTTAAACAAATATCAAAAGATGAAAAAAGGTCGGAATTACAAAAATATGTCAGATTTTATTTCACACATGATAAAAATTGGACATCATAGGCCCCGTTTATAAAGGACGTATAACAACATAAAACGTAGTTGGACACAGAACAAATGCTGGTTCTATAACATTGGTGCACTCATTTGCGTGTTGGTGAATCAGTAATATGCACCAAAGCTGTAGTGATGTTAGTAAGTGATGGTTGACTTCAGACATTACAGTACATGAGTGTTTTTAGAAGAGGTCCCCATTTTTGTTGTGTCGACAGAGACGAGTCTGTTTCCAGCCTTAAATATTTAGACAACCGTTTCAATGGTGTCGGATGATTGACCAGACGTATATTCACCTGATTAAGACTTTCATCAGGACACATTCAACCCAAACGGGAGGGTATTTCAGATGTTGTATTAGGAGACTTATTTCATTCTTTACCAGCGTATCTACAATAAACCACATTATACATATGTTACTGACCTAGGTACACACTTTGTTGATTTCATCACATCACACAGTGAATAAAGAAACCCCAAACACCCTAGGAACAGATCTGGGTGCGCATCAGATTTCTTTCATTTTCAAAAGACGAAAAAGAAATGGGGCTAAATTATTTCCCATTTAGCAATGCAGCTTAATCGGATCACTTTATATAGTTCATAACTCTTGCATCATTCTTGTACAAAGCATATGCAGCAATGTTTACTCATTTCAACAGGTTGCATGGACCCTTAAATATTGGGAGGGGGGGCAGGAGAGGGGAGGAGACAGTTGTGCACGATATCACTACTTAATAGCGCAACCGGGACCAGAACAAAAACAGGTACCTTTAAAGTATTTTGCAGTAGTAAATACCAGGTATTGGAGACACCAGCAGCTGTGAAATAAGATAAAAATAACGTTCACTCGCTGACTCTGTATGACGCATATGTCATAAAAATCACCCTGCTAATAATTGTTTACCTGGGAGAGCACGTCTTTTCAACTGGCCCGGGTATTTTTCGTCCGTTATATTTTCAGTTAAGGATTGCAAAGTAACTCGGTATTGGCGGTAAGCATTTGTTCTGTGTCCAATTATGTTTTATGTTGTTATATGTCCTTTATAAACGGGACCTCTGATGTCCAATTTTTATCATGTGTGATGAAATTAAATTAGATATATTTTTGTAATTCTGACCTTTTTTCATCTTTTGATATTTGTTTAAAAAGATGATAGTTTATATTCACCCAATTTGAGTTTTGAACCACCTTCAGTGCGACATTAATATGTAGCTTGCTGGGTTCCCCCTGTTTCTTTAAATGCTTTACAGTCCTCCCCAAACGAGCCCCTAAAAAAAAAGAGGACACCCTATACTTTGCTCTGTGAGTATTGCACTGTCTCCAGGTTAGAGGAGCCTGGTATAAAATAATGGTTCAGTGGCACTATACTCCAGAAAGGTTTCATCAAATATACCTGGCATCCCCGGAGAAGTGTTGGAGGGAATGCGGCATGAGATGGGATTGGAAACGCATCTGCTGAGAGTGCCCGGCTATGGGGGAACTCTGGGAGGAGGTCACAGCCCAGACTAAGAATGGTAGCTCTTGATGCAGTTCTGACACCGAGGGAATGGATGGGTGGTCTATTCGATCCGGGAGTCCACCTACCGTCTAGGGTGCATGGCAAAGCTTTTATGTTGATGATAATAGTGGCATGGCTGGTTATCGCAAACCTTTGGAAACAAAGAAGCCCGCCAACGACAAAAGGATTGGTTGTCATAATCTGCCAGGGGGAAGTCAGGAAATTTCAGCAAGATTGGGCAGTGGTTTTGGACTTCCTTAAAGGGGACTATATACGCCAGTGGTGCCCACACAATTTGAGAATATTGGACATTTATATAAGTGTATGTAATCCCATAGTCTACCAGAGATGTGGAAGGAAAACGAGATCATTGCTTCTGCTGGGTGGGGGGGGGGAGTAAGTGATTTGGAGGTGGGAGGTTAATGTTGCTTTCTTTAAATCCTAATAAAAATATGTCTAAAAAATAATAATTAATACTAGTAAAACCCAAGTTTTCTCTTTTTCAACCAGGAAGCAAAAGATTAATAAGAAATGTAGAAACTTCTAATTTCTCTTGGTGATGGTTCTATAATAAAACATTGGCGCCATTGATCATCTATGCTGTAGAGACTTTTTTATTAACGGCTGGTATGGATTGCCCCTCTTGGAAGGCCCCATCTGGAACATTTTCCAAAGGGTGTACCCGTACAGCAATTATAAACTGTGGTTGCGCTCTATTTGCAATAGCTTAGTTTGTAAAATCTTCATTCATTTCAGCAAAAATTGTGGCAGCTGAGGAATCTGAGTTTGTTGGCAGCTAAAGTAGATCAAAGCTAGAAAGAACAGTATTTTAATAACTAGCTAACCAGATGTGAAGCATTCATGATGCAGTATGGTGCATCTTTGGAGATGGTGATGGAAACTCGCCTAAAGTCTAAAAGAAAGCTCTGGCATATGGACTGGATTTTAACAATCGAAGAGGTTCACAAATAATTAAGAGAACTGATAATTTGTCATTGTTGCACTGACATGGCAAACATATCGAGCCTATTTTACACCTGGTTCTAGAATGCGACGCACTGTTCAATCATCGTTTATTTTAGTCATCTCATTCAGTATTTAGGGGAATTATCAAGTTTCAATGTATGGTAAAACCTCTTCCTTGCTAGGTCGAATGGCTGGTGCTTTGCAGCATTACACTCTCTTACTGAGGTATTCCTGGGACAAGTGTGATTGTCTATTTAATGCTATTTTGATGACGGTGTGCAATTCATTTGAGCTCCGGGAGTAGATGGTGATTGCTTTGCATAATGTAATTTTTTTTTTTAATTATGTGAAAATTGCACCTTTTATGTAATCTTTGATTTTAGCTAATGATGGATTTTTCTATTTATGGTTGGGTGTAAGTTAACTGTACTTTGTTTAGTCTTGAAAAGTTCTTTTGAGCTAATCACTAAGTACATTTAAAACAAATTTGCATTGTTTTAGTGGGAGTACACCTTGTGCAGCACAATCATAGTTCAAAAGTTTAAAAACATAATTAACATATGGTATCCAGTGAGACAATCGCTGTAAATAACCTAGAGAATGACTCAATCCAACACTTCCCCAAATATTCTAGGACTGGAGATTGTTTATATAATCGCACCAGCCCTACAAAATTGTTGGGGTGGGAGATTAGGTCCTTTAAAAAAAATATCGGGTCACCCTCTGTTATTTCCAGCGATTATCACATACAACCCTTAACATATTAGGTGTGCAGTCAAACAATAATATTGTGTACACTCTGTCTCAAGACACATATTTTAGAGATCCTCCGCCTTTTTAAACAGACTCAAATCCCATTATGCCTGGTAAAATGCTCGAGAGATTTTTCACCAGAGCTGGAAACAAGGATTGAATAAGCAGGAGCTAAACACTGCTCCTGGGTATCTCGCATTAACCAGTGACCAGGAGCAAGTACATAGCAATTTGCGTATCTAACTTCCACATAAAGTACAAACATATGATATTGCCATTATTTATTACCCTTTAAGCATTAATGTTGTATGTCTGTGTCCTAATGTTTGAGTTAAATTCACATAGGTGTGTTTGTTCGGCATCAGTTGGCCTGGGGAGTTTAAGGTAGCTCCTGCTTGATGTTGGCGTCAAGCTAACGAGGCTGTACTATGCTATAAGCAGGAGCTAGATCACTACCCTCAATTTCGAACATGTTACATTTTTGGGTCTTCCTGCAGTGCAGCATTTTCCTCCTGGATGCTCAGTTGGAGCATCAAGCTCGTGCAGAAAGAAGGTGGGTTAGTGGGAGCAGACAGTGCCGTTAGATTGACTGCGCAAGGCTGACTGGGTATTACTGTTGCCTGCATGTGTGTGCTTTGACTCTAGTACCTGTTGGGGTTTTACTATAAGTTGGTGTTTAGCAAGCTACAACCTTTGGTAGTGTAGGGGGTATGGTGAGGTAGTAAACGTGGTTGATGGGATTGGGAAGGGAATGGGTGCTACTGTAGTACATCGCTATTAGTTGGGACAAGATGTTGAATTATATGGTTGCCATAAATTAGAGTTGCAAAGCCTTTGTAACCCAGCATAGGTTGCTGACATCACACACATTCCTAGTTTTGGTCAAGTGTTTTTGTCCACCACACATTAGTTTGCTACCACAGCACATGACTTTGCACTCAACTGTGCAGTATGCCATAGCACGCTGTGTCATGACTGTGGAATCTGGGATAGTTTTTGTTAGTGTATAAGAATCATGGAGCCCGCAGACTCTAAAGCAACAAATGACGGAATGGTACCTTGCTTCATTCATGTATGTTGTGTTTTACCAGGAAAAGGTACTCCTGTAAAATTCAGGTAGATACCTTCTCGCATGTGCGACAACACCATATAAATAACCCTGATTTTGTTTGTTTTCCCATAAATGTTGAATTAATATTAGAACTACGTAGGCGACAAATGTACCTCATGCCAAAGGATTGGGTTGTGGGTAACATTTGTAATTCACAGCAAGAAATGAAGAAAGCACTTTGCAAATTAAAACATGCTACTTTCATCTACAATAAAGTTCCGTACTACATTTTAACAATGTGTACTACAGAACTGTACAAAAATGAAACGTGGGGGCTGTGAAAGGCAACTCTGCATTGTGTCTAACCAACAATAAAAAACATTCCCTTCAACTAATGAGAAGCTGGGTGTGAGAAAGCTGAATCACATTATTCAGAAAACCTTGTCAAACATTTTAAAAAGAGCCTAATGGAGTAACCTGTAATTTCATTAACCAAAATGCCATGTTTTTATTTCTCCAACATTAAGCAAAATAATATGACAGAAAATACTGTGACGCACTTATAAATGCAAATAGAAGCCAGGTGTAACTACTCAGTGTTATAGTTATATGTGAGACTGTAAAACATTGAGAACATTAGTGTTTAAATCTACATGGTCAAATTGGGTTCTAATATGGCTCTTGCAAGGTTAGCTTTGCTGATACTTCCTGGGAATCTTGTAACACGCTTACCTCTGTTTAGCCCTGCACACATTGGTGGGAGTAGAGTTGAAATCGCTGAAGATTAGCTTCGCCATCTGTTAATAACATACCCAGTTTATTAGCTATCAAAGAAACCAATTAAATTTCCTAACAAAGCCCCACTTGTTCAGGGCCTCTGAGTAATGGGATACCCTCCCCCACGGGCTCCTCTCAAGAGAAATATTCTTAGAAAATGACATCTTTCCATTCAAGCAGAGCTAAATCTGCAGTCCTCTGAAGAGATATAGGTACATTGCTTCAAAGCCAAAATGAGTTTAAACATTTTTGCCTCTTGACATAAGCCTGATAATAAAATCTACAGTCTTTGATCTCAAACAAGAGGCCTTTCCCCTATGCCTATCAATCATTGACTGAAGGTTTCACAACCGGGCCTCTGTGAACTGCTCACATGGTTCCTTTGCTGACAAACCAGAAACGAAATGGACCATTTGCATCCGCACATTGATGCTCACATGGTTCCATTGTTGACAAACCAGAAACAAAATGCACCATTTGCATCTGCACATTGATGCTCACATGGTTCCATTGTTGACAAACCAGAAACAAAATGGACCATTTGCATCCGCACATTGATGCACAAATAAACTATTTTAGCTATTAAATCTCAACCATTTTGGAATCGAAAGAAATGGTGTTTTAAAATTGTGAGATTCTCCTCCACAAAAAGAGACCAAATATATTGTGATCAATAATTAATATTATAAATATTAGTACAAATTGCATCACACATACTCATGTTGGGTGTCTGTGTTGTAACCCAGATATCCACATTTTGCCAATTTGTCACAATGCTATGATAAGATAAGAGTTATTGAATGAATCTGTGCTGTGTGCAGAAATATGTTCAACCCATCCAAGTTAAGGGGTGTATTCCCTTCGAAGGTCAGCCTGTTAAGCAAACCAATGGGATGATTCCACCAATCACAATGTGCTTTGTCACCATGACATAGTGTGGGACTTTTACACCTTTCATAAGCTCTGGGATTGTGAAGGCTGAAGAAAAGGGAACACCTATTCTAAACTCGGCACTCATCCATTTGGATCCGCACTCGTTTAGCCAGGAGAACCTGTGCAGGAGCTTCCAAATCCTGCATCTAATCTAAGGGTTTTAGTTTGGTACTGCTTCATCCTGGTTCTGAAAATCATTTTGACACTCATGATCATCTAGGATTAATCCCACTAATTCCTAGTATCGCCATAGGTGGCATTTTGGGAGATATTGTTTGTGACTGTATGATGGCCATCATGTAGGCATCCTGAAGTTTCTTGCTGTTAAGGTGTTTCCGGTGGAACTGCTTAAAGCAATGGGCTAAAGTAATTTTTTGGCTGCATGATATCCAACATCACGTTATCAGGAAGGCTCAGAACTGCATCGGGTTTCAGAGCTTCGAGAAGACTGGCATCATTGTTTGTGGAGAGATGAAGCACTGAAAACAATGCACATGATTGTTTCCAGCCTTCAGATAGACAGTTACTGTGGTGATTGTAGTACTGAAAGGTGGAGGTTCTGATGCCAGGTCTTCATTTAGACTTGCATAGTGCACTTGTTGTGCACATAGTGTTCAAAGTAAATATTCTGGATCGAGGGCCTTGCGCAGCAACCTATCACCACCATGTCTGGTGAGCCCCACCAGAGGTTGTGCCGCCTCAAAGTGGATGGTTCCTTGGATGATGGCACAGTAGCAATGAATGTATTTTGTAGGAGGTCTTAACTTAAGCGCATATGCCCCCCGCCCTTGCTAAAAGCTAACTTTCATTGTTGCCCCATTAGTTTGGAATACTTCTTATGTATCGTTCGATTTTGATATTGCTGTCCAAGCCACGTCTTTGGGAATGTCATGTCAAACCTGTTTCTAATGGTGGCTATGCTTGATTTCTTTACGCTGTTGCTAGACCACACAACTACCCTCGAAGTAAATATTTTTGTTGCTTCTGCACAACATAATGGCTATTTTAGGAACCCCCAACCATGATCATTTTTGTTTTACTGCATAACTTTTTCTAGTGACTTAAAATTGCTACAGTTCTTTCATGGCGGCATTTAGCTGTACTTGGATTTCATAATTAGGACCTCATGAGCCATTTTACATGTTTTGTCCACAGGGGTTGGAAGATACAGCAAAAAAGAATTTTGGTGGTGGTAACACTGCCTGGGAAGAAAAAACTTTGTCAAAGTATGAAACAAGGTAAGTTCTTGTATGTTGTTTACATTTTGAGCAATGGATATGCTTTTCTTCTTCATGTAATTGGCATGATTTTAATATCTAAATCACCATGTTGATTATTGTACATGGTCATTATGCATGGCCACTGTCTTGCTTTATGTGGTGTTCCATGTGCTTAGTAACTCTCTGGTCTCTTCACACTTAACTGAACTTATCTGGCATGCAGCTAAACCAAAACTCTTTACATGCACAAAATTGGTTGAAGCCATTCATATGTTCAGAAAACGTAACCTGCTCTTTTTTTCTTTTCTTCTGTTTCCTGTGTAGTTTGGGTACATGGGTAGTCACTCCTCCTTCGACATACTGTTGCTGTTGAAGAATTATTGTTCTTTTGTTTTTAGAACAAGATAACAAGTTTGAGTAAGTTGCTGTGCACCACTTTCTTTCTATACCCTCAGACCACATCCTTGGACATCTTTAAACACGTATATCATCAAACCCTGATACCAGCTATGGGTCAGTAAGAATATTCAACTGAACATACATACTCCGCATTAGGATGACAACATTGAATCCTCAAGTCATGGAGCCCTACTGTAGTTTGTGGAAATTAAATTACTTCAATCCCCATGAGTGTAATTCCATAAATCACAATAATTTAATACCCATCAAATGTGATATGCAGTTATTTAAACCCATTGGGAAGTGTGAAATGACTCATTTAAAGTCATTTAACACGTACCATTTTAGGATATAATGGCAATGTTTTCTTTTGGCTCATGTTTGTGAACGTTAGCCAGTAAGTTTCAGGGGCCAATTCAGGACAGTGTCAGGCCTTGCAAATTGTTAAAAACCCAGCTAGCCATGCAGGGCGAGTTCCTAAACGTACTGTCATAAATCGCCCATGGAAGCTTTGCGATAGATGGGCAAAATGGAGGAAGGACTAATACCTCTGGTTCTTTTTGGAATGCTTTGTACATTCTAGTCTTTCTTACTCGCAGACTACAATTACCCAGAATTCCCAAACACTGGTTAGTTGCAACTTTACTTTCTCCAGATGGTGTGTACCAACGCTCTTGTGCTACTCTCTTGCCCTCCGTGAGTTATACTGTTTCTTTCTATCTTCTGCTCTCAGGCGGTACCCCTTTCTTCCTGCTCACGTTCTCTTAGGGGTTATATTTTCCCTCTCCGTTCCCTGCTTGGTAACAGTACTCCTCTTTCCCCCCTCCACTCGCATTCCTGCTTACTCGTTGAGAACGCTGCTTTCTTCTTGCGTACCTCGCCGCATGGTGCTTCTACCTGCAGACGCCTGTGCTGGCTGCCTGTGCCTGTTAGTTTCCCTCCCTCTACTTTCAAGAGACAAATAGATCCACCTTCTACTCTCTGTGTAAATCCTTCCGTTATTTACAGCCCAATCTGCATCAATCGACCCAAATGCATGCTGGATCCTGAAGTCTACATCTATAAAGGAAAGACCATCATTACATCACAAGGATTCACCAGGGTCTTTTGGCAAGGCTTTTCCCTGGTTTGGGGTGGGCTCCCTGGAGTCCCCGCTGCCAGGCAAATGGCCTCATTGGCAAAGTGGCCTCCGGGCGAGCCCGTCCCTATCTCTTCAAATAGAAGGAGAAGACAACAAAGAAAAAGGGAAGACTCTCCTGGAGAGACCGACGTGTGGTGAGGAGGAGTGAGGAGTGGGCTAGTGAAATGGGTACGGTTGATCGCCACAAGCCATCCGAGTGTGAGACTAGACTCTTTCGCCAGGAGACGGGATCTCCCCATAGCCCGGCTATAGAGAAATCCGACGGCTCATTGGCCCTTCTCGCACAGGATATTAATGCAGAGTTCCTTTCTTTCTATGAATCCTTATACTCTAATGTTGACACCATGCCTACGTCTGAGGTTGACGCTTACGTCTTCCTCTCAGACTAAACTAGCTGCTGTTTTGATATACCAATTACGGCTGAAGAAGTATCAAAACCCATCGATTCCCTAACTTCAGGCAAAGCCCCTGGTTCTGATGGCCTCCCAATCGAATTTTATAAACAATATAAAGCCTGACTGGTCTCCCAATTGCTGACACTATGGGAAGAATCCTGTGAGGTGGGTACACTCAACACCCCCCCTCCCTCCACAAGGCCATTATATCTGTTCTGCTTAAACAGGGTAAACCTCCCACTCAATGAGGGTCATACTGCAATCACCTATCTCAGTGCAGTGGTTGCCCGCCAATCCGACTTAGTGTTTGAGGCTAACTATCAAAAATACTTAACTATGCTTACCAAGCATGGCTGAGATAGAAAAAATGTAAGAGCGAAACAGGAAACTATGCTTACCAAGAAATGCCTGGCTTGGGCCAAACTCCCAATTTCCCTGGCTGGCAAGGTCGGTATTTTAAAGATGATTGTGCTCCCTCAACTCCTCGATCGTTTCCTTAACCTACCCCTGATGGCAGCGGCTTCGGTGCTCCTAACTTTGAAAGATATTGGCTGGTCGCACAGGTGCAATTAGCATCACATTTGTTTACCATTACGAATCCCCCCCCACATATTAGGCTTGAGGGTCTTGCGGTGGATGGACGGGATATTCGTTCTTTGGTTCTTTCTCCCCCATGTCTTAAATGTAAAGCCCTGGATCCTGTAGGCACCACGTTACTAGCTTTGTCTAAAGTGTGGACCTTGTCCAGCGGCTCTCGCCCCTTTCACAGCAGTTTACCACTCTGGAACTTCCTCTCGGGAGCCCCCCGCGTTCCCCTTCCAGTGGTGCGCCGCTGGGTGGATGCAGGGTTTGAGGCCATTCAGGATGTTTTCGACCAAGTAGCTTCATAGAATGGCCAGACCTACCTGAAGCCTTGCGGCGGAAACCATCCATGTGGCTTCAATACTCAGCCCTCCGCCGACTCCTCAAGGAGAGCTACCCGAGTTTCCCCACTATAGCCCCAGATGATCCTATATTAGCTGAAATTCTGGACGCTTATGGTTCCCGAGGGAAGGTTTCCAGATTGTACACTTTACTACAATCCAGAGCCACACACCCATTTGATAAAATCAAACGCTCCTGGGCGGAGGACATGGAGATCTATATTAGTGATCAATGCTGGAATCGTATGTGTGCTCATACTCAGTGTATCATTTAATTCTTGCTTTAAACGTATTCAATTTAAAATTTTACACACAAATTTCACTACACCCCAATTAGGTTACACCGCATGTCACCGGATCACTCCCCCAGGTGCGGATCCGAGGACGCAACTTATATTCATATAATATGGTCCTGCCCTAGCCTGGCTTAATTCTGGGTGGAGATCTGTTCCACAATGTCCGATGTCCTGGATCACGAGATCACACCGTCCCCACTAAAGTGTCTTTTTCATGAATTTCCTGGTCTTGGTCGGGACTGTTATGCTGGCTCCGACCCCGAGCGCCTACGCACTTGCATTGGCTCAGAGCCGTGACCTGGGCCTCAGACACGGAGGAGGCCTGGGTGGTCCAAGCCCAGGAATATCTGTTTCCTGTTTCGCTCTTACATTTTTTCTATCTCAGCCAATAATGATGATGATGATGATGGATCAATTGTACCTTCTTCTCCTACCAATGTTTCTACTTGAACTGTGACATTAATTGTTGTATTACGAGTGTGTTTCGAATATAGTCCGGTGTAAAGGCCCCTTTTATTACTCGCTCTTCTATTGTCATGTCAAGCTTAATAAACAAAGTAATAAAAAAAAATATATACCTTAAGGTAGCTTTATGCTTTTCGGAAAGGCCCCATAAGAAAGGTGAAAAGAAAATTCACGAAATTTTTCGATTCATATTTTAAAAATTTAGACTACAACACCATTTTTTTTGTTCTTCTTAAAAACGAATTTTGAAACGTATAACTGTACGTGAGACCAACATGGTGATTCCTGAGCAGCGTGATGGCTGAAATGATGCCGACGGTGCCAACAACTATGGGCCTAAAGTTTAATGTCAACAAAGTACATGTTCATTATAATGCTAGTTCATAAACATTTTTTGTTTTTCCAGTTGGAGCAAAGATATACAACTGATTCAGGGAACCCACTCTAGAACATGTGACAAAGAACTGCCCATGGGACAAACATGGCGATTACAAATTGATACCAGTGCACTAGATTGACTGGCCCTGTGTCATCATGATACTAGATGCCAGACTTAATGGGAATTGTAGGCGCTTGAAACAACATGTCTGTCGGAATGAGTGGACTGCAGTGGATGAATACATCTTCTCCTTTTCCCTTCCCAGTCAAAACTGTCTCTTCAATTATGTTGGGCAGCAATTTAACGCACAGCAATTTTTTAACGCACAGGCATGTGTCGTTACACAGCCCAGGTGGGTCGATATTAAGAAGCTGCATGATGGGTGACCAAATGTTCAGTCGAAGGTGACGTGGTGGCATTCCGGGGGGGTTGAGTGAGTTGAGGAATTCTGTTGGATAGTTTATGGCTTCGTCGGCATCCACCACCGCATCGATTGAGTTGTACTCAGTAACTGTGCCCCGGAAGCATATGCTGAATCTGATTATTCATTTCATTGACAGAAACCGTTTAGCAGTAAGGATGGCTCGGTCACACAGCTGCTCATGATTTCTGTAATTCGTTGATATACTTTATGTATCAGTTCTTTAACTGATGGCACCATCTTGCAAAAATCCTCTGGAAAAGTTATTTCACCTGATGCTGACTGAGTAGGGAAAGATTTGTATTTCATTGCTTTCGGATGAACTTGTCCAATGCGCTTCAATTGTTTTGGAGACATTTTGAATCCACCAGACCTGATTCAAAAAGAACTACAACTATAATGACCAGACTGAATAAAAACACTACTAAAAATGCAACAGACTGATTCGCTAAGCGCTTCTACAATATTCTCCACACTGAATCTCAAAGCACTATTTACATTTTCAACAGCGGCTCTAATAACCCTTTAGCACTATTTGTAAGAGAGTAACAGAAATGCCTGTTGCACCTCTTTCATATAGCAACAATTAGGAAACTGCTGGAATGCTATCTGACTTCCCCTTTGCCTCTCATACTCCTCTACGCCCTGCCTCCCATACTCCAACGCTTTGCCAAGCCGCGCACAACCCATTTAAAAAAGACGATATATATTTTTTTATAGGGTTGCCGTTAGTGAGTCTGTACTTTATGGTTAAGATGGACTAGTCTGTACTTTATGGTTAAGATGGACTGACTGCCTGGAGGAAGAATACTTTTTTCAGATGCTTAACTTTTTTTTTTTATTATTTTATTTATTTTTTACTGTCCATTTTGAGGACCTCTTGCAATCTGAGGTGAATCAAAGCCAATAAAAGTTGGAGACCATGCTCCCCTCATCTATTGGGAGCTTTTTCATTTGTTTCAAAACTCTGCCTAGCTCCATAGCAGCTTCTGCTGAAAGTTTGTAGTAGTCCAATCTACTGAAAGGAGTAGCAATCGGTGTAAAGTAACACCACCTATGTTGTAGGCAGCTAAACCTGTGGGGGCAGTTACAACAGCTGAAAGCTTGTTGTTTGTCTATTGTTGGAGGAACTTGCTGATGATTTGTTTTAAGCATGTTTTATCTGAACCAGCTTGACCTCTTACATACAATAGTACAAGTTTATAGTTTTGACAGGTCTTTATTAGCATTTTAGAAGGTAAACCAACACAATAAGCACCACCCCACTTCATTCCTCATTGCCCAAAACCCTATCAACCCCCCCCACTCCGCTCACACCCATTGATAATTGGTAGGGTAATGAATACTACTTTCTTTACACCAGGAGATTGTGTGCATAATGTTTTGATTTCTGCCCTATCACCCTAACAATCCCATAATTCAACAATACAACATCAATCGCCCCGCCCCCTAAACCTGCCCATTGTCCCAATCCTCCCTATAACTTCCTTAGATTGGGTCTAACAATCTCCTCCCCTCGAATATTCTCAGGTTGGGTTGTATTACCCTCCGTGGTTCAGCTACCCCCTAGGACCACCACATATTGCATCAGCTGGAAATCAAATCACCCCTATCCCCCTAAATCATCTCCTCCTACTCCCTCCCATTTTTGGCTAGTAAAGGTTCCCATTCCTCCCCGAAAAGACTCAGGTGTCGATTCATGGAATTAATGTGCGCCGAAAATTCCCGCGCAGAGGTGCCCAAACGTGCGATTCGCAGTAAAAGTGCGAAAATCACAGTGCAAGTGCGAAAATCGCGGGGAAACCAGCGCACATCGATTCATGGAAAGCCGTGCGCGAGAAAAATATCGGATGTGCGCTGAAAAAGTGCGTGGTGCACGCCGGCGCACAGGATATCTAACGGCGTGCGAAATCGCATATAGCGCGGCGCACACAACAAAAGTAGGCGGAACACGGGACGTAACACTCGGAATGGGGAACAACTCAAAATGTGGGCGTCACTGGGGAAGTACAGGAGGCAAGTGCGCGGAACGTCCACACGCTCGCCTACAACATGTATTCATGGAATCCAATAGGGCAAACCAGCGCACGGTCAAACCAGCGCACAGGCCCAAACACGTCCGCCACAAGAAAGCAGGCGGTAGTGTCCCTGCCCCTGAAATAAATGTGCGCCAACAAAAAGCACCTATATACAGCTATGATGAATGTCACATACTGTGGCCCTCTAAGACAAATGACGTGCAAAGGGGTACGCGACAAACACGGACACCCGCTGTTTGAAAAATAGCGCGTGCATGTATTCTGTGCTGCGCAGAAAGTCCCACACGCGATTTGCTGGGTACGTGTATTCCGGGGTGCTCGGGAAGTTCCACACGCGATTTCAGCAGGGTACGTGGATTCCGGGGGTGCCGGGTAGTACTACACGTGAATTGACCGTGTGCATCCTCCCAGGTGTTCCCTCTACACCCTACAGGGCCCCTGCAGGCAGCCCACACCACAGGGGACTACCCTGCACCCTTGCTCATGTCCCGCAGGCAGCCCATCCACCATGGCCATGCCCCCCAGCCAACCCACATGTCACCTTGCACTACTGATCACCAACGCATGTCTCCCAGCACCCCCCACCCACCAGCATCTAGGGGTAACCTCTACCAGGCCCCCACTCATGTCCCCCTGCACCCCCACCCCCCAGCAGCCAGGGGCACCCTCCACCAGGCCCCCACTCATGTTCCCCTGTACCCCCACTCACCAGCATCCAGGGGCACCCTCCACCAGGCCCCCACACATGTCTCCCACCACCCCAACCCCCCAGCAGTCAAGGGCACCTGCCAGCAGGCCCACACACATGTCTCCCCCACCCCCCCAGCAGTCAGGGGCAGCCTCCACCAGGCCCCTACTCATGTCCCCCTGCACCCCTGCCCCCCAGCAGCCAGGGGCACCCTCCACCAGGCCCCCACACATGTCCCCCTGCACCCACACCCCCCAGCAGTTAGGTGCACCCTCCACCAGGCCCCCACTCATGTCCCCCTGCACCCACACCCCCCAGCAGTCAGGTGCACCCTCCACCAGGCCCTACTCATGTCCCCCTGCACCCGCACCACCCAGAAGTGCAGGGCACCTGCCAGCAGGCCCCCACACATGTTCCCCAGCCAACACATCACAATCCATATCCCAGGCTCCTATGCGGACCCAAATCCCACCCCACGCCACCCCAGTCCAAACACCCAACCAAGCTTTACATCCATTCAAAATGGAAATACCCATTACATGATAGATAACAAATAAGCAGTATGCTCATGAGTACAAGTCCGTCAGACCCACACAATGGCAACACATGACTGTGAAAACCCACATTGTGACAGGCATGAAACCAATGAGAGAAGTCCACACATTGAAGTAAGAAACAAAAATGTATTACAGTGTAAATGAAGTGAATGAAATCTAAACAAACAATAATAGCAACAAATATCAAAATGCAGCATGTCCACAAAAATAATAAATAATGAAAATGGGAATCCAAAATAACCGTAAAGAAATTGTGTCCAAAGTCACTGTCCAACAAAGCAAATCCAAAGGGAAAGTAAAGTGAAAATCCATTGTTCGATGGTGAAAAAAATAATAAAAGATGAAGGCCACACATCCACTGTCAAACTATGTACAAAGAGCAAATCCATGGTCCATGATCCCAACGATGTAAATGAAACCTACAATAAAACCTATCTAACTAATAACTATATACAAAAAAGTGGGGCATAGTCCAAGCGCCCCAAATTAAAAAAAAAGAAATAAAACCTAACACTAATTAACTATATACAAAGGCGGCGGGCTAGTCCAGCGGCTCACTCCGTGGTGTCCCGGGCCAGGACATCATCGAACTCCTGTTCGATGTCCTGTTCCATGGCCCCGAGGGTCCGCAGGGACGCCAACATGTCCTCCTCCAACTCCCTGCGGATTCCCTCGAGGCACTCAGCCGCCTCAGGGCCCTCCGTATGGAGTTCTCCGCCCTGACCATCGTGAGCCACGCCTCTTCCGCCCGCCGCCGCTCCACACCTATCTGCTGGCCCAACCGCTGCCACACGGAAGACACTTCCCGTCCTGGGTCCTCCTGCCCTCAGGCCGATGCCTGCCCCTCCGATGTAGATTGCCCCGAGCCATGATGCCTCCCACGTTGACTCCGCTGCTGCCTCCAACGCAACTGCCTCTGCCAGCACGACGGCATCCAGGCTGATGGAATCCACCGACGCCGTCGTGCACGTGCCCTGCCCAATGATGCCGGCACATCCTCCATCTGCTGGGGTCCAGTTGCTGTGGTGTCCACCCCTGCTGGACCTCCGACTCCCGACTGTGGCAGGGATGGGATCCCCACCAAGCTGGCTGCGTTGGTCAGGGCAGGTCCACAGGGGGCCTGGTGGCATCTGGGCCGGAAGACGGCATGGAGAACGACTGGCATATAGTCTCCACAGAGGAGGAGAGGGCCGCCAGATTGGTCGACACATGTATGAAACCCCCGACCATGGCTGATCCCAACTGGGCCACGTAGGCACGCTGCTCTTTGTGATGACGTGCAAGTTTCTCCCGGGAAGCATGCACGTCATCATGAATGACAGCCGTGCGCAAAGCAACACCAATCGGGACCTTCTCCATATGGCCACGGGTCCCCTCGTCCGCAGGTGGAGGGGAGTCGGATGACATGGACATCCCCCCCCCTACCTGCGGACGGGCCTGGGATGGGGCATCCCTGCTGGTGCATGGTGGTGCAGTCACATTGTCAGGGACAGTGACATGCACAGGCCCCTCCACGGCGACCTGTGCTGCCTCCTGCCCCTACCCCTGGACTGCACCACTTGCACCAGTAGGGATGCCCCCACCAGGCCCCATGTGTGCCTCAGTAGCGGCCTCCTCCTCCTCTGTGGAAACCACCAACCTGGATGGCTCCACACCGTCTTCCGCCGTTGCAAGCCCCTGTGGGGGCTCACCCACCCCTTCCGCTGCAGCCGTGGGGGCATCCCCGCCGCTTTGCTCCACAGCGCCGTCTCCGCCCTCTTCTTCACTTGCCGCTGTGTAGAGGGAGACATAGAACACATGCATCAGGGTACTGTACAACGGCCCCCTAGACAGGAAGCAATAGCAGATGAGTGGCACTGTCAAAGATCACTTCCATCATGTCCCTCCACAACACATGTGTCAGTGCAGGCAAAACACACGCAGTAACAGGCATGGCACATGCTATGAACATTTGCATACATGTCCAAGGGACTCTCCAAACATACAATGTTGTTAGGCATGACCCATGATGCATGTGAGTTCCATATCACATGCACACACATCAACCTAGTTTGATCCATCTGGCCTTGTACACCCCAAACACAGTGGATACAAGGATAACTAGGCTGCATCTGTGAATCTGTACATTGTCACAGACATGTGTCATGCATCCATGGCATTCACAAGTCACAGACACGCAGGTCAGACACACAGACATGGATACCATACATGTACATGGCATCAGCACCCATCCCTCACCCCCACCCATGTTCAGGAACAGAGACTGGCATGCTCTCATGTGTCCAATCCGCATAGGGCTCCCTATGTTGCATTTAAACACATGCACCAACCGTGTGGTTCACACATTACTGGTCTCACATGCATGACCATGATGTCCCTGCACACATACATGTGTACATGGCCTATGTCACACATACAGGCAAGCATCAGACAACCAGCACACTGCAACATGCCCTGTCTCACACAGCAATGCTTGCCCACTTACCGCTGAACTCCAGACTGGTCTGCCTCGCAAGATCTGGGCGTGGAGCGCTGGGTCTACACGTTCCAGGACCCTCAGCTGGATGGTACTCATGCGGCCCCGGCCCCCCTCCACGAGGCGCCGGGCCTTCAATAGGGTCCTGGACCTCAACTCCTCCCAGCACTTCTTGACTTTCTGGATGTTGCGGGTTGCCACCCCCTCCGCGTTGATGGCAACCACCAAGTCGTCCCAGATCCTGTCCCGTCCATCCTTGTTGGCGCGTAACGATCCGAAGAGGGCATCATACTGCCCCAGCACTAGCTCCACCAGGACACCAACTTCGGTGGCAGTGAAGCTGGTGCCTCTCTGGCCGGGGGTTGCCACTGGTGCCAGATGTTGCAGTGCCCGACATGGCAACCCCAGAGGCAGGAGTTGGTGGGCAACTGGGTCCTGGGGCTGGGCTGTGGAGCGATGGTATACCAGTCAGGAGTCTTCTATTCCAGCAGGGGTGGACACAGCAACTGGACCCGTGCAGATGGCAGATGTGCAGGCACAAAATGGCAGGGCACGGTGGCAGCAGGCAGCAGTTGGCTCGTGGGAGGCTGCTCGGGGCTCTGGGGGGGCAGTAATTCGGCCTTCTGGGCAGGAGTGTGGTCTTCCGTGTGCTTACGCGTGGCCAGCTTGATACGGAGTGAATTGGCACGTGAGAATCCTGCACGACAACGTGAAATTCGAGGAAAGGGCCTTAGCGCGTAAGCGCATCAGCACGCATAGGCAATTCCATTGGACCAAAGGCCCTCAGCGCGTAAGCGCGCCTGTCACGTGACGCGCGCGGCTGTTTCCCTCATAGCACTTGATGACAGAACACACGTGGAAACACTGCACGTCAGAGTATCATTGCGTGTAATTGGATGAAAGTGCGCGTACATGTAATTGGCCTGGGTACGTGTATTGCAGGGGTGCACAGGAATTCTCACACGCAATTTGCTTGGGTATGTGTATTACAGGGGTGCGCGGGAATTCTCACACGCGATTTACTTGGGTACGTGTATTTCAGGGGTGCACGGGAAGTTTTACACACTCGCCAACAATACATATCCATGGAATTGAACGGGGCTAAGGCATGCGCACAAAAAAACGTGCTAATCCGGAAACACGTACCCCAGCAGGAAGCAGGCGTACGTCGACCCGTGCAGCATAAAAGTGCGCGCAAACAACAAACAAGCTCAGACACCAGGATGAATATGCCATTCCTAGCAGCAGTGGCCGTCGGTTACCGGAGGAGGAGGAGGATAGTGAGGGCCCGATTTTTCACACCCAGAACCAGCCTTTTTGGGATGCCTGGTGACCAGGGGTATGGGAGGTACAGGTTTCCACCTCACATAATACTGGACCTGGTGAGTGAGTGGGAGGATGACCTCACATCACCCACCCTGTGCTCCCAAGCACTCAACTCCCTGGAGAAGGTCCTTAATGTACTGCACTTCTTAGCCACTGGATAATTTCAGCGGACAAGTGCCATAGTGGGTGGGGTGTCACAGGCTACGCAGTCACGCTGCCTACACCAGGTCTCCCCAAAGTGCTATTGACTGCACCCATGTGGCACTACGCCCCCCCCAGGGCATCTGAGCACATCTATAGGAACCGCAAGCACTGGCATTCCATCAACGTGCAGGTAGTATGTAATGCCAAGGGAATCATCACCTCAGTATATGCCAACTATCCAGGGTCCACCCACGACAGCTTCATTTACCGAATGTCTACCCTAAGCCGGGACCTAGAAGCTGGGCGGCATGGCGATACATGGCTGCTTGGTGAGTATGAATGCCACTGCACATGCATGCATGCATGTCAGATGCAGAGTTATGTCACTACCCCACTAATGATACCCATCACCTCCTCACCAGGGGACAGTGCCTACCCTCTGAGCACCCACATGACGCCAATTCGGAACCCCATCACACCGCCCGAGGTAAGATACAACACAGCCCATATTGCAACCCGGGGCATAGTGGAGCGTGCATTCGGAGTGCTCAAGTCACGCTTTCGCTCCCTTGACCGTTCTGGCGGGCAGCTGTTATATGCGCCCCCAGTAGTGTGCAGGATCATAGTGGCAGCATGTGTCCTGCACAATGTTGCAACACGCCGGGGCCTCGCTGTGGACATGGTGGTGCCCCCACATCCCCAACCACATGCACGCCCGCTGCGCATGGGAGGGGAAAGGGCACGGGGTGAGGAAGCCTGTACGCAGCTGGTGGCTAATTACTTCAACTAGAAATCACACCCCTGTGGAGTGCACACAGCCCTGGCACATACCATCTGATAAGCAATGATGACTCGACCTGACAATTATGACTAACAAAGGGACAGTCAACTGTCAGAACCATAGCAGCCTGAGATTGTTCATGTGGAAGTGTCACAATGTGTGCATCCCTACCTACACAAACGCCACCAATGCAGTGTTATCAAAAGACACGCTTCAATGCAGCAAAAATGAATACCCACTTGCAAAATACTACATGAGAACAGTGCCATGTCACCCAACCCCTCCCCGGCACGGCCACACAACACACCATGGCATGTCATGCAATGTGAGAGCAAACAAATTAATCCCCACAACATGCCCCAAGTGTCACCAACTACAGTGTCTCTAATGGAAACTGGCCACACATGAAATGTTCACAGTAATGCAGGACCAACAACACACATTACCAAATACTTACCAAGCATACCAATCACCTACACAACCTCCAACCTACCATAAACATGACAGTAGAGACTTAAAGAATTGGTAGCCTCACTACCTGATAATGCCAGCACTTCAAACACTTCCAAGTATACAGTGTTAGCGCCACGCAAGAGTGTAGGTGCACTGCTTACAACATGGACTCCAGTTCCAAAGTAGACCGCCTTGTGAAGACATGAGAAATGCACTAGGAATGTATACACAGTATTGACTACAGACTGCCCACACATCAAATGGGAGTCCAACGTCACCGTGTACGTCAATGTCACTTGGGCACACCCTTTGCAAGCCCATGGAAATGGGAAGCAGGAGGGGTGTGTGTCACACAAACCCAAGCATCTGACCCAAATTCAAGACAAGCCTGCAAGTGCCCAGCCACAATACAGCGTATGCCCACGGGAGCCACACAAGGCAACACACTGTCCAAAAAATTCCAAAAATAAAATAAAATCAAAAATAATCAAAAATGCCCATTAATGGGCCTGGGGGGGGTGGGGGAGGCCACCCAGGAGGTCCGAGGACAGGGTGCACACCAAAACCCACCTGTGTGGATCTTGCGAAAAAAAAAAAACTCCTCCATGGGCTCATGGCCTGCAAGGCTACCCTATTGTGAGAGAATCACTGCTGTCGCTCTCCCCAGACTCTGCAGCTGCCTCAGGAGGTGGTGGCACTATGGGAGGCAGCCCACGCAAAGCCCTAGTCTGGTCCTCCATGGCAACAAGCATGCAGGTCTGGAAGGTCTGGTTCTGGAGGATAATCGTGCATAGGTCCCCATGCAGTAACTCACGGGATGACCGGACCTCCTCACGAGTTGCCTGCATCTCAGCTGAGAGCGTATGTGTGAGACGCTCCAGCTGTTGTTCTGTCCTTGTGTTTGTTGAAGCCTCAAGCTCAACAAGAGTCGTCCTGAGGTGACGGAGTTCCACCCTCAGGGCTTGACTGTGGCCCTGGGACACTATGGAAATGGCTTCCCGCAGAGTCACCAGTGCCGCCCGCCTGTCCCTGTCGGATGCCAACATGTCCTCCCTGTGTGACTGGCAGATGGAGTCTGTTGCCTGCTGTAGTCGCTTCATCAGCCTTTCTGGGGGGACAATGGAAGTGGCCACCCTATCCCATGGCCTGAGCCATCATCTCTGATGATGCTGCCTGTTGGGTTGCCATACCGTATATGGATTGCTCCCATGCGGTATTGCCAGGTGGCGTACGGCCACCACGTCGGCGGGCACCACACCTGTCTGGGGCAAGGCGAACTGCGCCTTGCTGTGCCGGCACTGCCTGAGGCTGCAGGACTGCATTCCCCCTCTGATCTGCTGGCCCAGGAACAGGATCAGATGTTGCGGAGTGTGACCCTGCATCCGTAACCACCAAAGGCGTACCTGCCAACACTGACATCCCCATTGAGGGTTCTACCCCTGGTGCAGGTGGGTCAGACAGAACAGAATCCCTTCCAGGAACACTCACCTGCGACGGCACATAGGTCTCATCATCCGAATCGACACCTGAATACAGCTCGGGGGAGGTGCACCCAGAGACACCCCTTGAGAGCACGACCTGCAGCAGTTGTGGGTTCTCGCCCACCACCACACCACGTCCCTCACTGGTGGTCGGTCGGCCCTGAGACCCCTCCTGGGTCTGCACCATCTCCACAACCCCAGCAGTATCCAGTGCGTCATCCCCTGCAAAGACATAAAAGAAAAGAAATGGAAACAGGCATTAGCACTATGGCACACAATTAAGGCTGAGAAGCTACAGAACCAGTACTTGATTGACACATGTCCCACATGACTAAAACCCTCCCATGCATGCACCGTCACTGCGTATGAAGGGGAGGCAAATGGCACACATAGATGACACCAAGATGGAAGATCAACACATTTGCTGCATGCTGCCTAGCAGTGCATCACACATTGGCATGTGATTGGCAGGTCAAATACACATGCCATCACACAGATGGCATGTACCCTAGCCATAAAGTGAAGAGGGAGAGGAGGCCACCAATTGTTCATTCAGTCTAGTTTGCTCATGAAATTGCTTTTTTAATTGAAATAGTTCAAATGTTTAACCTGGAGCTGCCAGTCCAAAATGGTCCTATAGCACAGGGACATGTCTAAACAAATGATATCCAGGAAACAAAGTCAGTCCACTGTACCATAGCCATGTCAGACATGTGACAATAGGACTGAGAAATGCCTGGTAAAAGTGGTGGAATGCAAACAATCTACCTGAATAAACAGAGAAAAATAAGCAACAATGTTGCGGCAAGATGACACTTCAAGGGCAACTGGCGTGGTGTTGGGCTAGATGTCTACTGTTGGCAGAAGGGATACTGCTATACCCAAATGCTGGTGCGCAGAATGTATTGGATGAGGCACATAGGTGACCCAAACCACTCGGGCACACACACCCTCACCTGGCACCCAAATGGAAGCCCTCACACACACACCATGCACATGGATGACGCACACATGCATGTGCACTCACCGGACAATGCCTCGTAATCTGCCAGTTCTCCCATGCCTTGGATCTGTTCCTCCGTGACGTAGGTCCCAGCAACGTACTCATGTGGAGTGAGTTCTCTGTCCTCTGCTGGAGACTCACCTCCAGTCACTAGAGTAGCGGCATGACTTGAGGCCAGCTTATTATTTGCCCTGCGCTTCAGGTCATTCCAGCTCTTGTAGCATTCAGTAGCTGTGCGCCTCACGATTCCAAGGGCACTTATGATGTCCGCGATGGTCTGCCAGTGTGCCAGACGTTGTGCAGGTGTGGTCTTGGATCCTGCAATAATCACCATTTCGCGGTCACGTGCGGACACATACTCTACAAGTGCATTCAGTTCGGCCTCATTGAAGCTGGGGTCCTTGACGGCCCGGACTGTGTAGCTGTGTCTGGGGCATCAGCCTCTACTGGACGAGCACTCTTCCTCTTCCGCTTGGAAGGTGGTGGGGATCCTGCCTGTCCTACGCCGCTCTGGACACTAGGGGCAGGAGCCCCGGTGGACTCTGTACTAGGAGTGTGGGATTGCACACTCAGCATGGGAGCTGGTGCAGGCATTAGCTCAAGTGTGATGGTGTCAAGGGGAATGTCAGCAGGATGGACTTGGACCGACACTGTCCTGGCTGGGTGTGTGAGAGGTGGGGTGGATGGAGCCGCAGCTGCCCCTGCAGCCTCCCCACCCTGCCTACTCGGGGCAGCAGATGACCTAGCTGCCCCTGATCCACGTGGACTGATGACACCAACGTGCACCGGCGCACGTGGCCTAGACCTGCTGACCTGGAAGTCAGCCATGGAGTCACCCTGTGCCAGGTCTGGTGCCACAGTGGGCTGGTCCAACAAGGGCTGAGCAAGGATGGTGTCAGCCACGTTACCCTCAACCGGGGGGGCATGGGTGTCCCTGACTGGTCCTCCACACATGGGGGGGGGGGGGGCTTGGGGCACCCTGCAAGTCACGACCACGTCCCCTACCGGATCCACCACGGCCACCACTTGTGGCTCGGCCACCTTTGCCACCCTTACGGCTTGTTCGCCTCCCAGCCATGGCACTGATGTTATTGTGCGTATGGGAGTCGCTGTGAACTATTGTCCTGGGTAATTGGGGGGGGGTCAAAGGGGTTGGGTACCAGATGGTAATCGTACCCTAGTGCTCTAGCAAGGCTGTATGTCACCCCTGGGGAAAGATGACGGGTTATGCAACGCACAGGCACCCCAAAAAAGGGAAGTAAGGTGCATGCAACCCCTCCTAGACCACGTGTGTGGAAAAATAAACCTGCACTACGCTGTGGCACCCAGAAACACAAGAATGAACGTATGCGTGTCACACGCAGCCTAGAATGACCTCTGAAGGGGTACGCGACACACGGGGCAAGCACAGATGTTAAATACGTGCGCGACCCACCGTCCGCCAGGTAAAAAAGCGTGAAAAAGACGCGCATGTGCGCGTTGGAAACACCCCCGCCAAAAGAAGATTTGTACGCTGTCTGAGGAGACAGGACAACAGTAGAAGGGAACGCTGTTTGAGGAAACAGGCCCAGGAAAAAGCAGAAAAGCGGAAAAGAGAAAAAGCTGTCAGAGGTAACAGGGAGTACGAACTTGAAACGCCGTGAAGTAAATCGTGTGTGAACCAACCAGAAGTACAGATTTCACCCACTCGCTTCCACGAAAAGCATGTACAAGGAAATGGTGTTCTACACGTACCTTTTATACACACGTCACAGACGCGCATACGCGCTAAGGCCATTTCCACCAATTACACGCTTTGACACTCACACGTGTATTTTTTTTTTTACACGCGCCATTCTCAACGGCCATGCGCGTGACATCATAGACGCGCCTGGGGGCCTTTGGGCCAATGAATTAACGTACGTGTGCTGACGCGCTTACGCGCTAAGGGCCTTTCCTCGAATTACACGCAGACGTGCTGGATTTTCACGTGCCAAATCACTCCGTATCAAGCTGGCCACGCGTAAGCACACGGAAGACCACGCTCCTGCCCAGAAGGCCGAATTACTGCCCCTCAGAGTCCCGAGCACGCTCCCACCTGCCATCTGCTGTTGCCTGACTGCCTGCTGCCCACGTGTCCTGCCATTTGCTGCCTGCACATCAGCCAGGGGTGCTGGTGCTGTGACCACCCCTGCTGGAACCGAAGACTCCCGACTGGGATACCATCGCTCCACAGCCCAGCCCCAGGACCCAGTTTCCCACCCACTCCTGCCTCTGGGGTTGCCATGTCGGGCACTGCAACATCTGGCACCAGTGGCAACCCCCGGCCAGAGAGGCAGAGGGGCACCAGCTTCACTGCCACTGAAGTTGGTGTCCTGGTGGAGCATGTCCTGGGGCAGTATGATGCCCTCTTTGGAAGGTTGCGCGCCAACAAGGAAGGACGGACTCGGATCTGGACGGACATTGTGACTGCCATCCACACGGAGGGGGTGGGAGTCCGACTATTCCATCATGTGAAGAAGCGCTGGGAGGACTTCAGGTCCAGGGCCTTCAAGAAGGCCCGGCGCCTCCTAAAAGCAGCGGATGCTAAGGGGCGCCGGGGCCACTTGTCGGAAGATCAGATGAGGGTCCTGGAACGCATATCCCCAGCGCTCCACTTCCAGGTCCTTGAGAGGCAGACCCGTCTGTAGTCGAGCGGTAAGTGTACATGCATACTGATTGTAAGCTGTGCGTGTGGTGGTGTGGCAGGAGTGTGCAGGTTGCACATGTGGTTTTATGTGGCCAAGTATGGGGGGGGGTACAGGGCCGTGAGGTTGACACATGCGAGGGCTCTCATGTGTGACACATGGATGGTGCTTGTGTGTGTAGGCTTGCATGGCAAAGGATGTGGAAGAATGATTGGCAGGTGTGACATGGATGCCGATCTGAACACTGCGACAGTTGGCGGAGGTGTACACATGCATGCAAGTGTGGTGGTGTGTGTGCATGTGTAGTGCACTCCCTGTGTCGCATGTGATATCTGGCTCACCTTTGCCTGCTCATGCTGTTGTATGTGTATGGGTGGTGCTGGCTGTTGCGATATGGCTGTGGTATGGCTCATATGTGCGAGTTGAAATGACATGTGTGTTGGGGATTGTGATGACATGTCTGAGGTTTGCCAATGCCACACATGTACAACTGTCGTGTGTATGTATCCATTGTACAGTGCCCTGATGCCTGTGTTTTATTTCTCCCTGTCTGCAGCGTCAACTGATGAAGAGGGCGGAGAAGGTTCTGTGGAGCACAGCGGCAGGGGTCGCACCACCAGCCGGAGACGCAAGGCCCGGCTCCCCTCCCAGGTTGTGATCTCGTCGGGGAGTGAGGAGTCCGAGGCCGCAGCTGCCGAGGGGAGGTCCAGGAGGCAGAGGTTGGAGTTGGACTCCTCGGCAGCAGAAGGGTGTTATGGTAATACATGCACAGGTCTCCTCAGAACCTTGTGCATGTAGATTCCATTGGAGAGTGCCTCGCCAGTTGATGCTTCCACTGCAGCTACCTGGGGGCCTCAAATAAAGCTCTTCTCTTCTCCCATACTTTGTGCCTCTTTATTTCATATGGCGACGAGGCACTGTACCCCGAGGCCCCCGGGAGCGTATTAGGTCACCTGATTGGGCGCAGCCCCCCCCTTTTTTCGCTGCCGCCGACTTCTGCTGCCAGCGCCTGCAGCGGCCTGCCTGTCAGCTGTGGACAGCCAAGAGGAACAGCCAAGAGAAGCCTCGACATCACCTTTCAGTTCCCCACTGTAAAGGGTGCCGCTCCTTCCCGCTGGGAGTTTAGAGCGGCGCACATTGCACTCCTGCCCTACTCCAAAAGTGCATCAGACTGCAGGAGCTGTCCATCTATCAGGTCAGAGGAGGGGGGAGGACGAAGTGAAACTTACACTTTCCTTTCATTTGGCATTTTATGTGTAAAACGGACAAAATGAAACGTACGCTTTCCTTTTATTGGCATCTTATTTTGTGTATAACCCTCACTGCTGCCCTGAGCAGAACCCTGCATCATTTTCAAAAGCTGCTAGCTGTTGCCCAGCAACACACGCACAGCATTAGCAGTCTTCATTCTCTCAATGGCTACTCTGACTTTCCGGGACTAATCACTCACTATCTTGGTCCATAGTGACATCACAACTGAACATTCCATCAGGTCTTCCCTGAACCAGCCAACCTGTGCTCCCAGCCCATTGTGAGGTCACAATCTGTACTAAGGACCATCCATACACTGAAGCTTAAAGACTCTGCAGTACAGATACGCCTGGGCATTCTCTGAATGGGGTCCCACCCTGCCATGCAAGCAATTCTATAAAGACTGTATCTCAGCGCCTCCTTGCTAACTGCCAACAGTACTGAAAACCTCTGCCTACACTACAGCAACTGGTGCCACTCAACGCCATTCCTCACCACTTACAACCTAGAATCAGGCACACCACCATGCAGGGCGTTCCGCCTCCCACCAAGTTTCTTCCATGCCCTGGGAGCCCAACCTGCCCATGGGAACAATGGATCGATGGATTCCACGTCTACCTCAGAGCCATTGGGGGCAGCAAATTCAATGATGACCTCAAGGAGGCGACCCTCTTGAACTGTATAGGGGCAGAAGCACTGAGACTTTTCAGGACCCTTCCCGAACCCGGCAACATAGGAGGAGATGGCAACCGCAAGTTTGACATAGCATTGGCCAAACTCACCAGTCATTTTGGCAACAAGACCAACGTAGTACTGGAAAGATACAGGTTCTTTTCCAGAAAGCAGCTCAAAGGCGAGTCTATTGATTCATACATAGCGTCCCTCAGGGCGCTTATGTCAACCTGCAGTTTCACATGTGTCTGTGATGAGTATTTGAGAGACCAATTGGTGCTGAATGTGGCTGATCCACGCATCCAACAAAAATTGTGGCAAACCAAAAATCCCACCCTGGACCAAGCCACGGAGATAGCAAGGAGCATGGAATTGGGAGATCGATGCATGAGGGAAAGACGTGACCACACGACCAGTGTCGAAATCAAATGTGTCAGCCCTGAGTCCGAGCCTTACGAGCCTCTAGTAGCAGCAGTAAGAAAGGCTCCGCCATCAAGGGGTTCGAAATTTGGCTCAAGCAGAGCGAGGCCATACAACTCCCAGAATCCAACGCGCTGCCAGAGGTGCGGATGGTACAAGCATCCAAATCCTGACAAAGAATGCCCCGCCATCGCTGTGGAGTGTTATAAGTGCAGCCAGATTGGACACTTTGCCAAAGTCTGCAAGAACACACGGGGAAAGACAACCAGATATGGCAATCTCACCAGGCGACCTTTCATCAGACCGTCCTCTGTGAGAGTAATCGAAAGCAACCAAGAGCACAATGACATGTTATCGATCAGTCCAATGCAACAAAAGGTACAAATACTCACTGTAACATCCCAACAACAGAGCAACGGTCCCTGGGTCAAAATGCAAATCAACGGCATATCATTACCTGTAATGGTAGACACTGGCTCCCCCTACACCATCGTGGATCTCAAGACCTTTTTGAGTGTACTCTCTGGCAAGATACATGACCTGCGAAGCACTTGTGTAAGAGCTACCGGTTATGGAAAAACGGCCATCGAGATAATGGGATATGTGTGGGTGAACCTCAAGTTCCATGACAGAGAAACATATTGCAAACTCTTTGTAGCCAAAGATGGCTCCTCCGTTGTGGGATGGGAAGAACAAGCCGCTCTTCGAGTAAGAATACACCCTGGAGAAGAAATCCCTGTGCTGAGTGTGCTCAATAATGATATGGACATCAAATCTAATCTAGCAAAACAATTCCCCAAGGTGTTCTGCGACAAGATTGGACTCCTAAAAGGTTTCCAACACAGAATAATCCTCAAAAGAGGTGCTGTCCCAGTGGCTCACCGAGTCCGCAGTATTCCCTTTGGAACAAAAGAGGCGTTGAAGAAAGAACTTGAGCGCCTCTGCGATGAAAATATCATACAGCCCATCGAAAGTTCAGAATGGCTTGCCCCAATTGTCTTAGTAAAAAAAACAGACGATTCCATAATAATGTGCGTCGACTTGAGAGACCTAAACAAAAACATATGGGTTGACAGACACCCACTTCCCAATATATCTGAACTCCTATCGACCATGAAACCTGCAAAATACTTTACAACTCTGGACCTCTCCTCAGCCTATCACCAGATTGCTTTGGAAGAGAGCTCAAAGAACCTAACATCTTTTGTCACACCTCTCGGTGCATTCATGTTTAACAGAATGCCATTCGGACTCGCTTCAGCCGCAGCAGTCTTTCAGAGACTCATGTCACATCTATTTGGAGGACTTGATGGCATACGCTGCTTCCAAGATGATATCCTCATATCAGCCAGTACAGAAGAAGAGCACAACGCAAAACTTGTGGGTGTCCTACAGGTCGTACAAAAAAGTGGGCTCACACTCAAATTAGAGAAATGCAACATAAAGTGCGACCGAGTTTCATACCTGGGCCATTCCATTGACGCCAACGGCATCAGCCCCAAGAGGAAACTCATGGACACCATAATGAATATCGCCGAGCCTCAAAATAGAGACCAATTAAGGAGTTTCCTCGGGATGACCGAATACTACTCCAAGTTTATAAGCAACTATGCTGATAAGACCAAAAACATGAGAAACATCTTGAAGAAGGCAACCAAATGCATATGGTCCACTGAATGCAAGAACGAATTTGAAGAAATCAAATTTCAAATTAACCAAGCCCCAGCCTTAGGAATGTTCGATTGTAAAGCTAAAACCATCATATCCGTAGATGCAAGTAAAACCGGACTGGGTGGTGTCCTAGAACAGCAACAAGATAAGGACATCGTGACGATCGCATTCGCATCGAGAGTACTGAGGGGAGCAGAACTAAACTATTCCACCATTGAGAGAGAAGCTCTGGGTCTGAGGTGGATTCTTCAGCATTTCAGGAACCTAATTTGGGGCTTACCCGTCATACTGAAAACGGACCATAAACCTCTAGTAAATGTCCTTCAGTCCAAAACTCCTCACCTTATATCACTGAGAATAAGACGTTGGTTCCTCGACATCATGCAATACAACCTCCAACTATGCTATACTCCTGGTCCACAAAACCAAGTAGCAGATTGTCTTTCCAGATTATCGACCAACATCGACACTGAGATTGCATCTCCAGATGAGGACATCATAGCTGTCGTAAACCCTGCCATCTCGAGAGATGAATGGAAAATTAATGCCAATACTGATCCGGAACAGCGAGAAATCAGGGAAGCGATAGCTAATGACTGGGTGGAAACGGGAGAGGCTTTAACAACCTTCATTCCCTTCAAGGAAGAATTATCCATGGACGATGAGCTTATCTTCAGAGGCGATCGAGTAATCCCACCCACCCAACTCAGAAAAAAAGTACTCCAACTGGCACACGAAGGTCATCTAGGAAGAAGCTTGACGAAAAACAAGTTGAGAAACAATTATTGGTGGCCAGGAATGTGGAAAGAAGCTGAAGAACTGGTCAAAAATTGCTCCACGTGTGCCATGAGTGACAAGTCCAAGATCTTAAGAAAGACCCCCTTACAGCCTATTGAACCTCCCAAACATGTGTGGTCTAAACTGGCAATCGACATCATGGGTCCATTCGAGAACCTCAAAACAGTCAAAGTATATATCATAGTACTTGTCGATTACACCTCTAAATGGACAGAATGGGGAATAGCTGAGGACAATGTGACCTCAAAGAAAGTCATAGATTTCCTGACAGAGATCTTCAGCAGGGAGGGAGACCCCAAGGAATTGGTTTGGACAACGGGTCTCAGTTCATATCTATGGAATTTGCTGATTTCCTCAAGAAAAGGTCCATCAGCCACATAACAACATCTTTGTACCATCCAATTTCCAACGGACTTGTGGAACGCATGAACAGGCTCGTGAAGAGCGTAGTCCAACTGGCCACGGCCAACAACCTCCCGTGGAGAGAAACCCTCAAATAAGATTTGCATGCGTATAGAACTACCCCACACACCACCACGAACATAGAGCCCTTCACCCTCATGCGAGGTAGGGTTGCAACTAACCGATTTAGACCGGCGTGGATGTTCTTATACACGGGAGAAGCAAGGGTGAACATGGATCTACTTCAAAAGACAGTAAGAGAAAAACAAGCAAAATACAAAAGACAATACGACTCCAGACATGGAGTAAAAGAGATGATGGTTCGTGAAGGAGACTGGGTACGTGTCAAAGAACCGAAGAAAACTCTCAAGGGTGAATCCATCTTCAGACCTCCACAGAGAGTTGTGAGTTGTCATGGGACGTCTGTCATCCTCGATGATGGAAAGCGATGGTCTGGAGATTATCTCATAAAAGTAACAAAAGACATCCAAGAGACCAGCATATCTAAGGACAACAGTCCTGACAAACCATCACAACACACCTCACATTCACCAAGAGAATCCCTCTGTGAACATGTGGACAATGACAGACCTCACTCCATGCACCAAGGAGTCCCCACTGGAAGAATGTCCAGAAGGAACCGCAAAATCATCCAAAACTTCAACAATGACTATGTTTATTACTAATGTACCCCAGTTTACCCATCTTCCCTCTGCCTCTCCCACTTGACACCCTTTTTTTTCCCTTTCACTTTCCCGCTTTTCCCCCACCTGTTTTTCCTTTTTCTTTTGCCTCACGTGGGGGAGATGTTATGGTAATACATGCACAGGTCTCCTTAGAACCTTGTGCATGTAGATTCCATTTGAGAGTGCCTCGCCAGTTAATGCTTCCACTGCAGCTACCTGGGGGCCTCAAATAAAGCTCTTCTCTTCTCCCATACTTTGTGCCTCTTTATTTCAAAGGGGCAGCTGGGACCCCAAAGGGCCCAACGGAGGAAGATGGCACGGAGTCATCCAGGTTGGTGGGGGTTTTGGTGGAGGAGGAGGCCATGCAAGCAACAGAGGCGGGGTCTGGAGGTGGGGATCCCACTGGTGCTAGTTGTGCAGTGCAGGACCAGGGACAGGTGGCAGCACAGGCCGCCGTGAAGGTGCCTGTGTGCAATCCTGTCCCTGCTCCTGTCACTGCATCATCTTGCACCAGCAGGGATGCCTACCTCCAGACCCGTTCTCAAGGAGGGGATTGGCTTACACCAACTGGCCTTCCTCACCCTACGGATGTGGCTATCCTGCAACAGGTTGAGCCTGTCCAGGGTGGGGTGGCGTTGCGTCAACGGGCCATGCGAGCTGACCTGCAGTCTTTCCATGATGAGACTGCACGTCTTCTCGCATGGCTCGTTGACCGTGTTGACCCACTGGGACAGCTCACCATGGCCGGATTCCTCCGTTTCCTGGACCTTGTTCCGACCCCCTCCTCAACTGAACCCCCTATGCCCCAGTCATCCTCCATGCCATCTTCCCACACATGTATCACCTGGGTGCCCTGTGGAGCTGCCTCTGACCGTGCGGCCAGGCTGGTGGACAACAGATCCCTGCCACAGTTGGGAGTCGGACGGCCAGCAGGGGTGGCCACATCAACAACTGCACCCCAGCTGGAGGAGGATGTGCAGGCACCATCGGACAGGGCACATGGACAGCAGCAGCAGCAGGAGGCTGTAGGTGGGAGCCATGATGGCTCGGGGCCTTCAACATCGGAGGGGCAGGCATCGGCCGGAGGGCAGGAGGGCCCAGGACGGGAAGTGTCTTCCGTGTGGCAGCGGTTGGGCCACGCCATAGATGCGGAGCGGCAGCGGGCAGAAGAGGCATGGCTCACGATGGTCAGAGTGGAGAACTCCATGCGGAGGGCCCTGAGGCGGGCCGAGTGCCTCGAGGCAATCCGCAGAGAGTTGGAGGAGAACATGTCGTCGTCCCTGCGGACCCTCGGGGCCATGGAAAAGGACCGCCTCCGGGACATTGAGCAGGAGTTCGATGATGCCCTGGCCCGCAACATCCAGAAGTGAGCCGTTGGACTAGCCCACTGCCATTGTATATAGTTAATTAGTGTTAGGTTTTATTTATTTTTTTTAATTTGGGGCGCTTGGACTATGCCCCATTTTTTTGTATATAGTTATTAGTTAGGTGGGTTTTATTGTAGATTTCATTTACATCGTTGGGATCATGGACCCTGGATTTGCTCTTTGTACATAGTTTGACAGTGGATTTGTGGTCTTCATCTTTTATTATTTTTTCACCATGGAGCAATGGATTTTCACTTTACTTTCCCTTTGGATTTGCTTTGTTGGACGGTGACTTTGGACACAATTTCATTACGGTTATTTTGGATTCCCATTTTCATTATTTATTATTTTGGTGGACATGCTACATTTTGATATTTGTTGCCATTATTGTTTCTTTTGATTTCATTCACTTCATTTACACTGTAATACATTTTTGTTTCTTACTTCAATGTGTGGACTTCTCTCATTGGTTTCATGCCTGCCACAATGTGGGTTTTCACAGTCATGTGTTGCCATTGTGTGGGTCTGACGGACTTGTATTCATGCGCATACTGCTTATTTGTTATCTATCATGTAATGGGTATTTCAATTTTGAATGGATGTAAAGCTTGGTTGGGTGTTTGGACTGAGGTGGCGTGGCATTTGGGTGGGCATAGGAGCCTCGGATCTGGATTGTGATAACGTGTTGGCTGGGGGACATGTGTGGGGGCCTGGTGGAGGGTGCCCCTGACTGGTGGGGGGTGTGGGTGCAGGGGGACATGAGTGGGGGCCTGGTGGAGGGTGCCCCTGACTGGTGGGGGGGTGGGAGTGCAGGGGGACATGAGTGGGGGCCTGGTGGAGGGTGCCCCTGACAGCTGGGGGGTGGGGGTGCTGGGAGACATGGGTTGGACATGAGTGGGGGCCTGGTGGAGGGTGCCCCTGACTGCTGGGGGGGTGGGGGTGCAGGGGGACATGAGTGGGGGCCTGGTGGAGGGTGCCCCTGGCTGCTGGTGGGTGGGGGTGCAGGGGGACATAAGTGGGGGCCTGGTGGAAGATGCCCTGCACTGCTGGGGGGTGGTGGCGCTGGGAGACATGAGTTGGACATGAGTGTGGGCCTGGTGGAGGGTGCCCCTGACTGCTGGTGGGTGGAGGTGCAGGGGGACATGAGTGGGGGCCTGGTGGAGGGTGCACCACAATGCTGGGGGTGGGGGTGCAGGGGGACATGATTGGGGGCCTGGTGGAGGGTGCCCCTGACTGCTGGTGGGTGGGGGTGCAGGGGGACATGAGTGGGGGCCTGGTGGAGGGTGCACCACAGTGCTGGGGGTGGGGGTGCAGGGGGACATGATTGGGGGCCTGGTGGAGGGTGCCCCTGACTGCTGGTGGGTGGGGGTGCAGGGGGACATGAGTGGGGGCCTGGTGGAGGGTGCCCCTGGCTGCTGGTGGGTGGGGGTGCAGGGGGACATGAGTGAGGGCCTAGTGGAGGGTGGCCTGCACTGCTGGGGGGTGGGAATGCAGGGGGACATGAGTGGGGGCCTGGTGGAGGGTGGCCTGCACTGCCGGGGGGTGGGAATGCAGTTGGACATGAGTTTGGGCCTGGTGGAGGGTGCCCCTGGATGCTGGGGGGTGGGGGTGCAGGGGGACATGAGTGGGGGCCTGGTGGAGGGTGCCCCTGGCTGCTGGTGGATAGGGGTGCAGAGGGACATGAGTGGGGGCCTGGTGGAGGGTGCCCTGCACTGCTGGGGGGTGGGGATGCTGGGAGACATGAGTTGGACATGAGTGGGTGCCTGGTGGAGGATGCCCCTGACTGCTGGGGGTGCAGGGGACATGCGTTGGTGGGCAGTAGTGCAAGGTGACATGTGGGTTGGCTGGGGGGCATGAGCATGGTGGATGGGCTGTCTGCGGGACATGTGCAGGGTAGTCCCCTGGTGTGTGGGCCGCCTGCAGGGGCTGTGGAGGGTGTAGAGGGAAAACCTGGGAGGACCCACACGGGCAATTCAGGTGTAGTGCTCCCCGCGCACCACTGGAATACACGTACCCTGATGGAATTGCGTGTGATACTTGCCATGCACCCCTGAAATACACGTACCCTGCTGCTTTTGCGTGTGATACTTCCCGCGCACCCCTGGAATACACGTACCCTGATGGAATCGCGTGTGATACTTCCCGCGCACCCCTGAAATACACGTACCCTGCTGCTTTTGCGTGTGATACTTCCCGTGCACCCCTGGAATACACGTACCCTGCAACTTTTGCGTGTGATACTTCCCGCGCACCCCTGGAATACACGTACCCTGATGGAATCGCTTGTGATACTTCCCGCGCACCCCTGGAATACACGTGCCCTGCTGCTTTTGCGTGTGATACTTCCCGCGCACCCCTGGAATACACGTACCCTGATGGAATCGCATCTGATACTTCCCGCGCACCCCTGGAATACACGTGCCCTGCTGCTTTTGCGTGTGATACTTCCCGCGCACCCCTGGAATACACGTACCCTGATGGAATCGCATGTGATACTTCCCGCGCACCCCTGATGTACACGTACCCATGACAATCGCGTGTGAAACTTCCCGAGAACCACTGAAATACACGTTCCCCGCTTGGCGTTTGCTGTTTGGCAGCCCTGTGAACTGGTCCAGGGTTAGCGCAGCCCTTTGCGATGATTTGGGAATTTTGAAGGCTTTTCCTTGCGCGAGGGCGTTCTTGGGGGCGTAACTGGCGCTGCTGCAGGGTCGCTGCGCCACGGCTGGTTTTTGAGGCTAAAATCCATGAATACGCTGTGCGATGAAAAGGATTTTATCACACGCGGCTGGTGCAGTGTATCGCACAGGGACACTGGGCGCCAGCCACGTGCGCCACTTTTGTGCGAATTTCTATGAATTACCCTGTCAATTTGTCATTTACCAGCGCCGCCAACTTTTCCATAAGCATCTCCCGTAGCTTCTTTTCCCTATCCCTCTTCGAAGGTAGCCTCCCATCCTTCCAGCGCTGAGCTATTGCCACTCTTCCCGCTCTGAGCATCGCTTCCCACAACCTAGGGAACCTACGTTCCTCTCTATCCTTTGCCGGAATGCCCAAGACTTAGCTGAACCCATGTGATGTCTTTGATCGAACTTTACACCTCGTTCCAGTAAATGCTGACCTTTATGGCAGTGCCTCCACATGTGTGAGAGCAAAACTGCATGTCCACAACCCCCGTGGGCACAACGGGCAAACTCTGGCAAACATTCTCAAAAGCTTTAATAGGCCCCTATGTCATCCCTGCAATACTTTGTAATTATGCTCCACCGTGGAGGTGAAGAGATTCCCATGGAAGGTGACTTGGAAAATCTTCACCCATTACTCCTCTGTGACTTCCCTCCCTGCAAGTTCTACCCACAAACCTCCTTAAAGGTTTGTCTCCCAGTCAAGCATGATGTATTCAGGACCTTTATATATCCTTGAAGCCGAGGAGTCCAGAACCTTCTCCATCAGTGTCGGATACCTGGACGGAGCCACCCTCCACTTTGGGATGGAGAACATACCCTTCACTCGCAGGAAGTAAAAACTGAGACCCTGCCCTCTCCCAAGACGTCCCGGAACTCCTAGAATTCCAGGAAGCTCCCTTTTTTAAATAGTTGCCTAGCCCTTTTGAGACCCCCGTCAGACCACTGGCATGAGAGATTAAACGGGGGGGCCCTACACCAATGATAGGGATGAATGCCATGATGAGAGCATGTTGTTTGCTTTGCACCTTTCGATGTAGCCCAGAGCACCCCAAGAGTGGGGTTATTCTGGAGTTTCCCCTGGGATCTCTTTAAGCAGGGGTAGTCCCTCGCTTTCAATGGGTGGGCTACCAGATCCTCAATGTAGTTCCAATAGGTCATCATGTCATCTCTCATATGCTCGAGCATAACCATCAGTTGGGCAGCTTTATAATAAAAAAAAAAATCACGAAGGCCAAACCCTCCCCGATCCCTTGGGAATGTAAGAGTCGCCATCTTTACCCTAGGTGTCTTATTCTGCCAAATACATTTGTGGAGCTCACATGTCGGGCCCCAAAATACTTCTCTGGGAGTTGCACCGGCAAGGCCGCAAAGAGGTACAAAAGACATGGTAAAACCTTCATCTTGATGGAGATCATGCAACCATACCATGACAATATCAATGGGGTCCACTGTTGCAGGTGCTCCCTCAAATGTGCCATTAGGGGATCATAATTGCTATTCCTTAGACTACTCAGGGCCTGGGTCAGACGCATACCTAGATATTGTATCCCCCGTTTTTCCACTCTCATGCCCAGATACCTGGTCCTAGTGTCGAGATCCGGGTCTCCCACCCTTATAGGCATTACACACTATTTCTCTATTAATTTTAAGACCCAATAGTTGGCTATAGCACATGATTTGGTCCATTAACCCCAGGAGGGATGTATGCATCATAGTTCCATGTCCCAAAATATTGCCAGCAAACAAGGATAACTTAAACTCCACTGCATTGAATGCCTGAAATTAGCCTATTCTCACATATCGAAGATGCTAGCTGCTACATGGTTGGTGCAAACAACAATGGTGAGAGGGGACAACCCTGTCTTGTCGCTCTTGTCAGTCTAAAGAGTCTGTTTGTATACCATTATCCTGCACCCTCGTCCTGGGCTCTCCATACAAGGCTGCATTCCACCTAAGGAGATTTGTTCCAAACCCTTTTTTCTCTAGGACCCTCATCATAAATGGCCACTGTACTCTATCAAACGCCTTTCGGAGTCCAAGGACACCAAACGAGCGTCAGAGTCAGACATTTGGGCCTGGTGTATTAGACCTATTGTTTTTCGAACATTCTCTGAACCCTGCCTCCCAAGACAAATCCAACTTGGTCCCCATGCACCAGCGTCAGAAGCCATCTCTCCAGCCTATGTCCCAGGACCTTCGCCAGGATTTTAACATCATTTTTCAAAAGGGAAAACGGCCAGTATGATGAGCACTGCCTCAGGTCTTTACCCTCTTCATTTATTTATATATATATATATATATATATATATATATATATATATATACATATATATATATATATATATATATATATATATATATATAGTCTCTATTGTCGTTATAGTAGCTGGTAGACAGGGGACTAACAGTGAACAAAACATCTTCTAGAATTTAATGAAAACGCCATCCTCAACGGGGCTGTCCATGACTTCATACCCTTGATAGCAAATGTTACCTCCTCCTCAGTGATTGGCAGGTCTAAACTCTCAGCTGTAGCTTGTGAGAGACCTGGGAGGGGCAGGCGTCAGAAAAGTAGAAATATGGGATTCGTCTCCCTCCCACTCTGATGCACACACTGTCTCGTAGTAATTAACTAATTCCTGTCCAATGGACTTGGGATCATGTACTGTGGTTCCCTCACTTGTACTAATATCGGCCACTGCCTTTTTGTTCCTTTCCTCCCTCAACCTCCATGTGAGAATCTTATCTGCCCAATCTCTCTTTTCATGGTATCTTTGCTTTAGGAACAAGAGTTTTTTTTCTCTGTGTCCTGAATCGGGAGCTTCTTCAACTTTGCCCTCTACAAACAAAGCTTCCCCACTTCTGTCTGGGATATGTGTGTCGCAGGCACCTCCTGGCTGTAGCCGACTTATCTTTCCCCTGAGAGACTCTTCCAAAAGTGCCACGCCCAGGTCTAAATCCCAACTGAAAAGCATCAAATACGAGTTTCCACAAAATTGTTAAAGCGCAGGGGCAACCAGTGATTCCTACAGCTTCATAAAAAAACGGGAGAAGCGATATTGGATGAAAATTAGCGGGAACCAGGGAAGGCTTCCTTTTTTAAAATTTCTTTTAAATATGTTTATTTTAAACCAAGGCAGGGTGACAACAGTACAGCGTAAACATGACATATAAAGTATTTTCAACAATCCCCTCAAACTCCCCACCCGCTTCCTCCGGTCTTAGTCTGGGGGCTCTTCCCCTTGGGTTATCTGTTCTGTGGCTCCTCTTGCTATGCTCCCCCTTCAGGGAACCTCCTGGTCCCTTAGGGCCCACCGAGTATTGATGGGCTTGTAGGTCAATGCAGGGAATCTCTGGTCATACTCCAGCACTGGGGCCCAAATATTCTGAAAGCGGTGGAGGACTCCAGCCCTTGCAGCCGTTACCTTCTCTGCGATCAAAATGACCCATCGCTTCCCCCACCATTGGGATATGAAGGGGCAGTCGGGGGCCTTCCAGAAGCGGGCGAGCACTATTTTCCCCGCTAGGAGGCATTGTGTCAACAGTTTTGCTCTGTTTCCAGAGCGCGGATAGATCCCAGGAACCGGGACTGACTCCTAGCAAGATGGGCTCAGGCTCCAGCGGGAGAGCTGTCTGGGTAATCTGTTCGATGGTCGCTAAGCATAGTTTCCAGAATTGTTGGATCTTTGGACATGTCCACCACATGTGGAAAAAGGAGCCCGGTTGGCCGCACCCTCTCCAGCAAGCATAGTCAACCAGGGGATTCATATGGTGGAGCCAGAGGGGAGTGTAGTACCACCGCAGAAATGATCTTGAATGTGCATTCTCTGTTGGTAACACAGGTGGATGAGATATGTGCTCGGTTCCAGATGTCCACCTAGGTCTGGTCTTCAACTGGGTGTCCCAGGTCAGCTTCCCACTGGGCCATACATCGAGTTTTTGAGGCCAGGAAGTCGCCCAGGAATCGTCTGTATAGGGTAGAAATCCTGCCATGGGCTGGGAGATCCTTGAGTGTTAGTTTGAGGGGAGTGAGGGGGTGGGTGGCCGCCCAGAGGGTTTGGGGATGGGAGCACCAGTGACGTAGCTGAATGTATGCAAACCTGTCTCTTTCCAGAACAATTCCTTATATTGATCAAATGTGCGGGGTAGATTTCCCACGTACAGCTGTTCCAGGTTTTCAAGGCCTCCCTTTATCCAGTTCTGGAAGTTACGGGGGTTCGCCCCGGGTGAGATGGTCGGGTTGTGGAAGACTGGTGATAGGGTACTCAGTCCTCTTGGGATTCCCTTTCGTTTTAGTGCCCAGTCCCAGGAATTCAGAGCATGTTGAGTCGCCAGGAGGAGCCCTTTCCATCGTTGCCTGAGGGGAGGTGGAATGTGTGGAAGAAACCGCAAGGGGAGCAGGAGCCGCGACTGCTCTAATTCCACCCATCTAGGGTGGTCCGTGGTTATCTGCCACGCGCGAATGTGTGCCAATTGTGCTGCAACTCTGTAGGATTGGAGGTCAGGGACCCCCAGCCCACCCAGTCTTGCGTTGCCCAGCAGTGTTTTTTGGGGGATCCTGGCCTTTTTGCCTCTTTAGATAAACCTAAGCATTTTCCTCTGCAAGTCGCGAAGAGCTGGTTCTGAGATTGCCACTGGGAGGGAAGAGCAGGCGTAGAGAAATCTCGGGAGTAAGTTAATTTTGCAGGCTGTTATGCGTCCCATCAATGAGATTTCTTGGGTCGTCCAGCGTTTCAGATCCCCTTCTAGTTCCTTAAAAAGCAGCAGTAAATTGGCCTGATACGTGTCTTTCGGGTTCGCGGGAATGTGGACTCCCAGGTAAGGGATGGATCTTCTCTTCCATGCGATTGGACACATCAGGGCCAGCGCCTCCTGCTCTTCCGGGGAGAGGCCGACACACAGGGCCACCGACTTGATGAAGTTGACAGAGAAGCCGGTAACCTCCCCATAGCTGGTTATTTCGTTCAGGGCATGCTTTAATGAGGAGCGGGGCTCCAAGATCGTGGCAGCACATCATCTGCATATAAGGCTATTTTGTGCTAGGATGGACAGACCTGGGTGCCCTTAATATGGTTGTTCAGCCTGATCCTCTAGGCGAAGGGTTCCAATAAGTGCAAAAAGCAATGGTGATAGTGGGCAGCCTTGTCTGGTTCCGCAAGTCAGGGGGATCGGGGCAGAAAAGGAGCCGTTGATCCTCAAGAGGGTCTTTGGCGATTTATAGTTGGCTAATACCATAGTCTGGAACATTGGGCCAAACCCAAAGACCTCCAGGGTGAGGCTCATAAACGACCAGTCCACCCTGCCAAATGCCTTGATGGCATCCAGGGCCATTAACACCAGCCCTTGGGAGCTTCGGGAGGCGAGATCTACCAGGTTCAGGGCTCTGCGACATTGTCTTCTGACGCTCTGTTCAAAATAAAGCCTGCCTGATCGGGGTGAATTATATCAGGCAATATGGGTGATAGGCGATTAGCAAGGATTTTGGAGTATAATTTAGTGTCTATATTCGGGAGGGCTATAGGTCTGTAGGAGGCAGGGTTGCTCGGGTCCTTCCCTGGCTTGGGTAGGAGGACGGTGGTGGATTCTTGCATTGAGGGGGGTCACCAACCCTGTTTCCCTGAAAGAGTTGAAGAGTGCCACCAAAGGGGGAACCAGCTGGGGTTTGAATGTTTTATAGAACCTGGAGGAGAATCTGTCGGGGCCCGGGATTTAAGGGATTTAATAGCTTCCTCAACCTCCTCTGTGATCGGGGGCCTCCAAGCTCTCTGGATGAGTCGGGCAGTTGGGGTAGTGCCGCTCCCCGTAGGTATTCCTTCTGTTTAGACTGGTCCTGCGGTGGTGCTGTCATTACCTGGGTTAGGTGGTCGGATGCTAGCTGTTGTTTTTTCTGTTCAGCATATTGTATCACTCTGTGTGGATCACGTAGGCCGATGATGGTGTTGGCGCATTTTGTTTTGGCCAGTTTAGCTACCAGCAGTTTGTTCGCCTTATTGTTCTTCGCATAATAGAATTGTTTGGTCTTGGCCATTAGTTGTGCGGTGTGTTCAGCGTAGTGGGCCTCTAGCTTCTTTCTGGCAGTGCGGATAGCTCGCTGTGTGCTGGGGGATCAGCCTTTTTCCTTGTGAGTGTCCTCCGCTGCTTTAAGTTCCTCCTCGAGAGCCAGCCGGGCCTGTCGTCTGTTACAATGGGAGGCCACCCCCTGTGCGATCAGGATTCCCCTAATCACTGCCTTTAGGGTATCCCAGTTGTTTGTCCGGAGAGGTGTCTATGACAGGGTTTTCTCTGAGGAAGTTCTTAATCACTGTTGCGGTCTTGTCTCTTAGCAACATGTCATTAATGATTGGATCATACAGAGTCTATCTACGTGGAGAGTTGGGCTTGGGTTTGTGTGCCCAGAGCTTCATGATTACTGGGGTGTGATCAGATAGGATCCGCGGGCCGATTGATACTTCATTGGCGTAGGCAAGCGTCTGAGGGGATGTCAGGAGGAGTTCAATCCTTGAAAAGGTTTGGTGAACGTAGGAATAGGAAGAGTAGTCTTTTTCCGAGGGGTGGAGCACCCGCCGTGAATCCACCACCTCCAGTGTCCTAAATAGGCGTAGGAGGCTGAGCGCCTGAGTAAAATCTCCGGTGGGTGGGAGGGTGAGATTTATCTTTCGTTGGGGTCTGGTACTCCATTGACGTCGCCTCCGATTATAGCCTGGCCTTCTATGAAGCGTGAGAGGGAGGAGCCCAGTGAGTCGTAGAAAACTATTTGTCCAGAATTGGGGGCATATACTGAAGTAAAGGTCTACAGGTCTCCCAGCAAGAGGCATTTGATCGCCATGAATCGGCCTTCAGGACACATTTTAGAATCGAGGACCTGGGGGTTTAGGTCTTTCCTGAAGAGGATCGCAGTTCCTCCCTTCTTGGAACCTCCTGAGGCAAAGAACTGGAGTGGGTATAGTCGGGAGCGGAGTCGCCCCAAGTTTGCTGGTAGTAGGTAGTCTCCTGAAGCAGGCCTACCGGTGCATCTTCGTCCTGAAGTTTTTGTAGGATCGACTTCCGTTTGGCAGGGGAGTTTAGCCCATTGACGTTGAGAGAGAGAAATGTTAGGTTTTGGTGCTCCTGGGCTGTGTCTCTCCCTGTTATATCGTCTGGTGGGGGAGGGGGGGAGAGAGGTCGGAAGTGAGAGGGTTAACCGTCATCTCGAGTGAGAGCTAAAATTGAGTCGTCCTGCTCTTGGGGTTTTAACACGAGCCCCCAACGGGGGGCCGTAACTTTAACTGACAGGGGCAGGGGGGCGACATTGTAAGTTCGGCCAATCCCCTGGCCAACCGGGCCAATCAGGTTAGTAAAAAAAAATATGGCATTCCAAGCACTCAGAGGTGGAACGTACCTTGGAAATGGGCATGGGCCGTGGGCATGGCCCGCTGCAATGGTTGCAATGTTGTAAATAGCCATCTGTATGGAACCTGGTGCTCCTGGAGGAAAAGAGTCAGAGGCCGGAGTGATTTCCTCTTTTGGAGCGTAAGGCGTCAGAGGTCTTGGTAGATCTGGAGAGGTGAGCCCTGGAAGGAGAGTTCATCTTGTGAACGGCTGATTGCTGAGATGGCCTCTTTTGTGGTAAAGAAATGGACCCTGGTGATGACATCTGGAGGGAGGTCCCAGTCCACTCCCCAATGTGGGCGTAGCCTATGGGTGCGATCTAGCAGAAGTTGGGTTTTGTCCAGTTGTGGGAGTAGAGACTGGAAAAAGTCCGCTACATATTCCGCCAGGTTTTTGTCCAGGACGGAGGACGGAATCCCTCGGATCCGGAGGTTATTGCGGCGGGCCCTATTTTCGAGATCTTCCTGTTTAAATTCAATGATTTCACATTTGTCTTGTAAGGAACTAATTGAGCGTTGGATTTCCCTCAGTGTGGTTGCGTGGTCCTGAGAGCAGTCATCAATCTCCCCCAGTCGCTGCTCCATCTCGGTCACCTTTTGATTGGTATGTTCTAGCTTGGTGGTGAGTTCCGTCATGCAGGATCTAAATTCAGACTTGATATCAGCCATGAAGGCCAATATATCCCCTTTGGTGGCAAGGGCTTCTCCTTCTACTCCTTCTATGGTTCGGAGGGTAGGTGAATAGTGCTGAGGTTTCCTGTTGGCGTGCAGGTCGGGAGGTCTTTGAGTGGGGCCGGAGCAACAGGATCCTCAAATTCGTTGGAGTGGGTGCTCCGGTGTCCCTGCTCGAGTCCTGTTAGTGTAGATGATCGGATAGGTTGTGACCTCCCAATCCCGATTGAGGGAGACTATGGTTCTTCCGGTAGAGGGTGGAGTCGTAGTGACGTTCCGTGCTCCCTGGGATGTGGCAGAGAAGGGGGATGAAGGTGTGGGCTGGGGCGTCCCAGGAAGCGAGCGGGGTGGGGGGGGTAGGTGAGATATTAGAGCTGTCCCGGGAGTATACCAGGTCAGTGCTGCCTCCTTGGGGCAGAGAGTGCGGGTCCAAGCTGTTTCAGGCGGCGATGGAGATCTGCAGACCTTGTGGGTTACCTTTTTAGTATTGTACCATGCGATAGCCTGATTGATAGGTCTGTGGTGAGAGAACAACTGGTCAATGTATTTCGTTGCCCGTAATGTCAGGTTGGGCTTTCTATTATGTTGTGGGATTCAACCCTTATTGAAGTTCTCTTCTTCCCCTCCAGAACACCATCACGTCCAGGCCTGGAGAAGCTTTAAACGGATTTGTTAGATGTTGAGTAGCGTCCCAAAGGAAATATATCCGGCTCACAGATAGGATGGGTCCCCCCTGCTGAAGCCAGGCGGTATGGATTAAGTTGTAATTTTGGAGGGGGGGTCGCTGCATGGGCCGGGGCGCCCCAGGAGATGGAGGTGGAAAGTGTTCTTATAATGTATATTAGCCTAAGGCTGAGGGAGGCTGCAGTTGGTGGTGTTCTAGGTTTCAAGAAGGTCTGGAGGCAACCTTGCAGGGCAGCCAATTGTCAGGGGGTAAATTCTTTATTGAAGGCCCTTTTGGGTGGACGTTTCATGGCCACGTACCTCTTCTCTCTCTATTTTAGTGATGTAGTGCCTTGGAAGTCAGCGAAATTCTCTCTGACTGCCGGGCCTCCTCACCGATGCAGGGAGAGGGGAGGCGAGGGAGGGCGAAACCAGGCACAAACAGCTTGTTGTTTCAGCCAGCTGTTATATGCGTGTGGGGCCTGGGTTGCCGTTGTGTCGCAGAGCTGGCAGCTTCATCCAAACCTCCGATGAGTGAATGGAGGAGGGGAGGGGAGGGGACCAGGGAAGGATTCTCCCCGGCTCGACATTTCACTTCGGAGCCCTTGCACACTCCACCACTGACATGTTCTCACTGCTTCAACTAGGCTGGATATCACCGGCCTGCCCCAGAGTACAAGGCGCTGTGAAGGAGTATGTGTATCTCATTCCTATTCCATTAACCGCTGTGTGCCCCTGCAGCTTGTTCATGTGCAGCAGTGATACAACAGTTCTGGACCAAGAGTCCTGGGTCCCGTGGCGCAGTACGTTCTTGCCGCACCTCGTTTAGGTGCCTCTCCTCCATCCAACAATCTACTGCCAATCCGTCTCAACGAAGCCTCTCTGCGTCTGCGGGTCTCTGCCGATCTGCTTCCAAACTGTCCCTGGCAGGCCACCTACATTCCGTGCCCGCATTAATTCTTGCCGCACATGCCGAGCACACACCATTAAGCTCTCCTCATTCTTGCGGCATACTCCTGTCACTACAGCATTGTCCGCGATGCGGAAGGCTCCTCTAGCGCCCGTCCAAGAATAACTACTATGTTCAACATGTATTTCACTGTGGGTGTTTCGATATTCCAGCAGCCATGTCATGTATCCATTAACAGCAGTTCGTGTGTTCTGCTTTCATGCCACGTCTAAGTGTGTGAGCCTGCTACAGTTGCACATCCATTCCGAGAAGTTCTCTCGATTTCCACAGCGTACCACGCGGTTCCTGTCTGACCCGATTCTTCGTGGGCACTCCTCTGTTCTTCTGACTGCTCCCTCTCCTTTTGTAAACCGTTTATTACGGTACACACCGTGTGGCACTGGAGAGTCGCTGCCCTTCCGGATGCATCGTACCGCTTCTGTTCTTTTCGGACAATTTCCCTCACCATTACGAACGGCGGTTCGGCTGCGGCCTTTTACCTTTGTGGCTCATCTCTTTGTTCTTAGGGGGGGTCTGCCATTTTAAGTCCACAGGCAGTGAGTGTTTCTCTTTGCTCGTAGCACTCGCATCCCAGTGCCATCACTTCAGTTTCACGCTGCTGGTATGCCATGCACCATCATGCATCTGTCCTTCCAAAAGTACGTTCCCCAACAAGCTTTATTCATAGTTTCTTGTACTCCCTCCACATTACGGCGCAGATCTCCGGCGCGCTATGTTTGACGTGGGAGCTGCGGCGCCCATCTGTTAGGGAGAATTCTCATTCTATGGCTAATTTCCCTTACCTATAGAGTCCCCCAGCAGCTTTGCTGGATTTGAAGGTTTTGTTTCTTTTTACCTGCTAAGAGTGAGACTCTTTTTCCCACTCTTAGGCATCTTTGCTATGTGTGTTCTAGGCTATTTTTGTGTTTAATGCCTATGGGATTTTCTTCCGCCCATAGGAACCATCTTTATGCACATGTGTTACACAACACCCTCAGTGCAGTGACACAGGGGTGTCGCAGCGACCCCCAAACATAGATTCCATACCCTGGGACTGACTGTCTCCCACAGCATGTAAAGTCCCCATTGACTTTACTAGTCATATCTTCTGAACTTAACCAATCCAACCCATCTTACTATGGAGGTACTGGAAAGGGTTAATACATTTTCCCTTGGGTTCATTTTCGAGGGGGTACTTTAAAGTCCCGCTCTCTAAAGTTTCTGGCTGGTGGCAGTGGTTACTACCAAAAATATTCAACCGCAAATATTTTCCTATGGGATTTTCCCATTGTTCGAGATTAACACTTTTACTGACAGCCTCTCACATACCGCCGGTTTATTTTATTATTAACTTTACTCCGGTAGGTTTTATTTGCCAGAACTTTAATATAACTTCTTTCTCGTGTCTTACTCTAAACTCCTAACCCAGGTCGGGGATCCTTTGTTCGCTCTTTTGGCGGGCTTCTGCCAAGAAGCCCTCCTTTCGTCGCCTCGGAGTCTGGGGTGGGTCTGTTGTTTGGGAGGGGGAGTAGAACCCCTGGACAGAGTTGCCGCAGCAACTCAGGTCGCACTCTAACCTGATAGGCTGGAGGGTCTCCTGCCAAGAAGACCACCCCATTCTGTGAGTGACAGCTAAGCTGTATGAATGGGTCTCTTTCTGCATAAAAGCAGGGTCCTGAGGACTGGAAGAGCAAGACGTCGCCACTGGAACTACAGAACCGAAGGGGAGAGAACCCACAGACATCTTCAGCATCTACACCACCAGTGAAGCCCTGCCAGATCGTCTCACCACTTTTCTTCCACACGACGAGAGGAGATCTTCATCGAAAGAGCCTTCTTCCCTTGAGCTGGTGGGAACAACCAGTTCACCCATCGCTTCTCCGGACCTGCCTTGGTCGAATCGACAGTGCCCAGCACTTGGAGACCGGATAGCCAGGCAGCTATCGACCCGGACCGCGATTAAAAGGAGCGTACCTTTTTAAAGTTTGTTTGGCAGCACCGCGGCTGGATTCATCCCTGGGTAGTGCAGCGACTCGAACCTTCCTCCACAACGAGAGCCTCTCTTCCTCTACTGGTCCCCTCGAACTGCAGGAGCTACCAGGAACAACCGCCACTGCAGGGGCCACTTCTTCACGTTTAAGGTACATTGCTCCGCCAGGCCTCCCTTTCTCCGTGGAAGCCCTAAAGGTGTTTTAAATCCTGTATCTACTTGTTGGGTTGGCCGCCCTCTCTCTTAACATTGTCTTTCGACTCGCATCTACCTTTTCAAAATTCGTTTACCAAAGACTTGACTGCAGCTACAAGAACGTTTTTGCTCATAAGCTCTTGGTCCTGTAGCACTGGCTCTGGCTCAGGCCTATTGACTCTGGCTGATTTGTTAGATCTGATCTCACTAGATTGATTTTCAATAAGAAATGTGTTGATGCACCTGAATCTTCAAAACCCCTCTTCCTTCCTACTGTTTTAACTTGTGGAGTGCCATTTTGCTCAGTTTTCATTCACTTATCTTTATGCTAAAGTGTCACTGTGCATTACTTGTTCACAAAACTTCAGGGAAGTGTTGCTAGGGGGTGTCTGAAGATATTTCGGTTTAACTTGTGCTTTCCGTCCCTTTCGTTAAATTGATAGAGTGCCATTTGTAGTTGGTTTTCACTGTGCCGTTTTGCTCAGTTTTCACTCTATCGCAAACTTGTCTACAATTGAATAGGGCGTTGTATATACTTTTCCTTGACTTAACTTACTTTATCAACTGTGATCTATATGTTGAACTAGATGTGTATAGAATAAATATGTTCTCTTTTTGATACAAAGCTTTGGTCAGTGTTTCCTTGTCCCATAGTACTGTGATACCTATTGTGTAAACCCTGAATACTGCTCACCTCCCCCTTGAGATAAGTCTGACTGCTCAGCCACAGCTACCAACTAAATCTTTGTGGTACAGACTGATACCAAAGGGGATTTATTGCTCTCACCTGTAGTCCTAATCTGGTGTAGTGCTCCCTAAGGAAACTGCACTGGATTCCGCCTAACACCGCCTCCGTGAGAACGTTTGCGAGGCGGAGCGCTCACATGGCAGGTTTCGGGAAGCTCGCCCCCCCAAGCCGGGGACCACAGTGAAGGTGTTCAGCCGTCAGGGGCACCGGTAGCGCGAAGGGAGGCGAAGCCAGGATCCTCAGGGCAGGAGGGGCCAGTCACCGAGCCCTTCGCGGAGATGTTGTATATGCTCCCGTCCGCCATCTTGGGCCAGTGCAGTGCCGGGGTAGTTGGGAGTCACCAGGCTCGCTTCGGGTCTTCCCCATACAGTAGCCTTCCGTTCTTTTGCCATCTGCTGCCCCACACCTTCCTACAGCTCAGTAGGCGTTATGGGCTGAAAAGGAAAGCCATATCCGACACGAGGGTCATGATGCAGCGGGCCTGCCACGGAGGCCATCAAGAGAGCAGCCGCAACGTCGGTGCTCCAGGCTATGCCCCCCAGGGAAGGCTTCTTGAGCAGGGGAATCACTGTGGCACATTTAAGGGCAGAAGGAATTGTCCCTGTAAAACAGGAATGATTATAGCAATCGTAACATTAGAGATAATCAAAGGCAAAATCGCTTTCACTATTCTCAAGGGGATGGCATCGGAAGGTGAAGCCAATTTTATTCTCTCCACCGCCAAGATAATATCCCCGTCAGAGAAGATAGAAAATGGAGTTCCACAAAGTGTCAGAAGCAGACAGAGGGCCTAACTCCAGAGCAGCCGCAAAAGACTGGAGGAAGCCACCGTACTAGGGTTACAAACAGAAGAAATCTGATCACGAATTTCAACTATTTTAAGAACAAAAACATCAGCAAGTGCTCAGCTGGGGAGTAGGCTATGGGAAGGCTTTGATATGGAAGAGTAGCGGAATGCGAGGTGAAGTAGGCTCGAGTTGGGGGGTGGTTAATAACAAACAGCAGAGAAGTGTCAGATGTTGTAGACAATAGTATATTGCTGGTTGTTGAATGTTTGTAGTTTGTTGTGAAAATCAATAAAAATTGTTTAAAAAAAATAAATCAGCAAGTGAATCACAGAGCTCTTGGGATGGAGGAGTAGAATCGGCAGGAGACACCTTAGCAGACACTGCACAACCCTAAACAATTGTTAGATGGTTAATGGAGGACTCAATTTGATAAGTAAAAACACTCGCTTAACCTGTTTAATGGCAAGATGATAGCTGGAAGTAATGGCACTATATACAGCCCTATCACCAGGAGAGTAGGAGGAGCGCTGCTTGCCTGCGTTTAAGACGAAGGAGTTTAAGATCGTCATTAAACCAGGACTCAGACGGATGACCAGACATGCATATTAACAAGAGGCACCAGTGAGTCTGCCATGGTAGTAAATATCCCAGAGAGAGAGCAAAGATCCAGACAAGGAACCGCCACACAACATTCGTTAATATGTGCTGCCAAAAGGGAATTATCAACCAAGTGCCAATTGCACTTCCTTGGTTTATGATTACAGGATATAGGAGGGCAGTCAATGAAATCATAAACAATGGGAATAACAAAATGGTCAGACTAGATGATCCTATGGGCAGGGGAAACTACAACCATATCATGTTTAGCAAAAAACAGATCCAGGTAATTGCCAAGGATATGAGTGGGCTCAGTAACCTGCTGCACCAACAATAGGTCTTCCATAACAACAATGAACTTGGCAGCAGTACTGTCAGAATGGCCATTACACCTATGATTAAAATCACCAGTAGCAATCGGATTAGTACATTGAAGCTGAACCGAAGCTACAAGGTCAGCAAAAGATTCCGCAAATGATTCAGTAAAAGAGGGGTCGGAGCCTGGAGGGTAATAAGCAACCAAAAAATGCAAAGTCCTATAGGCAGAGAGAACCATACAGACCAAAAGTGCCTCAATTTTGCATTTCAATGACAAAGTAAACCATGTAGATACAAATCTAGTATTCAAAATAAAAGCATCACCGCCACCAGGATGACTAGATACCTGATTGGGCCTCAATATGCTATATCCGTAGGTAAGCATGGCTGCAATCGGCCAATGTTGATGCAAAGCCAGGAGGCCAACGAGTATCTCAAGGGGCCAAGGCAATAAACTAATCCTGACTACCTGAGACAGAAGAAGGGGTGGGGTGCCCATGCCCAACCACCGTGCTGGGACCCAGACATGCTTGCCTTTTGTGTGCTATCAGGCGTGTCCGCTGCGCCCATCCGCTGCGCTGCCTGTATGGGAGACACGTAAGTGTCGTCTCGGAGGGCTGCGAGATGCATGGAAATGAAAGCGACTCTGCCGGGAGCAAGCATATGAAAGAAACACTACACTGCTCTTGCGTTTGGAACTATGCAGTAAATACAATAAATGAAAGGAAGGGACATTTGGGGGACAGGAGGCACACAATAAAAAAATTAAGGATGCATTTAAAATATTAAAATATAGCGCAACAAAGTAGCAGCTAGCACAGTCGAGCCATGCAAATGTAAAAAAATAAATACATTTTTGGGTAATCTGGATGTGGGATGAATACACATTCTCCCGACGTAACCTCTTCAAGTTCAGCCCCCCTTTTTCTGCCAGGGTCTGCAACTCTGGACAGTTCATTCTTCCATTGGGCTGCACCCAAAGTGCTTCTTTCACTGTGAATTGTGGAACTTGGGGCGAGAGCAGTCTGGTCTCTGAATTTTCTTCATATGCTAGCCAGAAAGCCATGAACTGCAGCTACGCTGCCAGATAGTAAAGTTCAAAATTAGGGAGTTGAAGTCCTCCTCTATCATTGTTTTGCAGGCTATTCTTTTCCTTGCTCCGGCCAACAGGATACCTCCTATCAGGCCGTTTAGTGCTACAAAGTGTTTTCAAACTATCTAATGGGGACATTTGTGTTAAACGGAGCATTCGGGGAGCAGGATCCTCTTGACCAGCGCGATCCTACCCATGAGTGAGAGTGGCAGCCGAAGGTTATTGTAGGAGTCAATCAAGAAAGTGCCCTTTCCGTATTGGAGACCTGCATATCCCCGGGCTCATGGTGGATCTCTATGTGGCAGTCTAATTTCTTGTAGCTCCGATTTTAAGTTTTAGGGCTGCCAATGGAAATATGCAAGACTTCTCCCAATTAACCTTTTTGGCTGAGAGTTCACCAAAGTTGCCGACCACCGTCAAGTTATACGGCAGGTTGATTCCTGTTTTTTTTATGTATAGTAGTTTGTCATACGCATACAATGATATTAGATGACGCTCGCTCACTATTGGGATTGCCACCTCGGCAAATTCAGCACAGAGATTTACCCCCCCGTGGTTCCATAGCCAATGCGAAAAGCATGGGTGAGAGCAGGCAGCCTTATATTGTGGCCATCCCAATAATCCAAGCCTTTGAAGTGGTTTGCCCAGTTTTGACTCTCGCAATTGTGTAAGTCACAAAATATATATTATGGAAATAAAATAAGATCACAAGAAGCACAGAGATATATATTAAACGGAAAACAGTTTATTATGCATGGCAGGGGAAGTCAGCTGCTCAGGAACAAGCCAAGCCCCCAGCACTCCGCTGTCACACTAGCGCTAGCAATTATAGCCCTATCAAATGACCAATCCGCCCACTCTAGCAATGAGAGCTCCCCCGCTCCCTTCACTGGCACTGAAAAGAAATCCACTGTTATACATATTGGCATTGACTTACATTACATGCGTAGAAGCATTCCATGGAAACAGCATGCTCCTACCTACGCGCATACATTGTTATAGCATGAACTGTACTGTAACATATTCTAAGAAAGCAAGGCAGATTGTGCCAACTTTCTTTCTCTCGTACAAGTCATCCTAACTCTGCAGAAACAAAAACATTTGTCATGATATCTCCGCAGTCAAGGCCGTTTCTCTGTGCTGAAGAATAGCTGACAGTCTGCCAAGAGACAAGTGCTTATAATAACATCTACTCGCGGTTCAGCTGCATTCAGTATTTTCGCATTGGCACACAAACCTATATATCTATTTGAAACAAGAATGTGTGCTATACATAATAACAAGTATATCTACATTATATCTTTCTGCATGGCTCTCAGCAAATGTTGATCCATGATAGCTCAGAACAAACTATAGTGCTAAACAGAGTTTACATTAATGAATGAATAGTTAGCATGAGCTAATCCATAAAAATATGCAGATTGACAGTCGGTCCCTGTATATAATGCGGATCCACTTAAGGAAGACCTCGCCCACCCCAAACCTTTGCATCACCACAAGGAGCCATCCCCAGTCAACAGTGTCGAATGTCTCTACCGCATCCAGTGACATCACTGCATATTCCTCTGGGCTTTTTTGAGTATGTCTCAGGACATATTGCAGCCTTCTTTGGTTGTGCGTAGTGTCTGTGCGGTACAAACCCTGTTTGGTCAGGAGTACTGTCTGTCATCGCCTATCAAGGATCCTGCTCAGAATCTTTATTTCTGTGTTGAGCATTGATTGGGGGGCCTGTAGGATTTTCAGCGAGTGGGGCCCTTGCCCTGTTAAAATATCAATACCATTATGGCTCCCCTCATTGTGGCTGGCAGTTTGCAGCTTCCCCGCTTGTTGGGCTTTGTATGTTTTATAAAACTCAGTCGGGATGCTGTCACTTCCTGGGGTTTTGTTCATCAGAGGTTGTGAAATAGCCTGCTGTATCTCCTGCTTGATTATGTCTGCGTCTAAGTCCTCCCTCTGTTTTGATCCTAGCCTGGGCATTGCAATATTACTGATTGTGTGCTCTAGTTCTGCCTCCTCCCACTGAGTGTTCTTCCTGGAAAGTTTCTCATAGAAGCTGGCAAACATGCTGTTAATCTCCGACCCATTCAGCCACTGCCCCCTCCTCCCCCCCATATTTGTCAGTTATTTCCACTATATGTTTTTGGATTTTCCCATTTTAACAACCAGGCCAGGAGCCTGCTGGGTTTGTCGTCCCCCCATTTCCCCCCCCATGCATGTAATATCACTACATGCCTCGTAGTTACGTTTGCCCAGTCTATCCCACAGTTCCATGCACTCAGTGCATAGGCGTACATGGGATAGATCCTCTCGCACTGGTCCACCCCCAGGAACTGGATCTGAAAGCGATGGCTGTGTCCTGGCCAGTTGGATGACAGATCCCCAGGGACTAATGGATGAGACACCTTCTGGTTTCTCACAGAAGGTAGATAGTAGGTAAGGGAAGGGTGTGCAGAAGAGGTGGTGCTGTGTTTGCCAGTAGAGGGAGATTGTGGTTCCACATCTGGGCATCGTTACTGGGTGGTCTAGGATGTAGAGGTGGCAGGGTGTAGGAGGGTTGTATTGGGGAAAATAGAGTAATGAACGGGCGGACGAGGCAGATGATAGGCTGCAGGTGAGAATAGAGTTAGTTAGGAATAGAACTGGGGTCTTGTGCTGCTGTAATCCCCAAGAAGCGGGTTCTAGTTGGTGGGAAAAGTATGGGCAGAGTAGAGGATGTGGCTGATATATGGGAAGCACAGCGAGTGGAGTATAGTATGTGTGGCAGCGTCTAGGCTGTGCAGAGCGGTTGCAGGTTATTGAGGCAACACAAGTTGGGAGGCTTGGGTTGTCTCAAAAAAAATAGTAGTGCACTACATGCATTTGGCAGTCATTTGCTACATTAAATACTTGACCTTGCTGACTTTGAGATGATGGCATGACGTGATGGTGCTTGGGTGCCTACGAAAGGGTAGGGAGCAGCATTGAATGGCAGGCGATCTTCTACATGGATCAGTGTTAAGAAAGGAAGAAGGCAATGTGCACGGAATCTCACAGTGTACAACTTTGAATCTAAATATGTGCATACAAAACCCAAGACTTGTGTATACTAAAACCCAGGAGAAACAATAATACCTATATATGAAAAGGAATGTGGGGTAAGCACTTAGAACCTCCTTATGACTAAAAGGAAAGTCGGCAAACTCCTTACCCACTATGCTATTACAGATACTGACAGCGCTAAACCCACGTAGAGGGCAAGCAAGGACAGGATCTGTGAGCTGACACTCTGGATGATACAGAATAAGGAACTTAGAAACTGTACTCATGAGGACCGGAAAGACCACTTGAATGTCAGTAAACTCACGAACCCAGTTGATCAAACAGGAACCCTGAAGGCTATAACAGCAATGGGTGGAGGAAACTAAAAACATAAGACCCTAGTCAAGGGGCGAGTACAAATAGTGATATAAAATAGTGAGGAAACAAAAGGGCATTTACACTGGGACTAGTTACAATAACACCCACACCTAATAATCCATGGGAAATGAATGCAGAAGTGAGATGGAAAACATGGAATGGATCCCAATAGAAAGTAAGGATCAGGAGCAGGGAAAATTATATCACAAAAGGAAACCTTGAGGCAGGAAGCTAAATCTATAAAGGGAAAGACTAAAGCATCAGGTTTTTCAGTAGCAAAGGACAGCAACAAAGAAACAGAAAACACAGGCGAATTGGGCAGCATCAAAGGGTAAAGCACAGAGACAGGCTGCCTGCAGACAGAGGAAGACAGAAAGGGAAATCCAGTGAGCAGAAATCAATTAAGCACAAGAATCCGAAATCTAGGGCAGAGGAACAAGAAACAGGAACTGGGCACCAGGCACAAAAGCTAGGAACAAGGAACAGGAACTAGGAACTCGGCACAAACGCTAGGAATGGAACAGGAACTAGGTACTAGGCACAAACGCTAGGAACAATGAACAGGAACTAGGTACTAGGCACAAAAGCTAGGAACAAGGAACAAGAACTAGGTACTAGGCACAAAAGCTAGGAACAAGGAACAAGGGACCAGTCACAACAGGAACACAGCAACAATGACCAGCGCTGGACTGAAGCAAACTGAGGCTTTTAAAGCTGCTTAACGAGCACACCCCTCAGGCGTGCCGCCTGCTGCACCTGCAGCCACAGGTGTTGCCTATCCTCCACCCAGCCTTGTCCTGCAAGGGAGGAGGTGAAGCAGTGAGCCAGGCATTCTGGGAAGCATAGTCATTTGATTAAAGTAGCAGTAGCATGCTGGCTGCCAAAAACCTGGAATGGATCCGGAAGGGAAGTCATTTGGGAAATAAGGTTTTAGCGCTCCCAATTCATCAGGACACTGTAGCATAAGGTTCGGAGGAAATGTCCAGTAGGGAATAAACCCCAAAACATGCCCCCAAGTAGCGGGAACGGGAGCGAAGGGAGCGAGCCGTGACACTATACCCCCTCCCACGGCCGACTCCAGGCGGCCGTTACTCGCACAAAACATCTTCTTTCCATGACAGGAGCGCTTTGTCTTCAGAAGTGGCACTGACGGAAACGATGACCCACGGGCAGAAGCAGGACTGGAATGAATAGAATCAGGCCGCAGTCTATAAGAGCCATAGGCAGGTTTTCGGTGAGGAAGAGACTCATGGGTCGAAGAAAGGCATGAAGGACTTGCAGGACCTGAAGCAGATTTGGAAGGTCCAGGAAGCTCAGTCTCTGGGAGCGAACACTCATACATCATTGAGGAGGGAGGCAGGCTGGTGCAACATGCTTTGGACAATGATTGATGCTCTGGTAGCCCCCCTGCTGAGAGCGGACACACAGGAGGTGAGAAATCAGCAGGTTTCAGGAAATTTTCATGTTCAGACAAAGAAGGTGGTGGCCAAGGTAGAGGTTCGGATCTTCTCTCATCATCCATTTGATTAAAGGCCTGTGGTTGAGGGTGACCAAGGTTCGACTGCATCTGTCCCACGCCTTGGGGGCCTGGAAGTCCAATGGGTTGTACGAGGTTGGCACTCCTGGCGTCAGTCATGTAGCCACCTTGTTGCACATGGAATACAACCGCAGGAACGTTTGGCATACCGATAGGAGTGATAGACGCAGTACTTGGCACATCAGGCACATTCGCAGCAGGAGCAATAACGGGCACATTTTGAACTGCAGCAGTCATATCCTTCCTTTGGCTACTAGCACCCGAATGGTGCAGCAGTTGGGGGGGCCGTGCCTGTCCCTTCCTTCAGGCTCATGTGGGATCCGGCAACAAAAAGGCTGTCAAGCGGCTGATCCAAACCGGCCCCCAAATGTGAACCCTCCAGCCCGTTATCCTGGTTGGCTACTTGTTCGATGTCTGGGCCATGGCGGATGGTATCCGTCTCCCATTTGTAACACTCCAGGCAAGTCCAACGGCCTTGCAGGTAAGGCCCTCCCGAGTCGTGATCCAGCTTGATGTTTCTGGCAGAAGATTCAGACTCAGATGTAGCATATGCGGGAGGTGCTGATTCTACAGTCAAGCAGTTGGGAGAATTAACTTGTGTAAAAGGCAGGCCTTCTGGTGATCCTCCTGAAGCATAAGAAGGGCAGATTGGACGTTCATCCGTAATAAATGGTTGGGATTTAGGAGGTAGCTCTGAAGTAGATGAATCTGCAACACGATCAAACAGAGCAGACAGGTGCACCTCCGATATTGGCAGCGAGGCTGAGCAGGATACAGGTCTTTCATGAACTGAAGCCAAATTAGCAGTAGGCTCTGGGACCGAAGACAGGCACTCAGGATGTGCTACCGGAGGCTCCATGGCTGAAGGATAATCCGCTGGATGAGTCACTGTAGCCGAAAACAGGCATGCCAGAGGAAATTCAGAGGCTGAGAGCATGCAAGCTGGAGCCGTCTCGTTAGCTGATGACAAACTTGTCAGAGTCTTTTGACTCTGACCACGTGCATGGTGAAGGCTCTTGAGTGATTGGCAGACATAGCAATTGTTCATTGATTGAAGACACGTTAGACAATGATGACTGCAGAGCCATGGACTGGATAATCGAAGAGTCAATGGTTGTAGGAGGACAAACAGAAGTCCCAGAAGTCGACAGACACATTTGTGGCTCAGGAATGGAATGCACCTTTAGGGCGGTTGACTCCTTGGCACCAGTAACCAAAGAGTGAGCTGTAACCATGCCGTCCCTCTCCTTAGTGGATGACACAGAGTCTCTTCCTTTGTAAAAGTCAAAATCAACCAGAGGAATCACCATAGTAAAGTCTCTGTTAATCAGGATTTCGTCAAATGTCCATTCCTCTGACTTAGCTTCTGAAAGTGGCATATTAACAATCAACAGTTCAGGAATTGCCTGCCGGGTCTTTGGTTCAGTATACTGTGGAATGAGTCCATCAAAACATGAATCTTGTACTGTCTTTGACTGTTCATTGAGACAAAAATTGGCAGAAGAAGGAGTGAACACAGAGGTAGCATCGTTTTCCACATCAGCTTGAATGTCTACTTCAGTCTCAGCAGCTAGATCAAGGGCTGAACCTAAGCCTACAGTAGTGACTGATTCTGTGTATGCCACCATTGTGGATTGTGTTTGGAAATCAGAAGCATGTATGTGTTCAAGCTCAGAATTATGACAGACTGCTACACAGGAAATCTTAGGTAAAGGAGTGGCTTGTAAATCTTCAGCTAACAGCAATTCCTGACAAACGATAGAACAATTGTCAGAACCTGTGCCCTGAATAAGTGTTGTGCTAGAAAGAGAACTTTCACTCCCAATAGAATCTTCATATTGACAAGTATCATGACCTACAAAAACCTCCGCACTCCGGGATTGAACAGTATTCACTTCATCAACGGATAAAGTTTGAGGTGTATTCAGAAAAGACCGTAAAGTCTTATTCTCCTCTAGTAAAGTAATGTATTCTTGTTTTAACTCCTCAAGTTCAGCTTTTAGCATCCCCTGCCTTAACTGTACATCCCTATCAGTAGGCACAGGGGAAGGCATGGTGGCATCAGGGCTGGATCCTGCCCTAACCATCCGGGTGTGCACTGATTGTACATTGTCATTTGCTGCTTGCAGGTTTTATGATCTATACTCACTCTTACCGACTTGGTCTGTGTTACCCTTAAGCAGACTACTGACATCAGACCTCTTGACATTAGGGACTACAGTAAGTACTTGTGCAGAGGAGTAAGCAGTTGACTGAGGGCTGAAAACAGAAGATATGCAATGAACCCCTCCATTCTTTATGTTTGAATCATGAAAATGTTCAATCTGAGGTAAAGCACAACCGGAATCATGGGGTTCAACAACAGACGTTCTCGTGTGTAATAGATCTAACAGTGTGTTGTTTTCCGCTGCTAAGGCTTGTGCGGACATAGAATCTGGATCAAAATTAAAGACAGAACTAGGATCAGGCAATGTACGATGGGCCATCCTGTGGGTAAAATACTCAGCACGTAAATACCCATTTGTATCAAGGAGTTCTTTTAAGTCAGGATCAATGATTTGATTGTCACAGGTAGACTTAGGGGAAACTTTCTGTACTAACTTGTTAGTTACCTTGCTGCCTTTCTTTCTTAAACTGGCCATATTCAAATGGGAATAACGGCTGGTCATTCTGTTAAGAAAGGAAGAAGGCAATGTGCACGGAATCTCACAGTGTACAACTTTGAATCTAAATATGTGCATACAAAACCCAAGACTTGTGTATACTAAAACCCAGGAGACACAATAATACCTATATATGAAAAGGAATGTGGGGTAAGCACTTAGAACCTCCTTATGACTGAAAGGAAAGTCGGCAAACTCCTTACCCACTATGCTATTACAGATACTGACAGCGCTAAACCCACGTAGAGGGCAAGCAAGGACAGGATCTGTGAGCTGACACTCTGGATGATACAGAATAAGGAACTTTGAAACTGTACTCACGAGGACCGGAAAGACCACTTGAATGTCAGTAAACTCACGAACCCAGTTGATCAAACAGGAACCCTGAAGGCTATAACAGCAATGGGTGGAGGAAACTAAAAACATAAGATCCTAGTCAAGGGGCGAGTACAAATAGTGATATAAAATAGTGAGGAAACAAAAGGGCATTTACACTGGGACTAGTTACAATAACACCCACACCTAATAATCCATGGGAAATGAATGCAGAAGTGAGATGGAAAACATGGAATGGATCCCAATAGAAAGTAAGGATCAGGAGCAGGGAAAATGATATCACAAAAGGAAACCTTGAGGCAGGAAGCTAAATCTATAAAGGGAAAGACTAAAGCATCAGGTTTTTCAGTAGCAAAGGACAGCAACAAAGAAACAGAAAACACAGGCGAATTGGGCAGCATCAAAGGGTAAAGCACAGAGACAGGCTGCCTGCAGACAGAGGAAGACAGAAAGGGAAATCCAGTGAGCAGAAATCAATTAAGCACAAGAATCCGAAATCTAGGGGAGAGGAACAAGAAACAGGAACTGGGCACTAGGCACAAACGCTAGGAACAAGGAACAAGAACTAGGCACAAAAGCTAGGAACAAGGGACCAGTCACAACAGGAACACAGCAACAATGACCAGCGCTGGACTGAAGCAAACAGGCTTTGAAAGCTGCTTAACGAGCACACCCCTCAGGCGTGCCGCCTGCTGCACCTGCAGCCACAGGTGTTGCCTATCCTCCACCCAGCCTTGTCCTGCAAGGGAGGAGGTGAAGCAGTGAGCCAGGCATTCTGGGAAGCATAGTCATTTGATTAAAGTAGCAGTAGCATGCTGGCTGCCAAAAACCTGGAATGGATCCAGAAGGGAAGTAATTTGGGAAATAAGGTTTTAGCGCTCCCAATTCATCAGGACACTGTAGCATAAGGTTCGGAGGAAATGTCCAGTAGGGAATAAACCCCAAAACATGCCCCCAAGTGGCGGGAACGCGAGCGAAGGGAGTGAGCCGTGACAATCAGCGCGTCTGCCAGCGGCAGACAGGATCACAGATCCTAAAGGGGGTCCTTGGAGTGGGGCCGGCTTCGCCTGCAGGCTCCCATCACCTCCATAGTTGAGCTGCTGGCATGGCCAACCGTTAGTGTGGGGAAGGTCCTTTTCTATGGAAGGAAAACCTTCTGGGATCTTTCCTTCTCCTTTCCCCTCTCCATTCATTGCTTCAGTGATCCACCCTTACCACCAAGACGGGCTACTCAGAAAGGGTTTCAGGGGGAGCCGCTATCTGGCTTAGCGCATCTTTCAGATCTTAAACCTCTATAAAATATAGTTAACCGGTCATCTTCAGGCTTGTTTGGTTGACCAGACCCTTGAAATGGGTGATGCCTTGTCCTATCTATCTATCAATGAATGAATTCCTTACTAATTGTACATAATATTGGTGACTTAACATGGCTTGGAAAACCTTATGTAACCTGGCATAATCAATTAAGAGCAGACAATTGTTGTCAATGTAAGGAGTCGGCCAAGCGAAGGTAATGTTCTCTAAATTTAATAAAACCAACACAGTTTCAGCTTGGTCAGATGCATCTATTTGGGGTAGGGTTATTTAATATACCTTACAATGAGTCATAAATGCTTTAAATTCCTTTAGGCCCCTCCCCCTGTCCTGAATTTGGAAGGAATTGGCAGGAAGGAATACTATTTTACTCTTGTTGGGTAGCGGGCATTAAAACTGGACAGGTGTCAGTGCGGGTATGGCTCCTGCACTCCCTGTAGGGATCCTTGGACAAGCCCCAGAACCCCCTAATATTCCTTTGGTAGGAGATTTTTATGATCGACTGCTCCTTTAAGGATTGTCATTGATTGGAATAACACTGCATTCTCCTGCTGTGATGTGGCTACCTCAACTGAAGTTTCCAAACTGGCGTGGCTAGTTCTTTCAGTACCATGGGGGAAAAAAAGGTTCAAGAAGTCTGTCAGGAACCGGGTCATGACTTGATGTGGCGATGCTCTAGGAAACCAGGAAGAGGTACACTCTGAACCCAGAAGGTTCCAGCTCACAGAGAGGTGAAGGGGGGGAAGGGAGGGGTAAAACACTTGAGGAGAGGGAGGGATTGAGATCAAGAGATCGAAACAATGACGTGCCCGTTTCCCCTTTTGAGAAAGGGACCTCAGTCTTGCAACTGTGGGAGTGGAGCTGTCATGGAAGATGGGGGGGGGGGGGGAAGTAGTGGAGGGGGGGTTTGCGAAGACTGTACTAGAACCGATAGTAGGCTTTGAGCTCTGGCATAACAGGCTGGATAGAAACCATGTTGCTACCGTGTCATGGTAAATGGCATTGATTCCAAAAGTTTGCGGGGTCATCTGTTGGACCGTTACATATGCTTTGTGCCTGAATATTTGTTGAAGCACCTACAGCTCTTTTACCTTTTTATCACAAGACATTTACCTTACATGTGATTGGTGTCTGGGTTCTCTAATCCTCACTATCCTGTGTTGATGCATGATCAACTGAGCACCTGTGATAACCAGATATCATTCAACGCCTTTATACACACTGATTAGGTTATGTTTGGACGGCTGCCTGTCTGGGTAGTAGGGAAAAGACTCAGAACAAAACTGGATGCCTCATTTGACTAGGGCTGGTCAAAAAATTCCTAAGGAAGGGGATAACTCAATAGGTGTGAGGCTCTATCCAAAGAGCCAGGGGTGTCTAGAATTGTTGTCCACAACCCACGTCCTAGTCGCTATGACAGCACTGGAGATTACATTGTGGTGAAGGAGGAAGGAGAAGAGATTATTCCCAATCAAAGATGGCCGCTGCATGCCTCGGAACAGCATGATGCTCAGCGACACTCTGAAATGTCACGACGCCAACATAGCTGCCACAGCATTCCAGAGCCATTCCAAGATATAAGCGGTGAAAGGACTGTAAGCGGAGTGTTGCCACTCAATTGCTATGGTGCTCCCTAGCTCTATTCTTGCATCACGTTTCTTGCTCCGTAGTTACTCGGGTTCCATTTTGCTTCCTTCTCATTTGTTTCTCTGCTTTGCTGCTCTCTCGTGGAATCCTAGCATCCCTGTACCTTACGTTGCAGTCTCTTTGACTTCAATGCCTGCAGTTCTCCTATGGACCCACTCTGACTCCTTCATGCCATTGAGTACTTCAAGGTGTTTTTTCCCTCCTAGTAAGGGGTTTTTCCTTGCTGGGTCTTAAACACCACAGGAAGCATCTAACTTCTCTTGCCATTCAGAGGCAGAGGTGGCTTCTCAGGGGATCAGCTTTGCCTCTTCCCGTCCAAGAGCCACCAAAGTATAGAGGTAAGGCCAGTTGCTGATTGTGTCCTTGCCAAAATGTGTTAATCTATTACATATCTTCCACATTGAAGCACCCATCATGCTTACTAGCTTCTCACTTGGTCTCAGGAATCATCTTGACACCAATATATTCACTGTCTGGTCTCAGGCTGCCCTTTCGTGGTTCAGAATGTGACCGCAATACTCCTACCAGCAATTATTTCTTCTCCTTCCCCCCCCTTGCCTTATAGGACTACCATAACAGCAAGTTCACCCCACCCACCCCACATTTGGTTCCCACTGTATTACCTTCAGCTTACCTACATGTATATTTTCCCACTTGACAGGGGCGTCATCAGACCGTATTATTGTCATGCACTGGATCAGTGGCTCTTTCATCAGTTTGTTCTGTTCATCCCGGTTTCTGTCGCCTTCAAGGGTCTGAGATATAGCTGTTAGAAGGCTTGCAACACATTGGTCTCCCTTTTCTCTGGCTTCTGCAAGGGCCTGATATTCTACGGCCATTCTTTGCCGTAACTGGCATGGGGTCGACCACAGGGCAGTATTGACTGCCGAAAAGTGTAACTCTGCCCCCAAACTTGATTTTGCCTTCTCTCACACAAACTCTCCTCCAAGTGACAGATCTAGTTGCCCCCCTTGACTTTTTCACCTTTGGAAACGCCCCTCTGCACCATGATTCTCAGAAGAGCTGAAGACAGCCCTCCTAGAGCTAACGCAAGTGGAGCGGAAATGGCATAGGAACTATGTGCAGGAGAAGGCCTGCTTTCAGAAGTTGACCTATAACAATCATAGAGCGATTAAACTTGCCAAACAAACTTTTTTACGGGCTGAGTTCTAACGGCTTTTAATCAGTCCAAATAGCTATTTTCAGTTATTAAATCATTTACTTCAACTGCTATTACACCCAAGGTAGCTCCATCGCAGACATTGTGATTCCCTGGTGGAATTCTTTATCGCTAAGGTGACGGGCATCCGCAATTTAATCCAGAGAAACTGCTCTGGGAGGGCTTGTGCTGACATAAGCAAACCTAACACCAGGCTTTTGCACTCCTGGTCTGATTTTTCCGGAGTTTTCAACTGAGGACGTGCTCAATGTGATTGTCGAACTGAAGTCTGCAGCCCTGTCACACCCTATGCCGGTCGCTGTCCTGCAGGAAATCCTTCCTGAGGTAATTACCTACGTCACTACTACAATAAATTGCTCCTTTCGACAGGGTAGTTTTCCCTCAGAGCTGAAACAGGCCATCCATCTTCCACTGCTAAAAAAGCCTTCACTTTATCCTGCAGTGATGACCAATTATCGTCCTATTTCACTTCTCCCTTTTTTAATTCAAAAAGTCCTGGAGTCTTTGGTGTCCCCTCTTCTATCCTCTTTCCTTGAACACTCAGATAGTTTGGATCCGTTTCAGTCTGGTTTCTGACCGGGGCAGGGGAACCAAGCGTGTCCTGGTGTCGGCGATGGATGATCTCACCATGCTCTGTCAGCAGGTTTTGACGCTGTCGAACATTCCATCCTGCTAGCTAACCTGGCCACAGCAGGCCTCTCGGGAACCGTCATGGCGTGTTTCTTTTTCTTATTGGGTCGTGGTCCATCACTGTTCCTTCCTCCTCTTCTCTCGCGGTCTCACGCTTTATCTATTGGTGTCCCTCAAGGCACTGCCTTGTCCCCCATGTTATTTAATATCTACATTCACCCGCTAGTTGCTCTCATCCGCTCTCACAGCTTCAAATGCTATACCTGTGCTGACGACACCCAGATCTAGGTACGGCTAGGTCTTGACCAATCTGAGGTCTCGTCGAAAATGTGTGAGTGCCTGTTGGCCGTGAAGGGCTGAATGGACAGCAACTGGCTTAAACTTGACAAGACGGAGGCAATAGTGGTGGGCTCTCCTTCTAGGGCTGCTCTTTGGACTTCTTTGTTCTGGCTGTCAGCTCTGAGGGATCCCCCATTCCTGCAGCGTCAGTCAAGAACTTGGGTGTCTCACTGTCATCCACTCTATCGATGGCCAGGCAAGTGAGCCCCGTCTTTAAGATGGGCTCTTCTCGTTCAAGCTTCTTTGTAGGATTTTACCTTTCCTACTGGAGGCCCGACGCCCTCAGGGGGCTGCCTCCCTGATCACCAGTCACATTGACTATTGCAACGCCCTCTACCAGGCTCAACCTAAGGGCCTGATTCAGCAGCTCCAGCGCCTGCAGAATATGGCGGTAAGGGTGGCAACAGGATCGCTGTATTGTGCCCACATTAGACCGGCGATTTGTGCCCTCCACTGGTTCCCAGTGGCGGAGTGGATTAAGGTTAAGGCCCTGTGCTTCGTCCACTGTGCTCACTCTTGACTGGGCACAAAGTTTCTTCAGGACAAATTTAGACCTTACATCCCTGAGATTTCGGAGAGCTCGTTTAAGTGAAAGCTCCTTCTCAGTTGCAGCGGGCAAAATCTGGAATTAGTTGCCTGTAGCAATGCAGAATTTAAAGAATTTAAAGAATTGCCTTCAATTTCCATGTTCTTTTCAAACTCTCCTTTTAGCTAGGTTACTCTGGCTCTGCCGTTGGTGTCTTGGCCCCAAGGTACCCTTGTGGTGTATGTGTGCTCGATATATGTTTTTAACATAACATTCCTTGATCCTTGTTAGCTGGGTCATATATAGGTTTTGGGATTGGCACTGATCCACCTTTCCCTCTTCTCCTCTTAACAGGTGTTCTTACTCTTTTCACCTTTTTGCTTACTTGCATTGGTGGCCTCGTTTCCTTGCTGACCATGGACCTAGGGCTTAATATCCTACTCCTCTATCGTGATGTTGGGCAAAAGTCTGTTTGGAGTTGTGTGGCTATGCGCAGGGCAGCTAGAAAAGGCTGCTGTCTAATGTGGGATTGGTGATGGTGTGCATTGGACCAGGACCACCTGATATTGAGTCCTTGTGTAAGCGCTTCTCCCTTTCTGCAGCAGTGATCTTCTACTGGTCCTTCACGATCAGGATTAAACTCATCCACCCTATTGCTACCACCAGGAGCAGGCAAAGCACAGCCTCCCGATTGCCATACTGTGAGATTTTACTAGCTGTGCTGAGTATGTTCGAAGTAGGGGCACCTGAGTGAACTTGTCTTCTTTGATTTGCAAGAAAGAAGTTAATGCTAAAGGATTTGTCCTAGTTTTGTTTTCCTTAAATTCTAAAAGGCACAAGAGGTTGGAAAGCAGGCAGAGACTCTTCGGGATTCCCCAGTGCACCTCCTCAATCTAAACATCACATCGACCGTGGGCATGCCCATCCGAGTCTGCATTCTGCTTGCAGGTGTGTCTGCCAATGTGACTGTCACAGTACTCTTATCATTCTTACCTTTTTTATGAATGCTTTCATTTCCCAAGTGTCCACCATTTAGAACGTCTGGGGTACCAGTCTCCATGACTTTCCTTCTAGACTTGACTACTTGTGGAAGGTGCGTTTCTGTCATACCACATAAAACCCCATCTCAACACTAGTCTCCCTGAAACCACAGCCTTCCAACACAAAAAGTTCTCATCCACCTAGAGCCCAAAACATTATCACCGACAGAACACCCTAGGTGACCCTGTAAACGTGTATGAACTAAACGTTTTGAAGAAATGTAATGAAATGCTGCAATAATGGTGCATTTTCTGCTTGTATACAGAGCTGGTTGTTGCAAAATGGTGTATTCAATTCTGTCCTTTGGACACCAATTGTGTCCATTTGTCCAAGGACTTCCATTGCAATTATAGAGTATCCTACACCTCGATGCCTCCTCCGAGGTGATGACTTGCACGTTACAAATCTTCTACCATACCCATCCTTCAAAAAAAACTGTTCACTGAAGTCAACCAATGATTTTTGCACCAGGTTCAAAGTTGTCCAGGAGTAAAATACCTGTTTTATGGATTACCCATACAATCTGGATTCCACTGAACTTGATCTGGAAGGACGGGCTGTTGCTTCCATGTCAAAATGTTTATGTCCGTTACTGTTGTACTTTGTTACAGATGTCTCTAGAGAAGGGATTGTCAGAGTGGAGTTGCCTATTTTGGTTTATATGTGTAGCTTTTGTGAAGGGGGTAGAGGTGTCAGGAAGGTATTTCTGCATTAGGTAGAGGCTTTACTTTCTATTTTGTCTAGTCATTGTAATCTGACCAGTGCTTGTGTAACTGAATATTGGTTTTTAGGCAGTCTGATGAGAACAGCATTTTGGACTTGCTGCAGTCTGTGTTTGGTTTGTTAGTTGTTTGCAACTGGAAATTCCACCCTAATAATACTTTTGTGAATAGCATTTAAATTGGGTGCTCAGTTTGCTAGAATCTCCTCGTTGACAAGTACATGAGAAGTTAATTGTACAATGTTAATGTTTTTTCTAAGCTTTAAATCAGCTGTTGTAATAAGTTAACTGACTCAAAATAACTGTATGCTTATGTGGCCTTTTTTCTAGGGACCATTTTGTGCTAACCATCTTATTTCTTTCAGTGAAATCCGCCTTGTCGAGATTGTAGAAAATCTGTGTGACAGCAGTGACTTTGAATGTAACCACATGGTAGAAGAGCATGAGGAACACTTGGAAATATGGTGGTTTAAGATGTGAGTACCGGCTTCACATAATGTTTTACTGGAATCTTAAGTCGTACCATACAACAAGAACATTGCATATCTAGTATGTTTTCTTCTCTGACCATAGCCGATAATCCAGGACTCTTTTGTACATTTTATTAGTGTTATGACGCAGTCTGCTTTTTGTGAACCAAATAATTGCAAACCATCAAAATTAAGAAGACTTTTGTTTTTTTAAAGAAAAGGTTTTGAGCTATTGTAAGGGTGCATAAGGAAGACTCGGGGACAATGGTTGCATGGTTTTGAGAAAAATACTTTTATTAAATAAAAAATGATTGGAAAAAGGCCTCTGTATCCCTAAAGCTAAGAGGGGTGTCCCTACCCCAAAGGAAACTAGTGAAATTGCCAGGAAGTCTGAAACTAAAAAGTCTGTCACTGTTGTGTCCCAAAAACCTGCTTCTGTCCCTAACACTAATGATCTAGGATAACTGTGCCAGGATGATCTCTTCTCAAAGTAAATCGTGTTGTGGTGTTTTCAGTCAGCAGAAAAGTTCACATTTTTGCTGGAAATAATGTGATGCAAAATAATGTTCCAAAATACAAGATTTCAAAGCTAGGGTTGTGCTCCTTTCCCCTAAACCTTTCCCAAGTTGCTGGATAACTCACAAGGAACTTTTTCTTCGCTTTACAGTTCTTTTTCTTATTATTTTTCTTTTTTTATAACTCTTTGAGTTTAAACAATGCAACGAAAAAACAAACCTGATTCATAGGCATACAACAGATGAAGGCAACATGGCAGTATCAAAAGCAAGAGGGGCCCCGCAGGGCCAAATGCCGTAAGACAGTTGTGAGACAAGCCAGGTAAACAATATTAACAGTGGTACTGAGCTACTTCCACCAGTGGATTTCAGTGAGCATCAGGCCATTTGCCCCATATTTTTTCGAATTTGCGGGGGCAACCCTGTGCGTTATAGATCTGGCGTTCTTAAGCGGCACATCTGTCCAGCTCATTACTCCAGCGGTTCAGGCACAGTGGGTCAGCAGAGCCCCATTTAGCCGCAATGAGTCTTTTGCCTGCCCCCAGCGCAATCGCCAGAAACATTCTTTCGTATTTTGACAGGTCTACTTCTCCCCAGATGCCTAAGAGTACCATTTTGGGCTCTTTAGGAACTGGCGCCGCCAGGGCAGCAGAGATCGTGTTAATACATCTCTCCCAGAAGACCTGTAACACCTGGCAGTCCCATATCATATGGTGGAAGGTGGCAGGCTCAGTTTTGCATCTGATGCATATCCTGTCTTCTACTCCTCCCACCCTCCCTCCCAATTTGGTCATTGCAGTACGTGCGTGATATGAGCGGTGAAGGATTCTCAATTGTATTAGTCTGAGTTTAGATTCTATCCCAATTTCCCTGGGGGACATTAATGCATCAACCCAGTCTTCTGGTTCCCGTTGGCCTACGTCTCTTTCCCACTTCGCTTTGAGCCCATCCAGCTGTGTAGCCCCGAAAGAGTTGAGGGCCTGATAGAGAGTGGAGGTGACCTTAGAGAAGATGCGTTGCGGGAGGATATTGGTCTCGATTGGGAGAGCAGGGGGGGGTCTGTTTGTTGTGTCGGGGGAATTGGGTGCGGATGTCATGGGACAGCTGCGCATGTCGAAAATGGTCCATGGGTGCCAGGTGAAATTGCTCTTGCATGGTCTCGAAGTCCAGGAGGGAACCCCCTTGTATCACGTGCTAGCGTGTGTATCCCCTTTGCGCGCCAGTGACCAAAAGAGCCAATTTTTATTATTTCCGGGAGGAGTGCGTTGTGCCATATGGGTTGGGATAATGTTGGCTTTCCTTTCCAGCCGATTAGTTTGTGCACATCCCGGCAGGCACGACGGATATGGTGCGTCGTTTTTGGCAACGTCGGGAGCCGGTTGCGGGTGGCGTACAGGATCTGCAGCGGGGATGACTGGGCCATGGTCTCTAGTTCAATACGGATGTGTGGTAGTGTGGGGTCTGCGTGCATCCAGTCGTTTACTACCCCGATCTGTGCCGCAAGGTAATACGTGCGTATGGGGGGTAAACCGATGCCTCCCTCCCATACTGATCTCTGGCGCGTGTCAAGGGCGATTCTGGGTTGTTTCCCTCCCCATAACAGCGTGCAAAGGTTTCTGTCAATAAGTGCGAAGGTTTCTCGGGGATGATAAATGGGGCATTTTGGAGGACGTACAAGAGTCTGGGGAGGGTCATCATCTTGAATAGCGTGGCTCTACCCATTAGCGATGGGGGGAGTGATTGCCAGTGGGAGTTGTCTCTGTTAAACCACTCTATTACTGGCTGAAGGTTGAGTTGGAAGAACCCTTCCAGTGTCGGATTGAGCCGTATGCCCAGATATTTAAATTCCCTGATAGAGATATGGTATGGGCAGGTCTCAGGGATCGCGGACTCGCCACCTTGGATCGGGAAGTAGATGGTTTAGGCTTCATTCACCTTTAGGCCCGCAAAGTTCTGATACTCCCTAAGGATGAGGGAGACAGTCGGGCATGAAGTGCCCGGGTTACTAAGGTATATGAGGAGGTCATCCGCATATAGTGAGAGGCGATCCTCTTCCCCCCCCCCCCCCCCATCTCCCCCCGGCCAAACTAATCCGGTCCAGTTAGGGTTGGCACCCCTGCCTCGTACCTCGACCCAAGGGAAATGATTTAGAGGACCTGCCATTCACCCTTAGCGTGGCCTCCGGGGATACCTAGAGGAGTTTAACCCATGATATAAATGTTTGCCCCAGGTTCATCTGAGCCATGATTGCCCACAGAGCATCCCACCCCACAGAGTCGAATGCCTTTTCAAAGTCCATCGCCAGGAGGGCTAGTGGGGCAGGAATTTCTTTCGCTCTACTCAACGCCAGGTGGATTCTGCGGAGGTTCATGCGAGTGGATTTATTGGGCACAAATCCACATTGGTCTGGGTGGACGAGGGTCTCAATCACCTGCAGTATTCTGTTAGAAAGTGTTCTGGCGAGGACTTTGGCCTCGCCATTGGTCAGGGATATAGGACGGTAGGAGGCACATTCCTCTGGAGGCTTACCAGGTTTTATGTATTACTACTATGCATTTCTTCCTGAGGTCCGGGGGGAGTGACCCTAGCTCTTTGCTACGTAGTAACATACGGTGCAGGTGGGTGGATAGTGTACCACCGAGGCATTTCCATGTATCTGCAGGGAAACCGTAGGGACACAAAGTTTTCTCGGGTTGAAGCTCTGCAAGCGCCTTTTGCACCTCGGCTTCTGTGATATCAGTGTTCAGAAGATCTGATTTGGTGCTGTGAGTTTTGGGATCTCAATCCGGTCGAGGTAGCACGAGGGTTCAGATGGCGAGCTCCTGGTCGGTGGGGTATAAAGATTCTTTTAGTAGGTGGCAAATGCTTCAACAATGTCAGAGTCATCTGTCAGCAGTGTTCCATCCAGAGATTTAATGGCACGTACATGTCCCCTGCTTAGCTCTCGTCTCTCCAACCATGCCAGGGTCTTATTTGCTTTGTCGCCTCGTTTGTAAATTTGGCTCCGGACTAGCTGATGGGCTGTTCGTGCATTGTCTAGAGCCAGGTTGCTAAGGGTATCTTGTGCCGTGACCAGAGCCTCTTTTGCCTCTTGGTTGCTGTTTTCTAGGATTTGCCGTTCTCACTCCAAGACTCGTGCTTCTGCTTCTCTGATCATTTGGACTTTTTGGTGGGCGGAAATTTCCCCTCGGAGGACAGTCTTGTACGCCTCCCAGATCAAGATCGGGCAGTCCACTGAGCCTTCGTTGATTATCAAAATATTCTGTTGTCTTTTTTTCCAGTTCCTCCGCAATTTCTGGGAGTCGTAGGTGGTATGTATTGAAGCGCCAGTTACGATCCGGACATTGGCAGGAATTCTTCATAGTTAGGAGCGGGGAGTGGTCCGAAATTCCCCTTGCGAGGAATTCAGCATGTAGGAGTCTGTGATTCATGCTGCGGGGGATGAAGGCATAGTCAATCCTGGAGAGCGACTTGTGGACGCCGGAGAAAAAGAAAAAGCCAGCCTCGTCATTATGAAGTGAACGCCATGTGTCCATCAACCCCAGGGCTTCGGAGAACATGGTGAGTGATGTGGAAGCAGGACGGTTTCCAGATCTCCTATGAGATCTGTCGACTGCGGTGTCCATCACTTCGTTGAAGTCCCCACCTATCACCCATAAATCGGCCTCTTCTTCCAGGAGCAAGGTCTGTAGTTCGGAGAGCAGTTCTTTCGTAAGCGTGGTGAGGGGCATAGATTGCTGCGACGCCCCATTTCTCACCCCAGATGTCAGCGAGTATCATTACATAGCGGCCCCGGGGGCAGCTTTGACCTCCCTAACCTGTAGGGGGACTCGCTTGTGAACGAGTATCATCGTGCCCCTGGAGCCTTTGATGAAACCGGCATGGTAGGTATGCGAGTAGTTAGATCTTTTGAAAAAGTTGGTGTTCGTTCCAATCAAATGTTTCATTTAAGAGAGCTATGTCTGGCGAGTACCGGTTGAGGTACTGGAGCACCAATCTTTGCTTTATGCTGGAGCCGAGGCCGTTAACGTCGCAGGAGAGTAAGGATACCTTATTGGAGTTCATTCTATCTGCGTGGGTCTCTTGTCTGGGCATCTGGAAGGATCGGTGGCGGTTGCGTATCTGCTGGTGGTGTGTAGAGATGTTCCTTCGGGGGAGACATCGGGGGTCTCCCCGTAGTGGTGAGCCTAATGACTGGATGATTTTAGTGTCAACGGTCCTGTCCATAGCCAGTGCTTGAATTTCTTGCCAGTTTTTGTCGGTATCATGCCTTCTCATCCCGTGATTCTGTTTCTTTTGCCAGAGTTTGTCGGTGTCATGCCTTCTAGCCTGTTTCTTTACATCCTTAAAACTCCCGAGCCCTGTACTTCCTCCACCCCCCCCAACTGGGAGCACCTGTCGCCCAAACATTAAACTTATAACTTAATAAACTTCTTCGGGATGACCCAGACTGAGATAGTGCCCGCGCCGCATGGGGAGCGGCGGCCGCCAAGTGGGCGTTTCCCTGTTATTATTCTGCAGATTAACCCCCACATTTGCGTAGGCCTTATCTCTTTTCCATGGGACTCTCAGCCGGGTGCTGCGCCGTGCCACCATCCGTATTGGTCTGAGATCGAGGGGGCGAGGGCCGCCCGGACCAGGGCTTCTGCGTAGGCGGGCCCAGTGGTGCACGCCGCGCTCTGGAATACGTGAAGACTTGGGTTTCAAACCAGTCCCATGCCTCTTTGGGGTTGTAAAATAGGTGATTGGTGCCCTCATAGTGGACCTTGAGCAACGCCGGGAAGAACTCCAGCGCTGTTTTTAGTTCTGTCACCGCCAGTTCGAGCTTGGCCTTCAGATCGGCGATCGCCTCAAGGACCTACTGATTCGCACCCATGGTGGTACTGCTCCCAACTTGGGCTTTGTCTTTGTTCCTGGCTCCTTCCAGGCCGGGCGGAGTCTTAGTGTATTCCTCTAATGTGGGTTGCTTACTCTTCAATCTTGGGGGTTTATTAGACATAGCACTGTGTCTATGAGTCGTGGGTCAGCCCCTTCACCCGTGGTCTTCAGTCCCAGCAAGAGTGGGTTCTTGCTATCCTCAAAGGGCCGATGATATCTGCGGTTCCTTCGATCGTCCACGCTCCTCTCCGGGCACTCCACCAGCGTCTCACCCCTTGCTTTTCTTTCACTGCGGCCACCCGGACTGGGCAATGTGATGATTATTTTGTATCCCTAGCGATCTTCCTCTGCTGTTGTCGAACGGAGACAGCTCCTCCGTCTCGGGGGTGCGCCCCTCGGGATCTTTGTTCTCGTCCGCGGCCATTTTGATGTCCCTTCCGCGGCCAGCCTCTCAGTACAAAGTAACAATACAACCGTTCCCCCCCCCTGTAAATTTGCGGTCAGCCTGCTCATGCTCTGCTCTGTGCCTTCCCACGCCTGCACATACTCTTTGGGCCGCCGCTGATCAAAAAAATATGCGCTTCTTGGTCGGATCAAGTTGTCGGATCACGGAGCTCACAGGGTTTCCAGCCTATTCCATGGCTGCCAAGCCACGCCCCCCATCTGTCTTTCTACTTCTCTACACTTTAGGTGTTTGCCCTGAGACTTTGGCTACCTGACTCGCTAGGTAACTTCTAACTTTCCCTCTCCTGTCACTGGTTAGAACTCCGGGAATAGGGAATGGTGCCTTCCTTCGTCCAGCGTCAGTCACACCTTTTACCCTCTCTCGAACCTGACCCTTCTCTATACTCATCTCTTCCGCTGTTCTCCTCCTACTACGTTATTGTCCCTTCAATCTCCCACTCTGCCATTCCACCTCCACCCTTTGATCTTCCTTTCCCACTCCTATTCTTGCTACTGTTTTTATCTCCAACTATCCTCCTTCCTCCATCATTCCTTTCTCTCCTTCCTCTCACTCTCCCCACCTCTTACTGGCTCTCTAGTTATAATTTCTATCTCACTTAATGCCAATACCCACTCCTACGCTCCCACTCACTGTTGCTCTTCCCGCTCTGCTTCCGTTCCTATTCTGCTACTCTCACTACTTCTCTACTACCACTGTATTCCTCTCACTGGACCTCCAGGGATATCGTGCTCTGCTCATCTCTCACTAGCCCCTGGTCAGACCCCAGGGACACCCAAGGATATGGTGCTCTGCACACCCCTCTACTAGCCACTACCACCTATCTCCTTCACTCGCTACCCCACCCCCTACTTTACTTGCTTGCAGTTACTACCATCACTGCTACCACAACTACTCCAGTCTGTCACTACTCCTACTCTACCTCTCTCTCTCTCTCTCCATCAGACAGACAGACAGACAGACACACACACACACACACACAGACCCACTCCTTAACAATAGCTTCCGTTCTCCAATTGCTCTCACCTCTACTGGTCTCTGACATCCTCCACCACTTCCTGTCCTCACCCAACTAACCTACGCATACGCATGCACGTACACACGCACACCTCCTTAAATACTCCACCCTTCCCAGGATTGGCTACTTACCCTGTTCAATCACTTAGCTGCCTCCAAGGGGTGTGACAGGGGAAGGCCATGGGAGGGCTTTAAGGAGCTGGTAAGCCCCTTTCCCAACATGGACCCTGCGGGGGTGCTAGAACATTCAAGGCCTTTACTAATAATTATATCCCTATATCCCTGGTGGCATAGTGGTTCGGGGACTGACACTGTAGGCTGAGCTCCGATGTTGGGGATAGCGCGGTACCCCTTTAGTGCCGAACACCCCTTTTCATGGCCTCTGCCAGTGTTGCCACAGGGATTATGCTGCTGCCTCGCGGTTTCCCAGCGTCGTCCATGATGATGATGATGGCGGCGGCGCTTCGTCTGTGGCCTGGAGGCCGCCGTCAGTGCTGGTAAGGAGTGGTGGAGAAGGAGCCTGCCCACATCAAGGAACCCCAGGGAGGTCTGGGTGGGCTCCCACGCCCCTTTGAAAGGGCCACGCTGCTGGCACTGTCACAAGGGTTTGTGTTATAGTGGGGCAGGGTTTCGAAGTCCAGCAGGCTCTGCATTGCAGGCTGTTAAAAGAATGATATCCTGCTGTGTCATCCGATTTGCAAAGCTTCATACCTGGCTATTCCAGAGGGGAGGCATTCATTAACATGCTCTCAGTGCCTAATTTGCTCATGAGTTTTATCTGCTTTTATTTATTACTGCTATTTCTATTGAACAGGAAGAGGAAACATTCTGATTTGTTGAAGTGGTTGTGCATTGAAACAATTGAAGTGTGCTGTCCACCGGGAACCTATGGACCAGACTGCTTTGGTAAAGATGTGCTCTTTTTCCCAACTTTCTTTCAGCAAGTTCATAGCCCTTTTACCACAATCTTAATTTTCAAGCTCCCATCATACGATGACCAGTTTAATCTTTCATCTGTTGACTGCTTAAATAATGATTTTTCTACTAATCTAAGGAGCGGGAAAATGTATTGCACACCAAATCACTTTACAATGAATGCTATTAAGTTCCATATAGAATTTACTCAATGACCAATGTACAACATTGCAGAAAGATGATAAATGCTTGCTATTCATTTAAATCACAGAGGATTTTTTTCTTGTTTTTCACTGCTTATGGTAGAGATAAAAATGGTATCCATCAATTCAAACCAAAAAAACATTTTTACGTTATGGACAATGAAAACTCAGAAAATATTTTGATCATTACATACAGGGCTCTGAATACGTTTTTGAGGTGTGAGTATTTACTCCCTACTTTTGGAAGTTTGGAGTAAAACAAATCTTCAGGGAGTAGAAAAATAGTTCCATTGTCAACATGGGTATTTTTAGTCAAGCTAAAAAAATGCAATTCTGAAAACTGTGGGTATTTGCGTTGTAACACGTATATTGTGTATCCGGTAATTGAGTTGTTTTTAATATTGAGGCCCTCTTCAGATCAGGTAACCCAATAGTAGAATTTGTGTCTGTGACCTGGGCTGCTGATGTCGCTTATCTGAACACATCAACTCATTAGTCATTGCAAGGGGAAGTCACCTGTAGCTGTTACTTCTTTTTTGGTTTTGCAGTATTTGCCTTATTTTAGGCAATTAAACAGACAGGTGCACTGCTTACCTGGAGGGTTGAATGTATAGATCATACTTTTTTCTATTCGCTTCCAAAGGGAATGCCCTGCCAACCTTGTGTGTGTGTGTGTGTACACGCACGCTAGCTGACGCTGTTAGCTTACAAAGCTATTTTGCATTTCAATTTTCACCATTGGAAGGAGGCCATCTTGCCCTATTCATTGAAAGTACATTGTAGAGTTTTAGTAGATGTCTGTATGCGCCCCATTCTATACAGTAATTTAAAAGGCTGTTTCTTACCTTTTCAACGTGTAGCATGTCTCGGTGGCTCGGAAAGGCCCTGCCATGGTAACGGCTTTTGTAGTGGAGACGGCACTAGAAGTGGTGATGGGTCCTGCCGCTGTAAGGTGGAATACTCTGGAGAATTCTGTTTAGAATGCGCCGATGGATACTACAGCACAGACCGGAATGATACGCATGCTTTTTGTACAGGTAATACTACATTTCGTAATGTTGCTTATAAATGAACATTCTTTTAGTCAAAAAATGTTTGCGTGTGCTGTTGCAGGGATTAAACCATGATTAGATGAGCGGGAGAGTAAAGCGGCTCCTTTCTGGTATCAGCCATAAACAGGAGCTACCTATGGGGAATGAGGAGTTCGTACATTGTATACCACAAATCAGAATTTCCAGTGTCACATGCTTTTTAACTTTTTGTCCATTGGATATAACACTTTACGCTGTAAATGTTTTTTCTTTTTACAAATGTTCCTGTTGTAAAGATGTTTACTTCAAGTATTGCTGTTTATTTGTGCTTTGTAATTTTAGTTACTTTCTTTGTACATATTAACTGTTTCAATTGGAAATAGGTTCACTGTCTTTAGAGTATACTATACTATGCTATGATGTCACATTGGTTCTAACAGAATGGTTATTGCTTGAGATTATACTTCCTAGAGTCCGTTAGCATGACCTGTCAGAGGTGGCCACAGTCCTTCCATGGTACTGGAATAAAGCTCTCAAGAAACCAATGCAAGTTTCTGTTTTCATTAAAGATGACCACGTTCTATTACTGGCAACGTCCCCCCGCCCGGACTGCGGTGGAGAAGGGTGGTGGGGAGTAGTAACCCACTAGTGATTGAATTTAGCTACCTCCTCTGTGAAGAGTATTGCTTGCACAGCTGCCCACAAGAGCCACCGGCTGAAGTACCATTTCTACTGGAGGGAGTATATTGATGGGTAAACACACACATTTCTGAAGTTGCCAGTGAGTATCCTGGGCAGCACAGTGCGTTTTGGTTAGATTGGAAGAAGAATCGGTGTAACTGAAAATGGTTAATTTATAATGGACGAGATTGCCTAGTACACATGTACCCGCTTTATTGAATGCCTGCCAACCAGCGCAGAGCACCGTATATGTGTTAGAAGCATAGCCTTTGCTGCATGGGATATCGTTTATGCTGCTGCTGACTGTAAGGCGTGTGCAGGAGTGGAGCAGCACCAAAAGCTCATTTGGCCTGCTAAGATATGAAGGGCCCAGCAGCGTTTTCTAATTTGGAGTACTTTTCTTTCACCAACGCTTGCATCCTTACGTGAGGACGGCAAAAAAGAATGTGGTAGCCGATGGATCTTCGTACAATGCCCTGCTGGGGGAGGATTGTGGTAATGTAGAAGAGTGATGGAGGATTCAAACAGATATTTTGAGTTGAAGGTTGTTTGGATGAAGGGGAAATGGTGCGAGGCGTGTGATAATGATGAGGTTGATCAGCAGGTGAAACATCTCATCAAAGAAAATTGTCATTGTGGTAATGAGGTGCAGAGGAGGCATGACAATGTAGATCTTAAACGCTTCAGTAGGATCAAGAATGAGTTGTGTCACAGGTGAGTTGGTCTGTAGAGGGGAACAATTGCTAGCTCCTGTGGATAGGAGAGAGGCAGTGATTAATTTGGGTCACAGAGCTCACATGGCATCTCTAGGACCACATCGGTTATCGGGGCAGATTTCTGGTGGCCGCAAATGGATTTGGATATAGAGCGTGTTGTGGAAAATTGAAACATGTGTAGAGAGAGTGACAAGGTGTTTAGAGTCTGAACAGTTCCATGGTATTACCAGCTGTGCTGAGAGTACTTTGGGAAATGGTGGCCCTTAATTTGGTTCGGCCACTCAACTTACCTGGAGTAAGAGATAGCTATGTGGTGGTAGCAATAGATTTGTTGTCCGAGTGGCCTGAGGTGGGTGTTTTGAGGGGGATCACCACAGCAAAAATATGAAGGGGTATTTTTGTGAGGTTTTCCCACCAGTTTTGTTGGTGACAATGGGTCTGTTAGGGTTGGCTCCTGTGCTTGCATGTATGCTGTCATCATTAGAATGTAGGCTGTGAGTGTGAGGTTAGAATGTTTAGAGTTGAATTGGTTATAACCCAGGCAGTTACAAGATATGAGCCTGGGTGGTGGGAGCCAGTGGGCTCTTGTCCCTGATCCTCTTTGTATCTCAATGACTTGATGACATCTGATTCTGTAACCTAAGAAGCTAATAAAGTAACTGCTAAGAGTACCTGGCCTGAGTATCCCGAGTGTCCCTTGGAGTGAACCCTATGACCAAGGGCTGGTCATAACAATTGTCGACGAGGATGGTCCAAGGTATGGTGAAGGAGGACCTTGGAGTGGACACCAAGTGAAGCAAAAGGACATACAGGTACCTGTGTGATGTCATGTGAGAGAGGAGAAGAGACTCTGCTGCGGGGGGTGCAGGCAAGAGGACAAGTATGCAAGGAGAGAGGGAGAGCCACTGCCCCCCATGGATTGGTTAGTGCCCACCACCCAGGGCTGAAGGGGCAGCCTGTCAGAGGAGAGGTTTTATGAGCAGTCTGTCCAAGGAGACCCCTGGGGAGATCGACCCGCTGGAGCCCAGGCCGTGTCATTAGAGGTTGCCCAGGAGTTAGATTAGAAGCACCCAGGGCTGAATGGAGCAGTACCTCCCCTGGGATGTTGGGACATGAGTGTCCAGCCAGGGCTGTGCAAGACAGCCTGTCCCAAGGGATTCCTATGCAGAAATCACAGAAACAGACCCAGCACAGAAGAGGCTGCCAGGAGCTAGGATCCTCTGGGATATCAAGGGACAGGGGTCCTGCCAGTAACACAGCCAGCAAGTGTGGCACCTAAGGAGACTTGAAAGAACTGCCCATTTGAAGGATGTTGTGCCCTTCTGTAGGGGTGATTGATAAATACAGCGGTGCAGGAAAGATTACCGTGAAGTCAAAGGAGATTGGCACTGAAATGAAGTTGGGTGCACTGTTCGTGTGGATAAGGAACTGTTTTTACAGTGAGTTCTCGCAGTCGTTGGGAGTGCCAGCTGCGAAGAGGCCCAGGTGACCGTTGGGCCGTGGAGATCATTGCTGCTCTGTGCCCCCTGCTGAATGGTGACGTCACGGAAGCTGCAGAGGGAGTTGGTGATCAGTTAGAACACTGATCGAATTGTGAGCTTACTAGGGTTCGCGCTGGGAACACCGGATCATCATGTAGCTGTGTTGATGTTACACAGCCTGGAGAGGTCCTGGACGGGGTTTGAGTAAAGAACCCAAACAACGTGGCGACGTGGGAAGGAAGTAATCCCAGCGTTGGCCAGCATCCAGTGTTTTCAATGGAGCGGCCCACCTAGTCCTGCGGCGGAGTTTCCTGTTATTTCATGGTGACTGATGGGGCAGCACTGACAAGAGGAGAGCAACGTTTGGCAAAGGTGTCAGCCTACTCGTAACGTGAGTGTAGCGTTTGGGTGAGGCATTCGCTCTAACCATGAAGTAAGTGACGCGCACGGATCAATGGAGATGATACTTTGATCTTATTTGCATGGATGCTATGCTGATAACAAAGGTAGCGGTCCAGTGTTTGAGCAGACTTGTTTTTCTGGAAGGTGTTACAGCAATTTCTTTGAGTAATGTCAGACCCTAGTTCTTTATTGTCTGGTTAGAGAGTTGGTGTGGGTTTGGTATGCGCTGTTATGATCGAGAGCATGAGTAATGAGTAATGTAATTTTATTATGCACCTATGTTTAGATGTAATAACTTGAGGCATTCTAGGTTTTAGTGTTGCTCTTCATGACAACATGGACTTTTAGGTTTGAACTAGAGCTTTGGGGGTAACTGCTACGTCTGTATGTTCTGATTGTGTGGGTGAGAGAGATGATTTCAATACACAATCAGAGTGGTGCGAATATCCACATTATGCTTAGCATAAAATCTTTGAGGTATTTCAGCAGTTTAGAGTTGCCTGTGTTGGCGACATGGACTTTTAGGATTATTTTAAAACTGGTTACCACACTTATGTTGCAGCAAGTGTTGTGGTTGAGTGACATATATGAAGTTGGTTGAGGTGCACATTCAAAGTGGTGTTTTACATTATGCTTAGCGTAACGTTTTGAGGCATTTCAGCATATTAGGTTGCCTGTTTAAGGGAAAATGTGACCTGAATGTACAATGTGTCAATGTACCACTCGAAGCTATGATTAGAATAACCAATATTGAGGCATTATAGACGTGGTGTGTGCGTGTGTGTTTATTGATGTTCAACCCAAGATTTCTGTTAGAGCAACTGCAGCGCTGTCTAGCAGTTTCACATTCTATGTACGGGTTTGACTGTGTTTGGTGTTGTGGTGTATGCTTGACTAGAGTCTGAGTGTGGTACATGACCAGTGTTTGGTCAAGGAACTCTGCGGAGTTGGAGGTGTTTGTTTGGTGTTTGTGGCTCTGTTGAGTCATTGATGTTTACTAGTGGCAGGCTAGTATGGAAACTCGTTGGAGTTTTGATGGGTGTAGGTTAGTGACTCTGCGGGGTCCTGAGGTATCTAGTAGGAGACTAGTACCAGAAGCTTTGCGAAGTTTTTATGTTGTGGTGATTTCTGGCTCTGCGGAGTTCACGTGAAGCTTTGAGAAGATTTTATGTTGTTTTGGGTTGTGGTTCTGCGGAGCCCAGAGGCTTCTAGCAGAGCACTAGTGCCTGAAGCTATGTGAAGCTTAGATGTTGTTTTTGATGACCTTATGGAGTAGGTAGGGTTCAGGGATTTCGTTTGAAATTCTTAAGATGCAAGTGATATTGTATCTTGTGTTTTTTCCTTGTGAATTTTTAGGTGGTTTCTGGGATTGCCATTGATTTCTTCTTGGTCAATCTCAGAACCTTGGCAATGTTTCAGCCTCGGCTGTGGTCACTATGGGGGTGTTTTGAATTGTTCAGAAGGGCTCAAATGTCAGGCCAACATTTGCAGCTGGGTTTTGTTGTGTTTGTGTTAGTGACAGCTAGTTGCCTTTAATTATGGTGTGATTGGGTGAGTGAGTGATGATCTGGTGTGGCTGTGTTCACTTGAATTTCTGAATGGGTCTAACAGTGGCATGAATTGTAAGTGTAGTTCTCTGTTGACCCGGGTAGATTGTTGGGTTGTTAGTAAGTGTCTCGTGTTGTTACGACAGTACCTGGTCTTTCCTGGTTTTGGGAGTTAGTGCTCGGAAGTGGCAGCTCGAGGTTTCTTTGTGGCAGGGAGAAACGGAAGGAGTTTTGTGTTTGATTGGCTTTGGTAGTGTTTGTTGTAGTTGCCAAGGTGGGCGGTTAGTGCTCGAAAGTGGCAGTTCGAGGTTCCCTGTGGCAGGTGGGAACGGAAGGAGAATTGTGTTGTTCTTGATTGGTTAGGAGCGTTAGGTGTGGCGGCTGGGTGTGTCGTAGGATGTTAGTTAAGCCTGCGGGTTCAATTGCTCGGGTAGTAAGCAGAACATAGTTGGATTGAGGAAGCCATGTTTAGTGTGTTAGTAGGTGTGCCCTTAAGCAACAGGAGGAGGTGTTGGGTTGGTTTCCTGATGATGAGTTTGACATGTGTTTGTGTTTGTTGAAGGAAAGGAGGTGTTAGGGTTGGCTCCTGTGCTTGCATATATGCTGTGCCAGGATTGATGTCATCATTCGAATGTAAGCTGTGAGTGTGAGGTTAGAATGTTCAGAGATGTATTGGTTCTAACCCCAGGCAGTTACAAGATGTGAGCCTGGGTGGTGGGAGCCAGTGGGCTCATTATCCCTGATCTCTCAATTATCTGATGACATCTGATCCTGTAACTAAGAAGCTAATAAAGTAACCACTAAGAGTACCTGGCCTGAGGATCCTGAGTGTCCTTTGGAGTGAACCCTATGACCAAGAGCCGGTCATAACAGGGCCCCAATTTACCTCATTAGAATTAAATCATGGCTTAGGTCGTTGGGCATAAGGCACTCAAATACCTCTTTGTACCATCCTCAAAGCAGCAGGTCTGTTGGGAGATTCAACAGAACCATAATGGATGGGGGGCAGATGGCTGTTGCCAGTGGTGTGAATTATTATTATTTCAGTATACGATCACCCCTCATGGTACGACAGGAGTTACTCATAAGCTTTTCAGAGGTAGGAAGCTCAATGCACCCCTTTCGCCAGGCTGGCTAGGGAGCTCTTAGTTAGTTCACTCTGACGCACTGAGAGATCTCATAAGGAGGTGTGGTAGCCAAGGACGGGTATGATGAGCAGAGGTGCATGCGATCTACCAAGTTTAGGAAAGGCGACAGAGTGAAAGTGTTGTTGGGAGGAAGTGTGATGTGAGACTTTCACTGGTCTATGTGGCAGAGGAGGATTATGGGAATGCTGTGAAAATGTGTGGAACAAGGAAAGGGTTGCAAAATATGCACGAAGAGCATAGTACCAAGGTGTTGGTGACCTAGGAGAGGTGTGTTGTAAAGATGTTTACTTCATGTATTGCCGTTTTTCATGCTTTGTAATTTTAGTTACTTTCTTTGTACATAGGTACTGTTTCATTTGTAAATGGGTTCAATGTCTTTAGAGTGTAGAAATCAATGATGTCACAGGGGTTCTAACAGAATGGTTATTGCTTGAGATTGTAGTTCCTAGAGTCAGTTAAAATAACCGCCTATGAGATGTGGCCACAGCCCTTCCATGGTACTGACAGCCCTGCCATGGTACTGGAATAAAGCTCTCGAGAAACCACTACAAGTTTCTGTTTTCATTCCAGAGGACCATGTTATAATAGTTCCTTTATACACGTTCCCAAACACATAAAATTAATGTCACATAGGTTTTTTTGCATGCCACCATTTGGCCTCTGAAGTCAAACCTAACTTGTGGTAGCTGTTGATGTAAAGCTCTGCTAGGCTACAAATGAGCTGAATCGCACCCAGCAATGATAACCTTGTCTTGAAATCTTGAGTTGCTAGCACACCCTCTATCAGAATCATTTTGTCCAGCGACTTTTAGACAACAACTCTTATTAGGATGGAACTTGTAATTTAGCTTTTCCCATTTTATGTATTGGCGTACAAGAATCGGCAGCTACTTGATTATATTTGGAATTTGAATGTGGATATTTCTCACTAAAGAGGGGTAAACATTATGTTTCTGAACATTTAATGCTGTTTGTGCACAATGCAAGTATTTTAGTGCACTCTGCTTACACTACCTGGATGTATTTTATTTTATTTATTGAAATAATTTGTGCTTGCTGTTGGAATGCCTTCTGCAAGGGTTAATATCCTGATTATTTAATAATAAAACGGTGCTCTTAATTCTGTTTCTAAAAGTGAGATCTGCTAATATGCTAATCTGACCCCACAGGCTATGTAACCTAATAATTGAGCCCAAGTTACAAGACCAGGCCCCTTCCTCGCTTTGAAGCTCTGAAGGGTCGCTCCCAGTTACTTCATGGATGGGAGACATTCCACAGTCCCGGATGCAGTGTGTTTTCTTAGTTGCAACCTCATTATTTATTATTTTAAAGTGTGCTAGTGTCAGTCCTTGAAAGTATTGCACTCGGAGACAAGTTAGTTTTTGCCTCTTGTTGAATTGCATTCTGGTATTTGTAGTCTCCCAGCCCAGATGGGGTGGGGGAATAATGGCACAACTGTAAACTTTATGCCTAACATAGTTTTATGTGGATTTATATATTTGAGTGACGCTATGGTATGTGTACTTTTCAAGTTATCTTTACAAAGCAGAGTACTGTTGAAAGCGAGACATGGAGGTAAGGAAAGGAAATGAGAGGGAAATTCAGTCATGAGTATTTGCCCATAATGTGGCAAGAGTTTGCAATCCTGGACACTGGTTCAGTTATTTTACCCTGATTGTGGCTTCTTCTCAGTAAAGGACACATGTGGGTGGACAGCTTAACCTTTTTTCAGAGGGAGGATGCAAGGCCATGTTTTTTATTTTAGGTTGGCAAGCTTGCTCAAGTATTTTTTTGCCAGGATTTTACTCTGGTTATGTTCCCAGTGCAGATGCTTACCCACAAGACCACAATCGCTTGTTTCATATTAGGATTTGTTTTTCCAGGGAATGCTTCACAACAGATTGCTGGGTTTAAAAGGTGAGCACCTTTTATACTTGCCAGCATATCTATTTAAACGTTTCGCCTCTCATGTTATTTTTTTCTGGTGTTCATTACTTTTTTTAAAAGTCCAATGCCATTTTGTCTTGTGCACTTTGTTCTAAGGGGAAGGTCAATTGAACTACATTTGTATATCTTGCTTTAAGATATATGTTCACTTACTGTGCGTATATTCATAGGTACCAGCTCTTGATTTTCAGTATGGGGCAAAAGCCTGGGCATATGTTATTCTTGCCGCTGGCCCTTTTTTTAACCTTTTCCGTGCTGCTTAAATGCGGCTAGTTGGGGTTGTGCGATGTATCACAGCAGTCACAAAGAGACTGGCCATAAAACAAGGAGCTTGTAGCATGCTGCTTAACCAAAGTGTGTGATCCATGGAAAATAATTGAGTTGCCCTGTGCATCTGTGGGGTACATTTATCCGCCCAGCAGAACTCCCCACATCACCAAACTACATCTCAGCAGTCAACAGCAGAATGGCTGTGCTGGCTCTGTTGAGCACCATTGCATTGCACCAAAACTGTGTTCTGCAATTACCGAAATAATGGCTGTGCTGTCTTTTCCAAGCACATATGGGGCAAGATGGAACACCCCGAGAAAGGCTGCCAGTGTTTTCCTTATGTACACCAAAGAAAAGAATTGAAAAGCAGAGCTGCTATGCTGCTAGCTCAAAGGAACTATTTTGCATTTGCATTTAAAATGACAGCGCCCTGATGCTATTTTCCACCGTTTCAACAGTACACAGTTCTGTTCCAGTGAGACCCAGCTATGTCCATCCATATTCAGGTTGTCCTCCAACAAAAGGGGGCATTTCTCACTGAATGACAGATGTGTAAGGCAAGATCTGGGAAATAACAAAGACCTTCACTCCAAGCTGTATGGGAAAACAATTGACTTTTTGCAACACAATATCAAAGCTAACCTCTTCACAAGAAGCCCCATCCCTCTGTGCTTATGTCAGTTTCAGTGAACCCTTGCCTTTAACAGATTTCTGTGTATGAGAAACTGACTAGGGCTACAAATAATGTTTACTATCTAGATGTAAGAGAAAACCGTATTGTGAAGTGACAGCAAAGGAAAATTAACCATGTGTAAAATGGTGCTTTTTACAAACAAGGAAATGTCTGTTTAAAAGTAAATTGTTGAATTAAGGCCCTGTCCTTGCATAGAAAGGTGAGGGGGTGGGGTTTGTTTTAAAACATATGTAGGATATTTAATTCCAACAGTTTTGCTTTCTGGTTCAGGAAATAAATAAATAAAAATAAATTTGCTGAAGCCACAGAACGGGTTTTTTCCTGGCCTGGCTTCAAAGGAATTTGCTTCCTGGGAACAGGATCTGCCTCCCTTCAAGTGGTCCAGCCGCCGGGGCATATGAATAGGCAAGGGTGGTGGATCTCGCACCCTCGTTACTCTGTGGCAGTGCGGCAGCCTGGTACAATGGATTTCTGGGACACAGAACCTGCCCTCAACTCAAACTGGGGAGCTTCAAAGGCAACTCCAGAGCAACATTGGGAAGTATACCCCTATTTGGAAGACCATGCTGGCCCATTTGGGCCAAACGACTGTCCTGAATTTATTTCTGCAACCAGAAAGCGCAGTTATACGACAGTTTAACAGTTTAAATGTAATTTTGGTGGCATTAAAACAAGGCATTGGAGCTTTCCCTAGGATGTGGGGGACGCAAATGGCAGAAAAATGTAAATCTTAGGAAAAGTATACATGGTGCAACTTTGAAATTTAATGCTAACATGCTTTGTGATAATAGGTACACATCTATAATTGTAGAATTTTAGGTGAAGCGGTTCCCACTAGAAATGGTGAAAGATTATTAGAATGGCAAAACAATATCGTACAAATGTGGGATTTGGAATGACATGTTCAGTGTAAAATCTGGAATCTGCGTATGTGATTTTCAAAAGTGCTATAACTGTAAAAATGTGCAATTTATGTAATAACTGATTTTGGCTAAAAACTGTGGGAAGGCCCTGGGCATTGTAAACCCACACCATAAAACGGATGTCATGCCCCTGAATTCCAACCCGCTGACAGGAAGGCGGTAACAGTAAAACCTGACCAATCCAGTTGTTAGAGGCATGTCAAGCCAAAGGTCGGCCCCCATAGTAAATCCTGTGATGTCAGCCACCTTATAAAAGGTGGAAGCTCACAGAGACAAAGGACACTCTCTTCTGAATTTTCCACCTCCTGCATATCCAGATATTCCATATTCATCCTGCAAGATTCCAGATTCCACTGCCTGGCAAGAGCATAGCTGACCCTATCTAGGCAGGACCATTGGTCCAGAAAAACCCCACTAAAAATCCAAATAACTCAGGGAGAAAGGGTAAAGGTGGCTGAATCCTCATTGGGATTATCCAGTGCTGCCTGCTTGCCCTGCTGCCCGCTCTATCCAGCTGAGGTGCCGCTGTGCCATGACCAGACCTTTGCCCAGCTGTTTTCTTCTAGAGAGTCCGCCACTGTGACCAGTGACCAGAAATTGCCTTGCTGTCCAGCAACTCGGTCCACAGTCCCAAAATTCCAAATGTAAGTGCTTATTGTAAGTATCACCCCATCCCATAGCCAAACGTAGTATATCCCATTCTGACACTTTGCCCTTTGTTCTACTCTATAAGTAATTACTGAAAGTACACTAGTAACTGTTTGTCAAAACCCTCTGTGTATCCTGTTCCTTGATTTCCAGGTGTTTGCGTCATTATTCCCCATCCTTATAGTACATTGCATAAATCCTTAGTAATATTTGGAATAAAATAATTAATTCCCACATAAAGAGAAATTGGCGTGGGGGTTAAAACTGCAGCTTAACCTTTCCCATGGGTAGCGTTCCTCTTCTTGATAATATAGTCACTACAATTCTATTTTTGTATCACTTGTCCTCTCATTTCCAAAACCGATTTTCCTTGTGCAACTGTTTTTCATTTAAAAACTGAGTTTCCTTCCTTGTTCATAATCCCATCCAGTTATTCATTTAGTGCTACTCTTTCACTTTCATATTATCCCTGTGATGTGCATCTGTCACTCGGCATAAAAACTGCATTCCGATTCTGTCTATTTCTCACGTTTTTCAAGCCGTTTGTCATTTTGAACCTGTGTAAATTAGCTAATGCAATTTCTACACGTGTGATTTGGCTACACTGTGTTTTCACTTAGTTGATTTTCTGAACCATATGCTTGTTGTTGGTACATTGCCTTGTAGTTTGCTAGTGTTCTTACATCCCTGATACTGCTATAACTCATATTTACTTCATTCATTCAACCACACATGTATATTAAATATTTAGTAATTCCGAGTGCTATTTTGTGCAATTGCAAAGGTTTTAAAATCCGATTTTTGTCTCCCTTTTCATGCGGGAAGGTCGGATTTCACTTCTGTTTGCTGCCTGGTATAGTTGCCAGGTATACCTGACTCCTTGCTACCCACCCAAAATTCCGTTAGTAGGGTTTTGAGGGAGTATTGCAGGGGGAAATCTTAACTGGGGTGCTATCTACCCAAAAAGTAATATTGCTCTTATTCATTTGTGCATTTTGTATGTTATATTAGAAGGTCAAACTAAGTGTATTCTATCATTGTACAGTGTAATAATCACCACACTGGTCATTGCTGCCCTATATTAAATTTGTGTGATTTCATTTGAATATATTTTAAAATAAATAAATATTGTATTACTATCCACAGGCCTGATTCATGGTTCATTGTGACCCTGGGTGTTTTTAAAGGTGGGTGTGAGACGGGTTGGGTGCCTTCTCAATCTGAAGTCTTAGAAAATAAAGTTAAAGTATTTTGATTGTGCGCTGCATCCTTGACCAGTATCAAGAGTCCTGGTCTTTTGTGTGACGCCGCTTTAAAATCCTTAACACATTGCCTAAAAACATTGAGTTATCAAAACCTGCAAGCTTTTATACATAACAATTCCACTGTCAAAACAGGTCAAAATCAGTTTGTGATTGATGAATGTCTTTGAGCAATGGGTTGCTATATAGAGTGGCTGTGCCCACCAGCCATGGTCGAAGGACATGGTCTGGTAGTGTTCTAAAGTATGCAGTGGGTACGGCCATAGGTTGTGGCCACTGGCCATGTGCGGAACAAATCTATGAAATAAAAAAAACTTGAAATTAAAGGAAGAAACTTTACCTGCAGAGACGTTAAGGTGAAAACCCCTGAAATTCGGATAAAGCCACCTCTTGCACAGTCTATGACCACAATATCATCACTGGTGACATCATATGACATCAATGATTATTTACCTAATGGCATCGGACATAAGATCACTCTAGGTGTTTTCCCATATGTAGACCCTTGTTACGTTTCTACATATGTTATATTGATATGATGTCATTTATTACGTGGCTGTACACAAGAAATTGGCATTTTAGAATAGTTCATAACAATGAGTATATTGTTTAAAACGGTGAACAGCTACCCATGCATCATATCACTAGTTGTGAAGCTTTCCTTTGTAGTACTTTGGTAAAAGAGGATATCTGAATTATAAATAGGACAGTGCTTTCAGTGTTCCTGTTTGTGCCAATTATATCTGACATGTTCACTATAATATAATCTGTAAATACATTTGCAGAAAAAATAAGTACAAATAAATAGACACTAATTATTTACTATGTTTTAAAATAAAAATATGTAAATACTCAATTGTTTTATTGTAAGCAAAATGTGTACACATATAATTTTCTAAATGAAACGAGAAGTGCTTTTATAAACAAGAAACAATTATGCATTAGGACATATGTGTGTGTGTGTGTGTGTGTGATGGGTTATGGTTAAGTTGCTGTTTCCATAGGAAGAGCACTTTTTGGGTCCACAAAGAGTGCTTTTGTACATTGTGTCACCAAACATGCAGTACGTTCATTTATAATTATGAAAAAGTAGGTCTGAAATAATTAGTGATATCTATGTTCGCTCCGCGGTCACACTTCCCTGTTCGGTCGACAAACAAGAAACCGATTGGCTAAGGGGCTGCCGCCATGACCGCCTACACGCAACGTCTCTCTCCATTGGCTGCTGCGAGACGTCTTCTGGGTCAGATGGTTTGGTAGCGCCCGATATCTTGGATCCACCGAAAGCGGAGTAACAAACAGCGTGCACATGCTTTTTTCATTGCCCTATTTTGCTGTGGCACAGAGCATTGGGAAAGGTTCACACAGTAAGAAATGAGTGATCTCTGTATTTGTTCCTCGGCCGTCATGATGTAATTTCTATGGACACCTTGTACGTACAGTAAATGTGGGGGATAATAACGATAGCACTTCAGTCCATATAGTGGGCAGGAAATTTGTAACACTTGACTGCATGTAGTGGATAGGAAATTTGTAACTCTTGAAAGCACACGGGTATAGGTAGGCAACATTGAAATTGACAACATGCCGTGACCGTATTGTTTTTCGTAATGCCTATTATTACAATCATTAATACGCCGCCATGGGTGGCACATGCTACGGTGGTAGTGGCCAGGGGCTACAGTCTTCACATATGGGTGATTAATGCACATGTTCTGAGGGTCGGTCGTCATGATCTAATGTGTATGGACATCTTGTACGCACAGTACACTTATACCTACTTAATGACGTATGTTCTACGCCTCCTTGTACGCACAGAAAAGGAGGAGTCCAATAAGGGCAGTATTTGAGGCCGTGTATTGCACGGGGGAGTTGTTACATTTGTACAGACATGTCTGGTGTCAGGGAACATTGAAATTGTCTACATGCTGTGAATACATAACTGTTTCCAATGCCTATTAGTATATTCATTAGTACGCTGCCATGGTTGGTTGGCACATGGCCATGCACCCAAAAACAAAGGGGTGGTTGTGGGGACATCCTGCACTCTTGGGTGCAAGGCCGAAGGCCATGCACCCATTAATACACTTGTACATACTTACTGTTTCTAATGCCTATTATTATATTCATTAGTGCGCAGCCATGGTTGGCACATGCTACGGTGGTTGTGGCCAGGGCCTATAGTCTTGGATGCATGGCCGTCGGTCAAAGGCCGAAGGCCTTACTTCCAAGACTCCAGGCCCTGGCCACAACCACCGTAGCATTTGCCAACCATGCATACACCCCTTGTGTTGCATTTTCATTGGCAAGTTGTGGGGAGTGCGTGCAGTGTTGGGGGCATGGGCTTCGGCCATGGACCCAACAAGAAAGTGGAAAGTACTACACTTGGAAGACACTGCACACCCATCCCATGTAAGATCTACAGACATATACCTAGGAGGGAAGCCTCCGGGCAGAGGTACAGCAGGATAACACCCCTATAGAATAACCCCCACTACCACACATCATCGAGGTGGTTGTGGGGAGACCTTGCAGTCTTGGGTGCATGGCTAAAGCCCATGCATGCAATACTGAAGTCATTAGCAGTGGAGTTCAGTTGTTAATATGGGAGTAGTGGATTCTGGTCGCTGTTTTCGTGCCCTAGTTTCTTCACTTCATGGCTGCAGACGATGGTACGAAAATTAAATTTATAAGCAGCTACTTCACAAGGACCATGTTTCACATATGCAGTGATGGTTGTGGATAGGGCCTGTACTCCTTGCAACTTAATAGACAGTTAATTCTTTTTTTAGACCCTCATTTTTACTTTACAAACCAGTGTACTGTGCATTGCGCTCAGTTTCTGTGTTTGCTTTTCTAATACTTGGGTCTGGGGAAAAAATCCTTGTCGGATTAAAAAAAACCTTCATTTCTTATGCAACTAAGTACTTCATTTTTTGCTTTCAGTGCTTTCTTCATTTTTCTGATCAATGTTATGTTTGTTGCCTTCCTGCCCATTTTTATCAACAGTTAGATACCTGTAGGCGTATTCAAACTGTGCATTTGTTCCTACAGATTTTCGATAACTATTCTTTTTTGTCGTTGTTACATCCTGTTTCCTTCATCTTTCCCATTAATGTTTTCTTTGTTGCCTTCCTGCCGATTTTTTACAACACTTAGATACCTATAGGCATATTCTACCTGTGAATTTTGTTTTTAACAATCTGCGACAACCATTTATTTGTGTCATTCTTCCATCCTGTTGGGTAGTTGGATACCTGTGGGCGTATTCTAACTGTTTGTAGTCTTTCACTTACTTTGTTCAAAATTTTGAAGTGCACATTATTTCGTAAATTTTGGCTTCAAGAACATTAAGTACGCATTTGTTAGGTTAGCTGGCAACCTCTGCTTTAGAGTAATGGTGCTATCATTACATTCAAACCATCCACAATTCGTTTTAATGTATGCAGTGTAGTGACCTGCATTGGTTGTAGCTCCTGCATGGAAGATTATTCCAACTGTTGTAAAGGTTTTCTTTCCAAGTGACACTTGACCGTGTGTAAATCTAGTTAAGTTTGCAGTTGTTTTTGGTGCCATCTGTATTATAACGTAGACGCATAAGCATTATGTAGGCACTATGTGATTGGATCAGTAAGGTAGAGCGATTGTCTGAATTGCAAATACTACATAATCTGCCATGGTTTGCATTTTGTACAAGTTGCTGAAAAGGAATGTTCTCACAATTTGGTATGGAAATATACACACATCGCTCATTTGGGATTTCTTCCTGTATCACTTTGTTACAGAGAGTACATGTATGTTTCCACATGTACGAAATTTGGAAGATTTCATTTACAGGTATACTTTTGTTTTCCAATACTAACAGTACGTACATTAGAAATTCTTGTGGATCTTCTTGTGAGGTCATAGTGAATCTCACCATTCCAGCACAGTCCAATTGTTGCCTTACTCCATAAACACTGTATGTGTTGTCAGGATTGCTTGTTGCATTTCTATGCAGTACTAACATTTGTGAACACAATTGGTCTGTGCTGTGCAGGTAAATATTGTTAACAATTGGTGTCAATTGAAATAGAATATTCATTGCTACATTTGCATAGAAACTTAGCCCACTTTCATTTGCAAACTTGAATGGGCCAGCAAGTTCTGTACCTGAGTGCATTTTTCGGTTTTTCTGTTGCTTCTTTGCCAACGTGCCTGGTTCACATTCCCTAATAGGTTTTTCTATGTTTGCGGCTATTTATTTATTTATTTATTTTTTGCAGCATTTCCTGTTGCATTCTGTTGCATTTCTGTTTCATTTACTTTTCTTTTACCACGTTTCACTTTATCTGGAACAGGGTATTGTTTCAGATGAGGGGTGTACAGTGAACGCAATCTATTGTATTCTAGAATGCAAAGAATATCAGCTTTGACTTTACTTTTGAATCAAAGTTTATTAACAAAACACCGTCAAGTGTACGTAAGTGTGATGATGCTACGTAGCTCATGCCTTCCTTAAACACTGTCTTTCCTATATCTATCAATGCTTTATCTAGGGTAAGACCTTCGGATTTATGAATGCTAACTGCATATGCAAGAGTTAGAGAAAATTGCTCTCTACGCACATACATGTCTTTGAAGAGAAGAAATCGAGCCATTGAGCGCCCTATCCTTTTTACTTCTGAAACTTTATCAAAGCGAATATTTACAAACTGAATGCTGTTATCATGTGGGTATGATTGAAAGCCAACAACTGTGCCCAGTGCTCCATTAACTAGCCCTTGCTCTACGTCAAGATGACATTTAAGCATTACTCTACAATTTAATGATAATTTCAATACTTTTTCCAACCCAGCTGTGTTGGAGATTGAATGTTCTAAACTATTTAGTCTTGTTGTGGCCTGCTCACACATGGGTACTGTCCAACCATGTAAGTCTAGTTTGTCTGTGGCGCTAATTTCTATTATTGCTTGCATTTCTTTCTTTAGCATTGTTTCATTGAATTTGCAACAGCTTGCAAGAGTTGGCATTAAGGCCATACAATTGACATTTTTGTGCGCTATTTGTTCCATTACATCAGTTGCGCATGCATTATCGCCATGAAGTGCATGTATGATGCTTTTTCAATACAGCTTGTGCTTCTTGCGGTAATACACCAACTCTAATACTTTTCAAGATGTTGGCATAAGTGAGATCTGCAGATTGCCGCATGTTCTCAGTTAATTCTCTGTATTGGAAATGTTTCCAAAGGTTAACATTACCTATGCTACCAACAGTTTTCCGGCAGAGTTTGTGGCCTAAGGTTTTAAAAATCGGTTCACCTTTTACTGGTGTCAATTGTAGAAGATCTCCGAAAACGGTAATGTGTTTCCCAGCAAAGAGTTCTTCCTTATTACTTTTAAGTACTTCTTGCAATCTGAGATGAATCAAAGCCAACATTAGATTGGAGACCATGCTCACTTCATCCATTAGTCGCATTTTCATTTGCTTCAATACTCTCCGTAATTCCATTGCAGCTTCTGCAGAAAGTTTGTAGTAGTCTCATTTATTTTGATGCTCTACTGGAAGCAGTAGTAATCGGTGTAAAGTCACACCGCCTATGTTGTAGGCAGCTAAACCTGTGAGTGATGTTACAACAGCTGACAGTTTGTTGTTTGTCAATTGCTGCAGGAACTTGCTAATAATTTTGATTAAGAATGTTTTCCCTGATCCCGCTTCCCCACTGACGTACAACAGTATAGGTTTGTTCTTTTGGCAGGTACATTCTTTATTTTTGTGCTGTATGCCATGCACAATTGGTTTTGTTACCTCTTCAAAAATGGTGCACTGTTCGTTAAGTTTTCCTTGCTGCACAGTTAAGTCCTCTCTATCTTCTTGATACTGATACATGGTGTTTTCTACTTCTGCCATAGCAGCTTCAGCCTCATTTGCTATCAGTGGTTGTCCTAATGGCTCTTAACTTCCTGTTACAGAAGGTTGACTACTGTCGGAAGAGTCTTTATCTAGTTGGGCCTGAATTTCTTCTTCCTGTTGCTGCTCATTGTGTAACATTGTTTTGTACTGCGTAAAGTTAACATCGGTGATAGTGCTTTCATTTGCTTCGAAAGCATCTTCATAGCACTCATAATTATTTAGTATATCTTGCTCTTTTCTCCATGGTTTGAAAAGTTGTAAAAGAGACATGTAATATAGTTCTTTCTGTTGAGGAGTTTTTAATGACAACTTCGCATGATTCATTAAGCTTCACTAAGCTCCCTTCACAATCGGTCACTCTATATCTACGTTTACTTTCTTCGGGTTTTACATTATTTTTGTATGCAAGGTTTTGAGCTACGTGGTACAGACATATGCTTTCCAGAGTGGTACTCCTGTTTGTCCAGTAAATTGTTTTTCAGAATGTCTTGGCTGTTGGGATCATTTCTGGAAATAGTTTCTATGTCCCCATGATTTTAGCACTCTTTTTCTAGATTTTGCAGGACCAAGACTGAGCCATACTATGTTGTCTGATTTTCCGTACAAAGCAGTCCCGGTTAAACTCTCTGCTGCTTCATAGGCCCCACATTCTCTATGAGACAGCATTTTTATGCCTAGGCTGTACAATTTCTGTGATAATGTTTTGTCTGATGCTAGGTCATCCCAGAGGTCTTGAAGCTCTGTTTTTTCTGCCTTTGTTAAGAAGGCTGTAACATATCATGCAACAGCAGTTGAATTGTCTGCAAAGTACTGCACATCTATGTTTGCATTCCACAATAGGGCAATGATTGCATTATAATCATTGATATATTTTGATTCCTCACTTCTTTTTATGTAATACGTGTTTTTAGGTGACTTGTCTTTAATACTATGTCGAACTGAAGACATGAAGTTGTTTACTTCACCTGTTTCTGTAACTGGTCTGGGGAAACCAAAGTGGCATTTGGTATAGTATTTATCTTTGTTTTTGTATTCACGGCAACACTATTTGCCACATTTGTGTCTTTGAAATTGTAAAATCTGCCCATGCAGCTCACTATGACTCTGTTGTGAAGGGATTTCACATGTGACATATTTTTGGATAAACTGCAAAACAGTGCTATCACTGTCATGGCCAAATTTCGGTGCACCTTTGATCCATTTTTTTTTTAAATTTCTTTTATTGATTTTATACAAACAAAACAATAAAAACCAAACAAGCAGCATAATCATAATGGTTCAATTACACATCAAGTTATCGTAGTCACTGCTCCCATTATCCCTCCCTCCCCACGTGAGCCTATTTGTCCATCTCTTTCAGTGTTTGGCACATGCGGCCGAGTTTCGTCCTCTTCAGAGTCTTTTGGGTTTGATATTACTCCAAACAATTCTGTTATTAGCGTTTTCCAGGCCAATAGGGTGCCCACCTCCCCCTCATCAGCCTGGCTACTCGCATTTTGCCATGCCACCGTTTCAGCCTCCGCCCATTTCTGTAAGTCCTTCCACCATACATCCACCTTAGGTTTGTGGCATTTCTTCCACCCCATGGCGATCCTACGTTTCGCAAGCACATACGCCAGATTTCTTAGTTTCTCAATATGTTTGAGTTTCCGTGGCCTAGGGAACCCGCCCAGTAAGCAGGCCCAAGCCGTGTCTATGACAAGAGTAACCCCTTTGTCGGCCAGTTTCTGTGCCACATCACTCCAGTAGCATCTAATAATCGGGCACGACCAAAACATATGTGTCATGTCAGCGTTTTCCAGGTTACATTTAGGACACACTTGTATGCCAACATTTCGGAACTTTGATATCCTCAAGGGGGTCATGTATGCCCTATGCGTTACATACAACTGAATTTGTTTTAATCTGGCATTTCTAGATACTTTTATGTGGTAGCCCTTTTTTGTGGACGCTCCAACATCCCATCCTCCATCGGGGCCCCCACTTCCATCTCCCAGTCCAGCCTCAGATGCGTCAAATCTTTACACACCTTAGCCATCACCATCTTGTACAGTCTCGAGATCTCATGACCCCCTTCAGACATATCATACATTGCTTCCAACACTGCATCTGGTTCTTCTATTAAAACTGTTTCTGGCCAGGTGCTCCTAATCATTCGCACCAATCTAATGTTTGTGACATATTGCCCCGTGTGTAGCCCCGCCTCTTCGTTGAGTTCTGTAAACTCCTTAATGGTTCCCTCCTGCCAAACATCGACCTTTGATCCATAATAGCATGTGAATATGTGGTGCTCCTCTCGCTTGATATTCTTTTCTCCAAAAGAAGTGTTGCACTTCTCCAAGGGGAGGAACACTTTTATTGCAAATAAAGTGTAGCATTGCAATGAAACGATGATGGAAATATCTTGAGACATTAACTGGATCTAAAGAGCAAAGTTCTCTAGGTGTTAATATATCTGTTGTTTTTGTTGCTGTTTGCTATGCGTAGGAACTCATGCAAATCTTCCCATTCGTATTCTGCACAACTTAGCGTAACAAACCAAGTTGGTGGTCCAAGGTTTCTGATCATGCAACGCACGTCTCTGTGCCGTCTAAACCAGTATTCCTTTGTACCGCGCATGTTTGCAAACAAATTTGTTATACTTGATTGTAAAACCTCATCTTTTTCTTGTACTTTCTGTATTAACTGTGTAGCTGACATATTTTAAAAGTGCATTCCAGATTTAAGAATGTGTGCAACTCCATAACATAGTGTTGCTAATTCACTTTCGTAGAGTAGGTGGAATATGTATTCCACATTTTGTCTCAATTGGGGATCTTGGGAATACGTTCGTAATGAGCGGTATTCTGATGCCCCAATCTGAGTGGGTCTATCATCGTACCTCCCACCTTTGCCAGTATGAAATACCAGTGGAAAAGCACGCGCTTCTATACTTTTTTCCCAAATACTCATTGGTGACCCTTTGGTTTGTCGCATTTGGTAAGTTTCTAGTGCATCATCTATACTTTCATTGGAATGCAATGGATGAATTGTGTAATGGTCTACGAGAGTGGATACTGTAGCTGGATCCAGAAGTTCAAATTGTCCAGTTTCTGATGGCTCTTGAATGATTTCAGTTGTTTGCCTTAAGCTTTCATCAATATTTATTTCCTTGTAGTACTCCTTGTTGTCTTTTAGATATTGCAATGTTGTGTAACTTTGTGTAAGTCCACTAATTGTTGCCAAATTTTTTTGTCCTTTGTTGGTACTCCATTTACCAAAACTATTAAAGAAAGCTCTATTGAACGTTCCACTCTTAGAGTGTGCACATTTTCCGTTAGATCTAATGGCAAGTACACTACTTTGCCACAAATGCCTTTCACCAATTCAGAGGGAGGTAAATTTGCTGTTTTTGGATGAAGGCGTATAATTGCTTGAAATGGGTGAACTGTTTGAATTATTATGCTCTCATACAAATTGAGCTGTTGCAGACTTTTTGGTAATGGAAACAATTCCAAATTATTTGTAATTTCACCTGAAGGAGTGTGGTTGTTGTCTAATTTTGCAGTACAGTAACTGCAACATATCAGACGTTCAGTTACTTCATATTTGCTTTCAGCTAAAACGTACAAAGCTAATTCAAACCATTTAGAGTCTTCATTATTTTCTATTTTGTATGCTATGTCCACATTTTTTTGTTCCTTTTTGTAAAACGTTCTGCGGCAACATACACACACATGGTTTGGTACTTCAGCCGATGACCTTTTACATTGTAGTATTTCTTTTCTGTATGTGTGCAATAGAAGGTTGCTATGTGCTGAATTGTTGCTACTATGCTCTAAAACTGTTGCATTTTGTACGTGGCTTTCACTTCTAAAATACTTTTTCTGAATACGATCTATTTCTTCTTGTAAGTATTTGGGTGTACCATGCAGAAGAGTGGTATTTAAATTGCCTAATTCTGAAGCTGGACTTTGCGCACAATATATTTTATACACTCAATTTCTTACTTTAGAATGATGTACTGATATTCTTTTGATATCATGGAAGGTACTTTTGCAATTAGGCCTAGAAATGCACGGTAGTGAATGTCCTTTTAGTCCTGTGTGTTTTCGCACTACACAAATATCCATATTTTGCAGCACTTTGATTTTACTTTTCTTTACCTTCTACATATTGATTGAGGAACACACGTAAAGACTTGAAAGCTTTTTTTGGAATGGCACACATTGATGTGCACATCCATTTGTATACTGGACGGTGTGGTTCTGCTGAATCGAGAGGTCATTCTGAGTTTTCAGAAGACAGTTTTGTAAGCAGTGTTTCTTGTTCCATGGTGGTAGTATTGATTTTCTCATACCCATGTCCACTGCTATGGATGGTAATTGTGTTTGTTTGATTTTGTTTGTATGCTTCTTCATTGAAATATGGCTCTGTGGTTGTTGTGTGACTCCACTCACCACCACAAATATACAAATAATTATTTATGTTCACGTTCTGTTTATTGCTCAGTTTCATTTGTAGTTTGGTACTTACTTTTGTTAGTGCTTTCATCCTTTTTAACACTAATATGAACAACTTCATTTTGAGAAGGATTGCAACGTCCACGAGTGCTTGCAGAATTAACTTTCTACGGTACGTTTTAAGGGGTGAAGATGACTTTGGTCCTCTTTTTAGTAGATTCTGAAGGACTCTGTGACGAAACATTTTTGCTAAAATAATTTTTTACTATGGGTTATTCTTACACTATCAGGATTGTTGGGGACATTGTTAGCTTTACTGGCAGCCATTACGTTGACATCATTTCTGTGTTTTGTGATACATTTTGATGGAGGACGTACAGTTTTGGTAGTTGGCAGCCATTACGTTGACATCATTTCTGTGTTTTGTGATACTTTTTGATGGAGGACGTACAGGTTTGGTAGTTGGCAGCCATTACGTTGACATCATTTCTGTGTTTTGTGATACTTTTTGATGGAGGACGTACAGTTTTGGTAGTTGGCAGCCATTACGTTGACATCATTTCTGTGTTTTGTGATACTTTTTGATGGAGGACGTACAGTTTTGGTAGTTGGCAGCCATTACGTTGACATCATTTCTGTGTTTTGTGATACTTTTTGATGGAGGACGTACAGTTTCGGTAGTTGAGACTTCTTTTATTATGTTACCCAATTGCATTACGTGGTTTGTACCAAGGTTCTACCCTAACTCTACAACAGGTGGATGCTTACATTGGGTACTTTTTTTTTTGCTCTAATTCTTCGTTCCTTTCTACGGAGCTGCTTTTTGGTAGGCATTCTTTGGTGCCGGTTGAGAAAAAAATATTGTTTGGTCTATTGTCCAATGTATGTCTGCTGTGTGCATGTGTGATTATGAAACTCTTTCCCATGGTGTTCAATGCACAGTGCTACTTTAATGTTTGTATAGTAGTACAATGTGCTTTAGATGAGAATACACAGTGCCCTACTTGTGCCGAGAACCACTATTAATAACCAAAATGGCACAAGCTTGCTGCCGCCACTTATTTTCACAATCTAACCTTCTACGGATTTCCCATGTCATTTCAGTACCAAGCACACAGCCATTTGTCACCCATTCCATGTGTTAATCTTTGTCCTACAATTGGATATTTGTAGGCAGAATGGTTTACAAATGAATGCTTCCTTTGGTGCCCAAGATAAACAAATAACCCACGCAGCCTCTTTAAGGAGAAGTTACAATATGAAGGTTGTACTGTACTTACTTTTTTGTGCACAATGACAAGCTTTCTTCCGATATGTTGTCTGCAGTGTAGATGTTGGTGATTCTCAGGAGAGTAGTCATCACTGTGAATTAAAAAAACGATATGAATTACTTTGTGTGTTTGCAGCCGTCAAGATACTGCAGCCTTCACTTGTACTTCGTTCGTCATACGATTCAACTTTCATGTTTCTACCCAATCCACGTGCACATTTCACTTCTCTCTGCGCACTCTTTGTATACTACTTTCAATATGTTACTTCAAAGTCCTTCAAAATATCTTTTTTTTCTTTTTAGGGGTTTGGAAATTCCTTGTTCTTTACAAAGTGTAGCATGCATAGGAGAGAGGTGTGTAAGCGATAGGGCAACGTAGTAGATGGGCAAACTTTTTGTACTTGCTAATGCAAAGCACAATATCCAAAAATCGGGTGACCCTCCGAAGGACATGTCAGCACCACTATTGGAAGCGTTTACTATTCTCACACCATCACATTGCAAGTAGCATTTCTGTTGCCAATACAGAGGACAGAACTGCGACATTTTCACACACAAAATGAAGGTCAACCCTAAATTATACTTCTCAACTCACACGCTTTTGACGGGTGTCACCCGCCTTGTAAAGGGCAGACTCATCCGCCAAGCCTCCTGCACGGCCATTCCTTCCAATGGACGTGTCACCCGCCAAAAACAAAAATAAGCTCATTTCACCCGTTCTTCACACAAAAATGGTTGAGAGCTATGCCTAAATAGGCATGCTTGCAACGTATGTACAGGTTATGCTGAAGAAAGTAAGCAGTCGTGCTAATTAATAGCAAATCGGCATTCTTGCACTTTACTAGAGTGCGGAGTTCCTCCACTTCATTCTCTTCCTCCTCAATCTCTACATCCTCACCCAAATATCTCTCTGCAGGCCCTTGGTGAGGTGGTGATGGTGGCGGGTTTGGTGGAGGTGCAGAGGCTAATAACCCAACAGCAGCCATGGAAGCCATAGTAATTCCTTTCCTTTTTGTCACTACAGCAATAAAGGCAACGCACCTCTATCTGCTATAGCTAGAAGGACAATGAAGATGCGCTCGGGGGGTGTGGCCTTTTGAAGGCTTGCAGGGGTTGCCTCGTGACCGTTTTCATCCTTACTAAGCGGTACACTAAATTTTACAAAGCAACTCCTGAGGTGGCCTATTGTTTGGGATGTGTGAAAGTACATTTTTCCACTCCACAATACTTTGCCTTGTGTCCACAAGTTCATTTTTAGTGTTCCGGAAGCACACATACCGCGGAAACTAGTCCCCACGCTCAGCGCAGGTGCGGTCACAAGATGACATCCTCAACACATCCGCCCCCTTCATGAAAGTCCCCTGGCCAGCAAATGCAAACATTCACACATGCGCATGCGCACAAGTGTCCTACGGACAGTGTTCGGGTTCTCAAAGTACTTCAAAGTGCAACACAAGTGAGAGGGAAAGTTAGGAACTGGCGCAATGTTGGCAATCCTTTAGTTTGTACTGCGCTTGTGCTCGCATGCTATGGTCACTGTAGGGACAGTTCCAGTGTCCTTAGGACAACTCCATTTCGTTTGCCTATGCCCTTTCCACCCACCGTGTCTGTTCTACGGATGGCACCATTTTGCTGCGCCCACTACGAACCGCTATACTTTCCTCCACACACTCCCTTTCTACTCATTTACACCCTTTCCGGCCATCTTGTGTGTTCTGCCACCATGTATTATCTCGTTCCCAAGCCCGGTTCAAGCCCCTTCCAGCTTTCAAAACAAAACACCATATCGCACAGTTCCCTTTTGGTTTCACAGTGCGCCTTTACCCCAGCTCAGGCCCCTCTAGTTCCAAACACCAATTCAAATGGTCAGGATATGCCTTTACTTTACATATTCTCTCTTACACATCATTCTTTCATGGGGTAGAATCGCAGGCTTTCAAAAATGCTAAGCTCTTTGCTTTTCCTCAGCGCGACCACTCTGACCCTTTGCCCCACTCTTGGTTTCTTACTCCTTAAACTTTTCATCTTCTGGTGCTTCCTGCACCCCTTTCATACATTCCTTTTCTTTTTCCGTGCAAACTTGCACTGTCCTTTAATCCTCCTCTCATTTGTGCCTCTTCCACGCTTCTCCACAGGCTTCTGGCCCCTTTTCCACTTTCTTCTGCTTTCATACCTCTTGCACCTTTTCCATGGGTTTCTTGCCCCTTTTTACACTTTTGCTTCAATGTCTGACTTAATTCTACTTAGTACTTCACACACGCGTCTCTCTCTAGTTTCGGGCTTGCACTGTTCCTTTCACATCGTTGAAGTCTTCCCTTTCACTCGAATACTTTAACAAACCCCGTCCTCTTTCTTACGCATTTCATATGCCACTTTGTATCGCACTTTTCACAACCTGGCTCTTACAATGCTTTCAGACTCACCGGGCTGACTTCTGTGCTTTGGCTTCCTAGCAGTTCTTTGTTCCGAGGTCGGGGTCTTGCCTCACGCCCCTCAGACTACTGGGCTGTCGCACCAGCCCGGGGGAACAAGCACTTGCATCGGCAGCTGCTGCAGGTGCCCAGCATGCCCTTTGGAACCCATACACAGACTCCTGTACTGCTTGGCGACACAGCTCCCTCGTCACGCTTCTGCACTTGCAAACTGCAACTTCTCAGCGTCCCGGTCTCTGGCTTCTGGTCCAGGGCAGCTCTGGCATCTCGGCTCTCCTCTCAACTCACTCTTCTGCTTGCTCTCCTACTCACTCAAAGTTCTTGGCAGGAGTTGGTCTGAGACTGAGAAGGGATCCTCTGCTGGACTCAGCCACACAGCCTCCCTTCTGCTCTCCCAACTGCGGCTCTTCTCCCTGTGCAGAACCACACCTTTTATAGTTCTCATTGGAGTCAAGTGGAGTCAGGCGTGAATGGTTAGTGTAAAGTGCCTGACTCTATAAGTGGGACAGTGGTTTTCTCTCAAATAGGTTTCCCTTACTTTCCCCATGTTATTCCTATGTGTAATCATTATTGCTCCTAGTCGTCTTTGTCCCAGTGTTATGTGGAAATGGTCAGGGGGAGTTCCAATGTGGCTGTGGGTTGGATATGTTTATTGAAACAGTGACAGGTGACTGACCGGGTATATAGGTAAGCCCTCTAGCTTGGGCTTTGCTTGAAGGAATAATTTTCCCTCTCAGTAGATCACTTTGTATTCCTGACCTAGTAGCATACATACGTGGGACTTGATCATATTCCCTGTTTATCTAGAGTAAGGTTAGATAAAGGGATACTTGATTAAGACCATTGGCCTCATCACGAATCCGGTGGTAGCGTGCCAGTAAAACCGGCAGGCTACTACCAGACTCATGATGATTTACCGCTTCCTGACTTCCCGGAAACACCGGGGCATTACAGCCCTGGTGGTCCGGTAAGTCAGGCGGCAGTAATTATTAGTCCCCATTGCCATTTGAGCCCCATAGGACTCAATGGGAATGGGGACCATGGAAGCACCGGCACTGTTAATAACGGTGCCAGTGCTCCCATGAAAGTCTGCGGGTGCCGTTCCGCCCGCCAGGGCAGACCTGGCGGGCGGAAAGGCATCCTGCCTGCATACTTGTACTTTGCCGGTTCAGAAACAACAGTGCTGGTAAGCTTACTGGCACCGTTGTTTCCGGACCGGCAAAGTTGTAATGAGGGTCCATGTCTTTGTCTTGTCTCTTGTTCTCCCTTAGGTTAAGTTTAGGGAGGTCTTGGTCGGGTATGATGGAACCAACATAACCCACAAAGGCTTCTGGGATTTCCTGTCCTTCCCTTGTCGTCTCGTTGGCATACTGAGTCTTGCCTAGTGTATTCCCACAAGAACAACCCGGACTCCTCTACCCAGGTGATCCTCCCTCGCTCGTCCACCCCCAAGGTTGCGATCTGAAAGCGACAGCCCTCCCCTGGCCACCTGAATAGAGGATTCCAGGGGTCTACATAAGAGAATACCCCTAGCTTTCTCACAATACCCTAATAATAATAATAATAATAATAATAATTGCTTGCAGCTGATAGAGGTGAAGGATCGATGTGGATTATAGTTGTTGCAGGAGATTTCAAAGTCTTTTCCACATCCATATATACAGACAAGGTGGTTTGGACTGGAAGTATGTCTTGGAAAGCATTCTTTTGCTTCTCTCCCTGGTCTCTCTGGCCCCCCGTTTATGGACATCTTGTCTCTGTGGTTCCCTGGCCAAGTTTAAGCCTGCCCCTCACCCCATAACAAAAATCAATTGCTTCAGGCATGAGCAGAGTCACTGTCTCCCTAAGAAAGTCCATCTGCCCTTGATTTGGGGCATATAAGGCTGCCACTGTAACCTGCAGCCCTTGTAAATATCCCCGCAAGACCAGTAGTCTCCCCTCCATCAGCCTCCCAACCCCGTTTTCCTCACTGGAGATGCATGCCCAGCAATATTCTCACACAACTTTCTTATTGTCCTATGAAGCACAGATGAAAGGCAATGCTCCCCTCCACCCACCTTACTTTTCCTCTCTTGTGCTTTCCTAAAGTGCGTCACTTTTACAAACAGGATGTCTAGATCTCTTCTTGTAGATTCCCGAGCCAAAAGCGTTCTCTTACAGGGCGAGTTCAGACTATTCCCCATCCATCTAAGAACCTCTCTGACATCCCCTGGAGGTTCATATATCCCAGTACCACCTTTGAAGCATTCAACGTTCTTTATTCAGTCTCCTTTTTCCGCATATTGCTTTCTCTGTCAGTTGTCTGCTGCCCTTAGCTATCCATTCAGTACCACAAACCCGATCTCTTACCGTTATTCCCTCCGTCGTCCTCCTTCCAGCCTGCCAAAGATTGCATGTGCTATTAAAGGTTAGGCTTGTGAACCCTTCTTGAAGACAAAGCTTGTCTCTGCCTGTATCCTCACTGGTGTCCCTAACCGACTAATACCCACTGCCCTCTCACCCCCCACATTCAACCCCCCCACCTTCAACCTATCTTGGCGTCTATGTCTGCAACGTCAAACATCCACCTCCCCCACCCAATAGCAAATGGCGATGTAACATTCACTCTTAATATGACACTTTTTTCTTTTCCCCTGATTCAAGAATGATTCGCCTCACCTTCCAGGTTCCCTGAGTCCACTTGTGTCCCCTCCACACAACCTTCACCCACCACCTCTTCCTCTCTGCAGTAAACCTAAAGGTTTAATTTAAGCGGCAATATTTGCAGGAGCCTGTCTGTTTCATACAGCTCTTTTTCAGATCTTGCATCTTCTGCTTCATCTTATCCTCTGCTAAAGGGTATTTTGCCTCCCTTCTATCGCTTGTGATCCCGTCAATGTCCTGATCACCGCTTCTCTCACCTTCATTTTTAAGTGCATAGGCTTTGTCTTTGAATTCAAAGATGTGTGCAAAAAAGGGGTAGCCCCATCTGAATATGATATGATAGTTCATTTATAAAGTGCCTATACACAAAGTGTATCAAAGTGCTCCAAGGTGGGGAAGGGAGCGGGGTAAATACAGTAAACATTCTTGCAAGGCCTTGAGACATTCAGAATGTGTAAAACAAAACTATCGTACTAGGCCCGGCCACATTTCAGATAGTGTAAGAGCACTGACCATAGTGAGGGAGGGGGGAGAAGAAGAGAAGGTAAAGCCAGTGACAAAAAGAGGTAGAGAGGTAGAGAGGTGGAGATAGAGGGAAATAGTGAGAAGAGGTAAAGGCCAACAAAAAGTCAAATGTCCAGGAGCATACAGACTGATGGAAGGTGGTGCAGCGAAGTCGAGCACACCACAATTCAAATGTCCCAAATGAATTTAAAGTCCCATCATTGGTGTTACTTCCATAGTCTTTGTTTGTTATTTAGGGAGTTTCAGATAGTGGAAGAAGAAGGCTCAGTGCTGCTGGATAAGCCAGGCGAAGGCGCGAGATCGTAATGCTTGCAGCACTGAAGAGGTGGTCGGAAGCAGCAGAGAGGGGGGGTGCGAGGCGAAAGGGCAACTTTGCTGGCATCTTTCCATAGTGTGGGCCCCAGTGGCCTTGCCTTCTGAGTTCCCAAAGTCAATCGGCTGGAAGGGAGGGACGGGGGCAGACCTGAGAGCGATGATTGCTGGTCCAATTGAGCGTTGTGACCGGCGAGTATGGAGCTGTTCCCAGCCTCCTGATGGGGTTATAGTGGAGTGCCCCAGGCACAACCAGCCAACGGACAGGGAACAGACAGGGGCCTTAAATTGCCGGCCTCGGAGGCGGGCCAGCATTCGCCAGCCGGCTCGCCTGATTGGTTTAGATGAAGATTGGAGGGACCAATCAGAGGCGAGCAGGCGAGGGTCAGGTGAACCGGCACTGCATGAACAAAGGGATCAGCCATGTTGGAAGGCCTGCTTTAGTGCAAAGGATTAGGGGGCCATGCACACTCTGCGCCGGCAGAAGTTTCACAGTAGCACGAAGAAGTACAGAGAAGGAAAACGATTTCCACATTTCAATTGTGATGACCGCAAAACACAAATTCTGTGCAGTGCACAGAGGGCATCAAGCAAGCCCAAAATTAGCCCAGAGGACTAACCTTCAAGGTGATCACTTTATCATTCAACCAGTCTGTCAATGCTCTGCATTCTTTTCTCGTATTTAGTGCCCAGGCCGATTAAATCCTGCATTATACGTACTGTATGTACTTTGTCAACCTCTTGTAATATCCTGGCTTCATTGACAATTGTTGCTTTATCCTCCCAACAGTACAGGCGCGCTAGCTACAATGGCTCCCATCCCCTCCTGTCTTCCTCCTCTGTGTGCTCAATCTGTTGTAAAGTGCTTATCTGTGATTGCATGAGCTGTGAGAATGTTGGAGTCCTGTTGTAGAATGTGGTCCTGTGAGTGTGTGTTAAGGTTCCAGCTCATGTCAGTTGGAGCTGGGCCTACCTGGATGATGGGACCCAGTGGTGTCCTCCATTGTAAGATCTTGATGTAACTAAGAATAAACCTTAAGTGTTTGACCTACAAAGAGTAAGGTTACTCCCCAGTGAAGAAGAAGAGGCACTCCAGAGAATTATCAAAGGGGATGCTGAACAAAGAGGTTTTCCCAGCGCAGGCTCTAAAGAGCAATAGTGAATATGAAGGGGAGTAAAGCCCAGTGCAAGGGTGGATGCCGCATCAAGTGTTAAAGTAGGAAGAAAAGTTAGTCCCAGCGCTGATTCAAGGGTTAAAAAGGGCCCGAAGAGCTGCATACGCAAGTTTAATCGCCCTGCAGCAGTAGCCCACGGCATATGGTCCTGTAAAGGCACTGGGCGTTGTTCTTGGGCACTTCCTTGGTATGGTGAATATAGGAATACAAAAGACACATACCAGCTGGTGCATTTAATGGAGCTGCGCCTGGCAAAAAGATCCCTGAGCGACGTTTCAGGGTATGCTGGGAGTTGTATGGCAGCCACAAGGGGCTAGCGGGACAGCGTCAGGAGCATAGAGAAATTGTTTGGGAACAGAAGCAATTTTTTTTGCGAGAGGTGATATAATCGAAGTGCTGTGCATATTCCAGTTGGAGCTGTGCACATTAATGGACCATCATTTTGAAGAAGAAAATTAAGTTATCGGGTGATTTTACGTCTTAAATATCCTTTTGTTTAAAAATTCGTTTTTCCAATGTATGACATGGTTTATGAGATGTCACTGTTCTGGTTAGAATTGCCATGCATGTAAGTTATGTGTCCCAGAGCGGCATGTTGAATTAGTTGGCTGAATTGATGATTAACGTATGTTGCAATATAGTATATAACATTTTAAGGATTTACAGGCATCTATGGACTTTTATGGACTTTTTTATAAATACAGTCATTGTGTTAAGTGTGTTTAAGTGAAGAGCATGAAGTATGCCAGGAGTGGCAAAATGGAAGAGCCTGTTTGTGTGAGTTAGTGATAATGATTTTGAGGCTTTGCAGGTATTTGTAGATTACTAATGGACATTTATGGACTTTATGGAAATGAGTTATTCTCTTGCTAGACAATTGTATGTGCGTGATGTATGCCTGATACAGCAAGATGTTTGTGCCAGTGTAAGTGGGCTAGAGGCAATTCTTTTTGAGGCATTGCAGGGTTTATGTTGTACAATACAACAAAGACTTTTAGCACTACAACATGACTTTTCACCATGCATGTTTTTGTTTGGTCCTAGCAAAACCAAACCAAATTGTAATAATTTGAACGTTTAGATCATTCTTGGTAAGGATGGAAGTATAGGTTTTGAAGTAAGTGATTTGAAATGTACTAAGGATGACAGAGAGATCAGAATGATTGTGTCCGCAAATGTGCAAGAGTCGTGTACCCTTGAATGTTTAAGTTGAGGTTGTGCCTAATATACTTAAAGGGAGGTTGTGCCTCCACATTGAGAATCTGGCTGTCGGATTAAAGTAGGGATGTAAAGTAGGGGTCATGCCCAAAGAAGATGTTATACGAGGTCACGCCTCAGCAATGGTTAAGGGGTGAGGTCACGCCTGCGCTCAGAAATATATGTGGGAGTAGTAAGTTTCCCAATATATTTAGTAAGCGGTCAAACCTCTACAAGGTGGTAATGGTTAGGTCGCGCCAAGAACCATTTATTAGAAGAGGGAGGATTCCCTGAAAGTTGTCATGGGTAGGTAGTGCCTACCGCCATGTATCCTAGATGGGATAGAGATTTACAGAGGTGAAGTGAGAGGTCACGCCTCCATTGGATTATGGTCTGGTCGCCCGTGAGTCATCAGTGTTTCTAAGTTAACTATGGGGTCACCCCATGATGTTATTAAAGTAGCACATCCTCTTTAAAAAGTGCAAGTTGCTGTGTGAGTGTGCATTGTGTTTTTGTGAGAAAAGGAGATGTGTTGTGAAGTAGATTTGTTTATGTGTGTGTCTGAAGTAAGAGAGGGAGATATATTGTAAAGTGCTTATTTGTGAATGCATGCGCTGTAAGAATGTTGGAGTCCTGTTGAATGTGGTGCCGTGTGTTTGTGTGAAGGTTCCAGTTCATGTCAGTTGGATCTGGGCCTACCTTGGTAAGAAGGCTGCTTTACATCACAATCTATTTTTTTGTCTTCCTCCTCTGTTTGCTCAATCTATTTTCTGCTGTGAGACCACCTTCATCCTGGAGCAGGTTGTTCACCGTTTCTTGGACTCTCACCTCTGTCTTTGTGGGAGACTCTCCCTGTATCTCGGGGTCACTAGGGAAGCAAAGATTACATCTGCGCTCTCTATTCTGATGTCATCCATTGTTCTCTCCAATTCTTTTTTTTCCTTTTTTCCGCGCTCTCCCAATCTCACGTCATATTTAAGTTCTAGAGTATCTGCTTTGAGTTTGTTGCTCTCCACTGCCTACACTCTGTCCTCTTCCACTTTCCCCTTCAATTCCAGGACTGAGATCTTGATATTTGAGTGCATGTCCTTAATTTCCACTAAAATGTTCAAGATCTCTTTTTTGATGACTACCTCTTTATCTGCCTGTGGTTGTCCTGCCTCCGCCAGCATTTCCCATTCAGTCTCTTGTGCTAAGTGTTGTTGCCTGAATGGAAAACATTTGAGATGTTTTTGCCCATGCCTTGGCTTTGAACATGAATGACCATACTAGTGTAGCATGTTGATCAATGGTGCAGCGGCAGCACTCTGTTTCTCCTTAGGATCTCACTCAGAGTCTCAGTAACCCCACCTGTGTTTCTATGCTCCATCTCCTCCACTGAGGCGCTCACTGGGCAAATGGCTACAAATTCAGCGGGCCACTCTCCTCAATAGCATTTAATAGTGATTTCCCCTACAATCTCTTATTCTTTCTTGTGCAGGTCCTTAATGGATGAGCCCCCTAGGGTGCAGGCCTCCTCTTCCCTCTACTTCGCCCCCTCCGAGAGTCCCACATGTGCTAGGCCTCAAAATTGCAAATGGCCAGTCAATCGCACAGTGGCTTTTGTGATCTTTCACACAATACTTCAGTTGAAAACACTAACGTTTTAACTGTAGTGTTGGGTCACTGATTTTGGGTCACACAGCCATAAGGCAGAACTTCATGCAAAGTGATGCTGGTAACCTCTGCCTTCTAACCTCTGCACTCCGGCACAGCTCAATTGTTTTACAAGAGCTTCTGTATTCCAGTACAATACAGGTTTGTGTCCCCAACCTAATTTCTAATCCATTTGAGCATATTTCTAGTGATGGTAAAGAGAGGGTCATTTTAAGGCCACCACATTTATCTTTTGGATAATTTTCTGTTTTTGTAAAAATGTTTTATCCTTTCACAGCTTGCCATGTGGCGTGTAAAACTTGCACTGGGGCCACTAACAACGATTGTAACGAATGTAAAGAGGGATGGATGAAGAACGATGAGGATGCGTGTTCAGGTAAGCGAAAACATAATGAGTTATGCTTTCCTTAATACCTCTTGTAGCGAAGCAAAAAACATTAGCCACCTAGATTATCAAGGGAAGTCAATTAGAAATATTTGCCATTTCTCATTGGTCTCTCCTGTAGTCTGTCTCTTTTTAATTAAAGATGTAGACCCTTTATTACCAGGTAATTGGAGCTGCACTTGATATGTGAAAAAGAAGATTAGAGGAAAGTGTTGCGTGAGAAGGAACAAGCGATTGAGATCAGTTGGAAATCTGTGGGTAGTGGCAGATTGTTGGCCTCATTTGGGAGGTGGTAACCAACAACCTTCGCCAGCGGTAGTGCTATAGTATCGAGCATAGGAGATGCAGACCCTGCAGCTTTGATATGGTCTATTGCTTCGCCTGGAGGCGGTGGGGAGGGCCTCTGTGATCTTAATCAGAGATGATAGCAACAGCATCTCAAAGCCTCACTCCAATATGGGGTCCAGTGGCCAAGGCTAGAGGTGACAGTGATGTCTAAGGGGCTAATGGTGTTACCTGCCCACTGCCTCAACACAATCCTTGATGGCGGCCCAATCTCTTGTCTGGAGGTGTTGGCCAGCGCGGGTGTCTTGCAGGTCCAGGACGTCTGGTATGAGAAACTTACAGGAGTGTCTATTGTTTTTCCTGTCAGTACTTGATCACAACCAGAATTTGGTATTCTGATGTGTTAGCCTTGTTTCACGGATTGTGATTTCTAAGCAAGCACTGTGGTGCTGATTGCTTTAGATGATACATTAAACTATGCCTTCTGGGTTTGGTATGTCCCCACATTCCTTTCTTTTTAGTTTACTTGCAGGTTTTTATTTTTCCCTTTTGGATCTTGAAGGCAGCCTCCTTGCACGTATCCTAAAATTATACAGGAATTGGGTAAACCCCGTCAGGGGAATGAGACCAGGAGATGAGTTGCAAAGATAACAAAGTGTATATAATCATTAAAATTGCCGAGAGTGCTCTGCTGAAACATTACACAGGCAGCACATTAAAAAGGCACACAGCATCACTGATGATGACATGATGACGACATGATGACAAAATCTATAGTGGACACAAGTGTACAGTGGATTGGATGGAAGCCTATGGATCAGTTGATACTATATGAGATGCCAGGCGCTAATTGGTTGCCACTTCTCAGTCACTGTTGGTCCACATGGGTCAGCTGGGCTCATCTCCACGGTGTGAAGGTCAGGGAAAGGGAGTACACACCTGTCTAACTAAACTAAGCAACAGGAACTGATAATGCACAAAATAATGGCCCACATAAAATCTTGCATGAATAGGGGTACGCTGGTCAGATCAGCTAATATATTCGTATTCCGACAGTCACATTTAGCAATCCCTTTTATACCACAAACCCTGCGCCCAGGTGCCTTCAGTAAGGATTGATCTGCCGTCTGCCTATCAGACGTGCTCATGATGTAGGGAGATGTGTGTTAGTTTTGGGAGGATATACTGCAACATAGGATTAGGGCTGGGGTGGGTGTTCTGGAATGGCATTTACATGGGGTCAGCATGAAAGGGACTGGGGGGTCGGGGCCAATGTGCTCGGGCCTGACGGGGTGGGGGTCGAGGGGGCATGGGCAATTTAGGAGCGATGAATGGCACTTGGGCTTATGACTTGTCACTGTCTCACGCTCTGTACAGAGCACATGCTTTTGGAAATGTTACTGCAAGATTGTAACAAGGCATGGCTGGGCTTCCGTGAGAACAGGGCTCGAGTGGAGCTGGCAAGGGGGAGGCAGTGGTGTGGGCTGGCTGTGCGAGGTGCTGGGGATGGGAGAGCTGCCTTTATACAGAGAGATGGATTTTCGGGCCTGGTAGAGAAGATGGCACTGGGCCTAATTCAAAATGGCTTATGGCTGGGCTAGGGGCTATGCTGTGACTGTTATTTTGCTATGGGATGTTGTGCGACTAAACACTGCGGGGGCTGGGTACGCCTCCCCCCCCCTTGGCTAATGTATGTGTTATTCACCTGGAGTGACGCAAGAGGGGGGGGGGGCAAGGATCATCTCCTTCCCAACATTTGCTCCTTTCGTTACTCCAGTAACAAATACCCTCCCCCAGTACGGTGGCGTTCCTCAGCCCTTTTTACTCCCTCGCCCCATGCAGGGCTATTTTTGATGGGCATTCATGCTCTACAAACACTTCTCAAACTCTCTCCTCATCTTGCATATTCTTCAGGAGTGCAGGTCATATATATACATCCCCCATCACCCACCAAATCTACCCACACCTCCTTGTAGTTCCCTAGGTCTTCGGGTTGTGTGATAATAATGGTTCCATGTAATAATGTCTCCACAAAAATATCGCCATGCAAAAATATTGCCGAAAAATGGCTGTTTTTTGTGGGGACTTTATTGCATGGAACACCCTTTTCCCAGCGATTTTATGTACGGCAACCATATATATGGGGATAATATTGCCTGATACCATAATAATTATCTAGCACATCCCCAGTATTATATATGGCCACCATACGATACTTGGGCTCATCATTCTCCCGAGTTTGCACCTGTGCTTCTTGTGTCTCACGAGGCTCTGTTAGTGTTTCTATTACCAATTGTTACCATCATCATCACACTGCTGGGAACAGCTTTTGCACAGCATTGGAGCCTAACTGGCACACACAGAAGATTAGCAGGAAGAACACAACAAAGGGGATGAGCATCTTCATCGCAGTCCCAAGCCATGAAGGCACCCAGCTGAATCCCATGATGAACCACACTCTGTTCTGCACACCCCTTCTTTTCTCATTCTCACCCCAAGTTCATGTACTGCTGCAATTGTGTGCGACAGGGTACCGTTTTCAGTGTCTGAAGAAGGTACAAAGGTACAACATGAACCTCTGATCTTTTTGCAAAACACTGCCTTCCATTGCTGTGAGGAGGTCCAGGACGTAGCGGTTCTGCGTTGTCCTGAGCCGCAGTGCTCTTATTATTACTTTGATGACGTTAAACCCTTCTTCTGTTTATTTGCTCGCTGGATCGGCTTCCAGCGCACGACCTGGCGCCATTTGGCGTTCGTTTGTGTTTAGATGCTCGGTATAATTGATGCAAAAAATGTCTCTGCTGATTTGAAGAGTTTGTGTTCATAGGGATCTGTGCAAGGAGGTCAGAGGAACCTTGGGAGATGTAGTTTGAGGCGCGCTTCCTTCGAGCCAAGATCTCTTCTTGCTCTTCCTCAGACAGTATGCAGTAGATGAGTGTACGGGGGTGATGCTTCTGTTGGCCTTTGGTCGGATTGTCCTGTTGGCACCGCTCCCCCTTCACATGCTCCTCTGGCATCACCAGCAGTGCGGAATACAGTGTTACCAGAGCATAGTAGCCCCTCCATGAAGGTGGGAGGTGCAAGTATGCCCGTTTGCAGCACAACATTAGTAGTCCATTAGGGCGGCAGTGCCTTTTTCGAATGTTGGGGATGACAAGTGTTCTGTTGCAACGTGTGTTGGTACCCATTGGTACTTTTTCTTCCCCATGAAAGCACAGTCCATCATTTTCTTCATGCTGTATTTTGATAAGTTTTCCGAGGGCAGTGACCCATGTCAGCTTTGTGATATGATCAAACCAAATTTGTGCACGTTTGTTCCATCCATTCCAGTGTTTCATTGGACAGACTGCGCATTCCCACAGCTTTACACATGAATGTTGATTCTCCTCATTTATTTTCTGTGAATGTTGTTCCCTCAATGGCCAGGAATGGCTCCCTGAAACACTTTGCACCTTGTGATACCTTTTTACAGATTCTCTTGTCTGGTGGAAGGAGTTTCATCCTCACTGTTAGTGCCTGGAAGTTGCTCTTTATTCTGCATCATGTGAGGTGGATGAGGTATTGAGTTTCTACCAGAGGGCCCTCCTAAGGTACCAGAACCTTTGGTGTCCCAGATGCGTGCGGTATTAGTGAACACACATATCAACTAGCATTAGTAGCTCTTTTCCCTGAGCCACTCATATCTGAGTAGATTGCCCTGGATGACGAGGTTTTCTACTTTATCTAGTTCCAGACCACGGTATGCATCATACTTAAATTGTTGTTTGCCTCCTCTTTCCACTGAGAGGGATTGTCTTTTCTCTGCTGGCCTGCTACACACTCTATCAGTGGTACATGGTGATTTCTGAACATTCACGGGCTGGCTATGATACATTGGAAAAATACCAGTGTTCACATTTTCAATATTTTTAACATTTATGTTGTATAGCACATACACCCTAGGGGGGGGGGGGGGTGTGAGGAGCCAAGTGCTACTTTAGATTTTGTAATCGGGACAAGAAATGCATTTAATTTGATTTTGAGGTAGTGACGATAGTAGGTTGTGAGGTATCTTGAAACGTTGTAAACATAGTGGTAGTTGGCAATGTAACATTAATTGCATTTAGTGAGCTTTCATTGTCATTATTTACAAATACCTGCATTTCTGGGGTTACCCTGGTTAAATTTGTGTACAGCATAGTGAGGTTAGGGGATGTGTTATTATTCCAGGTCAGTTTTACCCCCAGCCCCTTCTTTTACATGGGCCCCCCAGATAAAAAAATGCTCCCCAATAAATACCTAGAACAATCGTTGTCTCATTGTCAGAGAAAATACAATAGCTATGAAATTTAAGCCAGACTCATGGCTACATGCTCTTGTGGCACTAATTCTATTCCTACTGCTATCTAACGTATTATTTTCGCTGTTGAGTGGCGTCAGTTCCATTCTTGTGGCACCTATTGAGAAGGATAAAACGGGGTGATGTTATAGAATGGGAAATGGAACATGGGGAAGTGATGACAAAACAAAGAGACAAGATCAAAGTATTGAGAGAAGGTGAAACGGGGTGTACAGTAGATCACCTCATATGGTTGAAGAAATCTAGGAGAATTCCACTTGCGGACAAAACTCCTGACATATACCAATTCTCCTGGCATCAGAGTTTGAGCAGGGCTATCTTGAGATGCAGTCGACGTGCCTGTCACACTGTCAGCAGTGAATGGTGGTGCAATCTGTTTGGCAATACATCTCACTGCTTGTGTGAGTTGCGTAAGATACTCCTTAAACTCTTCTCCTAACATAGTGGCTGTCCTCTGTGCATCAGAAACCCTCCTTTCTGGCGACAATGGCGTTTGCATGTGCGACTAGTTACTATTTCGTGGGGGGACAGGTGGAGATCCTTCCTTGGTTGAGTGCACAGTTGGAAAAGGGCCAGGGGAAGACAACACACCCAATTCTTCTTTAAGCAGTTACATAGCTTGGACAATCTACTTTTTAGGAGGCCGTTGATTTTTTTCTACAACCCCATTTACTTGTGAGTGCAAACAATTTTTTTTTTTTTTTCCTCTCTAGCTGGGATGTCACTTCCTTAAACAGATAATTAACAAAATGAGTACCATTATCAGACCTATGACTTCACATATGCCCCATCTGGGAAATACTTCTCTGACCAAAAACTTTGCTGCACACTTTGCGTCTGGGTGGAGGCAGGGCCCAGCTACCAACCATCTAGAAAATGGACACACCACCACATTCGATATCTTGCTACGTTGCACCTCACTCCCATGTCTGCATAATCAATGTGCAGTTCGCAGAAGGGCCCCACTGGGCGGGGCAAATTGCCTCGTAGCGTTCGTAAAGTCATTCCAGAACTAAACGCTTAGCATGTAGTGCATTCGACCACCATTCTATTAAGGTATTCCTGAATGTTTGGGATGAACATAGCTTTCTGCAGATCGGCGGCAATTTGCTTTTTTGTGCTATGAGCTGGGAAGTGCAATTGTTCAAATGCGATATATAACAATTCTACAGGCATAACAACTTTTCCTGTCGTGTCCTGTCTCCACAACAAATCTGTGGGGGATTGTGTGCAACCTCTTAGTCCATAGATCTTGCTCAGTTTGGGTTGCTCTCTTTTGTAATTCTTATGTGGGCGATGGGAAGTGCATTATAACCATCAGGTTTTTTTTGGTTTGTTTTATTTATTAGTATGCATTCTGTGCTCATGGGTATTGGGAGGTATGCTGTCTCTTTTGCGGCTGTGTCTGCAGCCGCGTTCCCCAAAGAGATTTCGTCCAAATTATGGGTGTGTGCTTGGCACTTCACGATAGCTACCCCTGAGGTTTGCACTAATGCTTTGATCAGCTCCTCCAGTAATTCTGCATGTTGTACTGGGGACCCATCCGCTCATCTAAATCCCCTTTCCTCCATCTGGACAGTCCAGCATGTGCCATAGTGGTGACATGCTGAATTGGAATATATTGTCACTGAACATTGTTAAGGAGAATTCTCAGAAATGTGCAAATTCCCTCCACCTTAGAGGCCCCCAGCAACTTTGCTAGATTTTGAGGACTTGATTTTTTTTTTTAACCTGGAGAGAGTGAGACCCTATTTCCCACTCTCTCGTATATTTTAATGTGATTTCTGGACTTTGTGTTTCTTTTGGTTGTGGAGTCTGACAAACTCCATAGGCATCATCTTTTACATTGTGTCACATAGCACCTTCAGTGCAGTGGCACAGGGAAGTATTTCAGATCTCCCAAAGGTTTAAATACCTTCTCTGGGATAAAGTACTGTTTCCCAGAGAGCAGTAAAGTGACATTGACTTTACTTACATTTGTAACTTTCTAGACCCATCACACACTCTCTTACAATAGGGTGCTGGATGGGTTACCTAGTATCCCCCTTGTCTAGCTTTTCATGTAACATTTTTATGTTACCCTTTCCTCACTGAATGGCTGGTGGCAGTGGTTTCGTTTTAACTACCGTGATGTGCGTTTACTGCGGGCTGCGTTCGCAGCTGCAGTAAAGCACCCAAGGGGGCAATTTTTGTCAAAATGGCCCGGTCTTCTTTTTTTGCCATTTCTTTGTGGAAAGGTCCGCCTTGAGATTTACTCTGCGTGCCAGACCAGGTTTGCTCCCATTGTTCGCTTTGCCTTTTGGCCGGATTCATGAGTGAAGCCCGCCTCTGGCTCCAGGGTGTCTGGGGTAGGCAGGAAGTGAGGGAGGTACCCGAAACTCCCTGTGCTTAGTCTCCTAGGAGACCCAAATGCACTCTGTGGTGATTGGCCGGCTGACTGTCCGGCAAGGACAGCCACCCTGCTGGGTGACTGACTGCTGGGCTGGAATGAATGGGAGGGAACTGAATAAAAGGCGAGGCTTTTGGCTTGGAAGGCAGAGTTGACCACTGGACAAAGGAACCGAAGAAGAACTTGAAGAGGACGCCTGCTGCAACTCCTGGACCGTTGGTTTGCCCGGTGAAGCCCTGCTGCTGTGCTGAAACTCCAAATTCGTATCGACAGAGAAGCCCCTGCAAGGACGACTTCACCCCTTCAGTTGGTGGGACCAATCAACTCCAAAGTAAGCCACCTGGACATCCTTCTCGAAACTGGTTGAATTTCCACAGAGTTGCTGCTGGAAACCGTATAGTCTGGTAGAGGAACGCCAGATTGTGTGCGTTGCTTTTAAGTTGGCCAAGAGCTCCAGGAAGATCCTCCGGACTCCCAGGAAGCAGGACTGACGGAGCCTCCGCACCCTCAACAGAGTGCGGGACCCCAGAAGCAAGGAAAGTCCATCTTGACAGCCGGAACCGCGGTGTTGCTATTTGCGGTCGTTGCGAGGAGCTTAAACACTGAAGTGCCACTTGTTGGAAAGATTGCTGGTTGCGAGCGGTGACCGTCCCATTGCAGTGCAGGAGTCCCTAGAAGTCCTCCCTCTTGTCCCCACGACTGAGGCCCAGGAACAGAGAGAGATCTGCAGAGCTGTACACGAACAGAAGTCATCTGCTGCACTTTTTCTTCAATACCAAGGTAACGGAAAGTCTGAGAGAACTTAGCTCTTGTTGTAGAGTTGCTTGCATCTTCTGCCTCTCACAAGTCTAACAGCTTGTGGCCTATTTGATTCTTCTAAAGACTTCTAAAACATTGTGCAAAGACTTTTTCTACCTACCTACTTATTATTATTATCTACCTACTTATTATTATATTATTATTACCTGCAAAGACGCACTTCAGCTCAGATAGACTTTTGCCTATTGACTTCGACTTAGCCTTTTTCACCGAATGACTCTTCTTGGAGGACCTGAAAGTATTTGCCTGCTTAAGAATATTTGTGGTCTCTTGTATGCTCGAAATAACCTTTTCCTTTTACCAACTTCAATAGTATTCTAAATGCAAACAGTAAGATATTAATGTCTCCAGCAATCTAGCTATTGAAGTCACCTGAGGGTGTAGGTTGTGTCTGTGGGCCATCCCAAAAGCGTCTTTACTGATTTAGAAACTAAGAGTGTGTGTGTGTTGAAGTGTATTTGAGTGTTTGTTTGTTTGTTTATTAGATTTATAAGGCGCACCAGACCCGGGAGTAGCAGGGCGCAGAAGGTTATGCGAAGCTTATAGATGTTGCATACACAAAAATAATACAAAATACAATATACAATCTTAAATAGCGAGGAGAGACAGAGTAATTTACATCTTGGTAGCTAAGTATGTACACAATTTACAGTCTAACAGCAAGTCAAACTAGCAGATCACAATTTCTGAGGTGACTAGTTATCAGTCATGTTGAGGTGAGTGATGAGGTTTTTTCTGAATAAGGAGTAGGCAAGGTCAGCTCTCAACTGGTGTGGCAGGGAGTTCCAAAGATTAGCGCACTTCACAGGGAAGCTGTTGCAGCCAATCTTGGAGGATTTGAATCTAGGTACTAGCAGGCAGTTGGTATTGATGGTTCTAGACGGTCTGCTGGAGGTTCTGTCAATTAAATAACTTGGAGCAACATTGTGTAGTACTTTGTGTCAGGGAGGCCATTTTTAGTTGTATTTTGTTGTGATTAGATAACCATTTATGATGGTGTCTGATAGCAGAGATGTGCGCTCTTTTATTGATGCCTAGTGCAGCTCTGATGGCATTATTTTGTAGTATTTGGAGTTTTTGGATGGTGGTTTTATTAGCACTACTGTACTGTGATATTGCTCCCTTCTGAAGATGACTTACTGTAACTGACTGATAGATTAATAATTGTTTATTCAAGAAACCTTGTGTGTAAAGGGTTTATTTGAATATCTGTCACTGTGAATCTGTGTAACTCCCCTACAGCTCACATTGTCCCCTCTTCAGATAAGCCTGGCTGCTCAACACACTACCAAAACTGTAGCTTACACCAAAGGTTGGGTTTCCTATACCTGTAGTAGAGTTGTGTGTAGTGCACGCAAAGGGTACTTCATACAAACTTTGCCTAACAAACATCCCTTTGCTGCATAGAACGCTTTGGTCAATACTACCAGCTCCACAGCTTGGGCCGAGTAGTGCATGGGCAAACGTTTTTTAACAAGTACTTCAAACTCCCCTTCTTCCAATCTCACCACTGCTGCTACTACATGTTTTTCACCTATTTCTTGGCAGATGGATGCTGATCCATCAACAAAGTACACTTCTCCTTCCTCTAGTGCATTTTCACTTGCTTTGCGAATATCGCCTCCTTCTCCCTCGTATGTGGCACAATCATGCGCTTGCACAGTGCAGGGCTTGATGAGAAATGTAGCTGGGTTTACTGATTTGCACTTGATGACATGGATATTGGGGCTCGACAATATAATCTTGTATGCTGATGCTCTCTGTATTGTGACAGTGGATTTGGATCTTTCCAATATTGCAAACGGAGAGTGCTCTACATAATGGGTGACGAGCACCCCATCACAATTGGGGAGCTCTTTTCAGCGCGAAGGCGGCATCTGCGAGAGCCTCTTCACAAGCAAAGTAACCCTGCGTTGCTGAATCAAGTGTGCCACTGTAATAGGCTAGTGGTTTGTGACCCATGGATGTTTTTTGTCAAAACAGCTGTCATCAAGGTGTTATTCGAATGTTAGAAAAGGTAGAACTTGGGTTCATAATCGGGCGTCACTAGAACTGGGGCCGTGGAAATCAATTCTTTAAAGTTTTCAAATGCTGTCTGCATTTCTGCTGTCCATGTTATGTGTTTTCTCTTTTTGTGCCTCCTTTATGCCTGCCAATAGGGGTATTGTGTAGGCGGCATAATCAAGTATCCATGCTCTACAGTAGTTATATATCCCAAGGAATTTCTGCATATCTTTCACAGTGTGGGGTCTGGCAGAGGCACGCACTCTTGCCATCTTTTGAGATCACCTGCCCCAAGTACAGGACCTCTGACAGACAGTATTGTAGTTTTTTTCTTGTCTAACTTATATCCTCTGTGTGCGGGCAGCTGGAGAAGAGCAATAGTCTTTACAATTCTCTTCACTGCACTGCATACTATGTCATCTACATACTGAGTATTACATGCTAGAAACCTGAATATTGCCAAGATCTTCATGTAGGATCCTGTTGAATATGCTGGGGCTTTCACAGTACCCTTCGTGCTAACAACAATGTTTGTATCTCCTCCTCCCCCCAGTGTAAATGCTGTGAGGTACTGGGAGCTGGGATCAAGGGGCACAGAGAAAAACACGTTTTTTAAATCCACCACAATAAAGTGGGTTGCCTTTTTTAGGATATCGCACAAAATTGAAGCAGGATTTGAAACAAGAGGGAACTCTTTTTGGACAACGTCATAGAGGGACGCCCCTCCTGTCTCTTTCTTGATTGGATATATGGCTGTATTACATGGGGAGTTGGAGGGGACAATTATCCCTTGCTCTAGGAGGGCACATAATGTTTCCTGAATTCCTTCCTTTGCCACTCTGGACAGGGGGTACTGCTTAACTCTTGGGCAATATCGCCCCTAGTTTTAATGTAATTTTCACAGGGGTCACTTCTCTCAACAATCCTACATTATGTGGGTTAGTGGTCCATAGATGACGGGGCACTTGTTGCATATCTTTATCATAAAAGGAAGGTGGTGCATGGACGACAGCCCTGAGGGGGCTGGGTGCTTTCCTGTACTGTACCATCACTTCACCTGGGATACTTATTTCTAGAATGATCTCCCCGTTGTTGTTGTCGTCAGTGAACAGTTCCTAATCGCTCATTTCTTGTGATGGTATATTGGCCATTCACATCCATGAGTGTCATTCCTATTACTACAATCCTTTTAGCAGATACCTGCACCCCTTTGAGGTCTAGGGACAGAATTGTGCCAGCAACCATTTTGGGGGCAGTTACTGGGCGGAACACCAAATCAGAAGGCACTCTCCATTCTTTCCTTGTGAGCTCAGGTACTGCTCTGACCAACACTCTAATCCCATAGATGAACATGTCGGGGTCCACTGGCACCCCTGCCCTCAACCTAAGCTTGTTTGCCATGATGTTTATCAATAGCATGGCTCTGAGGGAACACATGCCAGTGGTGGAGCAAATAATCCCTCTCTCGGTGAATTATATTGTCATATTGAGCTTGCTAAGCAAATTCTGACCCAGCAAATTGACAGGGGAACTTTCATAATAAAGCAGTGGTGCCGTACTGTTTTACCTCCTTTTTTAACATCCAAATCTTCTGTAAAAGGAACTGTTACTACAGCCCCAGAGAATCCTTGCGTTTCGAGATTTTTGCCAGACAATGGAAAATCACCCTCATATATGCATGATTTTTCTGCCCCAGAGTCCAACATAAAGATGAACTGTTTGTTCCCTATCGCTGCCCCCACCAGTGGTTCCTCTTCTGGATGTAAGGTAGTAGATGAGCCAGACCCGCAAGTGCTCTTTGTGGGCTCTCCTAGTCTGGGTGAATGTCTGTCCGTGGGCAGGAAAAGATGTTTTTATTAAGCATGCATGTCCCTTGCTAAGGTGCTGGTACCCCGTTTGCAGTGGTGGCAAAAGGTTTTTGGTGTCGTTGGACCTGCTGAGTGGGGCGGTTGCGTTGTGCTTGCGCTGTGAGGGTAGGGTGACGTAAATGCACTATAACGAGGTGGTGGTGTTTGTGCTCATTGTGGATGTTGTGGGGGTCCTTCATACAATCCCTGGGGCAGTCCGTATGTGCTCCCTGGGTGGGGATGACCACTTTGAAGAGTGGCATATTGGGGTGGTGTGTAGTAAGGTTGGTTGTATTGGTAGTTCCCCCTGCCTGCTGCGGCACTTTCGTGAAAAATGGCCCCACCTCCCACACGTCCAGCATTGCCCTTGGTTTCCTCATCTGGGACCTGGTCCTCTGTATCACCCTTGCCCTCTATATCCTCCCTGAGATCCCCTGAACTCGCCTCGCCCTCTTGCAGGTTTTCCTTGCCACTGGTGTCCCATATATGGCTGCTCTCCTTCCCACTGCCCTTGTCCATTATCCGTCCACACTGCGGACATTCTTGCCTGTGTGGCTCCTGAGATACACCCCTCTTCACCCAACTTATATTTTGGCGGCTCGGCTGTTACAGCCGTGATCTTCACCAACTTCGTCTGCACAAGTTTTACTTCCTCAGCTAACCTTCTATGAATAATTTTTTTTCTCCGATCCTCCTACAGTGGTGTACTATGATGCTTTGCATTTCTGGTCATCCCTTTGTTTCTATTCCCGGTATTTTATCCAAGGCCTTTGTAACATTCCTTCCCAGGGGTCTTCCCCACTAGGCATTGCCCACTTTACCTGTGGTATCCCTCCACTGCACCTTTGTCTGATTCGTCAAAATCACTCCATGATTCTTCATCTCTCACTGATACTACAGTATCGTACCCCAAATTATCAATTTCTCCTTATCCCTCCACCCGCACTGCCCTTATGGGGGCACTGTCAATCTTAAATAGTATTTCTCCTGACTTCCGTTTATCCTCCTGTATGGGCAGGGTTCCCAGTGGTGATTGGGGATCTCCCTCTACATCCTGCGTTCGCTCACATACTGCTCGTAGCCGGGCCAATTCTGTGCGGGTGAACGCTAATGCCACCAAGATCTTGTACACCTGCTCCTGCAGGAGCGGGAGTATTGGTCGATGGGACATAAGGATGGTGTGGGGCTGTACCTTCTGCCGGTTTTGTTAACAAAGGATAAATCAGTTTTGGCTCCGTCTATCCCGTTCCTTTGTTCCTCTCCTCTTCCCCCCCCCTCCTCCCCATGCTGGAGTTTCTGATCTCTTTTCCTTTTTATTGGTGGTTGGAGTATCCTCGAACATCCGCCACAAATCTAACACTTCCCTCCTGTTTTGTAACTGTTTCCCTTTATATTTGTCTGTTAGGAATGTGGAAAGGTGCTCTAACGTTCTCTTGTCGAACGATCCACCCTCTGGCCAAGCGTGTGATGGTCCCTCCGCTTTCGTTTCAGTTACCCACTGTCCATGATTTTTTTTTTTTATGTGCTCACTGTACAATGTGAGCTGCTTGCAAATACGAGATAATGGTGTTTCTGCCCCCATAGCTGTTTATTTCTGTTCTCTAGTGAGTTCCTCTATTTAAGACCCATATAGGAATAAGAAAGGTCCTTCTTTTCACTCGCCCCTCCCTCCTCGGGCTTCTAGCTCTAGGTACAGTGCCTCACTACCACCTAGATCTCTTATGCGCTGGTACCTTATACAATTACAATTCTTCGATACATATACACTTAGAACCATAAACATAAAAGTTTTTTCATAATAACAGGACAAATGCATGAAACAAACGACCTATATCAAATTCACTGCTCTCCCTCCCTCCCTTTTCATGCACATCATGGTCGCCCCTCCTAGGCTCTTCCTCCTTGCATATTTATGGAAAACACTATATAGGGCTCCTATTTTTATCTCTTACTTTGTCTCCAGCACTGGTCAAAACAGTGCTCTGTGGTGCCACCCTCCAACCTCTTTCTAGGTCAAGCTCCCGTATTTCCTCTTTTATCTTCCTTCACGTGTCTTTATCAAAAAATACTAATGGAAATAAAAAGTTGAAAGCACTTCTCTCCAATTAATCAAGTTCATTCATCCATCCATTCACTGCGTGTTCCCCTTAATCATGTTGCTCTACATTCCCAGCAATATTCCCCACTTTGTTATCCCCTTTGCAGTTTATACTCAGGTGGCGTGTTCTTCCAGGAGCCTCCATTCGGGGTCTATCCACAACATCTGGGCCTCTCCTTGGGACTGCACCCGACTCAGGCGAGCAGCAGGGTAATCGCAAAGCCGGAACCCACACGAAACTTCTCCTTCTGCGTACGTGTTTTTTGGGGACTGGTCAGCCGTAGGTGGGGGCGGCTTTGCCGGAGAAGCCCTGGTTCTTGCCGCAAGTACGGGAGACTCAAGGATATCCCGTCTAAAGGGGTCACCAAATGAAGGCAGCCTCCTGTCACGTATCCCAAAATTATACCAAAATAAGGTAAACCCCTGTCAGGGGAATGAGACCAGGAGCTAGGGTATTTCATTGGCTTCTCAACCCTCTTCTCCATTTTACCATGGCATCTATGTTTGCCTCTGCAACATTGGAATATCCAATCAACAGCCCTCTCAATGTTCTTAGTTAAGCGGAGGATGCCTGCTTCTTGGTCTTCCTATTCCATCACTGTAGGGGTGTATGAAATCCATTTATTTGTAGAAAATGTGGAGCGGTAGGTGATGGACTGCGCCATTTTCAAAAAAGTTTGTTTTAACAAGTGTTTTTGTGATTTGAGGGATTGCTTTAGGCACTGCAGACCCTTGTCCTTATTTATTTTGTTATCTTTGCAGTATTCATCTGTTTTGACAAGCAGTTGGGGAATAGATGTCTAATTTTGTGCTAGCAGAACCAAATAGTCGAGGACAATGGGTACTTCTGTGGTTTTTACGTTTGGGAATTCCTGAGCATTCTAAAACAGCCTGCCTGGCACCGCTCTTTAAAAACAAATATGTTTAAGAATGCGTTTTATGTGGGATGTAGTGTTGCTTAACCTTTCTAGAGAACCTGAAAGTGGAGAAGCATTTGTATCTGATTCTTTGTTGATTTTGTATTTCAGATGTGGATGAATGTGCAGCGGAAGAGCCACCTTGCAAAGACAATGAGTATTGCTTGAACAGTGACGGGTCTTACGCCTGCAAAGGTCTTGTTTTAATGTTCTTGTTAGGCTGTCTTTTTCTGATTCATTTGCATAGTTTCTTGTATGGTAAATTTTTTGTTGTTGTTGCAACCAAGCATTGTAGCTATGTTTTTGTAAGCTTGCCCCTTATTTAAACCTAAAATGTGTCTGCATCTGGACTGGCAACACAGAATGTGCACCTATCGGCTTTCCAGTAGCACATCATAAAGAACATTTAAAAAAAGATGAGCCTTTGCGTTCTGTTTTGCAAATGTTCAAGAGAGTCTTACTTTAACTTCCAAACAGGTTTGTCTTGTGGCAGATTTAGTTTACCCCAAAGGGAGATTGGACATTGTATGCAATAAAAATTAGATATACTTCTGGTAAAAGAAATGGGGGGTGGGGCAAATGTAAACAGTGGAGTGATAGCAAAGGACTATGGGCATGTGAAGAAGGCTACTTAGAGGGAAAAAGCTAAGCTGAAGAGGCAACTCTTCAGTTATCTGCAAGTAAACCTGGAGGTCAGGAGGTCAAGGGAGCTTTAAAGGTATTGGGCAGCAATATACAAGGCCCAGTTGGAGAACGATGTGAGCCTAAATTTAGGAATATGAGTATGGGACATCTTTTCTGTGAGTGATCGTAGAAGCAACCAATGTTTCGCTGTTAGGTACACTGATATTGTGTATGTGTCAAGGCCTTGAAAATAATGCAGGCAAGTTTTTATTTGGATATGAATGTGAAAAGGAAGGCAGTAGAGAGCTGAAAGAATAACAATGATGTGATCTAACTTCCTTGCTTCATGATCTTTTGCAAGAATCTTATTTGTCATCATTGTGCCCACTGCAGAACTGTAACAACCTTGTAACGGCACAATCTTATCCCGACACACCTATTAAATCATCCATTGGACCCTCTGACTTCATAATGATTTCACAGATCTCCGAATGCATTGTTTGCCTCGTTAAAACAAGCAGTCATCCTGTGAGCCCTGAATATGTGGTCATCTGATACCTCCAATACCTATAACTGTGAAGTAATGAAGCACCAGGCTCAGGGGTAAACATTTCAGGTTGCAGGCTTTTAGCCAGCCATAAAGTCACTCACCATCTCCAATCTATATATAGACATAGCTCACCATTTCTTGCTCGCCACTAGTCAATTATCACTGGACATGGCGGGTGGGGAGTGCAAATTTAACCCCTGATGTAGCTAGTTTGGAGACCTTCAACTGAGGTGGCTTTGGCCACAACCTCTGTTTTTGACAGATTTCTGTCACTGTCGTTCTTGGTTAGTTTGCTAGTCAGTGTTTGCATTGAAGGGAAGCTAATGCCAAACAAAACATACTTTGCAAAGATACTCAGTCCCATGAAGGAATTTTAACAAGAACTTCTTTAGCTCAGATGCTACATGACAGGGGGACCCAGCCATGGTCGCCCACTCTCAAATCTTCAATCTCTTAGAGTGAAAGGTCTCAATTGCTTTTTACATCATATCTCACATCGCCTGTCCTCCATACACTCAGGATTACCTGTCCATGGGTGGACAGAACCAGAGCTGTGTCCCAGCAGAAAGGCATTGCATTTAAATTGAACATGTAGTGCATCATACTGGAGCCTCCAGCATGATGCAACTTTCACACCAAGGGTTTTTACTTTTACTTTCCTTGTGGTACCCATTTTTTTTGGATTCTTGTTCAGTTATTTTTCCCTCTCGTGCCCGGCGTCGCATTGTTTTTGTCCATCTGCCTATGCTGGGTAAAACTGGTTTTGTCACGTGTGGGCTGTGCCAGTGAATCAATTTGTTTGCCTCTTCTCTCTCTGCATTGAGATCTTGGGGCCCGAGCATAAGTGGGACCAGTGCTGGGCCTATGATGTACTTTGGGTGCGGTCCCTGACAAATTACTTGCAACGCTGGAAGGATATATTCTCCATACTGCCTTTTCAGCATCTCAAAGACTTACTGGAGTCTGAATGCTGGTGACTGGCAAGTGCCTTCCCTTCTTCTTAGGTAACACCGGACAGGTGATTCCTCAGCGGTTGCCTGGTCCAGGAGGGATCCTTAGAGGTTCCAGGGCTGTCCCAGAGTTTCCACACTCTGGGGCTGAAGCTGGATGCAAGTCCAAAGATCCTCTTTTGGGGCTAACACCAGTACACCCAGGTAAGGGCCTGAGGATCCCTGCGGAGGGGCCATTGCTAAACTGTTATCCGGCGATCCCTCTCGGGGGACTAATTCCAGGTCTGGATTCCAGGATCCCTTTGTAGTATCGAATACCAAGCAGGAGCTTGAGATTCTCAGTAAAAGGGTTAAGTATAAGGAACGTTTGCAGCCGGGGCTTCTCAAGGAGTCCAAACCCCACGCTCACAAGCACATGTCGTGCTGGCTCATTAAAGCTTTACCACAAGATAGTGGATAAGGTGCCAAGAGCGGGAAACTGAACTGGCCATTTCCTCTGCCCCTCCGGACCCCAAGATGGTGGATAGACCTGCAAAAGAGCTGGTAGGTTCTCTTCTCCCCATTGGTGCAATGATCTGTCCTTACCATTTACAGTCGTCCTGCCCTCTTGTCTATATTCAATACCTTAGCCCAGCCTGGGTCCCATCGTCTGTGGTTTCAAGGCGCTCGAGCTTAACACAAGCCACCTCTGCCCCCGGCAGAAGACTGCTTCTTTGCTAAGTTTCAAGCAATAATTTGAGCGGACCCACATAGTGCTGATCAGGGGGGGCTACAGATGACCCACAGAGACTGGAACAGGAGCACCCCTCATCCACCAGCTGGTGACCGGTCTTCTGATGTTCCTAGACATACCCCTTAAGAAAACCAAGAGGCCAAAATAGCGCCTTGTTTGCATTATTAGCTTCTAGAGGGTGGTAGCAGAGAGGTACCCATATGCAAAGGGATGTTTTGGCTGAGTTGTAGAAGCTTTGATAAAAGCTCCATATGATTCAGGCAAGTAGATGCTAGGTACAGTTACCCTGAGAGAAGGCCTGTTTGGCTTCACAACCCCAACCACTTTCCTATGTGGTAGCTGCATACTCTGTACTCCAAGGCAACCTCTGATGTTCTCTGTAAGTGAAACCGAGGCAGATGAGTCCAGTTGCTCCAGAGTGGGGGCAGGAGAGTCTACCAAAACATGAAACCCCGATCGAAAGCCTCCCCCATCCTCACTTTGCCAGTACCCATGGACTTCCAAGCCACCATCCGACATTTAAATGGGAGGCATCATAAAGGCTGTGACAGCTGGCCTCTCGTGGGCCTGCCATATTTAGCACGTTTCTGGCTGAGGCCTGCTCATCATTTTGAGGTCAGCTGCACTGCTCTTCCCATTCCAGGTCACCCCCATTTCTCAGCTGTAAGCGGGAACTTACCTGGGGCCCTCCGCCACATGCCAGGTGGACCTTCAGCTGCAGATCTCCACCAGCATCTGTTGCTAGTGGGTCTCGGGTGTCTCCGTACTCGCAACAAAAACGGGGGTCGCGTGAATCACCGACTAGCCACAATCACACCTTGGCCATACCACAGTTCCGGAACTCTGTTGGTGCCAATGTAGCACTTGAAGTGGATAAATACAAGGAGATTCCACAGGATGATGCATTTAGCGGGTGGGGCCAATGCGTGTTACACCAAAGCAGACACCTTGCTACAGGCTCTCTAGCACACTACCCCTCCCCTCTATAATCCTCTGAGGATATTACAACCAGTTAGTTTCCTCTTACCAGCTTGAGGTACCATGCTTGGACTCTTTTGCTCTGTTCAAGTTATCCTATTAAAGGGAAAGCGACCACTGGTGAGCTTTCACTCCCAATTGATTTACCTAGTAGGTAGTAAAACACTGGGAATTGAAGACGTTGTTGTCGAGCACATTTCACAGACATTATTTTGAGGTTATTGTGATTCTCAGACTATGAAAAAAGTCCTGTGAGGGTTCCAAAACACTTCCAATCCAAATACTAAGTGAATTGTTTTCTAGACTGTTTAACCAGTAGTTTGGGAGCATTTTGTGGGTCACACCTCCAGAAAATGTTCTGATTGAAACTGTTGCTAAGAAGTTCTACCATCCTCTATCATAATCTCTTCGAATATATTAATATGGTCTCCACATTCGAATACAAAACATTTCTGCATCCCCCCTGAAATCTTTTCTTGATATGTGTATCATTTGTTTGAAATGAAAGCTAAGTTAACTGTTGTGGGATACTGACTTATAAATAAGGTTTTATCTATTCACAGTTTGCCATCAGGCTTGTAAAGCATGCACTGGAGAATCAAATAATGATTGTAAGGAATGCAATCAGGGATGGACAAAGACCGATGAAGAAACTTGTACAGGTAAGGACATTTTAAATTCCTTAACACTTGAAAATCCTCAAAAGGTGAGGCCATGCATTTTTATCAGGATTTTCAGTGGCAAAAGAAAGTCCCATTTACCCTGCATCTTTTTATTTCTATTGTGATGACTCCAGAACAATTGGAAAAGGTTCTGGATGTTTTTCCCTAAACTTCGCTGATTGATGCTAACTTTCTAGGGCATTTCATTGGCTCCCCAAACCTCTGCTCCATTTTACCATGGCATCTACGTTTGCCTCTGCAACCCACATTTGCTACCTACATTTTAAGGGGTGGGTTATCCATGCCCTTTCTGTTAGTCTCTGGCACAATAACGTCTGACCCCAAGGTAATGCCAGAAAATTGAAATGTCTTATTGCCTCATCTGGAAGTGGTAAGAGTGAAACATGGTCTCAGCCAGAAATGGAGGTTACATTATTTCAGGGTTTCATGCTGAGATGGTTTTAACTGTGCAGGGTGTGTCCCAGCATTTATGGTAACTACTTACTGTTCCCCAGGGCCTCAACTAGGCACAATGTGGCAACCCTACCCATCACCTCCATATGGAATTCGTCATGACTACACATAGGTTTTGACACTGTTCCCACCCCCATGTCTTGCAGGGAAAAGGTGACTGTGGCCTTTGCCTTGAGGTAGTGACAGTGGCCAATGCCCTAGCCAGAGGCTCAAATTGATGGGCGATGTTACACCTGTGTTTATTGGTGACGCTCAGCCTTGACCTCACATGAAATTGTTGGAGTGGAAGTTGACCTCCGCAGAGGTGCTGGCTGGGTCTCACCTGGAGTTGAAGTCAGCAGCTAAAGGCCCACATTGTGAGTTAGAGCTGCATGTCTGGTGTCTTGCAGAAGGTGATTTACCAACTGCCAAAGTCCCCTTCATACAGAAGACTGAATTTCAAGGTTTCTCATGACCGTTCCGGAAAGGTGCATAATCCTTGTTATAGTCTTTCATGCCTTGTGCTTAAAACGTGTCACTCTCATGCAAATGAAGACCATGTGAGGAAGGTTACCCTTGTGCAACCCAAACTGCCAACACATTTTGGAATGTCCAATTCAGCCTTGCCACGTTGTGAAGCTGGTCATAAAGCACTCTTCATATATAAGCAGATTTATTAATACTAACAGAATACCAACTATTCTTCAATCTTTAACTACAAATTCAACTCATCTGCAGATTTAGGCAGATGTCTCATCCTGCCTGATCAACTTATGAGTTGATCAGTGACTCACTAGAGAGTAACTGTTGGGAAAGCTGCCAGAAGAAGCATCTTTCATTGCTTTTTCATTGGGACCCCAGCAAATCGGCTGACTGATTGTGGGATTCTGACTGATATTTATTGAGTAGGGAATTTTTCTTTTTTTACTGTTAATGTGTGGTTTAGCAGACCTTGAACCATCAAAACAATAGGACATTGCAGGAGCCATATTCTCAAGATGAGATGGAACACAACACTGCATGGGTGCAAATCAAATCTTGAGCTAAATAGGTTGGGAAATGTGAATACAATGTTCAGGGGGTCACCTTGGAACACACCAGTAAAAAATTACAAAAGTAGTCGAAAAGGAGTGTACGCCAGGCAAGAAGTATCGCAGTTTTATTCGGGGCCCCGTACGCAACTGGGAAAACTGTATTCAAACAGAACACAGAACAGAACTGCATGAAAATGCACTGTTAAAGAAACACCCTTAAAACAAAAGCTTTTATAGTTGTCTAAGCTAATTAACATCAATCACTTTTCAACATAAAGTATCCCCACGAATAGCTGATTGCATATCAAACCCTTATAGAAGGGCATACATTACATTCTATGATTGGGTCCCGCAGCCCTTACCACATCACCCCTAGTTCCCCTTGTGATGTCTACCTTCTTCCCAGGCAGAAATGTATTCAGGAGCAATTAGAAACTGCCATGGGTTTTTTGAAACCGTCAGTAGATCAGGCTTCGTAAATTAAATATGCCGAATTATAAAATGGTTGTGCATTCATTGCATTTCGGTGGGACCAGTGATCTCTGGTTTATGACCTCGACAGTAACAAACATTGTTTGCTTTCTACCGTGCAACCCTGGGATTGTGGGATTTGAAATGTGCTACAAGCCGCTGCGGCTTCTAAGCAAATTAATGAACCAAGCACACGTTTCTAAAAAGCATGCTTTGAGGACTGTATACCACGGCTCAGCCTAATGCTAAAAATGGTTATACTCATCTGTGACCCATCTTGATTATCTATGCTTCTTTAAACGTGAGACACTGTTATTTAGGGAATTCTCCAGGCTAGTTCAGATTACTTTTTTATTTTATTTTTTATTTTATATGGTTTATTTTCTAAACCTTTAAAAAAGAAGCAAAGACACATTTAAGATTTTTACAACCAGCATGAAACCGCATCTCATTATTTCATTTGCGTAGCCTCGGGACTGTGTACAAGATTGCCAAGTTGTGTGTCGGATGACTCCTCCGGCTAAGATAACACGAGGCTGTCCAATCGATTTTTCACAGCTCGAAGAAAGATGACTAATGCGTGTAGCAGTGGCCTTTTAGTTTCTACAAAGAGGGCTTTCCACCAGTCGTCCCTGGACAGGCACTGATAGTTCTTTGTCACAGGACCGAAGAGAATGTTCCTTTCTTTCACTAGACCAGGACAATTCATCGTCAAATGCTTGAGTGTTTCATGTTCAGTTTTACACAGACGACACATGGGGTCCGGAGCCAATGCCAGGTTCCAAAAACAAAGGCGCTCTTTGGTCGGAAGAACATTCAACCTAAACTGTAGGTATAGCTTTCTCGACCATGCGTCCGGGAAGCAAGACAAGTAGGTCGGAGTGGTGCCATACGCTCTTGCCTCAGGAGGGGCTTCCCGGGTTGTGCGCGAAGTCGATCTTTGTTTACAAGTGTGTATCCAATCATTTCTCCACAATTTCACTTTCGCAGCATCAGGGTTTTCTATTAACATTTGGATTGAGATGTCATAATTAATCAAGACATCATGGCACAACTCATTCCATTGAGACAAGATAGTGGATGTTTTCTTGATGTCTGAATTATGAAGAATTTCAATTTGTGGCTTTGGATTGGACACTTTAGTTTTTCTAAACAGACTTAGGAGGTTCCAAGCAACCCTGGCTTGCATCGAAATGTATCCAAGCTCATACCTTACACATGATGTTGAGGTCCCTTTAGGTAGGTGTAGAACTTTGGACCAAAAGATGTTTTCCAGTGAATTCCATATTTCGTTCCCACATCCAAACGCGTTTTCACCACCATAGATCAGGGACGGAACTACTTTCTGCTGAAAGAAATTTATCGTAGGCTTTAAGGAGAATTTGCCAAATCTTTTGTTAATTAATGACGCTTGGCAAGCCAGCGTCCGACATTTGCATTTTACAGATTCCAGCCAGGGCGCGTCATTTCTGCTTGCGCTTAGTCTCATACCTAGATATGTTGTATTTGGCACGATCGTGATTGGATCTTTACTCAAGTACCAAGTGAATTTTTTCTTATTATTTTTTACTCCACGCAGGTTCTCGAATACCATGATTTCACATTTGCCTTTATTGATATTTAAGCAGTTCTCTGTCAGGTATTTTTCCACAGCGATGAGTTTGCGTTGGAGACCTATCGGTGTGGAATCCAGGAGAATGATGTCATCCGCGTAGACTAAGTAGTCAACATGCAAGCCGTGGATTTTGGGTGGAAACGTAGCTAAGCCAATCATGGAGTCTTTGAGGTCAGAGATGAACAAGTTAAAGATTGTTGCCGCCAGAGGACAGCCTTGTTTGACGCCTCTTGATGTCTCAATAGGAGCTGTTAGAGTTCCCTTTAAGTCTAGTCTAATTTTAATGGAGGTGTCTGTATGGAGTTCCACGATGGCAGCTAACAGGCTTGGTGGACAGTTCCACTTGCTCATCTTTTCCCAAAGTAATTCTCTATTGATACTATCGAATGCCTGCGATAGGTCAACTAGTGCAAGGTAGACCTTGGAGTTTACTCGAAGAGCTTCCATTTTCAATAGATTTAATAGGAGTAAGTTGACACCGCACCCCACGCCCTTGACGAAGCCAGTCTGTCTTGGGTCGACCCGATTAGACTTGGCGGACCATTCAAGAAGTTGTTGCTGGAGGAGGGAGGCATACACTTTCCCTAGGACGTCAAGTAGGGCAATGGGTCTATAATTTTTGGGGTTTCTGCGGTCTCCTTTTTTGAAGATGGGTATAATCACAGCCGATTTCCATGAGGCCGGGGTCTTACGACTCTTGAGGATCCTGTTAAATAACGTCTCACAGAAGGCTGCCCATTCTTCTGGGTGCTGTTTGAGCGTAAAATTCGTGAGTCCATCCGGGCCAGGGGCCCTAGAGGCATGCAAGTTCTTTATGACTCTCACGATGTCGTCGAAGTCAAAGACGATGTCCCATTGAGTTATATTTGGCGGAACCCAAACGGTGGAATGTTTGGTCTTCTGAAAGAGGTCGGAGTAGAAATCTACCCATTCGGCCTCTAAGACTAAGTTTGCCTGGAGGGCATGTTGTGGAGTCAAGTTGTCATTAATGAGTCGCCAATAATCGGCTGAGTTTGTACTCTTCATCTTGGACATCATGAGCTCAGCGTCGTTCTGGAGCATAATCGATTTATGTGACTTCAACCAGTTCTTATATCCCTGTTTGATCTTGCGTATTTGGGTGGTGGAGTCACTGGAATTTAAGTTCCCTATATGTCTCAGTTCACGACGAAGAAGCCTTTTACGTTGGAGAACCGCAAGATCAAATTTGTGTTTTTCTGTGAATTGAGTATGTCTTATTTTGTTCTTCACTTCTTGGTATTGAGTCAGGGTGTGTGCATACTCTACCATTCCTGATGCTTTGAAGGACGACACAATCTGATCCATGTCATTAGAGTCCAGGTTTAGCCGAATGCGGCCAGATCCAGTCCTGACAGCGTGGGGCCAAGGGGCTTGGCATGTATAGGCTTCAGCAGAGAACGTCAGGGTTACCATGTCGTGGTCACTGTGGGTCATGTACACTACCACGAGACTGCTGATTTTCTTATGAAGGTTGCTAGATACTAGAATGTAATCCAATGTTGATTTTGATTCTCCTCTTCTCCAGGTAGGGGCCGCTGGTATGTCTCCGGTCGTTTGCCCGTTAAGGGACGTCATCTCTCGAAGATCCATTTCCATACGCCATTGCGTTGTTACTTCTTGTTCACGCTTGTTTACGATCTTTTTATGACCGGAGGTGTTTAAATGGTTAATGCAGTCAATATTGAGGTCACCACAGATGATTAAGTCTTGTGTGGGCTCTTTCACTAAAAGGTCGTCGATGACTGATGTTATCTCATCAATGAAGTGTTTAGCCTCAGTGGCCTTATGGTTCCAATAAATATTGATAATACAGAGGTTGGAAGCCATTACATGTTCGGCGTCCGCCAAGCTGACCGTGACCACCTGAATGAAGGGAGAGATGTTTGCACAACTCATGATTCTGTAGCCTGAGGCGATCCTGACGGCAACCACAAGACCAGCCATGGGTCTTCCTTTGTTCTGCTTAATGGCAGGATTAAAAGCAATTTCAAAGTCTTCCATAATAGGACTTTCACATATCCATGTCTCCTGTAGACAGATAATGTCCAACCCGTCTGACCACGAGACGTTAAACAAGTGGCTAAAGCCCCTGGTGTTCCAGGAGCCTAGAGTGTGTGTCAAACGGTCCTTAGGATCCTGGCGTTAACATGATTTCTTTGAGCTTAGCGAGGCAGCGACCCACGACCAATCATTAACGTCCAACGCCTCAGACGAGCATTGGGTAGTTAATATCCCATTGGTCTTCACTTGGGCCGCTCCTTGTATTGTAATCTTGAGACAGTCTATGCTTCTTGCTGCAAGTGAGATTTCTGGACCGGTGGTAAGGGGTGCAGAAGGTGTTAGTGTTGCAGTAGACCTTATAGGAGATTTACGCACTTGGTTTTTTTCGTCCGTTTTATGTAGAATGAAATCATCTTGTATCGGGTTTTCTTTGTCGTGCGTTGGTGCTAGGGATATGTCGAAGCCCAAAGACATGAGAACCGGAGCTGCTTGAAGAAGAGTGTCAGCTATCAGCTTCGATTGTAAGTGTAGTACCACGGCATCATTTTTGTTGTCGTTTATGAATTCCACAATTTTGAGATCCTCAGATTCAATATTTCTGAGGGTCGGTACCAGGTGGCATAGCCACAGAACGTTGTGCCGATTTAAAATTAAATCGTCAGTTGAGTCTATACGTTCTAGGAGCACTTGATGAAGCGACGCGGCATTTCCTGACAGGCAGCCTTGTTTGCGATAAATAGACGGGTTTTTAATGGCTGTGGAGGCTATTTGCAAACTTCTATTGTTTTTTGGCTGCGGTGGTGGATGAACTTTGGTACCTTGTGAGGGCTCAGATGTACGCGCCCGTCCTGCAGGCCTGGTTGTAAAGGTTTTATTGACATAGGCCGGCTCTTCCGAGGCACCATGCACAGTGTGCTGGCAAACACGGTCTTTTGCTGAAGCCATAGTGTTGCAGCGTTTTTCTTCCAAAGTCAGGAACACCTTTGGTTGACTGACTAATCCGTGGGGCAGAGGAGTCACCGCCTGCGTTACTTCAAGTAGTGTGACCACTCTGTCGGAATGGGAGCTTGGCGCATTTTGACACACGTTGGCGAACTGGGTAGAAGTCTTGATAGGTGCGACACTGTCATCCGAAGGAGGCCTGTCTGTACCTGATGACATCTGCGACAGATCTTTAGAATTGATTTGGTCCATTGGGGGTCCAGTACTAACGGGCTTAAACACTGTGGGGATGGCACCAACCGTAGGAGTCGCTTCAACACGCGCACCCTGGGCTTCCACCTCAGCGTCTCCGTATACTGACATGTTGAGCAGGGTTTCAGAGATGTCGCACGAGTTTGCGATGCTGCTACTGGGTTGATCAAGCTCGATTACTACTGTGTTGTTCTCGGAGCCAACAGCTCCGTTGTGTTCTTTCGTAATTGTTCGGTTTACAGTAACATTCACAGTTTTAATGTTTCTCAGAAATTTTCTAGAATCATTGCCACGTCTTGATTTTTTTGATGGTAGGTTCTTCGATTTCTTTTGAGGCCCCTTTCCCTTGCGGATCTTTACTGTTGTATCGATTGGGGCGGAGGCCTTATTGGCTTTGAATATGTCGAAAATTTGAGGGGACACATCAGTTGTCTCTTTGTGTGAGACTGCAATCGGTTCGTCTATAAAGTTTGGACCTTGATTTTGATTTGGACCATAAATTTGATCAGACGAGGTGGCCGTTTGCGGGTCCAGGATGGCCAAGTTCTCCACAGATTGGCTTACCAACAAAATGTCTTTGAAGTGTGGCAGGTTATTTGTGTTGGTTAAGTCCATAAGGGGAGTTTCCACTGACAGTTGAACTCTAGGAGTGTTGATAGTGTTGTCAGGCACTAGAGTGGAAGACACACGGGTACAACTCGAAGGGACGATTTCAGTGTCATTGTTGTCGTGAGAGGTAGAGCACAGCTGGTATGTTGGATCAGGGAGGGCTTTAGGTTCCACCGCCACGCCTCTGTTCACGGCCAACCTATTTGTATGGCCGAGCTCTGTAGAATGACAGCACAAGGGTGCCACGATTCCTCTCGCGTCTACGGACTCAGTTCTGGATCTATTCTCGCATTTTTGTTGGAAGATGTTAAGAGCTTGTTTTGCGACTTCAGCCAATAATTTTTTGTCCAAGTTTGCATTTTTGTTAACATCCATCAGAGATCCCAACGCCATCTCTGCCTTATTGTTAGTGTTCAACATCGCGGCCATATGCAGCGTATGCGTGTTTTCAAAGGTTTCCAATTTGGACTGCAAGCCTGCTACAACCACTAACAGGTCTTTTATGTTCTCGTTTAGATGTTCGTACATTTTAAGGAATGGTGCGAGGGATAAAGTCATGGATGATAGAATAGTGGATTGAATGCCAGGCATATATGGCGTTTGACTCGTAGTGCTGTTACATTCTTTCTCATGTTCCACCTTGCGCTTTCTGCTCAAAGGGAACCGCCTAATTTTCGGATATGGGCGATCCATAATGGATGAGTCCGAGGATGAAGTGTCACTTGAGGATACGTAGCAGTCATGGGCTTTCGGTGAGCCTACGGCTTCGTGACATATTTTGGCGTTCAGCCTGGCCGAGGGTTGGGCCAGAGCGGCAACCCCTTGTTTCGGAATCTTCTTCTGTGAGCATTGGAAGCTCGGGGAAATGCTCGAATCGGCTCTTCTTCTTTTTGACGGCCCAATTTGGTGGACGTGTTGGCGATTATCGAGGTTGCTCAACGCCCTACCATGTGCGCTGGATAACGAGTCATGTGCCTCTGTCCTAGGCTCATGTCCTCCGTTAGCTATATTTTTTGAGGTCGAAGTGTTATTTCTCACTTGATTGATTTGTTTAAGGTCTGTTAGCAGTTTGTTAACCAGATCCAGTGAGTTTCTGCGTTGTGAGTCAGTTTTGGTAGCCAAACACTTTAAATTGGACCACACCCCTTCGCCATGTAACGGCGTATTGCAGGCTTCTGGGCGCGCACCATGCTCAGGTTCCGCCCTGCCCATAGTCGTAGATGGGGGGTCGTGGAATTCGCCTTCAGAGAGCCCGCTATACAGTTTTATTGGAGAGGGTACCAATTTGTCAAGGGTGCTGTAGAACCTCAGCCGAGGCGAAACACCGCTCGTGGCTTCATTTTTGCTCGGGCTTGCGCTGTCAAGGACTACATTGCCTGGCTGGACTGCTAGTTCGTTTGAGAGCAGGTGAAGGGGCACTGGCCACGCAGCGCTGCAAAGGCTCCGGCTAATGGGGTTACTTCCTGTGTGTCGAGGTGAGAGCTCCTTGTGACCAGGAGTGGTCCCTGTCAATGGCGGGGTCGTAATCATGGGCAAAGCAGTTTGCGTTGCACTTACACTCTCGGTATTAACACCCATATCTAACTCTGCCATCGGCGCTGAGGTCGTGGCCTTACAGGATTCGATCGGAGCCTCAGGAACAGGACAAGGAGCAGCTGTCATGTCGTCTCTATGCACGCTTTCTGTGTGACAGCCAGACGTCATTGCCTGAGTAGGACAGACAGGCGTTGCAGATATAATTGTGTGAGAGGGGGAAGGGAGGATCGCTACTCTTTCCTGGCTTAGGGCCCCCATTCTCATGGTGTAATTAAAGTCATACGAATAGGACACAGTGGACCCATCTTCACTTACTTGGTGGCTTGATCTTTGCGTCGCTGTGTCCATGATTTCACTTGGGAGGCGCCTTGGTGACTGTTGCAGCTCAGCAGGAGTCTGTAAACAATTTTCAGGCGACTCCAGCCTCTGCTTTCTTTGGGCACGAGTTTTCATGGAGATACTACCACTTTTCCCTTTATCGGCAGTCGAAGACATGACACCAATAGTAGCGGGCCACGCACACTTGGTCCGGTTAGTAGGGCACGAGGAGCTCGGATTTCCTCAGGCTCGGCCGTACGCCACAACTCAGTATCCGCGGCCGCAGCAAGCAGCCAAACAGCAAAACAGCAGTTGCTTTCTAGTCACACGCCCTTCGCTCACATGGGCTTAGCGCCGCAAGGGTGCCTGGGTTGCTCTAATGTAGGCACACTTCCTGCCTGGGCGGGCCACAGAGGAGGGGGCGGGGCTTCTCAGCGCGACGGCGCTTCGTTCTCCTTCGGTCTCCTGCTGTCCTCAGATCCTCGAGGTACGGCAGGGGAATGGATACAAATGCAGCCACAGCAAAACAGCAGTTGCTTTCTAGTCACACGCCCTTCGCTCACATGGGCTTAGCGCCGCAAGGGTGCCTGGGTTGCTCTAATGTAGGCACACTTCCTGCCTGGGCGGGCCACAGAGGAGGGGGCGGGGCTTCTCAGCGCGACGGCGCTTCGTTCTCCTTCGGTCTCCTGCTGTCCTCAGATCCTCGAGGTACGGCAGGGGAATGGATACAAATGCAGCCACAGCAAAACAGCAGTTGCTTTCTAGTCACACGCCCTTCGCTCACATGGGCTTAGCGCCGCAAGGGTGCCTGGGTTGCTCTAATGTAGGCACACTTCCTGCCTGGGCGGGCCACAGAGGAGGGGGCGGGGCTTCTCAGCGCGACGGCGCTTCGTTCTCCTTCGGTCTCCTGCTGTCCTCAGATCCTCGAGGTACGGCAGGGGAATGGATACAAATGCAGCCACAGCAAAACAGCAGTTGCTTTCTAGTCACACGCCCTTCGCTCACATGGGCTTAGCGCCGCAAGGGTGCCTGGGTTGCTCTAATGTAGGCACACTTCCTGCCTGGGCGGGCCACAGAGGAGGGGGCGGGGCTTCTCAGCGCGACGGCGCTTCGTTCTCCTTCGGTCTCCTGCTGTCCTCAGATCCTCGAGGTACGGCAGGGGAATGGATACAAATGCAGCCACAGCAAAACAGCAGTTGCTTTCTAGTCACACGCCCTTCGCTCACATGGGCTTAGCGCCGCAAGGGTGCCTGGGTTGCTCTAATGTAGGCACACTTCCTGCCTGGGCGGGCCACAGAGGAGGGGGCGGGGCTTCTCAGCGCGACGGCGCTTCGTTCTCCTTCGGTCTCCTGCTGTCCTCAGATCCTCGAGGTACGGCAGGGGAATGGATACAAATGCAGCCACAGCAAAACAGCAGTTGCTTTCTAGTCACACGCCCTTCGCTCACATGGGCTTAGCGCCGCAAGGGTGCCTGGGTTGCTCTAATGTAGGCACACTTCCTGCCTGGGCGGGCCACAGAGGAGGGGGCGGGGCTTCTCAGCGCGACGGCGCTTCGTTCTCCTTCGGTCTCCTGCTGTCCTCAGATCCTCGAGGTACGGCAGGGGAATGGATACAAATGCAGCCACAGCAAAACAGCAGTTGCTTTCTAGTCACACGCCCTTCGCTCACATGGGCTTAGCGCCGCAAGGGTGCCTGGGTTGCTCTAATGTAGGCACACTTCCTGCCTGGGCGGGCCACAGAGGAGGGGGCGGGGCTTCTCAGCGCGACGGCGCTTCGTTCTCCTTCGGTCTCCTGCTGTCCTCAGATCCTCGAGGTACGGCAGGGGAATGGATACAAATGCAGCCACAGCAAAACAGCAGTTGCTTTCTAGTCACACGCCCTTCGCTCACATGGGCTTAGTTCAGATTACTGTGTCGCTATCCAGGAAGCTCCCTCCCCGTTCAAAGTGCTAGTCCCACAGCTGGTAATTCCACACCTTTTTACCACACTGAACTTGAATTTGTCCCACATTATTCCCCCCCTTTATTGATCTATCAATAACTAAAGCTTTTTCCCACTCCCGTTCCCTTTCTGCTACTTTATTTTTGTGAATCCATATTTTGTCTAATCTCGTCCTATCGCCCCACTTCCTCCCAACCATCCAATGCGTCTCCCACCCATATAGATACCGCTGTCCATCCTTTAGACACAATATCCAAGATTGCTCATAGTTTTCTTAATCCTCAGGTTGTGTTCTGACCCACCCATCAATATCGTCCTCTGCATTTTGCCCAATTAGTTCATTAGTACCCTTCTTTTTTTATTATCCTTTTCACTGCTTGTGGCCAACATAGATTTTCCTTTTTATTTGTTAGTATAAAGTCTCAAAAGATGTTTTCCAATACAGAAAGTGACGAGAATGAGGACGAATGCAGGGACAGTGACTCGAAATACTCCAGAAAACCTGGTGGGCACTCATGTAAAAATGCTGTTCATCCACCTACTTAACTGCACTCCATTAGCTTCACTTGTCATTTTTTCATGGAGTGTCTTTTTCCCTTATACCTGTTTTCAATGTTCCATTCAAAGCCTCTCCATCGGGTATTACGGTGCAACAGCTGCACTCGAAATGTGCACAAACTCCACCTTCAATAGCAGTTAGAAGATCAAGGATGTAACGATCTGGAAGGCCTCCAAACGTAGTGCCAGCATTTTTTCTTTTAGCATTTAGGCCTTTTGCTGACGAATTGGCCTGCTGCAGCAGCTCACAGTGCGTGAGTTGAATCCATTTCGCGTTGGCTGCAGCCTGCATACCTAGAAGCAATAGGGACGTGAAGAATGTTTGTCAAGTGGTTGATGTCTTTTATGTAACCAGGTCCATGCATGTACATATTTTCCCCAAATTGTCTTACAACTGTCATTCACTTTGGCTGCCACGCTCTGTTCATATCCCACTAACCCTTCAGTACGACATAAAATGTGCCTTGTTAAAACCTGCCCTCCGCCTTACCCCCATTATGTTTAAGAAAAGTGGAATATGCTAGAAAGTAGGGTGAACATTATCTCTGCAATAGTTCATGAAGTGGTACCGTGTTTGTAGGTATTTTGGGTGATTACCCGATGTAATGGCTGTTACTTTCTCCTTGATATAATTTCCAAATGTTGGCACTTTGACAAGGATATAATTAAGCCCTCTGATGCTTTCCTCTGATTTGTCATCGTCACTCTCGCTGCCTTGAGATGAGAGCGCAAGAGAGCATTATGGCCTGTCTGAGTAAACCCCCTCTTCAGTGTCTCCCAGTAAGATCACCACAGGTTGCCGGGGGATTTGTACATTGCAGACATTCTTTATTATGGCCAACCATTTATTTCCAAGAAATCTAAGCTCACAACAGAACCACCACTGGTCTCCTAATGAGGTCCCTCTCTCCACACCCTTGCCAACAGATCGGCGAATAGGAGGAAAACATCATGTGAAATGTTGTCGGGGTACATACCATCCAAAGCAAAGCTTTAATGAATGTACAACTAGAGATGTTCTGTGCTCTAGACCATATGCAAACCTAAAAAAAGGCTATCTATTGGTCTTTCCCTTTGCCCACTCTAATTACGCACATAGGGCAGCTTCTCTGCATGGTCGGAGAGGTCCAGCAGTTTTTATAGTTTTGTGCAGCCCTTAGAGAGATGCCCTGATATAATTTGCTCCAGGGCAAAGGGAGGTCTCGACCCAGAAGAGCGGACCAAAGGGTTGAAGATCCAGTACCTATGTTGAAATACCTGCATGCTTTGCTTTCTTCTAAATAAAATGCGCCTACCAGGAAGGAAAGAACAGTACCTCACCTATATAGTTAAGATGTTTCGAGGCCACCTTGTGCCCAACTTCTAACACCTCTTCTCATCATGCAGAGCAAGAAATGGTTCCCAATAACCAGTGACATTGGATTAAACCCTGTACAAAGTTTAATGATTGGTCTGTGTATTGGGGAGAAGCATCCCTCCAAGTGATCAATCAGACTTTGACTGGAATGGCAAAACTGACAGTGGGATCCTTGTGACACACTGCTCAATGTCTTCCCACCTAACTGTGACCGGATCCTGAGCCAATAAAACAGTTGGGAAAGCTGGGCAGTGAACAGATACCTCTTGGAACTCCCAGTTTTCTCAAATCCACCCACCTGGTGAGGACCCTCACTTGGATTCTAGGAGAAATTTTTGACCCAGATAAATCCATCTGCGCTGTAGCAATGAGATCAAGGAATCTGGTATTTCAATCAGGAAGGCAAGGAAAGGATATAGCAGTTTGGAGATCAAGTTAATCTTAATTGCCCCTATGCATCCCAGCCATGAAACATTGGGCCTCATTCTAAGTCTGGTGATCCGGAAATAAGGGTTCTGGTAGCAATGTACCGATACCCTTTCCCGACCGCCAGACTACGAGAATGCCTGGAGGGGCCAGATCTCCAATCAGGTCTGACGTGTCGGGAGTACCGGCCCCTGCAGGTATGTTTCTTACGGAAGCACAGGCACCTTTGGCAATGGTGCTGGTGCTTCCATGTCCCCATTCCCCTGGAGTTCCTTAATGGAAGTCAGGTGTGTGTAATGGTCAGTAATTGCCTGACCATTGTATTGAGACACGTCAGGTACACTGCTCGGGTGTTAAGTCTGTTTTCTCTCATAGTGGCGCTGTCCATGTGAAAGTGTTTGTGTTGTAAAAAGGGGGTGCGGGTAGAGTCCTAAATATCCTACCTGGTAGGATGGTGAATAGGTGTTATAGGGAAGGGGATACTATGTCTCGCCATCCGGTATCGCACTCCCCCTCCCCCCTGAAAACCCCTCACCCAGGTGATCCTCTCGCACTGGTCCACCCCCAGGAACTGGATCCAAAAGCGGTGGCTGTGCCCTGGCCACCTGGATGACCAATCCCTGTGGATAAGTGGGGGAGACACCTTCTGGTTTCTCATAGTACCTCATTACAGCCGTCCTTCCTTCTTAGACTAAGCCTGCCTGCTCGTCATTCTACCAAGCCCTTGTGTGGTTCAGGCAAAACCTAAGTAATGAAACCCTGTACACCCAAAGTGGGTTTTCCTAAGCGCCGTCTCAGACAGGACTTGGTAAACCGCCCGCCCACCAGCAGTCATGTTGCACTTGAATGATTCCAGAGCTACTATGCCAGCTTCAATGGCAGAATTAAAATTATTTGAAGCAGAATCAAGTTATCAAATTAATGTAGCTAAATCCAAGGGACTTAATATTTCAGAATCCCATTTCCACTACTACAAGCCTAAGGCAGTCTTTCCCATTTTCATGGAAGGTGGAGGCCATTGCCTACTTGGGGAATACAAATTCCTTCAGCATACAAAGGACTTATTTAAACACAATATTACCCCTCTGGTATGTAGCATTACATTGAACCTAGATAGGTGGATGCACCTCAATGGATAACATTACGAGGTCGACAGTAACCTTCATACAGCATACAGAACGGGCAGAGAAGCTGAGGACAGAAGTACGAACCGACGAGGTAAGAACCCCCCCCCCCTAACCTAACTCTAAAACCTCAAGTTCCACATACACCTCCTAACCACCAAATAAATGCAACCCCTTCTCCGCATAGCAGTCTGCATGCACTTCACTACACTGCAACAACAAAACAAACCACACATAGTCCCCGCACAACATCACATGGGAATCTACCGAGCCGTAAACTACCGTGGTGTGTTATTACCACGTGCTGTGTTCGCAGCTGCAGTAAAGCACCTAAGGGTGCCATTTTTGTCAAAATGGCCCTGGTCTTCTTTTTTCGCCATTTCTTTGTGGAAAGGTCCTTCTTGAGATTTACTCTGCGCACCACACCAGGTTTGGTCCCATTTGTTTGCTTTGCCTTTGGTGGGATTCAAGAGTGAAGCCCACCTCTGGCTCCAGGGTGTCTGGGGTAGGCAGGAAGTGAGGGAGGTGCCTGAAACTCCCTGTGCTTAGTCTCCTAGGAGACCCAAATGCACTTTGTGGTGATTGGCCAGCTGACTGTCCGGCAAGGACAGCCACCCTGCTGGGTGACTGACAGCTAGGCTGGAATGAATGGGAGAGAACTGAATAAAAGGCGAGGCTTTTGGCTTGGAAGGCAGAGTTGACCACTGGACGAAGGAACCGAATAAACATTTGAAGAGGATGCCTGCTGCAACTCCTGGACCGTTGGTTTGCCAAGTGAAGCCCTGCTGCTGTGCTGAAACTCCAAATTCGTATCGACGGAGAAGCCCCTGCAAGGACGACTTCTCCCATTGAGTAGGTGGGACAAATCAACTCCAAAGTAAGCCACCTGGACATCCATCTTGGAGCTTTATGAATTTCCACAGAGTTGCTGATGGAAACCGTATAGCCAGGGAGAGGAACACCAGATTGTGTGCGTTGCTGTTAAGATGGTCTAGAGCTCCAGGAAGCAGGACTGACCGAGCCTGAGCCCCCTCAACAGAGTGTGGGACCCCAGAAGCAAGGAAAGTCCACCTCGACAGCCAGGAACTGCGGTTTTGCTATTTGCGGTAGACGCGTGGAGCTGAAACACTGAACAGCCACTGATTTGAAGATTGCTGGTTGTGAGCGGTGACCATCCCATTGCAGTGCAGGAGTCCCCAGGAGTCCTCCCTATTGTCCCCACGACTGAGTCCCAGGAACAGTGAGATCTGCAGAGCTGCACAGGAACAGAAGCCATCTGCTGCACTTTTTCTTCGATACAAAGGTACTGTAAAAAGTCTTAGAGAACTTACTTCTTACTGTAGAGTTGCTTGCATCCTCTACTACTCACAAGTCTAATCAGCGTGCGGCCCTACATTTGATTCTTCTTTTCTTCAAAGACATCTAAAACACTGTGCAAAGACTTTCTACTTACTTACAAAGAAGTGCTTCAGCTCATAAAGACTTTTGCCAATTGACTTTGTCTTTGCCTCTTTCACTGAATGACTCTTATTAGGGGATCTGAAAGTATGTGTCTGCTTAAGAATATTTGTGGTCTCTTGTATGTTCTAAATAACCTTTTCCTTTGACTTCTATGATTCTAAATGCAACTGTGATATATTAATGTCCCCAGCACCCTAGCAATTGAGGTCACCTAAGGGTGTAGGTAGTGTCTGTGGGCCATCCCAAAAGGGTATCTACTGATTTAGAGATATTAAGAGTGTGTATTTCATGAAGAGTATTTGAGTGTTAGTCGTATTGCTCCCTTCTGAAGAGGGATTATTCTAACTGACTGATAAATTAATAATTGTTTATTCAAGAAACCTTGTGGGTAAAAGTTTATTTGAATACTTGTCACTGTGAATCTCTGTGTAACTCCCCTACAGCTCACATTGGGGGTAATTACGAGGTTGGAGGTAAGTACCGGTCATGACCGGCATGGAGCAAATACTATGTCCGTGCTGGTAATAGACCGCTAAAAGCGGCCTATTACGACTTCGCGGGCACAAGCTTTGATCCATGCCGGTAACGACCTTACCGCCATGCCGGTAAAGGGCGAAAAAAAATTGCCCTTACCAGCATTGCGCGAAGCGTAGATGGCTCCACCGCCATCTGTATTAGCGGTCACCGCGATTAGCAGTCACCACTAATAAGCGGAACCGGAACTAGCTCCATCGCACATGAACGGGAAAGAGCACGGCGGCCATCTTTAAAAACACAATCCATTGCCATCCTCTGTAACCAGGACCCCAATCCCGACCACACCTCTTCCTCACCTGTACCATAACCTGCAGCATATAAGAATGCCAAAATCTCTAAAAAAAAAAAAAAAGCGCAGACCGCCTGTGCAAGGAGCGCTTCTCACAGGAGGAGCTGAACATGCTCGCCGAGACGCTGCAGGAACATGGAGAGGCCGTTTTCTCTACCAACATGTCCCGACCCGCATTGCTGCGCAAGAAGGCCATATGGGCGTAGGTGGCGCAGAAAGTGAGTGCCGTTGGCACCACCCCACGCACACCAAAAGACGTCTGGAAGCGCTGGGACGACCTGCGCTTACGCGTACGCAACATCCTCGCTGTCAACCGGAAACGGGGGATGGCTACAGATGGTGGTGCAGACTCCCCCATCAAGTTGCAACCGTGGAAGGAGATCTGCGCAAGCACAATAGGGATGGAGGCCATAGAAGGAGTGGGGGACATGGAGCGAGGAGCCCCGTCTTCGGCAGATGCAGGTAGGTGTCACAAAATAAACACTCTAAAGTACAACACGATGATATCCCCCTGAACTGACAGTGCAAAGATGGAAGGCAGGGTCCATCAGACACATTTTTGCAAGACTGCCTATAGGCAGTGCACAGCACCAACTCGTCCACATGCATGATGCACCCCATATATGTCTCTTCCCAGACACATCCCTTCATTACCCACCCAAAAGCCAAGCAACCCGAATGTCATACCCCAATGGCAATCTCCTGCCATTCCATAGAGAAACAGCAACCCCAATGCATGCCTGATGCATGTTGACCCATCACTAATGCCCTCCCTCTCTTGCTCCCCCACAGGCACGCAATCAGACACTGATGAGCAGGACACCAGGGAGGATGCCGCAACGCCCCACAAGAAGGCCAGGGGCATGGAGGGACCAAACTGCCCCTCTACATCAAGTGGAAGAGGGCAAGCTGCAGTATTGCGCAAGGGCAAGACAACCCCAGTACCTCCACCACCAATTTCCATCACGGCCAACACCACAGCACCCACACCAGCCACCAACACCCAGGAGTCAGTGGCTGAAGGCACTGTTTCGGGTGTCAGCAGTATTGTTTGGGAGCCAGCTGCCACAGCAGCCGTGTCCGACGATGAGGCTGAAAGTCTCAAACAAGGCACAACTGCCGCTACAGGACCACTGCACTCGCCACGACTCTCACCAACCAGCATTGATAACATCAACAGGCAAGAGCTGTCTCCTGGGGAGTCATGGGGGTGCCAGTTTCAGCCCCCCACAAAGCCTGCACGAGGAACCAACGATGGCAGTGGCACTTCATAGCTCCACCAGTGTCCCAATCAGCCAAGAGGGGATGAGGGCAATTCAACAGCGGCAGGAGGAGCTGGCAGGGCTGTTAACCCAGCATATCACAGAATGTGGACATGCAAGGGATGAGATGAGGGAATGCGCCTCTCATAAGATCTGCTATTGAGACAAGCTCCAAAGAAATTTGTAGCGAATTGGCAGCAATGAGGCAGGTACTCTCACAAATGGTGGCAGCAATGCAGGCCATGGCTCCGGCACAGGTGGCCGAACAACCTGCCACATCGTCGAATGCCAGCTCCACGATGTCCAGCCCCCCTGCGTAGGTCTGGCCGGAACCTGTGCAGGTCGGCCAAGGGTCCACCTGATGCCAGAAGAGAAGGGGTGTAGGCTCTGGCAGGCATCCTGAACTCATGTTGACTTACGGTGCATGCAAGTGCACACCATGTGTGGGGAAGTTGAGGGGGGAGGGGGATGTGTGGGGAAGTTGAGGGGGAGGGGGAGAGGGTAGAGGGTGTGTGGGGTGGAGGGCGTGTGCACTTTATGTTTCTTTAATACCTGTTGGAAAATCATAATTCACATATGCGGACATTGCTTATTGTGTACGTGTGCTTTATTGGTGAACAGTCTACAGTGTCCGTGTCCGTGTCTTTGACACACCCAGTGCCCTGAGTGCCACCTCCATGTCACACCCCCCATCCATGTGTGCTAGAAACATTGGTTAATCAGAGTCAGGTGCATGTCACCTCCCTCCAGTGCATCCCTACCTCCCTGAAGTGCAGCCCCATCTCCACCTTCATCGTCGGGTGGTTGCAGTTCAGCGTTGGGGGGCAGAGGCACATTCCGTCTGATGCACATATTGTGTAGTATGACACATGCCATGACGATCTTGCCCACCTTCTCATGTCCGTACAGGAGTGCCCCACCAGACCTGCTGAGGCAGCGAAACCATGCCCTCATGAGGCCAAATGTCTGCTCAATCACCACACGGGTATGTGTATGCGCATGATTGTAGTCCTCCTCGTGCCTGTTCTGCGGGTTCCGGACTGGGGTAAGGAGCCACCTCTTCAAGGGATAGCCTGCATCACCTGCATGTGGGAAACAATGTATATGTGTAAGTCTGTGATGCTGGAAATGCATCAGAGGGACAGGGCCTCTGAATACTTGTCCTTTACTGCTTTTTATCGTGTGCTCTGTCATGTTTTCTGCCCAGAAGTCCATGTGGGACTCCTGGCAGTGCAGCTCTCTCTTTTGGTTTGGTGAACAGACCCATGGGATACCCTTATGGCACCCATGGGTAGGGGTACAACCCTGTGCCCCTAGTGTATGTTTTGGGCACCTGTGGGTGGCCCACAGAGCAGGGTATGGGCTGGTGGCAGCTCCATGCTGAATTTGACAGGTGCTCTGGGTGTCCTCCATTGTGGGATACCCAGGCCCTGCCATTGGGATCAGTTGATTCCTGATAGGAAACAAGATGGCCCCTGTGGCCTCTTGCTTTCTATTGCCTGTTACCTTGTTTTCCCAAAGTCCTGGGAAGCCCTGACTCTGTCCCTTCCCCCTGACTGGCTGTTGGGTGGAAGTTCCATATATGGTGTTGTTGTGAAGGCCCAGCTAGACTGACTGGAGCCTTCCCAGTGACTGTATGTTGTGGGTACCTCCTGTGGGTGGGACCTGGGTGAATGGAGTGTGTGACCAATATACACTCCTTGTTGTGGTTGTCTGGTTTCTGGCATGAGAGACAAAGACTGAGACAGCCCTGCCCGAAACTGGCCTGAATGCAGTGTGTAGTGTTGAATGGCTGGTTACTTGTCCCAATCCACATTCCTTGTTGTGAGTGTCTGAAAGGGAGGAGTGTGGCCTGAATGCACTGTGTGCCTGATTGGCTGACTGACTGCATGAATGCCCTTCTGTATGATTGGCTGCTGAGTGTGTGCCAGCAGTGTGGATGAGAGACAGAATAGTATATCTGGGGACCTCTCACCACTGGTTCAGGAGGGTTCAGGGAACGTTCAGAAGCGTTCTGGAGCTGAGTCTCCACTCTAAGAGTAACTGGAACTGCTGATCCTCGACGTCCAGCTGGAAGAAGAAGACTTGCTATTGCATTTGCTTCGACCGATCCGAAGGCTGCCGAAATCGTCGAAGACTGACCCGAGCGAGGACCTGGTAAGGCGCCCTCTTCCTGTGCTCCGAGGGACCATCGAGCACCGCTCCATCTTCGCCGAAGCACCTTGGAAGACAGACCCTTGAAAGGCTGCCGACCCGAGACGGGACCGCCGAGGAGATCGAAGTGAAGCACCCGGACATCGCCGCCGTCGAAGTCCATTGCCGTCGACCAGGGTTCGCAGGTTTGTGTAACCGCTGGAGGCCCGTCGAAGTTGTGTTGCCCAGCCGTGGGAACCACTTGACGCCGTGCCGCCGACGACCGGAGCCGTCTGCTCCTTTGCCTAAGAACATTCGGATCGAAGGACTCCCTCGTCCGCACCGTCAACCGCTTTATCCTGCCAGAGAAAGTCAAGAACGACCAACGCGCTGAGGAGAAATCTGCCGGTGGGTTTCCCGCCACCCGAAAACCACAAAGACTCGAACGACTCGACGCCCTTGCTGGGCCTCCGTCTCCACAATCTTTGCGGTCCAGAACTATTGTCACCGAGGTGCCCCGCACGCCTCTGCCTTGCAGGACGCTGACGCTCCGACGCCGACTAGCACCGCTCGGACGAAGCTGCCGCCTCATCGACGCCGTTCTACCCTGTTTGTCGACGGACGTTCGACGCCCCGTGTCTCCCGCTTGAAAGGGAAGGCATTCAAGAAGGGCCGTCGATTCCCTGTCGCCGAACACCGAGTTCCTCGACGCTTCTCGACGCCTCTCGACGATCCGTGACTCCCGCTTCAAAGGGGGTCGCTCAAGAAGGATCTGTCGATGCCTCTTCGAAGAACTCGACTCCACCAGGTACATTGGGGGGGTAAAAACATTATAGGAGGGAATAAGACTTGCAGAACAATATATGGACTGGGCTTGTGCTATATCTTTATTTTATAGGTTGCTCAGGTGGGGGGATCTCCACACAGAACTGTGTCTAGTGGTAGGGGCCAGTATTCTGCCTATTGCTCAACCATCTTATTTTCTCTCCTCTCTCTATTGCTGGTTTCACTCTATTGATCTGTGTGACATTGTTACAGTATTGTTGATGCACTTTAATGAGATCTAATACAAAGGGTGGTACCACTTTAGAATTGTATATATTTGCCATTGTTGATTTTCCTAAGTACAAAGTGAGTTATTATGACAAGTGTACATAACCTTAAATATTGATTATATAAAGACTGTGTTCTAACCAATACAGTGTGTGGACATTCCTTTGTGGGGGCTTGGGGACTACACTGTACTTAAGAACCAGCCTGCATCACCTCCTGAGAAGCTAGGCCTTGATTGCTCGTCCATTGCTACCGTAATAGAGAATCTTGGCTGGGGTCTTCTGTGCCTCTCTTCTACCATATAGAGAGCAGAAGTACAGACACCCCCTACCGGTCTCTTTCACAACGTCATCACATCATATGGGACCTGTATCAATGACCCCATATCATGCATTTATTTCCTGTTTGCTACCACATATCCATGCATGAATAGAGACACACGATGTGACCGCTATGTGTGTATTCCTCCTATGGACAGGTGTGCGTGCCATCGTCTAGTGGGCGCAGGGGGGTGTCCTAGTCCTTGAGTGATCATTCACTGTGTTTGTCCACGCTGGTGCTGGTTGTTCCCATGATCTGGCTGATGTGCAGTCATTTCTATGCTTTCATCCTGTCACCGTTGATGGCAGCCTCATGGTGCTCTCACTATGCACAACAAATGGTGACATGCAGTTTTGGTGGACCTCTGTGTTAGTGTAGTGGTGTTTTAATGTATTTGGCCCTCATGTGACTCCTTTGAACGCAGTAATGGAGGACTGTCCTTTCTGTTGATGGTATTTGGTGCTGTGCATTGGCCATACTAATTGCTTGTAGCTGCATTGTGTTGCGGCGGATACGGTCTGATTATGTACAGTGCACATGTTGATGGCTATGGGATGGTTGTAACACTGCATCATTTTCATGGTAGGGCAGCTTACGTCTTGCATTTTGGGGTCTGGTGTCAGGTCCAGTCTGGCCTGCTTTGGGGTATGAGCATGGTCCATTGTCTCAGGCACTCTCAGCCAGGTGAGGTTAGGGGTGTCACGGTATTAGTTTTATGACGGTACAATAACCTTCTTGCCAAATGACGGTATATCATGGTTATCGCGGTATAGCAGGTGGAGCTAACTAATCTTAACAAATATTTTCTAAAAGGTCATAAATTGTCAGATTTATCATCACAAACAAAACCAGGCAACCAGACCCAGAATTGGGCTTTTCAACATACTTTCCACTGAAATGCCACCCCTTGCTTCCACCAAACACACACACACACGTGTGGAGAGGAGAGGAGGGGAGCAGGGGGGAGTACTGCTGCGACTGGCAAAGCAAACTGAATAGCTTTTCTTAAGTGGTCATTTAGGCTTTTAGCTCCCACACTGGCTACTGGTGAAGATAAACATGTTGCCATCTTGATAACCTGCATGCCACAGATCAATGAAGGCTGATGGTAGTATACGCTTGTGCGCATACACACACGCACACGCATGCTCTTTATGTTACAGCCTTTAGTTTACTTGTGGGCGAAAAGGTGTTCAGTAATCACGGACATGTTACCCTTTGGTATGGCAGCAGGGAATACCCACAGAGACTACAGAGACTAATTATAAGTAAATTCAATGATAGAACCAGGGAAATCCCCCATTGTCATATGTTTAGAAAACATTATCCATTATAAATATGTAAACCCCAAAGCCGCCAACCCAAAGTAAACCCTCTTCCTTCTTGGCACTATATTTATCCTTCCTATTGCTAACATATTGATTTTGTGTAAGGCACGTGTGGTTTATGGAATGGCATTAAAAACTGCTCCAACTGAAACTACTTGGCAGACGGCACATCCAACAGTGCAAGACCAAGACTGTGCAGCACTTGCTTACTGCAGCCTTTCCAAATTAGATTGAAAAGCACACTTAACGGTATGAACGGTATACCGGTATAAACAATGTGACGGTTATTATTGTTCGATTAAGTGGTTCACGGTATCTTTAACGGTATACCGTAATATCGTTACATCCCTAGGTGAGGTATGCATCTCTTTCCCCCCACCGCATCTCAGCCAGGTGAAGTATGCATCTCTCCCCTCCCCCCCCCATCTCAGCCAGGTGAGGTATGCATCTCTCTCCCCCCCCCCCATCTCAGCCAGGTGAGGTATGCATCTCTCTCCACCCCCCCATCTCAGCCAGGTGAGGTATGCATCTCCCCCCCATCTCAGCCAGGTGAGGTATGCATCTCTCCCCCCAATCACCTACCCACATCGCATGTCCATGAGCCTAACGTGCAACTCACAGAGAAGCCAGGATCTCTGCCCTGCATGTCGCTCTATGTAGCGTGGTATGGTGGAGTTCCGCATGACCATTGAATCATGGGTTAATCCGGGGAATCGGGCAGAACAATGTGTGATGATGTTGTTTGAATCACATACCATTTACACGTTGATGGAGTGGTATAACTTACGTTTGCGGTACACTACCTCCATGGCATGTGGGACCACCAATTCCACATGGGTGCAGTCGATGGCGCCAATGCAACCAGGGATGCCGCCCAGTGAATGGAAACCAACTTTGGTGTTGGAGATCTCCTGGGCTGTCCGTGGTAGGTAAATGTGGTCGCCTGTGAGCTTCAGGAGGGCATCAAGCACTTGGTTCAGCGTACGTGAGATTAATGGTTGTGATATGCCATGCATGTTCCCCATTGTGTGCTGGTAGTTGCCTGTGGCCAGGAAGTGGAGCACAGACACTACCTTCAGTAGGGGTGGGATGGCGGTGCATATTTCAATCAGGCTGACAATGTCGTCATGTATCATGTCCACAATGGTGGTAATGGTGTCCCGGTCCAGACGCTACAGGGTGTGGATCTGCTCAGGGGTTAGTTTGAATGGACTGGCTCTGATGTGAGGGATTGGGGGCTGCCTGCGTGGTACCACTGGCTGCACTGGTGGGGCATGCTGGGCCTGCCTCACCCTCCTTCTCCTCCTGCGTCTCCTCTGTGCTGCCTGTTGTTGTTGTTGCAGCAGTTCCACTGCAATCATATTATCCAGCCCCAGCATTGCTATTAGTATTGGAATCATTTTGGTGTGTGACTGGGTGTGGGAAGGGGTGGGGTGTGCTCCTTTTGTGCTGGCCCAGTCTATATTGCCTCCACCTGTGCTGATTGTGTGCACCTGTGGCAGTTGGGGACACTGCACATGGCCGTTTACGGGTGGTCCGCGATGCTGGTATTTGCTCCATGCCGGTAAGGTACTTTTCGGGCTTCAGTAGGCCATTATTTGCATGACCGCCTGACTTGTGATGTTCTCCTCTTTACGCCATGCCGGTATTGCTGGCATGAAGGGTCGCGTGCCCGCGCCCCTGCCGCTATTAGCGGCACCGTTAATTACGGTGCCGCTAATAGCGGGTTGGCGTGTCATAATCGTGCGGAGCGGTAAGCGATGCTGGTAATCCATTACCGGCATCGTTTTCCCCTTACCTCCAACCTCGTAATGACCCCCATTGACCCCTCTTGAGATAAGCCTGGCTGCTCAACACGCTACCAAAACTGTGTAGTACAAACTTATACCAAAGGTTGGGTTTCCTATACCTGTGGTCAGAGTTGTGTGTATTGCACCCAAAGGGTACTGCATACAAACTTTGCCTAACACTGATACAAGACCGATTTGGTTACCAGTCAATTGGTCGAAAACATTTGGTCGACAGGACAATTGGTCGACACCATTTGGTCGAATGCCAAATGGTCAAATTTTTTTTTTTTTTTTTTTTTTACCCCTTTTTTGGGTTTTTTTTGGGGGGGTCCCCCCCCCCCAACCCCCTTTTTTTCTTTTTTTTTTTCTTTTTTTTTTCTTTCCCCACACGAAAACCCACCAAAAAAATATATAAATAAAAAAAAAAAAAAATTCGACCATTTGGCATTCGACCAAATGGTGTCGACCAAATGGTGTCGACCAAATTGCAGTCGACCAATTGACAGGACACCGACCGATTTGTATTGAAGCCAGGGTTGCAAGCAGCGGTATTGTATGGCGAGAGCTGGAACGAACATTGTTAAAACGCTTGTGCTAAGAGATGCAAGTGAAGTTGAACTGCTGATGAGTGAAGTGATTGAACTTTCAAAGCAAGATATAATACCTCTGATAGTGGTACAGCATGAGTGGGTGCCCAATCAAAGGTCTTCTCTGTAAGGTATCCAGCTGAGAAGTGGCAAAAGTGAAAGTGAGAAAAAGATTATATCCAGAAGAGAATGAGTAATTGTGAATTGAAGTGGTCCTGCGACGGGTCGAGCAAAAACCCACGCACACTAGAAAGACTTCAATTTTGATGAATAAGGACAGTTTGGAAAAGTAGATACATTTGGTGTGAGCCCAGCAGATATGCAACCGGGGTGAATAGTAAATCACCCGAGAAGTTGTCCATGTGAAATCTTGAGAAGAACAGAACTTTAATGTTGTGTTACATATGGCCCTCTGAAAAGGAAGCTTTGAATGGAAAAGCGACTTTGACACTGAAGGCGCTGATGTTGAGATTTTGAACTGCATCCTCGTGCTAGAGAAGCCAGAGAGTGTGTTAAACCCAAGTGGGCCGCCTTGTCCCGTGCTGAAAACGTGGGCAGGGGAAGCCAACGGCTTGAATATCCTGACATATTTCTTAAACACTCTTCTTTTGCATAACATTGTTTTCCACGCTATTTGTATTTTTTGAAGTAAGGATTGGCAATAGGTTTATTAGTATAGGCCCTTTAATTTTGACAGACTCGACTAGGACTGCGTTATTGTTTGATGGTCGCAGCTTGCTCCCATCTTTAGATTTAGGATTAGATGGGCGTTTTTCAATCCCAATTGAAGTTCACTAAACACCCTTGAACTGTGATCACTTGTGTCTGTCTTACTGGATGATACCATACCTTTCTTACAGTACAAAGAACTCGGACCATACACTTAGTCCAAGAAAACACTGATACACTTAGAAGTTATATGTTAATGTTAAAGATCACTTATACCGCGCACTATCACCACCGGAGTGGTCCTCTGGCGCTCTGGTGAATCTGAAAAGGAAAGTTTGTGGGTTGGGCTAGTAAGGCACAGCGGGAAGAGGTAGAGCGAGAGATGTGATGCCTTGTTGACAGCTTCAGTCCAGGTTGCACCGTTCTCTGAGCTTGGGTTGCGATTTACGGCTCGGTAGATTCCCATGTGCTGTTGTGTGGGGACTATGTGTGGTTTGTTTTGTTGTTGCAGTGTAGTGAAGTGCATGCAGACTGCTGTGCAGAGAAGGGGTTGCATTTGTTTGGTGTTTAGGAGGTGTATGTGGAACTTGAGGTTTTAGGGTTGGGTTAGGGGGGGTTTTTCTTACCTCGTCGGTTTGTACTTCTGTGCTCAGCTTCTCTGCCCGTTCTGTATGCTGGGCGTTTGTAGCGGTTCATTCGTCTGGTTCTGCTCATGGCAGTGTTTCTCCTCTCTTAACTGTCTAGCGGTCTGTGGTGTTGAGGTGAAAGCCTCCCCCTTCCCTGGGTGGAGCTTGATATGGTTGAAGGGTTTGCTCTTGGGTTACGTGCGATGTGCCTGCCCTAGCCTCCCCCAGCCCCTTGGTGTGTGCTCTCCATCCCCTGAAGAAGGCGCTTATGGGCCTCCAGGGGTGCCCAATGGGTAATGCTCCTCCCTCTACTGCTATAGTGCGTGTCCCTGGGGTGATGTCAAGAGTGGGGTATTGTTTAGAAGTGGGTCTTTTTTGGTGTCCCTCCCTGACTTCTTCCATGTATGCTTGCTGCGGTGTGTTCTGATTCCAGTGGTATCTTTGTCATTCCTAGTCGTCCCTGTCTGATTCTGAGGCGAATAGCCAGGTTTTAAGTCGTTTTCTGAATTCTAGGTATTCATTTGTATTGCATATTTCTTTTGAGAGGGTGTTCCAAGATTTTGCTGCTAGGTGGGAGAATGATGACCCACAACATTTTTTTCTTGTGTAAGGTTTTGGTTCCAGGCTAATGTCATTGCTTGATTGCTTGATCAGAGTGGTGTTGTCGGTCTTTAGATTGTGATTTTCTTTTAAAGGAATTCTGCTTCTTGGTCATGGATTGCTCTGTGTGTTATGCACATTGTTTTGAACGTGATTTGTTGTTTGATCGGCAGCCAATGTAGCTTTTTTTAGCGCTGGGATGGTGCGTTCTCTTCACGGTAGTCTGAGGAGAAGTCTGGCCACTGCATTTTAGACACGTTGCAGTTTCTTTAGTAGGCGTTGTGGCATTCCAGGGTATAGGCTGTTGACATAGTCTATTCTGGACATGATGACGGAGATGGTGGTAAGTGTTTTATGTGTGAAGGGGAGCAATGGTAGGATCCTTTTTACCTTGTGCAGGAGGAAGAAGCATTTCTTGATTATTGAGTTTACTTGTGGTTCTAGTGTTAGTTTGTTGTCCATTAGGACTCCACAGTTTTATTTTCGATGGTGTCGTACACCGTACAAAAAAAAGTTATTTAATATATTCACTAAGGCACTCTGTTGTAATTTTCAAGTAACTAAGTACTATAACACAGTTAACAACAGAACACTTGCAATATTCTTTGGATAGTAAACCACAGTTGTAGTCACATTAGAATAGCTTTTTCAGTAACAAGTCACATGAAACCTATATGCAAACCTTTCCAAACTGTTATAACCTTTAGTAACTTTGTTCCAGCCTGTCCTGAAGAGTCCAACCCTATCGTTTGAGTCTCAGTGTTCAGAGGGGACAATGGGCCACCAGTGACCAGGGGTTGGGCAGATAAGGCAGGACAGCTGAGTGCAAGGTTCAGAGTCACAGAGTCCAACAGGATCTCCTCTTGGTTTTACAGTTCAGTAAAATTTGAGTTTCACAAGTCCAGGAAATAAAGATGTTTCCTTGAAGGGTTGCCCCAAGTACCAATGTCCTAAGGCAGCATTAGAGTACAATGGATTGCCCACCCCAATGTAACTCTATAGAGGTCTGGAGAGGTGTGAGATACGGGCTATCTGCAGCCCCAGGATCACAGGATCAAACAAGTAGACTCAAGGTACATTTTTCCAGGATCAGGACAGTACCTTCAGTTGAAGAAACAGATGCTGCAAGACCGTTATAGCAGTGAGGTGACAGTAGACCCGATCACTGACGTCTTCTGGACAGAAGAAAGGGGCTTCGTGGATCTGGCGACAGCTCTCATGCAGATGAATGTCCAGCAAAGGATCTTCAGGCTTGGGTGAAGAACTATTGTTGCAGCGATCGACTTTTCTGTTTCTCGGCCCTCGTCTCTGGTGAGGGGACTTTTGGGAGCTGGCCTGAGTCACTGTAGGCTTAGAGGATGCCCACAAACTTCAGGCGACGATGCTCAGCGATACAGCACAAGTCCCTGGGTATTGGTGAGTTGCTCGCCATAGAGGTTGCAGCTGTTCCAGGAATGGGGCAAATTGTTGTTCGTCTTGGGACTGGTTTGGCCCACCAGTCCAAGGATGGAAGTAGTCCTGTTTGGATCTTTTCCTGTTGCTTAGAAGTTGAGATAGGAACAGCAGCTGTTACTCCGCAGGCTCTGGCGGTTGCTTGAAGTTGCTGGCAGCGTCCTTCGGAATCTTCGGTTTCAGTGGTCGACTCTCACTTTCAGCTCCAGGACTTGGAATGTATCCAGGAACATCAGCTGAGTCCACCAATCATGACCCAAGCACCCGTCGAACCTGGGGGGTGGTTGTCCGGTTGGGACAGACAGCCTTCCAGTCTGAACTGATTTCTGTCAGCCACACTGCAGGGCAAAGGACAGGGGAGTTTCTGTGACCTCTCCCACTTCCTGTCTTGCCAGTCACTTGGAGACCCTTTACAGGAAGCTTGGCAAAGACAAATTGTCCCAGAGTGCTAGAAGTAATCAGAAAGGACAAGTTGTCTTTTTCAAGGCTACAGCCACCATTTGGAGGAAGAAAATGTGTTTGGAAAGGGGTGATACGCGCTCTGACTTAATTACACAGTAGTTCCGTATTACAAAGCATCACATTGGTAGACTTATAATTGGATTGGTCAGTATTTATTCTTGTATAGATCAGCCGACACGTGTTTCAACTTGTGGTCGTTTTCAAGGCTGACATTCGCTTCATAAATCAAAAATGATAAAATGCTGAGGATAAACATAGGCATCAAACATCATACATTTATAACCGGTAATGCATATTTAGTTACGTTTAAAAATAACAGTGAAATTGCAAAGCAAAAAAGACTTATTTGATTTTTGCATACCCATTAACAGTTCATCGATTAACAGGTTGAGTGGATGCAGAGAGAAACAGGAAAGGGACACTCGTTTACCTCTTAAACACATTGCTTGGTGAATGTGCATCTAATACTTGGTATATTTATGCATTGCACCTCACTTGCCCATAGTGTATTTGATTATGTAGTTGGGTCAATCTTATCCCATGTGTGATATCTTAAAGATTAGTATTATACTTCCACCTATTGTATTAAGAAAGTCACCACACATAACATTATTAGTGACCATATGTTGTACCTTTACTAGTGATTAATCACTTTTGAATGATGTGCAACGTGCATACTATTGTGTTGATAGAAATTCCAATGACCCAGAGCATTATGTTAGTGATGCTGGATATTGACTCGCCCATCACACGCGCATTCTACACTAGGTCCTGATGGGAACATGTAATCGCTTTATGAACATGGTGGCCTTTACTTAATTAAAATGCAAATGATATTAGAACTTTATGAATGAGTTACACCTTGATTAATCAGATAAGTATATCATACCGGTAGAAAATCATTTGAGCTTTGTGACAGGTTATTGGCGTTCTGTTATTCTGATTTCTAATTTATCTGTGAATAAAGTATGGAATTCACTGAGCCATAGCCCACCATGTTAGCACAGTATCTTAAGATATTATATTGTTTGTTGGTCTCTTACCTCAACTAAGCACAAATGTTGCACATGTGCTGATTCACAATTTCAGAAGAAGTATTCCCAAAATGGGTCCCCAAGGACACAAAGTGGATTTACTTTGTTTTTGACAAAATGTTTTGTATAATTACAGGTCTTTTTGTGTGCGATTCGTTCTGCTTTGCATTTTATAAATAATGATAGTCATGGTTTAGCCTAAATGTTAAAACTTGATGTGCTCATATTCATAAGAAAGTATAAATCATGCCTGAAGGGGCAGATTTAGTCAATTACTATGGAGTTGAATGTGCACATTCACAAATCAGTTGGCTGTGCCCACACAATATTTGGAATAATACAAGTAGATTTGAAAAGCTGTGTTGGCATTCTTTACGATGGGAGCCTCAATAGTTACTTAGATCAGAGGCGCTTACGTATATTCTTTTCATACCCGTTAAGTCCCTGCACTGTTATTCTCACTGTGCGCGTCCTGCAACAGTGGGGCCGTATGTGTAGATTTAGTATCAACGTAGAAACGTGGCACTCTATGGGAAGCTTTTAAAGTAGTGATGAGGGGAGCGGCTATAGCAAAGTCCATAGGGATGCAGGATGTTATTGTACAGGATTTGCCAAAAGCAGAAGGTAGACTGAAGGTCCTGACACAGGCAGGAAATGGGTCCCTAGAAGAAGCACAAGAGGTGTCCCGCCTTCAACAAGAATGTTGGTAACATTGGAACAGTTTAAGTAAATTAAGCCACAGGAAACATATTGAGAGGCAACATGAAGAAGGAGACAACCAGGGCGATTGCTAGCCTGGCTTTATCAGAGCGAGACTAAACGGCAGACAATTAGAGCAGTTATGGGAACTGATGGCAGGTTGCGGGAGACCCAAGAATAGGTGAACAAGTGTTTTTATGACTACTATAAACAATTATATGAGGAAACCTCAGAGTGCGATATATCGGAGATACAAGAAGCATCATCCGAGATAAATCTCCCGAAGTTACACACGGAGGAGAGGGACAAGCTAGAGGTGCCCATCACGATAGATGAACTGGAGTATGTGATAAAAGAACTACCGACCGGCAAAGTCCCAGGAGCGGATGGGCTACCTAGGGAATTTTATAAAAATACAAGACAAATCCTTGCTCTACTGCTAGCAATGCTGAACGAGACACTTGACAAGGGCAGACTGCCAGGGTCCTTGAGAGAATCGATAATTGTCCTCCTTCTTAAACCTAATAAACCAGATACCGACTGTGGCTCGTATTGGCCCCTTTCGTTACTGAACCAAGATGCGAAGATTCTTGCGGCAGTCATGGCACATAGACATAAACCGGTCATAGCCAAGATTATACATCCGAATCAAACAGGATCTATGTCCCGCACAGAAATATTACCAATAACCTGAGAAGATTAAACCATATAATAGATTGTACCCAAGGAGAAACACAAGAAGTGGCAATAGCGTCACTCGATGCAGTCAAGGCGTTTGACTCGGCCTGTAAAGATTCGGCATTCGGCCCACATACATCAAATGGGTGCTATTGCTATACAATTAATTGACAGCAATGGTCAAGACGGGCACAATTATTTCCGATCAGTGGAAGTTGAGAAGGGGCACGAGGCAGGGATCTCTGTTGCCCCCGATGCTTTTCATCTTGGCGTTGGAGCCATTAGCGTTCTACTTAGGGGAGTAATATGGGGAAAGCATGCCAACGTAGCTTTTCAAATCTACTTCTATTATTCCAAATATCATTGTGTGTGCACGCCCAACTGATTTGTGAACATGCACATTGAACTCCAACAGTAATTGACTAAATATGCCACCTCAAGCATGATTTATACTTCCCTATGAATATGAGCACATCAAGTTTTAACATTTAGGCTTAATCATTACTATCATTTTTTATAAAATGCAATGCAGAACGGAAACGCACAAAGAAGGGCCTATAATTATACAAAACATTTTGTCAAATACAGGCGGAGTAAATCCACTCTGCGACCTTGGGGGACTCATTTCGGGAAACTTGTGCTCATTGACAGTTTCAGAAGATGCGCAACATTTGTGCTTAATTGAGGTAAGGGACCAACAAACAATATAGTATCTCAAGATACCGTGCTAACATGGTGGGCTATGGCTCATTGTGAATTACATGCTTTTTTCACAGCTCAATTAGAAATCGCAATAACAGAACAATAACAGAACATCAATAAAAATTGGATCTTATGATTTTCTACCGGTATGATATAATTATCTGATTAATCAAGGGGTAAATCATTCATCAAGTTTTAATTTCATTTACAGTTCAATTAAGTAAAGGCCACCATGCTAATAAAGTGATTACATTTTCCCAACAGGACCTACAGCAGAATGCGCATGTGATGTGTGAGTCAATATCCAGCATCACTAACATAATGCTCTGGGCCATTTGAATTTCTATTAACACAATATTATGCACGGGTGCACACCATTCAAAAGTGATGAATCACTAGTAAAGGTACAACATATGGTCACTAATGTTATGTGTGGCGACTTTCTTAACACAATAGGTGGAAGTATAATACTAATCTTTAAGATATCGCCCATGGAATAAGATTTATCCAACTACATATTCAAATTGACGTTGGGCAAGTGAGGTGCAATGCATAAATATACCAAGTAGTAGATGCTCATTCACCAAACTATGTGTTTAAGATGGTAAACAAGTGTCCCTTTTCCTGTTTCTCTCTTCCTGTTGCTCTGCGCATCCACTCAACCTGTTATCGATGAACTGTTAATGGGTATGTAAAACCAAATAAAGGTCTTTTTTGCTTTGCTTTGCAATTTCACTGTTCTTTTCATACTTTTCTAAATAAGCATTACCAGTTATAAATGTATGATGCATATGTTTATCCTTATCAACATTTTATCATTTTTGATTCATGAAATGAATGTCAGCCTTGAAAACGACCACAGGTCGAAACGCGTGTCGGCTGATCTATACAAGAATAAATACTGCCTGATCTAATTGTAAGTCTACCAATGTGATGCTTTGTAATACTGAACTACTGTGTAATTAAGGAAGACCGAGCGCATCTCACCCCTTTCCAAACACATGTTCGTGGTTCACATGGTCCTAGTCTTTTAGATGGGCTAGGTGGCAAGGTGGACGCTGCCTATTACCAAACTCAAAAAAATAAAGATTGGTCAGAAGCACCCTACTAACAATTTCATCTTCATATCTTTATCACCATTTGGAGTAAATAGTGACCCTTGTATCCCATACTGCAGCTGCGAATACAGCCTTCGACAAAGTCCTCAAAAAGTCATGCAAACAGGTACACTGCCACCAGCCTGAACAGAGAGCTTGTCACAGTAACCAAAAAGTTACTGGAGAGTCGAGAAAATTGATACATTGGATGCCCTCACCACTCCATATAAGGTGGGGTGTGCTGATTTTGCAACAGAAAATACAGGTAGGATAGAAATTATCCCCTGGCTTGGTAACGTGTGAGCTAACAAAAGGAAAATTGAGAAACAATCAAGTGGAAGCTCTAGGAGCTCCCAGCAACCCTGCAAAGGAAGTGTTGTGTGCTGCTTTAGAAAAATGTAGATGCCAGAAATGTTGGAGGAAAGGACGACTCCAAAAAGAGGTAAAAAGGGTCACCAAGATCAGAGAAAAAGGAGGGAGTGTGGAAAAAGCTTCCCACTCACTCAGCAGAACTGGTCAGAAATCCAATGGTCCAGTAGTAAGTGCTGGGGGACTCACAGGTGGAGAGAATTTCACACAAAGGGCACATCTACTCTAACAATGACTTTGGCATAATGGGCTAACATGTGAATCTCCTTTGCCCTCTTGTACCAGGAAAAGTTGACTCTTATGTGAATTCTGTGAGCAACAGGCTCTGTTGCTGTAGCGAAAATAAGGAGGTGGCTAGGGGTCAACCTGACCAGTTCCCTATGACATAGCGATAATGATATTGTCAGAAAATACAATGTCTAGTAACCACACCTTAACTGTGCCACCGAAGTCAATTTGTCTCCAAATACGAAAATATAAGTTTCCTTAATCCATATAGTGGTTTTCAAGTGAAATGCATTGCTTTATTATGCCCATAGATTGTTTACACGTGTTTCGGCCTCTCCAGGGCCTTTTTCAAAACAAATGATTTTGGGCAGGTTTGTTCATATCCATATTCTTGCGAAAAATATCCACGTCAATCAGGATATTACATGAATCAAAATAAATAATAATGAATAATACAATTTGTAATCAATTGTACGGAGTGTAGAGGAAAAATAAATAAGGTTAATAGGCACCATTAATTATTGGATCATGTAATCACACACATCACAATACGGAAGACAAAATAGGACAAAACAAATGGACATAAAAAGAAAGAAAACACATAATTATATCAGTAAATATTAGTCTGCATCCAAATTTATTCACATTTCCTTATGTTGATTTATATTTCACATTGTTTAAACCCATTCTACTAAAGTAAGAATCTGACGTCTTGATCTCGTTTGATACTTAGTGCCCCAAATGCTAACCCATATAGGTTAGTGATGGGCCTTGTTCCGTGTAGGTGACCCCGCAGCACGGTTGAAATGGTACAATTTTAAATTATGGTATGCACTTTTTTCTCTTCTATTTAGGAGTGATGTAAAGAGTACAGCCTGCTTACCATTTTGATTTTAAGTCAGTCACGGGATAATCCCTGTAAAGGTAAACACATAACTCCTATGAGGTCTGACACCTGAAATGCATTTCCGTCATAGTATTTACGTCCAATATACTGTGTGTAGCGTACATATCAAATTGGTTTTGAGTAAGCTTGTTAACGAAGATGAACCACTTGAATCGAGCGTGTCCATACAGATCTAGTTTCTGTTACGGAGATGCAGTGTTAAACATGTCCTTGTACCGAAAAATATATATATAATCCATTGCTGCCCGTCTGTCTCACGCGTGTCCGTGCAGATGTTATCTTTGTTACAGAGACGCAGAGACAAAGCCCTTAGCATTTGTTATTAGCGCATGTTCAAAAATACGGGTTGCGGACAAAAATATACATCCCCCAGCCCCTTCTTACCTTTCTAGTGTACGGGCAAGTATTCTAACCCGTCGGCCTGCTACTGCTGAAGGCACTGGCTGACGAGCTCCTCAATGTATAGTAGTTGCCAGGCAACACATGTAGTCCCTCTTTAGTGTCTAGCTTGGATTAACTAAATCTACCATATAGTCTACAACTTCAAAGCCCCCGAGCGGCTGAATAATGGAGTTTCTGTATAGTTAATAGTTCCCAAGTACGCCTACTTGAATGAAGTATGCTAATATTCCTGTGGGCCAACCAAATTTCACAGTCGGTCGCGTTCCATAATTTCTTTAATTGTTTAATTGTCAGAAAATACACCATTAACCTTGATCTTGGTAGATTTTTGGAATTTGGCCCTAACAAATTCTATAAAGGAAGGACTAAATCCAAAAACCCAGAGGGTTTTAAAGATATTGCCCCAGTCTGCCCTAAGAGACCAGAGAGATTTTCTGTTGGTTTCTTTACTGCCGCCTCCTTATAAATCAGGTTGAACTCTCACTTGTTGTCATGGGAATTCCACAGTGTGATGAAAATAATTTTGACTAGGACCTACTAAGGAGGAAGAAACCCCCATCAGTCAATTTGCTAAAGCCTTCAAGTAGAGCTTTGTGTCGACATTAAGAAGGGAAGTGAGGCACTAGAAGCTTCCGTCTGAGGCAACCCTGCCCAGTTTTAAAACGAGATCAGTGGCAGATTGTGCTGTAGAAGTGGTAATCAAACCCATATTGAGGACCAAATTAAAGAGCAATTGGATGGCCCAGGAGAAGAGGCTTACACATGTTTTATGTTCGGCGGATTAACCCATCATAACCTGATACTTGGCAAAAAAACTGCTTTAGGAGAAGGCTCATTTTATTTCTTCTCTATAAATCGGCTTTTTTTTTATGTATGTTTTAGAATCCATAAGCATGAATAACGAGGCATATTTATACAGACCATCTGGAAATGTAGTTTCTCAACATCATGAGCTTACATTTATTGTTCAAGAGATGATTAGCTTTATTGCCTTGTAATAATAGTGTTTGGTTTTTGACATCTTGTTTACATTTTTGTGTGCCTCCAGAGCTTTCACCCTGGATCGAGCCAGACATGGGTCATGCTGGGATTTAAGGGAGCACCTTTAATTGTTATGTTATGTTTATTAGGTTTATATAGCGTTTTAATCCAAAGCGATTTACAGTATAACAACAAGGTACAATAAAGAAAGAAGCATATATACAATCATGAAGCAAACCTGTGAGACAGTATGTAGAACAATTTACTTAGGTGGAGAGGGAAGGGAGAAGGGAAAGGGCGAGGAGGTAGGTAACGAAGGTTACAAATAACTGATTTGAGATCAATGGGTGCGAGAAGAAGGGGAAGGGAGGGAAAGGAGATAGGAAGGGAACAGGGGAGTTGGAGAGGGGAGGAGATAGGGAAGCAAAGTCAGTGGGGAGTGGAGAAGAATGGCTTTTATTGCAAAACTCCCGTTCCAGTCGGTCCCTGTGCAATTCCCTCCGTTTAACCAATTATGAAGTTTAGTTTATAAGGACTCTCTAATGACCGCCTGCATCCCATGCCAAATTGCCCCTATGTCTTTTATGGGAACGGTTCTCAAGAAAGTAATTCAAAATAGCTCAGGAGATATCTGATTAAATGGGGAAATTGGATATGTCTGCATGGGGGTCTTGAAGGTGTGGCCAAACGATCTATCGTCAAAAAGCCTGATACTGGTGAATGATTTTAAAACACCCTGATAGCTAGCTCTGCTTAAAATATATGGGGCCCATGCTGTGTAGATAAGCAGCAAATCTATTCTGGAGAACTCCCCCTATGAACAAACTAGAAGTGTCCCTTTCCCCATATTCCCCAACTTGTAAGATTAGCAATAACCAGAAATGGTTTATTCCAGAGCTAGACATTTAAAAAAAGAAAAAAGAGCATTACAAAGGAGGTGACTAAATGACAAAACCGAGGAAAACAAAGATAGGTGGAGGCAAGCCAATAAAAAATACAGAGATAAAGTAAGATTAGCAAAAGCCAACTATTTGAACCGAGAAATAGGAACTGCGGCCAATTCCACGAGCAAACTTTTTGAAATACTGAAAAGCATTGAAAAACCAAAGATGCTTACCCCCCCCCCCCCCCTTCCTTCCATCGAAGGAAGACTGTGATGTCGTACAAGACACATTTGCAGCAAAAATTGAAAAGGCACGGCAAAATCTCATTAAAGCCAGGAATGGTTTTAAACAGGAATATCAGACAGCAGATAGCCTGACTGAGGAAGGATCAGAGGCTTTTAATTTTTCCCCAATCACCGTAGGGGGGCTAATAGAAATTATGGGAAACATGAAACCCACGTCATGCGCCGAGAATGTCCTTCCGGCGCATATTTTACTTGAATACAAGGAACAGTTTGCACCTGTCTTAGTGCGAATTATAAATGCTTCCTTTAAGGAGGGCCTAATGCCCAAAAAATTTAAAAAGGTTACTATTACCCCTTTGGCAAAGAAAGCAAGCTTGGACCCCAAGGATCCAGCAAATTTCCGTCATATCATGAATGCTAACTTTTTGCTTAAAATAATGGACAGAATTGCTACCCTCCAGCTACAAGATCACGTAGAGCAACAGGAGATACTACACCCACAACAATCAGGATTCAGGGCATCTCACAGCACTGAGACTGCAATGCTGGACCTTCAGAACCACATGCTGGGGCTAATGGACAGAGGAAAGACAGGGATCCTGATGTTGTTGGATCCAAGTGCAGCCTTCGATTTGGTTGATCACGATCTGCTAGCTAAAGCCCTGAGGGGAAAACGTGGGCTGCTCCAAAGCGACACTAGGGTGGTTAGTATCCTTTCGTACGGACCGCCAAGACAAAGTACATTGGGGAACAACTTCTCAGACCCTTTGGCTATAATATTCGGTGTACCACAAGGTGCAGGTTTATCACCAATGCTGTTCAACATTTACATGCGCAGTTTATGCAACATCTTAATGAAGGCAGGCGTGTTTTTCACGAATTATGCGGATGACACGCAGTTGGTCATCGAAATAAAAGGATCTTACAAGGACAGCGAGAGGATAGCACTCGTTTATAGTATAATAAACGAGTGGATGCAGAAGAATTGGATGTGTCTCAATGACACAAAAACAGAACTCATGTTATTTGGACATAGTAGTTCTCTTGTTAAATTGGGTAAGGAGTATGGGAATTTTAGAATTAATGAAGCCACAATAGAGGTGTCAGACCAGGTAAAAACACTAGGAATGATGGTCAACTCGACACTGAATTCAGAGGCTCAAGTAAATTACATATTAAAGAACTCAGCTTACTATCTGTCTAATGAGGGCCATGAGCCCTTATCTGGAGGAAAGTAACATAGCCACAATCGGTAGGGCCATTGTACTATCAATATTGGATTACGGTAACGCTCTCCTGGTGGGCATAACAGCAAAAGATCTAGGGAGATGTCAAGTATTAGAAAACAACACAATAAGGAATGTAAAAAAAATAAGAAGACATGATCACATCACCAATCCCTACACTGCACTGGCTTAGAGTAGAGGAGCGTATCAAGTTCAAGACCTTCACACTCATGCACAAGTGTCTTTATGGCAAAACACCCATCTACCTCAAAAATCGATTGGTGCTGTACGCTTCTCAGAGACGGCAAAGGACTGCTAGTGGTACCCAAGCATTAGTTGAAACGAGGGCTGGGTAGGTCGTTTGTGGTGCTCGCGCCCCAGTTGTGGAATAGCCTCCCACAAGCTCTAAGACTGGAAGAAAGCCTCTTAACATTCAGGAAGAGACTGAAAACTCACTTATTTAAGTGAACTTTGTCCACTTGGAATGAACTTCTGAATCAATGTTCCGACCGGGAGATTTTCAGTAGTGTAGGATCTTTATATATCTGTTGGTTTGTTTTTGTTTTGTGTAAAGCGCCCTGATGCCCTTGGGCTACCGGCGCTATAGAAGCAAACACATAACATAACACATAACATAACATATGTAGAATACACCAAATATGAATCATCCTGGGTTCCCGTGGTAACCTGGTAAAAGCAATAGATTTTCAGAAGGAAGGAGAAGGGATGTGTCAACTAGAGGGCCTGCGACCAAGTTAAAGTCCCCTACCACAATAGTCTTGCCTTCAGTTAAGTTAATTGCTATGGGAAGGAAGCCTATAAGGAACTTTTCATCTTAGAGTTGTGACAATAAATCTGAAACAAGGGCCACCAGACTCACAAATATCACTAGAAGAAACCTATCTTCTAAATCCCACAATGTCTGGGTGGACAAAAGGGATAGCACTTGTCAGAAGGCTACAAATGCCTAGTTCTTTCTCTCCCCTCCACCCCCACTAATCCCCCAGATGACAAATATTGCTTGGGAATTTCTCTGATGTAACCTTAGTTTGTCCTGCGTGTGCAGACGTGCCTCCTGGAGCACTGCTTTCCAGCACCCATAACAGGAGAGTTAAGACACTGAACATTCAGGTAAAGACTCTGCTGATCATCCATCTGACCCAAAGGATTGGAGCAACCAAACCTAAAATGTTCCCATAACCCCGAAAATGCCCCCCACTGCAAAATCTACATGTGCCAATTTCTGCAAATAATTTGATCTAATCCTGATAACTTGCCTCCCACCTGAATTCCCCACTTGACATTTACTGCAAATAACGTTTCTTTGCACTACATGTCAAAGGTTTCAAACATTCTATAATTTCATTGTACCCATCAAAGGTCGGGTACCATGCAAATCGTACTCTACTATGCACGTGGTCGAGTAGATCCTCCAGAGCCTGAGGGTGCATTAAAAAAGAAACCACTAGCGATGAAGGACAATGGGCCAATAAGTATCTTCAAGTGATCTTTCTGTAGCCTCTTGCTTTGGCATTTAATATCTAATGCCAAGGTTATTTGCATCAAAGGAACAATTAAAGAGTTTCACACAGGTGCTATTTTCCTGTCAAGAGCACTGTGGGGGTGTTTCATGTGACATTTATGCTGATCCAAGACTGAAGAGATTTGATCAGACTTCTTTTTCTTCCCTGTGTGCATGTGACCATTCCCCGGGGCGATTCCTCTGAACTGGAATGCAAGGATTGGCAGCTAGCACATGAACGGGGCCTTCTGGACTGTCTGGATCCTTTAGAGTTTGATCTTTTCATAACATGGTGATGGACTAAGAGCCGTCTTTGTAGTGAAACAGAAGAGTGCAGGGTAATCCACATCGCTTTTTTGTTTCTTTCGGCCATTTGGTAAACTCAAAAGATATGCATATCTGAAGCATGGAGGGGGGGCTAAGTCCTGAAAAATCTGGAGCTCTGCATCTCTAAATGAAATGATGGATTTGGTTACAAAGCTCTTCTACATGGAAAAAGGGGACCTTGGCAAGTATATATCGGGTAGGACTATCTTGTTTCTCGAGAGTGTAATATACCTGGTGGACACTAATTCTATTGTAAGCGTTTTCTGGAAATTGTAGTGTTTGGTCAATCAGGTCTTGGGTTAAGTTAAGCAGGTGTCTTTTACTGACTTTGGATTTGAAGGTTTTTTTCCCCCGCAGGGAGCCATTTTCAGCAGCCTGCAATTTGACCTGGAGTGAAGAGGATGGTTTCCAGGACTTCCACTTAGTTTTGTGAGTTCAGACAATTTAGGTCCTTGCTCACAGATTGAATTTTCGTTCTCATCCACCTCTTTTCCGTAGAAAATAATTGTTTGTCAAATGAGTTAACATCTTGCATGAGCTCTGAAATGTTACTATGAATTTCACCATCTCCAGGAGTCATGAGAGACTACACGTTTAGTTGCTGAAGCTTCAGTCCTCTCCATGGGGGTAGTGTCTGCATGAACATAAACCACCAATAGCTTCATTTACTATTTTTTCATGTGCATCCGTAATTCAGAGGATGTTGCGCCTCTTTTGCTTCTTCATACGTCCTGCTGCAAGGATCGTGGCAAATGGTCAATCCCATGTGTACAGTTTCTGAAGTGGGCCCAGCCCTCTGAACCAAGGGGGAAGCCAAACCTGAAAAAGGCTTATGACCCAGATAGCAGGCATCAGATCCTCAGCAGGTATAGGGCTGCCATGGCGGCCATGCCTCGAAAGTCTGCCCAGTGGTTGCTAAATTAAACCAAATTTAGCACTTTGACAGTGGCCACTTCCAACACCAGAAGCATTTTGTGTAGAGTGTGGTTTCAAATGTAAAAGGGCCTCTAAACAGCACTATCAAATTCAAAGCATAACATACAGGACCTTGAAGACTACAGTTTGGTGATATTATTCTCCAGGGGTTCCCCTGGGCTAGGGGAGTGCATAGTGCAGCAAAGAATCTGTGCCGTTCCACGGCTGGGCAGTTGATCCTGGCTCAGTGAGAAAAGCTGTGAGAGAACCCAAGCACTGCAGAGGTAACAAGGAATATTTTACATGGAGTCTTTGACTATCCATTCCTTCTCCGCAGAGGGGAGCCACCCCCTTTGAGGGTAGGGAAGTGAACCCGCTGAGCAAGACCTTCCCTAGGGGTCTGGGCAAGTGGGACCTAACTGGCAAGTGGGACCTAACTGTGACTCCTTTCTGGGGGACAAGGACTTCCATTTCGATAAGGAACTCCCAGTCTAGCGTACATTATCCGCTTACACAGGAATTGGAAAGTGTGTTACTTCTGTTTTGAAGCCACCAAATACTGACATTTCTTCAATCTCTTGCCTTCAGGTAGTGCTGGATCTCGCCTGCACGGCACAGTCAAAGAAGAACAACACACCCCTTTTGTTTCTGACATAAAACCACGAGGAACAAGGGAGAGCGAATCCTATGCAGAGACGAGCCTCTGACCGTAAAACGTCCTGGAGGTGCCTAGACATGCGCTAGACTGCGGAATCAGCAGTAGTGTGGATGGCGAACAAAACGCTTGCAAGCTGGTGGAAGGCTGGTGTCCAGACTGGTAATGAGGTCTGGGTCAAGGAGGAGTTTGGGACGGTAAAGCAGTCATCTTGCCTGGTGACGTGACCACATAGAAGCTATGGTGGGCCTAGGCACCGTTAACTGACGCCAAGACCAGACTGAAGCAGAGCGAGCAAATCCCCGAGTTCCGCATGAGAAGTGGATTAGCTGCCGAACTAAGCACTGGAACACGTAGTATACTCTCCCGAAAAGGTAAAGATGTGGAGATGGGTAAAAAGTCTGAATCGAGGCTTGGAAAGCCACAAGGATTGCGTGTGCCAGATAAACACAAATAGAGCGAAAACAAGCCTACCAGAGGGCTAAGAGTAGCCCCGGGAAACAGAAAGACATTGATGTACATGGCTGGAGAAGCCACAAGGGTTCTGGGAGCTCAGAAAACCTGAATGGTCAGATGCCATACAGAGGACTTGCTAAATAAGCTTCATGGAGAGCCTGTGGACTTTGAAGAATCCTGGAAACAAAAAACCTAGTGAACAGAAGTAGGAAGAGCGAGAACCTTGAAGATTCAATTGTATGAAAACAAGACAAGAACACATTTAAACACCAAGTGGGTAAGGGTGGAGCTGTGTAACGAAAAACCTTGTCTTTTCTGAGGAAAAGAAAACCGTATGAAGTATATATAATGGCTTAAAAAGGTGGCATAGAGAACCTCCAGAGAGGCGGATGACTGTGCTACAAGAAATTGATAACCTTATTCCCTTTAAAATCTTTATTTAGAAAGAGTACCAGGATTTCACAAACATTTCTTTAAAACTTTTGTTGGAGAGGAATCCGGTACTTGATGAACTTTTAAAACCTGCTGCTTGGAGAGGATATGTAAGTGTTGGGTCAGGCAGAAGCCAATCATTGAGGCTGTTGCTACAGCCTCCTTTTTGTTACATTTTCTTAAGTGGTAGGGACAGTTAGCTGAATAGGACTTGCACAAAGGACTCTTTTCTTTTGGACTTCAACTCGCACCAGAGTTTTAGTTTGTTAGGCAGGGAATTTCCCTCATAGTGGTAGGGCTAGACACGTTTTTCTTTCATTTTAAATAAACACCTTTGAATATGCCATTACTTAGTCCGACAACTTCTAGTTCCCCACAAGTCCCTCCAGGCCATGCCCCTCTGACACATTTTGCAACCTCGCTCACTACCTCAATACATTCCTCTTTGGGACTAGTTGGTCACAAGGACTTCCAATTCAGGGGGAGCCGGTCTCCCATTTATTCCTTTGTGTGGTGCCACCAACTTTATTTAGGATAGTAATGTGGGGGCCCCCTCTGTATTTTTACTTAAAGTTCAGTTTTCACTTAAGCATGTAGTCAAGTCAGGCTGGTGGCAGTTGTACCTTCTTTTTACATTCTTAGGTGCAATTCGGACCACTGTCACCCTAATGTTTCAGCATAGTAGCTGTTTGGCCATTATGGTGATCAAAATGATTTACCTTGTTGTTATCATTTCAGCTAGCGGTAGGAAATGGCTATATATGTTCATACTTTTTCGTGGGGTCTAGCCAGAGCCCAGGAAGAGCCTTTTGTGCTTGGGAAGTGGCTTGGACTGCGTATGGAGCAATTATCCTTTTTTTCTCTAAGTGCAGACTTGGCTTTTGTGCACACACACCCTGTGTGCAACTGACTAACTAGATAATCCAATTTGTCAGCAGGAGTGGTTAATGTGTTATTATCTCTGACAGGAGTGTGAAAGGGAATTCTCCTCTCCCCGACCACTGTAATTGCATGCACATTGGTATTAAAGGTGCAATATACAGCATGTTTTCCAGATATATTGGCAAAGAAATATTTTGTAGCTGGTGCTGAGAGAGCTCATAAAGCAATCCAAGACTTCAAGATCTCTAGCAAAGGTACTAAGGTTCAAAGAAAAATATGTATATATGTACCAAATCAAAGCATATTATATACACTATAAACAATAGGTTAAGTTGAAGTAATTTTTTTGTTGAGTAGCAAACACTGTTCAGTGGCAGTGCAGAACATCTGTTGGGCCAGTGGGAAATAAATCTCATCTGAAAATCTGTTACAAAGAACACACATTGCTTATCCTAACTCATGTGGCTGGCAAAAAAGTTGGAATTTTTTGAAAGACAATGCAACCAAAGAGGGGTGTGCTGAAAGTGCCAATAAGAGTTTGTATGCCACTAGTATTAAGTAATTCATAGGCCAAGAGAACATGCCTGTTGTTATGGGAATACTGGAATCAGAATTGCTACACCAATGAGTGGAAGAGTGGAAAGTCAGATATTCTTCCATCAGCATTACATTCCCCAGAGAATGGCGCAGTGCCAACTCTTACTCATAACCAGCCCCACTGATAAACCGAGTGCCAGCCACTTTGCTCCTGTCATGATCCATGCACCTGACCTCCTGAGGTATAACAGCCCCTTGGCAGCAGTGGGGCTAAAGCCCTTCACACCGGCCCCAAGGGCCTTAAAACTCCATCAGAAACATACATGAAGTCAGTCCTGGCGCCTTTGGCGCCAGGCTCATTATCAGGAATAAAGCAATACCAGTTTTGGACCTTAATCCAACATGGAGGTCTATTACACAGCTCAGTTCTTTAGAACCAAGTCATGCGGTCTAGTGTTTTGGGTGTGGCTGGGCCTGGAACTACTTGGCCTGGAACTACTTTACCTAGGCTATTTAAACTACACCCAAACAGCAGAACACGCTTCGTATTATTCTGCACTCCTGCAGCGTAACGCTCACCGTGTCCAGCTCCTGCTCATCTGCTTCTCCGGTGGGCCGATCCTGAAGCCCTAGATCCGGATTCCATTAATATCCTGGAAGAACAAGAACAGCATTAGCGAGCAAGAACACTTGTCCATCCTGCGCTTCGCTTAATTCGCCCATCTCCGTAGTTCGCCGCAACCTGCAAAGGTAAAGAAACAAGGACAGCATTAATAACAATTCTTACCTGGGCAAGCGGCGAGTCCTGGCAGCACCCTGCGCTTCTCTTACCTCGCCCATCTCCGGGTTTCATCGCAACCTGCAAGTGAGAAGGAACAAGGTCAGCATTAACAAAGCACTTATCTGGGCAAGCAGCGCTTCGATCGCTCATCAATCCAGAACATCACTGCAACCCCTACAAAGAGAAGAGAACACAGGTTAGTAATTAACACCAATAAGCAGTGCAGCGCTCCGCGCATCAATAACTCACCATGGTGTTCGCCATCGGCGCGGCAACCTCCAGATCGCAACCATCCCTGTGAAAACAAAGACATTGTTAGGAACAGCATAGTGGAGCAAGACGCAGCGAAGACCGAGAAAACACAGGGAAAGAAAGAGACAGAATAAAGACGGAAAAGACATTATAACTCACCTGGAAGACAGCAAGCAGAGTCAGAGTCACAGCCGGTCTGGACCCGACATAAGGGCACACGGACCAGTGAAGCAACTAGGTCCACTGAACGCCCGCACCAACCACACGCCCCTGCCCTGAGACGCAGGACGGAGAGTTCAACGCACAAAAACCTAAGGTGAGCAATAACCCCAAGGTAGGGGATTTGGACCAGAGGGAGGTGGGAGTCCACCCATCACAGAACCAGTAACTTAACCCTCCATTCTCCTGTTATAGGCGCTACCCAACGTCTGGCACATAACCAAGCAGAGAGGGGTCCGGGATAGAGTTTAGACCTCCATCCAGTATCGTGTGGCACCCCCGTGGATACCAGGTGAGCGTAAAAGCTCCCCGAAAACGTACATTTTCCAGACAAAAATAGGACGTAAAGGTACGCTCCAGAGAAAATAAGAAAAATGGACACATAGGATTTCAACCTGCTTTCACCCACCTAGACCCTTAGGTATTTCTGGATCAGTTGTACCAGGAAAGCAGCAGGCACACTAATACTATTACTGCCTGATTTGATTTGAGGATTAACTTTCTGCCTGATTTGATTTGAGGATTAACTTTAAGGGAAACATGAATATTTTAATAGGCATTCATTACTGGCTGGAGAGAAGTATGCACTACACAAATAAATATGTTCTAGAGTTACAATATATTTCCACGGAATTAAAAAAAAAGTACCCCCGTTGGCAAAGTGAATTACTTTTGACTCATACAAAAATCATTTTACTCCGAACTTCAAAAAATAGGGAGTAGAATACTTCCACCTAAAACATGTGACCCTGTTATAGGAAGTGAAATGACTGGGCAGGCCTACATCTGAATTTCAAATGACATAGTCTTATGGTAGTAATTGTCATTTGAAATGAGTCACAACAGTGGTATACACATCCCTTCATCCAGCCCTACAGAACATGTGTGTATTGGACACTTTTACTCTCTAAAAATAGGCAAATACTGCCACAAAATAAAAATAAGGAGTAAAAATACTCACAACCAAAAATAGGAAACTGACCTTGTGCCCCTGCTTTCACCCACAACGCTCCATGGATATGTTTGAAACAGTAGTGCACATTGTACCACAGCAGGAAACTCCTATTAATGCCTGATCAGAAGTAAACGTATATCTTTTATTGTGTATGAAGAACTAGGGGCAAAGGAATAATTATTGCAAAAATATTTTCGTTTTCCAGTTAAAACGTATTTTTACTCTTATACAATACTCTCATTGAGAACTGGACTTACATTTTTACTCCTTTAAAAAATTGTTTTACTACCAACTTAAAAAAATCGGCAGTACCATACTCCCACTTGCATTTAAAGGAAGAAACAATGGGAGGTCCCAAGCACTCATTAGCAGGTCCCAAAGCCTGCACCCAACCTCACTGCACCACCATTGGTCAATCTCAAAAAAGCAAAGACCTCATAGTTTGCAGAATTGTGAGAACATAAAATAAAATCACTTTTTTGCAAGAATCAAGGCATTGCCACAGAAACAATATCCCAGCGGCCTCCGAAGTTACCATTGTCCTCAAGATGGGTTCCCAGCAATGTAGAAATGCATCTTCATACATGAAGTGTTAAGCCCTATGCAAACCACTGCAATGGACAAATACTTTTTGCAGGTTGTCAAATGTTTCTGTGCAACTTGAAATAGGCAACGCCATAATAATCTCATTCAGATTGTGGTGCAAAAGACTGAAGCCTGTGCAAACGAATTTCCCACAATCAGCCAGTCGGCCAACGCTATTACAGATGCAAGATAAATCTGCATGCACCATTGGATCATGCAGTAATGATGCATGCGCAAAGATTGCCTGAAGGAAAATAGCATGTATTAAAAACACATTATTTTGTGCTCCTTTTTGAGCTAACCCATTTGAAAAATGTGTTTATTGCCCACTTCTGGTTCATACAAACTGAGCCCTTCCAAATGAATGGGGCTATCTCATTTTTATACATATATATATATATTTTTTCTTTTTACATATTTATACATTTTCTAAATAGCATCTAAAAAACAAGTAATGTTCAAAACTAGTTTATCGGGATTGTTATAAAAGCATCACAGTTAATTGCACACCGTCACAAACACTTGATTTTTATATTTATATCACGCATAACCAAAGGGACCAAGTATTTAATTGCATCTGGGCGCAGATGATATAGTAGTACAAAAACAGGGAGCCAGAGTCATCGTGGACAGTTATTAAAAAAAAAAAAAAAAAAAGTCTTCAGCTTTTTCCTAAATTCGCACAAAGTTTCAATTGTCCAGAGATCAAGTGGAAGGGAATTCCAAGCCTGGGTACCGGCACAAGAGAAACAACTATTGCCCCAGGAAACCGACCTTGGTGGTAGAATCACCAAAAGGTGTTGTCCTGAAGACCGTAGACAATGATCTGGGTGGTAGGGAACAATCTTTGAGGAAAGATGGATAGGAGCAGTTCCTCTGAGACACCTAAAGACCAAGCAAAGGCCCTTAAACAGAACTCTTTGCTGTACTCTGCAACTAATCCAGAACAGGACTGCATACTTGTCCTTGGCCTCAAGCCCTGGGATCCGTATCTCTCCAGCTCTGAAATCTCTCCATTGGCTCCCATTGGATGTAAAGATTAAATTCAAAACCCTCTGCATTGTCCACAAGGCTTTCTGGGGCCTGGGTCCAAAATACCTTCAGCTATCCCTCCTCAAATACCTCCGCTCTCGAGTTCTTTGCTCCTTTACCTATAACTCCCTCAGGGTCAGTCGTTTTTCAAAGAAACAAGCTGGGGGTAGATCTGTCTTCGGCTGGGGCCTCCCTCTGGAACAGCCTCCCTGCCACTCTAAAACTTGAGGAGAACCATCTCCGGTTCCGGAAGCACCTCAAGACCTTCCTCTTTTCTTCTGCCTTCGCTCCTCCTCTCCCCTGCTGATCTGTTTTCTCTTGGTACCGTGCACCTGGCCACCCTCTGTCCTCCGGGCCCATGTACCTGCTCACCATGCCACCCTCCCGCACTGCCTCCGGGCCACCCCTTGCACTGTGGTCTGTATCTGTACTCATACAGCCCCCCCCTTTTTCTTCCTGCATTTATCAGACCTACCCTGTCCTTCCTTAAACCTAGCACTTGCAAATTGCTGGCTGTACTACCACTGTTTGTTGCCTTTATTATTTATTTATTATTATTTATCTGTTTCTCCTTTGCTTCGCACTTTCCACTTCTCCCCCCTTCCATGCACTTTTCCCCTCCCCCTCTCCCATGCACTTGCACGTTCTCCATGTCACTGGGCCTAGTAAGATCGCGGTTTTGTTCTCCCCTGTTCCCCTCCCCTGCCTTGTTGCGCTCGGAAACACTTGTGTACGAGCGCGATAGAAATAAAATATCAATATCAATACAGGTAGCCAATGAAGATTTCTCCTGAACTGGGAAATGGGCGACCGCCTAGGCAGGGAATAGACCATCCTGACAGCTGCATTTTGAGCCACCTGCAGATGTTTGGTTTGACCTTTTGCAATACCCATTAACAGGGCGTTGCAGTCATCTAATCTGGAATGTGCCAGTGCGCCGACTATCAAAGGGGAAGACTATCAATTTACCCATTTGGAATGTAGAGTGCCAAAATGCCATCATGTTGCTTTATTTACAGAAGAATCAGTATACCTCCCCCTGCTGGAACCTGAACAACATGTATTGCCCCATACAATTCCTAGAGGGTGTTCCTCTGCTTGACTGTTAAAACCCTGCCCACACGTTTAGTGCTTCACCTACCAACCCTCTTGCACAGTGGTCATCTGGTTTGACTTCTTCCACAGTCACCTATTTAATAAATTGCAAAAGCCTCTTGAAACAAAATGGATGTTTGTGCTGCTATAACCAAAACTTGGGGACACTTGTCAGCTGGTCCTTCTCTTAATTTTGCCATTCCAGAAGGATATAACATGATACAGAAAGATAGAGAGGATGGTAGAGGGTGAGGGGTAGCATTGATTTTCAAATCTTCCCATACTATACGGGAAGTTAATTCCCAATTCATGAATGGAGCCAATTTGCTACACCTGAAAATAGGCCTTAATGCCGAAACCACACTGAATGTATTTTTAATTCACCGACCATCCTCATTAAATGATGGTTTTATTTCCGCTCTCTGTAATCACTTGCTCTCAATTTTAAATCCCAACTCTAGTTTTTTTAGTATTGGGCGATCTGAATTACTGATTAGGACATAAACTATTTTCTCAAAACCCAAATCCGTTAGAACTTGCTCCATATAGGAAGCAGGGATATCATCTTTATGTGACAACCCATTGTTTGGGACATACCCTTGATTGGGTTTCGTCCTTAAGGGTCACCACCAGGGACCTCAAGGTATTCCCCTGCCGTGGTTGCTCCACTATTTTCTACTGTTTAACGTAAAGGCAGATTTTCCTTGGAAAATGGGCAGGAGCATGCAAGGAGGTATGAGTAGAAATCTAAAATTACTCGCACAAGAAAGAATTGAACCTTTACTGAGCCCACCAATTACATTTTCCCTGCTAGATTCGTTAGAGCATATGTCAAAATATATTCTTGGTAACTTGGATAATATTTCCAATTGTTTAGCGCTGTTAAAACACAGAAAGGTGAAGGAAGGGACAGATAACAAAGCCTGGTTCTCACCAGAGCTGAGAAAGCTTAAATCTGCTACCATGAAAATTCTGTATTCCTGGAAATTAAACCCCTCCTCAGAAGCCTTAACAAACTATAAAGGAGCAGCCAAGACATGCATATGGGCGATTTATCGATGCTAAAAAAAAACTACCTGAACCTCAGGATTGTGACTGCACAATCAGAAACTAAGGAACTTTTTAATATTTTAAGGGAACAAGAATCCACTAGCCCGAATAATGCTAACCGTCTTGTGAAAGATGTTGCATGGTGTTGAGATATTCAGACAGCCATGCAAGATAAATTCAATGGCATTGGGTCAGATATAGTCCGGAAAAAAGAAAATAATTACACTGCCTCTAGTAAGGCCATCAAGGATACATATGTAAGAAGCCCAACCATTCCTCAATAAAATGTTTCAAACCTAACGGAGGGTGAGCTATCCGTTATGATTGAACAGTTTAAAGCTCCAAAATGCAGAGGTGACTCTTCTTCGGCCATCATATCTAAAACCTGCCCTCCGATCCTAGTGGAAGCTATCTGTAAGCTTGTAAATGCCTCCCTTTCGGAGAGCTGGAGCCGTTAGACCTAAAGGCATGGGTCAGCCCTATCCTAAAAAAAACAGATTGGCTGTTGAGGAGCTGCTTAATTACAGACCCATCATCAATACCCAGTTCCTGCTCAAAATTCTCGACCGGGTTACATATGGCACATTGTAGAGCATCTGAACAAACATCCTATCCTCAACTGTCGCCAATCCGGGTTTAGACAGGGTGTACGGCATGGAGACCGCTCTTCTTGAACTAAAATCTAGGCTTTTGGAACAGGTCGATGAATGTCAGCCTTCCATGTTGATGCTGCTGGACTTGTCCACCGCTTTCGACCTGGTTGACCTCTCAATTTTGGTTGCAAGGTTGGAAGAAGTGGCAAACCTCTCTACATCTGCCCCATGTTGGATAGCCTCTTTTTTGGAAAATAGGGAAAGAAGAGTGTTCTATGGAGACATAGCTGCTACACCGGTTACAGTTAAATTTGGTTTGCCGCAGGCAGCATGCATTTCTCCTTGTCTCTGTAATGTATTCACAGCCCCCATCTTCTAAAGCATGAGGGGATTGTGCTTACAAATTATGCAAACATCATACAGTGTGTCGTTCCTCTTGAGGGAATCCATGCACTAGATGAAGCAAACTTGAACAGGATATATGTGATCATTGAGGATTGGATGGTGCAGAAAAACCTGCACTGAACAGGGGTAAAACGGAGCTGTCGATTGTTCACACTCAATCCATGCTAACAAAGCTCGGTCCATCTTATGCGAGCTTCCAGTTAGGAAATGTTAAAATTACCCCACTAAAAAAGGTTAAAACTCTGGGCGTGATCTTTTATCAACAGCTCACCATGAAAGCTCACATGGGAAGTATTGTGTCTACATCAGCATGCTGCAATAAGCTCCTAGCACATCTTAGACCACTCATTAGTCAAACCAATGCAGAGACAATTGCTAGAGCGATTATCACATCTAAAATTGACTACTGTTGCAGCCTCCTTGCTGGGATTAGTAAAACCGACTGCAATAGGATGCAGGTAATTCAAAACAGTGCAGTGAGAGCAGTTCTGGCTTTATCCCAAAGAGGAGATGTCTCAGCTGCCAGGCGAGCTCTCCATTGGCTTCCTGTTGATGCCCGTCTACTCTATCGACTATTAGTCATCACTTTCAAATGCAGAACAGGCCTAATGCCCAGCTACCTTCAGGATCTTATCTCTTTTTTTTTTTTAACTTTATTTTTGGTATTTCAAACAACAAGAAACGGGTACAACGGAACAAAATAATACAAACTGCGCCTTGAGATCCCCGCTTCTCCCTCTCGCCCCCAGTCATAGTTTATAAAGGATATTACGTAACCATTGAGTCTCACTTTGTACGGGTTCTGTAATCTGCAAACTGTTGGGCACAAAGTCGTTATGGAGTGGTTTGTGGAGTCGGGACTGGTGAGGAAGTAATGTCTGGAGTAGACATTAGATAAGAGATGTATGGCCCCAAATGTCTGGACGTCGTGCGTCTAAGGGTAGGGTTTTGATAAGTCAGTTTTGACATCCTGACAGTAGGTTATGTCTTTTAGCCAACTTGACAGGGTGGGTGGTGTTAGGAAAGATTTCATCTTATATGTTATTTTGCCTCCAGGTGTCAACCCCCAAACTTTTTGCTGCTGATTAGACACCCTTGACTGACTTTGCCAGAGAAGCACAACCTTCAGCAGCACTCCTCTGGGCATTCGCTCACTTTTTATGGGGAAACTGACTTGCCCTTAAGACACTCAGTACTGGGAGACTTTGTTTCCCTTAGTCCTTTACTCATATTGCAGCTTTTGTGCAACATGTAACAAGTGTGCAATGTATCTTACCATACAGCACACATGGGTCTGTAGTCCTTTCCAAAGGCCCTAGATACTCTCGCTGGTCTTTTTATGAACTGTGCAGATGTCTCATGGACAGGACTGGTGGCAGCTATCTGTTCACTTTCTTTTTAACCCTTTCCTGCCATTTTGACCGCGTTAACCGCGTTTGGCACGAATAGGTGGCCTGGCTCCAAAATGGCCATGCCACAAGGTTCTTTGTCCTGTCCTTTGGCCATCTTGCCCCTTCACCTTCCCCAAGTCGAGCCAACCCGGGTCAGTCCTTACTTGGTCATGCAGTTTCCCACGAATCCCAATGCTTTCGCGGGCTTCTGCATGCCTTGTGTGTGTGCCTCCAGGATGTGGGTTGGAATGTCTGATTCCAATACACATCCTGGGTGCCAGAGAGTCTGGAGTGCCATGAATGCCTGGGACACTGTGGTCCGTCATTGGTCCATGTATGGAGTGTGTTTGTGAGCAGATCTCTCATTGGACCCTCTCCGTTTTGGCGCGAAGGGAACTTAGGAGATCAACATGGTAGTGGTGTTTTCAGCCTCCTCTTACCCAGAGTTCTCACTGAAAAAAGGATAGGATCCAAGTATCCTGCAGCTACGATGCTGAGTTGAGGAAGCGCTGGTAACCCGCTGAAAGGTTTGGCACCCTGAGCCTGCTCTCGTCCCGTGGGACTCCTCAGCATCTGGTCGTCCTAGAAGGTCTGCGAACATGCTTGGGACCAACTATTCTCAGCACCTTCATCAAATCCTGCAAGTAAGCTTTCTCGGAACTGTCCTTGGGCCAACCAGTGGACTGACCAGCATACCCAGTTGCTTTGCTCTGTCACTGCCGCTGTTTCGAGGAGGCCCTCGAAAACTTGGTATACTGCTAGCTCTGTGTCCCCGGCACCCTCACACGAATTTCATACACTTGGCATTCCCAGGTCTGAAGTGAGACGAGTGCGCCAGGACCGGAGTAATCGCGGTTACCATGTTGCCTTGCCGCCGCAACGACCTGTGCAAGTTCGGTGCATTGGTGACCCTCTTGCCCCTGAAGCCTGCTGCAGTAAAACTGGGTCGATTCATCCACCCGGAGCGGAGAAATCGCCACTGTCCCGTTTGGGAATCATCGCTGCATCTCAGGAACTTGAAGGTGCCAAGAACTCCTTTTTGCCGCATTCGAACCTGCCAACGAAGTGGACTGAACTGGCGAAGATTGGGTCTGCTTGCCTCGGGGACCGGTGAGTGCTCCTTACCCCAACCGGTAGCCCCTAGCGCAAGAGCCCATTTTTACGCACAAGTGGCCCCTGGGGGCCCCTCTCCTTTCCACAGCTATTGCAAAATAGCGACTCCATCCTGCACTCTCGAACTGCCTCTGCCTTCAAGTGGAGGACCTTCTTGAATAGTGGGAACCTGTTCTGCATCGCCTCATCCACCTTCCTGAGCTGCTAGAGACCCTTGAAGAGACCCTATTCTGCCCATTGACACAAGCACGTGCATGTACTATTGAGCGGAAGGCTCCTTTCTTCATAGGGCTTGGACTGCCTCTTAGTTGGGTGTATTATTGATGTTGAACTGGGCCAAAAGATGACCTGCACTGCCTGTTTCCTTCCCCTCTAGGTTGTCGACATATTTCGTGCAGTCACCCTTTTAGACCCCCATGGTCTTGTATATATATTGTATTGAGTGTGATGTATTGGTTTAGTTAGTGTAACTGTGATTCTTTTGCTATGGTCTATGTTACAAAGGCCTTGTAATAAACGTGTCTATATTTTTGATATAACACCTGTTTGGAGTCATTTGTATGTGTCCTTGCTCTGTGTGCTCATTGAGGTCCTCCAGGCACCCTCACCTCTCCTGAGACTTAGTCTTGACCGCCTGCCATAGCTACCCTGACTGGTCTAGCTTGTCCAGAGGTTACCCTGTTCCAAGAAACTAGGTTGGCCTTCTGAACCTCTGCCCCTCCAGGTCAGAGTTCAGAAATCCGTCTTAACAGTGGGGGTCCTCGTCCCCATGACATTGCGATCCTTCTGCGTGCTAGCACCAGCAGTAGACCAGCTAGTTTCCGAACTGTGGATGGTAAATGTCTGGTTAGGCCAAGCAGCGCCACTGTGGGTTTGGGCACCACCGATGTTCCAGTTATTGCCGAAGACTTTTCGAGGACTTGATCCCAGAATTGGGTTATGGCTGGGCACGCCCAAGCGAGATGGACAAAATCAGACGCTGAGGCATTGCATCTTCACAGGACGCCGATATCTCTGGACGTTCTGCGTGGAATTTCGCTGGGGTGTGGTATATCTGATATAGGTAGTTGAAATGTGTTTGTTTAAAAAGTGTGTTTAAAGCAACTCTCTGAATTTGGCCTAGAATGTAGACCCAGTCGTCCTCCGGGATTGTGGACTGTAGGGACCTCTCCCATCTCGTTTTTAAAGCTGTGTGTGTGAGTACTGTGTCTGTTAGGAGTGCTTTATAAATTACAGAGACCAACCTGCCTTCCCCCTGAGATTGGATCACTCCGTGTAGTAGTTGCCATGTAGGTGGTTGCTGTGGAAACATGGGGAGGAATGCTTGGAATGCATGACGGAGGCGAAAGTACACAAATGTGCCTAGGGTCATGTCGGCTCCTCTATCTCTGGCTGGTTGGGGTGTTAGAAAGGTCGATCAGTGTATGTATTTGTAGCTTGTCCACCCACTTTAGGTATACTTCTTCTGCGGTCAGGGCGATTCCTGGTATGCACCTTGCTGGTATGGGGGGGGAGAATCTGATCTGAATGTTACATTTCTGCGCAATTTATTTCCAGAGGGCATAGGTGGAGAGGACTATATTCAGCGATGCGTGGGGTACCGGCAGGTGGCCTATGATGATTGCTCTCAATAAATTGGGGGTTGCGAGGGCCCGTTCAATCTGAAGATGGGGTCTAATGAAGTGTGTGGTGTACCAGTATCCGAGGAATTGGGCTTGAGCGGCCCAGTCTCTAGATCAGTGGCATGTATGCTTCTCTTGCCGGTTTGCTGGCCCACAGCAGTTCAAGGATTAAGCTCTGAATTCGTTTAAGAAAGTGTTTGGGAACAAATAAAGTAATTTGGGCAGAATCGCCATTTTAACCAGTGAGACGCACCCCCATAGAGTTAGCGGGATGAGCTTCCATCTGTTTATTTTGTCTCGGAGTGTCCCTGCCACTCTTTCGTAGTTATCCTGGAATAAGTCTTGGTGGGCTCTGGACATTAGGATCCCAAGATACCTGACCTGTGAGTGTTCCCAATTGAACCCAAAATCGTCCACGAATTCCTTGGTGTCTGGGGTCACAGGCAATATGACGGATTTAGTGTGATTAATTGAGACGGTGCCAAACTTGATTACCTCTCGCATGATGGGATTCAGGTTTTCACTCGGGTCTTGGTCGAAGAGTACCACATTGTCTGCGTACAGGGAGATTATTTTTTTATGGGGTCCAAGGGAGAGATCTCTATGAAGCTGTAGGGACCGGAGTCCAGACGCTGTCTGGTTCCTCTCTGTAGTTCTATACTTGCTGATTTTGTTTTTCCCAGGACAATGCTCCACTGGGGGCGATTGTAGAGGGAGATTAATTTGAGGAAATAGTTTTGTACTCGAGGACCTAATGACCTCTGACAGGCCCCTGGGATCAGGGCTGATCCTCGAATACCTTAAGACAAAGTATCTGCACCTCAAGGAGATTGGGGTGCAGGATTCACATACTCCAACACAATTCAATAAGGACCACTCAAATGGATCAGCACAGAGACTGTTAAGTTCATAAAGGTTTATGCACCATAGCTTGACACAGTGCAGCCCTAACACAGTGCCCAAGTTCCCTGCCTCCAAGAGAACTCTCCTCCCAGCATTACACAGACACATTTATAGCAAAATGGGAGGGAGCAAAATGCCCCCACTTCTCCCTGCACATCTTCAGCAACCATATTGTTACATTAGCTAATTGTCCAATTAATTTTCATTGGACTAAACCCTTCAGCAATGAATTGCGTTCTAACATGCATTCCTCACTCTGTCTCGGTGCTCGGTTCAACTTATAATTGTGCAGCTGGACTTTTCAGATAAGAGTTTCGACCTGGCCTGTCTGGTTTCTGCTCTAAATCAAGTTGCTGAAGACTTATGTCCCTGAACATCTCAACTTTTAAAATGAGCTCATTATTACAGACTTTGAGCACTACTCAGTTCTTCATCTTTTAGTCACAATTCAAGTACATGCATTTTTGTTAAAGGCATTTAGCCTGAATGATCTTATGTCCGTGTACAAAATACTCATTGTCCATTCTGTTTTTTGCCACCTTTCTACAACATGGTAATGCCATTTTCGACATTATAACATTATGAATTCTAGTATGTTGCATCATTATAGAAACCCTTTTTCGCATAATTGTCACCACAGAAGTCCCTTGGAATTTCTCTGATTAGGTTTAAGTGGGGGAGGGGGGGGTCTCCACTTCATTCAGCTGTTGATTCAACCTATACATATAGGTTGGGACCTTCATTACACTCCCCCGTCTTTGAAGTTCAGTTGTTTTGACTTTAAACCATATTCCATTTCCATTCACCTTAACATTTATCTAAACATTTCCCAACACGATCTTATAATGTGGCATATACTAACGTATTGTCGTACTAAAACAAACGTGTGTGTCAACTCCTTCCATGTAAGCCCTACTTCCTGTAACTGTGTGCCTTTAATCTAACTGTATGCCTTGGACTATTCACAGCCATTGTGAGGCTCAAGAGGTTTGGTCAAGCTTTGAGGTAACCCATTAGCCCATTGTCTCATCGTATGTCACACCTTGTCTGCAACTCCCACCCCAACAAAGTACAATCTCTCTTTGAGCATCTTTTCCTGCCCATGAATGTCATTTCACTCCGTCACTTCCTCTTGTCCGCACTCTTTCCTTTTCTGCGTCTTCCTTTGTAGTTGTCCTGCGTTTGTCGTTAGTGGACCGTCTGTGTCCTGTCGCCTTTTCCTTTCCATCGTGCTGTTTGCACAGTCAGTCTTCCAGGTTCTTTAGATGCTTAGACCAGAAGTCCATTGTTTTTTTTCCCTTCTTCATCACATAAGGTTCAGTGTTTTCCCCAGAGTGTCTCTCTTTCAAAAGAGTTCATGGTTCAATGAGTCCACAAGAGGGGATGGTTTTGCATTGGGTACAGGGTTGGGGGCGTCCTTTTGCAGACATAATTCAGCGTCGGGCTTTCACTGGGTTCCTCTATGACCTTCCTCTCTCCTCACGCGGTTCGACGTCAATTTTCCAAGGCATACAGGTCCCTCGACGCATACCTGGAATATAAAACGTAATGAGTTTCTTAGTAAATAACTGGGTCTCTACTTATCTAACCCATTTCCTACCAACCCATTTCCTTAAAACCTCCTTTCGCAGTGGCTATTACTCCTTATTCCCTAAAATTGAGACATTCCCTCTTATTTCACACCCCTGCCTCCTAGACAAGCTACAAAACATTTCCTTGTAAACATTTCCCTTTTGTGGGTCATTTTTACACCATAACTAAAATACCCCCCATTCCTAGCACTGTGTCAGCTGGCTTAGACAATGATTTTTGTTTACAATACCACATTATGTCCATCATGAGACACATTCTCCCTTCCGGGTGCCACATGCAACCCTAAGGAGACAAAACAGCTAAAGAAAGATGTTGTCTTCTTTCCTGGTCTTCTAGGCACGTCTGTAGTAGATTACAGGAACGTCCTTGGGGATCCCCGCCGTCTGTAGAAAGTCAAGAAATAAGGAAAAAGTCATTTGGGCATTTGCAAGGGTCAGGTTTTCTTCCGGACTTTAAGCCCCTTTTCTCCCTTTCTGTTATCAAAAATACTCTCTGGGTCATTCTCCCTGATTCGTTGGTGCACATAAATGATTCATTCCCAAACCACCCCGCGGGGATACTTAGTTTTGCTGGGTTCTTTGCTCGGCTTAGCTGTATTCTTCCAGGTTAGCAGAAAATTCTTCCTGGTTAGCAGTAAATTCTTCCTCGGCTCAGCAGCCATTCTTCCTGGTTAGCTGCACATACCTCCTCAGCTCAGCAGCCATTCTTCCTATTCTTTTTTCCGTTAATTGGACCATGGTCTATGCTTGTGCTTTGTGTTCATCCTAGGGAGATAAAACAGAGGCGTTTCGCTGCACACCGTCCCTGTCTAACTTGATCTAGCCTACCACTGTCTTCTAAAACTATGGCACCAATTCTAACTACATGCCTCCACCTTTATTGTTCCCATTATTGTTGGCCTACTCTAATGCTTACATACCTCTATCAATGCACTCTTTTTGACATTATGAACATAAAAATAATTACTCGCCTTCAATTTTACTTCTGTTTTCTGAGGTGGTCTGAATGGCCATGCTGTTTATCTATTTCTCTACTCTTTCCACACCTAATAGTACCTATCTTGGAAAACAGCTGACTTGTGAAGACCTTATGTCTCTTGCTACCTTTTCCTGTTACTCACCTGGATCCTCTTACCTTCAGTGTTGATGAATTGCGTGTTCACACCCTTTTGGCGTGAACTAGTACTTATCATTTCTCTTTTCTCGCTTATTTAAGGCCATGCAGACAATTTCTTGTGTTTCCACGCAAGAGGTCCATAGCTTGTCTGTAAAATAAATCAACATTGTTACCAACATTCACCAGTTGTTTTGGTTCCTTCACCATATTTACTTTAAAATGGTTTGTGCGAGTTTCCTTCATTTAATTGACCCAATTTTATCAGCCATATTCTTTTTTCTGTTTGCCAGGAACACTCATAAGTGCTATTTGTTTTCCACTTTTTGCTCTTTTTCTTTATGCTTTTGAGTGTATCCCTTGTCCTTTTATTCATTTTTTTATCCAAGATAACCAATCGCTTTCAGTATTTCCTGATTTATTTATATATTTGTTTATTTATTTGTTATTTATTTCTGTGGTCAATCTTTTTGAGCTTCCTCGTCTCTTCTCTGACCCTATCTTTTCCCCTTCTTCTTATCTCAATATAAATTTTTGCTTTGACTTTCCTCATCCCTTCTTTCACGTACCTTTGCTTTTCTTCTAACCTTTGCTGTTTCTGCCTGTCACTTTGTGAGGTGGAAACAGTGGCAGCCGCCCTGGACACTGGGAGAAAGGAGGGAGTTGAGGAAGAGTCTCGTCAAGTGCTGGCCATCAATGAAAAGAGACAAACTACAGATCCCAAAATGCCCCACGAAATACTGCATCAGGGGGGAGGCACACCGATGGGTAAAGAGAGGAGAAAAAAGAAAGGAAGAACCAGGTTTCCTTACATTAAAACCGCCCGAACACAAACAAAGTACAGGGTTAGCCCACAGAGGACGGAGCAGGGAGGAGGTGGGGAATCTGAATCAGGTGTGTTAAAACCGTTGCTGAGAACACATGGGGCTGATTACGGGGGAGGGGCCGGACAAGGATTAAATGCAACTCCAAGAGACTCAGGGGGCGTCTTGTTTTTCAGGAGCAGCGCGAGGCGAGAGACGCCGCACCCGAGTGGAGTGAGACCAGCCAAGATTACGAGTAGTAAGCGGAAAGTTCACAGATTGACACCGTACCCGGACCAAGGCTCAAGACCTTCCAGTGGAGAGAAACGGCCACCTAAGAAGAAGAATTCAGAGTGGTGAAGTGTGTACTATTGACCTTTTGTTAATTTCGTTTTCATGGCCGGCGGACAGGTTGAAGGGTGAAAAGCCTGTAATCGCCTGGCTGTTACCTTGGAACTAATTGAGGCCAGCAGAGGCTGTTGCAAGTAAAGTAAGACAGAACGCCTGTGCCTATGAGGTGAAAAGAACCGTCATCAGTTGGCTAAATTCATTGATCTTTGACCAGTATTTGTTGTGCAATAAACCACTGTGAAAGAAAACCTCGTTTGTCTCCAGCTGACTACTTAAAAGTGGTAGCAGCGGTGGGATTGCAGAGGAACGCAAAAATCACCAGCAGCATGGAAGCCGTGTTAAAAGCATTAGCTGAAGGCCAACAGCAACTACAGCAGTTGGTGCAAGTACAAGGACATCAAGCCCAGGCGGACCGGCAGGCCCTACAACAGGCTCTACAAGTGCAAACAGCAGTTCAAGAACAGGGAAGAGAAGAATTGAGGATTCTGGGTGAATCAATGGCTAACCAACGGGCACATCCAGCTATTCCCCCCTACCGTACTTCAAAAATACCAGGCAGGGGATGACCCTAGTTATTTCTTTGTAAACTTTGAAAGAATAGCCCGAGCAGCACAATGGACACAGGACAGATGGGCTTTCTTTTTGGCGCCCCTGCTTACGGGAGTAATGCAGGGAGCCTATCAGGCTGCCAATCCCACAGGGGACACCCCATATGTGGATATCAAGAAATCAGTGTTGGAAAGGCTGGGGATAGATGGGAAGTCCTATAGGCTCCAGTTTCGTGAAACCAAACTGAAACCCGGAGAGAGCCCCAGGCAACTGTTATACCGCGTACAGGATTTAGCAGAAAAATGGCTACAACCCAACACAGCCACGATTGGACAGACTAAGGAAAAGGTAATGATGGAACAATTCATTGACACCCTGCCTAGTCCCATACAAAGGTGGGTAAGGCAACATCACCACCTTACTCTGTCGGAAGCCATAGATGTGGCCACCGCTTATCAAAAAACCGGAACATCCCGCACATTCACAGCACTACCAGCGAGGCCCCCCAACGAAACTCCTATTATGCGCAGCAATTACAGGGGAGCAATCCAAGAACCCAGGAATAGGCCAGACCCTAAGCCCAACAACGGAACCAGTGTCCTAAAGGGACAGACACCCCAATGCTTTGAATGTGGGGAATGGGGCCATATAGCCCGGTTCTGTGCCAGAAAAACCAAGGCAGAACCAATGGACATTGGAACACTACAAGCTCCAGGATATCGGAAGAAACTGCCCTATGTGATAGAGGCAACGGCGGATGGACGTCCCCAACAAGCCATGATGGACAGCGGTAGCAGACAGACGGCCATACAATCGCATGTGAGTGAGCAAGGTGCAGGAAAGGTGAGAACTATTAACATTAAATGTGTGCATGGGGACGTAAAAAGCTATCCTACGAAAGATGTGGTGTTGGGGATACAGGGAATAGAGATACCAGTTAAAGTAGCCATTATTCCGGCCATACCAGCCCCGGTACTAATAGGGACAGATATTCCAGAATTCAACAAATGGCTAAAGGAAGCTCCATTTGCCAAAACAGAGATCGGGGTACCAATAAGAAGGGAGAAACTCACAAAAAGCCAGAGAAAAAATATGAAAAAGAACAGGGGGAAAAGGGATGGAAATTGCCCTCATAGACTGGCGAGTGGGAGACCATCTTCCCTTGTTCCGAACCGAAACCGGACTGGATGAAACCTTAAAAAGGGCCATGGAACAAGCCCAAACAATGAGCGGGACCCCAGTTACTACTCCATACTTCAAGGAAAACCAAGGGCTAATATATAGGGTGACCAGAGGTTCCGATAATCAGGAGAGGGAGCAATTGCTGGTTCCCCAGTCATACCGGAAAACTCTGATCCAACTGGCCCATGACCACACAACAGGGGGACACTTAGCGGAAAACATGACGGTGAAAAGGGTGTTGCAGAATTTCTACTGGCCTGGAGTATATGCGGAAATAGCCAGATATTGTCAAGAGTGTGCCATATGTCAAAAAACTAGTCATCATACACCGGCTAGAGCACCCCTACAAAGAATGCCCCTGATTAGGGAACCCTTCCAGAGAATAGGAATGGATATTGTAGGGCCATTGGAGCCCACCAGTAGAGGGTTCCGGTTTCTCTTAGTGATTGTGGACTATGCCACTCGCTATCCCGAAGCTTTCCCTTTAAGGGGAATCTCAGCAAGACAGGTATGCGATGTGCTTATGCCGTTCTTTGCCCGAGTGGGAATTCCACTGGAGATAGTGACAGACCAGGGGAGTAACTTTGTGTCAGTAGTTATGAAGGAGGGGTGTAAGACCTTAGGAATTCAACACTTGAAAACCTCAGTGTACCTTCCCCAAACGGATGGGTTGGTGGAACGATATAACAAAACTATTAAACAGACGATAAGAAGAGCCACCAGCCCCACAGGGTTGGGATGGGATCGGGTGCTACCTTGGGTGTTGATGGTACTAAGGGATACCCCGCAATCCTCAACCGGATACTCCCCTTTTGAATTGTTATTCGGAAGACAGCCCAAGTCCATACTGGGCTTACTAAAAGACACCTGGGAACAACAGGGGGAAACCTCACTCACCGAATATGTTAATGACCTAAAAGAACATCTAGGCAAACTGAGAGACTTTGCTCAAGAAAATCTGGGGAGGGCCCAAGACCGACAAGAGAAGTATTATGATCAAGGGAGCCGACCTCGAACTTTGAAGGTAGGGGATAAGGTATTGGTTTTGCTACCTACACACACGAACAAAATGTTGGCTCAGTGGAAGGGCCCGTATCAGTTAACAAAAATATTGGGACCTGTTAACTATGAGGTGGAACGGCTACGAGGCCATGTGAGAGGACGGGTTCCCGGAGGAGCTCTGCCGATCCTGCAATGATCCGTATAAAAAGTGCACACACGGGTGCCTACGATTGCTGAAAATGCATACATACGCATGCGAATACGCCAAGCGTGCCTGCAGAAACTTTGATGCCCGCAGGACTTACTGGAACAAAGTTCTGCACATCACGAGGATGGCGGTGGCCGGGGACCGAAGTGGACACAAAATGGCGGCCCAGAATCGAGAACAAAGGACCTGATCAGGAAGTTTCGCTTCTGCTGCTACAGTGTATTTGCAGAGGTACGCGAGCACAGTGGGGCTAAGGAAACACACTGTGGCGTCCCTTAAGAGAGATACAAGCTCTATGCGCGTGTACGACCAAAGCACAGTGGTTTGGAGCGTGTGCGCTGCCCGAACAAACTGACCCCGCAGCCCGAATATTGAGCGGACGAAATCGGGCCGCAAGTGAAGCGGCTGTTCATGAAAATATGGAGGGGTCGGGGTCTGGAGCTTACGTGGCCCCCTCCCGCCCTCATAACGTGTAAACGCAAGTGAACATCTACATGCGGCCGCGATCGGCTGTTCGTGCCCTGAACACCCGCGGGACGGGGAGCCGCGATCAGCGGTCTGCGCACCAAACACTCTTGAGGGCGGCGGGGGAGGAGCAGACAGGTGCCCAGGACGCAACGAGAATCCCACAGAAAGCACACGGACTGCTGCGTGCTGACGCCTTGGCTCCCCCCACATATCCACATGCACAATGCCCCGGAAAATGGGCGAAGCACAGTGATTGTGCATGGGATATTCCCAAACTGACAACAGCTGTAATAGGACTGGCGGGGAGATCCAGAGGGGAGGCCAGGCAAAGGACACAGCTGGGGGGGCCCCCGGGACACATCTCCTGAAGTAGCTGCAGCGAGGCAATAACTTACAACGCCAGCGCCCGTTAGGAGAGGAAACTGGCACCATGGGCGCTGAGAGACACTCGCTCCAGGAGGGCGAACAGTAGGCAGCGAAGGCCACGGTCGGAGGAGATCACAGAAGTGTATTGCGGCGTGGACAATGGATGGCCATGCTCCACGACGGATAGCAAGCCGAAGATAGCGGAGACACGTTTGGGCACTGGGCAGCAGCGGTATTGAGTGTGCGGTGCACATTCCACCCGTGCCGCAGGGTCAGACCGCCCCTTGACTCACGATTGTGGATGAGAAGCTACCCTGACCGAAGGGATGTCCAACAAGCCCTTGAGAGCGAAGGCTAAGCAGCCCACGCTGGATGACTACACCAGAACGCCGACCGGCCCCGAGGGGGCCAGGAGCAAAGATAAGACCCCAGCAGTGGGAATGGCCGCTGTGAGTACGAACCCAGAGGTCCTTGAGGTGATCGCGGACCTGAAGGCGGCCTGGGAGTCCAAACTACAATTGGCTGTGACGGAATTGAAAATGGCGATGGAGCTTCAAGTTGGAGCGGTACAGGAAGATGTGAACCTCCTCAGGCAGGATGTTAGGAATCTGGCGGAACGCACGGAGACCCTGGAGAAAGAGAGGGGCCCAATCGCTGCGGACTGTGCTGCACACAAGCGGGAGCTGTATGCCCTGGTGCAGCGAGTGGGCAACCTGGAAAGTAGGGCAGAGGAGGCAGAAGGGCGCGCTCGGAGGAATAACATTCGCATCGTTGGACTTCCGGAAGGGGCTGAAGGCCACAACCCGACGGAATACGTGGAAAACATGCTGCTACAGGAAATCACCGGGGGAAACCTCTCCCAAGGATTTGCTGTGGAAAGAGCGCACAGGGCCTTGACAAGGAGGCCACCGCCAGGTAACCCGCCCAGGCCAATGATTGCCAAGATCCTCAATTATCGGGATCGCGAGAGAATCCTTGAACACTTCCGTAAAGGGGATACAATTCAACGAGGAGCGGCGAACATAACTGCCTACCCTGACTATACTCTGCAGGTACAGCGAAGCCGTATGAACTTTGGATCGGTCAAGAGGAGATTGCGTGAAGCTGGGTATAAATATATGCTGCTCTACCCGGCCAAGCTAAAGGTTTTTTATAAGAACAAGATGCTGTTCTTCGACACTCCGGAAGACGCTATGGGGTGGCTGGATGTGCAGAGATGCCCTCAAGAGCCAGATATTCAGAAGGAAGACGGAGCAGGACGAGAGAAGTAAAGCTGCGGGCCTGGTTGGGCTGTGGACTGTGGGACTTGATTATAGTCACTGATGCAGTTGAAGAGCAGGTACGCGCTAGTTGGTAGGAAACATGATCCGTGAGCACGGAGACTGATGTGATAGGAAGGAGCCTCCTGAGGCCGATCTTTATATCCCCATTTAGAGTTTAGTCTGGTCACTGATAGTGAGGTGACACCCTGTCGGGTTCTCAAATTGGGCTTCCAAGGGAGAACCAAACGCGGGGATGCCTGAGATCCAGGGATGGTGCTGGGCAGTTAGTTGGGTTGGGGTTTTGGGGTGTTTAAGTTTAAAAATGAGCCTTGGGGGAAGAACTAAAATCAGGAATCTGTTTGGTGTGAGGGGAGGGCTGCTTGGAAGGGGGAAGGGGAGCTATTGATGAACCATGGGGGACCTTAGGATATTAACGTGGAATGTTAGAGGGCTCAACAGTTATTTGAAGCGGAACAAGGTTATGCTGTATCTGAAGCGACAGAAGATAGACGTCGCCTTGCTACAGGAGACGTATTTGACTCGAGAGAAAACGGAGTTGGTGGGGAGGAAATGGAAAGGGACAGCGGTGGATTCGGCGTACTCTGCTTATGCAAGAGGAGTACTTGTCTGGGTGGCGCCACATGTGCCATTTAAGTTGACTGAAGAAATTGTGGAGGCGGATGGGAGGTTGGTTATAGTGAGGGGGCTGATAGAGAACAAAGAAGTATGCATTGTAAATACATACGCCGCCAACCAAAACACAGCGTCATACTTTAGGACGCTGTGTACCAAGCTTAGTGCGTGTGTCGGGGGTGCAGTGATTTGGGGCGGGGATTTTAATTGTGTATTGAATCCTAGGGTAGACAGGTCGGATGATAAGACGGCCAAGCCCAACCCAGCTGCTAAAGTATTGCAGACGCTGCTGGCGGACTTTGGCTTGGTAGATGTGTGGAGAGCGAAACACCCTGACGAGAGGCAATACTCGCACTATTCGGCTCTGCATCAACTACACACAAGGCTTGATTATATCTTTGCCACTCTGGACGTGGTTGCAGAGAGTAACCATATAGATTACAAAGCAAGAGTTCTCTCTGATCACTCGCCCCTGGTCCTGAGGTGCCAGTATTGCCCCCCAAGGGCGCGCATACCAACATGGTGCCTCCGGGCGGAGGCGCTCAAAGACCCAGTCTTCAGAGAAGACATAAGGGACGAGATTATTGCTTACTTCGAGGTGAATACTGGTAGTGTAAAGTCGGCTGGTACTTTATGGGAGACTTTTAAGGTTGTGATGCGGGGGATCGCCATTGCGAAGTCAAAGGGATTGTTGGGTGGAGTTCGAGCTTATCTACATATAGCTGAGATCGAGCTGGAAAGAGAGTTGGAAGGTGGCGGGGCTGATACAGAGGTAGTCTTCAAATTACAACAGAAGTGCGCAGAATACTGGGATAGGCTCTGTAACTTAAATTATAAAAAGTATATAGAGAGACAGCATGCGGGAGGAGATAAAACGGGCCGACTCCTAGCGTGGTTGTACAAGAGCGAAACCCCGAGACCCCCGATTCGAATTGTAACCAATGACGAGGGCGAGACGGTGGACACCCAGGAAGGTGTAAACAGGGCATTTGCGGAATACTATAAGGCATTATATGAAGATGATGAGGGGAGCAACCAGGAGGAGATAGATGAGGTACTGGAAGATATAGGCCTGCCTAAGGTCAGTGACGAGGAGAGGGAGGAGCTGGATGCTCCGATCACTCTGGAGGAATTGAAAGAGATTTTAAGGCAGTTACCCACCAGCAAAGCTCCAGGTGCAGACGGGTTCCCTAGTGAATTTTATAAAGTGTATTGGGAGGAGGTGCTCCCACCCATGCTAGAAATGCTTAACGAAGCGTTCGAGGTAGGACGGTTGCCGGAGTCACTCAGGGAGGCGATCATAATACCGCTCCACAAGCCCAATAAACATGGACACGGTTGCGGTTCCTACAGGCCCTTGTCGATGCTGAACCAGGACAGCAAGATACTGACAGCTGTCCTGGCCAACAGAATGCGGAGAGTAATCGGCAAGTTAATTCACCCTGACCAAACGGGCTATGTCCCGAGCAGGAACATCACTCACAACCATAGACGACTCCACCGAATGGTCGAGTGGGGGTGCAATAATGACGGCGAAATGGCGATTGTGGCATTGGACGCAGTTAAAGCGTTCGACTCTGTTAAGTGGCCGTGGTTGCTGGCGGCCCTAGGAGGGTATGGAGTGGGGCCAGGTTATATTAGATGGGCCGAAATGTTATTCAGTGAACCGCTGGCTAGGGTCCGTACGGGTGCAGTGGTGTCTGAAAGATGGCAGCTGGGCAGAGGCAGTAGGCAGGGGTGCCCCTGGTCCCCGATGCTGTACATACTGGCCCTGGAGCCCTTAGCAATATACCTCAGGCAACAATATGACCCGATCGGTATTGAGGTGGGAGGGGAGCGTCACCTTATATCCTTGTATTCGGATGACTTGTTATTATACCTGAAATACCTGGAAGAAAATCTGCGGTATGTTTTGGAGGTGATGGGGAGGTATGCCAGGCTGTCTGGTATAGCGGTGAACCCCCGCTGGGGAGCTATGTGGGAACGCCTGTGGAGAGGTTGCCGGTGTTGCAGATCCCGTGGGCAGCGAGCTCCTTCCGCTACCTTGGAATAGATGTGTATCACACGACGGAGGAAGAACATAGGCGCAATACTGAAATAGCCGTTGGGAAAATCGGGAAATGCATGAGGTTCTGGGAGAGGTTGCCCTTGGCGATGATGGGCCGATGTGCTATGCTTAAAATGGTGGTATTACCTAGGCTTTTGCATTACTTCAACAATATCCCACACATGATACCTAAGAAGTTTTTTGTTAAGCTGCACAGTACGTGCAGGGAATTTTTGTGGCACGGTACCCGGGACAGAGTTGCATTATGGAAGCTGCAGAACTTTTACGAAAAAAGGCGGTATTAAACTGCCTAACTTTGAGGCCTACTATGTAGCGGCTCAACTGCAATATGTGGCTAAGTGGCTCTCTGATGAAGAGACCCCTGAACACAGGTTGTTCGGGAGGAACTGTACTCCTTTTTACTTGCGGGAAATGATCTGGGTGGCTAGCTCAGACATGAGGGAGCGCCCTAGAATGCTGTTGTTGGGGCGGAACATGTGGCGCCGAGCCTGCCGGATGATGGGGGACCCCTTCCCGTGTGTTCCGCAGATACCGTTGGTCACACTGGCAAAGGGGGACAGGCAGCTGAGGGTAATCATTAGGACCTATTTGGAATCAGTGGGACTAGTCACTTTGGGAGACATTTGGCAGGACGGGACTATTATGGAGTTGGGGGAACTAGGGGAAGTGACGGGATTGCATGTAGGCCAATATGTCACTTATCATAGGGTAGTGCACGAGATTCGGAGTAGGTGGCCTGAAACTATTTTGGCGGAGGAACCGGATGCTACGTTTGGGGTAATATATGATACATCGGAGGGTGGGCATGAGGTTTCTAGATTGTATGAGATGTTGATGACTAAGGTTGGGAAGCACCTGGTGCATTTGAGATTAGAATGGGAAACAGAGATGGGAGCCCCGATGGAAGATGGGATGTTGGAACGTGCTTTGGGATATCATAAGAAGGTGTCAAGAAATGACAGGTTCAAACAAATACAGCTATATATAACGCACAGGGCATACATGACCCCTCTGAGAATATCAAAGCTCCGAAATGTTGGGCGCCAGGCGTGCCCTAAGTGTGACAAGGAGAATGCAGACATGATACACATGTTCTGGGCGTGCCCGGTTATTGAATGCTACTGGAGTGAAGTAGCACAGAAACTAGCGGGGAAGGGGGTCACGCTCATAATAGACTCGACCTGGGCCTGCTTGCTAGGAGGGTATCCCAGAGCGCAAAAACTTAAACATGTAGGGAAATTGAAAGATTTGGCATATGTGCTCGCGAAACAAAGGATTGCCATGGGATGGAAGGAGTGTCATAAGCCGCGAGTGGAGGTCTGGTGGAAGGACCTACAAAAATGGGCGGAGGTTGAAACAGTGGTGTGGCAAGAGGCTAGGAACGCGGGGGAGGATGAAGAAATGGGTTCCCTCATGGCATGGAAATTGATAGCTGAAATGTTTGGAGCACTGTCGGCTTGATGAGCTGATAGAAAAAACTGGGTTTGGCCTCATTCCTGAGCACCCTGGATTTAACCAAAGGGTATTGGCAGATACCCCTCAACCAATTAGATCAGGAGAAAACTGCCTTTTCGACACCTCAAGGCTTATTTCAGTTCACTATCCTACCCTTTGGTTTGCATGGGGCACCGGCCACATTCCAGGCATTAATGGATAAAATCTTGAGACCACATGAAGAATATGCTGCGGCTTACTTGGATGACATAGTGATCTTCAGTCATACGTGGAACGAACACCTGGCACATTTGACCCAAGTAATACAATCATTAAAAGAAGCTGGTCTGCACATTAACCCAAAAAAGACTAAACTGGCAGCACACACAACCAAATACTTGGGGTATGCAGTGGGTGGAGGGGTGATAACCCCCCTTTTGGACAAGATTTAAGCCCTACAGAAACTCAGACCTCCCGAAACTAGGAAAGAAATTCGAGCCTTCTTGGGGTTTGTGGGGTATTATAGGAGATTCTTACCACACTTCTCTACCATAGCTGCACCGCTTACAGATGCACTGAAAACCAACCGTCCCCTACAGATCACCCCGGAGGCAGTGCAAGCATTCCAGAAGCTGATCCGGATGATTTCCACAAAACCTGTTCTCCATTGTCCTGACTTTTCAAAAGAATTCTATTTGCAGGCGGATGCCTCGGGATGTGGTTTAGGAGCAGTGCTATCCTAGGGGACTGAGCAAAACCTTTACCCAATAGCCTTCATCAGTAGGAAGTTACTTCCACACAAGATTCCCTACTCAGCGCTGGAGAAGGAATGCCTGGCCATAAAATGGGCTGTTGAGTCTCTTCGATATTACCTACTGGGTAGACGGTTTACCATTTTTACCGATCATGCACCACTAAGATGGTTGGCTACACAAAAAGACTCAAACCATAGAGTTCTGAGATGGTTTTTGACGCTACAGCCTTACCAGTTCGTGACTATACATAAACCAGGAAAATATCAGATGGTGGCGGATTACTTGACACGTGCCATGGACCTGCCCGAATGGCATGGGTCCTTGGGGGGGGGGGGGGGGGAGAGTGGGAGAGTATGTGAGGTGGAAACAGTGGCAGCCGCCCTGGAAACTGGGAGAAAGGAGGGAGTTGAGGAAGAGTCTCGTCAAGTGCTGGCCATCAATGAAAAGAGACAAACTACAGATCCCAAAATGCCCCACGAAATACTGCATCAGGGGGGAGGCACACGGATGGGTAAAGAGAGGAGAAAAAAGAAAGGAAGAACCAGGTTTCCTTACGTTAAAACCGCCCTAACACAAACAAAGTACAGGGTTAGCCCACAGAGGATGGAGCAGGGAGGAGGTTGGGAATCTGAATCAGGTGTGTTAAAACCGTTGCTGAGAAGACATGGGGCTGATTACGGGGGAGGGGCCGGACAAGGATTAAATGCAACTCCAAGAGACTCAGGAGCATCTTGTTTTTCAGGAGCAGCGCGAGGCGAGAGACGCCGCACCCGAGTGGAGTGAGTCCAGCCAAGATTACGAGTGGGCTTACTAGTAGTAAGCGGAAAGTTCACAAATTGACACCGTACCCGGACCAAGGCTCAAGACCTTCCAGTGGAGAGAAACGGCCACCTAAGAAGAAGAATTCAGAGTGGTGAAGTGTGTACTATTGACCTTTTGTTAATTTCGTTTTCATGGCCAGCGGACAGGTTGAAGGGTGAAAAGCCTGTAATCGCCTGGCTGTTACCTTGGAACTAATTGAGGCCAGCAGAGGCTGTTGCAAGTAAAGTAAGACAGAACGCCTGTGCCTATGAGGTGAAAAGAACCGTCATCAGTTGGCTAAATTCATTGATCTTTGACCAGTATTTGTTGTGCAATAAACCACTGTGAAAGAAAACCTCGTTTGTCTCCAGCTGACTACTTAACACACTTTCATAGGCTGCTCTCTGGTTTGCGATCGAGCTGCTTTCCTTGCTCTTTGCGATAAAGCTGTTCTCGCCCTAACCTACCTTTCCTTCTTAACCTTCCGTCCCTTAACTCCTTTTCTTTCTTCTTCCTCTGTGCCTCATCTAACTTCTCTTTAGGTCTCCCATCATCACTTCCTTTCCCATCGAGTTTCAATGAGATTTGTCCTCCCATCCATTCGTCCTTTGTAAATGCTACCTCATCAGTTCTATCTTCACTTTCTTTCCTCTTCCTCCCCTCTCTCCCTTGTTGAGAGATGCCCTTGTCCATGCTTGATCCCCTCTTTCATTAACCCATCATTGTGTCTCCCCTTGGCTGGGATGTGCGATTCTTGTCTTTAACCTTCTCTTGCTTTTTGCTACTACTATATGAAGGTGACTCATAAGCGGGGTTACTATAACCTGTGGTTGCTTTTAGCTCTCTTTAATGGGCGAAGTCCTCTAGGCTTACTTCCCTCGGCTCCTGTTTCAGGCGGAGCAGGCGTTGCTGCAGGTGTCTTTACCCCCTAAGTGCTTATTTCAACCAAGCTGCTGGAGGCTCTCCCTCCTGGCGTTGCTCTTATATTTTTACTACTCGAGAGCAGCACAGCGTTTTCCTAACCTTTTGTTCGTATATGTGGCTTGCAAGTAAGTTGCCATGCGTGGTAAAAATGGCTTTAGAGTAAGGCTCAATTTGTGGCCGCGGCATAACATCTTGTGGGCGGTACCTTTTAACCCACTCCTCCAATAGGAGCAATGTTTCCCGGGCTTAACTCTGTTTCTATTGGTATCTTTATGTGAGTCCAAACTTCCCATTACTATGAGTGAGCATCAAATGCGGCGAGCTAAAATCCAGCCCCTTCCCGCAAATTATTCTATATACTTTTTTTCCCATTTACTCGATCATCAATCTGTGTGCGATTCCTTCTCAACTGTAGAATCGCATTAAACCTTTTACTTAATTTCAACCTTACAACAAGACATGTATAACAGACACTTGACAGACTAGACAAACACCAGCTGGTCATACGTATACCTGCCTTCTAATTATTACCCCACCATGGGATTTGAACGAACCCCTATAATTACGTCTTTAAACGTTATCGCAGCCTAATCACGCCCCCCCCCCCTCCGTGGGCTCTGGGTTCACGTTCCTTCTGACCACTCTTTAAAGCGCATGAACAAGGCGAATTTACAGTTTTCTCTCGGGTGCCCCCCCGGTATTCCTTACAGTTTCTCTCGGGTGTCCTCCCGGTATCCTTACTTTTTCTCTCAGGTGTCCTCCCGGTATCCTACAGTTTTTCTCTCGGGTGCCCTCCCGGTATGTTACGTTAACCACTACTGTACTTCAGGATTCTTATTTCATCCTGCTCGCTCTTTTATTTATTTGCCATAATCCCCTATGTTATGTCTGCCTTCATTTTCCTGGAGGCCAACTGTTTCTATCTCATGTTTGTGAATTTTCATAATTCGCAGCCTACGCCTGAATTTCTTAAAATATGTCATTATTTCTTTGCCAGGTCGTACCGCTGGCTATGTTCACTATGTTACAAAAATACTATAAATCTTTTACTTCTCACTCAGCCACTTTCATTGGCCTTCTGCCGCGCTCATGCATTCACAATTGCTTGTGTTTAACTTAAGGCATACCCCAACTAATCATGCTTTCCTCGATAACCTCAACACTCATCAAGCTTTCACACTTTGTCATTCAAGTCTTTCATCATTCATCTAATTCCTATGGTTCCAGAATCTCAACCGCTCGTCTCAAACCAAATGTTTTTCCCTATTTAATAAAAATGTTCTCCACTCCGACTGACAAGGCCTCAAAATTGTAAACTACCACCCCTGGTATGACTCCATGCAGACTGTCCCACCAATCGCGGTGGAGCTCCTAGAAACAACCTTTAGGAGCACCTCAAAAACCCCCTACACTACATGTGTGTTATCCCAAAAGCAGGTCGCAGGTGATCCAGTAACCTCTTTAAATGTCAGGGGCTTTCTAATAAAAAATGATAGAACGCATGAATGGCTATGGACCATTCAGATACAGGGCAGTGCCTGCTCCTGCCTGCACGTTGATTTTAAAACCCCATGTAAAATCACTTGCTCCTCATCTCATGAAGTTTATCACTATCTCTTTTTAATTCTAACACTACTACTGTAGCTTTAAAATAACCCTTGCTCATGTCATGCCTGGTTACATGCTAAACTCGGTTTGTTGCACTTTATCGTTGGATTGCCAATTCAGGGACGTCATTTGGGGGTCGCCAGGGGTCATGGCTGCACCCCCAGAGGAAACCCTTGTTGCTGCACGGTCCCCTTTGCTATCCCCAGAATAAAAAATGTTTAAAACTTTTCCTATAGTGGTATCATCAGAGGCCAGGGGTCATTGAGATGTCGCTTCCGCTACCTCTATCATTCTGGTGGAGTGACGTCCCTGTGTCATTACTTCCCTTTCACTATCATTTGCTAAGGCCTCCGGCCCTTTCCTTTCCCCGTCATACTTACACCACCTGCTCATTCATTTCTCGTCATTATCAGTGTTAATTTTATTACTACACCGCCATACTTGCAGGCATTTCACAAAATCCTCACAGGCTTTAAAAGTCCAGAGTGCCACAGTATGCAACTCTCAGCGTTTGAAAGAATACAACTGACTTTGTGCCAGATGAGCTGCTCACCGGCCAGCCCTGGAGGAAAGGCTACTCTTCCAAAGTCACAATTGTAAGTTTTACACAGCGCTGGTTCATTTAATTGATGCTGCTGCTAGGGTCAGTTCAGCTCAGTGGCGGCTGGTGACTTGGAAGTCGGTGTGCGTACATATCTTGGCGGGAATTAGGGAGTAGGCTAGGCTACCTCATACAACTCAGTGTGCCGGTGGCTTCTCCTTCTGCAAGGCCTTTTGGAAGAAATGGCTTCCAAGATGTGCCATTTACTGTCCGCGCCCAAAGACATATGACATCACAAATTTTGGTCTAATTATGAGTCTTAAACAGCCTGGAATCCACTGAAATGTCTGCAATAGTTTTTCCCCACTCGCAGACACCTGGTCTGGACTAATGTGAGAGCATCAACAAATAATGCACAAGAATATAATTTTCTAAAATAAAACCCCTATCAACAAACCCAAAGGCAGTTCACAAAACTGGGAACACTGCGCCTCTGCTATACAACGCACACACACAATAAACTTAACTAAAGGTCCACATATCAGGTTTACAGCCATATCTGAGCCAAAAGTGTCTGCAACCAAAGGGTATAAAGGCCACGTGTCCAAACAGTGTCGAACAGGAAATGATATTGTGCCTCCTATTTGATGAATATATGTGTATTGGCCTACGCCAAGTTGCTTATAAGTCATTTGCAAGGAAATCCGTGTCGCAAGGTCTTGACCTCAGAGTTAATGTAAACTTCCATTTTAGGTCTATCCGCCATTTTAGGTTCTCTCTGTACAGTCACCCTGTGTCTAAAATGGTGGACAGTGTCATTCCGAATGTAACATGGCCGTCTTGACCTCCGTTTACACTCTAATGTGTAACTTGCCCGGAAGCCACATATAGGGGTCACGAACTGAGACCTTGTCCTTCGCTGACCTGTGTGTAGAGGATTACCTATGTCAATGAAGCTAATCTGCGAGCATATGTCAAACACAATGTATCCAAATACTGAACTGTGGACACTTGTTTGACTGACTTGTATAAAAACTGTTTGAGAAGGCTCTGCGAGAAAATACACTATTGCCATTGAGGCTTGTTGGCGAATGTATTAAAGGCAAACCCTAAATGTACAGACACGTGAACTCAGCGCAAACCCTAGATCTGTAATGTATCAACCAATATTAACTCGTAGTAGGGTTCAACATCCTGTTTTCAAAGGTATATAAAGCGAGACTATTCTAATGTACAGTCCCACTCACTGAGCACACTGAACCATGCTGGAGTTTGCGGTGTTGTACTGAGGGCCTGATAGCTTATCGGTTAGATTGTCCTTTGAAACTGTTCAGTGTAATATAAAGATCTTTGTATGTTCCATTGTAACCTGTGTTTGGTGTATTTCCTTTTGGGGTAATCAGTCTCAATATCTTTTCCTTTTTTTTTTACAACAGCACCCCATTGAGTGACATGTATGTGGCTGGTGTCATTCACAGATATGCACAGACACAGACTCTGACCTTTACAGAATCTCTGCTAGCCCCAAAAGGGGTTGAGGGCGAGGACACAGCTAAATTAAGCTATGACCTCCATTCTCTGGCTCCTTCAGAGCCACGCATGCTATAGAAAGAGACATTCATACACTGACTGCCATATTCCATTTGCCTAAGTAGCTGGCAGTCCTGTATGTATGCGTCACTGTGACTGCTGGCGCACTGACCCAGCCAATATTGTCTACAATGCTCAGCCAGGGGCAGATTGTTACCTGCACTAGGCTGCTTGCCTCCCCACAATGTAAGGGAATCGAAATGGGGCTAAAACCTGTTTCATTGTCATCATTGGTTTCCCCATTAGGTGCGCCGGATGGTCACACAGCTTTGAATTCCCCCTTCCTATACAAGGACAAAAATTCTCATTTAACAATTCATTTATCCGCGCTCACTCTGCAACATAAATGTTAAAAATCACCACTACCGGCAGCATTCTATTTCCATACAGCACTTAACCATACATAAACACATACACATGCGTCACTGCAGAGCCTACCTGGGTGAGAAGATTTTTCGACATGCAATGCGAGAAGCAAGTATTTCTTGAATCCTGCGCTGCTCCCCAGTGCTCTTGCTCATGGACTCCTTGTTACCCACTGCTGTCCCCATCCACCAAAACAGCTAATGCCACAGGGCTAAGCTCCCCCGTCTTGTTCCTAAATCATGGAATGCTTCTCTAGTGGGTTTGGCGCAGAACCATCCCTTCTCATTTCTCGCAAAATTGTCAACCCTGCTTTGGTTACCTACCTCTAACATTTCCCCCAGCAGTGTCTGTACCTTTTCCCCTTTTGCTAAATTAAACACTATGCTGTGCCCTACACAACATACTCCACTCAGTGTGAGCCCAACATGCAGCCCATTCACAATAGCCACAACATACATCTATTTGTCCCACAATCACAGGCGATGCTTCATCACGCAGCCCCTAGTGTATGCCCTTTACTGTAATCTGCAAGCCCCTTCTTTTCACTAGCACCACAATGCCTATGGGCTTCTGCATGCTCCGTGCTACTAGGAATCGCTCATTCCTTGCAACACGATAGTAGACCCCAGAGACGTCTTTATTGGAGGGCTCATGGGGTGGCTGTCCTGGGCCCCCACAATGCTGCCTGATCTAAAGCAACATTTCAGTTTACATTGGGCTAAAATAACTCATGTCAGGAAAATTTGACTGCATCCTGCTGAGGCCTCAAACCCATTGCCTGACGGTTTTGACAAGTACATTCTGCCTTGATCAATTAAAAACATGCACTGCCTTTCGTTTTCATTGTGGAATACATAGTCTGGGTAAACACGACCTTTGTAGCTCTTTCCCTCTGTGGGGATATTGTTGATCTTGTGCAGTAGCCAAAGTGGAAATCCATATTCATCCACGGGGGTTCAGAAGTTGTCTGTGTTAAGCGCTTATTGTAGGGATATGTGTTCATGTGAAGGATCAGAAGGGCACATCCCAGTGAGGCTGGCTGGACCATTTTTTAAATCTGAAGTTCACAAATATACCTGCGCAATTACTTGTGTTTGCAGTACAAGCGGCGCGATTGGCAGCGCTGTACCTGCACCAGATAGGGGTTAAAATTAGCTTGCTCAGCTGGGCGTTTCTCAAAACTTGGGCAATCCCTTGGAAGATGCGCATAGAATGTCTGTCCAAGCGGCAAACAAGTATGCAAATTCGAGACTGTGCAGCAACTGTGTTAATGCTTGTATCTTGGCTATGCCAGCAGACGGTACAGTGACCCTGGTCAAGACATATAGGATCCCTTGCATTACTGTGCTGTTTTCTGTGAGGTTTTACCTACTTGCATGCGGGAAATCCCTTTAATAATGGAGAACTGATGCTAACATCATTCCCATGTTGTGTAACCCCCTTCTGTGATATTTTGGTTTTTATAAGTTGTCAGGTTTGGAAATGCGGGTTGCATACTTTTGCGGATGCTAACGGTATCTTGGTTCTATACTAGAAGTGAAGTAACCTCTTTGCAGATTTACGAATGTTGGCCTTCAAATGTTCCTTGTTCCTCATTCTGAATAGCGCAAGAATGGAGAGGGTAGGGGCCTCAAAAGGGTGAAAACATGCTTAACTTGAATGCTGAACAGCAGCATAGTATGTCTCAAGAGAGTACGGTCTCTAGGTAATACTGAATATTCCCATATAGATGCCTCTCATGAGATAAGTGCACAGGTTGTCAGTAAAAATGCATTTCTTGTTAACCTCATTAGCAGCGCACAAAAGAGGTATTTTCGTCCGCGCTCATTCATCCTTTTCGGAATGCTAGCTTTAATCATCCGGCTTTTAATAGCTGGGATGTCTGCTTACCAATACTAAAATGAAAAGGATCTGGCAGTGCTTTCCACAACAGGCCGGATGCATTAATGTGCAATCAAGCCTTTTTTCTATAATTGTTACGCTCACCTGGCTCCCACAGGGGCGTTGACCGGGACTGGACAGCTGCGGTCTCCACCAACGTGACGCGTAGTGCAGAGATGACAGACTGGACTGGCCCGCCTAATTTCGTCTGCTTGACCCATAGAAGTATTCTCCTGAAAGTGAAGAAAGGGAATTGGCCACACGTGGATTTGAGTGATAACACCCCACTGTCCTTCCCACTAATCACCTCCGATATCTCCTTTCACAGTCTCACCTTATGTTTATAAAAGATGAGCTCTTCATCCTGCGTGAAGTGCAGGGCCGCGTAGATAACCAGTTACTTCACTGGTCCGAAGGAATTGGGAGAGTTCCAGACCAATATTGACTCTGAGGTCCCTGGCGAGGAACTGCAAGTATATAGTTCGTAAGAGTTCAAAATGTCTGGTATTCACTCTTGTCTGATTCCTTTTGTCTTGCAGCTTGACCCAAGAGAAGATTGCATCGTGGCAGCTGGAAGCGTTCAGGTAAGAGTCAGTATTACCCAACTATGTCCGGTAAATGATACCTGTGTTTAATCTGTTGCTTTCCCTCCTTTTACAGGTGCGGCATGAGAAATTATGACGTCTTGATGAATAATGCCTCTGGCGGTAAAATCAGGTAAGTCTATGGTGGTAAAAGAGATTGTCTTTGTTTATTCTCTCGGTTCACCTTGCTGTTCTTTTGTTCCCCTTAGGTGCCGGAGTTCGGCGAAGATGAGATGGAGACTCCGCCGGACCGTGGAGATGAAAAATGCCTCCGGCGGTAGAATCAGGTAAGTCTGGTAAGAATAGCGCGGCGCTACAGCGGGCGATGCGACGCATATCAAATGAACGTCTCTTTCCTTGTTTGAAGGCGCAATGGATCCGGAATCAGGTGAGGAATAGAAGTAATAATGTTCTTGTTCTAACCTTTCCTCCCTCTTCCCTTTTTCTCTAGGAGCTCCAGACTCGAGGCGGGCGTGGCAGAAGGCTGGATGCTGACTTGCAGTCACCGTGAGCATTACGCTGCTGGATGCAGAATAACGAGAAGCGTGTGCTGCTCTTCGGGCGTGGTTTAAATAGCCTTCAAAGTAGTCCCAGGTAAGAAGTTCCCCCAAGACTACACCCAAGTAAGAAAATAGTCCCTGAAGTAAAGTAGTCCCCTTCAGGCTTCACGTTGGCTTGGATTCTTAGCAGCATGGTCTGCATGAGGTAAGTGTAAGCATATGAACCTGGCGCCTATAGCGCCAGGACTGACCCCTTCTATGAGCCTTGTGTCTACGGTGCCAGGACTGTACCCAGATAGCCCCTAGCCGGGGCTGCTGGGCTTTTTCTAAGCATCTGGATGCCTGCTCCTGGGACTGATGGGCCTGGTCCGGATGCCCGGGGGTAGGCATCATGACAATAATTGCTGGGCTGCTCTGCCGTGAGTCACATGTATTCTGCATGTAATGCACTCTCTTTAAGAATTAAATTACAATGTATGACACACATTCACAAAAACGTTTTATAGATCACTGAAATAACCTCACAATTACATCGGCTGTTGGCATGTCTATGAGTTGATAATAACAAAATGTGATGACCCAGCCAGATCTGAGCAACATGCAGCTTTGCAAAAGCAGGGTCGTTTGCCGGTCAGTGTCTTATCTCAAACTATCTTTGCACATTCCTCCCTTGACAGATCCCTGCTCATTTTCGTGGGCCATAAAGTAAGCTTGTCTTTGTTTATATTGCCGCGGTCTTAACACATGAGAACAGCGCTCCCCTTAATCACTTACAACTCAGTTATTTCAATGCGAAAATCCATCTCCTTAGCACTATCTTATCAGCTATCTTGCCTGCTACAAAAAAAATACAACTTTAACTCCATAGCTTCTGGTTTGAAACACAATATTTTCGCTTAAAGTGTACTAGCATTTTTCACTTTTGACAGGTTGTCTTAAATTTGTTTGTTCTAAACTACAATATCTGACCACTTCTTTTGATGCAATTTTTTGCAATTTCAAAACCTTGGGTTGACGCCAATTTTTTATTCAGCTTAAAATATAATTTTTATACTAGTTCCAATGTTTTAACTGCGCACGCAAATAGTTATGCCACGAAGCGAGCCACATGCCTCAACATACAAATTTAGACACATAGTGACATGTACACAAACCCTGATCACTTGCATGCATGTCCCTCATTAATATTTTACTCTTATTATTTAATTTTTAAATGCAGTTAACGTATTTGTTTTGTTCCCATATCTTGGTTGCCATTACCTGTCTCTTTTGGCTATGGCAGTTTTTCACTCACCTTCTGTTCTCCCCCCTTCTCGATCACCGCCTTTTTCAGGTTACCGTCTGGTCCGCTGGTCCTCCGGGATGTGCCGGGTCCCTTCAGGCCCTGCCTGCAGTCATTGTCTATGGGGAGCTTCACAGTCCACTCAGCTCAAAATGGCGAAGGACTCGTGATATTGCCAAAGACCTAAAGTTTCTTTGTCAACGGCCATTAGGTGACATTTTTTTCCAATAATCGATGGTCAGAAACCATCCTCTGCTACCAAATGTACTCGAGGACCTAATGACCTCTGACGGGCCCATGGGATCAGGGCTGGCCCTCGAATACCATAAGACAAAGTATCTGCACCTCAAGGAGGTTGGGGTGCAGGATTCACATACTCCAACACAATTCAATAAGGACCACTCAAATGGATCAGCACAGAGACTGTTAAGTTCATAAGGGTTAATTGACCATAGCTTGACACAGTGCAACCCCAACACAGTGCCAGGTTCCCTGCCTCCAAGAGAACTCCCCTCCCAGCATTTTTTTTATTTTTTTTTTTTTAAATTTTATATTTATTGGTTTTAATTGGACTAAACCCTTCAGCAATGAATTAGGTTCTAACATGCATTCCTCACTCTGTCTCGGTGCTCGGTTCAACTTATAATTGTGCAGCTGGACTTTTCAGATAAGAGTTTCGACCAGGCCTGTCTGGTTTCTGCTTCTAAATCAAGTTGCTGACGGCTTATGTCCCTGAACGTCCCAACTTTTAAAATGAGCTCATTATTACAGACTTTGAGCACTACTCAGTTCTTCATCTTTTAGTCACAATTCAAGTACATGCATTTTTGTTAAAGGCATTTAGCCTGAATAATTTTATGTCCGTGTAGAGAATATCTCATTGTCCATTCTGTGCTTTGCCACCTTTCTACAACATGGTAATGCCATTTTCGACATTATAACACAATGCCTTTAAACTCTAGTATGTTGCATCATTATAGAAACCCTTTTTCGCATAATTGTCACCACAGAAGTCCCTTTGAATTTCTCTGATTAGGTTTAAGTGGGGGGGAGGGTCTCCACTTCATTCAGCTGTTGATTCAACCTATACATATAGGTTGGGACCTTCATTACAGTTTCCTAGGCCAATTCATCTTAGCACTGTGAAAAGAAAAGGCCACTCTACGTATTCAAAGGCTTTTTGTACGTCCAGCAAAACTGCTATCGCTTGATGCGAAGGGTCAAGTGCCTCCATGATTCTGGAACTCCGTTTTATGCCGAACGTCGTGTTGCGACCAGGCACGAAACCAGCCTGGTCAGCGAGTACCAGGGCGGGCATCAAGGGGAGCAATCTAGCGGCGAGAACCTTTGCCAGAATCTTGTTATCAAGATTGATCAGTGAGCTTGGTCTATATGACACACACTCTTCGGGGGGGTTTCCTATTTTGTGTAAGAGGATTATGTCAGCCTCCCGGAGGGTCGGTGGCAATTTTTGGTCTCCAGTGCCTCCTCGTATACCTCTAACAGGAGGGGGGCCAGGAGAGCGGCAAAGGCTTTGTAAAATGCACCTGTTAAACCGTCGGGGCCTGGAGCTTTAGTATTGGGTAGTTATTTTATTGCTTGGAGAATTTCTTCTAATGTGATGGGCCTATTCAGCGGTTGTCTTAGTTCGTCACATACCCAGTAGAGCTCAGTGTCTGCTAGAGGAGGGGGGCTTCTGGGTCAGTGGTATGTTTGGAGAAGTAGAGTTCCTGTGCAAAAGGATTCAGTTATTTCTTCTGTGTGCACCAGGGTGCCTCGAGAGTCGGTGATACTTTCTACTAGTGGGTTTTCTGTCTGCTGCCACCAGATGAGCCAGGAAAGCTCTGGGTTTTTGGCCTTCACCATACTGGCGGATATGATGGCCCTGTCGGAGGAATTTTAATTCTTTCTGCAGTGGACCTGAACTTATCTAGCTCTACTTTAAGGACTGCAAGGTAATGCGGGTCATACGATGCGGTGCATGTTTATTTGAGTCTTTTGAGTCGGGCTTCGCTCGTGTCACGTTCTTTCCTGATTAACCTCAGTATTCCATTTTCTTTAGCAACGCAAACCCATCTGGCATAGCCCTTCAGTGTTTCCCAGAGTGTGCCTGCCGATGAGACTGAGCCCTGGTTGATTTCTAGAAAGGACGCAATTTTGTTGCGAAGTTTGTCTGCGAAAACCTAGTCTTGCAGCGACCCTGGTTTGAATCTCCAGTGAGGTCTGCCCTTGAGTGGTGCATTTGAGAGTAACCGCAGAGTGGTCGGAGAGTGTCCTCTGGAGAATTTGGCAGGGACCAACTATTCTCAGCACCTTCATCAAACCCTGCAAGTAAGCTTTCTCGGAAGTGTCTGTGGGCCACTGGAGAGGACTCTGGGAGGACACCAGCAGGTAGTCGAGTCGTGAGCTTGTGTTGTGGAGCCAAGAATGAAAGGTGTATTAGTGGGCTTCCCAGTTGTCTCCATATGTCTATAAAATCGTAAGATTTACAGATTTCAAGGACTTGAAGGCTTGCTTTAGTAGGGAGAGTAGTTGGAGCATGTGATTTGTCTCTCTGGGGGACTACAGTGTGTTCAGGTCCCCTGAACAGGTCTCCTCCCCAGATGAACATAGCTTCAGGTCCCCTCCCCAGATGAACATAGCTGATCCCGCTCCCTCCAGGTGCATCATCCCTCAGTTATTCGCATCATCTGTGTTGGGACCATATGAATTCACGAAGATGATATCCTTTCCTTTAAGGATCCCCCTTACTAGGATTGCTCTGCCCTTGGCGTCTTTATCCGTCTTTAGTAGCCTGAAGTTTGATTTTTTTGTCTATCAGGATGGCCACCCTTCTGGCGTAGGAGGAATACAACAAGAAGTACCTATGACAGCCCCATTCGTGGGCCCAGCGGTTCTCAGAGTCCAGGAGAAGATGAGTCTCTTGGATCAGGGCCACATCGATTTTGTGCCTTCAGAGGTATTGCAACATTTTTCGTGTTTGGTCGCAAGGTTGCCCCCTCTAATGTTCCAGGTGGCTAGCTTGAAAGTGATGCTTGGAGCTTATACTTGAGTCGGATATGTGCGACTTCCTCCGAGACCTTGGTGGGTATTGCAGTGTCGAGGTGGTTTCTTTATCTTGACTCTTTTGGTTGACTCAGTGTGGATTCGGTCTCTGGCGAGACTGCGAGGTTGGGTGGTGAAGGGTAGATCTACAACAGGTGCATTTCCCCCAACAGTTTGTTCTCCCCCCCACCTACGCTGGCAAAACTCAAGTTGCTTGTCTTCTTAACCCTCCTTTTAAACAGTAGCATTAACAGTGCAGAGCTTGGGGCGCTAGTACCCTCCCAAGGTCAATAGCTCCCTTGAAATCACGCAGTGTGTGATGCCGAACCCTGAGGGGTTCAATATGTATGCGTAAAGTTTCTTGTCAAGGTGGGTTTCTTCTTGCTCTGTCTCTCCTGGGGGGGTCTCGGATTGTTGTCATGGGTTCTGCATCTGAGCCTGTCTAGGACGGAGTTTGCTTCTTCTTGCGTGTTAAAGAATTGGACTTTCCCATCATGTTGAATCTGCAGTTTTGCTGGAAACAGCATGGAGTAGGATATTTTATTATCTTGCAATCAATGTTTTACTCCGGAGTATGACCTTCTCTGAGCCTGGATTGCTGGGGAGAAATCCAGATAGAATTGGATGTTATCGCCGTCGTATTGGAGTTCACCCTTGTCTCTAGCTAGGATTGTATCTCGATCTTTAAAATTAAGGAGTTTGGCAATGATCGGTCGCGGTGTGGCTCCCGGTTGTTAGGGAGAATTCTCTGTAAAGGCTAATTTCCCAAACCTAGTGAGTACCCCAGCAGCTTTGCTGGATTTTTGGGGTTTATTTTTTTCTCCTTCTAAGAGTGAGACTTTTACTCCCACTCTTAGACATGATTTGAGGTGTTCCTTTATCTTTCCATGTGTTTTATGGGCTATGGGGTCTTTTACTCCATAGGGTCTCATGTGTTTTTGATGTGGGTTACACAGCACCCTCCGTGCCATAACACAGGGGTGTCGTAGCAACCCCCCAACAGAGACTCCATACCCTGGGACTGACTGTCTCCCAGGGCATGTAAAGTCACCATTGGCTTTACTAGTCCCAAATTATGAACAGAAACCAGTACAAACCATCATATTGTGGATGTACTGGTCGGGGCAATTCGATTGCCCCGGGGTCTGTTGTTCGACGGGGGAAAGCGTCTCCGTCCCCCCTGATCGAGTTTTGGCTGGTGGCAGTGGATACTACTTTTTATATTCGACCGCAAATATCTCTATGGGATTTTCCCATTGTTCGAGGCTACCAACTTTAATTATTTAATTCTTATAGCCTCGAACATACCGCTGGTTATTTAATTAATATTAATTCACTGGTTGGTATTTTTTGTCAGAACTCGATTCTAAAATGGCGTTTGTGTTCTCTTCTGTGACTTCAACCCAAGTCGAGCCCTTTGTTCCACTTTTTGGCGGGCTTTTCCACAGAAGCCTCCAAAAGTGGTGCCACTCTGCCTGGGTACCACAGGGGGTGTGGGAGGGGGTTTAGGCACCCTGGACCGAGTTACCTTGGTAACCCAAGTCGCACTCTTGTGTGATTGGCCGAAGTGGTGAGCCGGCCGGCTCACCACTTAGCATGTTTGATTGACAGCTAGGCTGAGTGAATGGGGGTGTGCTGCATAAAAGCAGGGCTTTGGGGACTGGAACTTCAGAAGTCGCCACAGGACCTAAGAATCCAAGGAGGGAGAAGCTGAGCCGACCTACAACAACGACACCACCGGTGGAGCCCTGCTGAACCGTCTTGCCACTTTTCCCGACGACAGAGGAGATCTCCTTTCCGGAGAGTCTTCTTCCTTTGACTGGTGGGGATAACCAGTTTTGCCTTCTTTTCACCTTCCTGGGGCATCTCGTGGCCGCCTTGCCCGTGCCAAGCACCCCGGCAACCAGAATACCACGGTTTACCACTACCGCGAAGAGAAGGGTAGTACCTTTTAACTGAAGAACTCTGCGGCTGGTTTCCTCCCTGGCAGTGCAACGACCTTCATCTTTCCTCCACGGCGAGACCTCTTCTTCCTTTGGACGAAACGCCAACTTGCACCTGCTGCCAGGAACAACTGCCCCCGCTGGAGCTTCCTTCACACTTAAGGTACTGTGTCCCGCCTGGCTTCCCTTGCGACAGATCGTTCGGGGTGACGGTAAAGCCTCGACTTTCTAACCTGGGCTAGCCTGGGACAACCTAGCTAACTTTGCCTGACTTTAATTTCATCCTTTTTGTGCGAACTATCTACAAGACTCTTTGGGCATAACCCCACTGTGTGAACCTGGACCCCTCGTGCTTGCTCTCTCCAAGAGTGGGCCATGCAATTGACTTCCTGGCTCCCCAGTAGAACTCTGCCTATCCTGCCTTACTGTGGTTCTTTTTAAAAGTATTGAAACTTGTGTGCTTCCTTAACTCTACCTGTTTCCCTCCCTTTCTTTATAACTTATTAGAGTGTCATCTTATGTTAAGCGCTCACCTCTGTCTGAAAATAAGTGGTGTTTCTCACTAAGACTTGTCTAATAAGTGAATAGGGTTGTATATATATGATAGTGACTGTGTGCTGAATTTACTTACCTCGTTTTTGCTAGTGTAAATCCCAAGTGTGTCTTATTATATACTTTTACTCCAAAGCTCTGCTCAGTGTTTGCTTGTGCTACTGTGTCTCTGTACCTATTGTGTATACTCTGCATACTGCCTAACTCCTCTTGAGGGAAGTCTGACTGCTCAGCCACAGCTACCAAGTGAATCTGTGTGGCACAGACTGCTACCAAGTGGGTTTACTGCCAAACAGCTGTAGTCTTAAATCTTTTGCAGTGGTCCCTAAGGGAGCTGCACAGGTTTCTGCCTAACACCGGTATGGGCCTGCTAGTCAGTATTCTATGGGCTCTTTCTATTACAAACAGCTGTGATAGTTCTGACGCTCCTAAAAGTTCTTTGCAGATGTTTTCAACAAGTTCTGCCATTTTCATTGGGGATTGTTGTTCTCTCACCCCCACCAGCCTGATGTTATGGCGCAAACGCCCTTCGAGATCTTCGTTCTTGGCGGCAACCACTTTCATCTGTCCTTCCAGCGCTGTCACTCTCGCTGTTAGTGAGGCTATGTTGTTATTGAGATGGGAGACCCTCTGTTCTACTGTGTCGAGTCTGTCCCTGTGCTTTTCTAGGCGGTGTTGTAATTGTTCGACATTTGATGATAATGCGTGAAGTTTGCAATCCAAGTTGACAATGCTGGCTTTCAGTTCCAGGAGAATCTCCCGTATGTCCATGGCCTAGGAAGGTTCCTCCTCCTGCTCTATGTCCCCCGTCGGGGATTCTGACTGTCCTCTTGCTTTAAGGGTTTTGACCACTGCGCCCAGTTCCAAGTTCAGTTTCCGTTGGGATTTATCAGATTTACCCATATTGAGCGGCCTGCGTGTGGTCTCGGAGTGTGGTCTGCTAAGACTTTGGAGAAGTGAGGGCGAGTTTGCGGAATTGCCCAGCTCCATATGGTCGGCTTGTTGCTGAGGACTTTTGAGGGGGGGCTATGCTGACACTTGTTAGTTGCCGAGTTTTTGGATGTGACTTCGGTGCTATGACTTTTTGTGGGCAATGACATAGCCCCTGTCGGATGGTGAGGAGATTCTTCAGCCTCGGAACATCAGGGTCTTCGAGAGGGACGCCGTTGGTGAAGGAAACGCAGTGAACCGGCAGTCCGCTCGGGGTCAGAACCGCTGTTGTAAGATGTCGTGCCGTAGGGGAGGCAGGGGTTAGTCTGCCTTCTTTGTCAGCGAGTGACTGTATTTCTGTGTTGGCGTCTGCTTGTGCTTTAGCCGTAGAGCTGAGGTGGCATTATTGACACCACAGTTGTGGGAGGGCACCGCCTGTCTCTCACTGAGTTGTGAGCCGCAGCGGGGCTGCTTGTGAGCATGATTTGGCCGATTTACCTTCTGTTGGCGGCTTGTTTGAGGCCGTGACTCGAGCATCAATTTTTCACTAGGAGTTTGAGAGTTGAGGTTATTGACTGGTAACTGGTGCCTCTGAGGTTCAACTGGTTGCTCCTGCGGTGTGTCTGAAATCAGGATTCGGCCAGGGCCCGGGTTTTATGGGCGATGCGTCCTCGAGAGTCTTTGCTGTTTAATATGGTGATCACTAAGCAACCACTGTTTGTGGTAGGGATCAGAATGGCCTGGACAATCTTGATGGCAAAGCGGTGGTAGTCCGGGGCCTCGCCGTAGGGTGGGTAGAAGCCCTTCACTGGGTGAGAGGTTAGTTACCTCCGGGGCTTGGGTGGTTGGGCTGTCTGGTAAGTTTCTTTGAGAGCTGCAGCTTGTTTGCTTGCTGATTAGGGGGTAGTAGTAGGTTTGATTTGATGCCCGGTTGTTCTCAGGAGAGCGATGGGGTGTGGGTCTCCGTGTCCCGTGCTTGGTTGTTGCCAGGGATGTTCACGAGCGCCATACCCAGCAGGGTGCGAGGCATGAGTTTTCGGATGGCAGCAGGGGATGCATCGATTTTAACCAAGGTGGCGGCTCCAGTATCAATGGGCTGGCTTTTCTGCCAGGATTATTTGTTCTGATGGCCCAGTCCCTGGCACCCATGGAAGGTCGGAAGAGGAGAGGAGAGAGGGGGGGGGCTGGGACTGGGGTCTGGTGTGGCCGATCCACTCACCTGTCTTGGATGATGTCATTTGTACGCTGGGGTTTCAGCTCCCCTCATTCCCGGCAGCGTGTAGCTCTTCAGTGTCCCCTCGTTGGCAGTCACCACGGGACCTCGAGCCGGGGATCTGGGCGCCCCGCCTCCGCTGCCTCCATTGTCTGCACCACTGATCCTCTGCACTGTGCAGCCCTCGGGGCCCTGCGGCATACGGGAGGGAGCCGCATGAGTCCTAAGGCAGTGCACTCCTGGTCCGGGCACCGAAGCAAGATCTTGCCAGACTTCGCGGGTCCCAGCGACCGGAGCAGCAGCAAGGGGTCCTCGGCTGCACACGTGGTATCCATTGCGTTCTGGTCACTCAGTGTAGCGGCGGGGGCCGTGGGGTCTCCCCCACCGGTGCCTGCCTCCCCAGGTGTCACCGGTCAACCCGCGCTTCTGCCTCTGTCTGCCTTGTTGTAGTCTCTGCTCGTGTCTTCCGCAATCTGCTCCTGCACCGTGCCCTCTCTGTCCGTGATACGGCGCGGGTCTGCAGCAACGGTCGGGCCTCCTCGCTGTCTGGTGCAACTGCCGTCTGCTGGGCTCAGGGAGGCTTTCCCCGCCGTTGCTGCTCATGTCACAATCACCAGGGAGCCATAAAGTTTAACCCACCGATTGGGGCTGGTTCACACACCGGAAAGCTTTTGATTGTCAGGATTTATTCGGGAGCTCCGTCAGAGCTCACAGAGGAGCCGCCATCTTGGTTGGCCCTCTAGCGTCCTCTTCAGGATCTGATCTCTGATAAAGTTCAAAGGAGAACCCTTAGATCCAATAATGCAGAATGATTGATGCTTCCTAGGTGCAGGACTGTGAACGTGGAAAAGGGAGCCTTCCACATTGCAGCTCCAAAGGCATGGAACAACCTACTCCTGGATCTCAGACATCAGAGTTCCTTGGACTTTTTTAAGAAAAGGTTGAAAACCTTGATGTTTGTATGACCTTGTATCTGGATTGTCCCGGACTGGTAACACTGACATTTTAGAATTGGTCTTTTTATGTTTTGTCTGCGCCCTAATGCCCACAGGTTCATGAATTGTGTATTATAAATATTAAACTTAAAATGTTTTTTTCGTGCTTCCAGAAGGTGTTTAATGCCACCGATGTTTCCTTACAAGATAAAGTCTTGAGGTTCTGCGGTTGTACTGAGGTATGGTGTAAGGTATAGACATTTTTCTCATATGATGATTGTTCTGTTGGTTGTGTTGTTTGCTGGGGTACGTTTTGTATATGTGACAGCTTCTGTGAAGGTGTGGATCCATTGGGATCTGTTGGGGTTGGTCCATTTTCCAATTCTCTCTGGCGGCGTCCAGTAATGTCAGGGCATTGTGTGTTTTTAGTAGTAGTGTTGGTTTGGGTATTGATTTCACCGGGCCAGGAATCTACCTTCCGGGCTTTGCGTTGGTTAATAATGAGGTCTAGCCACTTAAGTTGTAATGGGTGCCCTCTTAGTGGATTGAATTTGGTTTGGGTGTTCCTTTAATTTATGGCCGGACTGTTTAGGGGCAAGTACTAAGCGTTGTGGGGGGGGGGGGCGGGGGGGGGAAGTAGCGCAGTTCGATATGGGGGGGACTTCCGGTTCTAGGACTAGGTGATTGGTTAATTGGTTGTAGTTCCTAGATTTCGTTGTTTGCTCAGTGTTTTTGGGTACCAGGAGGGGCCTAGGATTCAATGATGGCAGGCAGTGATAGAACACACCTAGATTTGAGATACCTAGATAGTGGGAGGAATGCCTAGGTTTCAGAGAGCAGTTTACAGCTACTTATTGCCCTTAGAATTCTGCGATCCTAGGTAGTGGGAGTAAGGCCTAGGTTTCACTGAATATCAGGCATTAATAAAAACACCTAGATTTGAGATTCCTGGACAATGGTGAAAAGGCCTAAAATATATGCCTGTTCTACCATGAAAGAGCTTTCAGCCAGTAAAAATGTCATGTCACCCCACAGAAAGAAAGTTTATTCAAACTGGCTGTACCAATATAGCCAGTCTAGTCATGGGATAACTTACGTTTGATTTTACCTTTGATGCTCAGTAAAAAAAATGCCATGCAACAGTTAAGGTATGTGCAGACAGGTGCAACCAATGTAGGCCAGTCAAGCCAAATAATATCCATCATGTTTGCTTTGCCCTTGATGCACAGTTACTGTGCATCAAGGGGTCCACCATTCTCCACCCCTACATTTAGCAGCCCACCCCCCTTTCACACAGTCATTCACACTCATTCATAGAACATACATTCTCCTCATCTGCGCGTTCATACATTATTTAAACAACTCCTTAGATGCATACATACAGAAAAACAAACATACATGCGCATATTTATGCAAACACGTTTAATACGCATTAATCAATTAACTGCTCACACCCCAGCACAACGCTGCTACCACAAAGGACTGGAGGGCCGGTTCCTAATCTCTGCAGTGTGAGCATAATTGATGGGAGACAAATCCTCTCCTGTTGGTCTGCATCTGTATGCTGTTTTGGGTGCTCACCCCTGGTCAGAGGCAGGCAGCATACTCCCATCTGCAAATAAAGCACACGGATAGACTGTGCTGCCTGGCACTCAAGCAAGGATTCTGCCCAAACCGAGGAGCCGCCACTGCATCTCAAGCAAGAGATTGCATTCATTGCCTGTCTTGTTTCTAGACCCCCACTCAAAAGAAGAAAGAACAGGAAAATATGTGGATGTTTCTTCAGCGCTCCAGTTTTATTTGGAGTGTATGAAACAATACACATTTGTAACTCATGTTTCCTACCTGTGGGGCTCTTCTCCTGGTCTCCAAGCCTTCATGGGGACCATAGGTCAATGAATTGTACCCTGCATGTTTGAAAGTCACAAGTTGTGGAAGTTAACCCCTCCACATTGCATATGATGACTAATGTGGTGTCTCTGGCATCCCACAGGCATGCTCCCCTGGAGGACAATTGTAAAGTGGCTTCATGGCCAGACCACTGGAAATGGGAAAGGCTGTGGTAGTAATGGCTATTGTACTCCTACTCCATAGTCCCAACACTCTCCCCCAACCCCCTTAATAAGAATCCACAGTAACTCAATTGGGGAGGGGAGGCGCATGTGTAACATTGATTCCGTACTTCGGTCGCAAACCTGCTCACGAATGCACATTGCATGCGTTTTTTAAATCCAGATCCTACTGCATGACCTCCTTTTAGTCCTGTCCCCTTAACGGGGACAACGTCCCATAAGTATGTACACAAGGGGATTAGCACAGCAATCGCTACAATGAGTAACTCTGTTTTTCAAATCTAATTGGCAGGCATTCCAAACATTAGTATTAATACTATAGAGATAGTTCAGTAATGTTCAGACTGCCCGCTATTTATTCAGGAGTGAGACGCGGACATGAGGACTCATTGTGATGGTCCTATACTTTTATTAAATAATGAAGGGGTTGGAAAATGCCTCAATATCCCTAATCTAAGAGGTATTTCCCCTACCTCAATCAAAACTAGGGGTCTGTCGGGTGTCAAGATATCCAAAGCAAAAATATCCTGTGTCCGAAATCCTATCCTAGCCTAGCCCTTGCATTCTAAAACTAACTCTAAGGTGTTAAGGGTATTGTCTTTGGCTTCGAAAGTGTGCATATTTTCAAGTTCAACAAAAGGTATAACTGCAACAACAGTTCCTAATGGATAATGTTCACAGTTCTAGGGGGAATGACTCCCTTCCCCAGGATTCCCTCCACCAAATCATAAAGTTCAAAGAATAACCAAGTTCTTTATAGCCCTAGACGATAACTCTCTACTCTTGTGTTGCAATTCACTCCACAGGAAATTGCTCCCTTCCCCAATCCTTTTTCCACATAAATAAAATTCACATCCTAAGAGCATGGGTCTTCCTTGGGGATTCTCTTTCCAAGATAAAACAACTTGGGTGCGGGTCCCAGACTCACAGAACACCTGGTATACTCCCCTGCCAGGTTCTCTTATACAATTCCTTATGGGTGCAAATCCCAGATCCACATGTCGCCTGGTATACTCTTCTGCCAGGATTTTATGTTGCAATCACTTTCAGTGCAGGGGGGCATGGGTCTCCCACAAGCTACTTCACGGCAAAGTACTTTTATTTATTTATTGGACATTTGTGTGGCATATAGATGTTTTCAGGCGACACAAGGCAAGAACGGGGGTGGGGGCAGGCATGGGATATCATACGAAAAAAAGAAGCAAGAAAAAGAGAGAACGTTATATTGGCCATGTGACAATCCTACCTTGCAGGTGCTTGATAATGAAGATGACAGTAATTCCAATGAGGATTACTCTCTCCCCCCCACTCTCGGTAATCAGTTAATTCTTTCAGGGTCTCTTTGCCTCAATTTTGGCATCCTCCTCTTCCCTCTGGGCTCACAGGTAACATATGCGTTCTTTCATTCTTCTCCTACATATTCGGGTACTCGCCACAGTATTTGCGGACTGGAGTGGCTTTCCCCAGTCAGCGACACTAAACCTTCTTGCTCCTCGTGTATGAACGAAGCCTGTCCTGGCTTCCAGTTCCCGCCGCGACTCCCTTCTTCGGCTGGCGATTCTGCTGTCAGCCGGCACCACTTCTCGGAGCGGCCGTTCTGGAGCTTGCCTCTGCACTTCTCTTCTCGACGGTAGAGCTCTGTGGCAACAGTTTTCGGTCCTGTCTGCTTCCTTGGCTGCCCGACCTGCCAGGTGTGCTGGGGGCTGCACACAACTGTGTATCATTTTAAAAGGGCAGTGGAGAGACCCATTAGGTATAGACCCAAAGCGCTGTGCAGAGTGTGGCCAAAGGAGACACAAGGTTACCTTAGAAAGACAGTAGGACAGAGAGGAAAAATACTGTCTATCCCTTAGCCCTTAACCTCACTCAAAAGAGTTTCAAGGGACCTTTCCCTAGGAAGTGCTGATGTGCCGCTTACAAAAAGGGGGAGATAGTAAAAGAGGTCAAAGAGAATTCATTTTTGAATAACCGGAACAACATAAAGATTGTTCAGCTCTTGTGTGTCCTTGGTCACCATAAGTAGAGTGTCAATGTGAAAGTAAAAGTAAGGTTTACACCTGGGACTGAATATACATATACAAGCTAACAGATCTGAACTGTCTATTAGGGGTACTATATAACTTTACTATCCCATAGACAGATCAAGATTTCCCAAGGTGGCTCTACAGATAAAAAGACCCCACACTGGAAACAGGTATTAGAACAATGTCATTCTACTGCTGAAACCCATATTTATGAATACAGCAGGTCCCCGCTATTGGGGATGTACCCATTTTCAAGTGTAGATCAAGTGAAGACAAACATATAGGCTACGTAATCCCTTAGAGTAAAGTGTTTTTGTAGTAGAAGGGGACGTAGGGCTATGCTAAAAGACATAAAAGGTTGTTCATGGTCATGGTAGAGTATGGTTTGGTTCTCCGCCACATCACAACCGCTGTCTACCGGTTTCAGTGCTGTATTTTAGGTGTAACCACTTTCTTCAGGACAGTCTTCTAAAAACAAAGGGGAAGGAGTCTATAATGGTGCATGGTGTTCAATCACCATGTTTCTGCCAGTAGGGTTTGTTCTTTATACATTACCCCAACTTCCAGTGCCAGAACAGGAAAAAGTTCCCAGGGGAAACCTAAGGAAAAACAAAGACAACAAAGCCTTAGTAGCTCCCAAAGACTGCCATACGCACTAAATCCTAGGAGACTGCAGGTGAAATCACTGCGTCGCCTTTAATTAGACCAGGGACAAACCTAAAAGGTCAAGTATAACACAAAACAGATACATGTAGAAAAAAAAAAGTGTAGCAAAAGGGGGGAACCAATAGACAGTGTGATAATCAAATCTGTGGTTCCCTTATATGGTAGCAGTTGAAATGAAAGAATTAAAAACATATGTATGTTTTTCTCTTAAATGACCAAAGTATTCTTGAAAAAACAAGAACAAGAAACAAGTAGATCTACAGCCTTTGGTTATTTAGATAGGAAGGTAAAGCGCCACGTGTACTAACCTTCTCGCCTGACAAGGTTATTGATTCGATGTTGTGATAGGCAGAGACCACAAGATAGCCGAGTGATGGTGGCTGAAAGAGAAAACAGCAGGTACCACTCAGATTGTGTATTCATTTTTTCGATTCTGTTTAAATCGAGATCACGCGCTCCCTAGGTTTTCAAAAAGATGGTAATACACGGGAGCGAAAGAGAAAAGGAAAAAGGAAAACTTCTGTCACTACTGGGCGGAATGCTTACTTGTTGTCCAGAGACCGCGGCTCTGCTCCTGCAAACCCCGAAACTACTGAGAAGCCGTAGCCGGGTCTGTGATGAATGGACGCTACGTCGGGGACACTTGACCTACGTCACGTGAGCGTATTCCCTTTCGCGTATACGTCCAAAACAAAGGGAGCAAGAACCAAAGGAAGGCTGTGCATGACAGTGAGTCACGCAATATGTGCACCATGGCGAGGGTGGTAAAGCTATATATAAATAAATAAATTATATATAGATTAATGGCCAGATATGTACTATCACTATTCCTCATGCCGCCGATGCTTGCAAATGGAGGAAGCGGCATGTACTTGTAGTAGGCATAATGTTCTTCTGCTGGCAATACTCCAAAACACAAATATCTTTTTGTGGGTTATATTTATATGCTGAATCGCATATATGATGGAGTGTAGTTTAATTTGATGGACATGGCCAGAAATCAAATAGGGTGTGGCCCCATTTTTTTTTTAATATTGTTTTTTTTAAAAGTAGAGTAAATAAATACCTGTCTGATTCATATCATGACAGAGAGGGCCTGCCAGGGAATGGATTCATTAAGGCCCCTTGAGTCGGTTTTGAGGCGGAAAATCCAGTTTTGCTCGCGTTTAAGAAGCATGCTGGCAACATCGCTTCCTCTTCGTGGGCACCTGATCTTTTCTATTACATTCCATCTTATATCCTCGGGTTTGTGTTTTAGGGCCAGAAAATGGGCTACCAGAGGTGCATTTTCCCGCCTAGATCTAATGCAGGACATGTGTTCCTGTATCTGGTTTTTTTATAGCTCTACTAGTCATACCTACATATAGCAGATTGCAAGGACATGTGACCATATATATCACGTTTGCTGTATTGCAATTAGTCAGGGAGTTCTGTTTCCAGGGGTGCGAAGCCCCAGCTCTAACGATTTGGTGCGTGTTTTCAAATCACACACATTACACCTGCCACATGGTGTGTGTCCCGTAGCAGGTGTAGTGCTCCATAGGGTGGTAGATGTATCTTTTCCCTGTTCTAAATAGGAATGAACTAGGGTGTCCCTGATGTTTTTTTTCTTTTTCTGATGGCAAAACGTGGAGGGGCAAGATCTACTGCCCCTACATTCAGTATGGGCCAGAGCCTGAGGATTTCCCTTTTGATTTGGTTGATTTTAGAGGAGTATTCAAAGATTGCTGTGATAGTTTGTTGTCCCTCCGGATGTCTGGCCTGTTGTAATGTGACTTCCCGGGGAATGTTTCTCGCCCGTTTTCTAGCTTGCCTAATGATTCTAGTCGGATATCCTCTTTCCAGAAGACGTTCTTTCAAAACAAGAGATTGAGCATCATACTCTTATAGACTAGAGCAGTTTCTTCTATATCTGAGGAACTGCCCGGAGGGCAGATTATCCCGCAAGCTTTTAGGGTGAAAGCTAGAATATTGTAACAAAGAATTTCGGTCTGGGGGTTTTCTAAAGACCGTTGTGGTCAATGCTCCGGAGTTGGCACTTATCTCTACATCAAGAAATTGTGTAGTTTTCTTTGTCGCACTATGGCTGAATTTTAGGTATCTGTTTCTAGAGTTAAGCCAAAGAATGAACTCATTTAGTGTGGCTTCCTCCCCCGTAAACACTAGGAGAATGTCGTCAATGTAGCAAGCCCATACTGTGATGTTATTCCAGTATGGGTTCGTATGGGGGTAAATGTATGTTTCCTCAAAATGAGCCACATATAAGTTAGCCAAAGACGGAGCAAAAGTTGCTCCCATCGCAGTACCTGAGCACTGTTGGAAAAATGTTTCCCCATATAGGAAGACATTTTTCGTTAGTGCTATTAATGTTAGTTGTAAAATGAACTGGGCTGGCATTTCCAAACTTGACCCCATTTCTTGTAGAGTTCTCTCCACTATACGTAAGGTCTCCATTTGAGGGATGTTGCTATACAATGCCTCTATATCGAGAGTGACTAAGAATTGTGTCGTAGGATTAAATGGTAGGTCCTGCACCAGTTTCAGGATGCTCATGGTGTCCTTGAGGTAGGACCGCATCTTTTGGATTTCAGGCCTCAGAAAGAAATCCACAAATTCTGAAAGGGGTTCTAGGAAAATTGTATCCCAGGAGAGGTCCCGTTGCACCGGAGCATTACTAGTGATTAATCTCTCCACTCACATACTTACCAGCAGTGAAACAAAGGTCCTACAAAGGGGACTCAGTTTCGTACCCACGGCACGACATGATTCATTTCAGACGCGATTAGATCTGGCGAAACTGATGAGGAAAGTCTTCCTAAAACAGCATTTTGGCACACAAGATATGGAACAGGATACCAATTCCAGAAAGGGTACGACAGGTTTGCATCCAAAATCCAGGTTCTATCCACAGAACATCTCAGCAGTATCAATCACTTTTGAGAAGGCCATTCTGAAAAAACTGGAGCAAATAGAAAGAAAGGAGGTAAAGAACTTCCAGAATATCTCAAAGGAAGAACGTGAAGCACTTCGGGACCTCAGTGCGAAACAAACTATCGTAATTAAACCAGCAAATAAGGGGGACTCTATAGTCATCCTTTATACCGCGGACTATGAACTGATGGTTAACAAACTATTAGACAATAGAACCCATTATCAGATTCTACCTCGGGATCCAACCGAAGGGTTGCGCATTCGGATCACAGGGATTGTAGAAGAGGTGGCCTGTGAAGGCCACATAAGCTCCCAAGAAGCAGCATTTCTGTGTCCCAGTTTCCCGATACTACCAGCCTTTTACGCATTACCTAAGGTGCATAAAGGGATTTTACCCCCACCGGGTCGCCCTATCGTGGCGGGGATACAATCTATCCTAGAACCCCTTTCAGAATTTGTGGATTTCTTTCTGAGGCCTGAAATCCAAAAGATGCGGTCCTACCTCAAGGACACCACGAGCATCCTGAAACTGGTGCAGGACCTACCATTTAATCCAATGACACAATTCTTAGTCACTCTCGATATAGAGGCATTGTATACCAACATCCCTCAAATGGAGACCTTACGTATAGTGGAGAGAACTCTACAAGAAATGGGGTCAAGTTTGGAAATGCCAGCCCAGTTCATTTTACAACTAACAGAAATAGCACTAACAAAAAATGTCTTCCTATATGGGAAACATTTTTCCAACAGTGCTCAGGTACTGCGATGGGAGCAACTTTTGCTCCGTCTTTGGCCAACTTATATGTGGCTCATTTTGAGGAAACATACATTTACCCCCATACGAACCCATACTGGAATAACATCACAGTATGGGCTCACTACATTGACGACATTCTCCTAGTGTTTACGGGGGAGGAAGCCACACTAAATGAGTTCATTCTTTGGCTTAACTCTAGAAACAGATACCTAAAATTCAGCCATAGTGCGACAAAGAAAACTACACAATTTCTTGATGTAGAGGTAAGTGCCAACTCCGGAGCATTGACCACAACGGTCTTTAGAAAACCCACAGACCGAAATTCTTTGCTACAATATTCTAGCTTTCACCCTAAAAGCTTGCGGGATAATCTGCCCTTCGGGCAGTTCCTCAGATATAGAAGAAACTGCTCTAGTCTACAAGAGTATGATGCTCAATCTCTTGTTTTGAAAGAACGTCTTCTGGAAAGAGGATATCCGGCTAGAATCATTAGGCAAGCCAGAAAACGGGCGAGAAACATTCCCCGGGAAGTCACATTACAACAGGCCAGACGTCCGGAGGGACAACAAACTATCACAGCAATCTTTGGATACTCCTCTAAAATCAACCAAATCAAACTTTGGATACTCCTCTAAAATCAACCAAATCAAAAGGGAAATCCTCAGGCTCTGGCCCATACTGAATGTAGGGGCAGTAGATCTTGCCCCTCCACGTTTTGCCATCAGAAAAAGAAAAAAACATCAGGGACACCCTAGTTCATTCCTATTTAGAACAGGGAAAAGATACATCTACCACCCTATGGAACACTACACCTGCTACGGGACACACACTATGTGGCAGGTGTAATGTGTGTGATTTGAAAACACGCACCAAATCGTTAGAGCTGGGGCTTCGCACACCCTGGAAACAGAACTCCCTGACTAATTGCAATACAGCAAACGTGATATATATGGTCACATGTCCTTGCAATCTGCTATATGTAGGTATGACTAGTAGAGCTATAAAAAAACAGATACAGGAACACATGTCCTGCATTAGATCTAGGCGGGAAAATGCACCTCTGGTAGCCCATTTTCTGGCCCTAAAACACAAACCCGAGGATATAAGATGGAATGTAATAGAAAAGATCAGGTGCCCACGAAGAGGAAGCGATGTTGCCAGCATGCTTCTTAAACGCGAGCAAAACTGGATTTTCCGCCTCAAAACCGACTCGAGGGGCCTTAATGAATCCATTCCCTGGCAGGCCCTCTCTGTCATGATATGAATCAGACAGGTATTTATTTACTCTACTTTTAAAAAAAAAACAATATTAAAAAACAAAATGGGGCCACACCCTATTTGATTTCTGGCCATGTCCATCAAATTAAATTACACTCCATCATATATGCGATTCAGCATATAAATATAACCCACAAAAAGCTATTTGTGTTTTGGAGTATTGCCAGCAGAAGAACATTATGCCTACTACAAGTACATGCCGCTTCCTCCATTTGCCAGCATCGGCGGCATGAGGAATAGTGATGGTACATATCTGGGCATCAATCTATATATAATTTATTTATTTATATATAGCTTTACCACCCTCGCCAGGGTGCACATATTGCGTGACTCAATGTCATGCACAGCCTTCCTTTGGTTCTTGTTCCCTTTGTTTTGGACGCATGCGCGAAAGGGAATACTCTCGCGTGACGTAGGTCACGTGTCCCTGACGTAGCGTCCATTCATCACAGACCCGGCTACGGCTTCTCAGTAGTTTCGGGGTTTGCAGGAGCGGAGCCGCGGTCTCTGGACAACAAGTAAGCATTCTGCCCAGTAGTGACAGAAGTTTTCCTTTTTCCTTTTCTCTTTCGCTCCCGTGTATTACCATCTTTTTGAAAACCTAGGGAGCGCGTGATCTCGATTTTAAACAGAATCGAAAAAATGAATACACTCTGAGTGGTACCTGCTGTTTTCTCTTTCAGCCACCATCACTCGGCTATCTTGTGGTCTCTGCCTATCACAACATCGAATCAATAACCTTGTCAGGCGAGAAGGTTAGTACACGTGGCGCTTTACCTTCCTCTCTAAATAACCAAAGGCTGTAGATCTACTTGTTTCTTGTTCTTGTTTTTTCAAGAATACTGCCCCGGTTTGGTCATTTAAGAGAAAAACATACATATGTTTTTAATTCTTTCATTTCAACTGCTACCACATAAGGGAACCAAAGATTTGATTATCACACTGTCTGTTGGTTCCCCCTTCTTTCTACACTTTTTTTTTTCTACATGTATCTGTTTTGTGTTATACTTGACCTTTTAGGTTTGTCCCTGGTCTAATTAAAGGAGACGCAGTGATTTCACCTGCAGTCTCCTAGCATTTAGTGCGTATGGCAGTCTTTGGGAGCTACTAAGGCTTTGTTGTCTTTGTTTTTCCTTAGGTTTCCCCTGGGAACTTTTTCCTGTTCTGGCACTGGAAGTTGGGGTAATGTATAAAGAACAAACCTTACTGGCAGAAACATGGTGATTGAACACCATGCACCATTATAGACTCCTTCCCCTTTGTTTTTATAAGACTGTCCTGAAGAAAGTGGTTACACCTAAAATACACCACTGAAACCGGTAGACAGCGGTTGTGATGTGGCGGAGAACCAAAACATACTCTACCATGACCATGATCAACCTTTTATGTCTTTTAGCATAGCCCTACGTCCCCTTCTACTACAAAAACACTTCTCCTCGAAGGGATTACGTAGCCTATATGTTTGTCTTCACTTGATCTACACTTGAAAACGGGTACATCCCCAATAGCGGGGACCTGCTGTATTCATAAATATGGGTTTCAGCAGTAGAATGACATTGTTCTAATACCTGTTTCCAGTGTGGGGTCTTTTTATCTGTAGAGCCACCTTGGGAAATCTTGATCTGTCTATGGGATAGTAAAGTTATATAGTACCCCTAATAGACAGTTCAGATCTTTTACCTTGTATATGTATATTCAGTCCCAGGTGTAAACCTTACTTTTACTTTCACGTTGACACTCTACTTATGGTGACCAAGGACACACAAGAGTTGAACAACCTTTATGTTGTTCCGGTTATTCAAAAATGAATTCTCTTTGACCTCTTTTACTATCTCCCCCTTTTTGTAAGCGGCACATCAGCACTTCCTAGGGAAAGGTCCCTTGAAACTCTTTTGAGTGAGGTTAAGGGCTAAGGGAAAGACAGTATTTTTCCTCTCTGTCCTACTGTCTTTCTAAGGTAACCTTGTGTCTCCTTTGGCCACACTCTGCACAGCGCTTTGGGTCCATACCTAATGGGTCTCTCCACTGCCCTTTTAAAATGATACACAGTTGTGTGTTGCCCTCCTTTTTGTGTTACAATGCTAGTCTGTTAGGGCTTCACCCTGCTTACTGCACTCGTAGTGCCCTTGATGGTTTATATCTGTGCTGGGGGCTGCTCCTTCTCTTGCCAGTTCCACTCGCCTGCCTTTGGGGTACACTCCTGGATTGGGATGTTGTCTGTTCCGCACCGCAACCTGCATCTTCTGTCGGTTTACAAGCCGACACTTGGAAAACGAAACTCCCTCCATCTTTCAGTAGCGGCAGATTTAAACTCCCTCCTCCGGGCTGGGAATGGTCTTGGAAATCATATTCTTCGCAAAACTAGACTGCTCATTATGGTTCACACTCTTCTCATGGCAGTCCTCGTCTCCGTACATATTGTTTTACTAAGTGTAAAATGTTGATACATTTTGTCAGCAGATTTTGCAGGATGTTGAAAGGGTTTATCATCAAATGCCATTAAGGCATAGGGAATGGAGGGGATATCCCTAAAAGGAAAGTGGGGATACCATGTCTCATTTTATGATGCCTGTCCATCATGAGGGTCGCCTCCACTTATTTGACCCTCTCTCGAGTAGCTACCCCCAGGGTCTGTATCGGATAGTGGCTGCCATCCACTGGCCACATGAGGCAAGGCGACCTCTGGGAAAGGAGTGATGACCTCATCACATTCATCACAGCAGATTGCAAGTAAACTTGCTACATTGCTCAGATGATCATGCTTCGAGGCCTAGTGGATTTAAAATGCTTCTTGATCAAGTGTAGTAATTTTTGAAAACCAGGATTAAACACTTGTTGAAGGGTCATTTTATGGAATGCTTATTGGAATTGAATTTAACTTCTGAGTTGCAACTTGTTAACGTAGTGTTTGAAACACCAGTGGAGCATGGCATTGTCTGTCCACAGCAGTTGAAGGCTTGTTATCCATTGACTGTGAGTCACATGCTGGAGACTCGCTTATTCACCAGAACTGATCTTTAATAACCAAAATAATGAAAAATGTAAAACCTCAGTAATTTACAGAATCCAAAAAACATGTTACTTCCTGAATAACTTGGCTTCATTGGATGGAAAGTTGGTCAATTTAGTTGGTTAAATAGTTGAAAAGGTCTTTTAAAAAAAATAATCAAGCAGAAGCAAGCCAATGTTGAATTTATACAGTGGCTAATTCTTCCATTTATTGTGAAAGCAAGCGTCCCCAAACAGCACGATCCTCCCCGCAATGAGAGACAATGAAGGACTCTCCCAAAATGGGAATAAGGCCAAGACAGAGTGCGGGTGAGCGTAAATGGGAATTTATCAATCAGAATTGGACATGCAAAGAACTCTGCAAACTCCGAGAGCGCTCTGTCTGACAATAGCAAAGACAGGCGTATATATTTACAAAAAACGTCATCAAAACCTACATACTATAGGGGGCACAAGTTCATTGGGATTGGGCGGCGACGACTAACTATAGGTGCTGCTGCGGCGTGGTTGGTCTTGGCTGAAGGACGTCACTGGTCACCCTCGTGGGTTGGGCTGGGCCTGGCAGGTCGGCTTGAGTTCATCCGGGCGGTGTTGGTGTGCCAATGCTGCCTGTGGCAGAGATGAATGCCTTTTCTGACTTACTTGCCCTCGGCCATGCACACCGCAGTCATTCAGTCATTTACAGTGTTATTCTCTTTAGTAAATCTTCCAATAGGTTATTTTATAGGTTAATGCAACACAGGAGGAATGCACCTTGTGAGGGGTCTGGAGGTAATATATCGAGGCCTGGTTACCCGTGTCCTGTTGACCGGGGCCATAGGTCGAGGGGCTAAGCTTCGGGGCCTGGGACGGGTGGTACAGGTCTTTCTGTCTTGTTAGAAGTGGTTATGGATGTTTCGCTGTGTGTTGTCAAAGTGTTGGGTGTCCTGATTGCCCAGGGCCATAAGTCTGAGACGGTCCGGTGGGTTGTGGGGTTTACGAGGGGGCGCTTGAGTTTAGACAAAGGTTTACTGCTGTGCTGTAAATAATGCAGGTGGCTGGCCGCGGCCTTGGGTGCTGGAGTGGGGGCTACAAATCTTTGAAGTGGCTCCAGTCTAGTCGGGGGAGGTGGGGTAGCGCAGAGCGGGCCTCTGTTCTCATGTCTTGGCAGCCTTCGCAGGATGGGAGGGGGAATGGCCTTGTACGCATTTACAAAGGTATCTCCCTCGTGTGTTGCCGAATGTAGGTAAAGACATCACAAACATTTGAACACTTTCGATAATACTTATTCAAAATCACTTTAAAACATGCATTTAACTTCGCTGGATGTGTCTCGATTATACCCAGTCCGAGCACCACATTTGTATATTATGTTCTAGCAGTTACAGTATTTTAGTTACATGCATATACATTCGCAGTAGACGAGGTAGTAGTTGGGTCGGTGGAGTACATAGAAAACGACCCGCCATTGTACGTGACAGTGGTGGCACATAAGGGGCTTAGACATACACACATGATAAGTGCATTCTCGCGCATCCTTTACATGAGTTCATAGTATAGTTGCATTCGCTTTCTTGTGTACTCTAGCAGCATTAGCTTAGTTATGGCGCAAAACCATGGGAGGTAGGCTGCCCAGTGATACACGCAACAAACAGATCCCTGGAGCGTTCCTTTATTATTAGCATCCACCTGCAATGGTGTGAGCTCGCCATTGCTTATATCATGGGAGCATGCTCTCTCATTTTAATACATTCTACAGGCGTTTGTAATATAGGAGATTTTGTGGAAGAAAGCATACTTTGCAAGAGGTCTTGACATTAATATATACATATATATAAAGACTGTCTGCCATCAGATGACCATTTTACCGTTCTTCTCATTGTTCAGGCCTGCTGGCCGGGTCATGCTGATAGTGATAGTACACTGCGGGAGGTGAACTGTTACAATGTTAGCGTATTGCGCTAGCTCATGTCCGTCTTGTTCGTGGGAACGTGCTCGCAGCGGATCTGCCAGGGTGCTGCGGCAACATGGATGTGATTCTCCAAGGGTGGGGGCCGCGCTACAGTGCGCTGAGCTCACACCATCTTTACCGGGCAAAAAAATGGTTTTCGGGCCTAGCTAAATTTGTGTGGCAATCAATACGTGCGGGCACTCGATACGTGTGGGCAATGTCTCCAGCGGGTGAGCCCTCCACCACCTGGGCCCGGGTGGCACGAGGGAACGCCCAATGAGCCATAGCCCTCACCTGGGGAGGAAACGCAGGCGAGAGGGGTCTCCTGGACCAGTCCTCCCCTACATTTCCCCCCTTTCGTTACTTAAGTAACGAATTCTTTAAATCCTCTATCCTCCTACATTCTGCTTCGTCCATCACTGCCTCATCCCATGCGGGAGTTCCTTTGATAGGCATCCATGCTCTGCACACCCCCCTTAAGCTCTCACCTCTCCTGGCGTATTCATCTGGAGTACACGTGAGATATATACACCCACCATCTCCCTCCAAATCTACCCAAACTTCCTCGTACCATTCTAGTATGCGGGGCTCTTTGATGGTGGTGTGCCACAGCTTATCTACAATATCCTTGTCGTGGTACATGGGCACCAGTTGGTACCTGGGTGTGTTATCTACCCCTGTTTGTATTTGTGCTTCTTGCATCGTTTTTATTGTACCGTGTGAGTTGCCCATTGTCACCATCATCATTGCACCATTTGGTACTGCGTTAGCACAAACTCGAAGACCCACCTGGCACAGGCAGAAAATCAAAAGGAGGAACACCACAGCTGGCATTAAAAATTTCACAGTTGTTCCAAGCCATGAGGGGACCCAGGAAAAGATGTTATCGAACCATGTACTATCTTCTGCTCCGCCTTCCATCTTCATTTTTTCTCCTAGGTTGTGGACTGCTTCGATCACATGGGACAGGGAGCCGTTCTCTGCGTCTTCAGAAGGTACGAAAGTGCAGCAGGCACTTCCTATTTTTCGGCAAACACCGCCGTCCATCGCCGTCAACAGGTCCAGGACATACCTGTTTTGCATGGTCATCAGTCGCAAGGCTCTTAGTTCGACCTTTATTATGTTGAAACCTTCTTCAGTGTCGTTTGCCAGCTGAATTAGTTCCCAACGGGTTATCTGGAGCCATTTTGCGTTAGCCCTTGCTTGGACACTTGATACGAGCGAGGCAAAAAATGTTTCTGCTGAGCTGAATAATCGATATTTGTCTGGGATCTGAGCCAATAGTTCTGATGACGCCTTTGATATATAGTTTGATGCTCGTCTGTTGCGGGTCAGCACCTCTCCCTTGCTTCCAGAAGACAGGACATAGATTTGTGACTCTGAAGTTGGTTGAGCCACACTTTGCTGCATGCGCTCCTGTGTCCTTTTGCTCCCATCGATGTGGCTTTCGGGTATCACCATTAGGGCTGAGTGCAGAGTGGCCATTGAGCAGCTGCCACTCCATGACGGGGGGAGGTGTAGGTATGCCTGGTTGCCGCATACCCAGTATGTGTCCATAAGGGCCGCAGTCCCTTTTCTTAGATCTGGGATGGTGAGGGTCTTGTTACAGCTCTTGTTTGTTCCCATGGGGGTTCTCCCTTCTCCTTTAAAACACAGTTCATAGTCTATTTCACTCTGCAGCAGCTTGAAAGGCTTTTCGATGGGTGTAACCCAGGTTAACTTTGAAATGTGTTCCTTCCATACGGGTGTGCACGTTTCTTCTATCCATTGCAATTTCTCCTGTGCCACACCCCTCAGTGCTTCAGCTTTACACATTACTTCTTCGTTCTTCCACTTGTTATCAGAAAAAAGTGTCCCTTCAATTACAAAAAACGGTTCTTTCAGACATACAACCCCTGACGGTTTTGGGTAGCACGTTTTCTCGTTCTGCAGCATTTGAAAAGTCACTTCATGTGCCTGGAAGGTGTTCTTAATTCTGCATAACGTGAGATGAAGGAGACATTGGGCATCTATAATTGGCAACTCTTTGGGTAACAGTACTTTGGGTGTACCTGATGCGTGAGGGATGAGGGAGCAAACATAACAGCTCTCGTTTGTTGTTTGTTTAGCTGTGGCACTCATGTCTGCATACCACTTATTTGTTTGGTGGGGGTGTCGTGGGTCTTCCATCTTATCTAGACCTAGCCCATAGTACTCATCATACTTCCTCCTCCCTGCTTCCCTCTTCCGTCTGTTGTTCTTATTCCTCATATACTTCCCAATTCCCTGGGCAAGGGACAAACTAGACCCCCCTTTCTCATTCCCGCCCCCCTTCACCCAGTCATCATATAATATTTCATGTGTTGCTTTCATTCTTTGATTGTCTATGGCCATGGGGGCAGGTTGGCTGGTGGGGGTGTTATACAACCAGGATATGGCAGAGGGGTTTCGGTCGTTTAAGCTGTGAGCATTGTAATTAGACATCTCAGGTGGGGACAGTGTGTTATTTTGCCTTTTCCCCTTTGGGCCTCCATCTTGTGAGATGACAACATTGGATGGCGTAGTATAGTAGCCCCACACAAGTTTATTTCCGTCCCATACCAAGAAATCACCTTCCCTTGTATTGGCATTGACACTTGCAGTTGTATTGGCCCCAGTAGTTGTGTTGTTCCCTCCCCCCTCGTTCATCTCGATAGAGATGAACGCTATGAACCAGTATGTAACCAGACCAAACATTAATGTAAAAAACAATATAATGCACGCAGATAGTCCACATTCATACGAATATATGCATTTCACAGTTAACCACTCTCTAATTCTAGTAAATCTATCCGTTGCAGGCCGCCCGTTAGATGCCATGGAAGCTCCTGTTTTAAGATATAAAAGTGCATTGAGTGCATACATGTAAACATTTTGCTAGCACCATCAGTGCCAATATACATGTGACGGGGAATGGAAAGGGGTGGGGAGACGGGGAGGGGTATTCACAGACAAGGGTGTATACAGGCTATAATTTGGCATTCCATTAACTATATATATATATTTATATATACACTCAACCAGGTAAAAGTTAATATCTTTATCAGTTGTGCATTTATTCAAGTTTAGTACCAACACATACACATAAGTTCATATTCAGTCATTCTGCTCAGTTGCATCGTTTGCTGTTGTCTGTGCCTCCCCATCTACCTCCTCTTGTACGTTGCTATATGCTTTCCGTACGTCGGTCAAGTGCACCCAGTACCTCAATCCTTTGACCTTCACTGCCGTGGGCGTGCAAAATATTACTTCGTATGGGCCATGGAATCGTGGTGCATTCCACCGACGCACAAAGCTTCCGACATAAATCCAGTCGCCTGGCATTAGCTGTAGCTGTTGCCCTGGTTCCGTGACAGCGCCTGTTACATTTCCCTCTTCTCTAGTGAAGGGTGGGGAGAGTTGCTTTGATATCATGCGCGCTGCCCATGTCAATTTCTTTAAATAATCTGTGAACTCATCTCCCAATATCGCGGCGCTTCTGTGAGCGTCTGAGTGTTCGCGCAGTGGCGAGTGTGCTGTGTTCATCCGTCTCCCAGTCACGATCTCGTGGGGGGACAAATGGTGGTCTTTGCTTGGCTGATTTCGTAATTCAAATAGCGCAAGCGGTAGGCAGTAAATCCAATTCTTCTTTAATGAGAAGCATAGTTTTGATAACCTGTCCTTCAACAGTCCGTTCATCTTTTCTACTACGCCATTACTTTGAGGATGATAAATTGAACATAATTTATGTTTTATTCCCAATAATGTAGTGACTTCCTTAAAAAGCTCATTCACAAAATGAGTGCCATTGTCTGAGCGAATCACGTCACAAATTCCCCAGCGCGGGAACACTTCCCTTACTAGGAACTTGGCGGCGCTCTTGGCATCAGGTCGTGCGCAAGGTCCTGCTTCCACCCACCTTGAAAATGGGCACACAACCACGATCATGTACCGTGCGCCATTACACCTTTCCCCCATGTCTGCGTAATCTATATGCAGTTCCTTGAATGGGCCAATGGGTTTAGGAATTGTTCCCCGGAGAGTGCGTAATGTCATTCCTGAATTGTATATTTGGCATGTTGTACATTCCATTGCCAATCGAGACACATGCTCCTGGAGACAGGGCACGAACCATTCTTCCTGTATTTCTGCTGCGATGTGTTGTTTGGTGTTATGTGCAGGGAAGTGTAGCTGTTGAAATGCAATCTCTAATAGCTGTATTGGCATTACCACTTTCCCCGAGTTATTTTGCCGCCACAGCAGGTCTGTTCCTGACTTGCTGCACCCTCGCTTTGTCCACATTAATTTTTCCTCTGCACTGGCTCCTTCCTGCAATTCTATTATTTGTGGTATGGGCATCATATTATATCCCTCTGGTGGCTCTTCGTTCGTCGTGTGCTTAATCATGTATTCACCTGTGTCATTTTTCTGAAAATAGGAAGCCTCCTTGGCGGCAGCGTCCGCTGCGGCGTTCCCTAAAGACACAACATCTGTGTTGGATGTATGTGCTTGGCACTTTACTATTGCTACTGCTGTAGGGTTTTGCAGGGCCTCAATTAACTCTTTCAACAATTCTGCATGCTGTACTGGTGTTCCGTCTGCCCGCCTAAATCCCCTACGCCCCCATCTTGCTAGGCCTCCATGCACTGTGGTTGTCATGTAAGCTGAGTCTGTGTATATTGTCACTGCACAAACCTTTGCTGCATGTAGTGCTTCTATGAGCACAATCAGTTCTGCTGCCTGTGCAGAGTAATGTGATGGGAGGCGATATTGTACCAGTGTTTCATACTCACCGTCTTCTAACCTCACTACTGCCATGCCAACGTGTTTTTCTCCCGTGTCCACGTCAATTGATGAGGACCCATCCACAAAATACACTTCTCCCTCGCTTAGAGCGTTCTCACACACCACTGTGTCCTCCCCTCTCTCTCCTGTGTAGGTTGCGCAATCGTGGTTCTGCATGTCTTCCAGTGTGCACGCTTCGGTAATGAATGTGGCGGGGTTCACTGTCTTGCATCTCACTATATGGATGTTGGCACTGGACAATATAATCTCGTAGGCGGTCGCCCGCTGTGTGGTCAGTGTGCTTTTTGATCTCTCGAGTATTGCAAATAATGAATGTTCCACAAACAAAGTCACAGGGCAGCCCATTACTATTGTGGCACTTTTTTCAATCGCGAACGCGGCTGCAGCGAGTGATTGCTCGCACGCGAAATGCCCCTGCATCACGGCATCTAAAGTACCACTATAGTAGGCCAGTGGTTTGTGTCCTAAGGACGTTTTTTGAGTCAGCACTGCTGTCATGAGAGTTTCTTTGCAGTGTGAGAATAGGTAAAATTTGCGACCATAATCAGGGTTTGCGAGTACTGGGGCGCTTGAAATCAAATCTTTTAATGTTTGGAAAGAGGAGCTCATCTCTTCCGTCCATTCCATCTTCCTGTTCTCCTGTTGGGCCACCTTTAATGCTTGTAATAGGGGCCTGGTGTATGCTGCATAATCTAGTATCCATGCTCGGCAGTAATTGCACATTCCCAGGAATGTTTGCATGTCCTTTACTGTTGTGGGTTCTCCTACTGATCTTATGGCTTCTACTCTGTCTGGTATTATTCTTTTCCCATCTCTTGAAATCAGCTGTCCCAGGTACAGGACCTCTGTCAGACAGTACTGTAGCTTTCCCTTGTCCACTTTGTACCCCTTGTTGGCCAGCAAAGTCAATAATGTTATGGAATCTGTTCTGCATTTCTCTTCGTTTTGCGCGCAGACTAGTAAATCGTCTACGTACTGAATAATGGTGCTCTCAACTGATAGGTTTCCTAGGTCTTCATGTAATACGCGGTTGAAGATGCTCGGGCTCTCGCAGTATCCCTGTGGTAATCTGCAATGTTCATATCTTTTACCCCCCAGTGTGAAGGCGGTAAGGTATCTACTCTCTTCAGCCAGGGGTATGGAGAAAAATGCGTTTTTCAAATCTACTACTGTGAAATGTGATGCCTCTTTCGGGATGCTGCATAGTATTGATGCAGGGTTCGGGACTAGAGGGAATTCCTTCTGAATTACATCATTGAGGGGGCGTGAGTCCTGTATCATCCTCCAAGACCCCCCTTTTGCTTTTTTGATTGGATAAATACAGGTGTTACATGGGGAGTTTGAAAGCACTATTATCCCTTGTCCTAGTAGGGCATTTATTGTCTCTTTTATCCCTTCTTCAGCTTCACGAGACAAAGGATACTGTTTAACTCGCGGTAAAATTGCTCCTTGCTTTAGTTTTATTACCACAGGTTGTACTCCTTGCAACAGTCCCACATCATGGGGGCCTGTTGTCCATAAGTTGTTTGGTACGAGCCTCATGTCGTCATCAAAAAACGACGGTGGTGCTCCTACCACTGTCATCAATTGGACGGGGGTCTCCCTTGCTTGTATTAAAATATCACAGGGCATCGCTATTTCCATTACTATCTCACCATCCCCTTCCGTGTCTGAAAAGAGATCCTCATCTGTTACCTCTCGTAGGGCGATGTTGGCGTTTGTGCATAGCACTGTGCGCCACTCACACCCTTCCTCGTCCACTCCAATCGCAGCGATCCTTTTTGCTGACACTTGTACAGCGTGCAAGTCTAATGATACCACTGATCCCGGTGCTGTGTTGGGACACACTATGGGGCGGAAGAGGAACTCCGCCGGGATCCTCCAGTCCATGCCTCCTAGCTCGGGAATTATGAGGGCCAGAGTCTTTAGCCCTTTGATAAACATTTCCTCGTTTTGTGGCAGCCCTCGTATTTCCTGTGTGGTTGTGTAGGCTTGCACTACCAACATCGCACGCAAGGGGCATATCCCGGGTGTAGAACACACTATCCCTCTCTCGGTAAATGATATGGTCATGTTAAGTTTGCTTAGGAGATCCCTCCCTAATAAATTTATGGGTGAATGCTCATAATACAGTAAGGGTGCCTTTACAGTTTTACCCCCCACCGTTATATCCAAAGTTTCTGTGTAAGGAACTTCAATTACAGCCCCAGAGAACCCCTGCGTCTCTAACTTCCTGTTAGATAACGGGAATCGGCCCTCTCTGACACATGATTTCTCCGCTCCCGAATCAACAATGAATATAAACTGCTTGTCTCCTATCTGCGCCCCTACCAATGGTTCCTCTGCTGCATTGTAGGTGGTGGATAGAACTGGACACGCAAGTGTTCTCTGTGGGCTGTCCTATGCGGGGTATCTCATTGCCCCTCCCTCATTAAAAACACTCCCTGAAACCACTGACATGCCACTGTAAGATGCTGGCGCGGGGGCCCCGTTTGCTGTTGTCGCGAAAGGGTTACCTGGCGTGTATTGCATACTGTCATTGTTTTGTGGGTGGTTCTGTGTCCTATACTGGGGTCCCTGTTGCTGGCCCGTGGTACCCTGGCCGGGGTTTCTTAGTTGCTGCTGTCCCATTGGAAGACCATATGGGCTCCCTGGGTGTGGATGACCATAATTCTCCTCCTCTTGGAACCCATTGTTTTGTCTACTTCTACACTCCCTGGAGTAATGCCCCCATCGTCCACAGTTCCAGCAACTCCCCTGGGGGCCCCTGGGACCCTGCCATCCATTTCCTCCCATTCCCCCGTTCCCTTGTCCGCCTCCTCTCCGGCCCCTGTACCCACCTCGTCCCCCTCGAGGGGTCCACTCTTGCCACTGCGGACCTCCACCTTGCTCCTGCTCAGTCCACTGCCGCTGTGCTGTTCCCGCCCAATTAGTTGCCACCCTTCCTTAGAGTGCTATCAGCCCCTCCTCCTCATCATCTCCCTCTCTACTGTGTGGGAGCGCGGCTACTGCTGCTGCAACCTTCACTAGCTTTGACTGTACTAACTTCGCCTCGTCTGCCAATCTTTTCTGCGCCACCTCCTTCTCCCTCTCCTTGATTCTTTTACAATGGTGTACTATTATGCTCTGAATTTCTGGCCATCCCTTTGCTTCAATACCTGCTATCTTGTCAAGCGCCTTCTGCACTTCCTTTGGGAGCCCTCTCTTTATAATAAAATAAAATAAAGATGTCGATTGATACCAGGGCGTGCCCGTTTCTGCTCTCCACATCTCTTGGACCCGAAAAATGTAATCCATAACCTCCTCCCCGTCATTCATTGTACACTGCATCACTGACTGTAAGTCCGGTGTGTCTGGGAATGTTTCGCGTAAGGCATCCCACACCCTGGCACGCACTGTGTTAAAGGATGCCCCATCATGGCGGTCACAGTCTAACGTTACTCCCGGGAAACCAGCTTTTACCCATACTCTTTCAGCCTGATCGCCCACTGCTGACACGAGCAGACTTTTCACATCTCCTATAGCTAGGGGTACCCCAGCAGTATGTTTCTCAAAGGCATATATCCACTTACTTGCCCCTCCTGACAACGGGGGCAATAGCTTTAATAAATTGGCTTTATCCATCTGCGCCCATGGGATATAATTGGGCCTCCCTCCTCCCCTGTGTATCAACGGGAGCTGTAGCTTTCCTTTCGTCGTCCCATCCGGGCCCGTTTTGGCTGCTGATGTTCCCAGTGATGCCATTTTCCCCACTCTATTCCTTAATCGCCCCATCCATTCATCGTCCAGTGTTCTCATTGAACACGTACCTTCCTCCCCCTCGCTTCCCCCTCCCATCGCCATACTCAACCTGTCGCTTTCTTCTAACTCGTCCCTTATATCACACAGCAATTCTTCACTAATTCCCCCAAGCCTTTCTTCATTTACAACATCTCCCTCTCGGGACCCTACTTCTATTATTCGCGTTGGTTCTTCCTCAATTCTGAACAGGATCTCGCCCTTTTTCCACCCCTCTCCGGGCTTTCTATGTTCACCTGGTGTTCTGGACGTACGCCCTGATCTAGTTGCATCTAGTGCTGTTCGTTCGCATATGTCTTTTATCCTTGAGAGCTCGTCTTTTGCTATCGACAGTCTTGACTCTAAATCATCTGTGAGCTTCTCTATATCTACCCTTTGTGTGCCTGCCTGGGCTCGCTCCCTCGTGCTTTCATATGGCGGAGGTGCCGTGGGCCGGTGGGGTGTAGTATCTTTCGGGGGAGGTATGTAAGTGGGGTCACTGTACCCCTCTGCGGGCACAGGCTTCTTTAATATCGGGTACAAACTTATTACCTCTACTGGTGGCGCTACACTTGACCCTTCTTTGACATCTCTTTGTATTAGTAGTGGATTGTCTGTGGTGGACGGGAGATCAGGATTTAATGCTGGTGTTTTAGGCGGTGGTATCTCTTCAAATAACCTCCAAAGATCTAATATTTCCCTCCTATTTTGCAGCTGCTTTCCTTTGTATTTTAGGAAAATGCATGTGGCCACCGTATCCAGAACACTTTTATCAAATGACCCTCCCTCGGGCCAAATCTGAGGTAACCCCTCCCCCTTTAGCTCGGTCACCCATTGGTCGTGATATTTTTTAATCCGCTCCACGTATCCCGGGAGATTCTTACAAATATGTGATAAGGGTGTTTCGGCCCCCATCTCTGTGCTCTCCTAGTGCTGGTGTGTCTCCGTGTGTTTGCGACTACAATGTAAATGTAGTATCAGTATTATTCTTTATATTTTACTTCACATTCAATGTTGGGTCCCTTTGGGCTCTCCTCCTCCCTAACTGCGCAATACAGAACTGGCCGTACACAATTTCTATTCCGTTCTCTTTGGGGGGCACATACAAGAGCAACCCATCCCTTATTTTTACAATGTCAGCCTGGAAATCAAAGAGGTACCCACTCACTTCACTATATTGACGTTGTCTGAAAAGGGAAAAAAAAGTTTTATCCGACCACACTTACCATGTCCATTTAACTATTATGCATTTATAACCGCTTCACACTTCACAACATCAAAATGTCTTCTAGCACATACGAGGTGCACACACCTCTTGGCACCACTCAATTTACCATTCAGGCTGCCCTCCCTTTCCTCCCTAGCCGGCTGTCCCTGTTCGTCTTATTTGAATATCTAGATGCGCATATATATATAGATATTAACCTGCCTTCCCCCCCTTCTAGTAGGACTCTTTTTCTCTTACTGTCTCCCTAAGTTTGTGCTAATCACAGTTCTTTTATTCTCCCCCCTACCCTTAAAGAAAAGAAAGGAAAAGAGTAATAGCGGTCACTAATGTACTCTGTGTCCCCTTTTGCTGAACGCTTTTATTTTATACTCCACTTCTTCATATATTCCCAGTACTAGTCAAGATAGCACTATGCGGCGCCGCCTTCCACCCCCTTTCGGAGCTAGGTTCCCGTCACTTTTATCTCTTATTCACCTCTTAATCCTAATGGCCATATGCAAAGAAAAAGCAAGGAAAATTTAAGATGATCCTTAGAAGATCTGCGTACCCCCCCCCTATCGTTATCTGTCTTAAACTTCTCTCCCCGCTCCCTTTAGAATCGCTCGCACTCAGTACTCACGTGCCCGTCTTGAACCGATAGTCTCCGAAACTGGGTCCGTCCAGGCAGTGTCGCCGTCAGCTCAACAGTCAGCCCCGGCTCCGGTGAGTGGTAATCAAAGGGGATTTTTCAACCGGGATCCCGTACCCACTCTCTATTGAGTGCGCACTTCTTAGTGTACCGGTCGCCGTTGGCGGGCAGCCTCCCGGAGCCGGCTCACCGTGCGTATCCCTTTTCGACCGGAGATTCTCGTGCCAAAAGGGGACGGTTATAAGGAATTAGGAAGACATAAAAATCACGCTATCGGGGTCACCACTGAAAGCAAGCGTCCCCAAACAGCACGATCCTCCCCGCAATGAGAGACAATGAAGGACTCTCCCAAAATGGGAATAAGGCCAAGACAGAGTGCGGGTGAGCGTAAATGGGAGTTTATCAATCAGAATTGGACATGCAAAGAACTCTGCAAACTCCGAGAGCGCTCTGTCTGACAATAGCAAAGACAGGCGTATATATTTACAAAAAACGTCATCAAAACCTACATACTATAGGGGGCACAAGTTCATTGGGATTGGGCGGCGACGACTAACTATAGGTGCTGCTGCGGCGTGGTTGGTCTTGGCTGAAGGACGTCACTGGTCACCCTCGTGGGTTGGGCTGGGCCTGGCAGGTCGGCTTGAGTTCATCCGGGCGGTGTTGGTGTGCCAATGCTGCCTGTGGCAGAGATGAATGCCTTTTCTGACTTACTTGCCCTCGGCCATGCACACCGCAGTCATTCAGTCATTTACAGTGTTATTCTCTTTAGTAAATCTTCCAATAGGTTATTTTATAGGTTAATGCAACACAGGAGGAATGCACCTTGTGAGGGGTCTGGAGGTAATATATCGAGGCCTGGTTACCCGTGTCCTGTTGACCGGGGCCATAGGTCGAGGGGCTAAGCTTCGGGGCCTGGGACGGGTGGTACAGGTCTTTCTGTCTTGTTAGAAGTGGTTATGGATGTTTCGCTGTGTGTTGTCAAAGTGTTGGGTGTCCTGATTGCCCAGGGCCATAAGTCTGAGACGGTCCGGTGGGTTGTGGGGTTTACGAGGGGGCGCTTGAGTTTAGACAAAGGTTTACTGCTGTGCTGTAAATAATGCAGGTGGCTGGCCGCGGCCTTGGGTGCTGGAGTGGGGGCTACAAATCTTTGAAGTGGCTCCAGTCTAGTCGGGGGAGGTGGGGTAGCGCAGAGCGGGCCTCTGTTCTCATGTCTTGGCAGCCTTCGCAGGATGGGAGGGGGAATGGCCTTGTACGCATTTACAAAGGTATCTTCCTCGTGTGTTGCCGAATGTAGGTAAAGACATCACAAACATTTGAACACTTTCGATAATACTTATTCAAAATCACTTTAAAACATGCATTTAACTTCGCTGGATGTGTCTCGATTATACCCAGTCCGAGCACCACATTTGTATATTATGTTCTAGCAGTTACAGTATTTTAGTTACATGCATATACATTCGCAGTAGATGAGGTAGTAGTTGGGTCGGTGGAGTACATAGAAAACGACCCGCCATTGTACGTGACAGTGGTGGCACATAAGGGGCTTAGACATACACACATGATAAGTGCATTCTCGCGCATCCTTTACATGAGTTCATAGTATAGTTGCATTCGCTTTCTCGTGTACTCTAGCAGCATTAGCTTAGTTATGGCGCAAAACCATGGGAGGTAGGCTGCCCAGTGATACACGCAACAAACAGATCCCTGGAGCGTTCCTTTATTATTAGCATCCACCTGCAATGGTGTGAGCTCGCCATTGCTTATATCATGGGAGCATGCTCTCTCATTTTAATACATTCTACAGGCGTTTGTAATATAGGAGATTTTGTGGAAGAAAGCATACTTTGCAAGAGGTCTTGACATTAATATATACATATATATAAAGACTGTCTGCCATCAGATGACCATTTTACCGTTCTTCTCATTGTTCAGGCCTGCTGGCCGGGTCATGCTGATAGTGATAGTACACTGCGGGAGGTGAACTGTTACAATGTTAGCGTATTGCGCTAGCTCATGTCCGTCTTGTTCGTGGGAACGTGCTCGCAGCAGATCTGCCAGGGTGCTGCGGCAACATGGATGTGATTCTCCAAGGGTGGGGGCCGCGCTACAGTGCGCTGAGCTCACACCATCTTTACCGGGCAAAAAAATGGTTTTCGGGCCTAGCTAAATTTGTGTGGCAATCAATACGTGCGGGCACTCGATACGTGTGGGCAATGTCTGCAGCGGGTGAGCCCTCCACCACCTGGGCCCGGGTGGCACGAGGGAACGCCCAATGAGCCATAGCCCTCACCTGGGGAGGAAACGCAGGCGAGAGGGGTCTCCTGGACCAGTCCTCCCCTACAATTGTTACAAGTTATATTAATGTCTTATTTAAAATTTGCCAACCATGTGTACTGTTGCTAAACACTTCAGAACATATTGTCTGATTGGGTCATACATAGTGTTGTGAAAGTCTGGCCTGGGAGGCCAAGATCTCATGCTAACTGGAATCCATGAGGGTAGTCTGGCAGACATTGACACTTAAAGGGGATCTTAAACTAAATTATAGCAACATTTGTAAACGCTGGGATCTGTCTCCAATTAAAATGTTTAGCATTTTTGTAAATATATTTTGTCCCCAGTCTTTTCTTAATGTTATGTAAGTCAATATTGAGTTGACTAATTGCTGTAAAGAAACCGAACTTGGAGATGCATATTTACTAGGTTCCATCTTATTTTGTGTTTCAGATGTGGATGAATGTGCAGTGGAAGAAACGCCTTGCAAAGACCATGAGTACTGCTCAAACAGCGAAGGATCTTACGCCTGCAAAGGTCTTTGTTACTATACTTCTTAATTTGTCTGATTTATTGGCATGAATCCCCCACCCCCACCGCCATCTACCATCATGTTGTTGATGGCTTCATGTCTTCCGCTTTGCACATATGCTCATTCTTCCTTTCTCACACCTGTTACACCCTTCCTTAAAACCTACACTCCCGCCCCCCCCTTAGTCTCGCGGCGCTTGGAAACACTTTCTGCTGTACAGGCAGCACACTAATGTTCAATAAATAAAAATAAGTCTACAACCCAGTTAGCACATATACCATCCATATAACAACCACCAGTGCACAAAATGAAAATGTGACAACACCACTGGCTGTCTCACTAAATGTTGCTTACCAAACAAGCTATTCAACCTCCCATGGTTTGGCCCCCATACCCTCCCAAGTCTACCCCTCTAGAATGAGGAACCAAAGTATGCCCTCCCACTGATAAACTACTGTATTGCCACCCCATCAGCATTTACCTCCAGTAACCCAGATGCCGCTTTGCAATTTTGGAAACGTTATGGGCCTCCACTAAATGCAAGTACTATGGTCGTAAATGCTTGTGCGGTCTGATTAGACACCTCTCCTACTGGCCCTAATAAAAATGTTGCTCGACTCTCCTATGCCAACCATCGCAGACCTTATCCAAATGAATAACATTTTGTTTACAAAAAAAGAAGGCAAAAACAAGGCTCTTGACTTCAACTTGTGTCTCCCTCCTCCTTGACTTCCTCTGAACTCCATTTCTTTCTTTGCTTGAGTTGTCTTCCTCACTCCTACACTTTCCCTTCTTCTCTGTTCTTGCCAGTAGCTCCCTTTCTACTCCTTTTTCTCTTCTGCCTTCCCCTTTTTCTAATTTCTGCTACTTCTACTCCACCACTCCTTTTCACTGTCCTTATTTCCTGGTCATTGTCCCTCATCTCCATCTGCTCCCCATTGCCCCTCCTTTTACCTTCTCCACTCCTCTTTCACCTTTGCTCCACCTACTCACCCTTTCACTTGTTCCTCATATCCTTCACTGTCTTCTCTCCACTACCTCCATCTGCTCTCTCTCATGCTCCCCTTCGCTTCAGCTGAAACGAATGAGCTGGTGGGCTGTGAGTGGCTTCCGTAGCCGTGGTTGCTACTGGTTCATCCACTGTATTGTGTTTCGGCCACGGACTGCCATGATCACCACTGCCTGGCAGAGATTTCTTCTCCCCTGGTTTAAAATATAATTTTGGGTTTGGCAGAGCTGCAAACATCAGAATGCAAATGCCCAAGTTTGCGCTTGCAGTCTTGCATTTTTCAATGAAACAAATATATTCATGGTGCTGATAATTTCTGCTTCTATCCGCATGCACAGCACTGCGAGCCACTGACCCTTGGTATCCTAATCTTTTATATTGTGACATATCCAGGTTTGCCTCTGTGTGTCATGGGGTGATATTGTGGGGATTATTTCTGAGGCTAGGGATGGACTAGTCCTCTGTTAATTCTCTGTAATGCACCTCAGTTCCCAGGCATTCTCTAGCCTAGCCCACCACAGAACTTCATCACAGGTCCAAGGTCAGAGTGATTTAGAACTAAAGCAACCAAAAGGTTGGGAAATATTTGTGCGAATCATGGTTATCAATGTATTGGGTACTGAGACAATTTATCTACGCCTCCTTAACCCTTGACCCTGACTGGATCCATGGACATCTCACTGTGTGGTGCTGAACTCTGTTCTAAAGGGCCGAGTTACAAACCGACATTTTTGTTCTAGTCCATTGTTCCTACATGTACAGGCCAGATCTCTCCTATTGGCTCCCAGCAAGCCTAAGAAGGTGGTTATAAATGATTAGACCAAAACACCATAAAGTTTTTTACTTGTACTCTGGTTCTTCACTATTTGGTGACCTTCTATTGTAGGATTTTTCACATGCTGGTCTGTTCTGCCAATAGCATGTCTTGCTGAATCTTGATTGGAGCGGTCAGTCACTCTGCCATAGCAGAAACATGTTTCATTTTTTGGAACATTTCTGCTTAGTCACTGGTTGGAATCTTCACAGTCCCACTTAGTCTTTTTATTCTTTCCAGGTCAATAAAATTAGTTGTATAATATATAATCTTTGCACCAGTTATTTTGCCCACAATATTGGCTGGCTTTCGTACTTAAAGTCACAGAGCTCTGTTGGTTCCTTGAGTTTGATTTCTTCGTCTAGCAGCATCTTTAGACTTTCGGTAAATACCTTGCTACACTTTAAAGTAGTAGAGGTCCGTAGTGATGCCGAACTCTGGACCATTTCAAAATATACCTCTACTACGCTCCTTGCGATCTTTCAAGAAGTAACTTTGCCATCTGCACGGATGTGAAAGGCCTAGCCTTTTGTTTATAAATGAAATGATTCAGGCAATTCTGTTTTTGTACAGGGTCTGCTAATCCGTCCCCACTCTCATAAAGCTCGATGCCACAAACATAGTGCGTCGATGTACCTTTCCTGCACCAGTCCCCTGACTTCTGCAGCCCATGCTCTCCAGTGGCACCGGGCAGGTTCAAAGGTCTCATGTGCATCTCTGGCATCTGCTGTGACCCAAGTCATTGCAGACAGAGTTAGGATTTTAATTCATGCACCTCTGAACTAAAATGTAATAATTGTTGCTTTATCAGTGTGGTGGCAGGGTAATCTCTAAGAATAAGTTATTGTGGGGTGACTATAAAATGCACACAATTGCTAAAGCCAACCCAATAAGATACCTGCAAGTGTCAACCCTGTGAGCCCAAGTTCATGATGCCAAGGCCATGTGTATCCATGACACTCCTGGCTGTCTCCACTGCTCTAAGTGAAAACATAGCAAAGATGCTGAGGTATGCGGAAAGGGCAGAGTTGGAGTAGCTAGAGAAGAAACCTGCACCTGAAAAGGGGTTCCACCATCTTGCTTTTTTGTTGGTGCTCTCTCTTCCCGACTACTCCATTTCCTTCAAGACAAGGGACTCTGGGTATTTTATAATAATGCAAGGACCACTTTTTACTGCAACAAGTATTGGACCCCTTACAAATAACTTGCTTTTCTCCAATTCTCAATTACAATTTGCCTTTATAAGGATCGGATCTCCCACACCTTTCTTAATTTATCTGTGGACTTGAAGACTACATTAATTCATTAAACCTCTATTGGGAGTGCAGTCCATTCCAAAGCCCTCCAACAGTGAGGTGAAGATAAAAGGCATCCAGTGCATAGGAGAGGTCTGTCCCCTAACCAGCCCCAGGGAACAGGGCGGGAGGTGTACTGCTATGCACCACGGCCTTCCACTCTGACAGCTGCACTGGTACCAGGCTCTTAACTGGAGGTGAGGGAACCCCTTAGCTGCCAGGCAAACTTCTTGGACTGGGAGAGCACATCCGGTAGGATTAGCCTTTTCCTTGAAGCCCCTGGATTGGGACTCCTGACAACTTGAAACATCAGGAGCAGCTTGAAACGTGTTCACACAGCTTCAAACCATGTTTGATGTCCTTCGACCTGACACAGGACCTGCAGTGTTGCTTTTGGCACTTCATAACATTGAACTGCTCGCCTGCCTCTACAAACCTGTTTGATGCCACTTGTAGCAGTACTGCTCCTCGCTGCCTTGATTCCAACACTGGCTCATTGCTGCGGAAGCCTTTGACTTGCTGCATCTTCAAGCACTGCATCAAACCAGCGCGACATTGCCGCAACCCGACTCGAACACCCAGGTGAATAGCTGGGAACCGTTGTGTCATGCACCAAGTCAACCAAGCAGCGGTTGGGGGGTCGGGTTAAGGAGGTTCACCCTGCCCACCCCCCACATTTTGCAGTAACAAATAATTTAGCAATTATTTTGTTTGCAGTAACAAACAAAATAATTGCTAAATTGTCAAAGAAAAGCTGCAATGAAAAATTGTTGGGTAAAAACATATAACATCATTTTGCACAATAACATTTTTGGACTACCCGGTCGTCTCTCAGGAAATGACTGAATAGGTTGAGAGCCTATAGTTTGCCAGTAGGCTCCACCATTGTTAAATCGCCTCATGGTGTTGAAGCGGTAGGCTTTCATCCTTTTTGCCACAATTTGTAAGAAACTATAGTTCATGTTTTTTGTCCCAATTGTTTGGACATTCACCATTCTACTTTGTCCATCCTTCTATTCTGCATTTTAAAATATGATCACACGGAAGGTCACGTCATGGGAACTCGTATCCAATCTGGTAGCTCGGTAGGTAGGTCATGCTCCAGCACCCCTGCCTCTCCCCTCCATCCCACACCCTAAACCCACAAACACACTACGCCTCCTGCCAGTTTCCCACTCCATCTGATTGAGTTGGGTAATGGTAGCATCTGTTATCAATGCCTTGAGACTTGCGTGATAAAGCAATATAAACAACCTGATTATTCTAAAATAATTGTATGTCCAGTTTGGGCTTTTGCAAATGTGGAATTGCATTTTTGGCTTGACACATTTAGCCACCCTTTACATCCTTCTTAGAACGAAGTCAAATGTACATATGCATCATGAATCTTTATCGCGAGTGCCGTTAACCTCATTTGTGATGAATGGCTCCTCGGTGCAGATGTATCTTTTATACTTGGGATAATCGGGGTTGTGGTATGGATTCACAAACACACGTTTAACCCGAGTGAGATTTGTGATTCAGTATTTTGTATTTCCGTTTCTTGGTATGAAGTGATTTTAGGTCAAGCCTTTTGAGACATTTCTCAAAACCTATAAACCACCAACCACCCAACACCCTGCATTTTCCACCCTCATTTCTCTTTACTAGGCTTAGTTTTCTTCTATGCAACTACCCCACCACCAATTGACGGTGGCTTGTGATTTCTGAAGATGTCACTCTTCTGCGCCCACGGTCTGATCTGGTTTGCTTTTCCTAAACAGCTTTTATGCAGTGTGTTACTTCCTACAGACGTTCTCCTTGTAAAGAGTGTCAGTGTCCTAATCTTTGGGGCTGAATCATGTAATGTCTTCAGGTTCACCAACACTTATAAAAAGAAATTCTTAAATCTAGGTCTCCTGAATGGCAAAGCACACCTTTTTCCTGCTGACCTTTTCTTAGCTGCATGTGTTTAAATGGAGCTGGTTTCTCCTTGTTTGTTTTGGTTATCACGTTATTTCCAGCACCATTGCAGGAACTACATAGCTTTTTACTAGCATAATTTAGCATTTGATTAAAATAAGGTTGTTGCTTTTAAATATTTTTAGCATGTGATGAGAGCTGCAGCGGCTGTACAGGTGGTGGACAGAATGCCTGTAAAAGCTGTAGTTCGGGGTACACACTAGAAGAGGAACAGTGCACAGGTCTGTTTATTCCTTTAAAACCATTTTGTTTGAATTATTCTCCTGAGAGATTAATGTTTTGTAACACAGTATAAAAAGAAAATGAACAAGAAGAAGAAAGACAAGCGCCTGAGGCTGAAAACAGTAAATAAACCGTAAATTAGTTATGTGCAAAATGTCTAATAATGTGCTTTTTGTTTTTTTGGTAAATGATGCGTTCGAAAACAAAGCGTGATTGGCATAAGCCATTTCCACCTGACAAAGCATTTCAGGGAACACATGTTGCAGCCTAAAGAGTATTAGAGCATATGAAATGTTTATGGCGGCTTTTGATGTGCTTACAGGTGCACACACGTGTTGTGTCTCGGCACGTGAGCCTCCTTGGCATACTATATTTTATTGCTTTCTGTTCTTTCTCTCTATCGCCTCTCTCCAAATGTGTTTTCACTTCTAAGAAATTATGCAATTTTTCTGGTTTTCAATTTACCCTTTCACAGCCTTGTGCTATAAATACCCAATAAATAAGTACATTTAACCATCTTTTTGATTCCTCCTAAGTGCATTTAAATGATTTTGGATCTTTTTCAATTAGCCATCTAGGTTCTGGTATAATTCTGCCATCAGGACCGTGGAGCTATCCAGAACGAAGGGGAGAGCAGTTTTTGAAAAGACGAGGATACAGCGGAAGCTGTTATAGGGAATCCTGAAGATTTTCCATAGGGGCTCGAAACAGGATTGCACTTCCCAAAGGGAAGTGATGAGAATTGTCTGACCGTGATCATCCCTCACTCTGGGACCTTGATGTCACGAAGAAAGGAAAGGCTAAAAGGGAAGCCCATGGCCAATCCTTAAGGCACACATCCATTTCTCTGATCCCCTGGATCCAGGCACTAATTTAAGATTAGACAAAGTTGATGGTTAATTTGATGGGCAAAAAGCCCAATAAAACGACTGGGTGGTCTCCAGTCGCTGTTATCCTGGAGATGGCGGTAATGCCAATTTGCAATCATGTTGTGAATGCCTAGCAGATACTGCCATGATCAATACTTTCTGGAGGCAATGCCACAATTCATGGGCCTGTTCCACCAGGTATCCCGTAGCTTGTTGATACATTGGACTGCAGACAAGTTGCCCATTTGCAGAAGATGGATGCTACTTTAGTCTTGGACAGACTCTTGATGGTAAATGATAATGGCATGTGTTCAGGCAGTTAATTTGCTGGCACATCTCCTTGGGAGACCACAACCTCCATATGAACATGTGCCTCTGTAGCCTGAGCAGTATACACCTGAATCAGAGTTCTGGGAGTGAGCCAAAGATGATTTTTGCAAATGGAGAAAACAGTTTATGGAAAAAGAACTAAAGGCGACTTGTCAAGGTTGGTAAATTGGATCGCTTGAATCGGGGTGATAGCCTGATTTTATTTGACCAATGAGTTTGGAGTGGCACATGGATTGCCTGTATCTAAGTTCATGATTATTCTGATGTCACTGGTCCAAGGGTTGTTGCTACTGGCTTGAATAACTTGGTGAAATGCTAGGCGGATGCTCTGGTTGACTAGGGACCTTTTGAATAGGCATCTTTGAGGTCAAGCCTCTTAAGTCAGGCTCCCGGTTTTATGGTTTTTATTTTTGCACTATTTTCCCATATTTATTTTTGTCGTAATTATGTCTGTATTTATCCACTTTTATGTTTGCTATGTGAAATATATCATTTGTAGCTTGTATGTTTTCACATGACTTTACATAAGGGAGGAGAAGCAAATTTGCATTTGGATGCCTATAACGGGAAGCGTATAGAGCTGGATTCTATAACAAGTCAAGGACTGCACATCTGCAGCCATTTAAATAATTTGAAACACAGCTCCGTTTCTTTTTCAACCTCTGTTATTGTACTTTGGACAGCCATTGACCAGTGCTGTGTGGTTGGCAATTAACACCCATAAGTACTAAGGCTGAGTATATTAATCCTTTTTGCATAGTGCATAATAGCCCAGTAGCTAAGGAACCAAGAGGAATACATTTCTTTTTTTTTCTCTCCATATGTTGCAAATAAATGCTCGAAGGAAACATAGCAATTTCCATCTGTGTAAAAATCAGTAAACGCGGGGAGCCTTACTAATCAGCCAGTCGGCTGAAAGGAGAAGATAAATGTCCTCAATTTCAGTGCCTGAGATTGATTACTGGACATTGCTGTGTGCTTTTTTATTTTTTTTACCATTAAGATATTGCTGATGAAACCTTGTTATGGCAACATGGAATCAGTTTCCTGAGAGGCAAAGGAGGTAGTTGTATTCTGAAAGCTGTATCGGAAAGGTAGGAGCCCTTCAGAAAGGAAGGTTTGAAGTGACCACATAAAACCAAGAGAGTTGGCACTGGGTTAGTGTTTAACGGTGCATCTGTTGAGTTACATGTCTGTCAGACAATTCTAGTAGTAGGCATGCATGAAGGGGTTTCCTGAGAATAGAATTAATTTAGTCTGTGTTTGCTTGAGCATCAGGTGGGTGCTCAACTTCCAGGCTTGGGTGAGGGATAGTGTTTGAGTTAATGGCGGCTGTTGATGCAATTGATCGTTAGGTAAAGCTGCATGAAATCAGTCTTTGGCAGACCAGCATGACTTCTCTTTACGATAAAATGGTGTAGTGCACTCATTCAATTTAATTCCCTCAGCCATTCGACATAAAATCTTTTTATCCATCCTTTTTTCTCCTTTTGACTTTTCACTGCCTAATATATAATATCTGGTGCAATTTTAATTAACCTAATGTCACCTTTAGAGACCATCAACTGATGTTAATCAAGTTAATACCTCAATGGCAGTATAAAATCTGTTGGAGGAGGCTGTAACTTAAATAATTGTCTGCCCGCTTGGAAGGTCAACATTAATAGCGTGCAACCCAAACAAGTTAGCTTTTTCTCTCCTTCCTTCTCAATACACCCTAAACAGTTTGACATCCAACTCGGTTGTGAGGCCAAATGTATCAGGGCATCTAATGTTCTTAGTATGTGTGACATGGTTGGGAAATGATGCCCATGGGAGTCCAGTCAAGTGGCAACAAACCAGCCTTTATTTTTGCACACAGGTTGGGTAAACACTTATGATTTGCAGGGTTTGAGATACAATTAAAGAGGGTTTTTACTATGCAAAACCGTACATTTGGTAAACTAAAGTGAGATTTTCTTCCAGCTTCAGTGATTCTGGGCTCGACATCAAGTTATTTAACCCCTTAAGTGCTGAGGGTTTTCACTCCCAGTGCTGAGTCCTTTTATGGTTCTTTCGGTATGTCGCTTTGTGTTACAAGCGATATCCCGGCAAATTTGTACACTTTTCTTCTCTAATGTTGGTGGTCATAACGCCACCTAGGATTAGTCTTTGCTGTAGGGGGGCATGAGAAAGTAACCAAAAAGGGACCAAATGTGTCTTTTCAGAAAATGCCATTAAAATGATGTGCAAAGGAGCCCGTGGTTTTTTTTCTTGTAAGAGCTACGGACAAATAGTGTGCAGTTCGGAATTGACCATTTTCCAAGCTTTCAATAACAGGTTGAGGGGTAACAAAAACATATTTTTCATGAGGTAGGTGATTTTCCCCCTTTTTCTTTTAATACAGCACGCTTGGACAGAATAGAAGAGGCGGGTAGGAAAGCTCAATGGGGACACAGAAAGGCACACATTTCTGAAAAGAAGACAACATTCCAAGTTCAGGAAGGGGTCATTTGCGCAGGCCAGGCAATAACTATGTACCTAATTGGAAAAGTGACAGAAAAGAAAGTATGTTCTGGACATGTTTACACTTGTAAGGTAATGGCTTCTGTGAATATTTAGAAAAGCAATGCACTGCTACATTCCCCCAACTCTTAGGAAATCACACATTTTTCATAATGTTTCACAAAACAAGCAATACCACGAGCCAGAAACAGAGCCATGGAACACAGGATATTTATGCTGACGGCCTAAACAGACATAATTAGCATTTGAAAATAAGGAAAAGAAATGTGGTGACTAATGGCAAGCATACATTTTTTGAAAGAGCAAGGGCAGAACTTTTGAAGGGTAGGTGACTTGCGCAGGTTACAAAAGCGTACAGTGCCTAAAGCAGCGACTAAATGTAGGTCACATTTGGGAAATGAAAGGGGTTTTGTAACAAAGTGCAGTAGGGAATGTTTGAAAACGTTATCAAAACAAAGAGAAAACACATGTCCTACCTTCACAAATACCCACAGGTGTCCTGACGAAAACGGTACCTCACATGTGTGGGTGCACCTACCTGGGCACAAAGGGAAAAGGCTAAGCCACTAGTACACCAAAGGGCCTGGCAAGACCACATTTTTACTGTATTTGGTCTTGTGGACAACCCACAGATTTGGGGTTGGGGTGTTGCAGCCACCAAGGAAAACTGGGAACCCAATGCATTTCTGAAACGAAAACACCCGTGGGAATCCAAAGAGCTCTAGCACAAAGCGCCATATAATGTATTACCCACAAAGCTCGGCAAAGTCCAAAATATGGGTGGAACAAAATCATAATTTACAGACGTTTGCCACCAGCAAACGACCGAAACACGCCGGCAACAACACATGTCCTACCTTCCCACGTTCCCACAGGTGTCCCGATGGAAACAGTACCACACATGCGTGGGTGTGCTTACCTGGGCGGAAAAGAAAAAGTATAGACCGTCGCTAAATCCAGCAAGGAGCCCCAGCAGGGTCCCCATCCCTCCCCAGAGAGAAAGCTGTAACACGGCAGGGCCAAAGATCCAGGACGGCCAGGGGTGCTGCCCCCAGCCTTGGGCACCTATCTCCCATCTGGGTCGATTATCCGAAGTCCAGTGATGGCCCCAGGGAGCCCTGGCAGGGTCCCCATCCCTCCAGCTCCAGGGGGGTCAGGGTTGATGTCCCCGGCCTTGGGCGCCTGTCTGGCATGTGGGTCGACTGTCCCCAAATCCAGCGGCAGTCCCAGGAAGCCCTTGGCGGGTCATCCTCCCTCCACGGAGGGAAAAGCTGTAACCCGGCCCCAGGATGGCTGGGGGTGCTGCTCCCGGCCATGGGCGCCTGTCTCTAATGTGGGTCGCCCGTCCACAAGTCCAGCAGCACTCATGGGGCGACCTGGCGGTGTCCCCGTCCCTCCTCAGAGGGAAATGCTGTAATGCGGCATGCCCACAGCACCAGGATGGCCGGGGGTGCTGCCCCCAGCCTTGGGCACCTATCTCCGATGTGGATTGACCGTCCCCTGCCCCAGAAGCGGTTCCTGGAGCCCTAGCAGGGTCTACATCGCTCCCCAGAGGGTAAAACTGTAACGCAGCCCAGTCAGAGCTCCTGGATGGCTGGGGGTCATGTGCCCGGCCTTGGGCACCTGTCTCAAATGTGGGTCGACCATCCCAAAGTCCAGCGGCAGTCTCAGGGAGCCCTTGCAGGATCATCATCTCTCCCTGGAGGCCAAAGTTGTAACACGCCACAGCAAGAGCTCCAGGACAGTGGAGGGTGTTGCCCCCGGCCTTGGGTGCCTGTCTCCAGTGTGGATCGACTGTCCCAAAGCCCAGCGGTGGTCCCAGGGAGCCCTGGCAGGGTCCACATCCCTCCTTGGAGGGTAAAGTTGTAACGCAGTCCAGCCAGAGCTCCAGGACGGCTGGGGGTGTTGTGCCCGTCCTTGGGCTCCTTGTTCCCATGTCGGTCGTCCATCCCCAAGTCCAGTGGCGGTACCAGGAAGCCCTTGCAGGGTCATCATCCCTCCACGCAGAGAAAAGTTGTAATACGGCACGGCAAGAGCTCCAGGACGGCCTTGGGTGTCTGTTTCCAGTGTGGGTCGACCGTCCCCAAGCCCAGAAGCGGTCCCTGGAGCTCTAGCAGGGTGCACATCCCACCCTGGAGGGTAAAGCTGTAATGCAGCCCAGCCAGAGCTCCAGGATGGCTGGGGGTCATGTGCCCGGCCTTGGGTGCCTGGCTCCCATGTGGATCGATCATCCCCAAGTCCTACGACAGTACCAGGGAGCCCTTGCAGGGTCATAATCCTTCCCTACAGGGAAAGGTTGTAACGCAGCACAGCAAGAGCTCCAGGACGGCCTTGGGTGTCTGTTTCCAGTGTGGGTCGACAGTCCCAAAGCCCAGCGGTGGGCCCAGGGAGCCCCGACAGGGTCCCCCATCCCTCCCCGGAGGGAAAATCACTAACTGGGCACAGCCAAAGCTCAAGGATGGGTGAGGGTACTGCGACGGGCAACTGGCAAGAATAACCCCCCAAACCAAAATCTTTTCCCTGGTGGCTTGGTGCTCCTTGCTGCTTCCCAGAGTTGTCAAAATGGGACAGACCCTCAATTGCGCCCTCCCCCCAGTGAAGCAGAAACAATCTGCCCCTCCATGGGGGAGGATTCCTGAGGGGGATGGCCCTACAGACACAGGACCAGCCCCTTGCTACCCCCAAGTGTTTTACTGTATGTTGAGTGTAATGTTGTTTTGCCTCCCTTGGGGGCAAATCAGAATGTGCCCCCAAAGAAGGCAAAACAACATTTTGCCATTGGGTTGGCATTTTCTGGAGGTGGGGGGCTGAGTAGCCTGCCCCATCCCCACCCCAAGATCATATCCCTGGTGGCCTAGTGGTCCTTGCAGCTACCTTGGAGTGGCAAAATGGGGTCAGACCCTCAATTCTGGCACCCCGGGGTACAGCAAGAATCTGCACCTCCCTGAGGCCAGCCCTTAGGAACAAGGCCAGCCCCCTAATGCCCCCAAGTGTGCATTTATTTTGCCTTCCATGGGGGCAAATTGGTGTAAAGCAGCACCCATCTGCCCCCCAAGGAAGGCAAAACATAATGCCAGTTATATATATAGACACACACACACAATGTTTGGCTGGGGGGCTGTTTGGCCTGGTAGGGCGGACCCTCACCCCTGAAATCAATGTCCTGGTGGTCTAGTGGCCCTTGCTGGTCGAGCGTCGAATGATCCTCGACCAGTAATCTCCTTGAGTGAGGACTTGTTGGAAAGGGGAGAATCTCACGAAGTGCCAGTGCAGCAAGCAACAGTGTGTCTGCAAAATTTCCTGATGACATCAGCGCATGTAGCGTTCACCGACGTCATCGTGGGTGTACCCGGACCCCCTGGGCACGGAAGGGGAGGTCTTCTCCTTCACAGCCTGGGGGTTAAGTCCCTATCCTAAACAACATAAGTAATATTCTCAGAAGGTTATTTCAGCAATTACTCATTCTGGTCTCTCAGGCCTCTCTACTTTCACCTTGTATTGCAAGCCCCTTCCCAAGACTAGAGCCTTATGACTCTGTCTTTGGGGTTTCACAGGATTCACAGCAGGTTTTGGGCACATACCTCACATCTATCCAGATTTACAAAAGGTCCCTCTTGGACCATGGCTTCCTCAAGATTCAAGGCAAATCCCTACTGAACTTTGGCCTTCTCAGAAATCAAAACCAGTCCCTCCTAGTTCTTGGCTTTCTCAGGGTTCAAACGTGCAGACCTCACAATGGTAGCAGTGGATATTTCTCTTCCCACATGCCCTGCCAAAAGGTCTGTGCCAGGAAGCCAATATTATGATACCCTCTTGCCATGGGTTAAGGCTTCACTTTGATTTAGATCCCCTTGTGGTTGCTGCTGGATAGCCCCAGGTTTGGGCCTTCCAATTCCCTCAAGGTGACGATAGCGTTTCTCCAAAACCCTGGTGACTTGCTCCTTCCAGGATCCTCTTCCAAGCCTCCGCTGATTTCTCCTCCAGATGTCAGTCCTCTCCTAGGGTGGGCATCCACAAGCCGGCCCTTGCAGGAGAAATATCTGCCTCCTCTTGACTTCTCATTAATTCTGCCTGGTTCCTGCCCTTTTTATAGTTGTTTGACGGGGCAGTGTTACTGTCACTCCCTCAGATAGGCTGTTCCCTATTCTTCTGCTTGATTTAGTTAGTCCTTCCTGGGAGCCTCTATTTGTTTGCATTATTGGTATGCCTCCAGTAATGGTGAAGTACTGTATGGTCTTCATTACCTGCAGTGAGAGTCAGAGGTTTTATAAGCGTTTGTGCCCAGTGCTTTCTTGAAAGTTTGTATTTTTGGTAGTGCAGTTCTGTGATGTTCCATGGTCACCCTGTGCTCCCAGGGACTCTGAAGGGTTCCATGTGATAATGTCCCCGCAAAAATAACGCCTGGCAAAAAAGTCAGCAAAAAATTGCTGTTTTTTGCTGGGACATTCACATTGAACATGCTGGGGGACACCCCTGCAACTACCTCTCACCTTAAATCTCTCTCTCTCTCTCTCTCTCTATATATATATATATATATATATATATATATATATATATATATATATATATGAACAGCTTCACACGTATGAGGTTTCATAGCTTACAAAAAGTCGCCAGCACAATGTCATGAAATATATTTGACAAAGATGTAATAATTCACATTTTAATCAATGTATACAAAACGTAGAAACATTAAAAAACATCATGAGCAATGGCCTTGTAGGGCTAACAAGAAAAAGCCCATAATTAGCCAAATTAATTCTACTTATCACAGCGTAATTGTGAGATTAGTAGGGAGGTGAGTGAAACATCTCCATCAATTGATTAACCCTCTTTTTATTGTATGATTATCCTTGACTTAGTCAACACTGAAAAATGTGTTTCTAGGTCCTAAGAAACTAAGACTGTGTGCAGCCGACTTAATCTGGTTTACAACATGCAATGAACCTGTCTTCAGGACACCCTGTAGTGGCATAGGTGGATTAAAAATGGCCCATCATATGGAGATCTTTTAATCTTGACTATCTAAAAAAACAAAACAAATTCGTATTGGTAACATTATACATATTTAAAAATCATAGAATGTTTTGTATCTGTTTATGGCGTATGCAGCTATCATCACTAACCTTATAATTTCTTTTATGGCTTATGGGGCATCATCTACGATGAAGATGACAGTATTTCTTGATTCGTTGGTGTATTAATCCCCATTTTAATGTTTCTATAGGACAAAAAACAAAGTGCGAATGGATGCCTCCTGTTTCTTCTAATAGCATTTTGCATCATTCCATCTAAATGCAAGTGTTTAATTTCCACTTATGAAATCATACATTTTTTTTCCCTTTACACGATTAGAGCTTCATGCATTGCTGCAGTCAAATGTCCACACCCCTCCCCCTTTTTTTGGGGGGTATATCTAAAACAACGATGTTGTCTCAGTAGCTGTTCAAATATGCATGGTAATTTTTTCCAAGAGAAACGTGTCTCTTGTCTAATGAAGCATCTAAAAAAAGTTGCGTGCCATTTCGTATAATTACCTTCACGCCAGGTCTTCTGGCTCTCTCGCTGTTTTTATGTTGCCATGATTGACTTAAAAGACATATTCAAAACCAGCCTGCTGGATCTCGTCCAACGTTGGGTCTGTCAGTTGTATCACAGACCAAAGTCGATGGTTAATGGAAACCGTGTGCGGTACCGTGTGTAAAAGCACTTACTTGGTTAGTGGGAGCCGCGATGGAGGCATCCGTCGTGTTCTTGTTTAGCAAAGAAAATTCCCAGACGCCAGCCTGTGGCAATTTGAACTGCTAGTGTTCAAATTGCCTGCTAGAACTCACTAGACCGTGACGGTTGGCAGTAAAGCAGCTTATTCACGCCACCCTCTTAGAGTGCATAGTTAAGGCATGGAATACTGCCCAGTAATGCACATTAATATAAATGAACCAAAAAGGCGGCTAGATTATGAAATTACTTTTATTTTAATTTAGAAAGGCCTCGCATAATTCTACACTTAATGTCCCGTATTGTGCATCTACGGACATATAAACTTTAAAACACAAGTAAAAGCATGGCATCATTATGTAGATGTGTTCTTATTATGGTAAGGCAGTGAGACCAGTCTGGTGACATTTCTTGTCTGGCTAAACACACAAGATCTGTATATTAAATTAACCATGATCTTCCACAATGAAAAAATAGCCTTTCTAGATTTGGAAATATATAGGGAAACTTTCCACCGACTAGGTACCACCCTATACAAAAAAACAACTGATAAGAACACACTGCTAATATTTAACAGCTTTCATCCTCAATCCCTATGGGAAAATTTGCCCTATGGGCAGTTTCTACGCATCAGATGCAACTGTATCACCAAAGAGGATTTTGGTAGTAACAGTAGAAACCTCACTCTGAGACTCAAAAGAACGTGCTTACCCAGCACATACCATCCGTAGATCTATGAAGCGGGCCCGCAACATAAATAGAGAACAATGCCTTGAGAAACAACCCAGGGTACAAGAAAACAAAGTAACGTGTATCTACATACTCGCCAATTAGCAATGATCTTCGTAGATGCTTTTTGAAAAATTGGGGGACAATACAAACTGGAGACTTTACTTTGAACAAACCACGCTTTGCATTCAGATGGATACCTAACTTACGGGACAAATTGGTGCACACGTATAAAGTTAAAGATCAGATACAGAGTTCCAGACAGACCAACCTGTGGCATTTGCCCCCAGTGATCGGTCATTTTAAATGCAGAAATTGTTCCGTTTGTCGTCTCACAAACAACCTAAAAACTGTTGACCTTAGTGGCCGTAAATGGCAACTTAAAAAATTCACCAACTGTAATACACCTTGGGCGATATATGGTGTTAAATGCCCCTGTGGATTACTATATATCGGCAAAACAAAAAGACCTATTAAACAAAGAATCTGCGAGCATCGTTCTTGCGTAAAAAATTCCATTGCCGAAAAACTGTTGGTAGCACGTTTTGTGAAGGCCAAACGTACAGAAGAAGATATAGAATGGTTTATAATTCAAACCATCACAGCTCATCCTCGAGGTGGCAACCGAAATCTTAAACGAAAACTAGAACAAAATGGATCTATGATTTGAATACGGTCCACGCTGGATTAAATGTCGGAATTGAATGGAATTTGTTCATCCACAAATAACACCAAACATATGATAACATACATAAATGTGTGTCCCATTCCCTTCTCAATGGGCAGTAAGTGCCATTTCAACTGCTATGCAACACCAATATGCACAATAGGTTCCCAATGGCAGAGATATGCTGTATGCCTACCACACCGTGCCTAGACCACATGCAGGTATAAGCCCGAATTATGACAACAAATGACGTAGTTGTGCATTCTCTCCAGTCCTCCATCCAAATCCTGTCCCAATGCCATCTCGAATGAACAAGTTTATATGTTCCTAGATGCACAATACAGGACATTAAGTGTAGAAATATGCGCGGCCTTTCTAAATTAAAATAAATGTTATTTCGTAATCTAGCTGCCTTCCCGGTTCATCTACATTAATGTGCATGACTGGGCAGTATTCTATGCCTCAACTATGCACTCAAGATGGCGGCGTGAATAAGCTGCTTTACTGCCAGCCGTCACGGTCTAGTGTTTCATTATCAACACTAGCAGTTCAAATTGCCATAGGCTGGCGTCTGGGAATTTTCTTTGCTAAACACGAACGCGACGGATGCTTCTATCGCTGCTCCCACTAACCAAGTAAGTGCACACGGTACACACGGTATTGCACACTTTTTCCATTAACCATCGGCTTTGGTCTGTGATACAACATTCAGCCTGATGGTGGTTCCCCTGTTGTTTCCGTTAGACCGCGACAAGATCCACCAAGCCGGTTTTGAATATATCTTTTAAGTCAATCATGGCGACATAAAAACAGCGAGATAGCCACAAGACCTGGGGTGAATGTAATTATCCGAAACGGCACGCATAGTTTTGTAGATGTATCATTAGACAAGAGACACTTTTCTCTTGGAAAAAGTTAATCGCGCATATTTGAACAGCTACTGAGACAACATCGTTGTTTTAGATATACCCCCCAAAAAGGGGTGGGGGTGTGCACATTTGACTGCAGCAATGCATGAAGCTCTAATCTTGTAAGGGAATTTTTTTTTAATGATTTCATAAGTGGAAATTAAACACTTGCATTTAGATGGAATGATGCAAAATGCTATTAGGAGAAACAGGAGGCATCCATTCTCACTTTGTTTTTTGTCCTATACCCACATTAAACCGGGGATTAATACACCAAAGAATTGAGAAATAGTGTCATCTTCATCGTAGATGATGCCTCACATGCCATAAAAGAAATAAGGTTAGCGATGATAGCTGCATACGCCATAAACAGATACCAAACGTTCTATGATTTTTTAATATGTATAATGTTACCAATACAAATTTGTTTTGGTTTTTTAGATTGACAAGATCTCCATATGATGGGCCATTTCTAATCCACCTGTGCCACTACACAGTGTCCTGAAGACGGGTTCATTGGACGTTGTAAACCAGATTAAGTCGGTTGCACACAGTCTTACTTTCTTAGGACCTAGAAACACATTTTTCAGTGTCGACTAAGTCAAGGATAATCCTACAATAAAAAGAGGGTTAATCAATTGACCGAGATGTTTCACTCACGTACCTACTAATCTCACAATTACGCTGTGATAAGTAGAATTAATTTGGCTAATTATGGGCTTTTCCTTGTTAGCCCTACAAGGCCATTGCTCATGATGTTTGTTAATGTGATTTATTTTTAATGTTTCTACGTTTTGTATACATTAATTTGTGAATTAGTACATCTTTTTCGAATATATTTCATGGCATTGTGCTGGTGACTTTTTGTAAGCTATCAAACCTAATAAGTGTGAAGCTGTTTTTGTGGATTTTTGTATATACATGTGCTATTTGTCTTCCTCCACACAGCCCCTGAACAAAGAGGACTTCTATACACTATTATATACACTCCCATATATATATATCACCATATGTAATGTCGCCACAACCTTTTCCTGCCGACATTATGTATGGCGACCATATATATGGGGACGATATTACCGGATACCCTCTGACCATGGATGATGCAGCACTCTGGTGTCTCGTCTATCCTTCACTTTTTATCAGGCAAGCAGCAGATTATTTCACCATTGATTTCATTATTCAACAGTTGCTCTAGTTCCCGAGTAGTGAGGGCTTTCAGTACGAAATCCTGGGAACTGTAATTCTCCTTAATTGTGCTGTTGGACCAGGGCTCCAGGTCAAGTAACTGGGACCATCAACAAGGGTTACTCGGAACTGCTGTGCTCTGCAATATGAGCCCTCTTGATGGATCTTGGAGGGATGCTAGAAATCTTCTGGGAAAATGAGCTGGCCGGATCACGGATCCCTCAACCACCCTTTAGGAGGCACATTGGATAGCAGCCAAACCAGCTAAGTGCCGAGTGGCTCAATTCTGCCACATAGCAGAATGGGGAGTTCTTATTAAGCGCCACACATGACATTTGTTTCATTTTTCACTTCTTCTAAACCTACAATCGTTTTTTATTGTTTCCATTGACATGTGTTGCTGCTCCCAACATTGCCACTGTTGTATTCCCGGTTTCTATGCTAAGACTGGGGCTTCATTCTTTGTTTGTATTTGTATTTTTATTGTTTTATTATATAGCGCCTTAACCCATGGCGCTTTATAGATAACAACAAGTAATACATAAAACATGGAACAGTAGAAACAGAACCGTAAACATGAATCAAACCATAAAATCGGCATTTAGAGCAATTTGCAAGTAAGAAGGGAGAGGAGAGGAGGGGGGTAGGGAAGGATCAAGATGGAGAGAGTAATAAGTGAAGTGAGCAACAGAAGAGAGGGGATCACAGTAGAGATGGGAAAAGAGAAAGATGAGGAGAACAGAGGATAATAGAAGGAGGGAGGGCATAGAGAGAAGGGGAAGTTATCTGGGAGGGGAGTGAAGAAGTTCTTTCAAAGAGGAGCGGAAAGGGGAATAGGTGAGAGAGGATTATGAAGTCAACTTTTTCTAAAAAAAAAAAAAAAAAAATACAGCAGCAGAATTGATCCCATGCATAAACCTGACACAATTTTTCATGCTTTGGCAATTTTAAAAGATTCACATATTATTACTATTGCTTTTTGTTATTTATTGATTGTAGGACAAAAGATAATTTATTAGGCTGCCCAAATATAATTTCTACCATACAGCTAATCCCCATTCACACCAAATGACAAACTCTTCCCTTTCTTGGAGTCTGTGCTATGGAGCCAATTGCTCCTGACTCTATAGAATGATTACCCCTAATTTGAAAGGTCATTGAAAATCCATGAGTTTAGATAGCTTTGCTAAATAGACTAATGAGATGTTTCTTCTTTCAGTTTAGCATTATTCCTCTAGAGACAATACATGTATTAAAAGTTACATCTGCTATTTGCTGAGTGTTGGAAATTCAAAGTCTTTGTACTTTTCCAGATATAAATGAATGCAATGTTGGTGGAAAAGTCTGTTTAAAGGAAAACGAAGAATGCTTTAACACTCCAGGGAGTTACAAATGCACCTGCTCTGAAGGCTTTGAGGACAAGGATGGCGAATGTGTACAAAAAGAGACCGGTGAGTAGTGACTCTCCACTAACATTAAAACTATGCGACCGGAGAAGGGAGTAACAAATCTGTTTAGGTTTCAAAAGTGTTTGTGAATTTATACCAACAACTTTGCTTCATTTTGACATCCAATCAGAACTGCATTGCTCTAAAAATATTAGGTGGTAGACAGTGTCTACAGTGATGTCCCTGTAATCCCCACTGAAATGATTGCATCTCCAGTTATCACTTTGGGTCAGTCTATAGTCTTGCCCATGGCTAGAGTAAGATTTGTAACTTCTTCCTCTAGATGCTTTGTTTAGGACTTTACGTTGTAGCCTCCGATGCAGGAGACATGAAAGAGTATGGATGAGATCATTTCCATTTGGGGATCAGCAAACAACCCTGCATTTCTGTCAGCCAAAATTGACAACTGAAAGATTAGATCCTATACCAGGTCGAAGCACTGATTGTTGATCATGAAGTGGTGGCGATTTAAGGAGAAAGAGGACTGACTGACTGACTGACTGGCTACAGTCCTGAAGGAAGCCTCAGTGTGCAGTACTTCAATTTCCCACAACATTACTATAGATCAATGCATTGGTGTTTAAAGACCAGCAAATCTTGAGACCTTGGCTTTGAGTGGTCTGTGGACCCTTCAACAGTGACTGCACTAATAAGGATGGATGTGCTGCCTGGCAGTTTTACAGGCTCATTTATATTCAAAATGTTTAGTTACTGCATAGGTTTCAATTTAGGATTTTTCAGATTGCACTCTCAAGCTGTTGAAATTCTAAATTATTCATTTTTGATAATTTAAATCTTTTTGCAATTAAATAAGGCCCTTCTTTAATGGTTATTCTTTGGAGTATTTGTGCACTTGGTTTCCTTAGGATTGAAGCTTTTAATCTTTGAGGCTTCCATAGTTTTTTTAATTATGTAATCACAATTATGCCATAAATTCAACTTTAAGATGTAGAATGCAACAAAACGTTGGACAACAGATAGGTGCCTGGGATTCACTATAAACAAAATACAATTAAAGCGTCAAGTGCATACACTTCAACTCTACACAGTGAAGTGATGAGCATGGTTTTATGTGAAGTAAAATTATTTGTGGCTCCCGTTCTTTCTGTTCATTGTATAGGATCATGAACCCTCTCAATTAACCATAGTAACCTGTTCTGATAATTCATGTCACTTAAGCCAGTTAAATACAAAAGCTCTAACATTTGATACCTTTAAGAGATACTGTTGCACCAGTTTCCTAAACCAGTTTTTTATAAACTGTTTACCCAACAACATTCTAAAGGTAGTATGTATAGTTTTACTGGTTATTTGGCTGCTCATTTTAAACATTTCATTGGTTTTAATTATTTTGAATACTTTTTTGATGTTCATTTATGAATATACATTATATGATTAATTAAATGACCTGGGTGCTTTGACTATATTGGGATTATTTCTAATGAGCCAACTTGTGTAAATATTACTAGTACACTGTGCATTTTCTTTTAACAGATGGGGTGCAGGATAAAGTTGAAGAAACATTACTAACAGAACCTGCAGAGACGAACAATAAACACGAGGACCTTTGACCGATCTTCAGATTTAACATGACCACTCAATTGAATACTTTTAACTTATTTTGACAGAACAATCACCTGCACTTGAAATGGAAACTGTGGAATATTTTGTTTGTGTAAAATTGCCCATATGTGATTATCACCATCAGCGTTGCCTTCAATAGAAATGTACGTGGTGCTTGCAGCCACATTCGTATGTTCATAGAAATGAGATACATATTTTTTGATACAACTCTTTGTAATAAATTGGATTACTGTACAGTTAATGATTCAGCACATTTTTGTTAAGTTGAAGAAAAGCTTTTCTTTTACTTTTTCAATTCTCTTGTAGCAACTTCTATTGCCAATTTTCACTTGCTCACAGTAACAGTTGACTACTGTGGCGAGTCAGAAGGAGGAAACGCCTCTCTGAAGACTAGTTTGCACAATATATTATTAAAGTAACACTATAAGGCATAATTCTTTCCATCGCTATGACTGGTCCCTACCTATGTTACTAACTAAGGTGCTCGTTAGTCAGTCATGAACGTCCAAAGAAATAAGTCGGCTGTCCAAAAACTACCTTAATTGACCCTACCATTATGAAAACTAACTTGGGTCAGGAGAATGACTCCCTTCTCCTAAGGGTACTTCTAGTACCAGTCTGTAGTATTCTTAAATAAGTAATCCGCAAATAGTCTTCCATGACTTCTTGAATCAGTCTCTTTAGAACTTCAAATGTGTTATTGAGTTTTCCCTCTATTTTGGGAACCCCTTTTGGGGATCTCTTATAATATCTATATTCCTGGCTGTTCCTCTCAATGCATCCTTGTAAGGTGTTATTGCTTTGGTCCGCTTTCCCTCCTGGGCAAATATAGTTCAGCTTGTTTTGATCTACTTGACCTTGTATGTGGCTCAATTGTCAATTTCCTCTAAACTCTGGCTCATATCTTTCTTTATCTTTGGTATTATGTTTCTTGTACAAAATATGGAGTTACTTTCCCCTTTTCCCAGGGTATTATTATCCACTGTTCTTTTCTCTCATTATTCAGCTTTTCAATAATGCTTTCTGTTGTCTCAGTTCATTTGTTTCTAGGTTAACTCTGTTTCATAGCCTCTACTGAGATGAGTTGCTTGTGTGATATGATTCCTTTCGGGCCTGCAGTTCTCCCTGCTACCTTCATTCTTGAAGGAGAAGGTCTTCGGGAGCCTTGTTCCTATGGGACCTTCTATTGGGTCATAGACGGCTATCGCCTTCTCTCTGCTGGCGGTTCTCTCGTTTTCCTTGTGGTGTCCAGGTGCTTCAATGCGTGGCCAGACACCTTGTGACTCGTTATTGGCAGTGGTATCAACAATGGTTTGTGGACCAGCTGTCCACCATGGATTATCCTTCATGGTCTAGCCACCACTTTCTCCTGCGCTCCTGCTCTGCTGGTTCCTCGCTCTTCGGGTTCGGCGTAGCTCTGGCAGTCAGCTCTGCGATATCGAGTGAGTTTGAAACTCGCAGGCTTTCTGGCTTCGGTCTTCTCCAGGTGTTACACAGGACTCTTCCCAAGCCTGCATACTCATTCCTCGCTCTCTTCTCTCTGCCTTCTGAGTGCACGTTAATCAACATACTTGTCCCAGTGGATTGGATATATTGATTTAAAGGTATATGTTCTTTTTCCACAAGAAAATGGTACCTGTTAAGGGTTTCTTCATACCAGTCTTGTTGTTTCGCAGTTTCTGGTATTTTTGAGCATCTCATGTAGGCCACAGTATGCACAGCTTTAGAAGTCATTGTCCCTTAAGGAGTCTCTCCCAGTGAGATCCCATTTGCCTCTACCTGAGGAAGGGTATTGCGGAGCGGGCTCACGTTCGTAGATTCACAGGGGTGGGGGGGTTCTTGAAGGGGGAGAAGGGATGAATTTCCTCGATTTGTTACGCTGCTCAAACATTTTTGAGGGATTGAAGTCTAGTTTGGCCCACTGACTCGTGCCAAACTGATCCTGCTTTGCCAAACCATTGTTCGACTGTGCAGGTCCCTTATGTTTGCATTTTTTTTGTGTAAAATTGATCACCAGTTTGTGAGTTTTCCTTCAAGATTTCATAGCTTATGGGCAGAATTTCCTATTGCTGGATTCACCCAGACGTCGTCTGCTGCTTGTGAGCATGGGACATTTCTTCCCAACCCTTGTTGCGGCTAGTGGGTATTCCCTGGTGAATCTTTTGCTGGGTGCACAATCAAGGTCTGATTCTAGAGAAAGGGACATTGTCCACAATGGCTCAAAACCACTGCTGCATGATGCACCAATTGATTGGCAAGAGCAACATTAAATCTCCCCATCAACTTTGCTTGTACCACAATATTTACCCTGCACCATCTAGAGCCTGGGCACTCCTCTAATGTTCTCGTTCCCCAACTTGGAATACAGACACTGTCATACAGTAAACTGAAGATATAAATAACAATATCTTATTCTAGCTTTGCATCTCATTTTTAAATGTGATGCCCTACATTTATTAGTCATCAAACTTAGAATGGCATTTGAAAGCTTGGTCACATTACTGTTTCATGCCCACTTAGCCACTGTAAGCTGTTAAAATGTGAATGGCTGAATATATATATGTTGAGGTCACTGCTCACTTTGCAGATTACATCTATGCCATCCCAAATCCCCATAGCCCCTCCATTACACATTTATTCTTGGTTTCATTAAAACTATGACTCCATTGTAAAATATATACAGTGCTCTGATGCACCATGGGCCTGCTCTATGCTATAGAAAACCATATAAATTAAATCCATTATGGTAATCCTAGTAATATAAGAACGGATGTTCGCTTCCCCAATATAGACCCTCCTTTTGGTAGTCAAGTAAAACCTTTATGACCAGTACAAGCGATTAATCCATTATTATTCTCCAAGTCAAGAGCCGTGCAATTGTACTAGAATCCCAATTTCTTCCCTTGACTGTCTGCATGTACCCATTAGCAATACTCAAAGCAATACTCATTTGGTTGAGGACCATCTTCTAAAAGGAATTGATATCCTCGTACTGGTTAGACTGGGATGGTAACGCTGCTGTACTGAATTCAGAGAATATAGTCCACATTGCTTACTGGTTGTAGACACTTAGAAATGTGTAGAAATTACTTCCTCTAAAAAGTGCCCAAGAAAGTTGGGTAGATACAAGTTCGACTCCAGACACCTACCCTGGATCGTAAAAACAAAAAGAAGGGACAAGAGTATTGTACATTTACAAGTTTCCCCTGTGTCGTCACAGTGTCTTCAGCATCACACCATGAAAGTCACAATGTACACTCAAAGGTATGGGGATGCTAGGTCACTTTGCTTTTGATGCAGTTTAATCAGACATCATTAAAGTGACTCTTTGGATGCCCAAGACTAATTGAATAGTATATAGCTGGATTAACTCTTCCTTTTTTTTCAAAGAAATTCTGCCATCACCACTTCCTAGGCTGGTTATGCTATCCTCTCCTAGCCCACCCACTGTTTCCAGTCTCACTCATGGTACCCTTCCTGAACTCCTGGCTGTGCCTATGCTTGTGGTTCTTGTCTGCGCACTTGAGCCTGTATTGCTTATGACCATGCCTTAACTGTTTGTCCTGGTCAATACACTTTCTCCACTTTTACCATGTCTCCAGTTCTAGTGCCGAATCCCTCGGGAACCCCAACTGGAATACAACATACTCAGCTGGTGGTCTGAGATCAAAAGGAGAGGCACTACTGTTATCAACCAAGTTCTTCCAAGAAAGGTTTTTTGACATGATGGACTTCCTTAATTTAAACATTTCAGAACTTGACTGGTATTCTTGTAGCTGTTTTGTCTAACAAAAAAACCAAAAAAACATAATTATTCAGCCTGATATTCTAAAGGAACTCTGGAGTGGGACAAAGCACTCAGTACCTGCCTCCCTTTCCTCCTTAATAGCAAGATCATGACTGCAACAAACACTCTAGAAACTTCCCACAGAGGAAGGCTAGGGCAAAGTCTTTTCAGGCTTAGCAGGGATTTTGAACTGGGTCACAAAGATGAAATGTGCAAGATGAAAACCAGTTTCAAATTCTAGAAAGACAGCTGCCCCACTCTGCCCTCCCAAAACCCCCACTACCTATCAAATTCACCTGACCTCCCGTCCTCCATAGACGACCATGATCTTAATATTTTGAGAGGCATAGGCTTACCCTCAGCAAGTATGCCCGGAATTTCCCATTGATGGGTAAGGGCTACCAATGAAGTCATAAGTAGCGCTTACCCATCACTAGGACAGTCCAAGCTTACTTGTCCTCCCCTTTCTTCTCATCCCCTCCCTCCATCTTAGTCCCTCCAGTTGGGCCTCAAAAAGGTGGTGCACAGTCTCTTTTTAAAAGTTGGTTGTTGTGTGCCCATTATGACAGGGCCTGGTTTCAGGTCCTGTCAAAGAGTGGGTGTGGGGGGAGCCTCCTTACCTGATGCGGCTCTGGCACTGCAGAGCAAAGCCGGAAAAATAGACGCCAGGTGAAGTGGAATGCATCCTGCCACGGTTTGCAGAGAGCGGCACAACACCATCCGCTCAGTGCCCGAGGAAGAGGCAGTGGGGTGTGTGGCATCAAGGGGTGCCATGACACCCACAACACTGGCTGTAAATGAGAGGGACGTTGCAGGGGCTCAAGGAGTCAACGCATCATCCAACAAGGGAGCCTACACATCACCACTAACCCAACAAGGATTCATAATTAAAAAACAAGGCCTGTTTCCAAGATGGCCGCCGCACCTTAAACACGTGCGTGTGGGCCACTCCGACGAGCCCTGGTTCATTAATGGCATAAACCCATATTATCAGATATACAGATAGCCCGACAGCAGAAAATGGTCCTCAACACTCCACCCAATGGCCCGATCGACTGCATGATATCTTGAAAGGGACGCTGCATCGAGGATTTGGACAAGCTCAACGTAACCTGGCATGAGGCTTCTAAGGCGGCAGAGAACTCTTCCCCCATCGGCAGCAAACCTTGGGGGAACAAATATCACAAATCGAATTTGAAGGGCTGTGAAAAGATATGCCTAAGTATACTCACTCGATTCAGATAAGGGACTTCTGGTATAAGCTGATGGTTTAGTAGCGCTATATCCGGGCACATTTGCACAAAATGAAACCAATAATTTCGGAGTGTGGTCTGCCAGGGGAATCGGGGCATGTTTGGTGGACAGGTCCGAAAGGGTGATTGGGCGGAAATTGAGGACTTCAAGGTGCAAATATTTGGGGCTGTCGGGCACAGTACTATCCAGTCTAAACTTTTGTTGATCCCTAAAATACAATTGAAACTGTTCTCGAAACAAAAATGCAAAACATTTGTCATTTTACAATTGGCTGCTTTTATGAAAGTAAGAAGTCCCCAAAAATGCACTTAATTCTCCCAATAAGAGTCAAATGGGACATATCCCAGGAGGGAATGAGTCCAAGACCAAGTGCTGGTGATATCAAAAATAGTTCATCTAAAATAGAGCAAGCAGAATCTACTCTGCTCACGCCAAGAGCGCTCTGCAGAAAACATGTTGCAAGTCATTTTTATACAGCTTTTGCGTCATCCAGGAGAGGGGATGCCTAGGGGGGGGCACATGAAGAGTTTGGATTAGTCACTAGGGGTGAACACCTATAGGTGCCATAGGGTTGGTGTGCAGTTGTTGGAGCAGGATCACGTGGTGCTCTGATGATGCTTCTCAGGTCAGTCGGTCAGCTGGGCTCATCGGATTGGCATGCGGTGTCGGCAACTTTTGCAGTGTTACATATACAATAAAACACTTTACATTTGCCCTTGTGGCCACGCATTCCCATTCATCCAATATTACACTCTATCTTGTCCTGCAGCCTCTAAGGCCTGTGAATCTTGACACCAAAGGAAACACATTTCTCAAGTGCAGGTTAACTATCATTGGGCATAGGTCATAGTGCATTTCTTAAGCTCAGTGTTAGATCTGTTACTGGGCGGTCCACAGTGTTAGTATAATACAAGATATATTGTTCAAGGGGCTAAGACTTTGAGATCACAGTGTGGTCTGGAATGTCCATCTGGTGCAACAAAGAGGGCCCTAAATTTAAGGTTTAAATTATACATTAAACAAATGGGTCACAAAGGCATATAACACAATGGTCATAAGTCTTATTGTGGCGGATAAAAGCTGGTTGTTTAAACATCAATACATCTCTGCTGATCTGTCTTGGCACTATGAGGGGTGGAGGAGAATCGAAACACCTTTGTGGTGTAGTCCTGCATTGCACAGGGAGACAGGATCTCGTGAAGCGTTTTTTTTAATTTATTTGTTTACATAAAGGCTTTTTTACACACTGTCATTACATTATGATTGATTGTCTAGAACACATTATCATTTCTCTTTGGCTGAGTGCTCTCATTGTTATAAAACTCATAGTAATAATTTGTGTATACACAGGTTATTTTCCATACAAAATTAAGCAGTCCACTACCAGATTCTTTACATGCAGACCCTAATGCATATTATGATAAAATCATACTGGTTATGGCATCTGATTGCTAAATTGCTTTTACATGAAATCATGCATATATTTACATTGAACTCAGAAACGAGGTAGCTTTGTGCTGGCACGTACAGTGTTATGTTCTGTTATGCATTTTGTTATTGCAATCTATTTCTATTAAACTTCATACTACACGTTAATACACTTCACACTTATATAACTGGACTCTAACGTTAGTGCTTCTGATTGTACATATATTATACAACGCACTGATATGCTTATTGTTCTACTACAATCCTTTCATTATTCCGTATGCAAGTGAAACAGTTCATGTACAGCCTATTTTGATTGCTTGCAGAAAAGACACTTTGGTTTTCTCATATTAAGGCGCGAACAAAACATGACATACTCGAGGGTCGGTCTTAATAGTTTGAACATGTTCAAAGGATATGGGGATGGTATTCTTTATGGCCTGGGTCTGCATGGTGGGGGCAGGTTTATAGAGATGAATGACTTTCTGCTGCTAGGCCTTGAGCTGGGCTGCGGCAGGGTCAATGAGGTAAGACGGAAGATAGAAGATGCAGTGCGAAGTTTGTTGCATTCGCGTGGCCAGTCTCCCATGAGAACAGGGCGGCTGCAGAGATCACAGAGAGGAGGAGGAGGAGGAGGAGGAGGAGGAGGAGGAGGTAGGGGGAGTAACTTGTTTGCTGTGCGCGCCTTGCGGTGCAAGTGATTTCAATCCAGCACTTTACCTAAGTCAACATCTAGCGTCTAATGCACAACCGAAATCCTTATTTATTTGTGTCTAAAAGTTTTTATTCGGAACGATGTACCACTTATATCACGCCCCTCTCTTGGAACCCCTCCCCAGACCCCCCCAGTCACACTGAACCAGGAATCGGGCTGGTTTGCAAAGTTAAAATATGTATTTATGTAGTTACAAATTAATCACACTATGTTTAATGGTTATACAATAATCACCAATGGGGTGATGTAACGCTAAGCAATCTCTTTAATGCACAAGGAGCAAAAGTGAGCAAAGCAATTCAGCACAGAAATAATACTTTTGTGTGTTCAGATTAAATAGCAGTGTGGTTACTAGTTCCCCCCCCCCCCCCCCCCTGCACACCCCTCAACCCCCCAATAGACAATGTAAAGAGATAGGAGGAGAGAACAGGTTTCCGGAATGGCAAAATTAAAACAATATATTGATCCCAAATATCCCTCAGCAAACACAAGAGAAAAACAGAATTTATTGGCAAGCTGTCAAAATGGTTTTTAAAGTTATCTAGAGAATGAATTGGGTAAAACACTAAATAAGGGCAAAATTGCTGAAATTGTTTAAACTCTTATGGGAGCTGCTTTAGATAGTTGCAGACAAACACTAGCAATGATTTAATACTAAGATGTAGGGGTGTCACGGTATTAGTTTTGTGACGGTACGATAACCTTCTTGCCAAATGACGGTATGTCATGGTTATCGCGGTATAGCAGGTGGAGTTAACTAATCTTAACAAATATTTTCTAAAAGGTCATAAATTGTTTATCATCACAAACAAAACCAGGCACACAAGGCCAGAATTGGGCTTTTCAACATACTTTCCACTGAAATGCCACCCCTTGCTTCCACCAAACACAAACGCACATGTGGAGACGGGGGGCGGGGGGCCCTGCTGCGACCGGCAAAGCAAACTGAATAGCTCTTCTTAAGTGGTAATTTAGGCTTTTAGCTTCCCCACTGGCTACTGGTGAAGATGAACATGTTGCCATCTTGATTACCTGCATGCCACAGATCAATGGAGGCTGATGGTAGATGCACACGCACTCTCTCTTTACGTTACAGCCTTGCGGGCCAAAAGTTTTTTCAATAATCACGGACATGTTACCCTTTGGTATGACAGCAGGGAATACCCACAGAGATGAGTGAATTTTGTAGTGTGACTTATTATATGTAAATGCAATGATAGAACCACGGAAATCCCCCATTGTCCTATGTCTAGAAAACATTATCCTTTATGAATATATAAACCCCAAAGCCGCCAGCCCAAAGTAAACCCTTTTGCTCAGGCACATGTGGTTTATGGAATGGCATTAAAAACTGTTCCAACTGAAACTACTTGGCAGATGGCATATCCAACAGTGCAAGACCAAGACTGCGCAGCACTTGCTTACGGCAGCCTTTCCAAATCAGATTGAAAAGCGCACTTAACGGTATACCGGTATAAACAATGTGACAGTTATTATTGTTCAATTAAGTGGTTCACGGTATCTTTAACGGTATACCGTTATACCATTACATCCCTACTAAGAAGCAATGTGAAATCTTAAAACTGAGGTCGTAAGCAATCAAAAGCTGTTTTACATGTGTCAGAATTTCCCTAAACGAAAATTTGTGGCAAACTTTTCAGCAGACAGTAATCGCGATTACGGGAGAACCGTATGGATTTGGGATGTGGTTTAGGTTCTATGGAAAGCTGAGGATGTTAGCTACAAGCAGAAGTTGAAATTGAGGAAGTTATGGACGTTTTAGTGGAGGTCGTTTTTTTCAGATAGGCGCAAGAATGGGAAAACATGAGTGCACTTTTAAAAGACAAAAGGGATTTCTTACACTAGATTATGACTATAGAAAAAGAGAATGCCACACATCAATCTCCACAGTCCTGGCCAGGGACCCTTCACTTGGTGGATACTCACTTTCTTTCTGGTATTCAATTTATTTATTCACAACACTAATGATTTATGATTTTAGAAAACAAATAAGAAACTTAGTGCAACAAAAGTACTGACAATTCAAAAGTACTCCTAACAATATCAGGTTCTGAAGACAAGATAGGATGGGTTAAGATGGGGGTTACTATGGACAGTACATATGCTAGTGACACAGTCCTATCTGTAGATACTCACTAGATATGTTTCAAACAGAACCTCAGGGATTCTGGTCAGGGATTGGCAGCGTCAAGGCACTCTGGACACCGCACGGCACAACTGGTCTGGATCTGATCTGCAATAGCTCTGGTCATAGCACAGCACCACTGGATTTGATCTTTTGGTTCTGGTAATAATTCTTTTCAGCAGGAAAGCAGTACAGCACAGCCCGGCTGTTTCTTTTGGTCCCCTTAGGTTTCTGGGGTGGGTTCTTGAATTTAAGGCCTTGCTGAAAAGGTTCAGCTAAATGATGGGCCTTTCTGCTTTCCAAGTTTCTGGAGTCTGGAGCAAGAAAGATGGATGGTTCTGCTCCAGGCTGCTCCGCCAGCAATCGGTTAGTGGGTGAATCTGTCTGTCCTTGTGAGTCTGAGCTGTCTTTATTTATGATAAAGGGGTGTGTCTGCTGGATTATCCTAAGCGCGCCCCCTTGCTAGGGATTGGTCTGGGTCTCCTCTCTCCCTTGATAGGAGGAGAAAAACAGTGTGTCATCATGATGATGTGGTTTTACGAGGCCCAGAGTCCAACCCTCGCCTCTTGATCACAAATATTTACAAATGTGCAACCTCTACAACAATAACATATATAGATTACATATTTTGTGTAGCAGATACTCCTCCAAACCCTATCGCTGTAAGATCTGTGTCTGCTTTTTACAGAATTTTGCCCTTTTTGTCCGGAACACAATGTCCAATTTTGCAGCAAATTTCTACAAATGCGCACATTGAATATGGGCATAAGTGTATGAAGTTTCATGCTTCTATCAAAAATACATTTTGTTTAATATCACAATTTCCGCCGTTCCTTCCTAGAACATGTCACCGAGTTCTGGCGCCTTTTCACCTTTGCATCCGGAAATCACATTAACAATGCTGTTATTTCTATAATTTTCACACTTTTACATAGTAAGTTATATGTATTTAAACAAAATGTTCTTTGTGAATGTCCAACCACAAATGGCTGTTTGTCTCCGCCTCCTCCTTCCTGCAGCTGAGAAGCAGTCTCCTCCCATTTCTCCTGGGCGCAGGCCATTTTACGACCCTTCACACGTAGCCTTCCTTTGACTGGAGGAAGTCCATTGTCTTCTTACCCTGGCAGACCAAATTCTTCCCCCACCCTATAATCATCACATGGGTGTGATTTCTTGGTGGAGAGAGAGACCTGGCCTCTGTGGGGGAAGCTGTTATACTGGTTTGGTGGCTTAGATCCAAAGGTTATTTCTGTTGCATTTTTTTCTTGGTTTAAACAAACTTGTGATTTCAAAACAAGCAGCTAGAACACTGATTCCAGATTCTAAACCATGGGATTAAACCGTTACAACCTAGGTTACTCTCAATAACAGGTTATTTAGATTTCAGACATTAGATTTTAGTTTTACAAGTTTAAATTCTATCATGCAGGCTTCTGACGGCTGTAATTCAGGTGGCCGAGGGTACTGCGCCCAGATTTTGACAGATTTCATGGGCAGGCAACTTTTGCAGTGGATGTTTTTATGACAAATTCAACTTTTCCGGATATTGTACGTTCACAATGATTTCTTGCACTAAATGAATTGTAACACCCAGCAAGAATACTGGATGTTTGAGGGTGTTCTGGACCGGCATTCTGCAGTTTTAGCATCCAAGCAAAAAGGATTTAAAAGCAGGATTTTGGATTTCTTTAAGCAAAGCACTGCTTTTCCCTCTGTGCTCCCTTTTCCTTTGTTGGGCAGCCCAGTGACATATTTCAGGAGTGAGCTCTCTGTTCCACCACTGACAACATGCATGGTAGATTTGGCAGCCATCTTTCCGTGTGGCAAAGCGCGATTTTCATAGGTTTTGGCGCACACAAGGGTCTTGCGGACATTTTGATATTTCTGGCACCAACAGAACACAGGGATGCCGCTTGGTTGAGCAAAAGTGGTTCAATACATCCCACAGCGGGGAGAGCTGCAGGTCTGCGCTCTAATGTCATGGTTGGCCTGCCATTATGTAAAAACAAAATGGAGTTGGTGGCACACAAAATTGAGTCTGGTTAGATTCTAATCTGGACTGCCCTCATGGGTCACAGTTCCTTGGGGTATTCCCGCATGGGTGCTCCGGGGCCAGGGTCCTGAAACCAAAGCAGCCGCATAAGGGCCTACCCAGGAAGTGTGTATTGCCTTGGAATGGAGGGGGGGTTCCAAGACCCCCCTCCTCCCACACGTTCCCCCCTTTCGTTACTTAATTAACGAATATTGTAATTGCCCCAACCTTATGTGCTCTTCTTCCTCAGCCACTGCCTCCTCACATGGAGGTGTTCCCTTTATTGGCATCCATGCTCTACATACTGCTCTGAGGCTGTCCCCCCTTCTAGTGTATTCATCTGGGGTGCAGGTCATATAAATGCACCCCCTTTCACCCTCCAAGTCCACCCATACTTCTTTGTACCATTGTACTTCTCTTGGCTCCATTATGGTTTTGTGATATAAGTTATCTACTATATGCCCTGTATTATATATTGCAGTCATTCTATATTTTGGATCTACGCTCTCTCCTGTTTGAACTTCTGCCTCGTGCTTTACTTGCGCCACTCCATTTGCACGGCCCATTGTTACCATTATCAGCGCACCATTAGATATCGCATTGGCACAACATCTGAGACCTAATTGGCACACACAAAAAATGAGTAGCAAAAAGATGAGTGGCATGAGGAGTTTCACTGTCATTCCAAGCCACAATGGTACCCAGAAAAAAGATTGTCGAACCAGGTACTGGGCTGTGCTGCCCTTTCATTTTTCATGCGTTCTCCAAGGTCGTGCACCGCCGCTATGACATGGGAAAGTGAGCCGTTGTCCGCGTCTGCAGAAGGTACAAATGTGCAACATGCGCTCCCGATTTTTCGGTTACACCTCCATCCATTGCTGATTGCTGTTAACAGGTCCAGCACATTCCTGTTCTGCATGGTGATTAGTCGTAAGGCTCTGAGTTCCACTTTGATGACGTTGAATCCCTCTTCTGTGTCGTTGGCAAGCTGGATGAGTTCCCAACTGGTGATCTGAAGCCGTTTTGCATTTGCCTTTGCCTGGATGCTGGGAAAGAGAGACGCAAAGATTGTCTCGACGGAGCTTAACAGCCGAAATCTATCTGAGATCTGTGCCAGAAGTTCTTAGGATTTAGTGGAGATATAGTTGGATGACCTTTTCTTCCTCCGTACTGTGCTCTGCAAACTTTCCTCAGCTAGGGCATACACAGGAACTTCTTCAGGCGTTGCTGGAGATGGTTCGTTTGGCGCTGCCACTAGTGTGTTTTCTCCTTGGATATGACTTTCTGGTATCACCATCAGGGCAGAATGCAGCGTTGCCAGGGAGCACGTGCCCCTCCATGATTGCGGGAGGTGCAGGTACGCCAGGTTGCAGCAAACCCAGTATGTATCCATCATTGCTGCTGTTCCTTTCTTCATATCAGGTATTATAAGAGTTTTGCTGCAGTTTTTGTTTTCTCCCATGTTCTTTTTCCCTTCCCCATGAAAGCACAGTTTGTATGGAATGTTTTTTTGCAGTTTGAAGGGTTTTTCGATGGCAGTAACCCAAGTGAGTTTCGTTATATGTTCAGTCCATTTGGGAGCGCATGTTCTCTGTACCCATGAAAGTTTTTCTTCAGACACCTTTGCATAATATTTCTTCATTCTGCCACTTGTCTGAATGTAATGTTCCTTTTATCACTAAAAAAGGCTCTTTTACGCAAATCACTCCTTGCGACCTGGAGTAACATGTCCGCTCGTTATGCAAAGGTTCGAATGAGACAGTGTGTGCTTGGAAAGTATTTTTGATTCTGCATAGTGCGAGATGTAGGTGACACTGTGACTCTGCAAATGGAATTTCTTGTGGCAGCAATACCTTAGGGGTGCCTGAGGAATGGGGTATAAGTGAGCAAACATAACAACTTTCATTCGTTGTTTGTTTTGCTGTGTTGCTCATGTCAGCGTACCACTTGTTTGTTTGATGTGGGCGCTGAGGATCATTGACTATGTCGAGGCCAAATTTATAATGATCTTCCCATTTTTCTTGTTGTGTCCCCCTCTTTTTCCTTCTGTTACCACCCCATCATTGTCCTGGAGCACCTTGTCATTCCCTTTTTCCTCCCATTCTGTGTATAGTCTAAAATAGCTGTCTGCCATGTGTTTGTTATGGTTGTTCTCCTGTCTGGTGGCTATATTATCTGGTGATGTGATCTCTGCAACTGGCATTGTTTTTGGGAATGGGTGATTTTGTACCCACGTGAGTTCTGAGGGTGTTGTCATTCATTGAATATACATTAAAATCAGATTCATTCAAATTATGGGGCTCTTGGGTGGCCTGCGCAATTGTATCATTGAAATTCGTATTATCATTAGATTCGTTCCTGCGATTCCCGTGGGCCCATATCAACTTAAACCATCCCAGATTAAATGGGTTCCTTGTTGGTTTGATTTTATTCCACCACCCCCCTGGCTGATATCGGTTGAAATAAAAGCTATGGCCCAATACAAAACTAGGCCAAACAATGTTGAAAAGAATACTACTGCACATACAAAGAACATACATTAATACGAATAGCTAGGATAATTACCCGTTCTTCTTCTTCTAATTCTATCTACACTATTGTCGTTTGTTGTTGGGTCCTCTTCCATGCCCATTGTAGTTCCTATTAAATGAGATGGAAGCATTTGTTAAGCGTACACATATTTTGACACTTGCGCTTTTCATGCTTACTTTTGTACCTTAATGCAGGTTTATATTTTGCGTCCTTCCCTTCTCCCTCCTTGTACTTTAAGCATGGGGAGGAGGAATTGAGGGAGGCGAACTACTAGCAATATAAAACCAACAGGGGAAAAGAGTGAGAAAGACAGAGAGAGAGAGAGTGATTGTATATAGAGGACGTTCATTTTCATTATACAATTGTTTACATTTTAACAGCGCTTCTTCATTTTGCATACTGTACTTGACGTTTGTACCCATTAAAGTCGTGCACCTTTACCAACAATCTTTTCCATTATACACTTTGTAACGGCCCTGTCAGTGTAAACAACCATCAACCACACAGGAACTATGAAAGGGAGTCCTCAGTGGCCGGGGAAAACAAGGAGGAGGAACTACTCCCGGCCCCCATGAGTGGAGAGTGGTGGGGCCAGTCGAACCAGAACCCAAATCCCGCCGTACACAAGAACAAGGAACTGCCCGAACCCTTAATAAGAGAGTGGGAGAGACAGCCTGTTTATATGCAGTTTCCTGCTGTGCCCAGGGAAGAAGGAATACACATGAATAGAACGCCGCGGGACGAACAGAAGGAAACCGAACAGCCGCCACGTTATCAATTAGCAGTTCCGCAGCTAATCGAGCAACCATGCGGAGACAAATTCCCCGGCGTCAGTGACAGAGAGGCGGTCCGCCGCTTCGGATCAGCGGGGGCCTGCGAGGCAGACACAGATCAACCAGAAGAAAGGAGGGGGAATGTACCTCTGAACAGCTACGGCGCCACGACTCCGCAGCTGAACGGGTGTTAGGACATGCAAACCGGCCACGGGAATGAGGAAAACAGCCCGCCGTGCGGTGACGCCACACACATGTTGTGCTTCGGCCGCGGGAAGGAGGAAAGTAAACCGCTGCACGGTGACACCGCACCCATGTGGAATTACCACCAACAATGGCTACATAACCCTACCAGTGTTCCCCACGAATCCCAGAAACATAACCAACCCCTCTTTCCACACTACACTTACCTGGGCAGCAGAACAGCATTCAGGGGAACAGAGGCAGGAAGACACCGGACGACATATCCACAGGAAAAAGGGGTCTGGGTCTGGGTGGGTTCTTATGTACTGAGGCAGGAAGCAGAACCTGATTGGCCAGTTGAAACCTGCCTATATAAGCAACCAGCAGGTTTGAAGAGGTGTGTTCATTCTTGTTCTCCTTGCAAAACCGATCAGACGTGGAGTCAGGAGCTACAGGTAGCACCTGGGCATATGAAGACTAGGAGGAAAAGACTTGCCAGAGGTTCATACATCGCGCCCTACAAGGAAGCAGAGAAAAACCATTGCTCAACAAGAAGGAACAGCAGGAAGACTTCTTCAGAAAAGACTTTGTGTTATTTAAAACCCCATCAACCTGTTTAAGTCTGAATAAAGACCAGCATTTTTATTTCTTTAAAACCGCCTGACTGTCTCTTTGTCACACACTTATTCCCGTCTACACTTGGAGCCGGTTTCTGTATTTGTGCTCCCTCATTCATTATGTTTGTACACTGTGTTCATCTCTACCATTTCCGTGGTCTGTGCAGTCCGTGCTTTCGTGAGCCTTTTGGACATCTGTTAAGTGCACCCAATACCCTAAGCCCTGCACTTTGACTGCGTGGGCGTGCAGTATATTACCTTATAGGGGCTGTGGAACCTAGGTCCATTCCACCTACGCACAAAGCTCCTCACGTATACCATGTCACCTGGCAGTCTGGGCTATCTGTGGCTGGGGTGGTCATGTCTGTGGCTATTTCTTGTGTGAATGGGGGTGCTATTTGCTTTGCTATGGAACGTGCTGCTCTTGTGAGATTTCTGAGATACTCATGGAATTCTTCTCCTAGTACTACGGCACTCTGGTGTGCATCTGACTGTCTGCGCAAAGGTGAGTGGGCTGTGTGCATCCTCCTGCCTGTCATGATCTCATGGGGTGACAGGTGGTGGTCCTTACTGGGTTGGTTCCTCATCTCAAAAAGGGCTAAGGGTAAACAATATACCCAGTTCTTTTTGAGTGAATGGCACAATTTTGACAATCTGCTTTTAAGTAGCCTGTTACATTTTTCAACAAACCCGTTCGATTGCAGATGATAAATCGTACAGAGCTCGTGAGTTATTCCCAGCACTGCTGTTATGTGCTTGAACATATCATTTACAAAGTGCGTCCCATTGTCGGAACTTATGACATCACATATACCCCAGCGGGGGAATACTTCCCTAACCAAGAATTTGGCGGCACACCGTGCGTCCAGATGAGCCCAGGGGCCTGCCTCCACCCACCGAGAAAAGGGACATACTACAACAATGAAATATCGGGATCCATTACACCTCTCTCCCATGTCAGCATAGTCTATATGCAGCTCTCTGAATTGCCCATCAGGCTTTGGCAATGTCCCTTTCAGTGTTCGTAACGTCATGCTGGAGTTGTATGTTTTGGCATGTGGTACATTCTATTATTAGCTTTGTAACTTGCTCCTGCAATCCTGCGGCGAAGCAATCCTCCTGTATGTCTGCGATAATGTGTTGTTTTGCATTGTGGGCGGGGAATTGCAGCTGTTCGAATGCTACCTCCAATAATTTTACAGGCATTGCTACCTTACCAGTATTATTTTGTCTCCATAAAAGGTCAGTGGATGACTGGCTGCACCCTCTCTTCACCGACATTTCCTTTTCCTCACTTGGTGCATCTTGTTGAAGTTCAATGAGTTGAATCCTTCTGGGTGCTCTTCCTCAACTACCTTTTGTAGTATGTACTCACCTGTAGGGCTCTTTGGTAAATAAGATTCTTCCTTGGCGGCAGCGTCATCAACTTGTGTGTGGGCCTGGCATTTTACGACATCTACGAATGTGGGCTCTTTTAGTGCATCAATTAATTCTACTAACAGTGTTGCATTCTGGACTGTGGACCCATTTGCTCTTAGGAATCCCCTCCTACCCCATCTGGCTAAACGTCCATGTACAGTCATTGCCATGTAAGCAGAGTCTCTATAGATCGTGACTGCGCACTCATGTGCTGTATGCAATGCTTCTATGAGCGCTACTAGATCTGCTGCTTGGGCTGAGAAGTGAGTCAGTAATCTTTTTTGGACAATAACTTCAGATTCCCCATCTTCCAACTGAACTACTGCTGCTCCCACACTTTTTTCTCCTGTTTCACAATCTATGGAAGCTGAACCATCAACGAAATAAATTTCTCCTTCTGTTAGTGCGTTTTCATGTGCTGTAGGCGTATTGCCATCATCACCTCTGTAGGTGGCACAATCATGCTACTGCATGTCCTCTACCGTACATGCTTCTGTGAGGAATGTGGCAGGGTTTACACTTTTACACTGCACGATATGCATGTTTGCGCTGGATATGATTATCTCGTATGTTGTTGCTCTTTGGTGGTAAGTGTGCTTTTTGATTTTTCCAGAACAGCAAAAAGAGTTTTCCACATACAACATGACGGAGCATCCCATCACGATTGTAGAGCTTTTTCCGATTGCGAACGCGGCGGCTGCGAGAGCCTGTTCGCAAGCGAAATGTCCTTGCATTACTGCATCCTGTGTTCCATTATAGAACGCCAGGGGCTTGTGGCCTAGAGATGTTTTCTTTGTTGGCACAGCTGTGATGAGTGTGCCATTGCAGTGTGAGAACAGGTAGAACTCACAATCATATTTGGGGGTTGCCGAAACTGGAGCTGTGGATATCAATTCTTTGAGTGTGTGAAAGGCTTTGTGCATTTCTTGTGTCCACTGTAACTGAATGTTTTCTCATTGGGCTTCCTTGAGTGCTTGTAATAGAGGTTTTGTGTATGCTGCACGGTCTTATATCCAGGCTCGGCAGTAATTACACATGCCAAGGAACTTCTGCATCTCTTTAACTGTATTGGGCTCTTTTACCACTTTTATTGCTGCCGCTCTCTCGGGTATTATTCTTTTGCCATCTTTGGATATCAGCTGACCTAAGTATAACACTTCTGTCAGGCAATATTGCAGTTTTTGTCTGTCCACTTTATATCCTTTCTGTGCTAACTGTGTTAACAGGATGATGGAATCTTCCCTACAATCCTTTTCATCCTTACTGCAGACCAACAAATTCATCTACGTATTGAATGATTGGACTGGTCATGTGTATGTTTCCAAGGTCTTCATGCAAAATTCTGTTAAAAATACTGGGACTCTCACAGTACCCTTGGGGCAATCGGCAGTGTTCATACCTTTTCCCTCCCAGCGGGAACGCTGTTGGGTACCAAGAGTCTGGGTCGAGCGGGATTGAAAATAATGCATTCTTCAAATCCACCACAGTGAAATATGTGGCCTGTGTTGGGATACTGCACAATATTGAAGCAGGATTCGGGACAAGGGGAAACTCTTTCTGTACTAAGTAATTAAGGGGGCGTAGGTCCTGGATCATCCTCCATGCCCCTCCCTTTGCTTTCTTGATTGGGTAAATGCAAGTGTTGCAGGGCGAGTTGGATGGCACTATTATTTCCTGTATCATCAATGCATATATGGTGCTTTTATTCCTTCTTCTGCTTCCCTAGTTAAGGCGTATTGTTTTACCTGGGGTAAAATGGCTCCGGGTTTGAGTTTTATCTTTACAGGTGTTACTTCGTGTACCAGCACTACATCATGTGGGCCTGTGGTCCACAACTGATGCAGTACCTGGGACATGTCTTCCTCGAAGTATGCTGGTGGGGCTTTGATGACCGCTACGAAGAGTAGTGGCACTTCTCTTTTTTGAATCATTACTTCACAGGGGATTGCAATTTCCATCACTATTTCCCCATCATCATCTGAGTCACTAAAAAGATCCTCGTCTGGAAGATCCCGCAGGGCCATATTGGCACTGATGCGCAGCACTGTTCTCCACTGGCATCCCTGCATGTCCATTGCAATTACTGCTATTCTTTGCAAAGACACCTGTACTGCATGTATGTCTAAGGACACTATTGAGCTTGGCACTATCGCTGGGTCTGTGATTGGGCGAAAAATAAACTCTGAGGGTACTCTCCATTCCTTACTTTTCAATTCTGGCACCACTCTTGCTAGTATCCCCAGCCCTTGTATGAACATGTCTGGATCTACAGGTATGCCACATGTTTGTGGGAAATCTGCTTGAGTGTGTATTACTAACATGGCATGGATTGCACATATTCCTGGTGTAGAATACACTATTCCTCTGTCAGTAACAGATATGGTCATGTTAAGCTTGCTGAGAAGGTCCCTTCCCAGCAAGTGAATGGGTGATTCTTCGTAATACAACAGGGGTGCTCGTACAGTCCCCCCCCACTGTTATGTCTAGTTCTTCAGTGTATGGAACCTCAACCACTGCCCCCAGAGAATCCTTGCGTTTCCAAAGTCTGATTAGAAAGCGGGAACCTGCCCTCTTTGAGGCATGATTTTTCCACTCCCGAATCCACCATGAAAATGAACTGTTTGTTTCCTATCGCCACCCCTACCAGTGGTTCCTCTGCTGCGTTAAGGGTCATCGACAGTACTGGGCACGCAAGTGTTCCCTGTGGGCTGTCCTATGCCGAGTACCTTGGGTGCTCATCAGTATCGAAAACATTTCCCGTTACCACTGCCGTCCCTCTACATGGTGCAGGTGCTCCATTTGCCGTGGTAGCATAGGCGCTTCTGTGGGTGGGGGTAGTGCGCTCATGACACTGGGGGTGTTGTGGTGCGTGTTGTGGGGTCACTTGGCACTCATTCATGTACCTAGGGTCGGGCTGATTCTCCCTTCTATTCCCACCCATCGGTAATCCATATGGGCTCCCAGGGTGGGGGTGTCCATACTGTTTCTCATTTGAATACGAATTAGTGGGCCTGCTCTGACACTCATGAAATGACCTTTCCTCCTCCTTGGGGTCCTTCGTACCCGACACCCCCTCCCCTTGACCCTCTGAATCCTCCTCTGTTACCCCGACCGCCCCTCTCTGGCCATTGTGATCACTCATACTGATTGTCCCCTGGCCATGAGTCTTGACTATTTACCTGCCCAGTTTGCTGCCATCTGCGCCGGCATTGCCATCTGCCCTTAGTCGTCCTCTCGCTCTCTTCCTGCCGTGTTAGTTGCTGCTAATGTACTGACCTTCAACAGTTTCCTTTTTACTAATTTAGCCTTGTCTGCCAACCACCGCGAGCTATCTCCTTTTCTTTCTCTTTGATCCTTTTGCAGTGGTGCACTATTATGCTTTGAATTCCTGGCCATCCCTTGGCTTCTATCTCAGCTATTTTGTCAAGGGTCTTCTGTACTTCCTTTGGGAGTCCCCTTTTTTTATAATGAAATAAAATAGGGAGGTCGATTGGTCCCAAGCCGTGCCCGTTTCTGCTCTCCACATATCCTGCACCCGGAGAATGAGACATTTCATCTTCATCATCTCACATTGTACACTGCAATACCGACTGTAAATCGGGTGTGTCTGGAAATGTTTCCCTCAGGGCGTCCCACACTCTTGCTCATACCGTGTTGAACGAGGCCCCATCATGGTGGTCACAATCTAATGTTATCCCGGGCATCCCCGCTGTCGTGATAAACTGCTAGGCGCTTGCAGTAACCTGCATTTGCACTAACCCACTGAGCTATCTTGTGTGTATTAGAGCCTATTCAAAGCGTGGAGGAAAATGCTGACATCAACCAGGCCTCTCGAACATGCTTGCAAGGGGTTAATTGCGAAGGCCTTTTCTGAAGACATAAAACATCTAGCATTTGCAAGAGGCTCTATGCAGCCCTTGGGAGCCAGGCACAGCTTTGCTCGTCTTCGCTCTGCGAGTCAGGTGCACTGATAAGGCAAGAATGTCTGATCTTCTCAAAACAGAGTGCCCGAAGCCTGGGAGCCAAGACTGGCTGTTTCCAGTCTTGTAACTTTCCAAGCGAAAACATGTTTACTGCCGGGAAGGGTGAGCCTAGAAGCTTCTCGAAGAGCTGACACGTCATGATGATTGACGTGCAACTCCTAATAAGAGAACTATACTTGGACGAGGGAAGGGGGGACTCATCCTGGGCTGTGGGAAAGACGCGCGTATCAAGAAGAACAGTGCCTGGACGACCAGCTGTGCGCTATCTGGGCCGAGACTCCTAGCATCACATCCCCGCTCTGGTATAGGACTGTGGGGACTTGGCCAGTCCTCCCCTCCTCTTCCGAGGAGTGCCGGGCACCTGTAGCGGCGAGGGTCCTGGGTGTGATCAGATCGTACCTTCATCTACATTTCATTAGGAGCGTAAAACCAAATAATTGCATATTCATCTGTGATTGATAATTGGCAATATATAGCTTGCACTTTTCTATTTCCACATTATTGTAAATTGCTGCTTAGTTCTCATTAGACACTGTAGATAATAAATGCAAGCATCATATATTCTGTGTGATTGGCTTTTTTCCAGACTGAGTTCATCGTGCTTCTTAAACCTTATTTGTGTGGGAAGGTAATTAGGAGTGATTTACTTTGCACAAAGGGCTGGATCCCAGGGAGGTGCGGGTACTGTTTATCACTACATTTGGCGCTGTGAGCAGGGTTTACGAGCACGATGCCATTCTGGAAATAACATGCAAAAGATGAATGCAATGGGGAAGATCTGTCACATTCCAGGATGGCCGGCATCAAATGCTTGGTCGGGTGTGGCAGATATTTTGCATCGGTACTCGGCACCGAGGGCATGTAATTACAGGTGGTAATTAGTAAGTACTTGGAGAGTTTACCGCTTGAGAAATGCAGAAGGGAGCTAAAGGCAGCAGGAAACATAGGCTGGTTATTCCTGCAGGCGCTCAGAAAGGTGCATGAGAATGAATTGCTTAAAGATGTACAAATTCGCAAATTAACAGACGAGATTTCCCTGCTCCAAGAGCAACAAATCATTATGAGAGAGACCCTTGAATCGTCCGTTAAGCGGGCTGATCAGATGGAGGACAGGTGTGCCTCTTTAGCTGTGCGTGTAGCCACGCACAAGCGCAGACAGCGGTGGGGCAATCCGTCAAAGATAAGGATTTGCGCGCTAATTAGGAAAGATAACTGGGACCCAAATTTATGGTCGGATGAAGTCAGTGATAGTGAAACTGAGCAAGCATATGACTGGAATGAGTCTGTTGAAATTAGGCTTGCTGAATTAAATTGTTCTGATGAAGAGGAGCTGGAATGTGCTCCAAAGAAATGTGTTTATCCAGAGCGGCCGTTAATCACTAACAAGTCAAAAGGCCAAGCTGGTGGTGCAAATATTCAGAATACAAGGATTGTCCGCGATTATACACAGACAGAGCTTTTAGAGATTGCGAAGTTATTTAGACAGAAACCAGGTGAAGCACTTCTAAGGTGGTTCCTTCGCCTCTGGGACACGGGTGCCGATGGTATCTTCTTAACCCCAGAAGAACTGTTAAAGATGGGTTCACTCACTACTAATGTGATGTTGGGACAGATAGTGTGCGGTGCGCTCGGGCAGCAAGGCTCTCATTCCTTGTTTAATTGGCTTCAGACTGCCCTAATGACTCTGTATGGGAGTCCAATGGATATGGAAGAGAGTTGGGGCGGTTGGCAATCACTAACTGAAGCAACAGATCAGCTTAGAAAGATGGGTTTACAGTGTGCACTGTACAGTGCAAATTTTGCAGGGCCTGACATGGAGTTGTTTACAGCTGGCATGCGCGCACGTTTTTTAAGAAATGCACCGAGTCACATGAAGGGCGCATTGCTTTCATTGCCGAGTCCAGCGCAGGGCAAAGCCATTGGTGAAGTGGCACTTCTGTTAGGGCAATTAGAAGGGCTGGATGTGCGTAAAGCAGCGCGCCTAGTGGCTGCAAACATTGATTCAGAGAAAAAGCGTGGCAAAAATGTAAAGTCTAAAGAGAAAACTGATACTGTCGAGATCACACGCAGACAAATGTGGGTGGACCTGCTAAAAACAGGAATTCCAAGGGAAGAGATAGACGGTAAACCCACATCTGTGCTGCTTGAGAAATGGAAGAAATTAAAAAGACAGGGATTGGGAAAAACTAAGCCCTCTGCACCCTCTGAAGAGGAGGTGTTGAAGCCCAAAGTGCGAGCAAAAGGTTACCCTGATTTGGCAAAGGACAAGTGGGAGGTCCCAGACCCCATTTTTGATTGAAGGGCTGGCTCTGTCTTTGAGGTACGGTTAATAAAGAGAACTAATCCCAGAGACAGACACCCTTTTGTGCCACTTACATTGTACTTGGATGAGAAAGTAAAACATGTTTTGGCTCTATTAGACACAGGAGCTGAGGTAACCATTCTGAATGGCAAACCCAGTAAATTATCTGGTCCCAGAGTTTTGGTCAATGGTTATGGGGGAGCAGAAACTGTTGCAAAAGCCTTAAATGTAAAAATGTCAATTGGCGAGGGATTGCCTTTCACAGCAAATGTTTTGATTGCAGATATACCGGAGTACATTCTTGGCATTGATGTGTTGTTGGGCAAAAGTGTGACTACAGATTTAGGCGAATTTGTTTTTGGCAATCGAAAAATCCATGTGAGAGTTATTAACCCTGTTGTGGTTGGGCATGCCAAATGGTCCCCCTTGCATTTACCTCCTCCTGCTGACCCAGTGTGCGTGAAACAGTACCGGTTGCCAGGAGGACATAAAGAGATAGGTGAAACAATTGAGTCATTGGTGAAAGCTGGCATAATCAGGCCGGCAGTCAGTCCATTCAACTCGCCGATCTGGCTTGTCCGCCGCCCGGATGGGGCGTGGCGTCTGACGATTGATTACCGCATTTTCAACAAGAAGGTGCCGCCCTTAGCTGCGGCGGTGCCAGACATCATCACCCTGATTGAAAACCTTACGAGAGAAGTGGGTGAATGGTATGTGGTCCTTGACCTGGCTTGATACTGAATCACAAGACCAATTTGCTATCACTTGGGGAGACAATTTACCTTTACTAAATTGCCCCAGGGGTATGTGCATAGTCCCACTCTGTGTCATGGATTGATTGCCAGAGACTTAAAGATGGTGCAGTTGGATGATGTATTTATTGCTCATTACATTGATGACATCATGCTGACCAGTGTCGAGAAAGAACATGTAGAAAACGCTGCTGAAAAGTTGATCACACACATGCAAAATCGGGGGTGGGCCATAAATCCCAAAAAGGTACAGGGGCCTGCTCAAGAGGTGAAATTTCTAGGTGCAATCTGGTCTGGGTCACTTAAGAAAATTCCCGACCCGGTAATTGATATGGTTCAGCAGATGGCTCCACCAGCAGATAAAAAAGAGGCACAAAGATTCATTGGGTTAATGGGTTTTTGGAGAAATCACATCCCTCATTTAAGCCTGATACTGAAACCCATTTACAAAGTCACCAGAAAGAAACATGACTTTACATGGGGCCTAGAGCAACAGACTTCCTTCCAACAGGCTAAAGACGCATTGCAAAATTACATCACGCTGGGGCCCCTGACAAAAACGGATCCTTTTGAATTGGAAATTCTTGTCTACAATGACGTGGCTGTGTGGAGCTTGTGGCAAAAGCAAGGCCAGAAAAGAGTGCCACAGGGGTTCTGGTCAAGGAAGCCCACAGATCCTATGACAAGATACACTCCGCTTGAGAAACAAGTTGCTGCAGTGTACTGGCCTCTAGTTGAAACTGAAAGAATCACAGGCGAGCAACCAGTGACAATTTGCACAGAAATTCCAATCATGGGCTGGGTGCGTGACACTGCTGCAAGCGGGAAAAGTGGCAGAGCACAAGACGCCACTCATGTTAAATGGAATTGGTATTTACAGCAACGTGCGAAAGCTGGCCGCACAGGGGTTTCCAGACTGCAAGAACAAATGCTGGAGGCAGTAGATCTGGAAGCGATGCCTGAACCAAACACCCCTGTGGCGTTGCCAGAATCTCCCTTCAAAGTCGCACCCGCCTATGATACATTGATAGAGGAAGAACAAAAGTCTGCATGGTTCACGGACGGCACCGCAAAGTATGATAAAGGGCAAAGACACTGGCAAGCTGTCGCATTCCAGCCCCACCGAGAAACACTGCTAATGAGAGAAGGTGTGGGAGGATCAAGTCAGTATGCTGAACTGCAGGCAGTGGCCTCCGTGATTGAACAGGTGAAGGAAACAGAGACTGCATACATATACACAGACAGTTGGGCCACACATCAAGGCCTGACACATTGGGCACCGGCATGGAGAAGAGATGGTTGGCAGATCAAGAACACGCCGATCTGGGGAGGGCCAGACATCTGGGAAGAGATGTGGTGCAAAGGTGAGAAGTGCAAAATCTGCATTGGGCATGTCGATGCACACATGCCCCCTCACACCTCACTGGCTGCCCTGTTCAACAATGAAGTGGACCAAATGGCAAAGATTCGCCCAGTGACAACACCGCAAGAAGCTGAGGTGCTGCAAGGGATGGCGGATTGGGCACACCAAACCTCAGGGCATCTAGGGCAAACAGGAACTTATCATTGGGCAAAAAAGAGACAATTGCCCATTACCATGGATCAAGCCAGACAAGCTGCCTCCCGATGTTCCGTGTGCTGTGAAGTGAAGCACTACCCTCTGGAGAGGAAGCCTCAAGGCCCTTTGAGAAGAGGTGAAAGAGCTGCTAGCGTATGGCAAGTTGACTACATTGGCCCTTTACCGCCCGAGAATGGAAAGCATTATGTGTTGACCATGGTAGACACATACTCTGGACTGTTATTAGCTTATCCAGCCGCCCATGCAGATCAACGGCTACCTTGCAAGGCTGGAATACCTCATCAGACACTGTGGCATCCCGGATGAAATCCAGTCAGACCAAGGCAGCCATTTTGCTGGACACAATGTGCAAGACTGGGCACTAGAGCAAGGCATAAAATGGACACTGCACATCAGCTGATACCCAGAATCCTCTGCTCTGGTGGAACGTAGCAATGGGCTGCTCAAGCAACAAATAAAGAAGCTGACTAAGACTCACACTCTCAAGGGGTGGTCCAAACATCTGGCACAAGCACTGTTTGATCTGAACAATCGTCCACTGGGAAATCGCCAGACACCCTTTGTGAGACTGACAAGTGAGAAAGTGGAATCTACAAAGACTCTTGTTGTGTGGAAAACCGACAAAGAAGCTAAGCTGCCTGTGCAAGCCACTACAGGCAGCATTGGACTTGATCTATCTACCTGTGAAGATGTTATACCGGCAGGGCAAACCAAATCTATCTCTCTGGGTATTGGCATCAAATTGCCGGCTGGTACTTATGGATGCATTGCTGCATGATCCAGCCTAGCAAAACAAGGCATTGACATATTGGGAGGTGTGATTGATCCTGATTATAGAGGGACTGTTTCGGTACTTTTACGTAATGCTGGTGCATCTGCAGTACCATTAACCAAATATGACCGAATTGCACAATTGATTTGTGAACAAGCAGTTGTCCCCCTAGTAGTAGAGAGCAAGCAATCCCCAGACACTACATTGAGGGGGGAAGGAGGCTTCGGTAGCACGGGAAAAAAGGTGTGGGTGCACCATCTTAACAAAAAGCCTGAGGCTGGGGAAGTGTTAAGTCAAGGTGTTGGAAGTACTTATGTTGTACTTTTGCATAATTCTGACATACCTGTTAATATTCCCGCAACTAGGCTCACACCACGAACGTAGAGCAGTATGAAGGGGATGGGACTTGCCTTGCTGTGGGTGCTCCTGGCCTGCCAAACCAACGCTTTCTCTTTAAAGAGTGGGTTATTGCAAGACACTACATGGACTCTGAGAATCGCATGCACTACACCTGATGCTCCAGTCCTGCGTGATAACTACAACCGCACCGTAACCTGTGAGAAAAGCGTTACAAATGAGTATCCACATGGAACTGCAAGAGTTCTAGATTGGCACATTGTCGGACACCTTTTATCACTAACTCATATGACTGGTGCTTACGAAATCTTAGGCCCAAACGTTTTAGTGAATGGATCAAATAATTTATTTGCTGTCTCATGTTTCTTTTGCCCCAAGAACTGCAACGAGTGTACTTGCCAAGATTTTCTGGACTATAACTTGACCAAATGCCTTTCATACAATTGTACGTTGAAACAGCCTCTACCAGATGGTAGTATGGTGTTTATATCAAAAACCAATATTGTATATGGTAGGCATCCCACTTGGAGGATAGTGTTTTTCAAATCACACAAAGTAGAATCTGTGAACATGATAGATTTTCCAGTAGTAAGACAACATTTAAATTGCAGACATGTGATGCACGCTTCCATCATTTCAGAGGTACACTTAGACATAGACTTGTCACGGGGCAATGTTTTCTTAGTACTACCAAGCTGCTATAAATGGAGTCAAGTTCTATGGCCCATCATCAAATTGCGCGTAGCTAGGGGCTTAGATTCATTGATTGCGGGTTCAGCGGGAGTGGGAACGGGGGCTTTAAATGCTTTTGACATAGAAACTGTGTGCAACAAGTTAGCCACTATGGGTTCTGATGCCAGCGGTGCTATAAAACATCTGGCCCAGTGGGGCCCATTGATAAGTCCTACCCTGCGCAACACTGCTAAAAGTATTGGCAACCATTGGAAGTGGCAGAATTTCAGCTATGAAGACATTTTCTCTGCCATAGGACAGGTCAACAAAACTGCTAAAGACACACTATGCATTTTATGGCAAACTTTGCTAAATCAGCAGGTGTTGGCTTCCCGCTCCGAATGGGGGCGACTATCTTCAACCCACTAGCACACAGAGCTACAGTTACCAGTAAACATATGGATTAAGCCGCTTGCTTTTGATTGCATGAATAACACCTGCCATGCGTTAATTCAAGTTAGTAGGACCGCTTATGCTCTAGAAATATGGTGCCCTTTTATAGTATTGCCTATGAAAATCAATGGTTCCTGATGGGTTCCACAAATACGAGGGGAATGGTTAGACAGCCAAAACTACACTATCCACAGTCACACCTGCATGTCCTGGGATCAGGGGTGGGTGTGTTCCCTAACTGGGAGGGTTCTGGACCCATGCATACATCCCATAGCAGGGGAGTGCACCTGGATGCAATACCACATTAATGGGACTGACATCTTCCAGATAGATCAGCATAAAGCTTGCGTAGTTACTAATCATTCCTTGCTTATTAACATTATAGGTTATTAGGGAATCCTTAAGTATTTTGCGTAGATCAAGTTGTGACTATCTTAGACATTGTTACTCATACCCTATATTCTTTAACCCAGTGGTCTCGCACTACTCTGCATGCTGAGCTCACGCATTTGCTTAACTGGACTCTATCCTATGGAGTGATTACTGCCCGGCTTCAAGCTATTAGACAGTTTGCTCAAACTGCTTCGAAAGATTTCCAGACGCTAGCTACCTCAGTTATTTCTGCAGAATACAAGCTGATAATAGACAGAAACCAATTAATCAAAACTGCTGATCATCTGCAATCAGTTACTACTCACCACTGGTGGAATATATTCACTGGATGGTCTCCCTCCTCCACTAAGCTGCTTAATATAATACTGCACCCATTGCTGTGGTTGCTGATTTCCCTAATATTCATACTTATCGTCTTCATTGGGCTCTTGCGCAGAATGTCTTTCCTTTATACTAGAATGACTGCACTAGAGAAATGCCTAATCGGCCTACAGCACACTGTGCATGCTTCCAAATCATGGAACTGAGTCAGCATTTTCAGGCCTCACTTCGAAAGAGGTGGAATGTCGTGATAAACTGCTAGGCACTTGCAGTAACCTGCATTTGCACTAACCCACTGAGCTATCTTGTGTGTATTAGAGCCTATTCGAAGCGTGGAGGAAAATGCTGACATCAACCAGGCCTCTCGAACTGGGTGAGCCTGCATGCTTGCAAGGGGTTAATTGCGAAGGCCTTTTCTGAAGACATAAAACATCTAGCATTTGCAAGAGGCTCTATGCAGCCCTTGGGAGCCAGGCACAGCTTTGCTCGTCTTCGCTCTGCGAGTCAGGTGCACTGATAAGGCAAGAATGTCTGATCTTCTCAAAACACAATGCCCGAAGCCTGGGAACCAAGACTGGCTGTTTCCAGTCTTGTAACTTTCCAAGCGAAAACATGTTTACTGCCGGGAAGGGTGAGCCTAGAAGCTTCTCAAAGAGCTGACACGTCATGATGATTGACGTGCAGCTCCTAATAAGAGAACTATACTTGGACCAGGGAAGGGGGGACTCATCCTGGGCTGTTGGAAAGACGCGCGTATCAAGAAGAACAGTGCCTGGACGACCAGCTGTGCACTATCTGGGCCGAGACTCCTAGCATCACATCCCCCGCTCTGGTGTAGGACTGTGGGGGCTTGGCCAGTCCTCCCCTCCTCTTCCGAGGAGTGCCGGGCACCTGTGACGGCGAGGGTCCTGGGTGTGATCAGATCGTACCTTCATCTACATTTCATTAGGAGCGTAAGACCAAATAATTGCATATTCATCTGTGATTGATAATTGGCAATATATAGCTTGCACTTTTCTATTTCCACATTATTGTAAATTGCTGCTTAGTTCTCATTAGACACTGTAGATAATAAATGCAAGCATCATATATTCTGTGTGATTGGATTTTTTCTAGACTGAGTTCATCGTGCGTCTTAAACCTTATTTGTGTGGGAAGGTAATTAGGAGTGATTTACTTTGCACAAAGGGCTGGATCCCAGGGAGGTGCGGGTACTGTTTATCACTACACCCGCCTTCTCCCAGACCCGGTTTGCCTGATCTCCGACTGCAGATACTAGCAAGCATTTAACATCTCCCACTGCCAAGGGTACTCCAGCTGTGTGCTTTTCAAATGCGTATATCCACTTGCTGGCGCCTCTGGACAGTGGTGGTAACTGTTTGAGCAAGTTGGCTTTGTCCATTTGGGCCCATGGTATGTAGTTTGGCCTTCCCGCCCCCCTGTGAATTAGTGGCAGCTGTAGATTTTTCCCCCTTTTTCCGGCACCCACCTTCTTTCCCTTCTTCCCTACTACCGCCATGCGTCCTGTTCTGTTCATTAACCTCCCTCTCCATTCTTCCATGGGGGACAATCCCTCCCCAAATGAGGCCCCACCAGTAGCAGTTCCCATTCTCCATTCTTCTTCCTGCTCCTCTGTCACACCAGTATTCTTCCTCCCTGTCCGATGCCATCCCCCATTCCTCCACTTCACGGTCACTATCAGCTGTGGTTATTTCTATTATTCTTGTGGTAGTGTCATTTATCCAAAATAGTATCTATCCTTTTTTCCACCCGTCCTCCCCCCTTGTTCTCCCAAGGCCCTCAGGCAGGACAGCTCTGTTCGAGCCATCGTTAATCTAGATCCTGTGTGAATTTCTCAATCTCTATTGTGGGAGTACACATTCCTTGGCTCTCATATGGGGGTGATGCAGTGGCAGATGGCTTAGGTGTGGATGGTGATATGGATTGTGCTACGTATACATGGTCGCTATATTCTTCTGCAGGCACTGGCTTTGTCAATAAGGGGTATATACATGTAACCTCTGTATTATTCTCATTCTTCTCAATTGGCCCTTCACTGCCAGTTGTTGTCAGGCGAGAGGCATTATACTCGCCACTTTTACCCGGGGGGACTTCTTCAAACAGCCTCCACAAGTCCAATATTTCCCTCCTATTCTGCAGTTGTTGCCCTTTATATTTAATAAACAAGCATGCGGAAACCATGTCCTTTCTCAATATCTTTCCCTTATTCTCCAATCCCTTTAAAGATGTATCTCCCTCCACCCTGTATCCTGTTGAGAGTGAAGAAGGAAGAGTAAGAAAAAGTAGGAAAGTAGGAAAAAAGCATCTCTAAATACTACTCCGGGTCTTCCTTCGAGACCCCTATGTTATTTTCTTCACCTTAATTTTCACATATCCATTTATCCTATACTAGTCAAGATAGCACAATGCGGCGCTGCCTTCCACCCCCCAACGGAGATAGGATCCCTTTATCCTCTTTTCACCTTATTTGCTGTCACTGTCCTAATGGCCATATGCGATAAAAAGAGAATAGAATAGAATATAGAACAGACCTCAGATTCCCCCTTTGCTGCTAATGACTTCCCTTCTTATTTGCCCCTGCTGATATTCTACATCCCATACCTCCTAATCTGACTCCCACCCCTTTTTAATATCACCCGCACTTGATACTCACGTGTCCGTCTTCATCCGAGACCCTCCAGACCCAATCGGTCAGGGCGCTGCCCCTCGCTCAAAGACCACGCCGGCTCCAGCGAGTGGTACGTTGGGTTTGGTAAAGGGGGATCCCGTACACTTTTGCCCTATTGCGTGCCCACGTCTAGATGTACCGGTTGCCTTTGGCGGGGAGCTCTTGAGGGAGCGCGCTCCGGGTCGTAACAGTGGACGTCTCGTGCCAAAAGGACAAAAAAACACTATTGCGTCGGGGTCACCAATGAAAGTGAGAAATCCCCAAAAATGCACTTAATTCTCCCAATAAGAGTCAAACAGGACACATCCCGGGAGGGAATGGGACCAAGACAAGTGCTGGTGATATCAAAAATCATTTATCTAAAATAGGGCAAGCAGAATCTGCTCTGCTCACGCCGAGAGCGCTCTCCAGAAAACATGTTACAAGTCATTTTTATAAAGCTTTTGCGTCATCCAGGAGAGGGAGGCCTAGGGGGCACATGAAGAGTTGGGATTGGGCACTAAGGGTGAGCACCTATAGGTGCCATAGGGTTGGTGTGCAGTGGTTGGAGCAGGATCACGTGGTACTGTGATGATGCTACTCAGGTCAGTCGGTCAGCTGGGCTCAACGGATTGGCATGCAGTGTCGACAACATTTGCAGTGTTACATTTTCAATAAAACACTTGACATTTGCCCTTGTGGCCACACATTCCCATTCATCCAATATTACACTCTATCTTGTCCTGCAGCCTCCAAGGTTGTGAATCTTGACACCAATGGAAAGACATTTCTCAAGTGCAGGTTAACTATCAATGGGCATAGGTCATAGTGCATTTCTTAAGCTCAGTGTTAGATCTGTTACTGGGCGGTCCACAGTGTTAGTATAATACAAGATATATTGTTCAAGGGGCTAAGACTTTGAGATCAGTGTGGTCTGGAATGTCGATCTGGTGCAACAAAGAGGGCCCTAAATTTAAGGTCTAAATTATACATTAAACGAATGGGTCACAAAGACACATACCACAATGGTCATAAGTCTTATTGTGGGGGTTAAAGGCTGGTTGTTTAAACATCAATAAATCTCTGCTGATCTGTCTTGGCACCATGAGCGGTGGAGGAGAATCGAAAAACACCTTCATGGTGTAGTCCTGCATTGCACGGGGACACAGGGGACATCATTAAGAGTCCGGCGGTAACCATGCCGGAAATTCCGGCAGGTTACCGCCGGACTCGTATCACCATTCTGCCTCCATGATTGCTGGAATCACCGGGGCATTACAACCCCAGTGACCTGGTAATTCCAGGGGCGGAAATCGGTAAATTCCCATCGACTCCATGGGGATGGGGACCATGGAAACACCGGCTCTGTCTATGTCCACCTGCAGGCTGGTGGTGTTAAACCTGCCAGGTCAGACCTGCGGGAGTGACACCTCCCACCTGCAGGACTCTTAATCAGCCTGTCCGGAAAGAACGGTGGTGGCGGATTTACCACCACCGTTCTTTCCGGACCAGCAGGGTCGTAATGAGGCCCAGGATCTCCTGAAGCGTTTTATTTTACATAAAGGCTTTTTTACACATGGTTGTTACATTATGATTATGATTATAATCATCTAGAACACGTTATCATTTCTCTTTGGCTCAGTGCTCTCATTGTTATAAAACTCATAGTAATATTCCTCAGCCTGCATTACTAACAGGGAATGCGCTTATAAACTATTGCTACGTTGGTACTACTCCCCCCTGAGGCTCCACCACATGAACAGCTCTCTGGACCCGGGATATTGGAGACAATGTGGACACACGGGGTCCTTCATCCACATGTGGTGGACATGCCCACAAGCCCAACAATTCTGGAGACAATGTTTGAACGTCATTGAAGGTATTAATTAAACAACGCTCCACCTGGAACCTGAACCCATTTTGCTGGGCGCTCCAGTCCCTGGAGTATACTCTAGGTCGGGGGCCAAAGCTAAGCTTCTATCTCAATGCCTCCTAGCAGGGAGAATAACGATTGCCCGTTCCTGGAAAGCCAGAGAGGGTCCTCTTCTGCCCCTTTGGTGGACAAAAAATGTGGGATATCCCTATCGCAGAGAAGGTGACGGCGGCTAGGGCGGGTACTCCCCACCGCTTTCAAAACATTTGGGGCCCATTCCTTGACTACGACCAAAGATTCCCAGCTCTCACATACAAGCCCCAGCAGGCCAAACGGATTCTGTGCAGCGGGAGCACGCCCGATGAGGGGGGCGAAACATGAAAAGGAGGGGAGGGAGGCCCAACCTCCAGGATGGCGGTGCGGACAGGCATTCGTGGAGGGGGACGGAGGAAGGAGTGGCAGTGGGAGTGGGGGTAAAGGGATTGAATGTGACCGGAATGCTACAACAATGCATAACTGTACTTGTTTCCCTGCCTTGTTTAAAATAAAGATATTTTTTAAAAAAACTCATAGTAATAATTCATGTATACACAGGTTATTTTCCATGCTAAATTAAGCAGCCCACTACCAGATTCTTTACATGCCGGCCCTAATGCATATTATCATGATAAAATCATACTGGTTATGGCATCTGATTGCTAGATTGCTTTTACATGATATGCATATATTTACATTGAACTCAGAAATAAGGTAGCTTTGTGCTGGCATGTACAGTGTTATGTTCTGTTATGCATTTTGTTATTGCAATCTATTTCTATTAAACCTCATACTACACGTTAATACACGTCACACTTATATAGCTGGACTCTAACGTTAGTGCTTCTGATTATACATATATTATACAACGCACTAATATGCTTATTGTTCTACTACAATCCTTTCATTATTCCGCATGCAAGGGAAACAGTTTATGAGCAACCTATTTTGATTGCTTGCAGAAAAGACACTTTGGTTTTCTCATATTAAGGCGCGAACAAAACATGACATACTTGAGGGTCATTCTTAATAGTTTGAACATGTTCAAAGGATATGGGGTGGTATTCTTTATAGCCTGGGTCTGCATGGTGGGGGCAGGTATATAGAGATTAACGACTTTCTGCTGCTAGGCCTTGAGCTGGGCCGCGGCAGGGTCAATGAGGTAAGACGGAAGAGAGAAGATACAGTGCCAAGTTTGTTGCTTTCGCGCGGCCAATCTCCCATGAGAACCGGACGGCCGCAGAGATGACAGAGAGTAGGAGGTGGGGGGAGTAACTTGTTCGCTGTGTGCGCCTTGCAGGGAGAGCTGCAGGCCTGCGCTCTAATGTCATGGCTGGCCTGCCATTATTTAAAAACAAAATGGAGTCGGTGGCACACAAAATGGAGTCTGGTTGGATTCTAATCTGGACTGCCCTCACGGGTCACAGTTCCTAGGGATATTCCCGCACGGGTGCTCCGGGGTCTGGGCCCTGAACCCAAAGCGACTACATCAGGAAGTGTGTGTTGCCTTGGAATGGAGGGGGCGGCGGGGTTCCAAGACCCCCTCCTCCCACACAGTATATAGCGCAAAAATGGAAATCTAAAGACACACCAGATATCGTGGACTGGTTTTCTAAACTATGGAACTTTGTTACACTTGAATGGATAACATACTCAGTTCAAGGCGATCAAACGAAATTTGCACAAGACTGGCCAGAGATTATAACATTCGATACTGCCCACAGCACCTCTGATTTCTGGGTCTTAACTGACTATTTTTGTTTTCTGATGTGACTTGTTTAATCTGTACCATGCTGGAATAAGAGGGGAAGGGGTGGGGGAGTTTGGGGTGTTCATTACGGGAGGTTTCATTTTGGGGTTAAATTACAGTTTGTTGTATTCAAAATGCCAATAAAAATATATTAAACAAAAAGCCTAACAAACCGCTCTAAACCGCCAGGGAAACCTATAATGGAAAAAGGCCCCCCTGGGGGCCTGCGGAAATACCGCTAATGTGAGCCATTATCAGCTCAGATCAGGAGTACCACAAGAAGGAAGGCAGGGCTTACTAGCCCATATGCAGCGTCAGGAAACCCCTCCCGATCAAACCACTCCAGGAAGGTAAGTTATTGGATAAGGTAAGTAGCCAATCATGGAAGGGGGTGGGGTAATTAAGTGAGTGTGTGTGAATGGTTTAGTGCAGGTTAGCTGGGTGAGGACATCCGAGAGACCAGAAGAGGCGTAAGGAACAAGTGTCTGTGGAGTATTTGTGAGTAAGTGAAGAGTGTGAGGAGTAGTGGTAGAGTAGGAGTAGCAGGGCAGTAATGTGGCAGTAGTAGAGTGGTGGTGGGAGTTGGAGGTAGCAGTGGACGGTACTAAGTTTTATTGAGTCGTAGTGGAGTAGGTAATAGGGAGCATTAAGGAGTAGAGGGCGATAACACAAGTTAAGTACCAAGTAGAATAGTAGGAGCAACAAAATAGTACGTTCTACAGTGAGTGAGAATAGCAGTGACTATCAGCATAGAGTGAGACCGATTATAACAGAAAGAATAGCAAGATGCAAGGAAGCAGGGTGAGAAGCAAGCAAGGAGGGAGGAGAAGATATCTGAGGGGTAGTTGGAGATACAAGAGATAGTAAGAATAGGAGTAAGAAAAGATGTAAGATCAAAGGGTGGAGGTGGAAAGGCGGAGTGAGAGATCAGAGGGATGGTGAATTGCTGGGAGGAGAACATCTTAAGAGACCAGTTGAGTGAAAGGTTAGGTACGAAGGGGTGTGAATGATGCCAGGCGGAAGAAGGCCACGTCCCTACTCCTAAGACTACTAAGCGAACTAGGTTAGGGAAAGCCTAGAATTCCCCATAGGGAGCCAGTCCACCATCGCTTAGGGATGCCCCTAAATAAAATAAGTCAGAAACAGGCAGCTAGGGGTCAAGGCTGGAGTAGACCAGGTAGAGGGGGACAGTCCTAGTGCCAACTTTCCTAAAGACCTGGTAGCCACTGCAAACCACTAGCACCTACGATTTTCTTATCTGTTATAAACTTCCAATAAAGACCCTTGGAACTACTCTCAGTCAGCGTGGTTCTTTGTGGTAGGCCGCCCCATCGCACCATGAACCACCTGGTCCCTGAAAAGTGTGTTGGAAGGATAAAGGCTTTAAGTAGAGGGGCTGTGTTTTTTTTTGTTGTTTGACTGTCATTGGAAGAGTAGGTGAATTTAAAGCTTGGTTTGAATGAGCCCTTTGTTATGTTACCTAGCAACAAGGTGGTACTGTACATTAATTCCCCATTTCTCCAAAAGGTTTTCTCAGAATGCTGCATTGGCCAAGAAATCCGTCAGCATGTTTTCTGCCTGAATGCCTGTGAAAGTTGAAAAGGACCCTCCAGCTTAACTCTTGCTCAGCTGTCAAACGCTCCTCCGACATCTGCCGCATTCTTCTGGAACTTGACCTCAATGTCCTAGGTCTCACCGAGACATGGTTCACGGCCAGCTCTGTCACAAGCTTTGACACTCTCCTCCCTGACAGCTAAAAAATCCTCTCCGCGCCCAGGTCCAACCGGTCTGGAGGGGGTGTAGTCCTGATCTTCCCGGAGTGGATTCCTGCTTCTGTCATTCCTACGCAGGCCTACTCCTCTTTCGAATGACTCGTGTGCAGGCTCTCTCTCTCCTAGCCATTCCCTTACTGTGGCCACTATCTATCGGCCACCTGGCCAGATCTCCTCCTCCCTTTCTGAGTGGGTGGACCTCTCCTCTTCACTCCTGGTCTCGACCACTCAACTCCTCCTTCTTGGAGACTTCAACATCCACCTTGATGCTTCCTGTCCTTCATCTGCACTCTTCCCGAACCTTGGCGACTCTCTCTCACTCTCTATTCTCCCCTCTGGCCCGACTCGCTCTGCAGGGCACACTCTGGATGTTCTGATCTCCTCAGACTGTCCCCTTTCTATCCCTCTCACCACTCCTCTCGCCTGGAGTGATCACTTTCTCCTTTCCTCCCAGCTCACCCTCTCTACCCCTCGGGCAAAGCCATCTCCAGCACTGCCACCCTCCTTCTCGGTCATCCGACCCATGAAGCGCGTTGAGTGTCAGGTGAGGCTTCGCTGCCACTTTTTCATCCCCTCCCTCCCCCTTTTGCTGACTCACACCCTGACACAGCCCTTTCCATGCTCCACTCTGCTATATCTGAAACTGTTAACGTTCTTGCCTCTGTCATGAGGATCTGCATGAAGACCAAAGCTAAGTGCAGCTCCTGGTACGACTCAGACCTCGTCACCCTTAAAAGCAAGTTCAGGGTGGCTGAGCGGAAATGGCGTGTTTCATGTAAATTCTCTGACAAACTGGCCTGCTGCCTGCTCCAAAGGCAATACCGGCTCTCTGTCCTCACCAAGAAGAGAGCTCATATCCAAGCCCATGTGTTTGTGGCATCTAAAAACTCAGCTGAACTCTTTAAAATCTGCAAGGAACTGGCCAATCCTGCCACAGTCTCTATCTCTCCTATCCCTTCCCAGGCCCTCTGCACGGCACTGGCTTCTCATTTCATCTCTAAAACTCAGGACATCCTGTCCTCGCTCTCCTCCTCTCCCCGTCCTCCCTCTATTCCCTGCTCTTCCTCTGGCCCTTCTTCAGCCACCTTTCTTCCCACCTTCTCTGCCTTTCCCCTGTTCTCACCAGACAAAGTTTTTCTAGACAAGTCTGATCTATGAAAGTCTCGTCAAAAAAGGTTCATCCCTGTTCCTTCAGAACCATTAAGGACCACATTGACTCCCTGGCTCCTGCTCTGGCCGACTTCTGCAGCCACTACTTTGCCACTGGAGTCGTCCTTTCCCCTCTGAAGCACTCCCTCGTGCACCCTCTTCTCAAGGAACCCTCTGCAGACTCGTCCTGCCTGGCCAACTATCGCCCAATCTCCATCACTCCTTTCTGGGGCAAACTCTTGGAAAAGCTGGCCATCTCCCAGCGAAATCTTCACACTGAATCTGTTGGTTGTCTCCATGATCATCAGTCTGGCTTCAGAGCTACCAGAAGCACGGAAACTGCTCTCTTGAACATCCGTGAAGACCTGCTCTCCAACCCTGATTCCAACACCCTCTGTGTCCTCGTCTTTCTTGATCTCTCTTCTGCCTTTGACATGGTCAATCATGCCATCCTGCTCAACTGTCTCCGTGATAACCTGGGTATCACCGGTCAGGCCCTGCCGTGGCTGACTTCTTTCCTCTCTGATTGACCCTCCCAGGTTCAACTTGGGTCCTTCCTCTCCTCTATCTCCATCTCTACCTGTGGGGTTTCCTAAGGGTCTAACCTCTCTCCCTGGCTTTTCAACCAATACCTGGCACTTATTGCCCACTGCATTGCTGCACTCTGCTCCAACTTCCAGTGCTATGCGGATGACGCCCAGCTCATCTTCAGGCTACCCTCAGCCACCTCTTCACCCTCTCTCAACTCTGACTGACTGTCCGCCATGCAGGAGTGGTGTGCCGCCAATGATCTCTGCCTCAATGCCAGTAAGACTGAGATTCTCCTCATCGGCACACCCGCTCCCTCCTTTCCTGTCACACTCTGGCTGGCCTCTCTTGGCCCTCTTCCTGCTCCTACCTGTGAGGCTAAAAACCTCGAGGTCATCTTTGACTCCACACTCTCCTTCTCTCCTCACATCTCTGACGTCTCTAAGAAGTCACACTACCAGCTGCACCTCCTCAGAGGTATTCTTCCTTTGCTCTCCTTCCCCCACAAGCTCACTGTCTCCAGAGCTCTGGTTCTCTCTAGGCTGGACTACTGCAACAGCCTCTTTCTAAATCTACCTGCCTCTACTCTCCGCCCTCTGCAACTTATCCAAAACAGGACTGCGAGACTTGTCCTTGGTCTCAAGCCCAGGGATCATATCTCTCCAGGACAAAAATCTCAGCACTGGCTACCAGTGCCTGCAAGGATTAAGTTAAAAACCCTCTACATTGTCCACAAGGCCTTCTGGGGCCTGGGCCCCAATACCTTCAACTCTCTCTTCCTAAATATCTTCCTTCTCGAGGTCTTCGCTCATCCGCCTCCAACTCCCTCAGGGTCAGTCGCTTCTCCAAGCAACGAGTTGGTGGTAGATCTTTCTTCTGCTGGGGCCTCCCTCTGGAACAGCCTCCCTGCCTCCCTGAAACTTGAGGAGAATCATCTCTGGTTCCGGAGGCACCTCAAAACCTTTCTCTTTGCTTCTGCCTTTTCTCCTCCTCTCCCCTGCTGACTTCCTGGCTGTATCTGACACTGCACTGGTTACCTGGCCACCTTCTGATCTCTGGCCCAGGTCCCCTCCCCTGCCAGTTGCACACCTGCACAGCCTACCTGGCAACCCCCGCACTTGGGGACTGTTTCTTTATCCCTACAAGTCTCATTACCAGCACTTGACACCTGATGTCTGCACTTACCCTTGCCAGCTGCCGGCCGTACTTTTACTTATTGTTTTTTATTTATCCCATGTACTGCACTGTCCCCCTCCCCCGCACTTTCCCACTTCCCCTCCCCATGCACTTGCGCGATCTGAATGACACCTGGCCTGGTAGGATTGTTGTCTGTCTTCCCTCTGTTCCCCCTACCTTGCCTCGTCGCACCTTGAAACACTTGTCTATAGGCGTGTTACAAATACAATACAATATCATATCATATCAAAATGTGGATATCAGCAGGGCCCTCAGGTTTATCTGTAATAGTTAGATAATTTTCCCTTCCTCGAATATTTGTCACATATGGTGCAGCCTATCAGAGTGTGCATACTTCTAGAATCTCCATGACACGTTAAATAGTATCCAGTGTAATGGAATGTTATTAATGAAGGTTTCCTCCTCTCAGTGGTATGCATGAGCATAGCAATGACACTTTTGTCATTGCCTTTTCACATGCTTTATGCACGCATTATTCCTTGGACTGTGGCTCCCAGCCAAGCACTAGCTTTCACCAATCTCCATAAAAGCATACAGTACTGAGGATACACATGAAATGGAAAGAGCAGCAAGTTACTCACTTCCCATTGAGGAGCGCAGGTTTTACTTCTGACCTGAATTCTTGACGAGAAATTAGACCTTGATTATTAATTTGCCTCAAGAATTGAGCACAGTTCCCTCTGTGGCTCCTTTTCAATTCTGACGCTATACAAAACTGATGACATTAGATTTTTACTACCAAGTGTTATCTGTAAGTGTTTGTCCTAGCGAAGGTCTCGATTTCTTTTTTTTAAACATTTCTTTTTACATTTTGTATTGAGCTGAAACATGTCAACTCCTTGTCTGGACTCCTTGTGTAGATAGTTAGGATAATTCTTAGCAAATGTGTACATTATGAACTTACTTTCCCAAGCACTTGACAAGGCTCCCAGCGTTTTCATATTAGTATTTTTGCTAAACTGTTTGTATCAGTTGCTTGATTGCATTATGTACACCTGTACCCTTTCTATGTATAATCTTTTGAATAAATAAAATATTGATTTTGATGTAATTTGGTTAACATTTATATACTGCATCAGCAAGTGTATAATATGTTGTGCACAGAAAAGTGGAATTCATTTTTCAATTTTTTTTTTGTAATTCACTGCATGGCTTACTAGTTTACTAAAGTTGCAGTCAGATTATTCAATATTCTTCCACTTTATCACCTAAATCTGGGACTTCTCTCACTACCTCATGCACCATCACAAGACACTCATGCTTTATTAATGTCAACTAATCAGACTCTCATTTCATTTTCAGTGATCGAAAAAACCAAAGGTGATTCCTTTAGTTTGGTTGCAAGTCAAACAGACCACATCATATCCGTTAACCCGCTCACTTCCAACTATCCTGACCTGCCCCACAGACCCTTTTCCTTTATGGAGCACTGACCAAATGATCATAGGACCATTGAGGTTTTAGGCTAGTGCTTCTGGCATGCTATTCCCACCTTTCTCCTTAAAGGGTGTATTAATATGAGCCCCAATCGGTCTTCTCTATCAATGTCAGAGGATGATGTGTAGCAATAATGCTTCCGGTTCACGGTAGCTGTTTTAATGTGCTTCCGGTCTCAACTCCTCACGCTAAGGGGAGTAGCGCCTCCACCCAATGATTATTTCCTTTCTTGCTGAATGACCTATTTTTAAACCAGGCATGTGTGAACCATTCACCTTAGTACAACAGTCTTGTCCCAGGTACCTCGGACGGCGAAAGGGCTTATAGTCTGCAGTTTGTGGCACCGACCAGAATGGACTCTAATTGTCCATGGCTAACAGGGAAAAGGGTTAACCTACAAGAATCTGACCTACAAGAATCTACTAAAAGAAAATACAAATATTTAAAAATTACAGGAATGGGGGCGCATGAACTATGTCATAGGGAATGGAAGGCAGCACAGTCCTTTGGGAAGATTTTCCTGGAAAAGAACCCCCCCCTTCCTCTAGCTGTCCTGTTTGATTTATTTATTTAATTGGTCTGGGGACTGTACGCTACCACATTGGAGAACACTTAAGATTGTGTTACACCATCCCACAGGTCTGCCAAAAACATCAGCTACTTCTGTGCTAAGGTACACACCAGAGCTGAACACCAAGAGACATGAGATCTGCTGATAAGAAAGATTGTGGTACAAAATCTAGCGCAACAAGGAGCATGAAAACACAACAACCTTCAATTCAAAGGTGATATTATTTTCCCCCTCAATACCGTAGGCAATTTATGAGTGAAAGGCTCTTCAGCTGCTATCTTGCTCAACCAATATCTCATCAACATAATCAGCACCAACTGAAACATTTAGCAGTCAGACTGGCAAACTATCAGCCAGAAGGGGCATTACCAAATGTTTCTCATACATCCCATTTGCCACCACCAACCTTCTAAATATGAACTCACTTGAGGCCCTCTGATCCTCAATCAGCAAGCCCCACTCTATCCTCATGATTTAACTCAGTTACTCAAAATGGTCAACTTCAACTCAGGCTCTATAATAATTTGGTGCACCTTGCAAATCTCTGAAATAAATACATTCATTATTTTGCACAATCGCAGCATCAAACTCTACAGCAGAGGAGCACATTTAATCCTGCATCCCTGCCTGACACCTATTACATGTGATTTGTCTCATTCTGAATAACTGACTGATCAAGCCAAGAACCAATAAGGGGTAAATTTGATTAAGAAAATTGTTCAATGGAGAAAGGATCCTACTGAAATAATTGGAAAAACTGCTATACTTTGTCTAAACTCCTTGTTTCTTGTGGAAAAGTCTGTTTTACTAAGTACCTAGTCTGCATTTTACAGCCACTGTTAGTACGTGATAACAAAGTTACTGGCTCATTACGAGAATCCTGCTAAAAACAGAGTCATTATCGGCATGGAGGAAGTAGCGGGTCGGTGCTCCCATGACACCGCTAATAGCGGCTGATTACGAGTGTGCGAGTACGAGTAAACCCCCATGCTGGTAATGGCCGTACCACCATGCCGCTAAAGGCCTTCCCCCCCCCCCGATAGCAGCATCACGGGACCCACAGATACCGCCTCCGCCAAGGAGCAACCCCTTAATAACGGCCCGGTAATAACATCGTGGTAATACCAAGCTCGTAATACCGGACCCGGAAGTAACGTCATTGCGTTGGAACGGGAAATGCGCCGGTGGCCATCATTAAAAACACGATCCATTGCCATCCTCCCAATCTGGCAGTGAAACAGAGGAGAGAGCAGTGCCATACCATCCAGCATGTCGAAGGCTACCCGTAAAACAACCCCCCGCCTGCGCAAGTAGTGCTTCTCCGATGTGGAGCTAAACATGCTGGCTGACACCCTTGCAGCCCATGCAGTTGCGATTTTTGTCTCCAACCTCAAAAAGGGAAGCACAAATAAGGTAAAAAGAAATATGGGAGGAGGTAGCGCGCAAGGTGTCTGCAGTTGGCACCACCCCCTGCACAGTCAAAGACTGTAAAAAAAGATGGGACGACCTCCGTCTCAGGGTCCGGAACATCCTGGCCAGCAATCGCAGGGAGGCCATGGCCACATGCGGGGGTGCCCACACCCCAGTCAAACTGATGCACTGGGAAGAAACCTGCAGCACGACCATCCAAATGGAGTCCATAGAGGGCTTCGGCGAAATGGAGATGGGTGCTGTGACATCGGGAGATGGAGGTGAGTGACCCTGCAAACCCCAGTAGGCCAAACCATGACGTAGTACAACTGATGTGAAAGTGAGCCAAGCCAAGCCAATGCATGGCCCATCATACACACACATACAGATACACACACATACAGATCCATGTACAGATGGAGGCCCAAACCCTGCCACAATGAAATGCATGCTGTGTGCCAATCCCATTACCAACAGAGACCCAACACACAGGCACCATTTGCATGTCATATATCACACAAAACTCATTAAAATGGCATGCCACCTGGTACGCATCTGTTCCGAATGGAGAAGCCACGGCTCATGCCAATATGTCCCCCCCCTTGAAACTACCATGTGTGACACGCCTATAAGCTTGCAATGCATGAGAAATTAAATACTGTACAGTACCAACTCATGCATCTTGCATGTCACACCATCACTGATGCCCTGCATCTCTTCTTCCCCCACAGGCAGTGATGCAGAAGGTGAAAGTCAGGACCCCGCCCCAAGGCCATCTACAACCAGGGCCAGACCACATGGCACTGGCCATTCTACCTCCGGGGCAGCACCGCGGCCCACAGTGCAACCCAAGGCATGTGCACAGGCCAGGCAGGCACATGAAGAAACCACAGCAGCGGACGAGACTACGACTACTATGCTGCCAACAGCTGAAGGGGAGGCTGATGGCACCCAGTCTGCTGCCACAAGTTCAGTGTGTGAGGCAGCAGCCACAGCCCCACTCAGCGATGTGGATGTGAAAGCAGATGAGTATGAGAACCCTGATGGCACAATCCATGTGGAAAGTCCCCGCACCCCAAGCCCCCCGTCCACCCCCAACCCACCATTCAGGGCACACTGTCCAGCCCCATGCTGGATTCTGCGGTTCTACTGCACAGTCCAGATCTCACTACCACCTCCACAGCCCCTGCTGATATCGAGGCACGCCAGTCAAGGGTAGAGGCCCGGCAGGACTCGATGATTGAGCTAGTGCGTCAATATGTGGCTGATGGCGAAGAAACACGCAGGGAGATCCGTGAGGCCAATGCTGGGACCATTGCGGCCATAAATTCAAGTGGTATCATGATCTGTGACAGTTTGGGGGCCGTCACACAGGTCCTAACCAGCATGCTCCAACACATGCAGCGCCAACAACCTGTACCGGCGGTTCAAATCACATCCGCATCCACCCCATTGTCCACACCTGCAAGCTCCGCTCCCTCCAGCCCTGTGCGGATGACGAGGCGCGCAGTGCAAGGCAGACAGAAATGCTGCCCCTGGACACAAAAAAAGCCTGGAAATAGTGTGGGATGACAATGGGCGAGGGGGGGGGTGGTGTTGGTGGTGTAGAGGGGATTAAGGGGTGTTTATTGATGGGTATGGGATGTTTATTGGGGGTTTGGGGTGTTTGGGTGTTTTGGGGGGAGGGGGAGGGCATGTGAGTGGTGGAGGTGGGAAGCAGTTTTTTGTAAATATTCTTAATACACCTGTTGTGTTCAAAATCATTTAATGCCTGGACATTGTTCATTTCGTGTGTGTCCATTCAATTCATGACAGTGCACAGTGCCCAACTCCCCACACACCTTGTGTCCATGTCCACACGGTCCCAGTGCTCAGTGTAGCACTGACACATAACCATCAACGTCCCTGTGGTTCAGAAGTAATTGTCAATCAGTGATTGGCGTACAGCACGGCCATCTTGTGCATCACTTACTGGCAGGGGTGCTGCTTCTCCTCCATCATCATCCCATCAGCCTCACCCGGTGCATGCATGTCAATGTCAGGTGGCAGTGGTACATTTCTCCGGATGCGCATGTTGTGCAGCATTACACAGACCATTGTGATCTTTGCCACCTTCTCAGGGCCATAAAGGAGTGCTCCGCCAGACCTGCTTAGGCAGCGGAACCGTGCCTTCAACAGGCCAAAGGTCTGCTCAATCACAACACAGGTACGGGTATGTTCCCGATTGTACTCCTCTTTGTGCCTGTTCTGCAGGTTCCGCACAGGGGTAAGTAGCCACGGCTTCAAGGGATAGCCTCCATCACCTGCATGGGAGCACAAAGAGGTATGTGTGAGTCAATTTGAGCTGACACCTTTAGGATTCACAGCCATGGCTGCAGCTCTTTGTGTTGACATGCGGTATGTATGTACACAGGTTCATGTGATGCTTTGTGTACTGCACTATGGTCTGCTAGTGTGGATTGCATTGTACAGATGATGCAGGGTGTTCACTTGCATGCTGATGCGGATACTGTGGATGCGGAATGATGTCTTGCCACCCATAATTGCAGTGTATGCTACTCTGTACCTAATCACACTAGCGGCATTGGCACAGTTGTAATCATGTTCAGTCATTCATCGCTTGACATACCATGGTGGCCTGCTTGTGCGTCTTGCATGTTGTCATTGATGTACGGCATTGGTGTTATGTATGCAATTGATGTGTCATGTTCAGGTTAGGCTGTTCAGGACAACAGTGTTTAGCTCTGAGTGCATTGTCCACTCACCGCCCAATCCCACCCAGGTGGAGTATGCATCCCCCCACCTCACAACCCCGATGCACTGCCATGGCCCAGACAGGCAACTTACCGAGCAGCCAGGCACGCCGTCCAGCATGTCGCTCCATGTAATGGGGTAGCGTGGAGTTACACAGCACCATGGCATCATGTGTAGATCTGGGATATCGGGCGCAACAATGTGTGATGATCTTGCAGGAGTCACTTACCATCTGCACATTGATGGAGTGGTATTGCTTGCGATTGCGGTACACCGCCTCTATGGCATGAGTGACAACCAGTTCGACATGGGTGCAGTCGAGGGCACCAATGCAATTGGGCATGCCTGCCAGTGCATGGAAGCCTACTTTAGTGTCGGCAAGCTCCTGGGCAGTCTGTGGTAGGGATATGTGGGTGCTAGCATGCTTCAGGAGGGCATCCAGCACTTGGGTCAGCATGCGTGAAAAGAGTGGTTGTGATTTACCATGCAGCTGGCCCACTGTGTGCTGGTAGGTGTCTGTGGCCAGGAAGTTGAGCACAGACACCACCTTTAGTAGCGGGGGGATGGCAGTGCATATTTCAATGAGGCTGACGATGTTGTTGTGTATCATGTCCACTATGGTTTTGATGGAGTCCCGGTCCATCCGGTTCAGGGTGTGGATTTGCTCAGGGATTAGATTGAATGGACTGGGTCTGATGCGAGGGATTGGTGGCTTCCTACGTGGTACCACTGGCTGCACTGCTGGAACTTGCTGGGCCTGTCTCACCCTCTCTCCTCCTCCTGCGTCTCCTCTGTGCTGCCTGTTGTTGTAGCTGTAGTTGTTGTTGCTGTAGTTGTAGCAGGACAAACATGTCCTCCAGCCCCATGGTTGCAACAGCTAGTGGTATAATTTTGGTGTAGGAAGGGGTGTGGTGTGTGGGTGTACTCCTTTTGTACTGGGTCAGGCTCCATAGACTCCACCTGTGGTGATTGTGTGCACCTGTGGCAGTTGCCTACAGTGCAGGTTGCTATTTACGGGTGGTCCGCGATGCCTGTATTGCCGCTGTCGTGCAGGTCCTAATTACCACCTTTGGGGTGCCGGTAAGTGCATGCCCACGTAACTTGTGATGTCCTCCTATTAGCGGCATCACGGTATTTCCGCCGCAAAGGGGGCGTGTGTACGCGCGCATGCTGGTAAGAAGGGGCACGGTACGGTCGGTGGCGGTAATGGTGGGTAGTCGGCTCGTAATGGCCCGGACCCGTTAATGATGCCGCTAATACCATTCCGCCTTCCTTTTTTCATTACCTCCATGCTCGTAATGAGGCCCACTGTCTTCTGTCCTCTGGGCTTCCAAAAACATGCCCCAAATCTCATTCACAGATGTGTGCACAAAACCCATTCAATGGGGATCAGTGCAGATCACAGCAATAAGCTCGGAGGCCAGTACCAGGGTGTCCTTTCTGCCCATCTGTAACCCACTGCTTTTCCACAATGCTGTAGTTGACCTAAAGTGTATTTGACTTGCAGATATTTCTTGTTGGTTAACTGTTTAAGTGTGATCTTCCCCAAATAGCTTCTGGAATACATCTAACGTGGCTCGGCATGTTATTTATTTTCACTTTGAGCCACAGTAAATCATCTCCACAAGCCTGCATCTTGCCAATTGTTAATCCACCAACTTCAGAACTGGCCCTAGGCAAAAGTGCCCGCAGTCAAGTGCACTACTTTCTGCATTTTGAAATATGTGGTGCATGTCCTGCCAAGTTTAGCTGTGCCAGGTGGCAGGGAGTTTGTTGTGCTGGTCATGTCCGATATGACCTTACACATTGCCGGAGCATACTGCTCCTTGCTGAAAAGGCAGGGAGGCTATCTCAGGGGCAACGGGTATGTCTTGGAAGTGAGGAAATGCAGAGTAAAACAGGTTCGAATTTCAGTCCGTGCTTAGGGACTGTATTAAGTGTGTTACAAAACATCAATCTACCATTCTGAAAAAAACGAATCTATATGCAGGTTGGATATCAAACTTTGCCACACTGCCCCTTCCTGTGCAAAGTAGTACAAACAGCTCTTCCGTTTCAACTGGAGGCACACATTGGCTTTCTATCCAGATGAACAGGATATGGTATGATTTGGCATTTATAACGCGCCTATAACAAGTGTTTCAAGGCGCGAAACTGCCTTCCAAGTCACATTTTGATGAGGTTAGTCTTCCCTTTTCTTATTGATGTTCCAGAGGCTTAAAACACTGATCCACAGTGCCATTTTACCACTCTATCCTCCTGCATGGTGTTGTGTACTGCGTACACGAGGTACGCATGCGCGAGCCTCTACGGAGCTCGCGCATGCGCGTTTAAAGAATAAAGGCGGTGCCCGGCAGTTCGCGCCAGAGACCGGAGCCATTACACGTCTCCGGCGTGTGTTCTATGCATTCATGCATGGGTGCGTGTGGATGTATGCTTGTGTAACGGCCGACGGCCGGCCCCCGAACACACAAAACTTGCGACGAGGCGGGATCGGAGCTGTCTTCCCGTTTCCGACGACATCGGCGAAACGGAATACAACTCCACAGTCGCGGACCCGCTCTAACAGCCGGCGGCCATTTTGAGTGCTCGTTCACTACAACACACGCAGTGGTTGCGGCCCGTTTTGGGTGCTTGTGCGCCATCTGCCCGTTGCAAGCAGCTGCAACAATTTTTGGACACTCCACAGCCCAGCTGGTGCAGGGCTGTGACACAGGAAGTGGCAGAAGAGCCAGCAGGAAGACTCTGCCACAGTTGGGAGCCGGATTACCCATCAACTTGCCAAGAAAATACTGTGAGTACCTATTGTGATGGGTGAAGAAACAGATGATGAGGCCGCTGTTGCCCCAATGCCACGCAGAGTGCGCACCACTCTGGCTCCCATGCCTGAATTTGATACCACGGGGCCCCCATCGAAACATGGCCCAAAATGGCTCATATGGGTCAAAAGACTGGAAATGATGTTCAGAGCCTCGGGGGAGACAGAGGACGAGGCAAAGATCGCCATCATGATGTACTCTGCAGGCATTGAAGTCCAGAAAATATGACTCCCTCGACATTCCAGTGGCGACATATGACGCTGTCAAACAAGCACTTCGGGATCACTTCCTACCCTTAGCGAATGTTGACTTCGACAGGTTCGTCATGGGGGCAGAAAAACAACGGAGCGAAGAGTCACTGGACCAGTTTTGTGCCCGTTTGAGACACCTCGCGAGCTCCTGCAGGTGGGCCAACGAAGAGGAAATGGTCCGTAACCAATTGCTGCAAGGATGCTGCTCAGGAAAACTCAGGAGGCAAGTCCTGAGGGAACCAGGGCTGACTCTCTGGCAAATCCTAGACATGGGAAGAGCGTATGAACTGGCGGAGGCCAGAGGATCGAAAATGGACGCAGCCACGCATCCCAAGAATGAGGAGGAGGCGGCACTTGCAGTCAGACGTTTCACACCTGGGAAGGCCAGATGGACACCGAAGAGGGGAGAAGGACCCACAACATCAGGTACCCCTCAGTAGTGCTCTTACTGTGGATATGACCTCCCACAGAGAGGTGAATGCTCAGCCAAATCACGAACATGCGGCAGGTGTGGGATACCTGGGCATTACGCTAGAATGTGTGGGCCGCCATGCCCGTGGCAGCAAGTAGAGGACCAGAGAGGGCCGGTAGAGGTGGTGCTCGCACCGTGAGGGGCATATCATCCCTTGAACAGGACGTGCATGACCTGCACATTGCCGAAGAAGAGGAGGAAGAAATTTTCTTCATTTCCAGCATCGCAAATGGCCCTGGAACTCGACGAAGACCCATATGTACTGTAGACATTGGAGAGATTCCCACTCCAGTCCTCATCGACATGGGAGCTTCAGTCTTCGTACTGGCGGACAGACATTACAACGCACTTGCAGGCCCACCAACCCTGTTGCCCTCCAAGGCTCAAATATACGCTTTTGGTGAAGATACTCCCCTACCCATCCAAGGGGTACCTACCCCAGTGACCCATGGCCAGAACAGCATCAAAGCGAGGTTTTTTATCACCAGCGTAAGCCCGCACTCTCTTTTAAGCTGCGCGGCATCTGAAGCACTCAACCTTGTTCATTTCACTTTTGCTGTATATCATACAGATCTGGACAGCCTGCTGACAAGCTTTGAGAGGCTCTTCAGAGGCATAGGGAAACTGAAGGCTGAGCCAATAAGGCTCCACATTGATGAGTCAGTCAGACCAACGGTGCTGAAACATCGCCGCATACCGTTTCATCTGAGGGCTCAGGTGGAAAAGGAGCTGCAAGACTTAGTGGAACGAGACATCATTGAAAAAGTGGAAGGACCCACCCCGTGGGTCTCTCCAATTGTAGTGGCCCCAAAGCCCAAACAGCCTGGGGCTGTACGCATTTGCGTAGACATGAGACTTCCTAATCTGGCTATATAAAGAGAACGTCATCTCACTCCCACTCTAGACGACATTGTTGGAGAACTGAGAGCAGGTTACCACCAGTTGGAGCTCCACCCAGAGTCTAGATATATTACGACCTTTACAACCCACGAAGGACTGTATCAATATAAAAGACTCCGTTTTGGAATATCCTCAGAGGCAGAAGTCCTCCAAAATGCTATCAGGGGGGCTCTGTCCGGACTAAAAGGAGTGATAAACATGTCAGACGATATCCTAGTTTTTGCCAAATCTGAAGCAGAGCATATCAAGTGTCTGGAAAACACTTTTCACAGACTCCACAGCCCCGGGCTGATGCTGCACCAAGAAAAGTGTGAATTCCTGAAGGACAGCCTAGAGTTTTTTTGGATTTGTCTTCCATGCGGGAGGCATATCCCCAGATCCTGAGAAGGTGAAAGACATTCGAGAGGCGTCACCTCCCACGTCCCCGGCAGAAGTCTGCAGCTTTTTAGGGATGGCGAACTATTGTGGGCGTTTTATTCGAGATTTAGCATCCCTTTCTGAACCCCTGAGAGCGCTCACTAGGAATGAAGTGCCATGGACGTGGACTGGAAAGGAACAGAGAGCATTCACGGCCATCAAGGATGCTCTGTCTGAACAAGATACCATGGCATATTTCAACCCAGCCCGGGAGTCTGAAATTATAGTGGATGCCAGTCCAGTGGGACTTGGGGCGGTTCTCATGCAGGCGGATCAACAGGGATCCATGCGACCCGTTGCATACGCCAGCAAGGCACTCACAGACACAGAGAGAAGAAATTCTCAAATTGAACGCGAAGCCCTCGCAATACTATGGGGCTGTAAACATTTTAGACTATATATCCTGGGGAAACCTGTTGTAGTGGTGACGGACCACAAGCCCCTAATTCCCATTCTGGCAGGCGCTTCTTCCAAAACGCCACCTCGGATAGAAAGGTGGATGCTATCCCTCATGGAGTACGGGGTGAAGCTGGTATACTGCCCAGGTACGCACAACCCTGCGGACTATTTGTCTCGTCACCCCGGCGCAGGACAATCCAGAGATACTACGGAGGTTGCAAATTGTGTGGACACCATTCACATGGTCGTCGAGTCCGCACTTCCCATTGCCTTGACAAGACAAGAAATTGCCAACGAATCGAACTCGGATGAAGCATTTCTGAGAGTGAAAGGTGCGGTAGCCACAGGAGCATGACGGGAGCTCCTTTTGAACGATGCCCGGAGAAATGCAGAAACGCAAAGGGATTTGCAATTGCTCTGGAGTGCACGACATGAACTGTCAGTAACTGCCGATGGTCTCATGCTGAGAGGGCACCGGATTGTGATCCCCAGGTCACTTGTGCCGAAGGTCCTTCAGCTGGCACACAACGGACACCAAGGGATGACCAGAATGAAGGCACGCCTCAGACTCAAAGTCTGGTTCCCCGAATTGGAAAAGAGAGTGGAAGATTTTGTGAGGGCATGCATCCCGTGCCAAGCCACGAGCCTGGCGGAGAAAGGACCACCGATTCAGACCATGGCAAGGAGTGATTTACCCTGGGGGACAGTACATGCCGACTTTGGCTCTACCGGAAGAGGACTATACTTCCTAGTAGTAACTGACCAGTGGTCCCGATATCCAGAGGTGGAACTGGTCGAGTCCCAGGCCACCGACCACACCACCCTGGCCATGGACAAGATATTTGCTACCCATGGTTTTCCCATCGAGTTATGTTCTGACAATGGGTCACCTTTTCAAGGGCAATCGTTTGCTCGATACTGTGAAGAGAGAGGGATAAAACACCGAAAAGTTACCCCACTATGGCCAAGAGCCAATGGAGAAGTAGAGCGTTTCATGCGCACACTAAACAAGGTGTTTCGCATATACGAAAATGGAGGTGAAGACCTCTGACGAAATTTATTTGAATTTCTCCGGGAGTATCGCACAACACCTCATCGATCAACTGGAATAGCCCCTGCGGAAGCACTTTTCAAGAGAACTCATACCTGAATCAGAAGGGAGACAACCAGGAGTGATCGACAATGACCAAGTACAGTTAGAAAGGTCATGGAGAAACGATAATGAAACAGCGCAGAGAAGACTGCCGGAAAAACAGATTGCAGTTGGAGATACCGTGTTGGTACGAAACAGAAGAGCAGAAGGAAAGTTGTCGACAACTTACGAGACCCAACCACTGGGTGTAACACACGTGAAAGGTACAATGGTCACCGCAGCCAATGCCAGAGGAACCATCACCAGAAATGTGTCATTCTTCAAGCGCATCAAGGCCGCTGGTGGCGAGGCAACAGCAGAACAGGTCCCGGAACAAGGGGAAGAGACAGGGACGGAGGAAGCCACTCCACCTGCAGATCCCGAGACATCGGAGGCCCCTGGTGACGCGGCACCACGATACCCGAGCAGTGCCGGACGACGACTTCCACAGAGGTTCCGAGACTTTATCATGGACCCTGCACCATAGGCGGGGAAATCTGTCGTCGTAAATCCGAAGAAGGAACCAGGTTGTGTTTCTGCAGTTAATTGTTAATTGTTTGTTTCTGTGGAAAAGGAGGGATGTTGTGTACTGCGTACACGAGGTACGCATGCGCGAGCCTCTACGAAGCTCGCGCATGCGCGTTTAAAGAATAAAGGCGGTGCCCGGCAGTTCGCGCAGGAGACCGGAGCCAACACACGTCTCCGGTGTGTGTTCTATGCATGTATGGGTGCGTGTGGATGTATGCTTGTGTGACGGCCGACGGCCGGCCCCCGAACACACAAAACATGGGACTGATGACCACCACGTTTTAAATAGAGTGTTCTCATCTCTAGTGAGTAGACAGCAGTTTGTTCACATGTTTTTCTATCTTACCCCTCCCCCCATTCTCTTGGGCATTTGGTGTTCCCTGTGGAATTACCGATAGCAATGTTCTTTAAACCTTACATGGAATCACCTCAATATTCTGCCTACTAACTTGATATTAAATCACAATGATTTCACCATCACACACCATTTTTGCTATTCTTTGTGACCCCCATTACATGGGAAGCCTGAATGCGTGCAATATACTAGAAGCTAAAGCAGACTTAAATTGCGTATGCTCTAATGCATTGTGATGTATCAGGGTCCCAGGTTCAATCCATGTTTTCTGATGGTGCCTTAGGAGACAGTGCCTAGGAAGGCTTCATCCGATCCCTTGTTTGATGTGCCAGATCTAGGCTTTTACATTGACTGCCACTTCTCTTCCACTTGATCAGGAAGTTGCAAACCGTGTGGTGTCCGCTGAGCAATGGAACTTATTTCCATAGCACAAACGTTACAAAAAAGTACTGTACTTGACTTAGATACATTCATTTTGAAATGTGTGGGCCTCACATGACTCAAATAAAGTTGGAAAAATAGTATTCACTGGGTTTTTTGCAATTTACCAAAGGTCTCCAGGCAGTTTGGTGAATCTGATAAAGAGGGAGATGGTGAAAGTTAATGGGGTCTAGAGAAACCCCTCAACGCTCACACCAGAAAAAATAGAACCCACTAGGTAAAAAAGCCCAGCACACTCCCTACAAGAAGCACAAGTTTTATTTTCACAAAAATAAAGGACTCTGCTGCCAGGGAGCGCTCTGCCAAAATCGGGGCAAACGACAAGTTAAAAAGGCACACTGTGTCATCAGTGATGTAAGTTACATAGGTTACAACTCTCAATGTCTGGTTGGCGCGTCCCTATAGATAGGCTACCTTCTCCATAAGGGATGCCAGTCCATTGGTCCTAGCCCCTTCTCTCCATCTCCTTCCACGTGGGCTCCTCCTGGTACATCATCGGGCACGAAGCTGCAGTTAGCAATTATACGCAGAAAAACAATGCATTCTCTATCTCTACTATCACAAGCACTTGGTAATGCAGACAAAGGCTCGGAGGATACTTTCGAGGTCACTATGAATTTCCACCTGTCAGGCTGAGTCTTGAAGTGACATCCGCATTTGCTGCTGAACCCAGACAAACCCTCAAAAGCCTGATGCACTCAACTAACTTATTCACAGCTGAGCACACCACACCCTCGGGAGTGGTGGGGAGGAGGGAAAGTGGAGAAAATAAATAAGACACAGATTCCTTCTGTGCCCTGAGGATTATCTGCAGCGGGAAGAAGAGAGAACAATAATTCTGGTTATGTACAATAAACTACCTCAACCTTTCCTGAGTTCCAAAACCAGTTATTTAAGATCAGTACCTGTTATTCCTCGCAGACTTCCTAGACGAAGTTCTTAGTTTAGTCACTGGACTGGAATAGGTTGGATTACAAATATATCTTGAATATTCTTCTTCTCCTTTAAATCTTTGCTCAACACTTCTAACTCAAATTAAGGTCCATGCCTTTTACCTTTACTTATTCAGGTGCACACTTTCTTCTTCTTTTGCACGCTTCAATTATGAGTTCCAGGTCTCTGGCTCCTTAAAACACCCAAAGATTAAAGTTCAATTTTCAGTCAGCGAGGCAAACTCTCAAGAGTTTTCCAACACTAGCGGTTGTCAAGCAACAGAAATGCTAGTGAGCAGATTTCTCCGATAGGAGCGCAATGTCAGAAAAAATGTAACAAACCGAAACGCTTGGTTTTAAAAGTGCGAACAAACGGGAAAATAGGCGTGCACAGTTCAAAACATACACAGGCTGTCCAATGTTAATTTTGAAACTCCTTCAGTATAATTACATTTACCTTCAAATACAGTATTAAACTCGGAAACAAAAATGAAGGGGATCCCTCACATATATATTTTGAAGTTATATTAAGAGTTAGTTGCAAGTTCACTTAGCTTTGAAATTGAAGACAGCTATTCTGGATCCTTCAGTCAGCTTGTTTTCTTCTGGGAAAAAAACGACTTTCGAATGGATTGTCCTCCAACTATTCCACATCTTTGACTTGTTTGTTTATTTATTTGTAACACGTGTCAGACCAAAGGGTATCAGGGCAGAAAGGATAAGGAGACTTTAAGCTTGCACATGAGTTACAGAGTTATACAGCTGTGTACTTCCGAATTTTTTTCGACAGAGGGCGTCCTGCATCAATGGCATCGGGTCGATGTCCCTCAAAACGTCCGTCGAGGACGATGTCACCGGATGTTATAAATAGAACGCAAGGCGCCCCGTAGCCTCAGTTCCGTTTTTTCTGCAAACGTGTTTGCTTTGGAGACTCGGCACGCCTCATGTATTCCTTGTGAATATGTCGTCCTCTTCTTCGACCCCTCCGACTCTGCGGTCTGGCTTCAAGACTTGCCAGGACTGCAAGTCTAATATGTCGATAACTGACCCGCATCACATTTGTTTGTGGTGTCTGGGAGAGAGTCAGGACAACGACGACTGTTCCAAATGTCAGTTGCTGACTGCTAAGGCCTTGCCGGAGCGTAAGGGGAAGTTACAGGTAGGTAGGAGTTCCAAACCCAGTAAGTCTCGTAAAGCTGCCAAAGGCATGTTCACCGACGATTCGAGGGGCGACTCTCCTCGTCGGAAGGAGTCCCGGGGATCTCGGTCGTGGAGTGTTTCCTCATCTCGTCTCGGCATTCCCGGAAGCACCGTCACCGGTCGCCTTCCCTGTCCTCCTTGGAGAATGGCGCTGTGAGGAAAGTGGCTTGTTCTGCAAAGTCCTCGACTCCGGAGGAATGGGCAGCCTTCAAGGAGCAGATGCTGGAGATTTTCCAATCCCAGGGCACAGTTCTGTCCGCACCTTTGGAAGAAACCGGCAGGGAACGGTCCTAGTCCGTGGCTCGTGCACCTTCGGGCTTGGGTCCTCGGCACGATTCTCATCTGGAAACTTTGAGATCCAGTTCGGACAAGGTTCAGGTTGATCGCCAGAGACGTGCTTCCAGATCTCGGTTCTCGTCCCTGGCGAGACCGCAGAAGTCTGGTAAGGGCTCGAGGTTGGCATCGACTCCGTCGGCACTGTGTCCGTCGGATACCTATGTCGAAGCTTTGCCTTCACACCAGCCCTCAGTGTTGTTGACGCCGAAGCCATCGACACACCTCGACGCCGAAGCAGTCGGCGCCCTCAACGCCTTCAGTGCCTTTTGGCCGGAATTTGCCGATGGAGGTCCCCGGTACTGTGGATCCTCCAACGAAGGCTACTTCCATGTCTGTGAGCCCTGTTAAGGATTCCAGACCCTCTTCTGTCCCAAGGCAGGAGTTTATTCTCCCTCTGGATGATATCTATGAGGATGAGGAGGGGTCAGATTTGGAATTTGAGCCTGATGTGGCTCCTGTCTTTTCCCGGGTCAGTCAGTTGGAAGAGTTACATCAATCTCTCCATGATGCCAGTGACTTGAACACTTCTCATGAGGTGGAGTTTGGCAGACATGAGTCATCCTACAGGAGGCTAATGGCTAGGGTCACTGAGTATCTTGGTTGGTCTAGTCCTCTGGAAGCTTTTGTTCAGGATGACTTAACTGATATTTTGGATCAAGGTCCATCCTCTGACCTGGTGTTACCTTTTCATTTGACATTGCAGAAAAGGATGGTGGCTGCTTGGCAGTCACTGGAATCTCTTCCGGCGGTTAACAAGTCGTTTACTAAAAAATACTGCCCTTCCATTAGCGACCACAGCTACCTTTCATCTCACCACACTCCCGAGGGTTTGGTGGTTCAGGCGGTTACGGCCACCTCGAGGAAGGCGGCGTACCCTATGTTAGGGAGAATTCTCTGTTTAGGCTGAATTTCCTAACCTAGTGAGTCCCCCAGCAGCTTTGCTGGACTTTTGGGGTTTATTTTTTTCTCCTGCCAAGAGTGAGACTCTTTTACCCTCACTCTTGGGCATGATTTGAGTGTGTTTCTTTGAATCTAGATGTGTTTAATGGGCTATGGGGTCTTTTACTCCATAGGGCTTCATGTGTTTTTGTGATGTGTGTTACACAGCACCCTCAGTGCAGTGACACAGGGGTGTCATAGTGACCCCCCAGTATAGACTCCATACCCTGGGACTGACTACTGTCTCCCAGGGCATGTAAAGTCACCATTGACTTTACTAGTCTTAAATTCTGAACAGAACCAGTACAAACCATCATATTGTGGACGTACTGGCTGGGGCAATTCAATTGCCCCGGGGTCTGTTAGTCGAGGGGGCACGTCTCCGTCCCCCCGATCGAGTTTTGGCTGGTGGCAGTGGATACTACTTTTTATATTCAACCGCAAATATTTTCCTATGGGATTTCCCATTGTTTTAGGCTACTATCTTTATTTAATTATTTACGGTAGCCTCGAACATACCGCCGGTTTATTTAATTAATATTAATTCTCCGGTTGGTATTTTTTGCCAAAACTTGATTCTAAAATGGCGTTTGTGTTCTCTTCTGTGACTCCAACCCAAGTCAAGCCCTTTGTTCCACTTTTTGGCGGGCTTCTCCACAGAAGCCCTCCAAAGTGGTGCCACTCTGTCTGGGGTACTTAGGAGGGGTGGAGGGAAATTTAGGCACCCTGGACTAAGTTGCCTAGGCAACTCAAGTCGCACTCCTGATTGGAATCCTGATCCTGATTGGCCCAAGTGGTGAGCCGGCCGGCTCACCACTTAGCATGTTTGAGTGACAACTAGGCTGAGTGAATGGGGGTTTACTGCATAAAAGCAGGGTTTTGGGGACTGTAACTTCAGAAGTCGCCACAGGACCTAAGAATCCGACGAGGGAGAAGCTGAGCCGACCTGCCACGACACCACCACCGGTGGAGCCCTGCTGGACTGCCTCACCACTTTTCCCAACGACAGAGGAGATCTCCCGCCGGAGAGTCTTCTTCCTTTGACTGGTGGGGATAACCAGTTTCACCGTCTTTTCGCTTTCCCGACGTACCTCGTGGCCGCCTTGCCCGTGCCAAGCACCCCAGCAACCGGGATACCACGTTTTACCACGACCGCGAAACAAAGGTACCACCTTTAACCCGAAAACTCTGCGGCTGGTTTCTTCCCTGGGAGTGCAACGACCTTCATCTTTCCTCCAAGTCGAGATCTTCTCTTCCCCTGGACGACGACGCAACTTGCACCCACTACCAGGAACAACTGCCACCGCTGGAGGGGCCTTCCCACTTAAGGTACCGTGTCCCGCCTGGCTTCCCTTGCTACCGACTGTATGGGGTAGATTTAGCCCCTGGCTTTCGAACCTGGGTTAGTCTGTGACACCCTGGCTAAACTTTCCTAAAACCTCTCTAACCTCTTTTCGAACCCTCTGCAAGACTTTCTAAGCCTAGTGTAACTGTGTGATCTTGGGCGCATTTGTGCTCTGCTCTCTCTAAGAGTGGGCCCAGCCTTTGGACTTTGGCTCACCAGTGACTTTTTGCTCTTCTGCCTTGCTAATAGTGTTCCTGAATCTTAGAGTGGTGTACCTTTCCATATTCTGTCTTTTTTTCCCTCCCTTTCTCACAAACTTATTGGAGTGCAATCTAGTTAAGCGCTCACCTCTGTATGAAAATAAGTGGTGTTTTACTGTGACTTATCTGATAAGGAAAAAGGGGAGTATATATTACAATAGTAACTGTGTTTAGAATATTTTACAATAAGAGTGCTGGTGTGTTTCAACTGTGTGTCTTTAAATAAATAATTATATACTTTGATACCAAAGCTCTGGTCAGTGTTTGCTTGTATTATTGTATCTGAGTGCCTATTGTGTATACTTTGCATACTGCCTAACTCTTCTTGAGGGAAGTCTGTCTGCTCAGCCACAGCTACCAGGTAAATCTGGGTGGTGCAGACTGCTACCAAGTGGGTTTACTGCCAACACCTGTAGTCTTAAATCTTTTGCAGTGGTCCCTAAGGGAACTGCACAGGTTTCTGCCTAACACCCTACCATCCCTCCCGATGGCGACGACAAACGCTTCAATGGTTGGGCACGAAAGGTGTTTTCTGCGGGAAGTATGGCGCTGAAGTCAGCCAGCTCCACTTGTGCCTTACCAAGATTTTCACACACTTTGTGGAATTATGTTTCTCTAGCGGCTGAGCATATTCCCGAAGGGGAAAAAAGGGAGGGGTTCCTTGCTCTCGTGCAAGATGGCAATGGTGCCAAGTGTGAATCCCTTCAATCGGGATTGGACACGGCCGACAGTGTTAGCCGGTCCATGGCTGGGAGCAGCGTTATACGCAGATTTGTGTGGTTGCGGAAGTCGGGTTTTGCTCCGGATGTGCAAGCCCCTCTCTTGAACATGCCCTTTGATGTCACACATTTGTTTGGCAGCAAGGCTGATGAGAGCCTCGAGAGGTTGCAGACCTCAAAAGCTGTGCCTAAATCTTTGAGTGCAGCTGTGCGTCACCCTCTGCCTTTTCATCCTAGGGGACAGCAGTGGAGGGGAGGTTCCTTTCGTTACTACTTTCCTCTTTTGGTAGGACGAGAAGAGACGCCAGTCAAAGGCGCCAGCGAAAAAGTACTTGTGGCGTTCGGGGAAGTAGGGGTGCCAAAGCCACTCAGGCAGCTGCCTCTTTGCCTTCAGGCACTGCCGCAGCCGCTCCAAAACAGTCATGAGGCCATTTTCGATTGTTCACCAGTTGGGGGCAGACTGTCTCAGCATCTCAAAGAATGGCGAGCTATTACTTCAGATCCGTGGGTTCTGGATACAATCGCCCATGGCTAATGCCTTCCCTTCGTACAGCGGCCTCACGACAATCCACTGGAGACTCTCTATTTGAAGCTTCCAGATCCGCTCCTTGTGCGGGAAATCTTGACCCCGCTAGAGAAAGGCGCTATAGAACTGGTGCCTGTAGCAGAGTGGAACAAAGGATGGTATTCCCCATATTTTTTGATTCCAAAGAAAGACGGGGGATTGAGAACCATCTCAGGAAGGACAAGTTCTAGACGGTCACTCTTTCTCAGGACCTCTAGGCCCTTCGACTTCAGGATTGGTTGGTGTCTCTGGACCTACAGGATGCTTTCTTTCTTGTGCTGATTCATCCAAAGCACAGAATGTACCTGAGGTTTGCGGCTGGCAGCTCGCACTTTCAGTTTCGGGTCCAGCCATTCGGATTGACTGCCGCCCGAGGGTCTTTACCAAGCTAATGGTGGTGGTGGCAGCACATCTCAGGTGAGGAGCGATTCACGTCCACCCTTACCTGGACGACTGGCTGAACCGTGCGTGTTCTCCCAAGCAAGCGACGGATCATCTCAGTCTCACCTGCCGCTCCCTCCATAAGCTGGGCTACTCTCTCAATTTCAAGAAGTCGCATCTGACACCTTCCCAACCGCTTCAGTACATCAGGGCTGTGTTGGACACGTCCTTGGGGAAGTGCGCGCCTCCCAATGTGAGGGCTCATCATATTGTGCAGATGGTGGACAAGTTTCAACATGCCCAGCGTCTCCCGGCTTTCTAATTCTTAATTGCTCAACCCCATGGCGTCCTGCATTTTTCTGGTGCCAGAGGCCAGGCTGAGATCCCTGCAATGGGTCCTCAAGATGCAGTGGCCACAATTCTCAGGCAAGATGTCGGATCCTGTTCAGATTCCACTCTCGGTCTCCCAGGATCTTCTGTGATGGGCCAACGAGGGGGACCTGATGAAGGGGGAGCCGTTTTGGCAACTGTGGCCGGAGGTGACAGTAGTGACGGACGCTTCCCTCACAGGATGGGAAGCTCATGCCGACGATTTGACCGCCAGTGGTCATTGGTCTCTGTCCAAACTCCACATTAACCTGTTAAAGCTGAGGGCCATCAGGCTGGCCCTGAAGGCTGTTCTGCCCTCTGTGCAGGGAAGAGTGCCCTGATCATGACGGACAACACAGTGGCCAAGCATTACCGCAACAAAAAGCAGGGGGGGTGGCAGGATCACTCCTGTTGTGCAGAGAGGCGATGCAGCTTTGGTTTTGGGCAATCCAGCAGGGAACATCACTCTCAGCAGTTCATCTGGCCGGAGAGGAGAATGCGGCAGCGGACACTCTTTGCAGGCAGAGAATGATCTCTCACCAGTGGGAGTTGGCTCAGGAAGTCCTTCTGGAGATCTTCGCCCTTTGGGGAACCACACAAGCGGATCTATTCGTGACCAGTGCCAACCGGAGGTGTGAGAGATTCTGCTCAAGGGAATTTCCTCCAAGAGGAGCCTTAGGAGACGCATTTGTCGTGGATTGGTCATTCCCACTTCTGTACGCGTTTCCTCCAGTACCCGTCAATCCTCAAGTGTTAAGGAGGTTGTGGATGTTTGCAGCCCACATGATCCTCTTTGCTCCGGATTGGGCCAGGAGAGCCTGGTACCCGGACCGTCTAGAAATGTCCATCTGCCCTCCAAGCTGTCTTCCCTACCGAGAGGATCTTCTCTCCCCCTCCCCTCCCTCGCAAGGGATTGAGAGGGTTGGGTTCTCCAGCCTGAGGTCAAGACTCTCAACCTTCACGCTTGGTATCTGAAAGGTTGAGATATAAGGATTGGGACCTCCAGGATGATGATATGGAGGTGTTGCTTTTGGACAGGCGGCCGGCAACCAAATCCCTGTACCATTGCCATTGGCGTAAGTTTTGCGACTGGTGCAGAGGACACAATGTTGATCGTTTTCAGTGTTCCATTCCCATGGTTCTATCTTTTTTGCTTTCCTTGGCCCACAGGGGTCTTCAAGTCGGTACCATCAAAGGTTACCTGGCGGCGCGGTCTATCTTCAAGCGCTCGTCTGAAGAATCGTTTTATTTTAACATTCCTTTGATTTCCTAATTTCTTAAAGGGCTCACTAATGTGTTCCTGCTGTCTCCGTTTCAGGTGCCAGTTTGGGATCTGAATTTGGTCTTGAAATGCCTAATGGGTGCTCCATTTGAACCTTTGCACTCTTGTCCTTTGAGACTGTTGTCTTTCAAGACTGTGTTCTTGGTTGCGGTTACATCTGCCTGCAGAGTGAGTGAATTGCAGGCACTTTCATCTAAGCCGCCCTTTACTGTGTTCCACAAGGATAGGGTTGCACTCAGGGTACGTCCTTCCTTTCTACCTAAGGTAGTGTCTGAGTTTCATCTAAGCCAGAAAGTGGTACTTCCTTCTTTCTATCCTCCTCCTCATCCTGGTAAGGAAGAGGAGCAACTCCATAGGTTAGACCCTAGGAGAGCTCTGAGCTTTTATATTTCTAGGATGTCCAGGGTCAGAGTGGATGATCAACTCTTTGTGGGATATGCTGGACACCGATTGGGCCAGGCTGTTACCAAACGGACCTTGTCCAGGTGGATTATCCTCACCATTACTGAATGTTTTAGATTGGCGGGCAGGATCCCTCCTGAAGGGTTGCAAGCTCATTCCACTAGGGCCCTGGCTACTTCCACAGCCCTGCAGCGGGGAGTTCCTATTAGGAATATTTGTGGCACAGCTACATGGGCTTCTATCCACACCTTTGTCAAACAATACTCCCATGATACGCTCCATGGTCAAGAAATGACCTTTGGTAAAGCGGTTCTTTATTCTGCCATCTGATTGGGTATTCTACATTCTTCTCCCTCCTCCATTTTCTGGTACTGCTTTGGGAGTCTGTCAAAGATGTAGAATACTTTGGAGGACACAATCCATTCGAAGATCAAGTTACTTACCAACTGGTAACTTTGTTTCAACTGGATGTTCCTCCAACGTATTCCACATCGCCCTCCCAGCCTGCCCCTCTGGAGAATTTCCTATGCTATTGCAGCTTACGTTCCCTCAAGGCTATGTACAGTCAAGCTGGCATTGTGTAAGAGCATGTCACGTTATGGAGGAAAAAACAAAAAATGAGGCTTCGGGTGCCGTGCGTCCTATTTATAACATCTGGTGATGTTGCCCTAGATGGAGGCCTTCGAGGGACATCGACCCGACACCATTGACGCAGGACGCCCTCTGCCGAAAATATTTCCGAAGTACACAGCTGTGGACCTTACATGTCAAAGATGTGGAATACGTTGGAGGAACATCCAGACGAAAGAATGTTACCAGTTGGTAAGTAACTTGTTCTTCTTCTCCTATGTTTCCTGACTAGGCCCAATAATTAGCCATCAAACAATAGGAGCTTCCTATATCCTGACCTCCTCAGCTGGACAAAGGACAATGAAAGGCAGTTGAGAATGTTTTCCAATTGACCTTGTGAATTATCCAGCCAATCGGATCACCGGCTGAAACCTGCATCTTGACTTGGGAAAGTATCCACACTCTAAATAGAACAGTTAAGTCCAAACTCCAAGAAGGAAAGAAATTAACACAATTGTCACCTCCTAATAACTCCGCCCAAAACTATCATAGAATTAGTTGCCTACACTACCACTTCAGTAGAGAATCCTGACACCACCCTAGCTCGATCCCAGACACGTCAGCGCCATTCCAAAGCTCCCCACCGTCGTTTTTAGGTTTGTTGTTTTGCCCCTCCCAGCACCTCGCAGCACAAATCACATGACCTAGTGGTGGGGGCAGCCATGCCTGTCCCTAAACCTCCTGGGAGCCTGGGTCGATCGCCCTCGCTTCCCAACAGGGAAGAGAGGGAAAATGCAAAGTAGCTTTAATAGTGTGTTGATTAGAGCAGACCGGAATTACTGAGATTGGTGTGTGGGTCCTTTCTAGGAGATCTGCGTCAAGATCCAAGAGCAGAGAGGCATTTGTGTCCAGAGGGGGTGCATGGTGCTAGTTTTCATTGGACCAGTCACTGATAAGCTCGTTGATTGCAGATTGTCTGTTGGGAAGGTTATTCCTTTGATCTGTGCAAGTGTCTTAGTTTGTATGTGTTTGAGGGTTATATGTAGTTTTGCTGACAGGAATTCCCCTGAAGTAATTTACTTTGTGGGAATTTTGCTGTCAAAACTCAACTTTTTTTTAAATTTGCCTCCTCCCCCAACTTCCCCTTTCCCTACACTATCATCCTTCCCCAAACCCGTCACCACCCCTTTTGCCCCCTTGTCTTTCACCCCCTATTTTTCTCAATGAGTTTTCAGCAGAATTCTTTTGAAGTAAAATACTTTGAAATAATTCCTGTTGGCAAAACGATGGCATACAGTGTTTGAGAGTGGAGGTTCAGAATATTGGCAGAGAGCAGCTATTTGAGGGCTCGGTGGGCAACTGGAGCATCCGTCCCGTGTTGTCATGACTATTTCTCGTGGTGCCCTATGAGTAAAGTATTTGTGAGGAGATGTAGTGTGGCGTGTTGGGTGTGTGCTGGTGTCTCTTGGAATGAACAGTGTGCAGGAACTGGTCCTGAATGTGAGTGGGGGTACGCTTGGAGGAGTGGAAGACAGAAACCATGCAGCAGTGGATACCAAGTAGTTAGTGAGAACAGTTATGTTACAGAAATGTGCAAAAAGCGTGACATACATCAGCGAGGGCATCAGGGCAATAAGCAAGGAATGTGTAAGCAGATACAACAAGACTAAAAAGCCAATTAAATAGAGCACAGAAGAGTTTTTAACCTACGTCTAAAAGTAAGATGATCTTCTACTGCGAGTAGGGGGAGTGGAAGGGAATTACACAACTGAGCTGCAAAAAACGAAAAGGGGCGGCCACCGGAGCGAGATGCAAAGTTTGGAAGAAGACCGCAAAGGACGAGAGGGAACATACTGAGAATATATTCAGGGCCAACCTTATGGAAAGCCCGGTGAAGAATGCAAAGGGCTTTAAAGTTGACTCTACTGACAATCGTAGGCCAATGAAGAGTGATAAGAGCAGAAGAAAAACAAGGAGCTCCCAAGGCCAGGTGGGCCACTGAGTGCTGAAGAATCTGGAGATGATGTAACACATAATTGAGTTGGGCTAAATAGAGAGAGTTGCAGTAATCAAAGGAACCAAAAATGAGAGAAGAGACGACAATCAGATGAAAGGATAGGGGAAGAAAATGAAGCACCTTACGTAGAGCTCAATGCTTAAAGTGAACAGATTGACAGACCACACTCACCTGGAGGAGAATAGAGAGACAGGATGATAATTTAACACCCAGGGTCTTAACCACAAGTGTGGGGAGAGGGAATGGGTCGAGCTCGGGTGGCCAGAATGCACTGGACCACAGAGAGGCGTCGGGATGAGCGCTGATTAGAAGAACCTCTGTTTTATGCCCATTGAGGCAAAGCCAGTTAACAGCCATCCATGCATGGATGGCTGAGAGATGGGAGTGGAACCAAGTGGCTGCATCAGGAAGGGCAAGATCCGGCTGCATCAGAATCTGAGTGTCATCAGCGTAAGAATAGCCACAGAAACCGAAGAGCGAATAAGAGAAATAAGAGGGTAGATGTAAACATTAAAGAGAAGGGGTGAGAGCGCAGAGCCTTGAGGGACCCCGCAGGAAAGGAAGAGCGTGGATGACATGAAAGGAGACAGAAAGAGAGATTGGGATTGATCAGTAAGAAAAGAGCTAAAGCAATCCAGAACTTGACGAGAGATGCCCAATAGAGAGAGCCTCTGGATCAAGATGGCATGATCTATGGTGTCAATCGCAGCAGAGAGATCCAGGAAGAGGAGAACACCAACCCCCTGGTCTACAATCTGTGCCAGATCATCAACCACCAACACCAGTACTGACTCGTGCCTCGACAGGGCCTAAAGCAGACTGAAACGGGTCGAGGCAACCAGCATTCTCAAGAAAGGGAGAAAGTAGAGATGTAACAAGAGATTCCATTCGTTTCATAGAACAAGGTAGAAGAGAAATGGGGTGTAAATTAGCAGGAAGAGAAGGATTGAGATGAGGTTTTTTCAGAAGAGGGATAACCAGGGCATGTTTAAGAGAAGAAGGAATAGAACTTTTTACCAGGGAAGAGTTTACTACTGATGACACCAGAGAGGCAATCAAAGGGATAATCTCTTTTAAGATACCCGAAGGGATAGGGTCAGATGGGGAGGCAGCTTTAAAGCGCAAGGTAGCAGAAATAATATCCGCCTCAGAGAAGACCGGGAATTGGGACCAGGCAGCCAGAGTAGGATAATCAGAGCAGACAGAAGAGGACGTTAAGGCAGGGCACTGAGAGCTGGTAATCGTCTGTTGGATAAGAGAAATGTTATCATGAAAAAAAAGATGACTTGGACTGGCAAAGAGATGGGGAGGGAATGATCCGATTGGCATTAGGGAGGGTAGATCGGGATTGAACATCTTTTGAAAAGAACCTTAGGGGCATTAGATGACTATTGAATGCAGATGATGAAGTAGGCACGATTGGCCTCTATAATGGCTAGCTGGTAAGTGGCTTTAGCTCTGCGAAGTGCAAGATGAGTGGAAGGAGAGTAGTCCATTCTCCATCTACGTTCAGCCTGCCGTCTAAGTAAACGCAGCTCGGCGAGCACTGTGGAAAACCAAGGCAGAGAGGGGCCGCCACAAGGCCTAGATGCCAGGAGGGGCACAAGGTTAGCTGTGGACGTAAAGGAATGCACAAGGGTTTCAAAAACAGCAGGTTTATCTGTGGGAAGATGATCAAGAATATTTTTTTATGATAGCAGCCCTACTAACATTCGGCCAGAGGTGCAACAGGGTGGAGGGAGCGGCTGTACTGTCTGTGCATGAGCAGCTCTTATGCAAAACAGAATAATTACATGGTCCGACAAGGAGACGGGCAGATTAGGATGTACTGTAACCAGATCTGGGGAAGCCAAGATGAGGTCAAGTGTATTGCCTGATGAGTGCGAGGAGCCGAAAACCAGCTAGGTGAAATCAAAATCCGCCTGAGCAGATACAATACCAGAGGCAAGAAGATGTGTATCATTGGGATGAAGGTTAAAATCCCCTAAAGCAAATTGTAACAAAGCCTCAGATCAGAGAGGATTGCAAGAAAAGCAGAAACAAAGGCAGTGTCATAGGTGGGGGGGGGTCTATAAACTAAAAGAAAATGGAGAGTGCAAGTAAGAGACTTCCACACGAAGGAGAAGCGATTCCATGTGCAGAGTGTGAGAATTTGGTAGCACAGAACATTTAAAAACAATGTTAAGAATGAGTGCAATTCTGCCCACAGAACGGTCTGAAGGACGGTCTTTGCGTAAGATATAAAAATGTGTGGGCAGAGACTTGCAAATGACGGCATTGGACGAGTCCCTGAGCCTTGTCCTAGTGATGAAAGCAAAATCGGGGGAATGATCTTGGAGAAGGTCGAAGCAGTCTTATGCATGCACCACAGGAGAACGGGCATTCAATAAAAGACATCTCATCCCTGAAAAAGTCAAAGGACCCAGAGGGGAGGAGAGATGGCAGTAGACCAGTTTCCCGGGAAGACAGTTTAGGGGAGGGGGGGGGGGCAAATCTGAGGAGCTCTGCAGGGGAGAAAGAAGAGGAGTTAGAAGAATTAACAATGGCCTATAGCCGTCTGAGGCTCAGATGGGCAGGATGTAAGCAGGATGGCAGTGAGGGCAAGGCGAGCCTGCTGCACGTCTGAAATGGAAGGCATGTTATAACACACATGTTTTAAGAAAGCCAATCTGCTGCAAGTACCTGTAGAGAGCTAGTAAAGACTTGCTGTTTGCTTGCAGTGAAGAAATCCAGGACAGGCGAGCAATGGGACGAGCCACGAAGTCGGTAGTGAGCCCAGGCAACCTCACACCACCATAGCAGTTACAAGGGACAGAATGAACTAAATAAAATAAATATAAGAAAGAGAAAGCAAATAAATAAAAATGAAAACAAGCAGTGTGCATAAAATAAAAGTGAGAAAAACGACACCCAGTAAATTCACCTCAGGCCAGGCCTGTAAACTGGGAGTTCTCGAGGAGAATCCAGAGTATGGATTCCAGAGAGGACAGAGCCTCGTTGGGTGCCCTAGGTACAACTCTGCATGCTACAAGGTCAAGGTGCGATATCTAGCAGCCAGTAAAGAGGGTGCTAGAGAGCCGACCATGATGGCTGCACTCGTGTGAGCTCCCGCGCGGCCCTGCATTAATCCGGAAAAATCCTGCAAGTTTCGGCATATCTGCTGCCTTGACACAACATATATCACCAGTAACACCAACCGAAGCAAGTTGGGTCGATATCGGAGGTTCTGTGCCGCGGCCGACACCTCGTAAGCCTGGACCTGAGACGCCCAAGGAGGCCTGGCCGACAACCCTGCGTCCGCGGTCAGCCTCGTGGCAGCGCAGAGCAGAGGCTGGGGAAAGCGACCCTCCACAACACATCCTAAGGATGGGGACATGGGCGGAGTTGTCGGGAGAGCTATCGCTCCTAGGCCAAGGAGTTCTTGGAGGCCTACTTGGACCCGGGATAAGTCCCCTCGCGTGGCACGGCCCCCCCTGTTGCGCGGACCGGCAACCGCGGCACGAGCGAACGGCCGTAGGCTGTGAAAATCAGTGAGACAGCGATGAGCAGGGCTGGGGTTGCCGGAGCAGGAGCAAAGGCCTAGCTGCGGGGGCCATCAAGCCTGGCACCATCCCGGAGGCGGAGGAGGGAGGTGCCGGCGGGCTGCACTGCCCCCCTCCCTAGCACTCCGTGGGGGGAGTGCGACTGGGCGGGTAGCCCCTGGGACCACATACAGCGGCTCCCCAGCAGCAGAAGGCAGAACACTGAGACCGCCCCACGCATCGGAGCAGGTACGGCGCAAGCGGCAGCTCTACAACGCTGAGCCACACTTTTAAACTGTAAGCTCCCCTGGCAGACTTATTTGGCTTGCCGTATCCGGGTCGCAGCTCCCCCGACTCCCAACAAACTAGCAACCCCGGACCACCAGGAACCTTATTGGGATGACGGGCCAGACCAGTAGACACGGAGAGTTGGCCATCTTGCCTCACCACCTTTCAAGGCGCGCGCATTCCTACGCTCTCCAGTGCGCCCCCAAGGCATAACAAACAGACTGAACCCGCAATGTGAATACCACTGCAGCCATTAGCACAGCCCCGAAACATTGCACTATGACAAAGAAATACAACCATACGGTGAGGTGCCCACCCACCCCACCAAATAACAGCAGGGGTCATACTGATTGCCTACAACCTCCATATACAGAAGACTCTACCTATACTGACACAAAAAAATGGGCAAAACTGACAGAACACAGCGGAAATTAAACTTTGAGACCGGATCAGCCCCCAAGACGCCCAGAATGCTAGAGGAGCCCAAACCCCCAGGGGCCAGTGCACTCTAGATGGATGAGGGAGAGGTCCCTGCAGGCATCAGGGAATTTCTACTAGAATTAAAGGCAGGCATAGGGAGTCTGAACAACAAGATGGATGGCCTTGCCTCCAAGGTTGACCTCCTGCAACATCGCATGGACACCCACACTGAACGCCTAAATGAGGTTGAACACGGAGTATCCAATCTCGACGAAGGCGCAGCAACCCTAACGGCCAGAGTGACCCAACTGGAGACACAAATGAAGGCAGCAAACGCTTGAAATGAAGATTTAGAAGGCCCTCCAGGCGAAATAACATCAGAATTGTCGGAGTGAGAGAACACCAGCCGCAAGTGAAAATGGAAGATTATGTAGAGGCGCTGTGCACCACCCTCTTTGGCCGCGAGGCCCTTTCAAGCATATTTTTGTCGAGAGCCCACAGAATCCCATCAGCTAGACCCATCCCGGGTGCTCCCCCGGGCCAATAATTGCAAAACTGCTTACCTATAAAGATCGGGACGCAATTCTCTGACTTGCCAGGGAAAAGGGAGAAATACACCATGATGGAGACAGAGTGCACTTCTCCCCGGATTTCTCCCCAGCGGTTCAGGCACAGTGGAGATCCTTCACTGCTAGCAGGCTAGCAGGCAAAGACTTGGGGATAACCAAATTGCCTATTCGATGCTCTTTCCAGCACGGCTCCGGATACAACATGTAGGGAGAGTCCAGTTCTTTCAGACTCCCGAACCAATAAACGCATACCTTGACCAGGCTGGTTGTCCCACAATGAACCCCAACCAAGCACAGACACAGAGAGGAAGAAACCGAATGAACCCGACATAACCAACTACGGTCAAAGGCGGAAAGACCTTTTGGAAAGATCGGCACTTTAAGCCGAAACTATCATATGACTTAAAAGCGCCGCAGCTTGGGAGGCTCCTAACGCCCCTTGCACAGCAAAAGTTATATTACCAATCATTTGTTTAAGGGTGGGGAAACGGGTGTTGGTCACGCAAGCTGCGGTCCTCACCCAGAAGAGGTAACCAAACGGGCGAGTTGGGGGTTGCCCATATAAGGAAAGTTGTTAGGGAAGAGGGGGGGGAAAGCGCCACCGGGCACTCGGCCCCAACCAGTCCGCCATGCAACCATACATTGCTAAACCACTTCGACAACATCCAGAATTTCACCAGCAGTGCCTCGCAGTCACTCCCCATGGGATCCCGCATCATTGCATGACGTACTACATAAAACCAGCTTTGATATGAACCCCACTCAGGCAATTGAGAGTCGCCACATGGAACATTAGAGGGGGCAACCTTCCATCCAAAACAAGGAAAATCCTACAATACCTAAAGCGACACGAGGTCGATGTGGCCATGATCCAAGAGACGCACCTCCTCCCAGGAAAAGAACACCATTGGGCCCGAAATTGGGGCTGTCATAGGTACTTCCTCGTGCTCGTCATACGGCAGGGGAGTGGCCATTTTGATCAATCGAAGGGCCAACTTTTGGCTGATAAAATCCAAAAGGGATACCGATTGCAGGTCGCTGTTCGTGCGAGGCATCCTGGCAGACAAGGAGGTTATCTTCGTCAACTCATATGGCCCGAATGTAGACGGAGCAAATAATTTCAACTGGGTCCTCGCACACCTTGCTGAGTCAGGCTCTGCCACAATCATCTGGGGAGGTGATCTGAATACTACCTTAGACCCCTTGAGAGACAGATCATGAAGCACAACATTGCCAACGCCCAAAGCCAGCCTCCAGATACAGGAAATTTGCAAGGCCTACGATCTCGTGGATATATGGAGACACAATAACTGGGAGAAGCGGGACTGAACATTTCACTCAGCAGTCCACAATATGAGCTCCCGAATCGACTACCTGCTGGTCTCTTCGAGAGTCCCCTTCTTGTGAGGACCCTGCCAAATCCTCCCTAAAACCTTCTCAGATCACGCCACGTGACCCTCGACTGCAAACCCTCCATCTTCAAACCACAACTACTCTAGTGGAGATTTAAGCTGGGTGCGCTGCGAGACCTGGTGTTTGAATCTGAATTACGAGACGAGATTACAAAGTTCATTGAAATAAACTAGGGCTCAGTCGCTTCGATAGGCACATTCTGGGAAACACTAAAGTGCTTTGTCAGGGGAGTCTGTCTGGCCAAAGAAAATGGCATCTTTAAGTTGATCAGACGTGAAGTCGCAACTGGTGAAGAACATCTGAAAGACCTTGAGCTACAATACTATGATACAAGTGATCCACACATCCAAGCGACACTTAGGGAGGAACTCATGACCTTTAGAGCTACAGCAGAGTGCAAACTAAAATTCCTAGGCCGAAATGGGCAGATCTGTCAATACGGCGAAGGCCAAAAACCAGGAGCCCTCCTTGCGAAACTGATAAGGGCAGACAGGAAACCGACGACGGTCGAAAGAGTGCGCACCAAGCTAGGCACGATAGTGCATGCAGAAGAAGAAATCGTTGAAGAATACAGAAACTTCTACCAAGAACTTTACACCTCAAAACATAACTCCAACTCAGACGCCGTACGCAGGTACCTGGAAGACTCTATTGGGTGGAGAGGGAACTACGAGAACCCCTTAATGAACCAATCACGACAGAAGAGACCGAAGCCATCAAGATCCTACCGAACACCAAGGCACCTGGTCCCGATGGCCTAACCTGGGAATTTTACAAAGCACTCTGGCCCCAATCCTAGCGGAGGTATACGAAGAAGCAGTACATACTAGATCTCTGCCACAGACCCTTTGTGAGGCCAACATAATCATATTACACAAAACAGGCAAGACCCCCGAAGAATGTGCATCGTACAGCGCCATCCCTTTACTAAATATTGAAAACAAGATAATCGCTAAAATACTGACTAATAGGCTGCTCCCCCTGATGCCGGCACTCGTGCTTGCAGACCAGGCTGGTTTTGTGCCCAGACGCAACACAACCTTTGTCATCAGAAGGCTGTTTGGCCTCATAGAGGCACTTGATCCTTCTCACCAAGCCGTCGCAGTTCTACTTGATGCCGAGAAGGCTTTTGACTCCATCGAGTGGCCCTTCTTGTTGGCAGTGCTTACTCAGCTAGGCGTAGGAGCCTGCTTTATTAACCTTGTCTCTTTGTTATACACCAACCCCCAAGCATCCGTTGTTTTGGGTTCGACAAAATCCTCCCCAATCACCCTACAACGTGGCACCAGACAAGGCTGTCCACTATCTGCGCTGATTTTTGCCTTAATAATAGAACCCCTAGCGTCGAATCTGCGCTCCCGGCAGCTTCATAGAGGTCTTACCATAGGCCCACACAAGCTAATAGTATCCCTATACGCAGATGACGTAATACTGTTTATCCAAGACCAAGCAGAAAATCTAAACCCGATCATGAGTGAGGTGATAAGGTTCGGCGCAGTATCTGGCCTGAAAATCAATCACTCTAAATCAATTACCTTTCCGCTAACTTCAGGCACTAAGCCATTCGCAGATGATTATCATTTTGCATGGGAGACTACACATGTACGATACCTGGGGATTCTGATGTCCCTAAATTTCCAGGACATATTCCGAGATAACTACGAAACAGTCATGAAATCACTGCAGGAGAAGGTGTCCCGATGGAAGACACTCCCAGTAACCCTATTGGGGAGAGCCTCACTTGTAAAAATGGTGATACTGCCTAAACTCCTATATTTATTTACTAACGTACCCATCCTTCTACCGCAATCCTTCCTGAAGAGAATTAAAAGTCTAGTTCTCGAACTGCTCTGGGGGGGGGGTAAACCAGCTCGACATTAATTCTACCAGTGGCCAACGGAGGCCTTGCCCTCCCAGACATGGAACGATACTATTGGGCAGCCCAAGCGGAATTTCTTAGCCACTGGTACTCCACACACTTCGTTAGACCACACGTTCAAATTGAACGAACTCTAGCGACACCCAACCTACTGAGAGCAGTCATTATCAGTCATTTGCCAGTGCCCCATAACACACTTAACGTAGTCCTTGCAACTTATGGGATCTGGAGAAAAATGGCTAAGAAATAAAGCACCCAAATCAGATACTGTCCACTTCTCCCTGTTAAATTCATACCAGGAATCCCCCTAACATCCAGAAAGGTTTTCCATCAGTGGGTTGCGAAGCTCCAGATAAAAACCCTGGGAGACCTTTTCAGCGAGGGAATCTTTATTACACCCCAACAGGCGGTCGAGAGATGTGATCCAGACACAAGGTGAAGGCAGATTAGTCGCATCCATTTGTAAAACCCTACTCACAGATGCAATACCTGTTGACACACGTGCGAAAACAAGATGGGAGAGATCCCTTCATGGACCTATCCCAGACGACGAATGGTCCTATATTCTACGGTAAACACAAAAAATAGCGCTGAACTCACACTTTAAGCAAATTCATTTCAATTTCCTACACCAGACTTACTTCACCCCGGCCAAGAAACACCTACAGCACCCAGAATCGTCGGCGATGTGTGAAAGATGCAGAAACTCGACAGTCGATTTCTTCCACCTCGCATGGGAGTGCCCCATTCTGGACACAGTTCTTACAGACCTCCTCAGCTATAGTGGGAGAAGACCTACAACCCACCCCGCTCGTGGCACTGCTTGGGATGACCAAGCGTCTATCGCCAGCAATAAGAAAACTAGCAGAACTTCTGTCGACACTTGCCCACAGTAGGGTGGCCATGTCGTGGGGCCGCGGAACAGTCCCGACAGTAGCGAACTGGCGCAAAGATGTGCTATATTGCCAAGATGTGGAGTCGGACTTTATAAAAACATTCCTGCAACATGCACACCCCCCAGACATATGGGGTCCATTAGTCACATTCTTGCTCAACGAGGCGGAAGAACCCTCATCGCCATCGTCGGGAGGCCCAGACACAGAGCTCATTGACTCTTAATCCGCCCAAACATTGGGGCTGGCATACACACCAAAACTTGCTGAAGTGGACATAGTATCCTGCTGTATCCAGTAGGCAGGCAGGGTGACTGGGGGGCTGGGAGGAGATGGTTGCCGCACCGTTGTTACACCCAATATGGATGTAGTTGTGATGTAATAGTTTGTTTGAAAATTTCAAAAATAAAGTATTAAAAAAAAATCTAGCAGCCAGTAAATTGGATATCGGGAAGCAAAACCACATTAGGGCACTAATTGCATTGGGCACCAGTGGTGAAATCGCAGTGGTAGATCAGGCAGCAAAACCCCAGTTGACAAAATTATTGTGGAACACTGAGGTGCAAAACCAGTCGTGCGAGTATACAGTGGAACACACATGCATAATTTGTTTGGGACACATGGGGAGCCGAATAGAATAAGGTAGAAAGTAGAATAGTGAGCAGTTTGACGAGGAGCGCAAACAAGACACCTGTAACAAGAGACAGCACAGCATTGCACGTCCTGAGGTGTGCACAAAAAGGCATGGAAGTCCAAACAAAGTTAAACAAACTGGTCTTCTCGCACAAACCTGACCCTGCAGAGAGTTGCCTCTTCACTTTCTCACTTTGCCACTTTCAAACCCTGTCTCTCCCTCTAAAATAGATATATTGTGCACTATGTGCAGCATAAATCTGTGAAGTGGCAGATGAGGAGAGGGGGCAGACTCCACTCATTACTACACATTATTAAGTGCTAGGGGTTGTCGTAGGTATGCATGATTTGGTTCAATGAAAGAAATGCCTGAATATGAAAGCACTAGGTGCTTCACCTTCATTAGTACATTGGTTGGCTGGCTGAGCCAAGTCTGAATCTTCACTGTAACTTACTAAAGTGCTGCGCCAAAGTGGGAGGGGCTGGGGTCGCTAGGGCTTATGTCCATCCGGGTTGTGATCAGTGTCCATTGGGCAAAAGATGATGTGGTCAGAAATTGATTGTTCCAGAAGTCTACCCTATTGACTCTAAAAGGCTTGAATCTGCTCTCCCATAGCGTGTACACCCACAGGTAAAAAAAGAATCCCTGCACCCGCACCCCTATTTTTTATGTTTGTTCATTGGTGAGTTTGTAAATACAGTATACATTGGTCCTTTTCATGTGTTCCAACCAATACATTAAAATAAATAATACAAACAACAAAATACCCAATACTTTGTCAGCTAAAAGTTATGTGCGCCAGTCTTTGCTCAGTGTCATGACTTCTCGTTTGGGCTAAGTAAGTGGTGCACTGTTAGTCTTTCAGCAGTAGGGTCCGGTTCAGTATATACAATCCGAGTGCAAATAAGATAGCAAGTGTGAGTCCAACAATATTTATAGAAAGAGTTCACAGTGGCCTGTCATTCGAGGGGTAAAAAACAGAGTTGATAAGTGTTTTCCATGCTTCGAAATTGAGTGCAACATCCCCCGTGTTTCTATTGTCCCTCCCCATATAGTGGTCTCAGCTTCACACCAGCGCTTACATTCTCTGAGCTATGTGATTTCCAAGTCATTGTTAAACATCTCTTGGCCAGTATACAAGCTAGATCCATACATGTACAGGTGTGTTTATGCTTACCCTTTCTGGGGTATGTTCCTAGTATGCATTTAAGCAGGTTCCATTGGAATCTTTTGATCCCCGCTCTTTCACAGGTCTGTTTGATTCGGGACCAGAAACCCTATCGCCCGCACTACCAGAACATATGAATTAGGTGAGCATTATCCTGACCACACTGGGGACAATTAGAGGGTGCATCTTTTTTAATTGTGGACACTCTGGAAGGGGTCATGTACGTGCGGTGGAGCACGTTCACCTGTATGAGCCTAAATAGCATTCAAAATACATTTTTGACAGAGCCCAGCGGCAGTGTTCACTGCCTGTCAGTGATTTCTAGCCCCAAGTCAGCCTCCCAGCGTATCTACAATTTGGTGAGCTTAATGCTGGTACCGCCCAGGAGACACTTCTACAACCTGGACATAGGCCTCCAACCATCTTCTAAGTTGTACATTAATGTCAAATGGGCCATGATTTCCAAGGCCTGCAAAAGAGTCCATGATGGTGCCCTTGTGCTTGTTCTTAGTTGGAGACATAGCTTGCAATACTGACCAAAACTAGTTGTATATACGGATAGCATTGATGGAGTGCCCAGTCGAGACTGTCCCGGTCGTGTCCAAATCATGTACCAGCTACAGGTCCCACACCTGTGGGGCTCAACTTGGCTGCCAGTGTTTAGAAGCGTGCTTCAATCTAGGCCTATCTCTGTCAGTGCATCCAGGCACAGACCAAGACTAGGCTCTCCGCCCCTTACCAATGCTCCGGTATGAATAGTGTGTTAGTTACTCGGTAGACCGCTCATAGAAAAGCCCAGTGTTGCTCACGTGGTTTGCTGCGCAGTCCAGGGCACATCTGGGGCTTAATTATCAAGTGCAGTGTTTGTTGCTTTAACTTCTGGGCGGGCGCTCTAGTAGCAAGGGAGCTGTCTCATGTGATTTCTTAATGCGGTTGTCTCCAGCAGCATTGCGGCATCTGTCCGCACTTGTCACTTCAAATGTCTTGCAATGATGTTGTTTGGGTGGGAGCAAGAGTCACGGCTCTCAACCAGTGCTCAAGCGTAGGAGGTAGATTGGTGGCATAGTGGTTCTGCTAAAACAGCCCATTGTTGCTCACGCCACGTGGCCTCACCATCTAGGACCCACCCAGTGTCTTCTATCTGAGAGAGCGCTCTTATTATTGAAGGCAGTGTTTGGAGGTTGAGAGTCGATGTGTGCGCTCTGGCTGTGGGGGAACCACTGCATGCGGTTGCCGTATTGTGATCTAGCCCAGCTGCTGCATGGGCAGCAGTTCAGACCTTCTACCGTGGGTGGTCCCTCTGCGTTGTTGTTGGGGCCAGAGCAAGCACAAGAGAAGCCGGTACGTAGTGATGCCTGCAGGGGGGGGAGAGCACGACTCCTCCTGTGTGTTTGGTGTGCGGTGTCCCACACCGCTGTTCTGCGGCACCCAATCCCCCATAACTGGTGTTGAGGCAGCTCTCCAACTTTGGCTTCAGAAGACTGCTGAAAACCTGCCAGGATGTTCTACACAGGTAGGCCAGTGAGATGAGGAGTTCTTAATCCTATTATAGTAATATGGAAACTATCCCAAAAGTAGAGTTTCAAATCCAATATTGCAGATTGCTTGTTACTGAGGTAAAAAAAATAGAACAGATCTATTGAAAACAATCAACATAGTCGTCCAAACAATCCATAGTGACCTACTTATTAAACTGTGTGCACTAATGAGAGGTGGAGAGCCTACAGGGCCAAATCTGTTTTCATGAGACCCCAAGCTTTAAGATGCAGAAGTAGTTAAGGTACTCTTGTCATGGCCTGATTCTTCTGCTAAAAGAAGTGAAACAGTGTTCTGTACCTTTATTTTAGGCCGATGCTTTCATGAAAACTGAATAAATGCCATGATGGTACTAACAAAGAATTGCAGATGCAGGGAAACTAGTAAACCAAAATAATTTCAAGCATATAAATTGAAACATTCGAGGTATAGGATGATCTCCCATTGGAGATCCCACCATCAGTGCAGCCCTCGAGGCACGATCAGACACCACTGACCCCCGAAGCCGTCCTTGCCACCTACAACGCTGCACTCAGTACACTCAACCAACATGCCCCACTCACAACCACTACTTGCAAAAAAAGGAACCACCACAACTGGTTCACAAAAAAACGAATATCCTTAAGCAAACGCAAACGCTCCCAGGAACATATCTGGTGAAAAGAAAACACACCCATCAACAAGGCAACCTTCAACACCATTGCCCACACATACATAATAGCCATCCTTACCACAAAAGCCAGCATTTACAATGCCAGGATTTCTGAAGCAAGCTCCAACAAAAGAGAGCTCTTTAAAATCCTTAAGGAGCTTGAAACCCCAGCACCCCCAAATGAGTTTCCCTAAAGGCAGAGCATAGTGCACCCTAATACAATCAGCCTTAGCCAACACAATCAACAAACCTAGAGACAAAACCATTCTCAAATAATCTCTTCACCCCCCTGAACTCAACCCCGTGGTTCAAACCACCCCTGATCCCAAAAGCCCCCTTCCACTTTACCCCTTTCTCCCCAACGGACACAATCAACACCAAACAGCACCTAACAGCCACAAACTGCACTGGTGGCACCTACCCAGCCCTCCTAATCAAGTTATGCGTTGACTCGCTCGCACCCATTATCTCCAATTTTATCAATGTCTCCTTCAACTCCCACACAGTTCCCAACTCTATCAAAGAAGCCTGGGCCACACCGCTCCTGAAAAAACCCTCCCTAGACCCTACCCTCCCCACCAACTACTGCCCAATCACCACAGTGCCCTAAATTCTGAAAATCCTTGACCGCACTGCCTACTCACAACTGCAAACACACCCTGAAACCCACAACCTCCTAGGCTCTCGCCAATCGGGCTTTAGACCCAGACAAGCACTGAATCAGCCCTGCTTGCCCTCAAGATCCTGCTTGACCTCATTCGAGATGCAGGGGATCTCGCTATCCTCCTCCTACTGGACCTCTCACCAGTCTTTGACCTTGTCGACCACACAATCCTTTGCCACCACCTCACCACCACTTTCAATCTTTCCACAGAACCAATTGGATCAAATCCTTCCTATCTAGACAATCCTCCAGGGTCTTCACTGGGGCCGAAGAAGCTGACCCCATCCCAGTCTCCTATGGTGTCCCACAAGGATCTTGCCTTTAACCCATATTGTACAATATGTACACAAAACCACTTTTGGACCACCTAAATAGCCTAAACATTCCTTAGACAACTGATCCACAAGCTCTCATTAAACTCACCGTCAACGATTCAGACTCGGCCAACATAGCATCATCCAGGCCTGGCTGATGATAAAACTGAGCTCCTCATTGTCGGCTCACCACATCGCCTCAAAAACCTTGACCTGCCTTCTCCTCTTTCTACATCAATGGTAACATCACCCCAGTATCACCCCACGTCAAACCACTAGGCGTCTATTTTGATGCATAGCCCAATATGCAGAAACATATCAGCCTCATCCGCTGCATATTCACCAAACTACTCAATCTCTCCAGAAAATTCCTGACCACCAGCAACGGCTTCACCCTAGCTAGGGCTATCATTGGCAGTAAATTAGACTACTGCAATGCCATCCTCACAGGAACCTCACAAAAAAACCCAAACCAACTCCAACTAATCCAGAATAACTCTGTCAGAGCGGTTTGGGGCCTGAAACAATCAGATCACATCTCGGTTGCGAGACGTGAAGCACACTGGCTACATATCGGAACACGCATAGAGCTCAAAATCCTATCCATCACAAATTTCTCGACACCACTGCCCCCCTCACTTCACGCATCGTATCACAAAAAAGCCTCACACTCGCAGTTTACGGTCCTCATCTTCCACCATACACACCACCCCTAGATTCAGCAGAAAGAGAGCAGGTGGATCCTGCTTCACCATCATCTCCCTGTGAAAAGCCTACCGCCCTGTATCCAAAATGAACCATCCTACCCAATCTTTCGCAAGAAAATAAAATTGCCTTTGTTTAATAAATACCCCTGAACCTACTGCACAACCTCGCCAGAAATGTACCACTTTTACCATGATCTCTCTACTCTGACCTGTACTATCCTTCTAGCGATGTGATGCCTTCAGGAGTCGGCGCTACCAACAGGGGTAGCACAGTATTTGCAATCCTTACTTCCAGAGTCCTAAAATGCTAACTAAAAGTTAACAATGTGACCAAGTACTCTGATGTCTCGCCCCTTTCCGTAACACTATAAGGATGTTGCCCCTGGCAGTGGTATGGGACCTGAACACTGCAGAGCACCTTATTTCTTTTTGTAATCACAAAATGCTTAATAACATAAAATACTATATTAAGAACCCCCTTCCTCATGACATCCTATTCATTCCCCCCCTGCCACCTCCAATATGAAAATCATACCATCCCAGCGTCACTCTTTTGGTAGGGCACATCAGATTTTGCCACTTTTGTTGCTTTGCTGTCAGTGATCATCTGCTGTTGAACAAAGACCCTTGTTCATTTTGATGGGCGTTCCTTTACTACCATATTCCACTTTCTTGCAAGTCACATGACCTTTGTTGGGGTTTGGGTTATCTCCACATCCTCATGATTGACTACTTTGCAGCCACTGTGGTTACTTGCATCATTTATCACTGTTTAATCATTATCTTTAGTTCAGTTGTCTTCTGCACTCACTCAATTACTCCTTATAATATTATTGTTGTATTTTTTTCCAACTGTTTTTTATTTGGTTGAGCACATGAGAAATCATACAGAGCCACTTGCACAATTGAGAAACATTACAGGCAGAAATGTAAGCATATCAAACCCACCCAAGAACACCCCAACGACCCGCTACACCATAAACTGGACACTGCGACATTCAGTGGCCCTGCAGGTACAGTTTATCTATTTTAAGTTTAAAAGTTAGGGCTGGAAAGTCTTGGTCATACTCCAAATGGGGGGCCCAAATGTTCATAAACTGGTGCAATACCCCATCCTTAGCTGCAGTCACTTTCTCCGCCACCAGAATGTCCCAAATCTTGATCCATCAAAGAGATGAAACTGGCTCTTCCAGGGTCCTCGAACTGCGAGCTATCATAATCCGAGCTGCCAGCTAAAATGGAGCTAGTAAATTAGTCATACCCCCAGATTTAGGATAGGCTTCCGCTATTGGGGCACCCACAAGGAGAGCCTCGGGGAACATTGGAAGTTCAATGCTTGTGATGGCCTTAACCACAGTAATGCTTTCTTTACAAAAGAAATTGATAAGCAGGCAGTCCCTCCACATATGGAAGTACGTCACTTGTACCCCACAGTTTCGCCAGCATGTTCGTGCCATTGATGCCTGAACATGGTGTAATTGTACTGGGGAGTAGTACCAGTGGAAAAATAGTTTTAAGGCACATTCATTATTGGTCACACATCTGAAGGACGAGTAGTTCCTAGTCCAAATGTCCAGCCAAAATTGGTCCTCCAGTGGTCTACCCAGGTCCTCTTCCCAGCGAGCCATATAAGACGGGCGGATGGTCAGCATATTATTCCTTACAAGTTTGTATATTCTGGAGATGCTTCTAGGTTGTAGACCCTCTTGAACAGTAAGCTCTATAGGGCTCGGGCTGCGTGTGGCATTTTGTCTGGTTAGTGGGTGCGAAATCCATTGACGTAGTTGCGTATAGGAGAACCTATATGATTCCAACAGATGGAAAGTTGCTTTACAGTTTTCGAATGTGCATGGGGGACCCCCTTCAAATAGTTGAGATAGCGTAAGCAGGCTGCCTCATTTCCAGTAACGAAAAGCCCCTGACTGCATGCAAGGGTGGAAGGCCGGATTATTAAAGACTGGGAGTATGGGCCTATCCCTCTGGGGATCTTTTTAAGTCACAATGCCCAGTCCCAGGATCGTAGGGTTGTCTTTGAGGAGATGAGCAAGGTTTGCCAATGCTTCTGTGCTGAGTGAGGGACAATGTCAAAAAGCTAAGGGGCATTGGCAATTTAGATTGTTTAATTTCAACCCATTTGGGCGGGGACGTAGGTACCGCCCAGGCTAGCAAGTGCAATATATGTGCTGCTGTATAGTATCTACGCAGATCTGGAACCCCAAGCCGGATTCCCCCAACATCACTCTCCTGGGGATCCTAGTCTTCCTACCCCACCAGATGAAATGCAACACCTTCCGTTGAAGGCGATCAAGTGACTTTTGCGGGATTGCTATCGGGAGGGACGAACAGAAATAAAGGAAGCCAGGGAGCAAGTTCATCTTAACGGCAGTTATCTGACCCATCGTAGAAATCTCCTGTGTTGCCCAACTATCTAAGTCCGCTTTTGGCTCTCTAAAGAGTGGGGGGAAATTCACTGCAAATACGTCCTTGGGGGAAGCCGTGATATGAACCCCCAGGTATTTTATTGCCTTCTCATCCCATCAGATCGGGCAGAGTGATTGAAGGGGAAATGATTTCATTGTGGTTCAGTGCCACCCTGTTATGCTCACCTGGTCTCTGCGGTGATGTTGGGGCATGGTTGCAGCCCTCCCAGGAAACGGGCACCCCCGATCTGCTTCCTCCTGCTGCAAGTAGGCTAAGGGCTGCTGCGATGAATTAGAACCCTGCTCCTGTAGATTATTATTTTTTTTAATTATTATATTTTATTGGTTTTGTAACATACAAACTTTGGTCCTCACCGGGACAAGACACAAAACAAACTAAAACAATAATACCGTACAATGGAATACTCAAACAAGCAAATCATACAAAGTCACATTAAAGTTGTTGTGCTAGTGTGAAGGATCCCCTACTGCCATGCACATTCTACGTTCAGGAATGTCATATCAAGTCTGGTTGCAGAGTTCACACCTCGTCTTCCCATCGGTGCCATATCTTGTCCGCCTTTTCGGGACATCCTCTGGCTTTGTACACTCTCCTTTCTATGGCAATGCAAATCTGTAACAGTGATCCACTGGCTAATTTGCGGCGTCTCTGCAGCACCCCATATTTGTGCTATATTCCTTTTAGCAATTGCAGTTGTTGTCATGAAGCAGAGCTTTTCGTACCTTGACAAGTCTATTTCACTGTCCGCTCCAAGGAGTAGCAATTTCAGGTCACTGGGGACCGTCTTGTGTAGCACTCTAGTAAGGATGTCACAGCATTGCCGCCAATGATCGTGGATGTTTGGGCATTCCCACACCGTGTGAAAGAAAGTTCCTTCTTCTCTATGGCAGCGTAGGCAGTTGGGTTCCGCTATCTTACCCCAGCGGTACAAGGCTACCCTCGGGTAATAGATTCTATGTAGTATTTTTAGCTGGACCAATCGCAGTCTGGTCGATATGGCCACCTCCCGGGGGAACATTAATATCTGAACCCAGTCTTCCGGTAATATCTCCCCAACTTCGGCTTCCCATTTTGTCTTGAGCCGCACCAGCTCCGTTGTAGCAAAGGAGGTGATGACGTTATACATTACTGTGGTGACTTTAGCTTGAATGCAGTCTGTTATTATGTTGCGTTCTATTGGCGTGGTATCTGGCATGTCAGCTAGTGTAGGGAGATGCTGCTGGAGTGCGTGTCGGAGCTGTGTGTAATGGTACCTTTCTGTCTCTGGGAGGTTAAAGGATATAGCCAGTTCTTCACAGGATCTGATGGCGCCATTTGTTACAATGTCGCCCACCTTCTCTATACCACACCCCGTCCATACTGGCCATCTCGGAAATTTGGCTACCTCGTAGAGGTTTCCATTATTCCATAATGGATGGATTGGCGTGACTCTGTCTCCCCATACCATGAAGGTATGTGATTCTGCCCAAATACGGGGCGTCTGTGCCGCTATGTTTCGGGGGGTCGCTCTGGGCATTTCCTTGTACAGTTCCAGGGGGGGCGATGCCCGTACATGTGGCAGTGTTGGATCTGCGTGCATTGCATTGTTTACTACTGTCATCTGACTGGCCCAGTAGTATGTCTGTAGCCTTGGTAGGCCAATCCCACCCTCCCATATTGACTTTTGTAGTGTTTGTAGGGCAATTCTCGGGCGTCCACCCCCCCATAAGAGCTTTCTGAGTATATTGTCTATGTTCCGGAATTCTTTCACATGTATGTGCAGGGGGGCGCTTTGGAGCACATACAGGTAGCGAGGGAGTGTCAGCATTTTGAACAGTGTGGCTCGGCCTAGCAGGGTCGAGGACAGGGTCATCCAGTGCTGCACATCCCCTGTGAATCGCTCCGTAATGGGTTGTAAATTGTTCAGTATGTAATCATCTAGATTCCTCGTGATCTTAATTCCTAGATATTGGAAGTGATCAGGGGCTATTCTGTATGGGCAAGGCTTGGGAACCCCACTACCTAGAGCATTTAGTGCAAATAGCGTGGATTTGGACCAATTTACTTTCAGGCCGCTAAAAGCACCATATTTCTGGAGAAACTTTGTCACCACCGGGCACGTCGTCTTGGGATCCCTCAAGTATAGCAATAGGTCGTCTGCATATAATGAGACTCTGTCTTCCCATTCTGAACCCCCCGGGATGCCACTCCATGTAGGTGCCTCTCTCAGCAACTGGGCCAGTGGTTCCATGGCTAGCGCAAAGAGTAGAGCTGATAGTGGGCAGTCTTGTCGGGTCCCTTTTCCCAATGCGAAGGAGCGTGAAGTCCAGCCGTTCACTCGGACCTCAGCCATTGGCGACTCATATAGCAGTTGGACCCAAGAGAGAAACTGTTCCTGAAACCCCATTTTTCGCATGATAGCCCAGAGAGCCTCCCACCGGATGGAGTCAAACGCCTTTTCAAAATCTATTGTACACCTAGGGGGATGTTGAGGGCCTGGGCCCACTCAATGGCCAAGTGTATTCTTCTTATATTCATTCTCGTGGATCTGCCTGGCATAAAGCCACATTGGTCCGGGTGGACTAGGGATGTTATGACTTGCTGTAGGCATATCGCTAGGAGTTTGGCCAGAATCTTGGTTTCACCGTTAATGATGGAGATGGGCCTTCATGAACTGCATTGCTCCGGGGGCTTATTCACTTTGGGTATAACAATTATTGTAGCTTTCCTCAGGTCCGCCGGGAGGCGTCCCGTTGTCCGGGCCTGTTGGAACATGTTGAGTAGGTGGGGAGCTAGGTTGTTACAGCCTATCTTCTTCCAGGTTTCTATAGGGAAGCCGTTCGGTCCAAGGGTCTTCCCAGACTGGAGCTGCATCATGGCCATTGCAATTTCCTCTTCCGTGATGTCTCCTTCTAGACCAGCAATCTGGGTCTCATTGAGAATCGGGAGGGTGATACCGTCTAGTATAGAGGTACCAGGGGGAGTTGTAGGTCCCTTGTATAGCGCCTTGTAAAACTTTGCGAATTCCTCAGCTATGTCCTGGTCCGTGAGGCAGGGTTCCAAGTTTTGGGACACAATTGTTCTTACATGGCTGTGCCCTTCATCTCTCCATTCAAGCCAGGCTAGGACCTTCCCCGCTTTGTCCCCAGTATCATATATTCTGGCCCTCATAGCACTATGTGCCTGCTTGGCATTGTCCAATGCAATGTTTTGCAGTTTCTTTTGGGCTAGCATCAGTGCTCTGTTAGTATCTGGACAGTCGTTGATAAAAATGTGTTTCTTCTGCTTGTTTTACGTTTGTTTCTGCCTCTCTCAGTGATTCCGAATGTATTTTCTTTTGGGCCGTCGTCCAGGAGATGATTTCTCCTCGTAGCAATGGTTTGTATGCTTCACAGAGTATAGAGGGACTTTCTACTGATCCTTCATTGGTCTCAAAGTACTCTGTAGTGACCTTTTGTATGCGTTCAATCAGCTCAGGGGAACCTAGGTAGTAGTTATTCAATCTCCACCCCGGTGGAGGAGCTGGTTTGCACGTCGTGAGTGATATGAGTAGAGGGGAGTGATCTGAGATGCCCTGTGGAAGGTATTCGGCTTGCGTTACTGTGTGTATTAATGTCGCAGGCATGGAGAAATAATCCAAGCGTGATAGCGATGCGTGTACTCCAGAGTGGAAGGAGTACCCCTTTTCTTCCGGGTGCAGGTCGCGCCACCATCCTTAATACCAAAACGCTTCCGCAAATGTAGCCAGGTTGGTTCGACGGTTAGGGTCTCTGTTACGTAGATGCGTACGGTCTTGTACATTGTTCATGACGTATTTGAAATCTCCTCTTAGGACCAAAATATCCGAGGTGTCGCTGGTTAGCAAGGGCGTTACATCGTCCATAAGTCTGGATTGGAGAGCCGGTGGAGCATAGATCGCCATGAGGGATATCGTTTTGTTCCAGAGCGTGCCCGTGGCATATGTGAATCTGCCCCCAGTGTCCTGTATTGTTTTGGTGAGGGTGAACGGTAGCCTTTTGTGGATTAATATCAATACTCCTCTGTAAAACTAGCTTGTATGGTTGTGCGATAGTTCGAGCGCTTAAATAGTGCGTTGGATGTACCCGCCAGATGGGTTTCCGTTAGGAAGACTATATCCGGGCTGTGCCTGTTCAGGAACTGTCTTACTAGCCTCCTTTTCAGGCTGTTTCCTAGGCCATTTACGTTCCAGGTGAGTAGCTTTAAAGTTTTGTTCTTATTGTCTTGTAGAGTTGCGTTCATGTGTATGGTTCCAGCTGGCAATGGAGCCTCCTATAGTGGGGGTGTTGGACGCGTGTGACTCGCAGCAGGGAACAGTAATTGCTAGTCAATTAATCACTGTTTTATGTAATATGTGGTGCTTCATTGAGTATTTCCAACTTGTAAACTTGTGCCAAACTCCCCCCTCCCCATACGTCATCCCCATCCGAAGCATCTGTCGCCCCTTAACAGTTCAAACTTTACTTAGACGGTATATCTAGGCAGTCTAGAACTCTGCCTATCGTTGTACGTTCGTTTCTTGCTAAAGGGGGGCGGGTCGGTTCCAGTCGCCAGCCATTACTTACTTTCTGCCATGTGAATCTCGTTTTTAGCTGGTTTCATTTCTCTTTTGTGTTTCGTGGTTTCACTTGCCTTTTCTGTTGCCGTTTCCGTCATGCGTTTTCCTGTTGTGGGGCGTCTTCCTGCCGCTGTGGTGGACTGTTGTCCGGTGGTCTTTCGGGATGTGGTCTATTACGGTCGTTTCCAACCTTCTTCGTTCCGTTCCAATCGCCTTCAATGTGCCTTTCTGCCCAATTCCATGCTTCTCTGGGAGCCGTAAAGTGTACTGTTGTGCCCTTGTAATATTTCTTGAGTTGAGCAGGGAAAATCAGACCATATTTGATTCCAAGCAATTGGAGGCGTTTTTTAAGTGGGTCAAAGGATTGGCGCGCTTTTTGGACTTCTCTAGTGAAGTCAGGGAAGAAGGAGATTTTCGAGCCGTTATAGGTGATGGACCCTTTCGTTCTTGCCATTTGTAGTATGGCATCCCTGTCTCTATGGTTCAGAAGTCTTGCTATGACCGAACGCGGTGGCGCACCAGGGGTGACTCTGCCCATTGGGATGCGGTGGGCTCTTTCGATAGAAAAGAATTTGAAGAAGGATTCAGTATCATATATGTCCAATAGCCATCTTTCAAGGAACAGTTCCATGCATTCTCCTTCTGCTTTTTCCGGAAGGCCTAGCATGCGGACGTTATTGCGCCTTGATCGACCTTCACTTTCGTCTACTCTTCCCTATAGGGATTACATTCGTTGTAGCATTCCAGTTATCTGGCGGTTGACCCCTTGTAGATTGTCTTCGGTCACCGATATGCGTGCTTCCGCCTCTCCAGTGCGTGCGGTCAGCTTCTGCAAGTCATGTCTCAACAGGGATACCTCAGCTCCAATGGCGTCCATTTTCTTTTCCATTGATGTCCTGGAGCTGGCAATGGCGCCCATCACATCCCTGAGGGAGAAGTCCTCCTCCATGATGTCAGGTTGGGTCGATGCTGACCTCTCTGGTGATCTAGCAGCGGAGTGGTTGCATACTGTTCTATCCTGCTTTGGGTGGAGGTTTTTCTAGTCTTGTCCTTCCCCATATTGCGAAGCAGGCCTTGTATTATGAAGAAAAGTACGTTCTGCGGTTGGGAGATGCTGTTCACGAGTTATGGTTTACAGGTTGTTCCTAAAATCTATTAGTGTTATGGCATGCCCTCATCTTCACTGTTTGGAACACTGTGATTTTCTTATCTACTGGCAGGAGGTCATTGTTCTCTTTACTGTAGTCCAGGTCAGTAATTATGAGTAGGAATTGTTTTATGTTGGTAACACGTTTTATGAATTGCGGGAGGGTCTTGCCTTTGTCAGGGTTTGGTGCTCAATTTCTGCTCCCTTCAGGGTGTGGGGGTGCGTTCTTCGCCCCACTGTTGTGTTACGGGTCTGCCGGTTCCCTCAATTCTCCGTTGTGGTTCAACTGGGGCAGGGAGATCTCCGGTCCGCCACCTTTTGTAACAGGAGGCGAATTGTGATCGTTGCTGCGCCCTCTCACATGCTCAACATTCCCTCCACAGCGCGGTTGTTGGAATAGTGTTTTCTTGGGCCCTTGATCAATAGGTGATAGGCAGCAGTTATTCTAATTTGGTAGGCCACCACACTTCGCCCTGTTCACCCAGCGCTCACTGCCTCCATTCACGCAGGGGCAAGAACTCGAGCGGTGGAGGTTCGTTAGGCTGCGCTTCTCAAATCGCTATGGGTTGGGAGAAACTGTTGCCGGGGGCCCGTGTCTCATGCGGGCTGCATTTATGTGTCAGTATTTCAGAGCCTGCGCTGGGAAAGCAAACGGATCTCAGTTCAGCTCCTGGGTCGCGGAGCACTCGCACTGCAGTCTCTCGGGGTGCTGCTCTACCCCAGGCGGGGGATCACGGGAACTCCTCCCCCACAGCGCGTTCCAGGCAGGCGGACAGTTTTCAGGGCCCACCCCCGCCTCTCCTTACCGGATCTCGTGGGTTCCTCCTCCCGGTGCACACCGCAGGCCGGCAGAGCAGCAGGTAAGCAACAGGCCGGCGGGCGCTCAACGATGTACGGAGTGCCTGCGTCCGCTCGGGAGGCCAGGGGGGGCAGGAATTCCGGCGCGGGTCCCCACACATAGCCAGTCCCCCCTCTCCGGCAATATGTTGGTCCGCGTAGGGGGGGGGCAGTCCTCTCCCTCTGAAGCAGCGACCGTCTCTGCGCAGCCACTCTTCCACAGGTACCAGGATTTGTAGCGTTGCTGGGTTCGCGCTCAGCAGCGCCCGGCGGCCATTTTGGAAACTTCCCAAATGTTGTCTCTCCAACTTTTACCACCTTATTTCTCTGAAACTGGCAGCCGATTTCACACTTGGACCACCGGACATGAGAAACGTTATGTTCCGACACCCGAAAACACCTTTTACTTCACATGAGCAGTCGTTTTTCTAGCAGGATATTGCAGGATACGGCTGACGGCCTCAGGAGCACCGAGAGCTCACCTCTTCATGCCATGTCCGTTGGCCACGCCCACCGAAGTGTTACCACTCCTGTAGATTATTAAGGGTGACTCTCCATCGTGCTACTTCTGGCAGGGACGCCTGTAGAATGAGGACCTAGTTCCTTCACTGGTCCTTTATACGTGGTGTCCAGTCCAGCTGCGACGATGCCACGCCTTTCTGGTAAGCGTCTTTCGGTTTTCGGTTTGTCTTGAAGCATTGGTATTGTCTTGTTCTCAGCCTGTTGTTCAGTATGTAACAATGTCTATCTTTTTTCCCCAGATAGGTGTGATTGCGGTCCGAGGTAGCTCCAGATGAAGAGCGGAGGATCCCCCGGTGGTCCAGCTGCAGGTAAGTGAGCGTTTTAGGACAAGCGCAAAGTGTTTTGCAAGTGCGGCCTTAAACTGCAGGTTTGTATATCTAACCTTGCCTTTTGTCTTTTTACAGGGTCCTCCTTCGTGGGAGAAGAAGATGTCGTGCTGCGGTGCCAGGAGCTAGAGTCTGCGTGCCGGGGATGAAGAAGATGTCGTGCCCAGAACTGAAGACCTGCGATCCGGAAGCTGAAGAATGGATGCCAGGCTTAGCGGCGAAGAATACAGATGGAAGCCGATTCCAGGAGGTAAGCGTATGGACTGGAGACTGGATTCCCAAGGTAAGAGCTATCTAGGCGGCGGTGAGCATTACTCTGCATGCACGCGCCTTAGGGTTGAGCTGGCTTTTATAGCTAAGCTCTTAAGGCCACGCCCACTAGCTCAGTTCAGCTTGCCACACCCTGCCATCCTTGAAGAGGCACGTGCAGCTGAAGATGGAAAGCCACGCCCGGGGCTAATTGCACACTAATGGAAAGCTCTTGAAAGCTGGAAAGTTCTTAAAGCATTCCTGTCCATGAGGTTCCAAGCACTCCTGCCCATAATAAAAAGAGTCTTATTTATGTTTCCCCATGAGCCTGGTGCCAGAGGAGCCAGGACTGAGTCCAACTGGGCCCCCAATGTATAAACGTCCCAAAGGGATGTGTGTGAACCATGGTGCCCCTTGCTCCCTCCACTTGCTGATGTAGTTCTTGTGATCCTGGGCAAGTGGCCATGACAGTACTCCCCCGTCAAGGCCCCTCTCAAGGGTGGCCCTCCTCTTGGTTCTGGTTTGGTAGGGTTGTTGTGATGGAACTGCTTAACCAATTGGGGAGCATGGACATGCTCGCTGGGTTCCCAGGTTCGGTCTTGGGGCCCGTATCCCTTCCAGTCTATGAGGTAGTATAATATGGATCGGACTACCTTAGAGTCTAGGATAGCTTTGACTTGGTACTCCGGCTCCCCTTCAATTATTTCTGGATCTGGGGGAATGCTGATACATGTACCCGGTTCCATTGGTTTTAGAAGTGAAACGTGAAACACCGGATGAATCCGCATGTTGGATGGCAACTCCAATTTCATGGCGGCAGGATTGATTATGTCCTTAATTGTGTAGGGCCCCAAATATCTTTGGAGGAAAGCTCTTGGTCCTTTTAGAGCAATGTTCTTTGATGCCAACCAGACTTTGTTTCCGATTTGGTAACTGGGAGCTTCTCTTCGATGTAGATCTGCAAACTTTTTCTGTCTCTCCTTGGCTCTGGTCAGATGCTCGTTTGCTTCTTTAAAGACCTGGGTGATGGTTTTGTGCATGTTTGCTATTGCTGGCATTTCTAATGTGTCAAGTGGATCAAAACCAGATGTCAGTGGATGTCTTCCATGTACAGTATAAAACAGACTTTGCCCTGTACTGGTATGAATGGAATTGTTATATGCGTACTCAGCCAACCAGAGGATGTCTTTCCAGGAATCTTCAGATTGTTGTAACATGCATTTTAAATACTGCTCTAGGGTCTGGTTGGTTCGTTCAGTCTGACCATGGGTTTGGGGATGGTGACTTGTGGATAACCGAAGGTCGATTTTGTCAATTTTACAACACCTTCTGCAGAATGCCGAAACAAATTGGGTTCCATGATCCGATATCAATACCGATGGGAACCCATGCAGTCGCACAATCTGTTCTAGAAACACTGTCACGAGAACAGAAGCAGTGGGGAGCCCTTTCAAAGGAATGAAGTGTGCCATTTTGGAGAACAAATCCACAATAACTAAGATGGTGTTGTAACCATTGCAGGAAGGGAGATCTGTAATAAAATCCATGGACAAAGTGTGCCAAGGTGCTGGCGGTACCATCAATGGATGTAGTAAACCGGCAGGGTTTTGCATTTGTGATTTGTGTTGAGCGCAGACACCACAGGTCTCAATGAAATGGATAATGTCCTTCCTCCAAGTGGGCCACCAATAGTGTTTCTTTACCTTAGCCTGAGTCTTTGCTATTCCTGGATGTCCTTCCACCAAGGCATCATGATAGTTGGTGATAATCTGGTTTTGTAGTTTCTTATCCGGAATGTACAGTCGCCCTTGGAAGTAGGGCAGATCGTCTTTTATGGTGTATTGGTCTCCTTTTTGAAGCCATTCCTGTTGGGCAGATTGATTCATCTGGCATCACAAGTTGGAATGTAGATTGTCCAGACAGGTTGCTGCGACCATCATATTGTGAATCCGTTCTTCAGGGTCTGTTGTAGTGAAAGCTTCCTTTTCCACGATCATGCGGGAGAGGGCATCAGCTTCCCCATTACGAACTCCTAGTCTATAGGTAATGACGAAGTCGAATTCTGCAAAAAAGAGGGCCCAACGAAGTTGGTGCAAAGATTGCGCTTTAGCAAACTTTATGTATTGTAGGTTGCAGTGATCCGTGATGACAGTGACTGTATGTCTGGCTCTGAGAAGATAATGTCTCCATGCCTTAAATGCTGCCTTGATTGCTAGCAGTTTTTTGTCAGTAATTGCATAGTTCAATTCGGGGGGGTGAAAACTTACCTGACCAGAATGCCACAGGGTGTAATTGTCTGGTTTCAGGGTTCCGTTGTGACAATACTGCTCCCATTGCTATGTTAGAGGCATCAGTTTCAACCACATATGGCAAATCCGGTTGCGGGTGCAGGTAAGTCTCTCGTAACCAGGACTAATGTCTGGCAGAGAGACTCCCAGGACCCCCCTTGTCAATTGGCATATTTAAGTAACTTTGGGTCTCACCCTAAGTTACATGGGGAATCCAGACGTGGACCCCTTGCTCACTATTCTTAGAGAGGGCCAGCTCCTCCCTACTGATGAGGTCCAACCAGACCAAAACACGTGTCTGGGGATGCTGTTGGTACTCTTGTTCAGAGGAGAATTGCCTAGCATTTCGGTGCTGGACTGCCCAGGGCAGGACTAAGACTGATATGTTTGGGATATTTCTTCTCTGTGAAAGATAGTGAGCTAAAGACTCTGGGTAAGTCTCTCTTAACCAGGACTAATGTCTGGCGGAGAGACTCCCAGGACCCCCCTTGTCAATTTCCAAATCTATCACAGTCAGGAGAATTGTAGCAAGGTGATTAGCTAATACTTTTGAACAGATGTTTGCATCAATGATCAGTAGCGAGAAAGGTCTGTAGGAGGCGCACTCCCTTGGGTCTTCGTCAGGTTTTAATAGCCAGATAGTAGTTGAAGACTGCATAGAGGGGGTTGTAGTTCCCTTTTCTCGAAAGGAATTAGAGGGCCGTGTGTGAGGTCACCAATTGGGCACAGACCAACTTATAATATTTAGTTGAAAACCTGTCAGTGCCTGGGACTCTAGTTTTTCTGTCTGGATTGGGGCTTCTAGCACTGCTCTATCTTCTGTGGAAAGGTGTGGTACAGAAGCTTCTTCAATAATCTGCTTTTGTTCCTCTAAGAAGCGGGGAGGTGCTGTCATGGAGTCGATTAAGTGTGATCTAGCCAATTGTAATTTAGCATGTTCCCCATTCTGTACCACCCCTTGCTGGTCTCTTAGGTCTATGATCATGTTCCGTCCTTTTGACTTGGCCAGTTTCCTCGCAAAAAATTGGTTGGCCTTATTACTTTTGGCGTAGTATCCCTGCTTAGTTACTAAAAGAGAGTGTGCAGTCGCCTTGGCGTAAAGGGCCTTTAATTTATTTCAAGCAATTTGAACGGCTTTATGGAGTTTGGGAGACTAACCCTTTTTATATTTCCCTTCAATTTCAGAAATGTCTTGTTCCAATTGGGTACAGGCTAATTTATTTCCACTTACAGTAAACCGAGGTGTGAGCAATCGGGTCTCCCCTGATCACTGCCTTCATAGCATCCCAAATGGTAGCAGTTGAGGTAAGTTCCACCAGGTTTTCTCTAAAATAATTCTGTATGGCTATGGCCACCGTGTCCCTAAGGGCCATACCATTTAATATTGGCTAATATAACCGCAACTGTGGCCTAGAGGATGGGGCCGGGTCACCAAACCTAACTCTTAATTGAGTTGGGCCGTCGTCAGACAGCACCTTGGGGCCAATAGATACCTTTCGATGTTTGACATAAGAAGGGGAGACGCCAAGATTAGGTCTATGCAAAAAGAGGAGCAGTGAATATGAATAAGAGTACTCCTGTTCCCCCGGGTGTAATACCCTCCACATGTCCACCACCCCCAGAGATCTGAAAAAATTGAGAATGCTTAATGCAATCTTTTAGTCTCTCTGAGTGGGGTCATGCGTTTTGGCCATCACGGGGTCAGGAACCCTGTTAAAGTCACCCCAATGAGAATCTGACCCTCCAGTAAGGGGAGGACTGTAGCCTCCAAGTCTCTGAAAAATTGTTCCTGTCCCACGTTAAGGGCATAAATCGAAAGTAAGGAATACAATTGCCTAAACATACCTTTCACACAAACCTATCGCCCTCCAGGGTCTCATATAATGTCCAGTTCCGTAAACGTTGTACCTTTCACTAGTAAGATGGCCATCCCCCCAGTTTTAAAGACACAAGACAGACATTGTTTGGGGAATTCTTTGTTCTGTAGACGAGTGAAATCGGAAGGAAGGTGGGTTTATTGTAAGAAGATAACTGTGCCGTCCAAATCCTTCAGGTGTCGCAGAACTGATATGCCTTTTACTGGAGAGTTCAGCCCCTTGGCTTTAAGTGAAACAAACTCCAAATGTTGATGGGCCAAGGGGGCAACTTAGGGAAGGCATCTACTGTAGAGGGGCCAGGAGAGTGTCATCCGCCAATAGAGGTTAGTATCTGCATAAATCCATGTGGCAACCATAGTTTCAACTAAGCCAACGAAACAAAAATGAGAACTTCAAAAAAGAACTGAAAACTGCAGGGTATCCCGCCCCTTCAGCCTCCAGGTGAGTTTCCACTCGAGGCCAGACGTGAGCCGCATGGAGCCCATAGTTAGCCAATGTCTGCCGGAGCTTCCAGCATGCTTACCGCTCATTCCCTACCCAAATACGGGTTGTCTTGTGCAGTTGTGCCCTGGGTTCACGAGTGCAGGGAGGATTTTCCACGTTTATGACTTTCAGCCATCCTCGCCCAGGAGATGCTTTTCATCTTCGGTCTTCGGTCCATCAATCTCGCCAGTGATCTGAGTGTCGGAGAGTTTCCCTCACCCCCCCACCCCTGGCAGGGCGATCCCCAAAATTCCCTCAGCCTCCTCCAGTCTGTCAATAGTACGGGTAGTGCCCTTGAATGTATATTTTAGGGTAGTAGAGAATAACCACCTATACTTGATGTTTTGGTCCTGCAAGAATAGGGACAGGGGCCGGAGAGCTCTTCACTTCTGAATTGTTACCGTTGCCAGGTCTTGATAAATTTGCAGTGCGGAAGCCTGGAATGTCAGTTCATCCTGCATGTGCCCCATAGCCAAGATTTCTTGCTTGGTGGTAAAGAAGTGGACCCTGGTGATTACATCAGGAGGAGAAATTGATGGTGGACCCCTACGACTCTGCAATCTGTGAGTGCGATCCAGGAGGAGCAAGGCTGTATCCAGATGAGGCAAAAGTGCTTGGAAAAAGTCCCCCACATAGTAGTTTACAACTTAGTCAGAGATGGATGAGGGCACCCCTTTAATTCGTAGATTTTTCCTCCTAGTGCTGTTATCCATGTCCTCCTGCTTACTTTCCAGGGTGTCAATTCGCCTTTCCAGGGATTGGATCCTCTGTTGCATTTCCGTCCGTGTGTCGCTTGGTCCAGGACTTGGTCCTCTGTCTCTACCACTCTTTGTTCTACTTCGACCACCTTCTGGTCTAGGCGGTCCAGTTTTGTCAATATTTCAGCCATACAGTTCCGGAATTCAGTTTTATCTGTACTCCTTAGTAGCTAGCTGTGCAGCATGCCGGTCCGGTGTCTGAGGTGAGGATTTTACCATATTCACTCCCCCTCCCACATTATCAGAGGGTAGCAGCATTGTGGATATATCCGCATTCTTCTGGGTTTTTGCTTGTCTCTACGTGCTTTCCAGTGAAGCCCGGAGCATGCACACCACTGGGGAGGCTGGGAGTGATTATGTAACTATATATTGGTGGCCACCAGAGGCATGTACTCCGCTGGCAGCATTTCAACTCCGGTGTGTGGCCAGGCCGAGAACAGCACTTGCAACCTTGCGGACCGGTGTTATATACATCTCAATTTCAACATGGCCGTCGGCGCATTTTGGATCGATCCGCTCTGTGTCGCAACAACCTCAGCTGTCTTCGCCTGTCCCTCACTGTGTGGACCAAGATTAGCGTTGCTCTTCTCCTGGGCTATTCTGTCCAGCTTCCCACATCTTTCTCTGGGCTTTATCGACTGCAGCTGAGAGCTGGAAGCGCCGTTATTAACTTAATTGCCAGGCTTCATGCGTCGGCGCTGCTAGCCACTCCCTGTATTTCTTTTTTTTAATGTATTTTTATTTTTTGTTGTTTATTTTGTATTCTTTATGAATCTTTCTCATTTTGACTTTAAATATTTTAATTTTAATATTTCAGTTTATTGACAATTGTTATATATACCTTTTTTCATGTTTATTTATTTATTTTTTAGAAGCACTACCTTCCTTTTCCTGGTGGGCTTCTTCACTACTGCAGCTGTCGCCAGGACTCTGGGCCTTCCGTATACTGTTTACATGCACTTACTATGTCCTTTGGACCAAATAGACGCTGTTACACTCGCAGTGCAATGACATCATTGTATCGTGGTGTCGTCATAGCATGACATGGTACACGCAGGAATCTGCATGCCATTTTCGTCAATTTTACACTGTTCATATCCACCTGTTTTTACCAAGGACCATTATTCATCATGTAATCGGTCACCAGCGTGTACCCTTGATCCTCTTTGATACTTTTGGCAGGTAATGTGGATTTTTGTTTGTAGCTCTTCTGGCTTCTTTTTACATTGTTTTGAATCCTTTTTTAATTGCTTTTTTTCTCCTTTCTACATATCCAGTTCAACCATGTTGAATAGCTTGCTATATATATCCTATGTGTAAGATCACAGTCGTAGGCTTACTAGTGCCGGGCCATTTAATCGGTGTATTCATTTTACTGGCAGTTTTATTACTATTTTTCAGACATTGTGTGTACCCCGTCTATTTATCCCAATATTTGGATATCTTTTCACATATACGATACAGGACATAGGTCTTTCTTATGTGGCATGTTCCTGATTCAGATTCACAGTGGGGAGATGGTGCAGTCATGGTTGATGGATTGGTTCTGACATTGCACTTTTTTCACAATATCAGCCTTTACCCATTTACATTTTGGCTTTTTGTTTGATGCGTTCTTCGGTGTTCTTGTAGGTACAGTCCTCATGATGGACTCAGTTCGAAATGAATTGGTTAATTAGATTGTTTTTGTATAGGTTTTCCTCACTTTTTATGTGCATTAACTAATTGAATCATCACTGTTAAGAATGTGTTGAGATTCTGTAATCTTCCACAATTTTTCAAGAATGTAGAATTATGTGATAATATTATATTATTAAGGGTCTCTTGGTATATTATTGAGAACAGATTTTGAGCCAGAAGTCTCTCGGGGATGGGTAAGCCCCGCCAAATGTGCAAGAATGAACCCCTTACACCACACCCACTCCAGCACAGAGGACTAACAACGTTTGCTATCTTGTGCAATCATTTCTGGATACCTGGATCATATATATGAGTTTGTGTTGCACATCCATTACCTGTACACTAGGTGAGATGTAGTGTGTCCTCCTATGTACCAACATCCTCTCCTGGTCCCCCATCTGAATGTTCAGCACTTTCCCTGGCTGGAATGTTCCCCGATACACCCACGGATTTGAGTTTCACTAGTTCCCTATACATAGCTGATATCAATCCCTTTATGGAGGTTGCACCTTGTATGATTTTCTTTCCATAGGGGTCATGCTACAGTTGGCCTTTGTTTTGCTGGGGGTGTAGAAGCCAATGGCGCAGTTGAAGATGCCTCATGCAATCCAATTCAGTAATTCCAAAGTCACATTTGCACCTTTCAAAGCTATTCATCTGTTCACCTTGAAACCTTTTTCCTATATTGATGCACCATGTCTGTTCCCATGCCAAGAAAGCTTTGTCAGGCTTTCCTGGTGTAAAGTTTAGGTTCCCAAACAGTGGAGTAAAGGGAGATTCGATTGATATAATCCTCAGGAACCTTGTGACTTAATTCCACACTGCCATAGTAAGATTATTGAATGCATTTACGGATATTGATTTCTCTATATTTTTGGAATACACCCACAGTTGTTTCCAAATATGGGTACCGGGTACCTCTTGGTCCATGAATACTGTGAGGAAGGCATGGTATCAAGCAGTAGACACAGACACATTGGATACAAGTTTCGAAAACCTTTCTTTAAAGTTTAAGTTGGGTTGGTAGAATTCCTAACTAGCCCTAACTCTAAAATGGGAATAAGATCAACCATTACACCAACAACAAATCTGTCCCTGTCAGTCTAGTCAAAATAAAAAGGCCTATACTAAGAAAACCTAACCTTGCCCTCCTTCTCAAAATGACAATGTATGAAGGGAATACAAAAGGAAAATGGTGTCTCAAAAATAAAATGTCTGAATGGTTTCAGCATTAACTCCCTTCCCCAGGTTCAACCCCACTGGGTCTACAGTCTCTTAAAAACAAAGGGTAGGTGGATGGCACAATTTGATCAGTATTGCACAATTTGGCTTACTGGTACAATTCAACCGTTCAATCTTAGGCTTCCGTCTTCTGGGAGTTCAATCACTTCCTTTAGGCTTTGCCCACCTTGCCATCAATAATCAGTTCATGCTCACTTTCTCAATTTCTCAAAGTTCTGCACAGGCTTCCCTCTGCCGGGCTCCAGCCTGTCTCTTTCATGTGGGTCCCCTTCCCCACGTTTTATCTAAGGTATCCTTTTCACTGTCGAAGACTTTCGAAACTCAAAGGTATTTACATAGACCTCTGCATGACCTCTTCGACCTCTTTCAACAATTCTTTGTTTCACAATACTCATCTTGTGGCACCAATACTTCTTGTTACTTGTGGTTACCACTATTTTTAGTCTGCCCTCTTAGCCTTTTGAAAGGTTCATGTGTAACACCAATGCCTTTTGGCATTTCTTTTCCCCAATGCCTCTTAGTACTTTGGTACTTGTAGTTCTTATTCTCTTTAGTCTGCCTTCTTGGCTTTTTCAAAGTTCATATGTGAACACCAACAATTCTTAATATTTCTTTTCAGCCAATGCCTCTTGGTACTTGTAATTCTTATTCTCTTTAATTTGCCCTCTTGGCCTTTTCCAAAGTTCTTATATTTTGCTCTCTTGGCATATTCACAATTCATATATTTCACGTTCCTCTTGTTCAACTTTCTTTCTTTGTCACGGTTACTTTCATTACTTTGATCTCCGCTGTAATATCTTTCAAAACTCATAACATTTCACAGAGACTTTCAAATGTGCAACTTCACCTCGCAGGACCACTCTGTTACTTTGTATCCTTTCCTTTCAACAATTGTTCTCTTCATTCATGTTTTATCGGCACACACTGGCAACCTTTAACTTTCAAATTACAGTCACTTTCCCTATAACATCAACCAGACTTTTGTTCCTTCGATAACTCACTGGTTGTGTTAGTTGGATTGCTTTAATCTTTTTCCTGCAGCTCAAGGGCGTTACCAACTCCTCCTCTCCTCCTCCCCAACTCTGCCCTTCACATGGGATGGTCGCAGGCCTCTTTCTGGCAACTTGAAGGTTTCTTTCCTCTGCTCACTCGGCTTTGCTCTCTGAGCGCGTAAAGCTTCTCGAAAGCATGGAAATCTTCTTGATCCTCGCAACTGCCCATAAGCCTGTTGGCCTTCCAACTTCCACAGCCTGGTACGCATCAGCCTCAAAAGAGCTGTTCCTTCTCGTACCCCGCCTCACTCAAAGTGTGCTTGTGTGCGCCACCTTTTATCTTCACAGGGAGTGTAAATAAGAGTCGGGTGTACATTGTTAGAGTTACGTGCCTGAATCTGCAAGGCCTCATTACAGGGACATGGCCAGTGCAAGTCAAGGGACGTAATCTTTCTGACCTCATTCATCATCTTCCTCGGCACATTACTGTTAAGATAAAGTGGGGAGGAATTATGGGAGTTATAGTTTCCCATAAAGTAAGCAGGGATAGGGGTTAAATTGGTTGTGTGAAAATGGGGATACCATGTCTCACCATTGGGTGCTTCTACCCCGCCCCCGAGGACTGGGATCCAGAAGCGATTGCCTTTCCCTGGCCTTCTGAGTACGGGATCCCCGGGTACTAGGTTGTGAAACACCTTCTGGTTTTTCACAATACCCCTGGTTTCTCTGACTGAGACTGGGACCATTCTTCTAAGACTCCAAGACTCCAGTAGTTCTGCACATCAGGCACCCTCAATCCCCTCTCCATGGGTCTCAGCAGTGTCTTCTTGCTCACCCTCACTTGCTTACCCTCCCTAGATATATCTAAAAAAACACATTTTTATATTTTTAGTAGTAGCTCTCTGTGGATAACAATAGGCAGGACTTGGAACAAATAAGTGATTTTGGCAATATCTTCATCTTAAGTATTGCAATGTGACCCGGCCATGTAATATAAAGCATTTTCCAACTAACTAGATCCTGCTGGATCTCATTTATCATTCTCAGGTAGTTGGCACTAAACAGCTGAGCAAGGTTAGCCATTAGATTTACACACACATATTTAATATATTTGTTTGCCCTTTAGAATGGTATCTTTTGTTTCCGGGTGCTACGGCAATTGGAAGAGTGAATTTCAGAATCTCTTATTTGTTGATATTGGCCCTGAGTCCTGTAATTCTGGCACATTTTTATATCTTTTCCATTATATGCGGAAGGGAATTTGCTTGGTCCCCAATCATCAAAATTACATCATCTGTGAAGATGCATATTTCTGAGTGTCTCTTTCCAATTTAATCCCATTAATGCCCATGTTTTGCCTTATGTATGCTGCGTATGGTTCCATGGACAAGGCAAATAAGAGCGGGCGTGAAAGGGAATTATCCTCCTTTTCAGTATGTTCTCGATAATTAGTTAATATCAGGTTAATCATTTGCAGCCCAAAGCCATATCTCTCCAACATCTTTTTCAAGTATCCCTAATCAACCACTGCTTGGTGTCGAGAGCCAGAAAGACTGCCTTCAGTTTGGGTAGTTATACCTCATCCGTGACATGTAACACCCTTCATATGTTGCCAAATGTATTCCTATTGGGGATGAATCCTGTTTGATCAGAGTCTATTAAGCCGGAAGGTGTTTTTCTATGCGTTTGGCCAGGATACCCGTATAAAGTTACACATTGATATTCATCTGTGAGATGTGCCTGTACGAGATGCACTGCTGGCGGTGCTTCCCTGATTTGGGGATGATGATGATAAGTGATTTGATCAGTCCTGGTGTCAATTACCCTGATTCTCTGATATGGTTCTATAATTGTTCTAGGATTGAAGATAGGGTTTTAGCATATTTTCTTTTTATAAAATGCTATAGTGAAGCCCTCTGCCCTGGTGCTTTTATTGATTTTGGACCTCCCGATAGCTTCTACAATTTCCATCTTCAATATTGAAAGATCTAGGGTGTCCCTTTGCTTAATAGTTAGTTTTCTCACTGGTGTCTTATATAGATACATCTCTTGTTCAGATGAGTATGTATCCGGTGCGTAATGTCTTGAAAGGTCATTTTATTGTCCCCCTCATTTCCCTTGAGGGTCTGTGAGAAACTTGAAGGTATCTCAGCAGCTAGTCTCCGGGGATCTGTCATCCAGGTTTGCCAGGACATGGCAATCGCTTTTGGATCCAGTTCCTGGGGGTGGAACAGTGCGGGAGGATCACCTGGATGAAGGGTCCTCGGGAGTGGAAATGGGACACCAGAGGGCGAGACGCGGTGTCCCCTTCCTTGTAACACCTTTTCCCCATCCTACCAGGTAGGATACCTAGGAACTCAACCCCTGCCCCCTTTCCCGACACAAACACGTTCACATGGACAGTTCACTGTGAGCGACAATGGACTAACACCAGAGCCAACACCCTGGTCAGGAAAGGTCAGGTAATTACGGATCATTACACACACCTGACTTCCATCACACTTCTCCACACGGATAAAAGGTGGAGCACGAAATCACACTCTGATTGAGGCAAAATAGACAAGGAAACAGCAGTTCAATGATGGCAGTTTAATACAAGGAGAAAGATGGCGAGACCAGAGAGTGTTACAAAGAGGGAAGCATCCTTGACCTATAATGGCCGTTAATTTCAGGAACCTTGGAAAGTAAGAAACCAAAGACCAGGAACTAAGGCTGATCAAACCTGCACAGTGTGTCGGAGCTACCTGGGGCTCTCCCGCATTGATAACTAAGGCGGGAGGAGTGATTGCTGCCGTGGTACTGTCCTTCGCTCCTACAACAAAGCAGCATCCGAAAAGAATGCACAGCCATTGAGTCGGAGAGACTGATATCAAACCAGCTTGTGTTTTGAACCAAGATTGCAAACAGCAACATTGTATAATGAGAACAGTGTGTGAAGCCTTTGGGATAAGCGATGTGAATACAATTGAAAGCTAAAAGAAACTGTTGAACTATGTAACTGAACTTGGGAAACCGAGGAAAGATACCGTACACAGAGGGGGATCCAACATTGAACTTTTGTTTTCACTTATGAAAAGGATTTGGGCCTGGCAGAGGTGTGTAAGTGATTTGAATCCGGCACACATCCAAGTCAAAACCCAGCATGTAGTGCACAACTGAAATGCGTATTTATTTCCGTCTAAAAGTTCAATATTCTGAACGATATACCACTCATATCACACCCTTCTCCTGAGACCCCCCGGTCACACTGAACCAGGAATCAGGCTGGTTTGCAACGGTAAATATTTATGTATTGAAAATGTAATCAGAATATGTTTTAATAGATAAAAAACAATCACCAATGGGGTAACAGAACACTGAGTAATATCTTTAATACACTAGGAATAAGTAATAAGCAAAACAAATGCAGCACAGAAAATAATACTTTTGTTTTGGTTCAGATAAGATAGCACTATGGTTAGAGGTTCCCCTGCAACACCCCTCAACCCCCAATAGACAATGTAAAGAGATGGGAGGAGAGAGCAGGTATTAAGGAATGGCACAAATCAAACAGAATATCAGTCCCACTTTCCCCCAGCAAACACAAGAGAAAAACAGAATTGACTTTCAGCTGTCAGACTGGCTTTCAAAATTGTCTTTAGAATGCACAGGTCAAAAACACCAAATATGGTCAAAAATACAGAAATTGTTATAAATTCCTATGGGAGCCACTTTGAAGAGTTGCACACAATCACAATCAATGATTTGGTCAGCAGAAAACAATTGAAATCTTAAGGTCCAAGTCAGAAGCAGTTTAGAGCTATTTCACACGTGCAAACCTTTCTGATTTTCGAAATCGCAGCAAACATTTAATTGCGCGATATTCGCGATAACGGGAGAATCGCATTGATTTGGGTTCTATGGATGGCTCCAGATGTCAGGTACAAGTAAGAGTTGAAATTTCGTTTCTATCACAAAAACAAAAGGAGTTATAGATGTTTTAGTAAAGGTCGTTTTTGCGAACTAGGCGCGAGAATCGAAAACAGAAATGCACTTTTGAAAATGACAAATCGGTTTGCTTACACTAGAGGAAGACTATGAAAAAGCGAATACCACACAGGGATTTTACAGTCACTTGATCAGGTTGACCCGCCTGCTAAGGAAACTCGACTTCTTCAGATGAGAAAAGGGTCAGCGCAAAGATGTTTCTAACAATACTGGTTCTGAATGAAAGATAGGATGGGTTGGAAATGGGGATAGGACAAAGTAAATATACTAAGGGTCACAGTTCTTCCTATTAATACTCACAGGATCAGTTTTTAAATTGGACCGTCAGTTCTGGTCATGGATTGGGTCTGGTCTAGGAAAGACAGCACACTCGCTCGCAAGTACTTTCTAAAGTACACTTGGCCGCTTGAACGTGCTGCTCTTCTGCTCTGTTGCTGTTTCATTTAACAGTGACTGTTGCTGGTGGATTTAAGAGACTAGTCAGATTCTAGTGAACCACATTTGGCAAGCTCTGGACTTTAACATCGACTTTAACATCAATTTTGCTTCTGTTTGTTTAGGTTCCGCCTCCTTTCTGGACCTATTGCTGAGTTTCCTTTAAGAACGAGCCTGCTTGTGCAAATGCGAGCGAGCACTCGTTCGCAAGTACTTTTTAAAGAACGCTTAGCCACTTAGCTGCGCAGCCACGGCACCGCGGTAGAGCTTGGCAAACTTTATCATTGTGGTTGCTATGCTGATAAGGGCTCGATTGTAAGCCTGCTGTTCTGATACTGTTTTACATTTGTCTGCTTTCTCTGTGTCATTCTACTGTGTTACACGTATATATGAATGACTGCTTTTGTTACTTATAAGCTAACCACCAGCATGCCACCCATAGTGCCGTTGTCAATTTTAATTCCTTCTCTACTGCCTATAGAAGGTAATTTGTGCTCTGGTTCACATCCACAAACCTTTGTTTCTGCTACGTCAATTACACCCAATGCATGCTCGGTTAGCATGTAAACAAGATTCACCTTTAATACACAAACTAATCGAGTGGGTGTGTCCTCTTCATCCCCCGTTTCTATTTCATCGCCCGGGGGACATATGCCATCTCTTCTCACCATCGGGTAAGTTCATGCGTCCTATTGAACACCACTGGGGCGTGTCAATCCACATCCTATTTCTGATATTACTATGTTGGAATCCACGAAAAGTTTTCAAGTACCGCCCAAGTCGAATATGTCCATTTCCCCAATTGCATTTCCCCATCTGTGCCCAGAATACGCAGCTCTTCCAATCCATGCAAGCTTAAGTGAGTCTGCAAACTCTTTGGAAGGGGTTGAACCTACGCTTAGCTTGGCATCAGTATTATGTGAACCTTCTAATGTGCACTTGCAACCAATGCTAAAGTCTTTTGCTTTACCTACGCCGCGTCCTAATAGACTGCTTCCAATTGATAACTCTGCACAAACCCTACTCATGATACAGCCAGCTCTTACAGGCATTAATACTGTTATTTTTAGCCTGTGCAAACCTTTTGAATCACTCCAAAGTAGCTCATCAAGCAAGGCAATTTGAGGAATTGATGAAATGGCTGTCCTCGCAAAATCTATCTAAAACACACCAAAGTAATAGAAGTCCTGTTGAGTCCATAGTTTTGGTTTCGAGCCCCTCGGCTCTATGCATTGAAATGTCAACCTCTGCGGTATTGACAACCCAAAGTCCGGATTCTGTGGCTGCAACGGTCATGGTCCCTTGTCCTCTTCCTCCAATTTCGGGTATTATAGTTCCTAAAGACACTCATCCCCAAAGAGCTCTATTTCCACAATCAAATAAAAGCGTGCCTGTTGTCAGTGAACTTCCATCTATTCCGCCAGGCCCTGAGGTTATAAGTGTGGAGAACACACTGACCTCTGGGCAAAGTCACTTACAACAGTTAAAATCTAGAAATCTCAAATTCAATTAAAACAAATCGTTAATTTCCATCAAGAAAACTAAAAATACGATTGGCACAAAACAACCAAAAAGTACTCTTAATGCCTTTTTTAAAGCACTTGGTAAAACGTCAAGCACAGTCTTACCTCATCCAACCAGGGCTGCTTTAATAGCAACCCAAGCTGTACAATCTGTAGAGATAAGAGTGGATAATCAGCCCGTATTACCAAGGGGAACCACCAATCAATTGCAAGGGCCAAATCAGACTCTTTCACCCCTCTCGCAACTGGTTCAATCAATTCAACATGCACAGAAAGTTGCACCGTGCAAGTCAAATTCACTTTTTAATCCTCCTACATCTGTTTAGTCACTCTTGATTCCCCATTCACAGGCATATGTAGGTCCCTCTACTCAGGGATCCCTGATGCAACCACCACTCTAGCGATTCCCTCTACCCAGCCTAAATCAGTGTCCTTTGCACTTGCTTCCCAGCCTCTCCATCCAGTTGAAGCCGTCATGCCTCAGGCTGCTGTTGATGAACTTAAAAAAAGGGTTGACAAATATCTAGCCATTAATTTGGCAAAGGTTTTCTCTCAAGCGGTTGGACATCAACATTCGTTGACTACTGAGCCAAGCAGCTCAACTGATGCGCCCTGTCTTAAAAAAATAAATACTCCTGCCAAATTTTATGATACACGTCGGTCGGAGACTCAATGCCCACCAAAAACTTTTGACCGGGGTGGTGCTGTGAAATGGACTCCTTGTAAGTCCAAAATCCAGACAAATACACGACACTTACACCCCCAACGTGAAAACTTCCATACATTGATCCTTAAATGCAGAGAGGGCAATCATCCAGTTTATGATCTAAACCGGCAAAGTGTTCTAAACATTTTTGGAGAAATTGAAGATTTACGTAACATTTCTACCTTGGACATCGACCTGATTGAATTTCTTACTGATTGCCCTCTCTCCATAGTTAGACTCTGGATTCCTTCTGGTGTGGTTTGGCAGTCCATATGGCATAGCAAAATTCTCCTTTTTGACGTGGGATGTTTGCTAGCGGATGACCCTGAGAGTGTATCAATAAGATCTAAAATATCCATAACCAAACATTTATCAGGGCATTTCTCGAGAAAATCAAGAACTTCCGAGAACCATGAGCTTACATCAGTAAGCACCAAAATGTACTACTATAATAGAGATAATCATTGTAAGTTGGAACTCTAGAGCTCATGCTCATCTAAACTTCTCATTTAAAGCTATGTATGAATGTTACTACATCATAGCACTCCAGGAGACATGGCTAATTAAACCACCAATATGGGACAATTATGAATTGGCCTTGATCTCAGCTGTTCCTAGTGGAGGCAGACTGTCATCTGGCCTTCTCATTGCGGTAAACATCAAGACAGGTTTTTCTATTGGGCCGTGGGCCTCTGTTGGGGCGCATATACAGCTTGTCAAAATAATTAATAATTGGCAGGCCTTTGCTCAAATTAATATATATCGCAATGTTATTGCAATGTCTGCTGAGACTTTCTATGCTGGCCTCATTGACATGTCTCACCACATCTCACTAGATGTCATGATCACACACACCATCATTGTGGGAGACCTAAATCTAGATTGTTGGAAAGATAAGCCCAAAGTCAAATAGTATGCAAGTGGATGAGCGAAACTGTTATATGGTCAATGGTGCAGTACAGGGAGATGTTCGAGCGCATTACACGTGGCATCGTGGCCCACTCACTAGCACAATCGACTATATCTACATCGACCACAATTTTTTTCAAGTCATAAAGTCCTTAACCATAAAAGATCACTCAAAGAGCGACCATAGTCTCTTGATTCTGAATCTTGACTGGAATTTAACATTAAAACGAACTGAGGAGTACTATTATGGCAATCTAGCAGTTAACAGTGCCCGCTCTCTAGTGAGATGAAATTTGAAGACACTAAAGCAATTTGAGTATGCGGTTGCTGATAACTCGAAATCCAGGCTCCAAAATCTGTACACTGATCTACTGCAACCCTTTGTAAAAACATTTACGATTCCTCATCATAATATCATTCGCCATCCCCATACCTTTGACCACGAAACTCACCAAAGAAGGGCTGAATTTAGAAAGCACAAAAGCCAAATTTTGGCCTCAGTATCATCAACTAGGTGGCAAGATTTAAAATCGGCCAAATACAAATATAAAAATTGGCTACGTGGTCAGAAGGCTATCTTATATCAGCAAGACAGCGAAGCTATGGCTCACGCAATGTGCAATAAAAATTCCTCTGGAATGTGGTATCTACTAAATAATCACACCTGTCATCAGCAAGCAGATGCTCAAATTAATGGTGTGTCTGAACAAGCTTGGATTGCCCACTTCCTAGCCTTATATGCTGACCCACAGTATGCTGTTCTTCCTTATGAGCCGGTCTCGACATCGGCCTGGCAGTTAGACTCCTCTTATGAAACAATATATGACATCATACAGAAAATCAGCTCTTCCAGAGCCGAGGGACCTGATGGGCTTTCTAATCAGATGTTCAAAACAAACCCTCATGAATGGGCACACATACTTGCAACCATTTTCAAAGATATATTGTACATGCGTTATATACTGCCATCATGGAAGACCTCTATCAATCTTCCCATTTTTAAAAAGGGCGACCGGTCCATTCCCTCGAACTATCGCCCAATAGCGTTTTTGGATGCTCCGGGCAAGATCTTCACTAAACTGGTCCTGAGAGAGTTTAATGTGTGGACAAGGAACTGTAATTTGCGCCATTCCAACTAGACTGGGTTTATGACGGGAATGGGAACCAACATCAATTTATTGACCCTCAACGCCATTAAAGCCCAATGTCATGAACAAAAGCAACACTTTTTGTTTGCGTTTATTGATCTCAACGCTGCTTTTGACTCAGTCGCTATATACTAATGAACAAACTACGAAGAGACCGCTGTCCCACTGCCTTTTATGACATTATACATTATTTACATCATGACACATCTGTTCAGATTTGTATCACCTTGGATGGACTACTCTTGAAGAAAATCACTACTTATAGAGGACTGAAGCTAGAGTGCTCATTGGCCTCTGCTATTTTCAACTATTTTATACATGATGTTGGAATCCCACTGTCAAATGTTATATCTGACTCACCTAAATTGAATAATCACCAGATTCAATCTCTCATGTATGCCGAGGACCTAGTTTTAATTTCTAGGACTCAGGTTGGGCTCCAGCGTTTACTTGATGCCTTTCAGGACTACACACAGTCAAATGAACAAACAATTAACATAGCCAAAACACAAATTGTCCAGTATTCGCCTAGGCGTCATGGTCCGCTGACGTTTGTCTGTACCATTAATCGTGTCCCAGTCATGGTTGCACAAAATTATTGTTATCTGGGAATGCATTTTGAAGGGAAAAGCAGAGCACAGGGCCAGTTGGAGCAGGTAGAGACCAAGTTATCCTCAGCCATATCACAAGCGCGAATCATTATGCAGAAATATGGCAAATGTTCTATCTTGCCTGCCTGGCATTTTTTGGACCAAGAAAATCATACCAATATTGTTATATGGTCTTGAAACAATGCCGAGTGACTCCCCTTTCAAATTTATCCAGTGGGAAGCCAAATTCTGGTGCTCTATTTTACACCTGCCTCAATGAACACCGATGGCTTGGATAAGATATGAGCTGGGGCTACTTTCGATCCATGCGCACTATAACTGGCGTCTCTGTTCTTTATTCAAGAAATGTATGATCTCAACAAAGCTAAATGTGTTGCTGAAAACATTATCACAGTATATGTTCTCGGCTAATTATATATTTGCAAACAACTGGCTTGATAGAGTCTATCACATATTAGCTAAAGCCGAGATCCCTCTTGAACTTTTGCTTTCCAATCCGGATAAAGCAAAACTCAAGATCTACCAGACTGATTGGATAACTACCTGTGACTTATGCCTCACCTTTCGTGATGGTGACACATTGCATTTTCCTCCCAAAAAAGTTGGCATACTGCCACCATATTTGATACGCTGTCCTTCGCTCAAGTATCGCAATGGTATACTCCGCCTTCGCTTTAACTTATGGGTCACTAATGACATTAAGGCAAGGCGTAGACTTGTGAACATAGACAAAAATATCTGTCGCTTTTGCAATGATGGTTTTATCCCAGAGACCTTGACACATTTGATCAGAGTGTCACATACTCCGACCCAAAAGAGAAATGTTTTTACACGACATTGCAAACATCTGGGGAGAATATCTCAAAACGAAAGTTGGGCACTAATTTTGGGCTGTGGCAACGTGTCAATTCAAATTGCAGCTATCAACTTTCTACATAGTCTAAATCTGGAAGAAAACATAGTGGGCCTCATCACGAGTCTGCCGGTAACCCTTAAAAGCGGCGCTATTACTGACACATTTAAGGGTCCACCAGATCATGGCTTTGGCGGATTTCCCCCCAGCTCTGAGCTGGGGGGAAATCTGCGGCAAAATTGCCGATTTTAGGCATGATTACCGCCGGCTGGAAATCCGCCGGTGGTAATAGTGTGAATTTTCCCCATTGGGCCCAATGGGGAATGAGGAATTCCCGAATGGGCCCAATGGGGGATGGGCAATAACCCTTCCGTCAAACCAGTGATCCGGCGCTAATAGCACCGGGGGTTTGGCGGTAGGGCTATTAGCGCCGGCACTAATAGTGCCGGCGTTACCACCCAACTCGTGATGAGGCCCAGTGTCTTTAGAATTGACATCCTAGGTCTCAATAAGCAATACCGTGTCACAATTTGTAATAGTGTTGTTTAGGGTTTGATATAGCATACCTACCAAAAAAATGTAGTCTTCCACTAATTAATTGATTGTGTGATGGAGCTTGCAGAAACTATTTTCGACTGTTATGTTGTATCTTCGATATTGTTTAGACTTGATAATTAGATTTCCATCGAAAAAAGTAGTCTCAATAGATATCATATGGTAAGGTTGCACAGTAATTTTTTCCTTTTAATTCACCGTGAGTGTGATATGTATAGTTTTTCCTCCTGATCCTATTGACTGACTGATGAAAATGAGTTGCAATTTTGTGTGCCTATGTCTGAAGTTTCATTTTTCTTTTATTTTTTCCTGTCCTTATGCTTAAGGTTGAATTGTAATTATGAATTTATGATTAATGATGTGTATATTTTGTACATTTCTAAGGTTGATTTATTTCAGCCAATACAAATAAAAAAAAAATACTACAAAAAAAAAGACAGCATATCAGACACGGTACTGGATCAGCGATGCCGATCACCGGATTTGCACAGGATCTGCCCTCCTAGTCTGTGGGTATTTGAATCAGCTGGGTGGCGAGTTCCTCAGGCAAGCCTAGTGGTGGCAAGCCAGAGAATTTCAGGATACTGGTTCAAAAGGCCTTCTCACACCACCCAGCACTTCACTGGGGGAGAGAATAAATTTGAGGATTTGGGCCTTGCTGGAAATCAATAGTCTCTATTGCTGGCAAGATATTTGGCATCTGGATCTGGAAGAATATTAAAGCTGGATGTAGAATGCTTGATCAGAGTGCTTCGCGGGAATCAGGAAAGTGAGTGGATCTGTGAGTCCTTATGTGTTGTCAGCTGTCTCTATCCTCTAAAATGACATCACAAAGGGGGTGTGTGGGCCGGCTTAGCTAAGCTTGCCCCTGTGAAAGGTGATTGGGTCAGAGTCTACTCTCTGCCTTGATAGAAGGAGAGAAAAAGAGTGTCATCTTTATGGTATAATTTTATGATGCTGAGAATCCACCCCTAGCCACTGGAACACAAAGTCTAATTTTGGCAAAAAACATATTTACACATGTGCAACTTCTATAAAAATCACATACACAGATTGCAAATTTTATGGAGTATCTGCACATCAAAATTCCACAGCTCTGAGACTTTGTTTTGACTTTCTGCAGAATTTTGCCCATTTTGTAATGAGAACATGTTCCAATATTTCTGTAAATTTCCACAAATATGCACGTTTACCCTGGGAATGTGTGTATAAAGTTTCACCATTCTAGCAGAAATTCCGTCCCCATAAACCCACATTTAATGCCATTCCTGTTCTGAATAAGCTCCACGGTTGTACTAAGTTTTCAAAGACAGCGCTAAAAATTAAGTTAATTAATCTGCCATTTTCAGATTTCTCACCCCTTCTGATAATAAGTTATACACCTTCTAAAATGTCCATTACATATCCTATTCACACCAAATGGTCAGTATTTGTTAGTCCTTGAAGCATGTAGTATCCCCCTCCTTTGGAATTTTCTTCTGTCAGCCAGGAGTTTCCTGTGCTGCAGCAGTTTTATGACCTTTCACACCTTCAATATCCTGGGTTGGAGGATGTCCATTGTTCAGCCCTGGGCTAACCAGCAATTAGCACCTCGCAATGAGTTTCTGCTGAGAGAAAGGCCTTCCTTCTGAGAGAAAAACTTGCTTTTCCAGTTCTTGCAGCTTCAGCCAGGCTAATTAACTTTTTAAACCCAGCAAAAACCAAATTTGTTACATCAACCATAAATACATTTCTTTCTTGGCCTTAAAATCTGTGGGAAAAACACAACTAAAATCTGTATTCCTTTTTGGCAATCCTTTTTATGTTTGCTAATCCAGCAGACTTTTTACTTTTAGGTCATTTTAAAGTTTCCTCTGTACTCCTCTGACAGCTGTACTGCACCCAGATTTTGACATAGATGCTGCCAGTTTTCAGACTTTATATGTTTCACAATGCTTCATTTGATGATTTTTAGCACAGGTTAAGATTTTGAATGTGGAGAAGTGTTGTGTATAGGCGTTTAGGAGTTTTTAGCAACAAATCAAATGTCATGTGTAAGCACATTTTGGTGTTTCACTTGCAAAGTGCTGCTTCTCTCTCTGCACTCTGTTTGTTGGTCATGGAGCCCACTGGCAGCTTTCTGCAGGGTGTACTCTATTTCCTCGCACATGCATCATGGGTGGTAGGTTGTGCATGCCTCTTTTTGTGTGCTGAAGCACACGTTTTTGTAGGTTTTTGGCACGTGCAAGGGTTTTACCGCCATTGCTGCTATTTCTTTCCCCATAACTGGCAGGGTGATGCTGCATAGCATAGCGGAGTGGGTCAATACATCCCACAGAGCCCCCCTCCCAACTTGGTTTTGACCGCCCGTCAAGGGGAAGTCGAGAGATTGAGATGTTCTTTTCTTTTGTCCATTTGGAGAAATTCAGCTGCTTCTCCCGCCTGTGCTGGAGGTGACCCTCTCTCCTCGCCGGTTCTGGTCAGTAGTATTGCTGGTTCTGGTTGGGAGTACGGAGCGGCACTCTTGGCTCATTGGGTCTTTCCTCACGGTCCCCGAGTGGTCCTCCTTGGTAATCCTTTGGATGATTCTTTGTCCAGATGCTAGAAGATGGACCATAACATGGTTATGGATATTTTCCCACTATTGTGTCCGCACGTCATCTTGGGATGTCAGCAGTGAGAAAGACACTTGCATTGTTATAATCGGCAATATTCCCCATCTATGTTTACTACTGGTCTTAACACTCTTCTTGCACCTACTATTCTTTTATGTGTCCAGATTTCCCTCTCAGGGTTTCTGGTTGGCTCCTCTATTTGCTGCAAAGTATGGCTGGGATGGCAACTCTTCAGCTGGTTTATGTGGACCCACTTGTCTTCCCCTTCTGCCAAACTGCCCATGGGGATGCGGATTCTGTAGGCGACTGGTGAGATTCTGTCCACAATTTCAAAAGGGCCCCGCCAATTTGGGAGGAATTTGTGATCTTTGGCTTGGTTCCTTTGGAAATTGTACAAGTAGACCCGGTTTCCTACCTGATATTCTTTTTTTAGTTGTCTTAAGATCATAGTGGGTCTTCATACTGTCTGCAGATCTCTCTAGATTCCGCTGAGCATAGGCCAAAGCATGTTAAAGGTGTTTTCTCAGATTCTCAACATACTCATAAGTTATGGAGGCATTTATCAAGGTCTGCTCTTGGGTTCTGTAGAGCAGATGCTGGGGTAGCACCATCCTTAGTCCAGTCATCAGCTCAAATGGAGACATTTTTGTTGCAGACGAAAGGGTAGATCTGATGGCCATCAGGACAAAGGGTAATCGAATGTCCCAACTTGGCCCAGAATCGGCCACAAACTTTTTAAATATGCTCACAATAGTTTTATTGTACCTCTCACCCAATGTAATCAGTATCTGTCAGGGGAAAGTTCTCAGGGCCCTCATTGTGTTGATAAAACGTACTAATTATTGGAGCCCCTTTTTGAGCCGTAAGCAAATCAACATCTAGGGTCGCCTTACTCCATTGTGCAGTTGAGAGTTCATTGTGAGCATTTGTCTGGGACCTAGCGATAGCAGTGACCTGGATTTCCCCCAACAGGGACTCAAGCTCAAGTAGATCTCCCTGGATGGCTCCGGTTTTGGCCAGCTGATCAGCTAGGTCATTTCCAGTTTTGTCTGGTCCCTCTACCTTAGAATGACCCTTGATCTTTTTCCAGTAGATGGTCATCCCATTCGAGGTGGTCAGATCATCAATATTTTGTATTAACTTTCCGTGTTTTAAAGGTTTATTATTAGCACATAGCATGCCTCTGGTTTTCCAGTTAACCAGGTGCTCCACGAACCCATTCCGTACATAATCTGAATCGGTGATTATGACCATTTTGTGGAGTTGGTGCTGGACAGCAGTGAGGGTGGCTTGATGCACAGCCATCTACTCTGCCACTTGACTACTACAGGGACCGATTTTGTACCAAGCAGAGGGTTCTAGGGCACCATTCACCCATGCATTCCCCACACTGGCCACAAATTCCTTTTCCCCATTGTTGTCAACCTGGTCGGAGCACCCATCTACATAGACAGCGGGCATTCCCTCACAGTGTCTTCTTCATAGATTTTGTGTGGGGAATTAAGGTATGCCTCCACGTTGTCCTTTATTTTAAGACTTTCGTCCTCGAGACAGTTTTCTCTGGCACAATCATGCAAGTCAGCCAGACCTTGTGCGAGGGGACTCTTCTTGTTTTGGCCATATCTGACCTCCACAGGAAAGCCTTGCATTGATAGAATCCAGGAAGTAATTTGGGAATCACTCGCATTTCCGGCTCAGATTCTGTCACTTTGAAGATATTGCAAAGGTTGGTGTGGGGTCTCCACTATGATGTGTTTCCCCTGGATAAACGGGCGGTAATTCTTTGATGCCCACACCATTGCCAGGAGTGCCTTTCCACAATCATTGAATTTCTCCTCCACATAGGATAAAGTCTTACTCGCATAGGAGATTACTTTATTGACCTTGTCATGCTTTTGATATAATACTGCAGTTAAGCATGTATTTGAGAACCCTGTCTCCAAGAAGAACTCCTTGTTTTTGACATGGTAAGCTAGGCAAGGCGCTTGTGAGAGGCTTCTTTTGAGTTGTCTTACTGTGCCGGCTTGTACACTCCCACTTGACCCCCACTTCAACAGATGGATCAGGGGTCTCATGATCTCTGCGTAATCCTCAATGAACTTTGTACCATAAGGGCAGGAAGAGTACACCAGGAAATTCCCCCCTTGCCGGTTGAAGATCCTGTCTGGTGTTGTGTCAACGTCGCTACCACTGTCAAAACAGTCCTTGGGGATTGGTCCTAAGTTTGTTACCTAAATCTATGGGAAAATGTCAGTCATCAACCGCCATTCCAATAATGGTGCCTGCGCCCAGAGTGATACTCTTCAGGTCGCTGTTATCCACCTCTTTTGGAATGGTGGTGTGTTGTATATTGACTAGTTGTGTTGGGGTTACCCCCAACCCCTGTGGTTGGAAATGAGCATTAAGATGAACATAGGCATCAGGATTTTTCAGTTTCTGTCCTCTTTTAATCTTTACTTCCAGTGAGAATTGTCGGGTCCGTTCTGGGATGGTGACCTCTCCAATCTGAATTTCAACTGCATATGGCAGCAGTTGGGCTGTCCAAAATGCTTTCTCTCGGTCATCAAAGTCCATGGGATTATCTGCTAATTGGGACCAGGCTTTGAAGTTTATTAGGTCCAAACTAATGGCAAAGCGATTGAGAATGTCACTGCATAAATAAAATGCTGCAGGGACATCTTGCACGACCCAACAATTATGGACTATGCTCTTATTGCCTATGGAAATTTTGAACATACACCTGCTAGGCAGGAGATGTTTGGAATTGGTTGTTTTCAGGTCCATTTCCCATTTGTCTACCAATGTAAATGTGGGAATGGCTGGATCTTTTGGGAGTTTGCGGAACATGGCCTCGGTGATGAAGCTCTTAACGTTGTTCACAAATACTGAGGCGAGAACAGGGTCCTTCCCTTCATTAAACTGAATAGGGATGAGCAACTGCTCTCCAATTTTCTGAATATCAGCCAAGCTTTGAGCTGATTTCTCATCATTTTGGACTATAGGAGTGGCATTTTCTGATTGTGAATTTGTATAGAATTTCAGAGTGTTCCCTTCCAGTGTGGAATGCCACCTTAGACTGGAAGGAAGGTTGATTTTCAGAAATAGAGAGGACTCCCCATCACTAGTTTGTTGTCCTACTGCAATTACTGTCATGTCTGGGATTCAGTTATTCTGGAAATGGAATTCAATTTGGTCAGGTTTTTGTTCAACCATGTGGCATGTGCCATTTAAACTAACATGGTTGACACTATTTTTTAATTTTATTGGTTGGTTAGTCTGGGTCCAGAGGACCTTGTTTACACAATCTGAGGGGAGACAATCTACGCAGGATGTCATTCCCTATTAAACAAGGTATGCCCTCTGGAGTCACAACTATGACCGGGTGCGTCACCTTGTGTCGCCCAATTTTAATGTCTAAATCCGCAGTCCCCTCAACAGGAATTTCATTCCAATCGAAGTTCTGAAGTTGTCCAGGAAGAGGGGTGAGAGGGATTTAGTATTTCTCCCCCCTTCCCGAATTCAGATGATCAACGGTCCTTTTTGACAGAAGGGTGGCTTGGGATCCAGTGTCCACCAGTGTCAAAATTATACATTGCCCCTGTATTTGGACCAGGGCATAACATCTCCTCAAGGGGGCAAAGATAATGCACATTTTTGGCCAATTGGTGGGTTAATTTCTTTGCTTTGGATTCTGACAAAGGGGTGATTTGGGCAGGATTTTGTTTGGGATCTTGGGAACCTGTAAGAAAAAGGTGGCAATTGGATATGGGGGACGTTTTGGGCTCCCCTGGTTCTGATTCCGGGCTGCCCCCCTTTTTGGAGGCAGTCACCAGAATTGGTTTGAGCAAGGGGATTTTCTTGCTGGTCATTCTGGGGGTTTGATGTTGGGTGGTTTTAACTCGGTCCCTACATCTACCCAGTCCTGATCAGGATCTCTTGGGACCCATTTCTCTTTGGGAGCAGTTCCCTCTTCCCTGAAGGAGAAGATCCTTTTCCCCGAATCCTCTGAGGACCCATCTCCTTCAAATTGGAAGATTCGCACCTCCTCCACAAAATGGGCCTTTTTAGGCTCTTTATTTCTCCTACCCACCCTCTGTTCCTTTGGTTGCAGATTTTCGGGGGCAGAAGATTCTGGTTCCGGTTCCTGGGTTTCCAGGGGCTTTTCACAAGTGGGGAAGGAAGCTTCTTCTAAGGCTTTACACCCCCCTTCCTCTTGTGCCTCCTCCCTGGGAACCGGTGGATTGTCGGGGTTCTTTTCCCGTCATTGCTCTGGAGCACCAGACCCTTGATTTGAGGAGGTCCGAGTCACCATGCTCATCTGAGGGTTCTGTTGAGCCCTCAGCATGCAACCCAGATCCTGTGCCAAGTTCTGGACCTGGCGCTCTAGTTGGGACAGCCGCTCTGGCCAATACGGGGTCCTCTGGTCTACCCTTGGTTGATCACGGGAAGGGTAACTGTCCCTTCTCCCATTATACCCTTAGTTGGGATAGTTTTGGTACCCTTCCACCCTTGGCCTCCCCTCCCCCGGATTGGGCTGTCTGGTTTCAGGAAAATGAGGAAAGAAAGAAGGGTTGTTTTTGGGGTTGAGGTTTGGCGAGTACTGGGGGGTTAGTAGCTGCCTGGTTGGATCTGCTGCCCTTGTAACAGGGGCTGATGTAGTCAGGGGAGTTAGGGGTCCCATTTGTGGGGTAACCTCCTGACTCCCTATTTGGGATTGGCCCGAGGGCCTTCTGGCTCTTGGGTTGGTAGGATTCTGTGCAGGGATGTTTTTAGCCCCCCCCCCCAATCTCCAGATCTAAAATGGGGGCAACCTTCACCTCCGCCACCTCAGCAGCAGGGTGTTAGTTGGTTTTGGGCTTTTATTGCCATTTTTATCTTGTACTGGCTCCTGCACTTCGTAAATGCAAGTTGCTTGTTCAATGACCCAGTATAGAGACCTTTTCTCATGAAAGTCCCTCACTCGCTGGGTCATAATGTATTTAGGGAGTGCATGAAAGAAGGCATTGACAAACTCCCTGCTGTCTGTGCGCACCCTCCTGGTGGTCTGCGCAAAGGCACTTTTCAGTTCTTGGACAAATTCTTGTGGGGCCTGGTCTTCCCCACATCGCAGGTTGTAGGCTGCCTTACGGGCCTCTTGCGGTTTTCTATGGATTGAAAAATGCTTTAAGATGGCCGCCGTGTATGTGGACCATCTTAAGTGGTTCTGATTCTCCAGCCCTGCAAAGAAGCTGGAGTACTCAGGTGAAAATGTCCACTTGACATACTGAATACAGCTTTGGCGGTCCTTCAGGTGGAAAGTCCCCATCATTTGCTCAAACAATTCGAGGTGCTCCCAAACTGAATATTTGGAATTTTTATGGTATGGCGTGATGACGCTCCTAATAGCCTTGATTTGCTTCAGGGGATCTTTCAGTAAAGCTCTCTTAACTTTGTTGGGCTTTTTAGTTTTGGTCACCCTGGTCCACTCCTCCTCTGACTCAGAGGCACTGCTACCTGAGGTGGCTGTCTGTTCCTCTAGGCTCTCCCTGATTCTGCAAGCTTGGGAATGGCTGGCAGAATGTGTGGGCCTAGTCTCTTGTGACCTGTGGCGCTCAGAAGAGTCTTCCGACTCTCCTTTGCTCCCAGGATTGGCTGAGCACCCCCACCCCCCAACTGTCCTAGCTGGGAAGAGGTTTTTAAGATGCTCTTAGTGGGCCTATTTTCATGGAATTCCCCACCAAATTTTACTGACTGATATCTAGGTAGGTGATATTTCTGAGGGTCCAGTTCTCTGATTCTCCCCTCAATGGAGTCTCCCTGATCAGAGAGGCTGGCCCTAATATTTGGGAACCTGTACATAGATGCCCGCCCATCCATTTCTGGGAGGTGTTGATCTATCAATCCCATATTTCCCATTGTGTTGAAGTCTATCATCCACGTGGCCCTTGGTTCATATGGGCCAGTGGACATGGGGGTGGCAGAGTCCATGGAATTGAAGGGATTAAATTCCCTGACACCAGGGTTCCTGAGGTTATGCTCAGGGGTTTCTCTCTCCCATCTTACCTCATCTATTTCAGCCCCTACTCCCTAATGGCATGCCAATATCTGACCTTTTTGCTCCTCTATTAAGGCCTTACTGGTCTCTGAGTTGTTCTTGCATGGCTATCTGTCTATGGAGCCTGTCATTCCTTTCACAGAGAGCCACATTGTCTCTCTGTGCTTCCTGCCTAAATTGGGTATATTGTGCAGGAGACTCCCCTCGTGTGTTTGGTCCTTACTGGTCTGATTATTCTTTGCCAGAGCCTCCTCCACCCGCCTGGTGTGCTCTAACAGCTTTTCATAATCGTTTTTTACTCCACTAAGCACCTGGAGGGCCAACTTTCTTTCTTCTAACCTGGTTTTTAACTGGCTCACTTCCTGGCCTAAGGCGTCCCTCTCTTGACATAGGGTTCCCCTCTGCTCAGCCACATTGTCCCTTTGTTTTCTAATGGCATATAATTTCTGGCGCTCCTCATCAACATCTGTTTGAGTGTGGAGATCCTTCACTATTAATTTATTATTTTCCTCCTTTAGTTCATCAATATGACTTTCTAGGGCAATTATCTGCCCTGCGCAGGCTCTATTATAATTTAATTGCTGCTCCATCTTTTGTTGGCTCTGTTGTAGAGAATCCAACCTTTCTTGACACTCTTTTTGCAGTGTCAGTTCCTGGGTGTCTTGCTCTGCATTCTTTTGCAGTAAGAGCGTTAGTTCTTCTTGCAGTTTGGTGGCATACTGCCTAGCCTCTGTTTCAGATTCTTGGCTACCCTGGAGCCTTTGCTATGCAGAGTCCAGATTGCTCTGGACTTTCTGCATTGCTTTCCCTTGCCTCTTTGTGAAGTATACATGGTCTGCATATTTTTCCTGTATGACTCCTATGTGGAGGTACAGGTAGGCCACTATTTTGGCAATTTTGCATTGCTCCTCTTTTATTTTAGGGGTCATGTACAGCTCACTCAGTGCTTGATGTAATGGCCCCTTGTCCTGCCAGATATTAAGGTTGCTTTCAGTGACTTCTTGTTTTATTCCCTGCAGCCATACCTGTTCGTCCTGTTCTAGCCATTCATCCCTGACAAACAATTTGTGCAATAGGTGTTCCCTTGCAATATTGATTTCCACTGGGGTCACCATTCCGGAAATATTGATTTCCTTCTGGCTTATTTCAGGGTTACTTTACTTTTGCAAACGGCCCAACTCCTTTGAGTATTTCTTTAGAGGGGTGCTTTTACAGTGTAGCACAGTATGGTAACCCAACAAGGTGTATGTACCCCATCAGCTAGCATGCTGTGTTAGACTGTCATGAGTGGTATGTCTAATTCAGGATCTCGCGAAAAGCCCCCAAGCTGTAAGTGATTTCAATCCGGCACACATCCAAGTCAAAGCCCAGCATGTAGTGCACAACTGAAATCCTTATTTATTTTTGTCTAAAAGTTCAATATTCTGAACGATATACCACTCATATCACACCCTTCTCCTGAGACCCCCCGGTCACACTGAACCAGGAATCAGGCTGGTTTGCAACAGTAAATATTTATTTATGTATTGAAAATGTAATCACAATATGTTTTAATAGATAAACAACAATCACCAATGGGGTGACAGAAAACGGAATAATATCTTAAATACACTAGGAATAAGTAATAAGCAAAACAAATGCAGCACAGAAAATAATACTTTTGTGTTGGTTCAGATCAGATAGCACTATGGTTAGAGGTTCCCCTGCAACACCCCTCGAACCCCAATAGGCAATGTAAAGAGATGGGAGGAGAGAGCAGGTATTCAGGAATGGCACAAATCAAACAGAATATCAGTCCCACTTTCCCCCAGCAAACACAAGAGAAAAACAGAATTGACTTTTCAGCTGTCTGACTGGCTTTCAAAATTGTCTTTAGAATGAACTGGGCAAAAACACCAAATATGGTAAAAAATACTGAAATTGTTATAAATTCCTATGGGAGCCACTTTGAACAGTTGCACACAATCACAAGCAATGATTTGGTCAGCAGAAAACAATTGAAATCTTAAGGTCCAAGTCATAAGCAGATTAGAGCTATTTCACACGTGTAAACCTTTCTGATTTTCGAAAATCGCAGCAAACATTTAATTATGCGATATTCGCGATAACGGGAGAATCACACTGATTTGGGTTCTTTGGATAGCTCCAGATGTCAGGTACAAGTAAGAGTTGAAATTTTGTTTCCATCCCAAAAACAAAAGGAGTTATAGATGTTTTAGTAAAGGTCGTTTTTGTGAAATAGGCACGAGAATGGAAAACAGAAATGCACTTTTGAAAATGACAAATGGGTTTGCTTACACTAGAGGATGACTATGAAAAAGCGAATACAACACAGGGATTTTACAATCACTTGATCAGGGTGACCCGTCTGCTAAGGAAACTCGACTTCTTCAGATGAGAAAAGGGTCAGCACAAAGATGCTTCTAACAATACTGGTTCTGAATGAAAGATAGGATGGGGTGGAAATAGGGATAGGACAAAGTAAATATACTAAGGGTCACAGTTCTTCCTATTAATACTCACAGGATCAGTTTTTAAATTGGACTGTCAGTTCTGGTCATGGATTAGGTCTGGTCTAGGAAAGACAGCATATCAGGCACAGTACTGGATCAGCGATGCCGGTCACCGGATTTGCACAGGATCTGCCCTCCTAGTCTGTGGGTATTTGAATCAGTTGGATGGCGAGTTCCTCAGGTAAGCCTAGTGGTGGCGAGCCAGCGAATTTCAGGATACTGGTTCAAAAGGCCTTCTCACTCCACCCAGCGCTTCACTGGGGGAGAGAATACATTTGAGAATTTGGGCCTTGCTGGAAATCAATAGTCTCTATTGCTGGCAAGAGATTTGGCATCTGGATCTGGAAGAATATTACAGCTGGATGTAGAATGCTGGATCAGAGTGCTTTGCCGGAATCAGGAAAGTGAGTGGACCTGTGAGTCCTTATGTGTTGTCATCTGTCTCTATCCTCTAAAATGACATCACAAAGTGGGTGTGTGGGCTGGTTTAGCTAAGCTTGCCCCTGTGAAATGTGATTGGGTCAGAGTCTACTCTCTGCCTTGATAGGAGGAGAGAAACAGAGTGTCATCTTTATGGTATAATGTTATGATGCTGAGAATCCACCCCTGGCCACTGGAACACAAAGTCTAATGTTGGCAAAAAACATATTTATACACGTGCAAGCTCTATAAAAATCACATACACAGATTGCATATTTTATGGAGGATCTGCTCATCAAAATTCCACAGCTCTGAGACTTTCTGCAGAATTTTGTCCATTTTGTATTGAGAACATGTTCCAATATTTCTGTAAATTTCCACAAATGTGCATGTTTACCCTGGGAATGTGTGTACAAAGTTTCACCATTCTAGCAGAAATTCAGTCCCCATAAACCCACATTTAATGCCATTCCTGTTCAGAATAAGCTCCACGGTTTTACTAAGTTTTCAAAGATAGTGCTAAAAATTAAGTTAATTAATCTGCCATTTTCAGATTTTTCACCCCTTTTGATAAGTTATACAGCTTCTTAAAATGCCCATTACATATCCTATTCACACCAAATGGCCGGTATTTGTCAAGAAGGCCATCCTTCTGGGAGAAAAACCTGTTTTTCCAGTTCTTGCAGCTTCAGCCAAGCTAATTAACCTTTTAAACCCAGCAAAAACCAAATTTGTTACAGCAACCATAAATACATTTCTTTCTTGGCCTTAAAATCTGTGGGAAAAACACAACTAAAATCTGTATTCCTTTTTGGCAACAATCCTATTTATGTTTGCTAATCAAGCCGACTTTTTAGTTTTAGGTCATTTTAAAGTTTCCTCAGTACTCCTCTGACAGCTGTCATTCAGGTAGCCCCGGGTACTGTACCCAGATTTTGGCATAGATGCTGTCAGTTTTCAGACTTTGTATGTTTCACAATGATTCATTTGATACATGAATTTTAGCACCAGACAAGATTTTGAATGCGGAGAAGTGTTGTGTATCGGCATTTAGGGGTTTTTAGCAACAAATCAAATGTCATGTGTAAGCACATTTTGGATTTTCACTTGCAAAGTGTTGCTTCTCTCTCTGCACTCTGTTTGTTGGTCATGGAGCCCACTGGCACCTTTTCTGCATGGTGTACTCTATTTCCCTGCACATGCATCATGGGTGGTAGGTTGTGCATCCCTCTTTTTGTGTGCTGAAGCACACGGTTTTTGTAGGTTTTTGATGCGCGCAAGGGTTTTGCCGCCATTGTTGCTATTTCTTTCCCCATAACTGGCAGGGTGATGCCGCATAGCATAGCGGAGTGGGTCAATACATCCCACAGGTGGATGCAGGGTGAACACCCAAGTTGAATATTGAAGAGAACATTTAGGTGTTGTTTCTGGTACAGCAGGCCCTCTGCGTCAAGAGACTTGCGAGAAGTAAAGAGACTTGACCACAGAAGGTCCTGAACTAAGAACTGCATCCTTGTGCCACAGAAGCCAGAGTGTGCTTTGCTTGAGTAACCCACCTTACCCCGTGCTGAAAACGTGGGGAAGGGAGGCCAACAGCCCGAGCACCCTGACATTGTATTTTGTGAACACTTCTTTCTATTTCATGAACATTACCCCACATTATTTTGTAACTTAGTGGTAAGCCTTGGCAATGGGTTTTTTAGTATAGGCCCTTTTAATATGACAAGACTCCACTAGGACTGCATTATTATTTGATGGTCGTAGCTTGCTCCCATCTGTTCATTCAGGTTTAGATAGACACTTCTCACACCCTTGCAAAAGTTCAATAAACATCCTTGAACTGTGGTCACTTGTGTCTGTCTTACTATTGCCACCATGCGTTTCTCTGCCTTTTTTTTATAAGAGGGATACATGTTTTATTTCTTTGTTTGCGCAGTTGCCTGGCCAGTATTGTGCCACATTTGGTGCTGTACATAAAGAAAAACTGTGCTTTCCTCTCAAGACTGATGCCTCTGCAATATTGGTGGTGAACAGATTGTTATGTCCCTGCTAGTTTTAGTTTCCGGAGTGCTTTAGTGGTTCCGGACTACTTCTGTTTTTCCCAATATGACCAGCACTCTCTATAGTTCCTCCTCTGTAGCAATCTATATTAGTTTATTCAGCCCGGCTAGTGCCATACATTTACCCCTTAGCACTACTTTCATAGTCTCCCAGGTTGTCTCCCAGGAAGTATCCTTTGAGACCTTTTCTTTAAAGTAGTTGTTTAAAGTCACTTCACGTTTCTTACTATAAAGGGGTTCCCTTAAGAGGCACTCTTCCATTCTCCAAATATCCCCTTTTTGCCATCTACACTCTTGTTAAAGGGTTTTTCCATACTATAGAATGATCAGTGTGTGAAAATATCCACCTTTCTGACTCGTGTACTTCCTTATAGAGGTACTGTGTTGTGAAAATATGGTCAATTCTAGAGTATGTACAGTGGACATGGGACTAAAATGAAAAATCTCACCTCTACAGGTTCATTTTTCTCCATACATCTACTAGCCCTATTTTGGAAACTCTGTTTTTCAACGCACCTGACATTGCTTGCATCGTCTGCTATGCATTGTTGGCTAATCTATATTTTTTTCCTGTCAAATACTAGATTAAAATCCCCTGACATGAAAAATTCCCCACTCCTCTCTTTTTTCAGAAGCTCTAAATGTATTTCAAAGAATGCTTCCTAGCTCCATCTCTAAACGTGGGACTTCCCTATGGAACAACTTCCTTACTATCATGACATATCGACCTCCTTGGTCCACTTTGCAGAGGGACACCTGAAGTGGCAGGCTCCCATGTATAATGACTGAGACCCCAGTCTCTTATCCTTTATATTTGCATTGAAGTGTGCGGGGTAATTTGTCATCTTTAACAGAGAACCCTCCCCCTTTCTCATATGCATCTCTTTTAGGAAGTCTGTCTAGCTCTAGTTTAGAGAGTTCGTTAATAAGTCTTCCCGTCTTAATTGGCAAGTTAAGGCCCTTTGAATTTAATTACCATAGATGTATCATTGTTGCTGTGGCGTGTGACTAGCTGCTGTCCTCCTGCATCTGTTGGAGATGTCTGTGCCACCTTCTACCTTTTCCTGGGGTATTTCCATTCTGCTTTACAAAATTCCAGTCTGTCCTGAGTCACCCTCCGCCCCAATGTTATTTCACACCCCAACAATAATACTGAGTGCACCACTTAAGCTTAAGTGGTACGACCATACACCCCACTTAACCTTCTCAGAATCCCACACTCTCTGCCCTCCCGCCCTGTGACCACCTCTAATTTATTTCTAATAGTTGGTGAACACAGTGTTTCATCCAATCTTTTGCCTATCAGAGTTCATTACTTGTTCTTCATTGTCACATATATCATTCAGCACTCTTGGGTGTTTTCTTTAGTTTTTACTGTTCCAGCCAACAATTGAGTCTTTTGTGGGTGGTTCGTTGGCTTCCTTTGACAACTTCTCCTAGAGTAGTGCTGTTCAATAGATATTGATCTGCCTCTTCTTTCAGTATGTTTAGTCCCTCCTCTTGCATCCCAAACGGATATTTCCACCGATTGAGAATCCTCTTCTTTGCCAAGATGTTTTGTGACCGTGTCCTTGATCTTCTTTGGACCAGTGTCGCTGGTGCAGTATCTTGAAATATTTTAATTACACAGTTTTTGTAGGCAATCTGTGTTTTTTTCCTCGCAGTGGCCAAGACCCTCTCTTTGGTTTGGAAGAAATGTAATTTAATCGGTATTGTCCAAAAATCTCGAAAAATAAAATGCTGAATGCGTGTTTACTGAGGGTTCGGCTGGGTGTGAAAATGCTGAATCCCATAATATCGAACAAGGGGAGCGGGTGTTGCAGGGTTTTCCCCTGCCCCCCCCTTGTGCAGTAAAATGGGTTCAGGGGTTGCAGAGGTGTCCCCCCGCATCCATTACATGGATCACAGAGGGTAATAAAGATTTTTTTTTAAACAGACTCAGCGCCGGAAGCTCCCACCAGTTTTGGGGTTGGGGGAATTCGAGATGCGGGAAAGCAGGAAAGTACGGAACAAAAAAGTATGGGAAAATGGGTAGCTGACAGGGGAGAAGCGAGAAAGAGTGATCTGTTTGATCACTGCGTGTCTCCATTTTCGGATTCCGTATATCCCTGGGGCGGGCACCGGGTTCCATCCTGTGTGCGCCTATCCGGGATACTCTATCCATTGTGTATCTTGTGTCAGGTGGATCTTTTGTGATTGACACATGTAGTAGGGGGATACATTGAGTTCAATCTGTGCCTTTAGCTTCCTCTGCCAAAAATGTGACCTGCAGGTTGTCTCTGCATGACCTATTCTCCAGATCTCTGTGAAAGAGTTTCTAGCGCTAGACACATCTCACTAACCTCCGCTTCTAATGGCCAACTTGATTCACATTGGCCTCGCATCGACTGATCCTTTACCTGAGTGCAGATATTTCAATTTTGTTTTCCAATATTGATTTGTGAAAATCGGATGCAAGTGTTGCCATTTCCTCTTCAGTACAGCTTTCAGGTCGTCCCTGACGTGGTACAGTAGCATCCCCTTAGTTTCTGGTGGTGATATGTTCTCTGATTGACCCACTGCTTTCTTTGATTGAGAAAATAATAATGATTTAATATATTCGGCCCCAGTCACAGAATTCCTTATTTTCTTTCCAGACACGAGGAGGGAGGTTTTTCCTTCACTTTGTCAAACTTAGCCGTTCATGGTAAAGGGTTGCCTTACACTGGCTCATGTATCTTGTCCAGCCTGCCACTCTTGTTTTTACCATTGGTTTCCTCTTGGCATTTCAAGTTTGGACCTCTGCAGTTCTCCTGTTGGTCATTGCATATGGCCAGCGAGCCGTGCCTTCAAAGGGATGCCCTGGGTGCCAACACGATACCTGCCATTCGGGACATATCCAAGTCTTGTTTACTGAATCCGAAGCAGGGGGCCCTTTTATCCGTAAACTCTCCTTCCTCTTATATTCTACTCATTATGCCATACCTCCCAACCGACTCCTCACTGTTCAAGTCATGCTGGGCCCCGCCTTCCTGCTCAGTTCCCTCTGCTGTGCTCCCGATCCTCAAAGCAGCATCTTGTCTTCGGCCAACATCACAGAATTCCTCTTATTCGCCCACCACCAACGTGGGAGCTCACCTTCTCAGATCATGTCCTTGCGCTCTACAGCACTCTGCCTCACCACCACAGAATCATTTTTCACCCGATGGGAAGTGCATTGTCTAGCAAGGTGGTCAGGATTGGAACTTGTGCAAAGCCGGTATATCTTTTATAGTGGAAAAAACACTAATTAACAATACTATGCATAATGAGTACAGCATAATCCCGCCAGCCTCATTGGCGACCACCTACACAACATGCTAATTACCCCCCCATACTTCCTTGACCGAGTGGCCACATCTATATTACCTCATTTTCCGCAGACACATGGTCCCCTACATCGTCACTGCCGACCCCAGGTATATGGTTGGTGGTGGGTTCTTATCAACAGGTTTGTACATTTGGGACCATCACGTGATGGGCACCCTCGTGCTCTAGACGTGATCAAAGTAACTTGGCGAGGCCAACCCTGCTTTTGATGAGACAATAGGCTTTCTCATTAACCCAGACTACATGGCACACACGAGCTGCACCCCTGACCTTATACTCAATTTATTGGCTTCACCTCTGCCCCGTCTATCCCGAATTACATGACGTTCCAAACTCAGCTCCTCCTTATTGCCTTCCAACTTCAGGTACCCAGGGATGACGTGACTAGGGCACCACACTTGAGTCAGAATTCTGAGTTTTTGTTTGCTTGAGTTGTGTGTCTAGATGTAATTCATATGGGGTGAGAGCAGTAGTGTTCTTTGCCTGGGTCATTGGCATCACAGAGTTTTGTGCCCTATTCTCATGAATTCTTTCCTTCAAAGGGTGCATCCCTTCTTGCTCTTTTACCAACTAATATTCCCTTCCCATCACATTCAGGCCATGCAGCTAGCTACAATTAGTGTTTATCTGCGCACCATGGGTGCTTCTGACCTTGGCTTCTCTCCTTCGGGACGGGAAAGGGGATTTGTTTTTGGAGCTAAAACACCAGAGCCACAGCTTCACACCAAGGCCTGTGGTCTCTTCTGTTCGTGTACTAGGCCTTAATATAAAAATGGGAACACATCTGTCAAGTTAATACGCTGACCTCGCTTCCACCACTACCTTGCTGACTATCTTCTGCTTATTTCAATCCTTCCCGCACATCACACTATCCTGCGTCCCTACAATACATCATCTAACACCAGGCCTATAATACAGCCATATCTATGACCTCTGCAACCACAACATTAGTACATTTGTTGCACTTGCTATATGTGAGTACCTAATGTTTCAGACCTAACTAAGACAATATATGCGCTGTCCGCGGCACAAACTCTACTCTGCTCACAATGTTGCATTCAGATAGGTTTTCCTGAACCCTTTTGCCTGGCTGGGACACTGCATGTGCATCCCAACAAAAGCCACCATCCTAGAATATTTACAAAAACAATTATGCTCCTTATCCTTTTTCTGCCTTCATGACCATCTAAATGAAAGAGGTATCTAATGCAACTGTAATGTTCATGCTATTGTGTTTTCAACTAGTTTGCTTATTTCGTGTCTGTATAATCTGCTGTTTGTAGCGAATTGGAATTGCAATGTAGTTGCATGTACATCTTCCCCATTACTGTTGGAGACATTTGAGGGTATGTTAACTTTGAGATGCTTGTTTTTTAATTTACAAAAAATAATCTTGTAGGAGTAAGAAGAAGAAGCAGCAGCACCATAATACACATACACACAAAGATGCTTCATCATACTCCTGCAAGTGTAGTATTGATAAGATACTCAGAATTTGCAACACCTAACCTTTCCATGTATTAGAAAGCTTAAAAAATGTATACAACTTGTCATGAATTTGATGAAAAGAGAAAAACAATAGTTACTATTTTCACTGTTTCAAAATTGCATAATGCAATGGAGTACATGTTATTATTGTCTGAATACTTCTAAAGTTGGGAGCTGATTAAAATATTGCTAAGTATGTTGCCTTGTTTTCTCTCTGCTAGGAAATGCCTCAAATATGGGGCAATTTCATGTTGTTCATTCTTAATTTTGGCATACTCTGGCAAACTGGTCTTAATCCTTATTTACATAATATTCTAACTTCGGTCTTCCATAATTACTTTAAATCACTCTTCATGAGAAATTCTCCCATCGGCTCTAATTTTGCCTCGGTTCTTATTATGAAGTTAGCATTAGGCAATAGTGTTTGTTGCTTTTCTTTTCAAGTGCTCAGACGGTAAAGAACACAACTAGACCATATGTAGTCGAAGTAGAGTGCAACTTGAGCGTCAATTAATCAATTCATCTCACGGCTATGTAGCTGCAGGTGTCCTGTCCGCTGTGGCTGCACTGGACGCAATCCTTCTATTAAGTTGTCCAGGACTGAGAATCCATCCATGGACCAAATAATAATTCTGGACTCCTTGATATCCAATTCAGTGGATTTGTTTTTATTTTTTGCCAAACACCAATAAACACAAATAAAAAGTACTAATAATTGGATTATGCAGAGAAAATTGTGCACATAATCCAGTGCAAAACCTCCTATGCTTAGACATTGGGGCTCGAAAGGGGACAGGATGGCATATGCCAGTGGAGGAGGAGCTGACGTAAGTGGGCGTGGGTGATGGACATGTCGGCCAGGGAAGGATGGCAAGTGCGTCATTGGATAGTACCCATTGTGCCCTGCATGGTAGGAGGGAATAGGTAAGACACCAACTCTTTCAGTATTCTGTTCATAATAGAAGACCTATTTTAGCATTGGCTCTAGGGCCAAGTAGAATATAGCATCCTGGATGGGATAAGCAAATTGTTTCCTTTATTATGTATCCTGTGAGGATATATTGTATTATGTTTAAGTATAGGTAGTAAAGATAGTAGTGCAATGCATGCTTAAGGTCAGTGCAGACTGAATTACTTAAAACAGAAACTGTAGTGCTTCACAGTGCAACAGTGCACTCAAAGCGCTTTAGTCCTCAGATGCTCTTGAGGGCCTATATTAGCAATGGAGCTTGAAGTCATTTCTCAGATACTGAGGGAGGTGTGCTTTTGAGTTACCATTCCTTCATTAATTCATGTATGAGTTTAACCATATAGCATAGCAAGGCAGTATGCGGCTTGACCATATCATATTGTGCATGCATACGTATGTAGAGTAGCTGGATTAAGCAGGCCAGTTCATTCATCCCTGCGTATACGTATAGCCATTTTAAGTATGACGAGAAAGAAAGTCCCAATCCATTTTCTATGTAGCAAAACAGAAAGCAGCTCACTTGGAAGCTAATAGAAACACACCTCGTGGTGATGAGGCATTTTAGAACGATAGTTTCACTTGGAGCCTTCACTGGTAATTGTGCCCTGCGTTTTTTCGGATCATTTCAGCCATTGTTTCTGCTGATAAATGAGCAGAGGGTACATGGGTGGTCGAAACCATAATTTGTTTTACCATAATCCTGAGGAATATGGGAGGAACCTAAAAGCCTGAATCCAGAAGCTGGGGGATTCGTCCGACAGTGAACTCTTTTAGGTGAGAAGGGGATTTCCAAGCAGGGAACCTTATAAATGAGCTTTCAGCCCACAGACCCAGGGTGCCGATGCCATGAAGGAATGGGGACGTGAGCTCTAAGCCTCACCTAAACGTCATTATTACATTTATTCTCTGCATTTTAAATGTTGATGTTGAATTTGATTGACTGAACTGTGTACATTTCTGGTTCTGGCAGATTGTGCTTTGCTTTATATATTTTAGATGCACAAGCTGGTTAATTGAACTATGCATCTTTGCTTGTTTTAGAAGCTATAGACATGGTTTGAGAACCCTTAGGAGTGTTAGACTTTTCCTTACATAACAGTTAGAAAGAGGACTTCAGTATTCAGAAGGGCAATTCATGATACCAAAGGTTTTGCTAAAGAGAAGTTATTTGAGACTCATCTCATATGAAGATTTGAGCTGTGGTTATTGTAATGTTGGTTTCTGGGCAAACTCCTGAAACTCATGCTGATTAGTGAGATCGTAATGAGGGACTTTGTGAGTCATTATCTAACTAAAACACTTATTTTTGTACATTAACATTGGTCGTTCTTGTCTCTGGTACATTTCTTGCACATCGAGTGTATTGAATTGTTGGGATAGCTTATAAGAAGCATTGCATTGTTTGTTCTTGTGTCTCTCCATTTCTCTTTGTGTATTAGGATACGTCGAAGAGTTGACAGAACGATTGCTGCATCCGTGAGTAACATGTCAGGTTCCCTATCTGAGCAACAGATAGCAGGGGGCAGAGTTTTTACCTGGCCAGGAGGTTGATAAATCAATTTGCAACGAGCGCAGAGGGATGTGGAGAGGGGCTTGGATGGGAAGAGTCAGAGGCTGGTGGCAGGTTTTTCAGGGGTGTCTCTGGATAAGGTGAGTTAGGAGAAGGGGGGTGGAAATGGATGAGGACCTCAGGTAGTTCTACCAAATGTTGACCCCTACTGTCTAAAAATCTGACCGGTGCTAGAGATACTCTAAACACCCTTGTTTTCCTAACTGACCTTATTCTATCCAGTTGTTAATGATCTAATGGGGTTTGGAATGGTGCCTTACAAATACCCTGTTTGATTCAGACTTCGTCTAACATGCTCACTCTCACCTCTCCCTTTTCTACTCTTTCCTCTTGTCCTCTCTGCCTCCCTCCTCCTACAACTCTTCTATCCCTTCAATGTTCTTACATCAAAGGGTCGAGGTGGTATTGCCTAGCAGGAATAAGCTCTCCTTCCGCTACTAGTAACACCCCCTTCTTTGCTCTATTCCCTTCAAACTACGGCTGCTCCCTCCAAATCACTACACCTTCTTACAAACCACTACTCTTCCCTCCAAACCACTACTCCTCTTTCCACTACTCAAGCATCTTTTTGCTCAGTAACATTTGCTTCAGTATCACTCCTTACACTCCCTTATCTACCCACTCGCTACAAAACCATGCACACTCGGCACTGAAGAACCCCTTTCACTCCTTAGTCTATCCCTCACCTGCTCCACAAATCACCCCACACTCTGCCACTCCTTCCTTCCTCCTGCTGGTATCTTGGTCATCTACAACCTCCACCTATGACCTCACCTGAAAAACCAATACTTCCTGTTCCCTGCATATATCCCTCTATGCCTGGATTGGACCCCTGTCCCAGGCCAATCAGGCTCTGTCTTCCCTATCCGGGGTGTGTATGTGTAGCAGAAAGCCATAAGTACTGGGCTAAGCTTTCTCCAAATGGGTTTACCACGTATTGAAGACAGCGATTCGGAAAGACCAATGTTCATGTTTGTGTTCTGGGTCCTCTTTTGTGGGGTCCCCCGGTAAGGCTTTTAGGAGAGGGTGGGTCCTGCACACCGTTTGGTCTAGGGGGCATTGCATGGGCTTCTCTGTTTTTTAGGCAGCTCAGCAATGTCTGCAGCTTTGCTCTTTATGGCAGCTGGCTCGCTTTCCATCACAGTTCACTGCAGCATCTCAGCAGCGATGTTGTTACACCCCTCCTGGATGAATTTCTCTCTCTCTCTGAGATTGATCCCTGTTGCGGTCGAATAGTTGCACAGTTTTTAGTTTGGGCTATTAGGTGTGGCTTGCGACACCTGTGAGCCTAAGCTATTGCATTGGGGTACGGATAGGGAGGAACAGGGGTGGACTGGAAACCAAAAGAGGCCCTGCCCTTAATGACATATGAGGAGGGACACAGTCTGTAGGTTTTGTTTGGTTATGTGTCCACCCATTGCCTGCCCATGGCCATGCTAATCCCTATGGACATTCCCACCTCTGCCTGACCAAATTACCTCTTTATGCAAACTCTTTGAGATCGCTTTAATCAAGTCTTTCCATCAAACTACATTCAAAGTGCCTGCCAGTGTTAGTTCAAAGCAGCCTTCTGAGAGTTAATGACTTAACTGGCGCTGTGAACACATGGTCCTACCAGTCCTGCCTTCAGCCACTTCATTTGTAAGCACTCTGTGTGCCCTTCACTGAAGCCAAGTTAAAAACGAGCTTTGGCAAAGCCACTGAAGTCCTGTTTAAAACAAGCATTGGCAAAGCCCACATTTTTGGCTTGTGCATACTTTTTAAGCTTTTACCACGCACTGCTATATATCATGTGGGAAACTGGCAGCATGCCATAAATGTAGTGTAATAAAGCATAGCGTTTTTTACTTATGTAAAGCTATGTAGCACACCTTGCACATTTGCTACTTGTCACTAGCAACTTGGGGAGACAATAGAGGGTGTTAATGTAACTTACTGGACTTGTACTAGTAGCTTTGGGCGCTCTGCAGCAACATGCAGATGAAAGTGAAACTGTCACTTTGAACAGTGGGGTGTTATGCTACTGGGGCTTGATATAGCGCAGTGTCTGACATTACCATGGTATCTTTGGTGGAAAATTCAGGACACAGCTTTTTATTTTTACTTGGAGACGAGTCTCCCTCAGAGCAAATGCTGGAGTGAGAGCCTGTGGTGCGGACCACCCCAACGCAGACGCATGCTGGGTTGCACTTGCTTGTAATTATCTGGTTCCTGTTTGTTTTGCGCCGATTTTTTGCCATATGCACATATGCATAACAAAGGCAAACCCCAGACTGCTGACAACCGGCTTCTCCATATTTACCTGAATTCAAGAAGAAAAAAAAACTAAATAAAATAAGTGAACGGTCGTAAGAGCCCTCTCCTACATAGACGTGGAAAAGAATAAATGAGACACACCCCGGACGGGGAATATGGCTAAGAGAACAGGTTGCGAGAGTTAAAAAAATATTTATGCAATTGGCATCCACAGAACTCTGCTACCCGAGAACACTCTGACAAATATCACACTTACATCATATTATAAAGAGAAAAATCTTCTTAGGTGACCTTAATTAACATAGGGTACTAAGTCAGCTCAGGATTGGACAGTCATTATAGCACAATATAGTTGTGGCGGCACCGTTTCATCCGGATTGGTTGCTCCCTTGGCGGGAGGGTGAACATCATGTGGTCTGGTTGTCAGTGTCCAGGAGGGGTGAAGGTCAGGTTGCCGTGAAGTGGGGTGGCCACTAACTAAGCTAACATAATACATCTTTGTGAAGCATGCACTAAATAATGATCATTGCAATTCTTTTGAACAAATCATTGTAAACCTATAAACTTCATTCATGCATTTACATCATTAATAACTGCATCAGGTTAAGGGTTTTGACCATCATGATAACATTGATTGAAGCGAGGGTCTGGACTCGTAAAGAATCTAGGCACATTGGCGTTTGTTAGTAATGAAAGACAATATACTGCTATAGAGGACTAAATGTTAGTTGGGGGCCTGCTAGGTGGGCAGCATGGTGGGATCACATATCTGTCAATCAAGAGAATACCTTGCGGGGACACAGGGTTACATTGGCAGTAAGTTTCCAATAGCGAGGGTGAGGGGGAATGGACAGATTTGTGGAGACGGATGAGCCACAGCGCTTGGCTCAAGCCGGTTCACACGCGGGGCAGTGATCTCAGAGGAAGAGTGAGATGTTACATTTGTTCTTTGTTGTAATTACCTCCGGCTTCAGTGTGAGAATGGGACTGCAGAGTTTTCCAGACACAGTGAGAGAAAAGGTGGGGGCCATGTGCGCGGCACTGCAAAAGGGAGAGAAGCCTTTTCGTATTATCGCAGTGAGGCCTAGTTACCAAGATGGAGTCAAGGGGGCACAAAATGGATGCCCCGTGTCCTGCGCAACGGTCCCATCTACACAAGTGCCAGCCGATTCTCCTTTTCCACCTTGGATGTGACTTTCTGGGATTACCATCAGAGCCAAATGTAGGGTGGCTAGGGCGCAAGTGCCCTTCCATGACGCCGGGAGATGCAGGCATGCTTGTTTGCCACAGACCCAATACATGTCCATGAGGGCCGCGTGCCTTTCTTCATGTCTGGAATTATTATTGTCTTATTGCATTGCTTGTTGGCACCCATGGACATTTTTCCTTCTCCGTGGAAGCATAGTTCATGTGGTATTTCTTTTTGCGTCTTTATTGGCTTTTCTAGTGCATTGACCCACGTTAGTTTGGCAATGTGCTGGGACCAGACGGGGCACACATTTCTTTTACCCATTGGAAGTTCTCTTCAGTGAGTCCTCTGAGTGCTTCAGCTTTGCACTCGATTGTTTTGTCATGCCATTTGTTTTCTGCGAATCTTGTTCCTTTTATGACGAAGAATGGTTCTTTTACGCAAATTACTCCTTGGTGTCTGCTTGTGCGTGTTCTCTCATTCTGTAGCATCTCTATTGTAAATGTGTGTGCCTGGAAGGTGTTCCGAATTCTACACAATATGAGATGAATTAGACATTGGGCATCTGACAAGGGCACTTCTTGTGGCACCAGTATTTTGGGCATCCCTGATGTGTGCGGAATGAGTGAGCAAACATAGCAGCTCTCATTAATAGCTTGTTTTGCTGTGGCACTCATGTCCGAGTACCATTTATTTAACTGGTCGGGGTGGCGGGGGTCCTCTATTTCATCTAATCCCAGGCCAGGGTAGATGTCATATCTTTTCCCACCCGCCCCCCTTTTCCCTGTTCTTCTTTCCCCTTTGTGATAACTTCTAACCTTTCGATAGTGTATTGGGAACACCCCACCCTACGCGGTGTCATTAACATTATTCATTGTGTGTTCAGCTAGTGGTTCTGGTATTTCATGAGTAGCAGCAATATGAAGTGAGGTAGGTTCTCTGGTTGTCTGTGCATTAACATTAATTTGGTTGAGTTATTTTGGCCAAAAATAGTCACCATCATATTCATTGGTTTCATTGTCATTATACAAGGTTTTAGCAGCAATTGGAAGGGGGGCTGTTGTTGTGTCATTAAAGTGCCTCATAGTGTAGGTTCTATTAGCATTGTAGTCATTAGCAGAATAGTTTTCTCTCCACATTGTTTTTACCCCTGTCCATATTAGTACCAACCCTTCTCGTATTAGCTGTGCCCCGCTCCCCCCTTTTTTCATATCATGGACAATACCCAGGAGGGTATAGTACCAGGCCATGAAGAATAACATTACAGACAACAAAGCAGCCAAATACTTCAAAGCACACTCGACATTGCTGTATTTATTGGCTCTATTGGCTATCCTATCACTAACTAACATTAGGCCATTGTCTGTGAGCGCGCTCCTTTCGGCCATTGTGTCACCTGGAGGGGCGATATAAAATGATTAAGTGACAAGCATACATCAATTATTTACATTGCATAGTTCATTACTGTTTGTGATATTCTCCTTATTATCTTCTTACGTGTTGCTATAAATCTTTTAATATAACACATTTTACTGATACTAGGCTACTGGCATCATTTCTTTATGTACATAATTTATTTTACCCTTTATTCAGTTTGATGGAGAGTGCAAGACGTAGGAGCAAGAGATAGAGAGAGAGAAGGAAAGGAAGAGAGAGAGATATTCATGCAAGCACATTCATATTCATTGTTTGTTTTGACCCTTTTTGAAATTACTTTTCCATTTCAGTGTTGCTTATTTGCTCACATTGGGGGAGTTCACTATCACGTGCCTTTCTCACATCTGAGAGATGCACCCAATATTTCAGTCCCTTAATTTGCACTGCAGTGGGTGTGCAATAAACAACCTCATAAGGTCCATGAAATCTCAGCGAGTTCCACCGCCGAAAAAAACTTCTTACATATACATTGTCACCTGGCATTAATGGGCCACCTGGACTGTCTGGGGCTGGCATTGCAGTGTCTGTCGTAGCATTTTCAGTAAAGGGTGGTGCAATTTGTCATGCTATGCTAAGTACTGTGCGTGTCAACTGGGTAAGGTATTCCTTAAATTCTTCCCCCAGCACTGTGGCAGCCCGGTGCGCATCTGATGCTTTTCTTATTGGGGAGAGTGGCGCATGAATATGCCTGCCTGTCACAATTTCATGGGGGCTTAAGTGGTGGTCTTTGCTTGGCTGCGTTCTGAGTTGGAACAATGCTAGGGGCAGCCAATACACCCATTTCTTCTTGAGTGTGTTACACAACTTTGACAATTTACTTTTGAGCAGGCCGTTGATCTTTTCCACCACTCCGTTAGCCATTGGATGGTAAATTGAACACAGTTTGTGCTTAACCCCCAGGAGCGATGTCACTTCCTTGAAGATGTCATTCACAAATGTGTGCCGTTGTCTGATCTTATTACATCACAAATTCCCCACCTTGAGAACACATCCTGCACCAAAAACATTGCAGCACATTTCGCATCCGGGTGGGGACATGGTCCTGCCTCTACCCACCTTGAGAAGGGGCACACCACTACAATCAAATACCTTGCCCCATTACATCTCTCCCACATGTCTGCATAATGAATGTGGAGCTCTCTGAAGGGCCCCACAGGACGTGGTAGAGTGCCTCCCAATGTTCTTAGGGTCATCCCTGAACTGTATGTTTGGCATGTGGTGCATTCTATGGTCAATTTGGACAGATGTTCCTGCAGGTTGGGAACAATCCAGTGCTCTTGTATGTTTGCTGCAATGTGTTGTTTCGCTACATGGGCCGGGGAATGCAGCTGCTGGAATGCTACTTCCAATAGCTCCACTTGCATTACTACCTTCCCAGTCACTTCCTGTCTCCATATTAGCTCTGTCAGTGATTGCTTGCACCCTCGTTTGGCCCATAACCCTTGCTCTTCTATTGGTGCCCTCCTCTGCAAATTTATTATTTGTGTTATTGGTGTGTTGCTATACCCTTCTTCTAATGGTTGTGCGGTGGGTGTTGTGACGATGCATTCAATTGTTGGGGGCACACTGAAATAGAGGCGTCTTTCACTGCTGCGTCTGCTGCCGCATTTCCCAATGAGATCGCATCTGTGTTGTTAGTATGGGCTTGGCATTTCACCACCGCCGCTATTGATGGTTCTGCTAGTGCTTCTATTAGTTCATTTAGTAATGTAGCATGCTGAACTGGTGACCCATCTGTCCTTGGAAACCCTCTGTCGCCATCGCGATAATCCTGAATGTACTGTTGTTGTGGCGTATGCTGAATCTGAATAGATGGTTACTGCACATCCTTTTGCTGTGTGCAGCGCTTCAATTAATGCCACTAGTTCTGCCGCTTGTGCAGAATAATGAGAAGGGAGACATTTTTGGGCAATCGTTTCATAATTGTCTTCTTCCATTCTTACCACTGCCATCCCCACATGTTTTTCCCCTGTTTCAGCATCTATAGATGCTGACCCATCTATGAAGTATATTTCCCCCTCCTGTAATGCATTCTCACTTGCTTTGGGGATATCATTTTCCTCTCGCTCGTATGTGGCACAGTCGTGCTCCTGCATGTCTTCTACAGTGCATGGTTCTGTAATGAACGTGGCTGGGTTTACTGTTTTGCACTGACCACGCGCACATTTGGGCTGGAAATTATTTCATACGCTGTTGCCCTCTGTGTTGTCAATGTTGATTTGGATCTTTCTCAAATGGCAAAGAGTGAATGCTCTGCATACAGTGTCACCGTACAACCCATTACGATTGTGATGCTTTTTTCAATGGTGAAGGCCGCTGCAGCGAGAGCTTGTTCGCATGCGAAGTGGCCTTGCATTACCACATCCAGCGTTCCCCTTTAGTAGGCCAATGGCTTGTGGCCTAGTGACGTTTTCTGTGTTAACACTGCAGTCATCAGTGTACCGTTGCAGTGTGAAAATAGGTAGAATTCCCTGTCATAATCTGGGTTTGCGAGAACTGGCACGTGGGCGATCAAGTCTTGTAACTTGAAGTACTGCATCATCATTTCATTTGTCCATTTTATTGGGGCATTATTCTTTTGTGACTCTTTTAGTGCTTGTAGTAATGGGCGCGTGTATGCTGCGTAATCAAGTATCCAAGCACGGCAGTAATTACAGATGCCGAGAAACTTTTCCATGTCTTTTACTGTTTTCAGTATTATCATGTGGCATAGAGCAGCTGCTCTGTCAGGAAGTATTCTTTTGCCAGCTTTGGATATTAGTTGCCCTAGGCACAGAACCTCGGCTAGGCAGTATTGCAATTTTCCTTTATATACCTTATATCCTTTTGTCACAGTGTTAGTCTTCTCTACATTGTTCTACGCTCATGCTGCATATGAGCAAATCATCTACATACTGTATTGTGCTCTCTACATCAATATTTCGGAGATCTTCGTATAAGATCCTATTAAAAATGTTGGGGCTTTCACAATATCCCTGTGGCAACCTGCAATGTTCGTATCTGTCCCCCCCCCTAGCGTGAATGCCGTGAGGTACTGGGAGCTTGGGTCGAGTGGTATTGAAAAGAAAGCATTTTAGCATTTTTCAGGTCTACCACCATAAAACACGTGGCCTCTTTGGGTATGCTGCACAGAACTGATGCCGGGTTAGGCACTAATGGGAACTCTGACTGAGTGATGTTATTGAGTGGGCGGAGATCTTGTATCATTCTCCACCCCTCACCTTTTGCTTTTTTGATCGGGGAGTTGGATGGAACTATTATTCCCTGTTTTAATAGAGCACTTATTGTTTCTCGGATCCCCTCCTCCGCTTCTTTTGATAGTGAGTACTGCTTAACTCTTGGGGGCATGGCACCTGGCTTCAGTTTTAGCTTAATGGGTGTAACTTCATGCAATAATCCTACTCTCAGATTTGATGGACTCTTTGCTTTGGTCAATGCCCAGAATCACCCCCTCCTCCTCCTCACCTGAATTTATTCCTTCTGAGGAGCTCTCCGTGGATATCGCTCTTCTTTCTCTCCAGGTGTGGTCTAGCCTTTTTTTGCAGTGTTTAGGACGGACTCTTGTGGAGGCCACCTTGCCAGTTAGCTATCTGCTTGGCAGTGGGACCCTCAGGGAGTCCGCTCCCGATTCCAGGGAAAAAGCATAGCTGAAAAAACCCTGGTAGATGTTTCTCTGTAGCTCCGTAGATACCAAAGAACTACATTCACGAGAAGACTCTTTCGGTGACACGGAAATGCAGGTTCCTGGAATCCGAGTAGGACGAGCGTTCCCAAAAAACTCTGATAAGGAAAGCAGCAACAAGGAGGAACGTAGTCATCCAGAAGGTAAGCACAAGAGCGGAGACAAACAATAAAGGGAAAGGGGAACCAAGACAGGATGCAGGAAGAGGCTGGAGAAGGCAGCGATCGGGAGGCCGAAGAAGAGAAAGCGGGAAGCAGCCAGAAAGAAGGGAAGAGGGAAAACTGCAACGGAAAACTCACAGCGAAGCGCGAATTAAAGTAACAAGCGTCTAGACCTGAAGCAGAAGCAAGGGTTGCAGCGCATCGGCATTACTGCCGGACACGTACATGTACGCATAGATCCCCTGGGGGCGGGGTGAGCGAGCCAAACACTAGACCGCTGCAGACGGTTCCCATTAACGCTTCCTCCATAGCGTCCACAGTTTCCATGGCGGGTGCACTATGAAAGTATGACCTCTTCTCCACTGACCCCCTCTGGGTTTTCCTGGATGATTTCTATGGAACAGGCGTAGAAGTCTGGGTGCATTGAGATTTCTTGCCGGTTCCCAGGATCTCTCAGTCCAGGGGTATCCTTTCCACAGTATGAGATATTGGAGTACTCCGTGTCTGTATCGAGAGTCCAAAATATCTTCTAGGCTTGGTATGTTCTTCTTGATCCGCCTCTTATAAGGATCAGCTTTGTATTCCTTGAGAAGGAATACATGGAATACCGGATGGATCTTTCATAAGGAGTGGGGTAACTTTAGTCGGAATGCCACTGGATTGATTCGTTGTTCAATGGCATATGGGCCAATATACCTTGGGGTGAACTTTCCTGGGTGAATCCGCCTAGGTAAGTATTTTGTGGATAACCAAACCTTTTCTCCAGACTGCCATGTTGGGTTCTCTCGTCTATTCCTGTCGGCCCATCTTTTATATGATTGACGGCTGGCCGATAAAGTTTCCTGAGCCCTCACATGGGTTTGTTTGAGAATGTCCAGCAATTGATCCACTGTAGGTATGTTGGTGGTTGGTATTGTTGTTTGTGGGATATGTCGGGGTTTGTAACCGTAAGTACACTTGAAAGGACTCATTCCGATCGCTGAATGCAAAGTGTTATTATAGGAGAACTGGCTATAGGTAGAAGCTGACTCCAATTATTCTGAGTTTGGTTACAGTAGCATCTGAGATATTGTTCCAGCGTGGCATTAAGTCGTTCCGTCTGCCCATTACTCTCGGGATGAAATCCAGAGGAAAACGCCTTCTGGATCTGCAATTGTTTGCGCAAAATGGTCCAGAATTTAGAGGTAAATTGAGTCCCTCTATCTGAGACTATTGTTTGTGGTAATCCGTGTAGTTTTGCTATGTCCTTCAAGAAAACTTATGCTGTCTTGGTGGCAGACGGAGTACCCTGGAGAGGAGAGAAATGAGCAAGCTTACTGAAGGAGTCAACTACTACCATGATTGCTGTGTATCCCTCGGATGGAGGTAATTCCACTATAAAATCCATGGATATATGTTGCCATGGTCTTGCGGGTAGTTTATCTTGTTGGAGAAGGCCCAAAGGTTTTGCTGTACTGTATTTGTTCTGGGCACAAGTAGGACAGGAGGATACGTATGCACAAGTGTCTTTGACCATTGTCGGCCACCAAAAGTGTCTCTTTAGTAGGTTTAATGTGGCAGAACGCCCCTTGTGTCCAGCTGTGGGTAGATTGTGACACCAGGCCATAGCTTGGGCCTGAAGTACTGGGGTTGGTAAATATAGCAGGCCTTCCCTAAACAGGTATTCGCCCTTCTTGACTAGGGATGGTATCTGCGTTCTCGAGGATTTGCTTTGTGCTTCCAATACCTGCCCTAGAAAGGTGTTGATGGTTCTGATGAATCTTTTCCCTTGCAGCAAGTGCTCATGATTGGTATACAGGTCAGTCTCTTCTCCAAAACTCAGAGAGAGGGCATCCGCCAGGTGATTCTCTTTCCCTGGTAAATACGTAAGTTCAAAATCATATTGAGAAAATAAATAGGCCCACCTGGCATGATGGTAATTACGACATTCCATCTTTTGTAGAACACTGAGATTCCTGTGATCTGTGCAAACCTGAAATGGGAATTTAGCTCCTTGTAAAAGGTGTCGCCACTCTTCACAGACCTGTCTAATGGCCAACAACTCTTTTTCCACCACAGAATAATTATTTTCGCTAGGGGTGAGGGTCCTTGAATAATAGGCTATAGGATGTTCTAACTGATCTTCTTTTCTTTGTAGGAGAGCTGCTCCAATGGCGCCTTGAGAGGCGTCTGTTTCTACGATAAAAGGTAAGGATTGATCCGGTTGCCTAAGGATGGGTGCAGAAATGAAGGCTTCCTTGAGGTGATTGAAAGCTAGATCGGCTTCCTGGTTCCAGCTAAATCTCGTTCCTTTTTTCAACAAGGCAGTGATGGGCAGGACGATGTTGGAAAAACAGGGTATGAATTTTCGAAAAAAATTAGCTAGACCCAGGAACCTCTGTATGTCTTTTACCGAGTCAGGAGTCGGCCAGTTATGAATGGCTACAGTCTTGTTAGGGTCCATCTCTACTCGGCCTTCCGACAAAATAAAGCCCAAGTATGGCACGGTGGTGGCCTCAAACAAGCATTTTTCAAGTTTGGCCAACAAATGATGGTTTCAAAGTCTCTTTTTTTTGATAAAACATTTTTATTATCATTTGATTACAACATAAACAAAACAACCAAAACCAAAAAAGGAGGAACAAGAAAAAGACGAGGCAGTTACATCCACTGGATCGGCCTGGCCCGCCTTACAATAATAACTGTCTTGCATCACCATCTTCGTGGGGTACAGTCACGGTTCACCTTATAAGTGTTCAGGGTGATGTCCCCGGAGTCCGCATCCCTCCCTCCTCACATGCGCCCATATTTTGGAGGCCTTATTGGGACAGCCTCTTGCGGTGTAGATCCTCCTTTCAATCATAGCACATGTGTCCATGTCCGATGCCCATTGCTCCAGGGTCCGAGAGTCCGGGGCTCCCCATTTCTGTGCAATATTGTGCTCGATTAGGGCTGCTGCCATATGCAATAGCAATTCTTCCCATTTGTTCAGTTCGTGCTCTCCCGGTGCTCCCAGGATTAGGACCTTCGGGTCCATGTCTATAGTCTTGGAGAGTATCCGGGTCAGTTCCCGACAGCAGGCTTCCCAGAAAGTACAGATCAGGGGACAGGACCAGAGGATGTGAAAGAAGGTCCCCTCCTCCTCCTCCCTGCATCTGAGGCATTTCGGGTTCGTTGCTTTCCCCCACCCAAACATAGCAGTTCTGGGATAATAAACTCTATGCAGTATTTTCAGTTGCACCAGTCTAAGTCTCGAGGAAATGGCAGCTTCCCGTGGGTGCATTAGTACCCGGATCCATTCCTCAGGGTCCATCTCCCTTACATCTATTTCCCACTTGGCCTTTAGATTGGTCAACTCAGGGGTTGCGAAGGAAGTGATGGCGTTGTAGAGAATGGATATGCATTTGGAGGGTATATATTCGGGCAAAATGTTGCGTTCTAGAGGCGAACATTCCGGGATATTGTCCTCTGTGGATATATGGACTCTCAGGGCATGGGACATTTTCATATGATGGTATCTCTCATTGTCTGGGAGCTGGAACCTGCATTGTAGGTCCGCGAACGGGGCAAGATTCCCATCTTTCAAGACATCCCCCACCCTCTGGATCCCAGCCCTCACCCAGCATGGCCATGGCTTGAGCTTCGCAATTTCTTTCAGGTTGGCGTTACGCCACAGGGGTTGCGCCGCTGATAGTCTGTTCTCCCACCCCACAAACTTGTGGACGCTCCTCCAGGTGGTAATGATCTGTGCCTTCATTGTTAGTGGGGAAGATCTGGGGGGGGGTTTGGTACAGTAGTTGCAATGGGTCGGTGTCGAGCATAGTTCCCACCTCAGCTTTTATATGGGGTAATTCCCGGTCTCCGTGCAGAAGGTCATTAACCACCACCAATTGGGAGGCCCAATAGTAGGTCTGAAGGCGGGGCACTCCGATCCCTTCCTCCCAGATCGACCTTTGGAGTGTAGCCAGGGCTATACGTGCTTGTCCTCCGCCCCACAGGAGCTCCCTGAGGAGGGTTTCCACCTGGCCAAATTCCACCCCCGAGATCTGCAGTGGGGCGTTTTGAAGGACGTAAAGGAACCGCGGGAGGGCTAACATTTTAAAAAGGGCGGCTCTACCCATGAGGGTCAGGGGGAGAAGCTTCCAGTGTTGTACATCGTTGGAGAATCGGTCCATGATCGGTTTGAGATTGAGCATGGTATAACTGGTAAGATCTGTTGTTATCCAGATCCCAAGGTATCGAAAGCCAAATTGCTCTATGTGGTATAGACAGTCAGGTGGATCAGGCTGACCCCTACCCTTCACTGGGAAGAAGACCGATTTCTTCCAATTGATCCTTAGACCGCTAAATTCCCCGTATTGGACAAGCATCCGGGTCACCACAGGGCAGGTTCGGAAAGGATCTCCCAGGTAAATCAGGAGGTCGTCCGCGTATAGGGATATCCGGTCTTCGTGTCCCTCTGGCCACCTGAATCCTATCCAGGATGTGCTCTGGCAAAGCCATATGGCCAACGGTTCCATCGTGAGAGCGAAGAGTAGAGGGGAAAGGGGGCACCCCTGTCTTGTACCCCTGCCCAGTCGGAAAGAGCGAGAGGTCCACCCATTCACCCTGACCTCCGCCCGGACATTTGTGTACAGCAGTTTCACCCATCCCAGGAATCCCTCCCCAAAGTCCATGCGTTCCATGATCTCCCAGAGGCCATCCCATCGGACCGAATCGAAGGCCTTCTCAAAATCAAAGAGCAAGCTAGAAGAGCAAGCGGGTCGTTAATGGTGGGAGCCCTCTCTAACGCCAAGTGGAGTCGACTCAGGTTCATACGGGTCGATTTGTGTGGCATAAAGCCACATTGATCTGGGTGTATTAGGGCCTCAGCCACCGGTTGTAACCTGTTGGCTAGGAGTTTGACAAGGACCTTAGCCTCGCCATTGATTAGCGAGATTGGCCTATAGGAGGTGCACTGATCCTGGGGCTTGTCAGGTTTACGGATGACCACAATGGTGGCCTTGCAGAGGTCCTGCGGGATGGTGCCCTGTTCCCAGGCTGTCAAAAACATTCTATGGAGGGAAGATGTAATGTTGCCCTCCCCCAGCTTCTGCCAGGTTTCAGCTGGAAACCCATTCGGGCCTGGTGTCTTCCCGGTTTGCAATTGCGCTAGTGCTTCGGCAACCTTGGTCTCCGAGAGGGCAGAGTCGAGACTCGCCCTTTGCTGTACTGAGAGAGTTGGGAGTGGTATGTCACTAAGGAGAGTTGGGTCCAGCTGCAGGGTCGGGGCACGATAGAGTGTTTCATAGAATTGGGCGAACGCCTCGGCTATCTCAGCGTCTGATGTGCACCTTTCACCCCTTGGGTTGACAATCTCACGAACGCAACGTTGTCCCTCATCCCTTTTCTCCAGCCAAGCTAGCATTCTGCCGGTCCAGTCCCCATGTTCATAAATTCTGGCTTGAGAGTCCCAATGGGCTTGTTTAGCATTATCCAATAAGAGGTTTGGGAGCCGCTCAGTGGCTCGTTTAAGGGAGAGCTGGGTCTGTGGGGATGGGTCAAGAATGTGTTCGCTCTCGCGTCGGGCCAATTCGCCCTCCGGTGTTGCTATCTCTTGGAGTCTCACCCGCCTCCTATTTGCCACCCAGGAGATTATGGCGCCCCGCAAGGCTGTCTTATAGGCCTCCCATACCACCACTGGGTCCTGTTCTCCGGTATCATTAAACTCGAAGTATTCGGTGGAGACTTCCGTAAGGTGGTCAACTAGCTCGGGGAAACCCAGATAGTAATTGTTCAATCTCCAAGTTCTAGGGGGGGGGGGAATTTCCACAAGTAGGGGTGAGTGGTCCGAGATGCCCCGGGGAAGGAAGACGGACGCTCGTGCCATATAAATATCTGTGCGTGGGACAAAGAGATAGTCGATCCTGGAGAGGGAGCGTGGGCTCCAGAGTGAAAGGAGTACCCTCTGGTGTCCGGGTGTAACTCTCACCATACATCACCAAAACCCAAAGCAGATGCAAAGTTATACAATTTTGTAGGGGTATCTGGATCGCGGTGTCTGAGGTGCTTACGATCAGTGGTATTGCACATGACATCATTAAAATCTCCCCCCAGAAACAGCTTATCAGGTTGATATTTTCCAATGAGGGCCGTCAAGTCCTCCAGCAGCTCCTGCCCCAACCCAGGTGGGGAGTACACTGAAGCAAAAGTGACCCTCTCCTCCCAAAGCGTTCCCAGAATCAGCACATAGCGGCCCCTAGGGTCCTATTAGAGGCTCTGAATAGCAAAAGGAATGCGCTTGTGCACAAGAATGAGGGTGCCCCTGGGGTTTCGGAGTCTCTTGACTATCTCCCATACATGCAGTCGATGTTGTTCTAAAGTTGATGAGTATATGAGGATATCATCCAAGTAAACCACTACAGAGTTGAACAAAAGATCACCAAATATCTTGTCCATAAATCTCTGGAACTGGGCTGGTGCATTAACCAGCCCAAAGGGCATCACCTTGTACTCGTAATGGCCTAAGGGGGCCCGGAAAGCGGTCTTCCATTCGTCTCCTTTCCGTATTCTCAGGAGACGGTACGCTCCTCTGAGATCCAACTTTGTAAACCACTTGGCTCCTTACACTGCTTCCATGATGTCCTTTATCAAGGGCATTGGATATCTGTCTCTAATGGTTAGACTATTTAGACCTCGAAAATCAATACAGGGTCTGAGTTCCTTTGTACCTTTCTTAGGGATGAAAAATAAAGATGCTCCCGCAGAAGAGGTGGATTCTTATATCAGTCCGTTCTGAAGATTGGCTGCTAAGTATTCTCTTAATGATTCCTTCTCAGGGAGGGACAACGGGAACATTCGCCCGAAAGGAACTGTTGCTTCTGGTACAAGATCAATCTTGCAATCCTCATTGCGATGCAGAGGTGGAGGTCTGGGTTGAATGTCCGCGAATACATCGGTAAACTCTTGATAAGGCACAGGTATGGTGTTAATACTCCTTACTGGTAGAGAATTTCCTTGATGGCACGATAGTTCTTCGTTAGAGAGACAGGACTGAAAGCAATGTTCAGAACGGAATTCCACGACATTGGTTATCCAGTCAATACCAGGATTATGCCTTCTTAACCAAGGGGTGCCTAGAATCACAGGGAAATGAGCTGCTCTTATTAAATCGAATACCATACTTTCCTGATGTGACTTCATCTTGACTCCGAGCTCCTGAGTTTCTTGTCTAATCAGACCAGAAGATAAAGGGGTACCATCCACACCTTCTAAAGGAACTGGAAGCGGTTTCTCCCTTCTTGGTATGGCATGTCCTTTAGCCCATTGATCATCCATAAAATTCCCTGCCGCTCTGTAATCCAGCATGGCCAGACATTCTACTGGGTGACCCTTCTTCCATTCTAGAATCACTGGAAAAACCATCAATTGGTGAGAGGTATCCAAAAAATTGGGTGTATTAGTGATACAGGGACCAGCCGTTTGAACCTCTTCCCTGTCCCTGCTCAGGGTCGAGGTCTTTCGTTTCCCGACCTCCTGGGAGGCACTTCGGGACAGTCTCGCAAAAGATGTTTCTCAGAGCCACAGTACATACATAGGCTTACGTCCTTTCATCGTTTTCTTTCAATGGCAGTCAGGGGGCCCCTGGCAGTTCCAATTTGCATGGGTTCTTCTGTCAGCTGCACCAGATTTTCCGGCGGCATCGGTGGGTAGGAGGTCGAGGAAGGTGGAATTCCGGACTTGTACTTCCTTCTTTCTGTCCGTCGCTCTGCTATGCGATATTCTATCTAAAGGGCTAAAGTAACCAGCTCCTGAAAAGAAGCTGGTCTAGCCACCCTAGAGAGTTCATCTTTTATTTCATCATGTAAACCTCTTCTGAAGAGTGTTTGGCCGAGTCCGGCCATCCGGCTTCCGTAGCAATCCTTTGCAAGTTAGACACATACGTTTGTACGTCTAAAGGACCATGTTTGGTATCCAGAAGGCTCTCGTATGATGTGTAAAGAACGTCCGGTCTTTCAAACCTTGTGCGGAACTGTTGAACAAAGGCTCCGTAATTGGTCAGAACAGGATCAGAGTTGGTTACTAACATGGTTGCCGAGGCCAAGGCATTTCCCCCTAGATTGGAGATAAGAAATTCGACCTTTGCCTTGTCGGATCCGAACATTTAGCTATCTGCTTGGCAGTGGGACTCTCAGGGAGTCCGCTCCCAATTCCAGGGAAAAAGCATAGCTGAAAAAACCCTGGTAGATGTTTCTCTGTAGCTCCATAGGTACCAAAGAACTACATTCCCCAGAAGACTCTTTCGGTGACAAGGAAATGCAGGTTCCTGGAATCCGAGTAGTACGAGCGTTCCCAAGAACTCCGATAAGGAAAGCAGCAACAAGGAGGAACGTAGTCATCCAGAAGGTAAGCACAAGAGTGGAGACAAGCAATACAGGGAAAGGGGAACCAAGACGGGAGGCAGGAAGAGGCTGGAGAAGGCAGCAAGCGGGGGGACGAAGGAGAGAAAGCGGGAAGCGGCCTGAAAGAAGGGAGGAGAGAAAACTGCAGCGGAAAACTCACAGCAAAGTGCAAAGGAAAGTAACAAGCGTCTAGACCTGAAGCGGAAGCAAGGGTTGCAACGCATCAGCGTTACTGCCGGACGCATACATGTACGCGTAGATCCCCCGGGGGCGTGGTGAGCGAGCCGAACACTAGACTGCTGAAGACGATTCCCATTAACGCTTCCTCCATAGCGTCCACAGTTTCCATGGCGGACGCACCATGACACCTACATCATGGGGTCCTGTTGTCCAAATCTCAGGCAGTACTCTTTCCATGTCTTCCTCAAACATTGTGGGTGGCACATTAACACTAGCCATGAGCGGGTTGTGTATCTCCCCGTATTGAATCATGGTGTCACATGGTATACTTATTTCCATTATTATTTCTCCATCACTCTCATTGTCAGTGAACAGCTCTTCATCAGTTAAATCGTGCAACATTATGTTTGGGTCTATGCATTGTACTGTTCTCCATTTGCATCCACATGTGTCCAGTCCTATCACTATGATACGTTTGCTTGAGACCTGAACCCCCTATAGATCAATAGATAAAAGGGTTCCTGGCACAAAGTCTGTATTTACAATTGGACGGAAGATAAAGTCAGAGGGTACCCTCCATTCCTTTCTTGTTATCTCTGGCACTACCTGAGCTAACACTCTGATGCCATGAATGAACATATCCATGTCAATGGGCACCCCTATTACTGTAACTTCGTTTGTCATTGTACTGATCATTAGCATTGCTCGTACGGGGCATACTCCTGGGGTTGAACACACTATTCCCCGCTCAGTAAAACAGATAGTCATATTTAATTTGCTCAACAAATCTCTTCCTAGCAAATTGATTGGCGCGTCTTCGTGATACAGTAAGGGTGAGCACACTGTTTTACCCCCCACTGTTATGTCAAGATCTTTTGTGTAAGGAACCTTTAAAATAGCCACAGAGAACCCCTGCGTTTCCAAATTTCTTCCAGAGAGTGGAAACCGCCGTTCCATGAGACATGATTTTTCCGCTCCTGAGTCTACCATAAAGATAAACTGCTTGTTTCCTATCTCTGCTCCCACTAGTGGTTCCTCTTCTGCACATAGGGTAGTGGATAGGACTGGACACGCAAGTGCTCTCTGTAGGCTGTCTGTAGGCTGTCCTAATCTGCATAATTCTCAGTATCTGGCACTGAGAAAGCGTTATATCCTACCACCGCTGTGCCGCGAAAAGGTGCAGGTGCACCATTAGCTGACATTTAAAAAATGTTATGGTTCGCGTTCCCTACTGTGTTTTGTCTGGCCATAGGCTGTTACGGTCCCCTCTCTTGTGGCTGCTGTTGCGGGGGTGGCTGTCTTTGTTGCATTTGGATATTGCATTATTTATGATTTTGCCCACCCCCTCCCATAGGTAACTTGTAGGGGCTACCTGGGTGTGGATGTCCGTATTGCTGCTCATTTCCCATAGGGACTGCCCTTGAAAGTAACCCCTGGATCGCATTCTACAGTCTCTTGAATAGTGTCCCCATCTTCCACAATTCCAACATGACCTTTGTGGTCCTCCTCTCATCCCAGGCCCACCGAATCCTCTGTTTCCCATTCCTCCGAATCCCCCTCATGGCCCTCTGTACCCACCTCGTCCTCTTGTTGGTCTCCCTTGCCATTGGGGCCCTCCGTATTGTTCTTCTCCGTCCCACTGTTCTTGTCCTCCTGCAGCCCATGTTGTGGCCATTCTGACTGGTGCATTTCCTGTTCCGTCATCCCCTTCACTGCTTCTATCAGTTGATGTGGTTGCGTTCAGCGTTGCGACCTTCACTAACTTATTCTGTACTAATTTTGCTTCCTCTGCCAACCTTTTCTGCACTATACCTTTTTCTCTTTCTTTGATCCTCCTACAGTGGTGTACAGTTATGCTTTGAATCTCAGGCCAGCCCTTGGCTTCTATCCCAGCTATTTTATCCAAGGCATTCTGTACCTCCTTTGGAAGCCCCTTTTTAATTTTAAAATAAAACAGGGCGGTGGATTGATCCCATGCCGTACCTGTTTCACTTCTCCACAGGTCTTGCACTCGGAGGATAAATTGCGTAGGCTCCTGCTCCTCCCCCATCGTGCACTGCATCACTAAGGGTAAATCTGGAATGTCTGGAAACGTCCGCCGCAATGCATCTCATACTTGCGCTCTAATGTTATTGAATGGTGCTCCATCATGGCGGTCACAACACATGGTCACTCCCGGGAACCCCACCTTCACCCACACTGCGTCTCCTTGATCACCAACAGCGGACACCAACAAACTTTTTATGTCCCCTATTGCTAATGGGACTCCTGCTGTGTTCTTCTCGAATGCATGTATCCATTTCCCCTCCCCACCCGAGAGTGGGAGGAGAAGTTTCAACAAATTGTTATTGTCCATTTGGGCCCACGGAATGTAGTGTGGCCTTCCTGCCCCTTTGTGTATAAATGGCATTTGTAATTTGTGCTTCCTTCCTGGTTTACTTACCGTCCCCTTCTTTGTCTGCCATGTTTCCCACTCGCTGTCTTTACCTGCCCTGCCATCTTGGTGGCGACCTTTCATCTAGGTCATCGAAATGAAATGGCAGTGGGGATCCCACCGCCGCTACCCCTTCTTCATATTCATCAAGATCACTCCACAACTCTTCTACTTCTTCCTCTTGCTCCCTTTCTTCTTCTTGTCTTTCCCCACGTTGGCTATCTGGGGTTGTCGTGCGCATTATTCTTACCATTTAAATGGAACAGGAACCCTCCCGATTGCCACTCCTGTTCTTGCCCTTTTGGTATTGGTGCTGATTGTGAGGGCACCGATTGTGACGGTGCTGGCGTCGCTGGCACCGAGTCTCCTGCGACACTTGGAGGGGGCATGAGTTTTGCTGCTGCCAATGGTGGCACTTCTCCCCCCTGGTAGCATCTGGCCCCTGTTGCATAGTGCCCTTAATCACGTTATTTCTATCTTCGCGTGTGCAAGCTGTCTGTCTAAATCCCCAGTTAGTCATGCTAGAGTCACTGGTGGGGCGCTAGTGGGGCTTTAGAGCCCCCCTCTGTCATACGGGAGTGGGGCAGTGGCTGCTGCCTCTGCTGGGGTGGCCAGGGTGGTGCACGTGGGCACATACTGGGGCTCGCTGTATCCTACCGCAGGCCTTGTCATTAATGGGTATATTTTAGTTGTATCATTCTCAGTTGTGATTGTCGCACATTCTCCTCTTGCTGCCCCACCTACTTCTTCTGACGCCTTCTCTTTCTCGGCCAGTTTTTCTGTATTTACCTCACCTGCGGGTGTTATTTCCTCGAACATCCGCCACAAATCTAATACTTCCCTCCTGTTCTGTAACTGTTTTCCCTCATATCTCGCCAGTAAATGTGTAGATACCAGATCCAGCACCTTTTTATCGAAAGAACCTCCCTCTGGCCATATGGGTGTTACGCTATCTCCCTTTATCTCTGTGACCCACGTCATGATACTTCTGCATCTTCTCACTATACAATGGGAGGTGTTGGCAGATGTGCGCTAATGGGGTTATTCCCCCCCATGGTGATACAATTCCCTGTGTGCAGTTACACAGGCACTTGGTGGACACTCTTCTTACCTCAATTTCTTATGCAATCTCCTTCTTACTTCTTGGTACCAACACTTTCTCAACAACCTCTTCCCTTGTTCACTATTTACTAAAACCATAAATTATTTAAATTATGGACATTCGTCATTTACCATTACTTAAAACCTTTTCGCATACATTGCATTTTCAATTTTCTTAATCAACCTTAGTTATCTTCTCCAACTTATATGCACATAAACAGTTATCAATAGATCCACATATGACGCTTTGACATACATGAAAACATAAAACGTAAAAACATGTAACATATACTACCTGTGTGCTTTTACTCCCCTCTTTCCAATTAGTTTGGTTTGTCACCCCCTGTTCTAGTTTCCTCATACACTCCCCACCTCTTACTTCCCCTCACTACCTTGCCAAGAATCTTTTTTACACAGAAAAAGAATATTCTAAATGACTACTCCGAGTCGAATACATATACGAGACTCCTACCATTTTCTCTTTATCTTCACTTATTTATCTGCACTGGATGAGACAATGCTACGCGACGCCGCCTTCTACCCCGTTCGGGCTAGGCTTCCTCACTCTTCTCTTCTTTATCTCCACAAAACCTAATGGCCATATAATGGATAGATCAGAAAAGCCTCCGTATCATTCACACAGAACCTAACTACCTTTTTTGCCCACTGTTACCTGTTCCCCTTCTTCCTTAACCCTTCCCTTACCTCTTGGGAACTTTCGCAACCGATACTCACGTGTTCAGTCGGGTGGTCCAAGAGTCACCGTTCACGGTCTATCCACAATCTGGTCCGCACCCCAACCAAACCGTGGCCCGCCTCGGTGAGCAGCTTTTACAGTTTGGTATTCGTTAACCGGGAACCCTTCGCCCCTTCTCATTGTGTGGACAGGCTGGTCGACCGCAGAGGCAATGGTTTTGCTGGGGGGCGTCCCGGATCTCACCGCACTGCATGGGCCTTGAGGCACTTGTCCCAAATCACGTCGCGGGGGTCACCAAATGTAAGAGCCCTCCCCATTTTAGACGTGGAAAAGAATAAATGAGACAAACCCCTGTCGGAGAATAAGTCTAAGAGAACAGGTTGCGAGAGTTCAAAAAATATTTATGTAATTGCCATCCAAAGAACTATGCTGCCCGAGAGCGCTCTGACAAATATCACACTTACATCATATTATAAAGAGAGAAATCGTCATAGGTGACACAATTAACATAGGGTACTAAGTCAGCTCAGAATTGGACAGTCATTATAGCACTATATAGTTGTGGCGGCAGCGTTTCATCCGGATTGGTTGCTCCTTTGGCGGGAGGGTGAACATCACATGGTCCGTTTGTCAGTGTGCAGGAGGGGTGAAGGTCAGGTTGCAGTGAAGCGGGGTGGCCACTAACTAAGCTAACATAATACATCTTTGTGAAGCATGCACTAAATAATGATCATTGGTATTCTTTTAAACAAATCATTGTAAACCTATAAACTTAATTCATGCATTTACATCATTAATAACTGCGGCTTATACGGGGCTTTAGGTTAAGGGTTTTAACCATCATGATAACATTGATTGAAGTGAGGGTCTGGACTCGTAAAGAATCTAGGCACGTTGGCGTTTGTTAGTAGTGAAAGATAATATACTGCTACAGAGGTCTAAATGTTGGTTGGGGACCTGCTAGGTAGGCACTGTGGCGGGATCACATATCTGGCACATCAAGAGAATACCTTGCTTGGACAAAGGGCAATCATTTTCCAATAGCGAGGGTGAGGGGGCATGGACAGATTTTTGGAGACGGATGAGCCACAGCGCTTGGCTCAAGCCGGTTCACACGCGGGGCAGTAATCTCAGAGGAAGAGTGAGATGTTACATTTGTTCTTTGTTGCAATTACCTCCGGCTTCACCATGAAAATGGGGCTGCAGAGTTTTCCAGACACAGTGAGAGACAAGGTGGGCGCCATGTGCGCTATGTGCGCGGCACTGCAAAAGGGAGAGAAGCCTTTTCGTATTATCGCAGTGGGGCCTAGTTACCAAGATGGAGTCAAGGGGGCACAAAATGGATGCCCTGTGTCCTGGGCAACGGTCCCATCTACGCAAGTGCCAGCCGATGCTGGCATCACATAAGGGCAGCAGGGGCACTCCCCCCCCCCCCCATTGGAGGCACGTGGTCCAAGTTTGTACTAAGGAAAGGCAGGATGGGGGGGTCTACTGGCCCCTCACTACCACACACGGTTCAAAGAGGTATATTTCACTTGTATGATTCCTTTTTGTTTGACTGCTGTTGAAATGCAGATTTAATCTCATCAGGAATAACAGCAATGTGCATCCTCGGGATTAAGAATGATTAAAAACAGGGGCTTGCATGCAGGCTTCTTTGGTGCGTCTTTAAATCATTCAGGTAGTAGCCAGTTTGCAGAGATCTGAAGTTGCTCCTTTTCAGGCGTAAGGTGTTCAGCTAGCTTTGTTTATGAAGTTTATGATGTTTACAACACTTTGCATTCTAGTATTTATACTCCTATAAAAGGAAACTAACACTGCAAGTAGATTATTACTCTGTAACAAAATAGAAACATGTTCTACTGCCAACAAGTGAATGAATCGCTTCAGCTGAGTACACACCTATGTCCTAAAAGAGATTGGTATTATGATGCTGTGTGTTCATGTCCTCCAATGTCACATGGAGGTATTAGGTAGACACCTGCTATGCACTGCTATCATATACCCAGGTACTCCCACCATTTTACAGCTGGTACCTACTTATGGTTGTGTATCCTAAAACTGTTTGCTTTGCCAAAGCTTGCTTTTTATGTATTTTAGCAATAAAAGTGATTTTCTCAGCAGCATGATGACAAATGTTGCAACTCTTGACAAACTCGGAAGGAGGCTGGCTAGGAGGTTTACAGTTCTCCTAGTACAAGGTAAATGACCTGTGAGGAGGGTCTGGCATCACATTTTAAGCCACCACAATGAGCAGCAACTGACATTTAATAGTGAATTGAGATACACCTCTTGCATTTTCATGTACATTTATTTATTTATTTGTTAAGTGCCTATACACAAGCGTTTCCATGCACCACAAGACAAAAAGGGGTCAGGGTGGGGGACAGAGGGGAAAACAACAACAATAAACAGTTCTACTAGGCCTTGTGACATTCATACCGTGCAAGTACAGTGAAATAAGTGCTGGGGAAGGTCAGGGCGGTCGGGCTGGGAGAAGGGAAGGGGGTGAATGCGAAAGCTCAGGGGCTGGGCAAGTGCAAGGGGGAGCCCAAGGAGGGAAATTCAGTAACATAGAGTTGCTAGTTAACTTTCGAACAGGGGGTGGAATATGTATTCTACATTTTGTCTGAATCTGGGGTCTTCAGAATACATTCGTAAAGAGCGATATTCTGATGCTGTTATTTGTGTGGATTTTTCATCATATCTTCCCCCTTTTTTTTGGTTGGAAAGAGTAGAGGAAAGGCACGTGCTTCTACACTTTTCTCCCATATGCTGATTGGAGATACTTTGGCTTGACACATTTGATATGTTTCTAATGCATCGTCTTTGGCGTCTTTGGAGTGTAGTGGGTGAATTGTATACCGGTCTAAAATATTGGATGCAATAATAGGATCTAGAAGTTCAAATTGTCCAGTTGGTGATGAATCCTGAATTATTTGGGTGGTTTCTCTTAAATTCTGTTCAATGTTTATATCTTTGTAGTACTCAAGGTTTTCTTTTAGATATTTTAGGGCTGTTCTAACTTTAAGTCTACTAATTGTTGCCTAATTTGTTTATCTTTCGTTGGTACACCATTAACTAGGATAATCAGAGATTGATCTATTGGCCGTTGCACTTCTAGAGTTTATACATTTCCGTTGAGGTCTAATGGCAAATATGCTTTTTTGCTACAAATGCCTTTTAGTAATTCAGAAGGAGGCAATTTGGCTGTTTTGGGTTGAAGCGGTATTATAGCTTTAAATGGGTGTGCCGTTTGGATTATAATGCTCTCATACAAATTAAGCTGTTGGGGTGGTTTTGGAAGTGAAAAGTTATTAGTGACGGCACGTGATGTCATTTGGTTATTATCAAGCTTTGCATTGCAGTATGTGCAAAGTATTGAGGGGTCACTTATTTTGTATTTGTTTTCTGTTATAACATATAAAGCTAATTGGAACCATTGGGATTCCTCATTGTCCTCTGTTTTGTAAGTCATATCTACAATGTTTGTGCTCTTTTCAAAAAATGTTCTGCAACAACACACACATACTTGGTTAGGTACTTCAGCAGATGTGCTTTTAAACTTTGCTATTTCTTTTTTGTATGTGTTTATTAGAAGATTGGTGTTTGTAAGTTTTTCGCTAATGTTCTCTGAAGTTTTTTAATTTTTTAAGTCATCTTCACTTCCAAAATATTAACTTTGGATGTGTGGTATTTGTTTTTTGGCTGTTCAATGTAGGAGAATGTTATTAAAATTTGCAGTTGTAAAGCAGGAACTTTTGCATAGCACAGTCTCTGCAGAATATTATTTATTGCGGAATCGCGTGTTCCTAGCATTTTGATGTGGTGAAAGGTTCTTTTGCAAATGGGTCCAGAAATGGAGGTTAATGAATTTCTTCAGTCTAGTGTAGTTGCGCACTGGACAGGAGTCCAAGGTTTGTAAAGTCTTCATTCTAATTTTGTCTTTTACTTTCAAATAGTGATTGAGGAATTGTCGTAAAGATTTGAAGAATTGTTGCAGTACAACACACATTGAGCTGCATAGCCATTTGGAGACTGGACAGATTGGTTGGGTGAAAGGAACAGTTGATTGAAAGTTTGTTGGGGACATTTTTCCAATAAGGGTTTCTTATGCCATAACAGTGTTTTCTACCATTTCATAACCTCTGCCATTACTAGGTATGGCAATTGGTGTTTTCTGTTCTTGTTTATAAGCCTCTTCATTCAAATATGGTTTTGTGCTGCTTGTGTGAATCCATTCACCTTCACAGAAGTTTGCAAAGGTATCTATGTTGACATTGTGCATGTTTAGAAGTACTTTTTGTAATTTACTGATTTTTCATTTTGTTAGTGGTTTAATTCTGTTTAAAATGAATATAAACAATTTGCTTTTGAGCATAATTGCGCTGTCATCTTTTTGCTGAAAATGGGTCTTTTGGTTTTTTAAAGGATGCACTAATTGTTTTTTTACAGGAAACATGGCTTGTGAAGGGTGCTGTGTTCGATGGTTTTAAATCATACCATAATGTTGCAAAAAAAGGAGAAAAGTGTCGCCCATTTGGAGGTCTTTCTATCTTAGTCTCTAATAGACTGAATTCACAAGAGTGTATTATATCTCCAGACAATCCAAATGTGTTGATGGTGGTAGCTGATATGCCCAATAATTGTAAAATCTTGTTGATTAATATATATGACCCTCCAGGAATATCCCAAACCCTTGAGATACAACAGACAATATCTGAAGCCCTGGCCGACCAAAATATGGCAGGAGGAGAATTGAACATTATATTTGGAGGTGACCTTAACGCTAACCTGCTAACAGATGATATGGGCTGTTTAACGAAAGCAGCCATTTGGAGATTATTCATCAGCGAAAATACATTAAGGCTGCTAAATGGAAGTAGTTGTGATACATCCTTCAACATTGTAACATGGAATAATAACGTGCATACCTCTACATTAGATTATATCTGTATAAGTGATAATATGTTTGGTCAAACCTTAAGCTTTGAAACACTGAACAATACTTTTAGTGATCATTATCTTTTACAATGTAGAATGGAATTGTACGTGGCTCCCCATGTGAGAGATGCTGTGGGGGAGGTATACAGTGGCTGTAAAGGTACTAGAATTCGATGGTCGGATTCCAATCTGGCAAAGGCCAAAAGGTGGAGTGAAACAATTGACCCGAAGCAGCTACTTGATAACTCTTTAGACAATATAGTAGCCTGGTTCTCTAACCAACTTTCTGTCATGATGCCTACTCCAGGGAATGTGTGTCCCCAAAAGAACGAGGTTACTTATAGTAGACCGTTCGATAAAAATATAAGGGATATGAAAAGGGAGAAGCGAAGAAATTTGAGACACTTAAATAAGCAATGTCTGAGTCCTGAAGTAAGTCAAAAAGGTAGAAGGGAGATCTGCAATAAGTATTCTAATACGATCAAGTTCTATCAGACATCTGAAAAGAATGCCGCCTGGCAATCTACGGTTAAAATATTAAATGAAGGAGATGCTAGGAAGTTCTGGACCTGCTTTAGAAATATGAATAATGCCGGTAACTCAGAGCTGTTAATTCCCATAGACAGCTATACTTGGATAAACTTTTTAACAAAAAAAGTTTAAAGGAGAATCCCTAAAACTTGAAATGTGTCCCATAATCAATATGAACATATGTAGAGAAGAGATAGTGTTAATAATAAAGAAGCTAAAGAGCTCTCGAGCCCCGGGACCCGATGGTCTATGCAATATCATCCTAAAAGAAAATCCAGAAACCTGGGCTGATATTTTACTAATAAAAATTATCGATACTGGAAGGATGCCCAATTCCTGGAAGACCGCTAATATCATTCCTATTTTTAAGTGTGGTCAACGTAATCTTCCTGAGAACTATAGATTAATAGCCTTTACCGATGTCCCTAGCAAGATTTTCTGCACATTGATACTAAAAGAAATCAATAAGTGGATTGCTAGTGAAAACATACTAGATGAAGCCCAAACAGGCTTTAGGAAAGGCCATGCTACGATAGATAATATCTTCATATTGAAAACACTAATTGAGCAGGTTAATCAAGATAAAAATGTACCACTATATGTTCTCTTTGTAGATTTTACCTCCGCCTTTGACTCGGTATAGTGGGGGCGACTTTAGAAGAAACTCGAGGCATGCCCTGCAAATTTGTTGTATCTCTGTAGGATGACATATGATGATAGTAAAGCCCAAACACGCCTAGACAATCAAGGTACCTTATCTGAACCTTTTAATATCTTAAAAGGTGTAAGACAGGGATGTGCACTAGCGCCCATTTTTTTTCAATTTGTTCATGTCCGATTTTGGCAACATCTTTAAAGATAAAATGAACACCTTTCCCAAAATCGGCTCCCATAAGGTGGGGGTGGATCTGCTATGCAGATGATATTATAATCATGGACAATACATATGTGGGCATTTGCAATAGTGCTTCTGTCCTGTGTGAATATGCAGATAAGAATGGTCTTATAATTAATCTAAAAGAAACACAATTTATGAGCTTTGGGGCCCATTGCTGTAAAAAAAACACCATACTATGTTCACTGGGAATAATAAAGAAAGTTAACAGCTACAAATATTTAGGCCAGGAAATATGCAGCGAAAGGAAGAAAATTAATCCACTAATTCAAAAGAATAAACAAACATAGATAATGGCAACCTTAGCAGCAGTTGTAAGTTTTTCTAAGAAAACAGCGGGTTTTAGCCTATTGGGAATTATTATTATCTACAAGCAAAGGTTGGTGGCAATGTTCCTATATGCCTTGGAAGCATCTTTTTCTGATTGGTCAGATTGGGCGGATGTGACGGAAGGTGTGATATGGAGGAGAATATTAGGTCTCTCTAATTATACACCCATTCAGGCCATTTGGTTAGAAATGGGGTTGATTTCTCCATCTACCCAAATCGACCATAACAGAGCAAAGCTTTATATCAAAATAATGTATGCACAGCAAGGTTCATTATTGCATATAGTACATGAAGGGCTTAAGGGAGGGCATATGGGGGCCCTGAATAATTTCCAGAAAAAAATTCTGGATATATTTGAGAGAATTGCATTTGTCCCAAAATGGGAATATGGAGAGGGGGCGGTTTTGAAGTCCTTGAAAGATTCCTTGGAAAAGTGGGATTGGGCATATATCAACGATAGGGTTGCGGAATTTGGTTCATTAGGATCATTTGCAAAACTTCCTTTTCTGTACAAAAAATATCAGTTCTATTTAAAGCTTATGCCCTCAAAGGTTAATCGGAAAATCTTCTTGGATATGAGGTTAAATCGACTCAATGTTCTTGGTGTACGGGGGGCCTGGTCAAAAATCCCAGAGGAAAGGAGAATGTGCAGATTGTGTGGTAATGAAAAAGAGAAAGAAACCATAAGACATGTGCTCACCTGCTGCAAGAGTATGAGTTCCATTTATGAGAAGTATTTTAAAAAATACCTAGTAAAATATGAATATGATCTTACTTAGATTGCCAGTGAAAGGTTCTGGCTGAGATGTTTAGCAGGATGGAATAGGAACTTAATAATTGCAACAACTCAGATTTGGAAGGTGGTAAACTTTTGTTTTAGGCAGTTCGAAGAAAATGTGAAATTATTAGTAGATTTATAAGCCTGTTTTCTTTTTGAGCAGGGGTTGAATTGAGCTATATTGTCTCTCATGATTGTCACTCTTTTCATAGAAAATGAATTGAATGAGACTTATCTATACGCAGGAGTGATATATATCTATATATATATATATATATATATATATATTGGTTGGTTTATTCTACAATTAGTGCATGTAAAGAAGACAATGATTTTCTGTTTTAATAATGTATAGTATTTATATTGGTGACAAATTTAAATGTGGGTATTATTTTTTTAGGTATCTTATTGACTAATTGCGTGAATTTTTTTGACTTCCTATTTTTTCGGTTTTGTGTATGTTTTATACTTTGTGAAAAGTTCTTTTGAACTGAAACACAATAAAAAAAAATGAGAGCTTCGAGGATTAGTCTTCTGGAGAAAGTTTTAAGGGCAGAGTGTGACTTTTCAGCTGTTTTCATACGATTGTGAAGTACTCTATGGTGGAAAATCTCTTGTAAAATGATTTTTTTGGAATAGTGGTAGGGTCCTTTGCAGTTTTCTTCTTCTTTGTACATTTTTTTTATTTGTAGTTTTTGGAAGAGGGACCCTCGTTTTTCTAGTGGTTGCTGGTTTAGTTTTGTTGACTGACTGCATTAGCAGTTTTGTTAGAATATTTGTTATAAATTCTGCTAGAGGTGGATAAGTATTTGATTTACAGAAAGAATACTACTAGACTACTGCACATACTTTGTAGGATGTGAAGAGTAGTTTTCTTCAGGTTGTTCTCTTCCAGGAGGTTGTTCACTGCAATCGCGAAAGAAGAAAATTAGTTGGTATGTATGGTAATGCCTATTTTTTTTGCAAGTTTAAAGAAATAGTTCAGTTTAATAGAATGTTGTTTAGTTTACTTTAAAAATTGAAAAATTCTTTTAAAAACACAAAATACAAAAAAGGTTCTTTTCACAGCCACCACTTTCCCATGCAAAAGAGTTAAATGTTTTTGATGCCAGCACCACACACATTTTTCGGTGTCCGTGGACTACCGCGATGTCTGCAGACTCCACAGACTGCTTAGGGGCCTATAACTTTTTTTGGTACTTATATTTTTCAACTGTGAAAGGTGCCTCTGAAAAGAACCTTTTTTAGTTTTTGTGTTTTGTATTTTTTTGGGCATTTGTTTTCGCAGGAGAGACATGGAAGGGGAGGAAAGGGAGGGAAAGAGCATCAACCACAGGGACGAAGGGGCAGGTAGAGAGAGAAAGATGTTTGGTGGGCCTTAATCAGGTAGGGGACAGTGTTTCTCATGCTCCTTGACCACAGCCTCGAAAAGAACTCTGAAACTGCTCCTCTCTACAGAGCGGTGTGTCGCAGTACATGCACAGCACTGTCACCCTCAAAAGGTAAGGGTTGACTGTGTTATGGATGTCCTGCGAGGCTTCCGCTGGGATCCTCTGCCCCACAGGAGTGTCCCTTGTGGTGACAGGAGCGGATGATGAGGATGAGGTTGTGTCCGTCAGCCTACTCGTCCCTTCAAAAGGTATGACCTTTCAAACTGCTTTCTTGTGATTGGACCTAAGGTGGTGCCGCATGGAGGTGGTCCCGTATGAGTACAGACCTGGTTTTCAATGACTGAGTACAACCTGCACACAGTGCATCTAACATTGTCTGCCGGAGCCTTTGGTACACCTCCAACAGTGGTAAAAAGCTGCCACATCCAGGATTCACAACGGGAGCTGGAGAGAAGAACTTCCAGTTCCTCATCTTCCTCTTGATCCACTTCTGTATCACCACACCCGTTCCCCTCTCCAGACTCTCCAGATCGTGGTGGTGGTGGGGCAGCTGCAGTGGCCATAGTAGAAGCCGTTATGGTCTCTAACAATCACAGAAAAAAACAGCAGGTGCTCTCTCCTGGACAGCCAGATTCACAATGAGGAGCAGTAATGGGTGGGTGCCTTTAGAGGGACTGTCCGCGAACTATCGAGCCACACATAGGGCTTAAAAAGTTCCCAGATCAACTAAGACACAGTCTAGGAGCTCTGCAAGGGTAAGGTTTCAGCTTGAAACACCCTAGATTGTCCCACAATGCAGTTTTAAACTGTTTGGTGTTACGGACACTGTCCACAGATACTTCTGATGCGCAGCATGGGTGCAGTCACATGATGACATCCCGGAAATTCAGGGACACAACGCCTGTCCTACCGACACCTATTGGGTGGGAGACCGTGTGTGCATGTGTGGCAGTGTCTGCAGGACAGGAGTGGAGTCACTGAATTAATTAAAAGTGCGACACAGCAGAGCGGACATGTCCGGACAGGCACAGTGTCCAGGGGCACCTCCATTTTGGTCACAGACAGTCGCACAGTCCGCGGACTCAAAATTGGCCTTTTTAAAAGAAAAGCCAGCAGCAGCACACACATATTTATTGAAAACAAAAACATACATCCAATTAGGAAAGAGATGGGGAATCGGAATGGGAAACGTATATGGGAGAATTATTATTTATTTCATCAATTTTTGCTGATAAGTTTGTCAGTTCATTCTGTGCATTTGCCGTTAGGGGGTGTCTGTGGCAATCTTCAGGTTCACTCAAATGTAAATCGGGCCTGTTTTCCTCATTCCCACTATGTACTGTTAAAAAGAAACCATGTTTTAGTGATATCTCAACAAATTACAACACTTTTTCTGCTTTCATTGTATTCAAAATGTATTCTGTATCATTAGAGTTATTTTCTTCACTCATTTTGACATGGGGGAAATGTTCCTCCAACCATTCCAGTGTGCTTGACATTTCTGTTCAAAGACAACAATACTGCTATTTCTTACAAGTTACGTTTACATAATAAATTGTAATGTTACAGATAGAAATACAGTGTACTTACTATTTTTCTAAGGGTTTCTTCTGGAATAACTACCAGGTGCTTGTCAGTGTGTAAGCAAGGTTCCACTGAGGTGATTCTGTTAGGTGTACAGTTAAGCTTTGCGCTTGGTGCATTCCGTTATGTGGTGCACCCTATGAAAACATACTTCTGGGTTCTCAAATATTTATAAGTATTTATTTTTGGATGTGGTACATATATCTCTTATTGTTTCATGTACATGTCTTTGCACGTTGCAGTGGAAAAACTTTGTTAAAGCTGCATTATGGTTACAAGTAAAATTGAAAACCCCCCAGAAATGTGCCAGTTATGGTAAGGTAAGCAACCATAACTCGTGCCACCACCATGCACTGCTAAAACTAACACCCAGGCCATCAAAGATGACATCACAATTTTCATTTATGACATCACTGAGAACTTTGCCAGTGATAGGGTCTTACTGAAGGTATTAATGTACTACACATAAATAACCAGTCGGACTGCCCCCTGCCTGATGTCATTTGCGCCCATTAAAGGCTTTTATGTGTGGAAGAGGGCAGATCAATTTCTGTAGCTTGAAAGCTGAAACCAAGTACGGGACGAAAAAAGAGTCAGATAGTGGGTTTACAGAAAGCTGCACTGTGCACAAGGGTGCTTCTTGACATTGGATGTGACTCCCATATGCTACGTGACAAAATCTCACCGGACACAGGTAAGATGAAGGTAAGTACTTTATTGCAAGACCCCACAGCCTGCTGCTTCAGCCTCCTCAACCTAACGGCCACTGTGGAATGTTGACTGCTGAAAATGCATCAACATTCCACAAGTGCCCGTGCACGTGCCCGTGCATATTACAACATATCCTCTTCCCTTGCATAACAAAAATGTTAACATCCTGTAAGAGGATAAACCGCAACACAAATTGAACAATGGAAATATGAACAGAAGATTATATGACTTATAATTAATACACATTACAAATACAAATAGATATAGAAAGATTGACGATATGGGTGCGACGCACCATAAAATGTAAATTTCACGTTTAACAAATGTAATCTCTAAACCTTATAGGGGGACCACACCTCCTGACCAGACGACCCCCTTCTTGTCCTACATCAGGTTGCTGATCAGAAGCATTTTGACACTCCACATTCACTTCTGCAACCAAAGGATCTGGAAGTGGGACATCCTCTTCCTGTTCGAACCTGATCACTTGTGAACCCACAGGATCATAATCCAGCACTGTTTCCTGAGATTCCGGATCAGACTCCACACCTGCCCTCTCCACGCGTTTGCAGCCATCCACCACCACCCGTCTCTTACTCCAGACAGAGCCATCCTCCAATTCCACATGGCCTTTTCCAACCTTAACCACTCTCCTTGAGGGCAAAAACATGCTGTAGCCTTTGTGAACCATCCTGGGATTTTTTATGTACACCTTATCCCCAGGCTTAACGTTCAACTCCTTCCTAAACTTTTGTGAAGCCACCGTGGCCTCCTGGCGCGCCAAAATGCTGCGATGAATAGCCTGCAAATCCATATTACATGGACCTCCACCACCCATAGCCAGGGTTCTCAACATTGTACCTGCTTTCCTGCCCCTCATGAGCTCAAATGGAGATCTGCCCGTAACCATGGCAGGGGTTCTCTGATATGCAGCCAGATATTGTGTCACCACCTCCTGCCAATCCAAACCATTGGCCAAAGCCAATTGTATAGCTGACTTAATCGTACCATTGGCCCTCTCAACTAATCCATTAGCAGAAGGATTATACAGAGCTGTCCTATAATGGGAAATGGCATGCTGTTCCAAAAATGCTCTCATTGCTCTGGAGGTGAACTGCACCCCATTATCTGTAACTAAACTTGCAGGTAATCCCTCAGGATCAAATACTTTCCTCAAGAAGGCAATAACAGAATTGGTTTTGACACAGGAACATGCCGCCACCTCAATCCAGCTGGAAGTATAGTCCACCAACACCAACATATTTCTAGACTCAGGCTCTAAATACTCAAACGGACCCATGATGTCCAAAGGCAATTTCGACTATACTTGCTCTGGAACCTCTACAGGATGTACAGGTTGTGGATGCAGTACCTTGCTCTTATCGCTGACAGAGCATGTCTGACAGTCTTTCACCACTTGTTCAACATCCTTGTCCATGGACGGCCACCAGTACTCCTCCCTGAGTCTCCTCTTGGTCAAAGATCGACCCAAATGACCAACATGTGCCAATTCCACCATTCTACCTCTCAGACTTACAGGGGGTATCAACCTACTTCCCCTAGACACGCCCCCTGGACCCTCGGCTAATTCATGCAGAACTTGGGCATAACCTTTCCCTTCAGGCCTATCCTTAACCGTGTGCCAACCTTTCACTAGACCTTCCCTAATCCATTTTAACTCAAGATCGGCCTCAGACTCCACATCCCACAATGACTTCTCCACAGCAGAAGCCACAAAAGCAACCTGACATTCCTGCAAGTCTTCCTTTTTCACCAAGCCTGCCTGACTGTCCACCTCCACAACAGACAAACGGGACAAGCATGTCTGCCACAACATTAAACTTCACAGGAAAATACTGAAAAGAGAAATTGTAATCCTGTAGCTGTACTGACCACTTGGCAATCCTCGGGGATACCACCATGACTCCCTTGGTAGAAAACACTTGCACCAACGGTTTATGGTCCGTTCTGACAATATAGGGTATGCCCCACAAAAATGTCCTGAAGTGTTTTGAAGCCCATAACACTGCCAAAGTCTCTCTCTCAATTACTGAGTACCTGGTTTCCACATCCCTCAAAGTCCTCGAGGCAAAGGCCACTGGCATCCATTCACCATTTATCCATTGCTCCAGCACTGCCCCCAGACCCACCTCACTTGCATCCACAGTCAGAGCAGTTTTATTTTTCGGGTCAAATGACTTCAGGCAAGGAGCATTCTCCACATCCCTCTTGACCAACTCAAATTCTGCCGCACACTCCTGAGACCACGCAAATCTTACACACTTCCTCATGAGAGCTCTCATGGCCACTGTTTTTTCAGCATAATTGGATACAAATTTAGGTTGCAAAGGATGGAGTTAGTTAGTCGGAACTCCCTACCTAATGCGCACCTATGCTTGGAACACCGAAACTTTCAACCTGCAGCCTCACTCCTTGTTCGTCTGGGGACTAACTCCAGATCCCCAATGTGCTGGGTGATGAATGGAATGACAAACTGTGGATGATGATGGGCGCTGGGGGACTTCACTGGCCCATGCTTGTAGCCATTGCATTAAGGATTGGTTTCATTGTCAGATTGAAAAAACTCTTAATTGTGCATTAAAACTTATTGTTTAATTGTTGCTAATGCAACTTCACAAGGTAAAATTTAGAAAATCATAGTGATACATAGCAGCAATTATAACCCATTGGTAGGTGAGAAACAGCCGACGCGCGTTTCCACCTAAGAGGCCGATTCATGGAATAATTAGCGCGGCGCAAGTGGGCAAAAACGTGCGAATCGCAGTGGAATAGCGAAAATCGCAGTGCAATTGCGAAAATCGCACGAAAAGCAGCGCACGTCGATTCATGGAAGGCCGTGCGCGAGAAAACCAGAGGATGTGCGATAAAAAGTGCGCGGCGCACGTTGGCGCACAGGCCATCTAACAGCGTGCGCCAGGTCACTGCGAAAATCGCACAGGCCACAGCGAAAATCGCACATAGCGCGGCGCACGCAACAAAAGTAGGCGGAACACGGGCGTAACACTCGGAATGGGGAACAACTTGCCAAAACGTGGGTGTCACGGGGGAAGTACAGGGCACAAGTGCGCGGAACGCCCACACGCTCGCCTACAACACGTATTCATGGAATAGAATAGGGGAAAAAAGCGCACGCTCAAACCAGCGCACAGGCACAAACACGACCGCCACAAGAAAGCAGGCGGTAGCGTCTCTGCGGCTGTAAGAAATGTGCGCCAAAAGGTGCGCCAACAAATCGCACCTATATACTGCCATGATGAATGTCCCATACTGTGGCCCTCCAGGAAAAAAGACGTGCAAAGGGGTACCCACAAACACGGACACCCGCTGACAAAAAATACGTGTGCGTGTATACCGGGGTGCGCGGGAAGTCTAACACGCGATTTCAGCAGGGTACGTGCATCACAGGGGTTCGCGTGAAGTTTCACACGCGATCGGGTCTGGGGGAGCGGGCTACGTGTATATCAGGGGTTCGCGTGAAGTTCCACACGCGAACAGCCTGGGCGCGTGTATTTCAGGGGTGCGGGGGAAGTTCCACACGCGAACAGCCTGGGCGCGTGTATTTCAGGGGTGCGCGGGAAGTTCCACACGCGAACAGCCTAGGCGCGTGTATTTCAGGGGTGCGGGGGAAGTTCCACACGCGAACAGCCTGGGCGCGTGTATTTCAGGGGTGCGCGGGAAGTTCCACACGCGAACAGCCTAGGCGCGTGTATTTCAGGGGTGCGGGGGAAGTTCCACACGCGAACAGCCTGGGCGCGTGTATTTCAGGGGTGCGCGGGAAGTTCCACACGCGAACAGCCTGGGCGCGTGTATTTCAGGGGTGCGCGGGAAGTTCCACACGCGAATAGCCTGGGCGCGTGTATTTCAGGGGTGCGGGGGAGGTTCCACACGCGAACAGCCTGGGCGCGTGTATTCCAGGGGTGCGCGGGAAGTTCCACACGCGAATAGCCTGGGCGCGTGTATTTCAGGGGTGCGCGTGAAGTTCCACATGTGATTTGACAGTGTGGGTCCTCCCAGGTGTACCCTGTACACCCTCCACGGCCCCTGCAGGCAGCCCACACCACAGGGGACTACCCTGCATCCCTGGTCATGTCCCGCAGGCAGCCCACCCACCATGGGCATGCCCCCCAGCAAAGGCACATGTCTCCTTGAACTAATGAACACCAACTCATGTCCCCTTGCACCCCCACCCCCCAGCACTGTGGGGCACCTGCCAGCAGGCCCCCACCCATGTCCAACTCATGTCCCCCACCCCCCCCACCCCCCAGCACTGTGGGGCACCTGCCAGCAGGCCCCCACCCATGTCCAACTCATGTCTCCCACCCCCCCCACACCCCAGCACTGTGGGGCACCTGCCAGCAGGCCCCCACCCATGTCCAACTCATGTCTCCCACCACCCCCACCCCCCAGCACTGTGGGGCACCTGCCAGCAGGCCCCCACCCATGTCCAACTCATGTCTCCCACCACCCCCACCCCGCAGCACTGTGGGGCACCTGCCAGCAGGCCCCCACCCATGTCCAACTCATGTCTCCCACCACCCCCACCCCCCAGCACTGTGGGGCACCTGCCAGCAGGCCCCCACCCTTGTCCAACTCATGTCTCCCACCACCCCCACCCCCCAGCCACCAGGGTCACCCTCCACCAGGCCCCCACTCATGTCTCCCACCACCCCCACCCCCCAGCACTGTGGGGCACCTGCCAGCAGGCCCCCACCCATGTCCAACTCATGTCTCCCACCACCCCCACCCCCCAGCACTGTGGGGGACCTGCCAGCAGGCCCCCACCCATGTCCAATCCATGCCCCCCTGCACCTGGGTCCCAACATTCCCCAATCATGTCCGTAATGCCCATCCTCCCCTGCCAAAAGGCCCAACCAACTATCACACCCACCCACATATCAAAGGCAATTACATGTTACACCCCCAATGTAAATAATGCAATTTAACACATGTCTGTCACACACAATGGCTGCAAGTGAATGACAAAACACCCAACATGACATGCCTGAAAGCAATGAGATGATACGACACATTGAAGATCAAAAAAATAATATGTATTGAACAGCAAATAAGAAAAAACACAAAGCAAATCAAACAAAACAAGATGAATGTCCAAGAAAAAATTCTGAAAAATTAAAATAAGCCAATTAAGAAGATCATCCTGGGTCCATGAGCCCTACCAAATTAAACCTAACTGACTACTAACTAAAAAGTGAACTATTTACAAAAAAGTGGTGCATTGTCCAATCGCAACCAAAAAAAAATCAAAAAAACAAAGGAAACCTAACCCTAACTATACAACTATATACAAAGGCAGCGGGCTATTCGGACGGCTCACTGGTTGTTGTCATGGGCCAGGGCATCATCGAACTCCTGGTCAATGGCTTGGAGGCGGGCATGTTCCCTGGCCCCGAGGTCCCGCAGGGATAACGCAGTGTCAAGCTCAAACTCCCTGCGAAGACCCTCGAGGCACTCAGCCCGCCTCAGCGCCCTCCGCATGGAGTCCTCCGCCCTGACCATCGTGAGCCGTTCCTCCTCTGCCCGCTGCCGCTCCGCACCTATCCGCTGGCACAACCTCTCCCACACGGAAGCCACTCCCATTCCAGGGTTCTCCTGCCCTCCGGCCGATGCCTGCACCCCTGATGTTGATGGCCCCAAGCCATGATGCCTCCCACGTTGAGCCTGCTGCTGCCTCCGACGCAACTGCCTGTGCCAGCACGACGGCATCCAGGCTGATGGAAACCACCGACGCCGTCGTGCACGTGCCCTGCCCGATGATGCCGTCACATCCTCCATCTGCTGGGGTCCAGTTGCTCTGGTGTCCACCCCTGCTGGATCTCTGACTCCCGACTGTGGCAGGGATGGGATCCCCACCGAGCTGGCTGCATTGGTCGGGGCAGGTCCACAGGGGGCCCTGGTGGCATCTGGGCTGGAAGACGGCAAGGAGAACGACTGGTGGATAGCCTGCACAGAGGAGGAGAGGGCCGCCACATTGGCCAACACATGCAGGAAACCCCCGAACATGGCCGATCCCAATTGGGCCAGGTCGGCACGGTGCACTTCGTGATGACGTGCGTGCTCCTCCCGGGAAGCACGCACGGCATCACGAATCACAGCCGTGCGCATCGCGACCCCAATCAGGACCTTCTCCGCACGGCCAGGGGTTCCCACGTCCGCAGGTGGAGGGGAGTCAGGTGACATGGACATCCCCTCTACCTGCAGACAGGCCTGGGACGGGGCATCCCTGCTGGTGCATGGTGGTGCACTCACAGGGTCAGGGACAGCGACATGCACAGGCCCCTCCACGGTGACCTGTGCTGCCTCCTGCCCCTGGCCCTGGACTGCACCACTTGCACCAGCAGGGATGCCCCCACCAGGCCCCATGTGTGCCCCAGTGGCGGCCTCCTCCTCCTCTGTGCAAACCACCAACCTGGATGGCTCCTCACCGTCTCCCACCGTAGCAGGCCCCTGTGGGGGCTCACCCACCCCTTCCGCTGCAGCCGTGGGGGCATCCCCGCCGCCTTGCTCCACAGCGCCGTCTCCGCCCTCTTCTTCACCATGGGTCAGTCCAGGCAAAACACACACAGTAACAGGCATGGTGCATGCCATGGACATTTCCATGCATGTCCAATGGACTCTTGAAACATTCAATGATATGTAACTCACATGCATCATGCCTCATGCCCATCACATGCACACACTTCACCTCAGTCACATCCATCTGGCCCCAAACACACCAAACACAGCGGATACAAGGGTAATTTGGCTGCTTTACTGAATCTCTGCATTGTCACACACATGTGTCATGCATCCATGGCATGCACAAGTCACAGACACGCAGGTCAGGCACACAGACATGGCTACCATATATGTACTTGGCATCAGCACCCATCCCTCACCCCCACCCATGTCCAGGTACAGAGACTGGCATGCTCTCATGTTCAAAATCTGAATAGGGCTCCCCATGCGGCATTTCAACACATGCAACAACCATGTGCATCACACATCACTGGTCGCACATGCATTACCATGATGTCCCTGCACACATACATGCATACATGGCCTATGGCACACATACAGGCAAGTATCATAGAACCAGCACACCGCAACATGCCCTGTCTCACACAGTAATGCATGGACACTTACCGCTCAACTCCAGACGGGCCTCCCTCTCAAGGATCTGGGCGTGGAGCGCTGGGCGTACGCGTTCCAGGACCCTCATCTGGATGGAACTCATGCGGCCCCGGCCCCCCTCCATGAGGCGCCGGGCCTTCACAAGGGTCCTGGACCTCAAGTCCTCCCAGCGATTCTTGATCTTCAGGACGTCGCGGGTTGCCACCCCCTCCGCGTTGATATCAACCACACAGTCGGCCCAGATCCTCTGCCGTCCTTCCTTGCTGGCGCGGGACGATCCAAAGAGGGCATCATACTGCCCCAGGACATGCTCCACCAGGACACCAACTTCGGTGACAGTGAAGCTGGTGCCCCTCTGCCCCTCTGGCCTGGGGTTGCCACTGGTGCCAGATGTGGAAGTGCCCGACATGGCAACCCCAGAGGCAGGTGTGGGTGGGCAACTGGGTCCTGGGGCTGGTCTGTGGAGCGATGTGATCCCAGTCGGGAGTCTTCAGTTCCAGCAGGGGTGGACACAGCAACTGGACCCCTGCAGATGGCTGATGTGCAGGCACCAAATGGCAGGGCACGGTGGCAGCAGGCAGGCAGGCAGGCAGGCAGCAGCAGATGGCACGTGGGAGGCTGCTCGGGGCACTGGGGGGCAGTAACTCGGCCTTCTGGGCAGGAGCGTGGGCTTCCGTGTGTTTTCGCGTGGCCAGCTTGATACGGAGTGATTTGGCAAGTGAAAATCCTGCACGTCAGCGTGAAATCCGAGGAAAGGCCCTTAGCGCGTAAGCGCGTCAGCACGCATATGCGATTCTATTGGACCAGAGTCCCTCAGCGCGTAAGCGCGTCTGTGACGTGACCCGCACGGGTGTTCCCCACTCAGCACGTGATGACGGGGCACACGTGGAGATACTGCACGTCAGAGTGTCATTGTAATTGGACAAAAGTGCGCGTACACGCGATTGGCCTATGTACGTGTATTTAATGGGTGCGCGGCCACTTACACACGCAAGTACGTCAGCGAACCTGTATCACGTGGTGCGTGTGAATTTCCGCACGCTATTGGACTGGGAACTGGATTCCAGGGGTGCGCGGGTCACACGCTGTATCCCGTGGTGCGTGTGAATTTCCACACGCTATTGGACTGGGAACTGGATTCCAGGGGTGCGCGGGTCACACGCTGTATCCCGTGGTGCGTGTGAATTTCCACACGCTATTGGACTGGGAACTGGATTCCAGGGGTGCGCGGGTCACACGCTCGCCTAGAACACGCGCTAAGCATAAATTGCGGACTTTAACAATAACAAGCTCAGACGCCAGGATGAACATACCGTTCCTAGCAGCAGTGGCAGTGGGCTACCAAAGGAGGAGGAGGAGGATAGTCAGGGCCAGAATATTCACACCCAGAACCAGCCTTTTCGGGATGCCTGATGACCAGGTGTATGGGAGGTACAGGTTTCCACCACACATCATACTGGACCTGGTGAGTGAGTGGGAGGATGACCTCACATCACCCACCCTGTGCTCCCAAGCACTCAGCCCCCTGGAGAAGGTCCTCAATGTACTGCACTTCTTAGCCACTGGATCATTTCAGCGGACAAGTGCCATAGTGGGTGGGGTGTCACAGGCCACCCAGTCACGCTGCCTACACCAGGTCTTGAACATCATGACTGCACGCCCATCAGTCCGCAGGCACATATACCTGCCCAGAACACCTGCAGAAAGGCATGCTGCCGCCCTGGATTTTTACGCAGTGGCACGATTCCCCAAAGTGCTAGGTGCCATCGACTGCACTCATGTGGCTCTACGTCCCCCCAGGGCATCTGAGCACATCTATAGGAACCGCAAGCACTGGCATTCCATCAACGTGCAGGTAGCATGTAATGCCAAGGGAATCATCACCTCAGTATATGCCAACTATCCCGGCTCCACCCACGACAGCTTCATTTACCGAATGTCCACCCTAAGCCGGGACCTAGAAGCTGGGCGGCATGGCGATACATGGCTGCTTGGTGAGTATGTATGCCACTGCACATGCATGCATGTTGGATACTGAGCAAGGTCACAACCTCACCAATGATACCAATCCCCACCTCCACAGGGGACAGTGCCTACCCTCTCAGCCCCCACATGATGACGCCAATTCGGAACCCCACCACGCCACCCCAGGTAAGATTTAACACAGCCCACATTACAACCAGGGGCATAGTGGAGCGCACATTCGGAGTGCTAAAGTCACGCTTTCGCTCCCTTGACCGTTCTGGCGGGCAGCTGTTATACGCTCCCCCAGTAGTGTGCAGGATCATAGTGGCAGCATGTGTCCTGCACAACGTTGCAACACGCCGGGGCCTGGCCGTGGACATGGTGGTGGCCCCACATCCCCAACCACATGCACAGCCGCTGCGCATGGGAGGGGAAAGGGCACGGGGGGAGGCAGCCCGTACACAGCTAGTGGCTAATTACTTCACATAGAAATCACACCCCTGTGGAGTGCACACTGCCCTGGCACATTCCATCTGACAATCAATGATGACTCAACCTGACACTGATCCTGAATGTGTGGAGAATGAACCGGGAATTCCATGTCAGCCTGAGATTGTTCACCTGGAAGTGTCACAATGTGTGCATCCCTACCCACACAGACACCACCAATGCAGTTTTGTGAAGTTACACATTGAAGCAGCTAAAATGAATACCCACTTGCAAAATGCAACAAGAGGACAGTGCCATGTCAGCCAACCCAACCCCAGCACTGCCACACGACACACCGTGCCATGTCATGCTAATTGCAGGTAAACAAAGTAATCCCCACAACATGACATCACTCTCACTATGTACAGTGGCACTATTAGAAACCTGCAACACCTGAAATGCTCACAGCAATGCCGGACCAACAACATACTTGAGCACGTAGTACCATTAACATGACATCAAAAATGTTACATATTAGTAGTCTCACCACCTGGAAATGCCTGCACTCCCACCACTACCAACTGTGCAGTGTTGGCGCCATGTAGAGTTGTAGGTGCACTGCTGCCAACATGGTCCCCATCCCCAGACTAGAGGTCCTTGTGTGGACTTGAGGAAGGGACCTGCAAATTGGGAGGTAGACACAGAAGAAGAGTTACACATCAATGCAACATGCAGTGTACAACACAACAGCAATATGCACTATGAATGTATACACAGTATTGACTACAGACTGGCCACACAGCTCATGGGAGTCCAACGTCACTGTGTAATTCACTGTCACTTGGGCACACCCTTTGCAAGCCCATGGAAACGGGAAGCAGGAGGGGTGTGTGTGACTCAAACCCAAGCATCTGAACCAAATACATTACAAGCCTGCATGTGCCCAGCCACAATGCAGCGTATGCCCACAGGAACCACGGAAGCCAACAGATCGAAGCCAACAGATCGAAGCCAACACATCGAAGCCAACAGATCGAAGCCAACAGATCGAAGCCAACAGATCGTCCCAAAAAAATTGGGAATAAAAGAAATCAAAATAAAAATTTAGAAACAATCAAAAATGGCCATTGATGGGCCCGGGGGGGTTGGGGAGGCCACCCAGGAGGTCCGAGGACAGGATGCACACCAGAACCCACCTGCGTGCATCCTGGGAAGATAAAACACCTCCATGGGCTCATGGCCCACACGGCTACCCTATTGTGGGAGTATCACTGCTGTCGCTATTATCACCCTGTGCAGCTGCATCCGGAGGTGGTTGCACTATGGGAGGCAGCCCACGCAAGACCCTAGTCTGCTCCTCCATGTCTGCAAGCATGCGGGTGTGGTAGGTCTGGTTCTGGAGGATGAGTGTGCGGAGGTCCCCATGCAACAACTCACGGGATGCCCGGACCTCCGCCCTCGTTGCCTGCATCTCAGCTGAGAGCGTACGGGTGAGACGCTCCAGCTGCTGTTCTGTCCTTTGGTGTGTTGAAGCCTCAAGCTCAACAAGAGTCGTCCTGAGGTGTAGGAGCTCCTGCCTCAGGGCTTCCCTGTGGCCCTGGGACTCAATGGAGATGGCCTCCTGCAGAGTCGCCAGTGCCGCCCGCCTGTCCCTGTTGGACCCCAACATGTCCTCCCTGTGTGACTGGCAGATGGAGTCGGTTGCCTGCTCTAGTCGCTCCATCAGCCTTTCTGGGGGGACAATGGAAGTGGCCACCCTATCCATGGCCTGAGCCATCATCTCGGATGATGCAGCCTGTTGGGTAGCCATACCGTAAATGGATTGCTCCCATGCGGTATTGCCGGGTGGCGTACGGCCACCACGTCGGCGGGCACCACACCTGTCTGGGGCAAGGCGAACTGCGCCTTGCTGTGCCGGCACTGCCTGAGGCTGCAGGACTGCATTCCCCCTCTGATCTGCTGGCCCAGGAACAGGATCAGATGTCGCGGAGTGTGACCCTGCATCCGTAACCACCGAAGGCGTAGCTGCCAACACTGACATCCCCATGGAGGGTACTGACCCTGGTGCAGGTGGGTGAGACAGAACAGAATCCCTCCCTGGAACACTCACCTGCGACGGCACGTAGGTCTCATCCGAATCAACACCTGAGTACAGCTCGGGGGAGGTGCAGCCAGAGACACCCCTTGAGAGCACGACCTGCAGCACTTGTGGGTTCTCCCCCACCACCACACCACGTCCCTCACTGGTGGTTGGTCGGCCCTGGGACACCTCCTGGGTCTGCACCATATCCACAACCCCAGCAGTATCAGGTGCGTCTTCCCCTGCAAAGACATGAAAACAAAGTAATGGAAACAGGCATTAGCACCATGGCACACATTGAGGGCTGAGAAGCAAGAGAACCAGTACTTGATTGACACATGTCCCACATGACTAAAACCCTCCCATGCATGCACCCTCACTGCGTATGAAGTGCAGGCAAATGGCACACACTGATGACACCAAGATGGAAGATGAACAAATTTTCTGCATGCTGCCTGGCAGTGGCATCACACATTGGCCTGTGATTGGCAGGTGAAACACACATGCCATCACACAGATGGCATGTACCATTGCTATTGAGTGAAGATGGAGAGGAGGGCAGCACCTATTCATTCAGTCCAGTTCCCGCATGTAATAGCTTTTCTAATTCTAACAGGTCAGATTTTTCACCTGGAGCTGCCAGTCTGAAATGGTCAAATTGCACAGGGACATGTGTGTACAAATGATATCCAGGTAACAAAGTCACTCCACTTTACCATACCCATGTCAGACATGTGACTAGTGGACAGCGACATGCCTAGTGAAAGTGGTGGAATGCAAACAAACTGACTGAATGAACAGTGAAAAATAAGCAAATATGTTGTGTCAAGGTGACACTTCAAGGGCAACTGGCGTGCAGTTGTGCTAGATGTCTACTGTTGGCAGAAGGGATACTGCTATGGCCAAATGCAGCTGCGCAGGAAGTATTGCATGAAGCACATGGCTGACCCATACGACTGAGGCGCACACACTCTCACCTGGCACCCAAACAGAAGCCCTCACACACACACCATGCACATGGATGACACACACATGCATGTGCACTCACCGGACAATGCCTCGTAATCAGCCAGATCTCCCACGCCTTGGATCTGTTCCTCCGTGACGTAGGTCCCAGCGACTGACTCATGTGGAGTGAGTTCCATGTCTACTACTGGAGACCCACCTCCAGTCACTAGAGTTGCGGCATGACTTGAGGCCAGCTTACTCTTTGCCCTGCGCTTTAGGTCATTCCAGCGCTTATAGCAATCATTGGCTGTGCGCCTCACGATTCCAAGGGCACTTACGATGTCCGCAACGGTCTGCCAGTGTGCCTGGCGTTGTGCAGGTGTGGTCTTGGATCCTGCAACAATGACCATCTCGTTGTCATGTCCGGACACATACTCGACAAGTGCATTCAGTTTGTCATCCGTGAAGCTGGGCTTCCTGGACGGGCCGGACTGTGTAGCCGTGTCTGGGGCATCAGCCTGTGCCGGACGAGCACTCTTCCTCTTCCGCTTGGAAGGTGGTGGTGATCCTGAGTGTCCTGCGCCGCTCTGGACACTAGGGGCAGGAGCCCTGGTGGACTCTGTATCAGGAGTGTGGGATTGCACACTCAGCATGGGAGTTGGTGCAGGCATTGGCTCTAGTGTGATGGTGTCAGGGGGAATGTCAGCAGCATGGACTAGGACCGACACTGTCCTGGCTGGGTGTGTGAGGGCTGGGGTGGATGGAGCCGCAGCTGCCCCTGCAGCCACTCCGCCCTGCCTCCTTGGTGCAGCAGATGACCTTGCTGCCCCAGATCCACGTGGCATGATGGCATCAACGTGCACCAGCGCACGTGTCGTAGCCCTGCTGACCTGGAAGTCAGCCATGGAGTCAGCCAGGTCTGGTGCCACAATGGGCTGGTCCAACAAGGGCTGAGCATGGATGGTGTCAGCCACTTCAGCCTCAACGGGGGGGGGGGAGGAGGGGGAGGGGGGGGATGATGGGTGCCCTTGACTGGTCCTCCACACATGGGGGGACAGGCTCACCCTGCAAGTTACGACCACGTCCCCTACCGGATCCACCACGGCCACCACTTGTGGCTCTTCCACCTTTGCCACCCTTACGGAATCCTCGCCTCCCAGCCATGGCACTGATATTAATGTGCGTATGGGAGTGGCTGTAGACAATTGTCCTGGGCAATTGGGGGTCAAAGGGGTTGGGTACCAGATGGTAATTGTACCCTAGTGCTCTAGCACGGCTGATTGTAACCCCTGGGGAAAGATGACGGGTCACGCAACGCACAGGAGGCCCAAAAAAGGGAGATGACGTGCACGCAACCCCTCCTAGACCACGTGTGCAGAAAGAAAAACCTGCACTACGCTGTGGCACCCAGTAACACAAGAATGAACGTATGCGTGTCACACGCAGCCTAGAATGACCTCTGAAGGGGTAGGCTACACACGGGGCAAGCACAGAAGTTGGATACGTGCGTGACTCACCGTCTGCCAGGTAAAAGAGCGTGAAGAATGAGCGCGTTTGGCTGGCTAAACCCCCGCCAAAAGAAGATGTGTACGCTGTCTGAGAAGACAGGACAACAGTAGAAGGGGACACTGTTTGAGGGAACAGGCCCAGGTAAACCAGTAAAAGAGAAAAAAGAGAAAAAGCTGTCAGAGGTAACAGGGAATACGAACTGGAAACGCCGTGAAGTAAATCGCGTGTGAAACGACAAGAAGTACAGAATTCACCCACTCGCTCTCCACGAAAAGCACGTACAAGGAAATGGTGTTCTACATGTACCTTATATACAGGCCCACACGTACAGCGTCACTTACGTGGCGTGTACGTTCACCAATCACACGCTTTGTCACTCCTGCGTGTAGATCCATTTTCACCAATCACACGCTTTGTCACTTCTGCGTGTAGATCCATTTTCACCATTCACACGCTTTGTCACTTCTGCGTGTAGATCCATTTTCACCAATCACACGCTTTGTCACTTCTGCGTGTACATCCATTTTCACCAATCACACGCTTTGACACTGGGACGTGTCACGCAACAATTTCCTGCACATGCAGGTGACTATAGGCGCGCATATGCTGTTGACGGGTTTACGCGCTAAGGGCCTTTGCTGACGTGTGGGATTTCACTCCCTATCAGGCTGTCCACGCGTTCACACACGAGAGACCACGCTCCTGGCCAGGAGGCCAAATTACTGCCCCCCAGAGCCCTGAGCATGCTCCCACCTGCCATCTGCTGCTGCCTGACTGCCTGCTGGCCACGTGCCCCACAGTGCTGGTGGGTGGGGGTGTTGGGAGACATGGGTGGGGGCCTGGTGGAGGGTGCCCCTGCACTGGTGGGGGTGGTGGGAGACATGGGTGGGGGCTTGGTGGAGAGTGCCCCTGGTGGCGGGGGGGTGGGGGTGGTGGGAGACATGGGTGGGGGCCTGGTGGAGGCTGCCCCTGGTGGCGGGAGGGTGGGGGTGGTGGGAGACATGAGTGGGGGCCTGGTGGAGGCTGCCCCTGCACTGCTGGGGGGTGGGGGTGCAGGGGGACATGAGCAGGTGTGCAGGGTAGTCCCCTGTTTTGTAGGCTGCCTGCAGGGGCCGTGGAGGGTGTACAGGGAACACCTGTGAGGACCCACCCAGCCTAATCGCGTGTGATGATTCCCACGCACCCCTGTAATACACGTACCCTGGCCAATCGCGTGTTAAACTTCCCGCATACCCCTGTAATACACGTACCCTGGCCAATCGCGTGTTAAACTTCCCGCATACCCCTGTAATACACGTACCCTGGCCAATCACGAGTTAAACTTCCCGCGTACCCCTGTAATACACGTACCCTGGCTAATCGCGTGTTAAACTTCCCGCGTACCCCTGTAATACACTTACCCTGGCTAATCGCGTGTTAAACTTCCCGCGTACCCCTGTAATACACGTACCCTGCCTAATCGCGTGTTAAACTTCCCGCGTACCCCTGTAATACACGTACCCTGGCCAATCGCGTGTTAAACTTCCCGCGTACCCCTGTAATACACGTACCCTGGCTAATCGCGTGTATAACTTCACGCGTACCCCTGTAATACACGTACCCTGGCCAATCGCGTGTTAAACTTCCCGCGTACCCCTGTAATACACGTACCCTGGCTAATCGCGTGTTAAACTTCCCGCATACCCCTGTAATACACGTACCCTGGCCAATCGTGTGTTAAACTTCCCGCGTACCCCTGTAATACACGTACCCTGCCTAATCGCGTGTTAAACTTCCCGCGTACCCCTGTAATACACGTACCCTGGCCAATCGCGTGTTAAACTTCCCGCGTACCCCTGTAATACACGTACCCTGGCTAATCGCGTGTATAACTTCACGCGTACCCCTGTAATACACGTACCCTGGCCAATCGCGTGTTGAACTTCCCGCGTACCCCTGTAATACACGTACCCTGGCTAATCGCGTGTATAACTTCACGCGTACCCCTGATATGCACGTTACCCGCTTTGCGTTCCTTGTTTGGCAGCCCTGTAAACTGGTCCAGGGTTAGCGCAGCCCTTTGCGATGATTTAGCGATTTTGATGGCTTTTCCTTGCGCGAGGGCGTTCTTGGGGGCGTTACTGGCGCTGCTGCAGGGTCGCTGCGATACTCTGCGCCACGGCTGGTTTGGGAGCATGAAATCCATGAATACGCTGTGCGCGGAAATCGGTTTTAGCGCACGTGCCTGGCGCAGTCAATCGCACGCGGACACTCTGCGCCAGCCGCTTGCGACACTTTTCTGCGAAATTCTATGAATTACCCTGTAAGTCTTTTTCAGGGCAATTTAGTAGTAGGGTGCGCTCTGAATAGGGCTAAATGTTGCTCCTCCCGGGTCCGGGCACAAGTAGGGCTGAAGAGCCTGACCTGAATCTGTTTGCAGCTTCGTGGTGCGTCTGTCCCTTCGTCCGTGTCCGCGTAAATATTTAACATAGTATTCCGCAAGGCCCAGAAAAGCCCTTGGCTGATCCTTATTGACCGGAGCTGGTGTATCCCTCAACACCTGTACCAACTCCCCTTTGGGGCTCACACCTCGTGAACTCAATGTATGCCCCAAGTATGTGACCTCCTCCACTCCTATCTGGAGTTATGCACTTTAGGAACTGCACCCTTCTTCAAAACAATGCGATGTGTAATACCTCTGAGCTTACCAAGGGTGTCTGAAAATACCTCTGGAAACTCACTCATGAGCACTGTAGGAGTAACCAATATGTCATTCTGTCCCGCACCCTCCATGACACTGAGAACCGGTTCCTTCTCACCCGGATGAATCTGTATTTTTAGTGCAGCCTGCTCATCCCAACCCAACACACTCATCCCCTTTGAAGCCACATACAATTTACCCAAAGTTTGCCTCCCTTTGAAAGAAAAATTCGACCAATTGTAACCAAGTAGGTCGATGGGACTCTGCCCATATGCACATGGTTTGATGTCCGGAGCCAACAAAGTAGAAATCTGTTTACCCAAAACTTCTTGATACACTTCCGGAGCCACCAGTGTATAAGGTGACCCCGAATCCACAAGCATATCCACAGGGTGCTGATCCACCAATATCGACACCCATGGACCCTTCCGCCCACTTCCCTCCACATGTAATATGACACTTTGATTAGAGCCACCTCTTGATGCCCCTTCTAACAACATGGTAGAGTCTTCTGGAGCCACACTAGCGACCATCTGCCCCTTACACATGCGTGCAAAGTGGCCCAAACGCTTACATTTCCTGCATTCAACATTGCAAGCAGGACAGGATTTAGAATCAGCAGTGTGACTCGACCAGCCACAATGTTTGCACCCCTCCTTATTCTTAGATGCTGTTGGGTGTCCTGACCCACGTTTAAGCTATCATGCCACAACATTTGGTGCTGTGGGCTTAGAAAATTCAAGATGGCGGAAAACCCACATGTGCGCTGAAATCCAGGAAAGCTGCGCAGTTTGTGCGCACACCGAAATGGTTGCCTCACTTGCCACCCACCAGTGCGAGAATGAAAGGCCGGGTTGCCATGAGGGAAATGGGTTGCCAAAGGAACAACAGTAGCGCCGGTTAGCTTCAAAGCGCTTTAAAATCACCATTGGACTACCCGCACAGTAGTCTGAAACCATTGGGAATGGCAATGCTGATTGCCAAATGCAACCTAGAATTGTTGGGAATTCATTTTCTTAAATCCCAAAAATGGGTGCAGTACCAGTACTCACCACTATCCAAAAGCCGGCAGTTTAAAACCACCCTGTGTTTCTCGGAAGGCAGGCTCAAACTGTCTATTTTAAACATTGCAACACATCTAAAAACTCACTGGACACCAGCAGACATTTGGTAGAATGGAGTGTTGTGTGCCTACAAAATCTGGGAAATGAAGATCATAAGACAAGGTTTATAACAAGACTGGCTGAGCTGTGGATTGCAGCAGTTTAAGTTGCACTGGATTTAAAGACACTAAAATCGAAAATGTTTAGATTAAATGAGTGACCTATGTTTGGTATCACATGCCTTTGTAACTGTTGAAATGTCATAGTTTTGCACTTAGAATCAGCATCCTAGCTGCATGTGTAAAATTGCAAGTTAAGTTAAAAAGCAACAAAAAACCTGCCAGTTAGCTGAAGGTCTGGCTTAAGGAACTTGATTCTGCCTGGCAACTACCCCCATCAGGAGTGAAACTTGAGTCACCACTGTGTTCCCAGGCCAACCTTCCTTTTGCTGCCCACACTAAGGATATGCCATCTATCTGATAATTGAATTACCTGTGCTCTGCAGGAGAGTGAACAAAGCCCTCTTCACTCAGGCAAAGGTTTTTATTACCGCAGTCGTAAAATGTAGCTTCCTCTTGGCAGGAGCTGGGAGGGGCACTGCCTGTGAGAGCAAGCTGGCTTGGCAGAACTGGATGAACCAGTATTTCTACCTTGTGCTGAGAGAAAACCACACCCCTTTGTAGCCAGAATATTGTTTAGAAAAAGATTAATAACTCATGGTGCGGACATGTGAAAATTTTATAAATGATACCATAATTCTTGTGATTTTTCTGCCCACAGTTTAAGACGTGGTAGGAACCGGTGGTATGTTCGGGGGGGTGTCAGCGGAAAAGTGGATATTACTCTAAATGTGTGCATGTTAAAAATCTGAAACTTCATCAGTTAATGTCCTTACTCACTGCGCACATGTATGTAAAGTTGGGTCCATGTCAGAAATTGAAAAATCAGTTAAAAAGTCCATTATGTGCCATCTCTGAATGCAAGCTCCTAGAAAGAGCAGATTTGGACAGAGACATGGCTAAATTCAGCCACACCATGTATATGTAATTTCAAGCAACTGTGTAACTGTGAAATATGTCTTTTATTATCAAATATAGAATGTGTGCAATCTGACAAGGGAGTGCCTTCTTGGCAAGCCATAAAATGATATCACTCTGACTCACAGTTCATTCCCCAATCAAGGGGAGGAATGAAAGCTGGACCAATGACAAGTGAGAGGGGCAAGTCTAGTGATGCAACACACACACCCACTCTCAAAAACACATAAAAGCAGAGAGTCAGGACAGATAGGGACCTTCAATTCCATTTGCTGCAACGCACTCTGCCGGACCATACAACATCCAGAGATCCAAACTTCAAATTCATCAACCTCCAGAAAGCCAAACTAGAGACTTCAATCTATCCAGAGCAGAGAGAAAGCAGTGCTGTACCCAGAGAGACCCAGACCAGACCGCTGTGAGCAGTTCCAGAGGCCAGGCGCTGTGAGCAGAACCCGGGAAGACCTGACCAGACTGTTGACCAGATCGTGACAAAGCCGCTTTCCGGTTCAAAATCTCTTGTGAGTACTCAGCAAAACTCAGAACACATCTCTTAGTTTAAATTCATCTAATTCAATCTATTTAACCTAAGTAGAACTGCAGCTTAGCAATTGTGTTATTCTGCCATCATTTTTAAAGCTGAAAAAGTGTGCGTTTAAAATTTGCAAAAACCAAAAACGACCTCTAGTAAATCGGTCATATCTCCGCAACCGTTTGGGCTAGAGACTTGCAATAACTTTCATTTGGAAGCTGAGATCCTAGGCTTTCCTAGGACCCCAAAACGATAGGGATAGTCCTTGCGGTTCCTCTGTAATAGCGCCCGGCGCATCCGCGAATTTTGCCGCGATTTGCAAATTTCTTCACGTGTAAAAAGACAGCAGTTTTGCTTTTCCTTGCCAGAAATTCGTTTAACCTGCTAATCATTCCTGCATCATTGCTAGTGTGAGCCTGGACTAATATTAACCAGATACCACTCACCCTGAACCTCTGAAAGGGAATTAAAAGTATTTTAGCATATTTTCTAATTCATTGCCAGCACATATCAAAGCAATTTGGGCCTGTGTTTTCAAAACTCCTATCTGTTTTCTGTAGTCTAAGCTTGCTGGGGTGAACTGAATTACAGTTGGTTGCATTTCTGAGAACTGTGTGCTTCCTTCCATTTCCTTGCATTGCATCAAGGGGGGGAGGGGATTGCCAGAGAAAAGTGATTACCTTGTTTGTTGAAATCATATTGAGTATTTTCTATACTGCATTTCATTCATTCAACCTTGCATTTCCTTGAGCCCTATAAAGCATTCTCTACCACATTATACTTCTGTACCTATTTACCACTGTGCTACCTTATCCATTTCATGTCAACTCCTTATTGATCATAGAGAAGCGTGTTAGTGCCAGATTCTCCGTTGTTAATCTTTATCATATCAGATTAAGTGTGATATTCAATTATTAATTTATTATAAAGCGTGATATAATATATATTGTTTAAGTTATCAAATAAACCTTTTAACTTGCAAAACAGAACTACTTCTTGGCTCAGTGGGGTCAGGGGGATTCCAAGAGAGGGGTGTTATATAGGGGTAGTCATCCAGAACGCATGAACTGGACCTAAAGATATATCAATAAGGGTTTTCATTCAGTATTATAGACTAGGCGTTGACTTAGCTGTAGTGTTGAATTGAATCCTCTTACAATGCTCTACTCCCTTGCACCACAGCTCTATCCAAACCTTTCTTGTTCCTTGACACTACGGCATGCACCATCTCCCTATTCATATCCCTTTCAGTAACAATTTGTACGCTCGTCTTAGAAGCTTCAATTGCTCTAGCAATCTCCAACACCTTATCTAGTGAAGGATCACTCTCTATCCACAACCTCTCTCTCATTTTCTGTTTGGATGTCTTCATCATAATCTGATCCCTTATGTGTTCCTCCCCATTACCAGGAAACCCACATGTAGCCATGAGCGCACGTAGCGCCGTAACATAAGTATCTAAGCTTTCCGTGGAACCTTGCGCCCTAGAGAAAAACTTATATCGCTCTAAAACTACATTAACTCTTTTGCCAAAACGCATTGGCAATTTCCTTAAAGCAGTCTCGTAAGTACTTATCACCATTTCACCCTCACCTCCCCCTTGAACCATTACATTCTCTCCAGGCAGGTGACGAAAAACCCTCAACCCCTCAGTACCAATACAATTCAGCAATGCAGCCTCCTTTTGATCATCGTTGAACTTAGCCCCACCAGCAAGCCTCAAATATACATTGAAGGCATCCACCCACTGCTCCCAAGGAGCAACAGGCTCTCCAGGGTTTGGCAAAAAGGCAGGCGGAGGCCTGGCAGCCGTATGTAACATGGCTGGACAGATAGGGTGCCTTATTCCTCAGGCCACCAACAGGAACTTGCCCACCACTGTGCGAGCCTCAATACTCCTTGCTCCCTCGAGATGGTGGATGTCACCTTGTACACGTGCACCCACACGTGAATGCAGTACAGCCGGTGAATTGGCACTGGGTGAGTCACAACAAACCAATTGATGCACAAGCGGACTGATGTCCCCCACTGTCACCTTGTACACGTGCACCCACACGTAAATGCAGTACAGCCGGAGAATTTGCACTGGGTGAGTCACAACAAACCAACTGATGCAAACACGGACTTCCAGCGATCACAGCCCCACCCAGATGCACCAAACTCCACCTGCCAGGGCTCCACAGCAGTTGTATGCCCCAACCTTACCACCACGGCCCCTTTGATTGCAGATCAGGGATGTCTTGTGGCAACCCAGACTCTGGGCGTCCTTGGACAGTGTCTGTATGAGGCTCCTGCCCCCTCCCAAAAGCCGAGCAGCAATGATCAGCTGATTGCTGAGCCACGCCGCGCAGCGCCACCACAGCCCCTCCTCCTTCCCTCAGGAGACAACGGTGAGCAGCTTGGTACGCGGAAACTGCCGGGGGTGGGGCTACCGGCTGGCGCTCAGCGTCCTACGAGGAACGAGGATGCAGGTCTCTGTATGCGGTGATGGCTACTCCTCCTCCGAGGCCCCGACTGGACCCCAACAGCTGAACACCGGGTGGTGACTTCCCACGACGAACGGAGCCTGCCTGCAACCGCCGCTGCCGTTGGAAACCCGGGATGGCAAGCGGCCGGCATCGCAAGTCTCCTGGCGCCCTGCGCACTCGCAGCTGCCCCCCACGAACCGGCGTGCCCTCCTCCGATGCCCCGACTGGGCTCCTGGGCAGTCAGTCACTGCGGGGGAACCGCACACCCACCGACAGAGCCCACCTGTGGTCACCGCTGCCCCTAACGATGAACGGGGTACGGTACGCGGCAGACAGCTCCACAGGGATCCGATGCAGGTCGATCCAATGCAGGCCACGCCACGTCCTCGCACGACAACGCCCGGGATGGGCAGGTAGCACGGGACAACCATCAGGCGCACACGTGGGACGGGGTCAAGCAAAATCCTTGTCGCCAATGACAAAATCTCACCGCACACAGGTAAGATGAAGGTAAGTACTTTATTGCAAGACCCCACAGCCTCTGCTTCAGCCTCCTCAACCTAACGGCCACTGTGGAATGTTGACTGCTGAAAATGCATCAACATTCCACAAGTGCCCGTGCACGTGCCTGTGCATATTACAACACTACGCCTCAGTACCTCCCTGCATTGTTCGCGTGTGCCCAAAATTGAAGGGCGCACGTCCTCTCACTGGCCTCATCTGTGGTGATCTCATTATTTTTGCCAACCTGCATCCTGCAGTTCTACAAGTGGAAACCCTTGTTACATGCGCGGGGTATTTGTTTATTTCATAGTAAGATCTCTATAATATTCACAAGGGACAGTCTGCTTGAGTTAGGGTAACCTGTTCTCATAGCCGACACGTGTTTTGACCCTCCTGGGTCATTTTCAATGCATTTTCGTATTTCATGTCTAAAACTCTGTGAACAAGTTGCAAAAAGTAATTTCTGAAGGCGGTGAGTGGGTCTCTAAGGACTTTTTTGTGACTTAAAATTTTTTATTTTCACATAAATGAACAAGATCAGCAATAATCCATTAAATCTACACATAGTTAATCATTACAAAACAGTAATCATTCATCATAACCAATTCAAAAAGAAATCATCAATATTAAAAATAGAACAGTTTGAAGAAGGGAAAAAAGAGGAAGAAAAGAAAAGTAAGAGAAAGGAAAAAAGGAGAGCCAATGCAGGAGACAAGGACCAAAAATACTAATTGCATGAAACCGAACAACAAACACAGAATGTTACAACCAATACACAGTCTATAGGTATCATACAGAACATTAGCGAACAAGGACATTCATATATTATATTGTCCTAGACTAGAGTTCAGATCTACCCATAGGCATCAAGAAAGCAGCTCCAAATGTCCCAAAATTTCTCAACATCACCAGTGAGTTTGTAAATGGCTTTTTCTTATGTTGAAGTTGTAAGAAGTTCCTCTATCCAATCACCAATGTTGAAAGAAGTACTTTCTAAGGACTTTTTTGGTGATGCCAGTAGTAGTGGCTGCAGTGATGTCCTTAAAGTTGGACAACCCAGGTGATGGCCCTGTTGTTTCAATGGGTTGGACAGTGGCACGGACAACCTGGATTCTATCTCTCTCCTGTTGCTGTGCGGTTTGTACTGTCATTGCAGTGAATCCTGCAGTAGTTGCTATTAGTGCTTTCCGACTTCTCAGTTTCACTCTGCTGGATGGCACTGCCTTCAGTAACCGACACTGTACACTCTGTAGATTCGCACACGCTCAATTTTCCACCCATACTGTAATTTAATGAAAATGTTCACACATGTTTGTTGACCCCGAAAGCTGAAGTGTGGAGCTTGAGGTGGGGGAGCTGTTCACGACCAAACAGAGAAGACGGGCAACAATATAGGCTCTGGGAACCATCACTTGGGCGCGCACGTTGGAGCTTTGTTGGGATGGCTTTGTTGGCTGACTTGCTTCTTACAAAGCTCTAATTGGAGAAAATCTTAGGGAGCTTCCCACTGGGTAGTAGGCAGAGGGGTTTGGAAAACAAACTTTTAGTGACTTGCGCATTTCATTCTGTGGCATTGCTGGTTGCTATGGCAACCAGATATTCTCAGTTCAGGAGCCCATTTCCCGCTCTCTCTTTGGTAACAATGGTTTTAGGAAATGTGTGGCCTGTGCCACAAACATTCACCAAAACCAACAAGGAAACTGCTCTTTGTCTTGATGAATGGCTGAATAATGTGGTGCTAGTATTTTTGACACTATACAACTGTGCCACACCAGCACAATGGTTGAGCTTGGGCATGGTGAGACCCCAAGACAACTGATCGTACAGCTGGCCATCGTAGCCAGTCCACAAGGCCCCCTGTCCCACCATTAGCTGGTCAATCATTGAAGCGCAGTGGTACAGAATATGCTGTATCTTTACTTTGGAGGAGTGTAGAATAAACCACAGTTTTCTCTTTATTGCAGATATTAATGTAATGTACAGACAATAATGGGAACTGTTAGCAGTATTATTTCTAATTCCACGAGTCACTGGATTTCATGAGTTCAGATTTCCAGCCATTCCTCCGATCATTCAACCTTATTATATATGTTGAGGTTTTTATTTCCAGTAGTGTGCTTGTCAAGCACATGGGCTTTGATAACCACGTGACATGGCTTTTCCTCTGAATATTCATATTTTGTTTATCTCTAATATTATCTGTTGCTGTCCGTTTAATTTATGTTTTGTTCTTAAGCATAAGGATTTAATTTTTATATTTGCGTTCATACGGCAAAGGTTAAAACAATCTGAAATATAAGTGAGCAATGTAAAGCTGTTCTTCTGGCAGGGAATGCTCCAGGGTGAAGTACATGCAGGCAATGTTTGTTCTGGGACTCTTGTACTAAGTTCTCCCATCTTTGACAGGAGCAGCAGATAAAGGAGGGACTGAATGCCTTTTGTCCTCTAATGGGAGAGCTTTACAGTATTCCAGTGCAAAAGTGAGAAATGGATCATACAATTGAGGAGGTATTCATGGTGAAAAAAACTTCTACTCGGCTTCAGACGTTTGCAGCCAAATCATTGTTACTATGGACTGTTAATTAATATTATTGTGATTGCGTGTATATAAGAAGGAAAACCTGTATATTAGACAAGGGCCTCCTTACTGCTTTAAAGTTTTTGCACCAGATTGCCACCAATGTCAATCACGGTTACTGCCGGTGGTAATTTGGGGAGCTCCACCTGATTACAAGAACACCACCTACATGGCAGTAATGGACATGAATTGACCCCCCCGCCCCCAACATTGGGAGTGCCCATTCAGAAGCCAGTCTCTAGCACTGAAGGGAAGCACTTGCACTTATCTTTACTACTGGGAAAAGATATTTTAAAGTTTAGATTGGCACAGACTTAAGATCTGTGTGATGCAAAGCCATGGCAAGGCTTCAACCACATTGCTGAACAAATTGGGTTATAATCTGAAGGCCTAAGAAATGGGTACCCTATAGGTTCAAAGCCTGTACTTTTACATCCAGTCGACATGTTAAAAGCCTGCACCCGTGAACTGGACATTTTCTTGAAATTTAACATGCCATGGATATAAGATAAGGTGCAGCTTGTGTGAATTTGATGCCCAACAAGTTGTTCTGCAACCCCTTAATGGACCCCTAGGCTTCCTTCAAACCTACATTCCATTACTTTGGGAGATAAAACCTTCCACCCTGCCCTAGCGCTGTTCTGCTTACTTTGCAGCCTCTCATTCGGGCTGGAGCCAGCACACAAGTAATTGCACCAGGGCAAGAAAGGGAAGGAGGTCCAAACTTTAAGTAAATCTGAACCCCTTTCGTTCCCCACCCAGGTATTACAGGAATCTTTATTTTCATTTTTATTTTAAAGTTTTAATATTCACATATTCATAAAATTTGCAACAAAAACCGACAGTTACACCCCCACCCCAAAGCTAGAAACACAGAGTTAGAATAGATATAAAAACCTGCCCCAGATATTCTCAAACAATTTCTTTTTCTTCTGACGATTATAGATCACTCGTCCCATCTCCACCAGTTTAAACATCTCATCAAACCAAGTACTCTTTTGGGGAAATCCTCGACTTCCAAAGTCTTAGAATCAATTTCTTAGCCACCAACAAGCTCTAAACAGCCATTTCTTCTGTGCAACAGTCAAGCCTGCCACAAGTTCATCGTCACTCAACATCAACGTCACAAAACCATAATCAAGGGATCACCAAAGCACACTGTTGAAAACTGTGCACGCATTCTCCCAAAACGTCCTCACCTTGGCACACTCCCACGGCATGTGTTCCAGAGTCCCTGCTCTATTCGTGCACCCCCAAAATGAGTCCGAATCGGTCATGCCTTGTTTGTACATGCGCTCCAGCATCGAATAGACCCTATTTAGTATTGTATCTTGCCTGGAACTCTCGCCCAAGCTGATAGATGAAAGAGCCACATTCTTACAAACATTTGTCCAACGTTCCTTTGTCATTTCACTAGGCAACCTTGCCGGCCACTCCTGCATTAAAGCTTTATTGCTATTTGACGACAACACAATCAGTTTGTAATACTTACTTGCCAAATGGCCTTCTGTCTCAGGGTGAGTAATCAAATGTGCAAAATCAATCTCTCCCACCTCCGAGACATCACCAACAGCCTTTTTACTGTACAAATTGTGCTGTTTGGAATTTGCCATGTAGTTTTCAAATGATCAAACAAAATCAATTTTTCTCCTGCTATAAGGTCAACTATTCACTGAACACCCCCCAGAACTGTTTTGGCCAAAACAGCATTTTCTTCCCATCTCTCAGGGCGGGGTTGTACCAGACTGAAGAATCAAGGCATTTCAATGCATTTCCTCACAGAAGTGACAATTGCTTTTTCCACAAGGCTCTTAAAAATTCTGTGGCTGGTGCTGTAATTACAGGTTGCACTGATCTTGTCATCAGAATAGCCTTCGGTATCAATGGCCCATTCAAGCTTGTCTCTACGTTTGTCCAATCATCTGGCTCTGATTCCAGTAGCAGTGCCAAGTGTTGGCCTGTAAAAGTCAGACGGTAGGCCTGAACATTTGGGACCCCTAGGCCACCCCTGTCCACCAGTAATTGAAGCTCCCAGAACTTCATGTGGGGAGGCTTACCATAGCATAAGAAGTTCTGCTGCAAAGTATCAAAATACAACCACACTTTTCACCCAACTGGTATAGGCAGTATGCCAAGCACATAAGTAATTTTGGGTGTGCAATTCATCTTTAATGCATTTACCTTTCCCCACAAGGAGAGATTTAAAAATAAATGTCCACCTCCCTAGATCCATATTCTCTTATACAATCTTGTCTAGCCTGTTGGTCAGCTAAATACCCAAATATGTAATCCACTCTGGACACCACTTAAAGCCTAAATTCACAATCCTGTATTTTTCACAATAAATAGAGTCATTGCCTCTGATTTAGATCAATTAATTTTATAACCGGACGTGCATTAAACTTAACAATTAATTCCATCAGTTTCAGCAGCGAGCTTTCCAGGTCCCTTAGCAGCACAAGCAAATCATCTGCGTATAACCATAGTTTTTGGGGGACCCCGCCATAACTAACCCCTTTAATTCTCTCCTCCTGTCTGATCACCGCCACCAGTGGCTCTATCGCAATCACAAACAATACTGGTGATAAAGGGCAACCCTGCCGAGTCCCCCGCTCCGTTATTCTGATTAAACTCTATTAGTAAAACACAGGGGGGAGTTATGGCACACGGAACAACAAGACTGATAATGTGCAGATAAGACTTCTACTGGTGAATAGGGGGATAGTGGACCAGGTCAAGGAAACATAGAAACCAAAATATATTCAAAAAATGTATTGGTATGTTGAACATAATATTAAACATGATTAGTTTTAAAAAAGATATTCAAATGTTCATTTCATAATTCATTCGAACATGAGGTATTGGCTGCGGCATGTCTTCCTTTGACAAATCCAATCTGGTTAGAGTGCATCATCCTAGGTAATACTACTGCTAGTTTTTTTGCCAGCGACTTTGCCAAGATCTTATTGTCTGTGTTTATCGGACTAATTGGTTGATAATTCGAAGGTGAAGTTTTTTTTTAAAAAACAATTTTATTGATTTTATCTCAAACAAACAACACACAACCAAACTTGTAGTACATGTTACAGTATTTCGAATTTTGTGCAACTCAATCAATGTCTACTGCGTCTCCAGTCCCCCCCCATTCAAGCCTACTCTACTTCGCGATCTGCTTCTTCGTCTTGCAGAGGGGTTCCCTCTTCTATATTCTCAGCTGGGTCCTGGTCACTTGACCAGTCCTGAGTGGGCCCAAACAGTGTGGCTATTAAATGTTTCCAGGCTGTCAGGGTTTCTGCTTCTTCATCCCCTCCAGTATTACTAGCTTCTCGCCATACTGCTGTTTCAGCTTCTGCCCATTTCTGAAGGTCTTTCCACCAGATTTCTATCCTTGGTCTATAGCATGCCTTCCATCCCATGGCAATTCTATGCTTCACAAGTATATATGCCGAATCCTTTAATTTACTTGCATGTTTTAGTTTACGTGGTCTGGGGAACCCTCCTACCAGACATGCCCATGCTATTTCAACAGTTATCTTAATCCCTTTTTCTTCTAATCTGTGGGCTACTTCTCCCCAAAATGTTTCAATCTCTGGGCATGCCCAGGACATATGTGTCATCCTTGCGTTTTCTTCCCCGCATTTGGGGCATGTTTGTCGTTCTGCATTTTTAAATTTAGCTAGCCTCTGGGGTGTCATATATGCCCTGTGGGTTATATATAGTTGTATTTGCTGTAGCCTCGCATTCCTTGACACTTTCTTGTGGTACCCTTGGGCCCGCTCCCACATCCCGTCACTCATTGGGGCACCCACTTCTTCCTCCCAGTCCTGTCTCAGTTGTACCACTTCCTTCCCCACTTTGGACATCACCAGCTCATATATCCTGGATATCTCGTGCCCTCCTTCTGCTATGTCGTATATCATTTCTATGGCAGCGTCCGGTTGCTCCTCTAGTACTATTTTGGACCATGTCTCTTTGATCCGCCGCACCATTCTATGACATGTAATATATTGTCCCGTATGCAACCCCGTTTCCTCCACCAACATCCCAAATTCTTTTATCCTCCCCTCTTGCCATATGTCTCCCACTGTTGCTATCCCTACTGGTTCCCAGTGCTTTCTGATCATCTTCATTAATTGGCCTTCTTTTCCTGTCAATGCGACAAGTGGCACTTGTGGGTTACACGGGGATAGGTCCTCCATGACCTGGCAGGCCTTATGCCATACTTTCCATCTCAGTGTCATCATCTCTGGGCGCCCTTTCATATCTAATTTGGGCAGCCATATCATTTCTTTCAGGAAGAACGGGGCACATTCCTGTCTAAACAATCTAGATTCTGAGGTTGGATCTTCTGATAACCATTTTGCCACATATTGTAGTTGGTTAGCTAGATGGTAGATGTCATAGTTTGGCAGTTTTATACCCCCTTTATCATATGAATTTCGTAACTTCCAAAGGGCAATTCTATTCCTCATCCCGTGCCAGAGTAATTCCCTACTTATGCTATGTATCCTAACGAAAAATCGCCTTGGTATCAGATATGGAATGTTCCCGAAATAATGCAATAATCTCGGCAGAACTACCATTTTCAGCATTGCCCCCCTTCCAATCATCGCCAAGGGGAGCTTTACCTAGAACCTCATACTATTTTCGATGCTCTTTACCGCTTTCTCAGTATTATGTTGGTGCTCTGCCTCCACCATATGGTAAATGTCTATCCCAAGATATCTGAACGTGTTTACCTACCATGGTATTTGTAGAATTGATAATTGATCTTGCGGGATCCCTACATACCTACCCAGCAGAAATATACATGATTTTTTCGGGTTCACTGCTATGCCAGATAGCGACGCAAATCGCTCCATCACGTCCAGAACATATTGGAGGTTTTCTTCAGGGTATCGTAAATACAACAGCATATCGTCAGCGTACAAGGAGACTAAGTGCGGCTCCCCCTTTATGTTAATCCCTATTATGTCATACTGCTGCCTTAGATATATCGCCAGGGGCTCTAGCGCTAAGATATACAGCATAGGGGACCATGGGCCTCCCTGTCTAGTACCCCTACTAAGTTGCCACCTCTCTGATATTGCTCCCGTTTTAACCCTGGTCAGCGATGCACTATATAGCAGTTTGACCCATTTAAGATACCCAGGCCCTATCCCATAATTAGTCAGGGCTGCAATCAGCCAATGCCATTTGACTGAATCAAAGGCTTTTATTGTGTCCAACGATACAATTGCAATCTTGCCCGTGTCCCCTTTCGTGTGTTCTATAACTCGGTGAAGTCGTCTGAGGTTATCGGATATATTCCTATGTGGCACATATCCTGTCTGATCAGGGTGCATTAGTTTATTAATGATCCATCTCATTCTGTTTGCCAGAACCACTGGGAGCATTTTGCTATCTTGATTAAGCAATCATAGCGGTGTGAATGATCTGCAATCTTTGCCAGGCTTATTGGGTTTAGGCCGTGGTATGATGATCGCCTCTCTTAGGGATTCTGGCAACCTTCCTGTTTCGTATGCCTCATTTAGCATTGCTAAGAGCGGGGGAAGCACCGCATTTCTATACATTTTATAAAATTCACTAGGGAGTCCATCGGCCCCCGGAGTCTTGCTTGTGGGTAGCTGCACTATCACCTCTTCTAGTTCCTCTAGGGTGATCGGGGCATCTAAATCCTCTCGCTCCTCTGTGCTGATTCCTGGCATACCTATGTCTTCCAGTGTTTGCCTTAATTCCCTGCGGTCGCTTCCTCCTTCATCCTCATACAATTGTTGATAGTATTCTAGAAACTCACGATTCACGCCCTCTTGGGTGTCCACTATCTGCCCATCCTCCCTCGTTATTGCTCTGATTGTAGGTCTGGGGGTTTCGTTTTTGTATAACCATGCCAGCATCCTCCCTGGTTTATCTCCTCCCACATGTTGTCTCTTACTTTTTATAGTTTAGATTGCATAGTCTCTCCCATTGTTCCGCACATTTCTGTTGCAACCTGAGTATGGTTTCAGTATCGTCCTTGGTGTTACACTCTCTGCTCAATGCTGTTTCTAGCTCTGTTTCCGCTTCCTGAAGTTCTGTTAATATCCCTCCTTGTAGTCCCTTGGATTTAGCTATAGCTATCCCTCTCACTACCACTTTGAAGACTTCCCACAGCGTACTATCTGGCTCAACACTTCCAGTGTTGGTCTCAAAGTAACTTATTATTTCTTCTCTCAGATCCTCCCTGAACATTATATCTTTTAGTGCCTCAGCTCAGAGGCGCCATGTTGGTATCCTAACTCTTGGGGGTCGATATTGCCACATTAGGACCAGTGGCGAGCGGTCTGATAGGACCCTCGCTTTGTATTCTGTCTGTGTTAGTTCTGTCAGTAGCTCCTGTGTGGCAAACATATAGTCTAGCCTAGTGTGCACATTTTGTGGGGCAGAGTAATGTGAATACTGTCTGTCTTGTGGATGGTGCACCTTCCATACATCCTCGAACCTGAAGTCTGTCAACAATGACTGCAATGCCCTGGCAGCAGGGGTCGGTCTCTCTATTTTGTTATCTGATCTATCTACTTTCGGGTTTAGTGTGCAGTTAAAGCCACCTCCCCAGATCACCACCCCTCCAAGGTACATGCTCATTTTGTTGTATAGGGTCTTGAAGTATGCCACCTGGTTCGGGGCATATGTATTTATAATGCATATTTATTTATTTTCCACCAGCCCCCTTATTGCAACCATCTTCCCGTCTCCTTCCACTGTGGACTGTAGTTCACTGGAATGGAACATGCGGTGCTACCCAGGTGATCACCCTCTAGCATAGGCTGAATATGTTGAACAGACAACGGTCCCCTTCCACTTCTTCCGGATCACCTCTAATCTTTCTTTTGTGAGGTGAGTCTCTTGTATTAGGGCTATATCTATTTTCTGTATACGCAGATACATCATAACCTTATTCCTTTTTAGGTAGCTATTAAGCCCTCTAACATTCCAAGTGATTACCTTAAGGTCCCCCATAATCCGGGTATGTCCCACTCCTCCCGTTGTAAGTCTCCATGTCTTACTTGAAGGCCATCGCTCGTGTATGTAAACTCGTTCCCCAACTTCAAACTATCCCTCCCCTTTAACCTTGCTGCTTCCCCAACTTCCCCCCTAACTCCCACCTTTCCCAACTCCAACTACAGCTCCCCACCCTTCCGCCCCCATCCCAACTGATGCCCAGCTCCATCCCTGGATCTCAGGCACCCCCGCATCTAGTCCTTTTTCCGGCTATTGCCTGTACTCGGGACACAGCAGGGAGATATCGCCCTAGTGGCGTTTTTGTTACGCTACCTACTGAGGATAGGTCGCTACCTCCTATGTCTCCTGTATTAGCTCCACATCACCACGCACTTCCAATTTTTATCTGACATGCACACTTCTATATTCCAGTCCAACAAGTCCACACATCGAGTGTGCCAGTTACTTAGCCTTTGCCCTGTTATAACATGTCCTTTGCACCCCCTTCAGGCATAATCACTTGTAATATCCCTCCCCCCCAGAATTAACAAACATGACATCGGATCACTTATCCTGTCCATCTCGCTCCTGCCCTTCTCTAGACTCTTGACATCCCTGGGCATCCAGCCATTGTTCTGCCTTGCTGGGGCTTCTAAAAAATGTGCTTTGCCCTTGTGTAGGATTTTGAGTTTTGCGAGGTAAAAAAGCATATATTTGAATCAAGCCGTTCGTAATCTTCTTTTCACTGCCACATAGCTATAACGCAGTCTCTGTACCAACACAGGGCCTCATTACACGGACGGCGGTGCACCAAGGTGCTATTGGCACCTTGGTCCATGCTGGTAAAATACCGGCACCGCCTTGGTGGAAAGGGGTATTACCGCCCTATTCCAAGGTTGGTGGGGCGGTAATTCCCCCTTCTCCCATTGCCCTTCCCCATTCCCATTTTTGCCCCATAGGGCATAATGGGAATGGGGAAGGTGCTAATTACGGCACCGCAAATTGCGGTACCGTAATTAGCTCCTGGTCCCTTTGCGGGTTGGTTATTAACACCTGCAAAAAGCAGGCATTAAATTCTCCAACCCGCAAAGGGACCTGGTAGTAAGGCGGTAAGGGTTTACCGGTACCGGTAAAATACCGGTACCGGTAAACCCTTACCGCCTACCGTGTAATGAGGCCCATAGTGTAGTCCGGGTATGCAGTGATGGTCGTCGATGCCCGGGTTATAGTTCCACCTTTCCGAAATAATTCCAGGCTCTTTTCCCTATCTCTGTAGGTCAAGATCTTTGCTATGATTGCGCGAGGAGGAGTGCCGGGCTGGGGCCTTTTCGTCAGGGCCCTATGTGCTCGTTCAATCGCAAATCCCTGGGAGAGCCAGCTAGCCCCTATTTCTTGAATTGTCATATTTTCCACATAATCCGTTGGGTCCGAGCCTTCTTCCCCTTCAGGCAGGCCCACCACGTGTATGTTGTTGCATCTTGCTCGCCCTTCCGCTTCCTCTGCTCGGTTTTCCAGGTTGGACACCTGTTGTTTCAATATGTGGACCTCTTTAGTATTAGTGGCACTCGCATCTGTGTTGGTTTTCACTGCGCTCTCCAGGCCACTCGTCTGTTTCGCCAGTGCTCTCACACCTTGTCTCAACAGGTTGACCTCTATTCATACCGCGTCTATCTCGGTTTCCAGTGACGCTTTCAGGTCTGCCATCACTGTCCCCCACAAGGATTTTAGTTCAGTAATGGCTGCAAGAATCGGGTGATCGTCCCTTGGCGAGATTCACGCTTCCGGTGTAGTGGCCAGAGTTTGTGCCTGCATGCATGGGGACTGCTGCTGTTTCGTAAAAATGTCCATTGTTGGTTGTTTGCTTTTCCCTTTGCCCTCTTTAAGAGCCATTGCCCTGAACGCCCTGGACGCCCTGGTCCTGCACGTCCACTGCGTAAGGGTGTGTTTTATCGGTGCTGCACCGCTCCCACGCCAACCTCCTGCCCCTCTTTCATGGGCAGGCCTGCTTATGGTGTCCTTCCGTTGTCACGCCAGGATGCTTATGCGGCACAGCAGAGCCGTGATTCTTGATTCCTACGCAGGGGGGTCCTTCTGTCACGTGGTCCTTTCTAGCATTGGGCTATGGTCCAGGGTACAGCTCAGTGTTTCTTCCGGCTTTGCTGTGTGCAGGGGTCCAAGCTGTGGTTATATCCGCCAGGTGCAGGGTGCTATGTTTGCTGCATTGTCTGCCTGCCATTCCTCTTATGGTTATGGGTATTTCATGTGTCTGCTCTGTTGAGCCTGTTTGCCACTGCTTGCAGTGTGACCCATGGGGGCGCCCCAACTTGTCACTCCAAACCAGTTTCCTCGCACTATGTGCCCTTCTGGGCCCATCTGTTAGGTGCGGTCCCCTCCTTGCGTTATCCGCACTCTTCTTTTGTTTCCCGTCGGCTCTGCAGTTCGGTCCCGGCCCACCTTCAGGCAGCACACAGACTCCCAGTCCTCTCTTACAGCTTACTTCCGCATCGAGCCCGCATTACATAACGCTCCCTCCACACTGCAGGCGTCCATGTATATTGCCCCTCCACCTCGAATAACCGCGTGACATGAAAGCCTCAGCTAGCTTACTCCAATACACATGTCTGTATCTTCCTGTACTGCAACACTGTTGCCCAGCTGGCGCTCGAAGAATAGGCGGTCGGACCCGATTCAGTTTCGAACACCGGGGTGTTCAGAGCTTTACTGTGTCCAAGATGTTACATTATATCCGTCGACTCCTGGTATACTGGCGCACTGCCGTCTGTGTATTGTTTCAGCGGCACTCGTGTTCCATCATTAGCACTTCGGCTAGGGGAGCGAGCTTCCACAGTGTCCGTTCTTCAGTTTCACTAGGTCGCTCAGCACCCAGGCTCAGCTCCCTACGATCCTTTGTGTGAGCATACCATTTATCCTATGGTCTGTCGGTTTGCCTGCTTTTTTTTCCCCAGTTCTCATTTTAATCCTGCTATATATATTCAGAGAAACCCTGCTTCTTTTCACTGCAACTGAGCTCACTTGCTGATTTCGGTTCACCTCTGGCACATTGAAATGCTGCAGTCCATATACTGATGCTTATCGCCATGCTCTGTCTCTTTAACTGCAGGCAGCCATTTTGGGTCCTTCATTTGCAGGCAGCGGCGATCGTCAGTGAACTCAATATCCATGTATCACGGTGTTGATCCGTTCAAAGTGGCACTCCAGTTATGCCGTGCAGCTTCACAAGTCTGTACACCTACTTTCATCAATCGTGGTTGAGTTTTAGCATAACTGCAGTCAGGATCAGTTCAGGATCGGCAGGAGCAACACTGGAGACACGTCCTCTTACATGGCCCTCTAGCCATGCCCCCTCGAAGGTGCAGTTTGATCCTTTTCTTTTTTCAAAATCAACAAAATTGAAGCGTGATGAGTTGGTGCTGGTAAGATCCAAGAGTACTAGAGGCCTTATACATGTCTCTTAGCAGTTCAAAAACCGATTTAGGCATTATCTTATAAAATGTTATGTGCAACCCATCTGGGCATCTACCCGAGTTGAGGCTTGATACCAATTTCCTTAGCTCATCCACCGAAAAATCCTCACCCAAAGTTGTTCTATCAACAGCACAGAGCCCTGGATGTACCATGTTCTGTCTAAACCTCAGCAGGTCTGGAACAACACAGCATTTTCTTGCCTGGAGGCATTGACCTCTGCTTGGAGTTTATGCATGGACTCTACTAATTCCTTCAACATACCTCCATGCTTCAGGAAGGAAGTAAGGTATTTCAATCTGTCAAACTCGTATACAGTATAATAACAACAGGGACTTAGACTACCCCACCTGTTTGACTCTGGCCTGGAATGGATTCAACACACTTTGTACAAATCCCTATCAGTGATCTGTGCATCAGAGAACACCCAGATTACTTTTCATACAACAACAATTTTATTCATGTGACTATTAAAAATAAAAATAGCGTTACAGAGCTATCATCCGAAACCTTTTGTTGCCCTTAATTACTGGGTAGTAATACACTGTTCAAGGCTTATCACATCAACCTCATACAATGGAAAATTGCATACAGTTTATGCAGTGTGGGTTAGTACATCTGGTGACTTTTAAATGTCGTATGATTGTCTCCCTTCCCACCACCCTCCTCCCTCCCACCCTAACCCACAATTAACACACCAAGTTTTGAGAGTTCACGAACAGTAATAGCTCTGGGGAGAACGGTTACTTGCCAAGTACCAAACAGACAAATCACTTGACACAGTGGGTTCAGCTTGAGAATTAAACAGAAGGATACAGTCACAGTCTCAAGGAAGAATGGAGATAGGCAACTCGTGGAGGCAACCTAAAATACATTCTACAGGCGCATAGAAATACAATCCTCGTGGAGAAGAACTGCAGTCCATTCTTGCCTAAAGTCCGTCATGGTGTCATTAGTTATTGCGGTAAGCTTTTCATATATGAAGATCGACCTGAGTTTGCAGAGACATTCCTCTTTGGACGGGGCCAGTACACTTTTCCACTTTTGGGCGAGCGCTAGCCTCCCCGCTCTCAACATGGCCCCAATGACCTTAGGGAACGCATTCAGTTCTGTCTCGGGTGCGGGGGTGCCCAGGAGGATTTCCAATGGCAGTAAGGTCGGGCAGAAGTAGTTCCGACCAATAGACCTGAATGACTGGGCATTCCCACCACAAATGAAACCATGTGCCCCGTTGGAAACACCCTCTGGGGCAAAAGGGGGACACATCCCTAAACATTTTGGACAGGGTGGCCGGGGGGCGATGCCATGAATGGAGGATTTTGAAGTTATGTTCCATAGCAGCCGTATACAGAGACCCTGTGAAAATGCATTTGAAAATCGCCTTCCACGTATGATCATCCAGAGGCATGCCCAGCCTGGTTTCCCAGATCCCCTTGAAAGGTTGCCTACCCTCCAGGTCAGCTGTAATCAAAACCCCATAGAACCTAGATAGGGAGCCTCTCCGCGTTCTGCTTATGGTCAGGATTGTCTCGAAAGGGGTGAGGGGACGTTTGAGACGATCGGCCCAGCGAGGGTGGGTCAAGATCCCCTTCAAGCGTAGGTATTCGAAGACTGAGGGAGGGTTATCCGCCAATGCTTCGGTCAGTTTATCATATTCTATAAAACCCTCCTCACGGTACAATTGAGAGATTCTCTCCAGGCCCATGTCTGACCAAGATTGGGTGTCTCGGAATCCCTTGGATCCTAGATCAATAGGGGGGCCCCAAAGCGAAGTCAGGGGGGATGGCCAAGAGGATAGTCGTTTGTTAGCAGTGTTAGGCTTCCAGACCGCCCAGAGGGCTGCCAGGGTGGGATGAGTCCTAAAATGTGGGGGGAGAACCCTGGGAGGGGGCCCACAAAAGGTCTCTGACTTTTCTCGGGTGGGCGTGAATGTCCTCAATATATGTCCAATATGTTCCCATGTCATCCCTCATATGTTCCAACATTACTCGGAACTGGGCTGCTTTATAGTAAAGCCTGAAGTCCGGGAGACCGAATCCACCCTCTGACTTTGGTAGGGTCAAAGTGGAAGTCTTGATTCTCGCCCTTTTGCCATTCCAGATAAATTGGAGGACCCGGGATTGGAGAACCTCAAAGAAGGCCTCGGGTATCACCACAGGGAGTGCCGCGAAGAGATAGAGGAGGCGGGGCAAGATATTCATCTTTACCGTAACCATGCGCCCCAGCCAAGAGAGTGTAAGGGGAGCCCATCGTTGAAGGTCGCTACTAACCTGAGCCAAGATCCCTGAGAAGTTGCAATGGTATAGTTGGGAGAGGTCTCTGGGGATGGTGGTGCCCAGGTATCTGGTGGATTCCTGCTCTATTCTTACCCCCAGTATTTCGGTGCTGCCCTCAATCTCATGTTCCTCTGGTCCCATGAGACCAATGTTTTATCTTCCGGTCCATATCCCACCCAATCAATTAGGTATTGGACTGTTCTCCTCCAATAACGGGAATCCATGATTCTCTTGACCTCGTATTTGTCTCGAGGACCCACTGTCGGAGGATGAGGTAAGTGTCTATTTCCATAACTGAGTGAATGAGAGGCACGTTTGAGAAGGGATACGTGGAATACGGGATGGATCCGATAATGGGTAGGTAGCTTCAATCTCATCGCAACAGGGTTAATGACCTGCTCTTGAATGGGCCTAAAAACGTGGTTTTAGCTTCCAATGGCAAGTAGGTAGTTTAATGTTTTGCGTGGCTAGCTAGATTTCATTGTTAACTTTATAGAGATGGGTGTCTTGCCTTCTCTTATGGGCATATTTTTTCATTTGCTCTTGAGCATGTTTCCGCAGCCCACACCTCTTGTCTAGTAAGGCTGCCAGATTCTTCCTGGCAAGGGATGTCACATAGGTGTCTTAGACCTAGTGGCAGTAGTGTAAACCCTGACACTATTAGCTGCTTTTTAAACATTCTGGATAATTGGCCTTCAGACTATAATTTTGTTCAGCAATATGCTTGAAACCTTGCTGTGGCATTGTAGCCCTGAGACCAAACGTCTTTGGCAATCCAACCTCTAAAATATCTTGCCCACATGCCCAGCAAATATATTAAAATGTTAACTGTGGAAAAAAAATCAAAACACGAATGTTTAGGTGGAGGTAAAGATTGGAGTTGTTTTGTGGTGTTATTGCATCTTGTAATCAGGCGGTATTTATAACCAGCAGTGTTACTGGCAATAAACACCCACAACCCTGCAACGTGGCGGTTGCTGAAACAGACAATGGGCCTCATTACACGGAAGGCGGTAAGGGATTACCGGCAATGGTAAGGGCACCGGTGCCGGTAATCCCCACCGCCCTACTACAAGGTCCCTCAGCGGGTCCCGTCCTTAACGTGTGGTCAGACCACATGTTAAGGACAGGACCCGCTGAGGGACTTCAGTGCAAATTGTGGTACCGTTATTTGCTGCTTCCCCATTCCCATTGAGCCCTATGGGGGCTCAAATGGGAATGGGGAATGGTTCCTGGAATGGGGACTTACCGGTCCTGCAAAGGTCGGAGTAGGCCGATATGTCCCTATTCTGGGAACCTGGCCTCTGACGGCGGTAAGGGGGTAGCCATGGCGCTAATAGCGCCATGGCTACTGCCTTCCGTGTAATGAGGCCCAATATTTCCAAATAGTGTCCCCAAGCGTCTCTGTACAGAACAAGGTTTCTGTGTTGATTTCTTGGTGGCATTTTAAGCAGCGTCGTATGCAGAAGAAACCTCTTCAGGGTGCCAAGGGAAGATAGGGAAGACAAAGGGGACTGAGATCATGATCTAGGGGAACAGGCAGGCACAGGAGCTGCATTATTCCTCTGCAAGAAAAACTCCCTCCTTTAAGCCTATGTACCACCAGTGACCGCCCTGCCTGGGCTTCGGACATTAGCTGCCTCCCATCAGAAGACTGGTAACAAAGGTCAGGTGCTCTACCTTGAGCCTCTTTGCTGTCCTAGCGTGAGACGAGCTTTCTCTACAGACGTGGCTCTGTGTTCATTGATATAGAGGATTGTGACACTACATCACATTTCATCTTGTTCTGCCCATGCAATATTGACATCAGATGTTTTTTTGCTGTGTGCCTTGAAGACGTTTACGCTTGTTAGGTGTAGAGTTGCTCCACTTTATATCCTCTCTGCCCTCGACAAACATTTGTCATTGGCCTTGGGCATGTTCTTGTATAATGTCCTCAAGTGAAAATATCAACTGTAAAATTACGAGCGTTTTCGCACAGCGCACTTTAAAGTATTTTAGTTATTATTGTGCTTGTATTTTTTTTAATCAATTTTTCTTGTGTATTATCACAGTTTGTCTTTATGGATATTTTATGCATTTGTGATATGTATCTTTATTTATGATCTGTATATTAATTTTTATTACATCCTTTTGCATGTGGTTTAAAGGGTCTTCTTAGGCAGAATAAACTTGAATTGTATTCAAATGGTCTGGTAGGATAGTTTGGGGCAACGCCCTTGTCTTGGAAGCAAGACAACACAGAGCAACACAGCTTCAAATCCCGGTCCCCTGCTTAGTGACTGGTCGCCAGTATAGTTAATTGTAACTACTGTAGAGTAAGGGATACTATGGATTTCACAATATCGTATTGATTCTTTTCATTTATTCAATTGTTTTTTTTAAACACAGAAACATATCACCCTAACCTGCCACTTCAAAAGGATGTTTTTTCAGAAAGTTCTCAGTCAAGTGAACCCACCCCATACTAGAACATCAGCGAGGAAGATGATCTCGCGTTTTCCAGGTGGGAAGACCAGGGAGGGATCTGTGAGGGGCTAGTGGGGGCCTGCCTCATTTATTACAGTCATTGGTTTGATAGCACAGCGAGTGCTTGCTTTGGCATCTGTGCAGAGCCTGCTGACTGCAGGTTCGAATCCCAGCAGGGCCAAACTCAGCCTTTCATCCTTCCAAGGTCGATAAATGAGCACCAGGCACCGTGGGTCATAACAAGCAGTGCTCAGATACCTGAGGGTTTGTAGCACTAATAAATGCTAAATTATTAGTATTTATTAATATTTAATATGCTACGTATGTTAATACTGTGCAAAAATAGTATGGGTTGAGTGTTGCCAGCAAACATTTAGGACCAAATGACATCGTCGGGGAACTTCAGGCTCGATTTCATGGGTTTACTGGTGATTCACCAGTCCCAGTGCCACTGGATTGAGCCAAATATTGCTGATTGGCACAATATGGTGTTTGGGACTCATTGTGTGTCAAGCGGTGTTGATAAAAACAGGTGGAATTTTGTTTTTACTAACCCCTAGAATATAGCTTCATGAGGTATTTCCTGCATGCATGATTCTGGGAACTCTGCAGTTGGTAAATGCTGCTTGTATGTATCGATATGGTTTTATATATGTGAAACCTAACTGGGGGCAACGGGGAGTGGTACAATGATAAATGAAGGATTAGAAAGGGTGTACGTTCAAGGTTTGGTCTGGCCTGTATCTTAGGTCAGGGGTGGTTCTCCTAAACTGGGAGCTAGGAATTTGAGATGTCTCCTAGGTATTCCTTAAAGAGCAAAGTCGTCAGCCATTTCCTGACAGGGGAAGCGGAGCTGTTCGGGATGTTGTTATAGTGGGCATGGGCACTGCACTAGAATGCTTAATTAGGAGTTGGAACTTCCCACAACGAAGAGGTGGAGGAAGAAATCGTCATCCGCCCCAGTGCATTTATTACAAACGCGTTGTCCCTTAAGTGAAGGGATGTGTTTGTGCACCTATTTAAATAACCATAAGGGCAAAATGGGCAGTGGACCGCAAAAAGAGTGAAAATGTGGTTATCCAGTGTGCCCATGTTTTCATCCCATTTGAATAGAAGCCATGCTAGTTTTTAAACAGGACCGGCAGCATTTTATTTTTCAGGGTGCAGTGGCCCACCGCTCGACTATATATATTTTCATCCCTAAACAAGGATGGACATGACTTTTTTTAAATTATAAAAACATTACACGCACATTTTTGGAAATACCTCATGGTGTATTTCTGAAAATCGGTATGTTTGTATTATCCAGTTAGATGACACATTCTTAATTTTGTAGAGACACTTATTGTATGCAGTGACTGCATGTGTTAATCAGAGGTGCATGCGCAAAACGACTTGTGTGTTCCTGTGCCTTGCTATGGGGTACAGTTTTATGATTAATGGCTTTAACTTGCTGCATGTAAGTAGTCTGTAAAGTATATTATGCTCAATAAAAGATGTGTTTGCAACTGTTTTATAACCAGATGTATTCCTGCAATTCTCCCATTGAGCATATGGTGGCAGTAGAGTATCATACGCAAAATATGAAATTGATCTTTAAAATCTTTACCTCAGTTTCGTTGTATGTTTTCAGAAAGAACCTTGAACTATTTACTGTTTTCATTATTGGCATCAATCAGCTGAACTGATTCGAAAAAATACATTGTTAATACTGATGTTTGCCAATCATTGGCATTATGCATGCGTTTCTTGCTTATCAGTGGACAGTATGCCACCAAATGATGATTTGAAATATCTGATTCTATTTCAACAACATATTACGTTTTATAAGGAGGGTTGTATAGTTAATTTCAAATAGTTTGGCATTGTTTCTGGCGTGTCTGAATAATAAGCACATGCTGCCTGATAGCACAAACTTCACCTACACCAGTGGTTTTTGTAGACATTAGGCCAATTCTGATCACGTACAATTTTTGCTCGTACATAATTTTAGGCAGTGCTAATTTTGCTTTAAACGACGTGTTCTGAATTTGCCCATGATCATGGCTTTAAGTGGGCCAGGGCCGAAACCTCGATCAAGCTTGGGCTCTTCTAGGGCTCACACTACCCCAGACAGCCCCGACAACCACTTTTTTTCGTTGCATGCGTGGGATTCAAACCCACGCCGTTCTGGTGAGTAGCCGGCGTCACATGTGCTATTCCTTAAGTGGTGGATTTTATCTGTTTCATTGATAGACTGCTTGATAACGAGCTTCATGTGCCAAGTAGTCTATTCTATAAAACAAAGGAAACTGTGCACCTATGAAATAGCACAGTGTGCTGTAACACTGGTTTGTCAGCGGCAGGGCTCGGGTTGGAATTCCTTGCACCGGACAATAAACAAAAGCAATGTTTTACTGGTCCCGTGCTGGGGATTCAAACCCAAGTCCTACTGATGACAAGCCAGGTGCTGGATTCCATTGGTTTCATTCAATTGACTGCTTGACACAGTCTATTGAATGAAACAAAATAAATTGAGCACCAATGGAACAGCAAAGTGCAATTCGACACTGGCTTGTCACCGGCAGGACCTGGGTGAATCCCCAGCGCCAGGGCCGGCCTTGGGTAAGGGCGGGCCGGAGGACTGCCTGAGGCGTCTTTAGCCCCCCACGATGCCAGCTTGGGGGAGTTTTCAAGGGTTCCCCTGAGCTGACGTAGTGGGAAAAGGCACAGCAGGCGCCCTTTTGTTATTAAATGCGCCCGCGGTGCTTGCATCAGCACCCTATTGAGATGAATACTTCCCCACTCTGATGCAGGAGTGAGGCGGTTTTCATTGAAATAGGGAGCCTGAGCGCCCTATTCCAGTGATTACCTGCCAGGCGCTGGAGCGGGGAGAGTTATTAAAAAAAGAAGAAAGTGCAGTGCGTGCCCCCCTGTCCCTGCCTCCTGTTGACCAAGGGTGCATGGCGGGGGGGGGGGGGCAATTTGCCCAGGGCGCTGCTGCCACTAAGGCCGGCCATGCCCAGGGCTTAGAAAGAAGTAAAAAAGAAGTCACCCGAGTACTTTTCATTTTTATTGTCGTGTGCTGGGGACCCGTCAGGCCACAACCCTTCATTGCAGGCCCCGCTTGATTTCTCACCCCACTTAAAGCACTGCTCATTATTGAAGCTAAGCTTGACAGCTTTGAATTGTCTCCCTGTTGGAGAGAGAGACTCCTTTACATAATAATAATAATAATCATCATTTATTGTATTTAGTCAGTTAGACTTTTACAATACATTACATTTCAGAACCTCATACATATAGAACAAACACACTTTAATTCGTAAAATCATTATACAAAAACCACCTAGATAAATATCACAATTCATTGTTAGTCAACACACAATTTTCCTTTTAAAACTTAAGTGAGATTATTAAAACATTACCTTCTCCTAAAAGTAGCATGTCTGCAACATTTATTTACACAAAGTGCTAGTATTTCTAATTGAAGCCACAAATGATAAAGCACCATGTGCACTGATACTGAGTCTGTATTCAGACAGTAATTCCATAAAGCCTCCGATCTTACAGAATCAGAAGTGAGCACCAAACCCTCATAGGTGCACATATAGTGGGCCCAGTTTTGTGCACTCCGTGAAGAGATGCTTGGCTGTTTCGGGGTTAGGTTGTAATTTGCACACTGTACAGTATCTTCGATCAAGGGAGAGTTTCAACTGGGATCCCAAAACGAAAAGCAATGGAAGTTGGTTAATGCGTAGACGCAACAGCAGGATACAGACAGCAGAATTCGGAGACTGAATAATAATAATAATAATAATTTAGCATTTATATAGCGCTACGAACCCTCAGGTATCTGAGCGCTGCTTATTATTACCCACGGTGTGTGGTGCTCATTTATCGACCTCGGAAGGATGAAAGGCTGAGTTTGATTCGAACCTGCGTCAGCAGGCTCTGCACAGATGTCAAAGCGAGCGCTCTACTCGCTGTGCCACTTGACCGGCTGATGTATGTCTGCGGTCTCATATATGTCTGCGGTCTCATATATTGGTGTACTACATTTGATACTTGACCGGCTGATGTATGTCTGCGGTCTCATATATGTCTGCGGTCTCATATATTGGTGTACTACATTTGATATAATAGGATAGCACTTCAGGGTGGAGATATGAATATAGTTTTTATTCCAATCCCAAATTTCGTGTTTCCATCTGAAGGAGATTTTCAGTGACTCATAGCCACCTCATATATTCCAATTTGGATACTATTCCATAGCTTTGAAAGTATCCATAATAAGTTAATCAAAGCTGGCAACTCTGTTTAAGCCCCCCCCCCGTTCCACAATTTCAGCCCAGGGCCCTCAATACTGGACACTTGGGATTGAGTTTTGACTTTAAGTAAATTTTGACTCTCTTTTCGCTCCACCAGCCCACTCAAAGACATAAGCTCTAGTCACACAAATTATATTGAGTCCGAGGTCTTGAGCTTCAATATTTTCCTCCAAAATACAGTCTCCACTGTATTTAACCAGCCTAGTTCCTTCCAAGCATATAAAACTGCCGTGCAAAAACATTGTTTATATAGCATTAAAATGCCTTTCAGGAAATATCCTTCCATCTGGAGTGCAAATTTACAAAATAGCCGGGTAAAAAAACAGGATTTTCTCTTCTTTGTGGCCGTGATGAATTCGTAATCTGGTGAACTACTTCGCTCCAAACCCAGGTACGAATAATGCTCAACGTAATTTATAACTCCCACCGGGGTATGAATTACGGTTCTATTTACTTTCCTTGTAGTGACTAACATAATCTTTGTCTTTGCGACATTGATTACAAGATCATTTCTTTTTGCATAATCCACCAGATCAACAAGCATAGCCTTAGTGCCTGATAGTGTGTGGCCGAGTATGACAAGGGCGTCGGTATATAACATACAGGTGACCCTTGTCCTTCCTATTCTGGGGGGAAATAGGGGCAATTTGTACCAGTCCGCATCCTCCCAGGCAAATCAGTAATATAACGATTAAACAACAATGGCGGCAGCACACAACCCTGCTTAACTCCCCTGTTATCTGCACTGGCCCAGTAATCCTCCCACAATTGTCTAAGCATATCTGCTAGTTTCGCAATGTAACATCTGGATTACAAATAACAACCAATCAGGGCACCCTAAAGTTTAGCATTTTTCCCAAAGGGTGACTCGGTTTACAAGGTGAAAGGCAGACCTAAAATACACAAAAGTCTTGTACAACGGTGGGACCTCTTTTTTTTTTTTGGTCGCTCCATGTATTAAGCGATCACCAAATCTAATACGATGCACCTTCGAGGAACCTGGTCGGAAGCCTGTTTGAAAGTCATATAAAATACTGTTACTGTCTACCCAGAACTTTAAAGCATGCAACACCAAATCCGCAAGCAGCTTTCCAGTTACAACCAACATTGCCTTCAATCTATAATTTTCCAGTAGACTCCTGTCTCCTTTTTTGTAGACAGGAATCAGAATAGACTGACGCCAAGTAGTCAGAATATCCGGTTTCTCACATACCTTACCGTACATAAATTTAAGTAAACCATCCCAACCCTTTTGGATCCTTCTTTAGGACAATATTTGCAAGTCCATTTGGACCGGGGCCCTTGAATAGCGGTGAGTAACACTTCAAACTAGGGATCCAAAGGTCAACGATCAGGCGCTATATCAATGTACACATCACTCATAGTTCCTTTCTTCTTTTTATTCCCAATGTAGCTAATCCAGGTCACTTCATAAATGGAATTTATTATCTGGATTTCCTTTGTGCCCTTAGCATATGGTAGTAGGTGCCATATCGATATAGTATTTTTCCCGTTTAGCACCTCAATCATCCTCTGCCACTGGGCATTTTTAATTTCGAATTTCCCGTTTTTTTGCCCATGGACAATATCTATTCTTCATGTTCTTTATTTCTTTTGTGGCACTTCTCTGAAAGCCCAAGAGTTTTAAGCCATCTGACACCACTACGAATACTCTGCTTGGAGTCACAAATCATGATGTCGAAAGGTTTGGGTTTACTAGTGCCACCCATCGGTAGATGGCTCCCACTAGTTGTAGCCACTTTTGATACCAATTTTCTCAACCAAGTCTCAATTTCCTCTACTGAGAAATCTTCAAAGAAATCCCTACAAGGTAATTCAATATTTTTTACAGCACAGGCAACATTAATCAGGTTATGATCAACGTCACCAGCCCACTCAACACACAATGTGTTTATGTAAGTAAACATTTCCTCTGAGCAATCAACTCCTGGACGTTCATACACATTAACCAGGAGCACATGCCTAGTCTCATAACCATCATTATAATGTTGGCGGATACAGTCTGAGCTGTGCCAGTAAGGCACCGGCACCGTTCATACCGTACTGCCGAATTACGAGTTCTGCTCGTGGGTGCCTGACAGCCCGTCAGGTCTGACCTGGCAGGCAGGGCGGCACCCGCGAGCAAAACTCGTAATTGCACTGGCACCGTTATTGATGGCGTCGGTGCAACCATGCTCCCCATTCCCATTCTGCCCTATGGGCAGATTGGGGATCGGGAGCCCGGCAATACCGTCACCCGCGAATGGGCAATTACTGGCCCATTCAACTCGTAATGGGCCGGTTATGGCCCAAACGCGGGCGGCGGTGCCGGTAGCGAGTTTGGCGGTAGCCGTGCCTGTAAAGCAGGCACGGCTACCGGCAAACACGTAATGAGGCCCAATGTCAGCTGCATTAATAATTTCCTTGGTACACAAGGTCTGGCTAATGCCTATTAAAACGCCACCATATGGCCTACCCTTAGGTCCTTTCTTGGCCAACACCTGCAAAAGAGAAAAACATCAATATGGAGCAATGTGGTCGCTCAGATCTCTTGCAGCATAAAAATATCTTGATTCAAGAGAAGCGGCAAAGAGCCAGGTTTCTAGAGCACGCGAGTGTGCCCTCTAGTATTCCAGCAAACCAACTTTAGACATCATTTCTTCACATCCAACTGTTAAGGCAGTACACTTTTGAGCCACTCCCATCCCAGGAAATTCACAGCAGGTAACAAAAGAGGGCCCTGAGTTCTAGTTTCTTCTGCCCCATGCTTTGTTCCTTTTGACATTTCAAAAGAGCGTACTGGTATAGCAATGTTAGACACCCATATGCCAATGTATTCTGATGTGAACGTATAAGAGCAGCTGTTTCAGCCAGGCTGCAGTGGAGGCTAGTCACTGCGCTCCTCAAGCTGTTCAACATAGTCAAAATAAATCCGAGGTATTCAATATTCACAATGTAGGAACATGTGCAAGAAACTTCAGGACCGCAGTATGATTTAAAGATTTAGTCCCTGCGTCAACCTGTGCAGACCCAATTGTAATGATTTTTGGATCAAAGTCCATAGTATCCTGTGAGTTCCCAGCAAGAGTAACTGGTACAATATTACCTTCTTGCCTATTTACCTAGCTCCCATTGGGTATCGCAGCCTCCTCGTTGATTTTATTATTTGTCTGTCCTGATAGATTAACTGGATCAGCCAAGGCTAATAAGTCAGAGACCGACTCTTGGACGTGACCGACTGAAGGCTCCTTAACCAACTCATTGGTCAGTGTGCCTGCGTTCTCCTCTTGCATTTTCTTTCTTCTAGAGTCTCAATATTTTGTTTCTTAGATTTTTTTAACTGGTTTGTTTGTAGTTACATCCACTTAGGTAGAGGTTAACGGATTATCCAAAAGGTCAGCCCCAGATTGACAGGACGCAGAGAGGTTCACTCCATTTGGCATGCCAAACGATTTGCACTCCTCCTTTCCTTGTGCGTTTTGTAAGACACTGGTGAGGCCCCTTCATCGCTCACTGGCATCGGCTGCTGAATCAAACTTTATTGACACAGAGGTTCACAGTCTAGATGCAAACGAGGATCCTCCTCTGTCAATATTGGCATATGTGTTTTATTAATAAGGCAATTTTTCTCGATTAACTCAGACAGATGCAGAAGTGATCACCCTTGCTGTTTGATGTCTTCATGCACCCACTCACACAGCTTTAAACATTCACGTTGGCACTCAAATGGCATGAGTCAACAGATTCCTTCCCAGAGCGGGCTCCTTCAAGCACAGGACACATATTTGGGTAGCTGACAAACGCACTGATTCTATAACAGAGGAAGGAGAGTGTTGTTGGCGCTGCATCTCGTGAGCTACATTAGAAGACTCTGACAAAGACGAAGTTGCCTGATTTCGTTCTTCCTGTACTTGAATGGACTCTTGAATTCCTTCATGCTGCACTTGAATCGCCCTTTGGAGAGAATAGCAAAGCTCCAGGAGAGAGTTATTGCCAATGTCAAGATTCGACCGATCTAAATTTCTTTTTGCCCTGCCCCTTCTTGTATTGTGTGGATGACATCTCTTGAGTGCACATGTCTACATTAATAATAGGTCCCTGCTTGATGCAGAGAAGGCAGTCATTTTTCCATCAGGGCGCTTTGCCACCTGCGCCACGGTGGCTACAGATGGCTCCGTACAGGTGGACTTAGTACGAGTAGCCACTTTCTCATAGGCTTTGGCATTACTCAAGTTATATGCCTTATATCGATTGGTAGTCTTACCAGGCATAATTAATTCCAAAAGGCCTTTATGTTAACCCATCTACAAATATTGTTACACCTCTAGATTCAAAGATTAATACACTGCTGTTATCCAAGTCAGACCGCTTCCTTTGTTCCTTTTTCACACACCCCTCCAGAACGGCAGATTTAAACAGCAAGCACGGCTAGTACACTTCTGATTATATATAAAATTCAATGCCAGTACCAGTACAAACTGTCTTTTTTTTAAAAGGAGAGATAGTAGAGAATAACCCCTTAAAGGTGCCGGCAGTAGCAACAGCAAGCACAGCTCAAGGGGTCAACTCTCCCAAAAACAATGGATGTTACAGACCCGGCAGTCACTGGGCTCGTGTTGGCCACTCCGCAGTGCACCATGGGCCCTCCGGGCACGCCCAAGGGCAGGTCCTCCCAGTCAGGCAAACCACTCTCTTCGACTGCTCACAAGCTGCGGGCGTAGAACCTCACAGCATCCTCTCTAACAAGCACTGAGGGCCCGATTCTGATGTTGGCGCAGTGAGCGTGCTAAAGAGCATGAATGACTGGCCAAATCTGGACGCCCAGGCTCCACCACTATTCTTAAGTCGTCCCGGGCACGGCAGTGCACCGCCTGCATTCCACCTGTTTTTGTCGACAATGGGCAGAATGGAAATTCTCTGCAGCACCCTCGTTAAATTACAAGATATTCGTTATTTTACAAAAGTGCTGCCGAGAACACAGTGGCACCCGTAAACTTTGAGGCCACCTGATGTGACTGACACCTGCTGATAAGACGAAAAAAGGAAAGCCTTTGCAAGATTTCTGTAAGATGAAAATAAGTTCAACAGGAGAGAAGAATACAAGTGGATAGATGTCATGTTTCCACAAAACTGCATTTCTATACAACTTCATGTCTTGATTTTCCTCCCTAATGTTTAGTTATTTAGTGGCATCTGATGACAAGATACCCACCTGCACTCAGCGACGGCTTTCTGGGACATTCCTCCACAATACCAGCACCAAAATGGTACTGTATATGTGTGCCACTTTAACGCACATTATAAAGTGGAGGAGTTCTACAAGAATACCCGTGATATATGGCATGTAACGAATGTGGCAGTTGCTAGGTTGGTTTCTCACCCATCCTAGTAACTGCCACATATATTCCGAAAGTGGCTCATTCATTCAGTTTTCGGAATAATGTGCCACCTTCAGAATAGGTCTTAAGTACCGAAAAGGTCGTTAACGCTCTCTCCAAACTTTTTGGTACTTAACACCCTCATCAGAATCTGTGCCTGAGACGCTTACTTGTCAAGTGGCACCCCTGTACTGCCTCAAAACTTGGTGTGTAGTCGCTGCTTCCGACAAGTCCTCTACGTATGGCTATCCATCATTCCCAAAGGCTAGCCAACAAAGGCCCTTGGCATATTACATCCCCCATCAGGAGCCACATACCCGCTTGGAAACTGAGATCAGCTTCCCAAAACTTACTGCACATTGCCAGGGTCGACCAGACACAGACGTGGTGGCCGTTCATTCTCTGTGCTGGTCTCCAAGCACTGGAACAATATCCCGACGGCAATATGGAATCCAACATTTTACTTTCCCTTCTGCTGCAAATGTAAAGCTCATCTGCTAAATTCGGCCTTGCTTTCAAGAGTCTCGTCACCCCCCCAGGCTCTTTATTCTCTCAGCAAATGCCCTTATCCTGATGTTTACCTTTCCTGCAGACCGGGGAATGCTTTCCTCTGCTATGTCTATCTGTAGGTTGGAGCACTTAGCTGTCTTCATTTTCAGCTGCTAATACTCTATAATGTCGCAGTTATGCTTGATGCTGCATCATTCTCTCACACCCTGATGTTGTTTTGGCTATTGCTCAAAGTATCTTTCTCGCACCGCCTTGAGTGTGCATCAGTACTACGATCCGATGTTTCCAGTGTACTCTGTCCAGCGCTTTGAAGCGGTTCACACTGACTTCAATCTGCCCTTTTTCAAAACTCCAAATACAATAGAGAAAGGGTGTAAAAATAATGTCCGTATAGGTCATTATTTTAATCCGTATACTTTACTTGCAACACACACTTAGTCCAAGACCCCATTTGGTGACACGCCTTTTATTTCTTTTTTTTTTATCTCTCATCTCTTCTATGCATAATTGTTTCTTTTTTTCTCCTTTATTTCATTTTGCAATAGTCTCCAGCTCCCTGCCTCTCCTTGTCGTTTTTAACTTCTGTTCTTCCTATTTTTCTTTCTTCGGGACTGAAAGGAGGGGCAAGAAAGTTAGATCGAAATGAAACGTAAAGCTGTTGCAGGCTCTGAGTGAGGGGCTGCGCCTGCACCTCTCACACCTGCGACCGACTGGCGGGATGATTGGGAGCTTTTGCATTTCTGACATGAAATAATCTCTACAAAAACACGCATTGGCAATGCCAATGCTTTTGGCGTTTTTGTAGTTTATTGCACTTTACATTTAGCATGTAGGAAAGGAAAGACAGCACACGCAGGAAGACATGACAGCATGGAAGGGAAAGAAGGGCAGCAGCATAGGGATGTGTGGCGGGGTGGAAGGAATAAGAAATAAATGGCAACACGAGGGAGAATAAAACAATCAAATGGCTGAAAGCGGGCCAGCAACAGTACACAGGAGCATTGTACAACATTTGTAAGAAGCAGTGACAGTGTAAATGGGGGAAGAGTGACAGAGCAAATGGGGGATAAGGAGCAGCATGAAAAGGAGGAAGGAGCTACAGCACAAGGGGGAGGAGTGACAGTGCAGGGGAGTAAGGAGCAACAGCAAGGCGGGAGGGGGCGACACCACAAGGGAGAAGGAGCCACAGCTCAATGGAGGAAGGAGAGACAGCACAAGGGGAAGGTGCGACAGAGAAAGTGGGAGGGAGTGGCAACACAAGGGAAAGGAGCGACAGCGCAAGGGTGAAGGAGTCCCAGCGCAAGGGTGAAGGAGTGCCAGCGCAAAGGGGCAAGGAGCAACAGCACAATGGGGGAAGGAGCAACAGCGATATGAAGTGATGTGGCATTTATAACGTGCCTGTACACAAGTGCAAGGGGAGAAGGAGCGACAGAGCAAGGGGGAGGGAGCAACAGTGCAAGGGGGAAGAAGCGATAGAGAATGTGGGAAGGAGTAACAAAGTGAGGGGGAAGGGGCAACAGAGCAAGGGGGAAGGAGCGAGAGGGCAAGGGTGAAGTGCGGCAGTGCAAGAGAAAAGGAACAATGTAAAGGGCAAGGAGCGACAGCGCAAGTGAGGACCACATCTGTTGGTTACATGTATAATTGCAGTCTTTGGTCGTAGTTTTCCTATTTTGTATTTTTGATCTTAATGGGGCTAATTCTCGGGCCATGCTAGCATAAGAAAAATGTGTAAAAGCCTTGCATAAAGTTGGTAGATAAGGATGGGAAGGACGGGATCGCATGATCCCCTGCGCCCTATTTGCAGCAAGAAAGACCCCTCAGGCGCCCACTGAATTCTCTCCTTTTGAACTACTTTATGGTAGAGAACCTAGAGATGTCCTAGACATGCTCCAGGAGACCTGGGAAGAAAGAGAAGAATCACATATTCCCCTTTTGCAAACAGCTACCAGATTGCAAGAACATATGAAACTTGTTCGAAATCATGTCTGTACTCATATGGAAAAAGCCCAAGCACAACAAAAGTCCACCTACGACAAAAAGGTAAACTTAAGATCGTTTTCAATCAGACAAAATGTATTAGTCCTCTTGACTACCTCTGAAAATAAACTTGTCTCACAGTGGCATGGGCTGTATGAAATATTAGAATGAACAGGAACCTGTACCTATAAGGTAGCCCAACCTAACAGGAAACAAAAGACCCATCTCTACCACGTAAATCACTTAAGAGTGGAAGGAAAATCCTTCCGCCGCCACTGCCACAATACTATCTTGTTCAGTACCAGAAGAAATGGATAACGCTGAATTAATTCCCCAAGAGCTATCTAGTCAACAACACAAAGACTTAAAAGATTTAGTCACAACATTCCCTGATGTATTCTGTGAGAAAACAGGGAGAGTGCAAGGCACGTATAATTATTTCAGAACTCAAAAGGGAAAAGTGGTCCATTTGAAATAGTTGACAATCCCGGAAGCCCGTAGACAGATTGTGGTTGAGGAAGTAAACAAAATGGCAAAGGCAAATATTATCGAACCTTCTTCAAGCCCATGGTCCTCCCCTGTAGTATTGGTCACAAAACATGACCATTCCTGGAGGTTTCGCGTAGACCTCCAACAGGTCAATGCCATCTCCAACTTCGATGCCTATCCCATGCCGTGCATCGATGAATTGATTGATAAGCTCGGAAATGCCACATTCCTATCAACCTTAGACTTAACCAAGGGGTACTGGCTGGTCCCAGTACATGGACCCGATAAGGAAAAGACAGCTTTCTTAACTCCCCTGGGACTACTATTCCAGTTCAAAGTCCTCCCTTTTGACTAACACTAGGCCCCTGCAACTTTCCAACAGCTTATGGGCAGGATGTTACAGGCCTACTCCGATTTCTGGGGGGCTTATATTGACCACATAGTTATTTATAGTAAGACTTGGGAAGACCATCTTTTCCATCTCTTTACTATTATGAGAGCCCTCAGAGAAGCAGTCTTAACTGCCATTCCACCCAAATGTAAGCTGGCCCAATCAGCCGTGAAATATCTCGGCTTCTTTGTAGGGAATGGCAGTGTCCAGACTCAACGACAAAAAGTGAAAGTTGTCCTAGATACCACCATGCCTAAAACCAAGAGAGACCTCTGAGCATTCTTAGGGTTAATCGGTTATTACCGTAGGTTTATCCTTAATTTCTCAGACAGAACAGCTAGCTTGACAGATAAATAAAAAAACGCTGGACCCCAGAAAATTCATTGGACTGACAAGGACGATGTATGTTACAACAACTTAAACCCTCTGCCAGAACTCGATCCTAAAGGTAGTAGATTTCTTGAAGGAGTTTGTGTTACAAACGGACACCTCCTTCACAGGGTTAGGAGCAGTTTTGTTGCAAGTTTGTGATGAATTAGAACACACTATCCTATTCACAAGTTGCAAACTCTTCCCACGTGAAAATAATTACTCTGTGTTGGAATTAGAGGCATTTGCAATCAAGTGGGCCATGAACCACTTTAGATACTATCTCCTAGGAAGGAAGTTCACACTCGTCACAGATTATTCTTCATTTTTATGGATTACCCAGCGAAAGGACTCTAACCCTTGAGTCATGCAATGGTTCTTCTGCAACCCTACTGTTTCACTATGGAACACCAAAAAGGCAAAGACCAAGGGAACATCGATTTACTTTCCCGGTTTCCCTGTGAAACAGATGCAGCTACATCCCATAGGGCAAGGGTGTGCGAGAAACCAGAAGGTGTCTCACCCACTAGTCCCAGTGGATCTCTCTCTGGTTGCCTGGGCACGGCCATCGCCTTTGGGTCCAGAACTTGGGAGTGGACCTATGTGGGCGGATCAGCAGGCTGAGGGGTCTTCGGGGAGTGGGACACTGGATGGCAAGATGTGGTATCCCTCCCCCTGCAAAACCTTTACCCCATCCTACAAGGTAGGATATGTTGGAACCTTACCCCCCCTTTCCCTCCTCTAGCATTTTCACATGAGCAGCCCACTCTGGGATAAAACAGACTTGCACCCGAGCAGTGTACCTGACATGTCCCGCTACTATGGTCAGGCAATTACTGACAATCACTCACACCTGACTTCCATTAAATATCCCCACAAACAAAAAAGGCAGAGCACGAGAGCACACTTTGAGCGAGGAAAAGCACACGAAGGAACAGCAGTTTCGTGTCGGCAGCTGAATGAGGGGAGAAAGAAGGCAAACCCAGAAGGGTACATAAGAAGGGAAATACCATTGAGCTATTTGGCCAGGCACTGTTCATTTCAAGAAACCTTCAAGGCAGAAAGCGTAAGGCCAGAAAACCAGACTGAAGAATCCTGAATTGTGTGTCAAAGATACCGAGGGCCCTCCCACGTAACTAACCAAGGCGGGGAGGAGCAGCAGCAGCCGCTGTGGTATCATCCTTGGCTCCAAGAACAATGAAACACCAGAGAGATCAACACAGCCGTTGAGTTGGGGAAACTGATGTAAGACCGGTCTGTGTTGAAGTCAAGGTTGCAAGCGGCAATATTGTATAACGAGTGCTGGAACGAACATTGTTGAACATGTGTGATAAAAGATGCGAGTAAAGCTCAATTGCTGATGAATGTTTGAACTTAAGACGTCAAGATACGATACAGTTGACAAAGTGTTCGGCACGATGAATGTGCTCAGTCAAAGGTCTCTGTAAGGTATTGCGCCAAGAGAAATGAAAGTAGAAGATTGATGGAAACTATCATGTGTAATGAATCAAAGTGGTCCTGCGACGGTTTAAGCAAAACCCATTGCACATTCAAAAGTCTTCAATTTTGGTAAAAAAAGGATCCGAGCCCAAACGAGGGAAGTCCATGGTCTGAGCCCAAACGAGGGAGACCAAATGTAAATATTAAGATATCAAGAGGATCAGAGCCTGAAATAGGGAGGTCCGTGGTCCGAGTCCGAAAGAGGGAGACCAAGTGTGAACATAGTGATAAAAGGAGATCTCAGCCTGAAAAGGAAGACCCACGATGAACATTGAAAGCGAGAACTTGTGCATGTAACAATCCTGATAGGAATGGAACTTTGAGACTTTGTTTTTTATGACAGACCCTCTGCAGTAAGAGACTATTATTGGAAAAGAGGCTTTGGCAGAACGCTCTGATATCTGTGCTTTGACTGTATCCTTGTGGCTGAGAAGCCATAGTGTGTGCGAAGCTCGAACGTGCCGCCTTGCCCTGTGCTGAAAATGTGGGGAAGGGAAGCCAACATCTCAACCATCCTGAGATATTATTTCTTGAACACTTTTCTTTTTGCATACACCCTTTCGTAGTTAGAAGTAAGGATTGGCAATAGGTTTATTAGTATAGGTCCTTTTATTTGACAGAGACTTAACTAGGACTGCAGTATTATTATTTGATGGTCGTAGCTTGCTCCCATCCTTAGATTTAGGTTTAGATGGGTGTTCAACTAACCCATTTGAAGTTCAATAAACACCCTTGAAATGTGATCACGTGTGTCTGTCTTCACTGTTTGATACCATTCCTTCCTTACAAGACATAGATCTAAAGGGGGCCTCCATCACCTCTCTTTCCTAGGGTCCTGACTTCTACTCTCCACACACCCTAGTACTCCTGCTTCTGTCCTGCTTATCCTTACTGCCATGCCACAGTCTCATCCTCCTTCATTCAATGACTTGACCCCTTTGGATCAGGGCCTGACTACTAGCCCCTTTTTTGGCCCATAATTGGCCTCTTGAACCTTCATCTGATAAGGTAGTTTCTCTCCGTCCATGTCTTCCTGATGTCCATCTACTACCACCTCCACATCCCCCTCCATCTTCTCCTAATGTTTCACAACCACCTCCTCCAAATCACTATTCACATTCTCCCGATGTAGTTCTTCCCCCTCTTCCGAATCTCTATCCACCTCCTGCTGATGTTTCTCTACCACCTCCTCCAAATCAGTGTCCACCTCCTAATTCTTGTCTACCACATCCACCAAATTGTCTACGTCCTCCTGATACAATTATTCCATTTACTACCAAATTTATCTTCACCTCTTCCTGATGTTCCTCTCCCTTTACTTTTTAACCACCTCCGCCACACTCACCCTCTTCAAACTCTTCTGCATTGTCTATCCACACTCCAACCTCCTCCAGACTCCAGTCGCCTGCACCTTCTTCAACTACCCACCCCACCTGCTTGAGAGCCTGTTTAAATAGCCATGCAGCCCCTCATCAAGGGTTGGATTCCCTGTAAGTGTCTACACTTGTCGGGTCAAGTGAGAAAGGATCAGCAATTGGTTGCTCTTAATTATTTCACATGCATGTGATTTGGCTTTTCCAGATAAAACCAAGCCCTTATAAATAGGAGCCACCACTTTGGATTTTACTTCATCCCTTTATTTGTCCCAGGCTTGCCCCCCATATTTCCCTGGGGGAGAAACTAGAGATTTCGTATGTGTATTATAAACCTGGGGTTGATTCTGTCTGAGCACTCTTTGTGTCCATGCTGCAGGCAAACAGACTTGGTGTGCTTCAATCAACCAGGCTTACCATGCAAGCAGTGCTTGTGATTGTAAGCTGCTGCGGTTGTCCATACAGGTTTATGGACTGAGCAGAGCTGGAGATTCCAATGTATTTGTTCATTCCATGCAGTATCTCCGACCCAATAGTGCCAACGAATTTGCTTTGTGTTTGGTGTCTCTGGGAGTCCATAGAGAGTGGTGCATAGATGATTTTCATTGCCTTTGATGCTTGAAAGCAACTTCACTATTCAAATCAGAAGAAATGGGGTTGTACGATACAAATGTGTATGAAGCCTCACATCTCCTTTCCCTCAATGAGACAGCACCAATAACTGGAACACTTCTGTGGCCACATGAGAGGCTGCTATCGGAGAATAGGGGAAAGTGTGTATTAGTGCTACCATTTATGCTAACGCTTCCCTATACAGGAGCAGTCTCTTAAAGAGAGAGTGGTGTTTGACCTCATGTGACCACCCCCTGCCATGCAACTGGGACTAAGAGAGAGTGGCCAAAGAATCCTCCCCATACCTTCCTGGCTCATCATCCTCTAGATTGGGGAAATACCCAGACTACATGGCCACCCCACCATACGTCCCCAGAGCCAGGCAAGGGACTCCTTATACAGCACTGTGTTGCCATTTGTATGACCTCCTGGAGCTTTCATGGATCTGAAAGAGAGGGGGATGAGGTGGGTTATTATGGAGGCAGGGAAAATGCAAGAAACAATTGTTGTTCTGTAGATGGTTGCAGTTTCACAGTATTTGGGTAATTTGTGCAGCTCTGTTTCTGAGATTTTTGTAATGAAAGCAATGAGGCATTTGTGTTCAAGGGGGAAATTCATGTGCGGTTGTGCTAGGTTGCATTGGCCAGGACTGTTATACTTAATATGGTTGTAGAGATGTAGTGATTTGATGTTTGATGTCTGTTGAGAGGTGTAGTCAGATGCTGTGTGTGCGTGGCTTAGTGGGTTGCATATAGTCTCTATGAACCTAGTAGATGAGAACGTTAGTAGTTAGGGAGTAGGATAGTGGAGTTCTCGATTGGTGATCTGTTACGGCCATAGTGATAACTCTGCGGTTGTGCCCTCGGATTGGGTAATAGTGAGAAGGTATTCTGAGACATCCTAATGTGGGACTGGTGTCTCTGGTGGACAGTATTCACCAATTTATCCTGAATAAGAAAAGGGAAATAACGGTAAGAGGGAAGCTATACACAGTAGAGATTGGTGGCTACTACGTGAACAGTGGTTAAAAGTAGTTTCAGGAGAGTGCCTCCCATTGGGATGGCTTACTGGCAATTCACAAAGGGTATACTGAACATCATGTGGGCTACATCACAGTGTGATTTACAGGAGCGAAATACACGAATTTGAGTGGGATATAATGAACCAAATGTCAGTAGCATATTAATTACACTGGCCCACCAGGAGAAAAAGCACAACAGGGCACACATTGCATGGGATCACTTAGGGGCAAAATCACAGTAGCCCATGTATAACATTGGGACATCTTGGAGCAAAATATGGTAGCGCCCTGTCCTGCATTAGAGTGAGATCAGCGGGCATGAAAAGGGGGAACATGCTGGAGCAGCTAGCATTGGTGCCAAGTCAATAAATAGGAGTACCTGTTTCAGATTAACCACAATGTAGGCCCCATGATAATATAATGGTGGGCAGAGTTGCACTGGGACAGGAGTTTGTTGCTAGATACTGCTCTATCAATATTGGTGCCAGCATTGTGGCTCCTTGATATGTATTCTGGAGAAGGGCACTTTGTGCGGTCTGGTGGCTTGGTGCCATGACCAGTTTCTTTTGATGTGCTGCCATACTAGTGACACCACAGTATTGCGGCCCACGCCTGTAGTGCCATGGTATGCAGTCCAGCAAGTGTAGTAGTCACAAAAGTGGAAAGCATGCTACATGAGAGGTGCCTTGTTGGTATGGTGATATGTCCTCTCGTCTCGTTGGGATGTCATAGCCTTGCCACCTTGGTGGGCAGTACAGCCGCTATATTACTCCTGAAAATGTAAATCATGGGCTGGTGTGAGGTCTCTCGATAGTTTGGTGCTAAATCCAGCTTCCAGGGGTTTACTGAAGTCATGGAATGGTTTGTTGTGAAGTCCTGAAGTTGGTGTGTTGAGGTGTATGGTCCTTTGGTCATGCAAACCACAGTTGACATAACTTGCAGGCCTTCCATGCAGGGGAGCAGCCTAGTGCTTGAGTTTGCAGGTGATACATTGTGTTCACAAAGGTTAAGCCATCTGGATTTTAGAATTCGGACACCAGGGGTTAGACGTTTGTATGACCCCAGCGTTAGTGTGAAGTTGGAATTTAATGGTGGGCTTTTATGTTAGTTATTTGTTTTGAAAAGCCAGATCTTTAGGATTTTCTGGAATGAAAGGTGATCCTGGATTGTGTGAATTCCCTTTGGCCGTGAGTTCCAGAGATTGACGATGATGTTTGAAAAGGATCTATGACATTTTATCGCATTTTGCTGCTTTACCACCGCCCCTTTGCCCCCTACTTCCAGACTCGCTATTTCTCTATCCACTAACCTGGCGCCCTATTAAATATTGTGGTAAAATACAGCAAAATGTCCTCTGGGGAAAGGGCTGCTTTAGGTAGGGGGATACTGTTTGAAAAAGTGGATCCTCTGTGTCTCTTTCTAAAGCATCACAGGTTTCTATGAGTACATTGTAGCTGGATCTCAGAAAAGAGAAAGAAAAGGGACTATGCCATAGGAATACAATGACGAGAGACAGTCAATAGACATTGAACTGATCAAGGCCTATAAACTAAGAAAATGAGCACATCAATCGGTCCAAAAGAGGCTGAAACACACTGTGTCGACAACATTGTTCAGAATAACAGCCCCAGTGAAGTGAACGATTGTCTATGGAATAGATTGTAAATGTATACATTGTACGTACTCAATGTAAGAAAAGGTGTACACTGTAGACTACTCCAGTAACAACTGGTAATTGTTGGATTCATGAGAGATCCCTATTGTCTCGTTATCTCAGCTATTGTGCCTTTTGTGGTATTTCGAATGGTTGAATAAGTGAATTTGTGAGAAAAACTATACATGTCACCTAGTGAAGCACTACACAAATTGTCTACAATTGTGAGACATCCTTATTCTTTTAATGAGTACGAAATTACTAGATTGTGGGGACTCGCATTTATATTTCTTGTTTATATGCCATGAAGGTGTTTTACATTAACAAACAAAGATTTGTTTCGCTTTTCATGGTTGAGAGCCATTGATTTGTTGCCTACCCAAATTGATCCAATTGATGTCATTTGAGTGCCTCCTTCTCATCCTTACTGTACGTTACAGCTATATGATGTTTATTAGATCGGCCATGTTGGAAGAAAATATGAAAGATGTGGATGCACTTTTATCATCGGTACAGATCTCAATTGAAGCTTATGATGGAATGCACTTTTCAGGGCAAATCAGATGTTCGTGTTTAGTGCTGCTTGGAAACCTTTTAGCCAATAAATGACTCACTTTTGTGACCATACCTTTGTTACTTTACTCCTGAGACCTATTGGGTGTTTCCCACATTAATGGTGCAATTACATGTCAACTCCCTGTTTCCATGCATCGTCATGTTGCTTTGCATAGTTTCCTCCCTCTTCCAGGCTTTTGCTATTTTGTTTGCATGTGTACATGTCCTTGATCTGCACAGATTCATGAATACTCTATAGGCCAGATTCTCAAAAAGTAGCAGAAATGGAAGGAGCACAGAGATGCTCTCATCCCATTTGTGTAGCTTCAGAAATGCACAGGTCACCTTAATCTCAAAGGGGACTTGAGCATTTCAGGAGGGGCTGGACACTGGGGCAAAGATGTGCTGTCCAGCCCCCTTGCATACATAAGTGTCGGGGGGGGGGGTGTCGGGGGGTGCACTCCTGACACTAATGTACGACTGGCTCCCAGCAACCACGTGGCTGTTGGGAGCGCATTTCACAGAGACTGGCCCTTAAAAGGCCCCTATCTGAGAAACGCTTAGGGAAAAAGAGCATTTCCATCCATGTTTGGGGGATGGGATTGCAAGTGTGACATCCGGGGGTTAAACTGTAGACGTTACACTTTAAGAAAAATAATTAATACAAGATGAGAAATTACCCTGCCATGATTTGCGCCTCCACCTGCTCGCAACAATCGCAGGGGGCTTACCCCCCATTTCTGAGCATTTGATAACACATCCTGTTTTTGAATTTGGCAAGTGCTTTCAAATGTACAGGAATGCCACCAGATATGCGCAAACCAGTGAAAAAAGGCATCTAAATCAGCGCATCTAAGATGCGATCATAAAGATGCCCTTTGTAAATTTCCCTGCTCCTTTTTTGCCACAAGGGAAGCGAGGCACTAGTGCATCTCATCACTTGTGTGCATCTCATCACTTGTGCCCAAAATGTTTTGAGAATCTGACCCCATGTCTTTTTCTTGCACAAATGAGCGATACGTGTACACAGTTTCTAGCGCATGCTTCGGTGGAAAAAAGTTTGGTGAATCAGCAATTTACTGCCAACAGACCAACAGACAATTTCTCGCCGCTCGTGGGTTTCATAAGTCTTTACTGGGTTCAGTCTCAGGGCAAGTACATAAGGGCAGAAAGGTAAGTAACATAAGCAGGGGGAGACATCCACCGGCTCCCTCTTCCATTCAGTGCCAGGTCCCAACGGATTTTCTTAGAACCCTCATGCGCAGTGGAACACTCATGCAAGGTCCTGTCCAAACATTCCACAACACACTCAGTACAGCACCAACACATACTCACAGAATGGACAGGGGCAGATCAAAACCTAACACATCTTCCCCATATATAACCAGGCAACAACAGAATAAAACACAGGGAGAAGATGTAACATTGCTCTGAACACAAATAAATTGATACTGACCACAGAGGTCAGGTTCGACAAATCCTCTTCAATACAACTCTGACTAACCAAGCTACAGCTCAGAGCAAAATTTGCTATCCTCACTTTACCTTACTCTAGCTCAAAACAGCTAAGCACCAACCATAGACAAACACCAACTCTGCAGCGGGCCCCACCACAGACGTCAAATAACAGGGAACCAGCCCTCATTCACCAGGCAACCATAACCACCATGTTACATGCAAAACAATCTAATCATCCAACTTCCAACTACAAGGTGTGCACACACACCTTCAAAACCTAGCACACGTGCCAGGAGTAAATTTGTTCCGCAAACAAATAAGCTGACGGGACTATCCCCATCAACAGTTTTCCAAATTTTAACAACATGACTGACACTTGTCCAGTACACACAACCCATAACCAACTCCACTCACACCTCCACACAGCCTCGAATTCAGCATTAAATATGGTGAACATTAACACAAAATATGCGCACGGAATAGAACCATAATTCAAGCCTGCAGAGAGATACTGTGCGTACATGTGGCAAAGATATTAATTGGTTAAACAAACATTTCATCTGTGTGTACCTGTGGAAAAAATAGTTTGTTAACATACCATGCATGACAAGTATTTCATTTACATTTCCTTTTCATGGGTCAATTCGACACATAACACATTACTATTGATGTGTTACACAACATTACGCCTAGCACAAACCCATAATGGCATGCACACATCTCATATGCAACTCCAATGCACATCCTATGCCAGACCAAAGGCATACATTGTACACTTCAAATGTACTACTAATGCCCAATCAGTGACGTCATGTGCACATCATGCACCAAACCAAAAGCATCTACAATGCAACTTGTGTAGCTACTATGCTAAAACAATGGCATCACCAAAGCAAACTGTGGCACAACTATGCCGAACAAATGGCACTTCTTGTGCACTAATACACAACATATACCAAACCAATAGCATCCAATATGCCAACAATGGCACAATCCATGCCAAACCAATGGCATCCACTGTGCCAGACTACTGGCACCTGATGTGCCAAACCATGTCACACAACTCTGAAACCAGACTCACTCTGTAACATCATCATGCTAACTTCTAATTGGTACATCACTCTGCCCTTCCCATAACATATCAGTAGAACGAATCAGACCTAAAAGTGGAAATAATGCAATATAAAAATAAACGCCTCCCAAATCCAAGCATTAAAGTCCTCAGAGCCCCACTGATAAGTTCATGGAAAAAAATGCAAAGTTAACACATCTGATAATTCAATCTGGAATGATGATAATTCAATCTGGAATGCAGTACATTAGTTTACCAAAGTTTCCCAAAACAACATCTCCACCAGCAGTGGCAAATACTCAATCAATTAATGGATTGACCATAAGATTTGTTAAAATCACTCCAACCCCCATAAATAACTTCCAGTACTTAAGTTCATAATGCAGTTCCTCCAACAGTTTGTGCACCTCACTGCATGTCCGGGTTCGCCACTAAACTTCCATTTTAGACGTTGTCTTCGCCGAAACTTCCCCACGACTCTGCAACATGTCTTTGAGTTAATCCCAGCACTGACACGAGTGTTAGAAAAAATGTCCTTTCTTTTCTTTTTCTCGTCGGCAAAATCCACAGAAGAAAAAAAATACAAGACAACATCCTGTGCCTTAAACCTCACAGCCTGGAAACTCACGTAGACAGAGTTCCATATCAGATTGCAGTACATAAATCCTTTATACAGCACTGGCTACCGGAACGTTCAATGTTCAACGTTGTATTTCCGTATAAACACGGAACTAGGGCACGCTGGTCTCACGTTGGAAGGTTCTTTTTTCTAACCTTTGTAACACTGTTTGTGACGCGGAGACTGAGCTGGCGGGTCCTGGAATGTTGACAAGAGCACACCATGGCAGCACTATCGCCAACACCCCCAGCATCCATCTGACGTCATTATTATGATGGCCAGGGCGGCCACGGAAGAGCTCCGCTCCAACCGCCACCCAAAGGCCGCCCGGATGAGCAGACCCAGCAGGACCAGCCCGGGGCTTCACAGACCGTCGCCGATTGCGCGACTGCCCGGACCGCACACTCCACGGCCCAACAACAAAGCAGCCACTAATGAGGAGGTACGTGAATCCACAGACCTATTTTGGTGCCTGCAGAGAAGGCACCGGCCGCGCCACATCACTTCAACAACTGGCGGTTGGGACCGCCTCCAGTTATGTCCCACAAACTGTCGGCATACCCGCAGGCTCCCCAGAGGCCCTGCAGTCAGACCCAGGGGCCATTCCTTAAACCGGTTCACATGCATAATAAGTAGTGCTCTTTCAGGGGAAAACATCCACGCCGTAACGGCGTCCAACGGGGCTAATACTACGACTGTATGGGTCCGCTCAAGTTCACTGCCCCTTAAGGTGCAAGCGCCAGCCCCCATTAAATTAAAACTTGGCGCAGTCTATCGCCAGCTCTGGCACACGGGGCACGCTCACCTTATGGCCAGGGGACAGCTTGGGGTGGCCGGTAGATGTCTCCTACTCCTCTGGCGTTCTCCCTCTTCTTCCTGCTGCATGTGCCCTCTGTCCTCCAGTTCCCTTTCCTGAAGTGCAGCACTTCCTCCTTAGACTGCTCTCCTTCCCCAGAGACCGTCCCCAGAGAAAATTCCTCGTCGCCAGTGTTAAGTTTAAGGTTTGGGAGTCAAAATATACACAGGTGGAGCCGCTCGTGGGTTTCATAAGTCTTTACTGGGTTCAGTCTCAGGACAAGTACATAAGGGCAGAAAGGTAAGTAACATAGGCAGGGGGAGACATCCACCGGCCCCCTCTTCCATTCAGTGCCAGGTCCCAACTGATTTTCTTAGAACCCTCATGCGCAGTGGAACACTCATGCAAGGTCCTGTCCAAACATTCCACAACACACTCAGTACAGCACCAACACATACTCACAGAATGGACAGGGGCAGATCAAATCTAACAGTGACCATAAGATTCAGAAAGTATTCCTAAATCTGCAGTGTTCATGAGGATTAAGGATGTACCCCAGGGTTCACCCCATTTACCCTGTAATGGAAGGACAGTAAACCAGTTTAAACGAATACATTGTTTTTCAAATAGTGATTTTTGACTTTAAGGAAATGGATCAGCATTAGATTAAGAAGATGTTTGTCAAACGGGCCTTTTCAAATGCTATTTTTTAGCTCTACATTTTTATTCAAATTCAATTTCATTTCAATTAAACTAAATAAGACAACAAACATATAGTAAATAGAAAGGGTAAGGGAATTAAGAGTGGGGATATCGGAGTCAAGCCACTAAGAACACCAAAAAGTAAAAGAAAAAAAAAAAAGATTAATCTGCAGAGTTTACGTCAAACGTAAATACCGCACTGATGAAAAGACACACACCTGCTTGTTTGTTGTTCCCATTATTATGGAAAGCCTTGCAATGCATTTCGGAGATTCATTTGAGTGATAGTCCTTTCCTTGCGACATTACCCATCATTCACACATGGCTCCACTTTTCTCAATATCCCTTTCAAGATGAGTCAGTGAAATTCATTAACACAATGATCTCTTGCGGTGCGCTGAGATATATTGACATAAGGCATGTCTGGGTTGGTGTCTGGCTTTGCAGCCTTGTTTCTCACTTCTGTTATATACGTTTCATTACTGTGCACTGCCAGTGCCTTTTCAATGTTAAGTAAATGGGATTTGTTTTTCCTTGACTCATCATGACTCATCTGTACATAATCGTGTGACTCAACAATGAAGGTGAGCTTGACCCTAGTGACCAAATAGACGTCATTACCCAGAATAATGCTTGAAATCAAATATGACACCAAAATAACGATTCATCCAAGCGTTTCATGGAGAATGATTATTCTCTGTGGCAAAATATTATACACAATGTGATGTTCTCATAACTGCATTATATGCATGATATGTATGATTCTTCTACATAAGGGACTACATTATAATTCACCCAAAACATTGGTATTTTTATTAGAATATTAGAATGTTGGCAGTTAGATTGCAGACAATGTAGTGGCAATAATTAAGAAATAAGGCCCGAGATGGGCGGCATTACCTCTCCAGTTACAGGCCCGAGTGACGCAAGGGCCTTTATGCAGGCCCCGGGGCATTAGCTGAAGCGGTAATGTCCCCCCCACCCCCAGGAGAGGCTTATTTCTATTAGTACACCTGCCCGTTGGACCGGGGTACTAATATAATCTTTTCAGAAGTTGTGAAACACTGTCAGCATTTCACAACTGAAAAGAAAAAAAGGAAAAAAAAGATGTCCGACATGGAACAGGGATAAGGGACCCTTCTCCCTTTCCATGGCGGCCATTCAAAAAAGAAGAAAAGAGTAAATGGCCATTAAAAGTCATTTTAAAACAGTAAACACAGAAATGGCTGCCAGGAAATGGGAAGAAGGGACTACATGTTGTCCCTTTTCCCTTTCCATGACGGGCAGGCGTGAATATAGAGGGACATCAAAGGGCACAGAAGAAGTGCAGTTAAGGCTTTACTGGGTTGGTAACTACCCGGCCAGCGCCAATGAGATTGCATAGTACAATCTCATTGTCCCTTGCCGGGTACTAATGACTGTTATATTCTCCTCTCTCAACATTCTATAATTTCCCTTTTGTTTCGCTCTGTTTTAAATAGAAAATTCTCACTTCAAATGATGGCATGTTCTAGTAACATTGTAGCCCTTCATCTTTGGTTTTACGAACAAGAGGAATGGCAGGAGCTAGGCTGAAGCAGCCGCAGTGCTGCTGCAGTTTTGCTTGCTGGTGGTGCTGGGTTGGAGGTGTCCTGTGGGGCTAGAGCTGCATTGTCTGGTGGCTGTAGCTGGTGTGTCTCCTAAGTGCCTACAGGGTTACCAATTGTTGTGGGGGGACACTGGAGCCTGCAGTTTGCAGAATTGTGCTTGCTGATGCAGATTAACAGTTGATGGGCCTGACAACGTTAACCAACGTGGGCTATGGCCATGCTTTCTCTGCCTTTAAGTGCTGCTTGTTGCAGGATCCTGCCATCACCCGAGGACCTCTGCTTTGTAGTCTGGATTTTCCTGCACTCTGTTGGCCAAGCCAGCCTGTTGCCTCGGTCCAAGGACCATCTTCCCTTCCCCATGCACCATCTTTTCTCACCCATCTCTTCCCCTTCTTAGGGTGTATGCAGCTTGGATTTAATCAGTCTGGCTGTTGCTGCAGTCTTTCACCTTTATTCAGCGTCTGGCGGTTGGAGGAGTGGTAGTGAGCAGCAAAGGTGATTTATGCTCTGGTGTCTCTTGCATTACTGATACAGTTAAAGGTTTCCAGGAGGCTGTTTATTCTGCCTTCAACTCCAAAGGTGGCTTGCAGCCTTTCCTTGACATGTCAGGTGATGCATTGGTCCTTTGATGGCTCTAGTTAGCCTTTAAATGGCAGGTTGGGATTTTCCCTTCAATTGGCTGCCTTGTATTATCTTGTTCATGGTGTTGTGCCAATATCTCCGTGTTGGCTCATTTCAATTTACAGTCAAAGTGGATAATCATATGATTTTCTTTCCTTTTTGGTATCTCATTATGATTGTTTCTTGCTTAATCTCTTCTGTTTGTTTATAAATATAATTTTACCACTTTTTTACTTTGGTGAACTACATCGGTGCTAATGGTGATATGCCCCTCTGACCTTAACTTGGGCGGTGGGCCGTTACCGACAGGGTCAGCCCTCCGCCTCGTCACATATCACCTCAGTATAAACCCTTAGGGAAAGCTATAGTTAAGCAACAATGCTGCATTCTGACGCCCATGTTAATAGAGTGCATTTCTAGATACTAATGACTAGAGTTACGCTAATGGGTCATAGCTGCCACACAGTTTGTGGATTCAGTGTTTTAAGATAAAAATAAATAGATGCCAAGGAAATGAAATGCATGGTCCTCTTTTCTGAGAACACTCAAGAATGCTTATATTGCGGCTTGTAGTACACACAATTAAGATCAGGGCTTGCAAAATCTACTAGCCCACTACCATTGGTGAGTAGTTTTTATGAAGGCTGAGCACCATTTGCAGGATACTCGACCTTGCTGGCAATTATGGGGTGTTACAAACTTATTTTGTATTTACTGCATACACACTGTTTGTAGAAACTGGAAAATGCAAGTTTCACTGTGCATGCTTGGCAGCATTGCACCAAATATGAAGTGTGCTTGTGGCGACATGCACCATTTGACAAAAAGCACTGGTCAATATTTTGTCACCAGTCGCCTTGGGGCGAGTGCATTTCTCTTAGGTCGAGTATGTAAACTATGGAACCTGCCCTGCAGGTCTAGTGGGACTTTTAATAATTTGTTAGGTCTGAAGATGCTATTTTTGCTTGCACATTGTAATCTGCAGCCACTTTGGTTAAAACAATCATGTGTTCCCTGTGCTTTTTGCCCTTGTTTACAGTGGGAACCACAGGATTCACTTTTTGGGTGTGATCTAGATTACACAAGAGGGCTTCAATCTCATTAAGTCACTTGCCTAATCAATTTGTTATATAATAATTGTTTTTTTATAACACACTTAATATCAAAGAGGTTTCTGAGCGCGGATCCGGGATTCAAACCTGTGTTGCTCTGCATCGTCTTGGGCTGATCTCTTAACGGACTTCAGGGTGGGTAAAAACATAGTGGCTTTCTTCTTTACCATCTTTTGGTGTTAAGTGCCCTTCTTTATTCCCTAAAGTGCAATGTGCAATAGTACAATAATCTGGCTCTGATACGATATATAAACTAATATACAGGCTAAAACATACACCATTTACTCATTAAAAACTGTAGCCGAGTTCAGCTAAATAATTAAAAAGGTGCTATCAATTTTCTTCCTCTGTACCCTTCATAAATTACAACACGGGTGGTCTCTGGCAAGGTGTGAGAAGGCCCGACAGCTTAAAGAGCACCCCTAGCCTGACTCTGCCCCCACAGCACTCTCTTATGATCAGAGGAACTACAGTTTTTTCTTGCAATTTCACGTGGTATTGACCCACTGAAATATATTACACAAATATCCAGGTAGAGTCACATTCAGTAGAGGACAAATTTGGTATGTAGAAACCAGCCAGCCAGAGGGCTGTGATCCTGTGGAATTAATCTCTGGATCAAGTTGACAAAATAAACACAGCCCCTATTTGTGCTATAGGGTGTGAAATTCCAGATCTGTAACCGCCCGGGGCCCAATGTCTTGCGAGCAGGAGCAAAGATGTGTGCAGTAGCACCTGGAGCATTCCAAGTGCCAGATGGGATTACCAATAAATGATCTCTGGCCCAAATAGCTGGACAGACTCAAAGAATATGGCAAAATACTACTTTATTATCAGCTCAATAAAGTAGGGAAATCTGCGAACAAACTGATTGTAGTTCACACACTCTTGAAGAATTTCAATTATACAAATGGCTGTATACCTAAATGCACATCAGCTATGACATCATCCTACATGGCAAACAGTAAAAACCTATCGAACCAAGGGATTGGTTAGGGGAACATATATACCTATGGCTTATTTAGGTGTTAGTAACCTCATTGACTGCCCCTTATCAAGTAAACATGCCTTAAACTACTTCTAACTGTGTATAATACAGATAGTAGCAGAATAACAGCAGCGTGTTGGCTTCTGAAACAATGTATAATCCGTCATTACATAGGCCCTCATGATTGGTTGGCATTCTCTCCCAACCTTGGACATTTGGCTCGTTAGCCGCACGTAGGCAAAACAAAACCCAGGTGCGGGGAACAACGTCAGACAACTGCCCACTTGGCCAGTTAGCCTACCATCTCTCATCAGTTAGGCCCTAAGCCAAGGCTTCTTCTTTGTAGTGGACCTTGCTGACTGTTCTCTTCTTCAGAACTTTAAAGGAAGTGAAGGTAAATTGCTATTTTCGTCTGGAGCTTAATGAATAGGCCTTGTTTCGTGGTCTTGCACATCGTGTGAGGAGACCATGATTTTGCCCATTCTGACATTCTATTTAGTGCTATTTGATTTAATTATACTGGCTGCTCTTACTCCTCTTGGCCTCAGGAGATTTGGTTGCTCCGACTTACATATACGTTCTGCATCTTTGATTGTACAATACTTGGCACTTGCAAATGCTCACTCCTTTACTTAATCTAAGAGAAATATGTTGTGTGCATGTAGCTAATCCTCCTTGACTCCTTTCGTACCTTGCAATTGCTTCTTGCTGTGGCATCCTTGATCCTAAGCTACGCAAATATTATTTGTTCTTGCACAGAGCTGTATTCCAGAGTCTCTTTCCTTCAAGCTTCTCACTTACTATTTATACAGAGTCGACATCCATTTTCTCATCATTGCTGCTTTACCCGTGTTATATTTTCTTTTGCAGCAAGCTTCTATATATCTCATCTATCTTGCATTTCTGCGTATATACATCTACTGCATCTCTTCTCACTTATCTTCTTACTGTATATGATGTCTTCATATTCGCATAAATGTTCACTTTGTCACTTCAGTTACATCTTTATTCTTGAAGTATTTGCAAATCGTTTCAGTGCATCCTCATGTCTCCTCTTCATGACGTCATGTTACACTTGTCAGATTTCACCTATAGTTCTTCTGTGTTCAATGGTGTCTGCAGACATCCTTCTACCATGTCAGTTTGAGGGTACATTTGATACGGTTGTCTGAGTGCATAACACTAGTGTCATGTCCAGTGTCTTCTTTTTGTTTTTCCAATATGATAGAGGTGAGGTGGTGGGCACTATAGATGACGTCTACATCTGCCTCTCTACAGATGCTTCAGGGGGGATCAGGCTCTGCAGGGTGGTATCAAGTTTTCTTTAAGCAGTCCAACGCTCACCTTTTAATAGGTTCTTGATCCATCTCTCCCCTGCCTGGTTTTTAGTTGTACATGCTTGCAATTACACAGAGCGGAACTACAACAAGTGTGCAACCTTACAGCAAGACACATTCAACACCAAAACAGGACTGACACCGTCACCCAAAGGAAGTAAGTATTTCCAAACCTTGGGCTAAGTCCCTCTTGTGTGCAGCAACGGGGAGAGGTGGACCATTAAAGCTTTTGTGGTGAGCGTGTAACTGTTAAGGGGGCGCTTGTGGTATGCTATCTCCCTGCACCGGAGCAGTGCAACAGGCTTAGCCACCTCAGTGAGCGAGGATTGTGATCAACACGCTGTGTACATGAAATCTAGAGGCTACCCTGGATAGGCCTTTGAATGTGACCCTAAGACATGCTTGTGTTGTGGATGAATGTGCAAGCTTGAAGTGGTTCTGGGCTTACCATATTGATCTGTGTCCCTCTGGTGGGTGAAGCTCACGCTGGGGACACTCGCGGTTAAGGCACATCACATAGGAGCAAAGCGGAGAGGTGGGTCCTGTTGTGAGTACTACAATAACTCCAGCACAACGTTATTTATCTTATTACTCATTTATTCAAGTTGGGTTCTGAGCAGCGACCTCCCTGCTTAGCAGCCATCAGCTGACACCCTTGCAACCTGGAGCTGCTTCACACTCTAGACCCAAGTAACACTCCAGGTTCCATGAGTGCACATTAGTAAACAGCATCAGGGAAACGATGTACATGTGAAACATGAGACCATCATAAAATAATCTATGCACACACTAAGTGTTCCTTGATACACAAGGGAAATCAGCAGGGAAGATCAACTCCCTAACACCTCCCTTCCTTCCTCCAGACACTGTTCAGCTCACCTCTCTTTATCACCGCCATCCTTCCCTTGCTCCACCCACCTACACCTCTAACCAGGATGGATTCACCCAGATCTTTCACTATTTCCATCTCTTCTGAAAACCTGGAATCTCCTTTCCTCACCTTGAGTGTCAACTTCAACTTTACCACATCTCCCGGACTCACCCTGACCATCCTACAACAATTCTTTACATCAATTCTTTCTTTGGCCTTCTCACCAGACAGACAAATCCTCTCTCTAATGGTTTCCACCTCTATTTTTCCATACCTCGACCTGCTCATCCAACCTGGGCACAGATGCATATTGGGCTCCCTCACTTTCAAAACCTCAAACAGTGCCACTTCCCTGACAGTGTGAGGCACCAACCTATACTGTAAAGTTCTCTCCATAACTGCCCTTATCCAATCCCCACTTGTTGCCACCATAATTATGATGATATCCATCAACGTGCAGTTAAATCTCTCAACACACCCATTGCTCTGGGGGTAGTACAATGCCGTATTGACCTGCTGTATGCCATATCTCTCCAAAAATGCATTGAATTCCTTCGACACCAACTGCAGGCTATTATCTGACGAACACTTGCATGGGAACCCGTCATGCCAAAACAATGGCTCCAAAAACCTGAAAATACTACTAGAAGTCCCATCCTTCAATACAAAAACTTATGGCCACTTAGACAACATATCCATGACCACAATCAAGTAAGTGTCCTTGGTCTCCCTAATGTTAAAGAGACCCAGCAAATCTACTGCAATCTCATCCCATGGCACTTTGGGACTATCACGCACCTTCATAGGCGGCTTGTGCATCGCAATACCTTTATCACCATCCCGACAATGAGCGCCCTCCTTCACCATGACCTCCACTTCCTTGTCCAAACCAGGAAACCACAAATCAGCTCTAATGAGAGCTTTCATCCTAGCCAGACCTAAATGTCATTTGTGGCCCAAATCCATTAACAGAGTTTTCATCCCTTCAGGAACCACCAATCTGTGCCCCCTATATAAGTAAGACTCTAACACACAATTCATCTCTCACTCTCCTGTATTCTTTAACCTTCTCCTCTTCACTAGTATTGGAATTCTTACATAGAAGTTCCAATACCATCTGATACACCTTGTCCTGAATGCACACGTCATCCCAATCCTTTTGTTTAATGCATTCTTTCACTTGAAAAATACCTGAAATTCCTTCTTCACTTCTGTCATCTTCATCATCCACTATTGAGCATTCAACCGCTGATCTAGGCAAAGCGCCTGCTACCACATAACGTCTCCCTTGAACATGATCCACCTGAAACTGTAAACCCTGCAGACTGCTCACCCATTTCATGATCCTTCTCGACACACCCTCCAGACCACCATTATTAAATATGCTCACACGTGGTTTATGGTCAGTGCTCACCCTGAACTCTCATCCCCAAAGATATATTTTAAATTTTCCAAACAACCACACACATGCCAGCGCTTCTTTTCCCACCACTCAGTACCTTTTCTCCACATCCTTAAGTGTCCTCGAGGCAAAAGCAATTGTTGCCAACTCCCCATTGTGTTCTTGCATCAACACTGCCCCCAGACCACTGTCACTCACATCAGTATTCACAACTGTTTTACCATGTTCTTCAATTCCAGCCAGGACAGGTGCTAGTATTCTACTTTGCTTGACATTCTCAAACTCCTTGACACGTGCTTAACTCCAATCAAAAGCCACACCCTTCCGAGTGAGTTTACTTAAATTTTGAGCCTTAGTTGAGAGACCCTCAACAAACTTGCTATAGAACTCTACCAAACCTAAACATTATGCCACTTCGCTTTTGTTCCTCGGTATCGGTATGTTCCTAACAGCCTCAACTGTGTCATTTTTGGTTTCACCCCACTCCTGGATATCTCATGCCCCAAATAAGTCACTTTATCTGCTCTGAAAGTGTACTTCACTTTGGCAATTGTTAACCCAAACTCTTTGAGAATTTCAAGCACTCTCCTCAAATGACCATCATGTTCTCCTGCCATACCACCACACACCAAAACATCATCTTGATAAAACAGTACACCTTTTTCATGCCCCAACAATCTATGCATTACATTTTGAAACACACTGCCAGCCAATACCAGTCCAAACGACATGTGCCTGCATCTAAATAAGCCAACAGGTGTTATAAATGCTGTAAAATTAATGGATTCCTGATGCAGTTCTAGTTGGTGGTAAGCTACTCTTAGATCCATGGAAAATACATTTGCCCCAGCCACTCCTTCGTCACTCTTTCCCGAGTGAAGTTCTCTGATACACGACTTAGTGCGCTCAATGTTTTTAGCAATTTCAATAGCTCTGTCTAGTCTGGGGTTACGTTCTCTCAACATTTCTTCTCTAATCTTGTTGTTCATGCACTTTATCATCAATTGGTCACGTAAATGTTCTTCTTGGTATTTTGTGAAATGACACTTGACTGCTAGTCCTCTCAATATTGTAACAAATTCTTCAATTGATTCTCCTGTTTTCTGTTCTCTGTTAGCAAAATGATAGCATGCTAGAATTATATTTTCTTGAAATTCGTAATGCTTGCCTAGTTTGGCAATGCACTTCTCATATGGGCCCACATCACCAATTCTTGTTGGTTCTGGTAGATTTTTTAAGACATCTTGTCCAGCTTACCCCAAACAATGGAATAATAGTGCTTCCTTTCTTTCATTACAATAGTTTGGCCCAAACACTGCCAGCACATATTTCGTGAACACATCTCGCCAATCACACCACCGTACTTTTGGTTCACCTGGTGATGCCAAGGCCAAGAAAAACATAGACCCTGGAACATTGGCCATGTCAATCTTTGTCTACAATTAATCCTTCGCTACAATTGGTCACCGCTTGCAGCAACAAAGACGAAGGGTTTGTGTGTGTTCACAATCAATCTTTGTTTACAGTTGGCCACCACATGCAATTGTCTTCTCCATAAAAATCCGTAATCAGTGTTTCTTTTTTTGTTAAACTGCAACGAAGAAAAAGAGCTGATGTGAGGATTATTCTTCAATGAAATGCCCTGATTTCAAGAGGGCCGTGCATACGCTCACGCAGTAGGGTGCTTTATTCTAATGTTGTTTTAACAGAACTGTTACACTGCACGGCTCGAGTACACGGCCTGTAGCGCTCGCTCTGATGTCGCCTGCCCTTGCCGCTTGCTCAAATTAGCTTCCTTATATTTTTTTCTCACGCTGTACCCCAGCTGCCAAGACTCAACACGCTTGCACCTCACCTCCAATTCTCCTCTGCACCGGGCCAGAGCAGCTGCTCTTGCTTCTCTTCAGCTCTGGGCCAGAACATGCTGATGTGGCTGCTCTTACTTAGCTCTGCTCTGTTCGAACTTCATTCTATGGGTCTTTGGCGGTTCTGCGCTGGCCCCACACAGACAGCCACTCGCTTGGTAGGGCTACCCTGTTTTCTCCTGGCACTCTTCGCTCCTCAGTCTTTCTTCCAGGAGAGATCAAGCACTCATCAGCGCAGTCGGAAGTCGCTGCTACCTGACAAGCTTGTCGCCAGTTGTTGTGAGTACTACAATAACTCAAGGATGTTATTGATCTTATTACTCACATTTATTCAAGTGAGGTTCTGATCAGTGACCGCGCAGCTCAGCACCTATCAACTGACACTCTTGGAACACAGAACTGCTTCACACTCTAGACCCAAGCAACACTCCAGGTTCCATGAGTGCACATTAGTAAACAGTAACAGGAAAACTATGTACATGTGAAATAAACAGCAACAGGGAAACTATGTACATGTGAACAGCATAATATTATCTGTACACACACATAGTGTTCATTGGTACACAAGGGAAAGCAGCAGGGAAGATCAACTCCCTAACAGGTTCCATTGTTGAAACTGAAATAGTATTACTGCCTGGAGCAATCACGCAGGAGGATGGAGGAGTGGCAATCCCATCATTGAAACTGAGGTAGGACTACAGCCTCCTCTATTAATGCGATGAAAAGGAACTAGTCAGATTCCACATTGATAAAACAGAAGTAGAACTACAAAGTGCATCTTTTGCCCACAAAATCGGAAGGTTGCTTGCTGTGGCCATATTTGTGTCATGTCTAGCAAACAGTCCCTGACATCGGGGAAGATGAGCAGTCTACTTTCTCAATTCATGCCTTCCCCAGGTAAGCCCAACATTAATTGGGAGACATGGAAAGACAGTTCCAGGATTATATTTTGACCATACATGAACCTTAGCAGCAATGAAAGGAAAACGGCATTCCTCATGCACTAGGTCCAAACACCCTGCACCCACCACCCTACCTGAGCTTTGGTGTTCTGCTCTCCACTCTTTCCTCCCTGGTAGCTTGTAGATCCATTTCTACCATTTGCCGACCCACACTCTCCTCTGTTAGTTCCCTGCTCCCTTTTTCTCTGTTTCCCTCACTGTGTTCTTCCCCCTATGATTGTAAAGCTCTCCGTTGCTTCCCAAAGCCAGGTCTACCCTCAATAAAAAACCCAATAATAATAATGATAACAATAATACACTTTTAGTCTTCACAGAATCCCAGCCTATAGTCTCCTCCCATGTTGCCAGGGGAAGGCAGCCACTACCTGATCCTAACCCTGGGGGGGGGGTATTAGCCGGGTGAACCACTTGGGAGGAGGAGGCCACTGAGGGAATATGATGACTCTGTTAGGAGAGATACAGTATTCATCCTCTTCTGAGGGTGAGGGTTCTCTAATACCTGAATAACTAATGACGTGTTGTCATACTAAGGTTCCCCTCCCAAAACTATCCAAAATGTCCGTTTTGAAAACCCTTATGGTAAACACAGGATTGATACATCTAAGGGTGTAAGGGTCGAGGAGTTAAGACAACTATTTCTGATAGTTATAATTCTACATTATGTTTGAATTATCAAACAAAGAATAAACCATTAATTACTTTGAAAGCCTCCCCTAAATGTACATTCTATAAATCAGTACAACAGAGTGAACAAAATGATATTAAAATGAATAAGAACATTGAGAACTTCAAGTACCATAAAGCTCTTAATACTGAGATGAGCAAGAGGGGCTCAGAGTTGTAGAACTGTAGCTTGCAGTCTAGTGGTTGTAATGACCCACACCTGAGTGGGACCTTTAAACATTTAGAGGCCCTTCATGTGCGGCCCATTAAGGGAAAGTAGTGGAAGCAGCAAAAGCAGGAGGGAGAACGAGCCGCCGGAGCCACCGCTGTGTTGCAAGCGGGAGGCCGCATTGAGAGATTGGCAGAAGTTGGGAATTCTGAATGCAGAGTACACACAGTAGGAAGCTGCACTAATGCTAGCTGTCCCATGGTAGAGAGAAGCTCCCCTGATCCTGCATCTTACTCCGGTGGTTGGCGTTCACTGATGTACATGCGCAGCAGAGAAAGCGCCCTTTTCTGGAGGTGTGAGTAGCGGCGTGTTATCGGAGCTGTCAAGTGCCCGACCATCCTGATGAATGAAGAAACCAAAGCAGCAGGTCCAACAGAGATGCAAGGAAAGACTGGTGAATTGGCCTTTGATAGGGAACCCCGGAGCACTGCGATATAGACCGCTGACACAAAGTAAAGCTTTCGAATACCAAAATGTTGAATTAAAGCATTTTGGGTGCAACTCTTTGTTTGAGTATTGTAACAACCATTGCCAAAGTTAAAAGGGAACAATATACAAATAAAATGACTAATCTATAAACAGGGAGAATACCTGTAAAAGAACATTATAATCAGCAGTGCCTAAGCCAAAGAAAGGCAACTATAAATGGAAAGGGAGACAATTTCATAATAAGGGCTATCTAGAAAGGAAACCTTGTAAACTGCATTACCAACAGTTAATTCATGATGTAGAAGGAAACCAAGGATGGCAGGAGAAAAGCCCTCCTTATGTGAATCAGAAAGAGGAAAAGAAATGTAACCTACATTGCCTGTGGCAAATGAATCAGTTTGAGAGACATTGTCAATGGGTGCTGTATCCTTATGAAAGAAGTTGTAAAAACCATTGCTGTTGTTGAAAGTCAAAAGACTTCTCAAAGAAGAAGTTTTTGATTTACTTTTCCTTAATGAGGATTTAACTGTGGAAAGTCTGAAGCAAACCTAGCCACAAAGTACTAGTGGTAGTAGTAGTTTTATCCTGGCAGACGAATATACCGGGAAAGGGCCCATTAGTGGCGAGTGGACCACAAAGAAGACATTTTGAAGTACTCCAGTGTGGTAGAAGGCTGCGGTGGAAAGGAAGTGACAAGTCCCCTAAAATGTGTTCTGATGAACTATTGTAAAACCCTCCTGGCAGAACTGTGTTGCTTATGAAAAAGAAATATGAATTGAGGAAAAGTAGTTGGTATTCAAAAAAGAGAATAATTATATTCCATACTTATTGGATATGAGACGACAAAGTCTTTCTGGTTGTCAAGCAGATGATTGTGGAAACTTTGACACTTGTTTTGAAGAGTGAGGAAACATGTTTGAAAATAAAGCATTCCACTTGCCAAGTGAAGGACTTATGGAATGAAAAGGAACTTTGTGTTATACTTGGAGTGGAACTTGGCTATAAAAAGAACTTTCTTGATTTGAACTTTGGTTTGAAATATACTAAATTGAATCTGGGGAAGGGGATCCAACACTGGTGACAAGGATACATGTTTATCACATTTTTATTTTTTTTTATTATTATTTTTATACGGTTTGTTCAACCTTTAAAAACACAGGACAGGAAAATCACACCCAATCAACAACATCTCCTTATCCTTTTTTAAAATCAATTTCCCTCGCCACCCTTCTACACTCAATTTCACAAGTTACATGAATCTTGGTGTCCAAGCCGTATTCACTGCAAAGGTTCATTCGACTCTGGGCACTTGAGTTGGTTCCTTCATGTCCAATCTTGTTTTTAAGACCTGGAGCAACGTTATCAGATTAAACAATACAGTTCGGTTTGAGCCTTCGAAGAACATTTCCCACCATTTTTCCAAGCTCCTTGGGCTAATATTATGAATGATTGGCGAAAAAATCCGTCCTCTTTCTTTCTCAAAACTCGGGCATGACATGATCAAATGCTTTAGAGATTCTATATCAAGATTGCAGAAGCGGCACCTTTGATCAATATTTGCATACTTAGGCCAAGAGCTTAAACGTTTTTTTGTACTTAGTGCATTTAATATGAATCTCATGTACAAGGCTCTTGCGTGCTGATTTGGCAGATGCGTTAGGTAAGAGTGGCGTTGATTGAAAGCTTTCGCCTCGCCTGGGACTTCGTGCATTAACTTACACTTTGTTCTTTGATCACAGGTCTTAATCCAATCTAGCCGCCAAATCTTCATCTTTGCTGCATCTGGATTTTCCACTAGCAAAGCAGTAGTGATGTCGTACTCGCCTAACAGATCTTGACATAGCTGATTCCACTTGGCGAGTATTGTATAGTCTTTTGCACTATCAGGCATATGCACAATTAGAAATTGGGGTGCCGGAGTCCTTAGCACCGTTTTACGGTAAAGGCTTAGCAGGTTCCACAGAACTCTTGCATGTATTGAGATTAAGCCAAGCTCGTATCGTATACAAACAGTTGCGACCCCCCTCGGTAGGTGAAGTACACGAGACCAAAAGATGTTTTCTAGTGAGTTCCATAAGTCATTAGAGCAGCCGAAGGCATTTTCCCCTCCGTAGATCAGACTCGGGACCACTTTCTGCTGAAAAAATAAAATTGCCGGCTTCAGCGAAAATTTGCCATATTTGTTGTTAATTAAGCATGCTTGGCTTGCTAATTGCCGACATTTACTTTTTACCACTTCCGTCCAAGGTGCATCGTTTCTGCTTGCACTGATGGTCATACCTAGATATTTCATACGTTGTACAATCTTGATGCGTTCGTTGGCAATATACCAATGCTCTTTCGACCCCTTACCGAGGACTCCTTGAAGGTTCCCCAATATCAAATTTTCGGTTTTTAGTCTATTGATTTGCAATCCGTTTGATGTTATGTAGGTATTTATCAGATTCATTTTTCGCTGAAGACCTATCGGCGCCTGGTCTATTAAGACGAGATCGTCAGCGTATAGCAGGTAATTGATGGGTACTCCGTGGATTTTTGGGGGGAACAGATTGTTACCACAGAAAATCTCGTTCACATCCGATATAAACAAGTTGAATATTGTTGCTGCCAAGGGGCAGCCCTGCTTCACACCCTTAAGTGTTTTGATTTTTGCAGACAGAGTGCCCTTCAAGTCCAACCGAACTCTAATAGACGTCTCAGAGTGTAGTTCCTGAATTGCACTCAATAAACTAGGCGGACAGTCCCATTTACTCAGTTTTTCCCACATCCTCTCTCTGTTGATACTATCAAACGCCTGCGAGAGGTCAATCAGAGCCAAATAGATTTTTGTATTAGTTCTGAGTGCTTCCATCTTTAGGAGATTTAATAGCAACAGGTTGAGGCCACAACCTACTCCTCTTACGAATCCAGCTTGTCTCTGATCTATGTGCTTAGATTCTTTTGCCCACCTCACAAGTTTGCGTTGAAGCAGAGTTGCATAAATCTTCCCCACAACATCAAGAAGTGCTATCGGGCGATAGTTTTTAGGGTTGGTTCGATCACCTTTTTTAAAGATGGGAACCACAATAGCACTTTTCCATGAGTTGTGGGTAGATCCACTCATTGCAATGCGATTAAACAGAGTGACACAGAAGTCTGCCCATAGTTCTGGATTACGTTTGATTGTGTAATTAGTTAGTCCATCAGGACCTGGCGCTCTGGATTCACTCAATCCCTTGATTATTAAGAGAATTTCATCTCTTTCAAATTGCAAGTCCCATTTGGATTCGGGCAGGAATATACTGGCGCTTGTTGGATCGTCTTTGCTGAATAATGTAGAGTAGAATACGACCCAGGCTTGCTCACTAACAGCATTAGCCTGTAGAGCATATTGTGATGTTGCACTGTTGTTTATTAGACTCCAGAATTCAGCTGAATTGCGCCCCTCCATTTTTTCCATCATCTTCTCAGAGTCATTTTGTAATATAATGGCCGCGTGTGACTTAAGCCAATGTTTGTATTTCTGTTTGATCATTCTTCGAATTTGTTTTACATTTATATTGCGGATGGTTTTGGTTTTCCTTAATTCCTGTCTCATCAGACGTTTATGCTGTAGCACACAAAGATCAAATTTGTGTTTACGGTGTAATTGAACATGGCTCAATTTAGATCTTCTTTCTTCAAATTGAACTAGTAAATGTTGATATTCGAGAGCCTCAGTATTTCCTTTAAATTTTGATGTTATTGCCTCTACTTCAGTATCTAAAAGATTAAGTCGAATCCTGCTTGGGCCTATTTTTACCATATGAGGCCATACTTGCTGCGGGCAGGCACATTTTTTGTGAAGAGTCAGTTGTACCATTTCATGATCACTATGAACCATTTTTTGGACGTTGAGGTGCAGAACTCTCGTAAGAAGATTTTCGGTTACGAAAATGTAATCAAGTACTGATGTTGATTCATCTCTTCTCCAAGTTGACTGCGCCGGAATATCGCCTATGGTGTTGCCGTTTAGCATGTGTATTGCACGAAGGTCCATTTCATCGCACCATTGAGCTGCTTTAGGTTCAAGTTGGAATTTCTCTTTCACGCAGTCCAAGTTCAAATCACCACAAACAATCAGATTCAGCGAGGCTTCTGTCCCAAGGAGGTCGTCTATCACAGTTGTCACAGTGTCAAGAAAAGAAGATGCAAGTTTGTTTCGATGGTTCCAATATACATTAAGAATATGTAGGCGGTCAATGTTCTTTTCATTAGGTTGGGATACGCCAATTGTTGAAAGTTGAATAAAGGGAGACAGGTTCTGAGAGTCTATAATCCTGAAACCCGCCGCCTTTCTCACTGCTGTCAGCAAACCCGACATAGGTCTTCCTTTGGCTTGGCGAATCGCCGGGTTACAAACAATTTCAAAGCCTTCTAAAAGAGGACTGAAGCTGAGCCAAGTTTCTTGAAGGCACAGCAGATCCAAATTAGTTGCCCATGATGTTTGAAACAAGTGACTAAAGCCTCTAGTATTCCAGGAAGCCAGTCGACAGACATTTTGCGTCTCAGACGTCGGGCGTTATTTATTATCACTCTTATTTAACGAGCCTGCAAGCCAAGACCAATCAGATTCTACTTGAGTTAAAGCGGGCTCACTTGCACTTTCCGCAAATGTCTTAGAACTGCGTATGGGTCCATTCACAGTGATTCGTATACACTCTCCTGTCAGCATGTGTTTAGATGATTTTGCCACAGAGATAGGCTTCAGTGCTGGGCTTTCAGACAATATAGCGGATGGTCGTGTTTCAGGCTGCTGTGTGTAGGCTCGACTCTTCCCATCTACTGTGCCACAAGGATCTCTTTTGTGAATTGGCAATTGCAAGCAGCCATCTGCTCTTGATATATCGAACCCCAAGGACATTAGGACAGGCCCAGCATCAAGCAAAGCTTCAGCGATCAATTTTGATTGAAGATGTAAAATGACAGCATCATTTTTCTTCTCGTCATAGAATTCTACAATTCTAGAATCGTCAGATTCAATTACTCTTAGGCTAGGAATCAGGTGACACAACCAGAGTACGTTGTGCCGATTTAAGATTAGATCATCCGAAGATTCAATACGCTCGAGTAACAAGCGTTGCAGACTATGAGAATCTTGTTTCGCTGAATGAGATTCTCTTTCCTTATTGGCGTTTTGTTTCATCTTCGGTAATTTCTGCGTCTCTTGTTGTAACTTAACCCGAGGGCTAAGTACCGGTCCCCTAGGAAACCTTCCAGGGTCACAAGATACACCAGCGAGATCAGGGAGCACCGTCTCGCTAGCCGTCGGCATCTTTACCTGTCCGTTACATCCTATTGTAACGCTCACCTGATTCCCGTAGAGGCGCCGGTCTTGACTGGGCGTATATCGTATCTTCAAAGGTGATGTGTAACACACGGCTGGCTCTTTGGGCTGGACCTCTGTGCACTGTATGTCTGACTCGAAGGGTAAGATGTCTGCAGATAGAAAATATGGGATTAAGGAACTGGGTTATTGAATGTCTCTCTCTTCTTCCCTTTCTCTTCTCCTGTAGAACCCCAAAGGTTAACGCTCTCACCTTAGGTAAGTGAACGCCGTGCTCTCCATCTGCCTCGGGGCAGGGTGCTGTAACCAGTTTCTTCACTGGATAAGGGGAGCAGGCCTCTTGACTTCAGAGGACTGCTGTCCGTCGTTTACTGCACGAACGGTAAGTTTCGAGTAATTCTAATGTCTTTAAAGTCTTTAGTAATGATGTTTCTTGTTTTGCAGGGTTCCGGCGATGGCGGATGACGGGCTGAAGTGAGTTGAAGATGGAGCCCGTGTGATGAATAGAAGCGCCGGAAGCACGTAAGTAAGCGCTTGTTGCCTGCTTCACGATGCGCTCTAACTGTCTTTTTATTTTGCAGGTACAAGTTCGGAGCGGCTGCAGGGTGCCGGAATACCCACTGGGTTAGATGTGGAAAGGAGTAATGGCACGTGAGTATTAAAGTTCCCCAATGTCTTTAAACGCACCTTGTTTTGTCTTTCAGATGCGGGATGCAGCGCCGAAGGCCTCCGGAGCGTGCAAAGAGTTGGTAAGCTTTTGTCTTTCAGATGCCGGAATGCAGTGTGAAGACCTCCGGAGCGCACAAAGAGTAGGTAAGCCTTTGTCTTTCAGATGCCGGAATGCAGCGCGAGGCGTTGGTGACAGCCGATGGACCAGGTAAGTGAAGAGCTGTCACTGAAGACCGTAATGCTAACCTGTTCTTTCTTGTCTTTATAGGTGTTGCTGAAGACTGGATTCAGGATGGTAAGCCTTTTTCCTTAGGCCCAGGATCAGATGCAGAAGACACGATGAGCGTTCTGCTGCAGAGGATGCAGAATAACGCAAAGCAAGATTCATCCATCGGGTGTGGTTTAAATAGCCTCCTGTAGTGCTTAGGTGTCTCCTTCCACAGCCACGCCTAGGTAAGAAAAGAGTTCCTGCTTTCCAGAAGAGTTCCAGTGTTCTGAATCTAGGGAGTGGCTCCTGCCCCACCCAACAGGAAAAGTAGTTCCAAACAGAAGAGGAACAGAGGCTCAACTGGCAGGCAAGTAAGCAGCATGGTCTGCTGCAGGTAAGTCCACCCAAGCATTATGAGCCCGGCGCTTCCAGCGCTGGGACTGGGCATATTTATGAGCCTGGTGCCACTGGCGCCAGGACTGGGTCCAAAAGGTCCCAATTGGGACTGGTTGGCACTCGGAACCTGGGTTATGGATCTGCTTCCAAGAGAGTTGGGAAAACCCTGACCTTTTGGAAGCAGAGATCATGACAGTACCCCCCCTAAAGGCCCCTGCCAAACCGGGCTTCTCCGGGGGTTTTGGCTTGTCAGGAAATGTTCGGTGAAATCTTTTGATTAGGCGAGGAGCGTGGACATATTCAGCAGGTTCCCAGGATCTCTCTTGGGGGCCGTAGCCTTTCCAGTCAATTAGGTAAAATAGTTTAGATTTGGAGATCTTGGAGTCCAGAATGCTTTTGACTTCAAACTCGAGTTCTCCATCAACTAGGATATGTTTTGGAGATTTAGTTAGTCGGGTTTGAGGTTGCACGGGTTTTAATAGAGAGACGTGGAAGACCGGATGTATCTTCATGTGCGGGGGCAAGTCCAACTTGACCGCTACTGGGTTTACTATGGTAGTGATGGAATAGGGACCAAGGTATCTTGGGTTGAATGTGCGTGGCCCTTTTAGAGGTAGATATTTGGTGGATAACCAGACTTGATCCCCTACTTGATATTGAGGGGCTTCCTTCCGATGTTGATCTGCTCCTTTCTTGTATTGTTCTTTAGCCCTTTGAAGGTGAGAAACAGCTTCCTTAAAGGCTTGGGTGATTGTAGAATGCAGATAGTCTACTGCTGGTGTTTCAAGATCTTGGAGGGGATCCAACTCCGAGGTTCGAGGGTGACTGCCGTACAAAAGGAAAAACGGGGTTTTCCCAGTTCCCGAATGGACAGAGTTATTGTATGCATATTCGGCTATCCAAAGGCTGTCTTTCCAAGTTTTTTCAGTTTGTTGCAGCATGCAGCGTAAATACTGTTCCAGAGTTTGATTGGTCCTCTCGGTTTGTCCGTCGGTCTGAGGGTGGTGACTGGTCGATAGTCTCACATCAATTTGAGCCGACCGACAGCAACTTCGCCAAAAATGAGAAATAAATTGACTACCTCGATCCGAAATTAGAACCGAAGGAAAACCATGCAGTCGGACGATGTTTTCGAGAAATTCTCGGGCCAGAGTTGCTGCTGTTGGCAAGCCTTTGAGCGGAATGAAATGCGCCATCTTGGAGAATAAGTCCACGATTACTAGAATCGTATTGTATCCGGAGCATGGAGGTAGATCGGTGATGAAGTTCATAGAAAGCGTATGCCAAGGGCGAGGTGGGATGTCAATAGGGCGTAAGAGGCCTGCTGGTCTTTCCTTTTGACTCTTGTTTTGGGTGCATACTCCACAGGACATTATAAAGTCTCTGATATCTTTTTTCCAAGACGGCCACCAGAAGTAGCGCTTGATCTTTTCTGAGGTCTTGGCCATACCGGGATGTCCTTCCATTAAAGAATCGTGATAACAAGAGATTACTTTTTTCTGTAAATCTGTGCTGGGTAGGTATAATCGTTCTTGGAAATACAATAAGTTGTCCTTTACTGCAAAGTCCTTTCCCTGCAGATGCCAATTCTGTATGTCTGCTGGAGTTACAAGTTGCCTGGCTTTATCCTTAACTTCCTCTATGGATTCTGTGGCGATTACACCCAGAATTCTTTGTTCGGGAATGATTGGCACAGGTTTAGGGTTGATCAAGTGTTCTTCCACTCCCATCCGAGAAAGGGCATCAGCTTTACCGTTCTTTGTACCAGGTCGATAGGTAATTATGAAGTCAAACTCGGCAAAGAATAATGCCCAACGGAGTTGTCTAGAGGATTGGGCTTTTGTGGTTTTCAAATATTGCAGGTTTCGGTGATCCGTAATCACAGTAACGGTGTGTCGGGCCCCCAGCAGATAATGCCGCCAAGCCTTAAAGGCAGACTTGATAGCCAGAAGTTCCTTGTCAGTAATCGTGTAATTGATTTCAGGAGGCGAGAATTTGCGGGACCAAAATGCCACGGGATGCAACTGATTGGTTACCGGGTCCTTTTGTGATAGAACTGCCCCCATGGCAAGGCTTGAAGCATCAGTTTCCACGATGTAGGGGAGTTCGGGGCGAGGGTGTTTTAAGATTGGTGCAGAGATAAATTTAGTCTTCAAATCCTGGAAAGCTTGTTCCGCCTCGGTAGACCATTCAAAACATTTGTTTTTCTTTAACAAGGCAGTGATGGGCTGGACTATTCGAGAGAATTCGGGGATAAACCTGCGGTAAAAGTTAGCGAAGCCTAACATGCTTTGCACACCTTTTACGGAGGATGGTGATGGCCATTTGAGAACTGCATCGACCTTCTTTGAATCCATACGCACTCCGCCAGGTGATAATATGAATCCCAGGAATTCAACTTCAGTCACGTTGAAAACACATTTTTCCAACTTAGCGAAAAGTTTATGTTGACACAATCTTTCGAGGACCATTTTCACGTGTTTCCGATGTTCAGATTCCGATGAAGAATAAACGAGGATGTCATCAAAGTAAACAACAACACACACATCTATGAGCTCTCTGAGGACATCGTTCATAAAATATTGAAAGGCGGCCGGGGCATTGCAAAGTCCGAAGGGCATGACCTGATATTCAAATAGCCCATACTTGGTGCGGAAGGCCGTCTTCCATTCATCGCCCTCTTTTACTCGTACCAAGTGGTAAGCTCCTCTAAGATCCAGCTTTGTATATATGCATGCTTTTCTGACTTGGTCCAGGAGTTCAGGGATCAAAGGTAACGGATATCTATTCTTAACGGTGATCTGGTTCAGGGAGCGATAATCTATACAAGTTCTAAGGTCTCCTTCCTTTTTTGGAACGAAGAACAAAGCTGAAGAAGCAGGGGACTTGGAAGGACGAATAAACCCATTTGCCAGGTATTGATCCAGGTATTGTCGAAGGTGAAGGTTCTCGGGCTCGGTGAGGGCATAAATTCTACTACAAGGAGGAGTAGATCCAGGTATCGGGTCTATCTGGCAGTCATAAGACCTATGAGGAGGTAGAGAGTTAGCCTGATCCTTCCGGAAAACATCTTGGTATTCTAGGTATTCGGGAGGTAACTGGGGAGTCTCTGAAGAAATTGCTGCCAGTGCAACACCAGGTGGAGGGTGACAAGTAGAGACACATTCTGGAAACTGGACCGTTCTTGCTCGCCAATCGATCAGAGGATTGTGTTTCTCTAACCAAGGTTTTCCTAGAATAATCTGAAACTGAGGGGCCTTGATCACATCGAACACGATCTTCTCATGGTGTCCATCTTGACTTACTAGCGTCACCTCTTAAATGGTATGCGTTACTGGCCCGGAGGCTATCTCCGTACCATCCACCGTAGTAATGACGTCCTTTACAGCCTTGGGACAAAGAGTTAGATTCATCCTCAAAACCATTTCATGATCCACATAATTGCCGATGGCACCGCTGTCGACGTAAGCTTCAATTGCATGTAATCGATCCGGATTATCAGGGCTAATGAGGACCATAGGTATCACGAAATGCGAGGTCACGGAACTGGTTTTCACGCTCGGCAAGAGGACCTCTATTCTTGTCGGGCGAGGTCGTTTCCCTGCTCAGAGTTTGTAACTTTGGTAACTGCAGCTCCTACTGCCTTCTTGGCAGGTTTCACCGGACAGTCTCGAAGAAAGTACCCTGAGTTTCCGCAATAGAGGCATAATTGCAACTGTTTTCTCCTTTCCCGCTCCTTTTGTGTTAGAGGACCTTTCAGACCCCCTTTTTGCATGGGTTCCCCGGAGTCTACTCCTTTGGAAGGAGTTGGCGGTTTGGAAAATACTTGAGCATCAAACTTGGAACGATCGGCCTTCCTGTTCTGCAGTCTGTGATCTATTTGAACGACTAAGTCTGTATAGTCCGAACAATCTTGTGGGGGATTCACTACTTGGGCTAACACATCTTTGAGCTCTCCACGTAGACCTCTATAAAACAGCGTAATCCTTTTGTCCTCAGGCCATTGAGTTTCCACTATCAGTCTGTTGAAAGACGCAATATAAGCCAAAAGGTCTTGATTACCTTGTTGCAACGAAAGAAGCTCATTGTCCAAGGCCTGCCCCTGTGAATGTCTTGCGAACAGTTTTTCCATACTGAGCTGAAAAGCTTGAAAATCATGGAGGACCGGATCATCTTGATTTACTAGAGGGATCGACCAGTCTGCCGCATTGCCACTAAGGTACGAAAGCACGAAAGCTACTTTAGCTTGATCAGTTGGAAAGGCTGCTGGCCGGCATAAGAAATGCAACCTGCACTGATTGATAAATACTGCAAACCTCTTTGGGTCACCAGAAAATCGTTCGGGCGGAGCCAGAGGTACATTCCCAGGTAGGTTGATCTGCACTGGATTCATAGAGGATGTAGAAGGAAGATTTCCCCCAGATGCGGGTAACGGGGTCTGTCCGGCTTGTGACTGTAGCAATTGTCTAGCGAGATCATCTGTTCGCTCCTTGGAAATAATCAGTTCCCTTCTTAGAGCGTTCGTTTCCTGACGGGCTGCATGCACTTCTGCCCTTAGTTCCCCAAGTAACTGGGCTAGCTGGTCGGTATCCGAGGTTTCCATAGCGCCTGGACGGGAGTTTTGTGGTAGGCTTTGCGTTCTGTAACGCTCACCTGATTCCCGTAGAGGCGCCGGTCTTGACTGGGCGTATACCGTATCTTCAAAGGTGATGTGTAACACACGGCTGGCTCTTTGGGCTGGACCTCTGTGCACTGTATGTCTGACTCGAAGGGCAAGATGTCTGCAGATAGAAAATATGGGATTAAGGAACTGGGTTATTGAATGTCTCTCTCTTCTTCCCTTTCTCTTCTCCTGTAGAACCCCAAAGGTTAACGCTCTCACCTTAGGTAAGTGAACGCCGTGCTCTCCATCTGCCTCGGGGCAGGGTGCTGTAACCAGTTTCTTCACTGGATAAGGGGAGCAGGCCTCTTGACTTCAGAGGACTGCTGTCCGTCGTTTACTGCACGAACGGTAAGTTTCGAGTAATTCTAATGTCTTTAAAGTCTTTAGTAATGATGTTTCTTGTTTTGCAGGGTTCCGGCGATGGCGGATGACGGGCTGAAGTGAGTTGAAGATGGAGCTCGTGTGATGAATAGAAGCGCCGGAAGCACGTAAGTAAGCACTTGTTGCCTGCTTCACGATGCGCTCTAACTGTCTTTTTATTTTGCAGGTACAAGTTCGGAGCGGCTGCAGGGTGCCGGAATACCCACTGGGTTAGATGTGGAAAGGAGTAATGGCACGTGAGTATTAAAGTTCCCCAATGTCTTTAAACGCACCTTGTTTTGTCTTTCAGATGCGGGATGCAGCGCCGAAGGCCTCCGGAGCGTGCAAAGAGTTGGTAAGCTTTTGTCTTTCAGATGCCGGAATGCAGTGTGAAGACCTCCGGAGCGCACGAAGAGTAGGTAAGCCTTTGTCTTTCAGATGCCGGAATGCAACGCGAGGCGTTGGTGACAGCCGATGGACCAGGTAAGTGAAGAGCTGTCACTGAAGACCGTAATGCTAACCTGTATTTTCTTGTCTTTATAGGTGTTGCCGAAGACTGGATTCAGGATGGTAAGCCTTTTTCCTTGGGCCCAGGATCAGATGCAGAAGACACGATGAGCGTTCTGCTGCAGAGGATGCAGAATAACGCAAAGCAAGATTCATCCATCGGGTGTGGTTTAAATAGGCTCCTGTAGTGCTTAGGTGTCTCCTTCCACAGCCACGCCTAGGTAAGAAAAGAGTTCCTGCTTTCCAGAAGAGTTCCAGTGTTCTGAATCTAGGGAGTGGCTCCTGCCCCACCCAACAGGAAAAGTAGTTCTAAACAGAAGAGGATCAGAGGCTCAACTGGCAGGCAAGTAAGCAGCATGGTCTGCTGCAGGTAAGTCCACCCAAGCATTATGAGCCCGGCGCTTCCAGCGCTGGGACTGGGCATATTTATGAGCCTGGTGCCACTGGCGCCAGGACTGGGTCCAAAAGGTCCCAATTGGGACTGGTTGGCACTCGGAACCTGGGTTATGGATCTGCTTCCAAGGGAGTTGGGAAAACCCTGACCTTTTGGAAGCAGAGATCATGACACCTATGCTGACAACCTTATTAAGCGGTAAGGCAGTAGACGCTCTCGCCCTTACTTCGAGCAGCTTTCTTTTGTCCTCTAGCGTTGTAAATTTCAAATTTGCCGCTTCTTTTTCAGATGATGAACTGGTTATTAGTGGGATCAATTGACATGTTCAGGATAAAGTCTGTGTTTCGTCTGAGATTATCATTCCATTGTTATGTGCATTAAAGGACATCATGGATGACTGCTTACCATCACCTACGGCCTGATCGGCCGTTGACTGTTGGTTGTTCTGCAATTGTACCGGGACAACAGATTGGCCCACTTTTGTGGCCAGTGGTGGCAAATTCTCTTCTGCTGTTGGTACTTTGAGGACAAACATTGACCGTTCATGATCGTCTTTTATTTCACTGTTGCACAGGTCTTCGTCCTCGTAGGTTGAAACATTTATCAAAGTGTCGGATATATCACTGATGCGGGTATATGAGTCATTCGAATCCTTGGCTGCTTTTGAACTGCTTTTTTCAGTTTGGTTGAGAGCTGTTTGAGCTAAATTTGTGGACACACCGTTCACCCTTATGTCCAAATTTGTAAGGTTCCTCAGAAACTTGAGCGAGTTGTTGTTGCGTCTCTTAGCTTTCTTTTTTGGTTGTTTTTTAGTCTTCATTCCTAGGGCCACATTTACGGAGCTGTTTGAATTACTCGTCTTCTGTGAAACCCCAGCAGGTTTAAATATAGAAAATAGCCCAGTGGGTTCCACCTCAATGTTCTTCGCTGCCTGAGATAGGACAGAGGATTGCGGCTCCTGAATGATGACTTCATTCGACGTGGATGGTCTTTGTGGATCTTGTAGAGCCAGGTTTGCCACGTCTTGGGCCTCCATTACCACTTTGGCGAAACCAGACTTGGGACTCGTTACTTCACTACTAATTGGAGTATGAACCTTTGATGCGACCACGCAGCAGTCGTTATATCCATCCAAACTGGCAATAAAGTGTTCCACGAGCACATTTGCCTTAGCATACGTCTGTTGGCCGGAGGCAGCTACTGTTGATATCTGTACATCATTTGCAGTTTTTTGCGTTTGGCACTTTAGACAAAGAGGATCACTTGTTTGCAAATCACATCCTTTATTTTTATGGAATATTTTCAAGGCTTCCTTAGCAACCTCTGCCAGTAGTTTTTTGTCAATATTTGCATTTGTAATTTGATTTAGAAGTGCGGCCTCTGTTATATCTGACTTCCTAATCATCTCTTCAACCATATTCTTAGATTCCGACATTTCCTTTCCAAGGTTTGCTGAGTTATTGGACAATCTGCAGACCCCTGCAGATAGGTCTTTGATCGTATCATTTAAACTTTCATATAGTTTAAGAAAAGGAGCAATCGATAAGTTTAGAGAGGACATTATCAAGGCCTGTAGATCTTGCATTGTTGGCATGTTCCCTGCAGATTCAGGCATGGTTGCTTTACTAGGCACACCTTTCTTTTTGTAAACAGGCCGTCTAATCTTGGGATATGGCCGCTCCATCAACGAAAAATCGGAAGACACTTGTCCAGCGAGGACGTCACTAGGTGCTTCATCCGAGTTACAAGAGTCATGCTCTATTTCTGGGGGCAGAGTGCAGTGACGTGAAATACTGTACACAAGCCTTTTAGCCTTTTTATTTTGAGAGCATCTCAAACTGGGTGAAAGGCTTTCATCACGTCTCGTGCGCTTCGTCAGGTAACCAGCTCCATTCTTCTGACGCTTCTCAAGTAGAGGACGTGTCCCACTGTCGACTTGGCAGCACTCGCTTTCCATGTCAGCCGTTTTAGAAACATCAATGTTTTTGCCGATTTTGACCTTAGATGTTCTTTGTTGATTTATGCGAGTGAGATCAGCCAGCAATTTGTTAACCACCTCCAGCGAGTTTCTTCGCTCTCTACCATATACTATGTCGGTGTCAGTGATGGAGTGAGTATTCGCTGAAACTTTATGTTGGAGGTCTAAAGCGGGGCTCAACCGCCTTATTTCACAACTTTCCAAAGATTCACTAAACACAGCATCGTCGTCAGCACTGCCTATGGAGTGCCGTGGGACATCAACTGTAAGCCCGGTAGTGGACCGTGCAGATTCTAGAGTCTCCGGATCACAGCACTGCGTCGACTTTTTGGGAGGCTCTGTTTCACAAAAAACGCTCTCGGTGTTACTATTCGGGGAGTCACCATTAGGTGACCGTCGGCGTGACTCGCTTAGAGTCGGGCCAACCGGCTTTGCTGTTAAATTGGGGATCATACCCAACTCTTGAGGGGCAGTAAGTGAAGAGTTAGAGGAACAGAGACTTTCTAGCACTGGCATGGACAGATGGCCAGTCGCTAACTTCTTGCCTTTGCAGTTTTTCTGAATTGCATCACACATATCAGACCCATCCAGCACACAGGCCAGCCTCGCTCCAACCACAAGTTCGGCCGCACGCATTGAGGGCACATCGTTCGCGTCAGTCACAGCAGACAGTAAGCCACAGGGCTTATCCGACAAACCAAGCAGCGGGCTTATCAAGGGGCTTGACAATATTTGCTGTGTATGTTGCTCGGCAAGTGCACGATTTGCCACTTTAGGTGCGAATAAGGGTTCAGGCGTGGTAAGTTGAGCACAGGCATTCGTGTTGGCACTTACTTGTTGAAAGGCAGCGGTAGATAATTCCATGGAGGCGTTAGTTACGTTAGATGTCAATTCAGCCGGCTCCTCTAATACACTGCTCACAGTTTCAGCCCAGACCGCCATGTCAGCCCTGCCTCGTTTTCTCATGGCCGTTATTTCCATTGTGGCAGCTTCGAACCTCTGCTGCGCCCGCGTTTTGGGCGAGAGGACCACCTTCATCATCTTCTCAAGGGAAAGCACGGGACCTCGCACCCCAGACTCCTAAGACTGTTTGGATATTATATCCATTTTTCTTTTGTCTTAGTTTGACAGGTAGGAGAGTTATGTTAGGGACGGATAGGCGTTTGTCTCACATATATTATCTATTGAAATGGCTTACAAGTACTCCATGGCTATTACTGTACTCCATTACAACCCCACCACTCTTATTACCTTTTATAAATATAGCCCATCCATCTAAGGTTTCCATATTTTGCATTTTTCCTAATTGTGTAGGGTAGTTTTACCTCACTTATAGCCCATTTGCAAAAGTCAGCCATATCTCACACTTACCCTATTTGGTGTCACTCACTTCTCCTGTTAACTAATATCATATGCCTATATGCAGTTAGCCCAATTGCGCCAGCTAGCAATATCCTGCTGTTTGCCTAATTGTGTCAGGTAGCAATCATCTGCTGTTAGCCTAATTGTGTCATGTAGCCACACTCTGCATTTAGCAATTGCAAGGACCACCCATGCATCTCCCTTAGATAGAACTGTGAAGATTAGCCACTTGTCACACTTAGATTTATTGTGAAATTTAGCCATGCAGTACATTTAGATAGATATGTGAAGATTAGCCATGCAGCACTTTTAGATAGATTTGTGAAGATTAACCACTTGGCGCATTTAGATAGATCTGTGAAGATTGGCCAAACAACACTTTTAGATACATTTGTGAAGATTAGATATGTGCCACATTTGAATAGATTTGTAAAGATTAGCCACGTGTCACATTTAGATAGATTGTGAAGTATAGTCGTGCGGCAGATTTAGAGAGATCTGTGAAGATTAGCCATGCAGCACTTTTAGATACATTTGTGAAAATTAGCCACACATCACATTTTGATATTTTTGGGAAGATTTGCCATGCAGCAGTTTTAGATACATGTGTTGAAGATTAGCCATGCGTCACACTTTGATAGACTGTGAAATTAACCATCCATATCACTGTATAGAATTGTGTAGCTTAGCCACATAGAAGACCTTAGAGAAGAAGCCAAAGTACTAACCACTCCGCTCCTGCTTCCTCCAACACATCACCTATACACGCCCACTGGGCTAGCCAACCTATTCCCTAACACACACCGAACAGAAGTAACACAATCTTACAACACCAAACCTGGACACTGGACCATACCTATACGGATACAACAAGCCAGTGTGCACAATCTGAAATACCATCAAATCTACACATAAAATGCACAGACACACTCCTACATAACAACCAGTCGCATAGAAACAACCTGGGCATTGGCCCTTACCCGTACGGACACAATAAGCCAGTGCCCGCAACCAACCATCCGCAAGTCAACACACACATACGCCCTGCCCTATCTCTCTTCCCTCACTAAATAACCCCGTCCTCTTTCTTGCAGAGCCACGTGAGCATGTGGACACTGCCCTTGGGTGGTAGCAATGCACGATATAATTCCACATAACATAACATCATTTGTCAGAAAAATCTATCTACTTGTCTGTCTCAGATTTCTGACCCCTCACAGGGAAGAATATTGAGAACTATCCCAGATTTAACTCCGCATGTCAGCGTGGAGGGATTAAACGCATCAAGCAGAGAAATGCTGAATGTCTACAAGACTGTAGTAAAGAAGTTGGATCTTCATTTTGGAAATAAAACCAACCCCATACTGGAAAGATATTATTTTGGGATGAGGCAGCAAAGAGAAAGAAAAAGTGTGCAAGGCTTTGTTATATTCAATTTTGGAGATTCCTATAATGACCATGTTCATGACCAGTCAATGTTAAAAGTGAAAGAACAAAAGATTAGGGTGGAGATATGGGGCAACAGGGATCCTTCCTTGCGAGAAGTATTGGAAATTGCTAAAAATGTGGAGCACATGACGCAATGTGTGAAGGAGTTGGCAAGCAGGGAGGTCCAAGGTGCCAAGAGGCAGTAAGCTGCTGTAAAGGGGAGCGAAAGGCGTGAAAGAAAGTGGAGACACAGTGCCAAGGGTCACAGAGCAAAGAAAGTTTGTGCTGTTGTCAAGGAAAAGGGTGAATGGCAGTTGGAGAAAAGTAAAAGGAGTGGCATGAGCAGCTCTATTAAAAGGTGTTTTCACTGTAGTAGTCATTTTCATGTTGACAACTCTGGGAAATGCCTGGGGCTGACAGCAGAGTGTAGGAAATGTGGAAAAAAGGGCATTTCAACCAATGTTGCACAGATTTCTGCAAAATAGGAATTAAGGATATAAATCAAGGAGGCGTGCCTAAGAAAGAGGAGGAGAATTTGAGTGATGAAGGAGCAGAGGTGTCCTTTTCATTGAGTGAGGTGGGGTTTAAATTGAGGAAAGGTGGCAAGCCCCTTGTGGAGATCCTGGTAGGAGGGGGACCCATTCTCATGTTGATACATTTGGGCTTGGACTATATGATAACTGACTGGAAGACTTGGGAGGCACATTCAAAGGAAAAGGAGTTCTCCTCAACAAACCACAGCGTCTGGCCAGTGCTTATGGGAGAGTGCACGTTGGCATTGTAGGTAATTTAGGGTGACCATGGAGTATAAAGAGCATACAATGGTCTCATAAAATGTATGTGTTGAAGAAAGAAGCGTGTCTTTTAGTGTGGCATAAGCAAAGTTAGAAGAGAATAATATTGGATCTTAGTGTTCCTATGCATGTAGCCGTCCCAGAGCAGGAAGAATCAGGAAGGGAAGGAGGCACACTTTGAGGAGTTTTCCAGAAAGTGCTAGGCTGCCTCAAGGGCTTTCAACCTCACATCCAAGTGCAAGATGGTGCCATTCCAGTTGTGGCAACAGTAAGAAATGTTCCTGTGAGTATCGGAGGGGGAGGGAAGTGGCAAAGGAGCTCAAGGATTTAGAAAGGACAGGGGTGACAGAGCATGCAGAGGCACCTGAATGGGTTTCACTGATCTTATTGGCCAGAAAAGCCAATGGGTACATTTGGATGTGTGTGGACTTGAGGGCTGTCAACTGCAATCAGGTGGTTGACGAGTTCCTTCTTCCCAACATACGAGCGATGGAAAGGTGTTCAGCACACTAGATTTAACCTCTGCATGCATGTCATCAGGTAAAAGAGCACTCGGCTTAACACAAGAATATCACATTTATCACATCAGAGAGTACATCAAAATTCAAGAGAATTCTTTTTGGGCTGTCTCGTCAACAGCTGTGTTTTGGCATATCATTAAGGCAGAGTTTGAAAATATCTTTGCAGACTATTTGTCCAGAGCGTCAGTAGTGAGGGAGGAGCAGGAGGGGCATGAACAGTGTAACATGATTGATGAGCAGGTTTCCAGATTTGCGAGGGCGCCATAAGTAGGGCTGCTTGGGATGCAGCTGTAGAAGAAGTATTTAAGGAGGTTGCATGGCAGATGGAAGAACAAGGGAGAGATAATATAGATGCTAGATGCAGAAGCCTTCAAGTAATTTTATAAGATGTGGCAGGAATTGAGCTTCAGGAAGGATTTTTGTGTATCCGATGAAGGGTACAAGGTGGTACCCCTGTGAGTATGCACAAGAAAATTCTAGAAGCGTGTCATGAGGGTGATATGTGTATGCCAAAGACTAATGGGAGGCTGAAAAATGATTATTGGTGGCTGGGTGTGCACATTGAACTGGAAGAAAGGATTAAGGAGTGTGCGGAAAGCGACAATGTTCTGAGGAGCCAAGTTCAACCACTGAGGTTCATTGAATGAAACAGTATGCAGTGGGAATTTGTAGCTGCAGTCATGTTGGGTCCATTGGAGAGGGAACAAGAGAAGAAAAAATAATCTTAGTATTAATGGACTTGTATTCCAAGTGGGTTGATGTGAAGATTATCTATGAGGCTGACTCCAAAGTTAATGTGGAGTTCCTGATGAGTTTTTCCAAAGTAAGGGATTTTCTGTGAAGATAGTAACTGATAAAAGAGTACAGTTAACCTCTGTGAGACATCAAAGGGTGTCTCATGCACTAGTCCCTTGGGATCTGTCATCCAGCTGGCCAGGACATGGCCTTCGCTTTTGGATCTAGTTCCTGTGGGTGGACCAGTGCAGGAGGAACACCTGGATGAGGGGTCCTGGGGAGTGGGAGTGGGACCCCGATGGAGAGACGCAGTACCCCATTCCCAATTATCCCTTCACCCCTTCTTATTCCATGTGTTATTTAACTTTACCCCGGCCCCCTTTCCTACACAAACATGACTACAGGGACTGAGCGCTCTGGGAGAAGACAGAGCTACACCCAGCCCTTCCATGCAGCATGTCCCAACATCAGAGTCAGGCAGAGTCTGGCAATTAACCGTAACAACTCACACCTGATTCCCGTTACCTTTCCCCGCATGGATAAAAGGTGGAGCATGAGAGCACACTATGAGCAGCAGGCAAGGAACAAAGCAGAGCCAGAGAAGGAGAAAACTATTCGAGGCGCAGCTGAATCGAGGAAGCCAGAAGAAAAGTCACAGGGAGAAACCAAGGAGAGAAGTACCCTTGACCTGTTTGACAAACAATCACTGGCTTGTTGAAGACTCAGTAAAAGCACATGTGCGGTGAAGAAGAAAGGCCTTCAAATCCTGTAAGGTACCTCAGAGATACCAGGGGCCCTCCTCCCTGACTGGACGAGCCAGGGGAGAAGTGCAGCTGCCCTGGTATCGCCCTCGACTCCACAATGAAAGCAAGCCGAACCTTTCATACAGCCGGTGAGTTGAAGGCCACTGTGTGAACCAGGCTGCGTATAAGTGAAGGTTGCGGATGGTAACAAAGTGTCTGTCATGCCCCGGTTGCTTTTTCATCGGCATAGGGTTGCTCCCCAGCACCCTTGGAAACTCCCTCGGCACCTTTCCCAGTGTTGGTTACGCCATAGACATGGGCAAACTATGCTTCCCAGCAGGTCTAGCAACGTTAGTCATGTGACACGTCAGTAACATGACCTTGCTCCTCCCAGTGTCTTGGCTTTTTGTACAGCCCAACGCTGCATTTTGATGCTCCTAAACCATTGCATTTTTGCTCGGGAAGTTGCGTGTCAAGTTATTCCTGCGTTTCCGTTGTTTCCGGACTCTGACCTTTGGACCGTTGCTACCGACATTGTTTCTGGCTGTTCCCTGTCGGCGTCTGTCTGCTGGTACTCTTTGTTTGCTGCCCTCGATTATCTGACCTCTGGCTACGTCCTCTGGAATTGCTCTCTGCTTGTTCCCTAAACCTGCCATCAAGCTCCCACTTCATGTACCTGCAGCAGTGCCCGAGGATCGTTCCGCTGTTCTATGTGAGCACTGCTCTGATTATTCCTTCCATGTCCACCCTGGGTTTATCTTCTACACGCTCACACAGATTTCCAATCATCTCCCACAAGGAACACAAACACCACTCTTCTTATGGACTTGGTCTAACATGGTAATACATGTACAACAGCCCGAGTAGGTTTTTATGAAATACTTTAAAATAAAGATGTCATTTGTATAAATGCAACATTGGTGATCCTTAACTAATGCACAGATAAAATCATATTATTTGTCATTTTGTGTTGTGACAAAATAACGGCCCCTTTCTTTTGTTGTCAATATTTTGCATTGCCCAAGATCAGAAGCAAAGGGATAGAAATAAGATTTAAATCTGCATTTGATACTGCTAAAACCTGGGCCTTCTGGTTGGCTACAGAAATAATTTAAAACTGCTGCAAGCAAAAAAGCAAAATAAACATTCTTCCTACCTGAATGCTGCACAAGACTAAAGCACTTATTTTGCAAATAGTGCACCTTTCTGTTTGTCAATATTTAAATGTTTCTTGGAGAGGATGCTGGGCAGTATATAATATCTTTTTTTTGTTTTTTTTATTTGTTTGGTCAAAGAAACTTCAACCTTTACAAAAAAGAAAAGTACATAATGACAATCGATATATCCCAATCATTACGATTCCTAAAATCATCAATAACACATTTCGAAAACATTACTTTCTTAGTTACAAACATAATTTAAAATACTATAAAATTCTTCCCCATATATCATTTCAAGAACAGGACTTCATTTAATTATATATTAATTTATTTATTTTTGCATTTATTGCAGCACACAAAACCCTCAGGTATCTAGGCGCTAGTTACAGGAAGTGCATACATAGTACAAGGATGCGCAGTTAAGCAGGCTGGAGAAAAACAAACTACTCCTCATCTAACGGGGTGCTCCATCAGCTAGCATACAGGGTCATGATAGGTGCAACTATACATAGGGCCTCATCACAAGTTTGGCTGTAACCCTTAAATCCGGCAGTAGCGCTATTACCGCAGGATTTAAGGGTCCACCAAATCAGGGCTTCAGCGGATTTCTCCCCAGCTCTGAGCTGGGGGGAAATCCGCTGAAAATTCACACTCATACTGCCGCCGGGAAATCTGCCGGCGGTATGAGCACGAAAATTCCCCATTGAGCCCAATGGTGAATGGGGCATTCCCGAATGGGCTCAATGGGGACTTCCAATACCGCCAAACCCGTGATCCGGTGCCAATAGCGCTGGGGGCGTTTGGCGGTAGGGCAGATAGTGCCAGCGCTATTAGCGCCGGCGTTACCGCCCAACTCGTGATGAGTCCCTTACTGTGAAAGCTACTCCTCAAGTTCCGAGGAGCTACATCAGTTAGCATAAAGGCTCATGATAGGTTCAATTATGCATATTAGAAAAAGCTACTCCTCATGTTGCGGGGAGCTACATCAGTTAGTATGACGGCTGCTCTGTCTTTGCCAAACACATATGGGGCAAGAGGGAACATGGAACACCCAGAGAATGGCTGCCAGTGTTTTCCTTATGTGCACCAAAGAAAAGAATTGGAAAGCAGCGCTGCTTTGCTGATAGCTCAAAACTTACTATTGAAAAAGGAAATATTTTACATTGAAAATGACTGCGCCCTGATGCTCTCTTCCACAGTTTTCAACAGTACACAGTTAGTTCCAGTGAGACCCAGCTATGCCCAGCCATATTCAGGTTGTGCTCCAGCAAAAGAAAGCATCTATCACTGAATGACAGGCTGTGTCAGGTAAGATATGCGAAATAACAAAGAAACTTCACTTCAAGCAGTGCGCAAAATGCTTTACTTTGCAACAAAATATCACAACTACATTCTTTATAAAAAGCCACCTCTCTCTCCTAGCTCATGTCAGTTTCAAAGAATCTTTATTTGGACAGATGCTTGTGCATTGGAAACACGACTGGGGCTTTGGAAAGATTCAGAAAATGAATGTGAGAAGGCTGCATTTGAAAGTGACATCCCAGCAGAATTAACCCACGTGTAAAATCTGCTTTTGACAAACAAAGAAAATGCTATTTAAAAGTGAAATGTTGAGTTAAGGCCCTGTCTTTGTATAGAATGTGAGGGGGGTTTGTTGGTAAACATATATGGGATATTTAATTCCAACAGATTTGCTTTCTGGTTCAGAAAGCTGAAGCCACAGAACAGGTTTCCTGGCCTGGCTTCAAAGGACACGTGCTTCCTGGGAACAACATATTGCCTCCGCCCAAGGGCAGCATCATCTGGGAACTATGAATGGACCAATAGGAAGAATGCGCTCATCAGACTCTGTGGCAGTGCTTCAACCTGATACAATAGATTCTGGGACACATACGTGTGAATTTGTTAGTAACACCTCCCCTCAACTTAAACAGGGGAGCCGCAAAGGCCACTCAAGAGCAACATTGGGAAGTATGTCCTCATATGGGAGACAAAAGCTAGCTGATTTGGGGCGAAAAACTGTTCTGAATGAATAAACTTTAGACTTTTATTTCTGCAACCGGACAATGTTTAACAGTTTAAATATGATTTTGGGGGCATTAAAACAAGACATTGGTCCTCATTCCGAGTAGGGCGGTAAGGGATACTGGGCACCGGTAAGGAGACCGGTGCCGGTAATCCCTTACCACCCTGCTACGAGTTCCCTGGTCTGACCGGGCGTTATGGACGGGACCCGTTAAGGGAATTCAGAGCCAATTAGCGCCTTCCCCATTCCCATTGAGCCCTATGGGGGCTCAAATGGGAATGGGGAATGGGTTTTTCAATGGGGATTTACCGGTCCTGCAAAGGTCGGACTACACCGGTAAGTCCCCATTGAACCATACCGGTACCGGAACCGTTATTGGAGTCAGTCATGGCGCAAATAGCACCATGACTACCTCCAGTCTCGGAATGAGGCCCATTGTAGCTTTCCCTAAGATGAAGGGGACACAAACAGAAAAGGTAAATTATGGGAAAAGTATCCAGGGTGGAACATTAATAATTAATGCAAACATGCTCTATGATAATATGTACACATGTATAAAGTTATAGAATTTTAGGTGAATATTTCCCTCCAAAAATGGCGAAAGAATATTAGAAGGATGAAACAATGTTGTACAGACCTGGGGGTTGGAATGTTATGCTCTGTGTGGAATATGTCATTTGCGTACATGATTTGCAAATGTGCCACAACTGTAAAAATGTGCAATTTATGTCCTGACTGATTTCTGGCAAAAATGACTGTGGGATGGCTCTGTACCTCATTAAAACACAACCCCATGAAACTGAGTCCCCTCCTTCAGACCCATCTGCTTCTAATGAGGAGGCGACATAACATAGGCTGGCCTATCTGATTCTTAGGGGTAGGTCTAGCTTGGTTTGCCCAACAATAAATCCTGTGATGTCACCCACCTTATAAAAGGGGGAAGCTCACAGAGACAAAGGACACACTGTTATGAATTTTCCAGCTCCTGCGTATTGTGATTTTCCATATTCATCCTGCCAGATTCCAGATCATGTTGCCAGGCCAGAGCATAGCTGAACTTATACAGGCAGGACCACTGATCCATAAAGAAACCCCACTGAAAAAAATCCCAATAACTCAGGGAGAAAGGGGGAAAAGCTGTGGTACCCTTTTTGAGAGTAACCTGTGACCAGACCGGCTTCTTGCACCACTACCTGCATGCCAGCTGTACCCTCGCTATCCAGTGACCAGACAGGCCCAGCTGTGTCCTTCTAGGAGAGCCCTGCCGCGGTGACCAGTGACCACATATTCCCTTGGTGTCCAGAAACCTGGTTGCTTATCCCAAATCCCAAACTCAAGTACTGATGTGAGTATCACCCCATCCCATAGCAACTCATAGCATACCTCATCTTGATACCTTATCTTTGCTACACTCTCCAAGTAATCCCATCAATATCCTGATAACAAAACTGTCAGAATTCTCTGTGCATCCTGTCTTTGATTTCCTAGTGTTAGTGCCATTCTTCCACTCCTTTCTGTCATGTTTAAGTCCTTAGTAATATTTTGATTCAATAAATTAATTCTCCCTAAAAAGAGGCACACTGTGTGAAGGGTTACAACTGCAGCCTAACTTTTCTATTCATGAGTGGCATTTCTCTTTTCTAGCCACTAAATGTAGTTGAAGGGAAACTTGTCCTTTCCTTTCCAAACCGATTTTCTCTGTCAACTGCTTTTATTTTTAAAACCGAATTTACTTTCCCTTTGATAATCTTATCATGTCATTAAATAAGTGTAACTCTTTAACTTGCATATTATCCCTGTGATGTCCATCTGTCATCCAGCATAAATACTGCATTCCAATTTTGTCGATTTCACCTGTTTTTCAAACCGTTTTGACAATTAAACCTGTGAAAGTAAGACAGTGCAATTTCTATGCGTGTGATTTTGGCTGCACTGCGTTGTCACTTCACAGTTGATTTTTGAACTGTATGCCCTTTATGGGTACCTTGCCTTGTAGTTGCTAGTGTTCTTACATCCCTGGTACTGTTAGAACTCATATTTACCTCATTCATTCAACCACACATTAAATTAATTATTTAGTAATTCCGAGTGCTGTTTCATGCAATTGCAAAGGGTTTTGAATCCGATTTGGCCTCTCATTTCGTGTGGGAAGGTTGGATTTTAAATCTGTTTGCTGCCTAGTATACCCGACTCCTTGCTGATCCTTTCTATCCACTCAAAATTTGATTAACAGGTGTTTGAGGACGCATTGCCGGGGGAAATCTTAACTCAGGTGCTATCTACCCGAACAGTAAAATTGCTCCCATTCATTTGTGCTTTAGATATTATAGTAGAAGGTCAAACTAAGTGTATGTCATAATTTTACATTGTAATTATCACCCCTTTGGTAATTGCGACCCAATAGTAAATTTGTGTGATTTTCTTTGAAGTTAAAATAAATAAATATTGTATTACCACCCACTAGCCTTGTTCATGGCCCATTGAGACCCGGGTATTTGTAAAAGGGGGTGTGAGGTGGGTTGGGTGCCAGCTCAATCCGAATTCTAGGAAATAAAGAAAAAGTAATGTAATTGTGCGCTATCTCCTAGGCTAAGGGCAAGAGTCCTGGTCTGGTGTGTGACTCCTGATTGGAATCCTTAACAGATTCAGGGCTCATCTGGGATTTGAGACAAGTGTTGCCTGCCGTGGCTGCTTAACACAGCAGGCTAACCTTCAAGGTAGTGATACTTTGTGTGGCTAGAAAGCTGTGTTACGCTGTAAAAAAGTGCCTCCCCAAAACATAAACACTAGGTACCAGGCCCGTGTGTAAAACTAAAGCAAAATCAACCCCAAACTAGACAAAAAGCAACAGAATACAGGTTGCCCATGTAAATAAATTAATAAAGATAGAACACTTTCCAAAATGACCACAGTAGAGATCAACATGGCCAGACAGCACCTTCTGCACAAGTTATTTGTCAGGGGGAATGGGCAGAGCAAGTTGAGACGGTCTGGCTAGAAGAAATGATGCAACAGGTCACTGCTATGGACATGCATACATGGCAGGACGGTGGCCTATTACATCAAGCTTTGAGCAAGTTGTACATGACTCCAAAAATTAAAGAGGAGCAGATTAAAATTGTCAGAATCACAGCCTACATGCATCTCCATATGGGAGTGATGCAGCAAAACATGAAGAAAACAGAACCCTAGCGCAAAATCAGTCCGGGCTCTTAAATCAAATCCAGACTGAATTAAAATTAGTGGAAGAAAAATTGAAAAACAAGATTCTGAGTTAGAATCTGGAAATGACATTAAACAGCTAAAAGAGGCCTTGGCTCTACAAGAACAAAATAATTCAGAACAAGAGACCCAATTAGATGCACTAAAAGAGGAGTGTCAGGAAAAGGTTGACTCTCAAACTAAATCAACAATGAAAATATAATAAAGTTTGCTGAGAACAAATAACCGTGTTACAAAAGCAGATTGAAAAAGTGGAAGAGGAAAGTAATAAATTAATTATTAAAGAACTCCACTCGCAAGCAGAATTTGATCAAGAATGGCAGAAATTAAATGCTATCAAGCAACAAAGGGACAACCTGGCTGAACAGAGGGGCACCTTAAATCAGGAGAAAGATGCCCTATGTCAGGAAGAATGCATCCTAAAAAGAGAACTACAGAAAAGGGAGTTGGGCATCCAGAAACTAAATTAACTAAAAGTAGAATATGAAAAGTTATTGGAGCACACCAGACAAGTTGAAGGTGCTCTGGAAGAGAACACCCAAACTAAAAATATGCAAACTTAGGAGATGAATATCCTGCAACAAAAATTATCTCAGTGTTCCCAAACCATACAGGCAGCACAAAAAGACAACAAGATGCTCTGTGAGGAGTACAATGGACTCCATAACCAGGTGGCAGCTCAAAAGCGGGTAATGGAGGCCAGTCAAGCCTTGATAGCCGAGCAAAAGGCTCAGACCTTTGCCTACTATCAAGAGGTAGGGGCTGAGAAGGAGACCCTAGGGAAGTTGGAGAAAGAGTATGCCAGGCTAAATCCAAACTTGAGGGATCCTGAACAAGTAGAGAGGTACAGGGCAACCCCCGGTCACAGTGTGATGCCCTCTGTACTAAGAGCCTCAAACACACTTACCAATTTGTATCCTCAAGGCACTTCTGACTTCATGTCTACCGGTTCACATGAGAAAGAAACCATGAGGCAGTCAGAATTAAATAGGCTTAGCATGACGGAGCTGACAGGTCAGCGCCCCTCAGAAATTGATGGGCGGGTGACCCTGTATAGATTAAAAAATATCATGGCTGATGTCTCTGACCAGGAAGCCTCCTATGAGGAGAAAGTCAGGGAATTAGGCTTACAGAATCACTATCTTCAAATGGACCATTTGGTTTAAATTGCAGAAAAACAGCATGAAATGAGGCCCCAAAAGAGCATTCTGAAAACCTCCACCCAATCAGGGCATTGGGGGGATCCTCCGCCAACCTTGGAAGCAGGGAGGCATCAGAAGACTACTCTCCTGTGCGCCACAGGGGAGAAAAACTAGGCCCCACCATTATGTGAGCCCCTCACAAGCTCGCAGAATCACAGAGTGCCTAGAAGATCATGAGGGGACCTCCAACAGTAGCGGCTCAGAGTCTGAGGGTGAGTGGACTCAGGTAACACGCAAAAGAAGGCAAATAAACAGAAGAGAGTTATGGTGAAAGACCCCATTAGGCAGACCAAGGCCATTAGGACTTTCATGACACTACCACAAAAACGCAAGATATTCTGTCTGGGAGCATCTGGAACTCTATGAACAAATGATGGACACTTTTCACATCCAAGATAGCCTGAACTGCATAGATTATTCTAAATGGTCATTCTCTCTGGAGTACTCCAGCTTCTTTGCTGGACTGGAAGATCAAAACCATTCAAGATGGTCCACCTATAAGGTAGTACTTTTCCACCCACAGAAACCCCCAGGAGGCTCGCAAAGCGGCCTACAATTTGCAATGCGGAGAAGATTAGGCCCCAACGGAGTTTGTGCAGGAGCTGAAACGCTCCTTTGCACAAACTAACAGGAGGGTGCGCACTAATTCCCCGAGAAATTATAACCACTTATTTTCATGGACTCCCAAAATACAAAATGACCCAGCTGGTGAGGGATTTTCATGATAAAAGATCCCTGTACTGGGTAATAAAGCAGGCTACCCCGATCTATGAGGTCCAAAAACCTGCAGACAATAAAAACCAGACAAAAAACCCAAACCAACCAACACCCCTGCTGCTGCTAAGGTGGCAGAGGTGAAGGTTGCCCCCATTTTGGACCTAGGAATGGGGGGGGGGCCTAAAAATGCACCTACCCAAAACCAGCCACATCGGAGACAAAGAAGGCCTTCTGGCCAATCAGCAGCAGGTGGCAGTCAGGGAGGTAATACCACCAATGGGACCCCTAACTCTCCTGATTACATAAGTTCCGGATACAAGGGCAACCAACCTATCTTGGGGTATGTGTGGACTCCGCCAGCCGAAGGGGGATCCAACCAGTTAAATACTGCCCCAGGAAACTTCCCTCCTAACTTCCCTCAGGAGGGCAGTAATTCCCCAAATCCAGGGTTAAGTTTCTTTCCCCGGTACATACCAAACCCCAACCTGCAGGACAACCCTCCTTTCTTTCCCCGGTTTCAGGAGTCCAGATCACCCAATTCGGGAGAGGGGAGGCCAAGGGTTACCAAAATCCCCAATACCCAGGGTACTCCGGGACAAGGGATAGTTACCCTTCCCGAGAACCACCTAGGTTTGAACAAAGACCCCCATACTAGCCAGAACGGGTGTCCCAACTGGAGCGCCAGGTCCAGAACCTCACGCAGGATCTGAGTCGCATGTTGAGTGCTCGGCAGAATGCTTTGATGAACATGGCGGCTCAGAATCCCCCAAACCAAGGGTCTGTCACCCCAGAACATTGACGGGGAGAGAACTCGGACAACTCACCGGTTCCAGAGGAGGATGCACGGAAGAAAGGAGGGTGTAAAGCACTAGACGAAGCTTCCTTCCTCACCCGTGAAAAGTCCCTGGACATCCCGGAATTGGAACTAAAATCTCCTGCCCCGAAAATCTGCCACCCAGGGAACAGAGGGTGGGTAGGAGAAATAAAGACATCAAAAAGGCCCATTTTGTGGAGGAAGTTAGCGTCCTCCAGTTTGAAGGGGAAGAATCCTTAGAGGATTCTGGAAAAAAAAATCTTCTCCTTCAGGGACGGGGGAATTTCTCCCAAAGAAAAATGGATCCCAAGAGATCTGAATGAAGACTGGGTGGGTGTGGGGACTGATTCAGAGTCACCCATCCCTGAACCCCAGAATTGTCATCTGAAAAAAAAAATATTAATTCAGGGATCCCCCTACACTTGGTTCTAGTGACTGCCACCAGGTAAGAGGGGGCAGCACAGAGCTAAGGGAAAAAGAGGATTCCAAAATCCCATCTATTTCAGGATGCTTCATTTTTATTACAGATTCCCAGACTCCGGCACAGAAAATTGTCCAAAACTCCACTGTGTCAGAGTCCAAAATAAAGAAATTGACCACCCAGCTTGCCCAAAATGCCCATTACCTTTGCCTGCTTGAGGAGAAGAAGGGGAGATTCTATGCCTCTGTTCAAGTGCAAAGGCAATGTGTATTTTCAGCACTGGTGGATACTGCATCCCAAGCCACTCTTCTGTCAAAAAGGGCCTTTGAGCAGCTAAATCCAGGAAGGGGGAGAGACACCAGATCACTCTCACCCCTCTTCCTGGACAACTCCAAAACTTCGACGGGAATGAAATTCCTGTCAAGGAGACTGTGGATTTGGAAATAAAAATTGGGCGACATAAAGTGAAACACCCAGTCATAGTCGTGACTCCAGAGGGAACACTCTGTCTATTAGGGAATGACATCTTTCGCAGGTTGTCTCCCCTAATAGACTGTGTCAACAAGATCCTCTGGACTCAGACTAACTGGCCAATAAAATTAAAACAGGGTGTCAACCATGTTAGTTTAAATGGCACATGCCACATGGTTGAACAAAAGTCTGATCATATTGAGTTTCATTTCCAAAATAATCAAACACCTGATGTTACAGTTATTGCTGTAGGACAACAAACTGGTGATGGGAACTCCTCTCCATTCCTGAAAATCAACCTTTCCTTCCAGTTTTAAGTGGCATTCCACACTGCAAGGAAATACTTTGAAACTGTATACTGATTCACAATCAGCAAATTCCACTTCTATAGTCAAAAGTGATGAAAAAACAGCTCAAATTTTAGCTGACATTCAGAAAATTAGAGAACAGTTGTTTCTCCCTATTCAGTTAAATGAGGGGAAGGAGTCTGTGTGAACAACGGAAAGAGCTTCATCAGCAAAGCCATGTTCAGAACGCTCCCAAAAGATCCAACCATTCTCACATTTAAATTCATCAATAAGTGGGAAATGGGTGTATGCTCAAAATTTCTGTGGGTGACAAAAGCATAGATCATAATTGTTGGGTTGTGCGAGATGTCCGTGCTGCATTCTATTTAGGCAGTGACATTGTCAATCGATTTGCAATTAATTTAGACCTTATAAATTACAAGCTCTGGTACCGACTAGGGGGAAATCCCATGGGCTTTGATGATTCTGAAAAAGCATTCCGGTCAGCCCAATTGCTGCCGTATGTGGTTGAAGTTCAAATTGTGGAGGAGGTCGCCATCCCAGGATGGACCCAACAATTCCCACTGGATTTACAAATTAAAAGAGGACAGAAACTGCAAAATCCTGACACCTATGTACATCTCAATGCCCATCTCCAAAAGCAGGGGTTGGGATTAAACCCAACACCATTAGTCAATGTAGAACACAACACCATTCCAATATTCATGGATAACAGTGACCCTAGGAGTATAGTATCACTCTGGGCGCAGGCACCATTATTGGAATGGTGGTTGATGACCGACATTTTTCCATGGATCTAGGTAATGAACTGATAGGACCAATCCCCAATGACTGCTTTGACTATGACAGTGACAATGAAATACCACCAGACAGGATCTTCACCTGGCAAGGGGGGAATTTCCTGGTGTACTCTTCCTGCCCATACGTGGAGGAAGAGGTGACCTGTGACATCAGGCAGGATGAGGTGATATTCCAGGTCCACAAGGACTGCCTCTCCTACCTGAAACCCTCTGTCCAGGTCAATATTGTAACCAGAGACCTCTTCACCCAGCCGGAGGAGGCTGCTGAGGCAGTGAAACCCAAAGTCTTTACAGGCTTCAGGCAAATGGTTGAAGAGCGGGTCAACCTCACTGATACCTGTGAGACTAAGGAGCAAAAGCAAAAGTTGAAACAGGTGTTCTTAGATTTCCAAGATATCTTTGTTGTGGACTCCTATGACTGTGGTCGCACCGAGATCCATACTACCACCATTCCCAAAGACCCTGGAATGACTCTTGTATTTGTGAAGCAATATCGCTTGCCTCTCGCATCTATGGAGACCCTGGCAGAAATAATCAAAAATCTAGAGTCTTGTGGGATAATTCGTCCAGTCCACAGCACCTTTAATAATCCGGTGCTGGGGATTTTAAAACCAAATGGCCAATGGAGACTTTGCACAGACTTTAGCGAGCTGAACAAATGGGTCCACATGTCCTGATGGCCTCTCCCCTACATTGACCAAGGGCTGGGCCAGATCCAGGGGTCTAAGGTATATACCGCTATTGACCTGACAAATGGATACTGGACCGTGCCCGTCAGTAGGGAGGACCAATACAAGCTGGCCTTTACCTTCGGGGGGGCAGCAGTAGACATGGACCCGGACTCCCTTCGGATACATAAACTCCGGCAACAAGTTCAACATCTTCCTACACAAGGCCATGCCCAACTTGGGAGAAAGGGGTAACCTGGCCTATGTGGATGATGTCTTGATAAAAAGCTGAACTGTGGAGGAACACATAGCAAAAATCCATTAAGTTCTGACCCAGGTGAGGGGTGCCGTAGCAAAACTGTCCTTCCAGAAGGCACACTGGTGCAGGACCTGTGTCAATTTCTTGGGACATGAAATAACTCCTGAGGGGCTTTGTCCCCAGGAGAAGAAAGTGGAAGCACTATTAAAACAAAAAGACACCACAACTCTGTGTGAGCTAAGAAGCCTCCTTGGACTGACTTATTACAGTAGGAAGTTCATTGATGATTACGCAGCAGTCACAAGACCCCTGTTCCACATGTTGAAGGGGGGATCAAGTGGGAGTGGGGTCCAGAATAAGGCGAGGCAGTAAAACAACTCAAAAGAAGTCTCTCACAAATGCCTTGTCTAGCTTACCCTGTTCTTCTTGGAGACAGGGTTCTCGAATACATGCTTGACAGCAGTATTATATCAAAAGCATGACAAGGTAAATAAAGTCATCTCCTATGCAAGCAGGACTTTATCCTCTGTGAAGGAAAAATTCAACGATTGTGAGAAGGCACTCCTGGAAACGGTGTGCGCATTGAACAATTACCACCCGTTCACCCAGGGGGAACACATAATAGTGGAGACTCCACACCAGCCTTTGCAATACCTCCAAAGTGACAGAATCCGGCCCGGAAACATATGTAATTCCAGAATTATTTCCTGGATTCTGTCAATGCAAGGCTTTCCTGTGGAGGTCAGATATGGCCAAAACAAGAAGAGTTCCCACGCGCAAGGTCTGGCTGACTTGCTTGATTGTGCCAGAGAAAACTGTCTCGAGGACGAAAGTCTCAAAACCCAGGACAACATGGAGTCGTACCTGAATTCCATGCATAAAGTCTATGAAGAAGACAAGTGCCAGGGAATGCCCACCGTTTATGTGGACAGGTGCTCCTTCCATGTTGACAACTGGGAAAAGGAACTGGTGGCCGGTGTTGGGAATGCCTGGGTGAATGATGCCCTGGAGCCCTCCGCTGGGTACCAAATCAGTCCCCGTAGTAGCCAAGTGGCGGAGTTGATGGCAGTTCATCAGGCCATCCTCACTGCCGTCCAACACCAACTCCACAAACTGGTCATAATCACCGATTCAGATTATGTCCGGAACAGGTTTGTAGAGCACCTGGTTAATTGGAAAACCAGAGGCATGCTGTGTGCTAATAACAAACCACTTAAACATGGCAAGCTAATACAAAATATTGGTGATATGGTCACCTCTAATGGGATGACCATCTATTGGAAGAAGATTAAGGGTAATTTCAGAATAGAGGGGCCAGACAAAACTGGAAACGACCTAGCTGATCAGCTAGCCAAAACTGGAGCCATCCAGGGGGATCTCCTTGAGATCGAGTCCCTGTTGGGGGAAATCCAGGTAACTGCTGTCACTAGGTCCCAGAAAAATGCTCACAATGACCTCCAACTGCCCAGTGGAGTTAGGAGACCCCAGATGCTGATTTAATCACAGCACAAAAAGGGGATCCTGTTATTGGGAAATTTTATCTACACATTGAGGACCCTGAGAACCTTCCTCTGATGGACACCGATTACATTGGGAAAGAGGACCTCAGGGTGTTGATGAAGTGTCCCAAAATGTTTTGAATCCAAGACGGTTTGTTGGTAAGGAGATCCATCTCTGGATGTGACCAGTGGGTGGTACCTACCTCATTCCGAAGCCTGATGCTAAGTCACGCCAATGACACGGCCACAGCCGGTCATCGGGGGTTTCATACTACTATAGAAATCTTGCGGGAGGTTGCACACTGGCCCCACATGGGGCAGGACCTCCACCAATATTTGAAGTGGTGTCTTGTGTGTGCACAAGTTCACTCACTCACCGAGCTCCCCTCCAGAAGAGGGGGATGACACTGCCTTGGTCAGATTTACTAGTAGATTTCATCGGGCCTGTGATTCGTTCCTCTAGGGTAACAAGTACATGTTAACAGTAACATGCTTGTTTACCAAATGGGTGGAATGCTTCCCGGCCCCTAATTGTAAGGCAGAAACAGCAGCTTCCCTGATGATCAACCACATCTTCTCGTGTTTTGGCCTACCCCAAAGGATTGAGTCAGACCGAGGAAGTCACTTCACCAGCAAAGTGATGACAAAGATGTGGGAGATACTTGGGTGTAAAAAGGAAACTTCATATTGCCTACTGGCAGTCCTCTAGTGGGGGAGTTGAGAGGTACAATAAAACAATTGCGAGCATTCTAAAAAAGTTTGTGGCAGATTCTGGGCCAAGTTGGGACATCCGATTACCGCTTGTCCTGATGGCCATCAGATCTACCCCATATTCTGCAACCAAGATGTCTCCATTTGTGCTAATGACTGGATGAAGGATGGTCCTACCTCAGCATCTACTCTATAGAACACAAGAGCAGGCACTGATTAACGCCTCCACAATCCAAGAGTATGTTGAGAATCTAAGTAAACACCTTCAGCATGCTTTCGCGTATGCTCAACGGAATCTGGAAAGATCAGCAGAGCGGATGAAGACTCAAAATGACTTAAAAACAACCAAAAAGGAATACCAATTAGGAGACAGTGACAATTTTCAAAGGAACCAGGCCAAGGTGTGGAAATTTCTCTCTAGCTGGCGTGGTACTTTTGAAATTGTAGATAAAATTTCACCTGTCGCCTACAGAATCCACATCCCCAAAGCAGAGTTGGCAGAAGAGAAATGGGTCCATATTAATCAGTTAAAGAGTTGTCACCCCAGACAAACTTTGCAGCTGATTGAGGAGCCAAGGGAGAGTCAAATAGATAAGACATCTGGAGAATGAGAACCAGAAAAGAAGAACCAGAAGGGAACAGGTAAATCCATAGATAAATCTATCTAATAGGGAGTAATTTTCTTCATTGTCAGTGAAAAAAGGCATCACAAAAACCCTAGTAAAAATATCAATAGTTATCAGTGTCTTGTAAGGAATTATTTGCTGTTATTGTTCGAGCACTTTAATGAATAAATGTATGTGTGTCCCACTGCTGTCAACCTTCCAGGAAGATCGTCAGTGTGAAAATGGTTGTAACCTGTCTTTATTTATTCACTGTCTTTATTGTCTTGGGAGCATAGCTGTCATGCTGAGAACCTGGTGTCTGCAGAAGCTGCTGAACCCCCGACAATCCACCCAAAATGTGGCACTCTGAGCTGACATAAATATAACTGCTCAGTTTACCTCACTTTCAGGGGAAAGGGGGAAGGGACAAAGAAACAAACACCAGGCTGGAAGCTATCAACTCGCTGGTTCTTCACCTGTAGTTAAAACATAAACATGCAATATACCTCATTACTCATGGGTTACTATACTAACCTTAAACACTAAATCCTTAATCAAAATAGTTTAAAAACCATACCTGGTTCTTCCCTTCAGAATGCCCAGAGAAGTGAAAAGCAGACAAGACTTCCTTACTTGTGGACCAGAATCTTATAGATAATTCAGCCTTCTCAGTAGGTCCATGAATGTAAATTAACTTTGTAGTTAGACTGCTCAAATCAAAGATTCTTGAACAAGGTCTTCAAGTAAGATTTATGAAGTTCTTTTAAGTTCTTGTATTTGTTTTTAATATTTTCTTTGTAGAGAGTCTTTTTCTCAGGAACGAATTTAACTTGCGCTGGAATCTTCACGTGCAAAGCCAGAAACCGCGGGAAGAAAAAATCACACGCTTTTTCTTCAAATCGCGGGAAATACGCACACGCGTAAAAACGCACTCGCGCTAAAGTCCAAGACGCGATATAAATTTCACACGCTTTCCTCCAAGTCGCGGGAAACACGCACACGCGCTGACGATTCAATTCGCAGGTAAAACGCACTCGCGCTGAAATCCAAGACGGGATAAAAATTACACGCGCTTTCCTCCAAGTCGCGGGAAACACGCACACGCGCAGATGATTTAATTCGCGGGTAAAACGCACTTGCGCTAAAATCCAAGACACAATAAAAATTACACGCACTTTCCTCCAAGTCGCGGGAAACACGCACACGCGCTGATGACTCGATTCGCGGGTAAAACGCACTCGCGCTAATGTCCAACTCACGAATAAATACGTACACGCGCAACATACACACACGCTAATATTATCACGTGGAAAAAACCCTTGCGTAAACGAACAGTAAACGTGATTCCAAAGTACACGCTCGCGCTTCACTCTCACGCGCAGAGACACACGCGCGGGCGAAAAGTAACAGACAAAAAACTCTTGCGCTAGTTTGATTTGACATGTAGCGATAAAACAAACGTACGCGCTTCAATCTTTTTAGATACAGATTTGATTTCAATCCCTTAGATAAATATAACCTTTTTACAAGTTCAACAAATCTGGAAAGTCACTTATCTTGAATAAGACTTGAAAACTTCTTTTCTCAGAATAAATGGAAGTTTCTGATTCCTGTCCTGTGTCTCCACCAAACTCCAAACATGACTCCTGTTATACTTTCAGATCTTCCGCTCAACCGTTAGAAACTTGTCACCCTTGACAAAGTTAAGCAGGAGCAACAAGGCACACGACCTCTCAGCTGGGCAAGGACGATGAAAGGCAGTTTAGAATGTTCATTGTCCTCCCTATAAACAATCTCCAGCCAATCAGAATTTAGACTGAGAACCTCCATCTTGGCTTGGGCCAATCTCCATAGACTGCAATGAAGGTTAAGGGCAAAATTGGCTGTATACAAAATATAACCCATAATAACTTCCTAAAACCTTTCTATACTAAATATGTGTCTCCCCTGACCCAATGTAAGTGAGTATATGATACTGTATGTAAAGAATATGTCACTCCAACCTGACAGTACCTGACAATAGCTCAGCGGCAATGTGCTCACCTTGGAAGCAAGACGACACGGAGCAACACAGGTTCGATCCCCGGGTCCATGCTTAGAAACCTCTGGGTATTAAGCATGTTATAAATAACCTATCATGTCATATATTATCAGTAGATTAGTACTGGTTCTGCTCCTTCGTAGACCAAGGAGGACTTCCCCGGGGACCTGGAAAGGAAAGACTGAAGGAAAATCTGGGGGTGTTGCTCCACACTCCAACAAAAGACAGCAGGAGGATTGTGGCAAGAACACCTGATGAACCCCACTTTGACCTACTCTCCCGCAACAAGAAGTCTCGGGAGAGTCGGGTAGGGAATTTGTGGGGTACATTTACCAACCCAGCAGAATTCCCCTCCATCACCAAGCTGCAATTCTGCAGAACTAGCAGAATGGCTGTGCTGGCTCCTTTGTGCATCATTGCCTCGCATCAAAACTGTGTTTTGCAGTTACAAAAATGATGGCTGTGCTGTCTTTGCCAAGCACATATGGGGCAAGAGGGAACATGGAAGACCCCTAGAATGGCTGCCAGTGTTTTCCTTATGTGCACCAAAGAAAAGAATTGAAAAACAGCGCTGCTTTGCTGCTAGCTCAAAATTTTCCATTGAAAAGGGAAATATTTTACATTTAAAATGACTGAGCCCTGATGCTCTTTTCCACCGTTTTCAACAGTACACAGTTGGTTCCAGTGAGACCCAGCTATGCCGAGCCATATTCAGGTTGTGCTCCAGCAAAAGAAAGCATCTATCACTGAATGACAGGCTGTGTCAGGTAAGATCTGCAAAATAACAAAGAAACTTCACTTCAAGCTGTGCGCAGATCGCTTTACTTTGCAACAAAATATCACAACTAAATTCTTTATAAAAAGCCATCTCTCTCTCCTAGCTCATGTCAGTTTCAAGGGATCTTTATTTGGACAGATGCCTGTGCATTGGAAAAATGACTGGGGCTTTGGAAATATGCAGAAAATGAATGTGAGAAGGCCGCATTTGAAAGTGATATTCCAGCAGAATTAACCCATGTGTAAAATGTGCTTTTGACAAATAAAGAAAATGCTGTTTAAAAGTGAAATGTTGAGCTAAGGACCTGGCTTTGCACAGAATGTGAGGGGGTTTTGTTGGTAAACATATATGGGATATTCAATTCCAACAGATTTGCTTTCTGGTTCAGAAAGCAAAAATAATAAATAAATAAATAAATGCATTTACTGTGCTGAAGCCACAGAACAGGATTCCTGGCCTGGCTTCAAAGGACATTTGCTTCCTGGGAACAGCATATTGCCTCCACCCAAGGGGACCAGCATCTGGAAACTATGAATGGACCAATAGGAAGAATGTAACACGCTCATCAGACTCTGTGGCAGTGCTTCAACCTGATACAATAGATTCTGGGACACATACGTGTGAATTTGTTAGTAACACCTCCCCTCAACTTAAACTGGGGAGCCGCAAAAGCCACTCCAGAGCAACATTTGCAAGTATGTCCTTATATGGGGGAGAAAAGCTAGCCTATTTGGGATGAAAGACTGTTCTGAATTAATATACTTTGGACTTTTATTTCTGCAACCGTCAACGCAGTAATGCGAATGTTTAACAGTTTAACTATGATTTTGGGGGCTTTAAAACAAGACATTGTAGCTTTCCCGTGGATGTAGGGGACGCAAGCAGCAGTAAAAGGTAAATCATGGGAAAAGTATCCATGGTGGAACATTAATAATTAATGCAAACATGCTCTATGATAAGATGTACACATGTATAATGTTATAGAATTTTAGGAGAAATATTGCCCACCAACATTGGTGAAATGTTATTGGAAGGACGAAACAATGTTGTACAGACCTGGGAGTTGGAATGTTATGCTCTGTGTGGAATATGTCGTTTGCTTATGTGATTTGCAAAAGTGCCACAACTGTAAAAATGTGTGATTTATGTCCTGACTGATTTTTGGCAAAAATGACTGTGGGATGGCTCTGTACCTCATAAAAACACAACCCCATAAAACTCCCCTCCTTCAGTCCCATCCGCTTCTAAGGTTGAGGCGACAAAACATATGCTAACCTATCTGATTCTTAGGGGTAGGTCTAGCTTGGTTCTTCCCAACAATAAATCCTGTGATATCACCCGCCTTATGAAAGGAGGAAGCTCACAGAGGCAAAGGACACACTCTTCTGAATTGTCCAGCTCTTGCGTATCCTGATATTCCATATTCATCCTGCCAGATTCCAGATCCCATTGCCAGGCCAGGCCAGAGCATAGCAGACACTATACAGGCAGGACCACTGATACAAAAAGAAACCACATGGAAAAAAATCCCAATAACTCAGGGAGAAAGGGGGAAAATCGGTGGTACCATTTTTGAGAGTATCCAGTGACCAGACCAGCTTCTTGCACCACTACCTGCATGCCAGCTGTACCCTCACAATCTAGTGACCAGACAGGCCCAGCTGTTTCCTTTTGGGAAAGTCCTTCCATGGTGACCAGTGAGCAGATGTCCAGAAACCAGGTTGGCTGTCCCAAATCCTAACCTCAAGTGCTGATGTGGGTGTCACCCCATCCCATAGCAACACATAGCATACCCCATCTTGATACCTTGTCTTTGTTCCACTCTCTAAGTGATCCCATCAATATCCTGATAACTTATTTAAAACTGTCAGAATTCTCTGTGCATCCTGTCCTTGATTTCCCAGTGGTAGCACAATTCTTCCACTCATTTCTGTCATGTGTAAGTCCTTGGTAATAGTTTGATTCAATAAATTAATTCTCCCCAAAAAGAGGCACACTGTGTGAAGGGTTGCAACTGCAGCGTAACTTTTCTATTCACGGGTGGTGTTTCTCTTTTCTAGTCACTAAATCTAGTTGAAGTGAAACTTGTCCTTTCATTTCCAAACCGATTTTCTCTGCCAACTGCTTTTATTTTTAAAACCAAATTTACTTTCCCCTTGAGAATCTCATCCTGTCATTAAGTTAGTGTCACTCTTTCACTTGCTTATTATCCCTGTGATGTGCATCTGTCATCTAGCATAAAAACTGCATTCCAATTCTGTCTATTTCACCCGTTTTTCAAACCGTTTTGACAATGAAACCTGTGAAAGTAAGAAAGTGCAATTTCTATGCGTGTGATTTTGGCTGCACTGCGTTGTCACTCCAAAGTTGATTTTTGAACTGTATGCCCTTTGTGGGTACCTTGCCTTGTAGTTGATAGTGTTCCTACATCCCTGATACTGTTAGAACTCATATTGACCTCATTTATTTAACCTCACATTAAATTAATTATTTAGTAATCAGAGTGCTATTTCAGGCAATTGTAAAGGGGTTTGAATACGATTTTGCCTCTCATTTCGTGGGGGAAGGTAGGATGTTAATTCTGTTTGCTGCCAACTATACCTGACTCCTTGCTGCTCCTTTCTATACTCTCAAAATTCGATTAACAGGGGTTTGAGGGAGTATTGCAGGAGGAATTCTTAACTCGGGTGCTATCTACCCAAACAGTAAAATTGCTCCCATTAATTTGTGCTTTGGATATGTTATAGTAGGTCAAACTAAGTATATTTCATCATTTTACCTTGTAATTATCACCTCATTGGTGATTGCTGCCCAATATAAAATGTGTGTGATTTTCTTTGAAGTTAAATATATAAATATTGTATTACCACCCACCAGCCTGAGTCATGGTCCATTGTGACCCGGGGTATTTGTAAAAGAGGGTGTGAGACGGGTTGGGTGCCAGCTCAATCCGAATTCTAGGAAATTAAGAAAAAGGCTAAGGGCAAGAGTCCTGGGGCCTGATTCATGGAACGTTTTCCTAAGGGATTGCGCCATTATAAACCACTTCCATGAATCAGGCCCCTTGTCTGGTGTGTGACGCCCGATTGTAATCCTTAACACCCACAAGGTGCAAAGGGTTTACTTCAGGTCAAAAAGAGAACAAGCATGACAAAGTTCATGAAGCTACACATTCTGGGAAAGCTGCGCCTAGGGATAGGGGTTACTTCAGAAGTGCAGGGCAACAGGACGAGTGCGTGAGTAAAGGATACTAAACTACTAAAGCGACCAGATTCTGAGTATATACAGGCATACAAAAGCAATCTGAGAACATGAAGAGAGTGATCTGGAAGTACAGATCAGTTAATTGCAGCTTGGATCAGATAATGCAGCAAGTCGTGTATGAGGCGGTAGTGAAAAGAATGGTGGAGCAAGGCATCAATAGGGTGGTGAGGTACCATCCAAATATAAGGTCCACAATTGGTCTGTAGTGCAGTGGATCAGCGCAGGAGTTCATTTGGTGGCATAGTAGGTGGGGCAGCAGAGAGAGCATTGAGGTTGGGATGAATCAGATCAGGGTGCCAGAGGAAGCCATCCATGCGGTGCGGCTAGGATCAGCTTTCATCAGAAAGGTGTGCGGCCCAGAGGTGTGAGAGAAAAGCAGATTGTCACACAAGGGCCCACATAGGGTAGCAGTGGAGGGTAAGAGCATCATAGTAAATGGGGACTTGAGGGAAGGAATGCACTTTAGCACTCTTACTGTCATGATGCCTGCTCCCGGAAGACCAGACCCGGCCCAGCAGCCCCGGAAGCAGGCATCATGCCACTTGGAGCATGCCCAAAAGCCCCAGTTAGGGGCTGTTTGGGTGCAGTCCTGGCGCCTATGGCGCCAGGCTCATAAAGATAAAGTCAGTCCTGGCGCCATGGGCGCCAGGCTCATTCTTGATAACTTACCACAAGCAGACCATGCTGCATACTCACCTGAGGCAGACCATGCTGCATGAAGACTCAAGCCAAATGAGGCTTAGGAGGGACTATTTTACTGAAGGGACTATTTTGTTACTTGGGTGGGGCTGTGGAAGAATACTTACTTGGATCTTCTTCCAAGGCTATTTAAACCACGCCCGGACAGCCACACGTGCTTCGCGTTATTCTGCTTGCTGCAGCGTAACGCTCACCGTGTTTTCAGCAGCTCCAGTCTTCAGCCACGCCTGCTTCAATCCTGGGACTCCTGAAACAAGAAGAAAAGAAGGATAAAGGTTAGAACAGGAGTTTTAACTTTAATCCTTACCTGAATCCTGATCCATTTCGCCACAGAGCTGAAAGACAGAAGTCTTTGAAGCATCGCTTCGCATTCCTACGGCGCCGCGCTGAACTCACCTGCTTGGCGGTACTTCAGCATTCCATCACGCTCTCTCCATCTCGCGGCCGCCCTCCGACACCTAAGGAGACAAAGACAGCAAGGTGAGCAAGGGGACTCTCTAAGGCTATACAAGCTACCCCCAAGGACTTACCTGATTTACCACGGGGGGTACTCACCTCATCTCGGGTCGGCGTAGTCAACTCTGCTTCATCGCCGTACCCCGGCCCCTAAGGGGAAAACCACAATAGACTTACCTGAATCTTACCAATTGCCATTTGGAAATCTTCGAGTGGATTAATCGGCAACCTACAAGGAATCGGACAGAGTGAAGATCAGACATTTGAACTCTTATGAACAATTGGACTTTAGAGTCAATACTGGAACTCACCAATTCCTCTACGCCAGTGAAGTAACTGGTCATCAACGCGCCCCTGCGGTCGATGCAGGATGGAGAGCTCATCCTTCCAAACCATCAGGTGAGACTAAGAAGGGGACATCAAGAGTGATCTGTGGGAAGACAACGGGAGTGGGGAAGGTGGGTTGACACTCAATTCCACGGGTGGTTAATTCCTCTTCTCCTTTGCAGAAGAATATTCCTGCGAGCCAGACAAACTAGGCTGAGCGGGCCAGTCCAGTCAGTCATCTCGGCGCTACACGTCACGCTGGTGGAAACAACAGCGGCCCAGTTCCGGTCGACGCCCCCGTGGGAACCAGGTGAGCGTAACAGAACGCGAAGCCTACCCACAAATACCCACCTGGGCGTCATGGAGACCTCGGAAACTGATCAGTTGGCCCAATTATTAGGGGAATTAAGGGCCGAAGTGCATTCCGCCCGCCAAGGAACCAATGCCCTCAGGAGGGAACTGATAGTGTCAAAAGAACGAACTGATGAGTTGGCTAGACAACTATTACAGAGCCAGGCTGGACAAACACCTCTACCAGGACTTGGGGCAAGTCCAGCTCCTGTACCATCGAGTAACCCGGTGCAGATAAATTTACCTGGAGCCGTTCCTTTGGCTCCGCCTGAACGCTTTGCCGGAGACCCAAAAGGGTTTGCAACATTCATGAATCAATGCCGCTTGCACTTTTTATGTAGACCTGGAGCGTTCCCAAACGATCAGGCCAAGGTAGCCTTTGTACTGTCATATCTCAGCAGCAGTGCGGCGGATTGGTCCATTCCACTAGTTAACCAGGATGACCCGATTCTTCGAGATTTTCAGGGTTTTCGAACAAGCATGGAAAGACTATTCGCCCGACACATCCGAGGACAGGCTTTGGACAACGAACTTTTATCCCTACGTCAAGGTAACCAGGATCTTTTATCTTACATTGCAACTTTCAATAGATTAGTAGTGGAAACCGAATCGCCTGAAGCCAAGCGAATCACATTATTCCATCGAGGACTTCGGGGAGAACTCAAAGATGTTTTGGCCCAAATCGTGAACCCGCCTCAAGACTGAGCTGAATATATAGATCTAGTGGTCCAGCTTGATCACAGACTTCAAACCAGGAAGGCTGACCGAACCAAGTTTGAGAACAGGGTGTTGGTTAAAAACCACGTAAGCTCCAAGGGAGTAGATGTCTCAGAACCTATGCAAATCGGGGGGGTTAAAGGACCCTTAACCCAGAAGGAAAGAGATAGAAGACGGCAACTGCAATTATGTTTATATTGCGGAACTACTGGTCATTTTCTTTGGAACTGCCCTGTAAAACCACCCAAGAAAGTTATAGGAGCAGCAGACGAAAACCATGTGAAATCTGACTCGGGAAACGACCACGCCCGGCAAGCGTAGAGGTCCGCTTGCCGAGCTTAAAGAAGGACACTCTGACCTCGCATTTCACCATACCCATGGTCCTTGTAGATCCAAAGCAGCCATCACGCATGCACGCGGTAAAGGCATACGTAGACAGTGGAGCCATAGGAAATTACTTGGACTGGGAATTGGCTACCAGGATGAATCTATCTCTCACCCGCAAGACCACGGCCGATGTTGTCACCACTGTAGATGGAACGGAAATTGCCTCTGGACCCGTAACTCATTCCACTGTAGAGATGACATTTCTGAGTCAAGATGGGCATCAAGAGGCTATGGTGTTTTACTTAATCAAGGCCCCACAGTTTCAGCTGATACTGGGGATACCTTGGTTGGAAAAACATAATCCCTGTATTGATTGGCGAGAGAAGAGACTAACCTTCCCAGAATGTGCTCACACCTGCTACCCAAGGAAAACTCAAAACTCAGTCCTGGCCCCAGTAATTCCAGTAGCCATACAATTACCTGTTGAATACCAAGACTTTCAGGATGTCTTCCAAAAGGAACAGGCAAACACCTTACCACCTCACAGATCGTATGATTGTCAAATAGATCTTGTACCTGGAGCACAACCACCTTGCAGCAGAATCTATGCCCTTACGGAACCTGAAAATCTCCATTTGCGCCAGTACCTAGACCAGTACCTTGCTAATGGCTTCATTCGCCCGTCCAAGTCCCCTGCATCTTCACCTTTGTTCTTCGTACCGAAAAAGGAAGGCGACCTTGGAACATGTATAGACTACCACGCACTGAATCAGATAACCATCAAGAATCGATACCCACTGCCTTTGATCCCAGAACTACTAGACCAGGTGAAGGACGCTTGTATATACACGAAACTAGACCTTTGGGGGGCATATCATCTGGTACGTGTCAAAGAGGGTGACGAATGGAAGACTGCTTTTCGCACCAAGTACGGACTATTTGAGTACCAGGTTATGCCCTTCGGACTATGCAATGCACCAGCAGCCTTCCAGTTCTTCATCAACGATGTCCTCCGAGAGCTTATCGACGTTTGTGTGGTCGTTTACATTGACAAATGAAGAGAGTGAGGAGGGCACCACTTGGTAATTTGGAAAGTATCGAGAAGGGTTCTGTCATTCAAAAAAGTGGGTATTTTTAAATATTTTTGCCTGGAGCTGCCAGTCCATAAAAGACCCCTTAGCACTGGGATCTATTCAAACCAATAATCTCCAAAAAGCAAAGTGTCTACACTTTGTTAGGAAAGGCGCTTCTCAGTTAGCCCCAATCTAGGTTGCTGTATCTAAGTTCAAATGCTCATGGTATCAAAAATACTAATTCAATGGGTTAAGACAGAAAATGTTTAATGCACATTTCTGTAATGTTAAATAGTAAAAATCTTCTTAATAGGTAACACATAGAGCATCCATCCAAAATTGCCCATAATACTCAGGTGTCAGTGCCAATGCATTTCGGTAAAAAACCTTCATCAGGGCAGTATTACAGCACAACCTGAAATTTCATGTCTTAATTGAGTCACCAAGATCACAACGTACATTCAAATACATGTATAATATATGAAAACACATACCCATTTGTGAGACACAGCCGTTTGGGAAATTGTAGAAGAGAAAAAAGCAATTCAATTAGTGTTCTGTAGTATTGACTATTACGTGAGTAATTTTACGAGCTAGCAAGCTATGCATACCTTAATTCAGTCAAAGAACGCCTGGATAGCCTCGTCATGTACGAGCAAAGTGTGAAAATCTGTAATAGATCGTAGTTATAGATTAACTACACCGAGTATAACTAACATTCCAATTTGAAGTTATTTGGGAGTATCTGAACTTACCTGGCGACTTGTAGAACGTTATAACCGCGAGTACAGCGTTCAGCGCGCTCGCGGTGGGACTCGTTGTGTATTTAAAGGTAACCATGGAGACGGTACGAGGCGTCGTGGTCACGGGGGAGCACGTACGCCTCGCGCCCCACCCCCCCGACGTTAGCCATGGGGGCGGGGATGTCTCCATGGTAACATGCCTTGGAACTGTTACTACGAAAACCAATACTGCACTAGTTTAACATTAGGTGTTCTTGCTCTAGAATAAATGTCGACGATTAGAGATACAAATTCTATTACATAGTGATGCATACATGGCTTGCATGGTAGTGTCCCTTATTACAAATCTGGCGGATAGGTAACTGAAGTCGTGGTTGGAATTAGAACACCTAGCTCACATTGTTTTCAAAAGCCCCGATTCTCATTTCTAGTCATCAGGAAAATACTGGTAGTAAAAGTACTGGTAACAAAAAGGCAATACAATTTATCCATACACACAGTGCTTAGAGTGCAAAGCCCCTGGCACAAGAGGAATTTGGGGGATATGTTAGATCAATTAGTCCCAATTATTTACAAGAAGCACATATAATTAATTTCTTCATTGAGCCCCCTCGGAGTGAGGGAGCTCAGCCGGTCAATCCAAAAGGTCTCTCTCTGATCCATTTTTCTTTGGAAATTCTCATGGTTGTCTCTTTTGTAGACCACTTCCAGAATAACAAAACGGATCTGGGCTAAATTATGTTTTTTTTCATCCCAATGTCTTGATACTGCTGACATGACATTGTGGTTCCTAATGCATGATCGATGTTCATTCCATCTGGTCTTAGCTGTTCTCAATGTTTGGCCCACATAATATATGCCGCATGGACATTTAATGGCATAAATAACATTTTGGGAATCACATGTGGCAAAACTCTTGAGTTTAATTGTCTCTCCTGTATAAGGATGCTTCACTGTCTCTCCTTTTATGACGTAACCACAATTACTACAATTCAAACACGGGAATGTGGCAATCTTTGTTGTGAATTTCTTTTTGAAGGCTGGTCTCGTTTGAACCAGTCTATCCTTTAAATTCTGGCTCCGCTGGTATGCAAATGTGGGAATTTCTTCAAACAAGTGTTCAACTCGTTGGTCACATCGAAGGGTATTCCAATGTTTCTTGATAATACGCTTGATGCGGGTACTCTGGCGTGAATATTTGGACACAAAGACTAGAGGAGGAGCCTGTTTTTGTTTCGGGTTGACCTTCAATAGGTCTTCCCTCTTCTGAGTGGCTACCCGAGATTGGGCAGTGCTTACTTCTTCCTTTGAATATCCTCTGTCCAAAAACTTTTTGCCCATCTCTTGGATGGCCTCCTGGTAATCTTCTTGGTCACTTACCAGTTTTTTCACCCTTAGCATTTGACTGTATGGGAGGTTCTTTATGAGGCTCGGCTCATGGAAGCTAAGGCGTTGAAGTAGATTATTACGGTCTGTTGGTTTCCGAAAGATGTTAGTCTGATATCCCATGGTGTTGATCTTGATATCTACATCTAAAAAATGGATGTTGCTAAGCGAGTATTCATGGGTAAATTGAATTCGCATATCTATGTTGTTCAGGTATTCAAAGAACTTGAGCAATTCTTCTTCTGTGTCTCTCCATACTCCAAAGATATCATCAATATATCTTATCCAGAGGCCCAATTTGGAATGCCAGTACTCATTTTGTAGTATTTTTTCTGATTCGAATTTGTGCATGAAGGAATTTGCATAGGAGGGGGGCCATAGTGGCTCCCATAGCCGTACCAGCCACTTGAAGATAGTAATCATCCTTATATTGAAAGTAAGAGTTGTTACTAATGAATTCTAGTAGTACCATTATGAACTCCTTTTGGGCAGGTATTTCTTCCGCATTGAGTAACATCCACTCTACAGCCTCACCCCCTAAATCATGCGGGATCGACGTGTATAGGCTTTTAACATCAATTGTAAAACAGATATTGTGGGCATCAAATGTGGTGGAATTCAACAGTTGTAAGAAATGGGTAGAATCCTTAATGTATGTATTCGTTCTCTGGATCAATGGTTGCAAGAAGAAGTCCACATATTTACCTAGAGGTTCTAATATACTCTTCATTCCTGCCACAATAGGTCTCCCAGGGGGACTAACTGGATCTTTATGTATTTTAGGCAGCGTGTAGAAATGTGGTATTTTGGGATGAGCGTTAGTCAAAAAAAATTTTGTATGGTGATTAATCCACTCCAATTCCTCCGCCTTGTCTACAAGCTTTTTAAGTTGTCTCTTATCTCTGGCGTCGGGTCATATGGCAATTTTGCATAAGTATTAGTGTCGCTCAATTGTCTTTCACACTCTTGTTCATATTCTATTGTGTTTAACACAACAAGACCTCCTCCTTTATCTGCAGCTCTTATTGTAATTGACGGATCTCCATATAAATCTCGTATCAATTTGAATTCGTTAACATCGACGACATCTTAGTATACTCTTTATCAGAATCTGAGCATGTAAAACACGTCCGTGCAGTCCTAGAGAAGTTACGCCTGCATAAATTATATGCTAAACTGGAAAAGTGCATCCTCCACACTACGGAAGTGGAATTCCTTGGATTTATTCTGACCCCGAGAGGAATCCGGATGGATACACGAAAAGTGGATGCCATTCTTAATTGGCCTTCGCCAAGTTCAATCAAAGGAGTTCAAAGCATGCTTGGCTTTGCCAATTTCTACCGCAGGTTTATCCCAGACTTCTCGCACATTGTACATCCCATTACAACGCTATTGCGAAAAAACAAACGCTTTGTGTGGACAGAGGAAGCCGAGAACGCCTTCCAAGAGTTAAAAGCTAAATTCACATCTGCTCCCATATTAAGACACCCGCGCCCCGAGCTTCCCTACATAGTGGAAACAGATGCATCCAGTTCAGCCATGGGAGCAGTCCTTTCCCAAAAGGATCCCGAAACTAACCAGCTTCACCCAGTGGCATTTTGGTCAAGAAAATTTTCAGCCCCCGAATTAAACTATGCCATAACCGACAAGGAGCTGCTGGCCATCAAGTCCGCCTTCAAGGCTTGGCGGCACTATCTACTGGGTGCCAGACATACCATCACGGTCATCACCGATCACCGCAACTTACAATACCTAAAGACAGCCAAAGCCCAATCTTCGCGTCAACTCCGTTGGGCATTGTTCTTCACCGAGTTTGATTTTGTAATAACCTATCGACCAGGTTGTAAGAATGGTAAAGCAGAAGCCTTGTCCCGGATTGGAATGGGAGAAGCAGAAATAACTTTAGAACCCGTACCCATAATTCCGGAACAGAGAATCCTTGGCCTGACATCCATACAGACACTGGAGGACATTCAAAACAAGATCCACCAACTCTTTGATTCCGTTGCCCTACAGGACTGGGCAAAGAAAGGTCCAGAGTACTCTGTCATCGATGATTTACCTTATTACCAAGGCCGGCTATTTTTACTGCAAAAAGAACTACAGGAACTTGTCATTTCCCATTACCATGACACCTTAATAGAAGGGCATCCGGGTATTGCAAAAACCGAAGCTAAAATTAGGAAGCAATTTTGGTGGCCCACCTGGCGAAAGGATGTCAAGTCATTTGTCATGTCTTGTGGCATTTGCGCACAAAATAAAGGGCAAAAGAAAAAACCTGCTGGATTATTGCAACCATTAGACATACCACCTACCCCTTGGCATACCTTGTCATTAGACTTCATCACAGATTTACCCCCGTACCAAGGTTACAATACCATTCTAGTTATTGTAGATCTTTTTTCTAAAATGGCCCACTTCATTCCTTTAAAAGGGATACCTTCAGCTTCAATCCTGGCCAAGGAATTCCTTGAAAATGTTGTCCGTCTGCATGGCTTTCCTTCAGTGTTAATTTCAGATCGGGGCAGTCAATTCATTTCACATTTTTGGAGGAAATGCTGCCAACTGGCACAAATTGATGTTAGGCTTTCGACCAGTCACCACCCTCAGACCGACGGTCAAACGGAGAGGACCAACCAGACTCTTGAACAGTACCTCCGTTGTATGCTACATCAGTCTGAGGGGAATTGGAAAGACATTCTGTGGATCGCAGAGTATGCGTACAATAATTCCGTACACTCAGGATCTGGACAAAGTCCTTTTTTTACCATTAATGGGCACCATCCTCGAACCTCGGATTTGGACTCACCCCAGCATTTAGAGATGCCCGCATTGGACCATCTCCACGCTATTATTACACAAGCCTTTAAAGACGCAACCATCCATTTGCAAAAGGCTAAGGAAAAATACAAAAAGGATGCGGATCAGCACAGAAGTGAAGCTCCTCAATAACAAATTGGGGACCAAGTATGGTTAGCCACTAAGCACTTACCACTCAAGGGGACTCAAACCTTTAACCCCAGGTATTTGGGACCTTTTTCTGTCAAGGCAATTATTAACCCAGTGGCCGTCAAGTTGGACCTACCTGCTCATATGCGAATCCATCCCGTCTTCCATGTGTCTCTTTTGAAGCCAGTGCAACCAGGAACTAGGCTAACCACTCCACCTGAATCTATCCTCATAGACGGGGAGCCCGAGTTCGAAGTCAAGAATATTTTGGACTCAAAAAGAGTGAGATCAAAACTCTTTTACCTAATTGACTGGAAAGGTTATGGTCTGCAGGAAAGGTCTTGGGAACCTAGTGACCACGTGCATGCACCTCGTTTAGTGAAGTGGTTCCATGGGGAATTTCCAGACAAACCACGGCCAAGGAGAAGAACGACTTTAGGAGGGGCCTTGAGGGGGAGTGCTGTCATGATGCCTGCCCCCGGAAGACCAGACAAGGCCCAGCAGCCCCGGAAGCAGGCATCATGCCACTTGGAGCATGCCCAAAAGCCCCAGTTAGGGGCTGTTTGGGTGCAGTCCTGGCGCCTATGGCGCCAGGCTCATAAAGGTAAAGTCAGTCCTGGCGCCATGGGCGCCAGGCTCATTATTGATAACTTAGCTGAAGCAGACCATGCTGCATACTCAACTGAGGCAGACCATGCTGCATGAAGACTCAAGCCAAATGAGGCTTAGGAGGGACTATTTTACTGAAGGGACTATTTTGTTACTTGGGTGGGGCTGTGGAAGAATACTTACCTGGATCTTCTTCCAAGGCTATTTAAACCACGCCCGGACAGCCACACGTGCTTCGCGTTATTCTGCTTGCTGCAGCGTAGCGCTCACATGTTTTCAGCAGCTCCAGTCTTCAGCCACGCCCGCTTCAATCCTGGGACTCCTGAAACAAGAAGAAAAGAAGGATAAAGGTTAGAACAGGAGTTTTAACTTTAATTCTTACCTCAATCCTGATCCATTTCGCCACGGAGCTGAAAGACAGAAGTCTTTGAAGCATCGCTTTGCATTCCTACGGCGCCGCGCTGAACTCACCTGCTTGGCGGTACTTCAGCATTCCATCACGCTCTCTCCATCTCGCGGCTGCCCTCCGACACCTAAGGAGACAAAGACAGCAAGGTGAGCAAGGGGACTCTCTAAGGCTATACAAGCTACCTCCAAGGACTTACCTGATTTACCACGGGGGGTACTCACCTCATCTCGGGTCGGCATAGTCAACTCTGCTTCATCGCCGTACCCCGGCCCCTAAGGGGAAAACCACAATAGACTTACCTGAATCTTACCAATTGCCATTTGGAAATCTTCAAGTAGATTAATCGGCAACCTGCAAGTAATCGGACAGAGTGGAGATCAGACATTTGAACTCTTATGAACAATTGGACTTTAGAGTCAATACTGGAACTCCCCATTTCCTCTACGCCAGTGAAGTAACTGGTCATCAACGCGCCCCTGCGGTCGACGCAGGATGGAGAGCTCATCCTTCCAAACCATCAGGTGAGACTAAGGAGGGGACATCAAGAGTGATCTGTGGGAAGACAACGGGAGTGGGGAAGGTGGGTTGACACTCAATTCCACAGGTGGTTAATTCCTCTTCTCCTTTGCAGAAGAATATTCCTGCGAGCCAGACAATCTAGGCTGAGCGGGCCAGTCCAGTCAGTCATCTCAGCGCTACACGTCACGCTGGTGGAAACAACAGCGGCCCAGTTCCGGTCGACGCCCCCGTGGGAACCAGGTGAGCGTAACACTTACCTTTAGATGCAGTATGAATGCAGGGGTAAGTTGGAGCCATACAACACAGCATGCCTGGCAGCAGATAAGTCGGGAAGGCATTGCATGTGCAGGACAGCCCCCCAGAGCCCAGGCAGGCCAAGACAGAATCAGTAAAGAGCCTTTGTGCCGAGCCTTTGTGTAAGGCCGGCTCTGCCTTCTGGCTTCCAGGACTGGAAGTCCTTTCTCATTGCTGCAAGCCAATCGGCTGTCTTGGTGATGATAGGTTGCAGCAGGAATATCATGGAATTCTCATCGGAATGAGCCGATGAATGCAAGCAGGATGGAGATGCTGTAGGAGGCTCGATGTTACTCACTCCAGGGCAGCAATCTTTGTAATGGGCCAAGACAGGATATATCTTTCACTTTATACACGAATTGACATTTCTTGAAAAACCTTTCACTGCAATACATATTGAGATAGAGAACCCACCTAAGCAATATTTTCAGAATGAACTACCATCCATAAAAGACACTTCCTCCACAAATAAAGTGTGCTGTGCAGTCAGGGTTTCACAGAAGATCAATACATGCTTGAAGGATTCCAACTTAGCTGGGTCTTTACAGAATCGACATGACGCTTCATCTTCCGTAATCATAGATCTCTGTAGTCCGATTCCCCCCATATAGAACAAATTCCATATAAACTGACAAAAGTCCTCTCTATAGTATTGATTCAAGAATTTGTACAAATACGGTGCATGTATCCCCAATTTCTTATGTGCCCAGTTCAGATGTTGCAATGATGGGTATTCATGTAGTTTACTAGTGGTGTTGCCCCAACCCCACTGGTACAGAGCTCTCTTTACCTGATCAGGGAGCGTTTCCAAATCTGTCCACAATCTACCAATGTCTGCCATGATAGATACACAAGTACTTTCCAATATTTCTAGCATTTGATCTTTTTTACCAATCGTGGCCCTGCTCAGCTCTTCATACAGCGTGTTACTTGTGGCATTTAGCAGATCCCTATACAATGTTACTCAAAGAAAGGTTCCCACAGGGCTTGACTGAAAATCGACCGTACCCCTGGTTAATCCTACACATTTGATTAGAAAGGGCAATGGCTCTTTGCCTCAAATTATGCTCCATAAACAGTTTATGTGGTTTACTGCACACAGCAAAATCCAGATACACCACATTGTCAACAGACTTAAGACTCTCCTTTTCCAGCCTCCAGGTATAGTTTATTGCCTTCCTCTTCTTAGTGATATTGGTCTTTTTGAAATTTATTATTAGAGAATTAGCTTTAGCATAGTCTCCAAAGGCACTCAGTAACCTCTGTAGCCAGATGGGGGTACGATCAAATAAGTAAAAAGAAATCATCAGGTTATGCCAAATTGTCCGATCTGAAGAGGTGCAAATGAATTCAAGTCTAAGCATTCGTTCACGTCAGACACGTATACATTAAAAGGAAAAGGGGCCAAAATGCACCTCTGGCTAAGACCTGATCGAGTCTCAATCTTCTTTGAGAGACTACCACTTTAGTCGAGGCTGACCTGCATTGAGCTGTTTTCATGAAACCCCATAATCAATTTTAACAGCATGTTGGGGATGTTCCACTTTACCAGCATTGACCATAAAAGATGTCTATCAACCTTGTCAAATGCGTCAGACAGATCTATTGAAGCCGCAAATACAGGGTTGTACTTGCCAGTACAAGTCAGGGCCTGAAAAAAAACGAGTTAACGAGTTATGATCCCATTATCATTTCTTATAATGTTTTTAAGGGGAAAGGAAGTTCCATTTAAGAACGCACAAGATGCTGCATTTTGGAGCTTCCCCTTCTGTTGAAGTTGTCAGGACTCCAAACTTGATTAACCAGGGTCCTTGAGTTAAGATGGTTCAAAATGTTAACAAGGCATAAGAAAAGGGCATTATTAGGCAGCCTTTACTTCAGCAGATCAATAAACCAAAAGGCAATCTTGCATAGTGACAACAAACAGGCATTAAGACTTTTAGGACGAGATCTCCTGTAAGATCAAGGCAAAAGTGCTATTTCAATCTCTGTAGGAAGCCCACAGGCTTCTCCATTCCCTCATACTCTTTCTTGGCCATAGCCTATGGGAAAATGCTGGAGCTCTTGCACGTTAGCATCAATTATTGGGTACAAAGCTGCAGTGTTGCTCCTCACCCTCCAGATGTGTCTAACAAGCAATAGTCCAACAGTGCCTTGTAGAGATATTAATAATCAGAGGCCAGAGTTTCCAGCATTTCAGACCTTTATTTAGCTTTCCTGTGGCTAGGGAGTCAGGTCACTGACCACTTCCATTTTTAAGGGTCTTGGTACTACTGCTCACCAACCCCCACACTTTTGCCTCCATGACCTCTCACCCGCACTTGCTGAGCTGCGCTTAAATATACCCACTTCTTGTCCTGATTTTCTCCTGTTCATCCAGGACGCTCTGTGACCTGCTCATTCCTCCACCTCTCTTGGGTGTGCCCATTATGGATTTAAGTTGAACCAACTGCTCATCTTCTATGGCACATGCTTTAATTTCAGCCACATCTTACCCTCTGCTCTTCCCTTCTTTGGATCTACTTAAGCTCTCTCCTCTTGCTCTTTTTCCTCCTTACTCTTGATGTTTTACTCCTCCTTTGTAACTTCTTCTACATCATTTACCGCTTTCTCCACCTCCTCCTTTCTAGGCCCTCCTTCTTGCCCCAATGTTCCTTGCTCTCTTTCCACTTTACCACTCCTCACTAACTCCACCTTTCATCCACCACTTCTCTTCTACCTCCAGTCTTCACTTCTTTTCACCACCCTTCTCCAATCTTCAAACACTTTGTTTACCTCAACCCTCCCCTCTCCAACCAAATTCTCCTTCATTCCGTCCTCTCTTCTCTCCTGCTGACACGTTTTCCTTCCCTCATCTCCACTCTCCAACTAACTCCTCCTTCGCTCCTCTCTTCACTGGCCTCCTTCTCCAAAGTACTTTGCTTTCCAAGTTGCTCCACACTCTTCCCTGCAATGTCTCCTAGCAACCACACTGCTAGTCACCAATGTCTTTCCACAACACCTTTTTTACCACTGGCACATCTCTTCAAATAAACTGTTTCTTTCATGGTTTACTCGCCTGCCAGTAATACAACTCTTAATACTACAGTTCATCTCATCTGTTAGTGACAATAGGGGTTACAAGTTCCCCAAACTGGTGTCTCAGGAAAGGAGAATTGCGCCCTTGTCGCACTTTTATCTCTTTGTTATAGTCTCTGTGCTGGAGGCAACGTGGGTTACATGTTTCCCTAGGTTAACATCTCATAAATGGAGAATGGCACCCTTTTTGTTCCCTTACTTCCTCTGGGTAGCCTCTTGGCTGTTAGCAGTGTGGGTTAAAGGTTTCTCCAAACTGACATTTCATAAATGGAGAATGGTGCCCTTTTTTCCTTCTTATTCTACTTGCTCGGTATTCAAAATAGTCTCATTTTCGCAAATGTTCCACTCAGAGCACCCTGGGTTTACCTTCTCTTGCAGGACAACTCACTGGCTCTGTTGGCATCTCTGTGTTGCTCCCTGCTGCTGCGGAGGACCCTCGGCAGATGGGTAATTCATTTGACAGCTCTTCCGTACCTGAAACCACTTGCAAGGCCTCTCTTTTGAGCCCCACCGGGCCCCGCTGGGTCTCTGTGTCCTCCAGCACGTTCAGGGAACTCACTTTAGGTTGGGATAATGTCTCACTTACAGCTGGGCTTCTCTCCCTGCTTCTGACCATGACTCTGCTTCCTGCTGTGTGCATTCTGCAAAACCGCACACCTTCTCTTCCCACGTCGGCTTTTGTGGACGTTTGCACTCCTGTTGCATCTCTGACCGCTTCACTGTCGTTCCTGTCTGCTTCTGCCTCTGCTGCTCCTTTCCTCTTCTCCTCCAAGCTGTGGTCCATTTTCAGGTTTAAATGTCCCACTCAGGTACCTTCCTTCAAACAACTAGGCTGCACATTCCTTTCAATGGCATCTTTGATCCTCATTGACTCTTGTACTTTCTTACTCGTCCCAGTCCATAATGGGTTTGAATCTTTTATGTCCATTTATTTATTTTAAGTTTGTATAGAGCATTGCACGCCCGTAGGACTTGCGCACAGATAACAAAGAGGAACAGACAGAACAGGTGGGCACAGGAGGAGGCAAGGTGGGTACCGGGTGCTTACAGGAGGAGGTGAGGTGGGTACTGGGTGCTTAATCAAGTATGTGAAAGAGAAGAGTTTTGATAATCCTCTTAAACCTCACCAAGGTAGAGGAGGATCTTAAAGTGGAAGGAATTACATTCCACTCTTGCAGGGCCCGCACTTCAAAGCTAGTACCCCCAAACTTTTCTAGCCTAAATCAAGGTTGATGTAAAGGATAGGTGTTATTAGATCACAATAATCTGGTATTATATTGGGTTGAAATCCTTTTGACCAGAAATTGAAGGGCAGCAGAGTTCAGGCATTTATCGGGCAAGGAAAGAATCTTGTGTTCGATTCTCTGTTTCACAGGAAGCCAGTGAATTTTTTTCCTGATTTCAGATACATGGTTCATTTTAGACAAACCAAAAATTGCCCTGACAGCACTATTTTGAGTAGTCTGTAAATGGGCAAGATTGGATTGGGAAGTACCAGTGTGTAAACTGTTACAATAATCTAACCGCAAGTTGATCAGAGAGGTAGCTAGGAGAGATCTGTTTTTGACAGTTATATGGGGTCTAATATGGTGAAGAAGCTTAGTAATATACCCGCAAGATGATCGGATGCTAGATATGTGCTGTTTCATGGACAATTCTGAGTCAACTATGATGCCTAAGGTCGTTACAGTCTTGCTGACAGGAATCAGGTTGCCCATGATGGAAAAGTGGGAATATTCAGAGTCAATTTTCTTCAGCTGAGGGCCAGAGGCAATGAGCAGAAGCTCACTCTTCTTGTTGTTTAATGCCAGTGAATTATGGGCCATCCAGATTAGAATTTCATTGTAGATGTTATCCAAGGTCTTGACATCAGTGTCATAGATGCCAGCCAGTTCAAGAAGTACTTGGGTGTCGTCCCTGTAATGTGCGAACCCGACACCCAAGCCATCCAGAAGATCAAGAAAAGGTCTTGTGTAAATGTTGAAGAACGTAGGGGGCAGGCAAGAAGTCTGTGGCACTCCAGACAAGATAATAGGAGCGCCCTGTGGTACTCCACACGAGGAGATAATAGGAGCAGCTTTAGCTTTCCCAAAGGCCACCCAAGGTTGTGGAGCCCAGAAAAGATGAGATCCATAAGGTAGCTTTCTCTGAGTACCTGGCGATACTGGTCAGCCTCTCTTGAAGAAGAACATGATCAATGAGGTCAAACGCTGTGGAGAGATTGAGCAACATCAAGAAGGCTGGCCGGCCTTTCTCTACAATGCTCGAGATGTTAGACTTAAGATCAAATAACGCTGTTTCGGTTCCCTGTTTTGCTCTAAAGCCGGACTGATGAGTGTCTAGAATCTTATTTGCCTCTACATAGCTTTGTAGTTGCAAATATGCAACTCTATCAATGATCTTTAGTAAATATGGCACAGTGATTATTGGCCGATAATTCCCTGCAACTGCCGGGTCCAGTGTGTTCTTTTTCAACAAGGGTGTAACCCAAGCATTTTTCAACAAGGTCGGGACTATGCCATCTCTAAACGAGGTGTTAATCATCTTGGTAATCCAAGGGATCAACACATCCAGGGAGGCCGTCAGGATGTTAGAGGGGCATGGGTCCCCTGCATAGGTACTGAATTTGAAGTTCATGATGATATCATGAACTTCTTGTTCAGTGCATTGTTGAAATTCAAATGTAGGCATCAATGGAGTAAGTATCTCTTCCACAGAGATGTTAACAGAGGCCTGTCCTATATTGGGTGCGAAATGAGCCATTTGATTGGCAATATTAGCATGATGACCAGTGGTTTTACTAAGGAATTCCTCTTGAATTGTTTGACACCAGACTGAATCTTTGGTAATGGAAGCAAAAGGTGGGGTTTGGTTTTCAAACTGTTTAAGAATTGTACACAGTTTGCTTGATGACGATTTGGCTTTATCAATGGGAAAGTACATTTTGTTTGCCTTGGTTCAATAATGTTTTTTATACGCATGTGCAACATTCTTATATTTACTGAGGGTGACTGGGCACTGATTTTTACACCACTCAAGTTCCATGGCTCTCTTTATTTTTCTTGACTCAGTGATATTTTCACCAAACCAAGATTTCTTTAAGGTCCCTGTTTTTATTGTCATTGTTTTTTCTGGGTCCAAGATATCGCTGGTAGTCTGTATGGTTTTGGAGAGATTGTAAGCCAACTAAGAAGGGTTGTCAAATGTTGCTATTAAGCCCAGCCAAGAGGCAAGGGCAGAAGAGAAGTCAGATGATGAAATGTCTTTCAATTTTCTGACCTTTGTTTCGATCTATGGGTTACTGTTAAGTGTGGGTGGAGCTGCTGGAGATCCCAACTTCAAGGTGATCAGAAAATGATCCGAATAGGGGCATGTTTGAACATGAAGGATGAGGTCAGGTATATTTTTGGTAACAATCCAGTTCAGGGTCTGTTCATCTCGGTGGGTCTGTTGATCGATCAGTTGGGACAGCCCTATGGCCTCAAGGGACGAGAGTGAAGCGAGTGCCCGAGGGTCGTTCAGGTCGTCAACCCATAAATTGAAGTTGCCCAATATAATTATTGGAGAGTTTGTTTTTATGGTACTGTTCCGTAATGCTGGAATCTGTTCTTCGAACAAAGGTAACGGCTGAGGGGGTCTGTACAGGAGAAGTATAGTAAAAAAAACATTATGATTAACTTTCACCTTGAGAATGAGGCTCTCGCAACCCTCTAAGTGATGGACCGGAGTAGTGTGACAGTCCAGTTGTTCATTGACAATGAACGCCACTCCTTCCCATTTGATTCCCTATGCGATCTGCCCTGAAGATTAGGTCTGGGGTGGCATTGCTAGCAGATACCTGGGCGGTGTCATGCAGCCAGGTTTCCGTAACAGCAAACAATCCAGGATTCTGCTGGGATATATAGTCCGCAATCTCGATTTCATGAGCGCATAATGAGCGTGTGTTAAGAAAGAGTTTTGCGATGTATACCTAGTTTCAGGCTTAATAGGAAGTGATGTTGTCTGGGAGAGAGAAAGGTCATGTTTTGTTGCATGAGTAATAGTCAGAGGGCCTCATTACGATGTCGGAGGTAAGGGATTACCGGCACCGGTAAGGGCACCGGCGCCGGTAATCCCTTACCTCCCTACTACGAGTTCCCTTTGCGGGTCCTTCCTTAACGCCTGGTTTTTGCAGGTGTTAAGGACGGGACCCGCAAAGGGAGTCTAGAGATAATAACTGTACCACAATTTGCGGTACCGTTATTAGCGCCTTCCCCATTCCCATGGGGGCTCAAATGGGAATGGGGAATGGCCCTGGTGAATGGGGAATTACCGGTCCCTCCAACTTCGGAATGGACCGGTAATTGGTCCATTCACCAGGGTGGAGTCGGAAGGGTTTTGGAGGCAGCCATGGAGCTAATAGCTCCATGGCTACCTCCAACCTCGTAATGAGGCCCAGAGAGTCCTGATCAAGATTCACGCTTGAGATGAAGAGACAAGGTTCTCCAACTGTTGATGGGACTCAGCAAGTATTGCCTACTGTACTTCCCCCAGCGGAGTGCAAAGCTCAGGCAGTCCTTGAGTCAGTGTGGTTTTATGTGTCGTGTTGCTAGTTTTGTGATTTTTATTGCAAGGCCCCTTCTTATTAGTGCTTAAGAGGTGGAGTTTCAAGGATGTATATTCCTCAATAACTATATTCTGCGTTACTTGGGAGCATGTACGAGCAGCGGTGATGTCATGATATGGCCAGGTATGAGTAAACTTGATGTCCAACAGGGGTGGGATAGTCTTACCTCCAGGTGGTATAAAGCAGAGAACCTGTGCAGAGGAGGTAACCGCCAGTGCAGCTTCCACAACCTTCCACAAACCGGCACTAACTGGCTTCTTCAATGACGCCGGCGCCAACGTGCCGCTGACAAAAAGAAGAGGACCAGTGATGCCGGGAAATGTAGTTAAAAGAACCTTCTGGACAAGCCAGACCAATCAAGGTAGCTTGGCAGCGGTCAAGACTAGGTGTAAGGAGGGGCGAGGGTGACTGAAAGACCTCAATGAACACAGAGTAAAGGACACTTACAAATAACTCCCAGTCAGGTGTAGATATATTAAACATACAAATACATTTATTTCAAGGCCTTTGAGTTTTAACACACAAATCAAATCACAGTAATACTATTAAGCCAACACAATCATATCTAAATACATATATACAAGACCAATGGAGTCTAAAGGGTTAATGCATGAAATGGTTCCACAACCTAAAAGGGGAAGGAAAAAGGCAGTGCAAATAGTCTTTAGTCGCTTCTGCATCCAACACACTCCTAACTAAGAGGCAGTCCAATCCCTAAGAAGAGTGGAGCCTATTGCTCAAATATACATGCAATGCTAGCGCACACAGTAGTTCAAATAAGCAAAACGGGGTCTCTTCAGGGGTCTGTAGTAGCTAAGGAAGGTGGGTGAGGTGATGAAGAATAGGTTCCCACTATTCGAGGAGGCCCTCCACTTGAGGGCAGAGTCGATTCCAAGAGTTGGGAATAGTTCGCTAGTTTGCACTAGCAGTGGAAAGGAGAGGGGCCCTCAGGGGTCACTCGTGTGTAAAAATGGATGTAGGTGCTGGGTGCCACCGATTAGGGTTGCAATTACTCCCTGGCCCCCGGCGCACTCCGGACCAAACTTTGGCAGTCGAGTCCACTTCGGTTGCAGATTCAAGTACGGCAATTTGGCAGCTCTGCAGCTCTTAGCTTCAATGATACAGCGATGATTCGCTAACAGGACAGTGGCGATTTCTACGCTCCAGGTTTATGGATCAGGCCAGTTTCACTGCAGCAGGCTTCAGGGGCAAGAGGGGCACAAATGCAGTGCACCTGCAAAGTTTGTCACCACTGCTGGATGACACAGTAACCGCGTATACTCCCGTTCGGGTGCACTCACTTTACTCCAGACCTGGGAATGCCAAGTTTATTACATTCAGTGTGAGAGTGCCGTGAACATAGAGCTAGCGATGTACCAAGTTTCGAAGGCCTCCTTGAAACTGTAGCGGTATCAAGGCAAAGAGTCTGCGTAAGCTGGTCAGCCCATTGGTTGGCCCAGGGGCACTTCCGAGGGAGCTTACTTGCAGGGTTTGATGAAGGTGCCGAGAATAGTTGGTCCCACTATTCCAATGGGTCAAAGCGTCTTCACAGACCTTTTAGGATGACCAGATGCAGAGGGGTCCCATGGGTGACAGCGGGCTCAGGGTGCCAAACCCTCCAGCGGGTCACCAGCAGTTCCTCAACTCAGCTTCTTAGTTTCAGGATACTTGGATCCTATCCTTTGTTCAGTGAGAACTTCAGAGATCGACATGGTATGGGTGTTTGGGGCCTTCTCTTATCCAGAATCTCCTTCATGCCAAAATGAAGCGGACCCAATGGGAGATCTGCTCACATACAGGCATACCATACAGGGACCAATCACAGAACACAGTGGTCCCAGGCATTCACGGCACTCCAGACTCTCTGGCACCCCCAGGATGTGAGGTTCTAGCCCACATCCTGGAGGCACACACACAAGGCATGCAGAAGCCCGCGAAAGCTTGGCGCTTCGTGGGAAAATGCATGCCCAAATAAGGATTGACCGGGTCGGCTCGACCTGGGGAAGCTGAAGGGGCAAGAAGGCCAAAGGACAGGACAAAGAACCATTTTGGAGCCAGGCCACCTATTCGTGCCAAACGCGGTAATCACGGTTTACCTGGCAAAAATGGGTTAAAAATATACGAAATGAAAAGCTGCCACCAGCCCTGTCCAAGGCACATCCGCACTTCTCCTAAAAAAAATCCTTCAAGAGTATTTAGGGCCTTTGGAAATGACTAATAGACCCAAGTGCACTGTACTGGAATGTACATTGTACACTTTTTACATGTTGCAGTAAAGTTGCAACATTGGAAAGGACTAAGGGAAACAAAGTCTGCCAGTACTGACTGTCTTAAGGGCATGTCAGTTTCCCCATAAAAATGAGTGAAAAAGCCCAGAGGAGTGCAGCAGAAGGCTGGGCTTCTCTGGTAAAGTCAGAATATGGTGTTTAACATCAACAAAAAGTTGGGGGGTACACAACTGGAGGGAAAATTACACATAAATGGGAATCTTTCCTAACACTCACCAGCACTAACTGGCCTCTTCAAACGCACCGGTGCTAACGCACCACCGATGTGAAGAATAGGACCAGTGACACCGGAAATGTAGTTCAAAGAACTACCGTTCAATTGCGGGCAGCGCTGCCTAATTGAGTAAACAATTCAGAAGCTATTTATTTCTTTTTGATTGTTTAATTGGATGTTTATTAGAGTTAGGAGATGGTCTATGAGTGATGGTGACTTAAAATTAGGGCTAAGATTTCTACCCAAGTCAGAATCATGGCCATTAGATGATGTCACATCTGATTCAGGAACTCCCAAGGTATACAACTTATTTTGCCTAGATAACTTCTCACAGAAGGTTCTTTGGGTTTCTTCATGAGAGGGACTTTTGCAATGACAGCATGCCATCAGATATTTGGGAATTACAGGAATCTCATCCTCACAAGAAGATGAATACCGCACCTCTCCCAAAGGAGTCACCACTTCTCCTGACAGCCATCTCCTCCCATCTTATCCTCCTCTATGATACCACCCCCAGGATTTGGATTAGGTAGTGGCTGCTTTCCCCTGGTCACATGGGAGGAGATCCTAGGGTGGGGTTCAATGATGACTCCGCAGGAGTCATCACAGTATACAATGGGCATTCTAACACAAAGTGTTTATCTTTTTCTTCGAAAGTAGGGCAAAAAAGACAACTATATGAAGTTTTCGAGGACCATTTGAGTTGTAAACAGTCAGCGGAGACTATTCAATATGAACTTTAAAAATAACATTCTCTTCCTAGGGTTAGGCAGCCAACTGACTCACTCCCCCAGTTGGTTGGTTTTAATCAGCAAATAATTATGGGTGAGAATGCTCCCTGCTTTCCCCATAAGACCATAAGAAAATGGGACTTAGACCATTCTTTATACTTTTCGTGAACTGTACATTATTTGAATTCCAAAGCAGGTAGACGAGGTTCACATGAATAGTTGCAATCTAAACTTTTAAGGCAGGATTTAATAAGGTCTAGCAAATTCCTTATGGGGCCATCAGGGGGTTCTGCCAAATCGCACAGTACCTTTTTGTGAACTTTCAGATCTTCAACTAAGTTGAGATGGATCCAAACTGAAATTGGGTGAACACATACTTGATAAATAAAAGGCCATACACATAACCCCAAATAAAGTGGTTTGGTGGGGGGTGTTTTTTATGGTAAGAGAAGTAACTTTTTCAAAACGTTCCTCCAGTCTGCCTCCAGGCTTGCAATGCGGGCATGTCCCCAAAGGTCTGCTCCATAAAGCAGCACTGTGCGGTCCGTTGCCCTATAGACTTCAATTGTTGGATGTCTCATTGTCATTCAGACTTAACAAATACAATTACAAGTAACCCACATGCTTATATTTATTACGATGAGCCTAATCTTGTTTTGCAGTAGTGAGATATGCATCATATAATATACCAGAATGGCCATCACAGATTTTGAAAAGCTCATGAGCAGTCAGGTTCATAAATCATATATTTCCCTATAGCTATATCTAGATTCATATCTTTTCTTACAGCCTCCCAAATCCTATATAGGCTTAGCTAAATACTGTTAACTCAATAACGCTTGAGCAGTTTTGCCCGCATCTCTGTTGTCCACAGAAATTTGTGATGCAATCTCATGAATTGCATGCCATAGTTGCTGGAATAGAATACATTGCCATGCTTTTTTACGTTGCTGAAATGTGTGAGGCAACTCTCAGCAAAGCAATGCCAGTATTGCCACAGTGAAACATGCTGCCATGCTATTTTACGTTGTCTCCAGAAAAGGTGCAATGTCTACTTTAGCAATGCCTTGCCAGTATTGAACATTGCTTTCTATGACTTGCTATTTTCGTATATTGTCCCCAGAAAGGGCTATCCTCAACAATGGTCTGCCATTAGTGACTCCGGAAAACACATTTGACATGCTGGTTTCGCCATTGCCTCAGAATGCAAAAAACCCTCCTAACACCCAGAGACAACTTTGTCAGGTACTCTCCAAACAGCCAAGTCTCTCTCAGTCCATATACAGTACATTTTATTTTGTGGTCACTTCTTGGCTTTTCAGAGGTGCTGTGAACAGACAGACCAACAGGTAGTAGAGAGAGGAGCCATAGAGAGGGAGGGATAGTGAGGTGTCAATCACCTCTCTTCCCGATATTTCCATTTCTGCGCAGCAGCACTAGAAGGCTTCAGACCACTGGCCATGGTCTAGTACAGTGCGTGCCCTGGGCTGATAAACCCGGGTGCCCAGATGGCTTCCATGGGACACCTTGTGCAGGTAGCCCAGCCACCAAACAGCCATTTTTGGCTGGATGAACTTTTCTGCCTGTCACACATGGAGCAATGTTATATCTGCAAACTGACAAGATGGCAGGCCCTGTACAGAAGGGTGGTCAGCAGCTGCATTCTCAGCTGCTGTCACGGTGAGCACTTTGCATCCATCTAGCTTTGCATGCCATTCTCAGCTTCTCCACTAATGGTGGTGGTCCACCATTTGATCACCTTTTTGCCAAGTATGATGTGGGGATACTCAACGCAAACCTCTTGGGGAGGGCTGTGCTTGCCTGGCATTCTCACAAGCTACACAGAGTGTTCAGCAGGTGTTTCCTTTATTCCACTCTAATTGACTAGTTTACTAATCTGCTGTGTTATGCATAGCAAGACGCTTGCTCACTGTTCATGTTGAGAGACCAAATAAAGATAATTCCTGTAGAATTGAGGGGAGATGATAAACATGTATCATGGGCTTTAACTTTTGGTGCAGATACATATTTGCTGTTTTCTGAACTATATCCGAAGCAAAGGAAGAGAGTACTTGGGTTTTGAGATGAAGTCACACATCAGTACTCAGGGTCTGACCAGGAAGAAGCAGGTAATTATTCTTTTTACTCCGCTACCATCTTTTCAAGGAAGGCAAAATGTCCCAATGAAAATAGATTGTTTCTAGATAGTGTCCATCGTAGTGTAAAGATGTGTTTAGTACTGATGAGATTGTAGTGAGTACCCTTTGGTCCTGCGTTTTAAATCATGACTAGTTGCTCAATACTGGTCCAGAGCCTGATGCCCTCAGATTCAGTTACTGAACACCAATATGGACACAAAGGCCCCCATAAAGTGGTGGGCAGACAGAGACATACCCTTGTTTAACTATTTGTTGCAGTGTTTTAATCAGGACATGTTTAAAAACAATATCTGTAGATAGACCAAACATCTGCAGAAACCAGGAGCGGCACCACCATGGTATAAAAATCATGGATGTGAGGATGGGACAAAGAAGCAGCAAATACATGCCCATTTTTGCCAGTCTGCAGCATGAACAGGGAAGTAACCCCCCCCCCCTCCGACTAGAGCCCTTTCTTGGGATCCCAGCTTGAAAATGCATTGTAGGCACTAAAGATCCTATGAAGGGAAGATTGTGCCATGTCCAGGCAGATCTTACCTCTTGAGAATAATAATATTCTGACCACCACTCAACATTCCTCACCGCCAGAATCCCTAGGTAAGTAATAAACCCTTGTCTACTGCAAAAGCTGCAGTTAAATTTGCATTAGTGAATACAAGATCCAATGTTAATCATGGCTTGGATGTTATGGACCTTATAACTACACTACATATTGATGTTATGCTCATTAATTAATCCTGGCTCAAGGAAACATACACTCCAGTGTTCCAAGATGTAGTGTTTGAAAACTATAAAAGGTAATGCCAATCACACCAACACATGCCGTGGTGGACTGCGCATCAGTACCAGGCGTGCGCTGTACACCGGGAATACTACGTGTGGATTGGCTCTTTTCTGAGCCATACCACATGGTATTCCCGTGTGCGTTAGTGTGTCCCGCGCGTGCCGGGTACTCTGTCACCAGCGAGGGGCGTGTAAGCCCCTTAGCCAATAAGGAGGCTCGAAACGGGGAAATCCCTGCTCCAAGCCTCCCCATGGCTGGAGTCTGCCTTCGTCTCCCGCCAGGGACTCAGGTACGTTTTTTTTCCCTCCACCCCCGCAAACTATCCCCTCCCCACCCTCCCAACCCCACTTACCTTCTTTTTTCTTCTTTTCTTGGGAGCGAATGCGCTGGAAACACTTCTGTTCCCAGCGTGTCCGCTCCTGATGGCCGCCATGGAAAGGGAAAATGGAGTACGTTTTCCCTTTCCCAGCGGCCATCTTTTTCACTTTTTTTTTCTGTTTAAAAAAAACGTGGCGTTTTGAAACAGAAAAAAATGCCATTAGTACCCCGGTCTAACGGGCTGGGGTACTAATGGCTACGCTTGTGCCTGTATCTATGGCCCCAGGGGCATTACCTGGGGCGGTATTGGCCCGCCGCCTCGGGTCTTATTGCCACATTATCCTGGGCACTCAGGTAATGGGGAATTTTCTCCCATGTATATCCCTAACAAAATGTTAACTACTCTGTGGTCTTTTACACTATCAGCTGAGCCTACCAATGATTTCCGTTTGTTCTACCAACCCGGATTTTATGACACCACCATAATGGCCCAGTTAACAGACCCAGTATCAGACTAAACTACGGAGATGAAAACTCTTACAATCCTTGGCAATTTGAATCACCAAATCGAAAACCCAGATCTGTGTGTCATGAAGTTCTATATTGTGGTCTGTGTGATGGAACTGGGGAAACCATTTGGGCCGGTGGCCATCATCTGCTCTGTGAAACAGGGCCTGTAGGTAAAGAGAAGAACCCCCAGGATGCCTGGTCCATCACTAGACCTAGAAGAACTGCTCAGCAAGTGAAACCCATTGGAGTACTGGTAAGACAGTAGCACACCAAAGCGGGTAGAGAGAACAAAACAAGGACTCCTGGGATAGACAAGAGGGCCCCAATGGCATCCGAAAGCCATGGAAAGAGGGCTAGCCCCAGCAGGGAAACAAACTAGTGAAAATACTACAACCCACAGCTCATATGTTAACCTTTTTGTGTATAAGCGAACCTGCTGCTCCTGATACACCCACTCTCATGTTTAAAAGAGCCGTTAACCCTGCTCAGGGCTAGACTCGTAGCAGCACCCCCAAAGTGCCGTGCCATCAGTCTCTATCACCCCTGTGACTATTGGCCTCGACTGTCCCTGCACTCCAAGCAACACTACCCCGTGAAAGAAAATGCACTCGGGCTGTTGTTTTCCCGGGACCCACTCTTGGATCAACAAAGGAGGGCGCCTACAGACACCCAGATATGGATATTTAACATTACGCAGAGCAAGGAGTGCTTAAAAGCCCCTCTAGTACACATGTAGATTTTCAGGCAGTGGCAGGTGCTGGGTGTTATGAGGCACTCCTCCGTACCCTGTGTATAAGAGCTTGAAAGTAGAGAGCATACCCATTGGAATTATGATATATTAGTCTTATTGTGTGTCTTCCATGGCCATGCCCATGGGTATTGTTTGTTCATTGTGTTGGTTCTATGAGAATAGAGCGATTAGCGCCTCGTTGCCTCCGGGCTGTAGTGCGCTCTACAAATACTAAAATAAATAAATAAATACATAAATAAGTGTGCTTTGTCAATACTTGATGTACTGCTGTTTCTTTGGTGCGGGTGGGGCAGACACAGGGACTTCTGCAAGTATGGGATTTCCTGTAAACCATGCTGGCTTAACTGAAGCATTTTCTGTTAACCTACCCTGGAGGCACTTACATCTAGAGACCCAAACCCATCAGCTGAACAGAATCTCTCAGTGGGTGGGCCTGTGTAGTTATAAAAATGCTTAGTGCATTGGGAGACGTGTGGGAGTCATAGGCTGGAGGTTGAGCGTGTAGTGGCATACATCGGTGCAGCAAAGAGATAGTGGAACAGAGTGATGAGGACGAGGGCAAGATGACATCAAAGGTGGAGGAGATGGAGGATCATAATGGGCAGGAGGAGGGCAAGGTGAAAGAAACAGAGAGTGGAGGAGGAATCAGAGCAGAGTGAGGAGGAGCACTGTGGGGATAGCGAGACAGCAAAAACAGAGGTGGTTATGGGGCAGTGTGAGGGCAGGCAGGCAGAGAAAGAGAGAGAGAGAGAGAGAGAGAGAGAAGGAGGGCGAGCAGTGAGAGGAAGAGAGCAGTGGAGGTGGTGAAACATAGTTAGGAGAGGGAGCTGGAGAAAGGTTTTGAAATGTACAGATGGGGTCTGACAGGCTGGGAGAGGGGAGATGAACCTGCAGGACAGAAAGAAGGGGGAACAATGTGGAAGAAGCACCGGGGAGAAATCCATTTGCGGAGGAAGGAGGCAAAAGAAAGGCCAGATAATCAGGTGAAAACCAGATCAAATAGAGGAAAGGGGAAAAAGGCCAGCATGTGCCAAGATGCTGAGGAGAAAAAAGAGGCGATTGAGAAATCGGAGGAGAGTGAATGAGCAAGGGAGTTCAGGAGAAGGAGGACGTGCCAAAGACCAGTGGCACACGCCTGATAGAGAGTCTACAATCCTAGTGCTAGCAGAGCCTTAGTCAGAATCTGCCAAAGGTGCCAGGTAGACCAAGCTTGGTCCCCAAGCCTAGAGTGATCCAATTACTTGTTATTAAAGTTTCAGGATGTCTCCCACAACCCATGGGCCCCACAAACTGAGGTGTTGGAACCTACTGCAAAGTAGTAGTAGTCATTTCTATAGCGCCTTTTCCCATTTGTATGGTCTCAACGCGTTTGTGATGGGAACACCCTCACGGACCGAAGTCCAGGTATGGGCACATTCTCAGGAAAGGCTTGGAATGCGTGTGAGCATTTGCCCAAGATTAGGAATTAGTCGGGCTGGCTAGGCTCCAATAAGCAACCCAAGTGGTCAGGCATGTGCATGGGTGCTGAGGGAGGGGGCTAGTGCAAGAGACTTGTTATGTGTTCAGCTAGACCGAATTTGTCATAGGTTGTTGCTGTATTCTAGTGACTAAGGTGTTGATGCAAGTCTGGTGTAAGGAGGCGAAGACGTAAGTGTCCAGCTAGACTGAATTTGTCATAGTCATAACTGCATTCTAATGTGTGTGAATGGATAGCCTTGCCTGCGGCAGATGTCCACCGAAGTGGTGCGTTATACGTACCTTAAGCTTAGATGGAGCTTGTCTTTGATCTCGCTGTGTGATCAGATCGTCTGTGTGAAAGATAAGGTACCCTCATAGGCACTTTTAGGCACTATGGACAGGCTACCCTTAAAGTTTACTAAACGCACTAGACTGTCTATCTTAGTACATCTTGTAGGCGTGACAGACAGGCTGCCATAAGATCTTGGGTTCATAGGATTCTCTAAATGCAATAGATAGAATAACCCTTATAGTATTACTATGTATCTTCTAAATCTTCTAAGTTTTAAAATGGGCTGCCTTCAGGCATTTTCTACATGCAATATCGAGGATACTTGCATATATCTTTATGTGTTACAATGGCTAATATATCTATCTTCTAAGTGCAATTGATAGGTTATCATCATATATCTATGAGCGCAATGGACAGGCAAACATTATAAAATGCAACACCAGTTGCCACTCCCAAGTCCATCTAAGTGGAGCACACTGCCCACCCTCAAATCAATCTAGCCTACAGATCTTATGAGTGCAATATATGTGCTACCAACCCAAATTCTTCTATAGCAGTACATGTGCTAGCCTTCACAGTTGTTCATATGCAGTGTATCTGCTAAGCTACACAATTTATTCTACGAGCAATACATGTGCTTGTCTTCACAGTTCTTCACATGCAAAACATCTGCTAATCTACACAATTTCTTCAAGCGCAACATGTGTTAACCTACTCAATTTAATCTACCCCCAAATCCCTCTAAGTGCGACACATTTCTGCCCCCCCAAATATAAATCCAGGTGCAACACATTTCCTGCCTCCAAAATACCTCCAAGTGCGACACATTTCCTGCCCCCAAAATACATCCAAGTGGGACACATTTCCTACCCCTGAATTACAGTTTGGTGCAATACACTTCCTCTTCCCAAAAGTCCATCTAAGTGCAACGCCTTTCCAACTCCCAAATTACAGCTAAGTGCAATACATGTTCTACCTCTAGAATACAGCTAAGCGCCATACATTTCCTACTTTCCAAAATCCATCTGAGTGTGATACATTTTCTACCTCCCAAATACAGCTAGGTGCAATACATTTCCTACCCCCAAATTACAGATAGGCGCAAAACATGTTCTACTCCCCAACATCTATCTGAATGCAACAGATTTCCTACCCTCAAAATACAGTTAAGTGCAATATATTTCCCAGACCCAAAATAAGCTTAAATGTAATGCATTTCCTACTCCAACAATCAATCTAAGTGCAATACCCAGATAACTCCCAATACATCTATCTCACTATCAAGGGGGTGCAGCAGGTAATCTACACAGTGTTATTATATGATCATGGTAATGAAGGAAGGAGTGGCAGTGTGTTAATTGAGCACAGTAATGACTGTGCTCACTGCCCATGCCACCTTACCTTAGTTGCTGCAGTAGTGTGCCTTGTAGGTCGTCCAAGGGCAAACGGGGCCAAACAGGAAGGGGAGCTTCCCATAAGGGAGCTGCCCTTTGCTGTGGCCCTTGGCCGGCTGCCCAGAGAAGGGTATCCTTACAAGTGCAACAATGGAGTGACCAACAAGCAAAGACAAGAAAGAAGTGTTGGGACACTTAAAATCTCAAAGACTGAGAGTGTATTTGTTTGACGGCTGACTGGTGGAGCAAAACTACAATATTTAATTGCGCAATCCTTGAATACAAGGATTCAAAATCCAATTGGCACATTATCGCCTGTATCGTACTGGTGATTCTCCACAATGTTGTAAATGTGAGTCAGATCTTTGACAAAGGACTTCATCAGTAGTTTATTTTTCTTAAATAATCCGTAAAATGGATAGTGGTTCCACAACAGAATTAATGCCAGTTATGGTGGGTCATTCAGGTATTGATGGTTGATTGTTGGATACTTTAGGCAGGGTGCGGTGAAGAAGAGAATTGTGAAACTGCCCTTTACCCATTCCATGCTTTGTTCAGTTAGATGCAGAGTATGGTCTTTTGTGATCCTCCTCTTGCAGCTTTGATGCTTCTGTATGTTTCATCAATCTTAAAAAAAACCTATAGCACTTAATTCTAAGCTGATATTATGTTCAATATACTGTTCTTTGGCAGTGAGTATGCTGTCCCTATCACTGCGTGTTAGAGGTACCCATTTTTCTTGTCCTTGCCATTTACCACATAACGCAACGTAGAGTAGTTTCCCTGATGACAAAACATTTAAATCAATTAGCTTCACAAAACTGATACCAATCAGCTGAAATATGAAAGAGCAGGCCCACCGAGTTGTATCACGTGGCATGGAGTGATTCAGTCAGCCGATACATGTAATACATTGCAAACATTCCGATTATGAATATGGTTGTATGCACACAGGTGCTATTGGGCCAACTCTGGAAGAAGAGGATGTCACCATAAGATATGGGGGTAGTCAACCACACCATACCTATGCACCCCCTATCAGGGCCACAACCACAGCAACCTGTGCAATTAGTCTTCTACTTTAAAATGATATAGGTTGAGCTGGAATTAAGGCCATCATATCTAGAAGTAACCCAACACTTGTTGGAACCACTGTTACATTGTCACTGCCCTTCCAAATGCAGGTACTCACCCACTTGAATTCCAGCCTGTGCAGGTGCTCAAGGATGTGTGGAATAGGCATGGAAACCAGGAAAGTGGTGGAAGAGATGCTAATGTGGCAACATGTCATGCACCATTGAGGGAGGACCTCACCTGGTCCAATAGATGCATTCCACGGAGAATGTGGCCTCTAATGTGAGGTACTTTAAAAATGCTGTCAAGACAAGAACAAAAACTTCCTGGAGCAGACAAGCCAAGCTGTGCTGAAAGAGGGAAGGGGGCCATATATTGACCAAGAATGTGCAGAGAATACAGCCTTCAACCTGACAGCTAATCGCCAATTGCCCACAACTAACAATGGGTGTGGCAGCACATCTTATATGTTGACACAAATCCTTCATTAAAAGAGGCATATATGTTTTCAGGTGGCCCTTTATGCGAAATGGGTGCCATGGGGAAACTCATGTCCATCCCCCATCCAGCACCCCCTGACATCCAGCTTCATAGAGCCATGCATGAATGTGAGGACAGCTGGTGCATCAATGTCATCACCCAAATGCAAATGATCAGTAAAAAGTCATGTGAGATTTTAAACAAACATTGTCGAGGAACATCCACTGGGCTGTTGGGGTTGGGGAGGGAGAAGAATTTCCATATAAGATTGTAATCGGGCAATAAGCCCCGAGCCGGCGGGCCATTACCGCATAAGGTAATGCCCCCGGGACCCATAGTTACTGCGGGCCCTGGGGGCATTACCTTATTTGGTAATAGCCCGCCGACTCGGGGCTTATTGCCATTAGTTCCCTGGCCCATTAGACGGGGGTAGTAATGTTTTTTTTTATCCGGCTGCGAGACACGTTGCGTTTCACAGCCGGAAAAGAAAAGTAAAAAAATTGGCCACTGCAGACTGGAAAACATAGTCTATTCTCTCTTTCCGTGGCGGCCATAGTGAACAAAGAAAATGTCCACCATGGAAGGGGAAAAGAGACTACACGTAGTCACTTCTCGCTTTGCATGGCGGCCATTCAAGTAAATTGAAAAAAAAGTAACCAAAAAATGGCTGCCATGGAACAGGGAGAAGGGACTACATGTACTTACCGGCAGGTTAGGCTCGCAAATGCGAGAAACACCAGCGCCGGGTACTAATTGGCAATAATGTATTCTTATGTCAGTGCCCGAACCTTTGCAGCTGTCTAACACTAAAGATGCATTTAAGTTGTCATCACTCCTTTCTCCCTCATCCATCTCTATTGACTCTATATGGCATCTAGACCACCTTCCCGAGGATTAGTATACTGCTAGCCAACATGAGTCTGGTGTATGCACCTGAATCTGTCATTTTGAATCCCAAACACATGCTCTTCAGGTTTGTATGTCCCTTTGTGCCCATTATTTTACCTCTCCACCTGTTTTATGGCTATTGGGTAGGTGTCAGTAGCCAAGGCACTAGGCAGTACTCTAGGTTACCTTTAGGAGGTACATAGTATTAGCCTGATTTCAGACAAATGGAGAGGTTTGTTATAAAACAAGAGGAGTCATGATGGATGGATCTCCAGTTGTCCCATCATGTAAGGTGTGTGTAACTCAAGTATTCTTGGTTCACTGTTTCCATGTTATTACATGTAGTTTGGATTTTTCCATTATGAATGAAGGACTCCAAGTTAAGAATGCAAAGAAAAGCAGGACTGGATTGGCTTTGCCGGCCTATTATCTCCGATGTCACAGATCTAGCCAAACCAATCCAGCAGTTCACATATCACTAGGAAGGTTAAAGTTTCCTTTTTGGTTCTTACTCCATATTTAACCTACAAAGAGTTCAAAGTAATTAACGGTATAGTTCAATGACATCAGCAACATTCGTATTATCATCAAGAATAGAGTAGGGCAGCGACTGAAATAATGAAAGAATGACCCCATATTAACTGCCGCTGCTCAAAACACATAGGCTCAGGTGGTATATACCCCTCTAGGAGCCAAACAGACCTTCCCAGACTACTAGAACATTCGTCCGAGGGGGCGCTGTTGCACGTTTGGCAAGATGGCTGCCTTTGCGTGAGCTCCGCGGGAGCTGAGAAGTCTCCGGCGTAATTCAGCAGACAACATAAAGGGCTTGCCGCAAAACTTGATGGAAAGAGGCATAAAGGTGTACAGTATGCCCTGACCAAGCCACGAGAGGATTAACCCAGCGGAACAGGAGATATTCAGTGGAGCTTGGTGGGCCCAGGCTGAACAAACACGCAGCTGAGAACTGTGATTGCCTGGGGGAAACTGCTTGTGGGGGCGGGCCTGGCGATCGCTGGCAGATGGCGGATAAACACATTGGTGAAGGCTTAATGTGAAGACTGGGTGCCTGCAACAAGAGATGTTGCGGATACACTGCTGTCTGGGACCGTAGCAGCCAGAGGCTGAGCCCACTATAATCAACCTGAGGAGTGGCAAGAAGTTCACAGTCAGTCCGGAGCAGAAACGGGCACACAAGACTGGCGTAGAGGTCGCAGCCCTCACTGTATGCCCCATCGGCTGGGAGGTGAAACGTTCATTGGCTGAACACTTAAACCCGAAGCCAATACAGGGGACTGGGTGGCCCCAGCAGACTCAAATGCTCAGGTACAGTAGCATGAACTAGTGCTTCCTCCGGTGTTGACGCAAGAAAACACACTAGTTGATTCAATGACTCGAGGCCCTGTTTAAGATCACTGGCTGGAGGGGGGAGTACAAGCTGAAAACCCCCTTTAGGGTAACGGAAAGAAGACGTTCACGGCCTGCATGTCCAGGGGCATTTCTAGTTACACTTTTGGGTCAAGGCCAGAGGTGAAGTCACGCGGTGCAGACACTTGGGGGTATTGGAACCTGTATTGGGTCTAGAAAAACTGCCACCACGAGTCAATTCACTCAGCTCCCCCCCGCCAGAGGAGGAGGGGCCCGCTCATTGTATCGGCGTCCCGGACCTAGTAGTGTGGATCAGCTTACACACCTGGCACACCATGCTCCTTCAGTAGGAGACCTGCCGGCCTCCCATAGGGCCACTGCCAGACAGAAGAAGGATCGACATCACCTGGCTGCATTACGGTGATGGCCTGCTGGAGCTGCGGTGCCATATCGAGACGACCCTCTCTGCTGGGTCCTGGCAGAGTGTGATGTCTCTGAGGCACCCAGTCATCCCGGGGAGGCTGGGACAACACATGTCAGGGAAACGGAGTCCTAGACTGCACCAGGCTCCCAGAAGGTAGGCGTTGGAGTGCTTATTGATGTATACACCCTTTCAGTAGGGCTGACTTACGCGGGTCTAACCAGTGAATACCACAATTGAGTTCCCTCCCTCGTTGAGTTCCCCCTCACACTAACTCGAGGCAACTGAACACCTACTTGAAACCCAAGGCCTGGCTTTGGACACAGGCTGATGAGAGGGGGCGTGCTAAGAACCCATAGCAGGCTTGAGCGGAGGAGGTGGGCCGCTGTTGATGAACTATTAGCGCTTTTTAGTTATATCTTTGAGGCGAGTCAAGAGGTGTAGGCCCGGCGACACAGATGCGTTGGGGTGTCCCAATCAACAAAAGGACGGAAGCACTGCTGCCCTTTGCTGGTTCCACTCGCTCTCTCTCTCTTGAGCTGGCAGCTCTCCCCCTATGGTAGGTGGCCTGATTTCTTATGAAGAACCAGCACAGAAACACAGTAGGCCCGGCGACCTCATTGCGACCTCTCAGCCCACAAGGCTGCAGGGGGAGTGTGTGAACTGACTTGTTGTTTTGAGCTGCCAGATACATAATTCGATGATAAGCTGTGCCTGGGGAACTTAGGTGCAAGCCTGGAAGTAGCTCATGTCAATTGTTGAACACCCGAACTGGCAGATCTAGGCACACCCCTTGTGTATGAAACAAGCCAACTGAACAGGACACTATTGCCAGACAAAAGGAAAGTCTCTGGGCTTACCCACATCATAAAATATGTTGTATTGAATACTGTAAACTGCCCAGTGGAACAGTATAATGCTTAAGGGAGCACCTCCTGAAAAGAGTGGCACAATGGACGAATACATTAAGTCAGCCACTAAGGTAATGAAAGCTGTAGGCGAGGGGAAGAGTGGTCAAGAACTCCCAACGATAACCCCAGTAATGCCGCCCAAAGATCTACAAGGAGTCATGACGATCATGCAGCAGGGATTTGCCTCCATAAATAACAAGCTGGATGGCGTAACTATCAGCGTCACCACGATTTTAGCCGAGCTGGAAAAAGCTACTCAGCATATCACAGAAACTGAAACACAGATTGGCACGGTGGAGGACGCAATAGAGGCATTGCAGAGCACAGTGACAACCATGGCGAAAGACCTAGGCGCCATCAAGTTGAAGTGCGAGGACCTCGAAGGGAGATCACGTCGAAATAATATCTGTATCATAGGGGTACCAGAAGGTGTCTTGAAGGGCCCCATGGAACTGGCTGTAGAGGGACTATTAAAGGATCTGCTGAGGGACCCAGGCTGGTCTTGAATGTTTGTTGTGGGGTGTGCACATAGAACACTAGCATCAAGACCCAAACCAGGCACGTTCCCCCGGCCAATAATAGCACGGCTAATGAACTACAGAGACAGGCACATGGTTTTGAAGGCCGCAAGGGAGAAACAAGAACTAAAGATGGGCTCCAACGTGATCCACATTTTCTTGGACTACACTCTGGCGGTGCAATAGGAGAGGTGCACATTTGTCAGGGTCAAGAAGCTATTGTGAGAGCGTAACATACCCTTTGCTATGCTATACTCGGCTAGGTTGCGCATGCAGTTCAAAAACAAAACTTGCTTCTTAACGTTTCCAGAGGAGGTGGTATCATATCCCGGAGAAGCAATCGCCCGAGGATGCAGAGTGACTGTTACGATCTTGTGTAATATACCTCTGAAGGTACCGAATGAGCTGTGTGCTCTGACCCTGTTGGTGCACATAGCGGCAATAAATGCGTCTTTGGGAATGCTTGATTAAGTGTTGCATCAATGTCAAGGCTGGTACCAGTGGGTATGTAGTGTGTATCAAGGGCAACATAGTACACCTGGGATGGAACTCAAAATAAGGAAAGTGCTTTGCCTTGTAAGTGACTATGTTAATTCATAATGGTATTCATAAAAGTAGTACAGCCCGGACAAAGTTTGAATGATGTACAAGCCAGAACTCTAACCACCACGGAAGCAGTCGCCGCCAATGTGAGTGCACAGTTCAGTTAAGCAGGGTAAAGAGTGGGTGGGGGATTTGGGAATGGGAATGTAACATAGTCAAAGTCTGGTGCACTATGAGGGAGGGGGAGAGGGAAGTTGGGGAATGTTGGGGTGAAACCGTTAAAAAAATGCACAGGAGGAGTACAACATGTTATTACCAAGTTGAAAGCACGTACAGTGCTATGGAGAATGCCCGGAGATATGTGAGAGATGATGGCTAGCAGCGGGCCTACTGGGATAAAATTACTGATTTGGAATGTGAGGGGCCTGGGGCCTGGACATTCCCATGAAAATGCGTAAGGTAATGACATATGTGAACAGGCAAGGAGCTCAGATACTATTTTTACAGGAAACACATCTATTAGATCACCAACCGTGCAAGCTCGCCCCAGGATGGGGAGTGGAGCATCGCTATTATACTTCTTATTGGACCAGGGAAGAAAGGGTTATGATTTTGGTTCACAGGTTGCTCCCATTTACACGCTACGTGATAGAAAGCGATACCTGCGGTAGATATGTGATCGTACACAGGAATCTGGGGATTGCTGAAGTGTTATTGATGGACATATATGTTCCTAATGTAGATGATTCAGAATTCTATGAAGAAGTGTTCTGCAAATGTGCCAGATATCCTATTGCACCAGTGATCTGCAGAGGCGACTTTAACACTATACTTGACACAGATCTGGATCCCACGTCTGTCATGCTTAGGACCCTGACTAGTGCAGCACGTACAATACATGCACACATAGAAGATATGGGCTTGAGGGACGTTTGGCGCTCGTTACATGGGACAAGAAGGGCCTTCACATTCTACTCATCAGTCCATGATATGCACTCCCGTATAGACCTTTGGTTAACATCACATGTGTGAGGCACGTGTCAGATGTATGTATATGATGTATGGATGAGTGACTGGTGGGTGAATGAATATGAATGTCATTTTGTGTGTGTGTGTGAGTGTTCTGGGTTGGTGGGTGTCTGTGTGGAGAATGCAGTGTGAGAGCATGAGAAAAGGTGTTTGGGTGAGTTACTTGTAGGTGAATATGTATGAGTGTGATTGTGTGTGTGTGTGTGTGTGTGTGAAGGTTCTGGGTGGGCGGGTGCCTCTTTGGAGAATGCAGTGGTGAATTGGTTTGAATGTGACTCTGTGAATGTTCTGGGTGGGCACCCATGTGGAAAATACAGTTTGAGTGAATGTGACAGAAGGTGTATGGGTGAGTGACTGGTGGGTGAATGGGTATAAATGTGATTGTGTGTGAATGTTCTCGGTGAGTGTGCATGTGGAAAATGTAGTGTGAATGTTCTGGCTGTGCATGTGACTGAATGTGAGAGAAAGTGTATGGTTGAGTGACTGGTGGGTGAATGGGTAGGAATGTGATTATGTGTGTGAGCAAAGCTCTGGTGGGGCATGGATCACTTGAGCATTAAGTGACATGACAAGGTTGAATGGCATTTTTGGACAAAACCAACTTGATGTGTGTTATGTGGCTCAGCTGGCATTTTGGTGCAGTCAGTCTAGCCATTGATTACTGTGGTATGACCTATTTTCTTGCCATTTATGATAAAGCAAGCATGATCAGTGTTATTATGTGCCTAGACTGGCATTTCGGTGAGACGGTCTAGCCATTTATTTTTGTATCATGCCATTTGTTTACTGTGCATCTATGATAAAGCAAGAATGGTAAGTGTTATCACATAGCTAGACTGGCATTTTGGTGAAACCATCCTAGCTATTTCTTACTGTTGCAAGAGTTTTTTTTACTGAGGGTCTATGATAAAGCAAGCATGATAAGAGTTCTTACGTGTCTAGACTGGGCTTCATTGGAGCCAGTTTGGACATGTTTTTTTTTATTGTGGCATGGCATTTTTAATGGCCAAGACAACAGGAGTATGTTCTTACATGGGGTCACTGGCACATATTTTCAGAGCCAGCTTGGACATGCTTTATGATATGATATAATAGGTTATTTATAACGTGCTACATATGATGACAGGTTATTTATAACACGCTTAATACCCAGAGGTTTCAAAGCACTTATAATATCATTACCGGCTTTATGCGCAAAGCAAACATGAGTATGTTCTTATATGGGAACACTGGCATATATTGGTGCAGCCAGCATGGCAATGTATGGGCACAGTCAGCATGAACATATTTTTTATACAGGCATCCATTGAGGGGAAAAGCATGAAAAAGGATTGTAAAAAGCTCCTGTGCACTGTTGGTGACTTGAATCTGTTGGGTTTTTTCATGAGGTAGCCTACAAAACCGATTGCAAAACTGTATGTCCTTTCACCCAATTTTTCACAGAAAGTGTGGTGCATAATGTGCCATTGTAATTCATTATTCAAAACATTTTCTAGGGGGGAGAATCCTCCTGAAGCCACTTTAGTTGGTTCAGGCACCCACACTATGCACGCTCCTTCTTGCATATTTGAGGCAAACATTTAAGCCCCTCCAATAAAAGAATTCATCAGTCGCCACTGGTGGATGATATATTTGGGGGCCAGATGCCTCCCCCTTCTTTACACATTATGTGAAAGATTTAAGCTTTGATTAAACAACATACATCTTTCCCCTAGCACACACAGTTCCTGCGTGCCCCTGCAGCGGCCTGGTCATGATGGATGCTGCAAATGCATGATGGTCCAGGCCGGCCTGGAAGTGGTGTCTCCTGTGCTTTGTTGAGTAGTTTAGGGGGCCCTCAGCATGGCTCACAGGGGGCCCCCAAATCTTGTGCTGCGCCGCTGTCAATGTGCAAAGTGGAAGATTGAAAAAAGAAAATTTGCAAAATGGGGGCCAATGATAAGATTTGGTGGAACCCCCACGACAAAGGACGAGAGAGTGAATTAAAGGGATGCAGGTGCACCATCTGAGAACAATAAATGGCCAGATTAGCTAAAGTTTGCCTGTGGGTAAAAAATAATTAAGAAGATTAATTTAGCACATTTTTTGCTGCTTGAAAAATATGGATAAGAGCAAAGGAGTTGAGCTCCAGTCGCATTATCTAAATATGTTTTCATTAGGGCACCAATTTAGTGGATTGATTGATGTTTTATGTTTGCTGCGTGATCTAAAAAGAAATGTAATAAACAAATGTCATTTTATTTTGCACAGAAAACAGTACAAAAACAACATGATTTATTTTTGCGGTAGTGTAAACGTTTTTAGATAATAAGGATTAGGGCAACATCTGTTCGCTCAATTCCCCGTCACCCAACCAGAAACATGAGTGTCAAATGCGTTTCCTCGATGTATTGCCCTAGGGTAGATTTGATAATCCGGCCTCGATGGTTCGGATTGCAAAATGTAGCCATGCCAGGATTCCTCCGTTTAACCTTATATCAGATTCATGATCTAAGAAATGACAATGGCTAAGCTCCATACATGGTCTATATATTGTTTTGGTTTTGCCGTTTCAATTCTGAACGTTGTTGGTCATAGAATATAATATAGCAATCAATATTAACAGATTACAGAGTGTATACGCATTTACAAGTATTTGAATTTCCGAATACACGCATATTTTTTTTTTATTATATACAATATAGTAATATTCCAAAAACGTCTGTCTTCATGTGTGTTTAGTTTTAATAATTTAGCAGTAAACCGGTGTCATTATCGCTACGCAATACCCTCAAAGTTCAACCCCCAAACCGTTGTAACCCTACACATTTGAAACAAGTGGCAATTTCTAATGGCACGTGCTCGACTTTAGACCATTTTGTATTGACAAGTGCAGAGAAGCCCATGGAATTAAACAAAATGTCTCCGGTTAAGACGGGTGTATAATGCAGTTGAAATGCTCACAATTCTTACATTATTCGTGGCGAATGCGGCACATAGGAAAGATAATATTAGTAACCAGCAGAGGGCAGCCTAAGACTGTGGGAAATATACTGATTTTCCACACGCCCATGGCTGCAATGCTGCGGATACACCTGATGTTTGTGCCAATAATGATTGCTTATTTCAACCTTTGCCCCTCGCCAATTACATTCATTGTTGATACAAGGACGCTTTGTCTTTGCTTCCAGTCATTTCACGAGACCATACACTGGTCATTCACGCTGCATCGCCCATGATTTGAAGCACACACACACACAAAAAAATAATCTTCTAGCTCTGGAATAAAGACACTTGTTTTGTGCCCTTAAGCATTCTGGATTCTCACAGAGACACAGGGCTTTGGTATGGTGCAGGGTGAGGGTCAGGGTCCTTCCTCGTGTGGGGTTCATGCATTCTGGGCACTGACCATATGGACGCAGAAATGCGTGCGTGAAACATTTCCGTGTGGATTATCCGCATGGAGTTCCTGAGCGGTTTCACTGGGCGCGCAGCAGGTCAGGTCTGGCGTAGCATAAACGGCATGTGTAAAAACTGTACACGTGCATTTTACGACAGACCACATCTTCATTAATTGATATGGTGGAGAGTAGGCACGGTACAGAATTTCGATTACCGACGCCACTATTCTTTCCGCCGTACATTACACCAACGTTTAGGCTAACATGATATTTCCATGCTGGCCTAAATGCTGTGAATTCTCGTGGCATCTGCTTGCTTTTTACTCCAGCTCCAGAAAGATTGCATAGGAATCCATTGTAAACGTTGCCTGCCATGCGTAATAGGAAGGGTTCCAGGTATTTTCCACTGCTGCAGTGAGAGGACCTTTTGCATGTAATCCATACAATTTACGGGGGATTGGAAAATGAGGCCCGCAGGGTTACATGCATGGCAGTCAGCTCTGCACGCACAGTCTGCTCAACTGCACGCACAGTCTGCTCAATGTGTACAAGCAATAGAATCTGCGGGAAAGGCTGCACGCCACCGCATGCAGAAGTGGAAGGACTATTTCCAGCAGATTCTCCACCTACATCAAAAAGTTTACAGGCAGTCCGCCTCCTGACAAGCACTCCTAGGAGAAGCCGTTTCACGCCAACCCTCAGATCGTTGCATAGGCTCACAGTTCACCAGTGGATTAGGTTCACGGTTCTCTGCATTGCACAACAGCCATTGATGAAAATAGTCCTTCCTTTTTTTATGAAGGAAGGGTCTAGTAATACTGTGCCTGCAGGGGAGACACCTGTGATCAAGAGTCATGAATCTCCAGGCAGTGATTCTCATTATGACTCCGGCGGCAGCCGTGCTGGTAAAACCGGCACGGCTGCCGCCGGAGTCATTTTTTTTTGCGGTGCCCAGTAATTGCCCATTCCCTGGTGCCGGAAAATATTACTCCCCATTCCCATTCGAGTCCCATTGGACTCAATGGGAATGGGGAGGTCAGATGCACCGGCACCATTCGTAAATGGTGCCGGTGCATCCGACATGCTCTGCTCGCGGGTGCGGGTCTGCCCGCCAGGTCAGACCTGACGGGCGAAAAAAGGCACCCGCTCACAGACCTCATAGTTTGTCAGTCCGGTAACAACGTTACCGGCAAGCTTACCAGTACCGTTGTTACTCAGCGGGCAAACTTATACTGAGGCCCAGTGCCTTGTTTTGGCCAATGTAGTTTTGTGGATAGAGCGTTTTCTCAACAAGCCCCACTTCTATGAAATTCCGTTCCCTTAACTCTGCTTTACATAATTTCTCTTCTACAGCTGCACAAACATTTGACAACTTGGCTATTCGATCAATAACAACAAATAACCTGGCAGCATCATTCACGCCCAGTTCATAGGTAAACAATATTATTAGCAAGTAGGGTCTTATTTTGGAAGTCCTCATTATTTGATGGTGGGGACCTGTTACGTGTACACTTTCACATACACGGGTCTCCACTGCTAAATGTTCCTCATTTGCATGGTGGAATGCAAAAAGGGGGGCAACAAGGCAGCGTGCACGCTTGTATGTTGCCCTTCTGCACTCCGCTGTACAAATTGAGTAGATGCTGTTGTGTACGTGGTACACGCAACGCGCATGCGCGGCCCGCGAGCCAGCGCATGCGCGGTAATTAATAAAGGCGACGCCCGGCGGCAGTTCGCGCCGGAGCGCCGGAACCGACAGACGTCTCCCGTGTCTGTTCTTGCGCGGTCTGCTCGCACGCAGGGCTCGATCCAGGAGGGCCCCGCACTCCACCACAGTGGGCCCTCTGACCGTAACAGTGGCGACGAGGAGGTACGGTCTATTTCCGTACCCGACAAACACGGAGTGACGGAAATCTACCGTGTCACGGACCCACAGAGCACCGGCAGCCATTTTCTCTTCCACCCGCTCCCCGTCACACGTGGCGACAGTGGTTGCGGCCCGACAGGGTGCTCGTGCGCCACTCGCCAACGGCGTCAGGAGTCACCAGTGGACAATTTGTGATACGCCCACAGTCCTGCAGGCGCAAGACTGTGGCAACGAAGAAGAAAGAAGGGGATTTCACACCCAACCCTACCACGAAGCCGAAACAAGCCATCTTCTCCCGAGACGGCCAACCGTGAGTACGGGGCACCGAAATGGGTGAAGGTGCCGACAATGAGGGTGCTGTAGCCTCAATCCCCCGCAGAGCTCGCAGCTCCCTGGCCCCCATGCCGGAATTCGACGCTACTGGCCCCCCTTCCAAACTAGGCCAGAGGTGGCTATTGTGGGTCAAGAGACTAGACATGTTCTTTAGAGCAGCTGGGGTAGTTGATGATGACGAGAAGATTGCAACCATGATCTATTCGGCAGGCACAGAAGTCCACAAGATCTACGACTCCCTCGTCATCCCCGTGGTCACATACGACGCGGTCAAGCAGGCACTCAAAGACCACTTCCTACCCATGGCCAATATAGACTTTGACAGGTTTGTCATGGGCGCCGAGAGACAACTGGACGATGAGCCCCTAGACAAATTCTGTGCCCGCCTGAGACACCTGGCAACCTCCTGCAGATGGGCCGATGAAGAGGAAATGGTCCGCAACCAACTAATACAGGGGTGCAGCTCCGGAAAACTTCGGAGGCAAGTATTGAGGGAACCTGGCCTGACCCTCCAACAGATTCTAGACCTGGGCAGAGCACATGAGCTGGCAGAGGCCAGAGGCGCGAAAATGGACGCTGCATCGCGACCAGGACCCAACGAAGAGGCGTTCGCAGTAGGACGGTCGGCTGCTGGGAGGTCGAGATGGGCGCCGAAACGGCCTGACACCACGTCCACACCAAGCAACGCCCCATCGTGCTCGAACTGTGGGTATGACCTCCCCCACAGTGGTGACTGCCCGGCGAAGTCAAGGACATGCGCCCGATGCGGTACACCGGGTCATTTTGCCAGAATGTGCCGTGCGGCTTCCCCGGTTGCAGCAGTGAGAGGACCAGAGAGAGTGGGGCGAGGAGGTACCCGCAGAGTGAGAGGCATCTCCTCGATTGATCAGGGCCTGCAAGACTTAGACCTCGCGGAAGAAGAAGAGGATGACGAAGAGGTCTTCTTCATCTCCAGCATTGCGGAAGGTCCCAGCACGAGGCGCCAACCAACGTGCACTGTCAACATCAATAACATTCCTACCCCCATCCTCATTGACACCGGAGCTTCAGTCTGCGTGCTAGCCACCAGACACTATGCAGCCCTGCCAGGCCCACCAGAACTGTCGACATCCACAGCAAGGATATATGCATTCGGCGGGGACACCCCTTTACCCATCCAGGGTGCGTTTGTTGCCCCGGTCTCTCATGGGCGAAACTCCATCAAAGCAAGGTTCTTCGTCACCGACGTCAGCCCACATTCCTTGCTGAGCTGTGCAGCGTCGGAAGCGCTCGACATCGTCCACTTCACATTCGGGGTATACCACGCTGACATGAAAAGCATGCTACACAAGTTCGAGAGTCTCTTCAAGGGCATCGGCAAACTGAACGCAGACCCGATTCGCCTACACATCGACAAGTCTGTAAGGCCAACAGCCCTCAAACACTGCTGAATTCCCTTTCACCTGAGGGCCCAAGTGGAGGAGGAGTTGCAACAACTGATTGACCGAGACATCATCGAACGGGTGGAAGGCCCCACCCCTTGGGTTTCGCCCATCGTAGTAGCCCCAAAGCCGAAACAACCAGGGGCCGTGCGCATCTGCGTGGACATGAGGCTCCCGAATGCCGCCATCAAAAGGGAACGCCATCTCACACCCACCCTGGATGATATCGTCGGTGAACTCCAAGGTGCCAAAGTCTTCTCCAAACTGGACCTCAGATCCGGCTACCATCAACTGGAACTGCAGCCTGAGTCGAGGTACATCACGACGTTCACGACGCACGAGGGGTTGTACCAATACAAGAGGCTTAACTTTGGGATCTCATCCGCGGCTGAGGTCTTCCAGAACGCCATAAGAGGAGCACTGTCCGGTCTGAAGGGTGTCATCAACATGTCCGACGACATTTTAGTCTTCGCCAAGTCAGAGAGCGAACACCTTAAAAGGCTTGAGCGCACGTTTGAGAGGCTCCAGGCGGTAGGACTAACCCTGCACCGCGAAAAGTGCGAGTTCCTTAAAGACCGGCTGGAGTTCTTCGGGTTCACTTTTCATGCAGGCGGCATTTCCCCAGACCCTGGGAAGGTAAAAGACATAAGAGATGCGCCCCCACCCTCATCTCCAGCAGAAGTTCGGAGCTTTCTGGGGATGGTCAACTACTGCGGCCGATTCATCAAAGACCTGGCCTCCCTATCAGAACCACTGAGGGCGCTTACCAGAAACGACGTGCCGTGGCAATGGACAGCGACGGAACAAAGATCCTTCAATGCCATCAAAGAGGCCCTGTCGGAGCAGGAGACGATGGCTTACTTCCACCCCAGCCGGGAATCGGAGATCGTAGTTGACGCCAGCCCTGTAGGTCTTGGGGCAGTCCTCATGCAGGCCGACGAACTGGGGGCCATGAGACCCATAGCGTACGCCAGCAAGGCACTCACCGACACGGAAAGACGCTACTCCCAAATTGAGAGAGAGGCCCTCGCCATCCTGTGGGGGTGCAAACACTTCAGGATATACATCCTCGGCAAACCGGTTGTCGTGGTCACAGACCATAAACCCCTGATTCCTATCCTGTCTGGCACATCTTCCAAGCCGCCTCCCCGCATCGAGAGATGGATGCTATCGCTCATCGAATACGGCGTCAAGCTGGTGTACCGCCCAGGCACCCATAATCCCGCGGACTACCTGTCCCGCCATCCCGGCACGAAGAATGCCCAGTGTCCCGTGGAGCTGTCTGACGCTGGGGACGCAGTGCATCTTGTCGTTGAATCGGCCCTGCCAGTGGCCCTGTCGAGGGAGGACATTGCGGATGACTCGAACTCTGACGAGGCATTCCTGCGAGTGAAGAGAGCGGTAGCCACGGGAGAATGGCGTGACGTCCTCCAGAACAACGCCAGAAGAAACACAGAGGTGCAGAGAGACCTACAACTACTGTGGAAAGCTAGACACGAGCTCTCGGTGTCCACGGACGGCCTGCTACTGCGGGGAGACCAGATCGTGATCCCCAGGTCCCTGGTCACGAGAGTCCTCCAGCTAGCCCACACAGGGCATCAAGGTATGGCTAAGATGAAGGCGCGCCTAAGGCTGAAGGTCTGGTTCCCCGACCTGGAGCACAGGGTGGCCGAATTTGTAAGGACCTGCATCCCCTGCCAAGCCGCGAGTCCGGCGGAAAAGAGCCCGCCCATTCGAGCCATGGAACGGAGCGACGTGCCGTGGGGGACCGTTCACGCAGACTTCGGCTCGACCAGTAGAGGCCTATACTTCTTAGTAGTGACAGACCAGTGGTCAAGGTACCCGGAGGTGGAACTCGTGGAATCCACCGCCAGCGACCATACCATCCTGGCCATGGACAAAATCTTCGCCACCCACGGCTTCCCACTCGAGATCTGCTCGGACAATGGAGCCCCGTTCCAAGGGCAGCGTTTTGCCAGATACTGTGCAGAACGAGGCATCAAGCACCGCAAGGTGACCCCGCTGTGGCCGAGGGCCAATGGAGAGGTTGAGCGTTTCATGCGGACGCTCAACAAAATTTTTCGCATCTCAGTCAATGGGGGAGAAGACCTGCGCCACAACCTTATTGACTTTCTCCGTGAGTACCGGTCCACCCCACATCAGTCCACCGGAATCGCGCCCGCCGAGGCACTGTTCAAGCGAATACCCAGAGGGCTGATACCGGAAGCGGGTGAACGATGCCCTGGGGTGATCGACGACGCACAGGTGGCAGCCGACAGGGCCGCGAGAAACGAGAGTGAGACAACGAGGCGGAAGCTGCCGGAGAAAGAGATAGCAGTAGGAGACACCGTCCTTGTCCGAAACAGGAAGCCGGAAGGGAAACTCTCAATGACTTATGAAACACAACCGATGGGAGTAACCCACGTCAAAGGATCCATGGTCACGGCGGCAAACGCGCGTGGGACGGTGACCAGAAATGTGTCCTTCTTCAAACGCATAGGACCAACAACCTCAGAGGAAGAACGGGGTCCCGGCCAAGGGCTGGCGGCAGAAGCGCCGCCGGAAAACGTTGAACCGCCCGGAGATCCTGGAAGGCCAGATGACCTCGAAAGGGGCCCGCCCAGATACCCCCGCAGGGAAGGGCGCCGCCCCCCACAAAGGTTCCAAGACTTCATTATGGACTCAGCAACCTGAGCAATCAAGTCTGTTAAGTATAAAATGTTTTGAGCCACGTTGGCTCCCCATGTTTAGTGTTTTGTTGTTTGAGGGGGAAAAGGAGGGATGTTGTGTACGTGGTACACGCAACGCGCATGCGCGGCCCACGAGCCAGCGCATGCGCGGTAATTAATAAAGGCGACGCCCGGCGGCAGTTCGCGCCGGAACCGACAGACGTCTCCCGTGTCTGTTCTTGCGCGGTCTGCTCGCGCGCAGGGCTCGATCCAGGAGGGCCCCGCACTCCACCACAGTGGGCCCTCTGACCGTAACAGATGCTGTCTGCCATGTGTACATTGATTCCTATAGAGACAGCCGACTTTTTGCGTACTCCGTAGGAATACCCAGCATTTGCGCCAGCATGAAAATCCTCTCCGCCATAGAAACACTTGAAAATAAGGCGTGACGTAAACCTTAAGCAAGGCTTTTACGCATTTTCCTTACATTTTGCCTCATTGAACATGAGCCCCATAGAGAACAACTTTTCGGCATATGAGGACTTTTTAAAAGCAAATTGTATGCAAGGGACGGAATAAACAAAGCTTTGAGCAGCAACTGACAAAGCACAGACAGGTTGCTCTGCGATTAGGCTGGGGATTGACCCTTTATTGAAGGAAAAATACACTTGCGGGGGCACAGCACCGACTGGTATTGGCGCCGCGTTTGTTTAATGCTGCAGGCTGCTTCCACCCCCTTCTGCTGACATATTTTGCAATGGTGAAAGCCCAGTGTTCCCTTGAAGGGGTCTGCACCCTCCCATTGTGAAGTTTGTGACTGCAGCTCTACCCGGAGAATGCCTGTAACCTGATGTTGCTCTTCAACAGAGCCCACTCCAGAGTGCAGTGTGTGAGGACCAGATTTCCCATAAAGGAAATCCGAGTTCCTTATTTGAATGGTCAATGCCATGCAAACGAGGGAACACACCCTCATCAGCGAGCACCAGGGTAGCGAGCAGCAATTCGGTATTACAGAAGAGCTATCTAGGCACCTTCTGTAGCACCAAAGCATGTTGCACAAAGTGCTGTTTGTGCATGGATGTGCAAATGAGGGGCCAGATGCTCATATTCCAAATGCATCCAGACCCTGTTCGCCTGGGTGTATGTTTACCATGTGTACATTTAGTTAGGCTTTTTATGAAGGACTCACCAGGCTGTTGAAATGGCATATATATTCATATATCCATCAGAAAAATACGTAAAACGTCATTGTCCCTGATAATTTGGTGCAAATCAAACAAGACTTAGCCTAAGAATACATTTGCCGGTGGCCAGCCGGTAATTTCGGTAGAATACCAGCAAACTGACCTACCATTTCTGCTGCCGATATCTCTGAATTTCGAGATATTACGGGAGGCAGAAAGGGCGGTAAATCCCCAGCACCGGTATTACCAGTGCCAGTAATACTGGCAGTTTTTTGCTGGTGGTGGCCTGATTTACCTCCAGCTCTTGGCTGGAGGTAAATCAGTGACCCCCCACTGACAAACTTGTAGTTTTGCGATGAGGTAAAAATGGCGGTCACAGAATTATGGGCACTTATGCCCTCATCCCTTTTCCCGCATTGCAAAACTTGTAATGACGCCCAATAAAATGAGATATCATTTAAAGGGCGGGTGCACCTCATTGAGTAGTTTAATAGCCACCAGGGCAAAGTAACATTGAGTCAATTGTAATTAAAGCTTCCAGTTTTCTGTTTTTACTGATTTTTACACATAAATACAGATGGAAATCAATCTGCTTTCTGTCTGATTTAATTTATAAAAATTGAAAAAAACTGGAAAACAAGTGTTTCTGTCTGGTTCTCCATGATGTCACTCATACATCACCGGCCAATCACACTGCAGATTGGCAGCATGGACAGTGTAAAAGTTGTATAAAAACCGCAGACGTTTCTTCAAATTGCTGATAGCATATATATTAAGGCAGCAGCAGTCACAGGAGCAACCGTTTGTTGTTTGAGAAAACTTGGAGCTAGCATTTCTTTCCTACATGGCTGCATGTGTGCTTTAATAAATGCATTTTTTATTACAATAAATGCAGATAAGTACTGGTTGCCACACACACACACACACGCATTGGCACATTAAAGTAACACAGGGCTGCTTGGTAGCAAATGGGGCTATGCCCCATAGCTGTATGGTGTGGCTTATTAACAAGCACCTTCCCGCAATGCACTATGGGCCTCATTACAATCTCTGTGGTGTGGTAGAAAAGTGGTGGTGATTCTGTTAACACCACTTTTTTGGTGGTGACTGACCAATTACACTTTTACTGCATGCCGAAGTAAAGGTGTAGCCTTCAGGTGCAGGAGCATCCTGCCAGAGTTGCTGGCAGTGAATCCTCTAATTCAAGGCAAAACAACTCACAGGATTTATTGCAGGCAAAAATACCATTTGTGACACATCCCCAAATGTACAATAAAGTCCTATGGTCTTTAGAAAATAGAGAAGTATACTGCTGGTACACCACCCTTCATCCTGCGGTGAATTCGTGGGACCAAGTGGGGGTAACAGAAATCGACTTTAGTGGTAACTACACAGAAATACAGTGAACGTACTACTAGACCTATAATAAGGCCCTATATATGGAAGCAATTAAAATAATGCAAACCTTCTTTTTTAAATTATAAATACTACTACTACTATTTATTATTAATAATAATCTGAAGTGGGAGAATGGAAGACCAGGCTCCCGTCCTTCACCTCTCGCGCTTGGCCTAGAGGGTCACGGCCCAGACACCCGCCGCGAGAAGAGTTTGTCCAGTTACCAGACGACCAGGTACCCTGGTACAGGAACATACGGATGTGTCCACCTGCCTGCCCAGCAGCCCGCACTGGCCATGCCGACACCTGCGGCTCGGATCAGCTAGACTAAAAACCACACGTCGTTAGAGATGCCATGACGACCTAGACAACGGGAAGCACATCTGTACAAATATACACACTTAACATTTCCACACCAATCTACACGAAGAACATACTCAGTGCTCTGACGTAGGCGACAGGCATATTCACGGACGTGCATCTTTATTATTTTTACATAGGCTTTCAGAATGCAGAAACGCAAGATGCATCATGAACTCATCTATAACGCCGCTTGCTCACGCTTCTCTTGAAACCCGTTACCACCATGAGAGGTATAATAGAAACACGATACTGGTCATGGAAATATATGCCACTATAACCTAAAGCACCCATGCCCGAAATGGATCACTTATACACCAGGCCCAAGTAGGCCTCAGGCAAGAAGTTCCCGTGGACATTAACAAAGCAAAAGTCAGGTTGCTGATCCCGCAGAATGAGCCTGGTGGAGCAACCAGCCAAGGTCGCAATGTTGCAAACCCACATCCAAGAACAAATCATCAAAGGCACGATGTTGCAACCTCGCACTCCGCGTACCAACGTTAAAGTCATATCTACAAATTAAACCAGACACACAGTGGAAAAGCAATATTAATTGTGCAGAATTCTGCCTCAAACACGGTCCCGCCTCACGTGACCAAGCCGAACCTGACGAGATGCCAAAGCCCAGGAGAAAAAAAAGGGGTCTGGGTCCCTCGCTACGAGACATAGGCCGATACACTTGAAAGGCTCAATGGACATCTGCTACAGTGGGAGCGGTCAGCCTTCCACCTATGAATAAATCCTCACATTGTCTGCACGTACCCATATTGAAACATTGTTGCAAACACAGGTACACCGAGAGCTGGGAACAACGGTGGTCCCAGGCTGGGGAGCTCACGGATGCACCAATCAGAACATGGGGCTCTTATCTCAGACGTCAGTAACATTAGCCAATCCTCAGGGGTCTTCATGTAACAATTCTTATGTATCTAATTATAGGGACAACCCAGATATACCACCTGACTACACCTTGACCACTAATATCATTCTCTATATGTGTACTATACTAACCCTACCACTCGAGCAACCAATTAAGAGTGGCGATAGGTTTTTTGTTAACTTTCTGAAGTGACGCAAGTAGCGCGTCATATTACAGTAAAAAGGGCCTGCGAGCCCCACGATTGTGTGTGTGTCAGGACGAACGCGTACGCTCCTTGACCCATCCCTGCCGTTTGCATAATAAACAGCAGAAGTTGCCTTGCTCCTTGTGTGTGCCTCATACTCTGTCTCGATCCGAGATATACACGGGAGGAGTTGGGGCCTCCCTGCCCGGAGGTCTGCGGACGGCCCGGCCGACCCCGGCAGAATTTCCCCCCGACAAGTTGGAGGCACTGCTGAGATCTGTTTAAGATCGACTTTTATTTTTAATTTTTCCAGGCACTCCCGTTGCGAGGAGGCCCGGCGGCGCGGCCCCCTCTGCCGTTGCCCCCTTCTGAGGACTACAGGACCATCGCGGAGCTGCGAGAGGACCGGACAGCGCAATCCGGATATTGGCCCTCGGGAGCCGGTTGAGAAGTATCCCGCCCGCGGTCGGCGAGTGTCCAGACGTGGTCCAGACGAGGGGAGGTGGCGAGCCGCTTGGAGGGGTGCACGCAGTCGAGCGGCCCTGCATCGAGAGAACTTGGTGAGCATGACACGCACAACAAGCAATGCGAAATTGTGAGGGAGGGGGAGGAAGTAAATAAGGGAGGAGGGAGGTATTGTAAAGCGGTGAAGGTTTAACTGAGTGTTGCTAATGGAATGAATGGTAGCGAAACGAGTGCGAGAGCAGGCGGCTAACGTTACGCGAAAGAGGGGGGCGGGGCACGAAAACATCACGTGCAGCCGCTCGTAACAGTGAGCTAACGTTACGCGAAAGAGGGGGGCGGGGCACGAAAACATCACGTGCAGCCGCTCGTAAGACACTGATTGGCCTAAATCGCGACTACGTGTGAGGGTGGGTGTGTGGTTTCCTACGATTTGATATTTATTATTCAATGAGTAGATGAGGTTCCCTATTGTTCGAGCAAGAAACTCGATAGGTAGATGACGTTTCCCTGTGGGCGGTGGCTAGTTACGTAGTTGCCCAAAACGGAAGATAATTGGCTGGTTAAGCCCTCCTGTTGAGGGGCGTATCACACGCGAGGCGACGCAGCGTGCGCAGTCCGGTTATAGTATTGATGAGATTACCTTGTTCCAGGAGAGACAGGAAGACAGCTGTAGGGTTAGCGGGGTAGATTGCAAGTGTATTTTGAATTTAAAGAACATAACACGAATATACCAGTAGCTCGAAGAAATCGGTGACGTCACCAGTAGGGATTTAATAGGATATCGCGAGCACAAGGAACCTTGGGTTTGAGAGTGGTGGGGAAGAGAAGCATGATAAAGGAGCTGATACGGAGATAAACTATAAACCAGTGGATCGAAAGAAGAAGGGGAAAGGGGCGTGGCTGCGCACGGAGAACGCCGGCCACGGCAAGTGTAAAAGGGGGAGGAGAACGGAGAAACAGGACGACTGTATAAGATCGTCGTAAGGGGTACGCAGCCGCAGGGGGCTGCGTGCGCTTCGGCCGCAGGGGGCCGTAGGGGAAGGAATATAATATAACATCATATTTATTATTATTGCATAATTTGTCAAAGGATTGTCGTAAGTCCCCACACTTGCGGGGCGAGGTAAGCAATACAAGGTTGTATATTGTAAACTGCTAGTAAGGGGGAGGGTAACAAGGGGAGTGCAACCATGTCATACGGGAGAGGGTCGGGAGGGTGCAAACACAGGTACACCGAGAGCTGGGAACAACGGTGGTCCCAGGCTGGGGAGCTCACGGATGCACCAATCAGAACATGGGGCTCTTATCTCAGACGTCAGTAACATTAGCCAATCCTCAGGGGTCTTCATGTAACAATTCTTATGTATCTAATTATAGGGACAACCCAGATATACCACCTGACTACACCTTGACCACTAATATCATTCTCTATATGTGTACTATACTAACCCTACCACTCGAGCAACCAATTAAGAGTGGCGATAGGTTTTTTGTTAACTTTCTGAAGTGACGCAAGTAGCGCGTCATATTACAGTAAAAAGGGCCTGCGAGCCCCACGATTGTGTGTGTGTCAGGACGAACGCGTACGCTCCTTGACCCATCCCTGCCGTTTGCATAATAAACAGCAGAAGTTGCCTTGCTCCTTGTGTGTGCCTCATACTCTGTCTCGATCCGAGATATACACGGGAGGAGTTGGGGCCTCCCTGCCCGGAGGTCTGCGGACGGCCCGGCCGACCCCGGCAGAATTTCCCCCCGACAAGTTGGAGGCACTGCTGAGATCTGTTTAAGATCGACTTTTATTTTTAATTTTTCCAGGCACTCCCGTTGCGAGGAGGCCCGGCGGCGCGGCCCCCTCTGCCGTTGCCCCCTTCTGAGGACTACAGGACCATCGCGGAGCTGCGAGAGGACCGGACAGCGCAATCCGGATATTGGCCCTCGGGAGCCGGTTGAGAAGTATCCCGCCCGCGGTCGGCGAGTGTCCAGACGTGGTCCAGACGAGGGGAGGTGGCGAGCCGCTTGGAGGGGTGCACGCAGTCGAGCGGCCCTGCATCGAGAGAACTTGGTGAGCATGACACGCACAACAAGCAATGCGAAATTGTGAGGGAGGGGGAGGAAGTAAATAAGGGAGGAGGGAGGTATTGTAAAGCGGTGAAGGTTTAACTGAGTGTTGCTAATGGAATGAATGGTAGCGAAACGAGTGCGAGAGCAGGCGGCTAACGTTACGCGAAAGAGGGGGGCGGGGCACGAAAACATCACGTGCAGCCGCTCGTAACAGTGAGCTAACGTTACGCGAAAGAGGGGGGCGGGGCACGAAAACATCACGTGCAGCCGCTCGTAAGACACTGATTGGCCTAAATCGCGACTACGTGTGAGGGTGGGTGTGTGGTTTCCTACGATTTGATATTTATTATTCAATGAGTAGATGAGGTTCCCTATTGTTCGAGCAAGAAACTCGATAGGTAGATGACGTTTCCCTGTGGGCGGTGGCTAGTTACGTAGTTGCCCAAAACGGAAGATAATTGGCTGGTTAAGCCCTCCTGTTGAGGGGCGTATCACACGCGAGGCGACGCAGCGTGCGCAGTCCGGTTATAGTATTGATGAGATTACCTTGTTCCAGGAGAGACAGGAAGACAGCTGTAGGGTTAGCGGGGTAGATTGCAAGTGTATTTTGAATTTAAAGAACATAACACGAATATACCAGTAGCTCGAAGAAATCGGTGACGTCACCAGTAGGGATTTAATAGGATATCGCGAGCACAAGGAACCTTGGGTTTGAGAGTGGTGGGGAAGAGAAGCATGATAAAGGAGCTGATACGGAGATAAACTATAAACCAGTGGATCGAAAGAAGAAGGGGAAAGGGGCGTGGCTGCGCACGGAGAACGCCGGCCACGGCAAGTGTAAAAGGGGGAGGAGAACGGAGAAACAGGACGACTGTATAAGATCGTCGTAAGGGGTACGCAGCCGCAGGGGGCTGCGTGCGCTTCGGCCGCAGGGGGCCGTAGGGGAAGGAATATAATATAACATCATATTTATTATTATTGCATAATTTGTCAAAGGATTGTCGTAAGTCCCCACACTTGCGGGGCGAGGTAAGCAATACAAGGTTGTATATTGTAAACTGCTAGTAAGGGGGAGGGTAACAAGGGGAGTGCAACCATGTCATACGGGAGAGGGTCGGGAGGGTGGGGGAACACCCTCACTACCCCACTACAGCACATATGCACCACACTGCCACCACACAGGGAGAAGTTAATTAAGTACAGCATAGAGTGGACCCAGGGGACAGACAACAAAATGTTAACACCATGGCCGCCTAATGGTAGTTTCGATCCATATGCCCAACATTCACTACTGAACCATCTGCACAATACATACAAGGGGAAGAAGTTGGCAAACCACGTGGAGGTGTTTAACTTATGGAGGATGTTCCAGGGGTCTCGACCAGGACCAAATGGAATGTTCACTATGGGGGAAAAACCGGAAGAAAAGGAGATTAAGAAAGAAGGAACGGGTGGGGAAAAGGAGTGCGAAAGCACAAAGAATACGGGGAACGAAAGACAGGGAGGAGAAAAGGTTGATAAATCAGACGACATAAAAAAGGAACCGAGCAATGAGATACCCATAACACCGGGAGTGAAAACAGAGGGAGGAGGGTTGTACCCTTTAAGAGAATTAGGAGAAATAAAAGGACAGTTAAGGGCGGCTGAAGGATACTCAAACCCGGCATACAGCCCTCCACCATATGTGGCTCATGGGAAGATACCAATGGGGGAAGGGAGGATTAGAGAAGAGCAGACTGTAGAGATAGGAAACGATGAGTGGGTAGCTGCACAGATATTGTTGAAATTACGAGGCTCACTAACTGGAGAAGAAAGGGAGGCGGTAAGGAGAACAAACGAGGATAGTGCCAGAGAGAGTGAAATGAGGGGAGAGGAGCTACTACGGCAGAAGGAAGAGATTTTGGAGGAAAGATTAGCAAAACTAAGGGATGAGCAGAACGAACTGATCAAACAACTTGAGAGGGAGGAAAGAGAGAGAGTGAGGAAAAGGAAAGAAGGTAAGGACGAATTGGAAAGATTAAGGGAACGAAGTGAGGAGCAAAAGAGAGAAGCTGAAAGGGTAAAAGCAGCAGCAGATAGGGTATCAAGAGTAGTGCTGAGAGAGAAGAAGAAGGAAGAAGAAGAAAAGGAAAAAGAAATGGAAATATGGAGGAGGAGGATAATATCTGAGACAGCTAAAAAATATGAAGAGGGGAAGGTAATAGAGAGTATAGTAGAAAGAGAAAGGGTGAAATGGGAAAGGAAGAGGGAGGATGAAAGGATATTGGAACAGATGAGCAACGAAGTAATGGAGGAATTAAAAAGGAAAAGGGAGGAAAATAGTAGGGAAATGGAGGAGAGAAGTGAAGAAGGAAGAGAAGGGAGGGGTAGGGAGAGTGAAAGATGGGGAGATGTATATAAAAGTAGGGAGGTAGCAACGACATCAGCACTAGGGGGGACAGTTGGTAACAACGAAAGGGGAGAAAGAGACCTAATAGATTTGAAAACAGTAACAATAAAAGGAAAAAAGGCAGAGTGGGGGGTGCCATTTATAAATGATTTTTGCAGTGAGGAGGAAGAAGGAGTGGAGAAGGATGGAAGAAAGAGTGAAAGGGAAAGCTTAGATAAACTGTACCTCACTAGAACAAACATAGATTCGCCCTGGATAAGTAGAAGAGGGGAGGAGCTGGAGAGAAGTAAGGAGGAAACGAAAAGAATAGGGGAAACACAAACCAATGAAACCACGCCACCCACATCCCCATCACGCCGCCCTCCCACGTCACTACCTACATGTTCAACCACCGCACGCTCTCTGCACAGAATAAAGCTCGCGCCCTTCATGAACGAACTTACACCTTATGCATGTCGGCTTAGGGACCTCCCTAGTCGCAGGCAAGACAGACAAATAAACATACCCATATTGAACACAGGAAATGATGAAAGAAGGGGAAAGGAAGAAGAGGGAGGTAGGGGCAGAGGTAGTAAGGAAGAATTTGAAGTAGTAAAAGAAATGGGGGAAGAGGAGGGGTGTGAAGACTCAATATCATGGAGCGTAAAGGGTGACACAAGACAGAATTTAATGCCACTGCTGGAGAGAGGAGGGGTTAGACCACAGTATGTACCTTGGAAACATACGGATAAGGAAAATATAAAATGTAGGCTCCCATCACTAAGTGGAGGTGCGGGTAAGTGGATATATGAAATGGAAAAACACACCGCAGGACAGAAACTAGCAGTAGGAGATGTGAAGGGCCTGTTAATATCAATATTAGGGGATAGAGCGGATGACATTTGGAAAAGAGCGGGATTCCATGGGGTAACAATAACAAACACATCGCATGATGGGGCACCATTTGCAAACTGCAGACATGCGCTATGGCAGGCACTGAGAGTGCAGTACCCAGACACATCAGACATAGGAGCCATTACTTCCCGTAAGATGGGTGAAAATGAGGATCCTGTTGATTATATCCAGGATATTCAAGAGAAGTGGCGCATGGAAACTAGAGAACAATGGGACAAAACACCAGCCATATTTTATCATATACTAGTACAAGGGCTCCCAGAAGGAGTTCAGAAACAGCTAAAGAAAGTAGTGGGAATGGAAGCAAAACCATGGCCAGAAATACAACTGACTATAGTACATCACTGCAGGACATGGCAAGGAAAAATGAAACAAAAGGAGGAGGACAGGAAAACAGAAGAGGCCAAATTAGTACAGAAAAAACTTACTAAATATACAATGGAAGGGGCACTAATAACTACGCCCACACCAATGGCCCAAAGCCCAACGCAAGTAGTGGCTGCACAAGATCCAGCTCAAATAGCGCCTCCACAAGGTGTAATACAGCAAGTGCCGCCTCTGCAATTACACACACCGAACATGGGAGGAGGGTACCCAATGCAAGGAACTGGGTATTATAGTTATAACAGAGGGAGAGGAGGGTTTATGAGGGGGAGAGGATATGGATATAATACCCAGCAACAGGCTGGGGGACTCAGAAATTACTACCCCACAGGGCAACCCGTATACCAGGACAACACAGGGAGCTTCCCATGGCAAAACAGGGAACCACCCGTGTGTTGGAGCTGCGGACTATTAGGACACATGTCACGTACATGTAGGGTCAGGCCAGGAACACCAGCATGGAATGAACAAGCACAACCTAGGACCTCACAAGAACAGCAGGGCATGCAACAACAGCAGATGTCACAACAAGGGAGTGACCAACAACAACAAACACGACAGCCACAAACCTATTCACTGCCACAACAACAAATAACACAGCAACTGACGCCGCCACAACAACAAGTGGCGTTAATACAACCACCACCCCAAACTGAACGAACACAATTGGGTGGGGTGACGGTGTTGGGTCACAACCCTTACACAGGGAATGGCCAATCATTATACCCCCAATAGGTCAGCCCACAGACGGCCTTGGTGTGTCCCATCCTGTCAATAACACTTAATAGTGCGGAGGAGCCACGCATAGAGGTAACGATAGGTGACAAAAAATTATCATTTCTTGTTGACACCGGGGCAACCCGGTCTTGCATAAGGGAAGGTAAATTTAAGATGTCAGGCGAAGCCATGAACACCCAAGGATTTTCTGGGGCTAAAGGGTTGGTTCCATTTACTGATAACGTTCCCTTATCTATTGGAGATTATGATCTGTCAGTCCCACTTTTGTATTATAGTGCCTCACCAGTAAATATACTGGGGAGAGACATAATGAACAGGTTGAATATGACGATCTCCTTTACAGAGGATGGCATAATTTGCTCTACTCCAGGGATTAACATGCTCACAGCACGACAGATTTTGCAAGCATACTGTGGACAGATAGCGATTAGGGCAGAGCCAGTAGATGGCGAGCTATTCCAGTATGGAACAGATATGGCATTTGCATGGATGCCAGGGATAGGAGGGAAAATATGGAGGAGGCCAGCAGCCTATCTATTCCGACCAGAAACACCAGCTAATGAACTGGAAGGGAAGGTGTTTGCAATGGACATTGAGAGCATTATTGCAACAGCTGATTATGTTGCTGTGCACGCCCAAGATAAAGAAGGGAGAGCCTGGAGGGCGGTGATAGCACTAGCAGAAGGATGTAGGCTGACCCAGGTGTCAGATGAAGAGCTGTTTTCAGAAGAAAAGGAGGAAGGTGAAATGGTGTTCATGATGAGTGTAGAAATATGGCTAAGAGTGGCTCACAAACAAGTAGCACAGAAAATTGCAATGGCACTTGAGGCACCCGCAGGCACCCCAGTCCCATTTTTTAAGGAAGATATGTCAAAGGTGCCCAAATCATTATGGACTATTAGCCCTTATGACGTGGGATGCATAAAAAGCATAGGGGGTGTAAGGATAAAATTGAAAAAGGGTGCCATACTACCAAGAGTGAAACAGTACCCATTGTCAAAAGAGGCAGATGAGGGCATATATGAAACCATAACGGCCCTTATAAACAATGGCATATTGGTCCCCTCAGAATCACCATGTAACACAGCTGTGTACCCGGTGCGCAAGGCTAAAGGGGGGTCTTGGCGCTTCATACAGGACCTCAGACCCTTGAACAACATAGTAGAAGCAGAGTATCCAGTAACAGCAAACCCGGCCACAATATTGTGTGGCATTCCAGCAGAAGCATCACGATTTACAGTGATTGACCTTAAAAATGCTTTTTTCTCAATACCATTACACCCAGACTCACAAGATTTGACAAGCTTTACTTACCGAAATACAAAGTGGAAACATACCAGATTACCACAGGGGTATTGTGAATCACCCTCAATTTTCAATAGAGTAATACAGATGGATTTGGGTAACGTTGAGATGGAAAGCACAGTGTTACAGTATGTGGATGACATAATAATTTGCAGTACAAACGAAAGCAAATGTAGAGAGGACTCCTTAAAAATGTTGACAATATTGGCTGAAAAGGGGTACAAGGTAGACATGGAAAAGATACAATACTGTCAGGAACAGGTACTTTACATTGGCCAACTGATATCCCAACATGGAAGAAGGATTGCACCACAAAGAGCACAGGCCATCTCAAGCACTCCCGTGCCACAGACTGTGAGAGAACTGCAGCAATTTCTGGGGCTGTGCAACTACTGTAGAGCATGGGTATTTGATTATAGCTCATACATAGGACCCCTGCTTGAGGGTTTGAAGGAAGCAAATAAAGGGGAGAAAAAGTTGGGATGGACTATGGAAATGAGGGAGGCATTTGACGAATTAAAGGACGCGATATCAACTGCTCCAGTACTGGCATCCCCAGACTATGAGCGGCGCTTCTTTATATTTTCACATTGCGACTCAGCAGTGATGAAAGCAGTGTTGGCCCAAAAAACTAGCATGGGCTATAAACCAGTAGCATTTTACAGCGGTCACTTAGACCCTATAATGTTAGGCCACTTCTCTTGTGAACAAGGTCTTGCTGCAGCTGCTTTTGCAGTAGAAAAAGCATCAGCAATAACTATGGGGTGTCCAACTACACTATTTGTGGAACATGCATTATTTGCGATATTGAATAAACCTAAGTCCACACTAACAACACAGAGGGCATCAGGTTATGAGATTATTTTGTCTAAAGCTGAACTAGCAATTGTTAGATGTAGCACGGTTAACCCTGCAAGGTTCCTAGCAGAAGTAATTGAAGAGGGAGATTACGCCCACGACTGCACCCAAGTAACTGAAATGTACTCATGTACTAGGAAAGTTGAAGAAAACGCACTAGAGGGAGGTGAGCTTTTGTTTATTGATGGGTCATCAACTATTGATCAAGGAGATGGGATACGAAGGACTGGGGCAGCAGTAGTAAAAATGATGGAGGCGCCGGTGTGTGTGTGGCTATGAAGTGTGTACAATTACCACAGCATTACTCTGCTCAAGCCGCGGAACTCGTTGCACTAATATTGGCATTAAAGGAAAGTTTTAATAAAAGAGTAACTATATATTCCGACAGTGCATATGTTACATCCACTGTCCACTCAGGGCTATCAAAATGGAGAAGAAGAGGGTTTAGGAGAGCTGATGGCACTCCAGTACAACATGCCCTCTTGTTGGCTGAACTAATTGAAGTAATAAACGACCCCCAAGAACTAGCCCTAGTAAAATGCACCGCACACACCAATGGAGAAGACTACGTCTCAAAAGGAAATGCAGCAGCAGACGCACATGCGAAATATACTGCATATTTTGGTGAGATATGGAACCCCACAGACTCACAGAGAGGGAGAGGGAGGGGAATAGCTAGGGAGATGTTAATAAGAGAAGGGTACACCCATCTCCCAGCCACACAGATTATGGAACTACAAGCGGCTGCACCAATGGCCGAAAAAGAAGTATGGGTGAAAAGAGGATGCACAATGTCACCAACTGACGCACTATGGCGCCAGGGTGGCACTGGGAAAGTTGTAATACCGTTGGCACTGTTAAATACCGCCCTGAGCCAATTACATCACCCTGCCCATGCAGGCAAGGAAATAATTGCAGCACGAATTAGAGAAGATTGGTTTTGTCCCGAGTTAACCTCTCATGTGTCAAATTTTAACAGCAATTGCCTCACATGTCAACAGTTTACGGCCGGTCATACTTTAAAAGTGATAAGAGGTACCATACCCCGGCCAGAAGGACCTTTTCGGCACCTTCACATTGACTATGTTGATATGATCAACATATGTCAAGGTAATAGGTATATGATTGTAGTAGTATGCCCATTTTCTAGGTGGATTGAAGCAGGGCCCTGTTCACACCCTGATGCGTTTAGAGCAGCCAAATTCATAGTAAGGGAGGTCTTCCCCAGGTGGGGAGTGTGCGAGGTGTTAAGATCAGACAACGGCCCCCATTTCGCAAATGAAATGTTCCAGCATATCACATCCCTGCTGAACATTAAACACAAATTTGCATGTGCATACCACCCACAGGCTAATGGTGTATGTGAACGCCTGAATGGCTTATTGAAGGAGGCAATTGCTAAAATACAACAAACAACAAAGAAAAGTTGGTTGTATTGCCTTCCGTTAGCATTGTTTGAACTTAGAAACAGGCCAGGGTCCGACCACCACCTCACCCCTCACGAAGTGGTCACTGGACGTCAAATGCGCCTTCCCCTAACACCAACATCAAGGGCATTCACCGACCACGAAAGTTCAGCGAATGTGTTAGGTGATGAAATGTATCAATATGTGTCTTCTTTGATTACTAGTGTCGTGTTTGTGTCTCAACAGCTCGAGCGCACACGGGGCGGGTCTACCAGCAATCAAGAAAAAGACGAAAGTACGGAATTGGGAAAGGAGAACTCGTGCAAACTTGCCAAAGGTGACCACGTACTACTTCGCAATTTCAATAGAAAGTGGAACCAGAAGAGGTTCACTGGCCCCCATCTGGTAGAGGACGTATCAACAAGAGCAGTAAAACTAAAGGATAAGCGTGCCTGGAATCACCTACATGACGTAAAGATCTACAAACTGCAGACCCGCCCCAGCGCCAACGACAGGTCCATTGGAAGAACAGCAACCACATCCCCTACAGCGGAAGAAAGTTCCACCACAGACAACGACCCAATTGTTCCCTCGGAGACAATAACTGACGAAGAAGGGGGTGATCCCCATACTGCCCACCCCATGATCACTCGCTCAAAGAGTAAAAATACTTCCGCCATTTGAGCACAAACCCCCCCCCATTGACTGCTAAGTACAGTTGTAACTAAAACTGAAGGACATGCTTGCACTAATACACATGTAAACACGTGAATGTTCTCTTTTTTCTCTCGCACATACAGGAACTGCGTAATATTGTATTGTTAAGAAAGCTAATTAACAAATTCAGTGTGCAGGTGTAGATGGTGCTGCCAGACGATAACTACCCAGAAGAATTGTCACACCAGTTCGTATATGAAATAAAGAGGCCAACATACTTAAAAAGGAGAAGGGTACGTGTCTACTACACAGCCTTCCTCCTGGCCATAGAATATCACATGCCCCACCTCCACCCATACTTGCCGGTCTTAAGAGACCCATCACTTAGAGTAGCGTGGGAGCAGCTCTTCGCCTGGGCACTGAATGACTACTTGATAGGGAGAGCTTAAAACTAACATTTAATAACGAGCACTTTTGAGAATTTTTAGGCGGGCAACTGTAACGTCGCAAGAATAAGCTGCCAGGACTGCAGCAAGGTAAGAGCAAAATGCCGGTGAAATTAGCATATGTAATAAAAATAATAGGGATTTTTATGATCACCGGGTTCTTGGCTGCCTCTGTCTGGCAGTACAGCTATGCTATCGATTTTATTGCTGCACCCAAACTTAATATACCCCCGCCCTCTGCTGCAACAGGTGTTACGTCAGGTGGTAATAGTAACATTGCACCCAAGCAAAATAGAGTTAAACGCAGCACATACTCAGACAATAAAGGTATTGATAATTATGTACAAGATTCAGCACACGTCACAAACAACATATGGTACCAGCACATGACCCGCATTGGTAAGCAGACAACTGAGGATAGCTGTTACGTTTGCTCATTAATACCATACGCCATGAGCGCTTCACGAACATTTGTTGCCACAGAAATAGATGAAAAAACAGCACAGTGCATAATATATTTGGCCCTGTTCCAAACGAAAGGAAGATTTCAAGGAACAGTAGTGCAAATGACATGGAAAACGCGAGACTCATACCCATATGAAAACAACTTCCTCAAGACCTATCTGAGTTATCACAAGACCAGTTTACATGCTGAAGCATTCAGGTACATAACAAGTGGCCCTGCAAAAGGAGAAACAAAGAAGGTAACACTGCAGTATCTACCATGTGATTGGTACGCCACTGAAGTTCCGGGTAAACAAGGATGCTGGGAAAGGCCGCTACTGACGATAACAGGAAAGGTGTATCTGGACAACAGCTGGGAGATAGGAGTAATTGGCAGCAACATGGTAACAAAAGAAACTATCTCAACCATCGAGACACACAATCATCGATGTTGGACGACGTGGATCAAGTACGTACCAATGCTCACGTGGGTAGAAGAAGATGAAGACCCAATAACAATATTACCATTGACTGCGCCCAAAGTATGCTACCAGCATAAAGGAGAGGTGGACGTAGGATATAACACCAATTGTGCAAGTGTGATGGAGTTACCTGAGGGGGGTGCGGGAACAGCAGTAATAATGGACCATTATTGGGCCTGTGGAGAAAAGGCATATCATACACTGCCTCCCCTGTGGAATGGTGTGTGCACAATGGTACACGTCAATGTACCATCACTAGTGGTACCTAAGAAGCATGTCAATGTGGCGAAATTTCCTAAAATGGATGAAGGGGATAAGAGACGAAAGAGATCTGCACCACTCCAGAAGGAGCAAGAGAACAAGACCAACAGCGAGGATACTGTCCTAAATAGGAGAAAACGACAAGGAGAGCCACTGACAGGAAATTACCTGTGGGGAAGGTCGGAAACGGAACTAACGTCAATACCGCCAGAACACAGACTATTCAGCAGAGCAGCAATGTTTTTCTCCTCAATAATACATCCGGGACTGCAGGCATACGCAAACGCAAAATGGCTCCAAATAACCAGATGGGAACTAATGATGACCATCAATTCAACAGTAAATGGGTTCAACGCAATTAAAGAGGAGCTGCGAGCTGTAAGGATGGTAGCACTACGGAACAGATATGTACTGGACCTTCTCACAGCAATGGAAGGAGGAGTTTGTGCAAAGATAGGACAATCTTGCTGCACGTTCATACCTGCCAACGATGCTGACAATGGTACACTGACAGAAGCAGTTTCACAATTGGCCCAGATGCACTCTAAAATGATGGACGAGAGTAACGGTGTAAACAAGGATAAGAGCTGGTTTTCACTATTATGGTCATGGATGCCATCTTGGCTGTCAGATGGACTGAAAATAATAGTGGGGTGTACTATTTTGGCTGGAGCTACTCTGATCATAATTAGATTTTGGAAAGCCCGGAAGGCACGCACGACTGACAAGTTGCTGGAAATGGTGGGAATGCACCCCTTGATGCCAGCAGATGATGGCCAGCATACAGGGGTGATAATACAAGAGAGGGAGAAGCTGCGCACACAAATCATCACCAACCATCTAGATCCACCATCAGTGAAGATCGAGAACCCAAGGAACCCCAGGAGCTACATAGGAAGATGGGTATACTGTACTCCTGGAGGAACATGTGAATACATGTATTGGTCATTTGAAGATCATGTAAACCATTATGGACATCTCGGAGGGATAACTAAGATATGGAGGGTAAGAGGAGATAACGAGAAGGATATGTTTGTGGTCGACAAGTCGACCAGAGGGGGGACTGAAGTGGGAGAATGGAAGACCAGGCTCCCGTCCTTCACCTCTCGCGCTTGGCCTAGAGGGTCACGGCCCAGACACCCGCCGCGAGAAGAGTTTGTCCAGTTACCAGACGACCAGGTACCCTGGTACAGGAACATACGGATGTGTCCACCTGCCTGCCCAGCAGCCCGCACTGGCCATGCCGACACCTGCGGCTCGGATCAGCTAGACTAAAAACCACACGTCGTTAGAGATGCCATGACGACCTAGACAACGGGAAGCACATCTGTACAAATATACACACTTAACATTTCCACACCAATCTACACGAAGAACATACTCAGTGCTCTGACGTAGGCGACAGGCATATTCACGGACGTGCATCTTTATTATTTTTACATAGGCTTTCAGAATGCAGAAACGCAAGATGCATCATGAACTCATCTATAACGCCGCTTGCTCACGCTTCTCTTGAAACCCGTTACCACCATGAGAGGTATAATAGAAACACGATACTGGTCATGGAAATATATGCCACTATAACCTAAAGCACCCATGCCCGAAATGGATCACTTATACACCAGGCCCAAGTAGGCCTCAGGCAAGAAGTTCCCGTGGACATTAACAAAGCAAAAGTCAGGTTGCTGATCCCGCAGAATGAGCCTGGTGGAGCAACCAGCCAAGGTCGCAATGTTGCAAACCCACATCCAAGAACAAATCATCAAAGGCACGATGTTGCAACCTCGCACTCCGCGTACCAACGTTAAAGTCATATCTACAAATTAAACCAGACACACAGTGGAAAAGCAATATTAATTGTGCAGAATTCTGCCTCAAACACGGTCCCGCCTCACGTGACCAAGCCGAACCTGACGAGATGCCAAAGCCCAGGAGAAAAAAAGGCGTCTGGGTCCCTCGCTACGAGACATAGGCCGATACACTTGAAAGGCTCAATGGACATCTGCTACAGTGGGAGCGGTCAGCCTTCCACCTATGAATAAATCCTCACATTGTCTGCACGTACCCATATTGAAACATTGTTGCAAACACAGGTACACCGAGAGCTGGGAACAACGGTGGTCCCAGGCTGGGGAGCTCACGGATGCACCAATCAGAACATGGGGCTCTTATCTCAGACGTCAGTAACATTAGCCAATCCTCAGGGGTCTTCATGTAACAATTCCTATGTATCTAATTATAGGGACAACCCAGATATACCACCTGACTACACCTTGACCACTAATATCATTCTCTATATGTGTACTATACTAACCCTACCACTCGAGCAACCAATTAAGAGTGGCGATAGGTTTTTTGTTAACTTTCTGAAGTGACGCAAGTAGCGCGTCATATTACAGTAAAAAGGGCCTGCGAGCCCCACGATTGTGTGTGTGTCAGGACGAACGCGTACGCTCCTTGACCCATCCCTGCCGTTTGCATAATAAACAGCAGAAGTTGCCTTGCTCCTTGTGTGTGCCTCATACTCTGTCTCGATCCGAGATATACACGGGAGGAGTTGGGGCCTCCCTGCCCGGAGGTCTGCGGACGGCCCGGCCGACCCCGGCAGAATTTCCCCCCGACAAATCATTCTAACAATAAGTATGCATTGGGGCAGTCATTATTCTTTATGGAATTTATGGAAAGGACTACTTTTGGTTAGGTCAAGGTACGTCCTGAAAGCAGAACAAAGTGAGGGGTTTACGTTAGAGGGTTAATCTCATGTTAAGAGTAAACATTTTTCAAATATAATTTTTTGCTGACTGTGAAATATGCAAGTTCATACATCAGAGCTTTGCAAAAGAGTTGTGCGTTTATGACCACCATGCAACTTGCTAGTGATGCATGTCGAGACCCAATATGGCTACATGTCTCTGTGTCACACTCCTCAGGACTGCCTCATTACGCATCAGCATTTTGGGTGCCCACTTCTATGCTTGATCTGCCAACATGTCCAGTGCCTCTCCTAGGTTGCCACATGTCCAAATTGCTGGTGCTTCAGTGTCTGAATGAATTCAAATTGCTGCTTTGCAGACACCTCAGTGGGCCGACCTCAGTTAATCCTTGGCTGCTTTCTCAATGCAGCAGCTGCTCTAATGCTCTGTGAACCTGCACTGTCATTACGGTTAACCTGTTTTGCAATGGTGCTTCCAGGGCCCACAATTTCACTGCCATGGGCCCTCGTTGCCCTTGCCTCACATCTTGCTAGATGAATGTGGACAGGGCCCTCAGCATCATCATTTCTGGTTTTGGTGCATATGGTGCTGCTAGAGTCACATATGTGGCAAAGCATTGCTAACACACGTAAGAAGCATGGGTGTTCAGTAGCATGATATCTGGTTGACATGGTGACTGCAAATACTCCACCATGAAGTCGCTGCATCAGAAAATGTCATTTCATGTGTCGCGGGCCCTTTAAACCAATGCATGGAAGTTTTACAATGATTCTCCCAATCAAGACTCTCGTTGAAAAGCACTCCCCTCGTAGTGTTGTAGTGATCCTTCATTTGCCTGCTCACCCCTTGTCTGTATGTGTGTCAACTCCCTCCCATTCATAGTTGCCAGATTGGGATATTTCCAGCACAATTGGTCTACTCAAAAACCATTTGTGAATGGAAAGGTGGGAGTGTATGGGTTGGGGTTTATTGGGCCATTTTTGTATACTCAGCCCAGCAGTGTATTTGAAAACAAATTGTTTGTTCATATGTATCCAGAGGTGGCAGTGTAAGTGGAGCTTTACCTTAGTCTCATGAAAGCAGTATTGGGTGCATTTCCTTTATCAGTTTAGCCCGGATGACCAAGCACTGCACATTTCACAAGTCACAGCCTAGCCGAGACACACACAAACAGCATTGTGGCTCTGCAGCCAGCACCTTAACGACCTTGAAAATATGTTTCTTTTGTTAGCAGCAGTAGAGCCTTTCTTATTAGTTATGGAGCATTTCAAACTGAGAGACCAGGAAACAGCAGCAGTTATCTTATAAATCTGCACCAATAAGAAATGAGTTAAGTGAGTTACAGAATAAAGCCCCCTTTCAAAGATTTGTTTCTACATATGATGTCGAAGAGCTCGACAGGCATAAAAGGTTTGCTTTATGTTCATGGTAAAATATTCTTAATATCATACATAACACAGAGCTGGAAGTTTTTGGACAAAGAAACTCCATAACCAATTAAGTTTATTACACAACTTCTTTCAGTGTGTGTCTGAAGGTGGTGAAAGTACAGTGGTGTTAAATAGATGATGTTTCAGGCTTTCCCTATTTTGCAGTTTGGCACTTACAGTTTTCCATTCATGAGGTAAAAAATAAATCTACAATAATATTCTTTTAGCTTGACATGTTTCTTCAAGAAAGTAACATGTTGTTAGGTTTCTGCAATTACAGCATTTTGCAAGTACACTCTGTCATACAATATAATTGTGGGTCTTGTAGGGTGCAGAAGGAGGAGACTGACACACAGATGGCATAGTGATTGCTATAGATGTTTATTAAACAAGTATATAAAGAGAAAACCTAACCTTCCCTGTCTATGAGAGGGGTTTCCCAGACCCAACCTAAATACTAACTGGGTTGTCAGAATGTCCTTAGAACTTAGAGTGCACTGTTCTGTGTCAAAATGTCCCTACCTCTGTCCCTTACACTTATAACTAAACTAAACAGTTGTACCAAGGTTCTTGACCCAGGAGAATTCCTACCTCCTCCTGGACTTGGTGGCAAAGTTCTGGTTGTAAATTCCTTACCAGGGGGAATAACTCCCTTCCCCTGGTTTTTGCACTTCACAGACAAACAAAAGAGTAGCAGGTTCTCCAACACTCTGCCCCAAAAAGTTCAATAATTTGTATCCCCAGGAAATCACTCCCTTGCCCAGGACCACTGATTTTATCCTTCTTGTCGGTGAAATTACCAGGAGTCTGATTCCCTACTGCTGGTCTTTACATATTTTGCTCTCACAGTCCACAACACCAGGAGGAATGTCTCCCCTGAACTGTCCTTCCTCAGGCTTTATCGTACAATTCACAACACCAGGGGGAATGTCTCCATTCTCCTGGCCTTTTTCAGGCTCTCCTTCACAATCCGCAATGCCAGGGGCAATGTCTCCCTTCCCCTGGCCTTTCTCAGGCTTAACAAGGCAATTTTGTGGCCTATTCTGGGCAGACCTGGTCCACTACCCTGCCAGGTACTGCACAAAGAAGATGAGCAATGATGATTTTCTCCTCCTCAGGTTGCAGGTCCCAGACCGGGCTTTCTTCACTGTATCTTGTTCACATTTTACCCGTTTCACTATCCTGCCAGGTATTATAATGGTTCCAGGTTCTCTGTGTTATTAGTTCTGGGTCCCAGACCCTGGTTATGGGGTTTATCTTGTTACCCTCTAAGACCCAGGCAGCCCATGTTCCTTCTGGGTTGCTACCGGATCGTCTATGCTGCTCTCAGGCTCTTCTGACATCCCTGATGGCTTTTCTCGTATTTCTCCTGCCTACGCAGAGCTAACAGCGACTCCACAGTGTTTCTTCTTAGGTGGGCTCTGTGTCTCTCAATGACTGCCTGGTTCAACAGCTTCTGTCGCCTGGACCCCCATTCCTGGGTAAGGATGGATAAGGATGCCTGGATTCTCCTTCTAGCATCTCAGTTAGCAGCTTTGTCTCCTTCCAAAGTGGGATGTCCTCCTCACTTGCAGTACCTCTTGTGAGGGTCTGAATCTCATGTGAGTCCTTCTTTACTTTTTATCTGTAATGGATAATGAGATCTAGATTGCTCTTTCCAATTCCCTGGCGTGCTCAGCATGCCTCTGCGCCTCTTCCTCATCTATGTGTCTTGATTGGTGGTGTTAGTCCTGTCAGCCCTACTCTTTCTCGTCTCAGTACGTGTGTAGCTCCTAGTCTTCCAGATGATCATGGAGGTGTGTAACATGGAGGTGGGGTGTAAGGTATATGAGGAATTTGAGGGCAGTCATACTGTGTTTCCCTTAGGTGGTCATCCTTGTCCCCAGAGGGGGAGTCTCTCCCCATTAGACACTCCTGCTGTGTACCACCCCCTCATGGGAAGGAGCTCCTCCTCGGGGAGAAATGACAACATCTAAGGATGCGTGATAGTCTTGAAATCCAAAACTTAAATATTTGTACCAAGTAAAGCTTGGAAGGCTTGTGGTCCAGAGCTTACATTGCAGAGCGGGCTAAAATCCCAGCTTCAATGTTTAGCCAAAGTGATCATGTGCCAAATATGAAATCTAACCCTGACTTAACTACAAACATTAGAGTCTTTATAAGTGAAAATAATACTACAGTGTATGGAAAAAGATTCCCTAACAATGGGGTAGATTTCATGATTTTAGAGACCAAGTGGTGTACCCTCTGGCTCCTCCATTAGTGGTGCCAGTGCCATCACCTACAATTGAATTATTTTAGCTTGGCCCTTTCTAAGTTCCATATTACTTGATTGTAAGGCAGATATGTAGGGTCAGCAGTCAGTGCACCAGAGATTTGTGTATAGTAAGGGGATTGTGACATACCACTTTCTTGCCATGAGATTCATGTATAGTGAGGGGATTGCGGCATAACTCTCTCTCTCCTTGCACTGTCACTCTCTGCGCTGTCACACTCGCTCTCTGTGATGTCACGTTCTCTCTCTTTAAGCTGTCACTGCCCCTGTCTCTTTACGCTGTCACTGTCCCTCTCTCTGTATGTGCTGTCACTGTCTCTCTCTGCCGTCACTCTCGTTTCCTGTGAGGTTGCTCTCTTTCTCCTTGCGATGGAGCACTCTCTCTATCTGCTTGCACTGCCATACTCTCTCACCTTGTACTTTTATTCTCTCTTCTGCACCCTTCATCCATGCACGTTTACTCTCCCTCTCAACCCGACACCCTTGAAGATATCGCCTCTTGCACCCTCATTCCATCTTTTCCAACTTTCTTACTTTTTCTCTCACACCCTTGTCTTTTCCCTGACCCTTCCACACTCACCCTTTCTTGATCATATTTCCTCTTGCTCATCATCAATGGCACCCTCTCTCAATGGATTACTCCCTTTCTCTATTCACCCTCTCATTCTCATGCACAACTGCATCCCTTCATGCATCCCCTCTTGAAACGCTGCGCTCTCCTCCTTACACCCTGGTGCCTATACATGCAAAATGCAAAGAACAGCAATAAACACCAAAATTATTGTCTTTTCCAATTATTGTTAATGAATGCAGTCACCTGCCTTACTATTTTATGCAGAGCCCTGGTCCAGGCAGACACACAGGTGGCACCAGAGTAAGAAGAACCAATCCGTTGAGGAGTGTATTTATATACTCAGAGATGCATAAGGAAGACAAAACGCTGTCCGCCTATAGATAGGATTCTTGCAGGAGAACACGTTTGTAGCGCGCATACTCAGTGGCAGTATATTCATTGCCCCCTTGTGGCCGGGGGACTTTGAAACACTATTTTAGCCATACAAAATAAAAGGGACTTTTCACCCCAAATGGATCCCAATCAGTCATCTTTGTCATTTACCCACATTATAGGAGTGGTGAAAAATCCCTCAATCACAAAACAGGTGACTTGGAAGCTAACTTCCCCAAGAAAAGGAGCCAATCGCTGTATGTTAAAGTACATTCCTCAAAATACATTGGTCAAAATGCCAAAGGTTTTATGAAGAGTAGCTGATGAAATCATCAAATACTTCAGGGACTTTGGCAGTATCTTGGTTTGCCCTGTAGAACCAACAAATGACGCGCAGTAGGCTAACTGAGGCTCTGACAGTTTGTGCTGCTAGCAAAAATATAATCACACATCCATTGTCAGGAACAATAGTATCAGTTGCAAGTAGCATGGCAGAAGATAGAAAGAGCATCACTCTTCTTTTAACAGTGAGGATCCAATCAGAATGCCTGTGCCAGAAAGTATGATATTATCAGTTTACAGCCTCCTCACTCTATTCCCATGTCTGGCACCAGCTTTCCTCCTTAGTACATGCTTTGGACTGAAAAGTACCAACACATTGGAATTTTCCGTTGAAAAGTACTGTGCTCAATAATTAATGTTTTAGGTTAATCATTACCCCGTATCGTGCCTCGCTCACTGTTTAGCGATTAATTATCTTCCTTTCTGACGCCTTTCCCGTCAGCATTTCCTGCTCTCATCCCTTCCAGGGTTGCAACTTTCTTCTTAGTTAGCAGTTCTGGTTCTGCATCGGAATTTCCTGCCTTCCCTTCCCTTCTGTTCCATAGCTATACCTTTCATTTTAGCTAGCAGCTCTGGTTCTGCCTCTGCATTTCCTGCTTTCCTTCCCTTTCCTTCCATAGCTATACCATTCGTTTAGCTATTAGCTCTAGTTCTGCCTCAGCATTTCCTGCCGTCTTTTCCCTTCTGTGGCTATACCTTTCTTTTTAGCTGGCAGCTACAGTTCTGCCTGGGCATTTCCAGCATTCCCTTTTTTTAAAGTTTTAAATTAAAAAAAAAAATGTATTTATTAATTAGTCAATCAGAGTTAGCCTTAGATTAAACAGGGACGTTATTACTTCTGTTAAGCCCCATTATGCTCATCTTGTGCAGGTGTAAATTAAAGCAACTTGAGCCAAATTTTGCACACATGCCTCCCTCCATGGCATTGAGGAGGTCGAGGCCATACCTGTTTTGGAGAGTCATTAATCTGATTGCTCTGAGCTCTTCCTTAATCGTGTTGAACCCCTTTGCTGTGCTATTTATGGCTTGCAATAACTCCCATCTCGTTATCTGCAACCATTTGGCATTCGCCGTCACCTGCACAGCAGGGTGAGGCGAGACATGAAAAATTGACACTGTGCTAAACAGACTGTGTTCATACGGGATAGCATCCAGTGAATCGTTAAGTGCTTTTGAAAGACCATTGTCTTTTTTTGTACGTGTGGACCTCTTGTGTTCCTTCTCTCCTTTATCATTTTTTACCATAGGGTAGTCTACTATTTGCACCACATTACCTTGGGGTACCACCAGTGCTGGTACATGTAACACTACTATTGAGCAGATGTAACCACAATTTGGCAGGAGCTGCATATACGCCTGTAAACCACAGACTCAAAAATGGTACATCAGTACTGGTGTGCCTACTTTCATGCCTGGTAGGTCCATGATGCATTTACATCCCGTATTTTTCCCAATCTGCACTGTGCCATTGTTTCTGAAGCACAACAAGGGGTTATATAACCCTGCTATGTGTACCAGCCCTTCTTCGTCATCCCCCCATGTTAACAGTCTGGCATATTTGTTTTATTCTTCCAGGCACTCTCTGTTTGCGGGTTGAATAGAATTCCACACCCCATTATCCCTTCTACCCAACATTGAGGGGTGTACACTTCTCCTGAAATGTGCAACTGAGGCATGTCCCAGCAAAACAGTGCTTATCTTTCTCTTTTGTCCATTCATTTTAACAATGTGTAGTGAAGGAGCCAAGTTCCCCCACCTCAACCACCTCGCCAATATTGCCTGTGTGTTGAAACCAGAGTATGTGACATACACAGAACAGCTGAACGAACAAAGGCCAGCGTATGGACTCTTTGTGGTACCAATACCTAAGAGAGTCTGGGAGGCAAGGTACCCATTGAGAAAACCATACCTTCATATGAGAAAATATGATGACCAATTGAATGAAATCCCTGAAGAAGCAGAGCAAATAAATGGCCAAGACAAATGGTGACGTCACCAACCATCGTCAAGTAAACGTCACACAGAGCTGAACTGACGTACATAGAAGAGATGCAGAGACAAGAGAATGCAGATATTCTATAAGGTATCAAGAAAGTACCAAGGATAAGTGACATCTTGGGATCAAGGTGAAGAAGCTTATGCCATAGAAACAGATGAAGATATCAAGCTAGTTTATACGTGTACAGATCCAAAAGAAATGTAAACAGACGAAGTAATCTTGAGGTTAGCTTTATAGTGAATAGATATCGGCAAGCGCCAATGTATGTATATATCTGCATATGAATAAGTAAAGGATGGATGTTTCCACTACGCATTATAGCAGTGCTGGACTTTAGCAAGAAGGCAGAGAAAGCCTAATTTTTAGTGTGTCACAGTAAGAAAGCAAATTGAATTACAAAGTGAATCTCAGAAGACGAGTTGGATGAGCAAAGAAGCCAAGGTCTTATCAAACTGGACTGAACTTACATTGGATACAAAATTGTGTGAAAGAACAAAACTCCTATACAGAAGGCATGAACATAACAAGGAAGACATCAGAGGTCTATTAAACAATAGTATTAAATGCACTAAAGGCTGGATTTTATGGTCTCCAGACACATGGAAGCATGAAGTTGGCCGAACAAGATGGTCACACCTACGCATGAAGGCAGAGCGCATGCTTTCACTCCCAGAATTTCTCAGAGCTAAGAACACTCCCAAGGCTGAGCTTCAAAGACCTAATTGACAGTGGACCACTGAGGTGATGATGGATTGATATACTAATTGGTGAGAAGCATTGGTTAAAGCAAGCTCACCAGCACCTGGATGGCCAGCCTGCTTGCTGCTAGACGTAGATGGAAAAGTACTGACAGAGGTTAGAGTGCCAATCAATTATAGAGGACTGTGTAATTAGGGGTCCTATAGTTTGTGTAAACAATGGAACGTCTTATATTTAGTGACGTTCGTAGTGGTCATTTTTAGGGGAGGGCTTAGTTGCCCCACCTGATGTTAAGTAACCAATCACATATTCACACTTTTTTAAACTACTATGGATCGTATACTTAGATATTCTCTCAGAGCCAATCACCCATACTCATAGGTTTTTGTAGTTTGCCATGTAGGATGACGTTAGTGCCTATGTAGGTTAACGTCATTGATGACGAGTTTCTTCTTTAAGATCTCAGTTTTTACTAAGAATGTTTGAATAAGAGGATCGAGTGATTTCGTTGATGTTCGTTATGCTCCCTGCTTTAGATAATTGATATTAAAACAGTCATCCTTTTGCTAATTACCTGAGTCGTCTCTGTTATTGATGTGTGAATAAAATCTCCATCCCCATCCATCTCTAGGCTAATTGCTACTCATCTTAAAGGGCTGGGTTATCCAGTTCAAATAGCTGGTCTTTCACAGTCATTTCATCTAGTCGGGTCCCTGGTAGTATGCATTTTATCACTTTGTTGTCCATTGTTTGTGCCTTGATAAATCTTTCTTCATAAGGGTCATCTGCCTTTGTTCCCTATTTTATAACAGCTGAGCTACCCGGGAACCACCCCCTTGTTTTACATAGTGAAATCTGTGTTCAGCAGTGTGCCCTCGTTACTGGTATTTCCTTGGCCATGAACAGTCTGGAGACACTCAAGGCATATGGAAGGAGTGATCACACAACACAGTTTTCATCCGATTTCTCCCGTCCCACTTTGGTCATATAATAATACCACATACAGTCACATAATACAGTCTTATGAGTGAAAGCTTGAACATTTTCATTTAGGTGGTAATTGTCATTTATCACTTCTCTTTTAACTCTAGTTATCTCTTCACTTATGTTCACAACTGCATAAATTGCATCATCATTAAACAATGTCATTGCAACTGTATAGGCCATCCAAAGAAAACAAAGGGAAACGAAATAGGCACCAATCATTATGGTGAGTGAGTCTATCTCTTGTAGGTATCGCCGTCCCCTCACATGTTTTTTTATTTTAATAATTCTGTTTATTACGTTTTAGTAACACAACAACAAAACAGACATGAATCAAAGGCATACATCAGATCATGGTAGTAAGGCAGTTTTCAAAAAAGCAAAAGGAAACCAGTCGGGGCGAGAGCGATCAGGCATTTGTGGGATAAGGCAGGTAACCAATGTTAACAACAGTACATTTCTATTTTCAACGGCACATTTCAGTTAGCGTCCAGCCATTTACCCCATATTTTTTCGAATTTGCGGGGGCAACCCCGTGCATTATAAATCCGGCGCTCCGAGGCCGTGCATCTGTCCAGCTCATTGCTCCAGCGGTTCACAGATAGAGGGTCGGCAGAGCCCCAGCTAGTCGCGATCAATCTTTTGCCTGCCCCAAATGCCAGTGCCAGAAATATTTTTTCATATTTCGAGAGATCCACTTCACCTCGGATTCCCAACAGTATCATTTTGGGATCCCTGGGGATTGGTGTCGCCAGGGTGGCTGCGATCTTGTTGATACAGCTCTCCCAGAAGACCTGTAAGACTCGGCAGTCCCATAACATATGGTAAAAAGTGGCAGGTTCTGTTTTGCACCTGAGGCATGTCCCGTCTTCCAGTCCCCCCCATCTGGCCATGGCAGTGCGTGAATAGTATGTGCGGTGGAGGATCCTCAGTTGTATAAGCCTGAGTTTGGAGTCTATACCTATTTCTCTAGGGGACATCAATGCCTCTACCCAGTCCTCTGGTTCCATTTGACCTATGTCCTTTTCCCATTTTTCTTTGACCCCATCTAGCTGCGTCGCCCCAAAGGAGTTAAGGGCTTGATAGAGCGTGGAAGTGACCTTGGAGTCAATGTATTGCGAAAGGATGTTGGTCTCAATGGGAGTACAGGGGGGTATGGTTGTCGTATCAGGGAATTGGGTGCGGATGGCGTGGGCCAGTTGCGCATGTCGAAACCGGTCCATGGGTGCGAGGTCGAATCGCTCTTGCATAGTCTCAAAGTCAAGGAGGTGGCCTTCTTGTATCACATGCGCTAGTGTGTGTATCCCTTTCACGCACCAGTGACCGAAGAGGCCCATCTTTACTATTTCCGGGAGGAGTGCGTTGTGCCATAGTGGTTGAGATAGTGTTGGTTTACCTTTCCAGCCTATTAGTTTGTGCGCGTCCCGCCAGGCCCGGCAAATGTGGCGTGTCATTTTGGGTAACAACGGGGGTTGGTCGTGGGTGGCGTACAGGGTCTGTAGTGGGGTTAGTGGGGTCATGCTCTCTATTTCAAGGCGGATGTGGGGGAGTGTGGGATCTGCGTGTATCCAGTCGTTTACCACCCCAATCTGGGCTGCGAGGTAATAGGTGCGTATGCATGGTAGACCGATGCCTCCCTCCCACACTGATCGCTGTAGCGTTTCAAGGGCGATCCTGGGTTGTTTCCCTCCCCACAGCAGTGTGCAAAGGCATCTGTCTATGAGTGCGAAGGTGTCTCGGGGGATGGCAAGGGGGGCGTTTTGAAGTACATACAACAGTCTGGGGAGGGTCAACATTTTGAATAGCGCCGCTCTGCCCATTAGTGATAGTGGGAGTGATTGCCAGTGGGAGGTGTCCCTATTGAACCGGTCAATTATTGGTTGTAAGTTGAGTTGCAGGAACCCACCCAGTGTCGGGTCGAGTCTTATGCCCAGGTATTTGAGTTCTCTAATGGAGACATGTTATGGGCAGGTTTCAGGGATTGCAGACTCGTCTCCCTGGATCGGGAAGTAAATGGTTTTGGTTTTGTTTACCTTAAGGCCTGCAAAGTGCTGGTATTCCCTAAGGATGCGGGAGACAATCGGGCAGGAAGTGCGTGGGTTACTGAGGTATATGAGGAGGTCGTCCGCGTAGAGGGATAGTCGGTCCTCTCCCCCCTCGGCCAGGCGAATCCTGACCAATTAGTGTTAGCCCTAAGCTCAATTGCGAGAGGTTCTATGGCCAAGAGAAAAAGCAGCGGGGAGAGGGGGCACCCCTGTCTCGTACCACGACCCAGGGGAAATTATCGAGAAGATCTGCCGTTCACCCTTACCGTGGCCTCCGGGTGTGCATACAGGAGTTTAACCCACAATATAAACGTTTGCCCCAGGTTCATCCGAGCCATGATTGCCCACAAAGCCTCCCATTTTACAGAGTCAAATGCTTTTTCAAAGTCCACTGCCAGGAGGGCCAGTGGGGCTGGTATTTCCTTGGCTCTGCTTAGCGCCAGCTGAACTCTACGCAGGTTCATGTGGGTGGATTTGTTGGGCATGAATCCGCATTGGTCGGGGTGGACCAGGGTCTCTATAACTTGCAGCAGTCTGTTGGCTAGAGTTCTTGCGAGGACCTTGGCTTTGCCGTTGATCAAGGATATTGGGCGATAGGAGGCACATTCCTCCGGGGGTTTCCCGGGCTTATGTATGACGATTATGCATGCCTTCCTGAGGTCCGGGGGGAGTGCCCCCAGCTCTTTGCTGCGTAGAAACATACGGTGCATGTGGGAGGGCAGTGAGCCGCCGAGGCATTTCCATGTTTCTGTAGGGAACCCATTAGGACCCGGGGTCTTCCCAGGTTGGAGCTGTGCGAGCGCCTCTTGCACCTCAGTGACAGTGATTTCGGCGTTCAGGAGGTCTGTTTGGCGCTGAGAGAGCTTCGGGATCTCGATCTGGTCAAGGTAGCATGCGGGTTCGGAAGGCAGGCTCTCGGCCGGTGGAGTATAGAGTTTCTCATAGTAGGCGGCGAATGCCGCAACAATGTCCGAGTTGTCTGTGAGGAGCGTTTCGTCTGGAGATTCAATTGCCCGCACATGTCTCTTGGTCTGTTTGCGCCGTTCCAACCAGGCCAGTGTCTTATTCACCTTGTCGCCTCGTTCATAGATTTGGCTCCGGACTAACTGATGGGCTATTCGTGCATTGTCTAGAGCCAGGTTGCTAAGGGCCTCTTGTGTTGTAAACAGATCCTCCTTCGCTTCTTGGGTGCAGTGTTCTAGGGGTCGCCGTTCGCACTCCAGGACACGCGCTTCTGCCTCTTTGATCTTTTGGACTTGTCGTCTTTGGTAGGCTGAAACTTCCGAGATAACTTCCCCGCGGAGGACAGTCTTATACGCCTCCCAGAGCGAGATCGGGCAATCCACTGATCTTTCGTTGTTTTCAAAATATTCTGTTGTCTTCTTTTCCAGTTCCTTCGCAATTTCGGGGAGACGTAGGTGATACGTGTTCAGGCGCCAATTACGATCCGGACCACGGCCGGAGTTCTTCATGGACAATAGGAGCGGAGAGTGGTCAGAAATACCTCTTGCGAGGAATTCCGCGTCAAGGAGCCTGTGATTTATATTGGGGGGGATGAAGGCATAATCGATTCTGGAGAATGACTTGTGGACGCCTGAGAAGAAGGAGAACCCAGCCTCGTTGTTGTGGAGCGAGCGCCATGTGTCCGTCATACCCAGAGCTTCGGCGAACATGGCGAGTGGTGTGGGGGCAGGGCAGGTACCTGACCTCCTGCATGATCTATCGACTGCAGTGTTCATCACTTCATTAAAGTCCCCGCCAATCACCCATACATCGGCCTCATCTTCTAGTAACCGGCTCTGTAGCTCGGAGAGTAGTTCTTTCGTCTGTGAGGGGGGGGCGTAAATTGCAGCGAGGCCCCATTTCTCGCCCCAGATGTCAGCCAGTATCATAACATAGCGGCCACGGGGGTCGGTCTTGACCTTCCTGACCTGCAGGGGGACTCGCTTGTGAACCAGGATCATCGTGCCCCTAGCTCCCGTTGTGAATCCAGCCTGGTAGGCGTGAGAGTAGTTGGAACTTTTGAAGAAGTTTGTGCTCGTGCCTAGCAAATGTGTTTCATTTAAAAGGGCAATGTTAGGCGAGTAACGGTTAAGGTACTGGAGCACCAGTCTTCGCTTTATGCTGGAGCCGAGGCCGTTGACGTTCCAGGAGAGCACGGTCACCTTGTTGGAGTTCATTCTATGTGCGTGGGGCGCTTATCTGGACATCGAGGATCAATGGTAGTCATGTACACTCGAGAGGTGTGCAGCGCTGTACTTTCGGGGGAGACGTCCGGGGGTCGTCTCGGGTTGGTATATCTGCTGCCTGGATGATGATTATGTCTGTGGTCTTGCCCATAGACAGTACTTGATTCCCTTGCCAGTGCTTCTATGTGTCTTGCCTTCTTGTTTCTTGATTCGGTTTCTTTACAGTCCTTGAACTCCCCCCCACCCTGTACTTCCCCCCAACTGGGAGCACCTGTCACCCAAACATTGAACCTATAACTTTATAAACTTCTTCGGGATAACCCGGCTGTGATAACGCGCGCGCAGCCTTAGGGGGGGGCGGCCGCTAGGTGAGCATTTCCATTCTACCAATCTGCAGTTTGGGCCCCTCAGTACCGGGTATTCATCTTTTTTCCGTAGGGGTCCTTGACGCATCGTCGTCCGCATCGGACGGGGGGCGAGGGTCTCCCAGGTCGGGGTCGCTGCGTGGGTGGGCCCGATAGCACGCGTCTCCCGCTGGAGTCCGTGAGGACATGAGTTTCAAGCCAGTCCCATGCATCTTTGGGGTTGTAAAACAAGTGAGTAGCGCCCTCATACTGGACTTTTAGCAATGCCGGGAAGAAGAGGGCATATTTGATGGATAGTGACTGGAGCTTCCTCTTAACGGAGTCAAAGGACTGGCGGGCTTTTTGGACTTCTTTCGTGTAGTCGGGATAGAAACCGACCTTGTAGCCGTTGTATGTGATCGGGCCCATGGCCCTTGCCATTTGTAGGATCGCATCTCGGTCGCGATAATTCAGTAGGCGTGCAATCATTGTTCTGGCCGGGGCACCCGGTATAGGTCGGCCGGTGGGGACTCTGTGTGCCCTTTCCACAGAAAAGAATTTGGATAGCTTCTTCGGGGCAAAGATATGAGTGAGCCAATCTTCTAGGAAGAGTTCTGCGCTGGGGCCTTCCTCTTTCTCTGGTATACCGAGGATCCTGAGATTATTGCGTCGCGCCCTCCCCTCACTGTCTTCGGCGCGGTTTTCCAGTTGGGTCACTTTTTGGGCAATCGCAGTGAGCTGCTGTTCCATGCGATGGACCGCATCTTCAGTGTTAGACACCCTCTGTTCCGCTTCCCCCACCTTGGTCGACAAGTTGCGGAGGTCCTGGCGAATAAGGGACACCTCAGAGGCTAGGCCACCCATTTTAAGTTCCAAGGACGTCCTCGAGTCCCCAATCGCTTTCATAAGGTCTGACAAAGAGATAGGAGGGTCTCTGAGTTCTCCAGGGTTACTCTCTTCTTCTGGGGGTTGAGGCTCGCGCTGGGGAGGGGCCCCCACGGTGTAGAGATCCATCTTGCTCTGTAGCGTTTGCCTCTTGGTTTTCTCCTTTCCCATGCTTTGGTCGGGCTCTGTGTAGCAGGGATCTGGATGCTCCCCCTCAGGGCAGACAAATTTGTATAGGCTGCGCAGGGTGCGCACAGCGAGCCGCTGCCGAAGTTACATTTGGGATGGCCGCAGTGTCGTTGCTCAGCCTCGCTTAGTGGCGTGGTGTATAGAGTGGCCCCCGTGGTATCTGGGCTCTAGGCCAAAGTGCGTAGGGATCTCGTGGGGAGGACTGTGCCCCTGTTCTACCGTTGTTGTGGGCTGGCCAGCGCCTGTCTCCGCTGCATAGGGTGGCCCCCCGCGAGTACTGTGTTTCGGGCGATGATTTAAGCCGCTCGGGGTGGTCCCAAGAGAGGGGCAGAGCAGTTCCACCGTTTACTCCAAGTCTTGGGGTCCACCGTGGACCGGGGGGGGCTCACTTGGTTGTGAGAAGAGGATCTTTTCATCCCCACACTCCCAGTGTTGTTTAGCTGCGTTTGTGGCTCGTGGGTCTATGGTGCAGCTGTGCTCTGTGGCCTCTGCAGCAGGCTAGTTGCAAAAAGGGGTCGCGGGGGGGGAAACCGCTCGACCCCGGGTATTGTAGTCTTGCTGATGAGGGGGGGCGGGGGGAGGAGGGAGGAGGCCCCGCTGGGAAGGCTGGCGATGCAAAGTCTCTCTGGATGCGTTGCTCTCGTGGATCGGGAGGTGTGTGAGCAGCTGTTGTCCCGAGGGTGGAGCATGGTTGGGGGGGCCCTCAGCGGCCGCTCAACGGCTCCCGGAGAGCGCCGCGGGGTCTCGATCCAAGCGTCGACCTCGCCTGGGAGCCACAGCGAACTCAGCGTCTCCGGGGGGGGAGGAGCGATCCTCTTCTCCCGCCCGCGCCGCAATGGCTGCGAGTCATCCGCCGGTGGTCCGCGGGCTGGTTCTGGCGTCCCCCGCTCCGGTTTCTCTCCAGAGTGCAGCGTCAGCAACTCTAGTGGGTCCGCGGTTGAGGCGAGATTGGTTCTCGTAGAGTGGAAAAGAATTCAGAATAATAGTAGCGGCCGCCGGGAGCCGTTGATTTTAGTTCCGCATGCGTCGCGCGCGCATGCGCAGTCGTCCCCTCACATGTTGAGACAATAATGATACTCTTGCTTGTGCTTCGGGAAAAAAAACATAATTCTTGTTTGTAGCGTCACTATTCGTGTCGCTGGTCAGCTCTTATCCTCGCCCGCGTCTGTGTTCTTGGCAGTTATTCTTCTTCTTCTTTGGACTCTTCTTCATTGGACATCACCTATATGCATCCATGCCTTTCGGACGTGCATCGTTAGGGTGGGTATTGCATACTGAAATGTAAATGGGCCTTTTACTTTCGGACAAAGTTCCTAATATAAACGATAAGACATGGGAATAGGGACAAGGGAGCTATTACAGTGTTCACCTCCATTCTAGCCCATCTGGGAGGGGCAATGGGAATGTGCATGCATCTGCCCCTTACTATTTCATGGGGCGTGAGGTGGTGGTCCGAACCTGGGTATTTGCATAAGGCAGAAAGGGCCTGGGGAAGGCAATGCAAACAATTCTTTTTTTTCAATTTTGCAATACATTTCTTCAATAGGCCACTGAAGTGCTGAACAATGCCATTGGTTGGTCGGTGATAAACAGTATAAAGCTTGTGCTTGATGCCAAGCAGAGATGTCAATTCAGACAAAACCGTGTTCACAAAGTGTGGTCCATTATCTGACCATAGCACTCTGCACGCCCCCCCATTGGTGAAACATCTCTTGTACAAGGAATTTAGCAGCTGACCTGGTGTCTGAATGGGTACATGGACCTGCTTCTATCCATCATGTAAATGGACACACCGCTTCAATCATATGCTGGTATCCATTACAATTTAGGAGCATATCAACATAGTTGATGTGCTGTCCATGCTTTTATATTTTTTTCATTAGCCATATGCAGTAATGCAGAACCACAAGGCACAAGAGATCCCGAGCAAGCTTGCAGATGTTTAACACAAACAACCCTATGGGACTACAGGGATATGTATGGAACCCGAGAGGACCAGATGTGACTCACATATAGAGTACTTAGAGTAACATGGACATGTAGAATTCATATTATACGTCTAAGGAAAATTACATAAGGCCTAAAAGCCACGAAGCAGAGACAGGGAGAGCTGATTTAAGCAGCACAGAGCACGAAGCGGGCTCACAGCAAAGGTCAGAGATACGCAGACACATTCCAACCTCCAGACGACAAAGGGACCAGCTGCAGAGAATCTGAAGAAATCCTCATAAATGTGAGCTGCAGAGCTCAATTCAGTGGTCCCTAAACACGTGGTAGAGCCAAACAAGACAATGGACAGTCACCCGTGGTGGGAAAGCCGGGCTGATCCCAGCAAGTCAGACGCAGACGGCAACAAGTGTTGCAACGTGAGGAGCATATTCTCATTGGCAAAGGTGGTACACACAAGTTACAATACAGACACATAATCGTTCACATCACCTTGAAGAGGTGCACAGAGGGCGGAGAACTTAATTGAGTCCCAGCCCTGGGGAGATCAGGTCTAACCAATCACAGCTTAGAAAACCTGGGGTGGATAGCAAAGGGTACGAACCAATGGTAAGCCCATTACTCTGCAACAATGTAATATATAGTTCCTTGGGGATGGGACAGCCGAGCCACCTGGCATGCAAGAACCAGTAGAATAACCTCTATTGGAGTTCTCTATAGGCAGCAGAACTCTCAACACCCAATCCCTTGTGATGATAGGTTTTTCGGGGAAGAGCCCAGGTGATGACGGCATACTCGTACAAAACTATGTCGCACGCCATGGAGAGCTGAGATGTACTGGAGATTTCCTGTTTTTTTGTATTGTTGTATTGATCCCTGTTGGTTTTATTTGCAATAAACCGCAGTATTACATGCTGTTGGCTGAGTCCTCCATTTATTCTGGGGAAGGTGATGGGCCCTCAAAGTCAGGTGACCCTCAGCCACGCTTTGGTATTCCTGGGAATCCCACCCAATACTCCTCTAGCACTGGCAAACCCTTCACTCCCTCTTGCCTTCAATGTCATCCGACCCATGAAAAGAGTGGCAGTGGCTGCCTTTGCCTCCACCTACTCCTATGGCTGACTCCCACCCTGACACAGCCCTCTCTAACTTTCACCACTCCATTTCCAACACTCTTGACATTCTCGGCCCTGTCATGAGGGTCAGTCTGAAGACATCCAAAAAGTCCAACTCTTGGTATGACTCCGAGCTGCTTGCCCTTAAACGAAAGTGCAGAGCAGTGAAACGGAACTGGGGATCTTCAGGTGCACCATCTGACAAACTGGCTTGCTGCCTTCAAAGACAATATAGACTCTGCATTCACTCCTAGAAACGAGTCTATATTCAGGCTCGCATATCAGTGGCATCTAACAACACAGCTGAACTCTTCGAAGTCTGCCAGGAACTGACCAATCCTACTGCAACCTCTTCATCTACTGCACCCAACCAGGCCTTTTGCTCAGCCCTGGCTGCACATTTCAGTGCTAAAACACAGGACCTCCTGTCCTCTCTTTCCCCCGCAAACCTTGTCTGCACCCACATCTCTTGGGCACCCCTCAGCCATCCCCTCTCTTCTCTCCTCCCTCTCCCATGTCACAGCTGAGGAGGTCTCTAAACAAGTGCAGTCCATGAAAGCCTCCTCCAAACAAGTTGACCCTTTCCCTCCTAAAACCATCAAGGACAACACTGATTCTCTTACTTCAGCTTGGCCGACTTCTGCAACCTCTCCTTCACCATTTGAGTTTTCCCCACTTCTCTCAAGCACTCTCTTGTGCACCCTTTGCTCATAAAACCCTCTGCTGATCTTTCAATCCATGCAAACTATCACCCCTGATCTCTATCACTCCTTTCCTGGGCAACCTCCTGGACAAATTAGCTATATCACAACTTACCCTCCACACTGAATCTGTTGGTTGTCTCCATGACCATCAGTCTGGCTTTAGAGCATCCAGAGGCATTGAAACTGCTCTTTTGAACACCAATGAAGACCTGCTCTCAAATCTGGACTCTTAACTCTCTTTCTGCCCTCATTCTTTTCAATCTCTCTTGTGCCTTCGACACAGTACACCACAACATCCTGATCTCTTATCTCCATGATACCCCTGGCATCACAGATCAGACCCTGGCATGGCTTGCCTCCTTTCTCTCTGACCGTCCTTCTCAGGTGGATCTTTGTCCCTTTTTCTCCTCTATCACTCTCTCTACTTGTGATGGCCCCCAGGATCTAATCTATCGCCATGGTTCTTCAATGTCTACATGGCCCCTCTGTCCCACAGGATCTATACCTTCACCTCTAACTTTCAATGGTATGCAGATGACATGCGGTTCTCTTTCAGGCTACCTTCAGCCTCTTCCTCCGCCTTGCTCATTCCTGACTGTCTTTCCGCAATTCAGTCTTGGTGTGCTGCTAATGATCTCTGCCTCAATGCCAGTAAGACTGATATCATCCTCATTGGGACCCCTGCTCCCGTTTTCTCAATTTCTCACTGGCCAGACTCCCTTGGCCCTGCAACCCCACCTACTCGTGAGGCAAAAAATCTGCAGACATCTTCGACTTCACTCTCTCCTTCTCTTCTCACATCGCGGACACCTCCAAAAAGTCCCACAACTAGCTGCACCTCCTCAGAGGTATTCTACCTTTTCTGACTTTCCCCCAAAGGCTCACCATCTCCAAAGCCCTAGTTCTCTCTAAGCTAGATTACTGCAACAACCTCTTTCTCAATCTTACTACTTCCACTCATCCAGATCATAACCACAAGACTTATCCTTGGCCTCAATCCTAGGGACCACATCTCTCCGGCACTGAAATACCTTCACTGGCTCCCTGTGCCTGCTAGGATCAAGTTCAAGACCCTCTGCATAGTCCACAAGACTTTCTGGGACCGTGGCCCGCTCTATCTTCAACGCTCCCTTCCTAAATACTCTCCTTCCAGAGCCCTTGGCTCGTCTTCCTCCAACTCTTTGTAGGTGAGCCGTTTTTCCAAGCAGAGATTTGGGGGTAGATCTTTTTCCTCTGCAGGTGCCTCATCTGGAACAGCCTCCTTGCCTCTCTCCGCCTTGAGCCAGAGCTCCTTAAGTTCCAGAAACTGCTCAAGACCGTCCTCCTTCTCTCTCGTTCTCCCCTGCTACCCTCCTCCCTTTTTCTCTCACACCCCACTCCGCCTTCCCTTCCTAACACTGCTCAGTTTCTACTGACTGGTCACCTGGTTCACTTTCAGAGCCTTACAGGTCCCAGGCTCCCCCACCAGTCTTTGAAAGTGTCTCTAGGCCTCTGCACAATGTTTAAACTACTGCGCTTGCAGCATACACTCCATGTGAGGTGTAACCTCTCTGCACTTTGTCCAGGGCCCTGCTGGACCCGGCGCACTTACCCCCCCCTCCTTCGCACATCTGTCTGTACACTTGCATAACCCAAATTTACTAGGACTAGTAAGTTCCTTCTTGTCTTCCCTTTGTCTTCCTTCCCTAGTTTGCCTATGCTAGTGTATGGTGAACGGGTGCACACTTAAATGTATGGGCAGCTGCCTGGGTGTGTGTGCCTGTATGGTAAAAAAGGCGCACACTTAAATGTATGGGTGGCTGGGTGTGCGTGTGTGTTTTTGGGGAATGGTGTGTGTGCTTGTGTTCAGGGGTGCAACAAAACCTACATTTCAGGGGGGGGTGCTAACCCTTCAAACATTGGGAGAGGTGCTAACTTTACGGGCGGTGGGGGAGGGGCAAACCTATTTGTGTGGGGGCATCTAACTTCTTTATGCATTCTAATGAGACTGTTCTAGAACAGCTTCAATGTTACAAGCAGTTAACTCTCTCCTTTAAGTGTGAAAGCACCCATTTATGAACTGCTGTAAGAATAAGCGGTCTCCTGTCCCCTCTCTGCCCTTCCAATCACTTCCCTGGTATGCAAGTACTAAACCCACATCAAGATTTAAATTGCCTAAAGAATTATGCATTTGAATGCAAGTACTAACAGTGAAATGCTTTATATTAGTAATTGTCTGGTCTTTGTTAACAGCAAAATCCAGGTGCCGTTTAAAATCTGTGTCCTGTTCTATCCTGCAACAGCTCTGTAGATCATTCAGGTCGAGTCAACATAGCCCAACGTTTCAGGGGTTGCCTGGGGGTAGGAGGGCTGAAACCCAGTCAGCTCAATGGTGTTGTGCCACTACTTGTGTTTAATTTCTTGGTTACTTATTGGTAATCTTCATAACTCATAGCCATATTCTTCCTCACCCCAGTACTTGTGTATGAGGCACTTTGACTCATACACACGTAGTGCGATATGTTAAAGGGACATGAGGCAATGCCTGGCTTAGTCCCACTCTTCCTCATCCCAGCACTTATCTTTGAGGCAAGGAGCCTCATACAGAAGCACTGGGCTAAGGAAAAGGCAACATGGAGGTAATTCTGGGCCAAAGAGCTGATTTTGGGGGTTGGGGCAGGTGGGAGGGAGAGGAGATGTGTGGGAGGGTGGGATGGGGATTGTGCAATAAATCGGAATGGTCATCCATGTCCAAGCTAAGCAGGCATGATATGTGTTATTAGTAGCTGGAGAGGCTTTTTGGTGCAGCCAGTCTAGTAATTTCTTAGTTTCCCTTCACTGTTTTATAAGTGAGCATCTTTGATAAAGTAGTCCAGTTAAGCGTAATTACCTGCCTAGACTGGCATTTGGGTGCTGCCAGGCTAGCTATTTCTTACCGCTGCATTGTATATTTTTCTGGGCACCTGTGATAAAATAACCATGATAAATGTTATTGCTTCCACTGGCATTTTGGTGCAACCACTCTTGTTATGTCTAAATGTGGCCTGGCATGCTTTACTCTGATATTTTATTACGTGTCTAGACTGGTCTATATTGTGCAGCCAGTTGGACATATTTTCATCGTGGCATGGCATTTTTAATAGCAAAGCATTATATTAATTAAAGCATGAATGTTCCTGTGCACTGTTGGTGACTTGCATGCATTGGATTGTTGGATTGGTGTTACCCTATAAAACAATTGCTCAGAAAGTGTGCTGTGTAATGTATTAAAAAACATATTTATATCTTTCTCCTAGTGGAGTGTGTGGCATTCCCCTGCAGCAGCATGTTTGTGCGTATTGTGCAAGCTTGGTAATCTAAACCGGCCCAGAGTGTGGCGTGACCCGTAATTTGTTACCAAATTGAGGGGGGGGGGGCCTCGGCATGGCTCGCAGTGGGGCCCCCAGATTTTGTGTTACGTCACTGCATCTGAGTGGGAACTACTGGAAAATTGCTGGAGAACCAACAATGCCCGGGAGGCGGATTAGACCCGGAGGAAGACTAAAATCTGGAGGGAATGTGGCGAGGCATATAAAGGGATGGATTCTGGAGCTTTTCATGACTGAACCTGGAGAGACTGTCTAACCAGGTTCCTATGTTTTTCCCTGAGTATCCAGAAACCTTGATGACTTTTCCTGAGCACAAAACCCACAGCTGTTCAATGTAAGTAAACTTGTCCAACAGAACCAAGTCTTCTAGGAATGTTTGATTTAATACCTTCCTCTTATTGATTGGGTGGGCATACCAAGTAGATCCTCATCATTTTTAATAAATAATATTTTTATTAACTCCCATATATTCAAATCAAAGAATGCGGGGTGTGCTCATGGGAGTTTGAAACCTCTGATCCTTCTCCTAGTGCTGATTACAGGTATAGTCATTTAAAATAAGTGGGTATCACTTATTGTATTGCGGCCAACTCCAAAATTCCCTAAAGTGGAGGGTTACGTAAAAACAAAGCAAAATAAAATTCCCTACTGCTCCCTATTCCTCATACCCTGCCTTAAAACAGAGAGGTTTCATTAGTAAACTGAGTAACTGGGTTTGGACTGGGCAGTGGTCAAGTCCTAAAAATTAAAGTGGGGGGACTCATCCACAAACGCAAGTGGATGTGGCATCGCTAGAAATTCGCATATTAAGGTGAAATAGGCACATTTCATTAAATTGACTTTGCATAACCACCCAAATTGCCAGGACAAAAGGCATTTGCCTTTCATAAAATCAACACACACACACAACCAAGAGACAATATTTTCTTCTAATAGTGTTTTTGAAAACTTTAAAAGGTGTGCAGGTTGTAAACTCCAAGAACCAACACAAATGTTTTCCCTGGGTCTTACAGTACCGAAATGAGACATTTCACCTTTATTTGTTTGCTATTTTTCCTCAGGTTATATAGTGCAGTGGTGAAGTGTCCGGCCTACAAACCTGACGCCTGCAGTTTGATCCCTGAGGTCAGTTTTAATTCATAAATTCGAAGAGGATATTCAGTGTTTCTCATTTTAGCTAGGGGGTCGGAGTCCATCCTCTGAATAAAGTGGGTGGACTCCGTCCCCCTGCGTGTACCCTCGACTTGAGAACTGGGACTGGGGCAGAAAAGTGTCTTGCCAAATTAAATAGAGTGAAGTCCCTGATTTAAAATCTGACTCTCTCTAGAGAGTGGGAATGTGACTCCTGGTAGAAGCGAGATTCTTCATTGCATAGTAATGAAGGAAAAGGGTTCCATCTATATAAAACGTTTTGGTTCTTAAATGGTTGTTGTGCTCCAACACTGTTAGCATGGCCAAGAGTGCAGGGAGATCAACATGAGGAGCACTCTGTGTGTGAAATGTCTGACCAATAGAAAGGTGTTGCATGTTATTTAAATCAAACTTGATGTAAAGTATTGCCAAGCGTATGATCTGGTCAGGTTTCAAGGTGCTGCATGATTATTTACATTAAGGGATATTTTTTGTGAGCGAACCAAACGTAATTGAAGAATTTTACCTGCATATTTTTCTACCTTAGACCCGAAATAAAAAATACTTTTGTTATTCTGAAAGGGGTTCTTTGAGTTTTAGCTAACATATAACAGCAAACCGAGTTCAACGTGTTTGAATTGAAGCTTTGTTTTGTGCCACAGTGGTGTGTTGTGTGATTTTGTGCAAATATAAATGTTCCTATTTCTTAATAAATACTTATTCTTACTACACACCGGCCTGATTCTTGGCTTATCTATTGCTAAAGGGTGAAGGACAGAAGTGGTGTATATGGTTCACAGACAGGACTAGACTAAATTATATCCACAGCTATGTGGATGTGGCACTTAGATTGGGTGGCCCGGGGGAAGGGAATTCTTTGCAATTAATTGTTGCCATATAAATATATCCCACGAATGTTGATTCACCAGGGACATTTAATTATTTACAGAATTATCAAGGGCATGCACATACCATTTGTAAAAGCAAAGTTTAATATATTTTAATGAATGCCTTGCTATACGAAGTATGTAGGCAAAACCCTAAGGACAGTCAGCAACGGGACTATTGAACTCTGCTCTAGAATACATTGTCAATCACTGTAGGGCAGGAGGCTGGTTGGAGAAGGGCACCAAAAGAAAGGTCACCGGGAGAACGTTATGAAGCCACATACTGCACTAGTGTCAGGGATGGCACTCTGTCAAGAGTGGCACAGGGCACCCAGGTAAGGTTTGGGTGGCTGTGCAGATGTAAGGTGACAGGTAAGCAAACACACAGCAGGAAACTCAACAACAAAGAAGAGTAGGCAACTGTAGCAGAAACACAAAGGTACAAACAAACTGGATTCCCTCTTGGGGTGTATGCAGAAATGGGAAAGAGTGTTCCACGGACCTTAGGAAACTCCAGCCTTCTGCACAGATTGCTATTACAGGGGCCCACGCTGTATGCTCATGGCTGGGAACAACAGCAGTGGGTGTCTGTAACACTGAAAACGCGACAAGGGAAGGGGCAGAGGTTGCCTGCCGGAAACCAACAGTCAAGCTCTGTACAAAGGGATCTACATACGATACAAGAGAAGACAAGAACAGAAATATCCAGGGAAAAGGAAGTCAATAAGCAATCCAGCAGAAGGAAATGAAGGAAAAGCAGTATAACTGAAATGGGTAACCTAAGGGAAGGACAGAGGACTCAAGGAAGAGAAGGACAGGGATCAAGAACAGGGGGTTGCAAACAAGGAAGAAAGCAAGGGAGCAGCAGCCAGGAAATAGGGGGGCTGCAAACAGGGAAGCAGGGCTGCAGTAACGGATGGTACAAGGTGCAGGTAAACTGTTGTGGACTGCAGTAGGCTGCAAGGCAGGGAGCCCAGAGGAGCAGGGCAGAGAGCTGTAGTAGACGGCAGACAGAGGGCCCAGAGGAGCAGGGCAGCAAGGAACGAGCCCCAAGGAGCAGTGCTTTAAGGCAGGGAGCCCAGAGGACAAGGGCTGTAGGCAAGGAGCCAGGAGGACAAGGGCTGAAGGCAGAGGAGTGTAGCAAGCTGCAGGGTAGGGAGCCCAGAGGAGCAGGGCAGCAAGCAGCAAGCCCAGAGAAGCAAGGCTGCGAGGTAGGGAGCCTAGAGGACTAGGGCTGCGAGGCAGGGAGCCCAGAGGACTAGGGCTGAAGGCAGCAGAGTGTAGCAGGCTGCAAGGCAGGGAGCCCAGAGCACAAGGGCTGTAGGCAGCGGAGTGAAGCAGGCTGCAAGGCAGGGAGCCCAGAGGACAAGGGCTGTAGGCAGCGGAATGAAGCAGGCTGCAAGGCAAGGAGCCCAGAGGACAAGGGCTGTAGGCAGCGGAGTGAAGCAGGCTGCAAGGCAGGGATCCCAGAGGAAAAGGGCTGTAGGCAGCGGAGTGAAGAAGGCTGCAAGGCAAGGAGCCCAGAGGAGAAGGGCTGTTGGTAGAAGGCAGCAGAGCGTGATTGGCTGCAAGGCAGGGAGCCCAGAGGACAAGGGCTGTTGGTAGAAGGCAGCGGAGCGTGATGGGGTGCAAGGCAGGGAGCCCGGGAGGCTAAAGGCAAAAAGGGGCTGGGAGACTCTTGATGCAAGAGACTGAGCTCCTGCTGGCAGCTGCTTTTATACAGCCCTGCCCTATATTGAGGCAGGCTAATTGGCAGCACCTGCAGCAGCACACCTGAAGATAATCTGCCTCCTCCCTCTCTGGTCCTGAGATGGTGGAAGCAGCACTGATCGCTAGGGCTTCTGGGGATTGTGGTTCCAATACTGACGAATGGGAATGGCCAGGAATTGATAGCTTTAGCAAGGTGCATTATGGCACATGTAGTTAGTTGAATTAAATAGGAAAGTACCAATGTTGTGCAAATGGGAATTAAGGACCAAAGTGTGAATAGGGGTTGTTCAAAGAGTATTATGAAGATGAATGAATAATAATTAGTCCATGATGGTTGCCAATGAGTGTGCCCGTAGCGCAGGCATGACAACTAGGCAGAGAAAGGGGAGGTAGTTATGTTGCATAGAGCGTCAAAAAGAGAAGTGGGTAAACTGGAAAGGGAAACTGGAAGCGGGAGAGGTCATGGAATGGACAGGCGAGGGGCCACAGAGCATGATGTGTGGTGCGGTAGACCCTAGAAAAGGACAGTGGATGCTGGAGTTGGCACGACCACTGTGGTCTAATGCCAGTGACCTTTGTGCAACCGTTCACCTTCTGTCACATTATATGGCACTGCAGCATTCTGCTTTGGACACTTTCTACTGGGTGCTCGAAGTGATCAAACTAGATCAATGGGGTTACACTTTGGAATGCAGACTGAACACTGGTCAACAGAAGTGGGTGTTCTATTTGCGTGTGCATCAAACATGCCGTAATGATGAGACAGAAAGGAATGTCATTTGCTCGGATATACATGATCACCAGTGTCTAACTGGCTCTGTCAGTCCTTTGACTGTGGCTGACAGTATTTTCCCCATGGTTTCAACAATGCTTGACCATGGGAATTAACCATGAACTTTTTGAAAAAGCACTAAGCAGCCTGTGTCAGCTCCTAAAAAGCCACTCCAGTGCATCAGTCTGTGCACATTTAGTTCAAAACCACATATTCAGATTAGCCCCTTCCTGATCATAATGTAATGGTCTAGATGTTCATACAGAAGTGATACAGAGGTGACGCTGGCGCTTTGACAGCATTAGACTACAGTGCATCCCCTCATATCCAGCCAAACACCTTCCTCTAGGCCATGCAACGTCTAAATTGGGGTTGTCCAACTATAGGCCGCGAGGGCCAGATCCATGCTGGGTTTTCAGGATACCCCTCATTAATATTCATGAGATACATTTGCATACAATGATTCTAAGTGTATGCACATTTTCCCTCTTTAATATTAATGAGGGATATCCTGAAAACCTGTCAGGTTTCCAGCTCTTGAGGCCCAGAGTTGGGTGACAGCTGGCTCACTTGTTGCTGCAACAACACACCATATCCACAACAACACACCACAGCCCTTTCCTTGCCGATTTGCACCATAGCAGTTTCCATGACTGTGGGCACATGCCATATTTAAATCCCTGAGTACCAATGAAGACATATTCTACAGAACTATGCCCGATTTCGTTCTTTTGCCTCAATATAAGTCCCTATGCCCCTTCCCTGGAGATCATGGCTAGATGATCATGGGCTTGAATCGATGGCCCTATGCCTTGATGATAAATGCTCTTCACATCATTGTGAAAGCACTGGTGAGGGGCGGCACATACTCATGAATTACTTGGCACACCAGTAAGTCCTCATTGCTTTTTTCATTTATCCTCACGGCACCTGGCCTTTAATAAAACTCATAGCGCCTCTAATTAACATTTTGGCTGCACATGTAACCTGTCCTTATCTGTCGAGGATTAGGGGCTCCTGTAACATGTTTCATATGTCGGCGTAAAATCTTCTTCAAAATGTTTGTTAATGCCTCTATTCTGATGGAGCTACTCAGTGAATCTAATTGTTTTATGCCTTATTCCAGTCTCCCCAATGTGAGTCTACCATTTCTGAATGCCTTGACTCCAGCTGGACACGCCACATATGTTCAAGTCTCACTTATTCCCATGAGGGCAGTGGCATGCTTTTGTAAGAAGCATCAGATCTGGGTGTGAAAAATGAACCGATGCTTCTCTCATCTCCTTTCCCTAGTGTTGAATGGGTCCTCATCACAACACCAAGGCCATCGGTGGTCTTGAAGATGGCTTTCACTACTGGTGCACCTCGATCATTACAAGGCCCAATGGAAGCACTTCAAATTCATCGATTTCTCTGTTTGCTTCTAAATGTTTAACTTTTCAATGAGCATCTTGATTACGCTTTTGTTTTGTTCCATTCCACCACCCCACCCCCGCCACCCCCATGTGTTTTCATGTACATTGTTCTAGACTCAACAACATGTTGTGTACTAGTTTCCATGTGATTATCACTTGGCACTGTATGCAACTGTATACAATTTACTGTTCAATCCCACACAAGCAGTCAGATTGCTTAATATGACTGTAGTCTCATTGTTTGAGCCTGCACTTGATAAGTAGCTCTTTTGTGGATGATCAATAAAATATGATTCGTATTATTTCACATCGAAGTCTATTGATTGAATAGCAGGTTAAAATAATGTGTACATTACATAAACAATTAGCTTCTAAATAATTCACCCAGAAATCATGGACACACTACCCTGGTGCATGGCAGTGTTGGTGTGCCTGGGGTATGGCTGCCGGTGGTGCAGGTACAGGTACGGCATATAGTTAGTAAACCTGGGATATGCCTTCGTGGCACAACACTCAGGGCATGGCCAGTGTCCATGACTGGAGGCTCATGCATGGACACATATTAATCCATGCATGTACGTATCTATGCACTGTTGTAAATGTGACCAAGCAGCAACCATTTCTTTTTTTAATTTCAGTGGCCTCAGTCACCAAAGATTGCTAAGTATGTCTCTTCACTAACATCGGACAACTCCTCACCTTTTCATCTCCAAATGACTAACATTCTAATTGACAGAGGAATCCGTCAGATGCAATTCTGTAATTGCTTAAAGATGTTCAGCCAGACCAAATTGGAAACAGAGAGACGAGGTAACTGGGAACACCTGGAGTTGGCCCATGATGTTTGCTCTTACACGTAGTGCTTCCTGGAAGATAACTGTCCTGAGGCTGATGGCATCCATTTTATGACCAATGCATCCACATATGTGGGTATGCAACGTAGAGCTCGTTTGTGCTTGGGTTTTTAATGTTGAATTCGTAAGTACATTATAGTGTAATACATTCATGCACATTGAATATATGATTCTATATTTCGAATGTGTACTTATTAATTTCTAATTGTTTGCTTGTACACTTGAGGCTTCAACTTAAAGAACAGTTAATCATTCTGAATCTTTGTGCATCTGTCGATTCATGCATTTGTGTTCAATAATATGTGTAATTCTTTTATTGCCATGTTGTCTTTCCATTATGAATTGGGAAACAGCTTACTTTAAAGTGTTTATCATACAACAGTCAGTATTATTTTGGCAGAAAGAATACCGAGTCCTACAGTGCCACCTAATAGCCAAAACTGACAAGGCACCACTGAAAACCTATGTACATAGTACTAGAACAGTCAATACTAGACATGAGTTGTGCTAAACGTGCCCCATTGTTAAGTAGAATGTTTGCAAAAGAAAAAATGTGTCTCAGTTAATTAAGGCGCAAAAAGCTTGTTTGTGTAACAGTTAATTTTGGGGGAAATGGTAAGCATCAATAATGAGAATGCAAGTTTTCAATTTTTCTTTCCCCTTCACCGTTTGATGGTATGTAGAAAGATGAAGGGATTTTCCACTGGGAAAGTGCTTGAAGACAAACCTTGTATTATATGCATAGGTATCAAAAGAATGCTGAAGGAATGCATCAATTGCATCAATTGCATCAGTAGTGTAATTCAGATGACACATAACACATTGGTTATTTCTGTTCAGCTAGCACTGTCTATGAGTCATATAGATCCACGTAGATCCCTCCCCATGTGCCAACAGTGAGCCAACAACCAGCCAGGGTACAGACAAAAATACATTTAAATGATAGGTTCAATGAATATTTGCACCAAATGATCACAGATGCCACCTTCTCTGTAGCACCAACTAATCTTCAATACAAAAATGTACTTTAGGGAATGTTACTGTTGTACTTCGCTTTTGTCCAGGGAACACAGGCTACGTAACAGTTCCACCCTCTTGTCTCACAGACCCCTTTTATGTCAAAACTAAATAATACCTTGGAACATTACTAGATCATGAGCATTAATATTCCTTGATAAGGATCAGATTTAAAACAACTGCAACTGTTTCCGTGTTCAAAAGCAAATTATACATGCAGTGCTTGGTATATTTAGTTTCCCACACACTTAAAAATGCTAGCAGTTTTGAAATCACACAGACTTGTAAGAATATGTTGGATTGATAGAACCCTCCTTCCTTCTGCACCGTAAAACAATACAAAATCTTTCTTTTATCAGGGTCACTGACACACTGTCAGGAGAGATTGTCCATTTTTCAATGGAGAATTACACTTGGTTTCACTTGGCAAAGCACTTCTCTCCCCAGCACGAAAAAAACAGGCTTCAGTATATTCAGCACCCCTCTGCTTACAAGCCAGTCCTGGGAGTGATGACAGTTAGACATTTTGTTTTTGGACCAGGACACCCCTTTACTTTATGGAAGTGTGGGGTTGACAGGAAAAATAGGTGTACCCAATAACATTAACAGACTATAGTTTCTAAATTACACTGAGCATGCCATTTGTTAATTTCAAAGGTTAACAAAATCTCCCTGTGGTATTTGGCTATAGGGGATTTCATTAAGTTAGTATTGTTCAAAATTTACTAAGGATCTACTGCCATACACCCCACCCATCTACTAAGTATAAGGTATTAAATCAACAAATACCCCACACTTTGTTTGGCCGGACAAGCTACTTACATTGTAAACTTCTGTTTTTGGACCACAGGAAAGTCAGCAGGGCACATTTTACATGGACACGACAGGGGCATCAGAATCCACCATTACTCAGGGATATTCTCCAGGCTCATTTGCTTATATACTGACTGGGATGTGAGAATCTTTGATTTTATAGCATCACCATTTGTGTAACTTATTCGGGATCTGAAAATACATCTTTCTAGTGTCCTGCTGAGGGACTATCCTTACAAATGTTGTATTGATAGGGTCGCCTGTCACTGTTTCTGTGGACATCTTTGTAAATGACTGGAAGACTGCGTACATTCAGGAATGCATGCTTTTATGCAACATTATTTGTCTGCTCTGAAAAGCTCAGATGCTTTCAGGAACTGCACTCCAATAATCCAGGATACTGGCATAAAAATATCACGGTCAAGGCATCTACAGCACTGGTTTTGTTAGTACATGGATAGGAAAGATAGAAAGAAACCTCCATTTAATTACTGATTCCCAAGAATTTGAAAAAAGCATTTACAGCTACCATGATTTTTGCAAATTGCACCATTGTCCACAAGGCCTTCTGGGGCCTAGGGCCTAAATACCTTCAACTCTCTCTTCCTAAATATCTTCCTTCTCGAGCTCTTTGCTCATCCGCCTCCAACTCCCTCATGGTCAGCCGCTTCTCCAAGCAACGAGTCAGGGGTAGATCTCTCTCTGCGCAGGTGCCTCCCTCTGGAACAGCCTCCTGCCTCCTGCCTCCCTGAAACTTGAGGAGAACCATCTCCGGTTCTGGAAGCACCTCAAAACCTTCCTCTTTGCTTCTGCTTTCTCTCCCCCTCTCCCCTGCTAATTCTTGAACTGGAACTGCACTGGATCTGCAACTGGGCCACTCTCACTGATCTCTGTCCTTGGCCCAGCCACTCTACACTTGCACGGCCTCCCTGGCAACCCCAGCACTGCGGGACAGTGCCCTACAGCGCCCTTCCCAGCACTTGTCTGCACTTATCTTGCACTTGCCACCAGCTGGCCCTATTATTAATCTATTATTCTACCCTGTACTGCACTTTTCCGCCCTCCCTTTTCCCCATGCACTTTTTCCCCTTCCCCCTACCCATGCACTTGCGCGATCTGAATGACATCTGGCCTAGTAGGATCGTTGTCTGTCTTCCCTCTGTTCCCCCCTCCCTGCCTTGTCGCGCCTTGAAACACTTGTGTATAGGCGCATTACAAATGCCATATCATATCATATCATATCATATCATATCATATCATGATATCTAAGCAGCTGCCCCTGTATTGGTGGTTCCTCCAACTTTTTGTGCACGTGGCAGATATCGTTACGCTTGCATTACATCTTACTTAATGCAGAAGAACAAGCAGTTGCGAGCAGAGTCGGACTGGCGCATAAAAATGTCTCGGACACCAATGAAAAAGTGTCCCACAATTTCAATTTCATTCCTTTTCTGTGAGACTCCTTGGACCTGATTTACAGAAAAAGCACTAAATTTGTGCAAAAGTGTTTGCACGTGCGCTAAGATTGTGTAGCGCAAATGCAAGGCGCAAGGCAGCGATTTACAGAAAAAGGTGCAAGCAGGGACCTACAGTGCAAAGAAAACAGGTTTGCACCAAACACGTCAACAGCATGCCCCCAGTACAAATCAAGGACCCAAGTGTAATAGACTGTTTTTTGCGCAATGTGTACTGGGTCAATAGATGTAGAAAAAATAATCCAATACTGCAGGATGATTACTTACAAATAATCACCATCACTTGCATTTATTCACAGTCCCAGTAGTATTACAAATCCGCGCCCACCAAATGTAAATTGCACCTACGCCCACTATTCCTACTCCCTGTACAGTCACCAATCTGCACCCCCAAATGCAAATTGCACCTACGCCCACTATTCCTACTCCCTCTACAGCCACCAACCTGCACCCCAAATGCAAATTGCACCTAAACCCACTATTCCTACTCCCTGTACAGCCACCAACCTGCACCCCCAAATGCAAGGTGGACGAGGGAAGGGAGAAGCAGCCAGGTTGCTACAGGCAGAATGGAGAGGACAATCGAAGCCCGAGAATAGAGGCATCAAACAGGCAAACACAGTTCAGGAGGCGAGGTGCATGAGGGGAACAACCCGTGATTGCAATGAAAGCAGTGCACACATGGATGCAGGATGTAAAGCACACCCCTCCAAAGATACAAATTTAAAAAGGGTCTAACACTTGGAGGTAAGATGATTGGAAGAACAGTCAATGAAAGTTCAGACAACACTCACGTGAGGAGCAGAAGGGGTGTGATGAGTAGCAGTTCATGATTGTGTAGGCATTGATGATCGTGGCAGTGGCATTATAGCTTGATGAGGGACAGTGCCCTCCCGAGCCCTACCAGATCCCAGACAGGCCCAGACAGGGATTGCAATTGCCCTTATATGAGGCCCTTGCATGAGGGCCCGGCATTCACCTCCGGCTTCCACCTCCGGCTTCCAAGGCAACAGTTTTTGTTGATGGCTGTATCCAATCAGTTTGGCCTCCAGGCAGAACGCAAGGGGACAGAATCAGGCAGAGGCGGCCATGCTGGGGAAGGCCTCGCCGGGCCTACTGGAAGGGCTCCATGCAGTCGGGGCAGTGGGCAGATGGTGTTAGTCCATAGGAGATGGTGAAAACAGAGGCCCAGACAGGGATTGCAATTGCCCCTATACAAGTCCTTGCATGAGGGCCCCTGTTTGCCTCCGGCTTCCAAGGCAATAGTCTTTGCTGGTGGCTGTATCCAATCAGCTCAGCCTCCAGGCAGAGCGCAAGGGTACAGGGTCAGGCAGAGGCGGCCATGCTGGGGAAGGCCTTGGCGGCCCTACAAGAAAGGCTCCATGCAGTCGGGGCAGAGGGCAGATGTTGTGAGCCCACAGGAGATGGTGAAAACAGATAACACATAACACTGCACCCACACATCCCCCACAAAGTATAAGCACCCACAAGGAGCACCCCAAAAAAAACTCTTGACTCCGCACCCATGCACCCTCCTCAAATTGAAAAATAGGACATATGACTGACACATACATTTGACTCTGGCCTGTCACCTTTGGTCCTCACTCTGTGGGGGCATAATGGTGGATGGGAATTGTCCACCTAAGGTAGCACCAGCGTGGTGCAGCTGTTGGACACCCCACTGTGCCTGTACAAGTGCACCAGGAAGGCAGCAAGCCAACCCCGAGGTCGCCTGGGTGCCTCCAGTGCAGGCTCTGCCCAATGGCCCTGAGCCCAGAGAAAAGATGAAGTGAGGCCGGAAGCTGTGGGCCATGTGGGACCTGAGCTCTGGCAGGGGTCCCAGTGGAAGAGCTGGCAGGGCTCTGTGATGGGGACCGGGAAATACTGGGTTGTCAGCCCTGAGCACCGGGAATCCACCAAACAGTACCAAAGGGCCAGAGTGGAATGGGAATCCCAACAAAGCCCAGCAGATGGATGAACAGGCGTGGTGAAGGCAGTCATGGCAGGACCTGGGTCCTGGATAGGGCTCCACAAGGCACGCAGTGTTGTCCCAGCCCTGCACCGACCAAGAACTCAGCCCTGTGGGCACAATCCTACAATGCAGGGTGGCAGCTCACCCCTAACCCAGCTCTGATCCTCGGGTGCCATAGACCTCACTGGAGGGAAAAAAAACAAAGTGCCAAGCCCAGAGCCCTGGTCTTTGGGCAGCAGACTCACGTGACCCTGCTGATGATCCCCTAGGCCAACCAATATGATGGGATGCTGGGCCACACCCACCAGGCCTCCCACTGTGCATTAATTATTGTGCTGGAGTGGCCTTCATGATGCTCCCAGCCAGTCCTGGGTGGGTGCTGCCTGCAGCCATCAGTTCTCCCGCTGCCATGGCACCTCTCGCCCTGCCCAAACCTGTGGGCCCTCCACCAGGGGAGGGGGACCACTTTCAGTGGCATTTGAATTGTACGTGCTTATTATCAGGGAGACAGTCAATTACAAGGTACGTATTGGGGGTTCATGCTTCGGTAACAGGTAATGGATGTGCTCAATATGGGATGGTGTGCCATGCCCTTTGTTTGACATTGTTTAATGGGTCATGTCCATGTTACCTTATTTGTTGATTTGTGTAGCCCAGTGACCCTGTTATCTGTATTTGTATGCTTGGGTAAGTGACTTGGGGAATGCAATACACAATACTAAGGACTCTACCCATGTTTTGGGGTTTTCATGTGAAGGATGTAGATGGAGGTTGTGTGTGTTTTTTGAGAATGAGGCACACACCACATGTCCAACCTGGACTGCCATTCTGAGGTTATTGTTTATGACCCAACTGTACTTGCCATGTTTCATCATCAAAGGCCATCAGGGATGTGACTATGGTGTGACTTTCACACTGGATGTTATTCATTTGAAGTATGTCTGGATAAGCTGATTGCGTATGTGCTGACCCCTCACCCTTTGGCCTGTGAATGTTATGGGTACTTCCTGTGGCTGCAGCCTCAACCCCTCATGCACCTCTATTGGTATGCTGCAACATGTGGCTGTATTATGCAAGATGGAACATGCAAATATGATTTTACATGACACAGCTGGTGCATACAACAGTACGCCACCTGAATGGTCCAGGCAGCGGGACCGTGATTATAGCACTCCAAATGTACGCTTGACTATGCCTCTGGTGCCAATGTGGGCTGCTTTGTAGCGGGCCTCCGCTGGAGCGGTGGGATTTCAGATAGGCGTCATCAGGAATAGTGATAGCGGGCAAGCACTGTCCCCTGGACATGACGATCATCAAATATTGTTATGGTATGTGATTCTATAGTGGTTTGTATTGGATGTGACCCCCAATCAGTTTGTTTTGGGGTGTGTTCGGGCTGATACTCATCAATGAGCCACTTGCTGCCAAATGTTCCCAATGCCAGTGCCTGGTGTATGGGGGAATGGCGTAATATGTAGCTATCATGAGTGCATCCAGGGAACTTTGCGTTCACATGCATGATATGACTCTTAGCATCACAGCCTGCACGTTCAGCGAATGCCCATTTTTTACGGTTCTGATATATATGTTCTGTGGCTCCTGCGGGCTGTAGTGCAAAATTTGTGCAATCAATTACCCCAAGTACCCATGGGAACTGGGCAACTGCATAGAATTCTTGAGCCACTCTTTGCCTTGCCTGCACGTTGCATCGCATGTCTATATGGCTGTGCACACATGCTATGATGCAGTTTAGGACCTGTTTGAGGCAGAGTGATTGTGTAGGCTGTGAAATACACTGACAATGGCTGTGGTCCGTTGGAATGTGCCAGTCCTCAGGAAGTGAAGGGCAGTTAGGACTTTCACCAAGGGTGGTATTGGCTGTGAGCACATGGTTGGGAACAGCAGGTCATTCTCCCACTTCCTGACCAATTCAAGGATGACATGGGGGGGAAGCAGTATGTGCCATATACCTCCTCATAAGGCATGTCCAATATTGTTGTGCATGCATGGTAGATTCTGGTCCTCCTCCTCCCCTTCTCCTCCCACTTCCATGAAGCAGTACGTATGCGAGCAATGCAGGAACAGGCATGGTCACAACGTTTCTCTATGATTGCATGGAGTTTTTTTAACTGGGGATTGCATGGTGTTTTTTTAACTTAGGATTGCATGGCATAGTCCTACTTTGCGGCTGGTCACGGGTGGCAGTAAAATCAGAGTCCTTTACAGTCTGCACAGATGCACAATTGAATCTGTAAATACAAGTCTGTCTGCACTTGGGGCGTGTTTGTATATATGCACAGTGCTTCCCTCCCCACACCCACGTTATCCCTTATTTGCCTACTTTAATGAGGACATTTGCATATTACGCCCCCTTCTACTTTGCACTAGCCATTCCCTCACACCTTGTGCAATGTGTGTGAACATTGCGCAATGTGCCAGGGACCAGTGCAAAGTCAGATCTGTAAATCGGAGGATATAGTTTTGCGTGACACAAAGTGCACTTTTTTGGCACAAAGTGCATTTGCCCTACATAGAACTTTCTGTAAATCAGACCCATTGAGTTGTACTCAAGGGGGAGGTTTTTGATAACATCTGATGCAAATTATGCATTTGAAAGAATATTCATTCAGTAACACAGATCAAAACTACTAGCCGCATGGTGCAGTAACTTATCATGAAAAAAGTGGCCCACTTTGAACCAGAAAAACTTCCCACACTAGCATTTTCCGTTTTGGGTTCAGGCATTGCCTCTTTCGCTAAAGGCCAATCCGAGCCTGGTTGCAAGACTGGACATATAAACAAATGTGTGTACCCTTACTGTTAATAAATAGAAACACAAAGATTTTAGATGGACAGATACTTAAGTTTAGAGCTGTCCGCTGTTTTTTTTTTAAAAAAGATTAGGTTTCCTGATGTAGAAATCCTATGACTAAATCAACCACTACTGATAATCACCTCCCACTGTATCAATGTCCTGGGTGTTCTTGAACATGTATTTATTCTGTTCCTCAAAGAGTGATAAATGAGTATCTAAACAAACAATTGTGACAAAACATCAACATACAATTGTGACAAATTACAGTAATATTTTTTGAAAAAAATATAGTAACACAACCTTGCATGGTTCGTGTAATTATTTACAATTCACAATAATGCTTCATGTACAGAAAATAATGAAACACAAATAACAGAGAAACAATGCTTATTAATTCAATCACTGTCAAAGCAATTTTGAGGGCTCAAATGCAGACTGATAGTTCAGTGGGTCCACTGCACTGTTGAGCCAGGTGAGGGTTCAGAGTTACCCTTGAGAAATCAATATACTTTCGAAAAAAACAATCAATGTTGCAGGGTCATGGGGTAAAAGATATCTTTGCCTTGCCAATGTGGCAGAAGATTGTTGGACAGAAAATCTGAAGACAGGGAAACAAATTATCTTCAAATGTTCCCTGTACTCTTCACGTTTCGGCGGTGGTAGAGGGGGCCAGTCCACCTTCATCAGGGCTCCTAATCTGGGACCCTGTGTGGGGTACAGAGGTATCTAGTGAGTGGGGTTATAGTATGAGTGCCCATAGTTAATAGGCACTAATGTTATGAATCTATTCTCTCAGCGCCAGTCAAATTTCTTAGCTGCCGGTGCTGCAGTTCCCAAGTACTCAGATTTGTTCCCACAGGGGCTTTGTGTCAGGCAGCAAGGGTAGTCACATGGATACCAACGGGAAGTAGGGTTCCAAATGGAATTTGAATACAGATCTTTCTATATGTGTTCAGAAAACGAAGCTTGTTGAAATAGGTATCAATACCCCATATAGTAGAGTAAAGAAATAGGGTCAGCTCGGTGTTGAGCTCTACTTCCATGAACAAATATGTAAGAGAATCACTGTGTGGTACCTGATGCCTGTGTACATCAGGATACCGTGTCGGGATTTAAATGACTCCGGCTGGAGACGTTAAGTGCTGGCTTTTGTGTCTTTTGTGTTGGCTCCTAAAAAGAGTAAAAAACAGAGTTCCAGAACCCCATTTAAAGTTGTGTAGCGTTGCTTAGTCTAAGACGACTAAGATAGTGTCAAGCCGTGGGCAGGGAGAGGTGTATGTAGAGTTGTCTAGTGCGCCATCGCATGTCATGCTGTTCAAAAAAGTCGAGGGCGGGGGAGTTTTTACTCTACTAGCCAGTTGCAAGAGAAGTACAAAGTAGCCCAAAAGTGCCTGCATTTGGATCAACCCTTGTGTTTGTTGCTGTGCCTATTACGCATAACTGGGTTAAAGACCCCATGTGGTAAATGTGTGTGGTGGTTGCAAGACTGGAAACATGTGTTGGCTGCCGTGCAGATGAAGGGTATATATAGTTTTAATTGGTCTTCTCTGTATTGGCAGGTGCAGGTTTAAAAACAAGAAAGAGCTTTCTTCAATGGGTTTCTTTCTGGAGATTGTTCACCTAAAAGATGACAGGGACCCCTAGGTATGTGGTCTGGGGGTCCTTTATCGGAACGAGTTGGACCTGTGCAGCTAGTCGTTAACTAGACCTAGTGCACAGCACCAGCTGCACAGGTCCAACTCGTTCCGATAAAGGACTCTTTGAAATCCATCCCAGTCGAAAGAACTGTGTTTCTTTAGGGTGACTACGAGTTTGGGCAATACACAGTTCGATACCCCTGAAACAGTCCTCTTTGTTTTGCTTGGTTGCAAGACTGGGCCATATTTTTATAAACCACTGAGATGTTTTGTGAGAAACGAGGTGGTAAAGGTTGGCGAGGGGGGGGGAGGTAGAAATGATGCACATTAACTGATCTGCCTAAACACCTTAGATCCCAAACATTAGAAGGCGAAGGCAGCGCTTTAGTAGAGTCAGATAAGTTCAGACTGTAGACCAAGTGAGGTGCTAGGGCTTACATGCATCAACTGTTATTAAAGTAGCATTGGAAAACTCAAGGCCCTCAAGGCCCAAACAAATGTTACTATAGAAATAGCCTGCAAAGAGTACCTAGTGTAGGGAAATGTCCAGAGAGGAAAGGTTCACGTGACAATGCTGCCCAATTTGAGCTCAATAAGTTTAAGGAGTTTCACAAAGCAGATGAAAAAAATAGTCATCCAGAGGGCAGTGTGTGTGTGTTTGTGTGTGTGAGAGAGAGAGAGAGAGAGAGAGAGAGAGAGAGAGAGAGAGAGCGCGAGAGAGAGAGAGAGAGAGAGAAGATGGCTCTGGAAAATGAAATTGACATGAAATGGGTTGTCGGCGATATTTTGGGGCGTTACCAAACTACACTTCATTGCTACATGGATGTTTGCCTTTTTACCCTAATGAAAGGCTTTCACTCTCGAATTAAACTGTGACCCTGGTTTAGCCTAAATAATAAGAAGCCTGTGAGAGATGTAAGAGACATCATGACAAGGTTACAACTTTTGAAAACATCTCTCTGTTAAGGAAGGAGGCAGGGTAAACATTTTAATGTGTGGCAGCAGTGAAGAAGGATTCTAAAAATAGTTCAAAAGTACAAAAGATTCACCATGAACGAAGAAAGGGGCAAGGTTTGTAATGTTAACAGAGTTTTAGCGTTCACATAAAGACTGCTCTGTAGGCAATGGTTTCAAATGGCTGTTCTAGTTCCAACATTGATGAGATTATCAGTGTAGCCCAACGTGAGAATGTAATCGATAATGACACTGTTGATAGACGCAATGACAATGTGGATCCTAATGCGATCAATAAGGAAATAAAGAGGATAATCATATAAACAGCATTGCATGTGACAGTAAATAGACCCCTAGGGTAAGTTTTCGTGGCTGCCAGAAACCTGTGAATTGTAAAGGCTATTACATATATTCATTTTGTTTTACTGTTTGTTTTTTCAATTTCACACTTGCATATGGTTGATTTTGTGAAAGGGAATGGGGCCCGGATGCCCTATTTGCTAATCTTGTCCTGCATTGCCACCATAGAAGCACATTCCAATCCAGAATCATAGTGATGCAAGGAGTCAATAAATCAGAACGGCAGACCTGCTTAGCTGTAATGTGGATGCAGGGCTAATGTGCTTCCCAGAGGAATAATTCCCAGGGCTAATCTGCTTTATAGATGAAGATAACTGCTGCTATGAGTCCCTCCAGCGTGCAATGCCTATGGATGAAGAAAGTCAAATCGGTCTATAACAGCCTCTGCAATCTACTGCTGGTTTTGTTTTTGGAATTCGATGCACATTAACCTCATATGGTTGCACATCTTTTAGAGCTGTGCATCCATGCACAGTAGTGCATTGTGCTAATTGATGTTCAGCTATGCCATGCAACGTTTCACAACCAGGTGAAAACATGCACTGCATTCACAGTAATCTCACAAGATATGCATATTTAAAGGAAACAAATCATTTGCTGACTAATGGCTGCCTGCTACTGTTGAAATTTAAAGGCAGGTGCACACCTGCAGGTTTCTGCATGAGAATGTGTACACACATGCACACACACACACACATGCATACACACACCTACAAGAGAACATGTGTGGACATAATAAAGAGAAAGGAAAATACTATAAACTGAAGTAGTTAACTTGGTGTGTGTGTGATCCTCATTATTGATACAGCGAAAGAGGTTACAGACAAGATCACTATAGACCCCCATACTCTGGAAGAAGAAATAAAAGAATTGGCCTCAGTGGATATATATTAAAAACGAGCTGACAAGCTGCTCAAGGAATTGTTAGATTTCAAAGAGGATTTGACTAAAGAAAGAATCAAGAGAATGCGCAAAGATGTACAGTTCTTCAGTCATAAGAAGGCATTCAGATACACACAGGAAAACTATAATCCCAAGGAGCAAGAAGACTTTGCACCAAACAGACAGAGAAGGGTACAATGGTAGAGTACGGTTAAGAGGTACTTTTTAGTTCAAGTGACGATAGCAGTGGAGGAAGATGACCATTTCCAAAAGGAAGAAGATCACGAGGACGAGACCCCAGAAGAGACCATGGGAGACAGCGGCCCAATAACAGCAGAAGGGGACAAGTTGGTAGAGATCAATGTTTTTTAGAGCAGGACCCCCAGAAATGGGACATCGAGCCCAGGATCACGACGAGCATCCACGCTCTGTGGTAAATCTATCAGATCATATACTGACTAAAGAGGAATGTTCACTCTTGGAATGCAGTTTGGGTTTTGTGACCAGTAACAAACATAATATATTCCTTTTTAGGCAGGTATTCCATGCTCTAATGAGAAAAATTCATCTTAAGCAGTATTTTAAGGATGATGATTGGAATAATACTGAAGATGATAGTGGATTAAGAAATAAATCCACATTTGTTCCGCCTGCCGTAACTAGAAGCCAAGAGGCTAGAGTATTCAAGAACAGGGTTTTGAATGAGGTCACTAAGTTGGAGAATAGCCAGAGTAATAAAAGATGCTTTCAGAATGTGAGTAAAAAAGAAAGGGACATTATAAAATCTTTGTCACAAAATCCACACATAATCATTCGAAAACCAGATAAAGGTGGAGCAACGGTAATATATAATAGAACTGACTATATCACGGAGTGTGAAAGGCAATTGTCAGATGGCATTAGCTATTTGAGGTTGGAAAGGCATCCTACTAAGGAGATTAGTAAGATTATCACACAGAAAGTTGAGAAAGCAAGATCTAGAGGTTGGATTTCGAGTAAGGAGGCTGATTTTCTTGTGATGGCTAATCCAAGAATGCTCCAATTTTACACCCTCCTAAAGATTCATGAAGCATTGGATAAACCTCTGGGCCAGCCAATTGCATCTGGCATTGAATCAGCACTTGAACCACTATCAAAACTGGCAGAGTTTTACTTACGACTGCTAGTGAAGGGCTTGGTCTCTTATTTAAAAGATACTTCACAAATTATAAAAAGAACTAGAGGGACTTCCATTTGATTCCAAGAAAGACCGATTGATGAGTCTAGATGTTGTGACGCTCTATACGAGCAATCCACACGATGTGTCTCTGCAGGTTATTGAAGAAAGATTCAGACAAATAACCCTAGGGACGAAGACACCGGTGCCCGTTATAGTGTGGTGTGCGGAACTCGCACTGAAAAAAAAAATTTCCATTTTAATGGGAATTATTTCAAACAGATACAGGGGACAGCAATGGGGGCAAACCTAGCCCCCAGTGTGGCCAATGTATATATGCAATTTTTTTTAAAATCAAGGCCATATATAGTGAGACTGATTCATATAAGACACATCTACGCCTTTGGCATCGGTATATGGACGATGTGCTTATTATATGGACAGGGAAAGAAGCAGAGGCAGGAGACTTTGTAGAGTGGATTAATACACAAGATATCAATTTTAAATTTATGAATACTTGACATAAGAATGTGTCAAATTACCTAGACTTAACTATTAAGTTGGACACAGTGAATGGCACATTGGGGGTGAAGGCTTTTCATAAAACTACGGATAAAAACGCATAAACGCACTACAGTAGTGTTCATCCAAAATATACACAGGACAACTTACCCCTGGGCCAATTTCTTTGACTATAAAGGATTAGTACCCATCAAGCTGATTATAAGCAAGTAGTGGAACTCCTGAAAGAAAAACTTCACAAAAGGGGTTATCCACCAAAGCTAACAGTAAGAGCCATGAAACAGGTATAAAATAGTAATAGAGAAGCCCTCCTTGAGCAAAATGAAAGAGAAGGAGCCAAAAAAGAAAAACTAGTATTTGTGAACACTTTTACGGGCTGATTCATGGAATAAATGTGTGCTGAAAAGGGGAGCACAAGCGGGAAAATCGGAGCGCAAACGTGAAAATTGTAGCACACGCGTGCCAAAGCCACGCACATCGATCCATGGAATTAAGTGCGCGTGTAAATCCTGGGATGTGCACTAAAATCGTGGTTGGCGCATGCGGGCGCACGCGGGCGCACACGTCATTAAATGGAGTGCGCTATGCGCACAGGGAAAGCGCCCATATCGCAGCGCACACAACAAAAGTGGGCGGAACAAGGGGCGTAACACGCGGAATGGGGAACAACACGTGAAAATGTGCACGTTACGGTGGAAGTACAGGAGGTAAATGCCTGCAACGCCCACACGCGTGCCAACAACACGTATTCATGGAATCGTACAGGGGAAAGGCATGCGCCAAAAAAGACGCGCTAATCCAAAACACGTACGCCAGCAGGAAGCAGGCGTAAGTGGGCCCGCGCAGCATAAAAGTGCACGTAAACAACAAACAAGCTCTGATGGTACGATGAATATACCGTTCCTCGCAGCAGTGGTCGTGGGACACCGCAGGAGGAGGAGGATAGCCAGGCCCCGCATTTTTTTACCCAGGATCAGCTTTTTTGGGATGCCTAATGACCAGGTGTATGGGAGGTACATGTTTCCACCACACAATCCTGGAATTGGTCAGGGAGAGGGAGGATGACCTCACATCACCCCTCTGTGCTCCCGAGCACTGAGCCCTTTGGAAAAGGTGCTCAATGTACTGCACTTCTTGGCTACTGGGTCATTTCAGTGGACAAGTGCCATAGTGGGGGGTGTGTCACAGGTCACGCAGTCACGCTGCCTACACCAGGTGTTGGCCATCATGACTACACACCCCTCAGTCCGCAGGCACATATACATGCCCAGAACAGCTGCCGAAAGGCAGGCCGTGACCCAGGACTTTTACGGGGTGGCACACGTCCCCAAAGTGCTAGATGACATTGATTGCACCCATGTTGCTCTACGTCCACCCAGGGCCACTGAGCACATATATCAAAACCGCAAGCACTGGCATTCAATCAACGTGCAGGTTGTATGTGATGCCAAGGGAATAATCACGTCAGTATATGCCAACTATCCAGGGTCAAGCCATGATAGTTTCATTTTCAGAATGTCACCCCTAAACCGGGACCTGGAAGCTGGCCGGCATGGGACACATGGCTAATTGGTGAGTATAAATGCCTCTGCACATGCATGCATATCAGAAACTGAGAAAAGGGAAAACCCCGCTAATGAGAACCATTTACACCTCCCCAGGGGACAGTGCCTACCCTCTGAGCACCTACAAGATGATGCCAATTCAGAACCTCATCACACCACCTGAGATAAGATACAACACAGCCCATATTGCAACCCGGGGCATAGTGGAGCGCACATTCGGAGTGCTCAAGTCACGTTTTCGCTCCCTTGAACGCTCTGGTGGGCAGCTGCTATACGCGCCCCCAGTAGTGTGCAGGATCATTCTGGCAGCATGTGTCCTGCACAACGTTGCAACACGCCGGAGCGTGCCGGTGGACATGGTGGTGCCCCCAAACCCCCAACCACATGCATGTGTGGTGAGGCAGCCCGTACTCAGCTTGTGGCAAATTACTTCACCTAAAATCACACCCCTGCGGAGTGCACACAGCCCTGCCACATACCAGCTGACAATCAATGATGATGGCAAAAGGGACAGTCAATTGTAACAACCATACCAGCCTGAGATTGTTCACCTGGAAGTGTTACATTGTGTGCATCTCCACCTACTCAAAGACACCCAATGCTCTGTCACAAAAAGACATGCATTCATGCAGCAGGAAAGATTACCTCCTTGCAAAATACAACATCAAAATACTGCCATGTCACCCAACCCCTCCCCTTCTCAGCTACCCAACACACCATGGCATGGCATGCAATGTGAAAGCAACTAAATGAATGCACAACACATGACACAAGTGTCACAAAGTGCAATGTTCCAAATGTAAACAGTCCACAGACAATATGCTCTCAGTAATCAATAAGAAACACCACACATGAAAAAATACTTACCAGCAACACAATACATCAGTACAGGAAGAAAGCGTGGCAATATAAGACAGGAAAAATCAAAGTAGTGCAAGTTTCACAACCTGACCAAGGCAGCACATCGACCCCTTCCAACTGCAGAGTGTTGCTGTCAGGCAAATGTGTCAGTGTACTGCATACAGCATGAACTGCATCTGCAAAGGAGACGGCCTTGTGAAGACATGAAGAACCTACAGGTAAATAAGGAGAAAGACATGGATGCACAAGCACATATCAATACACCATGCATTGTAGAATCCAACAACAATCCCCACTAGGGATGTACACACAGTTTAGTTTTGACTACAGACTGCCCACACAACTCATGGGAGCCCAACGTCACTGTGTAAGTTACTGTCACTTGGGCACACCCTTTGCAAGCCCATGGAAAGGGGAAACAGGAGGGGTGTTTGTGCCAGGAAACCAAGCATCTAACCCAAAGACAGGACAAGCCTTCATGTGCCCAGCTGGAATACACAGTGGATGCCCACGGGAGCCACACAAAGCAAAGATCCCCATGCAGCACCTCACGGGTTTCCTGCATTTCTGCATGCATGGCCTCGCTTGATACCCAGATCTCTGCACGGGTTGCCTGGAGCTCAGCTGAGAGTGAACGTGTGAGCTGCTCCAGTTGCTGTTCTGACCTAAAATTCCGGGAAGCCTCTAGTTCACTCAGAGTATCTCTGAGAAACCTGTGTTCTAACCTCAGGGCTTCCCTGTGGGCCTGTGACTCTACAGATATGGCTTCGCACAGAGCCTCCAGTCCAGCCCGTCGGTCCCTGTTGGACGCCAACATGTCCTCCCTGTGTAGGTGGCAAATGGAGTCTGTTGCCTGCTGCTGGAGCTCCATCTGCCTTTCAGGGGGGAGAATGGAAATGGCCACCCTATCCATTGCCTGAGCCATCATTTCACAGGATGCTCCCTGTTGTGCTGCAATACTGTACATGGAGTTCTCCCACACTGTATTGCCTGGTGGCGCACGGCCACCGCGTTGACAGGCACCACACCTGTTTGGGGCAAGGCGATCTGCACCTTGCTGTGGTGGCACTGCCTGAGGCTGCAGGACTGCATTCCTCCTTTGATCTGCTGGCCCAGGAACAGGAGCAAACATTGTGGAGTGTGACCTTGCATCTGTAACCGCCACAGGTGGACTTTCCAACACTGACATCCCCATAGAGGGGTCTACACCTGGTGCAAGTGGGTTGGACTGAACAACATCCCTGCCAGAAACACTCACCTGCGATGACACATATGTCTCACTGTCCGATTCAGCACCTGAATCATAGAGGTCTGTGGAGGTGTACCCATAGACACCAGTGTACAGTATGGTCTGCAGGAGCAATGGGTTTTCACCCACCACCACCCCACGTCCTCCACTGGTGCCCGGTTGTGGCTGAAATCCCTCCTGTGTCTGCACCATCCCCTCCTCCTCAACAGCATCAAGTACCTCATCACCTGCAAAAACATGACAGACAACAAATGGAAACAGGCATGAGCACCATAGCACACACATAGGCCTGACGAGACAGAGATCCAGTACATAAATTGCGCATATCCCACATGAATATAACTCTGGCATGCATGCACAGTCAATGAGTTGGAAGGGGAGACAAAAAACACTCACTGAGGACTTCAAGATGGAAAAGCAACACATGTGCAGCATGTGGATTGCACTGGCAGCACACATTAGCCTGTGAGTGGCATGTCCAATACACATACATGACACATGCCAACACACAGATGTCACGTAGCATAGCCATGGTACATTTGACAACTACACTGTTAGTGAATGAGTACTGTCACCCATCCATGTGAGATGGACATGATGAGATAAAACATGCCAAATAGTGTGACAAAATACGCATGTACCACACACTGCAACACATCCAGTGTTCAATTATACAGTGATGGCAGGCAGATGGATACATCAATGGTTGGTCACTTCAACATGACAGAAGACAACAGTCATGTTCTACATTCAAACGGCCCAAACATTAATGTGAGCAGGCCATTACTCAATCAGCCTGAGCGGTTAAATCATTCCCATAACAAGGTAATAAATGTGGGCCATTGTGGGGTGTAATCTATGACAGAAGCATGTCACATATGTGGCAGTAGGGCAGAAAAATGCATCGTAAAAATGGCAAGGATTGAAACAATCAGGCTGAATGAACAGGAAAACATTATGAACAATGTTGATGCAAGATGACAGTTGAAGGGCAACATCAGTAATCTGGTGCAAATTGGCTACTGTGGTCAGAAGGGATACTGTCATACCCAAACCCAAACCCAAGTCCGGGGAATGGTTTGGAGGAAGCACATGGGTGACCCATACCAGTCATGACTACACACCCTCACCTGGCACTCAATCAGAACACATCACCCAAGCAACATACACATGGATTACATACACATGCATGGGCAATCACCGGACAATGCTTCAAGATCTGGTAGGTCTCCCACGCCTCTGATCTGTTCCTCTGTGACGAAAGTTCCAGCGACAGACTCATGTTCAGTGAGTTGGTCGTCCTCTGGTGGAGACCCACCGCCAGTCACCAGAGTAGAGGCATGATTGAAAGCCAGCTTGTTCTTTGCTCTGCATTTCAGATCATTCCACCGCTTGTAGCAATCATCAGCTGTGCGCCTCACAAATCCAAGGGCACTAATGTGGTCCGCGATGGTCTGCCAGTGGGCCCTACATTGAGCAGACGTAGTCTTGCACCCTGCAGTCACCACCATTTCGCGGCTATGTGCCAACACATAGGCCACAAGTGCATCTAGTTTGGCGTCATTGAAGCTAGGCTTCCTTGACGTGCCGGAGTGTGTAGCTGTGTCTGGGGTCCCAGCCTGTAGTGCAAGAGCACCCTTCTTCTTCTTGGAAGGTGGTGCAGATCCTGAGTGGCTTACGTCGCTGTGGTTGGTAGGGGCAGAAGCGCAGGTGGACTGGGTACTTGAAGTTTGCAAAGGCACAATGACCAAAGGTCTCGGTGCAGGCATTGGCTGCAAGGTGATGTTGGCCTGACCAACGTCGTTGCGACGGGCTTGGACCAACGCTGTCCCGGATGGGAGACTCGGAGCTGGGGTGGATTGAGCTGCAGCTGCCCATGCAGCATCCTCACCCTGGCTACTGGGGACAGCAGATGACATTGCTGCCCCAGATCCACGTGGCCTGGTGACAGCAACTTTCACCGCCACACGTGGCTTAGACTTGGTGACCTGGAAGTCAGCCTGGGAGTCATCTTGTGCCGGTTCAGTTGACAAAATGGGCGGGTTTAACAAGGGCTGAGCTGGGATGGTGTCAGCTACATTTCCCACAACCATTGGGGGGGGCATAGGTGGCCCCGATCGGTCCTCCACACACTGGCCTCTTGGGGCACCCTCCACATCCTGGCCACATCCCCTACCGCGGCCACCTTTTGGAGGTCGGCTACCTTTGCCTCCCTTACTGCTTGGTCGCCTCCCAACCATGGCACTGATGTTGTTGTGCATATGGGAGTTGCAGTAAACAATTGTCCTCAGCAATTGGGGTGAAAGGGGTAGGGTACTAGATGGAATTCGTACCCTAGTGCTCTAGCAAGGCTGTCTGTGACCCCTGGGACAAGATGATGGGTCAAGCCACGCACAGGCACCCTAAAAACAAAAGTAAACGTGCATGCAACCACTGGTAGACGACGTGCATGGAAAAATGAACCCGCACTACGCTCTGGCACCCAGAAACACAAAAATAAGCGTACGCATGTTACACGCAGCCTACAATGACCTCTGAAGGGGTACGCCACACATGGGGCAACCACGGTTGGTAAATACGGGCGCGACTCACCGTCTGCCTGGAATAAGAACATAAAAAAGACACGCGTGTGCGCGTTGGCAACAGCCCCGCCAAAAGAAGAAATGAACGCAGTCTGAGGAAACAGGGAGTATGAACTGGAACCGTTGTGAAGTAATCGCGTGTGAACCGACAAGAAGTACAAGTATCACCCGCTCACTCTCCACAAAAAGCACGTACAAGAAAATGGCGTCCTACAAGTACCTTTTAAGCCAGCCCACCCGTGCGACATCACTCAGGCGCCTATGCGCTATGGGCCTTTCCTCCAATCACACGCAGTGACACCCGGACGTGCACTTTTTTCACATGTACAATAAACATGCCCCGTGTTGTGGGAAACGCCTGTGCGCGTAACGTCACAGATGCGCTTATGCGCTTAGGTCCTTTCCTCGATTTACACGCTGACGTGCACTTTTTTACGTGCCAAATCACTCTGTATCAAGCTGGCTAAGCGAGAACACACGGAAGACCACACTCCTGCCCAAAAGGCCATTTTCCTGCCCCCCAGAGCTCCAAGCACGCTCCCACCTGCCATCTGCTGCTGCCTGCCTGCCTGCTGCCCACGTGCCCTGCTATTTGGTGCCTGCACGTCAGCCATCTGCAGGGGTGCAGTTGCTGTGACCACCCCTGCTGGAACAGAAGACTCCCGACTGGGATACCATCGCTCCACAGCCAAGCCCCAGGACCCAGTTGCCCACCCACACCTGCCTCTGGGGTTGCCATGTCGGACACAACACCATCTGGCACCACTGGCAACCCCCAGCCAGAGAGGCAGAGGGATACCAGCTTCAGTGCCAGTGAAGTTGGTATCCTGGTGGAGCAAGTCCTGGGGCAGTATGATGCCCTCTTTGGAAGTCTGCAAGCTGACAATGAAGGACGGAAGAGGATCTGGATGGACAGCGTGACTGCCACCAATGAGGAGGGGGTGGCAGTCCGCGACATTCTACACGTCCGGAAGCGCTGGGAGGACTTCAGGTCCAGGACCCTCAACAAGGCCCGGTGCCTCTTGAAGGCAGCGGATGCCGAGGGGTGCCGGGTCTACCTAACCGACAACCAAATGAGGGTCCTGGAACGTATACGCCCAGTGCTCCACGTCCAGGTCCTTGAGAAGCAGACCCGTCTGGAGTCGAGCGGTAAGTGTACATGGGTACTGATTTGACGCTGTGCGTGTTGTGGTGTGCCAGGAGTGTGCAGGTTGCACATATGTCTTTGTAGGGCCATGTATGGATGCGTATGTACAGGTATGTGTACCTGCACATGTGATTCCTCTCATGTGTGAGACACATCGATGGTGTATGTGTTGGCAAGCATGATGGGCAAATGTATGTGTGGGTGCACACATGTAAAAGTTATATGTATGTACTGTGGCATGGTTGTGGTGTCACACATGGATGCTGGTTACTGCTGCATGTATCTGCACTATGTACATGTGCATTTGTGTGTATTTCACAAGTGTGCAACTGTGATGAAACTTGGATGCATGTGACACTGACATGTAGAAGGCTGAATGCCAGATGTGACATGGATGGCGATGACATCACTGCGACAGGTGGTGGAGATGTACAGATGCATGTAAGTCTGGTGGCGTGTGTGCATGTATTCTGCACTCCTCGTGTTGCATGTGACATCAGGCTCACCTTCGGCTAATCGTGTTGTTGTTTGTGTATGGATGGTGCTGCCTGGTGCAATATTCCTGTTGATTTGCTTATGTGTGTGAGTTGAAATGACATGTGTGTTGGGGAGTGTGATGCCATGTCTGAAGTTTGACACTGCCACTCATGTACAACTGTCATGTGTGTATCAGTTCATTGTACAGTGCCCTGATGCCTGTGTTCTATCTCTCCCTGTCTGCAGTGTCAACTGATGAAGAGGGCGGAGAGGGTGCTGTGGAGCAAAGTGGCAGGGATCGCACCGCCAGCCGGAGACGCAAGGCCCCACTCCCCTCCCAGGTTGTCATCTTGTTGGGGAGTGAGGAGTCTGGTGCCGCTTCCAGGCTGCAGCTGCCGAGGGTAGGTCAAAGAGGCGGAGGTCGGAGGTGGACTCCTCGGCAGCAGAAGGGGCAGCTGAGACCCCACAGGGTCCAACAGAGGAAGATGGCACAGAGTCATTCAGGTTGGTGGGGGGTTTGGTGGAGGAGGAGGCCGTGGAAGGGACACACATGGGGTCTGGAGGTGGGGATTCCTCTGGCGCTAGTGGTGCAGTGCAGGGGCAGGGACAGGAGGCAGCACAGGCCGCCACAGAGGTGCCTGTGTGTAATCCTGTCCCCGATCCTGTGACTGCATCATCCTGCACCAGCAGGGATGCCTATGTCCAGACCCGTTTTCAGGGAGGGAATGAGCGCACACCAACTGGCATTCCTCTCCCTGCGGACGTGGCAATCCGGCAATGGGACATGCAAGGTGACCTGCAATGTTTTTGTGAAGACACTGCACATCATCTTGGATGCCTCTTTGACCGCATTGACCTACTGGGACGGGTCACCAGTGCTGGATTCCTCCGTGTGCTGGACCTTCTTCCGACCCCTCCTCACCTGAACCCCCTATGCGCCAGCCATCCTCCATGCCATCTTCCCACCCAAGTATCACCTGGGTACCCTGTGAACTGCCTCTGACCCAGTGGCCAGGCTGGTGGAGGACACATGCCTGCCACAGTCGGGAGTCAGACGTCAAGGTGGGAGCGATGATCGCTCAAGGCCATCAACATCCGATGGGCAGGCATCGGCCAGATGGGGAGGAGGACCCAGGATTGGGAGTGTCTTCCGCGTGGCAGCGGTTGGGCCAGGCCATAAGTGCGGAGCGGCAGAGGGCGGAAGAGGCACGGCTCACAATGGTCAGGGTGGAGAACTCCATGCGGAGGGCGCTGAGGTGGGCCGAGTGCCTCGAGGCAATTCGCAGGGAGTTGGAGTTGAACATGGCATCGTCCCTGTGAACTCTCGGGGCCATGGAAGAGGACCGCCTCCAGGACATAGAGCAGGAGTTTGATGATGCCCTGGCTCGGGAAATCGGAAAGTGAGCCGTCGGACTAGCCCGCCGCCATTGTATATAGTTTTTAGTGTTAGGTTTCATTTTTGTTTTGCTTTATTTTGGGGTGATTGGACTATGCCCCAAACTTAAGTATATAGTTATTTGTTAGGTAGTATCATAGATAGGTTTAATTTCTTTCGTTGGGCTCATGGACCCTTTGAAAATTCATTGTACATAGTTGAACATTGGATTTTTGAGAACTTTTTTTTTGGAAATCACCATGGATCAATGGATTTTACATTTTACGTTTCCTTTGGATTTGCTTTGGTGGACGGAGAGTTTGGACGATTTTTCGTTTGGATTTCTTTGGATTGGTTCTACATTTCATTTTATTATGTTTTGGACATGCATTTCATTTCATGTTTGACATTTTTTTATGCTTTCATTTCATTACATTCATTTTGTTCATAATACATTTATATATTTTACTTCCATGTGTGGGATTCGCTCATTGGGTTCATGCATGTCAAAATTTGGGTTTACACATTCAATGGCACCCAGTGTGTTTGTGTGACAGACATGTGTTGATGTACATAGTTGACCTTTGGTTTGTGTCATGAGATAGGCATGTCAGTGTGGGGTGGATTGGGAAATTCATTGCGTCTCAAGACTGGGGTGGCGTGCTGTGGGATTTTGGTGGACATGAGGCCCATGATTTGGCATCTTTATGACGTGTTGGGGGGGACATGAGTTGGGGCCTGCAGGCAGGTTCCCGTCAATGCTGTGGGAGTGGGGGTGCAGGGGAACATGAGTCGGGGCCTGCTGGCAGGTGCCTGTCAATGCTGGGTGGGTGAGGGTGCAGGGGGACATGAGTCGGGGCCTGCTGGCAGGTGCCCGTCAATGCTGGGTGGGTGAGGGTGCAGGGGGACATGAGCCGGGGCCTGCTAGCAGGTGCCCGTCAATGCTGGGGGGTGGGGGTGCAGAGGGACATGAGTTGGTGATCACTAGTGCAAGGTGACATGTGGCCTGGCTGGGGGGCATGTCCATGGTGGATGGGCTGCCTGCGGGACATGACCAGGGGTACAGGGTAGTCCCCTGTGGTGTGGGCTGCCTGCAGGGGCTGTGGAGGGGTTAGAGGGCACACCTGGGAGGACCCACACTGCCAATTCACGTGTGAAACACCGCACGCACCCCACTGAATTCACGTACCCCACTCTGCAAGCGAAATTGCGTGTAAAAGTACCTGCGCACCCCTCAGAATACACGTACCCCACTCTGCAAGCGGAATTGGACCAATCCTGGGTCCTCCCCCCCTCTGGCCGATGCCTGCCCCTCGGATGTTGATGGCCCCGAGCCATCATCGCTCCACCTTGTTGCTGCTGCTGCTGTGCCTGTGCCCTGGTTCTTGCTGCCTGCACGTCCTCCTCCGGCTGGGGTGCAGTTGTTGTGCTGGCCACATCTACTGGACGTCTGACTCCCGACTGTGGCAGGGATGTGTCCTCCACCAGCCTGGCCGCTGGGTCAGAGGTAGCTCCACGGGGTACCCAGGTGATACATGGGTGGGAAGATGCCATGGAGGAAGACTGGTGCATAGGGGGTTCAGGTGAGGAGGGGGTCGGAAGAAGGCCCAGCACACGGAGGAATCCAGCACTGGTGACCCGTCCCAGTAGGTTAACGTGGTCAAAGAGGCATCCGAGATGACGTGCAGTGTCTTCACAAAAACACTGCAGGTCACCTCGCGTGCCCCTTGACGAAGGCTATCCCAGCCAGGATAGGCTCAACCCGGTCCCGGTTTGCCATGTCCGCAGGGAGAGGAAGGCCAGTTGTTGTGCGCTCCCTGAAAACGGGTCTGGACGTAGGCCTCCCTGCTGGTGCAGGATGATGCAGTCACAGGATCGGGGACAGGTTTACACACAGGCACCTCAGCGGTGGCCTGTTCTGCCTCCTGTCACTGCCCCTGGACTGCACCACTAGCACCAGTGGAATCCCCACCTCCAGACCCCGTGTGTGTCCCTTCCACGGCCTCCTCCTCCACCAAACCCCCCACCAACCTGGATGACTCTGTGCCATCTTCCTCCGTTGGACCCTGTGGGGTCTCAGCTGCCCCTTCTGCTGCCGAGGAGTCCACCTCCGACCTCCGCCTCTTGGACCTACCCTCGCCAGCTGCGGCCTGGGACGCGGCACCAGACTCCTCACTCCACGATGAGATGACAATCTGGGAGGGGAGCCAGGCCTTGCGTCTCCGGCTGGCGGTGCGATCCCTGCCGCTTTGCTCCACAGCACCCTCTCCGCCCTCTTCATCAGTTGGCGCTGCAGACAGGGAGAGATAGAACACAGGCATCAGGGCACTGTACAATGGACTGATACACACATGACAGTTGTACATGAGTGGCAGTGTCACACTTCAGACATGGCATCGCACTCCCCAACACACATGTCATTTCAACTCAGACACATAAGTAAATCAACAGGAATATTGCACCAGGCAGCACCATCCATACACAAACAACAGCACGAGCAGCCGAAGGTGAGTCTGACGTCACATGCAACACGGGGAGTGCAGAACACATGCACACACGCCACCAGACTTACATGCATCTGTACATCTCCACCACCTGTCGCAGTGATGTCATCGCCATCCATGTCACATCTGGCATTCAGCCTTCTACATGTCAGTGTCACATGCATCCATGTTGCATCACAGTTGCACACTTGTCAAATACACACAAATGCACATGTACAAAGTGCAGATACATGCAGCAGTAACCAGCATCCATGTGTGACACCACAACCATGCCACAGTACATACATATAACTTTTACATGTGTGCACCCACACATGCATTTGCCCATCATGCTTGCCAACACATACACCATCGATGTGTCTCACACATGAGAGGAATCACATGTGGCAGTTACACGTCCCTGTACATACGGATCCATACAGGGCCCTACAAAGACATATGTGCTACATGCACACTCCTGGCACACCACAACACGCACAGCATCAAATCAGTACCCATGTACACTTACCGCTGGACTCCAGTCAGGCCTGCCTCTCAAGGACCTGGACGTGGAGCGCTGGGTGTATACGTTCCAGGACCCTCATTTGGTTGTCGGCTAGGTGGACACGGCACCATTCGGCATCCGCTGCCTTCAAGAGGCGCCGGGCCTTGTTGAGGGTCCTGGACCTGAAGTCCTCCCAGCGCTTCCGGATGTGTAGAATGTTGCGGACTACCACCCCCTCCTCGTTGATGGCAGTCACGATGTCCATCCAGATCCTCTTTCATCCTTCATTGTTGGCACGCAAACTTCCAAAGAGAGCATCATACTGCCCCAGGACTTGCTCCACCAGGATACCAACTTCACTGGCACTGAAGCTGGTAGCCCTCTTCCTCTCTGGCTTGGGGGTGCCAGTGGTGCCAGATGGTGTTGTGTCCGACATGGCAACCCCAGAGGCAGGTGTGGGTGGGCAACTGGGTCCTGGGGCTGGGCAGTGGAGCAATGGTATCCCAGTCTGGAGTTTTCTGTTCCAGCAGGGGTGGTCACAGCAACTGCAGATGGCTGACGTGCAGGCACCAAATAGCAGGGCACGTGGGCAGCAGGCAGGCAGGCAGCGGCAGATGGCAGGTGGGAGTGTGCTCGGGGGTCTGGGGGGCAGGAAAATGGCCTTTTGGGCAGGAGCATGGTCTTCCGTGTGTTGTTGCATTGTCAGCTTGATACAGAGTGATTTGGCACATGAAAAAAGTGCAGATCAGCATGTCAATTGAGGAAAAGACCTAAGCGCGTAACCGCGTCTTTCACGTTATGCGCACGGGCGTTTCCCACAACACAGGTGCATGTTTATTGTACACGTGAAAAAAGTGCACGTCTGGATGTCACTGCGTGTGATTGGAGAAAAGGCCCTTAGCGCGTAGGCACCTAAGTGACATCGCACGTGTGGGCTGGCTTAAAAGGTACGTGTAGGACGCCATTTTCTTGTACGTGCTTTTTGTGGAGAGCGAGCGGGTGATACTTGTACTTCTTGTTGGTTCACACGCGATTACTTCACAATGGTTCCAGTTCGTACTCCTTGTTTCCTCAGACTGCGTTAATTTCTTCTTTTGGTCGAGGTGTTGCCAACGCGCACCTGCGTGTCTTTTTCACCTTCTTATTCCAGGCAGATGGTGAGTCGCGCACGTATTTACCAACTGTGGTTGCCCCCGTGTGTCACGTACCACTTCAGAGGTCATTATAGGCTGTGTGTAACACGCGTATGCTTATTTTTGTGTTTCTGGGTGCCACAGCGTAGTGCGGGTTCCTTTTTCCATGCACGTGGTCTACCAGGGGTTGCGTGCACGTTTAGTTTTGTTTTGGGGTGCCTGTGCGTTGCATGACCCATCATCTTCCCCCAGGGGTCATAGACAGCCTTGCTAGAGCACTAGGGTACGAATTCCATCTAGTACCCTGCCCCTTTCACCCCAATTGCCCAGGACAATTGTTTACTGCAACTCCCATATGCACAACAACATCAGTACCATGGTTGGGAGACGACCAAGCAGTAAGGGAGGCAAAAGTGGCCGGCCTCCAAAAGGTGGCCGCGGTAGGGGACGTGGCCAGGATGTGCAGGGTGCCCCAAGAGGCCAGTGTGTGGAGGACTAATCGGGGCCACTTATGCCCCCCCCAATGGTTGTGGGAAATGTAGCTGACACCATCCCAGCTCAGCCCTGGTTAAACAGGCCCATTTTGTCAACTGAACTGGCACAGGATGACTCCCAGGCTGACTTCCAGGTCACCAAGTCTAAGCCACGTGTGGCAGTGAAAGTTGCTGTCACCAGGCCGCGTGGATCTGGGGCAGCAATCTCATCTGCTGCTCCAAGTAGCCAGGGTGAGGAGGCTACAGGGGCAGCTGCAGCTCAATCCACCCCAGCTCCGAGTCTCCCAGCCGGGACAGTGTCGGTCCAAGTCCATCACCCCGACGTTGGTCAGGCCAACATCACCCTGCAGCCAATGCCTGCACTGAGACCTTTAGTCATTGTGCCTTTGCAAACTTCAAGTACCCAGTCCACCTGCGCTTCTGCCCCTACCAACCAGAGCGGCATAAGCCACTCAGGATCCGCACCACCTTCCAAGAAGAAGAAGGGTGCTCTTGCACTACAGGTTGGGACCCCAGACACGGCTACACACTCCGACACGTCAAGGAAGCCTAGCTTCAATGACGCCGAACTAGATGCACTTGTGGCCTATGTGTTGGCACATAGCCGCGAAATGGTGGTGACTGCAGGGTGCAAGACTATGCCTGCTCAACGTAGGGCCCACTGGCAGACCATTGCGGACCACATTAGTGCCCTTGGATTTGTGAGGCGCACAGCTGATGATTGCTACAAACGGTGGAATGATCTGAAATGCAGAGCAAAGAACAAGCTGGCTTCCAATCATGCCTCTATTCTGGTGATGGCGGTGGGTCTCCAACAGAGGACGACCAACTCACTGAACATGAGTCTGTCGCTGGAAACTTCGTCACAGAGGATCAGATCTGAGGCGTGGGAGACCTACCAGATCTTGAAGCATTGTCCAGTGAGTGCCCATGCATGTGTGTGTAATCCATGTGTATGTTGCTTGGGTGATGTGTTCTTATTGAGTGCAAGGTGAGGGTGTGTAGTTATAACTGGTATGGGTCACCTATGTGCTTTCCTCCAAACCATTCCCCGGACTTGGGTTTCGGTATGACAGTATCCCTTCTGACCGCAGTAGTCAATTTGCACCAGATTACTGCAGTTGCCCTTCAACTGTCATCTTGCATCAACATTGTTCATAATGTTTTCCTGTTCATTCAGCCTGATTGTTTCAATCCTTGCCATTTTTACGATGCATTTTTCTGCCCTACTGCCACATATGTGACATGCTTCTGTCATAGATTACACCCCACAATGGCTCACATTTATTACCTTGTTATGGGAATGATTTAACCATTCAGGCTGATTGAATAATGGCCTGCTCACATTCATTTTTGGGCCCTGTTTGAATGTAGAACATGACTGTTGTCTTCTGCCATGTTGAAGTGACTAACCATTGATGTATCCATCTGCCTGCCATCACTATAATTGAACACTGGATGGGTTGCAGTGTGTGGCACATGCGTATTTTGTCACACTATTTTGCATGTTTCATCTCATCATGTCCATCTCACATGGATGGGTGACAGTACTCATTCACTAACATATGGCTGTAGTTGTCAAATGTACCATGGCTATGCTACATGACATCTGTGTGATGGCGTGTGTCATGTATGTGTATTGGACATGCCACTCACAGGCTAATGCGTGCTGCCAGTGCAATCCAGCATGCTGCACATGTGTTGCTTTTCCATCTTGGAGTCCTTAGTGTGTGCTTTTTACCTCCCCTTCCAACTCATTGACAGTGCATGCATGCCAGAGTTATATTCATGTGGGACATGTGCAATTTATGAACTGGATCTCTGTCTCGTCAGCCCTATGTGTGTGCAATGGTGCTCATGCCTGTTTCCATTTGTTGTCTGTCATGTTTTTGCAGGTGATGAGGCACTTGATGCTGTTGAGGAGGAGGGGATGGTGCAGACCCGAGGGATCTCAGCCACAACCGGGCACCAGTGGAGGACGTGGGGTGGTGGTGGGTGAAAACCCATTCCTCCTGCAGACCATACTGTCCACTGGGTGTCTCTGGGTACACCTCTGCAGACCTCTATTATTCAGGTGCTGAATTGGACAGTGAGACTTATGTGCCATCGCAGGTGAGTGTTTCTGGCAGGGATGCTGTTCTGTCCAACCCACCTGTACCAGGGGTAGACCCCTCTATGGGGATGTCAGTGTTGGAAAGTCCGCCTGTGGCGGTTACAGATGCAGGGTCACACTCCACAATGTTTGCTCCTGTTCCTGGGCCAGCAGATCAAAGGAGGAATGCAGTCCTGCAGCCTCAGGCAGTATCATCACAGCAAGTTGCAGATCGCCTTGCCCCAAACAGGTGTGGTACCCGTCAACGCGGTGGCCGTGCGCCACTAGGCAATACAGTGTGGGAGAACTCCATATACAGTATTGCAGCACAACAGGGAGCATCGTGTGAAATGATGGCTCAGGCAATGGATAAGGTGGCCACTTCCATTCTCCCCACTGAAAGGCAGATGGAGCTCCAGCACCAGTCAGCAGACTCCATTTGCCACTGTCACAGGGAGGACATGTTGGTGTCCAACAGGGACCGACGGGCTGGACTGGAGGCTCTGCGCAAAAGCCATATCTGTAGAGTCACAGGCCCACACGGAAGCCCTGAGGTTAGAACACAGGTTCCTCAGAGATACTCTGAGTGAACTTGAGTCTTCCTGGAATTTTAGGTCAGAACAGCAGCTGGAGCAGCTCAAACGTTCACTCTCAGCTGAGCTCCAGGCAACCCATGCGGAGATCCGGGCATCACGCGAGGCCATGCATGCAGAAATGCAGGAAACCCGTGAGGTGCTGCATGGGGATCTTTGCTTTTTGTGGCTCCCGTGGGCATCCACTGTGTATTCCAGCTGGGCACATGCAGGCTTGTCCTGTCTTTGGGTTAGATGCTTGGTTTCCTGATACACAAACCCTCCTGCTTCCCCTTTCCATGGGCTTGCAAAGGGTGTGACCAAGTGACAGTAATTTACACAGTCAGTGACATTGGGCTCCCATGAGTTGTGTGGGCAGTCTGTAGTCAAAACTGTGTGTACATCCCTAGTGGGGATTATTGTTGGATTCTACAATGCATGGTGTATTGATATGTGCTTGTGCATCCATGTCTTTCTCCTTATTTACATATAGGTTCATCATGTCTTCACACGGCTGTCTCCTTTGCAGATGCAGTTCATGTTGTATGCAGTGCACTGACACATTTGCCTAACAGCAACACTCTGCAGTTGGACGGGGTCGATGTGCTGCCTTGGTCAGGTTGTGATACTTGCATTACTTTTATTTTTTTCCTGTCTTATATTGCCACACTTTCTTCCTGTACTGATGTATTGTGTTGCTGGTAAGTATTTGTTCATGTGTGGTGTTTCTTATTGATTACTGAGAGCATATTGTCTGTGGACTGTTTACATTTTGAACATAGCACTTTGTGACACTTGTGTCATGTGTTGTGCATTCATTTAGTTGCTTTCACATTGCATGCCATGCCATGGTGTGTTGGTTAGCTGAGATGGGGAGGGGTTGGTTGACATGGCAGTATTGTGATGTGGTATTTTGCTGGGGGGTAATCTTTCCTGCTGCATGAATGTGTGTCTTTTTGTTACATAGCATTGGGTGTCTTTGAGTAGGTAGGGATGCACACAATGTAACACTTCCAGGTGAACAATCTCAGGCTGGTAGAGTTGTTACAGTTGACTGTCCTTTTTGCCATCATCATTGATTGTCAGCTGGTATGTGCCAGGGCTGTGTGCACTCCACAGGGGTGTGATTCTAGGTGAAGTAATTTGCCACAAGCTGAGTACGGGATGCCTTACCACATGCCCTTTCACCTCCCATGCGCAGCAGCCGTGCATGTGGTTGGAGGTGTGGGGGCACCACCATGTCCACGGGCACGCCCTGCCGTGTTGCAACGTTGTGCAGGACACATGCTGCCAGAATGATCCTGCACACTACTGGGGGCACGTATAGCAGCTGCCCACCAGAGCGGTCAAGGGAGAGAAAGCATGACTTTAGCACTCCGAATGTGCCCTCCACTATGCCCCAGGTTGCAATATGGGCTGTGTTGTATCTTACCTCGGGTGGTGTGATGGGGTTCCGAATTGGCGTCATCATGTAGGTGCTCAGAGGGTAGGCACTGTCCCCTGGGGAGGTGATAATTGTTCTCATTAGTGAGGTTATCCCTTTTCTCAGTTTCTGATATGCATGCATGTGCAGAGGCATTTTTATTCACCAATTAGCCATGTGTCCCATGCCGGCCAGCTTCCAGGTCCCGGTTAAGGGGTGACATTCTGAAAATGAAACTATCATGGCTTGACCCTGGATAGTTGGCATATACTGACGTGATTATTCCCTTGGCATTACATACAACCTGCACGTTGATTGAATGATGCCAGTGTTTGCTGTTTCGATATATGTGCTCAGTGGCCCTGGGAGGACGTAGAGCTCATGGGTGCAATCAATGGCACCTAGCACTTTGGGGAAGTGTGCCACCCCGTAAAAGTCTTGGACCACGGCCTGCCTTTCTGCAGGTGTTCTGGGCATGTATATGTGCCTGCGGACTGAGGGGCGTGTAGTCATGATGGCCAACACCTGGTGTAGGCAGCGTGACTGCGTGGCCTGTGACACACCCCCCACTATGGCACTTGTCCGCTGAAATGACCCACTAGCCAAGAAGTGCAGTACATTGAGCACCTTTTCCAAGGGGCTCAGTGCTTGGGAGCACAGGGTGGGTGATGTGAGGTCATCCTCCCACTCCCTGACCAGTTCTAGGATTATGTGTGATGGAAACCTGTACCTCCCATACACCTGGTCATCAAGCATCCCAAAAAGGCTGGTCCTGGGTAGAAAATGTGGGGCCTGGCTATCCTCCTCCTCCTGCGGTGTCCCACGACCACTGCTGCGAGGAACGGTATATTCATCATAGCGTCTGAGCTTGTTTGTTGTTCGCACGCACTTTTATGCTGCATGGGCCCGCTTACGCCTGCTTCCTGCTGGTGTACGTGTTTCTGGATTAGCGCATCTTTTTTGGCGCACGCCTTTCCCCTGTTCGATTCCATGAATACGTGTTGTTGGCACGCGTGTGGGCGTTGCAGGCATTTACCTCCTGTACTTCCCCCGTAACGCCCACATTTTCACGTGTTGTTCCCCACTCCACGTGTTATGCCCCGCATTCCGCCCACTTTTGTTCTGTGCGCTGCGCTATGTGCGCTTTCCCTTTGCACGTAGCGCATGCCGTTTAATGACGTGTGAGCCCGCGTGCACCAACCACGATTTTAGCGCACATCCCAGGATTTTCACGTGCACTTAATTCCATGGATCAATGTGCATGGCTTTGGCACGCATGCGCTGCGATTTTCACGTTTGCGCTGCGATTTTCCTGCTTGTGCTCCCCTTTTCTGCGCACATTTATTCCATGAATCAGCCATAAATGGCTTAGTAATGCTTCAGTAGCACTTTTATTAAACATGCGCCTTCATGAAGTTGCTTGCAAAGGGTTAATTGTAATACTTGTATTCAGCTTACACTTTCGCAAGAGGCTTCACAGTTCACTGTAAACAGATACTGAGTTGCACGGGAAAGCAGAGCTGAAGGCGCGACCCTGGCAGGTGCAGTAAGGCTGTAATCTTAAGGAACGCTTCCCAGCCATAGATGTGCGGGAGGGGCAAGAGCAAGTTGGATCAGCGCAGAAGTGGGTTTTTCCACCAGCAACATGTTTTGCACACACGTAGATTCTAGAAAGTTGCGTCACTCTGATTGTCAGGTCTGCCCAATAAGAATGCATATCCACATTCATTTCGGAAGGGCTCGTCTGATGGGCTTTTGCTGTGTGCAAGTGGGAAGCGCCCAGAACTAACAGCTAATACAGGGCAGAGGTTCCTATTCAGTCATAATCCACCTTTGTGCTAGATGTAGAGAGGGGCAAGGCCAGTCCCACTGAGAAAAGGGGCAAGGCCAGTCCCACTGAGAAAAGGTGCCAGGCGTTAGGGTGGCTTGGCTCCCAGATATGACGTTGTCATTGTACACAATACCTAGGAACGTAAGACCTGTTGTGTTCAAATTATTTGTGATTAATAACTTGAATTCTATTCAATTTTACTAAAATCACTGTTCATTTATATAGATTGCCTATTGTCAAATAAATGCAAGTATATCACCTTTTTGTTTGAGTTTCTTCCAGAATAAGTTAATTGTGCTTCGCATAGTATTCAAACCTGAGAGAGAGAGGGGAGAGGGGTGTCATAGTGTATTTGGGCTGGTTCCAGAGGCGAGCAAACAACCTTCATAGAACAGTCCTTATTCAGTGGTAGCGCCCTGCTATCAGTACACAAGCCTGTCAAACTCCTGGAATCTCCTCACAGGCGACCACCAAAAAGGTGGTCAGGCCCCTGCTCTTGAGCTGCTATGAATGAGTATGACAACTTGGGGCTGATGTATGTGATGGCCAGGTAGTTGCAGGCTGCTTTTTTGGCTCCCGTTTCACCATTCATACTTCACCTTACAAAAGTGTCCAAAGCCTTGATTGAAATGTGGCGCACATCACAAACGACATGAAGGCTTCAAGGAGGCAGATGCGTGTGCAAAGAGGCTGATGCTCCTAACCTAGGCAATTGGAGAAGTGCATGCGAGCTTTCTGTTTCTGAAAAATGCTGTTGGTGAAGATAACTGTGGTGAAGGCACTCAGCACACACTTCAAACCCTCTGTGAACACAACTTGTGAAAGGTTCAAAATAAGTATGTATTGCAAGTGTCTAATAAATACATCAATGCTTTCGAAGTACATTTGAGGGAACTTTTTAACATGTGCACCACACAGGAGCTGAAGAGGAAATCAAACCCCTGATTATTCAATGGTGCCTGAAGCAAATGTAATATATATATTACAGGGACTGCGGTAAAGGTCCTGTAGTTATGGTTAAGTTGATCAACCCATAGGAAGAGCACTTTTTGGGAGGTTTATAACATTGCCCCACCTGGATGCATCCTCACAAAACTTTGCAAAATACTATATGGCCCCGTCAGATAGATTCTGCAAAGTTTGGTGAAGTTTCGTGGAGGGGTGAAAGATATAGGGTGGGCCCCAAAATGTGTGGGTTTTTCCCCCATAGACACAATGGAACATTAATTTTGCTCAATTGGATGGTGAAAAGTATGAGGTGCGTCAGATTTTGGAAATGCCTGCCATGTTTGATTTGCGAACACTGCACTGAAAACATATTAAAAAACAAAACATTGCACTTGTCTAACTAATGAAACAATCTCTGGGGAGGTAAGGAGTGATGAGGATGGGGTGGATTATGGCCTTAAAAAGCCCAAAAAACAGGTATTTTGTCCACTCCAATGTCCGCAAATAGTCTGGATGTCCGGGCTAGTCCTGTGATGTTCACGAACATCTGAGATGTTCAGGGATATCTGCGTTACAGGGTTGGTGAAAAGCAGTTTTCGGTGGCTTATAACTTTGGCACCACTCAATGAAACTGCATGAAATTTGGGAATTTCATTCTAGGCCTGACACTGAATGGGTGCTTTTATGCCAAGAAAGAACAAAATTAGGCGGGTTTCCAAATTATTTTTAAGGCTTATAAATGTGGTGGCATTAAACCGATTTTAGATATAGATAAGAAAGTTTTTGCAAAGTCTGGTGGGATTTTGTCAAGAGGGTGCAACATTTTTAGATGGCTTATAACTTTGTTGATGTTTGACGAATGTAGAAAAACGTTTTCAGAAAGATTATAGACCCAACCTTGAATATTTGTGCAAAGTCTGAATGGTTTTGGTTAAGTGGGGGTAAGTTACATGACTATTTTATGTACATACATTTTGACAAGGACCTGAAAGCATGGTTTTGCAAATGTGTCTGTGTTTTATTTTTTTAAAAGTGCCATAATGTAGGTACAAAAAATAGTGATATACCTTTGGTGACTGAGGTATAGCCGGTGGCCATGGGCAGTGGCCAGGTTTTCCGAGTCATGGCCAAAGGCATACGTTGGTGATAATGACAGACATAAATATGTGTTGCAAAAAATATGTTTCTTAAAGGAGGCTTATAGTTCTTTCATATAAATATATATATACACGAAAAGAGGAATTATTAAAACCTTATACACTTTGATGTAACACCACAAAACATTTTCACGTATAAAACCTATTAAATTGACAGAAAAAACGTTGTTAAGGGGATGTTACGGTTGAAATGCGTCCCACCCTTGGGATTCCTCTGCTCCAGTAGTTAGCCAGTGGCGTCCCACCTTGGCATTTCGCTCCAGGGTTCTCATGAGCACTTGCCCATCTGTACTGCTCCTTCTATTTATGCACTTCTCTCACTGCACAATGCATATGTGCATTTATAGGAGCACTGTGTACAGTGTTTTTGTATAAGTAAGGGAAGTACAGATGCAAAAGATTTGTAGAAGATTGTTAAGTGGCAGTTGGTGTGGGAAAGCTTAATATGGTCATAGGGTTATATGTACAGTTTTTGGAAGTGATTGGTGGATGGATGTGTGACCGTTTGAAAGCAGGCATTGATGGAGTGTTACACTTATAACATTAAAAAGGGTAGAAGGGCTGCCCTGTGCAATGGTGTGCATGTGCCATCCAGGTCTTTTAATGATCCATGGCCTGGAAAGGGGACTGTGGAGACCACAAATAGTTATAAAGGTACATTGATTATTGTCCTTATTGTATGCTAGAGAAAGGTATTTGGGACAGAAAATTGTTTCTGCCCTTTCATATTTTTCTCTAGTATACAATTGTCCATTATTCCCATTAGCATAACAAAAAATGCTAATGGGAATGTTGGAGAATCTTATTGAGTCTAACTACTTTACTAAGGAATGTAAAGTGGATGGAGTCTAGAAGATTATTTTTTTTGTTTTATTTTTTAACTGTGAAAGGTGGTTCCTAAAGGAACCTTTTTTGGTTTTTTTGGTTGTTGCAGAAGAGGTCAAAAAGCAAGGTGGGGAGGGAAATGAGGAAAGCTGTAGTCAGTGGCCAGTGACTGTTACAACATGCTAAAGTATTTGATGTGTACTTGGAGATGATGTGAAAAGTGATGTAGCGTGAGAACTGGGTGCTGGGTTTGCATACTGTTAATATGGCAGAGGATATGGTAGAAGTGCACCTTAATTGTGATTGGTAACTATGCTGTGTGATGAATTGTGGAGATTGTGGCCAATTTGTGAAACACTTGTGGTTAGGTTGGTAGTGATAGCATACTTTTTGAATGGGTCTGGTTAGGGCTGGTGGAGGCTGTGGTATGTTTGTGCATTTTGGTTATAGCAACCTGTTTTAGTGAATGGGTGCAATGCAGAGGTTCTGTATGTGATTGGTGGATGCGTGTGCAGGTCACCTGTTTGCGGCCACCTCTTTCTGTGCTAAGTGGTGGCAGGTACAGTGTATAAGGGGAATGAATTGCACATGAAATAGGTTGGGTGGGAGCCCGGGTGGCTGTGTCATGCGGATGGAATGTGGTGCTTGGGTACATGGTGGCATGCATGGGTTAAGGAAGCTCAGTTGGGTTTGCGGAAGCACTATGATATTGGCTGCATGGACGAAGGCCATAGACCGTACGGCATGCAGCGAAGAGCGTAGGCCTTTACCATATCTACCGCAGTAATGCAAGTGTGGGTGTACATTTGGTGCAGGGTGGTGCTTGCATAGGGTCGTGTGTGCACATGTATTGCATTAAGCTACTGTTGCGAACTGAATGTGGCTACTTAGGCAGCGGCACTATAGTTTGGGAATGGAAATGTGGACAGCCATAGTATGTGAATGAAAGTGCACAGCGGTGTAGGAGAGAGTGTTTTCTTTCTACAGTATGGTAAGTGGTGCAAATTGTTGCTCTATAGGTCCAAGGAGGTGCGCTGGTTGGGTAGCAGTGCTGGTGGTACTGCTGTGTATGTGGATAGGCGAAGTTGGTGAAATGGCGAAATGGATGATGCTATTATGTACCAGTGACAGTATTGAAGGCCTAGACTGTTGGGTGCGTGGCTGAAGGCCGTAGGCCATGCACTGAAGAAGCTAGGACTTTAGGACACACACAGTAGTAAGGCATTTTAGATTCTGCAGCAGGCAGAGGGTTGTGACCTGTAAAGAATGGGTGTAGAGCACATTTCAGACGCAATAGAGCAGGGTAAGTGAACTGCCATGACTGCTTGTGTGGCTTTGCTGGTGAGGACACTGTTACAACATGGTAAAGTTTTTGATGTGTACTTGGAGATGGTGCTGTGAAAAGTGATGCAGTGTGTCCACTGGGTGCTGGGTTTGCATACTTTCACTATGGAGTAGCGGTGCCTGTGTTGAAGGTGTAGCCTATTGGGTGTATGGCTGAAGGTGGTAGGTTGTAGGCCATGGATTGAAGAGCCTAGGACTTGGGAAATCCATGCCACTAATGCAATGTTGACTGTGCATCTGGTAGACGGTGATGACCTGCAAAGAATGGTTGTGCAGTACATTGCAGATGTCATAGAGCAGTACAAATGAGCTGGCAGGTGTGTATGTTTGGTTATGCAGGTGAGGTGGCTGGTAGAATATGGTAAAGTTTTAGATGTGTGATAGGGGATGGTGCAATGAAAAGTCATGCAGTGTGCCCACTTGGTGCAGTGTATGCATACTGGAAGTATGGCACAGGGTATGGTTGAAGTGCAGCTTATAGGAGTTCTTTACTATGATGTGTTCAGAATTGTTGAGGTAGGGCAAATGTGGTTAGGTTGCTAGTGAACCAATACTTTCTGCATGGTCGTGGGTAGGGGTGATGGAGGCTATGGTATGTTTGTGGATGGTGGTAATTGCAACCTGTTTTCATCAATGGGTGCTTTATGGCGTGAGGGAGTTGGGTTGAAGTGTCACTATGTATGTTACGCTTGTGTACTATGTTAGCTGCATACATGGTCGTATGCATGCATTCATAGTGTTGTTGTGGGTGTGTGCAAGGGTGCAGTGTTGTGTGCATGGGAAAAGGTGTGCTGGGTGCACCGGCAGATTGTTGTGGATGCAGAAATAGGGCATTGTGTAGGAAATGTTTCTGGTGGAGGGGCTTTGGAAGAAAAGGGAACGTGTTCTCAGAGTGTTGAAGGGGACATATGGAGTTGTGTACAGAAATGATAGTGTGCATTGCAGAGTTTAAGTATGTGATTCGTGCAGGCATTTTAGATAATGTGATAGTTGTTAATAGGTGCCAGTAAGGTACTGTTGGAGAAATGGAGTGCAAAGGGAAGAAGTATTGTGTGTGATTTACTGGGGCGTGGCCCTAGCTTTAGCTGGGAAAGTGCACATGCCACATCATGGCTTTATGAGCATGGCGCCTTCGCAAATGGAATTGTGGGGATTCTCCAATGAGGATTGTAGGTGTGGTGTAACTGAAGGGGCGGTGACATATTTACCGAAAGGTAGATGTATTGAGGTTGGTGGACATGGGGAGACGGCGAGTGCTTATATACGGTGATACATTTGTGCACCATCTGCACAGGTATGCCGTGGAAAGAGGCTTCAATACTGATTTTCAGTTGGAAGGAGTGCAGGCTTTTTGGGCCACAGTTTGAGTGGGGTTTCGGCTGCATGTATCCTCTTTGCAAATATGTGGCCTCTGTTGGTACTGTGGATGTGGTGGTAGTGCATTTTGGAGGACTACATTGGGGGCATATGTCGTGTTTATGTGTACTCATTTATTTAAAGTGGTTGATGAGAGCTGTGATGCAGTTATTTCCCACTGCAAAGGTGATTTTCTCATCGATGACACCAAAAGGAAAATGGGAACATGCTGGTGTCAGTTGTCCACAGCTAGCGGTTGAGAGTCGTTGGATAAACAGAACCATGTGCGACTTTATGTCCAGTGTTGGGATGTTGTGGACGGACTATGGCAGCATTAATAACCAGCGAGAGTTCCAGTGGTTCCAGGGAAATGGCATTTACTTCCATTGGCAATTCTGTTGTGTTTGCCACTGTGCACAAAGCTTTGCAGACAATCCTGTAGAAATGTAAGATAACGGTTAATCTTCAGTGGAGATAAATGTCAGGAGGAGAAGGAAACAGGCAGTGAGCAAAAGACAGCGGAAGAAGAAGAAAAAAATGTATGAATGGACGTATATATAATAAAAACACGACAAAAAAGTCAAAAAAATATAAGTGTTTGTGGGGACTCCTCCTCGTGTGATCTAGCGAGAATTAACGAGCACGAAGAGCATGAAGAGCGCAAAGAGAACAGAGCACTAGAATTCGGCGGGAAGATGACCAAGGCAGTCAGCCCTGGCCCTCCTCCTGGGAAGGAGCTTAATAAGTGACAGGGCCCACCTGACAGAGGCGCAGCCAGCAGAGCGTAATACCAAGGCTAAGGACAGCTTCCTGGGTGCTCTTGCTGGCTAAGTTTGTCTCATTCCATGACACCTAGGATGCAGGGAAGTTAACTGCATCATTAGACAGCACAACAGTGAGTACGGACCCCATCCCTGCTCTGGACCATACCCAACCCCCCCACATTGTTATTGTGCTGGTGTCTAAATAAACACCCACTGAAACCATACAGCGTCCTGTCATCCTACTAGGCCACAACAGTGGTTTTACACACCATCCTAAAGACATAATCTCCAGCCATTTATTTCACCCCCTCCAGCACCCCTAACACCCTCTCAACCCCACCCACCACCTCTAGTGTATAGCACGGTAATGCTGGGAAATCTGCGGTATTATGAGGATTCCGCGTGGCACATTCGGTTGTTTTTAGGATAGCAGCTATAGCATTGCCACTGAGGAGGCAAAGCAATTGGGCAATGTGCTTACTGGTTGTGGTGTGTATACAAAGACTATGAGAGAAGGTTTGTACACATAAATGTAGGAGGCTATGGTGAAAGTGTGCAAGGTAAGGGGCATGCATCATGTTTGTATGCATAGACTGAACGCATTTGCGTAACGTTGCTACTATTCATTCCCTGCTGCTTTTGTGGGATCACTTTTCTGACATTTGTAGTACATGCACTACAATGGAAGACCATATTGTGAAGTGTATAAAGTACGTGGCAGCCATGATGTTGTTATGCATGCAGTTTGTGCATTATATCATATGATGTGCTATCGTACTTTCTGCCGTTTGTATTGCGCACACATACAAGTACAGAACGGAGGCCATACAGAGATATTGATTCCTCTAGGCCAGCTGAGATTGACCGTGCGGAAGTGAAGGGGAAGGGGGAGGGCAAATTGCAGTATATGGGAACAATAAGAAACAGAAACACATGCAACTACGGCCGGTGCTGACAAGTGGAAGGATAAGTGTTGACATAAAGTGATGTGTGCACTATTAGGGTTCTAGAAAGCAGTCGCAAGTGCGGGGGTTGGCTGAAAGCTAGTGCAGCGGTGGAAGGGAAGGGATGGAGGTGGAATGGGACACTTATAGGATGGTTAAGAAACCAGTGCACAATACATTTTAGCCAGGAAGTCAGCAGGGGACAGGAGGGGAAAAAGAAGAAGTACATGGAAAGGTTTGCAGGTGCTTTGAGAGCCTACTATTATTCTCCTCAAGGCACAGGGAGACAGAGAGCGTGTTGTACAGGGAGGCTGCAGCAGAAGAAAGACATGTACCATCATCTGAGTGTGTGTACCAGCAACTGACCTGGACGGCGTAGGAGGCTGATGAGGGAAAAGGTGGAGCAAGCACATATGTAGGAATTGAGAGTGGAAGGTATTGAGGTCCCAGGGACCAGATGTCATTCTGCATAATGCACAGGGCTTTTATTTTATTGTTCACAGTTAGTGGGAGGTAGTGTACACATTTGACTAAAGCAGAGATAGGATACCTGCCGTGCAGGCGAAGGACAAGTTGCACACTCTTTTATGCGTGAGGACAGAAAGTGGAAGTGGCAACAGTGCGGCGTACAAAGCACCAAAACCGTTCAGACACTGACCTTTTGGAAAGTGCCTGTAGATTGCTAAAATACATTCAGTGGTGCATTTAGTGCCTTATTTCTACAAGTTATGTAGTAGGTGGATTAGTGGGGAACACATTTGGTATCAATATGGGAAGGCAAGAGCAGAGTTACTGATTATAGTGTATGATATGGGTAAATAAAAACGTTGGAAGCATATACCAACAAATTGCCACTTTATGGTGGCAGATGGGAGGAACATTAGTATGCTTTTTAAAGACGTAGTGGATGCTTATAAGCAGATATCGTGCGCACAGGTACTTCTAACAGAGTTGTCCACACACTGCTAAAAAAATGTCCATCAGTTTCTTTTGTGGTGATGGGTGCTTATGTACATGAATGTGCATGTATAATTACTGCAATGTTTCAATGAAGTTTTAACTGGAAGTGATTCCCAATAACAGCACTCGTGCAGCCTAATGTTGTAACGGTACATATGAACTGTTGTGGAGAAGTGACATTGTAGGATGCTGAAGTCTTGGGGGCCATTGGTGAATGTGTGTGTAAGTACTTACAATTACTTAATCAAGGCGATGTGGGAAGAGGATAGTGGAAAGTGAGGAAAGACTGTTAATGAATTTTTGGGGTACGGCTCTAACGATACTTTGCGAGGAACACATGCTATATTCTGTGCCTTTGAACATGTTGGCAAATGGATATGCGATTGTTGCAATTGTCCAATAAGGTGCTTAGATTGTGCATTACAGGAGAAGGCGGCCAAATTTAGTTTAATTCCTGTGTGTAGTGAGTCGGGCAGAGATGGCGAAACGCAAAGTTTTCATAGTGGGTGATCGCTTTGTGCTCGATCGGCTCCAGTATGCCATTGAAAGAGGCCTTAATAGCCATTTGAATTTGGACGAAATGGAGACTTTGTGGTGCGGTGTCCCTGTCCGTACTTTCCCCCATTTGGTTGAAGAATATAGACGAGTTGCCACTTTAGTTACTATACACGTAGTGATAGTGCATTATGGAGCATTGCTTTTGGGTTCAATAGCTTGTGCAAGTGCGTACCGTCAACTGAAAAAGATGAAAAAAGAAGTGAAGCACATTTTTGCCACTGCGAAGGTGATTTTCTCATGTATACCACCAAGTCCAGTATATAACTATTCTAATGAATGTTGTCGGCAGTAGAAGTATGTGCAACTTTTTGCGTGCTGCTGGGATGTATTCCTGTAAGAATGTGAACATTGGTGATCGATATCTGCACCTTCTCAATGGAAATGGCATTTCATTGTCACACAGTGGCAATGACATTTGGTTTTCAAATATACAGACTGCAGTGAAGACACTATTGTAAGAATGTGAGGCACAGAGCAACAAATTAAAACCATTATAAAAGCTCAAAAAGGAGTTGTTACTGTGGAAGTTGTTTTTTTTTTAAAAAAAGCTTTTTTAAAAAGCCACCACTACAAAGGACATCCCCTACCTTGGTTGACATTTATTCTCCTACTCCTGTGCGTGCACACCTGCAAAACATCGCAGAGATCGCAACAGTTGCAGGGTTGTAAGTGTAACATATGCCAATTTTGCAAATGCACATATTCTGTTTGGGATTGTGGAGGACACAGGATTGTGCAATAAGCTTTGTGGGTGTGCAATGCACGCCCAGAATGGGATATACAATATATTTGTTCACCTTAATGCAGAGGGTGAGCTTATGGCTATGTGTTGTACGCGCCACAGCGTATGCTCTGTGGTTGACTTGCACATACATTACTTGACAGTGAATGAAAAAGTGCGTCCGATGGGAGTTGCCTGCAGTGTATCATGTGGGTTTGTACGCGTATGGAGCACCTATACTGAAGTGATTGCTTTTGGTTTCTTTATGTGAGACTTTGGTGATGCTAGATCCAGACAACATTATTGTTGTTGTTTGTATAGGGAGAAATGCACACCATGTAACATGATGTTTAGTGGCATTTGTGCTGAGGGAGGTAGTAGGGCAGGTTGGTTCTGTTTCCAATCTCCTGCATAATTTTGTTTCCCAATATGCAGCCACCCATGTAGGGACGTTATTTTTCATGTAGTGCGGAAATGGAGAAAGCACGGTATATTATGAAAAAGTGTTTTGTGTGTTTTTACAACTTGTGCCATTGTCCTACTATACAAATGGGAATCTATCTTTTGCCAGCGTGAGCATTTTTCCCCCACAAATAGAGTTCTTTTTCCTATTACTGTATTTTCCATTTGTGCCCGCTGTACACTCATTGCTTTCGTTCCCTTTTTAGAAGTACACATAAAATGTTTCTCATTGCTGTTGCGCACTTGCGCCATTGAAAACACACTGCAACACGCACAGCTATCTCTTTCATCAGGTACCTATTTCTAACTGTTTCCGCTGCAGTTTGTTCCACACTACCACTGTCCCTTCCATTTAGCAAACAATTGTGTGGCGGGTATACGATGCGTGTTGCACTTACTCCCTTCATTGCCACTTACTTTGTGACACTCTAAAAGGAGCTTTTTGTGATAATCACGTACACAAACCATTCCTAAAGGGATGTTAAGATACAGGTGTGCTATTACAAACATACCATAATTTCTAAATACAGTATGCTAACGCAATGTTATGCTTATAGTGCTGTAATGAAAATCTATGAAATTCACTAAGAAAAAATGTTGTTGAAGGGAGATTATGGTTAAGTTGCACAACTACAAACCTTTTGCTTTTCCTTATAAAAACTACCCTAAAGCAAAGTTCTTCTTACAGTGCCCTACTAAAAATCTATGAAATTCATTATTGTGATGTCATCTTTGATGTCATGGGTGTTAGTCCTTGCAGTGCACAGTGGTAGCGCAAGTTATGGTTGCAGACCGTACCATAACTTGCCAATTTCTGGGGTTTTTAGGTTTTACCTGTAACCATAACGTCCCTGTAGCAATGTTTTTCCATTGAATTTCATAGGCTTTTAGTAGGGCACTTTAACCATAACATTGCTTTAGGGTCATTTTGTGCAGTAAAGGCAAAAGGTGTTTAGTAGAGCAACTTAACCAGAACGTCCTTTTAACAACGTTTTTTGTTTTATATATTACACAGCCACAGTAGTGGCTGTGTAGTTATGGTTAAGTTGCTGTTTCCATAGGAAGAGCCCTTTTTGGGTGGCTTATAACTTCGCTCTCCCTGGACGAATCCTCACCAGACTTTGCAAAAAAAAAGTATATGGTTCACTCTGAATTTGTTTGCAAAGTTTGGTGAGGTTTGGTCCAGGGGGGGCAAAGTTATAGGGGGCGGTCCCAAAACTTCTTTTTTTCCCATAGACTGAATGGGGAAAAAACTTTGCTCACGCTTACAGCCCAAACCGCTGGACGGATTTTCACCAAATTTGGACCAGTAGCAGTGGCTTGGTCCCTAAAGCGTGCTTTTGCAAATTTGGTGAATATCCGTCCAGTAGTTTTTTTTTAAAAATGACCAAAAAGTAGGTCACAAAAAATTAGTGATATCTATGTTCGATCCGCGGACACACTTCCCTGTTCGCTCTGCGGACGGTGTCCTGATTGATCAATCGGCTTGTGTCATGTCATGCAACGTGTTTGTTGATTGGATGGGGAAGAGCGTGAAATGTGTCAGATTTTTGGGAGTGCCCACCATCTTGGATTCGCCGACGTCCGCGGACAGCGCAGAGAAACTTTGTTGAAAAATACTATTTAGTACAGTGTGTTGTTGTGTGAAAGTGTTTGGGGAGTCTGGGGGAGTAAGAAATGGGTTAAATGTTTTATTTATTTAGGTGGTAGACCCCCCTGTTGTGTTCGCTTTGTCCGCGGACAACCCGGATGTTCTAAAATGTTCTAAATAAACGAAATGGGGGTGTTCTGAGGACACTACTCCTGTCCGTATTGTTCGCAAGCAAGCTGAAAGTGTTCTAAGAACACATCATGTGTCCTGGGATGTTCGTCAATAAATAAAATGGGGGTCTCCTGAGGACGGTATGCCTGTCCCTTCTGTTTGCAAGCAATTTCAAATTGTTCTAAGAACACATGTTCGCAAGCATGTTCAAAGTGTTCTTAGAACACATTATGTGTCCTGGGATGTTCATAAATAAACAAAATCAGGGTGTCCTGAGGACGCTATGTCTGTCCGTACTGTTCGTAAGCAAGTTGAAACTTTTCTAAAGACACTCTTGATGTCCGCAGACATTAAGTGTCCATATGGCATAGTTGAAATGTTTGATTCTATGGGTGTGACATGCTGCGATGGTGCATGGCCATATGGCCATGCACCCAAGACTCTATGCCCTGGCCACAACCACCGCAGCATATCACACCCATAGTGGTTTATAACTTTTGGATCCAAGAACAAATTTATAAGCAGCAAAGTTATAAGCCACTATGGGTGTGATATGCTGTGGTGGTTGTGGGCAGGGTTTATAGTCTTGGGTGCATGGAAAAGATCAAATTTATAGGCAGCAAAGTTATATATATATATGGGTGTGATTTGCTGTGATGGTTGTACTTAATATAATATACTTACTGTTTGGTTTAGTAACTGTAGTACATGTATTTCTTGTTTATTTCTGTGATAAAAGAAAAGATCATGTTAGTATTGGTATTTTGTAACAACTTATAACATTGAATAATCAACATTTTTTTTGACCCTCATATTTAGTAGATTACAAACCAGTGTACTGTGCAATTCGCTCAGTTTCTGTGTTTGGTGCTAAAATCATTGGGTCTGTGGGAGAAAAAAAAATCCATGTTGGATTAAAAAAATAACTTTTTTTGTTATGCTACAGTCTATTTGTTTGTTTGTTTTCAGTGTTCACATTGTGTTTCTGTCTAATGCTTTATATATTGGCTTGTTGCAGATTTAGGGAGCAGTTATATACCTGTTGACATATTCTAACAGTCTATTTTTTGTTATAATGAAGTGGTATTGATTTATCTATTTGGATATTGTAACATTTTGGGTTAGTTAGATACCATTTGGTGTATTCTAACTGTCTATTTTTTGTTATAATGTAGTGGTATTGATTTATCTGTTTGGTTATTGAAAATCTTGGGGTAGTTAGATACCAGTTGGCGTATTCTAACTGTTTATTTCTTTATATAATTTAGTGGTATTCATGTATCTGTTTAGTTGTTGTAGAATCTTGAAGCAGTTATATAGCTGTTGGCATATTGTAACAGTTTATAGTTTTCTAATAGAAGTTTAGTTAATGGTTAAGTACAGTTTAGTTAATAAATTTTGGTTTTAAGAAATTATAATGAAGTGGTATTGATTTATCTGTTCGGATATTGTAAACCTTTGGGGTAGTTAGATACCATTTAGCGTATTCTAACTGTCTATCTTTTGTTATAATGTAGTGGTATTGATTTATCTGTTTGGTTATTGAAAATCTTGGGGTAGTTAGATACCAGTTGGCGTATTCTAACTGTTTATTTTTTTTATATAATTTAGTGGTAATCATTTATCTGTTTAGTTGTTGTAGAATCTTGGGTTGGGGCAGTTATATAGCTGTTGGCATATTGTAACAGTTTATAGTTTTCTAATAAAGGTTTAGTTAATGTTTAAGTACAGTTTAGTTAATACATTTTGATTTTAAGAAGATTAAATAAGCTTTTGTAAGATTTGCAGGTAATCTCTGCTTTAGAGTAATGGTAATGTCATTACATTCGAACCATCCACAATTCTTTTTTATATATGCAGTATAGTGACCTGCATTGGTTGTGGCTCCTGCGTGGTAGATTATACCTATTGTTGTGAAGGTTTTTTTACCAAGTGATACTTGACCATGTGTGAATCCAGTCAGCTTGCAGTTGTTTTTGGTACCATTTGCATTGTAACGTAGAAGCATTAGTATTACGTATTTACTATGTGTTTGTATTAGTAAGGTGGAAATATTATCTGAATTGCAGGTAGTACATAATCTACCAATGTTTGCATTTTGTTCAAGTTGCTGAAATGGAACGGATTAACAATTAGGTATTGATACATACACAAAGCGCTCATTGGGGATTTGTTCTTGTGTCACATTGTTGCACAGAGTGCATGTATGTTTCCACATGTATGAAATCTGGAAGATTTCATTTATAGGTATGTTTTTGTTTTCCAGTACTTGTAGTAAGTACATTAGAAATTCTTGTGGATCTTCCTGTGAGTTTATAGTGAATTTCACCATTCCAGCACAGTAGTCCAATTGTTGTCTTATTCCATAAACACTATACGTGTTGTCAGGATTATTTGTTGCGTTTCTATGAAGTACTAACATTTTCAAACACAATTGGTCTGTACTGTGTAAGTAAATGTTGTTAACTATTGGTGGTAATTGAAATCGAATATTCATTGCTACATTTGCGTAGCAACCTACACCATTTACATTTGAAAGTTTAAATGGAACAGGTAGTTCTGTATCTGAGTGCTTTTTTTGGAGTTTGTCTTCCTTTTTTGAAGAAGTACCTGGTTTACTTTCCCTAATAGGTTCTTTTTTGATTGTGGTACTTGATGAAGCATTAGTTTTTTTTAATCTCTTCGGAGGATTTGCAGTGACATCCTGTTGCATTTCTGTTTTATTTAGTTTTCTTTTAGAACATTTTACTTTTTGTGGAATAGGATATGTTTTTAGATGGGGGTGTATAGTGAACGAAGTCTATTGTATTCTGAAATGCAAGGAATATCAGCGTTTACTTTACTTTCATCAAAGTTGATTAGAAATAGACCGTCAAGTATATGTAAGCGTGATAGTGCTACGTAGCTCATGCCTTCTTTAAAGACTGTGTTACCAATGTCTATCAATGCTTTGTCTAGAGTAAGACCTTGTGATTTATGAATTGTAACTGCGTATGCAAGAGTTGGAGAAAATTGTTCTCTTCGTACATACATGTCTTTGAAGAGAAGGAATCGAGCTGTTGAGAGTCCTATCTTTTTTACTTCAGAAAGTTTGTCAAAGAGAATATTGACAAACTGAATGCTGTTGTCACGTGGGTATGTTTGAAAGCCAACAACTGTACCCAGTGCTTCATTAACTAGTCCTTGATCCACGTCAAGGTTACGTTTAAGCATTACTCTGAAATGTAAGGATCATTTTAATATTTTTTCCAATCCAGCTGTGTTGGAGATTGAATTTTCTAAACTATTTAGTCTCGTTGTGGCTTGTTCACACATGGGTAGTGTCATACCATGTATGTCTAGTTTGTCTGTGGCGCTAATTTCAATTATTGGTTGCATTTCTTTTTTAACATTGTTTCATTGAATTTGAAACAGCTTGCAAGAGTTGGCATTAAGGCCATACAATTTACATTTTTGTGGGCTAATTGTTCCATAACATCCGTAGCACATGCATTATGGCCATAAAGTGCATGAATGTGCCGGTTTTTCAATATTGTTTGTGCTTCTTGAGATAATATACCAACTCTAATACTTTTTAAGATGTTGGCATAAGGGAGATCTGCAGATTGCCGCATATTTTCTGTTAATTCTCTGTATTTTAAATGTTGCCAAAGGTTGACATTTCCAATGCTGCCAACAGTTTAACGGCAGAGTTTATGTCCTAAGGTTTTAAAAATAGGCTCACCTTTCACTGGTGTTAATTGACGAAGATCTCTGAAAACAATAATGTGTTTTCCTCCAAAGAGCTCTTCGTAGTTTGTTTTGAGTACTTCTTGTAATCTGAGGTGAATCAAGACCAACATTAGGTTGGAGACCATGCTCACTTCATCTATTAGTAGCATTTTCATTTGTTTTAATACTCTGCGTGGTTCCATTGCAGTTTCTGTAGAAAGTTTGTAATAGTCTAATTTGTTTTGGTATTCTACTGGCAGGAGTAGTAATCGGTGTAAAGTGACACCGCCTATGTTGTAGGCAGCTAAACCTGTGGGGGCAGTGACAACAGCTGACAGTTTGTTGTTTGTCAATTGTTGAAGGAATTTACTGATGATTTTGATTAAGAATGTTTTGCCAGAACCAGCTTCACCACTGACGTACAGTAGTATAGGTGTGTAATTTTGGCAGGTGCATTCTTTGTTTTCATGTTGTACACCATGTGCAATTTCTTTTGTTACTGCTTGAAAAATGCTATGTTGTTCATTGTTTAGTTTTGATTGTAGTATAGTTAAGTCTTCTTTATCTTCATACTGGCACATGGTGTTTTCTACTTCTGTCATTGCTACTTCTGCCTCATTTGTTATTAGTGTCTCTCCCAGTGGTTCTTGGCTTCCTGTTACAGAAGGTTGACTACTGTCAGGAGTGTCCTTATCTAGTTGGGCCTGCAGTTCTTCTTAGTGTTGCTGTTAATTGTGCAACATTGTTTTGTACTGTGTAAAGTTTACATCAGTTATAGTGCTTTCATTTGCTTTGAAAGCGTCTTCATAGGAGTCATAGTTATCTAGTATTTCTTCTTCTTTTCTCCATGGTTTAAAGAGTTGTAGCAGGGACATGTAATATAGTTCTTTATGTTGAGGAGTCTTTAATGACAATTTAATATGATTAATTAAATTTGGTTTGGTGAGTTTTACTAATCTGCCTTCACAATTTGACACTCTGTATTTACCTTTTTTTCATCGGGTTTTATATTATTTTTGTATGTGAAGTTTTTGGCTATGTGGTATAGACCCATGGTTTCCAAAGTGGTACTTCTGTTTGGGTAGTATGTGTCCAGCAAATTGTTTTTTAAAATGTCTTGGCTGTTGGGATCATGTTTGGCTATTGTTTCTATATCTTCGTATAATTTTAGAACTCTTTTTCTAGATTTAGCAGGACCAAGACTTAGCCATACTATATTATCAGATTTTCCATACAAAGCATTGCCAGTTAAACGATCTGCTGCTTCATAGGAGCCACATTTTCTATGGGAGAGCATTTTTATGCCCAAGCTGTATAATTTTTGAGAAAGTGTTTTGTCTGATGACGGGTCATTCCAGAGGTCTTGTAGCTCTGTTTTTTCTGCTTTGGTTAAGTATGATGTAACATATCGTGCAACTGCAGTGGAATTGTCTGCAAAGTACTGCACATCTATGCTTGCATTCCATAAGTGTGCAATGATTGCATTGTAATCATTGATATATTTTTCTTCTTCTCTTCTTTTTATGTAATATGTATTTTTAGGTGATTTGCCTTTAACACTATGTCTAACTGAAGACATGAAGCTGTTCACTTGACCTGTTTTTGTAACCGGTCTTGGGAAACCAAAGCGGCATTTATTGTAGTATTTCCCTTTGTTTTTGTACTTGCGATGACAATATTTGCCACATTTGTGTCTTTGAAATTGTAAAATATGTGCATGAAGATCACTATTTGTTGCTTCTGATGGAATTTCACAAGTGACATATTTTTCAATAAACAGTAAAACAGTGGCATCACTGTCTTGACCAAATTTAGGAGCATCTTTAATCCATAAAAACATGTGGATAAGTGGTGCTCGTCTGGCTTGGTATTCTTTTCTCCAAAAGAAGTGTTGCACTTCTCCAAGAGGAGGAGCAGTTTTATTACAAATAAATCGTAGCATAGCAATGAAGCGATGGTGAAAATATCTTGAAACATTAACAGGATCTAGAGAACAAAGTTCTCCAGGTGTTAGTATATCTATGTTTGTTTTGTTTTTGTTTGATATGCATAGGAAATCATGTAAATCTTCCCATGCATATTCTGCACAACTTAATGTAACAAACCAAGTGGGTGGGCCAAGGTTTCTTAACATACAACGTACATCTCCGTGACATCGAAACCAGTATTCTTTAGTACCACGTATATTTGCTAATAGATTTGTAATATTTGATTGTAAAACCTCATCATTTTGTTGCACTTTTTGTAATAATTGTGTAGCTGACATATTTTGAAAGTGGGATCCTGATTTTAATGGGTGTGCAACTTCGTAACATAAAGTTGCTAGTTCACTTTCAAAGAGTAGGTGGAATATGTATTCCACATTTTGTCTAAATCTGGGATCTTCAGAATACATCCATAATGAGCGATATTCTGATGCTGTTATTTGAAAAGTTCTATCATCGTACCTTCCTCCTTTGCCAGTAGGAAAAAGTAGAGGAAAAGCATGTGCTTCTATACTTTTTCCCCATATGCTGATTGGTGATCCTTTTGTTTGACACATTTGGTACGTTTCTAGTACATCTTCTACGGTGTCATTAGAATGCAATGGGTGAATTGTATAATGGTCTAAAGTATTGGATATTGTAGCAGGATCTGGGAGCTCAAATTGACCAGCTTCTTGTGTCTCTTGAATTATTTCAGTGGTATCCTTCAAGTTTTCTTCAATATTAATTACTTTGTAGTATTCATTATTGTCTTTTAGATATTGCAAAGCTTGTCTAACTTTATGTAAATCTACCAGTTGTTGCCAAAGCTTTTTGTCTTTTGTAGGTACACTATTTACTAAGATAATTAAAGATTGCTCCATTGGACGTTGCCCTCATAGAGTGTACACATTTTCTTTTAGATCTAATGGTAAATACACTACATTTCCAAAAATACCTTTCACTAATTCAGAGGGAGGTAATTTAGCTGTTTTTGGTTGAAGGCATATTATTGCTTGAAAGGGGTGCACTGTTTGAATTATGATGCTATCATATAAATTGAGTTGTTGTAGGGGTTTTGGTAGTGGATATAATTCCAAATTATTTGTGATAGCACGTGAAGGAGTTTGGTTGTTGTCAAGTTTTGTAGTGCAGTAACTGCAAAGTATTAAGGGGTCAGTTATTTCGGATTTGTTTTCTGCTATAAGTTAGAGAGCTAATTCAAACCATTTAAAATCTTCATTGTTTTCTATTTTATATGTTAGGTCTACAGTTTTTGTGTTACTTTTATAGAAAGTTCTACGGCAACATAAACACACATGGTTTGGTACTTTTAAATTTCAGTATTTCTTTTTTGTATGTGTGTAGTAGAAGGTTGCCATGCATAGAATTGTTGATAATTTGCTTTAAAGCTATTTCATTCTGTAAGTGGCTTTCACGTTCAAAATATTTTTTCTGGATATAGTCGATTTCTTCAAGTAGGTCTTTTGCTGTATCATGTAGAAGAATGTTATTTAAAGTGGCTAGTGCTAAAGCAGGACTTTTAGCATAGTACAGTTTATAGACTAGATTTCTTATAGTTGAATGATATGTTGATATCATTTTGATATAATGGAAGGTGGTTTTGCAAGAAGGTCCTTAAATGCAGGCCAATGAATGTCCTTGTAGTCCTGCGTACTTGCGCACTGGACAGGTATCCATATTTTGCAGTAGTTTAATTTTCATTTTGTCTTTGCCTTTCACATATTGATTGAGGAATTGGCGTAAAGACTTGAAAGATTCTTTGGAAATGTTACACATTGACATGCATGGCCATTTGTATACTAGAAGTTCTGATTCACTTGAATGGAGAGGTAATTCTAAGTTTTCTGGGGATATTTTTGTAAGTGTATTTCTTGTTCCATTATGGTATTATTAACTTTTTCATAACCTCGTCCACTGCTATGTATGGCAATTGTATTTGTTTGCTTTTGTTTGTATGCTTCTTCATTAAAGTATGTTTCTGTGCTCGTAGTGTGTCTCCATTCACCTCCACAGATACTTAAGAAGTTATTTCTGTTGACATTTCGTTTATTGAGAAGTCTTTTTTATAATTTAGTCATTAGTTTTGTTAGTGGTTTCATTTTGTTTAACACTACAATAAATAAGTTTCTTTTGAGAAGGATTGCACTGTCTATCAACGCTTGTAAGATTAATTTACTACAATAGGTTTTAAGGGTTGGGTTTGATTTCTATCCTGTTTTTATAAGATTTTGCAGGACTCTGTGACGGAACATTTTTGCTAAAATACTTTTTTTGGTATGATTAGTTTGCACTATATCAAGATTTATAGGAGCAGTTTCATCTGTAGTGGTAGCTGATTTTTTGTTAATTGTTTTGTGGTTTGTTTTACATTTTGATAGAGGAGGCAAAGTTTCTGTACTTGAAGCTTATTTTATTTCGCTAAATGACTGTATTAGCTGTTTTGGTTTAACTTTTTTTTACAAATTCTGCTAGAGATGGATGCTTGTTTTCGACACTTCTATTTTCATTTGCTCTGTTTCTGCGTTGCTTTCTAAGGACTTGATTTTTGGTAGGCATTCTTTAGGGTCTGTTGAAAAAAAAAAAGAAGGTATGGGTTGGGGTGTTCTTAATGTATGTGTGCTGTTTGCATGAGTATGTGAGTAAGATAATAAAGGTGTATGTAATGGTGTGTGATTGTGGATTGGGCAACTCCAACTAGTTGGGATGGCTATTCTTGAATTTATGTGCTTCTAAATTGGGGTTCAGATAATAGTAGAAAGTAAGCTGGTGGTGTGGAGAAGTAGAAATAGTAAATCTAATGGTATACAATTAAAACAGTTGTTTGTTCTATAATATGAAAATTCTAGGGGTTGAGTTTGGTTATTTGTGTGTCAAAAACTAAGAAATTGTGCGTCATTCTGCCTGTAAATCTCTGTTTAAGAAATTGGGATTTGTAGACAGAATGGTGCACAATCTCTATTTTTAAACACAGAAATAGCATGAATTAACATTACAGTGTGTTTGAATAATAGTACAAATAATATGGTGGCATTCAACGTACTTTTTTTTTTAAATTAGCAGGTTTCTTCTTAGTTCTTTGTACTTCAAATTCGGCTGCTTCTTTTCAGGAGATTGGTCTTCACTGCAATTGTAAAGGAAACAAATAAGGAATTTTGTTTGTATTTAGCATTGTTTTTAATTTAGACATTGATTTTTTTAATTGACATTGACCCTCAGCGCCTTCCTCAAAATCATGAAAACTATCTTATTCACATAAGATGCATCGCACCAGTTGAATACATATCATATGTTCTTAATGCACTTGCGCGTTCTCAATGTCACTGGGCTTAGTAAGATTGCTGTTTTGTTCTCCCGTGTTCCCCTCCCTTGCCTTGTCGCGCTCTGAAACACTTGTGTACGAGCACGATAGAAATAAAATATCAATCAATCAATCAATGCATAAACTGTATTGTAATGACTAACTGTACCAACCAAAATATCATTTGTATGCCTTGTGGAATTCATAATGTACCACTGAATACCACTATTTCTGTAACTAAGCTCTTGTAAGTAACAGCGTCTCAATGCCATGGGCTGCTTGCGCAGTATATAAATATAAGTAAATAAATGTTTACATTTTTGTACAAGTATTGTTGTTTGGTTTTTGAACATTTGGTGTGCATGCAATTTTGTTTGAGTATGTTAACTCTTCATATTGTACTTTAAATATGTTAGTTCAACATGCTTTGAAAATGTGTGTGTAAAAAGAAATTAAATAGCAGATAGGTTTGGAAGTGACAGTTGATTTTAGGAGATGGAAAAAATGACAGTAAATTAATTTTATAGATTATACAGCTAAAAGTCAGTTAATCTGTTTATATGAATCTATAAAAATTGTACATGTACTATATAGAAAATATGCATACCTGTAGTTTGTGCTCATGCATATGGATATGCATGCAGCTGCAAGTAGAAATCTTGGAGACTTGTACAGTATTTCTTGTAGAAGGTGCTTTCCAATGATATGACACTTGTACTCAGAGAGATTAACAGTACATTTAAAGTGGTGATCTATGATGATGCAGTTAGATGTAGAGGTCTTGGATGTGGTTGGTGGATGTTCATGTGACTTCTTAGCTATATCCAATGAGGGAATGGCACAGAAAGTGAAAAGGAAATGGTAGAAGGACTGTTCATATTACGATATGTCCGCGGACATGGCGGTAGTCCGTGGACATCGGGTGTTACATCTGGGGATTTTGGTTTGGGGAGCCATGCAAATGCGAATGAGCAGAGAAAGGGATTGGTCAGGAAAGTTTAGTGGGTGTGTTGTGCCAGGAGAGAGTTTCTCAGATACTCTTTTTGCTGAGAGAAGAACAGATATCCATGGCTGTGTGTTTCAAAAAACAGATTGTTTGGATTTTGGGAGACTTGTGGATACATTGGTTGAAGGTGCATGCAGAAAGCTGTGCAGTAGCTGTAGATCTTGGATTCCCACATGTGGAAGTGCACTGGCATGGAGTACGTGGAATGAAGTGGTTGGACTTGCTACCTCTCTGTGCTACTTTGGAGACAGAGCAACATCCAGACATAATTGTAATTCATTGTGGAGGGAACAGTTTAGGACATGTGTCTGGAATTTCTTTGCAATTTGCAATGAAAGAAGGACTTGGAAAGGTCATGGACATGTTTCCAAATTCTCAAGTAATTTTTGCACGGATTGCGCAGAGACAAATGTGGCTTCATTCTTCTTCATTTGGTCCACAAATGGAGAAAGCAAGGCGCAATGTCAATAAGGCTGTTTGTGCCTTTCTAAGAGATTTTGGCATGTCCTCTTTTCACAACTTATGCTGGCAGTCAGATTTTTTTGAGAAATGTACAAAATGCATTGCGACCTTTTTTTGAATTACAGCATCCATTTTATAGTAGGTGTTGAGCATTTCAAATTTTTCAAACACAAATAAACACCACCAAAATGCTCTTTTCAGAGCCACCACTTCCTCCCAGATAGAACTGCAATGGTTATGATAGGGTGGCACCCCAAAATGTTAGATGTCTGCGGACTGTCCGCGGACTTCTAAAAAATACACAGAGTCCTGCTTCATTTATTTTCACTTCTATTTTTTAACTGTAAAAGGCGGCTCTGAAAAGAGCCTTTTTATTTTTGTTGTTTTAAATTGTTTTTTTTTTATACAAGACACACTAGGAGAGGAGGGGAACGGAGGGTAAGGGGGGGCACCAACAATGGGGATAAGAAAGGGCGAGCTGAGAGAGGAAGATGTAGAGTTGGTTTCACTTTGGTAGTGAGCAGACTTTTTCGTGCTCTGAAACGATAGCCTCAAAAGCACTACGAAGTCTCTTCCCCTGCACAGAACTGCATCGCAGTACATACACACAACTGTGACCCACGAAAGGTAAGGGTCATCAGCATTGCGTATGGCCTGTGAGGCAGCTTGAGGAATACGCTGTCCCACAGGAGTGCTCCTTGTGGTGACAGGATCGGAAACAGAGGATGAAGTAGAGGAAGTCAACTTGCTATGCTCCTCGTAAGGTGCAACTTTGCGAACAGCCCCCGAGTGGAATTACTCTAGGTGTCACTTCATGGTAGTTGTCCCAAAGCTGTATGAACCATGCCTCCCGCGACTGAGTACCATTTTGCACTCATTGCAGGTGACTTGGTTCGCACGCGCCTTAGGACCATTACCACGAATGGTAAATAACCACCACACCTAAGAGTAATGCCGAGTGCTGGTAGTAGGGACTTCCACTACCTCATTCTCATCATCCTCTTCTTCCTCCTGTGCATCCTCACTCCCGTTCCCCTCTTCAGGCCCTTGGGGAGGTGGTGGTGGTGGAGGGGGTGGGGGGATGCTGAGGCAGATGCAGCACCAGGTGGCAGTAGTGGAGCCACGGAAGCCATCAGCTTGGCATTGAAAATCTGCAAATTGGCAGGAAAATTCACAGTGCTCTGTAGGATAGCCAGAAACACAATGCGAATGAGCTTTAGGGCGTGGTCTTTTATAGGGGTGCTTGTTCGCCGTTCGCGGACACGAGCGCTGTCCGCGGACAGATCGAACAGAAAAAAGGTTTCAAAAAGTCACAAAAAGTATGTAGAAACTCAGAATTACTATGTGGGACATGTTCTATGGTGAGTTTTTGTTGGAAAATATTATAGATTACTTGAAAATGTAGTTTTAAATTGTTCAGGGACACGAACAGTGTTCGCAATCAGAACAGACGCTGATCGTGGGTGCGGTCACATGATAGCTTCGCGAACATGTCCGCGAAGGGAGCGGGTGTCCGCAGGACACCAAATGCATTGAAACTATTTTGCGCATGCGCGTTGGTGTTCTACCGACACTGTTCGGGTCGTGGAGTGATTAAAAGTGCATCACAAGTGAAACTAACAGTTACGGACAGGCGTTTGTTCTTAGAACAGTTTCAACTTGTCTGCGAACATACGGACAGGCATAGCGTCCTTCGAACACCCCCATTTTGTTAATTTACGAACATTCCCGGACACTTGATGTTTTCTGAGAACAGTTTCAATCTTCCTACGAACAGTACGGACAGGCATAGCGTCGTCAGGACACCCCCATTTTGATTATTTACGAACACCCCAGGACACATAATATGTTCTAAGAACACTTTCATCTTGCCAGCGAACAATATGGACAGCGTCCTCAGGACACCCACATTTCGTCCATTTACGAACATTTCAGGACACTGCAAGTGTTCTTAGAACAGTTTCAACTTGCCTGCGAACAATACGGACAGGCAGAGCATCCTCAGGACACTCCCATTTTGTTTCTTTATGAACATTTTAGGACACAGCCTGTGTTCTTAGAACAATTTCAACTTGCCTGCGAACAATACGGACAGGCATAGCGTCCTCAGGAGACCTCCATTTTGTTTATTTACGAACATCCCAGGACACATAATATGTACTGAGAACACTTTCATCTTGCCAGCGAACAATACAGACAGTGTCGTCCGGACACCCACATTTCGTCCATTGACGAACATTTCAGGACACCGCGTGTGTTCTAAGAACAGTTTCAACTTGCCTGTGAAATTTGTGGACAGGCATAGCGTCCTAAGGACACTTCCATTTTGTTTCTTTACAAACATTTTAGGACACAGCCTGTGTTCTTAGAACAGTTTCAACTTGCCTGCGAATGATACAGACAGGCATAGCGTCCTCAGGACACTTCCATTTTGTTTCTTTACAAACATTTTAGGACACAGCATGTGTTCTTAGAACAGTTTCAATTTGCCTGCGAACAATACAGACAGGCATTGTGTCCTCAGGACACTCCCATTTTGTTTCTTTACGAACATTTTAGGACACAGCCTGTGTTCTAAGAACAGTTTCAACTTGTCTGCGAACAATACGGACAGGCATTGCGTCCTCAGGACACTCCCATTTTGTTTCTTTACCAACATTTTAGGACACAGCCTGTGTTGTTAGAACAGTTTTAACTTACCTGCGAACAATACGGACAGGCATAGCGTCCTCAGGATACACCCATTTTGTTTATTTACGAACATCCCAGGACACATAATATGTTCTAAGAACACTTTTATATTGCCAGCGAACAATACAGACAGCGTCCTCAGGACACCCACATTTCGTCCATTGATGAACATTTCAGGACATCGGGTGTGTTCTTAGAACAGTTTCAACTTGCCAGAGAACAATACGGACAGGCAGAGAGTCCTAAGGACACTCCCATTTTGTTTCTTTACGAACATTTTAGGACACAGCCTGTGTTCTTAGAACAATTTCAACTTGCTTGCGAACAATAAGGACAGGCATAGCGTCCTCAGGACACCCACATTTTGTTTATTTACGAACATCCCAGGACACATTATATGTTCTAAGAACACTTTCATCTTGCCAGCGAACAATACGGACAGCGTCGTCAGGACACCCACATTTCGTCAATTGACGAACATTTCAGGACACCGCGTGTGTTCTTAGAACAGTTTTAACTTGCTTGCGAACAGTACGGAAAGATATAGGGCCTCATTACACGGATGGCGGTATGGATTTACCGGTACCGGTAAAGTACCGGTAGCGGTAAATCCTTACCGCCTTACTACGAGGTCCCTTTGCGGGTTGGGGGATTTAACGCCTGCTTTTTGCAGGCGTTAAAAACCAACCTGCAAAGGGACCCAGGGAGCTAATTACGGTACCGCAATTTGCGGTACCGTAATTAGCGCCTTCCCCATTCCCATTATGCCCTATGGGGCAAAAATGAGGAAGGGCAATGGTGGAAGGGGGAATTACCGCCCTGCCAACCTTGGAATGGGGCGGTAATTCCCCTTTCCGCCAAGGCATGCCGGTATTTTACCAGCATGAACCATGGCGCTAATAGCGCCATGGTTCTCCGACATCCGTGTAATGAGGCCCATAGTGTTCTTAGAACACCTCCATTTTTGTTTCTTCACAGACATAACGGACACCCGCGCTGTCTGCGGACACCTGAATTGTTTTTTTTTTAAAAAAACAAGAAATGAATTAGGACACAATATAATACTTTTACTTTGTTTTACATATATGTTAAATTTATGACAGAGAAGGTGAGGCAGAAACTGAAACAAAAACAGGAGAATTAGGGGTTTCAATCGGATTTATATGAGGTGAAGAAGGAATGGAAGTCTCATAAAAACGTTTTGTTTCATGGAGAGGGTTTGGGGATAATTGACTGGGATATGGTGAGGGGGGACAGGTACATGTGGGACAATGATACGTAGTTGTTTGTTTGAAGTGATCCTCCACAAAGTTTTTCAAATTATTAAAATTTGCCAAGAGTAGGTCCATTTTTTCTTCTATGTGCTGAAGAGTCTTATCCAATACAGATTTTGCATTAGTATTTTCGATTTTTGTATGGTCTGTACAAAAAAAAAATATATGTTAAATGTGTATAAAATAATATTCATTAATTGGTTTATATAGTGAAGTGACTACCATTAGATTCACTATCTTCTGACATTTCCTCACGTGGGAAATGCTCCTCTAGCCACTCCAGAGTACTAGACATTTCTGTGAGAAAAAAAACATAATATCATTATTTTTTGTATCTAATACAGAAAGTTTATAAATATATGAATAAAATGCAGTACACTTACTATTTCAGGTAAGGTGTGTTCTGAGTGGTCGGTAGATCTGCTGTTGTTCTTAGTTGTGGAGTTTCTGTGAGGTAATCATGTTGGAAGCCTATCTTTCTTCTTTTGGTATATTCCATTTTTAGAAAATATTGTATTTAAATGAATGGTTAGTGTGTTATATATATGGGTTACACTTCTTATTTATTACTAAATATAATGTGTATGTGTGCTGGTTTGTGAATTTGTAAAATGTTCATATGTTATTACATAACAATTAAACATACCCCCCCAGACTTTTTGGGTAGTGGTGCTGTTGTCCGAACATGTCCGCGGACATTAAAAGAGTTTGCAGACATAAAATTCAGTAGAGGGGATTCAGTATGTTCCATATTACATGTACATAAAGTCAGAGTTATTATTGTTAAGTTGTGCTACTAAAAACCTATGATATTCAGTGAAAAAACTTTGTTAAAGGGACATTATGGTTAAGTTGCGCTACTAAAAACCTATGAAATTCAGTGAAAAAACTTTGTTAAAGGGACGTTAGGGTTAAGTTGCGCTACTACAAAACTATGAAATTCAGTGAAAAAACTTTGTTAAAGTGACGTTATGGCTAAGTTGCACTACTAAAAACCTATGAAATTCAGTGAAAAAACTTTGTTAAAGGGACGTTATGGTTCCAAGTAAAACCGAAAAACCCCTGAAATTCGCCAGTTATGGTAAGCTAAGCAACCATAACTTGTGCCACCACTGTGCACTGCTAAGACTAACACCCACGACATCAAAGATGACATCACAAATGTCATTGATGACATCACTGATGACATCACATGTGTATTTACTTTTCATGAAATGTGTGTACAAGGGATTCTTATTATAATGTTGAGAAAAAACTGTCAAGGATCGTTGGAAAAAATATCATGAGCTAATTAGTGCATTAAGCAATGCATTGATATAAATAGCATTCTATTATGAAGTTCTATCCAGTATACTAAGCTACCCATGCAGAAACATAGGCATTGTGTGCAGCATATATGATGAAGGTACAACATTCATAATGTTGATATGTTGAATAATGAAATGATAACTGTTTTCTTATTAGAGTTTTGCGTACTGTGAAATATGTAATAAGTAGCTAACAAAACCCACGTATTACATAATTGCATTATTACAAACAAAACACAAAGAGACAATAACACATACAAATATGGGTATATACAGGGAAAGTGAAGTAAGCAAAAAAGCAGAAGTAGTAGTAGAAATAATTCATAACCTAACTGATTATATTTATGTAAATAAATGATTGCTCTGTTTCAAAGCTGCTATTTATCCTATGTACATGTATTGCATGACGTGACTGGACCCTAAGGAAAGTAGTGTGAGTACAATGTATACAAATATGAGCATATATAGGGAAAATACAGTAATAAAAAAAACGGAACTATCAGAAAGTGCTGATAACTCTACTGATTATCTTCATGCACAGAAAGAATTGCTGTTTTTCAAGCTTGTGTCTTCTCATATGTATATGTTTCATATGATATGACTGGACCCTAAGGGAATTACTGTAAGAACATACTTGAAGGATAAGTCTACAAATATAGTATGTTTACAATTTTTAGTTCATGACTGTTACTGAAGAAATTACAAAGTATAAGGGGGCAATTAATTAAGTTAACAGGGAATGCCCTTCTTAGATCAGATGTGTAACATGAAGGTTTGGACAATTGCCAACTGTATTCAAGTTGAAGTGAGAGTAACCAAAGAATAGTCTGTTTTCCAAAGCCAGGTGAACAATCTGTTCTTTGGAATAAAACCACCGTGGTTGAGGGCACAGTTATTTCTCACAGAGAAAGAAACTTCTGTGGGTTTTAACACCCACAGGGGCAAGGCTGTGTAGGAAGACAGGACAGGATAGAATTGAATTCTAAATGACCCTTCCTAGTGGGCTCTTCTGTCCCTGTGTAGTGCTGCTGGGCCGCTTACAAAAACAGGGGATAGGATAAGAAGAGAGACTAACTACTTCTAGATGTTACGCACCATTCAACCTTGCATCAATGTGCCCATCGACTACTCTCTCCCCCTATGTGTTTGCATGTAGCAATTGCTGCATATGATAGATACCTTCTATACATGAGCAGTTTTTTTTTTTATCATCCTCCACTTGCCATATTAATAGAAAGACGGCCAAGTGGAGAGTGTTGTATTGTTTGTCTTTTGATGTTGGTCTAACACAAATTCTAAATGATTGCAACCTGACTTTGTGATAGTCCTTTTAAAACTATAGTGGACGGGGTGTGACAAACAATCCTTGGGCAAATAAACTTGTATACAACCCAGTGGATGTATGTTCTCCTCATCACGTAAACACAGTTTTTAGATCGGGTACTTGTCTCTTCCCATGCAAACACATAGGGGGAGAGAGTGGTTGATAGGCACATTGATGCAAGGCTGGCACAGTCATTTGTGAGAAACAATCAAGCTGTTCTGAGCAGAGGTTGGGTTTCGTTTCCTCCGATTATCTCACAAGCGCGACATATAACCGAAAGGATTTAGGAACAAGTCGCTAAGCAGAATAAGTTGACATCAATGAAACCCTTTGAACTAAATACAAAGCAATATAGTATTAGGGGAAAATTGAGCAAAAACAATAAATAATTTAAGGGGTATAGTGCCAAAACTGCTTGCAGTTACTGAAAAACCCTTTCATTAGCAATTACAGAAAGCAATGATGAATGTAAACTTCTTTTTTTGTGGTTGTGGTGATTATTTGCACCTACAGAGTTTGGCGCCCGCAGATTGGACAGTTTCGTACACACAGATGTCATGATATGGCTGTGTCAATAGATCCGAACGTGCAATTGCACTGTCCACAGACATAGCTATACAATGCCACAAAAAAAGAAGCCTCCTCTTTGAACCTATCTAACATTTCTAATGACTCTTCAAATAGGGTGCTACAGGGCTACATCTTACTGTTTTCTTGCACAATGTTAGACGTATTCAAATGTCCAACTGTGACGAAAATATAAAACAACAAAAATGACAACACTGTTAAGACTATGCCACAAAAAATGAAGCCACCTCTCTAAACCGCTCTAGAGTGTCTAATAACTCTTTAAATACAGTGTCCACAGCTTCAGATGTTTGAAAACTATGGCTGTTGCTAGCAGCACCTTTAATGGGTGGAGGTTGATTATGCACAACCACCGCTCTCAGCTACAGTAAACATATAAGACCACATATAAGCCAAAAAATACTGCAGCCCACTATGGTTCACACCATCGCATACAATTTCCAATACACATCATCCAGTCATTCCAGAAGATTCACACCAAATTATTTATCATAATTGATGTTCCCAAACTTCATATCCCACATTCTTTTTTCGTTTTTCTGTTCCAAAATGCTGCAGAGTCTTCAACCGATTAAACACATTATTATTACCCCGGGATGAAGTGGATGAAGATTTCCGGCAGATACATTGCATAAGAAAAAAAAGTCCCTGAGAAGGCCTATCGCTCATCCAAGTGGTACTGATGAACATACAACACATCTGTAGACACTTCATGAAAAGCCTCCTCTCTGAACGTCTTTACCATTTCTAATAACTCTTCAAATAGAGTGCTCTGGTGTTATCAGTGTTTGAATACTCTGGCTGTTGCTAACAGCCCTTTAATGGATAGAGGTTGATTTTGCACAACCACTGCTCATAGCTACAATAAACATATCAGACCACATATAGGCCAAAAAAGACTGTAGCCATTATGGTACAGACCATCTGATCTAATTTCCAATACACATCATCCCAAGAGACTCGCACCAAATGCTTTATTATAATTAATGTTCCTAATCTTCATCCCACATCTTTTTTTTTCTCAGTTCTGAAATGCTGGTGTGTCTTTAAACAAATAAATACATTATTAGTACCCTGGGATGAAGTGGATGAAAACTTCTGACAGATGCATTGCATCAGAAAGAAAAGATCCTGCAAAGGCCTCTCGCTCATCCAAGTGGTACACTAGAGAAAGGAGCAGCACCCTTCATGAAAAGCCTCCTCTCTGAATGTCTCTACCATTTGTGATAATTCTTCAAATAAAGTGCTCCAGTGCTACACGTGTTTGCGTACTCTGGCTGTTGCTAACAGAACCTTTAATGGGTGGAGTTTGATTCTGCACAACCACGGCTCACAGCTACAGTAAACATATAACACCACATGTAAGCCAAAAGGACTTTCCTCCAGTATGGGCCAGACCATCTCATGCAATTTCCAATACATATCATCCCAGGAGACTCGTACCACATGATTTATCATGATTGATGTTCCCAAGCTTTCTGACAAAACATTAGAAGGGCCACGTCTTAGTGTTTTCATGAACAATGTTAGACATAATGTCTAACTGGTGATGAAAATATAAGATAACACAAATGACAACTCTGAAAAGACAATGGCACAAAAAAGAAGCCCCCTCTCAAATAGAGTGTGCCAATGCTGCAGATGTTTGAAAACTCTAGCTGTTGCTAGCAGCACCTTTAATACGGGGAGGTTGATTATGAACATTTGAAGTCCCACAGTGTAGAACTTTGTTGCAGAATGTGTAAAGTACCTCCTCTGCCTCTTTCACGGAACAGTGTTTTTTAACTTTAAAGAAACACCAACTTTTAGCAGTGCTATTCATCTGAGGTGCCTTCTTCCTCAGTGGCAATGAATTCAGAAACCAAATGATAACATCATCACTGCTGGTACTCTTGTGTGCGGACATGTTAGAATGTCTAACCGGGAAGGAATATGTGAAACAATAAAAATGACAACATGAAAAAGACAATGCCTCAAAATATAGAAAATATATTAAAAAATAGGGAATGTTAGAAGGGCTACATCTTACTGTTTTCTTGCACAATGTTAGACGTATTCAAATGTCCAACTGTGACGAAAATATAAAACAACAAAAATGACAACACTGTTAAGACTATGCCACAAAAAATGAAGCCACCTCTCTAAACCGCTCTAGAGTGTCTAATAACTCTTTAAATACAGTGTCCACTGCTGCAGATGTTTGAAAACTATGGCTGTTGCTAGCAGCACCTTTAATGGATGGAGGTTGATTATGCACAACCACCGCTCACAGCTGCAATGAAAATGTAAGACCACATATAAGCCAAAAAAGACTGCAGCCCATTATGGGCCAGACCATCTTGTGCAATTTCCATACACATCATCCACATCATCACACCAAATGATTTATCACAATTGATGTTCCCAAGCTTCATATCCCATTCCATGGCAGACAGCTTCTTTTCTTCTTTTTTCAGTTGCGAAATGCCATGGTGTCTTCAATCGAATAAAGTCACTATTAGTGCCAAGGGATGAAGTAGATGAAAACCTCTGACAGATGCATTGCATCAGAAAGAAAAGATCCTAGGAAGGCCTCTGATTCATCCAAGTGCTACTTCTTGAGATAGGAGCACCACATCTGTAAACACTTCATGTAAAGCCTCCTCTCTGAACCTCTCTAGCATTTTTAATAACTCCTCACAAAGAGTGTTCTGGTGCTGCAGGTTTTTGAAAACTAGCTGTTGCTGGCAGCACATTTAATGGGTGGAGTTTTGATTCTGCACAACCACCACTCACAGATACAGTAAAGATATAACACTTCATATAAGCCAAAAAAGGCTGTCACCCACTATGGCCTAGACCATCTTCCAATGCACATCGTCCACATCATCCCAGGACACTTGCACCAGATAATTTATCATAATTCATGTTTGCAATTTTTGTGACGGAACATTTTCATGTTTTCTAACTCAAACTAATTTCTACTGTCCATAATTTCTCTTAAATATTCAATATCCATTTTAATTGATTGTACTTCTTTTCCAACATTAACTAATTGTCCTTTTAATTGTTTTAATAAATCCAAGATTAGTTTTGTGAGTAGTCCTTGTAGTGCTTCTTCTTTGATTCTTCGGCATATTACAAAACTTCTTCACCTGTTTGAAAATATTCGAAATATTTTGAAACAATTGAAGATATGATACACTTTAAAAATAATTGTGTTGGTTGTTTAAACAATTTATAGTAGACAGACTATCTATATGTGTTTGGTGACTAATATTTCTTCCTTAAAATATTATTGTTAGTCTCATTTTACCTACATAAAGAATGGACTTACATAATGCTGCATGTGGTGTATTTCTTGTTTATTTTGTATTTATTTCTTTTGTAGAATAATTATCCTCCATCCATTGCATGTAGTTTTCTGCTTTAGTGTGGTAGCTAGACATACAGCTTGTCACGTCAAATATTGCTATTAGAAATAGAAAAACTGTAGAAATAGCAACCATTCAAAGAGTGAACACACTTTCTATTTCATTCCATGGCAGAAATCTTTCTCAGTTGCAAAATTCCAGTTTGTCTTCCGAGCAAATAAAGACACTATTACTACTCCACTCTAATGTAACACAATCTGAACAACAATAAATCCACAGCCAGGGGGAATCCCAGTGTCACATAGTGCCCCATCTTGTCACTTCCAAATTGGAATTAGAAATAGAAAAACAGTACATGAGAACAGATAATCGAATATTTATATTACCTTCCTGATTCATTATTCATTGTCTATATCGTGGGTAGCTACCAATACCATGTTAAGTACGTCAGATGCTGTTCATTTTTTTTAACCTATCTGGGAATGTATTTTTTTGAGTGATGTTTATATATGCCAATAAAAATATAGATTATATTATATCACTCTATTAGGACTTTTCCTGCATAGTACATATTTATTACATGAGAGTGACGTGTAGTTTTAGGAGATTGTGCTATTTTTAGGGTACATTTATTCTTGTATTAGATATTTCCAACATGCAGCCCATTTTTGAAGGAGAGGATTTTTATTGTTCAGAATACTTAGACATTGCCAGATGGAAAAGCCGGAACATGTGAAGTAGATACTATTGTCAAAGTCAACTGTTCATTAATTATTGGTTGCATTGCACTGGGGGAATCACCTACTCGACATGCAGCCAATTTCCATACAAATAACACATGAGCCCCAAGCATTTTATTTTTTGTAGTGCTCATGCAATTTCCAATACGCATAATCCACATCATTTCAGGAAACTTGCACCAAATAATAGATCATAATTAATGTTCCCATGCTTTAAAACAGAACATTAGATGGGCCACTCTTCACATACATGAAAGAACTATAAAGTTCCTTTAAGAAACATATTTCTGCAACACATACTTATGTCTGTTGTTATCAGCAGTGCATACTAGGGCTGGAAATCATCATTCAATTGCCTATGCCATAAGGCTCCACCATGTCCCCAGCTGAACCAAACAAGCCCTATTATTCCCTGCACCTACCCTGCATCCTAGTTCACTGTGCAGTATACAATACTAATGTAGCCAATGGCCACTGCTCATGGCTTGCAGCCATGGCAAGTCTCCAAATCCAGCGTAGGCATCAGCCATGCTGCATACCCCAATAAACAGAGTGCACATTTGCATTTGCCGAGGGTCAGGCCCACTACCCAGACACCAAATGTATAACACTAGATTTTCTACTTACAGTCTTACACTTTGGAAAAATGAAACACAACACATATTTCCAAAAACATGCCTGCAGGTCCTTGCAAATGCTCATCACGCAATTTTGTTGTAATCTAGTCCACCAATTTAGGCTGTAACCACAAGCAAAATAGGTTTTCCCATTCAAACCTACCTCTTCGGCCATGCCGCATGCCCCAATAAGCATATTACAGTGCACATTTCTTCTTCCTGACAACCAGGCCCATTGCCCAGTCACCAAAGTTATATCACTGTGTTGTGCACTTACTATTTATACTTTAAAAAAAACACAGGACGTATTTGCAAAACCATGCTTTCCAGTTCTTGCTGACCCTCTTCGTGCATATTTTTTTGCAATCGCATCCAGTACCTGTACCTACGAGTAATTTTTTTCCCCTTTCAAATCTATCCCCTTTAACCCCATTGGTCATCCCTCATGGTCTTGCCATTAGCAAATATTGTCAAGGTCATGACCTTATGCCATGACCCGGACAATCTGGCCCATGCCCACAGACAATACCTGAGTCACCACAGATATATCACTATTTTTTGTACCTACGTTATGACACTTGTCAAAAATGAATCATGCTTTCAGGTCCTTGCCAATGCTCCTTACACGACTTTGCTGGAAATCCGCCCGTTTTATTTTTTCAAAACTGTCAAAATGTTTGTACATACAATAGTAAAATAACTTAGCCCCAACTTCACAGAATCCATTCAGACTTTGTACAAACATTCAAGGTTGGGGCTATAATCTTTCTGAAAACTTTTGTCCACATTTGTCAAATGGCAAAAAAGTTATAAGCCATCTAAACATGTTGAGACTACCCCTCTAATTTTGCGTGCTTGTCACAGGATCCCACCAAACTTTGCAAAAACATGTATATCTAGGTCTAAAATCTTTCTGCAAACTTTTCTGCAGATTCATCCAGTGGCACCACATTTATAAGCCTTTACAATATTTTGGGACCTTGCCTCTAATTTTGTTTCTCCTTGAAAAAATAGCATCACACTTTGCATTCAGAATCAGGTCTAGAATGAAATTCCTGAATTCCATGCAGTTTCATTGGGCGGCGCCAAAGTTGTAAGTCATCCAAAAACTGCTTTTCACCAACCTTGTATTACACAAATAAGCATAAATGCCCCCGAACATCTAAGATGTTCGTGGACATCACAGGCATGTCCGGGACTGTGTGCCCAGTAAGCTGCCATTGACAGCTGCCAGTATTTCTGTAGCAAATACCAGTACAGCAACAAGAACATTAAAACTAAAACAGTGTTTCCTATTTAAACTGTTGCACATGTAAACTTCAAATAAACCATCCCAATGTTTCACAACCTCTAATTTCTGTACTAAAATAGCATTCCCTAACACATACTGCGTTTTACTTAATAGTAGTTGCATAGCAGTAAGCCCAAAGCCAATGGGGAATTCCTGCACATCTGATAGTGTCCCAAAGTCTTTATTGAAGCCCTCACAGTAGTAAAAACTTTTAACTATGAGCACACTAAATATCAACAAACACATCTTTTTAAAACAAACACATTTTTATATCACCCCAAAAATCACTTTAATACACACCACAAGTGATTAAAAAGCACTGTATATAAAATCACATTTCTACTGCTCTGCGATAAATCTTTTATTTTGAAAACAACAAGCATACCTTATGATTGTATATCTTGCACCTCACTAAAATTCTATTTCTTTCCTAATAAACAACTCTCAATAATTATTCCAACTCATTTTCTACATGTACAACAGCAGCACTTCATTGTTAACAAAGTTGTAAGCCATCCAAAAACTGCTTTTCAGCCAACCGTTTAATACACAAATAAGCATAAATGCCCCGAACATCTAAGATGTTCGTGGACATCACAGGACTGTCCGGGACTGCGTGCCCAGTAAATTGCCATTGACAGCTGCCAGTATTTCTGTAGCAAATAACAGTACAGCAACAGGAACATTAAAACAAAAACAGTGTTTCCTATTTAAAACTGTTGCACATGTAAACTTCAAATAAACCACCGAACATTTTACAACCTCTAATTTCTGTACTAAAATAGCATTTCTTAACATTCTGTGTTTTACTTAATAGGAGTTTGCATAGCAATAAGCCAAAAGACAGGGGTGGCATTCCTGCATCTGATACTGCCCCAAAGTCTTTTTTGAAGTCCTCAAAGTAACTATGGGCACACTAAATATCAACAAAAAAAGTCTTTTGAAAACAAACACATTTTTATATCACCCCAAAAATCACTCTACCACACACCACAAGTAATTAAAAAAGCATTGTAGATAAAATCACATTTCCACTGCTCTGCGCTAAATCTTTATTTTGAAAACAAGCATACCTCATGATTGTATATCATGCACTTCACTAAAATTCAATTTCTTTCCTAATAAACAACTTTCAATAATTATACCCACCCATTTTCTACATATACAGCAGCAGCACTTAATTGTTAACAGATACAGTAAAAAAAACAAAGAAAACCACAGAGCCCCATTATGAACATATTATCAAATCAAACTTTCAACACAACAATGACCAACAACTGATTAATGCCAATCATATTTTATCCCAGGTAACATAAACCGTACAGTGGGAGTCCTGCAGTGAAAATGAGAAAAGTAGACAAAATGGGGAGTTTTAAACTTTCCATAATCAAAACCACAAAAGAGGACTTTATTATAGGAAAACTAATTACATGGCTGACATGTTCACTGCAACCTATCACAATGAAGTACACATTAACAACTTTAACACTATCCAATCAGAAACACCAAAACACATACAAACCCTGCTCAGCATCAAACGTAGCCACGGATATTGAACCTGGCTACAAAGCATACTTGTAGCTGCAGGTACATGTACATTTTTCTGCAAGCCCCAGATCAAAGTAAAATGCCCTTGAAACCTTCAAATTAAATAAGGGAACAACCCAGTGCATGAAATAATCCACACAAATAAAAATCTGTACTGTATCATCCACATAAAAGTATGATTATTGCACAGATAATGTATATTTATAGACGCAGCTGTAAATATACCTGTGGGTCCAGCCGCAAAGAATGGAATGCAGAATAGTATTGATGTGCCTACGCACATGCTTTTTTATAGATGTAGCTATACAAGAGCCCCTCTTGGATGTCTGCTGATAGCCATTGCTATCCGTAAAAATGTTGAATTCAATATTGCATTTCCACTGCATCAAACTCCAAAAACTGTTCGCAATATGCATAGATTTGATTTAAACCATATAAAACACTATTTTTTTCAGCTTGCTGGTGCGGTGGGAAAAGAGAAGCCCGCTTTTCAAAGAAACCAAAGAAAACAAGGGTAACAAACAAACAAGTTGGTTTTGTAGAAGTTTTTAGGCTGGTTTTTTATTCATATAATGTTTTTGTTTTTATAGTGGTATCTGCTGTATGTGTGCTATACATTGAGCCTGTTTTTCAACACATCTCTTAGAGGCACAGGAGGAAGAGAAGTATAAAGACACAAACAACAAATGAAACCAAAGATGTCGCTTGCCAAACAGATTTCACAATGGAGCAACTACTAATTGGGGCATAGCGTGGTCCAGTCAATAAGCAGACTTGTGATGCCCAATGGCCGGAAACTGAATGGAATGTGACTGGTGATCTGTGCAAAGTGTCCATAGAACATTGCTGCCATGTGATAGCTGAACAAGGTGAAACTGAATCAAATGAAGATGCATTGCCATTCCTCGCAGACCCCTTGACACAATCTACACCCGCTAAAAATTTTCCACCCAAAAAACGTTCTATGTTACCTGTTTCTCCAGTTCGTGTGCAAATATCACAACCTGAACTAACAGAAACTGAAGCTTCAAGGCAATTGACCGAGAAACTTGCTAAAGACCTTGACTTCAGTTTGCTTAGCTTGGGCGATTTATCCACCACACTTGAGTCACAAACCAAATCCATGCCGGACGATTGGCTAATAAAGGAGCAAAAATACATTGTATTCAACAGCTGACTGCTAGAGATTGTACAAATGCTGAAATGTGTCCATACATTGAGGGGGAGCATATGCGGGCAGCCATTGGTAAATGTGTCTTGTGTATTACAAGGCAAGAAACATGAAAGTCCAAGCCAGCTGTGTCCACTTCCATAATACATTTTCATGGTCCGCTCAACCGATGTTGAGCAATGTGCCGGCTGAAAATCTACTATGTTCAGCAGCTTTACTTTACAGCGGGTCGACTTTCGGTAAGATTTCCAGTTTCTTTCAATTTGTGGAAGTTGAGTTCCTTGCTAAAACCCAGCACTACAAATATCAAAGGGAAATCTCATTCCCTGCTATTAGTCAAGCCTGGCAAATTGAACAGATCTCAATTGAGAGCACATTCTCCAGCAAAGATGGCGACGGACAGTGTGACAGCCCCGGATTTTCAGCAAAGTTCTGTATATACCACTTTCAAGACATGGAGTTCAGTGATTGTGCAGGTGTCCGAATGTACATCTTCTGTGGCCAGGGAGAAACATGGTTTCATCAAATCGTCGAACATCTTCAATCGAGGGGAATATACATTAACCTCATAGCCACTGACCGGCATGTTTCAATAGCCAAGGCCATGCAAGAGCAGTTTCCAAGCATTCGTCATCAATTTGTTATATGGCGCATTGCCAAATCAGTCAATAAAAAAATGATAGCTGCTGGCAAAATAAAATAGTTCGGAAACTATTTTAAAGTGGTGTCAGTCTATCATCAACCATCTTTGGTGGAGCTCCAAAACTTGTCATGGGTCTATAGAAATTCTACTTGAAAAACAGCCTTCATTGATGCACATTGTCCCAATGTGCACTCATGGACAGAAAACCAACATTTTCATGAATGTGCACATGGACCTTTATCGAAGGAGCAGGAACGCAAGAAGAAGTGGTTGGTGCCATGTTCACCGCCACCCAAAGCTTTTGAGAAGATTGTGTTTGATAAAACTCTTTCTAGAGACCTGAACAGACCATCAGAATTCTGTCATACAGTTGATTTGAGGTGTTCCATAACATTTGCCTAAAGTACAGGCCCAAAAGGTTTCATTTTGGCATAGACGGTATGGAGGCCAGAACAACATTAGCTGTACTTGTGCACAACGAGAACATTGGGAGGGAACAAGCAAAAAAAAGCCAGAAACTTTGGGATGCTTCGTTACCTCTTGGCCTTTACAAAACAAGGCAAACAGTGGGTGGCCAAGCCAATATACCACGAAATGGAATTCAAATTTGTGAAAGATCTGACATTAACTGTATTGGCCATGCATACTCATGGAATTGATCCAGAGTTTGTTCCTAGGACAAATACAATGCCACAAAACATTGCTAACGAGCCCTGTCCACCTAATACGGAACTTATTGAAAAGATGACTTCCAGATTTAAATGATTTGTATCTGTTTTCATAATGTGTTCACAATAACATTTTCGATATGCTCCCCAATGTTTTGGACATTGTACATCAACAATCAAATGCTATTACACTGAATTTCAATGCTATAAAAAGTATTTTAAAAGTATTTAACTATGCAGATGTAATCAGGTCTATGATTTATTAATGTATATCTTTTATCTTCCCTTCATTTATATTACTGGTCCTCAATCGATGAGACACATGTCTGTGGTTGCTATTGGTGCTATATTTCTGAATAGAATTGCCGTAGTACATTGGTGTTGCACTGCCCATTTGGGTTGCTGAAATACCTATTTGCCATCAGTCCAAGTTATACTGATGCTTGGTGTCTGTCAAACCCTCTGCTAGACCTAAACCACATCCACACATGCAGTGCATACACTGGCGTTGATGGCCTATGGTGGCTAAGATTTTCATAGCAATGATCAATCGCCTGACCTGTGTCAACCCTCAACCTCATAAGTAACAGAATGTTTTGCATTGTTGATGTATTATTTTTTTAGACACCTTGGCAAGCGGACACCTTTTTACACACTCACAGAGTATTTTAGTCTTTTGAAGTGTGTGATTTTTTGGGTTCTCAATAGCTCTACATAGCTAACTATAGACCATGAAGACCTTGCCCCCCAACCTTGACTCCAACACCCCCTGTGTGCTCATCTTACTTGATCTCTCTTCTGCCTTTGATACGGTCAGCCATGCCATCCTGCTCAATCATCTCCGTGATAACCTGGGCATCACTGTTTAGGCCCTGGCGTGGCTGACTTCTTTCCTCTCTGACCGTCCCTACCAGGTTCTACTTGGGTCTTTCCTCTCCTCTATCTCTATCTCTACCTGTGGTGTTCCCCAGGGGTTTAACCTCTCTCCCTGGCTGTTTAACCAATACCTGGCACTTCTTGGCCACCGCATTTCAGTGCTCTGCCCCAATTTCAAGTGCTAGGCGGATGACACTCAGCTCATTTTCCGGCTACCCTCAGCCACCTTTTTTCCCTCTCTCATCTCTGACTGTCTGCCATCCAGGAGTGGTGTGCTGCCAATGATCTCTGCTTTAATGCCAATAAGACTGAGATTCTCCTCATCGGCACACCCGCTCCCTCCTTTGCTGTCACTCTCTGTTCGGCCTCTCTTGGCCCTCTTCCTGCGCCCACCTGTGAGGCCAAAAATCTTGGAGTCATCTTCGACTCCACACTCTCCTTCTCTCCTCACATCTCTGACTTCTCTAAGAAGTCACACTACCAGCTACACCTCCTCAGAGGTATTCTTCCTTTCCTCTCCTTCCCCCAGAGGCTCACTGTCTCCAGAGCTCTGGTTCTCTCTAGGCTGGACTACTGCAACAGCCTCTTTATAAATCTGCCTGCCTCTACTCTCCGGCCTCTGCAACTTATTCAGAACAGGAATGTGAGACTTGTTCTTGGCCTCAAGCCCAGGGATCGTGTCCCTCGGGGACTGAAATCACTGCACTGGCTCCCAGTGGCTGCGAGGATTAAGTTCAAACCCCTCTGTATTGTCCACAAAGCTTTCTGGGGCCTGGGGCCTCAATACCTTCAGCTCTCTCTTCCTAAATATCTTCTTTCTCAAGCTGTTTGCTCATCCGCCTCAAACTCCCTCATTGCCAGTCGCTTCTTCAAGCAACAAGTTTGCGGTAGATCTCTCTCTTCGGCTGGGGCCCCCCTCTGGAACAGCCTCCCTGCATCACTGAAACTTGAGAAGAACCATCTCCGGTTCCAGAAGCACCTCAAAACCTTTCTCTTTGCTTATGCTTTTTCTCCTCCTCTCCCCTGCTGAACCCCTGTCTGAAACTGCACTGGTTACCTGCCTACCCTCTGATCTCGGGCCCAGACCCCCTCCCGCGCTGTTCGCACACCTGCACTGCCTTCCTGGCAACCCCTGCACTCTGGACTGTCGCTTCATCCCTACAGTCCCTCTACCAACACTTGACACCTGATGTCTGCACTTACCCTTGCACTTGCCATCAGTTGGCCATACTTACTCTGTGATTAGTCTATTATCCTTTGTACTGCACTATCTCCTGCCCCTGTTCCCCTCTCCTTTGCACTTCCCCCTTCCCCTTCCCATGCACTTGCACGATCTGAATGACACCTGGCCTAGTAGGATCGCTGTTTGCCTTCCATCTGTTCCCCCTCCCTTGCCTTGTCGCACCTTGAAACACTTGTGTATAGGCACATTATAAATGCCATATCATATCATATCATATCTCATATCATATCATATCATATCATATCATATCATATATCATATCATATCATATCATAGTGTCCAAATTGTCTTTTCAAATGTATCCTCTTTGTCACCTTTTTGACAATAAGTGCCTGTTGTTGCTAGGTTGCCATACAGTGCAACACTGTGTTTTACTTTGCATGAGCCCCGCTCTGTGTCCTTCATTTGTGTTTTTCCCCGCCTACCTCACCCAGCCTTCCTCTTCTCTCCTCTCCCTACCTACTCTATGGTGCTCTCTTTCTCCCCTATCTTTTCTAACTACTTCTCTATCGACTATCCTGCTCTCCTCACTAAATCTGGTAGGAAGAAGTTTAAAAAAGAAATCCTAGTCTCCTCATCTTTAGAATGCCTCGTCTGCAGGTTCTCTCTCTCTCCTGGCCATTCCCTTATTGTGGCTACCATCTATCTCCCACCTGGTCATATCTCCTCCTTCCACTATGAGAGGAAGGACCTCTCCTCTTCCCTCCTGGTCTTGACCATTTAACTCCTCCTTCTTGGAGACTTTAACATCCACTTGAATGCTTCCTGTCCTTCATCCGGAATCATGGAAACTGTTTCTGTATCCCTACAGACCCCTATCCCCCTACCTGATGTCTGCACATACCCTTGCACTTGCCACCAGCTAGCTGCACTTTTTATTTATTGTCTTAATGTACTTATTTTCACTGTTTATCTTATGCACTGCACCACCCTCTTCCCTTTTCATCCTCCACTTTCCCCCTTGCCCTCTACACTGCACTTGCGCAATCTCAATGTCACCTGGCTTAGTAAGATCATTGTCTCTGTCTTCCCTCTATTCCCCCTCCCTTGCCTCGTTGCGCCTTGAAGCACTTGTGCATAGATGCGTTACAGATGCCATATCATATCATCACACCATATCATAGTTTGTTTTAGACAGACACAAAAGGAATCTTAAGTCGCACCAGCCTTTCAGTGGCTTGTAGTATCGGTTTACTTACTTTGAGTGTAACTGTTGTCCAAAACTAACTTGAAATAATTGCTTCCCCTACTCTGTGGAACGAAAAGCAACTGTAATTGCATGTTACACCCCAAGGTCCAACTCCCCTAGAATGACAGTTATCCAGAATACAATTCATATGTTTATATCGTGCCTATTATATGAGTATCAGACGATCAGAAAAATGTATTGTCCCGTTTATTAGACTATGTGATTTCTTGCTGAGAGGCACGGTACAACGGATAGGATCTAGTAAAGGAATTCAGTGTTAGCTGGGTTAGTCTGCGTTCACCAGCTTTTTTCACATTTTGAAATCTGATCTGCCATCAAGGGCACATCCTACTCGAATAGTGGGAACCAATTCTTCATCGCCTCAGGCCCATTCCTGACTTGCTACGGCCTTTCCAAGAAGAAACTCTTTTTGCTTGACCGTCGAGATTGAGCGCTTTTGCTCACAACTGAAATGTTGAGCACAAGGCTACGACTTCTCAGGTCTGCCTCAGAAAGTTAGGAACGAATCAGAAAAATTGTCTAATGCTGATCTTCACTTACCCGAGGCACTTGCATGGGCGATTGACACAAGGACTAGTCGGATCATGAATTCAACTAACTTGGTTTGGGCAAGCAGTGTAACCTGTCTCGCTTGAGCATACACAGGGCTGCCTCAGGTGGTATAGATAGTCTGAACGGATGGACATGCATACATTATAGAAGATGGTGTACAACTGAAGGCTGTCCCTGTTACGCTCACAACATAATGAATACATACCTCTTGGGAAAGAAGCCAAGAGATAGCTTGCAGGGTTTAACAAGGTCAACTTTGACTGAAAGTAAAAACAAATCTTCAAAGGTGTCTGCTCTTCGAGAATGTTGAGACTCCAGAATGAATGTTATAGCCCATAGAAAGGCCACAGCGTCGTGAATGACATTGCATATAGGTTCATAACCCGCACTAGTGATCGGTAAAAAGGTATTCATGATCGCGCGGTATTGGTGGATGGCTGCAAACAATTTGTTTATTTTTCAGGTGTATTTTTCGGGTGCCACATTGGTCAGCTGGGCTCATCGCTCCCATGCAGTGAAGATCACTTCGTGGGGTGATGCTTGTGGGGTTAGAAGAAATTAATCAGTTCACACTGACCTGTCTTGTCCGGTATGTTTTATTATTGTGGCATTCTTTCACAAAAACGAAACCTAACATTCATACACACTGAAAACAAGCATCAATTGTTATTTGACCATGGACGAAAGGGAGCAATCACTATGCTCGAAGGACAGAAGGTGCCAAACACATGCAAAAATGATAACATTTACTACTTTGAAAGTGGACTTTGGGAATTTTAGTTTCAATTTATGCAAACCGTTTTTCTGAGCGGACATTCTGAGTTACACCAAGAGAATGGAACTGCCAAACATAATGTAAGTGCAGCTAGCCATAATATTTTTGCGATTAAAAACGGCATTTGTGTTGTATGCATACAGAACCAGACAGCGACATGCAAATATGCCATTTGACGAATGTAGTGGCGACAATACCTTGTATCGTTGATTAAATTTATACAGCGAGATATTTAAAAAACTGATTGCGTAACCTGCGGTTTGTTTATAAGTCTACTAATAATTATTTGTGTATAGTTTAAAGAGGAATGAGTAAAGGTTTGAATTTTTGACTGGTATTACTTACTGAAATTGTTATGGGTTGTTAGTTTGAGCATATTCTGATGATTATTCATCGACGACCCGCAACCACAAATTGTATTCAGGCTAGTGATATCTAAACCACTTCATCCCATGGAATATCAGGGCGTGCTATCAACATTGCATTGTTGGATGTACCGGGGGTAGTACATTCTCCAAGGGAACTTGGTTAGCTTTTTGATACATAATATTCCAAGTTCCATTATAATGCCATCTGTCTGTTATTCCATATATCCATCAGCTTGTGCATCCATTGGGAACTATACCTACTTCACAGCACTAAACTTTCATGCACATCGTAGTCTCAAATACTACCCCATGTTCTCTGTGTGTTCATTATTTGTGTTTTGTGTTTGTTATTAGGTTTCAACTGGTGCAGAATTACAGGGTAAATGGATACATTTGAATAAGGAACGGCTACTAAAATATATTTTTATTATGTTATGCACACAGATATATTGTGCCGTTCTGTGAATGCCATAGTTTCCTTCTGCCGTGGGATGGTTTCTTCAGCCAACAATGGCAGATATGCCTAAAAGCCTCGATTTGCATCACCCTCATGTGGGACGATAGACCGGGACTGATATGCCCTTTGGCGGTACCAGCGACAAGGAGCAACCTGTTATCGTTTACGGTCTGGCAAGAAGCTGATGCCAAAGCCTTGGGATTGAAGGTGCATCCAATCTGCATCTTCTCCTGAAAGGAACAGCATGTGCGTCATTATAAAGTTTTGATGCTCTAACCCAAGGACATACAACAATTGGTCTTTGATCGAAATAAGCGGATCATGATAATGTTGTTTTGGAGCGTTCTTTGTTAAATAAAAGCACTTGCTAAATTGCATATGAATGATGTTTCCTTTAACAATATTGTTTTCAAATGCGATTTAGGACGCACTACCAGTGGATGTGTGTGTTGATCTTCTGGGTTCTGCATTAACTAACGTTATGACGTGGGTGATGACTGGGCATGTTTGGCTTTGCTGACTACTAATGTCATGAAAATAGGCACAGCATATCGTTTGGAATAGTGATCACAGCTTCAGGGGCAGGTGATACGATTTAGTGCCGCGAGGGCACTCGAATTTAGGGCGATGCAGCAACAGATACGATTAGCACAAGATGGTTGCACCCATCCCATTGTTTTTTTCACAATTGTAAATGTGAGGAAGTCTAAGGTAAGATGCATAGGATTTTTTTTTACGATCCATCACAGTATGCTTAAAAACACTTACCTGAACGCTCGGGACAATAACATTTTTGAGCGCTCTATCCCTTTAATGGACAGATGTCTTCTTTCAAACACTTGGCTCTGAAGCTGTCAGCATAGAAAATCAGGGTGCCCATACCATGGTAAAAATAGACCTAACTGATAATAGAATATTTCATATTGCCTACCCTGCTTCACAGAAACTGTGTTTCATATATAAGTTATATTATGTTATGCTATGTAAGCCAGAATTTATACTTCACCCATCATGACCATAATGGTTTTACGGCAACCTGACCTTGTCCAAGTGGTGGCACAATGTGACCCCACCAAGGTGTCACCAGACGTTGGTCTGTGAATAGGGAAGAATAAGGGTGGGATTGGGTTGGGGGTAAGGAAAATGGAAAAGGGGGATTAGGGAATGTACGTGACAACTGAGTGAGAGAAAAACACTTCAAATGCAGGGACGGGAAAGTGCTTGTGGTAGCATAGATTAATATTTTAACTGTGGTTAGTTACCAGTTAGGGGGAGAGTAAATGTCAGTCATTTATGTCTAGGTTTTAAGCAGGGCTTTAATGTGAAGGCAACAGCTAGACCTAGGTTCTAGGTACTAGATGTAGTTGGTGTCTGGTTGCATGGTGGATTTGAGAGGTGCTCAAGTGGTGTGGAGGCTTTTCCTAGATTGTTTTTTAAGAAACAATCCCTGCATCAGAGCCAGAATTTGGTTTGCCAAGCCCGCTGGCAGACATGTCAGTGCCAAGACTTGGATGTGTATAGATGTATGCATTGGGAAGGCATAAGGTAAGGGATAGAGGAGAACGGTATCCATGATGAGCCTGAGTCCAATAAATATTACATTCCAGAGACTACGAGCTATACCATACTTTTTGAGGAAGATGAAGAATATAGCTAAGAGCTGTAATCTCCAGATAATGAGGGATTAGAAAACTTTTCAGACCTAGAATATGACCCTTGAGCAGTTACTGAGACTAATGTGGAACTAGTTGTAGAAGCCGTCCTTCAGATGAATGGTATACTATAATATGATCTGTGTAACACAGCATACAAAGGGAATGGACTATCCATGTGCATGGGAAGCAGCACAGGAAAGTCTCACCTCATTGCCATTCTTAGGGAGGAAGCCTCTACCTTCCATGTATTGCAGTCTTCGCAAGGAAACCCAAACTCTGCACCCCTATCCTCTCAAAGCACTCAACCCCAGGATTTGTTTGCAAGAAAACAAAGGGGGAGGGTAGTGCCACACTGAAGTTAGTGATGCTCCTTCTGCTAAAGTAAACTTCTCTCCTTGTTGCTCTAATGTCTTAGATCTCATTCTATTCAGAACCAAGAATGAACAAAGGACTTCCCAAAAGGCAGGATCAAGCTGTTCAACAGTGCTCAATTCTCATTTGTCTTCTGTTAGTACAGAATCCCAGATCCTCCCCTCTCATGACTCCCAATACACATTCAAGGCAATCTCAAAATCACGCTGCACAGCTGGGAGTCCATGGGCTCAAACACTCACCATCCCATAGGACTGATCACCTTATCTTTCTGCTAGTTTGCTCCCAATGGCAGGTCCTCGTTCTTCACTGAGCCCTAAGTTTTCACACTCATTCCACTGAGCCACCAAGTTTCACAGCAATCCCCACTCACGCAGGCTCAGGTAGCCCTCCATATTCAATTAAGCCCTCCCCTTATGCTATGTGCAAGGCATGCAAATAGCTGAATTTACCCAGTGGCTATCTTGTGTAGAGCAGTTTATATTGTGTATCCTCATATAGCACCCCACACAGTATACCCCTCCACCAAGTGCTACAGTTTTCATGGGAATGTTCACTAAAAGGTCCTCTCCTTCGTTTTCTTTTGGAGTCGAGGCACTCACGAGGCACATGGAACTTTGCAACATTTCACTGTCCTGAAGCTACGTGCTAAATGGTCCCAAAAATATAGCATTTTGCATGCACTCGAATTTCGGTTGGAACTTATTCAGTCTCATATGTTGCAGTTATGCAGTCTCACTCACACACAGTCTCTGTTGTTTCTTAGAAGCACACACACACGCATTATGCCTCAAAGGAATTAGCTTTCCATCTAAAGCATTTGCTGCACTTAAATGGCACACCCTCCTTTTTGCAACGAGCAGTGGTCCAAGTCAGCGGTAGCAGAAGGGAGCGGTGCTCCACTACTTTTTTTAATTATCTTTTACAGCTCCTATACTTTTATTTGAAAAAGAAATCGTTCCGGAATGGTTTCGTTTAAAAATAGAAGTGTAGGAGCAAGTTGAAACCTGCACTTTCAGAGCACTGCACTGAACGTTCCCTTAAACAGCAGGTGCAAGTGTTTGGGGTGTGTATTTTGTGTGGGAGGGGGCGTGGTGATGGGGTTTGTGGGAGTGGGTGCAGACCAGCAGGGAACATAGTTCCACTACTTCTTTTCGTACACTTCGACCACTGGCGACGAGACCACAGTGGGATCGGGCTTGCCTTTGATGGTCCAACGCTCCTCCATGACTTCCTTCCAGTTGCTTGCTTCTTTGATGGTGAAGTCCCACACAGAGCACGACGTCCTGTTGTTGGAAGTTGAGCAGGCTCTGTTCTTACTTAGGGTTTGCAGGGCTGCTGTATTCAGGGCCCCACACGCCCATTTAAATCGTGGACTGTTTCAATTTCTCAAACGGAACTGTTCACTTGCCACATGTGTTCTGAGGGTGCACTGACTGTGCGCTCCTGCTGCACATGCGTAGAGTGCACTCTGCCACTGAAAACAATGTAAATGCCACTAAAGGCCTGCTAAAGCACAGTGGCATGCTCAGGGCTAGAGGGTGGGGTGGGATTGGGGGTCGGGGGTATTACCGTGGCCCCAACGCCCTTAATGAACAAGCCACGACTACACTTCTGTGCATTCGGCATGCCACACTTTAAAAATCACAATTTAATAAAAGTGCACCCAACCAATACTGTTTTCACAGAAATAGTTAACATTGGGATGTGAAATTATGATGTCCACAGAACAGCCTAAAGAGGATGTGTTTGAAAATATGTATTCCGTGAAGGTCATATCGGTTTGATAAGAGAGCAAGTTTAAAGAAGTATTTTTTATTCCCATAAACATAGTGTAAATGTAAATCGCAAGCAACCCTTTCCTTCTGCAATTGAACAGTGGCATTCAAATGTGATATGAAAGGGGACAGTCATTTATCTTTGTTCAATACAATCTGAAAGCCATTTTCACAGGTTGGGTGGGTGATTCAAAATAGTCAGTGCATTCTAAATAGAAAATATTACTTCCCTAACCCAAAACTTGTAGTATTCTAGCCACGTCCTTATACGAATATTCTAAACTGTACTCACGAGTTAACAGCCACAGCACCATATCTCGAAGAGAAGCAGGAGACGGGAAATAGTTCTTTGATTCTAGCATGCATCTGTGTCATTGTGGAAAGCACAGCTTTTGCATCATTGGCATATGTAACTTCATGTTTAATTTGGAAATGTGTTCAAGTAAAGGAAATGTTGAAATACTGCATGATAAGTGTCAGAAGTGATATTAGCAGACCTATTGTAACTTAATTAAGGTGCATAATTGTTTATGTAAATGGGTGTGTGTGTGAGCAATAGTGAGATAAATGCAGCAGGTCACTTTCATTTTTGTAGACCATCTGTGATTGTGTAAACATGTGGTTACTTCACCTGCATAAAGCTGGAGACCACTTTTACTATGATTTCACCTCTAATTTCTTCATTTAAATAAATGTGTGTTTTGAGCAAACCACCTGTTACTTGCCCAGAGTTGTTGGGTGAGACGGTATATGTGGTGGTATGGGATCCGGGTGTCCACTTAATAACTTAATGACCAACCCATTATTAGCATATTAATCAAAATATATTTTACAGGTGTTTCAAAACACTATCTCAGAAATAATCGACTTTGAGGGCGTTTTCCACATAAGTGATATTGTCATCCATGCCACGACCAAAAGGCAAAAACATGAATAGCTTCAGGCAGTACAGAAGAGGCTACAAGACAGCAGACTTTCAGTGTCAGTTCTACAAGAATGAACGAGTTTGAGTTGAATTATTTGAGCACCGGGAAATAATCGGGGAAAGGGGCGTCCACTGATCTGGAGAACGCATGGAATTTTCAATTGACATCAGATCTACTCAATGTGCAAGAGGTGCAGAGCCTCATGGGCATTGTCACATAGTGTAGGAGGTTCATAATACACCTAGTGACCCTCAACAAGCCAGTGCGGTGTCTGCTTAAGGACTCCCCTCAGTGATTATCTATGCAGCAAGAGGCATTCCAGAACATCCAATGTGCTCTGCCTGCATAAACATCCACAGCACATTTTTACCCTTGGGTGGGCACCGGAATTGCAGATTTTCAATCCAAGTAGACTGGCTGCTGTGCCACTACAGAAAGGTGCATGTGGTGAGCCCAGGACTGTACTCTATGGGGGTCATTATGAGTTTGGAATTAGCCATGGTGCTATTAGTGCCATGGCTGCCTCCAAACTTGTGTCCGGGTCCGGGTTCCTTGAATGGGGACTTACTGGGTCATTCCAACCTTGGAGGACCCGGTAAATCCCCATTCAAAATCCCCATCCCCATTACCATTCGAGCCCCCATAGGGCTCAATGGGAAATGGGGAGGGAGCTAATAACGGGCCCATTAATAACGGGCCCGTTATTAGCTCCCTGGTCCTTTAGCGGCTCCCGCTAAGGGACCTTGTAATGCGGCGGTAAGGGGTTAGTGGCACCGGCATCCTTACTGGCGCCGTTAACCCCTTACCGCCACACTCGTAATGAGGCCCTATGTCAGCAGAACACTAATGCAAATGGGACAGTGGTATTGACAGATTGAAAAAAAGACATATCCATCATGTGGTGATGTCCTAATTTCCACCTGTACCTGTATGGGGTATCAGGTAATATATTCCCCATATATATGGTCGCCGTAAATAATATCGCCGGGAAAAGGTTGTGGCGATATTATATGGGTGACCATATATATGGGGACAGGGGAAAAAAAAAAAGACTAAAAAAAGACAAAGAAAAACGTTTGGGGGTTACGGGGGTGTCCCCCGCATGTTCCATGCAATAATGTCGGCACAAAAAACGACAATTTTTCGGCGATATTTTTTTCTCATGGCGAGATTTTTGTGGCGACATTATTACATGGAACCCCTGTATGGTCACTTGCTCACAGTGGTCTCCCTTCACAAGCAACAGCTTGCAATATTCTAAGCCTCTGCACTCAAGCTGCCTACACATAGAAAAGTGTATCCTGCAAATACAGAAATATCAACGTTTCCCCTATGGGGGCTCAAATGGGAATGGGGAATGGTTCATGGTTCCCGCAATGGGGACTTACCTGTCCCGCCAAGGTCGGAATGACCTGGTAAGTCCCCATTCCGGGAACATGGACACTAATAGCGCCATGGCTACCGCCTACCGTGTAATGAGGCCCAATGACATTCTTACAGGCCATGAACAGTAAGAATGTGAAATTAATTATTGTACTCGGCCTGACGACATTTCAGATAGTGCAAGAGCTAAGACACAATGGGCGTCATTACGAGTACGGCGGTAAGGGGGTTAACGGCACTGGTTAGGATGCCGGTGCCGTTAACCCCCTACCACTGCATTCCGAGGTCCCTTAGCGGGTCCCACTAGGGCCGGCTGGTTTTACCATAGGGCTCAATGGGAATGGGGATGGAGCTAATTACAGGCTTGTTAATAATGGGCCCATTATTAGCTCCTTGGTCCCCTTGCGGGACCCGCTAAGGACGCCTGGTCTTACCAGGTTTTACCTGGTTTTACCAGGCGTCCTTACCGGGTCCTGCAAGGGAACCTCGTAATAGGGCGTCTCGTAATGAACGGTACCGGTCCCGTACCGGCATCCTTCATTACGGGAGCGCCTGCCTCGTAATGAGGCCCATAGGAAGGAAGGGAGGGGGAGAGTGGGAAGGAAATGGAAACAGACAGGCGTCTACCGTACTAGGCCTGACAACATTTCTGGTAGAGCCAGAGAAAAACAAAGGTGAGGGAGAGGGGTGCAGAAAGGGAGGGGAGCTACAAAAAATGCGACTATTGTACTAGGCCTGACGACATGTCAGATAGTCCTGGAGAAGGGGGGGAACAAGTAAGGGGAGGGGGAAAGAGACAGATGAGGTTGCTATCATACTAGGCCCAGGGACAATTCTGATAGAGTAAGTGCCTAGAAGAAAGTAAGGGGAGGAGGGAAGGGGATAGGAAAAGGGAGAAAGGGAGAGGAGGAGAGAACATAGGGTAAGCAGTCAAAACGAGTGGAGAAGCAAGAGGGGAGAGCGAATACAATTGCAGAAGTCAGGAGTAACACATGGGGCCTCATTAGGACCCTGGCGCTCCCGTACGGGACTGGCACCATTCATTACGGGATGCCATATTACGAGGCCTGCTAGCGGGTCCCGCTTTTCACGTCTGGTCTGACCAGATGTGAAAATCAGGACCTGCTAGCAGGCCAGGATGCTAACAACGGGCCCGTCATTAACGGGCCCGTTGTTAGCATCCTCCCCATTCGCATTGAGCCCTATGGGGCTCAAAGGGAATGGGGATTGATTTTTACCAGGTCCAAGAAAAGGGCAATTACCGGGTCTGCCAAGGTCCGCCAATGCCCGATTCCGAGGTCCCCTAACGGGAACCGTAAGGGACGTGTGGTCGGACCACACGTCCCTTACAGGTCCCGTTAGGGGACCAGGGCGCAAATAACGGGCTTGCCATTCGCAAGCCCGTTATTTGCGCCCTCCCCATTCCCATTGAGCCCTATGTGGCTCAATGGGAATGGGGAATGGTTTGTTAAATGGGGACTTACCGGTCCCGCCAGGGTCGGAATGGACCGGTAA